>NC_137544.1:68444404-73244404 GCF_963082525.1 Nesoenas mayeri
ACCTTTCCTGAAAATACGACCGTCCATTCAATCACAACATAATAGTTTAATACTGCCGCAAATTCCCCCCCAAATTAGCCTGCAGACATGTAGATACAATGTCTACCAAAGGACTACAGAGGCCACAGAAAATCAGCATGTAAAAATAAGGAGTGTGCATCAACTCAGACGGAAAAGGGAGGAGGATTATCAGAACCAAGTGATCAAGTTAGACTTTACACTCGCTTACCATAGGTTATGTTACCTCTTGGTTTTGATACAATCACTTGTGCTATGTTCTGTGCACTGACAAATATACCACATTAAGATGGACACTACATTTGTGAAACTGTTTTAAAATATTAAGTACAATATTTGGAATACTGAAAAAAAAGGATATATCCAATAATATTTGGTTTGAAGAATATATACTAATTCTCATGAAAAAAATATTTAAGTCTACATATTTAAGCTGTTTAAGTCTACAGATGACATGACAAATGTTCTCTTCCTGCAGTACTAGTCCTATCTCTATCAGCAGAAGACATCAGTTCTAGGAGGGGTGACACCTTGAAACCTCCTGAGTAGCACAGGACGGATAGGGTTTAAAAAGCTGTTGTAATCCTATAATCGTTTCATATGCAGTTTTTTTTACTTTTAGCTGCTTGTTATTCTTTTATGCTCCAACCCTATTCTCTATAAATTGTTTTAAATCACATAAAACCAACCATCTCAACTTTTGAATAACATATAAACCACATAATGTGTGGAAAAAAAATACAAAATACCAACTGATATCATCCTGCAATATGATAAATCTCCCCAATCTAATCTGTGCTTTTGAGAAGTGCTTGACAATTCTTATTTGCTCTGAAGTAATCTTCCAACTCATTTGTGGGAGCAAAAGGAAAATTACAGGAAGCGATTTTGCTGTCTAATTTTATGGAGTTATTAATACTTTACATCCACTCACATTATATGGAAACTGTTTTGCAACCCCAGCTGTATCAGGTGTGACAAAGCACCTATTCTTGATGCTGTCCTCCTCCTTTGATAAATAGCTTAGACTTCTCAGAAAAATGTGATCTGCTGATATTTTATTAAAGTCTTCTCACTTCAAATTAGTGACAAATTAAAAATTAAAGCAGTTGAGAGGAAAGGACAAACTTAAAACTTATCTTCTTCCTCAACCCCATCAGTATCTCCATTTTGTTAAAATGCATTTTCAGTAATTCATTGGTTACAAAACAGAATTCAACTCCCATGCACAGCTATTACCTCCATTGCTGTGCCTGTAGGTCTTCATATCATTTTAAAAAATAACCTCTTTGAAAAAATACAAACATGTAATTTAATGTATGGCTACATTTTTTGTGAACCTTTATATTTTTCTTCAGAGATTTACTAGCTTACACATTTGATGTTACATATTTTTCCAAGTCAATTGATTAAACAAAAACTTCCACAATAAGATGACTGCTGCTTACTTTGTAAGTAAGAAAGAAAAGCTATTAATGCTGATAATGTCAACAGGTAAAGAAAATGCTATGGTTGAGAGAGGAAAACAAAGAAAAGCTCAGCAAGAGCATCATTTAAAAGAACTATCTGAAATCATGCAATAGTTTGGGAAATAAAAAAGTGAGTTTTTTTCAGATGGAAGCTTCTTCAGATTTGTAAAATCAGTTATAAATCCAGAAAGAAGTCAAAACTAACCCACTGCAAAGGGATTTTCGTGATTGTTCCCCGCATCTGCACATTAGTTACATATTGCTCACTTCACAGAGAACAAGAAATGACTGTGCAATCACAAAGGCAGTCTCAAAGCAATGCTGTTTCTATGTGGAACCATTCACTGCAGAAAATACGAAACTGCAGTAGTTCTGATCTGGTCCAGATCTCAGCAGGGTGCCACACTGCCCCCAGGAGGGTTGGCAACAGGGACTCCCAAGGGGCAGCCCAGCAGCCCCCTGAGCCTCTCCTGCTTTCCTTCTGCTTTGAGGGACACAATCCAAGAGAAAACAACCTACTTCAAAAAGCATATGAAGTAGAACAGAAACAGGAAAGTTTCTTTCACAGAAACCCAGAGACTATGTGACATGTAATAAAATGAATATTGTTATTTATACTGACTTCTCCCTTAGCTGTTTTTCTTTCATACTTGGATATTTCTTAAAAGTATAATATGAAGCTGAGATCTATAGGGAAAACATGCATCATCAAGCATAATTATATTGACTTATGGTTTTGGCTGGTAACAAGATTTATTAATCTTTCAGATATAATAATGTCATGGATTTGCTAGAGTCAATATCTCTCATGTGAATAAATCTTGATATTGGCAAGAAAAGTCAATGCCTACTTAGGATTTTTCCAACCATTGACAAAGCATCCTGTTAGTATCAGATCTGCTATCATGCAATAAGCAGCTCCTCTGATACTTCATTCTGCTCATGCAGTCTGTTTTACTCAAAAAGCAAATTTCTTTTCAATTCCCATCACCTGCTTAGCTGATGATCAGCTTTCAAGCGTACAGACAGCAGAGAAGGGCATTGCTTCTGTATCTGGATAGAGAACGACTGGTACCATTCCTCTGCTTAAGCAAGATGTATAGTACCTGAAGACATGTAATTCTTGTCAGTTCTTTACAAGCCTAGATTAGCAAGACATTTTTTTGAGGCAGCTGCTGAAGCCTCTTGGTATATAAAAAAAAACCAACAAATTTTTCAGCATGATGTTTTGAATGTAGAATATTGTTGACAGGCTTTGCAAATAAAATTTATCTGAGTACAATGGCCAAAAACTGGAAAAGCAAACAAAACCTCTTTTTATTACATAGAAGCCAGAACTGAAACTCCCAGAGATCCTTTTGTTGAAGTCATACTTATTTGTTACAATTACATTTTCTTCAACAATGCTGTACTGGCCTTCTCCAATGCCAACAGTGATATCTTTGATGTGAAATAAAATAAGAAACAACAACAATAATAACGTGGAATCTTTAATTTTAAAGCAACTTCTCTAACCTGTTTGTTTTGTTTTGTTTTTTGTTTGTTTGGGCTTTTTGTTGGTGGTGCTTTTTTTTTTCCATGCTTGTTGTTTTTTGTTTTCCACACGATTTCACTCCTGCTAGGTTATTCCGTCATGTAACTGGTAATGTCTGAAATCTAAAATTTTCCCTTATCATCCAATCTGATGTACATTTTCCTGACCTGATGTACTTTTTCCTTTTCTCTTCATAGGAAGAAAATGCATTTTAAAAGTAGAATCCTAACTTTGTTAAAAACTGAAATACATCAAACTTGTCAAATACCTCAAATATTCAAACACTGGTTTCTAATTCAATTCTACACTTACTAATCTGGGCAACAATATACAGTGAAAGTCAATGTCTTGATGGATCACTCATGGAAAACTGAAGTAATTACCCTCATTCTAATATTCCTATTTAAATGCATGGAAAAATGATTAGCTGAAAGTTCTTTATGTAGCAGAAATAGCATCTGCTTAATATTTATGCTAATGTGAAATACCTTTTACCCTAAAGGTTAGGGGTGATGCATGAATGAAAAATGAAACCAAATAAAAACAAACCAAACACAAATTCCTGCTACATAATGCCACTAACTATTTTTTCCTATAGGATAAATTTGTTATTGTTTCTTGGGCATAACTCAGCTTTTTGGAGGTTTCTTTTGCTGATACAAGCAGAATCCTATGAAATAGTTTGTTGGTTTTTTCTTTCTTTCTTCCCTCCTCCCTCTCCTTTTCCTGGGAATACCTGCAAAACCTAAGTTGGGTTTAATCCAATACACTAAAGATGTCTGATAGTCCCTTCAGGGTATTTTCAAGCCCATTCTGCACATGAGCATGAGGCAAGAAATGGCTAACCTTACCTGAGCAGTGAAGAACTCTTCCCTGCCGTACAAGCTCAGCAAAGAGAGCAAGAATTACTCCAGCATTTTGTCTGCCCCATGTCTATTTTGGCTCATCCAAGGGCTTGCACTTCAACTAACAGCCCTGAATCAATTCATTCTCTTTTTATAGATTTTAATATCAAAGTAAAAAAAAAAAAAAAGCAGTTTTAAAAATCTTAAGGGCCTTTCTGCCAGTCATGACAATTGGTAGGGTGTTCTCTTCCTCTTTTCCCCCTCTTTTGGCTTTTTATCAGGAGGTAAATAAATAAATAAATAAATAAAGTTTTAAAACTGAAAGCTTGATTCTAGCTTTCAAATAAATGTTTGACAGCTTAAAATGAGAATCCTACAGGTAGAATTTTAAACCAAAAAATATTTAATAGGCGCAGGGAAAGAGGATGTAGTCAGGAGTTAGAAGACTCCTTCCCTCCTCTTCTTCCTAAGCAAAATATTGGAGACAGGCCCAGTTCTGTTGCAATCTCTCCTTGATCTCTAGTGTTTTCTCCCCTTGCTCACAAATGACCCAGAGCATTTTTTTTTCTTCTAGCATAATCTCACTATTCCTACTGAAAAGGCTGGCAGCCACTTCTGAAGGTATCCTGGTCAAACCACCTGCCCCAGGCACTGATGGCTTTCAAGTTTAGATGAAATTTCAAAGCTAGATCAAGTTACCTTGTCCAGCCAAGCTTTGAAAAATTTTAAGGGTGGAGAAATGGCAACCTCCCTGATCTTCTATTCAAGTGCTGAACCCTCATGGGGAAGATGTTTTCCACCCATATGTCCAACCAAATGTCTACTGCCACTTGTCCTTTCCCTGTGCACTTCCAAGAAGCAGCAATTTCTTTCTCTAAAACCCTCCTTCCCTACATGTTAACCAAAAATTGCAATTACATCCCTGTTTATCGTTCTCTTCTTCAGGCTGTAAAAAACCCACCTCAGCTTCTCTTCTTGTGTAATACTTGCCAGTCCCCTAACCATTTAAATAATCCTCTGCTTTTTTGAGTTTTTCAGTATTATTCTTGTTTCATGTTTGGAATGTGATTAACGAGGCCATGGCTGACTTCTGCTCTGTAAATACCTCAGAAGTTTTGCTTTGAAATTTAGTGTCCTAGAAGCAGAGCCCTGAAGGTCAGAGCTGTTTGCTCTCCATAACTAGTGGATCTCCCTGTAGAAATCTTAGGTAATAGCTAGGTTAATATTACATACACTCCCTGCCAAAATTTTATTTTGGGGGAAGCTGATGTTATTGTATACTACATACCAGGAAACATGCATTTTGGTGTTTGAAGAACTGCAAATGACAATTTTAAGTGCTAGCAATGCTGGGATGTCTTCTCTGGCACATGCTAGATAGAGATTCTTTCAAAAAGCTTGGTATATTTTCCTTAATGCCTATTTGTTTTATTTATATTTGCTGTTATTAAACTACATTTTTGTCTGTTCCATTTAACAATCTTGTCCTTCTGAAGACCTGGGCATATAAGGCTATGAGAATTACCTGTTACCCACAGTCAGGCAACTGTAGGCTCTCCAGCATGTGACGTGTCTCTAGACAGTAGGTTAGACCTCTATCAAAACTTCTATAAACTAGCGGTTCTTACTCAAACACTACCTTACAAGGACTAAGTACCTCAAAAAGAAGGGACAGCAGAGGAAGAGAAGATGCTCCCTCAAAAAATGGGAGGACTGTTGGGAGTGAAACAGCATCATCAAGAAAACCAGATGCTCAGAAGTTGAAAAGAGCCAGGACTCATCTGTAGACTCCACTGAAAAAATATTTGTGCAAAGGTTCAAGATCCGGAAGCTAGCAACTGGGCCAAGAAAGAAGGAAACCTCAGTAATTTTCTCAAATATCACAGGCCTGAGAGCTACAGAATTGCTATGCGCTGAGTTGAGCATAAGGTAGAGTGTCTTGAAGAATACTGCATGAAATTTGGGCAGGGGGAGAAAGAGTTATATGAGGCTGGAAAAAGGAAACATGATGGGTTTTTTTTTTGACTAAGCTTAAGCTAATGTTCAAAACACAAAGATGAGGCTACAGAAGATTTTTGTGACAGAATCAGATAATGACTAGAAATAAAAACATGAAAAGGCTACTGAAAAGCCTGGAAAATCTAGAATTGGTAAAAGATACGGAGATGCGTGCAGCCCTTCAGAAAGGAACAAAAATGCATGACATCTCTGCAGAGATTGTCTAGATATCTGATAGCTAAATATTGAATCTTTACAATATTTCCAGGCTTAACATTTACATGATTGTCAATGGCAAGTTTATGAACAAAAAAAAACAAACCGAAACAAAACAACAACCCTACATAGAATTCTGAGGGTGTCTAGTGGGGAACTAACATCTGCTGAATTACTGTACAAACATGAGTTGAAAATTAAAAGGAACCAGTAGAATATTTATTACTGTTCAGTACTATACAGAGTTTTAAAAGTATCAACAGAAACACATACCTTAAACAATCCATTGAGTGTCTTAGTGTCTTACCAGAATTAAAAAACTCATTACTGGCATATAACTATCTTGAAGATATCATCTGAACAAGGCATTACTATTTACACTCACCGGTTACTTTTTACTATTAAATTATTACTTATATTTCCAGAGACCGCACTAGATGGAAATCTTATGTAAAAATGTAACACAGCATACATTAGATCTGTGTATGATCAGTGTGTTAGAAATAGTAGTATGTGATTATGGCTTTCAGCTCAATGACCAGGACTCACAGTGATTTGCAATTTTAACTTTCACCATCAAGTCCCAGACACCTTCATTGAAAAGGTCTGAGTCACAATGGAGCTTTAACTATTTTTGAAATTGATAATAAATAAATGAAAGGATTTGAAATCCAATGACAGACACACGTTTGGCTGTATTTGACTTACAGTAGCATCTCTAGAACAGGCTGTCAAGAGCCAAAATTTTGCTTTAATCTTAAAAGACCAAATTCCCATCCTCAGAGGTCTAACATAAACTAGAAATGAACTGAGTAAGCAAACAGAACCTGTAGAAGCTCACTAGAAAATGTCAAAAAGAGGTTTTGCACATTATAGTGTTTAATTAAAAAAGAACAACAAAACAAACCCAAACCAAACACCCCACAAACATAACACACCCTCCAAAACACCAAAAAAACCCACCAAAACAAAGGGCACAAAATACATTGCCTCTTGTTCCACCCCCCAGCTAAGCAGTAGCTTTCACACAACCTTCTTTCTTCTAGGTTTTGCTACTGCACATGCCTTAAGGGACTAAGCACCTTTATCAAAGTTAGCATGGTGGTTTTAAAGAACACACACACAAAAGCCCAAACGAACAAAGAAAAAACCCCACAGAAAAACCTTCCAATCTTTATTTGTATTTCTTCTTTAAAACTATTTCTCTTTGATTTTCTTGATAATTTCTTTTGATCTGGTGAAACTGGTCTCTTTCAATACTTAGAACTAAATCCAAACCTCTAATAGCACATGACAAGTTTAACCACACACACCTAATTAACACTATTTTTTGTAAGTTGTGGTTTTTGTTTGTTTTTGTGGTTCCCCTCACCCCCTTCAGCGTCCTGTTAGTTAGAATGAGATTTCAGGTAGCCTTTATTGTTAGGTGCAACAGCAAATTGTAGTACTGGACATCAAACCTATACTTTTTAAAAAGAATGTTAAGCATGTTAGAATATAAATCACAGCAACCACATTCCCTCTGAAGTGAAACAGTCACAGTTGTTGGGTGGCAGTTTTAATAGAACTGAAAGACATAGCTCTGTAGAATATAAGCAAAATGGATTAATAATTTATTTCCTCATGAGGGGAAAAAAAGTCCCATAGTAATGAGCATCCCTGGAAGAGATTCCACTCACTGGAAAATACCTTCACAGTTCAGATAGGAGGTTCAGTGTTTTTGAGCTCTGAGAACTATCTCACTTCTAAATCCTGGGTGTGCCCTTTAGGTCAACTCTTTCTAATCCTTGCATTCTGATATTAGCAGGCAATAATCTCTCAGACCTAATACTGACACTATAGTGGTAAATAATATCAATCATTATATCTGTTTCACTGAAGAAGCCTAAAAATCTGCATTTTTAACTTCAAGTCTGCAATCTGCTAAAGTGATTACATTTATCATAGAGCATTCCTGTCAGCCACTGAATTATGAAGGCCCCTTACCATGTACGTTCTACCATAGGCAGTTTTTTGAAGGGTTAAAAGGCTTTCATATAGGTGAGGATGTTGCTCTATGAACTGTAAAATCAGTATTGAAAGCAACTTGGCAAAGGATCTTAGGCCCTGGTTTAATTAAAGTTGAGCTTGTTGTGCAAGTAAATGGCACACAGTTGGGATTTGCTCTCTGCATAATTTACACATCCCTTATTGGCTTTCTCTCAAAGCAACAGAGACTAATTCTAAGGCAAGTCTTGCCTGATGTGATTCATGGGTCATGTCATTGGAATAAAAAGAAAGAAAAATCATGCACTGCTATGTTTAAGAAAGCTTAGCTTAAAGTTTCAAAGGCCTGTGCATTGTTAGTCATAGTATGCAGAGGAAATGGCATTTGGTTTAATAGTCTGCAGTAGAAGAGTTCAAGATTCTGTGCACAAACCAATACAAATGAAAGATAACCATATATCCATCTTAGTTCAATAGAAGAGTACTCTATAGCAGAGATTCTTAGAGTGAAGTATTATAACTACTTATTTTTAAATTATTATGTTATAGATCCTCAAGTGATCGTCTGAATGTAAATAAGAAAGCTACTGCAAATGCATTTTTATATCAAAAACTGTATATGTTCAACTGTACCTTTCACATTTTGTGGATCAAATGAGATCTTAGATTCCAATTTATCTAATAAAAAGAAACCTATGTCATTCCATGTGCTCTTGGGCCCATGCTTTAGACAGGTTGATGCTTTTTGGCTTTCTAGTGACATAGTAAAGTTACTATGCTCTCCATCTGTTGTTCCTTACACACTGTTGAAGTTTGGTAACTAGCAACCCTCTTAAATACATGCTGTATTTAAATACAGTGTGTAAGCTATCTGCACTTGCTGGCAGAGAAAAATATTTTCAAGTACTTCAAGCACAGAAGAATGAAGAAACTTGGGGTGTAAACTGAGCTCATGTCACATAAAGGGATGTTACAAGTCTGTAATGTCATCAGATTTTACAGCAGAACTGTACTTTTTAAATCATTTGAGAGTCTGTGAAAATGAAATTTTCACAAAGACTGCAAACACCTGTATCCTTTACTTATAAGAGACTAAATCTTACCTTTGATACATAACCCAAGGGAAAAGCACACAGTCACAGTTGCATCAGACAGTAACTCAAAGGCAAGGGACATAATCAGTGACTGCTTTATGGTGGTCCAGATCATTCCCACCTCTGTGTCAGCTCAGGCACACAGGCAAGCAAAAAAGGAGCAGTGAGGATGGGTGTCTATCTCATTTCTCATCCCTGCTTAGCAGCACTGGATTGCTCCCCACGGGGCTGTAACTTATCGCCCAGGCCAGTGGTATAGGAGGCTTAGGGATGCTTTATACGATTCTTCCTCTGGCAACAGGCATCAGCCACAATCTGGGTCAAAACCAAGCAAGATGATACTCTAGTATTACATACCTAGTCTTGTATTTGAAACATTAATGCATGAATGCAAATGTAAGATTCTATAAAGAATGAAAGAAAAAAAAATTTCCTTTTTCTTTTAAAGGTTTCAGTGCTGTAAAATAGATACTGTGAAAATATGCAAGTGAAAATGTAAAAACTCGAAACTCAGATAAAGAACAAAGCAGTAAAGCAATTTAACTGTATAAAAGGAAGGCCACAAAAAGAATACACGACTGAAAAGGATGATTTTTTTTTTTTTCCTATTACATGCTGATCACAATCATACAATGAATCATGATTTATAACACAATCTTCGCAAATAGACTTTGTGCACTGGATTGTTCTAACAGGTCATGTTTTTTTATATTACTTCAGAATCTTCCTTTCATAATGACAGAACTTAATGTACAGACCTTGAGATTACTACTTGGTTGTAAAACAAGGTGATTCATCTTGCTTAAAATGAATTAATCTCAGAAAGTTATTCTCCTCAAGATATAAGACATGCTATTGGCATAGGTCCTACTGCTCATTCTTTTGCCCTCTTCTCTGCAGGTCATTGCTCAGATGGAATTTCTGTTTTCATACAAATTGACTGACACAAACATATTCACAGGCAACTTTTATAATGTATTTTTCACATGGCAGCAAGGGACTCAATGGGAACTGCATGTAGACCAAATAGCATCTTACAAGAAAACATCACAAAAAATGCTGCATAATAGTAGATCTTAAGTTGGACAATCTGCCTCAATATATAGCAATAACATCATACATATTGGCATAAAAATGTGGATTATTTTCCATAACCCATGTGCTAAACCTTAATGCCCAGTATATTTGATATTTTACTTTATAAGTATCTATTTGTATTTAAATAATAATGAAATAGTCAGGTATGTTCATATGCTTGAAATAATTTTCAAGTAGTATTTTTGACCAAAGATCTTAACAGACGTTTTTGTCTACCCTTGTTCAATCATAGACCCATTAAAAATCCAAATAATTTATTGTTTATCCCATAATAGCTTCTTATTTCAGCAACAGCTCTGCTCTTAGAAGAAACATGAGAAACACAGTGGAGTTAAAAACAAACCACAAACCAAACAAAATAACCCAACAAAACCAAAAACCAATCCTAAAAATCTTTATTGGTTTTGTAAAACCATTCATTAAGTTTTACTTTGCTAAAATTTGACAACTTGCACTGATACGTCCCTTTGGGAATACCTATATAGATTTAGATCTCTATTTTAGATTCTAAACCAAACCCTATATGTTTGAAATTGATTGAACTAGATGCAAAGTCTCATTGATTCTGTCAATTATAGTATTTCTAATGCAAACCTTTTTACTAATACCCAGTGTTAGATGTTAATGCTTTCTATCATTTAAAGTTACAATTTCATTGTTACTGACAGCACACATCATTGATTCCATACCTAATAATTCTCAGGTTACCAGTCATCAACTGCATTAGTTTGGGAAGAACAATGACAATCAGAGCGATGGAATTTTTTACCAATACAATTATAAGGTTTTTTTGGAACTAGTCCAGCACAAGCTATCATTATTTTCTATCTTAATTTAGCATATCTATTATTATTTCTTTGGAGGCCATTACTTATATATCATTAGAGAGGAAAATCAGACTCAAATAAATGTCATTCCAGCCGACACAAACAATTGTGAGGATACATATATGCCCCCAAGTAACACAGATTTCTAGTTCTGTGTCATGTCCTGCTATCTGTGTCTCTTTATTTGAAGAAAGAGAAAATGTTCATTCAGACGCCACTGAGGTAACGTTGTGAGGTCTTGCTTCAGAATTTCCTTCAAGGGGCAGCATGAACAAGAAAGCACCACTTATCTTTTGCCAGCACCAGCTCTCCTGTTGGAGAAGCTGACTACTGTTGGCTATCATGCCCATCACATTAGGCCATAAACCACCACTCTGATGGGCTGTGACTTGCTTCTCTCTATTTAAGGTTACAAATTGAACTTTGCCCCTTCTGTTCCATGCCCAATGCTTATATAAGAATGTCTGGGAGTGACGGGGTGCCCAGTGCAGACCCAGGAGACCAATGTGTACATAGTGGGAACACCGTCAAGTCAGTCTAAACAAGATTAATGTCAATGCTGTGGACTTGATGCACTCTGAATCTCTTTATTCTGCAAGACAGAGATCAGCCTCTAACCAATGATTTACTACTGTAGGTTCAACTCGTGATTTCCTCTTTCAGTGCACATCTTTCTAATACCAAGCCGTCCAGCTTTGATGCTGTTGCATCAGAGCCTGATAATGCTAAACTATACCCTTACGACAAAAAGAGATACCTGCACCATGACAATATTTCTCTTTAAACTAAAACTGCATCTGTTTTTACCTATGCCATGTAACTAATCTAAATTTGATGTTGCCCATCTGTACTAATAGTCATTTGGTGTTTCATTTCTTGTTTTCTCTTCCAGTTTAGTGTAATCTGTGTTTTATAAATATGTGGTGTTTTTCTCAACAAATTACTACTGAAACTCTTTAGCCAGCATAGGCAGGGCTACCAATAACCAGTGACATGCTCAATAGATCCTCCTTCCTGTCATTGATCATGCAGCAGTTTGGGGTTACTGTTTGTCAGTTTTTCATCCAAAAGGTATTTAAATTTAAGTCAATTGGAAATACATTTCCAAATGACATTTCATATGATCTCATAGAAAATGAAAATTTAATAAATCTAGATAACTTTGTCTCCTAACTACAATGATGTGATCAAATGAAAGAACGTCATGGAATAGAGGCCATTGCTTTTCCTCTGGGTAACCGAAAAGATTAATTCCTTTCAAGCTTATGACTTCATCATACTACAAACTAACTTTCAGTTTCTAGAAAGAACATTATATATAATGTAACATTTGGTAACTTGTGATTTCTCAGTTCTCAGTTACTTCTTACATTATCTAAACACAAGTCTACCACATGAATTTTACTGAAGTGCTTTACCTTGTTAAAAGTGTGCAAGAGTTAAGAAAATTTTAATTGTAAGGCCAATAACTCAACACGAATTTATTACCAATGATCCAGTCTTATGATTATAGTTATATGTAATACTTGTAAACCATGTTCAGTGCAAAGAGTTTACACCTGCAGTCTCAAGTTTCATATTTAATGTGGTGAAAAAATGTCCTGAGACAGAGATCAAACATGGAAAAGTTCAAACCAGAAATGTAAGTCTGGTAAAACTATAAGCTACAGGAAGCAGACTTTAATAATGGAAAGCATTAGGCAATCTTATTTCCTTGCTAGTTTGCTTAAAATTACTGTCAGAAGCAATTTGCTTATTTCCCCATCAATACATATGCTTTAGGGAAGAAGGAAAAAATATTTCATAAATTGCAATAACACCAGACCGTATTTCAGGAGAGGATGTGATTACACTGTTTTACAAGAATTGCAACATAGTCAGGCAACCACTACCTAAAGTCAAATTTGGTCTGGACATCACTAGTCATCACTTCTGAACGCAACTTATGAAAGGTGAAATATAATGTCAAACTTTAAGTGATCAAACCTCAGATTTACAACTTTTTCAAGAGAATAAACTTTATGTAATTCTTTTAACGCAATCATTTACCCCCCTTTGCCTTCATCAACCAGGCCTATGAATCATCTCAAGCTCCTGACAGATTTACCAACCAAGCACTGACCAGCGTTCACTGTACTTTGTCTGTATCACAGTGAGAGAAAGGCAACAAAACACCATGGCTATAATAGGCTATATTTTTCTGTGATGTTAACATGGACCAGTAATATTCAAAGAGCAGTCCCCTGACCAGCAATTGGAGAACTATGCATCTGCCTCATGTACCACACAGGCACTCAAATATCTCACAAAAAGAGGCTTGTAATACCATGCTCCTTTATCCTTATTTAAGACAGAAGAAGGGCCATAGCAATACACCTGGTAATGCCCCTCTAACCTCTTGAGCTGCCCAGCCCTTCCCTCATTCAGGATTCCTGTGAGTCGTAGCTCTGGATACAGAGCGAAGTGTTTGCTCCTATTTAGCATCTCCTCTTGCCCTGCCCTGGTACAGTGCCATTTAAGCATATTTCTTTGAAACTGTTCCCATTGTCCTGGTCTGTTTTTTTTTTAAAGTGCTCCTTCAGCAAAAAGTTTTGGCTTGGAGACAGGTATGTATCTGCTCTTCCTCTGCAGTTACCCCTATTTATAACCCAGGTGTTAGCAGCTGTGTTCTTGGAGTCATCAGCCACAACTACCTTAAATAATCTGCAGGTCTGAAAAAATATTGCTTCAATGAATTTGCTGGCAAGGGGAGACTGATGGTAGGGTGGGCAGTCAGCACAAATGCTTTATTTCAGACTTGCTCCGTTTTACCTGCTAATTTGTCTTTCTTGTAACCTGTCTCCAGGGAGAAATAGCAAGTAAATATTTTCTTCTGTAGACTGCAAGTGACACTGAAAAGGAAAGAAAATTTCCTGTTGTGACCAAGTACATTAACTGGAATGATCTCTGGAAGTTTATTAATTTACATCAGACAAACCAATAATTTCATTTAATTTGTAAAGAGCCCACCTAACTGGTGAAAAAAAAAAAAAAAAAATAAAAAGGTCCAAGAGCTGGCATCAGGTCAGCTAAATTTACAACTTCCCATTACAAAATCAAATCCTATATACACTACAATTTCAATTAGACCCAAATGCAATTTGTAATATCAGTTGATGATATATGAATATCTATAACACAGAAAATCTGATGGATTTATAACTTGCTATGTAATGATCACTTGGTGATGCATCTCCAGGTATATGAGTTCTTTAAAATTCTGCCTGTTAGATATAAGGTCTATAAGGGAAATGCTTAAAAATGTCTGTGATAAAACCAGCAGCTCTGAATTTCATGGCACTTTAATGCTGCCTCTGAAGTAATGAAAAATACATTTTCCAGCACTTGCTTCAAGGACTCCACTAATAACATTTTTCACAAAGGGCCTATCTTTTCTTAACTAAGTTATTGTGAAGTTATTTTAAAGCATTTAAAATCATGCAACTAGATTTGATCAGACCTTCTCAACCTTTTAATTCTGTTTAATGAAAGATTTCTTAAATAATTTTAAATCATAGTTTCTATTGCAACTTGATATGCAGTTCAACAAGAAGAACAGTATTAGCAAGTTATTGCTTTAATGTCACCTAGGACTCTTCTGCACAACTTACTCTGCCAGTATACTACCATGAGCTAGCTTAAAAATAATTTCTGGCCAAAGCTGAGAATTGATTTGGTGGCTTCAAACCAATCACTGTCATCTAACCTGCATTGCAAAAAAACATTGTGCTGCTTGTTTAGCAGCTACTGCAAAGACATAAGGAGGGATTGCATAGTGACAAAATGTGCTGACAGAGCCGTGCATGAAAACACATACAAATATTCCATGCTTGTCTGGAATACAAACAGAAGGAAAACAAGTATTATAATGGAAGGCGCAGCAGCTCTTCTCAGCAGCAATATGCACGTCCTTGTAGGTCTGCAGAGGGGATACTCCCTGCTCCCATCTTATCACTGAAAGAGTCATACTGCAACTGTGCAAGGGCCTGCTCACTTTCAGAAGCAAATTAACAAAATCAGATTTTATTTTGGAGACAGCAGTTGACATATGCTGAGTGATATATACATTTTTTTTTTAAAAACGTAGGCTAGAAATGTAATTAAAGGGATTCTTCAACACATGCTGACTTCCATTTTTCAAGACACAGCACTTTCTTTTAATTTCTAACACTGAATACATAAATTTATTTTGAGCCAAACCCACGAGGCCTGAATCTAATCAAGATTTAAAGTCTTTGGGCCTGAGGACTGTGCTTTCTCAAAAATAATTTGATGCAAAATTATTCATAAGCTACCGTAACTGCTTTCAGAGACATGAGATCTGGACTCTGTTCTGTCTTTCAGGAATTTTAACTGAAGCCTTAGGGTCTTTAGATCTCCCTCATTCAATCTACCCAAACAACAGAAATCTGTGTTGCTGCTTCTGATTTGCAACCCGTAACTGCAGAGGTGAAGGCACCTTCAGATGTACTCTTCCAAATCAAAGCCTTATACCAGTGGACATGAAAAAAAAACCTGCAGAAGCCACATTTGCTTATCTCCTGCCAAGTGTGCTCTTTTCTCTTGAGCTTCCTTCTTTCCAGCCCACAGGGGAGTATTTCCTTCACAAAAGAAAGAGGTGCAGCTTTTCTCCTCTATGGGGTACCAGGACATCCACCCTTGCATATTTTTAGCTCCTTTAGTCTGAGAGGGTTAAAGAGGGAAATGTTGTCTCCTGAGACAACAAAAGACAAGTTTCCTTTAAACTCCTCTGCTTATTTATCAAGCAGATTTAACTCCAAATAGTTGCCATAAAAAGTGGCTGAAAAGACCCTAAACCACTGAAAACCTATCTGCAGAAGAAAATAAGCATCCATTTTTTAAGTAAAGTTTCAGGAAGTATGAAATTTAAACCCTGCCTCAAGACCTCTTTCTACTGACTGAATACGTAGATACGACATTTTCATTAGTTTATTCAATTTTCAAGTTGAAGAGCAATTGAAATAATTTGTGGTCTGCTAGTTAGCAAGTTTAGTAACTACAAATGTAATCAGTATTGGCCATAAAGCAGAAGAAAGATAAAAATGACCATTTTCAAAAGGAAAAAGCCCTTTATTTTACTGCCATGAATATCTGTATACAGCATCAGTTGCCAGAAGCCCACCACCAACCTTCCATGGCTCCACACCTTACCATTCTGTCCCAAAGAGATGAGGTCAGTATGAAACAGTACAGCAAAAGTACCATATTCCATTTCAGAAAAATACCTCTTCAGCTGTCAAAAATGTAATTAAAGATTTGATGTATTAAGGCTACGAGTGAAATGTTTGCCAGTCCTCCAGTTCATTTTGAATAGCTTGCCAGGTATAAAATTCTTAGATATATTGGGCTGGAGTGCCTCAAACTGATGACTTTTAAATTGCCAACAACCCACAAAATGATAAAGCACTATAGCATTATCTTGTGATTATTTCTTAATCTTGCATACTTGCTTCAGGTGCATTTAGTTTTTTTTTTTTTTTCTTTCGTATCATTTGGTAGTAAAAGCATTACATGATATGAAGTGTTCTGAGTTTCCTTCCAAATGCAAACCATTTCCCCTATAAGCTAAAGTTCAAAAATACTGAAGCATGATATAATTTCTACAAATGTACTCAGCCACATTCATAGTATTAAAAAAACCCCAACTTCTACATTTAATTGTATTGAATATGTAACAATATATATATTTAATACTGGATGTATACATCTATATAAAATCTAGATATATTTTGTTAGCCTCATTTTCAATGAAGAGGTGAAGAGGTGAACCAGAGATCACATCATCCGTACTAGAATTATATGGACAGCACTGGAAAAGATCCTATTTTTTTTTTTTTTAATGTAAATCCACAATGAACTGATTAAAAAAAGTCACAGAATTTACTAGTTTTGGCCATGAATAGAAAAATTATAGCTATTCCATTTCTTCACAATAAAGCATACTGATGTAATAGAAAGGCTAAATTATTTCTTACACCTCCACAACCACTAGCAATATCAGCTTTAAGCTTATATAATATTTTAAGCTTAAAATGTAATATACATATTGCACACAGGATCCTGGTCTGAATTATCTAGACACAGCACGGGTACCTTTGAACTTAGGGCCTCTGACGGCTGTGTTTAGAATATAGATTTATCCTCCACATGCAATTAACTAAATTCACATAGCATTCCTACAAAATACTTCTTACACTCCTGATTAATGAGAGATTAAAAGCCCTGAATCCATGTTTCCAACACCATCAAAGATAAAATTAACATGTTCCTAAAATGTTTATGCTTGTAGGCAAATTAAATGCTAAGGAATTATCTATGGACACAAAGTGGATTTACATAGAGATGTCACACAGGTACAGCAAGCCAATGCACACAGACCTTCAGCATATGTTGCAAAAGATAAATCTGAGAACAAGCAGCCCCAGCATCGTTAGAATATCCCTTCTGCCTCACTACACTTCCTAAATCTTTAAACTGCTCTGGCAGATCCATCATTTTCTCACTAATTCAGAAACAGGCAGCACTTGGTGTCAATATGACAGACACAGGGAAAGGTCTGAAATGGATAGTTAGCCATTAAAAATATGGCTAAAGGGTGCTACCAAGACAAACTGATCTTGCAGTAACCAAAAAGTTTGCTTGTAAAATTTTACCAAGGAGTACCTGACCTTTAAGGGGCAGGTCTTTTGCTACACAATAGAAGAAAAAATACACAGGAAACCTTCTATTTTAAGGTTGATGTTACTAACATTTTCTATTTAACATATTACCCTATGACAAGAGGAAATTTCTGTGCCGTCTAAACAGTCGTGCTAACAGAAACACATTCAGTCTGACAAAATGACATTTTCCAATCGGGCAGAGTGAGAGCTGAAGTACTATGGTATTCATATTTCCTGCAGACAGTGGGTGTTTGTATGACTCTGTAGGTGGCTCGGACTGGTGGTAATTGCAATCACAACCAGTGATCTGTGCTTGTTTGCTTTGGAGAAACTCTAAAAGCAAGTGCCATAATAAAGAACCCGTGAATACTGACTGTAGAAATGTTTTGACATACCATATTAACAATTAAATGAGCTCCTTTTGGCCTGACCAGACAGTCTTTAGCTCCAGTTACAGAAAGCCACAGCCCTGCCAAAGCTTGTCCTTGACCTAAGTGGAAGTCACAGACTGAAAGTCACAAATACATGACACGAGAGGAGGAAAACACAGCCAAGCACAGAGAAGCACACCTCACCTCCTAAGCGCGCTGTTGGCAGAGGTGTGCCCTGGAGATCATAAAAATTGTTTATTCCTATGGAAGCAAAATGTACGGCCTTTCCAGGCTACTCATACACTGAAATAACAGTGTAACACCTACACAAAATGAAAGGTGCAATTTATATATCTAAATATTACACTTACTGATAGAACATGGGAAACGGCTCATTTGACTAATGACACTCCACTGCAGATCAGCTAACCAACAATATTAGGAGTACTTAAAAAGGTTATTAAAATAGCCTGAATGCTTTAACACTTTTTACAGCACACAGCAAGCAAAGAAGGAAGAAACATCTAAATGGAACAGTACCCAATCCATGCAGACAAAGCACCTCGGAGTAGCAATGTGTATATATATATACACACACACACAAAATTTATTTTTAATGAATATCATTGATTTTTAGGCAGCTCCATGAGATGGTGTCTCTACACTCACTGCTCTCCAGCATTATCATGCTATAATTAGGATGGCCTTAGAATGTGAGAGAGGACTGCAAATTTTCAAATTGTCAAGTTAACAAATAATAGTGCTGATAAAGGAAAACATTTAATATCATGAGTAAACCAACAATTATCAGGTTTCTTAACGAAACATATTCCACACAGAGTTCACATTATAATAATTGCTATTTTGAGAGGAAATTTCTGAGCAGAAAATCAGTTGTCGTACAATACAAATTAATCCATGAAAAATACCAGCAGATTTGATTGCTGTTTTCAAATATTTGCTGGAAGCTGTTTATTGACTGAAGATGCATCATTGATATAAATAAACATTGCAACTGCAATTCATCATTAATAATATAGAGAGAACAAATCAATTCATCTAGAAATTTAAAGTTTCATGCAATTGATTATTATTTTAAAACACTGGAAGTGAAACATCCTTTAACACAAACACAGCATTTGAAGTAGTCTGCAGATATATCCCACATTCTAGCTAGTTCTGTGCTATGTATAGAGAAGAAGAGTCTTAGTGTTTATTTCTGTTTTTCAGATCTAGTAACCAGGTTTAGTTTACCAAAACTTATGATTTCTTCTGCCTACTCAAGAGTCATCAAGGAAACTTTAAAAAAAAAAAAAAAAATTCAAAAATTGCACCTAGAGTTTACATAACTTTTTTTTTAGTGTTTTTGTTATATTTAGTTTCACAGAAAAAAGCTTTAAAACTTTTATTATGCAGTACCAAAACTTGATTTCTTCTTAAAATGGAAGGCAATATGCTCATATAGACAAATTAAATTAGGATATAGTCTATTAGAAAAAGACCCCTGGTTGTAAGACATAACAACTCTCTTCTGTACTGTGCTTCAAGAGGACAAAAAAAACCAACAACACCAACAAAAAACCAACAACAACAACAAAAACCACCATCACAAAACCAACCAACCAAACAAAAAAAACACCCACAAACCAAAACACCCCCCCGCCAAAGCCCCCAAACAAAAACAAAAATAAAAGCAATAAAACCCACACCACATAACACAAAAACCCCCCACTAACTCACAAGACCCACTCCCACCAATCCTTCAGTATCTTTCCTTTTACCTAAAGAAAAATAACTTTCCATTATTGTTGAGTGTTCTGTTAACTCCATCATCATTTGCGGGTTGCCCTACAGTTTCCATTCCTGACAAAGACATAAGGCAGATAATAAACAAGAAGTGTCACATTGGATAACTGCATTATATCTCTTTAAAATTGACCAGATACTGTTTTGCTTCACTCTATATGTGAAATGGGATTTGATATTATACATCCCCAAGCGGGAGGTACATGAAGATTACTAACACACTCAAAATTCTTGTGTCATTTGTTTCAGGCTTGGGGTTCACCCTCTCCCCTGAAAGCTGGAGAGATACTGCAGAGAAAAAAAAAGTCATGTCTTAAGGATGTTGCCATGGTGAAGTCAATTCTGCGTTTACATATTCAGTCTGTGAGAAGTCTGAATACTGGACAAATCAGAATCTTAACTTTAATAGATAGTTAAGTGTTTGTTTTTCACATTGTTTAGGTTTTCAGATGAAGAGTTGGGTTCTTATAGAAGTGATGTAGATTCAAACTTTTTAGCAGAAGATCCAAGCAGAAGCTGTATTTTGAACCAAAAAGTACCCTGAGAAGCATGATCCCGGCTATCTTGGATATGGCAAATAAATTTAATTGCTACTTTTGACCATAATCTATTTGCCTCAGTTCTAGACTTTCTACTAATTGTAAACCAGCATTTTTTATGCTTTCTGTGATAAAACACTAGAAAAACTAACGTTTAAATAAGGATAATGGCAGCTATACCATATTATTCAGACAAAGCAGCGTCTGATCTAAGGAGTCCAGAAGATTTTCAGGTCTACTAGTCCAACCCCATAAATGCTGCTGTGCTGGCACTAGCACACTGTTGGGGATGAGGGTGCTCTGCTGGGTCCAACCCTCTGTAATCTTGCATTCTTCCCAGCTCTGCACTGGAACTATGAATGACCTTGGGTACCTCCCTTCAGTTAACCACAACACCAATTTTACTTATAGTCTTTTCCTCCCCTACTTGTAAATTTTTGGAGGACAGATGCTCATTAACATATATAATGTCAAATATGATACAGCCAATTCTGAAAGGACCCTCTAGGTGCTACTGTAATACAAAAAATAAAGCATTTTTTTTCTGTTCTTTAGGAAGATATGTCAGAGCTGTTGATACTTTACATGCAAAGCCCCAGAGAATTTAATATGAATATCAAATCAATTCCCCTCCTTTACTACTATTGCTCAAGAGAAGCCTTTTTTATTTTTTATGTCTTTCCTTTAACGACAACATCAAAGAACTAAGGAAAACAAATTTTGCATTAGGATGGCTGTGTCAAAAAACATTTCACTTCAAACAAGGCACCACACATAGAGCTGACAAGATGAGAGATTTAAACACTAATTAGCATCAATTTCTTTATTGAATTATGATTTCAAGAAAATGCTGTGTGAGCCTCTGATTTAAATACTGTTTTCCCTTCAAACCCATTTTTCATTGCCAAAATGGGTTCTTAGATTTATAGGCATGGATTGCACATTTTGAAAATTTGATTCTTACAGATTAGCTCATGTTTCCACATTTATAACCAGAGGCTGTGAGGAATGTAATCCAAGACTAGAACTGTTGTAAATATGCAAGGCTCTATATCTATATCACATTTCTATGTAAGAAACAATTAACTTCTTCACATATACTGAATGGACAACAGAAAATATGTAGTCTTTATTCTTATTTAACTGCAAGTCCCACCTGATTAACAGACAAACATGCTCTAGACTCCAAACTTCTCCAAAAAGGCCCTACAGCAACAGCAAAATTTACACGGAAGTGGCTTCTCTTTCCTACAGACTTATCACAATCACCCATTTGTTGTCTCAGTGGTCACACAGATGTAGAGGCTTGCAAAAGCATTACAGGTTAATTCATATCTACCTCATGCAAATCCTTTTCTTTAATATTCATGTGTGAGAAACAGATTTAATGGATGAATGAACTTAAGGAGAAGTGGGAGCTATGAATGCTTCTTTCTGTACAACTTCCCACATATAACGAGATTTACACAGGGTAGATGAAAATAGACCTAAAAGAATTTCATGAGAGGGGGCCATACACAGAGTGAATGCTGCACGTCTCAATTAACAAGGATTATAAGCAGGTGTGTTGTGACTGAGATGCCAGAACATCAGAAAGGCACCCAGGGGACTAGCTCACCTCTATCCTAATGAGGTTTCCTTGACAAAGGAGAAATATGATGACACAGGCAGTCTATATATAATTTATGAATTCTTGGCACCATTATGATGTTGACATGCAATTGCTTTAGTGAGGGGCGTGTGTCTGTGGGAAAGGGGACTGTAATGTGCCTCTGTGGGAAGCAGAGTCAGGTGAAGTGGTTAACTCTTAACACTGCTGCCCTGACCCAAGGGCGGGCAGGGTAAACAAGCTGCCTGGGTGGGCAACCAGTTTGTCAAAGACTCTGTGCGAAGGGATGCTGAAGTGGTCAGTGAAGAAGTCACTGGTGTACAATAAAAGAACCAAGCCCCTAAAGAGCATTGGCACAATACAGAAAATGAAAAGCCTGCTTTCTTAGCAGGTGGAGTCTTGTTTAAGTACAGGGTCAGATAAAGGGTGAAAGCAAGTGCATTTCAAAGAAAAAGGTTCTGAAGGACATTGAGGCAACTGATAAAACATACTAAAGGGATTCCTATTTTTGCATTTCTTCTCCAAGTTAAGAAAAAGTTACATCCTAATCCTATGCAACATAATCATATCCATAAGCTATACCCTACCATGCATCCCAAACAGGTAAATTGTAAAAACAGAGCATTCAAGAGGCAGAGTACAAGAGCATGTAAATGATTTCCAGGTCAGCCTGAAAGCACAGTTCTCATGAAGGGAAACCAAGAACTTCTACTCCGTAAACATGCAACAACAACAACAACCAAAACACCGTAAACCCCAAAAAAGGCAAGTGAATCCTATCACACAATATACCAAAATAAGCCACTTTATGTGTTTCATATATACTAAACAGTAAATTCTGGGCTGAATTCTGCTAGTAAGCCCTAGTATGTTTATCCAGAGGCAGCAGAATATCTCCCTCTATTGATATTCAGAGTAAGCTACGTAGAGAGGCATTGAGGATTGCTGTGGTCCCTTCCCTACTCCATTTGACTTACCAACTGGTATTGTTGTGTGTTTGCTACTCAACGTCTTTTAATCACAGAATGGCTGTTTTCTACTCTGTGTAGAAGGTGTGCCTAGCATTTTAAACTAGCGATCTGCAAAAACAATTAGAACATTGTTTATCAAATGACACAAAATGCTTAGAGATAAAATGATTAATTGAAATTAAAAATCATGATTCTTTCTCTGCAATTTATACCACAGTGTTGTGTTAGAATATTGAACGCCTATCTCAGTACTTTGGTCATAATGAGCTTTAGGACATCTCAACGGACACATCTGTGACCGGTTTCCAAATACACAAGTTCTGTTTTGCTGAATGATAATGTGGTTTTGTCCTCTGGTTTATGAGGAGACAATGAAAAAAGTCAAAGGAAAATGTTTTTAATAATTTCAAGCACAAAAGGACAGATAAAAAAAAAAATCAGGTGGCATAAAGCCACAATTGTTACAGAAGACTTATCCTTCTGAAATGATCACGTATGTCTAGACTTGTAAGGAGACCTATTATAAAAATAAAATATATCAGGAGTGTGAATGGCCTCAATCCATTTAAAGTAGGTGTTTTTTTTTTTCTTCAAATGACAGCTGAAGGGTATGCTGAAAAGTCAAAGCTATTGCAGCAAAATCAGCTTAGTTTTCAAAACACATTCAAAGTACCTCCACTCTTGTCTTTCAGAGAAGAACAAAGTTACCGAACATCTCTGCATGTGCCTTATGGACAGTCATTTTTAGAGTGTCATGGATCACTGAGACCAAGAAGAATCTAAATGCAGTCATTCATCCCACATGAAGTTAAACCCATGCTATTTATGTTTAGCTTTCAGACTGAAGTTGCCCAATTTATCCCCCAAAACCAGAATGACAGTACTATCATTTAGTGAGTGAGAATTCAGCAACCTAACAAATGCTCCTACCATGTCCTCATGGAGCAGTACCACAGTCTAAGGAAATTAATGTGGAAAGCTTAGGAATACATTCACTCTTACTTTCCAGAGCTAGTTTATAACCCTCAGAGAGTATGAAGTCCAATATCCTCACCCAAAATGACTACCAGAATATCCAATGTAGGTGGCTTTTTCTACTACTACAAGGTGACCACCATATCACTTCTCCCGTGTAATGGAAATGGATGGTGAGAGACTGGATGTCACAGATGCAGAAGACTGCTCAGGCTGTTAACAGGGTAAAGTGCAGCTACACGTTGCCAATTCTCAGTATCCAGGATTGTAGGTAAATGAGGCTCAGCTATGCACACGTAATCCCCAATTCTTCTCCCTGCTGTGCCACACCCCCCACCCTGTTGCCCAGGCATACAAATCAGGTGGAAATTTCTTAGAATTACTGCAGTTTTGCTGATTCTCAAGATTGCCTTTGTGGTACTGTAAAGCCTATGTGGCCTGCTGAGTAGAATCTCTCACAGTTATTTTTCAGTTTTGATGGATGAGCATTTTTTTTTTCTAATTTAAGAAAATACAGTCAGCCATACAAAAAAACTCATTTGCTTTAACCCAATGGATGGTAAGTATGAGGAATGTATCAAGATCTTCTGCTTTCAGATCTGTAAACACAAGTAAATGAACACTCCATATAGTATTTTGCTTTCATATGTTAATTTCAGATTCACAGTTGATACCATATATTTGAAACTTCAATAAAGCATAGAAAGATTAAAAATACAGACTCCACTGAACAAAAGCCAATGTATCTATCTAGTTAAGCTACATGAGATAATTAAAAAAAACCCTGACATCAAAGAACCTACCTCATTCAGGCCTTTCAAAATACTTGTCATTAAAAGATGGTTTGTTGAAACTTCAGACAGGCTAAATGTATGCCACATTTTGAGTGAAAGAATTACCTTTCCAGGGTTGCAATTACAACTGTACTTAGTTGTCATGGCAACCTGGCAACATATAGATGTTGTCAGATGAAGACATCAAGGGGCAGACAGTGATTTTCAAATCACCACATGCCAAGTGTCATTTTTCACGGGTATATCTGTGCTCAGTTAGGAAAAAAACATATTAAAAAAATGGAAAATTAACATTTTAAGGCAGTTTTTAAATAGCACTCATATTGCAATACAAATACCCCATTTTGGTGAGCTGTTTTAGTATTCTTAGATTACTGTTTGCTTTTTCTTCTTTTTTTTTTTCAGTTAACATGTTCCCAAAATATATGCACAACATGGGAAGTTGAAATCCAAAGAGGCCAGGCTCAGCTATGAAGGTCACCAAGCTTTAGTGATTGCTTAAGTCCTGCTATTATCTCCCCCCTTTTCTTCCTATTTTAATTGTCCTTCTATTTTGACTTGGGTATTTTAGGTCAGATGCTCTTTTTGACCCTGTATGCCAATTACTTTTGAGACAGCAAAAGGAAAAATGCATCTATACCAAAAGCCAGTGTTAAGCATGCCCCAGTGATGCAAAGTTCTGCAAATACTCCAGCTGTGATCTATTTGTAAAGGTTGAAGTGGAATTCAGAAAACATCCAGAATGAACACGGCTTTCAATTCTCTCCAGTAGGCAGCTCATACTGTGGTGCTGTCATCTGTACTGCTGTTTTTACTTCTACTGACCGAGGTGGCTTTGCTCTGTTCTGTATTAAAGGTTCCAACAAAAGCTTTCCAAGTTGACATTCAGCTTATTTACATGGACTTTTCATACCATGATGCCGTAACTCACTAATGCCACAGCACATGGTACAGTTTGAAACGGATCAAGCCTGCAGATATGCTTGTGCACCCTTCCATCTAACCAGAGTGCATACAGGTGTTTATGCTGTAGCAAGATCATTCCAGCATGAAGTTTGCCTCAATACTAGATAGTGCAGGTAAGCAGCAAAGCACCCAAAACAATTTGAATCTTCTTTGGACAAAGCTATTCTTTTAGAGTTTTTAAACAAATCAGAACTGGAAGAGACTATTCACCATTTACATGGCTGAGATGTTTTTTGATCTAGTACTAAACTCTCGTAAAACTCAAATTCATCGACCGCTACCTTACTGTAAATCTGCCCAGCTCACTGGAATACCCACACAGTACAAAACTAGACACTGAAAATGCGGAGTGGAAGTGAAAATTTATTTAACTCATTAGTTAAGTATAATTTGAAATTATTACACTTAATATGTAAAGATTTGTTAAGACAAATGTCAACAGGAGTGAGTTTGTTCTGGTTTCTTAGATTTTTTTTTTTAATGAACTCAAAAGCATTATAATTCATCACTCCTGAACATCTTGAGTAACCTGAATGATTTAATAGAATCCTTTTTCTATTCCGCGTAGGAAGAGACAGTTCCGACAGCAAAGAGTTAAATAACAAGAAGATAATAAAAATTTAAGTAAGATGTATATAGGTGCACACTAGAAAAAAAAATCTTTTAATGGGAAACAGTTTTAGTTAGTATTTGTAAACTTTGAACAATCTAAGCATCTAGAAATTTCTACATAAAATTATATGCTGATTAACACAGTGAGATGACTGGCTTTGTGCTTTCAGATTTTCACTGTTACAGTGCTGAAGAAGTATCATCAAGAAAGGTAAGTAGCACTCCAGCATATGTCTCTTCAGAATATTGACTCAATATTTTTCTTGTCTTTATTCCCTTAACAAATGCTTCAGAAAAAGACACTACTCTTACTGTTAAAGTCTATCAAATCTCAATCTTGTAGAAATGAAAACACTGATAAATTGAAATATTGTGCATTTTTTCGTCTCTTGAGCAAAGAAAGACAGTCTTATTAGTTCAGCTTCACACAAGAGAAGGAAAAAGTAACCTAAAGAAGCCCCCAGAGCCCAGGTATCCCACTGAGAAATGTCAGACCTACCAGAAGAATCTTTTTCCCTAGCTGGAGGACACACAAGAAAATACAGCTGATTAAGAAGGACCTATGCTTTCCAAGTGGGATCAAAAATTATCCTCCTGTACCAACAGGGAAAAGTAACTGCAGGTAAAAAATGCTCAACCCCCCTAATTTTCTGAAATTAATACGTGATAAAAAGATAGAGGTCCAGAACTGAAACAGAAATTACTTAGGGCCAGCCAAAGTACAGGCAAACTCTCTAGGAAGGAAGCAGAAACAGAAAGCCCCTCTCCCTGCCACCCCACCCATTTGCATAAATAAGAAAATTAAGCATTGCTATAAAAGAACACAGAATATATTACATGGAATCAGAACACAAAATACCAAAATAATTTGTACGATATATTTAAAACTTGGAAAATCCTACTTTCTAAAACATTCTTCTTCTAGGAAAAAGTCGTCAGCATCTTTGACATTCAAATGTTATTCATTTTGGATGTAATTTAATAGATCAATCTTAAAATGTTGAGACCAGCTTCAACAGCAAACACTTGAGAAGAAATTACAAGACTAGGATATCTACAAAGAAGTTCACATAGTGAGTTATGACAGTACTATTCCCAGCCTTAATGCATAAATACAAATATATATGCATGGGAATATATTACACAGAGAAGGAAACAGTTCCAGAATAGATTAAAACCAAATACCTGTTCTATAAAACAGTTTTTCCTCAACCCAAGCAAGTATGACCCATCAGGTCCCTAACAAATTGTTACCACTACAAAGAAGAATATGTCATGTGTTACTAGATCACAGCAAATTAGATTCTACCCAGCTATCCCAGTATGGAGTCAGGTATCTTGCACCTAATTTTTTTCCACACTTCCAGAGCATGCTTCAAGAAGTCATTTTAGCTTATTTAGCACCAAGATGTCCTTCACCTGTAGGTGCTGCCCTGAATTTCAGCCTGCAGGACCTTGCAGAAAACTAAAAAGCTTTTCATAAACTGGGAGGAGATTTAAATGGGAATTCTGGAATTTTCAGCTCCTGAGATTAAACCTTGGAAATGACTTAACTCTGCTGTGTCTCCTCCTTCTTCCCTCCGTACAAATATCACATTTGTCTATCTCAGAACTGCATACAAGATTACATACTTTTAAAACACATTCAGGATTAAATGAAATTGATTATTACATATGTATTTTTTTAACATGATCTTTCCACTTTCTTCATGCATCAGAAACACCCACAACTTTAATCTTTTCTCTAAATATTGGGAGATCAAATACATTACCATGTCAACAGGAGTTGTGAAAAACTCAAGTCCCTGTGGCATGTCTAGACCTCTATTTCAAGGCAGAGGTGGTGTTGGGATGAGCCAAACTCAAGAGTTTGAAAGATCACTTGAGGAAAAGAATAGTGTAAGGAGAAGCTGTAACAGAAATGAGACACGAGGAAGAGATTCAAATCAGGACCCAGGTAGTTGGTAGAAAAGCGAATTGGTCTTATAACTCAAGGTGCAAGCAGCAAATACTGCCATGAGTGGGAAGAACTAGTGAGGGAAAAAGATGTTACTTTCCTCAATACGTGCTTAGAAAATTAAGGTGATAAAATCCTATTAACACTTATTCTGTCAGCATTTTTGTTTAGCTTTCATTCCTTTCCCCTTCCAAGCCACATTGTGGCTTTGGAAGGCAAAGGGGGCTCTGGTGTGATTTACAAAGACATCTTGGCATAGGAAGTTACAAATCATCTGCATAGGCCACAGAAGTACTTACAAGAAGCAGTGAAACTTACTAGGCAATCTTGCAATCCATTTGTCAAAGCACCTGCAGGACTCATTTGAAGGCAGGTAAACTAATAAGCCCCAGCAAAGCAGTCACCAAGAGAGCATTCTGGTTTTAGTAAAAGGATTTGTAGTCTTGCCTCCCATCCCATCCCCCATCAAAACATACACACTTTAATGTACTGGCTCTTATCTCACCCTCTACTGTAATAAATCAGAGGCTGGAAAAGCTAGTGGAGAGCAGTACAAAAGGGCTGGAAATCATGACTTTTTTTTTTTTGTGTAGAAATTGAAAATCAGAGCGAGTTCAGAGTGCAGAATGGACTTCTGGACACATCTACGCTGGGAGCTCTGAGGCCTGAAATTATCCACTGTTACAACTCCAGGCTTACATAGCAGTCTTGTCGAACTGTAAACTGAGGGTGGGTTAAATAATTATAGTTCACAGCATTAGCAGGTAATTACAAAATCAAAAATACTACACAGATAGACTATTTTCTTATTTACAATAGCTTTTGATTTCTTCTCCTGGGACAGCCAGCAGTTGTACCACCTGTTAGGATGTATCAGTTGTGGAAGTGTACAGAGCAGCTACTGAGGCTGCAGTTTCTGTTAAGAGCTTCAAGAGAGCAGCTGTGTCTTTCCATACCAATGCTCCCACTGTTACATTGTACAAACAGAAATAAAATTTGAAAGATTAAAAGAAATCCAAGTATAGTTAAGAACCAGGATAACAATCAGCATATTTGAAACCCAGTTTTGTGTTACCATCTGATCCTCTCTAACTTTTTTCACCATTAACGACCATACTATTGCCCAGGCACAGGTTACATCATTCAACTGTAAAAAATTTGACACTAAAATTTCTCCATTTGATTCTATAAGTGGAACAACAGCATCAATGGCTACTGACTCTGGCTTAACACACTAATGTATTCCCTGAGATCCTTATTCTCCACCTTCAGTTCACTCAAGTTAAAAACAACAACAAAGAAGCAAACAAAACAAAACAAGCAAACAACAACCACCAACAACCAACACCCCCCCAAAAAAAACCCCCAAAACCCAAAACAGCCCAAACAAACAAAAACCACAAAACACAACAACGAATCCCCACCCTAAACTAAAAACCATAATTACCTTGTCAACCTCACAATCCCTTCACTGGCTGTACCTTCCAGTATAAATATTTAATTAATGTCTTTGGAAGAGGTTCCTGATTGCAACAAGACAATATATGACCTTTTGATTTTTCAATAATAATAAATTTCCTCCAATTGAAAAGACACTGTCTTCATAGGCAAATGAAAGGCTCATGGGGCAGACTTCTGTCTGCTGAGCTATTCACCGGGAGGGTGCCGAATTTGGTACCTGGACATTTCTATATGGAGCAGCGCTAACCTCTAAAGGCTTCTAAAGACATCACAGAAATTAAATTAAAATCCATTAAATTGCAAACATACTTCAAGGGAATGAAAAAGCCAGTAAACAGACATAAGAAAAAAAAAAAAAAAGATAAAATATTTCAGAATTAGATCACTAAATGAGAATGTTAAGTCCAGTAAAGAATAAATCTGAAGCCATCTCTTTTCAAGGTAAAAAATACATATATTTGATTTTTATATATCTGCATTATTACCATTCTAGTTGAAATGAACATCCCACTTGCAACACCCTTCCCTCTTTTTTAAAATTCTTTAATACGTAGTTTTTCAGGAACAGTTTGGGGATGCTGCCATATCATACAATATTGTCATAGTCTACCACCACCTAATTAAGAGTTGAATTAACACATCAAGAGAGCAACACGTTAGCCTGTGTTAGAAACCCATTTGCGTTGTATTTGTCTGAATTTGTTGCAAATCAGTGCTAGCACCCCTGAAGCCAGTGCTAAATTTCTAAATCTGTAGATTAAATACAGAGATGGTGTTAAAGAAAACTAACAAATAGGGCTTACAGCCACCTACAGAAATAAAAATTGCATCTAACCTCTTCAACCACAGCCTGTAAAAATATTTCTCTTCATCATTCCGGATCATGAAACAGAATCACACTTAATAGGGTTCTATTAGCTTTCTTTTCCTTGACATCTTCAACGGGAATTATTTTCCTCTCCCAGGGGGAACACCTTTTCCCCCCATCTTAGCCTTTCCAAGTAAAAGCCATCAAAGCCCATCTTACTCCAAGTACTTCACCACTTTTCCCAGTTGTTTATTTGCCTGTAAACCCATTCAGACACCCTGGCCATTTTTAACACATGGTCTTACCAGTTGAGTTAAAAACTATGAAAAGGCTTTCTTTGGATAGGAGACCAAGAAACTGAAATACTGTGTCGTACAAGTAGAAGCCAGAAGTGGAGTTTTCTTAGTTTCAGAGTTCTAACATAACTTTCCTGCATGAAGATGAAGGCTCCTTTCCTTTTTTTTTTTTTTTCTTTTCCATCATCAGTATTTCCATTCACTTCTCACAAACACTTCAGAAAGTAGCCATTGCCCTAGAACCACTTCAGTCTTCCCCAAGAAGAGTTATGAAAACATAGCTTGGATACAGTTCTTTGACACCATCAACATCATAAGTTTTCATATACATGTCCAAACATTATTCCCTAATTATTTTTTTAATATATAGTAGCGATAAGTTTTATAGAAAACAAGTAACTTGCTTATATCTGAAAAAGAAAAGTTTGTTTTAAAACTGGAGTCAGAACTTTTATCTTTATATCCTAACATCTGTATAGAGGTCCTTCAGACGGAGGTTCAAAAAATATATTTCCATTAAAATTTTAACGCATTCTTTTTCAAGATGATACACAAGAGGAAATAAATTACACCTGCATCCTCTAAACAGCATATTATTCACAGCAGCATTTTATTATGCTTTTAAAGACTTATCTAACATTTGTATTTATTGCTATGGAAAAAATTAGAATGAAATAAGAAAATCTAAGTCCCCTGACTCAATGTTAATTTGAAGCAAAACAACCCTTTTGATCTTAAAATCCACAGCAGAACTGCACTGTTTTAGAACAAGGAAACCATCGGGAACAAAACTGTACAAATATGCTGCCCATCCTCTTCAGAAGCATCTGTGAATTCACTTTTGACAGACAGAACTGATTTTATTTCTCTCTGTCTCTCCTTATGTGCAGCAGTATTTGTTACACATGAAGGCTACAGTACAGCAATAACGTAATTCAGGCTTCTATCATGCCAGCCTCAGATAACATATAGTTGTCTCCACATTACCATCCTAGCACCATTAGTTTCATGCATTAAGACCTCAGGCCAGGCTCTAAATCAGGCTCTGCTACTTCACTTCCTGTACTTAGCATTTGCATTTGATGTTGCTTGCTAAATCATCTGAACCAATTCTGATTACAAATTATTATACAATGTAATGCCAGACTAAAGCGGAATGCCTGTAAAGTGTAGCATGTCTATGCAAACCCTGCGAACAACAGGGAAGCTGGAAAACTGGAAAGAAAAAACAAACAAACAAACCCACACCTAAGTACTGAAGCTGGGTGGACTCATTTCGATTAATACAAAAACCAAACCAAACCAACAACAAAAACCACCCCAAACTAATAAAAGAAAAACAGTGTGAAAACACAAAATACTTTGAGGGTTTAAAAAAAAAAGAGAAAAAAAAACACAGCAAAAAATGTCAAAGGAAAAATAATATAGCTTTAAAGACAGACTGCAGCATATAAGCTGTGCACCCAACTGCAGCAGGTAGGCACACAAGTAAAGGGCAGTTGTCAAAACTCTGACATCAAAGTAGGGAAAGGAAACCACAAATCCTGTATTTAGAAATGCCATTAATATGACCTCCATAAAATATTTTATACACAGTTTAAGACATACAACACAAGTTTAGAAAGAAAAAAGCAGCTACATGCAGTGGCCCAACCTGATATGGGACCTGCAGTGAGGAATCAAGTTCATTGTAGCATGCAATCTAAGAAAAAAATTATAGAACAAGTACTAGACTGTGTCACTTCCTCAGACTTATGAATCCAGTTCTGCCATGCTTTTCCCCAGATGTTCAGCCGCCTCTCCCTCAATTTAAAAAGCTTTGGAAGAACCATCCATGGTTCTTGCTCTCTGAGGTACACAGACTGCAACTGTAGTGGAGCCAGCCATGATTTGGGGGGATCTGATCACGTCTTTGAAACACAGAATAACAGTAACTTTGGAGGAGTAGGCCTGTGCAATGCAAAACATTTTGATATACAGATGTTGAGGCACCTCATTTTAAGAAGAGACAACGCTGATGGACCGCTGAAGAACACAGCAGAAGGAAAACAAACAAGCAGCTAGCAGCAAACTCTACATCCCTATTTTTCAGCTGCAAAAACAGCATTATCAGCAGTTCAGAGGAAGGCTGGGCAGCATGAAATGAAGAAGCCACACACTACATTCACATTGATTACTTGGCACAAGGCTTCTCTCTGGACTCAGGTGTATAAATGTTTGCAGGTTTTAAGACAGACCAGGAAAGCAGAGGAGCTGAGGACCTGTTCTGATGCCTGTGCTTTGAGGGAGGCATGTGCAGAGGCCAGGACAAGCAGCAGGGTCACTGAAGGGCAGCTCTGCCAGTGCTTTTTGCATTATGTGAGGGAGTATTTCCTCTGCCCTCCCAAAGCAAATCCTCCTGCTTGAGTCAAATGCCACACATCAGGAGTATGCTACTTAAAATGCCAACTGGAACAGAAATGCATCCTTGACTTTACTATTATTTGTTTTTATTTAACTCAAACATATTTATTTTTCCCCAGGAAAGTATGTACTGAAAGGCTGAAGGATTATCATGTTATTCACTGATGGTTAAGCGAGAGAATTTCTATTCTACTTGGCATGTACAACAACTGACACAAACCACGGGGGGGATTGTTCTTTTAACAAAAAAAAGAAAGAACAAACAAATAAAATCACCTAGTATGTGTTAAGCTACAAAATGTTTATATACATGCACATACACTTGCAGAAATTCTTCTTGAGTGTGTGCAAGAAGTACCGTGCCATTGATCTGCTGTATGCAGACTAGACAGCTATCTGGCCACAGGTGAAATTGACTGTAACACTGTTCAAATGGTTCTAATGTATTTGATAAACTTGATTATCACTAGCAGATTTTCAATGTATGTTTTTAAAAGCATAGGTTTGATCATCCTTTAGATTATTCCTATGCTGGTATCACAGATAATGGCTTCCTATTGATGAAATTGGGCAGGGAAAAATTTAATGCAACATAACAAGGGAAAGTGTAGAGTCTTGCATCTGGGCAGGAACAATCTCAGGTTCCAGTATAAGTTGGGGTATGACCTGTTAGAGAGCAGTGTAGGGGAAAGGGACCTGGGGGTCCCGGTGGACAGCAGGATGACCATGAGCCAGCACTGTGCCCTTGTGGCCAAGAAGGCCAACAGCATCCTGGGGTATATTAGAAGGCAGGGGGTTAGTAGGTTGAGAGAGGTTCTCCTTCCCCTCTACTCTGCCCTGGTGAGACCACACCTGGAATATTGTGTCCAGTTCTGGGCCCCTCAGTTCAAGAAGGACAGGGAACTGCTGGAGAGAGTCCAGTGTAGGGCAACAAAGATGATTATAAGGGAGTGGAGCATCTCCCTTACGAGAAAAGGCTGAGGGAGCTGGGTCTCTTTAGCTTGGAGAAGAGGAGACTGAGGGGTGACCTCATTAATGTTTACAGATATATAAAGGGTGAGTGCCACAAGGATGGAGCCAGGCTCTTCTCGGTGACAACCAATGATAGGACAAGGGGTAATGGGTACAAACTGGAACACAAGAGGTTCCACTTAAATTTGAGAAGAAACTTCTTCACAGTGAGGGTGACAGAGCACTGGAACAGGCTGCCCAGGGAGGTTGTGGAGTCTCCTACTCTGGAGGCATTCAAGACCTTCCTGGATGCCTTCCTGTGTAACCTCATCTAAGTGTTCCTGCTCCAGCAGGGGGATTGGACTAGACGATTTTTCGAGGTCCCTTCCAATCCCTAACATTCTGTGATTCTGTGAAATTATAACAACTATGTACAGTCACTTCATTAAGTATCATACAAAACAAAGTTCTGTTATACTGAAAATCACCAACCCCCACAGAAGATGCTACAGGTGTCAGATGAATTTTATAGAAGACTCAGCCTTTATGTGAACCACAAAATCTACCCTGTACATGATCCTGTTTGATCTTCCGCAAATAATCCTTTCTTTTCCCATGATCAAACAACACATCAGAGAACACTGAAAACATGTTGTTGCTCCCAAACAACAAATTATTTTTACATATTTACAAATTTTCTGTATTTCCATGTTAGTTTGACATATTATCTGCTCTAAACCAGATTATTCTGTTATAGACCCTTATAGCTCCACCTTATTTAAAATTACATGGTGTGATTATTCTAAATATGAAGGCAAGTAGGTTAATTGAAGAGAGGGCTTCCAAAGTAGAAGCTTGCACTTTAGAGATGTTCAGTGCATTACTGTTTTTAACAAGGACATTAACATTTAAGAATACATTAAACTTAACACCTAAAGTATACATTTATAAATAAATACACAAGAAAATATCATGTTTTAAGAGCCCAGCCCAAGATATTATGAAACAAAATAAACATAAGAATAACTTGTCTACTTTCTTTTTCTTCTCTCCTTTTTGAGCAAGACAATTGAGATCTATCTAATAAGGCACATCTCAACCACATTTTAACATGGAAAACAACATGATATTTCCATGTCATTTCTGTATCATATTACAAATTTTGCTGTTTCAGGCTCTGCTCTTCTTTTCTTACCCCAAAGGGAGCAAGAGTGAGAACAACCTGACCCACTGCTATGTGACCTACTATTTTCCTTTAGAAGAGACAATGAATAGCTGATGAGAAAGCTCATGTTGGATATTTAAACAAATGTCTCCATGAGGAATTTATATTAGCAGACATTTAATACCGGAGCTGCCACCATGGCCACATAGGAGGCAAACTAATGCCAAAGGTTTTTTACTTCATCAACATCTGGAGTACAACACAGTGCCAGAGGCACACAGACACAGCAAAGGACGTGCAAATTGGAATCCTGCTACTGTGGCCTCTAGCCCACCCTAAGAAATAATCCATGTGGCTTTTAGAATCTACTGGTGTTTCCAGTGGCAATTCTGCCCTGTGTAACAGATTTTCAGCTCATTTTGGGGATTACTAGAGCACCAGGTACCCATGGCATTCTAAAGCACAGTTTGGCAAAAATAAGACATTTATCTCCATAAACTTGCCTTTTAGAAGAGAGCACAATAGTAACTGCAAAGATGTATGTGCAATTGTATCGGGATGCCCTATCTCTTGTACAAATATGTATTCATCACACTTAAATGCGATGTCACCCGTGTCGATGATATATAAATTTTTATTTAACCAATAATTTTTTTATTTTTTGAAACACATTTCAATGGCTTTCTAAATGTGCAGTCCCTGTGAGAAATGTAAATAAATGTCTGACAGAGAAAATTAAGTCAGCTATCACTTCAATTTGCAGGACTAAAGTATTCCAAAGATCATTTTGCTAGATTTCTGAGTGAAGTATGACTATAACTTCATTTTCAGTGACACGTATCTGCTGAGCAAATACATTTAATGGATGTGAGTTTTGTTACCAGTTTTTTGGTGCTGTCTATTAGCAACAATGATGTAGTTGACTAAAGGCCAACAACTTTGACTCAGAAAAGAAACTATGGGTTTGAGCATATTACATAATATATACCTTACTGCCAAAATACTGTGCTGTTTCTATGTTTGACCTTCTTTTGAAAAAAGCTTACTAGAAAGGAACAGTAAAAGTTTGAGGGGTTTATGATTTGTAAAACACAGAATAGGAAGCATCTGAACGAACAGGCATCTTCCTTCCTTGACTAGTGATGTAGAAGACAGGCTGGAAGAATTCACAGCATTTACACAACTCATACATAACTCAAAATGTAAACAGATACACATTCATTGTAGCTGTTGTTGCATTTCTGCTGGTCAGAGCATTTTCCTTGGGAGTAAAGTTTATAAATCTGCTGAGCAGTTTCCAGAACTCCTATAGAGCAAAATGAAGGAATATTCAAAGCATTAGCATTACACACTTTCTAGCCTCTTCAGTTTATATTACTGTTTACCAATATAATTCATTTGTTCACGTTCAGTGCGGAAAGGGCTCCATCTTCTACACTCAGAAATCTTATGCAGCCTGCGAAGGAGTTTGATCCCTTCTCAAATCTAGTTCTGTATATAATTAGAGAGGACATACATTTTATTTATACAATATATGTTAATGGTCTTCATTAGCCTTTAAATACATATTTAATTGCTAATCACTTCCCTACCTCTACATAGTTTCACTGTATTAAAATACAGATTACTTTTTAATAATTAAAACTTGAAAACAAACAAATTTAATTTGACAGAAAAAAGAGCTGACAATCTCATACCTTTTAGTCCTACAGATATACAAGTTTTCCCATTTCTTTTTGAGTTCATTTCTGCTGTATGCAAAATCTCATCCAGCAAATGCATTCACAAGAAGCATTTTCTGGACTGAATCTGTATTTCACTGAAATCAGAAGGGGCAGCACAGTTGCAAGAAAGAGCTATTCTAAGTTATACGACCAAGGCAAACAGAAACTTAAAATATGAAATTTCTGCCTGAAAGAGAGTACAGGCTGTACCAGAACTATCAGTACCTCACTTAAAATAAGGCTAGGTATCTTAATGTGAGAAGACTGCTAACTAAAAAGGACTGTCTTGTCAAGTTTAATGAGATTTCAGCCTACTCTTAAAAAAACCACCAAGAACAACTTGAAAATTTGAGATTTTAATTCTATCAGAAGGAAGTATAGAGTATATTTACATAAATTTATTTGAATAACAGCAATAAAACTATATTTTTGCTGAAACTTGTAAGTACTGAACCATTTCAAAACTTCAGGTGGGTAGATCCGAAGACTATTAACAGGTATTTATGGCTTCAAAGTTGGCACTAGAAACTGGTGTTTTTGAAGGGCACTAAGCATCGCTGACATTGATCCTTTGCACATTTTGAACAACAATGTCTTTGCAGATAAGCAAAGACATTTAAATCATTTGCTACTTCTTACATACAGGTTAATCATATCTTTGTAAAAATAAACTCAGGACAAATAGATACACAAACATCTCTGATGAAGATCAGTAAAGCAGGATATCAACAGTAAAAGTTGCCAGTAAAAATGCACAGTAAAAAAAAGAGCAAGTATTAATTTATACATTACAAGCAACCAATATGCAAATGCTCTTTAAGCTCCTTCATCCACTTTCAACATGTAAGAGTGTGCAGCAGCACAACAGATGGCTATCAAGAAAACGGAGTGTAAACTGGTTGTAGTGTTTGTGAAGTTTGAGAAGTCACTTATCTTCAACAAAATTTATTCAGGTTTTCCATACTGAAACCCACAGAAGTTGGTAATATAAATAACTTCAAGAATCTGGGCTTTAATGAGTAACCAACACATTATTTTTAGATAGTGCTAACGGGTAACAGGTGCAGAAAATAATCAGGGAAATAATTTCCAGACTTTTGAAAAAATCTTTGATACCAGCTGTCTTCACTGAATGCTGGTAGAAAAGTGCCCTTTTCACCCCAGGAACCCCCAGAGAGCCCAGCACTTGCCAGGCAATGGAAGGTCCCTGAGCATCCTCCCAATCCATGAGCAGAGAGCAGCCCTGCTAGAGGGACATCTGAATGGAAGCCTAGGGACAGCTACAGAAGATGACCAAAGTGGTAGTTTATGCTAATATTTCTTTGTCTCGGCACCTTCTAAGCCAGTGTCATATTACCTTAAAAAAAAAGAGTCCATCAGTACAACCAAATCCTGAGAGGAGGAGAGGGGAAAGAAAAGTCAGGATTGTTTTATAGGACATGCTGTGATACATGACAAAAATAAACATCCTAATAAAAAGAGATGCATCTTCTGAGCTTTGGACAGTCTTCAGCTAAGGAAGTTTAGTTAGATTTAAACAAACAAACAAAACAAAATCAAACATCTGTATGTACCTGTTCAGTTTCTACCACATTGTTACAATTAAAAAAAAAAAACCCCAAACCTACACATTTTCCATGACTAGGAAAACCAATAGAAAATGACATATGCCCACACAAAGTGCTAGAGGTAGTTAGATTCGTTTTAGTGAAGATGACTCTAGTTACTGGAAAAAAACATGGCGAGGGGGACCTAGATTATTCCTGAAAGTGAGGCTCAGGCTGGCAGGTGAGTCACTGAGAGGTTCCCTTGTTCCTCAAGCCCACAGCCACACTTCCCTCAGAAGTAGATTCTCTCACACTGGTGAGTTTGTAAAAGTTTTTGTAGATCACCCTAAAGCAATTAAACCAGAAAAGCGGAAAAAGCCCAGAACTGGTGAGCTGGCATTTCACCTACTGCATTTTGTCTCTATGTAGAAGTGACAGGAGTTGAACTGTTAGCAGCTGATTGCCTCCATTTGATCTGATTAATATCCAACACTGCAGTGAGGCAAATGGCATTTGAGCATAGCAAAAAGTGCCTACAAAATTCCAAGACTGAGACCCTGAGCTCCTAATACAAAACCAAAACTGTTCCTTTAGTCTTCCAAACTATTACTCTGCAACAGAAATCACAGACCAAAGAAGTACAGATGCAAACTCTGAAGTTTAGCTTCTTGCTTTTCAGTAGATCAGCAGGTTGAATCAAAGATGCAGAATTGCTTGTAAGTAAACAAGTTGACAGCAGAAAGGTCAGATCGCTAAAGAATAAACCTGCTGAGACTTTTCCTTGTCATTGAGATTCAGCAGAGAGCTTTATATCTTGGGAATGCAGGAAGATATAATCAGAAATGGGAAATCTGCCAAGAACAAAGTCAAGAGGAAGGGAAAAAGAAGAGAGTCACCAATTTTTCTTGCTGCTTTTGGTTATTGTTTTATTTTAGTTGAAAATAAATTGAGTATTTAATTCTGTCACAATATAACATCTATATATGGAGAGATTAGAAAAGACAGTTTACATTATTTTGGCTAACGTTAACATCTTATTTTTTTTCTATGTGACATTCTTGTTTTGAATTTGTTATTGATTCAGAAAATAATTATTAAAAAACCTGCCGTTAGAATGAAATAAACATTTGTGCACTATTAAGAACTTCCTACTTTTCAAAGCAAAGAAATGAACATAATTCTCCAAAAGACCTACTTATTCTTCTAATGTCTTATAAATCCTGGTATTTTACATACAAGAGCCAAAGCAAGCTGAGGTAAGCACCATTAACTATGCAAAAAGACATACACCCCACCACATTATTTCTGTTGGGGTTGCATGAAAAACATGTATTAAGTCTGTCTACTAAAAAACAAACAAACAAATAAACAAACAAACTAACTAAACCCCACCAAACTACAGACACTTATAGATTGTTTTTGAGATTAAAGCCAGGATTGTTCATTGTTGCCAGATCTTCCTGAAGCCTATTTGCAGAAGAGAGGCTGGGGAGGTGGAGAGAGGAAGCATAATGAGATCAGGGCAGCCTTGTTTTGCCCTTCAAACCCTGTGAATAATGGTCAGATTCTCCACCTTTAATTCCTCTGCTTCCTACAGCAACACTTTTCTAGAAGTGAAGCTGAGAAGGAAGAACGGATGTGGAAGGAATTAACTTGTTTAGAGCTCGATTAAGTTGCATAGAGGGAAGATGGGAAAATATTAATATGATGTGATGGTCACCTACCTACTTTTTCACATCACTTCACATGCTTAAGAATCTGTAACTTGTCACTAAGACAGACACCAACAGATTTGAGGAAATGCACTGTCATCAAAACTGTTGCTCCATTTAATTTCAAAAGGCAAATAAGGTAGCTGGATAATGATCTTACCAGTTATTCACAAAGCTGAATAAGAATTGTGTAATAAAAATCATGTAGATTGCTGGTGCATGTTCTACAGATTAAAGATGATAATAATTTCTTTGAAAAAAGATAGCAAGGGGTGGTAGCGTTTCTTTTATTGGAGGTGTTAGGATAATTGGTCATTTCCAGTGACTAACCCAGAAATATCCTATTTTTCAATTGGACAAGAATCTCATTTGCACGTCCCTAAAGACAACAGGATATTCTGCTCCCTGTAGCTTCTAAATGCTGCAAATTTAACCTTATTTGTCCTCACAAAAATATTTCACTTGCATTTTCAAACAAGTTTCCAGATCTCTGTAATGGAACAAGGTAGAAATGTGTTAGATACAGGAGGAGAGACGAACGCAATCTCCAGTCCCGCAGTGAATTTAATTTCCTGTCACAGCTGCACAAGAGTACAGGGATGGGGTGGTACAGGATGGACAGTGAAGGTTTAGAGTTTAGTGGCAAGAAAATCTATCCAGTATATGGGATTTGCTTATGCATATAAAGCTTTATATTTTATGCCTAAAATGCAGTATTTCAGATGTGATAGCTTTGCCTGACAAGAAGAAATTCTGTGTATGTTACTTGAGTAGTATTTTCAGATCACAGAACCTTTAAATTATGTTTAGCCCTTCCAAAGCCTAAGGCAACTCCATAACCATGCTCCTTCTAGTACTCGCAGTAAACCAAATCATGTGCCTCAAAATTTCCCTCCTCTAAAGAGAATATTTGAAATACACATTGCAGAAAGACGATGCCACAGAGAACTGTGCTGTCTCACCTCTAGTAAGACTTAGAAAAATAAAATCACTTCCATGGGGAGATCCAGGAACTGCTTGAAATTCCCTCATTGCAGTATTCAATATGTCCTTGTATTCTATTCTGAAGATCATGTGAATTGGAGACTGAGAGCTATGCAAGAACTTCTCCTGTTTTTCAATCTCATTAGCATTGCCTTTACCATTTCCCAGAGGTGCTACCCCAGTTGTCTCAGATCCGCTTCAACTCTTCTCTTTGTTACAATGCTTCACTTTGAGCAGAACTATTAACAGTAGTTATTAATTATGTTATAAAAGACATGGTTATGTCACATTTAAATATGTTGTTTGATTCTCCCATTATGCAAAATTACTGGCTAAAAGGGAGGGAAATAGAGGGGCACCACTGCTGAATAGTCATGTACGTGCCAAAAAAAAAAAAAGCATGGTTGTAAAACCCAACAGGTTTTCGCTATGTTGAACTGGGACCTATTTAAAACAAAATGATACATTTAAAATGATTTCCTAGTGGATTCGATTAGAGAAATAAATTAATGACTGCTATTAAATAAAACATTTTGGCACAGAATATTATGGTAACTTGATTTGCATAATTTAACAGTTGCAGGGACTTCGGGAAATAACAATGTAAACGAGTGCTGAAAGTGTGCAGTAATGAAAGAGCAGATCTTACTATGCATAAGACTCTCCCTCATGATTTTATTTTAAGGTTATCTTCTCAGTTCTTAATTACATTTGTAAATAAATGTTAAAAGAGTTCATTGTCAACTCCTCTGCTGCCACTCCATTCTGGCATTATTATAGATATTTACAAGCTTCTCATCTCTTTTCCATAAAGGAAAAATTAAGCTGTGAATACAGAAGAATGAGAAATAATCCTCACAGCTGGTAAATATTAAAAAACAAACAAACAAACAAAAAGAAGCCATTACTAACAAGCTAGAAATCAGCATTTTACTGCTTCCTGTCAGGCAAACACTGAGGAAAACAGATATTTCATATAATTAGGAAAGCACTCATTCAAATAGTAATTGCAAAATAAAAAATGCTTCACTTAAATATTTCATGAATTATATTCCCCAAAAATATGGATTTCAGTAGAAGTTCATAAATTCCTCTTTGTTATGAAAAAAAATTCACAGTAATAAAATGCACAGGTCAATACTCAGGTGGCAAACCACAATATGATTGTTAATTTCTGCATGCTTACACCAATTAAATACTCTGGAGTTATTCTGCTCTGTAAACAATACTATGATTCACTTTTAACATTCTATTTTGATAGACACCAATTTGACTTTCAGTTTGCTCTCACTGCTTGATAGAAAAAGCACAAATATATCAAGATATTCTCAGGGCTTCATAAAATGTTTTTGGCTAGCCAACTACCCCAGTAACATGCGATTTAGCAGATGCTTAGTTTCAAAGTCCTGTCTTGACTGGCACAAGAAAGGGCAGGTAAACACTGAGCTAAGTGCTTTCAACAGGATCTCCATCAAATCAGACAGCTTCAATTGAACAAGGCAAAGTGTCACCTCTAACTTACTGCACATGGGGTTTGTACAAGGGACATTGAGGAAGCCACGTAAAACAAGCAAACCTGAAACCACATCACACAGCAGCCCACTATTATTTCTGCCCATAGTGGTTCTCCTGACTCTAGCATATGGAGCAAATCCTGCTATGGAGGATTGTGTGCATCTTCTTGGTTCTCCTGACTCTAGCATATGGAGCAAATCCTGCTATGGAGGATTGTGTGCATCTTCTGACACTAAACCTATTATTTCCATACAAATTCATCCCTCATTTTCAGAACTAAGAAACCAAAGACGAAAAAAAGCTGCGTCTATAACCTTATCATTAGCCTTTTGAATTAAATTTAAGAGACTAAAAAGTACAATGATAAGCTTCTGACCACAATCCCTGTGAACTGAACTTCTGAATTAATGCCAACTAATGTGATTTTTGCTTCATTGAACGTGATTCAGACTAATTCCGCCAAAAATGTGGTAAGGTAAAGGTGAGGTCGTGTACTAACAAGACATTGCAATGCAATACAAAATGTCTGTGTACAAAAATCAGAAAAGTAATGTAGTTCTGATCATCAAAACCAATTGGGAAGTATAATCTAGCTAGATTGGTGTTAGAAACCTCCTGTGTTACATAAATGTTTACACATACATTATTCACATGCGTACAGTTTCAAAACTTTTAATTATTTTATTTTATTTCAACTAAAGACATTGGGTCTTTCTCAGTGAAAGCTGAAGTTCCTTTGACAGATAGCCTTAACCAGCTTGCTGTATAAATAAGGCTGCTTAGGAAAATCTCAACAGTATAATCTTAAAAAAACAGAGTTAGATGTTACTTCACAGCTTAAAACAGTGTAAGTAAATTTGTTAGAAGCAAACTATCATTACAAATTTCACATCTGTTCTAAAGACAACATGGAGTGGTTTGGGGATTTTTTTTTTTGCTCCTCAAACTGTCAGAAGACTGATATCTTATTTGCTTCATTCATGTTCATGAAACATCTTGAAATGCAATGCTTTATCCTTTAAGATAAAAGCTTTAAGAAGCACTTTCTGGAATCAGATTTTTTTTTTAAAACTCAATTTTGTTGATAAATACACAAGCTGTCTAGGAAAAACGTTCTAAAAATAGTTTGAGAAACATAAGTAGTGAAAAACAAACAAAAAGAACCACAACAAAAGAACACACTCCCACAACAAAAAAAATCCAACACTCCTCAACCCTAAAAGGTCATCAATCCAAGATTCTTTCTGAAAGGAAGATTACCCCATTATCCTGAGAGAGGAACTTCATGATAGCCTTCATGTACCAAGGCCTGCATTCCAGGCATGCCTCAAAATCATGTTTAGCTGAAGTAACCCACTGAGCTGTTCAGAAATGCTTTCCTCTCCCATACATACAAGGCAAACTTCACGGGTTTAAAGTAATCATTATGAGTATTCCAACAACTATGAAATTCCAACATTTATTACTTGAACTGGTATTTTGAATAGCTATTTTGAAACATAAGATTTTTAGTATTTACAAGATTTTTGATAGTGTAATTTTACATTTGTTGTTCTTTCAGCAGCAGCAAAAGGCGCAGCTGTTTCTTTTGATGTTTAAATGTCTTTAATGTAGCCTTTGACTTATCTATTGATGCAACAGAGCAAGCAATATGGTAACAGAAGCTTTAAGCTAGTGTTTGTTGTTTTTGTTGTTGTTGTTTTTTTTTTAAAAAAAGATTTCTGAAAATAAAACTAAACTTGATCAGTAAGAACATAACAAACGACTGAATATGGAACTGTGACACTAGAAACATTTACAGCCTGAAGCAATGACCAAGAAAGGCTCCAATGTCAGAGTAATTAAAAAGTTTGTTGTGTATAAAGGATTCAAGACTGAATTTATCCAGTTTCTACAATGCTATTTTTTCTTATTGAAATTTCTCTACAGGAATTTGAAAGCAACCTGAGCTGTGTAATTAGTTGGAAAATTTAGAATATCTGCATTGATCCCAAATTCAGTTCTTAACATTTTGAAGATTGCTGAAGTATAATGCAAACTAAGAGTATATATCACTGCTAATAAAGAACCTTCATATATAGTGATGTTGAGTACAAATGAGGATCACTGAGGGTAAGAAGTATTAAGAAAAAAAAGAAAAAAGAAAACCATGACAAATTGTTAACTGCAGCTCTTACAATGAACAACTTCCGGTGTCAAAAACCAGAACCCTTCAAATTAAATGTGAAAGAAAAGACAGGCATACCAGTACACTCTTGGAATGGGGTGCAGCTGTCAAGCTGCTGGACTGTATATAGTCATGAAAAGCCACAGCACAAGTTTGCCCTGACGCTGGTGTGATTCGCTCTGACCAGCCTCCTTTGAGGTAGCTCTTCAAACAACATCTGTATTTGTGTGCCTCTGTCATTCTTAAAAGGGTTCAAAGCACAGGTATGAAAAGCCTAGGCAAGCACAAAAATTGACCTTCCTCACCTTCCCATTTTTCTGTTTTCCGATCTTTCTAGTTCTGCTCCTTTGATAGAAAAGAAAACTATAACAGGGTTGGAAACAGTATGGGGCATAGACCCAAGGTACTATCTAAAGTAAAATCTGCTGCGTTTAGTACATCTCAAGAAAAAAAAAGTGTCTGCCAGGAATTTATTTTTAAGTGTTTCTTCTCAACAAGGAGATAAAATTTAAAAGCTGAAAAATAATAAAGAACTAGGATCAACACTGATACAACTACATTCTCAAGCACAGTTTTCTTCATGCATAGACCACTGGCAACTCATCAGCAGATAGTTTGTACATCATGTTACACACATACATGAATTCATTGTGGTCTTTCTAACCACACAGCCAACACCCAACTAAAGCATCAGGGATGACAGATTCTATGGCTTAATTTATTCAACTTTGGCATAAAAAATTATTTCCTTTGGACATTTTCTACTTCCAGTTGTCCATTTTCTAATCTACATCATTAGGCAATAAAATATTGTTTATGTTGGTAAGTGGGGGACTGATTTTTTTTTTTTTTTTTGGTTATTTTGAATTTTTCTACTTGTGTCTTTGCATAACACACTTAATCTTCTTTTTGGTAAAACCTCAAAAAAAACCCCAAACAAACCAACAAATATTTTAGCAAGTGGTCAGTGAAAAAGGTAGGTAAGGGGAAAGAACATTTGAAACAAAGAAGTATTTTCCAATTCTAACTTTATAGAATCATAGGATAAGTTGAGTTGGAAGGGATTTTCAGAGGTAATCTAGCCTGAAAAATTCAAATTTTCAATACCAAAAGTCAAAGTTTTTGAAACAACAACTAAACATTCTTTATCACATCATTGAATCCTCTTAAAAAATCATGTGAATATAACCTACTTAAGTCTTAAGTTATTGAAAAGTTCATTTTTGTTTGCATTTTCTTTTTTTCTGATTTTTTTTTTTGAAGTTACTTTAAGCACTATAAGATTTCTGAATCATTGGACATCTTTCAATAAAAAGCTCATGTATTTACATATCTACACAATCACAAACTTGTTATGATTTTATTTGATGTACTAGCTTCTCCTTCACCCTGGTATTAGCTCTGCAGTTGCAATAATCTATAGCCTTATATATATTTCTATAGCCTATATTTATATATTGAATTTTGACCTAGGTATAGTATTGAGTAGATGTTTCCCTTAAGCAAGCAAATAAATCCCACAACAAAAAAGTGCAACTGGTTATTCTCCAGCTAATTCACAAATGCCTTGAGTAAAATCTGAATATTACAAGCACAGGCTTAACTATATAATGACCTTTTCCACAGAAAACAGCCACATGAGTGTAGATAAACTGTGCCAAGCCTTCATATCATCATTCAGAAGCAGGACAAATTACAGCTCTATCTTTCATGCTTAATAACTGATGACTTAAAAATTAAGATGTGTCACCATTGTTATCTTTTTGATAAAGCAACAAAATATAATCACAATAAAAATAAATCAACCTCATTCGGTTTGAAAGGTGAACTCTGCTTCTCTGTTATAGTGCACAAACTACATATGTATTAAAAAAAACCAAACAAACAAACTACTGAAAAACTACCATTTTAATAAAGAGCTATTCTACACTGGCATAACCAACTTTACCTGCATCTAAATATATCATCTCTATAAAAAATGCTGTTGGCGAAGGCTAAGTGTGCTGGATATGCTAAAATACTGCTGCCATAAGTAATGTATTGTTTAATCCAATATATAAAAGAAAAACCCCAAAGATAAATATTTACAGCCATAAAACCCCCAAGCCCCTCCAAAGAAACCAAAAATAAAACAGGGTCATAAAATTTCGCTTCAAAACCACGACTGAACAGATGATGCTAGAAAGTGAGATCACAGTCCTTTCAACAGGAAAATTCTAGCCGTATTGCCATTCCCAGGACAATGCCAGAAACACAAAGGATTTCTCTCCTCTGCAGTCTACTGCCTCATTCATCACACATCTGCTTAGGCAAAATAACCTGGATGTCTCAAACAGAAAATTCCCCCCTTACCATCTAAAAACCAAGTTCCTAAAAATTAGTCTGTTCTTCCCTTTCATCAGTCTATCAGGAACAGTTAGTGCACAAAAGCAAATTCAAGCATTCACTCTCACTCTGAAAGAACTGAAGGCTAGGTGGTTGGTTATTTTTCTTTTCATAAACACATGCAGTTTAAAAAGTAAATTACAATTTTAAAAATGCACACAGTCCGAGCCACTAACCATCAGAGCTGTGCTACTGCACACAGAAATAATGTTAAAGGAGGTGAGAAAACTGATATTTATTACTATAACTGAACAAATGAAATTTAGAGAGCAAGCAGTCAAAACAGAAACACAGGTAAACCACTTCAGCTAACAAACTTCTGTATTGTAAGACCAAACACAACGTAACAAGCTAAACCACAGTTACATGAACAAAAATAAGTGAGGGTACCTGCAAGCCGTACAACTGAGCAGCTGTGCAGAGAACAGATTGTCTTCTGTTTTCAAAAATACTAACAACTCATATACTAAAACAAGCATTACTATATATACTCAGCCTTCTAGAAACCATTTGCTGCCACCTGTGATGCCAACTTATGGTGTTAATTTAAACACAGCTGATCACTGTGTTGATGTAACAGAGAGCACTTACCACAGCAATTAAACGCAGCCCCAAGTCATGAAGAGAAAGTTTCCACTTACCTAAAATTGAAAAAAAAAAAAAAAATTAAAATAATATATCAGGAAATCTATGTTACAGATTTGACACTTAGGGGACAGAAAGAAGTTTTATTTCACTCAGTGTTGACTCTCCCTTCTTCCCCCTCCTCGCACATAAAGTAAGAGATGTTTTGCAGGGGCTAAGAAACCATAGTATTCTGCTTGTGTACTACAACCAGCACATACATTTAATCAATACACAATCTATACGTCTCTTATACAAACAAGTGCAGAAATTCAGAATACTGGGAAAGCCATATATAATTTTGGGTGACAGGGAGAACTGAGTTGGGCAGAAAAAGCCCATTGGGCAGGGATAGACAGAAGGACTGCTCTGAGCAATCCCCTGACCAGCGGGTCCCCCCAGGCCTGTGTCAGGACTAATCCTTCTGCCTAGAGCAACAGTGAGAGGGTGACTGATCCAGGCACACCTGGGGCAGCTCCGCCCTCCTGCATGAGCTGAAGGGCTTCAGTGCAAACTGAATTAATACATTCTTATGAATCCAACGGCTATACAATTGGCATAGTATTTAATCAACTATGCATAAAATACTTCTCAATAAATGATGTTAGATCAGAAGTCCTCCATAACTCATTGCTTTTTAATCAACAGTTGCTATACAAAACACCAATTTTGTGAAATCTAAAATGAGATAGCATCTGAAAGTTACTGGAAAATGGGCTTTTAAAAACTAGAACATATTGTCTCCACTGTAAATGTGTATACAGACATCAAAAACGTTTCTAATTCCTAGTATGTATTATCAAAGAAAGGGCAGTTTGAGAATACACCACTGTTTAGCTATATGAAATGCCTAATGTGTAAGGGCACTTGAAAGAGAGGTTAGGAGGAGAGAAAAAGGAAAAGGAGAAAGTCCCTTGTTTACAATTGATACCAACTTTGAACTCCACCGCTCCTTTTCTAAGTTTGCCATCATAGGAAGTGTTTGAATCATTTAAAGCATGATGTTGTGCATTTAAATAGGGAAATCTGTTAAGGAGAAACAAAGGATTTCCTACAGAGTAAAGCTGACTGCTTAATCAGCCTCTAATTCTCAGAAGAGTTTAAATAGTTTGTATGCAGTTATGTCCTTCCAACATATCTTTAAAGTGTCTTTTTTTTTTCCAAATTGTTTTAATACAGCAAGAATGTTCCTATTATTTGGAGAGAGATGGCATCTAGTTAGCACAAGGCTGCGTCATGCAGTGTAGTCGCCAAGTGCCTTTAATCATAAAGCTACAGAGAAAAATGGGTGATGTGTGATCCCCTGGTACAGAGGGACTGACCTCCCCCTCTCCGGATCCTTGGCAGACCGGAGTACTCAGCAGCTCCACAGCCAGCTGTTCCACCACTGGGACCTCCAGGCTGGGCAGGAGAGTACAGATGCCAGCACACCGAGCATGTTTTCTACTCACACCCAGCATTTATCATTTCACCTGTTACCCCACCTTTTATCCCAAGGGAGAAAGGAGAGGAAAGGGATGCACACACACAATGGGGATGACACAACACCAAAAAAACCCTCTCTGTCAGTCTATGTACATCTCTCTGTTAACTCCCGTTTTTTCTAAAACTTCTATCAATTCTAACTAAACCTAGACTTTTTGAGAAATGCAGAGGAAGATGAGGACACCTTGAAGTCCCGGATCAAAAAAACTTGCCTGTAAAAGTTAATCTTGCTTCAGAGTAAATTCAACATCAAGTCTACATGCTTTACCAAACTGAGATTTTAGAAAAACAAAAGCTTAGTATGCTAGGCAATGAAAACTATCTTTAATTTTAGTCAAAACCAAAGCTAAATCACAGGAAGTTATAGTTTTACTCATATGCAAACAGCTTTTTTTTTAGTCCAGAACCAAAGTAGTGCAAGAAATAAACAGCAATAAAATTTTTCTTGCCTTAAAATTGTTTCTGTTCTGCTGCCTGTGACACAGCTAAACCTGTCAGCATCTACATATATTTTATTTTAGATAAAATCTGAATTATCCTGATGTCCTCTTCTGCCACTTCAGTCTTGACTAGTCTAGGCATCAACACAGAGGACACTGCCTTGCTGCTAGGTACTGTACATAAGGAAAACAACAGAAACAACTATTTTCTTTCTTTCTGGCAAGCATACTCAAGAATATCTATAAACTTTAGTCTGTATTGTAACCACCCAATTTTATTCTCCTTCATTAGATTCAGTTTAAAGGGATTTGTTTCTGCACCAACTGTGGTGAACTCACAAAAAATGCCTGTAAGATGGAGATAAGCCCTGACCACAGTTGCTGCTCTGTTAGCTTGCTTGCATGGTGGATGCTTTTGTGATTATAGTTCCTCCACGATTTAACGGTAGGAGGCTAATGGAAATGTTACTTGCTATGGTAGCAGACTAAATCAGTTGGGGAAAGGAAAAGAAATGTGTTTACACTTGAAGATGTCATATAAAACAGTGGGGAGCTTCCACCCCTGACACCAGAACTGGCATGCTCATTCAAGAACTCATCTACATTATTATATGCTCCTTCACACTTAGAAATCTATTAATTTACAATTAGTTGTATTGATTTTATAGCAGATTTGAAAGTTCTGTAATAATTTACAGACTACTGGAGAAATTAACTATGCCCCTTCCAAAGATAAGCATTATTGATAAAGAGGCCTTGGTATGAGTTACTGAACACATCACTGACAGTCTGGATTTTCTACTGTGAATTCCAAATTAATTACAGCACGACTGATTGGTAGATTCTATCTGTCCCACCAAGACTTTCTTCCCTCACTCTTGACAGTAATCTACCAGCAGGATATGCAATCAGCCACTGGAGATAATGTCAGTTCAGCCTCCAATGCCTTGTTAAGTCAGAGAGATTTAAAATAATATAGTTATTGCATATACCATCACACTGGCAAAAGTGCTGCATTCTCAAAAAGACTCCAAGCCAACCAAAAGGCAAAAAAGGAAAATCTGAAAATAGATGCTGCATTAAACACAATTTAGTCATGATTTGAGAGCTGTAGCTACTGTGGCAGTGAAAAAATTGACAAAGACCCAGTGATCAAGAATGAACTACTTCTAGAATGTATAAAACATGAGAATATGTTTCTCAGAACAATGCCTGTTGCTTATTATTTTATAAAATATTTTGTAAAGTTGGGGGGTTGTCTGTATTATTTTAATTTAATAGTAAGCCATTTTATAAAATAGGCAATTTTTTTCAATTCCTCCATGCAAACATGAAAAAAAAAATTCCAATAAAAATAAAATATCTAATTTTTCTGCTTTGCTCAGTACTTCATGACAGTGTGAACCAAATTTTAATGTTGTATCAATCCCTTTCAATATAAAGTTGGTCACTACATAAAGCCGTGCTACAGAAAAAACGTATCAGTGCCAATCATAAAATCTCTGCCAAACATTGCCTGTCTTTCAGGAAATTTTTGGTTCTGTGTACATCTTCTTTAAAATAAAAACTCTTCCCTGACACGCCTTCAGTAAGTTGCTAAACATAACTTTGTAAACTATTAACCTAAAAGGCATATAAATATAAAACCAAAAATAAATACCAAGCAGATAAAATATATTTCACAATGGTAAAAGTACTGACTGTGCAATATGTCGGTGCCTAAACTTTTATCTCTGTGCAGCATCTGCTCAGTAGACAGTCAGACTTTATCTTTGTGAAATTCCGTGTTAGCCCAGGTTGGATTCATGGCACCTCACCAAAATCGTGGCAGAATAGTTAAATTGTACACAGTTATAGACTGTTCAACCACGGCAGAATCTGAGCAGTGTGCAAACTCTGATTAATTGATCTTTGAATACTTCTAAGAGGATATATATATGCACACACATACCCAAGGTAGTTTTGCAATTGGAGGCATTAAAACAGTGCATCTGGGTTGTCAAACTTCTTAATACAAGAACAGACAAGGCAGACAACCTACAGCCAATGTCATTAGCTCTCCACATAGCACTCATTAAGACCCTGAGTACTGGATGAGGCGGTGGCTTTTAGGGAGTAAGAAAAATAGGGAACAGCATGCCATAATTCTCACAGACCAGGGAGTTGGCTGTAAGCTTCTGAGCCCCTGACTTTGCTAAGGATTTGCTAAAGAACTATGTTCTTTTAAACAGACTTTGTAAAGCTTTAGAGGCAGGGACCTACTTTTTGATAAAATGTGGTAAAGTCACTGAGGCCTTAGAAATACTGTACAGTGCAAACAGTGAACAAAACAGTATCTTTCCCAATTATCTTAATGCTCCTTAAAACTAAGTATCACAAGAAGTCTTTTTGCTGCAAAACTGTGAGCTGCTCAAAGATGAGAAAACAAAGGTCCTAGAGGTACAATTTTTTTTTTTTCCTGCAATATTTAGGAGTTTACCAACTAGCAATGTAGCCCAGATCTTGACTGTCACTTGTGTCTCAAATATGGTCCCACCTGTCCCCATATGCTGCCTCCTCACATCTCTTTACCATAAGCAGGTGAGCAGACAAATAAAATAAACGTGATAGAGGGGTGGAGAGATCATTTGCTTTTGTTAGACCATACCAGTGTGCTAGATGGAACATCAGAATTTGTATAATCCCATGATGATGTCACTGAGAATAGGAAGAGAACTCAAACGAAATGTTCTACACAAACAACATTAAGAATTTCTAACTGAACATCAGATACTATTTCCATTCACTGAAGCAGCCAATTTTAACATCAGTGTTCTTTTGACATATGCTAACAGCTGTAGACTGAATGGACCTATAGGCAATTTGTAAATGCTTTTTATTGAAAGCATTTTCAATTTTCTCTAAATTCTATTAGAGGCATTGCCTAAAATATTTATTTGAATAGTATAGGCCTAGGCACTCAGTTACCCAGTCCTAACACATTCCAAGTGCTACCAGATAATCCCAGGCACTTGCTACATACCAGCCTTGTAAACCCCCATACTGTATTTCATGTCTGAAAATTTGTGAAGTGTAACATTATTTGACTGTCTCATTTCTTAGCAGCACGCAGCCCTGCTTTCCTCCATCATCGCCTGTTGCCATCCTCTCACCAATCTCAATAACAAATGAGCCCTTGGTGTTTACTCTGATCAAAATTCATAGCTACAGCTAACTGCCACCTTTTCACACTCATCTACAAGAGTAAACAGGCTGTGGGTCTGATTAGCCATCAGCTGGGCTATACATTGCTACTAAAAAAATTCCACTGACAGTCACAGTTCATTTACCCCTCTTTGTGTTAGATGCACAGAAAGACATGAAGAGAAGTCTAGGAGCCACTTACACATATTCAAGACTACTAAAATGGGCAGAGTGAACCTCTATAGGTAAATCACAAAGAAACACAGTGGAAAGGCAAAATCGCAAAACACTGGGCTTGCTTACTATGTCGTAAAACATCACCATATGTCAAGGCCAGCACACTTAAGACAGAGTCTCCTAAAGACTCGCTAGATCGCAGGAATAGACAAACACATAGTCAAGGTGTTTGGTCTCCGCAGGGGAGGTAGAAGTGACCTAACAGCCATAATGTACCCAAGAGCCAAAGCAGGAGATGTTTGCTTGGCAGGCGAGCTCAGAGACATCATTTCTGCTGTTGCAGTTCCTCCTAACCACTCTACCAGGAGATACTTAAAATTTTGGCTATTCTAAGTAATTTCATCTATTGCTGTTAAAGGACACATCCTCATAATGTTCTTGCAGTACAGGCCACAGAGTTTATTCAACTGTCTGCACCAGTTTTTGTTGGGGTAGAGCTAATTTTCTTCATAATAGCTAGTACAGGGCTATGCTTTTGATTTGTTGCATTTGTGACCAAAATAGTATTGGTAACACAAAGATGTTTTAGTTATTGCTAAGCAAGACCTTTCTGGCTCCTCACACAACCCCACCAGTGAGTAGGCTGGGGGTGCACAAGAAGCTGGGAGTGGACAGAATATCCAAAGGGATATTCCATATCATGTAAGATTGTGTTCAGCAATAATAGCTGGGGGAAGAAGAAGGAAGGTGGGAAAGTTCAGAGTGATGATGTTTGTCTTCCTAAGTAACCATTACATGTGATGGAGCCTGACTGTCCTGGAGATGGCTGAACACCTGCCTGCCTGTGGAAAGTGGTGAATGAATCCCTTGTTTTGCTTTGCTTACATGTGAAGCTTTTGCTACTACCTATGAAACTATCTCAACCCAAAAGTTTTCTTCTGATTTTCTCTCCTATCCCACTGTGGAGGAGTGAGCGAGCAGCTGTGTGGGGCTGAGCTGCTGGCCTGTGTTAAACAACAACACTATCCCAATGTAAAACTTAGCCATCGAGGTCTCCTAAGTGAACATAGAGCTACCCTGATGGTCAGAAAAGGGTCTAGAAATGATACAGGGAGTTAAACAAGCAGACAAGGAGGTGAATAAAAAGTCTGAATCTCTCACAAATGTACTTCCAGGATATGTTGAGTTTGGAGGGAGGAACAAAACACAGAGCTTTAGGAAGGAAGGAATGCAAGTGCTCCTTGCACAGAGTGTTCCTTGCATATAAACGAGGGCCAAAAATTCAAGAACGTAAGCAGTTACATAATGAAAAAAATTCAACCTCTGGGAGACAAAGCAGATGGCACAGTAGTTAGGATCAGGAAAGAGCTGGAAGGCTGGATCAGTACAATATTGTTTGCAGTGCAGGCAGCTATTTACACACACCACATCAGAGCGTGATGTTATCTGTGAGACAGCAGACAGCCACGGCAGCAGTGACCACACAGCGCTCTGTTAATACAAATGCCTGCTCAGCTCTGCGTGGGCCCAGATGTAACAGCTCTGCCCAGGGGAACAGACCAATTTATGAAACCAGTGCTTAATGTGTATCCAGGGAGGGAAATATTGAGCTTCACTGTAAATATCACAAAGATCACTTAAACGGTTTCTTGAAATGTGACTGGAATGAAGATCATGAAAAAGGAGGAAGAGCTGACTCTAGCACTAAGAAAATTTAAGATCATCAAGTTACTGAGAATTGTGGAAAAACGAACATACAAAAGACCCCAAACCCACTTCTAAGAAGTTATCACAAGTTTCCTTTTCCCATACCTCAAGTTTGTCACCTCTGTCACCTGCCCAATTTAAAACTATGGACCAGCTCATTAATTGCCTCAGCTGTACTCTCAGAACAATACATCTGTATGCAAATGGAAAGCACCTGTAAGAAATTATAAATTACAGAAACTCTTATTTTTTCTAACTTTTGTGTAGTATTAATGTGGTGCAAACGCTGTTGGTTGAACCCAAGATGCAGCTTGTGGGAAAGCAAAGAGCACATGTGTGCAGAAGAAAACTCTAAGGTGTGATTGTCAGGAACCTCCATGGAAGTTATCCTCTGTAAATGTAAGAGCATTCTATATTGAAGCTCGGTATTTAACAACTTAGTGTGTGCACGCATATATATGTATATACACACACACATACATAACAAAAAAAAGTTATTTCATTTCCCCACTTAGATTTTTTTAAAGAATTATACTAAATTTGAAGAAATTATACCTATATGCTTACTTTATTCATGAAAGAATAAAAATATTAAAAGATCAAGAGACCATACAGTAAAGAAAATGTTCCACTTTCATAGAGAATCACACTGTTTCTGAATATTCACAGTTGCAATTAGTGTTTCTTTCAAAAGCATTCTAGATTAAATAAATGAAGCCACATAAATCTGTATGTCAAAATGCACAGAGATGAGATAAACAGCTTCTCGCTGAAGATTGTTAAAGCTGTAAATTTGGAATAAAGGAAAGCAATATAGATGGATTAGTTATATTATTTTTTTCCCATAAACTTCAGTTTAGAGAAAACTAAACACATAAAACAAGAATACAATTTTACAACTGTAGCACATACTATAAATTAAATCCTTGGAGCTCCTTCTATTTTCCCTTATTCTATCAGCATATGCATGCAGACTGCAATACCCAGCAACTGAGGTATATGTGTTGTCTATCGGTCAGTACATTAGCAACATGTTCTGGAAATACTATTTTCCAAAAGCAGATGTTATGAGCCCACTTTTTCTGGTTAATACTTCACAGTAAAAATCTTCCTTAAACTATTATTTTACAGCCAATGAAGATTTTAACCCATCAGTTTTCATTTATGCACCTGGAGTATCACTTTGCAAATGGTAGAGATACTTCGGTGGTAGAAGGGATAAGAAAAAGAAGTGTACCAAGTAACCTGCAGATGTACAAATAGCGATGGCTACAGACAAGAAAAGAGGGAAACAACAGAAAAGGACTGATAAAATGCTGGCTAAGAGAACAATAACAAAAAAAACCCTGAACTCTTACCACACCCCCACTACTCCCTGTAATCAAGGCTCAAACACGTTAAAAGCTACTGTTTGGGAGCATACTCCATTATCAGCACTCTTTTGGGATTTAGAGTTCATTCAGCATGATTTTGGTTTGCATTGTCCCATCTGTGAGCCAAGAACGTCTGTAAAGGAAATAGTTGGGGTTGCTCTGCAATTTCCTTGATAATGACAACAAGGCTTACTTAACAAAATATAAGAGGAACCATGCAGTGTTGCAATCTTATTTCACACTGAAGAATCTCCAAATATCAAAACAAAAGTCCCAGTACGAAACAAAAAGTACCATTCAGGTAGCCACAATGCACAGGCAACACTATTCCTACTATAATACTTTCAGCTTTATATCAAAAAAACACAGCAAATGTTTAAAAACAACTTTGCTTTACTAATAATTGCATTTAAAGAATTTATCGTTATATGAAACCTCACAAATGTGCCTTCAGACTTTAAAAAAAAATGTTTGTACAACTTTTGGATGAAAGATGATAGAAAATTAGTGATATTGTTTATTTTAATCAAACATATTGTTCTTTTATTTAAATAATGAAGAATTGCTTGTCACCGAAGTTCAAAGTGGTCTTTAACATAGAGATAATACAAACTAATCTCTATTTTTGCAAAGTCAAGGCAATGAAATACACATTCTTTCCTGCACAGGAAGGTGCTGTTAGTATAGAATGTCACACTGCTTACAAGCGATTCACGTCAGGAACTCAATTCAGGCTTCTAAGACACCAGTCACTTGATGAGTAATTTAAGGTATCTACTTGGAGTGGGGTGAGCAGGAAGAAAGTTTATTGTTTTCACTCGAAAAGGTAAGATTTTAAACCACAATTATACAAAGAATTTTGTAGGACATATCAGCAACAAGAATTAAATCTTTACAGAATGGACCTTACAGGAGCACTCTCCAATTTAGATGCTCACTGTGATTCAAATAAAAAGTTCTAAAATTTCATTTAGAATTTTCCAAATGTTACACTTTTAAATGCAGTAAATAAAACCTGCCAAATAAAACAGCTCATTGCGAGAACAAAACCCCACATCTTCATAAACTGTTCCTCAAAGAAACAACAGGCATGGGTTTATGAATTATTGTGGAATCCTATAACTTACAACATCATGAGAGTTAAGAATTGCAAAAAAAAAAAAAATCTGAATTGACAAGCCAAGTCATATTAAAGTGTAAGTGGCAATATTCCTGATGCATGATATTAAAATTGATAAACCCTGCTGACTCATATAGCAGAAGCCAGTATCTTCAACAAAACCCACTGGAGCAGCAAGCATAAGAATTTGTAGTAGATGGTTAGACCCTATCTAGTCAAGGGCATATTGGCTCCTAAGGCAAAATAAAGCAACCGTAAAGCTGGCTTCATGCTTTTCATCTAAATTTCGTTAGACAGCCTTGCCCTGGTAGCTCAGATTTATTGCTTTTGAACAATCTGTTTTAATAATCTTCTAGAAACCACCTCAGAAACATTAATGTGCAAGGAATTATCAGGAAAAAAATAATAGCATGCTTTACATATCTGCTCAGTGAAATGCAACATTTGGGATGCTGGGGAAGTATCCCCTCAGCAAATGATCCAGCACTTTGGAACAGAGAGCAGCAGTAATAAACCATTATTCTATGTCTGTTCTCCAGTCAAGAACACTCGTAAGTAGTTGTTCCTATGGTCACTACCACATTTTCCTGTCTAAAATCTTGTCCTCAGCAATTTGTAAGTTTTTTGGTAACTTAGTCAAATGAATATACGAGGTCAGAAAATACATAAAGGTGAAGAGTACACGAATTCCTCCAGCCATACCCAGTTTTCTGATGGCTTGGCTTGATCCGAGTTAGGTCTTTAGCTCCTCATATTCCTTCAGAGAAAGGAAACTTGATGAACTCTTCCTAATTTGCTACTTATTTGGTAAATATTTCATGATAAATATTAACAATTTATATAAAATACACAAAATATGTGTTATATTGTTTCACTTTGATATTGATGTAATGGGAACAGAATTGGGATGTATTTCAGAAATCTCATGTCACATCTTCCAGGAGGGGAAAACAAAGTAAAAATATCTTAATTAAAATAGCTTAGCTGAAAGAGATACTAAGAAAGAGGGGGAAAAATGAGGGGGCCACTTGTAATCTTGACCAGCTTTAAAAATATTTCTTATGAAAAATCTCATTATCAAATTTGTAATGTGGCATTCATGTAAGATGAAATGCACTCTTTAGGTTCACTGTAATTAGGTCTCTTCCACAAGCTTTAATTTAGAGTTTAAATAGTTTGGATTCACTGACGTTGACATGATATCCCTGAGTCCACGTTGCTCAAGGCCTTCAATGAGGTTTTCTCTTTGCATTTTCCTATTTACATTTTTCCCCTCCCTTCTGAAATACTGTCACTTCTAAAGGGTATTTTATGGTACTTGACTAGGATAAAAAATTATAGAGTTTAACTATACTATCAATCATAGAAAATGCTGTTTGGATGCAATTTCTTGCATCCCTGTTGCAAATTGAGGCCTTTTAACAACATTTCCCTTTCCTCATACGATTTGCAGTTACTTAAGGAGCAATTAATTGTGTTATCTGGTTTGATTCAATAGTTTGTGATATGTCACAGCAGTACCCCCTCCTGAGCTTTAGTATCCAGCACATTAATATATTTGCATTAAAAAACCTATGCTTCCAAGTTAACAAAACCTATAGTTGCATCATCTGATGAAGAGTGCGTAAATGATGCTTAAAATGTCGGTTTTAAGGTCAGGAATAATTCTCTCATGTCATTAGTGATTTCTCTTTGTTTACCAAAAAAAAAAAAAAAAAAAAAAGGAAAAAGGAAATGTAAAGAGAGAGGGGCAAAGATGAAGATCCACTTTCATTAACTTTTCAAGAATAGAAGTTTATTTACATTTGTCAAACCTTTTGTCCTTCAAGCAGAAGCACAGCAACCTAACTAGTACTAAGTTGATTTAACATTTTCAGAGTGCTTTGACCCATTAAGTACAAAAAATTCTAGTTCTTTATTCCAAATATGCCTTCAACTGGTTGGTTCTTATCTACAAGAATAACTAGCACACAGCATCATGTTGTAATGGTCTTGCACTCAGCTTGATTTCCTAACGTATCCAGTGTCAAATCAATCATAACCTTTTCTCCAGTTCCTCACTCCTCATTGCACAGGTCATCACATTTTACCCTCCTCTTACTTTTTATCAGTTATTGGAGTCAAGCATAGGGGTAAAATAATTCTCTTTATTATTTCCATTTGTACAGGTTTATAGCATCGGTGCAGGTTTGGAGCACAAAGTCCTGTTGTGGTCTAACCTCTTATTTTCTTTTTTATTGCTAAGAAGATCGTTTTCAGTGGTTTTAGCAAACATGTTCTGGCCTCAAATTCTATTTTAATTTCTGTATTTCACTCTGTGGTGCTGATATATGTCACCAGCACTGACAGGAATATACTTTTAAGGAACTAAAAAAGACCCCAACAACCTACAGCTCTGAATAGGATGAATACATCCTAGTTTGAATTCCTAAGGGATGACAAAAGAAACACTGCCTAACTTGAGTACTTAAACGGGCACTTTTTCTTTCAGGTGAAAAAAACCTGCATAAATTCAGCTGTAACAGCTGCATTTTAATATCTTTGGCTGCTGGATCCAAACTACAAAAGCACACATTCTAAAAAATGGCTTTTCTACTGACCACAGCATAAATACTTGGGATTTATGCAAATGAAAAAAATCTGTTAGTATTTTGAACTTATTCCTCCTTTGCTGTTGATTATGATTAATTATTCTGAATGGTGATTCTCTTTGAGAAACAATACACATACACAATGCAGCACGGCATAGCCCTTTCATGAGATTGGTGCTTGTGATATCATAAAGAAGGCTTCCAGCTCTTCACTGCATCTCTAGGCATGCCACACATTTAGAAATCTTGTCCTAATCACTTCAGTTAGTTTTTAAGAAAGGACATGGAAATGTTAAGTCCCCAAGGGTGGCCCTTGGCACACACAGTCCTTCTGGATGTAAACTTCAACCAAGCTGGCTTACATTTCACCAGTGTAGTTCACTATCCTGTTTTTAGAAGTTGCCTATAATTCAGCAGTAAAAGTTTCTTCTACAATGCACTCAAAAGCATTGTCACTTCTCACATACAACAAATTACTTCAGTTATATTATACCAGCACTTCTAAAGCTAAAGAATATGAAACCAACTAGAGGTTAAAGGGTTTCAGAGACCCAGGACACATCTCTAGCTCTCTAAATCAGCAAGCCTTAGTTATGATGGTTTCTATTTCCATTTTTTTTCTCTAAAGTCCAGCTTATTCTCAATAACAGGAAAGATGACAAAACTTAAGAATACCTTGCTTATCTTGCTATATCTCTTTTCTGTAAGTGACTGACATTTTTTTCACATTACGTTGACAATGATTGCTACCTGATTTGAAGGTACAAATAGATTGCCTACTTAGAGGACAAACAGATATTTGCATTTTAATATTGAAATACACTTTCCTTTGCACAGATTAATGCACTTTATACAGCATATGCAAGTTAATGCAGGAATGTTATGAAAACATCAGTCCATTTTAAATAAATGCATTCCTCTTCTGTGTTATCTGTGTAAGAGAACACAGTTTTTCTAGGCACATATTTCTCCAAAGTTCTAAACATCAGCATGAAAAACTGGCTACAACAAGCGCAACTAGGAAAGCTGCTTTGCATCTGCTGGACCACCACCCAAAGCCCCTCAGGCAGTGCAGGGCAAGCCTGTAAAATTTATTCCATCAGACAATATAGAAACCTTACATCTATCTCTCTCTACCCCTCTTCCGTTTGAAGTATCTCTTTACTCACATATTCTTCCCAGAGTCAAATGGAATTTAATGAAAACATGTATATTAAGTGGAAAAACAAACGAATAAACAAACAAAATTTGAAGAACTCATTTTGAAAACAAACAAACAAACACAAAAACCATGCAAAAATCAAAGGACAAAAATATTTTTTCCATCAGTAGCTCCCTTATGCTGTATATTTAACGTTGTAAACCTCAGTAACAAGATATTGCATATCTATATAGGATAGGAAAATTGACAAAGTTCACAAGGGTCCTGCTTTTTATTTTCCTGACATCTGTGAATTCACATTTTTACCCATATCTCAATGTTTGTTTTCCACAAAATTTATCATAGCTTTCATAAAATGAATCATGAGGAGAGAGAGAAAGATATGAGAACAGAAAAAAAAAATCCTGTATCAATTCATATTGATACATCCTTGTGTACCAGTAGTAGATTTTGAAACACTTAAAAAAATGTATTTATGTTATACAATTAGACAGAAGAAACTGTATTCCATATACTTTTAAGGCATGAATATTCAGATAACCAGTTTAGATCACTTAAGATTTGTCAATTCCCCAGTTGTTAGCACTCATTCTCCATAAAAGGTCTCCTCACATAACCTCAGCTCAGGCATTAGAAAATGCAATTCCCCCAAGCGTCAGACACTTCTGAAAATTTAGGTCAGAGAAAATTTCTACACTTCAAAATCAGAATGATATTTCCCTGAAAACTCACAGGGAGTCGATTGTCTTTTCTTGAAAAATTCTACTAAATACAACAGAAAGCAAAGCACAATCATCAAACCTTTACCAGGGCCTTGTGCCTGCACATCAGAGAAAAAGCTCAGAGAGAGAACCCTGGAAGGATGAGACCTCTCACGTGATGTGTGTCAAGTGAGAAAAAGTATAAACTAAAAAAAACAGTGTCAGTAGATCAGAACTGAGTTTTAAAAAGCATTTGCACACCAGCAATACTGGAAGTATTTAACTATGACTTTAGCACTTCTGCTGCAACAGCTGTGAAAGAAAATGTGCTTCCTCACATGGCTTGTAGTGCCCACAGAATGCAACTGTGGAGATTACAACTTCTGCTCATAAACCTTAAAGCAGACAGGAATGTAATATTAATAACCTCTTTTTAAGAACTACTGAGGGACCAAAAGGAGGTTTGCAAACTAATATGCTATCTGAAAACAAATGTGCTTTTAAAAATATATGTGAAATATACATTACTATATATATATACACTATTTATGTATTTCATATATATGTATATATATAATGTAGTTGCGAGTCTGTGAGAAATTCCTGATGAAGTTCATACAGTTTGAAAATTGATCCTTCTTTGTATGGTACCAGCACACTTGCATATTATTTCCTGATTCCAATGAATTTTTCTCCCACCCTTGTGCTACTTGAATTGAGGTGTCTTATCAGTGGGTCACCAAAATCCAGGCTTTCTCTTAATTTCCACTTGTTCCAATCATTTAGGTGTGAGTAAAAATAACAGCCTCTATTTAGCATGGAGTTTCCATTTTCTGCCTTACTGAATTTTTATCTGCATAAAGTCAGAAATTCACCTGTCATAAATAAGCAAATTATCTCACCCATTCAAGGAATCACATACCTGAATAAGTTAAGAGCAAACTGAAGTATACTACTCTTATTCTTCTTTGGTCCTCGCATTTGAAGGAGGAAAACAACTCTGTACTTTTTTTCCTCAAACTACACTACTATCAAACTGCTTTTCCTTCACACAATTCTCTGACACTATCTATAACTTCTACCTCCATGTTGTGAGTTCATGTTGAGGGCCACCCTAGAATCTTCACTTGATGTCCTAAGAGCTTACAAACACCTCTAATAAGTCCTGGTAGCTCTCATGTCTTTTAAAACACAACAATGCATACAAATGTTAAGAGCTCCTTTTTGTACACTGGAATTACTTTGATGGAAAATTTCTTTGCTCTTTTTCTTAGTTTTTACTAGAAAGCTTGAGCAGCACTACTGTTTTTGGAAGTAAAACAAACTTGAAGAAATACCCTGAACATCATATCTCTGTCAAATCTTCCTTAAAATAAGTCTTGGGGAATGTAGTATGTGTAATGATAATGTCAACTAAATTCAGTGTTTTCCATCTGAGGGGTAATCTGGTAAATTTTCCTGTAAAAAAGCCGTATCACAAACACCACAAAACACATCAACCTCTCAGACAAAATGTTCTCTTTTAATTTTAGAATACTGTGTCTAATTATAATGCATTGAAAACAATTTCTCTATGTAAAAACATGAAGACTTTCTGAATTCCAGTCTTCCATAATATTATACATGCATAGATAACTTTACATGTTAGAAAAGTATAGCTGTTTTGTAGCTTGTGCTCCATTTGCCCCTCAAATGATTTAAAATACCTACGGAGGTATTATGCCTGTTGGTCCAATACATACATATCAGAATTCTTAAAAAAATATTTCTCTGTCTTCTAGGGGATTTATATTTGTACACATCCAAATTTCAACAGGCTTTTCTAAAACAAAAACAAAACCAGTTTCTTTAATTTGATACTTTGACACATTAAACAAACACAGAAGCTTGTCTTCTGTAATTCCAAGAAGCTTTTATGCCATTAGCAGAAAGGCTGCAATCCTTCTGTCAGGTCAATTATGGCATAAAAGACAAGGTTTCTCCAAATCTACTGTGATTCTTTGAAACTGCAGACAGAGGTATTCCACAAAAATCTTAGGTAAAGTGAGACACCAATAAGATCCTCCACAAGGCCTCATGAGAAGGAGCTTCTGCCAGTCACCTGCGCAGGAATAGAATGAAAGTCACTGTCTACTTTGTGCCTCTCGCGGTGGCGCAATAGAGACACAGCTTACAATGAATCACAGCAAAAAATGTTATGTAGTAACCACCTACAGAATAATTTGCACTTTTTGTGCAGTAAAACCACCTGATACATTTTACTGTGAACCTCTGGCTATCTTCACCTGCCCTCTGCCCACAAATTCATGTCTCTCTCTCTCTCTCTCTGTCCTATTTCTGACACCCCTAGGTATCAAGCTATAAGGCATACCTACTGCTTAAAAATTACCACCCATTTAAAAGCAAATATTTTTTTTCCTCAAAACCCACAATTTTTCTTCCAAAAGAACTTAAGAACCACACAGCAATTAAACTGAGGTGTTTCTGACCCCCAGTAATCAATGCTCTCAAACTCTATATCTCCTGTGCACTTTCCACAATTGAAGGAATGGTTGATAGAAATGTCACATCATTTTACATGTCTAGAGAATGACAACTTCTAGATGACTTCTATTGCCAGCGGAGAGAAACAGACACTTATGTTGTATTTTTGGCACTGACATTAGGATGATCTTGACTACATCCTAGAAAGGCCTTTTTCTCTTCACTGATTACAAATAGGGGGTGTCTACAACACTGCTTCACATGAGGGTGCCTATGTTGGGAATAAAACATAGTGAATGCTTTGCTTAGCGACAGGTAGAGGAACATAATTCATATACCATGGCTGTTACATGCACAAAACTTGATGTGCCCAGAAGGGAGTCTTGCAATGACTGATTATTGAAAAACTACAGGTTTGGTGTTTTGTTTTGTTTTGATTTGTTTTGTTTTGTTTTTTTTGAGGGCGAGAGAGGGTGGGGAGAAGCAACATAAAATCTTGTACAAGTTTTATTTCCACTTTTACACAAAATGAAGAAAATAGTCTACAGAAAAAAACAGATGCTTAAGTATTTTCAAATGTTGCAGGAAAATACAAAATATTAAACAGTTCATAGAAAAAGCCAATATTTTAAGATAACTCCTTATCATGATCATTAACAACAACAAAACACAAAAAAGCCATGTTGGACAAACATAAAAATTCTGCTCTGATAAACGTATCACTGAGCAGAAAAAAAACCAAACCCACAAACATCAGAAAAAACAGCAGACGAAAGCATTTCTGAAATAGCACCTAACTCCTGTAATTTCTTTCTCCTTCTTTTCAATGCCAACATAGCTAGATCCTTGTTTATACTCCCCATGTTGTTCAGCAGGATGAGAAAGGCTCAGAAATGAGTCAGAAGTTTATTTAATATAAAAATGCCATTACTAGAAAACTACAACTATTAATACAAATAGAACGGAGATAAGAATCAAACTTGAAAATAGCAAGTTTACGTTCTCTACAATAATTTAATTCAAACAAAATCATATTATTCAACACCTAAAGATAACATCAATGCAGTACCCCACGTAATAAGGTTGCAATGTAATTTTCAGAGGACAATTTTTTACCTAACAAAACCTCTTATCCATCCTTCTTTATGTGCAGAATTTTAGCAGAGCAACGGTTTTGTAAAGCAGATTTAATAATGCCTCAGAAGCTGAAAGACAAGGAAGACTGAGCCAAAATATGAGAGAGACTCCCCTCCCCAAAAATCTTATCAAGCAGTCAGCTGTCCATAATAAAGGTTGTAAAGAAGAAGCAAACTGAGGATTATCTTTGTGGAACTAAAAGCTTTTCAGCTCCAGCACCGAAGCTTCAATTTAATGCATTGTAAAGCTAGCTTCCCAATAAATGTAAGAAAAGGTCATTTTTGATTGAAATCAGCATTATCTAATCAGAATTATCTAATCAACTTGTGAACTTGCTTTTATTAGTAAGATGTAATAAGTAAAGTACCATTTGTGCAGTGGAAGATTCCATTTAAGAGATTTTTCATAAGTTATATTCAAAGAAGTGATCCAGCACAGTTTTTCCTGCCTCCTGTTATGGAGGATATGGCAGGGCTTTGACTGACAAGTAGTGAAACCTAAGGAAACATTGTCATTTTACATGAATTTACTATTTGCAAAACCTGAAGGTGATATATTGGGTAATGTATCTCATTAGTTCTCTTCCTTTTCCCACGAATTTATCAACCACCTTTTAGCCATATTTAAAATAGCACGGTGTAGTATATAATACAATTACTCGCATCCACTCTGAAAAGGCTTCAATACATAAAAGGAACCATTAAAAGATAAAAGCTACCACATCAAATCCAGCATATTCTTTAGGTTCTGACAGCTGGTTCCAGCAAACACCACAGCCAGTTTTCCAAGTCACCTGCTCAAGACTGTCTTTTGAAAACCGAGCTCCTTGCTCATGCTCCTTTCTTTCTCCCACAGAGCTTTCATGGCTGTTTCTCTTAGAGATTTTTGTGCAAAAGTCTCTCATGTGTGAGGGATCCCAGGCCATATTGGACTTCTGTCTTTTGGCTCTGACCCCACAAACATCTGCTATTTCTCCAGTAACACCGAATTAATATCATAGAGGCATAAAAATAAATACATCGGTATAAGAAAGATTTACATATGCAGTCTTGGAGCCTAAATTATAAGAGATTATATTAGATTGATTACTTGAATGTTATAATATACTATTAAAGAAGTTTTAGAAGCTACAAAATTAGCAATTTCTCTCAATATTACTGCTATAATGGGACAAATTCAACCTACATTTCACACAGTTATGCTTATACCAAGGGACAGAGAGAGCTTTCTGTACCAAAACTAGGCCCAGACACACACCACTTCTACAGAGAAAGTCCAAACAACACAGGCCTAAAGAGAGTTGCAGAAGCTATTTCAAACTAGACACCACTGAACGTTACATGTATTCTTGTTCATAATTTCAAAGTATTTTTTTAAATTGCATTTTGAATAAAAGTTACTTTTATGAGCCAGCCAAAGGAGGTTGTTCTGTAGCCTGAAGCAAATTTCATCTCCCTTTCCCCTCATTTCCAACTAATATTTTCACAGAGCTTTCTCCTCCAGCACCACACAGTGTATTTAATGACAGAGTCCAAAGAGGAAGAAAAGATCTCCATGCAAAGTTATGAACAAATACTGTGGAAAGAAATATTAGTGACTAAAGAACTATAGTGTCAGATTATTTGGGATTCAGTCATATCAAACAAAGAGGAGGTAAGTGGCTTTCCTGGTGGGCAGAGGACATGGATTGCACAGAATATTTCCACTTAAGTCGTTACTGTACAGTTTTCCAATATTCCTTACTCCTTCTCCAGGGAATTCTCATCAAGGTCTGTATGGATGACACCACCTCAGAGAGACACAGTTTGAGCACACTGAAAGACATGGAAGAAGTCTGAGTACTCAGAAGGTGGTTGAAGATACTGGCACTAGGGTAAAGAGGAGAGAGGGCATTAGTTGTTTGGTTTTTACACCTGACTTTTTTAAACAATGTTCAGGAAGCTTTGTAAGGGTGAAGTCACTACTGAATAACTGCCATCATGTAGCAGAGACCTGGCATGTAACTGTGCCTAATTACAGACTAAGTTTAACCCACCAGATGATCTGGCTATGCAAAAGTCTGGCAGAAGCCGTCAAGAAACATCACCTTGAGGGCCACAGTACAGGCAGGCTTCAAAAGCTTTATTCCACTGCCAGAAGGCAGCTTAAAGATTAGCTGTTTTCCACTCTAATGAAGCTTTTAAAACAGAGTATGGGTGAAAAATTTCAGCACACACCCAGAGCCAAGGAACTGCAATATGTTGCCTACTGATGTGAACATAGAGTATCATCAATGTGTCTTCTGAATATAACCATTAGTTCTCCAGATTACTTTATTACACAGGTATTTTATACATTATCTCTTGTCTACGACAATCAGCAGTAAATGAGGGTAGAGTCAAGAGTTTCTGAAACAGTGAATTATTTCTTTAACTACCAGCTATCATGGATACTGTATTTCCACAAAAGCAGAATTAGCACTTGATTTATTTATATTCAAAAGTTAATGCAGTGTTATAGCAAGGAAGAACAAGAGGCAGCCTTTCAAACAGCTCTCCATGCTACAACCAAGATGAAGTGAAAACACCACAGTTCAGATCAAAGCAATGGCTGTCTATTTGCTAATTCAGGGTTTTTCAGCCTTTTCTGATTGATAGTTACAGAGAGTTTTCCACTGAAGATACAGCTTCCTTTAAAAGATTAACATACAGGTAACCCTGAATGCATTATGTTAATTTGACTGTTTTATTTCCCCACGCACAGGCCTCAAAAGCAGCACAGGGCAGCCACCGTGCTCCCAGGGGGGTGAGGCTGCTGCCTGCCCAGCTGCCCGCTGCCTGCCCCACCCAGTCTTGGGCAAAGGAGCTTCAACAAACCCCTGTGCCCAGGAGGTGTTTGTGTGCATCTATACAGTCTAACAAACTTTAAGCTGTATATTTGCAGTGACTCCCTGACAACCAAGAAAGCTACAGCTCATGAGCAAAAGATTCATGTCACATTAATATCCTGCCTGGCAGTCATGCCACTAGAGGAGAATGACACTGCCCAGGGCATGTGTTCTGTGCCCCCCTCAACTTTTTGGAGCCACTTGTCCTGGTCATGGTGGGGAGCATGGCCTGCCTGGCCAGCAAGATCCTGCTGCCCACCGATGGCAGGGCCACACAGCTGCCCCAGGCCAGGCCACCCTCCTCCCAGAAACACATTTTCCATCCTTTCTAGTTATCCAGCTCTCCCAAGGACACAGCTGCGGCCTTTCCCTAACCCGAAAATACAGGGCCTTCACTCCACCCCCTCTCCTCTGCTTTTTTTTTTCTTTCCAGTTCTGTGGCTGCAAGAGCATTGCAGTAGGCACAGTAAGAAGTGACATGGACAATCGACCCTGTGTTGTCTCCACATTCACTTAAGAGATCACACAGGAGCATGCACACACACCATAATTGTGCTTCAGCTGTGGACAGTCTGCTGAAGTGGAGTGCTGAGGTGGAATTGACAGTGCTAGGGTTAATAGTTGGACTCAATGATGTTAAAAGGTCTTTTCCAGCCAGAATGATTCTATGATCCTATGGGCCCTGGAGGCAGAGGTGGGCTAACAGCATCAAACCTTCCTGAGGACACCAGAGATGGGCAGCACGTAGCAGGAGAACATGCCCCCAGAGTGGCTGAGGGAGAGCTGGATATGCAGGGGCATGCACAGAGCCTGTCTGCAATGCATCTTCGCCAGGAAGAAGGTGCAGCCAAAAATATGGCCAGCTTGGGTGTGACCAGGACCCCTCTTCTTGCCAGGCAGAAGCAGCTCTTGGGCTCCTGGGGGTTCAGCTCTTCAGGACAAAAGTCCTACATTTCATCCTCCTTGCCGTGGAAAAGAAAGATTTTACTATTACCAAAAACCAATAAAGACATAAACTGCACAAAAGCCCCCCCATGCCTGAAATGATACACCTTAGATATGGCACAGCCTGCACACTTCAGCAGCGTGACTTCTCCTGTGTATCACAGCCTCTCTCTTTTTTCTTCTCTCATTGCCAGATTTTGCATTTCTTGAAACTCCCAGTATTTAATAGCTGTCTTTGCAAACAGTCAAATATGCAAACTCTGCTTGGTTTAAATAACATCTCCTTAAGATCCATCTCACAGCTACGGTTTACTCATAGGATGGTTGTGTGCATCTGAATAATTATTTGAAAACTAAGAGAAATGCATAACATTATTTAAATATCTCGAGGAATGGTCAATATTCTGCATTTTAGTAACACTATTAGTGAGAAGGACTAAGAAATATATGACAACACAGACTAATGTTTTGAAGATGGCTCTTGTGTTTTTGGTTTGGTTGTTGGGGCTTTTTTTCCAAACACAAGTAAAATAAATGAATGGTATATATTTTATCTAGTTGTAAGAATTGCTCTGAAAAATACTATATCATACAAGTCAGCTTAACTTACTTTTAAACAATTTAACAGTTCAGATTCACCTATAAGCAGAAATTTACCTCTTTGAGTGGCATCAGCGAAGGACTTTACAATTAGTTGTCTTGGTAGCTTCTCCAACCAGGCACACCGACCACCTGTTCTGTCCCACAAAAAAATACACCTATCTTGGGTTCTATGGACTCTGTTGTAGGGAAGGAAACTTGGACCACATCTGTTACTGCCTGGTGTTGGCTCTCAGCAGCCAGACTCCAGTGAGAGAGATCATGCTGACTGCTACTGGCACCACTGCCCCTGCCCTGCATCCTTCACATGTAGTGGGCCACCTTGGGAGAGGATGCCATCCTGCTATACTCCATATTCAAACTCCTCCACTGACCTTTGAATCTGCCTTGAGGGACTCACTTTAACTTTTTTTATTTTCTTATTTGTTTTGATTTTAAGACATTAGGCAGAGACTATTTTGGTACCGTCTTTTCACGTGTGCTTTAACACCACAGCCAGTCGTGCTGTTCCTGCTGCCAAAGGTGCAGGAGCAACTGTCACTTCTATCAATCAGTTCCTCCAAGAACAAAGTCAAAACATCAGAGCATGCTGCAGCAGGGTCACAAAGCTTCATATGGAAAGCAGAACAGCCCTTGCATGGCCAACAGCTCATGTTTTCTTTGGGTGCACTGGGAAGAACCATGCTGGCAGTATCAGCTAATTCAAAACCCAGGTTCAGGCACTGGGGCTGTGGATGCTGAAGGGAGACAGTGTGTGTGCTCCTGTGGTTCCTTCCAGTGATACTGCTAGAGCTGCTCCAGGCACCGACCTCTCACACTGAGGAGGGTAGCAGCCAACTAAAGCCTGTCTGCAGGGCTTCACCTCAGAGGCATTTGACAGCTACTGACAGCTAAGCTGTTTCCTGACATCTTTCTCACTCATCTGCGCTTTTCTTACTTCTCTTTATGAAGGCTGGTTTTTGTTTTTTTTTTTCCTATAATGTTGAATATTTTAGCTGTGCTCCTTAAATAAACTTTCATCACACCATTGCAAAGAGGGGAAATTGAATGAAAGTTAAAAGAAGCAAGATTTTGCAAGTAGCTTTGATGTTCTTTAGCTTTTTATTTATAGAATACAGATTAACTTCCTTTTGTTAACATCTATTGTTGTTTTATAATGGGCTCTGCAAATGCTTTGATAAATGATTTGAAAGAGTTTGCTGCAGCTCCTGCTAAGGGCCTTGACTTGCTAAAAAGTGCATTCTGCAAAAATGTATTTCTGACTGAAAAATGGAACAAGAAAATTTCATCTGATTTTGGATGGTTATGAAATAAAGCAATTGCTCTGAAGCTGTCAAATGTGATTTCTTTACTCACATGAAACCCATAAAAATTCAGCCTCAACCTAACCCACATATCTGCATTGGACAAATACAATCAGTAAGTCTATTCTTTAGCTGTTCACCATTCTTTATATAACTACATTGTTTTGCTGAGACCCTGCATGTCCCTTTTCTTCTGCCTCTTGCATCTCTATTATCAGTACCAATTTATAATACATTGAGATACTTTGCTTCTGAGATGATGGTTGTCAGACTGTTTCTTCATTATATATGGGCCTGTTTGAAATTTTCTGCAGATGTCTAGAACCAAATATTCTGAGACCTTCTAGGGTCACTAGAAAGAATTAGTAGTGAAATTTATTTATGAATGAGGCTAGGTATGTGCATTCTAGCAGCAGTTAGTGGCTACTGCTATTTTCCTTCTTGTTTCCATTCCTGTATGCTGTCCTCGATGTCACTGTTCCTAATACCAGTGCTTTGTCTGAGAAGGTTTTAAATTCAGTACTTTCACAAACAGACAGATAACCTGAAACTCAAGTGACACAGGTCTAAAACAGCACAAGTGCTCAGGTACTTAACATGCAGTTCTGGATCCACAGAGGATCTTTCACAAACTTCCAGCTGCCCCCACAAGCCATATCTGTATCAATAAATTAAACAGGCATAACCCCAAGGTCTGCTGGTAGATAGGTAGCAGTTATTTATAGCAAAAACTCAGAAAGCAGTCATAGGTAAAACACCATTTTCGGTCTGTTTGGTGTTCAAACTGCCATTTCCGATGGCAATTTCCCATTTCCCAGCTTCGCTAATGAATTATCTTTTCCATCACTTTCCCTTTTGATTTGTCATTTTCTGGTCTGCTACAGCTGCATTCAGCACAATGGTGCGGGTCCTTTTATCGAACCCTGATGTCCTCTTGCAAGGTAGCGACGTTCATTTGAGTTTCCTCAGGCCATGGAGGAAACTGAAGTCAGAACCCGAGAGCACTGGATGAGTGCTCTGTGAGGCTACAGATACATGTCAGAAACTTGACTGTGTAAAAGAAAAAATTAGGTATTTGTCCATACTCGAAAGGACCTTTTTCAGGGATTAATTCCAGATCTGAGGTTCTGAATTTCAGTCGTTTAGGGTTCCCAACTCAAGTATTCAAGGTACCTAATTTGTAAAAAATACCTTCCTCCACAGCATAATTCTTATCAAAATGAATATTTTTCTCAGATTTACTCAGATTTATATGATATGACCATAACCCTTTGCTATTTGTTCTTGTCACTAGCTGTAAGTGCAATAGGAGTGGGATTCTCCACTTCATCATCTGAAGATACCACTTAATGACATACACTAAACCTTGGATTACTGCATCAGGCAGCTTATTTCTTTCTTAAAATTAAAAAAAAAAGAAAAAAAAAGAAAAAAAAGGGTTATTCTAGTGTAGTCAATTATTCTCTGTTTAGTTGATTTCATCTGCAAGGTGATTTCAGAATGGAAAATAATCTCACCTTTTATTAATTTGTTCCTTGGTTCTTCAAACTATTCAGGGCTCCTTTCTCAACCACCTCTTCCATCTAATTGGCCAGATGAGTCAAAGGTGCTAAAGTAATTAGCACATTCCTTTTATTCAAATTTAAAACCATGTCATTTTCAGTATTTAATGATTTCCAGCTCAGTTTTGCAAAAATAATATTTGGGGAATTGGACACGCTAGTTAGCTGCCATTCCTCTTTCAGCTCCTTCCTGCTCTTTCCTGCAAGCAGAATGCTCTCTTTTCATCTCGGCTTTTTAACCCCAAGGACTTGAACTCTATTTTTAGCCTTTGTATGAATTTCCAATCTAATGCATTTGAAGAACCTATCACAGATGTCTAAAACCTTGGAAGTAATTGATTAAGTCCTGCTATTTCCAAATGACAGCAAAACGATTTGTCATTGCATGTAAAATGGTATAATCGAGTAGTATAAATGTTTTCAGGCCGTCTTGCTATGAATTATTTAGTTCATCTCTCCTAATTAAAGACCTATTGGAGGATTAATGTCTCATAACCTGACAAACTACTTTACTAAGTAACAAATTATCCATATAATGACCTCAAACTAAATTTATAATAACTTGAGTAGTAATTTGCATAAGTGTACAAAATCCATTGAAGTAGAGAGTATTCTTCCTTGATATTAAAAATATAGATTTTCAATCTGCATTCAAGAAAGGAATTTGGATCAAATGTAAATTTATACCGTCAAAAATAATTCACTGCATGTTTGGTTTTGTTTTTTTTTTTTTTCAGAATTTGAATAAATAGCAGTTCATAAGGACTGCTTGTATGAATACAGCGAAATAACACATTTATGCTGTGAAGTGAAAACATGGATGCCTTCATGGAAATATGACTTATTTTCCTCTGTAACACATGCAACACCTACATTTCCTGGTTATAGAATTTTTGTTATAAACCTACAGCATTTGCTACACACCTGAAAGTGGTTGTGAAAAGAAAACAATGTCAATGGATCAAGAAGGTAGTGAAAGATGAAACAGGTCAATATAGAAATACAGGTCAATGTAGAAAGACGAAATATTGTGTCAATATTGAATAACTGTCTGTATTGATATATAAGGAGGACAGCAGGATGCAATGCTATGTTTCCACAAACAAAATGTTCAGAATCAGGTTCAGAATCAGTCAGCTGCCAAAAATTGATAAAGCTAAATATTAACAATAAAAAAATAAAAAATAAAAAAAGGTATAGTAAAACCAGACAGTGATGCTTCATAGGCTCCCACTTTCTCTCCTAACACCCTGGCTGTCTGTATTTCCAGGACTAGAAGCCCAGCTCTGTTCCAGCCCAACTGTGTAACTGTGCGTCTGATTTCTGAGAAAAATCCTAGATTGGGAGAAAGAGCTGTGTGAAAATGCAGAAAGACAAGAAAAGAAAAATTACAAATGGGGTACAGATAGGGCTTGTTAGTAGCTCAAGGATTCAAGCGGAAAAGGTGAGCCAGCTTTCAAGAGGGAAAGGTGCACCAGCAAGGACAGGTATAAAATCCCAAAGGGAAAAGCCACGAATGCCGGTCAAGTGTGTTGGGAATCATCAAGTCACGGTTCTGAGCTGCCAGTGACAGCAGCAGTGACAGAGCTGGTGGCAGACGGCAGCTCAGCGGCTCTGCAGAGTCTGACCCTTCCCGCCAGCCTTGTGCTGGCCCGAGGTGCTGCATGCTTGGCCTAAGACCTAATGCTAATGGACTGACGCTTAGCCTAATAGCTCGTTAAATCCTACCTGTCTTCTCCATGCTAGTTAGACAGTAATTGCTTTATACTTTATGTTATATATACATACATATATATATATCTATCTCATATCCTGTATCTTTTTGCATTGGCTAATGCACCTGAACAAACTGATCCAAACTGGCAAAACTAGCCATGACTTTTTTATTTCCTCCCCTGCATACATGACCTATTTCTGTTAAGCACAGCAGATCAGGCCATGACCAGACAATTTCCGAGTCCCAGATTTCAGACTCTAAGCCAAATTACACCTTGCTTTTGGCTTCTTTTTGTCACGGTTTTACCAGGCCACAGTTCTCTCAAAATTTTTAGTAAAATGAAAAACAAATGTCAATTCTTCTTGTCTCCCTTTAGCATCTGCAGAAGAATTTACAATCAACATATACATACCAGTCTGACTGGAGACAAAAAAGTGCTTAGAGGACAGAGGAGATAATTTATTAGGTGTTTCTGTCTTTGATCCCACAAACTGTACTATAATACACATAATTATAACAGATAATATCTAGCAAAAAACCCTGCACTCTTATATACACCAAATGTACCAAAGAAAGATGAAAAATGGCCAGTCAGAATATCTTATTTGGTTTCATAAATAGAAAGGGACAAATGAATTTGGAGCTAAGTTCTGTAGTTTTGGGGAGAGCATGTGAAGAAACGTGTTTTACTGAAGAAATCATAGCAAGGAAGGCTAGAAAATTCCCCAAATCCATAACAAACATGATTTTAGTATTCATCCGAATCCAAAAGTAAAAGATAAAAAATCCAAAACAGAGTGAAATTTAAAACAGACAAACAGTCCTCCATGACCATGGGGTTAACAAGCCTCTGAATTATCTAACCTTACAAAATTGCTTCTTTGGAGGAGAAAGCCCTCCAGGTAGTAGAACAGATGCCTCTGAAAATTGGGCAATAGTTAAAATGCATAAATGTTAACAAACTCAACAGAATGGTGTTCAGGGATTTTTTTTTTTTTTTTTTTTTGGTACTCTTGGAATAGAGCATGGCATAACTTCCAATACTGATAAAGGATTTTCAAAATTATTGTATGAAAAATGGAAGAGAAGAAAAATAAAACACCTGTACCTTATTCTGGATATATGTAAAAATATTACAGGTTGTTAAAACTACTGGAGAAGTCTATTTTTAACAGTCATCATAATCACAATGGAAAATACGGCACAATTTCTCTTTGAGTTAATGCTCAGTAAAATGTACAGAATTATGTGGAAAATATAGTGCCTTCATATCAATTATAACTGTATTTTTATTATATGCTCCCTATTTAGGAATGTCTGTGCTTCTATAAAAGTATCCCTTCATCTTTGGAATTCAGGAAGCATCAGCTTTACTGTAGGTCTGTTTTCCATGTTTTGTATAAGTTACATACGTGCGTGAGCCCTTCTGCAGATTTGAAGGAAAAAAAAATCAGTTTTGTAGGGTTCACTTTTCTCAGAGTCCCAATCTTTATATGTCTCCTATACAGTTTGTCCTCTACACCAACTAGTTGTTGTAAGACCCAGTGTCTGACCTGTGTGCTGTTCAGTTTTGCTGAGCCCAGTGTTAAAACGCACACCTGATTGCTCAACTACCTGTCAAAACCTACTTGTGATATACCCTACTCTATCTATAGTGCTTCTGCCCTCTCCCAGTAAGCCACACTACTAAATGCAGCTTGGCACATGGCACGGCACCTTCCTAGACAGAAATTTAGGGAGACCCGAGGTTAGCAAATGGTGCAAATGAGGACTGAAGAATTAATTTTGAGGCACTTCTGTATTATGTAATCTATTTCCAGAAGGAACGTGTTGAGCTGTGCAATTGATTATCTTTAATACAGACATTGCATTTGAAATACTTCCATTATGAGTTTTGGATATACATTTGAAGGTTTGCTCCTACAATTCTGGAGGGCACAACAACTTGAAAACAGCAGGTTGAAAAAGTGACAAGATGAACTCCTGTGTTTTCTACTGGGAGTTGCAAGGTCAAAGCTGATTTAATTGAGATCTGGGGAGCACAGCTTTACCCAGAGGTATAAAAGAGAAAGATGCTACATGAGATTTCTTCTCATGAAAATTTCAATTCCATCAATATGAAAGCTACACATTTGGATCAAAAATGGCAGGGAATCCTCAAGGACTCTTCTTACAAAGAGCTCACATAAGCTTAAAGCAGCCTTTGATAGCCTCGCGGAGATCATTCTGTGGCTTTGAAAATGTTGAAACATCTGAAAAAATCAATGTTACTGGGATCTTTACTTTAAAATTAATGTCAGGCAGTGACATTTCTAACTATTTTGATTGCTTCCATGCTAATTTCTTTCTTCACCAATAAAGCTCTTCCTAGGAATGCTACAAGTTCTTTAAGTTCTAATGAGGGTACTTGAAGAAATATGAGGCAAAGGTGGAGGGCCACCCTAGGTTAGGTCAATATACTACCTTGATTAAGATTTTGTGTTGGAAAAGTGTTTAATGTCCCAGTATTTTTAGTGTCTCTATTTCTCTACAATTCTGTGTATGAGACTCTTTTTTTTTTTTTTTCTTTTGTTTTGCAATACATATTTTGAAGAAACCCCTGACTGATTTTTGTCCTTCAAAGACTAAATTAACAACAACAACAACACAAGCAAATGGTACTTCAGTCCCCTATTATAGTTGCTGTATTGAAATATTTTCACCTATAGCATCACTTAAACCAACATCAAAGCTGCTTCTTCCTAATTCCATTTTAGACCATACTGTACAAGTCTGGGTCAAAGCAGGCCTCATATTAGTAAGTGAGCTGGTCTAAATATTGGGTATTTTATCTGAATTTACCTTGCAGTGTTTTGAATCAGCTAACAGTGAGTGAATGTATATTGTGTATGCAATATTTTATTACATTTGTATTAAATGCATGCTATATCTTTACATTTACTGTTTATATTATACTTATTTACTACATTTTTTAAATATGAAAAACTGAAGAAAACACCTAGAAAATAAAGTAATGGTGTTTAAAATTATCTGAGATTTGTGAACTACAACATTAAGTACATTTATATGTTTTTACTGAAAAAATTTTACTTTGCTTTATTAATAACAGTTTATTATGGAATGCAGCAACACTGGTAATTTCTTTGAAGACATGCGCGCTCAAAATCTATGACTCAAAACATCTAAAATTAAATAACTATCAGGGGGCATGTGTAATAAAGTGAACATTGAAAAAAAACTAAGCTGATTCTAAGCTTATTTATGCATTTTCTTCCCTTGTGTGAAATAAATGAATAAGCAATTTGCTTTTGATTTATGTTTAGATTTAATCTACATCTGAAAAAAGGGTGCTCAATGGATTTCTGGGATAACTAGAAAATCAGACCAAATTAAACCACTCATTGATCTTACCAGATTTGTCAAATATGTATGCACACACAAACACAGTTTATATATAAACCCTCCAATTCATCGTTTACTCTACGTTCTTCCCTCATGGTGATACTATCATCTCTGGGTCCCCAAAAACAGGGCTATTGCATCTACCTTACTGGGCTGCAATGAAGTAATACAAAAAAAGCTGTATCATCATTGGCCAGGTCACCATCACCCAGTTACAAATTTTATTTCTTCTTTAACGGACTCTATTTAATCAGAAAATGCATCTCATAAGTGGTAAACAACTCATACAGCATAGTAGTAGTTCCAGATACTGTGTGTGTTTGAGTCTGGATGCAAAAGACTGAAAAAATGGAGCCCCATTTTTTGGCACTGGTGTCACCAATTACCACTTTTTTTTAAACCAGGGCATTTACTTCCAGGAAAAATGCACATACTTACAGATTAGTCAAAATAATGTCGTTTACATGCCAGGAGGGAATAAAACAGGAGGTACATGGAAGATCTGGGAAGCTGTTACTTTAAATAAAAATATTTGTGACTTCTTGATTTTTCCAGGTCCTAACATTTCTGACTGCTGTTGATTCAGACGTGACTTGTAGTGCTGGAATTTGCATGGTGGGCTTGAATCTGAGAGTATACCTGGCATCAAACCTTATAAGACTAAGCAAGGTAAAGCAGATATTGTGGTTGGGCACAGACCTAATATACTTAATTAAATAATAAAGAACAAAACCCCAAAATAATCCTTTGGACTTAAACTTTAGTCAAGGTTAAAGAGTCATTGACCATTAGAGATGCAATGTATTAATGAAAGATAGCAGGACAAGACAGATAAACAATAGAGATGGTGTGAGATCTTAATTTGACTGACCGACTGCTTGAATGAAATCATTAACACTTTGTTACTGTGACAGGAAACATAATAGCTCAGGACCTGACTATGACAGAAAATATAGCTACAACCTGAAATGCCAGTTAAAAAGGGGAAAAAGTGCCTTTGCTTGTAATCGTGCAGAAAGTAGTTCCCCAAAAGCATCACCGGATTTAAAATATGACTAACAGTAAATGACCTACCTTTTATTATAACTATCAGCTGAACCTTTTCACAGCTCCAGAGGCTAGGTGTGAACTTTCATGGAACCAGAAAGGAGTGCAGCCCCTGTGCTTCCTAAAAAGCAGTTGTACACAAAGTAACAACACAGTAAAAACCACCACAGAAAGCCACTCCAAGTAAAAAACAAAACAAAACAAAACAAAACCAACCCAAACAAAAACCAAAACACCAAAAAAACCAAAACAAACAAAAAACCCCCTTGTTCTGCACTGTAATGTTTACATGAGACCAATAATTTTTGCTACCAATCACTCAGATCCAAGCCTTTCTCATAATTTCTGCTGTCATTCCAGATTTATCAATTTAGTAATTTGAAAGGTTTATTAATTAAGTGGTTTGTTCAGTCAATCCCAGTCACAAATAACCTTCTTGAAGAGGCTGAAATGAAGAAACTGTACCTGTTCTGCAGAAGCAACAGAAATAACTGAGATTGAGAAAAATTAATCTCCTCCCTCCCTTCTGTAGGCATGAAGTCACACACAATCTGTGTCAGTCATAAAGCCAGTCTACTTAGGTCCATTTGATTTTGCAACATCTCATTTTGAGGCATATTCACTTTAACATTAACATGGGACAATGGGATGGTAGAAGGGTTAAGAAGCATGGAAGACTATTTGTAATGACTTCTGAGAGTCAACCCAGAGTCATGAAATCATATATAACATTTCAACAGCCATATTAAGAATAAAGTAGTAATTGTTCACTACAGAACTGATTAAGATTTTAACTTTTGTAACTGAAATCTAATGAAGGAGCTGAAACACCTCCAGATGTCATATTTTTGATGCTGGTTAAGCTAAATTGCAAAAGTTTAGCGGAATATTCTCCTTTCTACTAACATAATCTTAAGTTTATTATATTGGACAAAGACCCTCTGGACACCTCTGATGTTTCATTGCCTCTGGTGGCTGTTCCAGCCTGCTTCTCCTCATTCCAGTCATACAAGTGTGCCTCCTCTCCTGGTCCTGCACCACTAGGATAAACTAGAGCACAAAAAAACCCGAGAACTCTCTCTCTCATGTATCCATATTTCTATCCAAGTTTTGCTAAATGAAGTGGAGAAATATCCCTTCCTGACCCGACTCATATCTTTTCAGTCTGCAAAGACTGTAGAATTTATTTTTGCATTGAATAATATGTGAAATTACACAAAAGCTATAGTAGAACTGTAAACACAGAAAAAAACCTGGAAGTGAAACACATAGAAATGGGGAGCAGGTCACTGTCTTGATTCTTAATATCAAATTGAACCTTACTACTACCCCTAAAAATAATGTTAAGTCATGTAGAATATTATAGAAATGTCAGCTAATAAAAAATAAAATCCCTTTAAGAATTTAAATGGCAAGAGCCTTGAGCAGTTGACAATAGGCTTCTCCCAGAGAAACAGCTCATCTAGACAGAGGAGTCAGGATTACTGGATGTGGCTGTCATGCAGCTCTGTGAACTTCCTACGTTTCTGTTAGCTGAGGGTATTGGCCCGTGCTGACCTTCTGTGCTCTGCTGGAGGCAATCACATCAAACTCCCTGTCTGATGAGCCCGTGTGAATGGCACTCTGCTAATGACTCTTCCTGCCACATTTCAAGATTCATGACAGTTACATCCAGAGGAATTATGGACTCTATATCTTTTGCCTGCAATTAATGAAACCCTTTCAGTTCAAAGACCCTTAACTTTAATGCTAATTTGAAGGATTTCAAAGTAATTGATGGACTGCATGAATAAATCCATGTGCTTTAAAATACCTAACCTTCAAAAAATCCATCAATTCATAATCATGGTGCCTTAAAATGGTGAAATCACTAATCAGAACAAATTCCTGAGCATTACACATACAATTGGTTAACCTATATTAGGAAAAGGAGTTGATTTCTTTATCAACTGATTTCATAGAGGAAACTCAAACAGTAAGTAACTACACCCTGCTGCTTCTATATTGGAGCTCTTACTTGAGCTCTGCTCAGAAAATTTCTGCTCAATGCCATTTCCATAGCTTGCATTTCCAGTGCTAGTCCTGATTAAAAAAATCCAAACTAATTAGTACGTAACAAACAACATTAACAACATATGCTGGGACTTAACTGAACTCCTAATTTGTAAAATGTTCTCAAGGATGTTGTATTATTGATTAAAAATTAAAATTTTCTCTTGCTCTAGAGCAATTAGTGAAAATGTAAGATAATGAATATTTATAAAGCTAAGGTAAAAAGCTTGATCATACCCTAAGACAATGATTTTGTGTAGCCAGGAAACTGCTGGCAAGAAGATCTTATATATTAGATTTTCAGGGCAGAAGTTTGTTCATGGCAGTCTGCTTTACAGCTAGAGCTGAGAATGCAAGAAAAGGGCAATTTCCTCACAAAAGCCAAAAGGCAGCAACAACAGCACCAAATAAAGCACAAAAAGTAAAGACAAGCTAACTTCTAGTGCCTATTCCCAAGTGTTTGTCATCAGAAGAGAAAGGTCAAACTGTCAAGTTAGCTAACACCTTCAATAAAGTCGACAGCAATGCGAATTACAGCTTTGCAGTTTCTATTCAGAAAATCAGTATGGGGATGCTGCATTGCCTTCATTTGCTAGGACTCCTTTGACAGAGGACAAGGCCATAGCTAGACATCTTTACTGTACTGGCAAATGTAAGATTTGGCCTGTCCATCAGTCTTAGGAACAGCAGTTTATTTTTATGAGCTGTTCAGCTAGCTATGTACTTCAGTCATCACAACAATTACAGCTATTAGCACTTTGTCTTAATATCAACTTTCCTTCCCTGCAAGATGTAATCCTTCCATAGCTCAGTCTGTGTTCTCAATAAAACCATCCTATTTTGTGTTTTCTGGTTTTGCTTCTCTTAACCCATCAAATTTCACATGTATTAAAAACTCTTGTGTACTTATTAAAGAGGTTACCCCTGGACTTGCCATACATGAGGTGATAAAATAAAGGTGCAAAACCTTGAAGGTATGTATATTTCAGATATATGCAACACTCAGTTACAATGGAAGAAACATTTCAAAGCAGTTGCTAATGCTAGAGGTGCTAACTTCTGTGAATTACAATGGAAGAAAATACAAAGGAACAGCTGTCACTGGGGCTTTTCCTCAAGATCAAGAAAAACATTATTGTAGTGTAGCCCATGGTCTTTAGAAACACAGCGACATTTTAGATGGCCACCAGGCAGTGAAAAATCTACCTATAAGGACATCATATCCCTTCAAAATATAAACACATCCCCAGCAACCTCTCATCTCCAGCCTGAATGGAAACCTTAGTGCACAGGTAGACAGGTGAGTATGTGATTTCTCGCTCTTTTTGCTGTAACAGATGGCAATTCAAACCCTTCTTGAGAGTTGCCATCTCAGTCTTTCCACAGGCAACAGGGACTTCATGTGTGGTTCTGAGAGTGCAAGTTATTAAGTTCTTCATCAAAAAAGATGCTTTTCCCTTTGAAGAAGAGTCTTGCTTATAGAATAGCCATGGCAGCAGAATCTGCTGATCACAGCTGTGGCCACATTGTCTCACTGTAGCCTTCACAGAAACACTTCTGACAGTGAGGGAAAGGTTGTTAAATGCTGAAGCACCATAGAAAGAGGTTTGGTTTTGTTTTTTTTTTTTTATATTATAGCTTGCATCTTTCTGGAGCTATTAGAGGAAGGATTTTTGGTTTTGTTTGTTTGGTTTGGTTTGGTTTTGGTTTTTTGTTTGGTTTTGTTTTGGTTTATTTCCTGGTTTTCTATAATGCATATTTCTATCTATAAAAACAGAAATTAAAAGAATCCTAAAATTAAGCTGCAATATTTTATCTCCTCCTTATTTGCCAACTCCATAGCCCTGCTTCTCTCAGGTGAAGCCACAGGTTCACAGTAACTAAAATATTAACACCCTTTCCTGACAAATAGGAAAGATTCAATGTTTTTATAGTGTAACTCAGAAGAAACTTGTGTCAGCACATTTATTTTTTTGCTGGTTAACTTTTTGAAGTATTAATAATGTAAGTAAGTATGAAGGTTTTAAACTAAGTCCTTGACTGCAGAAGGGCTGACTATAGGATTACCAATCACAAATGAAATGTTGCATGACAGAAGCTCACTACATCACATGCATTTCCCCTTATTAACTTCAGTAGAAGTGACCTGGCAAAGGATATTGCCTCATAGTTCCTCATTCTCAAGGAAACACCCAAATCTGTTGTTCACAGAGTACAGTTTTAGCAGAGAAGATTTCTTGCTTTCTTTACTTTTTTTTTTTTAATTATTTTTTTTTTTTTTTTTAAATCACAAACCTAGTAACCTCAAAATTAGGAAACAATGTCTCATCCTTTACTTGATTTGGATAGAGAAAATCTGAGAAGTTGTAAAGCAAAGCTGAGCATCCATGTGATCCAGTATGAGAAAGAGTAAAACCTCCTGTTAAATCTATTGGAGACCTCACCTATGACATGTGTCTGTTGAAATCCCAAGTAGGTCAGAGATGATATTCAGCCACCAAAAGTTATGTGTGGGAAAGATGTGAAACTCTTCAAGATGAAACTCAAAAGCTGCTTGAGAGACCCATACATCATACCCTGATGCAGGCAGAAACGTGGTAGGCTCCCATGGGCTCTGGAGAGGGGACTGGAGTTGGGTGCAGAAGGGGACTCCCCAACATTGCCCTGCTTCTCCGGCTTGGAGAAGGACTCGTGTCCCTACTCCACCAAGCGGGTATGTAGTGTTGTGCTGCCAGGACCTGAAGACCCTCTATTTTTCTGTCTGGTCTTCCTACGAATTCACAACTCCTCCCAAATATTATTTTGCATATATTACTCTTCTCTGGTGCTGGGGTCAAATTATATTCAATTACTTTCTACTGTGCACCTATGCTAATTTTGTAGTGAATGGGGAAAAAACAAAAATCTTTTCAGTTGCAATCAGGCAAGCCTAAAGGTACTGACTATCTGATTGGCATTCCAGCCACAAAAGTTTTGTTACGATAATTGAACAGTTTTGGAGAAGGAGGAGTGACTTGAAGCTTTTCTGCCCAATTCAATTAATTTTATTGAACAATTATCCTCTGAATACACTGCTTGCTTGTTTTATCCAGCTGTTCTTGTCAGGAACTTGTACAATTTTTCTAGGACATTCTCTAATTTCTCAGCATACTATTTCAAACTAATATTAACCAAAATCCAAGATTCTAACATATCATAGAGATGAGTAACGTAATATAGTCCTGAATAATAAGTCAGAAGCTAAGAGAGTTAAAGGAAGATTATATCCTATGATTTTCTTTCTCATGTCAGAATGCAAAATTATGTGTTCACACTACCTTACCTTCATGAGAATTACAGACAAAATTACAATTGTAACTTCTATAGGACAATGTATTATAACTGGTGATATATCTGCCTATTTCAGATTAGGTAAACATATGAATTTTTATTAATGCTTTCTTTATGAACTTCCTAAAATTCAAGTATTTATTTACTTAAGCATAAAACCAGCAAAACCAGGAGATGGGTAGCACTGCTGTCAGCAGCTGTTATTCTGTAACATCCCTGGTGTAGTTGTACGTTAGGTGAATACTGCACTGTGGTTTCCAACAGCCTATAAATTGCTGTTCTAATAGGCTTAATGTTTAGTTACTTTTCCATTAAGATCAGCATGGCATCTGGGCATCAGCCAGGGATGGCTTCAGCTGTGTCCCATAGGGAACAAATAGGGTAACTCTGGGGTGAAGGGCCGATTTCTGCATTTCTTGTCCCCGGAGGCTGCTCCCAGCCAGGGGTGTTCCCACAATCTGAGGCTCACTTTGGCACCTAGACCTTGGCACCACAGAGGAAAAGCTCTTTCTGCTGCAGGAAAGTCAAGAAGGCAGGTTTAGGATTTCACATGGGAACAGCAGAAATTTGGTTGGTTGCTCCTCCATTCCCAAATTTGTTCTTTCTCCATAATCTCATTATCTGTTCCATAGTTTGTTAATACTATTGTTCTATAAAACATATACTATTGCTATTTAATTTGTAAAACTATTTACTAAAAAACTTCAGATGTTTATAGGTAATAGATTTTAAAAAATATTATAATTCCCCCTAAATCTGAGTATCCAACATGCCTGTAAAACATTCAGCACATACTTTTTATCTATTTCAGTTTTTTCAAATCTGCTCTTACGTTTTCTTTGTCTTTAGTTGTCCTACTCATTATGAAAATTTTTACTCTCTGTACTATTTATTTTGGTTTCCAATAATGTAGACTATGTATAATATATCTAGTTTCTTTTTAGGTATTTTAGATACTAATTTCAGATGTTTTATACTCAAATGAAATTATTAAAGAGAAGATGTAATAAAAACTAGAGAAATGTCTTGCAAGCCTTCTACTGCTCTAATTTACCATAGCTTTACATCTGAACTTTTAAATTAATAGATTTACTGTGTGTCACAGTATTATGGTTACTTTACCAAGTTATGTGATGACCATTACGATATAATGGAATCTTAGATATAGATAATAGACACACAAACCTTTTTTAGCATTTGTCAATGTCAGAGAAATGGGGAAACACAGAAAGGATAAGCATTTTTCATCCAGAGCATTTCTATAAAAATGTATTTTTATATCTTTGGTGACTTTTGTAATAAAAGATCTTTCATACACTTATGCTTAGTTTCAACTGTGCAAAGTACACTACTAATTTGAACAATTAATTTGAAAGCAGTATGGATCAGCAAAAATCTTTGCCAACATTAAATCATTGTAGAAAAATAAAGTTTAACAACTTCCATTAAGCATTTTAAGTTCTAGTGTAATGCAGTATTGATAGCACTAACATATGGCCTTTGCCATCATATCTAAGTAAATCAGAGCCCATGTTCTTAGTGTAATTTTCAGTTTAAAATAAAAAGTTTTATGATTTCTTTTCTTTTAAAATCTTGGTGGTTTTAATATAGAAATAAGGAGCCAGGAAAAGAGTGTGCTTATCACAAAGAAAACAAGAACGCACTTATGCAAAAGGTGAACACTCAAATAGTTAAGTGGTTCAAGACATGAATTACCGCTGTGATAATTAACACAATTACAACCAAATTAGGTATAAAGCTGAGGCCACTCTGTAAATATTCTAAGATGGACTGAACTGAATTGTGATTGTACCAGCTCCTGTTCCTCAATATTGCTCCTCAGTTACCAGGATACACAGCCAGAGTTTTTGTGCCGTTGTTTTTGAAAGGAGCTGACTGTACATATAAGCTACAGAAAATCCACGACTCCAGTCATGTGCAGCTCCCTGTGAATTCTGATTAAATGGGAACACCTTACACCTTGAAAATGCATTATGCAGTTGGCAAGTTAAAGCTCCTGTTGATAGAAGTGCTCAAGAAAAACCATCAGGGACAGACCTGCAATTAACTGGTAAATTTGCAGACCTCTTTTTTTCAGAATCAGGTTTGAAATTCAAACCTAGAGAATTTCAGTGCTGAATTTTAATTTCCATAAGCTGTAATTTATTGTGTAACTAAGAATTTCCCAGCAATACAACTTTCACTTTTCCTTCTTAGTTTTTTGTTTGTTTGTTTTTGTTTTAATAAAATACAAGTGTCAGAGCAATCTGTGCAAGTTTTCAGGAAAGCTGACTTGTTATATTTCAACCAGATTCTCCATCAGCATTGCCCACGCTCACTCAAACCCAGGGTTTTGCTGTCTGATTGGAATTACTATTTTCTTTACTAATTCATGCCTAGAAACCTTCTGAACGAATTATTTTCTGGCCAGTGTCAAAGGTGCCATCTAGTATAAACACTTGCTTAGAGTTATGCTTATTATACTTAATTTATTGAGATAAATAAGGAATCCCTTGGCACGACTAGTATTTTACACCATAAAGAGCAGACTATTTTGACCACAGTCAGCATTAGGGGTTCACAAGTAATTACTGACATAAATCAATAAATGCTGGCAATATTGATTCTACATCTACTGTTAATTTTCTGGCATCATATCTCTAGGATATGACCACTATATGTTTCACTTCCAAAAAAGCCTAGAAATAAATAGAGAATTTCAGGTTCTGGCAAAGATTAAATAATCAGTTAATGACTCTTCAGAGAAAACCTTTATATGTCACTGCATCATCAGACTTTGAATGATCCATGAAGTAATTTATTACCTCCTTCTCAATTAGTATAAGATGTTAATATGGATTAAAGGAACTTTCCAACAAAATCAGAGAAATACGATAACTGTCACAGGGTTTCCTGGTTGCATTTTTCTCAGTTCTGGTGAATAGAATTGAATGAAATGTCATCTCCACCTTTAATGTGTTCTGCTTTGATTGAATTGGGCAGGAGGATTATGTTCAAAGATCAGCATTTTATATTGCTTTGTGAGAGGAGAGGTTCTTAGCCTGAGTTCTTAGCATTGGGCGGTATAATGTCAGAAAGCTTAAATGGGGTTAAATGCAAAAGAGGAGGACTTAACAGTGAGGGATAAAAGCACAGTAATTAATTATAATGTGGATTTTTTTCAGTGAATTAGGGTGTGTGCACATATGTTTATGTCAAGGATAATTCTGCCAGGCAAGGAAGGTAGAAGTTAGACCGGACAGACAAATTACAGAAGGAATCAGACACTTAGGGGCACAGAAACTAAGGAAGAGCAAAAGGCAAAGCAAACTAGTAATGCCGGCAAGAGAAAAACTGAGTATAAGCTAACTACAAATAAATTTAGTCTGGGAATTAAAAGGGAATTACTAGTCTGTATAAGCAAGGGAGGGAACTGTTCTAATTAGTTTTCAAATGGAACTTGATGAACTTATTACCAATAATCCATCAAGCTGTAGCTGTAATCACTGGAAACTGCAATCAGTTTTTCTTTGCTAAAGCACATCCCTTGAGCTTGCCTTCCCCAAGCACAGAGGTCTCCTGAATTTTCACCCCAAAATTATGTAGTTACATTTTGTGTCTGCAATGCAAACACCACTATTGCCCTTTTTCTAATGAGAATTCTCCTGTCTTAGAGAATTTCTTAGCCTTTTCTAAGAAACACCAGCTGTATTTGTGCTGCCACTGTTCCAGTCTCTGCCATAGGTCAGACACAAGTATTTTTGCAGAACAACCATCCATACCTATTCAGAACAGTGTTTCTTCACAAGGCTGCAGAAGAAACCACCTCAACAAGACGTACTTTTGATTACAGTTATGAGAATAGAACTACTGATACCTAAGATTTTAACTCACACTTTCATTATGAGTATTGTAGATGCTTTGCATAGTAGGACAAGACTCAGAGCCTTTTCTCACGTAGAGGGACTGTGATGCAGCCCGGAGCTGCTGTATTGTCTTAGTACAATGTATCTATTTACAAAATGTTATTTACAAACTCCCCCTTCCTCAAGAACCAGAAGTCTTATACTTAGGATGCGTATAAAAGTGCTGGTGCAGGAATACCCCCTTATGCTTCCTCTCTGATTTTCACGAGGCTGTTAGGCAGCGTTTACCCCACAAAGAGAGAGGTCACTCTCTTCATCACTGTAAGAAAGCTGTGATGATCACTGCCCCGGTAAAACGATGGAGAGTAATGCAATCCCAGTCATCTTAAAAGTCACTCAGATCTGTATGTAGCAGAACACAAATTAAACTTCCAATTTAATTCATACAATGACCAGGCAAACAAGAGCCTTTAGACTGAAAATGAGACCTATAAAATTTGTCTAAATCTGAATCACAACTATGTCATGTAATACATACAGAGACACACACCTCAGTTTAAAATATATTGTCAGATTGAATATTAAATTAATTCTACCAGATTTGTTTCATTCATTTTAAAGAACTATATACTCATCTCTTCTACAATGTGTACATCTTCTTTGGCTGTACCTTATAAGTTTTAAAAGTAATAAAATTGAACTGCAGATTATCTCATTTGGATTCTATTGATTCATTCTTAAATCTGGGAGAAAACACATTGTATAATATTTGATGTCTGCACTTTCAAATGATGACTTCTGATAGTTTTTTGTCTGTGCATTAAAATAACTGAAAATTTAACAGTAGACCAAAACTGATCGATGCAATCCAGTTAATTTCAAAGTGCAAGTAAACCAGGTTCATTCCAGATGGCAGCCTGATTCACTGTCTCTCCCTCATATCACAGTTTTTTTCTGCTTCATAAAGAATATGGTAGGTTATCCTTAACTAGGGAAGTAGAAGACATCTGTACTTTGTAGAATTTACCTCTGGCCAAATACCATTACAGCTGCTTTTGGCAATGTCATCAATTACAGTGTCAGTCAAAGGTCTGTCCAGAAAGGGATGGCAGCAACTCCATAACCCCAGCTATGATCTTCTGAAGGCAAAACGACCTAGATGGAAGGAGGATGCCTTGAGATATGAATTATTTTGTACACTTGGATGTGCATCAACCCTCCAAACACCAGCTTTCCTGTTTGATGTTAGAATCAGACTAGAATTGAAAAGCAGTTAGTTTGCTGTTTATAATAGGTTACTGTACAAGGCAGCCTATTTTTACACATGCCAAACACATGAACAGACTTTTACAGCCTGTCAGGTAGTATCTCTCAAATGCTAAACAAGGCTTTGGGCACAGTCTTTGCAACTATGTTTTTCACCAAAGATGAAGCAATCCTCTAAATCCAGGTGAAAGATGCCCCATGTGCATATATGCTCATATTTTACTTCATGACAGAACCTCTGTAAAAGAGGCAGCACCTGCATAATCAGCAGCTGTTCACAAATACGTCCTTGCTCTTCCAACAGATGGGACTACTAATGACAGTGAGCACGACCCATGCTGAGGTATCCCTCCTCTGAAAATACTTTTTTATTTTAAAAAGGCAACTTTTAGACTTCTCAAATCAGAAAGTACCACACAGAAATTGTTTGTAATGTATTTGGTATTCACACTCCATGATTAAATTGCAATTAAATCACACCTTTACAGAACAGAAAAATACCAAAAAGGGCTGTTCCAAATCTATTACATTTTTTTTTTTTTAAATTTTGGATGTAAAATAAGAATGTCTATCAAATTGTTATTTAGTTAAAAAGTGCCTTCACAACCACAGGAATGTTATGATTGGTTCCACATAACCTCTGCTAGATTCACACTATGTCACATGCTGCTCTTTTCTGAAATATTTCAACATAAAATGGTTTCAGAGAAAGAACAGAGTCCTAGGCACCAGATTCAGTCCAGCTCCAGAATGTTTTGAATTCTTCTTTTGGGATCATAAATAAAGGTGATGCTGAGAATTGAAAAATCTTTGACATATAATTTATCTCTGAGATGCATTGTGAACTGACTCAGCTGTTGCAGCCACAAAACAATAAAACATTCTGATGTAACCTACCCTGCTTCAGGCATCATGTTTCATACCTCTCTCCAGAAAAGCTCCCTCACATATAAGATGTTTGTGGATTTTCTTCCTTCTCATCATGGGAAAAACAGCCTTTTCCCACTAGCACCAACCTCAGATCAGTTTAAAATCTGAAACAGAAACCACAGACCTCATTTAACGAGGAAATCGAGTCCAATTCCTATTTAGACATAGTGCACTGGCTATGTTCCCATCTTGTTAACCACCCTATTCATCTGTATCCCTCAATCTCAATGGATAAAACAAGTCCTGACACTAACTTTGCTTCCAGTTTCTGGATGTTGCTCAATAAAAGGAGAGTAAATGCAGCTGAACTCTGTCACAGAATGAGGACTTTCTCCTGTTTTCCTCCCCTGAAAACACTTTACCATGTTTTCGACAGAAAGATTCTGAAGATGCTGCACTCATGTTATTTAACATTATGCATGACTATCACCTATGTCCTTAGAAATCTTCTGATACCTGTTTCTATGCAACTTGACATTGCATGTGCTTCTTGAAATCAGCAGACCTGTTCTGACCTACAAGGCAATGCCTTCTGAAACATGGTCTAAAAGTCCTGCCTAGAAAACCCCAGAGCAGTTCTTATGCACTTTACAAAGTCTAACTGCTATATTAATACATTATGAAGAGCTGGAAGACTGATTGAATTCCTACCTCGCTGTACCCTCGCTCATATCATTAACAGTCCTTTCTTTCTTTTAACACTGGCAATATAAAATCTAACTACTTCCAGCTTCCCATTATATCCTATATACAATATAATATATCTTAGATATGTAATATTGTATCCTATGTACACTTAATATACATTCTTGAAATACCAGTTACTACTTATCCTTGGCTGTCTTCCATATATCGTGCCTGCTGTTACAACCTTACAAGGCTCAAATGGTGCAGTAATTACCATCTTTTTCAGTTACAGATCAACCACTAACAAAGTCTAACTGCTTCCCTAAACCAGCTGAGTAAAACCTTATTAAAGAAAGAACATAACTTTAGACACAAAATTTACATTTCCTAATAAAAAAACCAGGCATTTGACTATCTCATTTAGCCGTATTTGGACATTATCTGCCTCCCTCTGCAAATTACAATATTTTATCTTTGCCAAAAGCAGAAGTACACAGTTTAATATGATAATATAGGACCTGTTGTGAGGTAATACAGTCAAAAAAATCGTAACCAGGTCATAAATGTTAAAATGCAAAAGGAAGAAAATGCCTGTTATTCATCTTCCAGACAGTATTCAGACATTCATGAAATTGAAAGTTAATGTAGCAGGGACTTTCATTATCTGACCCATTCTACACTATCCATTAGGATCCCATAGTTCTGGAGACAGAGGACCAATATGTCACTAATACAAGACGGAAAAGGTCACAAAAACTAAGCATCAATAAGACATTACTTCTCTATTAAACTTCACAACACTCAGCAAAAAAACCACACTTGCTGAAAACAGAATATTTTATTATGTAATGCAGCTAAACTGAGAGAAGGATGTTTAGCAAGGCAAGGGCATAATGATTAGCTGTCGAGTGAAAATAACAACTTTTTTTTCTCCATTTTCTCATTAAAGACATTTGTTTGTTTAAAGAAAAGTATTGCATTGGGGTTTTTTTTGTTCTTAAGGCTACTTCTTACAATAGAATTATGTTGTTCCTTTGGCTATAGCAAAGGTTTCCTTTCGCATCACTGAAAATACAATATTTATTGGTATGTTGTGAAGTCAAAACAAATTTGCTTTCCATTTCCTCTAGTGGAATATTTCATTTATTTAGAATAGCTTTCAGTAAGAACAATATCACTACCACTGCAACACCATTTTCATGTAGAAAGATGGTATACTGGTTCCCTTGAGCTTTCCTCATCCCATTTCTCCTCTGATGCGGTTGCACAAGCCCCTCCACACACATTGTTCTTACTACACAGGTGAGAAAAATGCACAGCAGAAACTGGGATGTGATTAAATTATTATGATGCGAGTTATAAAAACACTCTAACTTTACCATTTGCTATTACAGAAAATATGTGAACATTCAGAATATTTATTTTAAGTGCTGGAACTAGGTTTTTTGGGAGGTAAAGCTCGCTGTCAAAGATCTTGGGACTCACTCAGACACCAACGTCTTTACTCATGCTACTCTATCCAGTAATGAGTAAAGAGGAGGACTTTTCACAGTAGATCGCTCATCTAGATAAATGAAAAGCAGGCAGGCATGTGGTTATTTGCTGGTGGACATCAGGCCACCACTTCATGGGTTTTTGGGAATGCCACAGGAACAATGGTTACAGCTGGCTAAATTCTACCTTGATACATTGGTTTAATGGTGCTATGATTTTACAGTATCATCAATAAACACTTGGAGACTGGGTTAAAACTTTTGTTATTTAAATGGAAACAAACAGACCCAACTCTTTCAGTAAAACAGTGTCTATTACAATTATTTTTAAAAGGTATAAAAGCAGCCTTTAGACTAGAGTACTTAAGGAAGACACAAAATTGAAATTATGATGTCATTAAGAAAAGAAGATGATACAAAGCAAATTTTCATTTTGGACAAAGTGACAAAACGTACTACAGTATGAATGATTTGAAGAGCAATTCTGAACTGTCTGGATAAGAGATGCAATAGATCAGTATCATCTCCCTCCCCTTTTCTGATTTGAATTTCATGTTAACGGTGCAAAACAGAGAGTGGCTGAAGAAAAGCCTGACATAATTTCAAGTCAGCTGGAGCCCTGGGGTACAACTGCCTCTCTCTGAAGTCTCCTGCTTGCTGACCTGCTCCACTCTGCCATGAGTGACACAAGTAGAAGCTTTGTGGCTCTTAGGAGAGATAAACCTTCTCCAGCATCTTTACCAGAAGGCTAAACCCAAGAAACGGTGATCAGGTCAAAGGGAGATCCATCATCCCTCTTTCCTATCTCTCCTTAATGATTTAAAATTCAATATTTAAATGATAAATATAAAGAAAATTCTACAAAGTTTTACTGCTTACCAAAGAACATTATATCCATTTACAATATAAATAGTAGGGCATATTTAAAGCATTTGCATTGTTTAAGGAGGAGAAAGAAGGTTACATTTTAGATATTCTTTACTCTTGCTTGGTAAACACTTTGCAATAGACTGTCACAAAATTTTTATTTAGAAAGTTGTCTTTTTAACTGTGCCTGAAAGACAGAATCAATAGTAACACAGGCAAGGTTAGCAGTTACTGGCTAACCTCTGTCCAAGCTAGCAGGCCCCTGAGGCCCATGGAACTTATGCAAAATCAAAGTTAATAGTGCTGAAAAAATAAGTAAGTCCCTGAATGCCTGCTACTTGATGTTGCCTTCTATCCAATGTGCTCGATGTGTTTGAGATAACACAGAAGATAAGCCAACCATGCTTTCCTCTCCTAATCTCATCACTTTTTTTTTTTTTTTTTTTCAAATAACTGAAAACCAAAAATCACAGAAAGGAATGATCACTGAATTTTGTTAAAATCATCTTGTAAAAGACAAGAAAGATGTATGCATACTTTTTTTTTTTTTTTTCCTTCTTTATTGGAATTACTTGACTTAAAATAACTAGATAACATGGTAGTTGTATCTCTGTGCCCACCAACCTTATAACAATGGCTAGATTGAACTGGAGCATCACATGATGTGACTGCTTCTCCCATAGACAACCAGTCTGAAGTTTTTGACTCCCCTTTGAAATAAGGTTGCTTTTCACATGACGACTTCTGCCTACAGGTGTGCTGCTCTGAAGTGACCCCAACACAAAAGACAGAAGACAGTGAATTGCAAGCTGAAGATTTTAAGTTGGGTAATACAATTCCTTACTATTCAGCCTCTGCTCATGACAAACTTAGAAAACCAAGGGAACATTTCAAAGCACTGTAATTCTGAAAGAACTGCTTCTCTCTAGTAGAGTATAGCAAACCCATCCCATATGTCTTTACACAAAGAGATCAGTATAACAGTGCTAGCATTAGAACCCAGAATCTGTATTTTCCAAGAGAGAATGACAGCTAACTCAGCCAGCTGCACTTCAATAATAGGGCAGGTCATACTGTTGTTTAACTGGGAAGAAAGTACCTGACAAGTAAAGTGTTGATTTAGATTATACCCGCCAAATACAGAGTTAAACACTGCTACCAAAAAAAAAAAAGAAAAAAGAAAAATCTCTTAATATAACAAGTCACTCCCCAACATGCAAAATACAGCACTGCACAATATTACAGCTTGAACAGGCTATGAAAAACATGCAATAAAATCTCCCAAGATACCTCTTTATTTATTTATTTGACATACTTCCATATATTATTGTCACCATTTACCATTATTTACTTTAATTAGATTTTCCTGCCAAAATTCATTATAGAAGAATCTGGTACAATAAAGAATAATAAATTCTGTTCATTCATATGTTTTTAAATTATTCTGCTCCTATAGAACAAAAATGGTACTTCCTACCTTGGCTGCTAGTTAAGAGACTGAAGAAACTGTCACAACAATTCTTTCAAAATCTTGCATCAGTCATAACGGAGTTCATATGATTTATTGCTAGAGTTTCATTTAACATAGCTGCACATGATAACCCAAACATAATAGATTGCTCTATTATTGACCCCTATATATATCTTATTATGAGTGACAACAAAATTGCTGGGTAGGTTGAGTGAGACAGATACCACCACCCCAATAACATGACTGCAAGGAATGTGAAAAGTGAAAAAAATTTATCTATTCTTAATTACCTGGTTTATGGACTTGTAAGGAGCAAGGTGGTATCAAGTCTCAGCCTAGTGTCTACAGAATTTGCCCAAGAAGCAGGTGTCCCGAATTTAATTCTCTCTCCATCTAGAGCATTTTCAAGGTGATTGCATTAACAGTGGGATTAGGGATCACTTTCTCTCTAACTTGTCAAAGGAAAATATTGAAAGTCTTACAGTTAGCTTTGTCAATCTACTAGGTATATCCATATTCATTCCAACTAACAATTAATTATTGAACACACATAAACCGTGTATGTGTCATCACTATCTTATTTCACGTAAATGAGAACTAGAAAGGTCACAATAAAAGTGTGTTGATGGAAAAATCTATCATCAAATCACAACATGTACTTTTATCAATTACTGCATTACAAATCTTCATTACAAGACATTTTTTAAATTAAACATTTAACAGGAAAAATGCTCATTCTTACATTTCAGCCTATCCAAAATACCAATTTTCAATTTATTTCTTGTTTAGATAAAAATAAATACAAATCTTCCTCCTGTTAAGGAATATCATCTTCAGGAAAAAGTTATCTAATTAATGTCCTTTTTTTGAAGCAGTAAGGAAGAGAAAAACTCTCAGTCCTGTAGGAAATCTAATCTATTTTGAAATTGATGCTAATTCTTAAATTTCACTGAAGGATCCAAAATCAAACATATAATGGAAAATTTTGCTTTAATCCTGAAGCAAATACTGACACCACAAGAAAATGTTAATTATAAGAATACTACTTGGGTTACCCTGGCTCTCAATGATAGCCAAGGTGATATTGTTTGAACTTTCTCACCAAAATTCCAGAAACTTTAAATGGAAATACTACAAAAATTTCAACCAGGTTGAGATGGTGAGCAAAGACAGGAGTCTCATTTTCTCCATTAAACTACACCCGTATTCCAAATTAAATCCTGTAGAAAAGGTCAGGATCCCATGGTGCAGGCAGCAGACCAAAGCATTTGTGGGACCCCTTCTACATTTTCCTTTATCCTCTGGTAGAGCATTGCCTCCCTGGGCCAGTTACCCCCTTCATGACAGGATAAAAATGAGAGCTCGCTTCTGATATTTCAAGGGATAAGGAGAACCTACTGCTATCTAAGAAAAACCAAGAGAGGAGTATGACTCATCACCAGGCCCTCTCTCAATTTCTGTAAAACTATTCAGCTCCTAGGACAGAGGTGGCACACAGGTGGAGCTATGTAATCTCAAGGGAGAATTCCCCACATGCCAAATTTCAGATATCATGCCACACCCCTTATTCAGCTTTATCATTTTCTTCTAACACCATGGAAAAAAAACCAAAGCAAAACAGAAACAAAACAAAAAAACCCTCACACACACACAAAGCACACACAAAAAAAAAGGGAGGGGGAAGAAAAACAGAAAGAAAAACAAAAACCCCAATCAAACAAACAAATGAAATATAAAAACTAACCAAACAAAACCACAAAACAAAACATCAAGACTTCTTTGTCCTGCAAGTCATAAAAAACCTAAAATGCCTCGCTAACGTTTCATCTCTTTCTTCCATCAGTGGGCTGTACTCCAAGACCAACGAGCATGGGTAGGAAGAGAGAATCAAGGTACAAGAAAAGAGCAATACAGAAGCTGCTAGAGATAGAAGTTAAAGGAAGATAAGAAGGAAGAAGTGAGGAAGCAGCTGTATTCTCCCAGTCTACAAGATGAGAACAAGGTTTATACTAACCTTTGTGCCTCATCCTTCTTCCTGGGCATGGAAAGGCAATATCTAATAGTTTCTGAACTGCTAGGAAGAGGGGGCAGCAGGCTTAAGAAAAGACAAATAAACGGTGCCCTGAAGGCCTGCTGCTTATCCAGGGTGCACTTTTGTGTAACAGCAGAAAAGAGCTGAGGAAGGAGTGCAGGCCAGCATTAATTAATTTGATTTGGCCAAGACACTGGAATTAACTGACTTCATTTGGCTGGGCACAATTCAATTACAAAAGGGTTAAACTGATTATTTTGAACACAGAAATTATTTATTTCTGAAAAGTAGACATATATGGATGGAAAACAACCAAAGAAATGCAGGAGGGGGAATATGTCACATCACAGAGTGTTTCTCATCCCTTTTCAGGTAAACTGGCTTAATACTTCAACTCTTGGGGGATAGAAGATTTGCCCCTAGGAAGAATCCTTAGTAAACAGTATCTATAAATATTTGGCTTGTTTCAAGTCTTGGCAAAACACATTTCTAAACAATCCAGCTAAGTAAACAAATTTTGAGTCAGTCTGAAACTGAGCACCAAAAGGTACACATAAGGATCAAATGATTGTGTGCACAGTCACCTAACTTATGCATGGCAATGAATGCTTGTTAAAAAGTACTTGAATAATTTCACTGAGACCCTTCTGGAAATATGGCTTCCATATTTTATTGAACTGCTTCTTTTTCCAAGTAGAATACTTAGTGCGAGATAAAGCCATGTGTGCCTGAATTTTTCACATGTAAAGCTTTTAATTTCATGACAGCTATGTTATAAAGCAGAATAAAGTAATGCTGCCTTGTATGAAATACTGCGAATGCCAACAGGTTGGATAGAAATCATTTCCTTTCCCCTTTTTGTGCTTTTATATGGCAACGATAAAAATTGGCATCAATCACATGCTGGCGAACAGGTCAGGATATTTAGCTTGAGCAGAGTGATGGGGCTCATCTCAAGCAGTTGAGAATCTGAGTGCACCAGCAGTGAATAAGACTGCAGTCCTCTCTGCAAGTGAGCACCAGGGATACTGGCACCCCACTTCATGGTGGCAGCGTGTGGAAGGCAACAGGCAGTACTAACTCTGTGGGGTGTGACTCAGTCTGCTTGTCACTTTCAGAATTTGCATTTTACCAAACTTCTGTGTGAGAACAGCTGCTCGTTACCCAAGATGAGTCTCTGTATATGAAGCTGCCACCGTGTTAAATTCAGGCTCTATTTTCAGTTTAGGGTTAATGCCAGAAGAAAAGCAAACATTGGTTCTAAATATACCTTCCCTCATCATGAACTTGAAAAGTCTGATCCTTACATTCCTGAGAACCAATTCATTTCATCCAAACAAATCAATCTCTATTTGCAGTCTGAGGTAATTTGTCACAAATGCATTCACAAAATGCCTTTATTTGTCCTAATTCTTTCAGCTCATCTCATTTTCTCTTCTACACCTTTCTCTGGCCAAGGAAGATGATCTGATTAAGAATCCTGTTAAAAGTAGCACGGTGTTGGCTGAAGCCTTCTTTTGTACCCCTGCCAGCAGAGAATGATCGACATTGATAATAACCCATATTGCAGTTAGTCCCAATAGTGAAAGCAAAGCAATGGCTGATGCAAAGCCAGGACCAGCAATTTGAAACAGGCAGTGAAAGAAAATGGGCCCACATACCTGGCAGCAATAAGCCCCTTCACTGATGGATGGGAATAAATATAAAGGCTGATAGTACAGTAATCAAACAATGATGATAACCCAAAATTATTTATTACAAGGCAAGAACACTGCTGCCTACTCAGGCTCTGCTGTAAATGGAAGCTGACATCAATGGATGATTCTCAGCGAGAAAACATGGCCCATTTTAATTTGGGAAGTGTCATCTCATTTTTTTAAGGTGAAAGGCATTATCAGAGGTGACAGTGATCTATAGTGAATCAAAAGAAACAATAAAACCCCATACTTAACCCCTCAGTCTAGTACATTCACTACAGATGGTGACTTCCTTAGAAATACCAAAACAACATCTTAGGAAGTTGAAAAATACCAAAACCGTTTTCTTGGAAATAAAACATCTTATTAGGTTTGTTAAAGAAGAATCATAAGTGATGCTGATATAGTATTTTCTTTCAAGATAATACAATCAGCCGATATTATTCAGAGAATGACTACCACTGAAAAATAGGTCACCCCATTAGAAATAATCAAAGCACAGGATAAAAACCTGGAATAAAGTAAAATTCTGATGAATTGTGTTCAATAACTCCTAGAGAGTCTAGTCACCAGGGGAAACATTTCTTCTCGCTATTACCTGCCTTAATATAGCTAAACCTATATTGACATATTTAAGACCGATAATGTGCAAAAGAAGCCTTCTGGCACATCCAGTGTAAGTTCTATGGCCTCCAGTAAAATGTTACCATAGAAACACCTTTGCCACAAGGAAGGTGTACTTTTGCAAAGGACCTGGGGGTAAACATCCAGATTCCCATGACAACTGTTGTGTCCAAAAGCTGAAGTACCATGTGTCAGTGTCTTTTAGAGTGGCACACAGGAGAAAGAAGAAAAAGCACTGGAAGTGGTAATCATAGCTGATAACCGTACAAGGAACCTACCTGAAGGTGAAATAGCTACAGACAGTATTTTGAGTTAAAAACTGTGTGTGAATCAGGTAATAAAGCAACAGCAAAATAAAGGAGAACAGAAGTATTGATTAAAATGACAGTGAATAATCTGAAAGACTCTCAGTGAGATTTTTTGAGGCTTTATATTTTTTAAAGTTAGAAGATGGTCTCAAAATTCCCCAGACATGCTTAATACAAAAAGAATTACAGTACAAAAAAAAAAAAAAATCACAACTCCTTTTTGCCCATTAGATTTTGTAATTCCTAAGACAAGAAGTTACTTTATTTTCCTGTCCTACATTCAACCACCACCACTTTCTGGGAACAGATCTCACCTGGAGAAGACAGTCCTTGGCAGATGTAAAGAGTAAGCCTATACTGAAGGAGGGCTACATTTCTCATACTGAGCAACTTTCCTATTGGCTGCTTTAGAGCAGCCCCATGGAAATCCTAACAAACAGCAAGCTGATATTAAAAGCAAATTGCCAGATAGTACTTGTATTTTTGAATTCCATAAGTCCTCCTCTCCTCTACGGACAAAAGAGAAGATATCTCTCTGGCCATCCTGCTGTTATTTTCCTTCTAAATAACTTGCCCAAAGATTGCTTTGGTAGTAGATGTTTTTTATAATTCCAAGCAAACTTTTCAGAGGGTAGAAAATCCTGCTTTTGGCTTGACACCCAAGCAAAGGAAAAATGTGCACATAAGGATTCCATGTGAATAAGCTGCCAATACATATTAACTCTATGGGCACACTATAAATGCTAATAGGAAATGCTTGAATAGAAATTTCTGTTTTAACAAAGGCTGTGATCTGCAAAATTATCAAGGGTTCAGGGAATGATGAGAGTGAAATGATTCATACAACATTTTCCTGACGGAATTCTCTGTACTTTTTCTTGCAGGCTTAGTTTAAGAATTTGAGGAATTAAAACATGCTGGGAAAAATATCCAGAACTGGAAGGAAAATGAAAAAATATTTCTTCCACTGAAACACAAAGCTTCAGAAAACTAGGATATGGGTATAATTAACCGTACAGGAACACTACTGTATTCCTCAGCTGAATTTTGAAATCTTGTCCTTTCTAGAGCACAGAAAGAGCTCAAGTTCTTTAATGAATGCTTAAGTAAAAAAAATGTATTTTAACGCTGACTGAGAAATACAAGGCTGATTATTGTCTGAAAGGTAAATCCCTCAGTTACTTGTCCTGAAGACCAAGATATGAATGTTTAGGAGTCTGAGAGAAAATTGCTTGTGGATTCTGAATTGGTATCTGTTAAAACACAGATAGTAACTGAATTATTACCTTTCTGTGAACTGTCTAGGGACTCTGTTATTCTCATTTCCATGAATTGTATAGGATGTGGTAAAACCACTGACCTCTTTTGTTCAGATGTAGACACTTGTAATAATTAGATGCTTGTTTCCTGAGGCCTTTGAAATGATCTTTAATGAGAACTTGGAAAGTAGCCAGCGTTATATCTGGTCACTGTCAAACTAATTGGAGTTCCTTGAAATCAAATACTTAGAAACTCTCAGAAAAAAAAAGCAGTGGGAATTTTTTCTTTGGTATCTGAACTAAAACAAGGAATATTTTTTTTAGAATAGCCAAACCTGGGCTGAGCATAAAGGAACTCTTCTGGAAAAATCATGAAAAACCTGAAAAGTATCTTCAGCTGAAAGATTCTGTCACTACATGCAGACATTATCATTATCACCAAGTTGCTTGTGCATTTCCTGTCACAATACAGACACACGTTTCAGACAGAATAAATTAAAAAAAAAAAGAAAGAAAAAGAAAAAAACAGAAGGAAAGGATGAAAAGACATTGCCTGGAATCAGTCTACGCTATGGCAAAGTTCAAGAAGGACTGGTAACTTAGAGAAACTAACACAGAATGACAAGCTTCCTTTTAGGATGATGAAAAATCATGCAGCTCTGGGGCATAAATATTTTTACTTCCAAACCAGGGAGGCCCAGACTCTATGAATCAAAATTTCTTCCAGTCAGCAGTGAAGAGCCAATACTGTGCAAAATGCTCCTTCTGTTGCAAAGAAACTTAAACACAACCCTCCAGAATCTCTTATGGAAGAAAAGAAAAAAAAAGAGTATTTCTAGAAGTATTTTTGGCAAAAGCGATTCCTAGCTCTATCCTTTGTTTCCTCATTTGTAGAGGTTAAATAGTTACGAGAATGTATCTCTCTGATGTGGATTATTAAATTTTATTTTCAGTGCTTGAAAACTTAAGAGCTGTCTTCAAAGGAAAAAACATATACCTAAAGTAATCACACGCCACCTAATCTAGTCCCTTGATATACCAGACAAGCAGTTGTGTCACATAATCCTGTTTATAACCCTATCAAGCATCATCTTAAATCTGGTTAGATTTGCTATTCCCACTGGAAAGCTAGTGCAGTGGTTGTCTCAGTACTTGCAGAAATTTTCTAGGCAAGATGCACACACAACTGGCTGACATCTATTTCTCCTTGAACAAACATGTCCTTTCCTTGATAACTTGTAATCCTAGGAGTCCTTATTTGCAGTGATTTCACTATCATTTTCATCCTTCTTGAAGACAGACATATCCATGGCATTTCAGAAAGAACCCCATCAACATTTTAAGTAGCCGATACTACTTACAAGGGCCAGAAATAACTTATCATAGGCCTCTTGCTATTGTGTGTTTTGCACAGTCAAATCTCATCAGTATTTCATAAACATCCTATGACTGAGTAATGCACTTAAGTCTTTTTTATTCTAACTGACGAGAACGCAGAATATAGCAGAAATTATTACTTGCTTCTGATGTACTGCTTTGTCTTTTCTGCGACTAAAATCCATCTCTTATTAATTTCAGCTCTCAATACTACCCAGTTCATTCTGCTTCTTATTCAGCTCCACTTCTGCATTGAGATTGACCCTATCTCTGCTTTATCAGCAAATTTTGTTCGTGAGTCAAGGTCATTAAGAAGAATATTAAATAAGATTGTTCACTTGATGAACTCCTCTAATATAATTTTTCCCTGAAGTACTTCTACTTGCTAGATAAACCATCATCCTGGGTAGATAAGGAGCATATATGTAATAGACAAAGTGTCAGGAATGAACTCGATTGCTTGGAGTCTCTTCGTGGAACAGCAATACACAGAAACCTGTTATCACAGGTTTTACATATGAATGTTACTGTGGTTTTGGTGGTACCAGACCTGTGTCTCATTCTTTAGTCCTATACATGGTCTGGCCTGTCGCTAAGCCACAACATTTTGTCATGTCAAACTCACCCCAGCCTGGGCCAAGCATGGGGACAGTACTGCAAGCATGGCTTGTGCACACCAGCAAAAGGGACTTATACCAGCAAAAGGCCATCTGTGGGGCCAGGGCCTGCTAGGGGTACCTGGAGGGAAGCTGCAGGAGAGGGCCCTGGTGATGGAGAGTCCTCACAAGCTGCAGCAAAAGAGCTGATAATATGAGGTAAAGTCTCTCAGAGAATTTCTTCATGTCCATGATAAAACCAAGAGTGTTTGGAAGACAGAGTGTTAGTGAGGAAAGAGAGAGACCCTCCCAGACTCATGGCATCACCTATTTTGCAGCATCATGATTCTTAATTTTTAGTATCAGGCAACCTGATATAGTTGAAGATGGCCCTGCTCACTGCAGGGGAGTTGGACTAGACGACCTTTGAAGGTCCCTTCCAACCCAAACTGTTCTATGATTCTAGTACAATAACATTCTGCAATCCTTACATATTTGCTAAAGTGGTTTTACAGCTGTGCAACAAAATATTGCTCTCTTGTCCTTTAGTGCCGACAGGTTCACGACCATTTAGCCAGTCCACTGGAGCTGGCAGGCCAATGGGGCGAGAAATTAAACACACTCAGCTATGTTCCTTAGATAAAAGCCATTGCTAGGCTTAGTAAAATTGCAGGCTAAGTCAATCTGGCACAAATAAAGAGAAACTAGAAAGAAAAAAAAAATAAAAAAAAGCTTAATTGAACCTCTTCAGGCATATTCCAGTTAATTTTGCACCTGTTGGCCTATGCAGACTGACAGTACAGGTAATGGCAATAAAAGCAGGTGTGGAGATGAGATGGTGCCTAAGCAGAAGGGAGACCAAATGACAGCTGCGCAGGCTCACAGACTGTGCTAGAGCTTTCTGGACTGCAGAAGAACCACGAGGTAGAAAATGAAGGAGGGAAAAGAGAAGAGGTAAAATGGAAAATTGAGATTGATCATATCTGAGTGACCTTGATTCAAGGGCACTGCCTCATGATATACAGAAGTACAAATAAATTTTTGAAGCATGTTGGTTTATTTTATAAGGATTTATTGTCAAAAATTGTGTTTTGGTTGCAACTAGGTTACAGGAGTTCACAGGGAAATTTGATAAAGGCAAGTAAATGTTTGCATTTTTATTGCTCTTCTGCTGAAGCACAAAAGTCCTCAGCTGACATAGAGCAGCCACACAGGTACAGCCCAAACACGACCAGGTTGGCAGTTTACTTACAGAAAGCTAATTTACAGAACAGGATGATGGTAAGCTTTTCCCCTGTAGGTATGACTCAGTTTTTTGGTTAGTCTGAGGAATTTACAATTTTGAGTTAGAGTGAAGGTTATAAATTGAGTTATAAAAGCCCTTAAAAGTACCTCTAAGAAAGATACCCATAAAATCCAGTTAAACACAATTTAATTTATTTGAAGATAAAGCCTAATAGTGTAATGGCAAAAGAACTGTGCAGTCGATAGCCAAATGAATAAAGAATTAATCTGGGATTTTCAGAGAACCTTGAAGAATTAGGTGAGGCTCTGAAAATCCTTTTCTTAGAAAAATAGGTAAGACCTATAGCTTCAAAGAAAAGTCAGTTGTCAATCACTCTCTAAAAGTAGAGGGTACATGCAAAGCCAAGAGGTCAGAATTCAAGGTCAGGGTTTTAACTAGGTAGAATCTCTTTCATTAGCTGTTTTCCTTGGATATTAATCAATGTGAGAAAGTAATAACAATTCTAAAAATGAGCAGAGTGTGACTTAAAAGAAGTTTCTAATGAGGGCATCAAGAACTGTACCAGCACTGATATGGTACTTCATTGTAAAATCTTCATGCAAGAGAACTCTATATTTAAGGTGATTAAGGATTACACCAAAAGCCTGCAAGAACAAGTTATAAAGATATGCATAATCTCTCAGTAATTTCATTGTTTTCAAAACTATTATACTGATGGCCCTTTCTTTGGCCCTTCATTCATTTTATATCCGTACTATTCAACAGATAAAACTGAGAAAGCTCTCTGTTTTGTTTCCACTGTAGTCTTGTACAAGTTTATTGGAACACTGTGCCTGAAAAATATTATGTGTATAAAAAATTAAAAAGAACAACCCTCACCTATCAAAAAACCCAGCAGATGTAATTCACAGAAGCAGGGGGAGGATTTATTAGGTGTCTTTTAGAAACAAGTACAGATTATTGGCTATTTTAAAGAAAGGTCACTTCATCTTACAAATGGGGACACAGTTGCAAGAAACCTCCTTTTCATCTGCTTCATCCTGCATTTTCAGTACAATGGTGAGGACATGTACCTGTAGCCATTCAGGTAAGTAAAGATAAGTCAGAACAGCCAGATCACATTAGGATCCCAGAAAGCAGAGACAGAGAAAGAAAGGTTGGAAACTCTGCCTCTCTAACAGAGGTAATCAGTTTCTATTATAACAGGGGGAAACTACAACATTTTGCTGTAAGGATAATTGCCGGTACTGCAACACAGTATTCAAGGCATAATATTCTCTCTGTGCGCTATTCTTATTTAAGTTCTTCCTGCAACTGAATTAGAGAAATCAAAGCACGATTTTATTAATCAACATTTTAATTTCATATGCTGAGGTCTATTTCAGAGCAAACTCCTCTTCCAGAGTAGGCATTGTTCAAGTTTTACAAATGTCCTTTTACTATGTCTGCTATTTTTACCACCTACATAAATGAAGTTACAAGCACATAATTTATTGACCTATTTATGTGAAAAATCTAACGTGTAAATTAACATGACATCCTAAGGTTTAGTAAGTAAAAGTGACATGAAATTCCCTTTTGCATTTTAAGCTAATTACCTAATTGATGCATTTGCTTCATTAAGCTTTACGTTTTTTTTAGTTTTTCAAGTAGTAAAATGCTAGCTGCCATGCATTTTAAAAAGGTATCACTTTCAACTAAATGGTTTAAGGAAAAATTTAAAGTGATGTTTCTTAGAAACTTTCAGCAAATAAGGGTTCAGTTATGATTTATAACAATGTCATACAGATTAACATTTAAAAAGTTGCACAAATGCTATTCAGAAGAACACAAACTACATTATTCACCCTGAGTACCTCGATGCCAGTTATGCACAATAGAGGTTCTTTTCCTGCTGCAAGATGTACAGACTTTTAAAGTGCAGCTTTACAGCATTAAGAATTTAGGTAATTCAAATTCGTATACATACATACCAAAATTACTGTGCACATTTTTTGTGAGGGAGAAAAATTAGTACCAGATAAATGTAATTATTAAATTCAGTAAAAGAAATTGAATCACGTGTGAAAAGTCTATTCTCTTTTAACAGGTGAAAAGACTTTTCAACAGGAATTAAAGTTAATCATATCAGGATACAGCATATCTTCAATAGAATAATGGTTACTTTCTTATTTGAGCTGTCATAAGGGATATTATTGCTTTTCCACAACACTGGTCTTTTTGTTGAACTTTTTTAATAATAGTATTGAATGAAATCATTATATATCATTAAGTTGTGTAGCAGCACCACACAGGCTATTGAATCTGCTAGCTAAAAAATGGATTTAAACTTAGCAAAGAACAAAGCAGCTACACTATTTTACATAGGTTTGGAGAGGTATGTTGTCTGTTCCATTAATACATGCAATTCACTATCTACTCTGCCTGTATAATTAAAGAAAATTATGATACTTTTCAGTGAGGTTTCTGTTTCAGAAGTAGATTAGAACACAGAATAGATTAAAATATCTTAGGTTTGTGGAGAGAAACATACTCAGATGTAATTAATGGCATTTTCAGTCAGTCTTCAGTAACTATTTTACTAGTAAGGTCTAGGCAGAAAGGTTTCTAGCCACAACTACTTTGAAAAAAGTTTCCATAAACAACAAAAATTTTCAGTAAACAACAACATAATTCCACAGGGTGGAATCAGGTGTCACCACTATATTAAAGTAGCTGGAAATTAAGAGAGGTGTTAAGAGATGTCCGAATGCAAAGAACTACTACTTTGGAGATGTGTCAAAGAGAAAGACTGTCTGTTTGAAAGATGTGTTAACTATTGGCCAAAAACTACAAGCAAGGGGACAAAAATCTGTTTTAAATTTTAGTCTTGTCAAACATCCTCTTTTCATCTACATGCAAATGTATTCAAAGTGTTAAGGTGAAAGGCAAAGCCTGTGTCTCTTTGGTGTGCAGACCAGAGCCCACTGAGGAAGGTGGTTGTTCAATCCACAACATCCTTCCAGCAGCAGCATAGAAGGACCCATTGTCTGGTTAGAGATCTGTGTGCAGCCTTCTTCAAGGGATCTATCTTATCAGTAGAAATCAGACTTTTATTGTTAAGTGTTCTTACACTGATTCACCAAATTTCCTTAATAGGTTGTGTGCTATGGCAACAAATCTGAAATCCATGTAGGTAAACTTTTGCTGATTTATTCATAGCTGATTCATGGATTTCTCTTCGAGGCTTCAGAGGAATTCCATTAAATCCATCATCTGTTTTACCAGATTTGATTATGTCAATGACTCTGTTGCCCCTCCTTCTTCTCCTTTGATTTCACAGACAGGATGAGCAGAGTCTATGGAAAGGAGTATGTAGCTGAAATCTCCAAGCTTCTGCCTCTGCAGACTTCCAAATTCAACCTCAAAATACAAACTCAAAGGGCACTTTTATGTAAAAAAATACACATGCTAATAGGATGCTCCAGTGCATGACTTTCGAAAAAGTTAGCATAGTGTTAAAATGAGAGTTGTTGAAAGGGCATTACTTTCATCAGATATGTCATGTTCTCTTTCTGTAGTGAGAGTGGAAAGAGATGCCAGAGAGATGGACATAATTGCCCACCTTTCTCAGGTGCTTCTCAGGTATATATTATAGACTGGGAACACTATTTGCCTGGAGTAGAAGAGAGAATAGTATCCTTGGGAGTTTTGTGAGGTAACATGCAGGAGGTTTCTGCAATTTCTGAATAAACTATCAAAAGTGTAGGAGTATTTTTGCCCTGCACTGCAGGCTCCTTTCCTGTCTCATCTAAAACCTATAGTATCTACACAGTCATACAAGATAGAACTAGGTATTCCCACTGTATTAAGCAACTACAGAAGTGAGAAGGGTCCTAAAAGATGCCAGAACATAACAAAACTTTAATTTGTTTGGAAGACTGGATGCCTGATAAAAGCTTGCACTTCAGTTGAGTGGGTGGCTAAATCTGTTTTATCCTTAGGAGAACAGAACATTCAGAAAAGCCTAAAAATGACAAACAGAAAAAATAAAATAACAAACCAAATCGTGGATTTCCTTCTATGTTTTGTGGCTGTTATTAGGATAACAGGTTCCAGGATACACAGATTCACTTCTGAAAAGAAATTCTCAGTCTGTGAGATCCAAGATCCTTTAGTCTATTTCAACACCTATTTCATACATGGTCTTTTGCTCATAGCTTTGGCTTTCCTAAACCCATGCCTGTGCCCTTGAACGGTATCCCTATGTCCCTCCTGAGTCACCTACCCCCTTCTTCCATCCCCGGTCTGCTACTTTTTTAGTGTTTGAGTTCTGTCAGGACCTCCTTGTTCATCCATGCAGGCCTACTGCTAACATTGCCTGACTTCCTGCACATCAGACTGGACTGTTATGGAACCTGGAAAAGGAGATCCTTGAAAATCAAACAGCTCTTCTGGTATCCTCTTCTCTCAAGGGTCATATTTCATGTTATCCTTCCAAGCAGGTCCATGAACAGGTGAAAACCTGTTCTCCTGAAGTCCAATGTTGTGAACCTTCTTTTTGCCTTGTTACCTCCTTGCAGGATCCTGAACTTCATCATTTCCTGATCACTGCAGCCAAGACTGACCCTGGCCCTCAAATCCTCAACCAATTTTTCCTTGTTTGTAAGTATGTGGTCCAGCTGAGTCCTTTGTTGGCTCATTGACCACTTGTGTCATACTTTTTTTTTTTTTTTTCCCTTCAACTTCATTCCTTTTTCCTTCACAATGTTGTCTCTGCTCAGGAAATCTTGCAAAGCAAAACTAACGGAATCATAAAGAATGAGAACCAGAGAATGACATTAATTTTGAAGCAACAGTAATTGGCATGTTTTCATGTTTAAGCATTCATGCAGCTCTTATGGAAATAGCATACATTAAAATGCAGTCAGGTATTTTCTTGGAGAAACTGAGGCAACAGACAAGTTCATCTCCACCTGTCCAGCAGGCTTAAGGTAATTTTTTTAACATCTCCTGTGGCAGGTACTCTGGTGGTATGTTTGCACTAAGAAATAGTGCAATGAGAGATCCAACAGTTTGCTTATATGTGGTTACCTAACATGTCACTGCATGGCAAAAGTGTTTGTCTCCTTGTTCCGTGTAATAGGAACATCATTTCTTTGCCGTGTCTCTTGCACAGGTTTAGGAAGTCAGCTCTGAAACCTACTGGCACTCAGTCAAATTCTGCAGTGGACCAGAAAGCAAAAAATAGTTAAGAGTTCAGCAGGGTTTGCAGTCTGCAGGTTTAGCTATACAGTAGCACCTACCATACTATGTCACTGTGCTCAGTAAACCACTTATGATGGTCCATTCAGACTGCCAGTACATTTCTCATTTTGATTCTGCATTTATAATACCTTCACTTAAAGTCCAAATGATGCAATGCATTAAAACATCTTGAAAATGGGAAACAAACAGGCACCAAAAATTAGTTTCAGTAACCCTTGCTGTGTGGAAATTGAATGATAACACCCCCCAGAGGGGTGCAGAGATTTACAACTAATCATCTCTGTTCATACCAACCATTCAGATCCTGGACATTATGTAAATACCAGGCTCCCCATAGTGTATCTAATAATTTGCCTATGCTCACTTTCGGCTAATAATTTTTTCCTCCCCCGAAGAATTTTATAAGCTGTAAAAGTTTGGTTCAAATCAGATTTGACAAAGGATTTGGGGTCTAGCCCTACACACAACATAGCAAAGCACTTTAAATGATCTCAATTAAAAACAAAAGAGAGGAAACCTCTACTACACAGCACAAAAGCCTTTAAAAATTCATTAATCAATCACTTAACAGTGCTGTATGTGACTCCCTTTGACAAGCATGAATTTAATAAGAGAAAACTTGAGAAGAATTTGGGATTTTTAAAGATTTTAGCTACAATGCCTCCCATATATGTCATGATGTTAAGTCATGGGAGATAAGATCAGACAGAGGCTTGTAGTTCAAGAGTTATGTGTGTACAAGTGTATGTATTCTATGGGTGTGGTAGGGAGAAAAAGAGTTACCATTAACCATTCACCTTTTCCCTTTGTAAATTTCTCTCAGACTAATATGTAACAATAGATTTTTCTTTTTCTCTTTTTTTTTTGTGGCATCTCAACTATCGATAACTTCCATGGCTTTTTGTTCACTTTAGATAAAATACAGTTTTATGATATTTTCCTTAGAAGGAAGCTGATCTCACAACAATACTCAGAACAAATTCACACACACACTCGCTCCCTTCCCAAGATGTAGCCACCACATCTCATCTACACACAATCAGCTGCACGATTACCAGCTTGCTCACTTGCAACTTCTGGTTTCCAGCTTCTCTGCTCCCACGGGAGATGTTTCATGTTATGCTGGCTCATAGGCAACAGAACTTTTATACATCCTTCAGGTTTTATTTTAAAGATTCCTCATCTTTCACTGACCGAGTCAACATAAAAACTTTTCCTGGAAACATGACAGCCTTTATCCCTGCCGGCTCCATCTCTCTTCTGCCTACTCACTGCTAAATACAGCCACTTCCAGGTGAGTTTGGGAAAGTGAAAATAAAGTAAACCTGCACGTTTGTGTGCTGTATATCACTTTTACTATGCAAATGATTGTTCAGAGAAGAATAAAAGGCTGTAAATATTTTGAGAAGTGGGCCCCCAGTGCCTCTTCAGTATGCCAAACGGCACCGTGTGCTTCGTAATTATGTAATATAGAGAACACCAGCTGGTTTGAATCGTTCTCAGGGGCTTTGGATGATATCGAAATGCTCGGCTCCCCCAGCGAGAGCCATAATCAAGCAAGTAATACCGTAAAGTCAGACCAAATTGACATTGAGTTGTTGGCTCTTAATGCACTTTAAACCAGATGTTAATGCTGTACATAGTGATTTTAAAGTTTTGGGGGCTTTTTTTCTTAGATAAAGAATTATTTATCTGACTAAGCAATGCTCTGGTATGTAGACACTCTTTCAGAAGTTGCACCTTATATTTTCTGAAGAGACCAACAGCCAGATGCTTATTTTCCAGTCCTATGGCAAGGAATGGAAGGGGTACTTGTTTTGCTGTCACAAAGTAGTGTAGGGAGGCAGCCAAGACACATTTTGTTATGCACGCTGCATGACAACTACTTAAAGCAATGTCCTGGGAGAAAACTTGTCAGTTCTTACAGTGGCACTAACTGAGAAGTGGCAGATGCTTTTTGTTAACAGGTAAAAATAGGTGAGCATCTCCAGCTACAAAATTTTTGCAATTGGTTCTCTTGTACTCTCCACAAAGCAATAACCACCTAGAATTTCTCCAGAGCTCATGGTCTTTAGTTCTTTAAAAAAAGTAATATGAAACTAATCACAGAACTAGTGTCTATAACATTATGTCCATTTTGTGCAATCTAATACAGAAGCTGAGAAAGCTCTCAAGCTGTGGGTACAACTGGTGCCCTACTGAAGCATCACAGATAAACCACTCTTTTTCCATACAAATTACAGCTTCCTATTTTTAATAATTTTTTACAGCCATGCTTAGCAAAATTTTCAGTTTTTGTTATAGGGCAAAGAGCTCCTTCTTTTTGCATACCGCACCTTCCCAGGTCAAAAACTCTGTAGGCCAAAGAATGAATCACGAATCATTCATAATTTTTTCTATTCCTATGACTGTTAGTGGAGCTGAACGTAAGTGGAGTGGCTGCTCTTCTTGCTGTTACAGTAGCAAGTGAAACAAACACATCTCACCTTCTGCAGGTGTCTAATTGAACAGTAGGATTTTCTTAACAGAAAACTTCACTTTGCAGTATGGACTGGGGGCCCAGCAATCCAGGTACAGCTCACTGCCTGGGTGCACCATAGACAGTCCTCCTGCACAACCAACAAATACTTTACATAATGCCCGCACAAATCCTATTCACAATTTAGAATTTTCTCACACTGTTAGCCAAAAATCTGCCAAGTCTGAAGGATCCAAGGACCAAAGCATGGCTGCAATGTGTCACGTATGATCATGAGATCAGTCCATGTTCCTCTTCCTCCTTCCTCCCCTCCTCACAGCCTTCCCAGTTTGACATTCTGGTCCCTTGACAGCCATTCTGCTGGTTTTAAGCTGCTTTGCATGCTGTTCTCTGATCCAAAATGCGGGAAACAAACAGTGCTAGGAGATTACGGGTACTGTTAAAAAAAGCTACTGAATAAGAGATAGAGTTCAGCAACTGCTTGGCTGAAAGAAAATAAGAGGTATGCAAAAATGTACTGACTGCCTACTGTATATTATGATATCCTAAGGTGAAAAATAGGGACATTTGCCCCCTGAAACACTAACATAGCACCAATTTTGTATAAATATGTAGCAATTCTTCATTAAAAAAAATTCAGTGAAATATACTTTTATCCTCTTGAATGAGCACTTTTTCTTTTTTTTTTTTTTTTTACATATTATCAATAGACTCCTTCTGGATAGCCCTGTTAAAACATCAAATAGACAAGCCCTTAGGTAATAGAAATAAGCACAAGCAATTATGTTATCAATTATTCAGATGGATAACTACTTTAAAGAAGACAACACAGCTGCTTTAATAATTAATCATATCTAGGACACTAACAAACTACAATGTCACTTAAAAATATTTTTATGGCCTACTGGGAAAATATTTTTTTGAGGAATGCATAAAATAAAGGTGCATTTTAGAGACAGAGACTTATAGAAAGATCGTATCAGCATTTCAGGTTCGGTGGCACTTTTGGAGTTATTCTCCACAAAAATCTTCTATCCCAAATAAACTATTCTAAAAAAAAAAGTGGTAGTCTTGTACTTCAGTAGTTAATATTTAGTTTTCTATTGAGTCCATCTTTTTGAGACTCTTTTTTCTTATCAGTTACATTATTTTCAATATATCAAAAACTGACTTTCAATCCTTCTTTTCCCAGTGGGAGTCTGTGAAGAATCCATAGCAAAATGGAAATTTGTTGTGAATGGGGAGTGACACAAACCTTTTGCTTGGAAGCTCACTGGAATTTTAAGAAACTAAGAGCAATAAAATACCCAACCAGCTCCTGTATTCATAAAAAAGTTTCTTTTGAGGAGCTTAGCAAAAAGGAATGCAATTGCATTTTTGTACCCAGGATACAAAGTCTGCTTTCCTTATCTGTTTTATTAGGTTTTGTTGGTTCAATTTATCCAAGACAGAGGGGTGAACAGAGATTTTCACCCTGAAGAACACTCAGAACTTTCTTTACATGAGTGCCTAAAGATAGACTCCTAAATCTGTACTTAGGTATTTAAGAAGCTTGGTTTTTTCACATTAATATAAAACAGCTCTCTTTGAAGGCATTCACCACCTTTTAAAATAACTGAAACTAGGGTTTTTATTTGATGTCTATTACAGAATGGAAGAATTTTTAGTAGAATCTTAGTAGGACAGACCTTGTATCTTTCAAGATTAAAATCATTACTACGGACCTGTGCCTTTTCAAGACCAAGAGCCTGTGGCAGGTTCAATACACAAAATTTCAGGAATTAACCTGGAGCTGATTGTGGAATCAGAGCTATAGTGTTATTGCTTACATTTGTCCCTCTAAAAAGTATTTATCCCCCAGGTTTCTTTCCCAGAATTGTCTCTGGCAACCGTGCTTCACTGATTGCTTACGATACAAGGACATGACTGTGCAGGAAATTTGTCCCAGCAGGCTGGAGGTGTGTTCCATTTGTGTTCAAAACCCCCCAGACTCCTCAGTAATATGTCTTCAGACTTGCCCCAGCACAGTAACTAGAGAGCAAACAGCTTCTCAGAAAATATCAACACCTGACTTCCAGAGGGAGCAAAAAGCAACATGGTTTTTGATTCACAACGTGATGCCTGGCTTACTGATACAGGCATATTTAGAAAAGGATTTGCACATGGAAGCAATTTAACCTCACTGAATTTTTAGGTAATAAAAGGTTGCTTCAAAAGATGTAATTGCCATGTCAGACCTTCACTATCTGCAAAAGAAATGTGTGATTTCTTTGGCTAAACCGATAAATGTGATTTTACATCTATTTTTTGATATTTTAAAAATCCTTGACTTTGGGATTATTTATTGGAGCTGCTTCTCTCATGGTTTTTAGGAGCTCTTTTAAAATTATTTAGAAAGTTCTACACGAACAACAAAATATTAAACACGTCACTGCTTTGGTAAACTAAATATAAGCAAAGAATACCTTTATTCAAGCACTAAGGTACAACTGAACTGGAATGAATCATAGGATTCAACTGGCTGGTATTTCTCCCTTTCTACTCCCTCTGCCCCAAGGGCTGTACCTGATGCCCAATCCACGCCAGAGATTCTGGTTTGGTGAATGCTAAAATAAGGAGAAAATTACTTAGCTGTCATTACCAGTAGAATGGATGTCCTTAGAAACACAGGGATGAGATCTAAGATCAACCATAATCAAATCACAGAGGACAGGTATATAGCTATTATGAAAAAGACCTTAACATACAGTAACAAGCGAAGACTTAGCAATAGTAAAAACTTCAGTTATAGCTGGAAATGATAAAACCTCATAACATGCCAGTGAGGCTCAAGTTTTCAAATAATACTTGTGTTTGCAAAAAGCAGAATGTGGTACTCATCACACAAGAATTATGGAAGATTTTTTCATCATATGAGTAACTTAAGTGGATAAATGCCTAATGTGGACTAGGGATAAGGATTACTAAATCAGCTTCTTTCTTTATAATGACCTGCTAAAGCTTTATGGAGATGGTTGGAGAGATATTTCAAACACTATTACCAGTTTTTATATATACCTCAGGAAAAGTAAGAAATATGGAAGTATACTAACATTTCAGTATGCAAGAATGGCAAAGAAATAAGTATGAAGGCTGTGCATGATAGAAGAAACTATTATCAAACATTCGGTTTCTAGATGTAAAATATCCAGAACAGATCCATATAGATCATACATCAAGAAAATGATTGCAAGATGATCAGATAAGCAGCTGCTTTTTTTTAGTTTGTCCTCCTCCAGTGCCTCAATCCTGCCCGGTGCCTGATAGGTGCCACCACCTCACACAGCTGCTCTGCAGGTAGGAGTAACCCCACAAATGGTGGTAAATTAATGCAAGACATTCAGCATTTGCCTTACAGATTCCCTGGAAATATACGGTAACCTTCCAGCACCATCATGTAAAAGAGAAGTCATCAATGCCTCCCATGTGAGTGCAGATTGTGTGAACTATTATTACCACAAAAATCATGGAAATTTGCTCTCAAAAACAGACTACTTGCACACCTACTCCTAAATCATATACAGATAATGTAATATGAAAGATACTTGCTAGATCAGTACTGTGATAGCAATTTTTTCTTTTCTATATTTCTCCCTTCATAAGTGCTTTAAGAGTCAACTAACCAAGAATGCCACAGAAGTTTAAAGTATAATGATTTACCCAGTCAGTTTTTCAGTCAGAAACATAATCACTGGAAGAAATAATCCTTTCTGATCAGCCATTTAGATATATTTTCAGAAAAAAAAAAAGGTGCGACTATTTAAAAATCTATGAACAGATCATGAATGAGGCTTCTGTTATTTGCAGCCATATTAAAAGTTACAAACCCCTGCATTTTTATAAAAAAAAAAACTAAATACAGATGGGTTGGTGGTGAATGGACTGTGTTTATAAGTTGGATTAAATTCTGAGGTAGCATCCATTTTAAAGCTTGTCTTCCACTTTTAATCTATTTCTCCTTTTGCACACAGAAAGCTTGGTGAAGGTTGAAGGAATTGAAAGAACCCAGCACAATACACATTCATCTCAGACTCCTGTATGTGATAACCTTTCCTCCCACCCCAGCTAAGAGATCATATTGCTCAAGAAGCAGGATTTTAAGGGTTTTGACAGCTGATATTTTAGATGTTAGGCACCTAATATCTTTTGAGCATCTGGCAGAGAAGTTTAATCTCTTGCCCAATCATTTTTATGTCTTCCCGTCCTGCAGATTCAGCATTCTACTTGTGCACTGTTGGAAGCAATATCAGAACATTTCTGTGGCAACTTTTTTGTTGTAAAGGCTTTATTTTTCAATGCTCACAAGGATTTTTTGCTCCAAGTTATAGATGAGGTTAGCCAAAGAGGTTCAAAAGAACTCATCTCACAGTAAGAAATGGTCAAAATTAACCTTCTGGGACACTAGCTGATCCTGTGGCTGGGCACTTACTGCAGCACATACAGCTCCAGCTTTTCAGAAGTGCAGCTCTACTCATAGGAATGCCCTAAAAAGACACCTACACTTTCTAGAGAGATCAGGAATGTCCTTTTATGCCAGCAATACAGAATATAGAATATGAAAGCCACAAAGCAGAATAAGAAAATATTGCTCTCAATTTCATAGCACTGCTACGAAAAACATAATTTTCTATAGTTTCCATTCTGGGTGACTGAGAGGGGAATGAAAAAAGAAATTTAGATGTAAAAAAAAGAGCTAGCAGATGGATTCTTAACAGACAGTTAGAGGGTTTCTTAAAGGAGGAGAAAATATGAGTGCCTTCTCAACTGTGGAGAAGAATACCAAGGGTTAGAAAAGAAAAAGAATCTAATTAAATGAGTCAGAGGATTAAAAATGCAATACACAGAAGCAAAGCATGCCGTTCATTTTTACAATAGAAGAGAACTTGAGCAGCTAAAATATAGCAATATACATGTGAGAGGCAGAAGAAGGGGTATCTATACTGGGTAGCCAGAGTATGTGAAAAGAAGAAAAATGTAGGTACTTGCAAGAAGGAGAGGATAAAGAAAGAGCATACATCTCTTAGAAGGCAGATGGGGAGGGATATATTAAAGTGGAATGTATCTAGTGATGGTATGAAGGATCATTTGGAGGAAAATAAACAGGAGGCTTCAGTCAACAGGAAAAATATAATTTTAGCTTGAGGGGGAATGAAATAGGTGCTTAGTAGATTGATTTTTTTTTTTTTTTTTTAAAGGAGCTTCAGAGTTAAGTGGTTAATAAAGAGAACAGGCCATTGACAGAAAGATGGTGTGTAAAATATGGTAAGTTTAAGAAAGAAAATTTAGGGAATTGGGATGGGATGGGATTTTTCCGCTCCAAAAGGCTGGCTATCTACCTAAGAGATATACCTATGGTACACAAGATACTGATGAAGAATTTGAGTGGATGTCAAGAAAAATCAGAAACTAAACCAAAGATGCAATAAGTGGAGAGATGTAAATGAGTTTTGGCAGTCAGAGATACCAGGGCTACCTGCATTCATGACAAATGGCAGAACCAACATTAATCCATCTAAGAATCCTAAATAAGCAAATATTGAGGCAACATACAAAGAAATCAAATTTACCAATATCTGAAACCACATGTTTTCTCAGGATGAACATCCATGAGTTTCATCAACTTCCAAAGGTCTTTATTATTCCCACCTGCTATATTGTATTTTTTTCATCTGCTGTGCACCTGCAGGCTAAAGTATATATTAACAGCACTTAAGTATGTATGGCTCTTTGCAAATACTCTTCTCAAATTGATTACTGAGTATATATTTACTGCCTAAGCTGCAACTTAAATTACCGAAGGACTCAAAACAATCCTAGAAGATTATGATAAGCAATATTACACAACAAGCACTTATTATTATTTTAAGCCCTGTCAGAGAGTAGACATGCACCATGATATTAATATGAAAAGATCAGTTACTTCTTTCCATTGAATTAACAGGAAATTACAAAGTAAAAGGAAGAAAAGGCACTGTGGTTTTTTCCTCTTCTGGGTGTGCATTTGTAAAGCTGTCACATCTTGTCAACGGTTATTAGCAAAAAGACTCAAAAACTTTTTGGAAGAAATTTTTCCAACCTACCTAATCAAATACACCTAAATTGTGTTTGTAAGTACTCATTTTGGCAGAGGTCTGAAAAGTTGCTCAAGTCTCACTCAAGCCTAAATCAGAACCTGAGACAGTGTTACTCCTGATAAGTAAGGCCGCTTCTTGAATTCTCTAGCAGGGAGCTGTTATTACACTTCACTCACAGGTATCCATCAACCTCAATCACCTTTGCTGTCGTATTTCTCGTATTTTGAACTCCTCCATTTCACTTTATCCCATCTCAGCACTTAGGTCCAGGGCTTCAGAAATAAAATTTCTCGCTTTCACCAATTCAAAAGTGTTCTGTTTGTTAAGCTGTTCCCATCATCTATGAGTCCTTGAACCTCAGTGTTTTAGGTTTTCTTCCCACCCAGGACAGCATAGTACTTGTGGGATTTGTCCTATGTATCTTCACAAGACTGAAAACAGAATAGCAGTGAACACATCACAGATTTGTCAGTATTACTATGCAACTGCTTGTGAAAGGTGGCAGCAGCACAGTTCAGAAGCTCTGTCTGCCAGCCAAATAAGGTTTATTATTTGTTATCATCTTCTAGGACAAATATAAACCATGTTTTGGGACTATTAGAGAGAGAACTAGTCTTGAAATAATTTTTAGGGCCACTTCAGCTCCTTAGTTTTAACATATAAGACCTTGGGCTAGAGCAAAGGTTTGTTCTGTGTCATGAAGTTCCATGACTGGTGAAAAGTATCTCCCTTTACTGTTGCAAACCTGCCTTCTGCCAGTTTCAGTTCAGCTCTCTCTTACTTCTAGAGGAAGATGTGCTCAGCCTGTCAAGGTCACTCTTGGTTCTCCCGAGTATTAATGGTGAGCTGAATGCCTTCATTTTCTGTGTGAAGTTTGGACTTTTTCTATGTGCATCACTATATATCTATTGACACTGCATTTCATCTGCCATTTCACTGCTCAGTCACCAATTCTTATAAGTTAGTCTTGTCGTTTTTTACTGATGAACCTTGTCTTCACTATGCTGAGTTAATTTTTATATCATCAACAGACGTACTCAGATCTATATTCATTCTAGTTATTTCTACTCCTTGTTTTCTGTCTTCTGATTCACTACCTGTCTATGCAAGGAACTGTAGAGGCAGCAACCTTTAGTCACTTGATTTCCTTAAAGCTTTTGGGAAAGAAGTCTTGTTGAAGGCCATCTGGAAATTCTGATAATCTCCTTTATCCATGTACTTGCTGACAACTTTGAAGAATTCCAGTGGCTTTGTAAGTCAAGTACTCCCTTTAAAAAAGCTTCCTCAAATGTTCATCATGTTTATCCATGATTCCATTAATTCTATTTTTACCACAGGTTTTATTAATTTCCCTGAAAATTACATTTGTCTGTTACAGACTAACACCTGTATAGAATACAGGTCTATATTAATCCTGACTTCCCAGAAAACTTTTTTCAAAAACTGGTGCCACTTTTGCCACCTTCCAATCCTCAGGTACCAGTGTAGTTTATATGATGAATTATAGGCTGCTGTTAGTTCCACAACAAAGATGAATAAACACCTTTTAAAAGCTAAACAAAACAAGTAATTTTCAGCTTATTTGTCTAAAGAATTTAGAGCTGTTGCTCTGCTTTCTCTCAGATGCATCTGACTGTTTATGTACCTTATCCACTTAAAATTGAACATACATACTATCCCTTTCAATTACCCAAAGACAGACATTTTCTGATTTACTGATTATGCCCAGAAACTGGTTTGTATGCAGTACCTGCCAGTATGTCTCTTTCACTACTGGCAAAAGCAACCACAAGAACACAGACCTTAAGTAGCATCCTTCCCAAGAATTCCTCTTTAAATTTCATTGGATATGATCACTTCCTGTTGTTTCCAGATTTTGGCCTAATGAGGTTGATGTTTATTTATATTTGAAAATACCCAAATTTCCATTAGAGAGCTGTTTAGTTATGAACTTTTGGCATCTTAAAGGCCTCAAAGACTGCAATGGATAAAAGAACTTAACATCTCTAATGTAGATACCTGTCATCTATGCCAGTGCTTCTCATTAAACCCAGCAAAGCAATTTTGTTTTCCTGACTCACCAGCAATTGAAATGGTCAGGCAGTTGGACTAGATGGTCATTGCAGGTCCCTTCTAACTGAAATATTCTATTCAACCACTGCTACTCTGAGTTACTTCTAAGAAATGCAAATTTAAATTATGTACACAAAACATGCATTACCTATAATGCAATGCTATCTACAAATATTCACACTAGGTCAGGTTACTCTTTATGCAAAGAAAATTTGTTCTACCATGCAATAAAGGAGGAAAACATTACTGTAGATAATATATCCACATAAACGACCAAATGCTATCTAATATACTGAAAATAGCCTGTATATACAAAATCTCATTTTATTCCCGTTACAACAGTTGTCTCTAATAAAGATACAATAAATGGCACAACTGAAACACCAACGCATTTTCTTCCAGCCTTGATTCGAGAAGGGATCTCTATGCTTCACCAAGCAGAGAAAGATGGTTTTCTTTCTTGCCTCAGACACGAGCAAGTAGAAGCTTTTGTATATTTGTCTCATGACAACATTTCATCTTAATACAATCTGGTCACAGCAGCTACTGCAGAAAATTGCTCGCAGTTTGCTGGCACCATGGGAGACCATCATTACTGACAAGACTGAGAAACTCATCAATGACAATTCAGGATTCAATCTAACTGTGGCATCCAAGTGCTGCACTTTTTTATTAGGGCTATTTTCTTGCATCTCTTTAATTCTTATTCATGTCCATTGGTCCTTGACTCACATTGTGATTCAATGCAATAAAGGCTTCGGCTCAAATGAATTCAATCTCAGAAATCATCAAAAAGTATGATTTATGTAGCACTTTTTAGAAAACCTTATGACAGCCATCAATTCAAGTGTGTAGATGTAAGCTGTTCTTGAACAGTATTACAAAGTGTTCAACTGTCTCCTTCATGAAGGAATCACACAGGGTGGCCTATTCTGTATCATGTTGTGATGACACGTTACTTTCTCTGTGGATGTCTGGCAGAAATCAGTTACCACCTGTGCCAACACCTTTGTTTCATACATTTGTTTGTTTGATTGAAATTCACCTATCATATGGTGTCTCATGATTACTCACTCCAAATCAGACTGAAACCACCACTGGTCCTAAAAATTATTTAAATAGGGTACAGATCTATTATTTTGAAAATATTTAACTTGCTGAGCTTGCAAACATCACACAACATTGAGTAGAAAATAAGAACCAAAAACCACAGGTATTTTTGACTTCCTTGTTATTGCAAATGCTATACCTACACCTTCAACGGAGAGAGACACAAATTCTAGAAACATGACAAAAATACATCCTTTTAATGAACATGGCATAAGACACAAAGATTCATGCTGTCTGCAGCTGAAGCTGGTGCACGCATTGATCCTATGTTGCACCAGTTCTCTGGTCTTCTTCTGCAGTACAAATCTCTTGTTTCATAGACATCTACTATTCCATACAGAGGCAAAAATTTACAGCTAGCTTTTCCCAAAGCAGGGTTAAGAAAACCTGTAATCAGAAACTCAAGGGGGGGGGGGGGGGGGGGGAGGTGGAATTCTTATTTCTTGTTTTCTTATACTAACCTTCAGTCCCTGTTTGGAAGATCTGTCAAAAAACTACTTATCCCTGATCTCTCCCTGGTAAGTGGTAGGGTATTTGATTTTCGTCAGTTATAGAAAATCAAACTCTTGAAATACATTCAAAGCACTTTATCTCCAAATTTAGTGCAGACTCACAATTTCTGATCTGGGTTTTTTTGTGGGTTTGAAGGTTTTTTTTTAATCACACGTAGTCAGGAACGAAAAAGAGGTTAGGCAGCAGGGTGCCGAAGATAAAATGATAAAAAGATAAAAGACAAAATGCTCGCGGATTTTTTAAGGTATTGTAAAAAAAATAAATAAATAATTAAAAAATTGATTGGCCTTCTTTTGTAGCCTAAGGCTTGTTCCATCCCAAGTGAAGTCATCAAAGACTAGTTTCATTATGGACATTGTATTAGGTATTAAACAAGCAGAGTGAATTAGGTCAACGCTAGGAAACAGTTCCTCTCTCTCTTTCATCATTACGTTACACAGATTCAAAGAGAGATACCAGATAGATCATGGTCCAAAGCCATTGTTGGCAAATACACCAGCAAGCCAGCAAGACACAGCCAAACTTACATCTGGAAAAGCAATACTGAGCGAATGGAAAAACACATCTGTGTGCCAGGGTATGCTGACCTGTTCTGAACCATGTGTTCAAATGACTCTCAAACAAAGCAGGTGGCAAGATCTATTCATTCTTTATGTAAGTAAAAGAAATGTAAAAATCACAACAGATAAAAACATATCCGTCACTTAATTATAGTCAGGAAACAGAATAAGTACACATACAGTTTAAAAACACAGGATTATTTTTGTCCAAATTAACTTCCTTATATAATTTTTTTTTTCTTTTTATAGCCCAAATCTGTTTTTAATCTTTAGATTGTGAACTGTTATTTTCCCTCTTTATATTTCTCATTGTGATCTGTTATTCGCTGAAATCTTTATGATACAGTGGAATTATTATTACTGGTAATATAACTAGGCTTTTTTTTCCTTCTAGTACTTCAATTTTTATCAGTCTTCAGGATGTGTTTTCAATATTAATGTACTTGTTTACTTTTTGAAAAAAAAAAATTACTTCAGCTTACAGGTTCTTTCTTATTAGGTACATTTAAAATTGCACTGAACAGCACTTCGACTGAAATGGTGGAAAATACAGTATATAAATGTTAGTATTTATATTGAGTTTTGAAACCTCAGATTTGAGTATAGACTAGTGCAAAATTGCCAGCTTCACATACATACGCAAGTGCACACGCACATTTTTCATTGTTTTATTTGAAACATCTTAAAGATATACAAGTCTATTCATCAGACTTCAGGTTATTGTTGAATGAAACCACAATGTTTAAATTCATTCCTGTAACTACTGTCTCTGAATTTACTCCATAATTGTTGTTATTTTTTTCTTTACATGCAGTCTGATTTTCAATACGTTTTAGTTTCACTAAGGCTTACACTATGGAGGACCAATACTCTACAAAGATAAAAAATCTTAATGCTAATCCTGGAGAAAGCAGTGTGGGTAAGATCCAGCCTCTTTACCTGCTGCTTCTGTTAAGGTCCCCACAAGACAATAATTCCATTAATATAATCATTAATATAATATAATAATTCCATTTTTTCTGTTATGTTGTTTATGTTTGTATCCTATGTTCACATGAGGATTTGTGAAGTAGAATGAACTTATTCTCATCATAAACAATTTTATGTCCAGTTTTCAAATAGGAAGCAGTGGACTCTACAGGTTAAATGTAACCATAAGTTTTTAATTATTAAAAAAAAAATAAATCAATAGGCTGACCAAAACTTGGCTCAAAAGTTACAAAATTAACAGCTCCTTAACCCAAGGTACAATGGAACTGTATGAATTGCCTCACTGGAAAGACCTAGTATTTTTTGTTAGTGTCAGATGTGTCTTTGTATGGCACTCTATTAAGACAAGAGCACTGTCAGAAGCTGTTCACAGAGAAGGATGAAGGGATGAAGCTGGTGGTGGTAAGAGTGACTTTAGGTAGTATATGTACTACTTACACAAAAAGACATTTACAGTGCATTTCTGTTCATTGCACCAAATACTGTATCTATAAAATTATGAGATTGCAAGTCACAAATCTGTACAGAAATGCTGTAAGTCTTTTTGACAATGCAGCTCAAAGTCTTTTCCCCAAAACCATTCTATAGCAATGGGGTATGCACATGTGCTTAATCACAGATACACAGAAGTTCTCATGTGCTCAGTCACAGCAACAGTTCCTGGGCACAGGAAAATAGTGATATAACCTGAGCTGTTTGGGCTGGACAAATAACTTATGTAGAAGGTTAATAAAATGCTGGAATATACTAGGTAATTGTGGAGTAGAAGCTAAAACTAGATAGCTTGAGAACCTTTTTCATACATCGAGAACTGGAATAGAAAAGAATTTGCTGCCCTTACATGTCTTCAACTGCTCACTCTTCGTCATGGCAACAAAAACTACTCATGTGCAGGACTTCTTTTCCTGGTTATGCTAATCCTTCTAGTCAAAACAGAATTTTGTATGAAGCAAATGTCTACTAATAAGTAGGGAGGAACCTAGGGAGGAACTAGCTGAAGGGAAAGTTATTTGATTGGTGAAGCTATCCTATATCACGAGTTTTAGGTAAATGGACATCTTAAGTTCATTCATTCTTCAGGTGTTTCTGGGAGAAGCAGTTTATTCACATCTACTACCTATGAGATCAGAATCACATCAGTGTCATGTTTCTATTTCTTCAACCTAATTTTGTTTATTTGTTTTATAACCTGGAAAAAAGTAATACATAATCACACATACAATTAGAGCAGTAAGAGACTGACAGTAAAAGTATTCAACATATGTCTAGTTGCTCAACTAGGATAAAGTGAGTGTCTCTTTAATACAATTTCAATTAAAACTAGCTTATAAAGAGCATCTCCAGAGTCTGCTGAGACAATACGGAAAATATGTACATTTAAAATCCCAGGATTTAAATGTAGCAGAACTAAGAATGCAAAAGAATGTAGAAGAAGTACTTTCAATGAAATGTAAAATCTTAAGAATTATTTTTCCTTTTTGCAGGTGCCATTTGGGCACATTTAACAATTTTATCTTCGGTCTCTAAAACAGGTTTTCCATCTGGGTCTCACATTCTTTAGTCAAAAAGCCAAATGAGTAACCTGGTTGATATCACCACAGATATTATGAGACAGAAGAACTGGATCTTTACATAATTCTGCTCATTCTTTGGAAAACCCAGGAAGGTCTTGCAAATAAGTGCATTCTCTATTAAGCAGAAGTAACTGAAAATGCACTCCTAAATAATTCTGTCTCTCGCAAGCACTGTGGTCCAAAGTCATTTCTGAACAGCATCTAACACCCAGAAGAAAACTGAATCACAGAAAATAATCTGAGCAGGAAAGATGTAAACATCTGGATATATGGAAGAAAACGGCAAGAAATCTAAGTCACATTCTGTATTTTGAGGAATGGATGCTGCTGAAAAGAAAAACCTTCAGAGAACAGTCTGATAGCAGCAGATTCCTGTGCTCTTGATGTGTTTTGGTTGGCAGTCATGCAGAGGGAGCTAACTGTTCAAATACGTTGTATATAGTTGTGGAGAGTCATACCTCACGCAGGACCAACACATTTGTTTTAAAACATGTACGTTCTGTCTTGTGGACAGAAGATAAATTAAACCTTGGGAAAGGTTTGTGGCTGATCTAAGGCTGAAAAGCTGTTTGGAACTTTGAGAGGATTAGCTGGGATAAAAGATCAACTCTTGATCAGACTACAGGACAGAAATCTCAGAGGGAGATCTTGAGGAGACTTGGAATTAGTCCTTTACAAGGTGATTCTCATTTTCCCAGTAACAGTCACCATGTTGACCAGGTCCAAGTTTCTAACCTCACAAGCAAGATTAAAAATGCAAATGTATCACAAGGAAGGCCTGGAAGCAAAAGGCATGTGGAGTTTCTTCAATGTATATGTAATAATACCTGAAGCTTGCACAAAGTTCCAAACCTGGCATAATATAATGAAGCAAAAAACTACAAAGAATGCCATTTATTTTTAAGAAAGGATACCAATGTGCAGAATCAGTTGATATACCGAAGGAGTGGTGGCAGCACTCTGACTGTATGACACCATACACCAATTGCCTACAGTCCACTAGGGTCCCAAAACAGGTATACTTAGACTGTTTATTCTTATGCCCACTTTTCATTTTCAGAAATGCACAGTCAAGAAACACCTCCATTTCCATTTCCTACCCACGAGAAAGATCTCTTTGCATATGGATAAGCACCTTACTCTGTGGAGAGGCATCTGTCATCTAAACTCTGGTTTACCTACCTCCACCTATTCCCTAACAATTCCTCAGAAGATATGTTTAGAACAAATCACTCACAAATTAGTAATGCAGCCTGCATGGACTGAAATGGGAAGCTGACACTAGGTGGATAAAGCCATGGCTGCCTCCGTGGGGCACTCAGGAGTGAGCACCATTGCTGACAGAGGCAGGACCGAGACATTCCCAGCCTAAGAATATTTGAACCACTCAGGAATGCCCTGCTCACCTGAGAAGAGGCAGGACTGAGAGGGAGCTACCTCGTCTCAGAGCTGGGAAACTGAGAATGGAAAAGACAAAGGGCTGAAGAAAGAATGAGCATGAGAAAGGCTGATACAGTAGCTCCGTTCCCATTTGTTTAATAACAGCAACCAGCATCCTGAACTCGCAGGGAAGCTTGCTCTTAACTAATGCTTTGTGTACTTGACATTGAACTTTAAATTAACTAGCCTAATATTACAGCAGACTATAGTTATCAATTTGCAACTACAGTTTCCTAGGAAAACACCACCATAACTTACAGAAGCGTAAGCAGCAGGTTAAAGTGCTCGTAGTCTGGTCTGCCAGAGCATTTGACTATACCAATAAAAAAATCAGGAGTTTATGAATGCTTAAATTACATAGGTAGGCAAGGAATGGTCAAGGTCATACTTCTGTACTTTGCATTTCTGATTTTATACAGAAGCAAAATATGCAAGGCAGTTCTCCAGAGTTTTACATGCCATTCAGTTAAGCTGCTGACCTGCTTAAAAGCTCGAACTTTATTCTCATGGAATGACTGAGAAAACTGTGTGAAGCTGCATTTTCCTTGAAAGTTCAGATCTCATCAGGAAATGTCCAGTTGCTGAGTCAGTAAGTTTTTAAAAAAGCTTCCCCATAAAGCAGCTCTAATACTGGATTACTTCTAGTCTACTTTTTTGTCCCCTTGTTGAATTATGGGGCATGGATCTTTCAAACAAAGCCCTCGCTGCCTGCCATTAATCCTTTTGGGTAAGCAAATCAGCAAGCCTCTTAATCACTGGGATTGATAAAACCACTGCTAGCAAAGCATCACAAACCATCTGCCAATTTCACAACTATCAGATCCACAAGTGAATGAAAGTACAAGATAAACAGAACGGTATGGAATGCCACAGCTGAATAAAAAATTAGAATGATCACAGGGCAGACAGATTACTGCTTTATTGTACTACAATTCATAGAGCAGTTAAATCTGAACATATCATTCCTATTATGGTAGCCTTTGCTCCAAACTGCAAGTCTAAGCATAAACACATTTCTGTGTATTATGGGAACAGAAGCATGCAGTCACATACCTAACAAATACGAATAAAATGTACATTTTCACAGGCGACCTTGTTCCCATTGCCTACAATCATGCCATACCTGAAATAGCACTTCAAAATAAAGAGGGGTCTTTGTACCCTTCTCACTCACAAATGTTGTAATTTGTGTGCTATATAGTTATATAAAACCAAAACTGCTCAATGGGATATGAAATACTCCTTCAAAATGATGACAGGCCAATCTCACAGCAGACAAGTTACTAAAACTAAGTGCAAAACAAAACCCACGGCATGTCTCTTTTGAAATAGTCAAATGAACACGCAGGGTTGTGAAGCAAGGGGTGGAAGGGTCAAGTCCTCCTTCTGCACATTTGGATCGGAATAATTTATCCATTGATTTTTTTTTTTTAACGTACTTAATCCCTCTAGAGAAAATAACAAAGGAGAAAAGCCCCTCAACTGTGCTAAAACCTAAAATCACTGAAAAAAATTAATATGTCTAACTACCATCACAACTCATAAGAATCAGTGCTGGCTCCAAGCAGAACAAAGGAAACAGCTTGGAGCTCAGTTCAAAAGCACTGGCAACCAGTCCTCTGGGGCCCCTTCTGAGCCTCCATGAACCTTGTACAGATCAAAATACTCACCTCGAGCCTTTCCAGTATAAGCTCAAAACTCAGAGATTCAACTGTTCAACAGTTACAACCAGAAAAAAAAAAAAAAAAAAAAAGGTCAACAGTAAATACAAAGTGTAAAAATTATAATTGCTGTTTCCCTCCCCCTTCTCCCAGGCAAAGATTTCCAACTCCACAGACAGCAGTTGCATCAAAAGTTTAGAAACAGCAGTGGATTGGGCATTAACCACAGATTACGACTGACAGGTATATACTACTAGCAGGAATAGAAAACAGTGAGAGGGAAGAGACTCTCCTGCACTGGTTTGGCTGCTACTCTCCAAGCTTCTGGTGCTGCAAAAAGCATCTGCTCAGCCCCTCGGCTGGGCAGGCTCACCCCCAGCACCGTTCCTTAGAGCTGAGGGAAAAGCTGCTGCTGGAAGGGCGGAAGCATGCAAGAATCTCTCAGAACAATGCTCAGCCACTTAAAGCTTATGAAAATGAGAATAAATAAGGAAGCTCCAGCTGAACAGCTCTGCCTGAATGTTGAGATGGGAGTCAACCTGGACCCAAAGCTCCCAAATGGGGTCCTAAGGCTAAGGTAATCAGCAGAAAGGCACAAGACGACACAGACTGGTTGCCCAGTCTCTCACAATAGCATGTGGCAGCTGCAGCCACACTCCGTGAGGAGCTCTGCTGGCTGCCACCTTCTTGTGATGTTCTGAGGCACTCAGTAGATCAGGCCCCTCTGAATATTCAGGGAGAGGATGGTCTCGTTTCTGGATTCTGACTTAGAAGAGGCACCGGATGAACTGGAAACACAGGTTCCCTTTATGATGCTGAATACAGGATGGCCAGAAACTGCGCTATTCATGTTCAGATTGCTCCACAGCTGTGTCAGGGCAGAGTGAGTTGAAGAGGCCAAAGCAAACCCTGGGACTGTTCCTAGGAACAATGTAGAGGCCATTAGCTGAGATCATGTCCTGAGCCTCTTTGTTAGTTGTATCATTGTAACCATAGAGAGCATGAGGGATACTCTCACTAAGAGGGGGAAAAAAACAAAAACAAAACAAGAAAATATTAAACCATTTTTTTTGTTTGCATTTTTTCCTAAAAAGTACCAAACCATTGTTAGTGTGGTGTAAATGTTCAGCCAGTGTTTTCAAATTTGGATGGTCAAGCTATATAAAATGGAAGCGGTCTTATTTTCAGACATGTAATGATTAAATTTCTACAATTAACAACCTTTGGCAATCAAAATAAGTGACTATTTCTGATGTGTAAACATGGATTTCGAGACCTTACTTAAGTATCCCAGTAAGAAAATGCCTATACAATGTCCAAACAGGTAGTCTTCATTAAAATTCACTTATCTAATTCCAATTCTTGAAGGACATTTATCTGCAAAACACATGTAAAACCTATTCCCATTAAAAAATTGTGACATTCATTTAAAAAATGTATATAACTTCAATGGCAGAAGTGATTCGGCAGGCTAAGTGGCAACAGTACAGGAGAAAGTTATCCAGAAAGGTATTTTTTTAATGGAAGCTGTGTCCAAGAAATCAGAGCAAATCAATCAATTGTCTAATACTGCTGAACCTATTTATAGAAATTTTAGTGCCAGAAGAAGTCCGTAAATAACAACTTTCTGCTTTTTAGCACAACTAGTTTTGAGAAGAGCTATAGTTTTGTTTGTTGCAATGCTTTCCTAAAGACTTTGAAAGACCTTCCCAATGTGCTGGGTCCTTCTGAAAGTTTTGAAATTCAGCTCTGAAATTCGGCTCTGAAATTTAGCCTCATGATTTCTAATGTTCTGCCTACAGAACCTGCAGTTTTAAGTCACAGGGAGGATATATGCTTTGTTAAATTGGGACAGCTGGTCTGCTCCTACAGAAACAAAGGCTTCAGTATATTCATGGAAGGATCAAGCTATGATCTGGCTTCAGGATTGCTATTACCTCTTGTATCTTAGAAGTCATCACTGTTGTTAGATCCTGTGAAGTATTTATATAAGTAAACCCAGAAAGTTACAGGCTCCTATAGGTAGAGCCTCCCAGAATTCCACAATGGTCCTCCTGCTTTCTATATGTTCTACCTTTTTGATATTTTCTCAGTGCCTTTTATGTTCAACATCCTCCATTCAACTACTGTCTCTTTTCTGCAAAAAATTATTGCAGCCATTTGCACACTTCAGTACTTGAGTTTTCATAGTTTTAAACATATTTCTTATTTAAGACTCTTGTGAAGTGAGGAAAAATGAATATGTGTTGCAGAGTTCAAGATGTGAGGCACAGAAGGGTTGGAGGCCAAATCAGCTAATAACTAATGAGAAGAAGACTGATTACCTTTGTAGACGTGGACCAAAAATGTATTGCTTTCATATTAATATTGAGGCATTGCTCTAACAGTGTAATCCAGGCTGCAGAATAAGGGGGTTTGTTCTATAAAAATTGTAATAACAATATAAATTGCAGAGGCACTATCCTTGCTCTACTCTTAACCCATACTGCAACCAAGCCTTGTCCTCAACTCTGACAAGAGGAGGAGTATTCAGTGTAGCTTCATGATCTATGCCAAGTTAAATCTGCTGTCACCCAAAGTAGCACTCCTGCCCACCCCATGCATTCCTGTTTCCCCTCCTTCCCTTGAGTCAGCATATAATTTTTGCAAACGTACTAAAACTCTTGGGGAAAAACAAAACAAAAACCAAACCAAAACAAACAAGACATAACAGTAATTTTGATCCAACCTGAGAGAACAGAAAAACTGAAGGAAGAGCATCAATAGAGTGAGCGTATTTGCTGGCTGGTTTGTGTAAAATCCCTACATGGTCCAGGAAGCAAGGAGCAAAAGAAGAGAAAGGATGTGCAGGCAGCTGCCCAGGACAGCTCATGCTGGCAACCAGCATCTTGGTCTAAGACACTTGTGGTCTTGGCACTTTCTTAAACTGATCTAAGTCCGTGCCAATCCTGAAAAGAGCAGTTCTTCTCTGCACTCTCTGCTTAGTGTTTCTACTTTCCAGCCCCTCAGTCAGCCTCAGGGCTTGGGCAATCACCTGCATATTTTGAAGAGGGATAGAGATTTTCACTAGACCAAGTCTTGAAGCATTCACCTAAACAAAAGCCATTGCTGCTACCTCAGTTTATTTGTGACTTACTTGAAATATGCTGGATACTTCCAGGCACTTAATAAACATAATACATATAGTTTGATATTCCTAGCTCCTGTAGTGAACCACTACAAAACTATGATTTACAATCAATATCTTCACATCTCAATAGAGTGCTATGACTTTTACTGGTGATTACTACTGAATAAAGTTATTTAGAAGCTGAAAGGATGCATAAAATCCAATACAGTTGCTTTGTGAAGTCTGAAGCCCTATTGTAAAACCACAAAATGCATTTCCCTACAGTTATTGTGAATATATTTGTAAAGAACACAGCCTATTTTTAATAAGAGTATTTCATGCCAGAAATAAGTGAAGATGAAAATTGCTATCAGATTAGAATACTCACAATCAAGCACTCATTAAAAACTCAAAGGTACCCTATACACAGACGTATGTGTATATCTCTTACATTTTACATCTTAAAGAAAACTCAGAGAGTGAATTCTGTATATCAACTTGGAATCCTTTGAAAACTTTCAAACATACCCTTACAGTAATTACATGGTTTTGTATGTTTGTTCCATTTTACATTACAGTCATTTGCAATTGAAGATTAGGCTGAGTGAAAGAACCACCAGAGTAAACCTGGTCCTTTAATTACATGAACATGAATAAGAAGTGACACACTGGCAGCTGCAGTATATCTCCTTTCTCTTCTTCATCAAGGACTTCTTCTCAGCTTTTCTCTGTCACTTGTGTGTTTGCATAGGCTTATAAGCAAGCTGTTGTATAAACATGGAAATGACCTAGTCTGTCCTCTCTCGGATGGACATGCCTCTAACACAGAGCCATCCCTGTTGCTTCCCATGTGATCTAAAACACACAGAGTCTATCTAGTGAGTAACAATATCTTGTGGTCTTGGAGCTCTCAAATGCACCCAGAAACAAGGAGGATCAGTCATCTTCATAAGTCCAGCCAGAGTATCCCCTACTTTGTGACTTCAGATATTTAGGTACATTCCCAGCAAATGTACGGATAATAGAGCTGGGAACAGGCTTCAGCACTGCTCTATGATCACTTGCTGTCAAAGCTGTCATTAATACGTTGTCTGGTGCTTTTGGCTTATATCAGATAGCACTGGTGTGACTGGGTAACAGTTTGGTTGTAGCAGAGCCCAGGAACTGTTCTGAAAAGGCTGTGTGGTTAAGGCCAAGATATTTTTTGGAGGAAAAAACTTAGCCATATGGCTGCAAATACTGTTGTGCCACTTGAGCTTATGGCCAAGGAATAGATCCTTGCTTACACACTGCCCCTAAATATGCCCCTACTTCTCTGCATATGCACTAAGCCTCCTGGAGAAACATGGCAAGAAGGCAAATAGTTGCACCTCAGCAACCAACTTTCTTAATTCTATAACACCTCTGTCCGAACAAAATATATTGGAGAGTTATGAGACTGACAAAAAGTCATGAAAAGAGTATCCTCCTTACATGGCACCAGTCCCTATGCTAACAAATTTAACGGGGCTATGCAGCTGAGACTGCCTATGTGGACCTGGCTATGACTACTTCTCACTGTAGAATTTCAGGGCTTTGCCTTCTCTGTATTGCCCTCCCTTGAACACCCACACATACATATTCCTCTTTATTTTTCTGTAAAGAGTGATTAATAAATGAGAAGCTATCATTGCAATAGGGAAATGTCTGTCAGTCAAATGCCTTTTATTGCACAGTGACCACTTGGAGCCTGTCACTCCACTACCTGTCAAGCATCTGGGACAAAATTGTTGCTGTAACCCACCCCAACAGTCAGTGAAGAAGACACTGCAAAGGGAAGGCTGCAATGCAGAGGTAAGCCCTTGAAATAAAATAGCAGTTTACCAACCTGACATATTTTGATTACCACAGGATATTACTTTTTCATGTTACTGAAGGTTTTTGCTCAGAATGTTGTTTTCTTGACCTAAGATTCAAAACCTTTAAGGGAAAGTGCTGTGTTTTCTTCCTTACCCTTTTTCGATACATCTCCCTACTCAAACACTTGATTGTGGATTGTTTGAGAACCTTGCAGATGAGTGGCACACACTATCCTCTTTCTTTTTACTATGCTTTTTTTAAATAGAAAACCTTAAGATACTCTCTAGAAGAGCCAATAACAAAAAAAGAACCCTGTAGCAGTAATGAAAAAGAACCCTGTATCAGTCTTACGAATACAGCAGAAGCCAGTAACTCAGTATATTAGTGTGGTCAGAGATAGCTCTCAGGATTTGGTTTCTGTTTTAAAAAGTCCTCGTAATCTCTTCTTTACTTTCTTCATCTTCTGATATATTCTAAATAAACCCTAATAATCAACACATCACTCTTGCATATGAAAAACTACACATCAGCTGTCAAGGAAAACAGTGTTGTTAGAGTGCTTAATATCCTAATACTAGAGCAACTGGGTTTCCTGAAGTATGCATACAGACTAACCTAATAGCATGAGCAAAGAGGACGATGTAACTTCAAAAAGAAGAAACAAAGACAATGTAACTTCATAAACTAAGACTCCTTTTAAAAATGGAAATGAAAAACCAAGATCATATACAAAGATCTAATTATTAAGCTATGTACTGTAACTCAGGCAAAGGATGTCATGAAGTCTTGTCTACATGAAATGAATATAGACTTTAATGTTCAGATGTATATTTTGCCTAGGAAGCACCCACAGTAACTGAAGATGCTGCTGTTCCACAGCAAGGTTTTACTGCCTTGGTGCTTGAGGTTACTGCACTGACCTGCACTCTTCAGTCACTTAGTGTGAAATCCAGCAGCCTAAGCCACATTTCCGTAACAGTAACAACAAACAAACAAACAAACAAATCAAAACCAACCAACCAAAAAAAAAAAAAACAAAGAAAAAAAAACCCAACACACACACAAAAACAAACTACTAAACTTTGCAGTGGCTGAGGAGTAGGTATTTGGTAGGTTATTCTTAAGCTTTTGCAGCTGATTGCCTTGTGACATTCACTTAAGACTTCAATTGTAAAAAGCTAAGAACTAAATACAAGCTCACAATTTGTACCTCTAATTTGCTCCTTCAGTAGCCAGACGGCTACCTCGAGTACTTTTTTGTCTAGTTAGCAAGTAGTACTGCTCACAATTCTAGAATCCATGCTTCAGATCATTTAATAACACAGCCCAAAATTAATACACAGATTCAGACCTCTCAATGAGAGAAAAAGGTTTTCTTTTTAAATATACAGTCAGGGCATGGATTTCATTACTCAGTCTCTTCCTGCTACACACTCTAAAGTAGCTAATTTAAACAAAGGAACTTAATAGTTATGGTTTGCTCTGAGGCAAAAGCCCTAAGGAGATACGGGTTGCAAAAGTAAAGCTGTGACAATCTGTACAACTTACATAACTGTAAAAAAAATGGAGTGACATCATCAAGCATCTGAAAAGCAAAAATAAAACTCCATTTTCTACATCAGAAGTTATCAGTACAGCACTACCAGCGTACAAAGCTTAGACAGTTGAATTGGGCACATATCAGATTCAGACTGATGGAAATGAAGATGCTTGTAACCACGTTCTGTATTGTCTGAACAGGAGCTTGGGACACAGTTTTCTAACAGTCAGAGTGGAGAAATGTGCTAGTGGCAGAGGACCTGAGGGGAAAAAAACCCCATTTTCAATTATTTATTTGGTCAGCTCCTACACTACACAGCATAATCCCTTCTATAAATTATGAAAACTTTACTCATGTTGTAATGAGTTGGTAATAGGCCCAAATGCATTGGAGCATGATATAATATCCAAACCATCACATAAAGTGTAAAAGATCATTGCCTGGTTCAGAATTTATTATAGTAAATAACATCTTGTGCAAACAATGAACAGCCTCCATTGCATTTGTAAAATGACAAGTCACTTTCAGGCAGCCTATGCATTGTTCCTCTAACAGTTGTGTATTACTGTGAATCAAAGACATCTTTATAATTAGAGCCAAAACTCTTGAAAATTTGGAATGTATGTGTTCAAGGAAGACAGAACGTGGATGTCTTTGCTGCATGTCATCTGTTTGGAGTATGTGTCGAACTCCAGGATGTGATAACCTCAGACATTCACTAAACGGGATATACATTTGATAATATTCTGCTTAGCAGTCCAGACATAGGTCCTAGCTGTCATATGTTATCCATATGCCTCTTTTCTGTAATCAAAACATAACAAACTTGTCTCATCATAAAATAAACTTGTGGAATTTGGGAAAGAGCTTTTAGATCAGTGCATAAAGAAAGCTGCCTTTTCTACCCTCTTCCTTAGTGGCACAGGACAATGTCAGTTTCGAATATCACACAGCTGGAAAGTTTCTTTTAAGTTTTCTGAGAGCACTAAATCTGTTTCTGTTTTGGATCCTAAGCCACCAATGTAACTGTTTATAGTGAAAAGGTTATATGATTACAATGACAGTGTCCAACTGATGACAGTGTGGTCCTCTATTTCCAAAAGAGATTTTCCTCTTTTTTCTAAGATCGTTTATGAAGTGAGACATTACAAACCTTGCAGTTTGCAACCTTTTTTGGTTGAGCCCTGTACCATCATAAAGTAACCAAACTGACAGTTTCAACTTCCCATGCTTCACCAGAGAACCTCATTAATAAGAAACAGGAAAGGATTTTCTCCAGTTGTAGGAAAATCTACAGCAAGTTCTCCTGTCTGTGCCCTAAATCCAGGAATGTACTGCCCAGGGAATACTGCATAGGTGCTCATGACACTACTACAGCATTTTAACAAGTTTCAGTAGCCTCTTGGTTTACATTACTTACTTTTCTACTCCTTCCTTTCAGATATCTCTCCATATTTACTCTTAGTGTATAGAAAACACAGTAAATACACTGACTCTTCAGTTTTTGTTCTGGATTTCAAGATTTGGGCACATGTCTGTTTCTGAAACAGAATCTTGGTATGCTAATTATAGCCACAGTCAAGGAATTTTACCTTATTTCTTTAAACAAATTAATTCACTTTGCCATATTTTGTAAGTCAGACACAAAATGCAGATCTGGGTTCCTAAAGAAAAATAGAGTGTTTATATGTGTTTATGAAAAATATAACCCATTGCTTTTTAGATTCTCATAAGACATAACATCCAGAAATAATATTAAATTAGATGATAAGCAGCAAAACCAGTCTTGACAACAGAAATTACGTTCTCTTTCCACTGGCTCTTTATCCAAAACCCAAATCACAGTAAAATCAAACATTTTCTGAGCTTTGAAAAATTTAGCTAGCTTTTTCCTCAACAGATTTTTTTTTTTTTTCCTATGATCTCCAGATCACAGGAACATCAGACAAAATCCAGATCTTGCACTCAGGTTGATGAGAAGCAGAGAAGCCTTTTCAGTTGTTCTGGACTGGTTTGTGGCATCAATATGTTCAGTGACTGAATGATCCTCTAGATTACTGCAAACATATTCAAATTATCTGAGATTCTTCCAGAAGCCATACTACAAAAGGCAACACTTGCATTCTAGCAAGTGCCACTTTCATTAGATAACAGCTCCAAACAAAAACTATGAAGAACAACAAGACATGTCTTATACAAATCCACAACCCAAACCATTATCCACTTTTCTTATAATAAAGCAGCTATTCCAGAGACTTAAGCGGCCTGTTTAATATGAAACATGACTGTTACCAAGACTGGTTCAAAGCCTTCTTAATGTCTTTAAGGTATTTCTGACCTGCTAGCTCCTACCATTATTGAGTAAATACTGCAGTACAGCTGAATAGTTCCAGGAGTTGTAATCTGGGAAGCTGTTCATTTATGATCACAGTCTTAAAATCCCTCTGACAGGGCCACACGATGTGTGTGTGGGATTCCAGACACCTTCAGTGTGCTTTAGGCAGTGAAATTTCATGAGAAAGTATGTGACTGAACTACATCCAAAATCAGAGATTGGCTAAAGAGAAGTTGTGAAGTTTTGATGTAAAGCTGATATGTACAATGAAGTCAGTCAGCTTTTCAGATTCTCCTTTCAGAGTGGCTGCCGAAACCTTCTGACTACCATCTTCAGTGGAAGCAAACAGGGAGATACTCCAAGATCACAGTGTTCCTGTGTACAGATAAGCTGGATAACACAACACCTCATACACAATCATTGTTCTTCTACTCTATGGATCTAAAATTGTAGGTGTCTTCTATATCACATACCATGGCTGCAATTCAAATGACTAACTGTTCACACCACACAGCTCATTAGTAAAAAAGCGAAACTGAACTCTCTCCAACTTACCTGATTTCCTTAATTAGCAAAAAACCCTGCTCTCTCTCGCTGCTATAATAGGTATTAATGAGATATATTTCATTCATCTACTAATTTATTATAAGGTTTTTATTTCAAAAATTGGATTCTGAAAGGAGGATTCATGGTTACTGTTATTTTCACAGTTTAGTTTTTTGATCATCTGATAGTTAGGAAACACAGTAGGAGATGGTTTGTACCAGGGAGGTAACGAGGGACCTTAACAAATCAGAGGATTTTTCTGTAGTTAGTTGTGCTATCAATAAAACAACAGAGCTCCTGCTAAGGAAGCAGTTTGTTGGGGGCATGTAGCACAGTAGGAACACCATGTCTGTCTTTAAAGGTGACCTGAAAAAAATCATGTGATACTGCTGAGCTATTTATTATAGGGCCTGTTCATTTTACAGCAGAAAACCTGTCACACTCAAAAATGACTCCAAAATGTTACTCCAAAAATCCTTCTTTCAGAAAATGCAGGAAGTGCATTCCATAACACAGAGAGGATCAGTAGACATGCACAGTAATGCTATAAGCCAGACACAGTACAAGTTCACACGCTGATGGATGGAAAACATTTACCAGCGAACAATACCCCTAATCTGCTATATCCTTCATTGCTTCAGTAGTGACATATATTAACAGGGCCTGTTGCAACAGGACAAGGAATAGTGGTTTTAAACTAAAAGAGGGGAGATTCAGACTAGATACAAGGAAGTAATTTTTTACAATGAGAGTGGTGAACAATGGCACAGGTTGCCCAGAGAGGTGGTAGATGCCCCATCTCTGGAAACATTCAAGGCATTCTAGTTGAAGATGTCCCTGCTCATTGCAGAGGGGTTGGACTAGATGAGCTTTGCAGGTCCCTTCCAACCTAAACTATTCTATGATTCTAATTTTATTTCCTGTTCCGAAGCTAATCCAACCAGCTCAGGCTGCTGAATGAGTATATGTGGTTCAAGTATCAGAGCTGGGTTCAGTCACTATAGGTTCAATTTCACAGTGTGCATCACTTTAACTTTACTCTCTCTTGTTTTTACACCATATGCCCTTTACACCCTTTACCCTGCTCTTTGGCAGGGAGATTATATTCTTCCAAACATATGCATGCTATACAGGCATTGCAGCGCCATTCTCAGTGCATCTTAGGGATGTGAACAGATGAACAGGACTTGTAGGCCAATGGCAGTTCCTCAATTATATAAATTGTATCAACTATGTAAGTTATCTCAACTGTATTAATTCACAAAATATCTCCCTCATATTTTTTAATTATGCTAGTTGCCTCCCACTGACATAGTAGGTGAGATGACAGTAGTTTTGTAAATAAAGAATTCAGTAAACTATGTAAATAACTACAATTCATCTCTCTTAATTTGCTATCCAGTTCTTCATTAGTTTAAATTCATACTAATCTCTTCTTAGGCTGAAGATAAATATCTTCATAATTTCAGCCTTTAGTTGCTCAATATTCTACATTTTTCCCTTCAATTGGAAAAACAAATGTGATTACTATTTTTAATATAAATATGTATGCAAAAATAAATCCTCTCTTGGTGGTATAGGCAGATTACCTAAATGGCAGGTAAGCTGTGTTACATCCCAAACTGATGTTTGTGCTGCCTGTGTTCCATATTTTACATTTTCCCCTTTGGAGTTTTAGTTTATTTTTTACTTCTTTCTGTTCAGCCTAAGTACTCATGACCCTAACCATCAAAGAGTTACCAGCACATTGGTCTTTACATCTGTGTTAAACATACCTTGACCTCTAATTTGTGCTGGCCTCAGTGACATTGTAAATGACCATAAGGTATCTATTAACAGAGAGAGAGATACTCTTAACACACATGCCACAAAATGTCAGATAAATAGAACATAATTTTACTAGGAGATACAATTCATGACTTTAACTTCGTATTTTGGCAAAAATATCAGCTATCTTTCGAATGGAAAAATAAAAACGGCTAACGAGAGCATACTTCCCAGAACGTGGCCCTCTGCACCAAGTTATGAAGATGTTTTTCCTCCATTAAAGCACAGTGTCATTATGATTTATGACTGCAAAAACCTTTTCAAATTAAGATTTGTTTGATTGTCTGTTTCTATTAAGGGTATCATAATAATATTTTTCCCTTTTCCAAACAAATGTTCTACACAGCCTAGCATCCACAAGACATGCACAAGGATGTGACAGTGATTAATTTCTGTTGCTGAGTTTTGTATTTCCAATAACTAATTTAAGACAGTCACCACTTTTTAATAAATACAAAATAGAAATTCTGCAGGGTATTTTTGCTTAGGTAATTGATAAAACATCTTCATACTAATGACCGTAAATTATGACTGCATTATATAAATCTGTCTCTTCAGAAGTCTCCTGTAGAACACAGCAGTATAGGCAGCTGCTGTGCACCGGGGTAGAAAATTTATACTATGAAAAAGGACACATCACCACAATACCAGAATTTGCCTGAATATATCTAAATATTTTTTCTTCTTGATTTTTATCTATATGATGAAGTTCTGATGTCATAATGTATTATCAAAATAAATTATATATATGGTTGCTGAGACTTACTGAATACCATCTTCCCATAGGAAATGGTAAGAGCAATATTTGTTTTGGGTTTTAAAAGCAAATTAGACAAACCACTGGAAAATTGCCTGTGGAGAATAATGGTGCAGTGGTAGACACAAAGATGGATAACTTAACAGATCTTTCCTAATACCTAAGAATTTCTGCATCTCTGGTCCTTCCTTAGGTAAAACTATAATCAAACAGAAACAAATTTGAATGCAATTGTGAAAATAAATGGTAAACTAATCCTCCATTCTTAAAGCAAGCTCGTAAAAAAATAATCTTAGCTTCCACAGGATCCTTTCCTAAAGCTGAGTCCCACATTAGAAGATTAGGATTTTTTTTTATTGTGTAGCACCATATGCTATACATGCTTAAAAATGACTCGATGTTTAGAAAATAATACGGTCCTATGATTTCTGTAGGTATTCCCAACTATTTTTGAAGAAGCTATGTGAATTTTTCCCAGGCAGTGAACTCCAGTCATAGTATAGAGGGATAATCAGACTTCTTTTGAGAGGAGCTAACAGTTTAGTTCCATCACTTCATTCATCTTTAAACCACTACATACTCCAGAAATTATTTGGCAGCAGTCAAAACGTGCTGATATTTCATCCAATATTAATATCCATAGGTTCATATTCAATTTTTTGTGCCTTACAGAAAAGTGTAGTCCACATCTTTGGGTTAATAAAGATCAAGATTATTTCCTACAGGAAACATAAGCCTGAGAAAAAGACATGTTGAACAGAAACCCACTCTTCTGAAATATTTTGTCATATACTCTCTGCTAAGAACAACGTCTCTTTGGGCTTTAAGCCAGACTGCAGAAGGGAGTAAAGAAAAGTTCTTCAGATACTCAACAGCTCTTACTTCTTGTTTATTTTATTGGGATTCAAAGATGGCAATATTTCAGCAAAATATATAATCCCAAGTATTGTATCTATACAGAGTGAAGGCAGGGTCATACTACATGATCTTTGGTTATATTGCAGCTATCCTTTAGACTTGCACAGAAACCACAGTTATCTATGGAACATACAAGGACACTGACACAGTCACTTCACCATACCACACTCGGACATCTATATTATACTGGTGATTAAAATCTCTCTATACTTTTATCCAATAGACCTTATACCACTTCTATTCATGCTACTACCTGCCATTTTTTGCGTGTATGGGATTTTATGGTTTATCAAAAAAATCCACAAAGAAGTTCCTCCTAAACAGCCCCTCCTGGACAATACACAGGACACTAAAGACCTTGTGTGTGAATACACAGCTGAATTTTAATAGCTCTGGAAAAGACATCAGTGAAAGGGTTGCAAATGAAGAGGACACTTAATCTATAGGCCAGTATACAAAAATATTATCTTCCAAACATGTAAGTGCTTCTCAGACATGCTCTCCATTATTGTGTTAGTCAAACTTAACAATAAGAAAGATAATTCAGCTGATGCTGTAAGGACAGACAAGTTACTATTTTTTAGCATTCTGTCATTTTAGTAATATCATGGGATTTATTCAGTGCCAGTCAGTCATGTCTTTCAGAGACCAAAAGTCTTCCTGGAAGGGACAAAGGCATTGTGTTATGTTATTTTTGTACTGTAAAGCAATTCACTAGGTATGGAGCAGCATAGTAAAAGAAAATTATAGTAATTCTCAAATTGACTGCGATGAATGTGCTCCTACTTTAAGCACCCACTGAGTATCACTGAAAGGAGAGCTCTGAACTCCAAACAAACCTTGACATGCCTCAGCCTGCAGCTGAATGCACCCTCCTTCCTCTGCACTCTTACTCAAAGGTACTATGCTGGGGTTACCCGAGGAAAGACGCTTTACTGAGGTCAATTTTGTCTTATTCTAACAAGGTAGGAAAATTTTAGTTTTCAAATTGCTGCAAGTATAAACACCACCCTGTTTTTGGAAACAATAATGTAATTAGGGGCTATTATAAAATAATCAACTGTGAACCATAATTTTTCCATGCTTTCACTAAAAATGCACAGACTCTCATTTTTAAGTACTGTAAGTCTATCTTTTATCATACAAGTAATGTTTCATGGAAAAGCTTCACTAGAAGCTGATTCTGAAAGATTCGATACCTTGAACACTTGCAAAGTCATAAATTAACTAACAGTTCCTGCCTGTACCTTAAGTTTTTACAAAAGACATGTTTAAAACCTTGAAAAAGACACAGGTGGTGTTTCATATCCATATGTCTCAGAAGGAAAAAAACAACCAACCAACCAATCAAACACAAACAAAAACAAAACAAAAAACTCCAACCAAACAAAAAAGAAAACAAAACCAAAAGCACCCTAGGATAAGAAGTCATGTTAGGGGAGTAGCAAGGCTACTTACACTGGTAATAGACATGTTTAAACAGTTTCTCTCAAGCAAAACCTTTGGCTTGACAGCAGGCAAAACTGTGTTATGTCATATCACACAAAGGACCCAAATTAGTGGAAACTTTCTGATAGACCAACCTTTAAAATATGTAAATGTATGTATGCCATTTTTTTTTGTTGTTTGTAAGAATTTATTTGAGAATGGACTTCCATCTCAACACTTTCTTTTATTGCTCAATCCAATACTGAAAATACAATGGAAGATATGCACCTATTCCACAACCAAGTACTTCAGGCCTGGTAGGTCTCTAGAGCTGAGGAATGAAAATTCTATACAAAATATCAGATGGAAGGAAATACTATCCAAATATAAAGTTTCATAAAATCACCAGAAACCAGCAAATGCTGAATCCTTCACTTTCTAGGAAAGCCTAACAAAGATACTCAAGTATGCTCTAATTTCCAAATATATTTAGTCTACATTTATCTTAAAGATTGTATCTTTAATTGTAATGTACAAATACAAAAGCAGTCCAGAGAAGTACTACTCCACAGTTAAACCCTAAGCCTTCTGCTTTTAAATGAGAATTGAATAGACAGGAACCACAGTCTCAGAATCCTACAACCCAAGGCAGATATCCCTAGGAAATAATTGCTACAGGTTTTCCTCTTGCTGACAAATGACCAAAAGAATAGAGAAAAGAGTCACTCTGAATAACTGGAAATGGATTTGAGATTTAAAGGAGAGAGACATGAAATGTTTGTATATTCTATACCTACAAAGTTATTGCATGCATTTAAAATAATATAAAAACACATAAACAAAACTACAGAAGGTAGATTAGAGAAATATGGCAGTGAAAACTATGAAGATTGTAAGGGTGTACTGCCATTAACTTCAATGGAAATAAAAATGTTATTGAATCAAATTTCTAAATGTTTCCTTTAAGTAATAAGATCAAAAGTACATCACAGGACAATGGGTTTCCATCTCTTTTTAGAAACAATATCTGGCAGCAGTATGAACAGGATTTTGTGCCACAACACAAGACTTAATTTATTTATTAATAAATTAACTTATCCATAAGTATCTTGTATTGTGATCAAAAAAACCTGACCCCTTGACTGCTTATGATATTGAATTTCCTCCCATGTCTGAACATTCAGCTATCAAAGCAGTGAGCTTGCTGTTCACCATCCATGCAACAGCTACCTACATATAAGCACAGGGCAATCTTCAAGCTGATAACATGGCTGAGTCTGCCTAATCCTGGTATAACAAGATGAGTTCCTACAATATTTTGATTTGTATGTCTGGCGGCAGCAGACAAGGAAAGAAAATGCTGTGTTAGGCTAATTTAGTGCACTGGTCTACATGGCAGCAAAAAAACTAGTTTTAATGCTTTGCTCTGCTTTGTTTTAATAGTCATTGCGAATATTTCATAACCAGTAATTTGATTTTTAAATCCTAACACTTCACACATTGATAACGTATATATCTAAATTAATATATTTTGTTTAATTAAAAGCCTGGCCAAAAGATAAGTTCTCAGTACAAGCAGACACTTGATTGCCAACACAATCCCATCTATGGCCACATGGAAAGGACCAACTGTGGAGTAAACAATATATCCCCACTTGCTTCCTCCTGAAAAGGACATTACAGCATGAAACGTGGTACATGCACACAGTGACATACTGCAGCTGCAATTATCCTGTTTCTCTTGCCTGCTAAGCCCTTTCTCTCCCTTGACTTTTTCTAATCAATAGTGCAACCTCTGAAGGGACTTCCTACCAAAGCATTTACTACGAAGCTTTGGATAAGAAGACTGCACTGATTCCACATTTGGTTTGACCATGATAAATGCAACTTCATCAAGGAGAAACTTGATCACTAGGGATGCAGAAGGATTTGTATAGAATAGAAATTAAAATTGGACAGTGCAGAACAGCTGCTCCACATATCCTACAAATATTGCCACTGCTCTTATTGTCTTTCTGTGTATCCAAGTCAACTTACCACAGTATTTTTTCTTTTTTTTTTCTAAGAAACATTATAGTTTAGCTGTTCATTAAACAATTTTTACACAAAAGATGGGGAAAAAGTGTTTAATTTCCTGCACATTCCATTTACTTTTATCTTTTTCATGTCTATCTTATTAGAAATCTTTCTCTATTCTAACCATATTATGTCCTTTTCTTCTTATTTGTTACACAATCCTTACCGCCAAATACCATTAGTTCCCTGTGTTGTAATTGCTGTGCCTATCATTAAAGCTATCTCAGTCTACCTCTGTGTCTTTCCTGAACATCCCTTTTCTCTTATCCAGCATCTGCATGCTCCAAGTTCTTCCTGTCTTCCATTACTATTTCTTCTTAATATTCTAAAAATATGATCCCACTTTCACATTATCATGTATTTTTCCTGGGTTTTGGTTCTGCCAAATCTAAACCAAACACCTCTAGCAAACTTCAAAGAATCCCTGAACTTCTTGCTTGTACTTATACCTGCCCTTACCATGTGCTGGAATTTAACTCCCTTATATGGCTCACATGGTGGCTACACCACCAAAGAAGAAAGGCACCACAGAAATCCCTCAGGAAAAGTACAGATCTCCTAGTACAGTCAAGAAGAAGAGAAAGGCTGAATGAGCCCTTCTCTCACCTTGCTATGCTGAAGCACATTCTACAATATCCCATGAGGGTACAGATAATTAAAGCAACAGACAATTCAGTAGGACACAACAGGGAGAAAATGAAGTAGCATGCATATCACTCAGTGGCCATTACTGGGTGAGCCACAGAGAAAGTATTTTGGGATACAGAAAGACAACAAATAGGGAACACCTTCTGGTGTACACAGAAAGAATTTATTTGAATGTGAGGGTGTCTTCTTCCAGTTCTGGAACATCACGTGATACTAATGGGCAAGAGTACAGCCTGTCCTTGTCAGATTTCCGAACTAAAGGAAGAAAATGAGTTTTCACTTTTGTTACTGCTTTTATTGCACTGACCATCACAGATGTAATTTGGAAAAGGATAACTTTGTGAGGACAGAATCCTGCTATATTTTAACTGCTGCTCTCATGTGGCTGATGAGAATAATTTCCTAGAGACACAACTGAAGATATTTTCAGAATGAACTGAGTAAGATGCTGCCACCCACACAATTCTCACTCCAAATATAGACTGCGAACAAAGTTCTTTGAGATCAGCTCAGAGAAAACACAACATTCCCAGAGCACACCTTGTGGTCTGGCAGAGAGTTAAAATTTGCTACACTTACTGTAAGAAGTTTACAACTGTAATTTAGTAGTTTCCATGTTTCAGTTTCTACTATACAAAGTAAAAACATCAAGATGAAGGATAAACTGAGATTTTTTACAGGCTTTTCAGATCATGAACTGTTTCCAGTGTTTCTAGAAATTAACACTTATCTATGGCAAATATCCATCTTTTCTCTCATCTCCCTTCTTACATATAATTGAGGAAAAATATATGTTTCTGCTGCTAAATCTTTTAAGTACATATGAAAAAAATCCTTTCAAATGCCATAACATAGTACATGTCTACAAGGCACAGTAGCTTTAAAACACATGACAAGCCAAGGAGAAGGAAATTCTGGGTTGGGTTTTGCTCTGATTTGTTTTCTTTTGTTCAAAGGACATGCATTGGACTATTTACAGGTTGGGCCATTTGACTTCATTTCTTGTTGGCTAGGAAGAGCATATTGTTTTATTTCATTTAATTTTCAGCAGCCTAGTATTTAATTTGAAAGATCATAGAACAGCTGCAACATATTTAAAGATGAGCCTTCAGCTTCTTAACTGAGGTCTAAAAATGTTGTATTTCCTTGTAATGAGTTTATATTATCATTTCTGAGTAACTAGCACCACCACAAGAGACTATATAATGCACAGTTGCATCAGAAAAACATCAGGATTATTTCCTTTCATAACTTAATTCAGGTAAATATCAATGGACACATGTAAAGAAATAAGTTTAATACGTTGGTTCAAAATAGAGCTGATCTGTGATACACTCTGTGTGTGCATGACTAGGAGGAAAGAAGCATGCACACGTACAGCATGCAAAATGTTTGATATATAAATGTGTTGCATGTTAAACAGTTTGTTGTGTTGGTTTTTTTGTTTGTTTATTTCATTTATGTGTCATGTTATTTGCATGCAATATTAATAATGTTTATTTTAAAAATTCAACTTTTTTAAAAGGGTCCCCAGGAGAAAGTCAGATTTAAAGTCTGAGACCATGAACAATGACTACCCCACTTTCGCATATTAGCCTTTGAACAGATTTTACAGCCAAAATAATTAAATTTCTCTATGTTCTTGTGGCAAGGATTCTTGTCTCTCTGCCTTGTGTCAGATTTTGTGAATTATGCAACTACACGGTAAGTTAGTTTGGTTGGCTCACCCTGTGGAAACTAACTCTACCAGCACAGAAAAATAACAGGAAAGTTTTCTGATGCATCAATGAGGTATATCAACTCACCTTCCAGTGATAAAATCACTTGACCCAATGCAAAGTACAGAAGTGGGAACATGGTGTTGGGATAGGACAGCAAATAGACTCTTTTTTTAGTAGATGCCTGCCATAGGGTCAGCTGAACCATAGCACCATTCATGTGTCCCCACCATATGGGCCATTTCTTCAATTTTATCATCCAAGATTTCTTTCTTAGTTGTGACCTAGCATTAATTTCTACTCCTTTTTCTGAGAAAGGTTAAGATTGTGTCTAATGACTTCAGTGTGCTTACAGCACTCCTTGTCAGCGGATGAGTTTTTCTAATGCTGTTGCACGTTACTAAATAATTGTGATGCCTCCACTATGTTGTCTATTATTACTTGTCTTTGACAATCATTGTTTGATAAGTTCTTAAATAATATCTTAGGAGGCATACTAACTGTAGAAAGCACCTTATGAGGACTTCCTCATAAATCTGGAGGGCACCGTAATTAGAATAGGTCTTCCTGAAGTACTCCTTGCCTTCTAGTGACTGACACTGGAAAAATAGAGGTACAAAGTCAACCATGTACTCCAGTTCCTCTGAGAAAGACCTTGGAACAATAAGGATCATTTAAAATAACTTTATTTGAAAGAAATTCACAATCCCAGTGAGAGTTAGGCTTCCAAGGCCTATAGAGCTCCTGAAGAACACAGGACTCCGAGAACAGATGATCTACTATTATAGGGAAAATGTGTTCTTTTTCATCCTCTGAAAATGTCTCTGTGTATTAGTTCCTTCTGTGAGCTCTGTGATGGAGGAGTGACTAGAAAGAGCACCCTGGCTTTTTTTCAAAGAGACAGATAAAACAGAGACAAAATTGTTCACCGAGGGCCTGGATCTGCAGAGTACCAATTTTACTTCATGCTGTTCTAAGTGGAATTGGAGCTGGCAACTAGATGAATATCGTATCTTTCTCATAGTAGTGCAGATTTCAACACTGTATTAAATCATAAGCTTGGCCAACATCCTGAGCAGCTACAGTGATGAGATGTTCAGTGCTGAACTATGTGGCTGAGAGGTTTCTAAGATGCTGCAGAGGAGAAAACACCAGAAGCATCATAATCCTTTGAGACAAAGAAAACACTCATGCTCACAGGTGCAGGTCTTGGAGTAATGAGTCTGGGATCAAGAACAACAGCCCTTGACTGTAGCAACCTTGAAGTTTTTCCTGGCTGCTCAGAAACAGTTTGTTTGGAGCCTCTAGCAGCAATAGCTTAATTGTTCAATTGTTTCCAGAGCTGATGAAGCCACAAGACTGCTTCTGTGCTGAAGAACATGGCAGACAGGCCTAAAAAACAGGGCACTAGGCATCGTCCACAATTACTAAAGTAGCCTCTTGAAAAGCACAGTCAGTAGCGAGATGCAAGGTACAGACATAAATGCAAAGTTACTTTTTTTTTTTTCTTCCAAAGACTAAATTTATAGAAGTTCAAAGAACTACAATACAATACAATCATTAAATGAGAATGCAACATAAATAAGCTAAGTCATAGAAGAGACAGAGCGCATGGCCAGCATCTAGTCTCAGGCTAAGTTTGACTTGTTGGTCTTTTGTTGTGGTCAACAACCATTTCTTTACTGTGATGTACTCTCACAGTCTCTGTGAACACTCATGTGAGAACAGGCAGATATTTGAGCAACAAACAGCTACAAGTCAACTAAGCAAATTAACACAACCGAAAGATGGTGACTATTTCTCTTTTAAGTTCTGGTCTCTATTGAATGCATGCTTCACCACAAACACTATGGTAGTGTCATAATTAATTTGCTTTCTCAGCTCAAAGCCTCTGGTTACTATATGTTGAGACTGAATTAACAGGGTTAATTCAGGGGAGCATTTTAGGATCTTCTTAAAATACTTTGTAGTCTCCTCTGCAGGGTGACTTTTAAATATGCTATCCTTGCATAAATTCCTCTCCTGAGCTGAACAAATACCTCCAGCTCTTCTTTTGTTTCTTAGGTATCTGGCACCAAAAGTCCCATTTGAGACTCATAGACTTCCTTCTGTGTGTACTCAGCCCAATGCAAGTGAAACCAGAGATCACATCCAGTACTGAAGAAATCTCATGACAATTAAACTCCAGATTTCAGAACAGGTTTTGCTACTCCAGCAGCTCAAGGTGTTTAATATGGTGACTGTACAGAATCTAGAACTCAGGGAGAAATGCAAAACGTATGTTATAATTATACTTCATGCAAAGTGAAGGGATCTGTATTTATCCCCACAAGTAAAAGATAAATTCTCTTTGAAAGTGAGAAGACAGATTTCATTGTTGTTTTCTACTGATCTGAGTGCAACCAACATAAATTAAACTGGTAATCTGTTTTATTCTTCTTCTGTAAAGTAGTGTTGGGACAGCTGACCTGCCCACAGCTTCTCTGACTGTGAGAAGTCACTGGACAATGCTGGTAAGTGTTGAAGATACGCTGCACATTTTCTGTGGAGTGTGTAGCAATTTCACAATCTCCAGCAACTAAATCAATTTCTGGATTTAGATTTGTCTTCTCAAGCTGGATGTTCATTTCCACAACAGCAGAGGTTCCTTTTCACAGGCTGAGAAGGCTGAGGGCAGCATCACCAAGAAGGGAAGAAGGAAAGGAACAGAGGATTTGACTATGCAATTATATGAATACCTACAGTCACTGAAGTAGAAGATGAGATTGAAGGACAGTGCAGATGAGGACAGACCAGTTTTGTGAGGATCTTTCCAAGACACCATATCTCCTGTCAAAACACTTAGCTAGGCCTGCCTTATCAACAGTTCTGCAGCCAGCACATAACTGCATTTGCTCTGAGGAAATACTTTGTCAACAGAAACCAAGTTTTTAGATAAACAAGAGTAATCTCATGTCAGGAATTTTCAACAAGAGTAGCATCCATGGCCACAATATGTACAGTAGTGTTCAAAATAAATCTAGTCTCATGTACATAAACCAAATATAGAATCTTTGTAGACATTAATTCAAAGAAGAAACAATACAAGAATTGGGTTGCCCATATAAATGGAGAATCAGAAACATCAGTCATTGGTTCTTAATGCTAAGAAAATTATTTCTCAAAAACAACAATCACCTAAAAATAGCCAAAAAACAGAGGTGAAACAACAAAATCTACAAGATTAAAATACAAAGCTATAAAAAATTGATTGAATATTCAAGAACAGTTTTTCATTTAGAAATACCACAGGGTTGCCACAATATTGTCATAGACATTTGCATTAATGCATGGATATACTGCATATTCTGAGCTTTAAATTTAAAATGACCTAAATCATTGCTGATGGTATAATGTCTACAAGATATTCCTTTTTCTCATCTTAATACTTTCCTGAAAATTAAATTAAAGAAATCTGAAAAAAAAAAGAGCAGGATTTAGAGTTTGTAATTTTGTTTGCTACTGGTCTTTTCCGTGCTTCCTTCCACGCTCATTTTTTTAGTATTTGCATTTAGGATATTTTAGATATGCAATCTCAGCACACCTCCTGAATGCAGGGGAAAGAATTATGGAAAGGACAGCAAATCATGCAAAAAGCAGAGTTATACACAACAGTTAAGGAAATAATAAAAATTGTAACCATACTATGTATTATTGGGAAATTATATAGAAAAAACTCACCAAGTAATTTTCCGTTATATCAAAGAAAGCATCTAATTTCCATACAATAATTATGGTTTTTATTCAGAACTCTCCTAAAAAAACCCCAACTTTTTAAAAAATCATAAACAATTTCCACAGGAAACAGAAATCTGTGGTTTTGAGCACGTATAGAATTTTGTAATCAGTCTTGCCCTGGAAACACAGCAGAGATCACCTTTATCTCCAACAGCTTGAAAGGCCACTGCAAGGCCACTGCTGTCATTACCCTCATGTCTCATATCAGAAATATTAGTAGAATGCTGCAGGTAACACTGTTGGATAAAACACAGGATGGTTTTCCTGTTATAGTCAAGGTGCTATGGTGCTGAAGTTCTGTTTTTTAGGTGGCCATGTCTTAATATGTAGGAGGTAAGGGTAAAGGAATAATATGACTAAATAACATAGATGTTGTGGTTGGTTTGTTTGTTTTTAAAGCCCACGATATTCAGCAGAGGAACAACACACTTATGGAGAGAAAATTCTGTTCATAAGAAATGTCAATATATCTTATTACAGCGACAGTGCAATAGCATGACTTAGATATTATTAAATTCACAGCTTTGATAAACAGCCTACAAATTACCTCTTGAAGGGAGCTGCATAATAATACCTGAAGCGTAAAGAGAGGAAATGGAGTTTAATTAAGTGTTGCCCAGCTAAATCACGCCAAGAAAAGCCCAGGGAGGCGGGTGCTAAGACCGAGTGGTCAGGCAAAAGGATGTATCTGAAAATATGCTGAAGCTAGACTGGGTTACACATCTGTGGTTTCTGATGAGCAAAAGCATCCATTCTCACTCCTTTCTACATAGTGCCTTTTAACACACAACATTCATTTTCTCCCCCTTGTACGCAAAGGGAGAAAAGCAGTCGCATAAAACAAGGCAATTAGTGAGGCTGGACTGTATGTGTTCTAATTCATATTTAATACTTTAAAAAATATAAAGCTATAGTGCAATGTGCGTTTAGTAGCCCAACAGGAAAGTCCGGGGTTGGGGGGAGGAATAAATAAAAAGCAGATGGAACCCTTGTAGAGAAAAGACACTGGAGTTGAAAAATGATGGTATTCATAATAGTTTTTGCAGAATTGCTGGGTGTTTTAAAAGAAATGGTCAGGATTGACATGACGCTAAGTAATAGTATCATTCACTGTTTTCCTTAGGTATCACAACTAATACTCCAAGAGTACCACCAATCATCTAGAACTACCTAGCCATCCACTAAAATAAAAAACAATGTCCCTCAATACATTTGGAAAGTATACATTATTATCTCTAATTTTTTAGTAGTGCAGCTTCCATAGGAATAGGTAGATTCACCAAAAGCAGCTTCTGCAGTGCCCCAGTATTTACTGACATCTATCTCACAGATTAAAATAAGCTTGCATTCAACTTTCTCTCTCTAATAATAATAACCCTTGAGTCAGACCATTTCATTTTGTGTTAATGTTCTATTGCCCTAAATAAATGAACTTTCAGAAGCAGACAACAGATTAAATGTCCTAAATTTAGTGGCATTTTAAAAAATTACTTTTGTAAGCAGCAATTCAGCCATTTGATAGGATATAAATTTACAGCCTTTTATGACTGTGAGAAATAATTCCAGCTCTACTTTTTCCACTTTCTGATCTCTAAATTGAAATGTGCCTTCAATATATGTGAGGGTATGTACAATGCCTAACAGTTTGAAAGTGGAGGTCAGTCATGAATTTAATAGGTAGCTAGCTTCATGGAAAGACCATCTCAATTGCAATCCAAGTGAGCTTTCACTGAAGTCAAGGAGCATTTTGCAGCTGACTCCAAAGCAATGTGCTTGCCTCTTAAAAACAAGCACAGGCATATATGGTAACATCTCTTGTAGTTCTGACTTTGCTTAATTAATGAATAAAAGCTCTTCAAAGTGTTTTATGCAAATTAATCCCACAGAAATATTTCTTCACAGAAATCTCATGTTTCTTGAGAATGCCGATGAGTCAAACACTGACCTACAGCTCTAAGAAGGGAAGTGTTATACTGCTTCTGCTGTGATACTGGCTCTTAACTGGAGACTGAGCAGTCAAAACAGAAAAGTAGTTCAGGAGCAAATTGCCTGTGCTAATAATAGAGACAAGTCATCATCTACTAATTAACACACCAATAATTGAATATTGATTAGAGTTTGTCACTTTTAAAATAATTGAATCCATCTGGCTTCTAACAGCCAAGAGACTGTTCAAGATTTATAATAAATGAAGGATCTTAATTCAGGAATGCTTTGTCAGCTTTCCTATTGTGTTCTGTAGCCTGAAAGATGCACTTGAAATATTTCCTCCTATTTGATAATTTTCCCTGGTTATCAGTTCCCAAAGAGAAAACACTTGGGATATCCTGAGTGCATAAAACTCATGCATACCATCTTGTTCCCATGTACAAAATTAGATCCAAGTGCAAAAGATTTAAGAGAAGTAACACCTGGTGATACTGATAAATGTTTATTCATTTACTGGAAATTTAGGATAAAATTATAAAGGTTGCACAGCAGCTATTAAAGGTTCGTAATGCAAAACAGAAGAGGGTTTTTTTCTTCCCCCCTCCCCAATTATTTTTTTGGAGGTTGAATTTTTAGAGATGGCTAAAGTATAAATCGTGCATCTACAAAAAGCTTTTATGTGGTTCCATGCAGCCATAAATCCCAAGAAATGGCAACATTTGTGATAAACTGGAAGAATAATCTCCAGGAAGGTATCTGCATGGTTAACAACAGTAATGAGTTAAGGGTATAATCCTGTTCCCTGCATGGGAACAGAAAAGCCATTAATCTTCAAAAGTTTTCTTCTTGAGAGTGAGAAGAATACAGGTATATGAGACCAAAAATCAAGGCCAAACAGGAGACATGATAGTAAATGGAATACTGTTCAGAAATACCTCCTTCGAGTGTTTTTAACTCTTCATGAGTTGCCTCAGTTTCAAGTAGCTGTAGTCCTTAACAGTAAGGCCTCACAAAACATAAGACTGGTTATCAAACAGCTACTCTTAAAATATTAAGAATGGTATTATCTTCCATCTGGTTTTCACCATAAGATTTCATGTTTTCAAGAGAGGTTACTGTCTTTGTAAGTTAATAATTAACACGCATGAAAATATATATATATACACAAACATGTGATTTGCCAAGACAATTTTAAAAGGGATGGATATTAATTTAATATTAATTTATTTTTTAAAACGAGGTTTTCTACAGCAGGGATTCAAGAAATGCATTTATTTTTAAAAAGTAGTCATGTCATCCTGATTCCACCATTTTGTACCGAACCAAACAATTTGTTGTGATGTTTGCTTCTCATACACAAGGAGCCTGATAACTGAAGCTGTCTGTTTACACAAGGGACTTCTCAGAGCTGTATTCTCCAACCTGAAATAAGTACAAGGGCTTAAACAAACCATAAAGCATGACAAGAAATATCTATGGTTAAACAGTATTTCAAGTGTAACAAAATTAGGTGCTATTGGTCAAACAAACAAACAAATAAATAAATTTTACTATGTTTAACTAATGGGTCAGTCCACAGGTATTCTTTTGCTCTTCCACGTTTCTAACAATATGGAAGGAAGGGCCCATCTGCAACTTATGCAGCAGCTGGGGAGAAATGGCGACACATATCCTACACATATCCTACCGAATTCCCTCACAGAAGGTTTCTTCTGTGCATGGATTTTAGGGACAGTATTCTGGATGAATAAGTCAATTTTTCATTAAAAGTCACTGAAGCTCATCTTTAAATTGGCGTCAAAAATGGCTCATGCACTGCAACCTTTTGTGTCCAGCTTCATCACACAGGGAATTTTTACAGCAAATTCTACACTTCCTGCAAAGTGTGGTTTGAAATGGAAGCTCTGACAGAACATTAGCAATGGCCATGCTATGATAAGAGAGAAGAGAATACAATAATCGTTATAGTTTGCTAAGCTCCACCTGGAGGACCTGGTGACTAAATGGATTACTCACTGGGTTTTCACCTTTGGGATTCCAGCCCTGACTGGAGTGACTGAAAATCATTCTGATCAGTCAAGTGAAAAAAGACCAAAGTGAAATTAGACTGGTGGTTTCAGCTCAGTTCCCTCAGTGCTGTACTTTCAAATCACAAACCCACAGCACGTTGAACACCGCTAGCAGGGGAGAAAGTGAGAGGCTTTGAGGCTTAATGAGCATGAATCCAGCTGGCACTCCAGCTCACAAACACCTTCACATTGACTATAACCACCCCATATGAACAGGCACAAAATAAAATAAATGACTGTGGATTACCATACAAATTAATCAGAAGCAATCCCTTGCAAATGTGTATTGAAATCTCTGCATTGCATATCACAACAATATAATTGTTCATCATATTAGATTAACTCTGACAGCCAGATAATACTTTGGTAAATGTTTAAAGAAAGTATCTAACAGTCTTTGAGTATTTCTATTATATAAAAAAAAATACATGCCTTTCTATTTTCATTGCACTCAAAACAAAACATAATCCGAACATATTCCATGATCTATGTATGCAAGAATTATTTCAACTTAAAAATGGAGAGACTGGGGAACAGAGAGGTTGGAGTGCTTTATCCATAGATTTTTAAGGGCAGAAAAGAACATTATCATTATCTAATCTGACATTACACTTCCCACCGTCTCTGTACTAGGGTAGACAGCGAGAATCAATAAAAAGAACCACTGTTAGGATGCAGGACCTCAAGATTTCAAACCCCAAACTCAATTCCCTTATAATTTATAGCACTAGGTATAGAAAACTGCCTTGAAGCCAGTGTTTTACTGGAAATAAAAGAGTCTTGCCCTCTGATGCTGCCTTAGCTGTAGCTCAGCCAGCAAAGACAGACAAAATCCCTCTTCCTCCAGCGAGACGATTTAAATGGCAAGGAGACCTGGCATCTATTAAACATGTAAGGAAAATACCTCATTAAATTGCTGCTTGGAACCAATCAGGAGAAAGATCTCTGTCATAGTTTGAATAAATCAGGGTTAGGTTTTTTGGCTAGGTGGGTTTTTCCTTGTCTTAAATCATTTTATTAGACTACTTCTTTAAGGCAGAACCTGCAGAAAATACTAATTTGTTACATGAACATGTGTGATATTTTAGGTATGGAAGAAACTGGGATTTTGTAGGCTGGAGTTAAGATGTTTCAAAAATAATACTGTCCATAAAAATGAACATTTTTATTTATGAGATTATTATTTGGGGGCACCTAGCACGTTGTTACATTTTTCATTAAATGAAAAATCAATTGAGGAAAAAAACAGTCCGTGAATTTCCCTAGGGGAGCAGGCATTGTTCCTTATTCTAAAGCAATGTTGGTTTTGCACCTCAGAGCTTTCTCAATTCTGACATCAGAGCAACAAACAGAACAGGAGTTCATACAAAGCAGTCACAGCAGCTCAACTTCTGCTCACAGAAGTTTCTGACATTATTCTCCGCCCCTACCAACTATCAGTCTTCCGTGCTCTGCTTAATGAGATTAGGGAATATTAGCAAATATGCAACATTGGACTGTTGCGAAAATGTGTGAGAAAAATGTAGAAGTCTATTGAAACATCCTGTGTACGTGGAGAATTTTCAAATATGGCTCACTGCAGAAGCCTTGATTAGCTAGATATGATTGCAATCACTAATGCTCTTCTTTAGGGTCATACGACTGCTCAGATGCCCAGGAAATTTCAATTACAAAGCAAATAGACTGTGTGTGCTCCATGACTGTTTCATTAACCTAATACTGAAAAAGCCTTCTTAAATACTGTATTTGCCCATAACTCACACAAGGAATTTCACGCTTTAGAACTATTTGTCTTTATTTAATAATAATTGCTTTATAGGATTTAAAAAAAAAAAAAAAAAAAAAAGTATATACTATAAAACTGCTTGTACAACTTACATTTCATGAAACAGTATGCCAAAAGTCCTCCTAAAAACCTGAAAACAATTTAAGCACTTGATAGCTACTTGGTTATTAGCAAAATATTCATGCCTCCAAATCAACTTATTTCATGTATCACACACACCTTATGCTGCAAGACCTGTACATGTCTACCCTGTAGCTTGCTGCCTTCTGTGCTGTTCAAAGGAGACTATATCCATAAACAGGACTTTCTTTTCTTGGATCAGTCTTTGACAACTTGGATTTTGATTACTTATTATACTTTAGTTTATTGAGTTAGGCTGCTACTGGAAACCATGTGACATTATTTTTCTCTGGCAAGTTATATGCAGTATAATAAAAAATGGTTCAGTGAGAACCTTAGTAAAAACTAGTCTGAAATTAATTGGTCTCCATACAGACACAAATATGAGACAAAGGACCTGATAGACTCTATGATAAAGGAAAGATCAGATTTGCTAATGGCATTTACTGCTATGCAAAATTAAGGAGATAGATGTAAGTTAATTGCATCTGATGGTTCATCTATTTCATCACAGAAACTCTTCATATGCTCTGCCTTAGAAGAGCACCACTATAGAAAATGATGTTATCTTCCTTTTGATGCATCACCAGAAATTGAAAATGGCTTTTTAAAGAGTCTGTTGAGGAACCAACATATTTTCCACAATTTTTTCATTCTTTTTCTTTCCCCAAAATGGATTTTCTTATTGATTTTTGAGCTATCACATGGTAGCCTGGCACACTGAAATGTTGCTGGGCACATCTATTTATTTTGCTCTCTGCTATTTAGATTTTTGCATTATATAGTCATTTGTCTCCTAGTGCACAAGCCTGCCTCATTTCCATCTGCAAAATCTATTAATTTTCAGCTTTACTTTCACATAAATCCTTTTTCTTACCAAGTTTGATAAATCTTAATTAAAAATCTAAAAATCTACTCAACATTGTTTTAAGTAAGCTTATACCATTTTGTTTCATGTCAAGAGGAACATACTCATTTAATTTCTGTTTTCCTATTTTGCACTTGCAAGCAGTCTCCAGCAAATTACCACTGCTCCAATGAAAAAGGCTAATAGAAAAAAATGATCTTTCAAAATATTTCTTCCAAACACATTCTCTCTTCAGAATGGCTATGTTGTCTATTTTCATTTAAGAGCTAGTAATGAGTCAAATGCATTTTTCTCATTCAAATGCAGACTTGCATAAAGAGACATTATCTGTCTACATTTGTACAGAAAATGTAGCTCTCACACTGTGAACAATCTGAACTGAGAGCCACTGCCTGTGAACCAGATAGACGAGTTTACCTTAGAATGGGTTAAGACTGATGCAAGACATGGCTAAAATGCTGAAAGCTGGTTACACATTCTTCTCCCTGCCTGGATGTGAGGTTACCACCTGATACCACATCCGGGTTTGTAATTCTAGAAGTTAGGACCTGCATTCAGTAGTCCTTCAGCGATATTGCTAAGGCACTATGAATTACACTCTTCCTCTTCCACAGAGGAGCAATGGAAAGAAGAGAATGCGACAGCATCCTCAGCATCCTGGACAGGTTTGGGCAGATAAAACCTGCATCTTCAAATCAGGGCTCTTCCCAGCGAAAAAAGTCCCGGAGAAAGAGTCAGTAATAAGACTGGACCCTAGCTGTGATATGATCAAAGCATCCCTACAACTTGCAACAAGATTTATCATAGAGAAAAGCATTTTGGTGTCAACCAAAATAATACGAAGATATGAGCTTGATTTTTCTTGTATGGTCTAAGTATTAACATCTCAATTTTATGTGAACACTCGTCTTTCATGAAGGGTGTCTTTTTATTCAATCCTTCAGTACCTGTAGCTGTGGTTATTGGAGAACTCAAGAGCTCTCTTGGTACCCAACACCAAAGTACAGCAGCCAAAAGTGTGAGGCAGGGTAGGAGGGCTCCTGTGCAGAGCTGCATCACCTGATGTAGCAAAAGATGATAACTAAGGCATCATTCAGAACAGAACACCTTCCAACAACCAGCCTTAGTGAGCAAGGACAGTGGTAGAATGCCTAAACTCCTGTAACAATATCATAACATTTTTCCTAAGGGAGCCTTTCACGTTTTTGACATTTCTTTGCAATATATTAGTCTTTCTCCAGCTTCTTCGCACAGGGGGGACTGTACCCAAGCAATGGTTAGAAGCTGCCATTCCGCAAATCTCTCACCACTCTGATGAGGTACTTCAAACAGAGTCATACAAGTCAGCCCCATTATGCAGCAGTGCCACTCCCACTGGGTTTCTGAGAGGCATAATTCTCCTCTCTCACAAAAAGAACCCCAATAAAACACATTTAATGTGCCAAGAGGAGACCATCTCCCTACCAGCTATCTTTGCTAGAAGGGCCCTTGAGCACCCTTGAGTTCATTTATGCTGCTGATATTGGTAAGGCTTTGTTTTCTTCTTACAGGTGATTGTTGCTATTTTAGGGGAAATGCTTTTTGAAACAAAAGCACCTGTAATCACTGACACTTCATAAAGTGCCCTCAGGCACAAAAGCAGCCAAGCAATGGCTGCCTCCTCATACATTTGCATATATTGAATCCCTTATTCAGAGAAAAAGCTATTAGACATACATGTTTGAGAATGCAAATATATATAGATAATTGCATGATATATTTAAATTAGCTTTCCCCCCAGTAAAACTGCTTGGAATGGGTATTTTCAATATAGTACAAACAAAAATTTCAACAAAACTAGGCTGTTATATTAAAAAATATGGGCATATGAACAACTAAGATTATAGTGGCATATCCTACAAATAACAGCTGAGGCTGGTAGATGTCTAGACATGGCCCCTAATGAATCTATTTTCCACCACTGGTAAGGTTGGATGTAGAGCCCCAGAGCCCAGCTGCTACTCTGAAAACTCTTAAGTCTCTCTCGCTAAAATAAGAAATTTATTCTTAAATAAGAGCAACTTTTTTTTTTTTTTTTTTTCCCCCCTGAGGAACAATACATTTTTACTCTAATGCTGACCTTCTCCCTTCTAGCATTTGCCCAATTATCATCTGATCACTGTACAGGAAAAGTTAACCACAATTAAAAGCAACTGTTCCTATATTCTCCCCTTCCCCAAATAAAATCTGCAAGAGCTGCAAAAGATAGTACCTGAAATAAGACTGCCAAATTAACTATGATGTTGAGTATTATCGCACTACTAAAACTTGGGAAGTACTTTTTTGGGGGTAAACTTTGGCTAACCTAATAATATTCTTTTGATACCTGGATGAACTTCAGAAATCACAATCACCAGAGCTACTGTAAGATTAAACGAAAAGGTGAGGGAAAAATACAGCATTAAATATTCTTATGTATCAAATATGTTTTCTTAAAAGAACAACCTATTCACAAATACGTAATCACCTTAAAAATAAAATTGAAAATTGTAGATAATATATATCACAGGTCTCATACTGCCTATAAAAGCATTACCATTTTGTAGTTATAATTAAGAGCACACAGGATTTATGCAATGGTATTTCACACAGTGAATTTGTATTTTTCTTTAGGAATATAAGCTCATGCTATACTCAAGTTAAAATGAAAGAAACACAAGTCCCTGGGGATATTACTGTTTTCCTGCGGTATGGAAACAAATAAGCCTAGATTTATTTCAAAACTACATTTCATTTTTGAAAAAGGCCATAAATAGAAGTGGGAGAACACTGACATTTCATAGAAGGTACTTTGTGACACTCAAACTTGATTTTTAAATCACAAAGTTTTAATTAATAAGTAAAATATAAAAAAGGTTCTTTGCATTGTTTTCACATAATTTGTTCAATCTGATGGACACAGAGTTTTTAGTCTTTAGTACTGGAGGATCACTGAGTGTTTGCAGCTTCTTCCCAGTACAGCTTAACCTGAAAAAACTATGAAAGACTACTGTTAGTCTTGTTCTGAATGTGTTTGATGTTCAAGCTTATTTTTCTTTGAATGGCCAAATAGTATAGATTTGCTTATCCTGCTAGACAAAAAATAAGATAAACTTAAGAGGAACAGTCCAGGGAATGCAAGCTATTCTATCTTCTAAACTTTTAGGCTGACTTTTTTTTAGGCAGTTCTCCAGTACTGAGCTCACTAAGTTCTGGAAGTTCAGATGCTGTAATTCCCTTTCTCACACAGTCCACAGCTTTTAGGTCCTTTCACAAATTGCCACCGATCCACTGAAAACCAAGCAGGTTATTTCTTCCCTCTGCTGCTCTTGGCAGGCTGCTCCAGAACCCTATCTGTCTCATGGTGAGAAACCTCCTTTCAAGCCAAACACATTCAGGGGCAATTACACTAATTTTGTTCTGGTGCTGCTACTGCCCTTTAGCTGAAACACCTATTTCACTTCCTTCTCTGGTGCCTGCCCCTGAAGGAGTAATCACATTCCTCAGCCTCAATTGTACTACATTTAACAAGCCAAGCTCTTTTTGTCCCCTCTGCATGGCAGGCTTTCCATTTCCGTAATTACTCCAGCTCCAGCTGTCCCAGCTCAAATTATTTTCCATGAACATGGGTAAACAAAACTTGGGTGAGGTCCCTCTACTGTCCTATACGAGGTCATGAATGCTCTCCTATCACTACCAAAATGCACCTTCCCACTGGCTAGTACCACAGCCTGATTTATGGCCTCAGCATGCAAGCACCTCTGGTACCTAGGATCCCAGTAGGTCTTTTTTCTTACTTGTTAATTCGTGATTGAAGGGGGCATCTCAGTACAGAAACTTATAGCCTGTAAGGCTAAAGAAAACAAGTCCGGTACTCCTCTATCCCTAAAGCCACATACGCACTACACAGAAGTAGGGTCTAAGACTGGGTGTATTTTGTACCTCTTTAGCCCATGGACATGATGGTGATGATGACTACAATGACTGCGATTGTTAGTATTATTACAATTGTGTGGCTTTTTTCAGCTCAAGGCACCTGAAATAATGAGAACCTCCTGTTGTAGCCAACCACTGTAGTATTTTTATGCCACAAAATGGATGTTATGTGCAGCACAAGGGTGCAGTATGAAAGCATATTGGAACCTTTGAAACTGCAAAGCCAACACTGGTGGTGCCAACACTGACAGTGTCTTGTCCATTCAATCTGGCTGTAAGGAATGGTGTTTGGAGCACACTATTCCCAGAGACACATCTGACCATTCTATTGAAGAGGGACAGCTGGCATAGCCTAAATCCACATAAGGGAGCATGCTAAAAATTAGGGTCCGAGCTAAAAATTAAGCAGTACAATCAGTAGCCACTGCCTGATCTCATGACCTAGCCCCATTTTGTAGTAGATTACAGTGTACATGTAATCTACACGAATGATCCTGCATTTTCTAAAACCTAATTATATTACATTTCTGTTACTATAAACTTCAAAGTTCATCTTGTTCGTCTCATCCCACTATCTCAATCCTCTTTCTCTGTTGACAGTCTTCCTAAATTTGTGTCAACTGCAGCAGCAGAGCACTACAACGTGCTATGGTATTATTAATGAAAACACAACTAAGTCCATTAACTTCTTAATCTTTTGGAAATTCTACTGCTTTTTCCCCCTCAAGCCAGTATTTTCTTTTCAATAAAATCCACTGTCATGTCCCGTTAGCCAGCTCTTCTGCTTCCTAATATTTCACATACTAAGTTCCATCTTCCCCAGTTTTATAAATAGTTTTTGTCATTCCTCCCTAAAAATAATTTGCTGTGTTTCAGTATTATTCCTGCCATTTTAGATTCCTTCAAAAATATTAATTCAAAACTGACAGTCTTATTTGCAAATTCTCTCAGACATCTGAAGTATAAACTATGCAGTTCTCCAGTACTGAGCTCACTAAGCTCTGGAAGTTCAGATGCAGTAATTCCCTTTCTCACACAGTCCACAGCTCCTTGTGCTTAATCTCAGTGAAGCTTTGAAGTGTACAAAATCCAATTCTTCATTACTCCTCTATGTACAGAGTTTAAGGATTTAAAAGTGGCATAAAATTGCCAAAATATGAGTCTTTTACAGTACTACAACTTCATTTTTATTACATCTTCATGGAAGATTGTCTTCAGTGTTGTCTTAATACTCTTCAATTAAACAGTTATTTAAATGTGTGATTTAGTTCAGAACCTCAGAATAATAATAATTTAGTTTCACAGCAATTAACAGATGAAACCTGAGCTTTTCAAATCCTGACCCTACCGGTCTGTTGCTAATGAGTCCAAATTGTACTGTTAAAATAATTACAAAATTGAACTTTATTTTAACTTTACATTTATATTAGTATAACTTTAAGCATGCTTTAATGAAATAGCTGTAATACCTAGTAGCAATAAAGTATGTTTATGAATTTTTCATTTTATTAAAAGTGTTCTCTCCCTTAAAAGTAAACAGTATCAAACATCCTGCTATCAATTCCTTACGGCCTGTTGCTGAAAGGCATAATATTTTCTTTCCATCATGTAGGTTCTGAAAAATTAGATGGTTATAGTATTCTTTTTCAATACACATGCTACTTCAGAACAAACTTCTCAGCTATTCTCCCCAGCTACTTCCAGGAGCTCCTAAATTTGACATATCTCTAACACAAGTAATTGAAGAAATGGAAGATGAAATACAGTGTCTATCAGAGGGAGGGAGCAGATAAGGTCATGTACTGATAAAGATGTTTTACTATTTTACATCTGTTAGCATGCCAAAGATCACTGGCTACAGTAAAGTGATGAGGTCCTGATTCATTTTGGGATGTACTCCACTTTCTGGCAGTTCAAACAGTTTGGTAGGGTTTTTTTTTTTGGTGGTGGGGTTTCTTTGTTTTGTTTTGTTTGTTTGTTTTTGTGGTTTTTTTTCAATTATTTGCTTGGAGGGGTGGGGGGCTGGAAATCTGTTCCAGTTTCCCTGAGAAGAGTGGGTTCAGCAGAGGTATGACAAGAAGTGCTCCTCTCCTTTAGCAACTCTCAAACTGGAACACCAGGTTCAGTGAAACTTTCTAACTATCCTAAAATGCATTTGTGCCTGACACATTCTGAAAGAGACTACACAAAGGTGAATTGAAAGAGTTTCGTGCCTCTAGTTATGTGTTGGTGTTTGCTGTTGTTGTTGTAATTTTATTTTTTTAATTTCACTTTCCTAACAAGAGAAAAGGATTTGCTTTTTCTTCAGTGAGATGTATAAAGATCCCTCTAAGAATATTTATTCTATTTTCTTCACCTCTTGTTCTCTCTATTAAAAGACACAGTATAACAAAAAGCATATTCTGATTAGTATTCCACAAAATAACCAACCCCTTGGGATTATTCTCCTCTCAACAGCTGAAAGAAAAAGATAGGAGCTAGAGCCTTTTTATCATAAAAAGCTGTCTTTCTGTACAGTCTAAGGGGCAGTTTACTTATTATTTGTACACTCTTGAATTCATTCCAGCAGCCTGTTTGACTGTAAGAACTACTTACACCTGCAACACAACACAAAAGCTGACTTCTAAAAGTTGTTCTTGGTCCCACCTTTGCCAGCCCCTCTTGACCAAGCTTCCTCTGTCTCTCTGGAACTAAATGAATTCCAAAGTTAGCAACTTTATGACTTCCACTGACTGAACGATGCTTAGAGGGAAAAAAGCTACTGCAGCATCGTCTTTTCAGAAGCACTGCGCACAGTCTGACCTACCACTAATATGTAGAAGCACAGAAAAATACTTCTTGGAGACAAACCTACCAACTCATCTGATTGCTGTTCTTCTCTCTCTCGCAAAGACAGCTAACTGTAAGATTCTTCTGAAGAAAAAAAATACTCCGACATTTATATAGAAAGAGGTTGAAACATAATCTACTTATGGTCTGACTGAAAATATCCATGTAGACAGAAACATACACTGCACTTTGCCACATTTATTTTCTGACATCAGATGCAAAGTAATAATGTGTGAGCAGGAGGAACACTTTAACAGAAAAGAACAACCAACAAATGCCTCTGTATGCTCCACCTCAACAATACAGTCCAAAAGAAGAATTATTTTAGAGAAGTATAAATGCATTCTCAGACAAAAGGACTGAGGAAACTGATCGTTTTATACTAGAAAACTCTGGCCAAACTGAAATCCCCCACTTTCAAGATGGATTCAATCATAAATAAAGTCCTAAAAATAAATCGTAGAAGAGTGAGTTGTGGCTTATAGAAAATGTCTTTCCTACTTTAGCAGACAGTCATTTCAGGTCTGCTCTGTATATCATAAAAATAAATTTCACTTTAAAAAGCACCATATTACAGAAAATGGAAAGTAAACTCCTATCAAGTGCATGAACACTTATTCTTTTACAGTGCACTTCCTAAATAGTGAAGATTTTCACATAACCTCTACTCCTATTAGAGGTGGTGGTGATGCTCATGGTACTCTCAAAAGTTTTATCATCTTCATTCATTTTTAAAGAACATTAAAAACTTGCATGTTGTGGTCACCCCAACAAATAAGCAGATTAAAAGAAACAAACAAAACCAACCAAAAAAAACCCCTATTTTTTTTGCTCAAAGATACAAGTAAATGAAAGCTGCCTTATATAGATTGGTGTTAATGAATTTGCATAAGTATCTGTCATTGTCACCTACGATTCTTCCTCTGTGGTTCACTGTATTTTAGCTACAGTTCTCAGGCTGCTGAGAATGGATGCAGGTTCACTTCCCCAGAAGGTGATCAAAACATCTAATTTTCTTTCACTGGGAGATTTTCTCACAAATGACTTTTTGCCTGAATGCCCTTCTCTAAAATCTCAATAAAGCTTTTCACAGGCAAAATTATCTTTTACCATTTACAGTTTCTTTTCTTTTAATTAATAACCCAGGATATAATTGCAATATGACATTTCAGAGAGTGCAATTATAGTTTAATAAACCACGCAGGGCATTTAAAGGCAAAGTGCCCTCGGTTTTCAAGTACTCTGCATTATTTGCATACTCTTTGACATGCTTTGTGGCTTAGCCTGATGTGGCTTTTCTAATTAGAAATAAACAGAAGTTAATCATTCAGGAGGCAATGGGAAAGGGAGAGTCAGAATAATATACCTATTTTGCAGTTACATCTTAATTCCATGCAGTAATATCTTAATTCCATGCAGTAATTTAGACATAATTTATCCTTTTTTACCCTTTTTCTTTATTTTTTTTCTTTTTTCTTTTTTTTTTTTTCTCCTTTCTCATTTTGACACTGGAAAAGGGAAAACAAATAAATAAACAAACAAAAAAACCCAACAACCACACAAACATGATTTACAAATGTTAAGGCAGAATAGAAGTTCTGTTATTTATTTAAGGGTGTATATATCACCTCTGTCCACACTGGATTTTCTGAGTAAAACCTTGTAGCATATTTCCACAGAGAACAATAAACACAATTAGTTAACTAGATGATTCAGAAATGAAGAATTTGATAAGGATAACACCCAAGTTGTAAATGGAATCTGCATGACTCATTTATCACTTAGTCTATCATATCACTCCATTACTCATTTCCTAATATTTTGAGACTAACTTCAGTGGCGATAATTACTTGGGAAAAAAAGTACAAGCAAAGTATCTACGAACAAGGTCAAGCACCCATTCCACCCAAAGACTTTATTAAATAAAACAACTGTTCAGCTGCTGTCTTGCGGAAGGTCAGAAAAGATAAGGAAGCTGTGTGCATGCAAACATTTTGACACACTTCACAGTACTGAGAGGGAAATGCTTAAAATAGTCACCCTACTGAATAAGTTCTGGTTTAGGACATGTAATCTAGCCTCCACTCTCAAACTGTACTATTTTCCAAAACAAGTCACAACCAGAACTGTCAAGGTCTTTGGGTGCTCACTGATACTGACAGACATCTCAGGACCTTCTCAAAACTACTCACTTTGATTGGAAGTCCTCTTGAAAATATGATCTCTTCCTACTTCAGACTACTTCTGAAGTCAGCTATTTTTACAACAAATATTTGTTGTGATGAATCATGCTCTGAATGAGGACAGAATTAAGAAATAAGACCAACTTACTAAGGAAAACAGTCAGGAATCTGATTAAAAAAAAAAAAAAGAGGAAAAAAATGTTCTTTTTATTATTATAGTAATGATAGAATAAGAAACTGTATATTATCTATTTTTTTTGCAGTTCTCTACTTAGCCTTCTTCTAAAAGCTTACCTTCAAATATTGATTTTCAACTATTATCCAAATAAATTCATAATAGTTGTTACTAAATGTATGTAAATTTGCAAGCTAAAGGTTCTGTGAAGTATGTAGTATGTCTTCATTCTTGCCGTACATATAGTCCAGGTGCATTAAATTCTATCTGACTACTTCTTTCTTTTCTGTGTGTGTATTTGGTATTGTGCATGCTTAAGTCTTTTGCTAGAATGGGCCTTCAAGGAATACCCATTATTCATTTGGGCCCTCAATATTCTCACCACTAATTTAGTAATCTCAAAACAGAGAACTGCAAGGTACAATTAGTTATGTTCAGCTGTTCAGCACTATGTACATTATTCAGTCTAAAGAAACCTCATATTAAATACCAGAGGCTTGAAAGAGCTTTGTTTCACTTTTCTTTTTTTTTTTTTTTTCCCTTTGTTTTGTTACTTTCATTTAATAAAGAATGTTTCAAATGCAGGAACTTTAAATCCACAGCTGCTAGAAACACTATAGAAAAGCTCCCCACCACCAGCTGCCTGCCTTATGCTTGAGCTGTAAGACTTTCTTTTGCTAAATTCCTATGGAACTCCTAATGAAGCATTTGGTTCATAAGGTGGTTAAAAGCAGTTGGCATTTTTATAATGAGAAAACCCCCAGTTCCAGTAAATGGAAACTGTTCGCTCTATGTGCTCATCTTTCCAGCACCTGTGGGAGCTGCTACCAAAGCAGGTGGCCAAGAGGATGAAAAGATGGATGAAGGAAAGAAGGAACCAGACGGACAAGCCTAGGTGGTATTCATCTAATTCTTCTTGGTTCTTTTTCCTTGTTTCCTCTTTTCTGTCTCTCTGCATATTCTGATCTGAAAATCTGTTGCCCTTCTTCAGAACATTCTACAATTTGACAAGCAAACTAAATGAACATATTAATTCTGCTTTTACAGGGCTCCAAGTAGTGAGCAAAATAAATGTTCATTTATAATAGCAAAAATGCTAAACATGTGTTTATGTCTGCAATAAAATGTCTTTCTGATTATGTGATTCTTCCATCCCATAAGCACAAAATTGTTTCACAACAATTCAAAGACATTTCTGAATTTATCTTTCTCACTTCCTGATTTCCCCAGCATTTTACATCTTTCTGAGCCACCTCACTTCATTCCTGAAATCTCTTCTAATAAACATGTAAACCATTACTAAAAAGCATATAATTAGACTTAAATCAATAACTGTATATCTGGATTGTGCAGTGGCAAAAGTCAGGCAATTCCACAGAAATAGCCCCTGAGGAATATCCTCTGCTACTCTACGAGGTTTTAGTTTTTACTCTCTGAATTTTGACTGATTAATACGAAACGTACCTTGGCATTTTTGCTGCTTATAATGCAAAATGTTTGCAACATTCAGCAAGATACACTTACATTTGCCCAATATTTCTAATACGAACAGTGCCTTAAATTTTCAGAATTGCAGTAGCAGAGTTTTATTAGGCTTTTTTTCCCACCTCTGTTGGTAAAAGCTGTAGCTGTTTAACATTTTTAAATGAGAATTAAAAAATCTGTTTATTTGATTTAATCAGTTCATTGAGCATTCTCTTTGTACCTCTATTCCCTTGAATGGGGATGTCAAGGCATGCGATAGCACATCGCCGTGAAAATAATCTCAGGAGATTTTCCATCGCTGCCATTTATAATAAGAAATGCATTTTAGTGCTAAAGAGACAGCTATAGTCATTACAGGGGAAATCTACTCCTCCCCATGCATAAGAGCAGCAGCAGTCTTTGACCAAACAATTGTGGAGGTCTTCAAGGTACAGAATTCATTTACAAAGTGTGAGCTGGCTCTGTAGCCCCCCACAAAGCCCCTTCCACTCCACCACCTCTTTTTTTTTTTTTTTTTTTCAGCCTCTAGACTAAAAAGCAAATGTAGTTACCTCTTAGTTTACCTCCAGAGCTTCCTACTGTTACACTATATTCAGAGACTGCCATGAACCCACCACTCTACTCTGCCACTAAGTATGAGCACTACAGGATCCACCAGGAAAAAGAGCCTTCCATGTGCAATTATGGATAGACTTTCAGCATATAAATGCATGTGGTATACATAGCATTAGACTCTGAATTAATTTCTGTGTTTATAAAAACCACACCCATTTTTACCTTAGAATTGAGCACCTTTAATTAGCTTCCAAAGAAATTCTTTTCAGAGACATTGAGTAAATGTGTCTACTGTCTCTAGTAAAGGCTGCCGGAACCTCAATCAGGACAAACCTATTTTAGATGTTTCAATATAATTTCAGCTTCTTGCACTCAAAATTGAATGTTCTTGGCCACAATCTGTAGATACACATATAAAGGAGCTAAGTTAAAGAAAATTATGCTGCAAGAGCAAAGCAAATTTTTCATCTGGGAAAGAAAACATAGGCTGTCCCACCTATCTTATTATGTATAAAATGTCTTTTTGATCACAAAGTCAGTTTTCTTCCACTCCAGTCTCCAATTCACTACAATATTTTTCCTGATACTCACCCTGCTTCTTTTTACAAACTCATTAGTGCCTGAAGTTACACTTCACGATTAATAAATAAATAAATAAATCAGCAACATGCTGCAAAGGATTGTGCAATGCTTTCTAGCATTCATTTGAATGACATGCCCACCCAATAAGTCAGGTAAAATAAGTCGATAAGGTTATCATGATTGCTGAGTCATTCTCTCCCTGGAGAACTACACAATCATTTTGAGTAAGGCAATTTTTGCCTCTTACTGAGACAGAAAAAGTTGAGTCATTACCCCTCCTACCTCAAAGAGAGATGACTTGGATTTCCCACTAAATTGCAGCTCTGAACTTCCAACGACCAATGGGAAAACAGACTTCTAGTGTTGATTTAGAAGGACCATAAAGTCTCTCAGGGTTTATCACTGTCAGGCCTGAAGTGCATTTTGTTATTTTTTCAAGTGAAACAGTTACTTTAATTTGTAACACTTATGTTCTTTTACACTTCCTGTTATGTAGGACGGGTGGTTGCCCTCAACTGCGCAACTGAAAAGGCTTCTGGGATTTCTACTGAAGTTTATGTCTGCTGTTGCTATTTGAACATGCATGTGTATGTGTAAGCTTTAGTCTGCAGAAACACTGTGGATATCAATCACAAAATTCCCAGCTCAAAGAAGCAGCACAATACAACCCCTGTGAAGTCACTAGATCCTTGCTAGTAGGTAGCAAATCCTCAGCTACCTCAGCTCAGGCAGCAGGACAATTTTTGTTCAGCTATATGTAAAGGAATAATAAATTCCTTACATGCAGCAGAGTTACCTGAGAATCTTATCAAGTGACACTCAGAGCAGAACACAACCATAAATAGCAGCAGATAAAACAGCACAGCATATGCAGTGATGCTTACTTGTTTATGTTACAGTTTACTGTGATTTAAAAGATTTGTTAATACAGAACTGAAGAACTGAGTCTAGGGAACCACGGTAACCACATTCCCATTGACTTCTTCTAGAGACAGATCTCAAAGGCTGCAGAGTCAGATTATTATTATTTTTTTTTTTAAGGCACTAAATGGATGTTTTTAAGCCTCAGTTTGCTAACTACATGACCATATAGCCCAGAGCAGCAACCAAGGACACTACAAAGTATTTTACAAAGAAAGGATAATTTTCATACCACATTTTTTGAGTGAAATTTAAAGGCTGCTCAGTCAGAATGAAACTTGACTTTGATCTGATGTCCACTCCAGGGAAAGCGTCTTTGAAGAGTGCAACCCCTTCCCTCTGCACAGCCAATTGCACTGACTAGAAAAAACTTGCAGCTTCCCCAAAGAGCTGGTTCAGGAATTCATTCACTGTATTGAGAAGTAGGTTTTGAAATGAGCTTGGGATCCTGACTTACTCCACTAACTAAAGATACCTGGTAAAATATTCAGGGCTTCTCAAGCAACAGAGAAAAATTACAAAAGCAATTAAAGACAACTTAAGTGTCAGTTTAACCACTATGTATTCTAATAAGAACAGAGTATCTCACAGATACCTTTTGTACCACCTCAAAAGTACCCACATGCGTGAGAAACTTTAAGGTAACAAATTCAGGTGGGTAGAAGTGACAGACACCAGAGCTGCCCTGTGCAGCGAAGCATGCAGAGAGGAGCTTTTCCACCTGCTGTAATGAATCCTGTGTTAGCACATTAACAAATCACTTTCTTCTATTCTGATTTATCTTTGCCATCAATTAGATAAGTTTTACTTACGCCTTAGGGCTGTGCTGTGTTGACACTTGCTATGCACTGTTCCCCCAGTGAATTTATTAGCCAAAGATGTAATTTAATCAGTGATTTCAATTTACCACCAGCAAATCACATTTACCATTGTTTCTAATAATATTGTTTTTAAACAATGTGGTACGTTGTTGTGTCTCACTTTTAAATAATGTCTTCAGTATTATCAATCTGCTCACAATAAGCCTCAACCTGCACAAAAGAGTGTGCCAGGTCCCTGGAGGAGCAATTCTCTATTCTTCCATAGCATACCACGCATGTCAAAAATATAATCAAAATTAAAACTAATGCCTCAGGACATCTGCTTGTCTGCCTTTTCCTGCCTTGTTTCCATATATCCTAAAAAGCACTCAGATACAAAACACTGAATCAGAGCATCATATGCACATTGATTAATAAATTACTTTCATACCTGAGTTACAGTTCTGTTACTTTCTGTATACTGATTCCAATGGTCTCAATAAAATGACTTAAGAGAAACCAAGACACCAGATCAACTAAACCTGTGGGAGTACGGTAAGAGTGATGGAAACAGGAGCCACTACTCTGTTTGAGCATTTCCTCAGTCATCTTTTATCATTACTTTGTGATATTAACATTCCCTGTGAATCATGGTTACATCTAGGACAAGAGATGAAGCAGTCAAGGAACAGTTATCATAATAAATAATATCCCATAATAAGAAAAATACCATCTGATTTCCATGGATATCTGAGTTGATTATGCCAAGAGCCCCTCAAGTGGCTTACACCTTGTAGTGGCTGCAGCAGGAAAGACTTTGTGAGGTTCCCACCTACCAACGCTGCTCAACAGCCTCCCACAGGGAATGGACTGCAAAAGAAAGGTGATAGAGGCCCTAAAGTCACAACAAAAGAAGTCCATACTAGAGATCCTACATGCTCGGCAAAAATGGTAACAGACTTCCTCAGAGATTTTCTTGGCCTATAATGCTGAAGACCTGTGTTTGCAGCTTATGAGTAATTCCTTGCCATCCTTTAGGCCTTAATTCTGTTGTTACCTATTTTTCAGTGGCGTGGGGAAATAAGGATTGTTATGATTTTTTTAAATGCATAACTAAATAAAAGAAAAACAAGGGAATACTGAAGACCTTCCTCCAAATAAATATGACATATCATTTTTAAAATACAGGCCAGTTTGAATATCTACCAGTTTTGCATACAAGCTCAAAGCACTGAGTAAAAAGGTGCTGCAACAATGGGCTTCAAAAGGAAAGAAAAAAGAGGAGATGAATGATGAAAGATTAATAAGTAATGAATTAATTAGCACTTAAAAGATATACTCACTTATTAAAAAATAGGTTCTCTCATTCCAGCCATTCATAATGATCTTTAGTTGACATTAAAATGAAACCATGAATTACAGATTATTATTTCTAGATAATTTGGTATGTATATAAATTCTTTAACTTTAACTGATGTCGAACATTAGGCTGTTATTGAACAGTATTTTGTAATTTATTGGTTGCGTTGTTTAAACAATTTTTACTACGTTTTTATATACTCTGCTTAGGGTCAAAAGTTAACATTTTTCATTCAATACGAGGGAATGTGGACTTCCTTAAAATTACTAGCTGATATGGTTAATGAGTCTCAAAAATCTCATATGAGGAATAAACCTCTGTGAATAACAGTATTTTATAACCATTTTTAATGAGTAAAAACTGATCATAGCAACAATGAACTCAGTGAGAAAAGTATTTGTAAGTATTAGTCTCTGTTGTACAATTTAGTTCCTTGCATGCACAGTTATAATTAGCAAGAATTACAGAAAGCAAAGAAAAGCTAACATCTTAGGTATGATTAAACTTGAATATGCTTTTCCTGGGGTTTCAAAGGCTTCTTAGGATGGTACAAATAGGTGAGGATGAAGACACCCAGTTTTTCAAACTAAAGAGGCAGATGTGTAAATTCACTTGAGGAACGTGTATGTTTTCTGAAAATTAAATTTGAAATGTGAAACAAAGTTCCCTCAGCTGTAGGAGACTGTAGGTCTCCAGCCTTTCAAGTATATGCACTCCTCAGTAGCTTTGCAAGGCTCAGTCATATTACTTTAAATAATGCAGGTCAAATCCTCAGATGAAACGACTTGCCTTTTTGGAAGAACAATAGGGACAGATTGCAGGCAGATTGTCCCAGCTGGCATATCTAACCTTCGCCTCTCTATCAGCCAATATAACAAATATATTAAGGAAATAAGATTATATGGTCAGGACTGTTTTACTAAGTATTGTAGTTGGTTTATATATTACATAACAGACTCAAAAAATGGCTGTGGTAGGTCCACATTGGCACAGACGTTCATCAGAATCAGGAACTGCAGCTAAGCATTTTTAGGCACCTAGAAATCCAGGCCACTGTATTGCCTTGGTTTTGTAAGTGGTTTTGGTTATCTGCCTGCTGTCGTCACCAACCTACAGCATATTCACAAAATGAATTAAGATCCAGGTATTCATTTTGTGCAACTGTAGAGTAAAATCAGCTTTCAGTTGCATGGATACAATCCTGTGGAATATGCTTTAAAGCAAACTAATACAAGTGGGGTAAGAACAAAAAGCCCTACAAGCCCTCAGAGGACAAACCATGATACCTTCTGAGGCTCACTCCTTAATTCACAACATAGAAAATAATAATGTGGACTTGTGCCTGATTTGCTACAAATTTTATTCCTTACTTGGCCTTTTCCTTCATCTGTAACACAACAAGAATAAAGTTCTTTACACTGCATATAATTTGTGCTAGCACTCATCTTCCTATTGAAAAAGAAAATAATTTGTTTCTAAGTGAACCTAAGGTTGAGCCACATTGTGTTTAAAGAAGGAATAATGGATTAAAAAGTAAACAAATCAAACAACAAGAACAACAGCCTCAGAGCTTTCCAGATATCCAGATGGGACTATTGGTTGGGCAATGAAATTTTCCTGCATTATGTGTCCTCAAAGGTCAGAAGACAGAGGCATACTACCACACAGTGTAGCCTGAATCATCTCAGTGCTAACAAATAATAAAGATAGGGCATTAGAGATTTCAGAGGTATTGTCACAACAAACCAACCAACCAAAAAACCCCACCACAATAAAAACAACAAAACAAAACCAAAACAAAATACCAAATCCTTTGTGCTTCATCATTGCACTGAAAATATTATCCAGAGACAGTTTAGGTTTGCAGCTTTCAGAGGAGTCAAAATCAATGACATTCCATTCTCAGGAAAATATGGCCAAGACAGTCCACTGTTGATCGAAGGTCCTGTGGATTTAGGTTTGCTTGTACACTATGAGTTATGTAAGGGAGCTGGGTATGATGCTAGTTAGGCCAATAAAGCATGGACTTGTATAAGGTTATCCACTTTGATAGTTAAAAACCAAAAATGGTTTAATCAAAGTCATCAATATGCAAAGCTCACTCAACGACTCAGCAGCTACGTAGTTCATTACTTCCACCTGTAGGATGCCTTTTAACTTACCAATTTCTAATACAATTATTAGAATAATAACACAATGCAAGGCAGCATAAACCATGCGAGGGCATTAAGAGCTGTTACCTCCCACTGAAGACACAGTGCTTGGCACCTTGCAGGATCACACCTGGAAGTTTCACTTATAGCTAATGGGAACTGGACTGGCCTAAGACAGTCCTCTTTGGATGGCTAAAAACAAAGGCATCTTTGGATAGGGACACAGTGAAAAAGCTCAGATCCCTTTTTGATGAGAGGAATTAAGGGGAATGAATGGAAGAGCAAACAGACTCAAAATACATAGTCTCAGTCTGCCAGACACAGGATATATGAAGACAGCATGCTGGTTTTTACATTACTTTGTGAATATGTTACTGCAAAATGAAAAATTGAGTAAATTAACTTCCTTGAAGGGTGTCCAAAAACTTGCACTCCCAAAGGGTGAGATCTACAAAACAATAAATGTTTTGTACAATGTTTTGTTTGCACAATTATTCTTAATAAAATAAGGATGCCTTGATACATGTTTCATTTTCTGTGACAGTCCAAATTGGTGATGCTGGGAAAGCTGTTCAGGCATGTGACCTTCCTCTTCACAACTACAATCAGCTCTTGTTTATAAGTGCTGATATTTTGTTATGCTGGTATAATTTTCTATCTTTCTATATTATCTGCACCATAAATTGCATTATAGATCTCATTTTATAATGACTTATTTTTTGGATGAAAATTCTGTTTGTACGATACTGCAAAAAACTCTCTAGGCAAAACTATATTGGCAGGTGTGGTTTTTTTTTTTTTCAACCTATTATTACCAATAGTACTTCATATTTCTGCCACAAGTCATTTACTGATACCCAAGTGCTATATAAACAGTAATTAATTAGGTTTCTCAACCTGCTGCTGAGGTACCATGGCTATTATTCCCATCGTACCAAGAGATTAAATGACTTGTTCAAGGACGCAGAAACGAATCAGAGATTCAGATGGAAGGTTTGAATCCTAGGTGCCTGCTTTTAATGGTGACCAGTACTTCCTCTCCTTTTGCAGGAGAGAATCCATTATAAAAAAATGTAATGAGTAATCAGTTAAACATCTAATAGTACATTACACAGACCATCAGTATCAGTGCACATAAATTTATGGTCTCCAAGCATTTCATCTTCACTCCAAGACAAATAACTTCAACAATAATGAAAAAGGAGATGTATTAGAAAAAGAGATCAGAGGTTAATTGTTATCACATTAAACTCTAAAAATATGCTCCCCTTTAACACCTTGTGACAGATGCCAGGAAAGCAGACAGAATCTGTCACAAGGGAACAAAAGATGCTAATTTGCAGATAAGACAACTATAGTCTACAGTAATAAAGTCAGTTCTTGTTGTTTCTTAATAATGAGCTGTCAGATGGCAGGATTATAGTGTGGTTTGACATGAAACTACTTGTCACAGAGAGCCACAGTGTTGTGACGACACTCACCTCCTTCGCTCCACTGGGATATTTCAATTCCATTACTTATAAAATGGAACCCAATTTCCTACGTAGTACAAACCAACTTTGAAACCCTTAGTGCAATTCTGTGGGGCGGGCAGGCAGGCATGAGGGAAACCACTTAATGGGCAAACAAAATCATATTACTAGATTATTATTTCTCACAAATAGACTCCCTGCTCTGCCTGATACCCCCTGTCTTTTCCCCCTTGCCCAGGGGCACAACACAGTACCATGCAGCATATTGCCTTATGAATCTTCTTCAAGTACCCAATTATCCTGGTGCACCAGACTTGTCATTACCATGACAGCTGTGTGCAGAATGCAATACATGCTGTCAGAGGTGAAAGATTGTACACAGGCATCCTGCATTTCCATTACAATGTGGAAAGTGAAGGGGAAGGAACAGACAGACACAAACGCACACACCCCCTCAACAAACAACTTTGCTAAAGATGCTGATTAAAAGCAGAGGTTAAGATCATTTTTTTAAAAATTGTAATATAATTGCCAGACATTCTGGTGCTATCTCTGCCTCCAGCAACATACCTCCTGTGTATTTTTTGTCATGATAATCAATGAGGTGGTGTAAGTACATTTTGAGCACTTTTAACAGAGTTAAATAAAACAGTCCATCAGCCTGCAGTTCCTCCAGAAGGAGAATTTAACTTTGTATTTTCTTCCTCTGACCAGTTTTGTTTTTACAAAATAAATACCCCAAAACCACTTACACACAGAGACCCACCCAACTCACAAACCCCTGAGGGCTGTCACTGCAGTAAGTGAGCTGTGCTGGCTCAAAATAGGCTCCCAGGTATAGGAAGGGGTACAGAAGTGATGTAGGACACTTACCCTCTAGGAGAGCAATACTGTCTGAGCACAGAGATCTGACCCAGGCCACATCTGGGAAACTGCATTGTGATGGATCAAAACAGGCACTTGCGGGGCAGAAGGTAATTGATGTTACCCCTCTGAGCACGTGCTCATGCAAGGTGACACACGCCCTCAGTTCCCACTGATATCAATGAGAACCATACCCTGCAAGCATCATGGTCACTATCTCACAGGATCAGGCCTTTAAGGACAAATATGCAGCACAGATGAGTGGTCACAGTTCCTAAGAACGCGCTGCAGATTTTCTAATTACACACAGTGTTCGACACTTACATTCTGCATCTCACTTCCTCCTTCCTGAATTATCCCCAGCAGGCCCCTACCAATTCTTCATGCAATCATGCAGTTCATTACAGCTGTAAATATAAACATCCTTTTTTCACAACCTATCATTATTAGGAAACCAGATGGGAAAAAATACCCAGATTAACAATACACATACTGAGATTTCTTCTTCCCTTAGTAATGGATTTTCACCCGTAGAAAACAATAATTATAGTATGTATAGCTAGGACATCTAAGGATTCTTTCTAAAGACAAGCAGGCAGAAAAGTCTGTGTAACTGAAATAACTCATCATTCAAAATTAATTTCCTCTACATCAACAGAGACAAATGGAAGCAACCTGAAACCTCTGGTCAAGTATTCTAATATCAGCAATTGAGAAGATGTATCTTCATAGTCTGAATCAGAGGAGAAGGGGGCCTGCTGCACAGAGAGAGAAAGGAAGAAAACAGAGAACTCCCACTAGTCCTTTGCAAAGTGGGAATGAGGTGTTTATTACTAGGCATCAGCTGCTTGCTTTCTGTAGGATGATATAACACGCAAAACTCCTGAACAAGATCTAGAGTTATTACCCTGTGCACACACTCATTACATTTGTCTAGCTAGAGGGCCTGGAAGGTTGAGGTTATGGGGAGTCAGTGTAGCCCAGTGAGACGCCTTGCACTCAGCTTTGTGTATAACTAAAGGACAAACTCTGGTTCTTCCAAAGAGCTAAATGGAAGACTGCTCTTCAAAATCAGCATGCTGTCATTAATCATGATAGTGGTGTTCTCATGCTTGGAAAATATGACTGCTTACAGGACAATAAGGATCAGATAAGCAATCTCACTCTTATTTCAGAGTTAGTAACACAGAAGGCATAAAAAATGGGTAGACAGGGCATAAGCACTAAAAGGTAAGGATTCAGAGAATTTTATTCAGAAATTAAAACACTCTTCAATATCAAAACCTTAGTCATTCGTAACTTTGCTCCACTGCAAAGTCCCAGAAGCATCATTATATCATCTTCTTAATGGTGTACTTACACCAATTTTGACAACAGACTTAAGCCTGTTTGAAAAAAGAAAGATCTTTAGAGGTGGGGTGGGAATGATTACAGTGAGATAAGGGAGTGGAAAGGGGGAAAAAGATAAAAGAATAATAATAGTAGCAGTAATAGAGTGAGCTCTAAAAAGGTGAACTTAATACTTCTGTCTTGTCTTGTAACAGCAGCTCTGACAAAAAACAAACACAGCAGCTAATCTGACAAAGTTAAAATATCCAGATTTTTAACTAGTTATGAGAAGGGCAGCTGTTTTATAGCAGAAGGTTAGAAATTTCCATATGGTTTAGATTATTACAATTTCTTTAAAAACCTAGAACTAACAACCAGGGGTAATTCTCATATCTTTAATAATTTTTCTGTGTAAAGCTTTCATTTTAAATGATGCACTTTCTTTCTTTCTTTTTTTTTTTTAAAAAAAAAAACCAACCAAACCTAATACTTATAAAAATTTACAAATATGTGGTTTATCACACATTTCTAAAGTAAACATCTTCTCATGAAGCTGCAAGGTCAGAGGTGTAAAATGCACACATGACCATGTTAATGGTAAGAAGGCACTAGACATCTCTTAATAAATTTTATTACTAATCTTTCTCCCAAGCTCCCTTCAACTTGTTAGTTAGTGAATCATCTTCATGTTGCTGAAGCTTTGTAAATGGGAGCACTACATGGCTGGAGGAAGAGACAACTTTTCAGTCATACGATATGCTTCTTTAATACCTGGACAGCATGTATATGAAGGTTGAAGGAAGGCAAAGAGCCCTAGTCTTCAGCTTTTTAAGGGCATTTAGTGTGACTAAATCCTGGATTATCTTAGTTCTACAAAATTACTCTAATACTTAAGATCTCTTTTGGTTTTTGTTCAGTTTGGTTGGTTTTGTTTGTTTGTTTGTGGTGGGTTTTTTGGTGGTGGTGTTCCCCACCCCACCTCTCAATCTATTTTCCCTCTTGACATTTTGATGCTCCCAAATATTACATCATCTGCAATTCTGGCTGTCAAAAAATTATTTTGATAGTCTGGGATTAATAGTCTTGAACAACATTGTGCATTTTGCTAAACACATACAGATCTCTTCCTAACATGCTGTGTAGGAAGCCAGAGGTGTTACATGCAACTTCCATTCTGAAAAACGACACTGCCAAATTAGGGTATACATGTCTCAGTCTTTCTGAAAGTAAAAAAAAAATATACTATTCTTGATTAAATGAGTGAAAAATTCAGAAATATCTTGGTGATAAAAAGATCAATTTCCTTGAAACGAAAAGGAAATTGCTCACTGAATATTTAGTCCCCTGCCTCTCTGCACCCATTATATCCCCAACAACAGAAATAAAAGATACTACTCTGGGAAATTAAGACCTCAAGTTACCAGAATTCATGGGACCATTCTCAGTCCATGAGCCACTGATATCAGCAGGTTCTCCACATGTACACCAATGAAGACATATCACAGCTCCCTTTCAGGAAATCTTAATTCTAATTAAAATTAATCCTTTGATTTTGAAGGCAAGCATATTATCCCAAACCTCAACTTTTATTATTATTACAATAATTCAAATTACTAATTAAATATTCAAGATCTGAAGTTATTCTTAAAGTATACTTTAAAATTATTTAATAAAACCAAAGCAATTCAGCAATGGAAATTATCTTTTGATTTGAGGAAGAAAAAAAGCACATGTGATTCAATTTAAAAATATCTAAACCAGCATTTTTCTATTATCTCAGTACACCTATAGGACTATGTTGTATTCATATCTTAAGTTCACTGTAATTATTATTCCTGTCAATATTAAAAATCACAAAGAAAACTAGTAGATTTTAGTATAACAGGACAAAAAAATGTAACCAAGATGTTCTACCTCAGTAGAACTGATAGTGAATACTCTGCTTCCATAAAGAATTGATTTGAGCCTTTCAAAGTCCTTCTGTAGAACATCTAATGGTGCTACTCAGTGCAAGATGTCAGATGTTCCACCTGATGTTTTAACTTCAACAACAGAAATTGATACCTTTTGCCGACTTCCAATTTCCTTTCCTTTAGTCTGCTGTTATGCTTTTATTTCAATATTAGGTCTCCCCTACATAAACTCACCGTACTGATACCTGTAGGTGAGACTCAGGAGACTTGGAAAGAGACTGAGGAGTGTTTGTAGAGCCAGATATTCTAATGATCTATGTTTGCATAAGTACTAAATTCTGGTTGATTTATCAAACTGTCAAAAAATGCCTCACTGTACCTGGAATTCATCATCTGATGTCTAAGTCATAAAGCTCATCTCCCACAGCAAGCATAACAGAGAATCATTAACTTCAGAAGATTATGCTTGCACACCTAGAATGTCTTCAAGGAACCAGCAATAGCACCTAGCATGGCCAAATCACAGAAGTGCCTACTGACACGGAGGACTAACAGGCAGAAATCCTTCACCACCATCATGTGTCACTGAGCCCAAACAAAGCAATAACATTGCAGACAACTTATATTAAGGGACCACGAGGGAAGGTTCGAAACATGGAGCTCAGTGAGTTAAGACGCAGCCAGAGCTGCTCTTTGAGCATTCAGTAGAAGGAGCTCTATACTATGACAGTATGTGTCTTCAAATTGATGTAGCCATCTTGTACTAGAGAAACAGGAAGGTTTTCTTTACTGAACCTATGGTGAAACCTGAGGGTCAAAGCCTTAAAAGAAATTTTTGTATAACTGTAGGGGAAACACTGCTGCTACCTGCTGCTTGGAATAACATCAGGCAATCAAATAGTCTTCGTTTTTTCTTCACGATGTCATAATAATTTGAATTGGCAGAAGTTTAAAAAAATACCAAATGCAGCCTCATATTAGAAAGATTTGAATGTATTAGCAATGTAAGTCTTCTGGAAAATTGCCTTCACGCATAGACAGTCTTGTAATTTTCAGCTTCTCTTTCTTCTCTTACGTGTCTTTTAATAATGTGGCATATTTAAACTGCCATGGGACAAAAACATTTATTAGCAGAAATACTTGATAGTAATAACACTAGGATGAAAGTTATCTTCTTTCCTTAGCTGTGTTGCAGAGCAACAGCCCCTTGGTCTCTCCCATGCCTAAACTTTCATAGAATGGTTGCTAAATCTGTGTAGGAGTGGACCTACCAGTTTCCCTGATGTTCTCCCGCTTGTCATGACTTCAATGTCAAACCCTGCTCTACGGGATTGCACACTCAGGTCTGAAAAGATGGTCTGCTCCTTGCAGCGACAATCTGCACAAGCTTCCCAAAATATTTTAATCTTCTAATGCAGGAGCATAACATAGACCCTTATCAACATGATAGAATCAGAGGTATGGAAGAAAAAGAAGAATTGTTCTATCTAAAACAGAATTTTACTCTCCAGACTGCATATTTTAAAAGCTTTTTAGTACACCCTACTGAGCAAAGATATTCTGCATACTTTTCTAACAGTCTGATATTTAAGCACATTTACAGAGTTATAATGCAACTGTTTTGTGCAGCTGACAGGCAATAAAAGTAAAGATCATTTATGAATTTTGAATCTAATCACATTAAATTGCCAAGATGACTGACATAAACTAGGATGTAGTTTGTTTGCTTTTTTAAAGAATTTTTCCCACTGCATTTACGGTAAACAGCAGAAATGTCTTTAGCATTTAAGAAGCGCTAAGGTTGTCTAAGAAACTGTTCTCAATTTAAATCATATTGCTATTTAAAAAAGGAGAGGTGGGGGTAGAAGAAGAATTCTCCATATCAGAAAAATTACAGCCAACAAATGGCAAAATGAATTGTGACATGTAGCACGCATTGCCCAATTGCTTTTCAGTCACGGCTTGGGGCCAAGCATCACTTGTCTATTTGTTTTGCACTAACAGCTGGACACACTTGTCCATGGTAAACTGCCTTCCTAATGAATTATATTTAACAACATAATTTATAGATCTTCTCCAAAACCATAATGGAGACACTACAGAAACCTGAGATGCATTACAGGCAAGACCAACTTTCTCTTCTTACAAGGGCCCACACAATGGAGGTTTGCACAGTGAGTACTTCTGGCCACAGAAAAAGAGATGGGCTGTGCCAGTTCTCTCCAAATGTGGTGAGGGAAGATTAGAAACCTTCTAGCAAAACTTCAGCATGGGGCTACACTAGCTGCAGCACAGTGCAGCAGTCTCCAAGATAAGAAACAGGCCTACAAGCTTCTCTCTCTTTTATGTGGGATCACAGACTGAAGAAAGGCCAGTGCCACATTTCAAATCTGCAAGATATCATCCTAGATTTGGAGAAGCTGGACACAGAAGCACATGTCACATGTACTAGGTTGGGCAGGACTGAGATGAAGCTGTGGCTTTAAAACAGTTTTCAGCTGGTGTGGAAATGGTGCTGCAGAGGTCTAGTCACAGTACCCATGCAGACACCATATGTGTCCCAGCTACAGCTCTGAGTGATGTTGCTTCTGGTAATATGGTTCCCCTTGGGGGTCTAATACCCTCTCACCACATGTCCATGCATGCTTCTACTTCACTGCAGTCTGTAACTTAAAAATATACTTTAGGACATAATATCTGAGTATAGAAGAATATTGCAACTGTTCAGCTTTCCCAAATACATTCTTTGCATTTCAGAAATTAACCTCAGTTGCATACTGGGAGCTGGGATATAGCTTTTACTCTTTTGCAAGAAAGACTCTACAATCTGCAATAGTAATTTTTCATGGGGTTTTTAGATAATCATTTTAAGGACATTATAGAAAAACATCCTAAAAACTGAGTCTGTGATTGCCAAAAGAACCTGAAGTTGTCAAGGCATCTCTATTGGTTGCTGCTGAGTACTCAGCTCTGAGTCCTTTAAAAAAATTCAACAGAATTCATTAACTGTCTACTAGACAGCAATCTTGGAAAGTTCTCATTGCTTGAAATTTCCAGAGTATGACTTTTTTTTTTTTTTTTTTTTTTTTTAAGCAATGTGCACAGTGATATGTGAGTTCTAGTCTGTGTGTTTGTTCTGAAAAGGAGGGAGGTCTCTTTTGTCTGTTTTTTCAAGCAATATTCTCTAAAAATAACTAAAATAACTCAGAGTAGAGAGACAGCAGTAGCCTAGAAGAAGACTTATTAGAAGCACTCCTTGGTTATACCCACAGCAGTAAATTTTACTCTGTCAAGAAATGTTCCCATGTAACAAACCTTAGCTGTCTCTACTATTGAATGACTGGAACATGCTTTTGGGTTGTGAAGACTAGTGTGTTCCCTAACATTTCCTGCTGTGGTCCAGGGGTCAGTATACAGAGTGTTGCTAATAGGCACTCTGCCTACAGCCATGCTGCCTGTGCTTTGGAGGACAAGAAAAGTGTGAAAATGTATTATGAGTGTATTGATATGCCATAACAGTTCTTGGCATGTTTAATTTAGTAATGACAGTGTGTGCCAGTTAGAGCAGATCTCAGAGGCTGATTCAAAAGCATTCACAGCAAGCTATTAATAGATACTATGTTCAGGAAAAGATAAATGTTTTAATTTTTTGAAATACAGGTTCACCTTTGCATAGCTGGTGTGTCTACATGGCTGCAATAAATTGAAACAAGAGGCAAAGCATTACTAAAGAAGTAAAAATTACAAAAAATTTGCATAACATTTAGGGAAACAGTAAGAGCATTAAACTATGCTTCTTGGCTCAGCCAGTGAAATTTTATTTGCAAATGTAGTTAAGTCTCTACAGTGGGAGAGCATCATTTCAGGGTGAAGGTCTTCGTTAACAGAAAGAAGGTCCTTATAGTAGCAATCCTTGTATATTGTAGATACACCACCCGAGAAAAAAGCATGTTGCGCTCATGTGGAATAAACCGACTAGTGCAATACAGTAATTGCCATGAACTTTTTAAGGTCACTACTTTCTGAGCACTGGCAATAAGCAGTATAAAACCAAAGAAGATTCAAGCACCATGCAACGCTCTGCTGCAACTAGATGCATACTGTCTGCATTGCTTTTACTCATTTAGGATATAAAGAAACTTTTGTTCTTCAGAAGAGAATTGGCAACACTCCACCAAACGTTCTTATGTGCTGCACCTCAGGGGTCCAGCCATTAACTTTATTTTGGTTTTGTTTTGTCTTTCCATAAGGGTCTCCATATGCATTACCAACATATCCATATGCCTTTTCTTTTTTTCCTACAAATGAAGAATTCGGGGTTTTCTTTTTTTTTTACTAACAAAGATTTTGTTAACATTTATCTGATGAGAAATGAAAGCATGCAACGGAAATTTAAAAAACAAACAAACAAAAAACCCCACAAAAACAACAACAAGAAAACCCACCCCCACACACAAAAACATAACCAGCTTTCTTTTCCCCTCTGGAAGTCCACAAATGACCAATATTTTGCTACCATTCTCAACACTCAGTAGTCAGTTCTAATACTTGGAGTATAGCACGTGATCATGTATATTAGGAAAACTGGGACAGAGCCTTATGAACAGTATCTCCTTTTCCAAGAACATACAAAAAAAATTTTAAAAGACATATACGTTAAAAAAATATGACATACAATTTTGCTTTAATGTCTGTCTTTATATATACTGATTTTGCTTTAGCATTTTAATGTTTAAAGGAATACCATTAAAAAATTACGACTAACTACTATATTGTGATTCATTACATGTAAATGTACTTTTTTCCAGGTCATTAGGTCATTCATCTGCTATTCCTCTTTTTTTTTTTTTTTTTTGGTAGATTTGTGGATGACTACTACATAAGATGGAACAGAATAATCACAAGAAAACTACATTCTCTTTAAAGGTCTCTCTTTACTACAGTCTTTTACTTAAGTCCATCCAAATAATACTAGTTTGGACACAGAGGAGGAACTGTCAAGTGTTTACCAAAATCTGCAAATAATTGGAGAATTTAGAATTTAATGTAGAGAATAAACACATAAGTGTGGGGAGACATGTCTTCTTGTATATAATAACTTCTCATTGTATAATTTGGGTTTCTACTTTCCACATCTCTAAAGTCCTTTCTAATATATCACCTCCTGTTGTCTATCCTTTGTGTTTTTGTTTGGAGGTTTTTTGCCTTTCTTTGTTTGCTTGGGTTTTGTTTGTTTACCAATTCTTATACATACAAACTTTAGCCATCTTATTACCCAGTGATATTCTATGTATTTATGTATATATGTGTATAGCCACCAAAAGAGATAATATGTAAAAAAAAGATTGCCCTACCCCCATGTGGTGAACATCTGCAGATGGTCACTCACACAGTTAACAGCAGTAACTCTTGTAGTCAAAGTAGTTAAAATACCAAGGGTTTTTCTCTTAAATCATACTACTATCTGATCTTTGCTATTGTAGAAGAGCCTTTACCTTATCTATCACTTTAAGTCTGTCTGCATTTTAAACATTTTCTTTTCAAAGTTTAAACCCCTTGTATATTATATTTACATTATAGAAAAAATGCAAATGATATTTAAGTACACAGAATATGACTTAGCATGACAGACAGATTCTTATTTTATTCTGAACATACAGACTTATCCTTGTGAGTGTTCTCTTCTGATATTGTCCTCTCCAAGATACTTGCATGGAAAGGGAACATAAACCCTACAAAGACATCATCACCGAGTAACATGATTTTGGAAACTGAAAGCTGGATTCTATAATCAAGTAGCTACACTGAGAGATAGGAAAAAACCAAGCAAGTTAATCATACTTAGAAATATCCACAGTGCAAGTTTGCAAGGAAAGAAATCACTGTCACAAAGAAGCACCTGCAAAACTATATTGTTCTTACAATGAAAACACACAGCTTATCTGTGTAAATGCTTTAAGCACCATTTCCCCCTCAAACATAGTTGAAGGATGCTGGCAACACCTCTGCAACCTTTTTCATATAAAAATGCAACCAAACATGTTCATGTTCAGACCAGCCATAGGTCAATACAGCTCCTGACCTCTGACTTTATTTGCAGTAACTGCCAGCAACTCCCAGGAAGCCTGTGATTTCTATTGCAACAATGATGATACTTTACCTTTCTTTCCTTCCTCTGCCTTTGTCAATCAGTTACTCTGTCTTAAAGTAAGTTTTCTGTTAGTCCTGTCCCACTGGCCACTAATCCTGTAAAAAAACTTAATACTTTCTAGTCACCACAAGCAAACACAACATGAAATGTAACACTGCTTGTGCCATTACAGTAGCAAAAGGGCTATCTTGTCTCTTCCATTACCCTACCTTAAGGGCGATGTTTGTGAAGTGATGTGAACTTTTCTACTTCTTAAACCAGCAATCCATAAACACATAGGACAGTAAGAGAGAATTGCAGCACACTTCACTATGAGACCTCAGACAAGAGATATTCTACAATAACAGGGGGAATTAAAAGCCTCTGTGAAAGCCCATAGTAGAGGACAGCATGTTTCACTGTAGTCTGACATTCAGCCACCATGTTATTCAGATGGTGATATAAAATAAAATTAAAATAAATGTGTTTCATAAAGCTCAAGGCCAAGAAAAGAATCATGAAGAAGACAGGCTGGCAGATCAGCAGATCACTATTTTTTGTTATGCAGTGAGACTGGTTAAAATCATCTCTGCCTGCCTTTCCATATATTCTTATGTTGGCATTAATTTTAGAGTATCTTTAAGTGCTATCTGACAGTTAATTTGATTTTTGTGGACTTGCATTTTATTTTTTTTTTTCTAATATCATGCACAATCATAACCTGCAACAAAATAATTTTTCCCACAGACCTCACATCCTGGAAATTAAGCAAGCAGGGAAAAAGTACGTGGAGAAACCTAGAGAAAACAAACACTTCATAATTTTCTCTCAAACTTCCGAGAAGCTAAGCAGTGAGACACAGACTGATGAAATGCATATTCTTCATAGGTACTGCCTCATAATTAGAGGCTCACAAAAAGACAACCATTCTGAGGCCATTTGGTTAGAAAACTTCCTGATAAGAGAGAGTTGTGGCTTTGAATCCCGGTAGTCTATTAGGATGCTTCCACAAAAATCCCCTTAAGCCTTGATCCCCCACATACAACCAAAACCAAATCCTCTAAAAATAATAATCAACTACAACCAACAAGAAAAAATAACTTTGAAAATTACTATGTTGTTTTGATTTGTGCTAGCTCTTTTTGTTTGGTTAGTCCTTTGCTCCTCAGACTAAGGTGCTTCTGACTGCACATGGAAGACAGCCAAAATATTTTAGACCTTGAGGTGCTAAAATAGTTTTGCTTGACTTTGAGTTTTCTATATCCCTTCCTTCAGCTGAAGAGTATAGATTTCACCTAAACACGGCTTCTCTGTATATCTGAATTCCAAGACTTTTTCCCATCAGTAAAATTAATGTGGCTTTCCTCTGAGAAGCTTTTTAATCCATTTAATGGTGAATTAAATTTTCTGTCTCTAACTCCTCCTATGTTTTCCATAGTTGCACTCTGCACTGTTGATAACTTGCACACAGTGGAAGATTTACCTTCTGCCTTTGTCCTATAGCCTGGAAAACAGAAGTGAAAGACCTTGCAGTTCCATTTTTTTTTTTTCCCAATATCCAGTAACAAATAACATGGATATTATATAATACTGCCATGAGAGTATCCACATATTTCCTTATACATGTTTTGTTTCTGCTTTTCCACTTCTTTATAAAGATGACAACTCTGTTGATTTCACAAACACTTATACTTACAATTTCAGTTAATTTTCTCTTTGTTCTTTACCAAGCAGTTGAGTCACTCTCCATTTCTACTGCTACTTCATTCTTGACATCTCCAAAATCCTGCTGCTGTTTGCTATAGACAAGTCTCTTATTCAGACCCTCATTACATCCCACCTTGAACACAGGTAAATCCTGTTTCTTGACTTGCCAATCATTCCCCTTATTCCATGCAAACACAGCTGTAACAGCCATATTTCTCACCTGTCAATTTGATCATGTCAAGTCACTCCCTCTTTGAAGCCTTCCATTTCTATCACATCAAATTTAAGCTTCTTGTCATCACCCTCAAAGCTTTAAGTTGCCTGTCACTGTCCCCCCCATTCCCTTCACTGGATTTCCTTATGCTGCAATTTCCCTAGAGCAAAGAATGTTCTCCTTGAACACTTGTAAAGTGATTAGTTGTATGACAGAGCCTATTACCACAAATAAATCACAAACAATCAAGATTGCACCAAACCTCATTTTTTATTTCACTGTTAACCTTGCAAACTCATTTCTATAGCTCAGAAAATAGTGAGCTAAATTTAACTTTCTGGATGACATCCGCAAAATTTCTAAATTATTGGTCTCAAAACCTCTCTTCACTAGAGTAACAAATAAAATTTCAGTGTTCTGAAAGAAATAGAGAATTTTGCAGAATGCAGAGAATTTTTTTTCCACTGACAGAACTGAGGATGGAAGAATTAATATAAATTCTCAAAGGAGACTCACACAACAACAAACAAATGCTCTTTTACTTCTAAGTAAAACCCTACACAAGAGTTTTATGACTCTCTTTGCACATTACATGACATCATGAACTAATTGCTTTCCTACACGCTAGTCTGCAGAGTAGCTTTGTTTCACAGGTGTATCAAACATGGAAGAAAATTTCACAACTGCTTCCACTGCTTTACATGATTATTCTGCAAATCAGTATAGCTACTTTATGTGCTTTTTCATCTACTTTAATATAAAATTCATATCTGAGTAGTCCATACATGGTAATAGTGCACTTGTGTAGTGCTTCAAAACTGGAAAAGCTGTGAATTTCCTTGCTGTTTCTTCACCAATTTTGATTTTGCAGTTTCCCAACAGTTTACTATAGATATTAGGCTCAATGATTTTTTTACAAATGGGCTTTTTGTGGATAACCAGATTCCTTAACCTTAAATGCTGAAAAAGTAAGAAATAGTTTTGCTTCATCATTCAGTTATTCTATCCAAAGGTATGTCATCCTGAATTTGAGATGAGAGTAAAGTGGCTAACTAGCTGAAAGATCCCATATCTCCTCTGAAGAACTTTCCTCTTCATATGTATTCCAGCTTTCTCTGTACTAATTAAGACAAGTTAGATTCCCCCTGGAGCTAACTGCAAAATGTCAACATCTGTAACAGATTTTAATCTCTATTTCTGTAGCTGCCATTACGTCAAATGCACGCTATATTTTTATCAATTCCCCGCTTGTTCATGACATATTTAGACACCCATGACACCTCAGCACAAATAGAGGATTCAAGCTTTTGAGGATTCTAGCCAGCACCACTGCGAAATCTCCTTAAGCCACCACACTGTCCTAAAGCCTTCACATTTCCTCTGTGTCAGTGAAAGTACCTGTTGCTCTTACCACTATGCACTTCACACCTTTTATTAAATATTTCATTTACACACTGAAATCAGACTGTAATATTTCTAATACATATTAAAAAAAAAAAATCTCATCAGTATCTGTTATGTCCCCCTAAACATTACTGGGAAGGCAATGGGATTCAAATGGGAAAACTTCCAATAAAATCTATTGCACTTTTTTCAGCAGCTGTCATTTTCAAAACACTGCCATAAGTTCACAAAGACCATAAAAAAAGCACGATGACAGCACAACCTGGTGGGTGCAGGCTCTTGAGCTAATTCCTGTCTCTCTGCTGCTACTGGCTTCTCTGCATCTCTGTTTCCCAGCCTCAGCTTTACCTGCTACTCCGGCTACGGTGCTGGGGAGAAGTGGCATATTATGACCCCAGCTGATCTGAAGTATGCTGCTGCTGAAGAAGTAGCTTCCACTATTGCCAACTTTTCAGCCGTTTCCTTCATTGATCCCAGTCATTTCATCTGCACTTCATCTTCCTTTGCACCACATCAACTGCTTTTCCAATTTTGCACAGGGCAGCGTCATTCATCAGAAACAAAGCCTCAGAAATTGAACTGAAGAACTTTATGATGAATTAGCAAGTTGAACAAATTAAATGAAACCTTGAAGAGAGCCAAAGCTGTGGAAAAGGAGATGGGTAGAACTGTGTGGTTAACAGCAGACAGGAGGAGCAAGGGAGGACTCCTCTTTGCAGCTCTCGGTGAGCTCAGCTGTAAATGTAACTGCTCTTCCAAGCTGAGGCTCCGCGTCAAGCTAAACAAACCAGTTACTGGCTACTTGGACCAGTGTTTTACTGACTTGGTGGGGTGAAATGCAGGTTTGATGAATACCAGAGCTGGCATAAGTGAGTGGGATGAGATTGTTCAGCGAGGAAAGGAGGAGAACGGGACTATGCATTAAATTCCTGTGAGGTGCTTACAAGAATTTCAGTTACTTTTCTGAGACAAGAACTTGACTTATCTGAATTCATACAACTCCAGACTCCATGAGACCATTAAGTGCAATCATACTGGAAAAATGCAACAAAATAGGTAAAATAAGACGACATCAAAGTGAATATGCCACTTGCAATGTTTGCTGAACTGACCATATTCTTAGTAAGTGATAGTATCACATCAGAGATTTTGCCTGAAAAATACCTCAATAAATTTTACAGACCTCCTATAGACGTTCAATATCACAGAGTCCAACATGAAGTGCTTTCATTTTGGAAGATCTATAGGCATCAGAAAGAGAGCCATAAATCCTCTGTTTTTTGTTTCCAGACTATTTTTGTAAGTAGGAAAGATGTATCAGCCTAAATATACTGCATTAATTTAACCATGTGTTGGACCTTGTTTAGCAAACTGATGCTCTTTCTGTGACAACTTCTAACCCTATTTAAAGGCTCTTCAAAGCTTAAATAAAATCTGTCAGTTTTCTTCCTACCATATGTAGAGGTAATAAATCTATCAAGTATCTTGAGGCAGCCAGCAATTATCTCTGACATTAGATACAACACACTTGCATTTACCCACACAAGTATAATTTTAACTATGGACAAGAATAATTTAGACTTTGGAAGCTACTACAAAATAAGGACTGAACAGCTGGTAAAATGAAAGAGCACTGCAAATAGATTCAAAATCTGCAATGTTCTAAATTTCTCCTGATCGCATTTGTGACCATTAAGGATGTCCATCAAAAGATGATCCATGTTTGGCCCATTCTCCCACTGAACAGTTAAAGCATCTGCAGACTCACTAGCTCTTAATAGATACAACAACTCTCTCCAGTCCCTTTGAATATTTTGCTGCACTTTGAACTCTTCCTCAGGCCTTCCCCTAGTTGCAAGCTCCCCTTGTTCTTAGTTTTACCAATTCCAGCTAAATAAAGGAATTATTTAATCTCACCCACTATACTCTAAAGGGTTTGGAAATTCTAGTACAAATCATAATACTAAAGGTACTGGGCTCGCCCACTTTTGTCTAATCTCACTGTTTCCCACATCTGAAAATTTCTAGTATTCTGGGGCATGCAGAATGTATCTTGTTTTCCTGTTCAACAGTCATCTTTGCACAGGGATGCTCAACAAATCCTTGAACTTGTTTCTCTGTGCCATGTAGGAAGGCTGAGGAGTGTCAGGTGATATTATTTTTTTCAGTAATGCTTCCACAGAAAATTCACTATTCCTGCTAGCTGGGTCAATTTTTGAGACACAAGCCAAATCGATGGCCAGGATCACCTTGTCTTGGGACAAACTGTCAGGTGCCCCTCTCCGCAGGTACACTGCTGTACACTGTCTTGAACAAGGCTAGATGTGTTCTTGCTGTACTACAAGATGGAGTTCCTAATTAAAAATTGAATGACACTTTAACACAGATTTATCTTATTGTCATTCTTGGCATTTGGTAGTTTCAGGCCTATGCTAGTTACAGCTAGACAGTGACTTCCACTATGCAAACCAGTAAGAAGCTTAAAGTCTCTTCCTTTTCATCTTTATCTGGGCTATCAAGTCCTCAAGCCTACATCACAGGAGAAACTTGGACTGCTTTCTCCTCCTTCATCTCAGGGTAGATGATTACTGCAGATAAGCAGAACTTTTTTCCCAGACAGCTGCATATACTACCCAGACTTAGTGAGCAGCACATATGCTATTTGTATAGGTCAGCAACCACTATGAGCAAACAAAGCTGAGAATAAAATGCAGCTATTGATGTGCCTGTTCTTGCTCATGTCACCACTGGTGTCCAGCAGTGGCAGAAGTCAAGCACTAGACCTCTCTTCTTCAGCAGTGCTCAACCCTGCAGTGAAGTGCTGTGTATGCATGTTGGACAGTAAAGTCCATTTTCACTGTAGTGCCCTCATCTCTGTATGAAAACATCACACTGAAAACATCACACAACAGGGTCTGTTGTATAGGACAGACACAGATCAGGAGTCATTGCAAATGGGGGGTGAAGGGGAAGAAAAAAAAAAAGAAGGAAAATAAAGAGGAGTAACACTGACTATTTTCATGAGACAGCATGTCTACACTACAACTGAGAAACACAGCTCTATTTTTAAATTACTTTTAATTTCCTTCACCCACTCCCTGGAACTCATGAATGCTAGAGACCCCTGAAGTCAGAGTTTCCTGGCACTGAACATCAAGCCTGCTTGGGTCATGCTCACTTTGGAAAATCCCCGTTGTCAGCACCATGGGAGTTTCTCAGGCTTGCTTGAAAACTATTGCTTTTTAGTCTCAGATCTATGAAACAGAACCCACTCCCTCCCAAATATTCTACAGTTATAATTATAAACCCACCATATGTTTTAAATAGACATGTAAATTAACATTTGCCTCATAAGCTTGACTAAGCCTTCAGAATGGCTATAGTTAAAATTTATTTTGATCACCTCTACAGCTTTCCATTGTGAGAGCATGATGAAAATTAATGGATTTGATGTTGACTATGGAGGTGCATGTTACCTTTTGTGCCTACCTGTCACAGCAACTGGAGAGAGAAGCAGAATGGTAATTAACAAACTATCTGGATGTTGTTGCAGTGTTAATTAGATACTGCAAAAGCTGATTTAGTTCCACAACAATTTTCACTGAAGTAGTCATATCAAGCACTTCTTAAGGGGTCTTTCTGTCAGTCATATGAAAAGATTCCTGCTTCATTGTTTGTTTGTTTTTTTCTAAACTGTCATAATGTACTTAAAAAATTGGTACACAAAGGAATAAAGATTGAACTATGCCTCATCTCCTTTTCTCTGCAATTAAAACAAACTCAATACTTGACAAGTCAGGCTTATTTAATTTGTGCAGAATATATCCCAGTGTAGTGTATTTAATTGTGGAATGACTTAACATACTAGGCCACAGGGCAAAACAAGAGTTCAGTCACTTCCACTCTATTCCTCAGAGATTATATACGAAAAAAAAAAAAAAAAAGTTTAAGAAATCTACATAGTTTCCACTGGAAGAAAAGAGGAGGCAGAAAGCAAGACAGATTTCTGTGGGAGAATGAAATTGTCAGGCTTGTAGTCCTAGCGCACCAAGCATGCAAGATACATTATGTCCACAAATTGTTGCACTTGTAGTCGGCATTTTAGAATGAATTAGGTGGGTGGATGGTTAAATGACAACAAGTACTGTATACCTTTAGCCCTCAAGGAAGAGAGTACTTCAGATCCTCTTACATGTCTTTTTTTTCTTCTTTTAGGTAATAAATTTTTCCAGGAAAAGGTCAGGCCAGCATGCTAGAAAATCATTCTGATTTGAAGGCTGTTAGGAGTCATGAAAATAGCATATCCTGCTATATTCAGCCTGGCTAGATGTGTATAGAAACCTGCACAACACAAAAACACTGGGGATGGCGGGGGGGGAGGGGAGGTGGAAATCACCACAAACAAAGTTTTATCAAAAATACAACAACAAATGGAGGAAAGAAAGGCAACAGTACTTGCTCTTGAATACAAAGCCTCCTATATCTCTTCTAGCCCCATTTTTTCCACATGAAAATACAGCTATTTCTTTGGAGTATTTTGGAACATATTGGGCTATATACATTTTTGAATGTCAATAAAGCTTTCAATAATCATGGAGGGCCCAGCTGTGAGGTGATTCTTCTCTTAAAATGTGTTGACCAGAAGAGGTGAGCTAACACAGAGGGGAGAAAAGAAGTGGCAGGTTTAAAGCTTATGATAATACAGTGATCTAGGTCCAAGACACATACAACAAAGCTTCTTCGAAGACTTATTTCACTGCATTCTCTACCAAACAAGGAAATCTCCTCTAATCTGCAAGTAAAGGAAATGACAAATGTGAACAAAAAAATGAGCTGGTTACAGACTATTCAACCTCAGATTATATTACTCTGAACTGTTAATTAAACTCTTTTCATAACTCTCTCCTGAGTCTGCCTGGGGCTATACCTTTAAATTACCTTTTAATGGGAAATTGATGTGAACAGCATGCAGCCACAAGACCAGGGAAATGTGTCCCCATTCTTAGGATGTCTGCTCTACACATCAATGGACATGAGGGGTCCAGGCAGAACTGCTACTTCTATTCTCAGCTGCGTGAAGAGGCAGCCAATTAATTGGCTGTCAGGAAATGCGTACAGCACCATAACACCTGGAGGGAAAATGAGAAAGAGCATACAAATCAAAGAAAAGAATACAAGATAAGCAGGTCAACTATCACAAAAGCATGAAAAGGAAAAATAGCTACTGGAAATACATGAACACAGTGGCTCATACTTCCCATTCACTAGAGTTATACTGAGGTAAGCTTGGCCAACATGTTTGTACAATGACATATATCACACTGTGACATATTCTGGAATATTTCCAAAAGCTTGATTTACGCTTAAAAGATAACTCCTGGTAGCACATGTCAGATGAATGGTGTAAATGAGATTACTGATATTATAAGCTGTTACAAAAGAAAACTGAGTGAAATAGCAATGGCTTTTCTTTTTTTTTTTTTTTTTTAATAGTTTTAAGTTTTAGGAATGTAGGGTAATGCTAAGGCTACCTCATTTTGCAGAAAATATATGTCTGATACAATTAGTAGCTTTAACATCTTAAAGCTCTTTTGTCAAAGACATTTTCTACTAGGTCAATCCTAAGGAAATCCAGATGAAACACAAAGATATAAGATACAAGGTATGTAAAAGGTGAACTACAGACTGTGTCAAATAGGTCACTATTAGAATGAAGCAAAATCAAGTTTTGCCCTCATGTTGCATCATAACAACATCAGTTTTCACACAGTGTATCGCTGCATTCCAGGGAAGACTAATTCAGAACAACAGGACTTGCAGAAAACTTTGAGGATTCTACAATTTTAGGAAAGCCAACAGTCACCTTTCTGAACAAAAGAAAAATTAGATGAAAAATATCACTACAAGACCATGACAAGATTGAGGTTGTGGTTGAACTTTAGCAGGGATATAAATCAGAATAGCTATGATGGAACCTGAATTCATGACAGAATTACAGGTTAGGTCAGTGCCCCGCTGCTCAGACATCCTCAGGACAATGGAAGCAAAAATAAAATAGTTCCAAGAAATTATCACTGAAACAGGCATTTTTAAATATATATTCAGCTACAAGAAATTCTTCTTACTTGATAAACTATTATAGAGTATGAAAATCAAAAGCCAATGCATTTTTAAGAGTTTAAGAGGACAGAATTTACTCTTTACTAATAAAAAGAAAACTATAAATCAAAAAATCTTGTTAGAGTTTGAATCTCATAGTAGCTGATGTTTAGACAGAAATTGTAACTGCATCATTGAAGCATCATGCTTTGCACTTCTGTTCTTAGTAATTTCTAAATGATCACCACAATTTTAATTAAGCACCACCAAGCTAATCATATGCTGTAGAGCAGAAAAAAAGCCCAAGATCACAAGGCTTAACATCTTGGTTCTGCAACAGCAATGTTTATAAGACAAAGTTAAGAATGGATTACAATAAAAAGTCTACTTCATTAAACTTTTCTGAAATAGCATCCTTATCTTTGGTTTGAATATACAGGTAAAAAAATGAGATAATTCAGCATTTCATATCCCAAAATCTTACTTCCTTTTTTTTCCTCCTCAAGCAGAGCAAGCAGGAGGGCTATTTGCTATTCCAACAGGTTATCAGCTAACTGCTATAGTCTCAGAGGGAAGAAGCAGCGAGGAGGGAACTGCAGAGATGGGCCACATCCTGCTGATTCAATGCAACTTGAAGAAAAATTCCTTTATTTGAAGCAGGAATGCAAGTACTCATGATGGATAAATTCCTCCCAATTTCCTCAAAGAAAATAAATGAGATATTCATATGCAAATGGCATCTCTTGAATTTCCATACTGTATTTCAAGACATTGATATGTTACTTGATTTTTAAAATCCCTGAACATGACTCTGTTGAACCAGATTTCTCTATTGACATTACATTGCGATTGACAAGACATAGCATTTTTCCTGAGAGACCCTCAGCAAAGGTAATCATGTAGCACACAACAAAAAGTTAGGGGCCGAGTTCCCCTCCTAGGAAAGGTGTGCCCTCTTTGAGAAGGTTACTGACCATCCAAAATAATTCCACAATAAAATGTAGACTCAGTTGACTAAGGGTTTAGCCTACCCAGTAATTTTGAAGCAGATAAGTGGAACATTTTATTGCACAAAATCTACAATGCACAGCTAAAAACAAAAGAGTGCACAGCATTTAAATTTTCAAGTGGTTAAAAGCATATAGAGACATCAAATAGGATGTAAACATATGTCAGAATTTAAGAGAGGTAATTTAAGAAACATCCTTTTGATGGAGGGGTTGTCTGTAGTAGAGTCTAGCTCTTAAATGACATGGTTTTGATCTTTACTGTCATGCCCACTCTACTGATAAAATTCCACCACAAGGAGAAAAGGTATCTCTACAGCAGGCAAATGGCAAGGCTGAGAAAGTAACTTTTAATAGACAAGCATCTATTATTGTTGGTTTGGTTTGGGGTTTTTTTGTTCTCAGCTCAAATTTCAGACTAATTAAGTATGTTTGATTACATTTTCAATTACTTTCAGATAATTTTTCTTACACTGGCTATTAGTACACGTTGAAAAGAAAGATAGCTACAACACATGCACACTACTTCATTTCCTCCCCCCCACTCCCCCAAGAAAGAAGATTCAAGGATCCAGGAAAGAAAAGAAGCTGCTTCTGGTCACTATTTCAGAAAAAATAAATAAATAAATAAACTGTATCACTCTTCCATTCAGCTGTATAAATGCAAGCTGCAGAATGAAAAGTATTACTGATATTCCCAGTGCATCCAAGTGGAACATGCATTTTGCTTGCATACATTTTTCTTGGGTTTGAATGCTGATGCCCACATAACCTTTACAATAAATTTTACATTTATTATTGTTGTGGGGAGAAAGATTGGGGGAAGGAAAAGGAGAGAGAAGGGACACAGAGACTACCGATGGAAATAACAGAAAACCCCTGAAACTAAAAGCTTACCTGTCAGACAGCTTTTAGTTAGGAAAAATACAAAGAATATTCAGTCTCCATCATACTTGGGAGAAATTTTTTCAGTAACCCCTACCTATTCCCTCAAACCCCCTTGAGACCCTCTTGCTGTCACATCTACCAGAGCTTGATAATGGTGTAGCTAATGCATTACTGCAGTACTATTAATAAACTTGGATTTTACAATTTATCGTAGAATGTTGCTAGGACGATACATCAATTCATACATATTTCTTTCCTACATATACTATTTCTAACAGAATTTATTTTTAAGCATGGTTTACAGATATACACAAAACTGTAGAGTGGGTATTTTTAAAAACGTTTACAAACTTTAGAACTCAAACAGTGTCGAAAGGCTGCCTTCAGAAAGGACTGCGTGCTGGGATAAATGCAGCTACAGCCTCACAAACAAGGAGGATACGTATTCGCAGGCACCTCACAAGGCACACAAATATACTCTAGTCTCCTCTCTCCTTCTCCCAGATGTCACCATAGGTGCTCATAGGTTACACCCTCTTACTAAATAGCATATATAGCTGTCTAGATAGTTCAGGCATTTCTTCTTTCTACACAGTGATATTATGTAATGGTTTTGAACACAACATACAATGTTAGTCTGCTACCTTCAATAGCCATATTAAAAACATCAGCTAACAAAAATATCAAAAAGGGAAGAACAGCCTGAATTTGAGATTAGTGTCTAGGTGGTTTTTGAGTCCCTCATTTTCCATGTGCACAATAAACTCTCCTTAGGTTCAGAAATGCTCACAAGTACCACGGTTTTCCCAGGTGATGTTTAGTTTAATGGAAGAGCTTACTGACCTGATAGGCTATAAAAAACCCACAAACTTTACATTCATTAAACCAATATATTTATATTAACTTTCACATATGCTTTATTCTAATGCATTATCTGACTCCCTGTGCTACACACAAGGGGAAAGATGCAGGAGACGTGCAGTACGAAAGGTTTTATCCCCATTTCACATTACCCATTTTAAGATTGATACCTGAGACACTCAAGTGACTGAATAGCAAACATGGCAGAAAGCCCAACAAAGCTACAGCCATTACAAGAAAATAATCTTAGGCACTAGAGGGAGCATCTGTCCTTAGAGTCACTGAACAAAAGTTTCTGTGTGCCTACAACATATTCCACATAATATATATAAGGTGCAAGTCCTACTTTTCTCACAAAAATCAAACAAATAAAGAAAATACCAATGTCACTTAACTATCATTTTAAATAAATGTGTTTTTCCATCTACTTAACTTACTCAACCATCATTTTCAGTTATTTACTTGAAGTTCAGACTCCGAATGTGAATTTTTTTTGTGCATTTATCTAAATAGCCTAATAGTGTTAGAATACCATAGCCTGCATTGTTCAGGAAATGAAAGCAATGACATTTTATTTTAAGGACACAGCTTCAGACTTCTGCAACGCAGACCTCCGCATCTTGGCTAACTGCCTAGGCAAATCATGAGAGAAGGGCATTTCTGGGCTCTGATTCACCTGACCAGCTCTAGACATCTGTCAGAGGATGAATGTGTGAATAATTTTCTTCAAGTGCTGCTTCTCTGAACTGCAAAGGTAGCTAAATTCACATGTGGATGTATATACCACAGATGATTAGGTCACAGGATCCCCACCCAAAAAACCTAAATAGAACACGCTAGGGAAAAAAATGTATGTGACAACATTAATGAACATAAAAGGGCGGGCAGCAAGGTGGGGCAGGGAGGATGAGAGAGCATATAATATTCCAGCCATTAAGACTAACTAACCTTGCTGAATTACCACCACTAAGGTAAATCATTTAAAATGGAAATTAATTCCATGTAGCACTGCTGCTATGACAGTCAGAGAGCCTTAAGAAAACACAATGGGAACCCGAGTATCATTCTCAGCAGAGGATTGTATTGGCTGGTTACCTGGAGCACACTGGCACCATAAACTCATCGTACATTTTCTAATACTGTAAAACTCTTAATTCTTGCTACAGATACAACAACAGATACAGTTAAGAAAATTAAAGAAAGAGACAAAGAGCAGAAATGCCCTGTTACAGCCTGCAAGAAATAAGAGAATGTAAAGACCTACCAAGGTTGTGTACAGATCCTTTTGAAACATTGACAGTATTTTTTCTCCTGAAAATGATAAGGAATAAAAAGTATCTGCTCTCTATATTTCTGTTTAGTGCCTCAGTCTTGGTATGAATTCCCTTGCTGCCTGGCAGGTATACATGCATACTTCAAGATAGCCTCCAGCTCTCTGCCTGTCTGGACACTGACACCTGCAACATTGCTGAAAATCCTAGCTTAGTTTACCTTATGCAGTTTAGTAGCCATGGGTTTAATATCACATACTATGCTCCCAAACTGTGTGCCAAGCCCTGAGACAGTAAATTCTATTTTCAGATCCATCAAATTGGTACTGCTGCAGTCAAGGATATTAAATTACGTAGGTTTGAGATTGTTGTGTGGTTTCTTACTTTGGTCTACAACCATCAGCCACATAAGACAGGCTGTCAATTTTGGGAAGGAATATTATCTCCACTTACGTCCTCTGAAAAAAGTACAGTGACTGTGGTTCTCTGGAATTTTCATTAGAAAGGTCCTTTCTTCTTCCTTTCAGCATGAAGGTCCTTGCTCATTTCTAGACAACAAAGACTATGCAGCCCAAAGGCAAAAATGAAATGGCATCTTGAGTTATCCTCCCAAACTAGCCAAGTGGTCTCCACATATGACTTTTACTGAAACAGTGTAAGATACCAGCAGCCTTCAAATTCTGAACTTTCTAATACTGCATAGAATTTCAAAGCTGGGAGATGTTGCAAACCCACTAGTTTGGACCCCAACAAAACTGAACAGAAGTTATTTTATTGAAAGGATTCCGAGTACCTGTAAGTTTCAGATCTCTTTGAAAACATTTCTTTTTGCACTTAAAACATTTTTGCAGTAGTGTAGCAAAGCCTTCACAAAAGTAATACTTGCACTTATCATTAGAGTAATAATAAAAAAGAAGATAGAAAACATTAAAAAAAAAATAGAGCTTAAAAGGTAAAATTTTCAAGATGTAGCAGATGTACAGAGTTTCAGAATATAAAAATGTCTCTCCATATAACAAAATTTGCCTCGTAGTCCTATGGCTAGCTCCTTTGGTGCTGCAGTAACAAGACACCTGGAGATTCCCATCAGCACTGAGGCTTATTAGTCACAAAGTCTGTGTCTGAACTGCAGAGCATTCAACCTGAGCATGTGTGGGTGCAGGGAAAAGGGCAACAGGAATAGGAGGAATTACTGTGTGGTCTAGACTTGTCCCAACATGAAGCTAGGACATTACAAGACTCATAACTTAGGGATGCACAAAGGTGAAGAAATAGGCTTTCATCTTTCTCACTTTCACCATTCACACAGCGTGAGCTTCAGCACAAACAGAAGTGTCCAGTTCCCTCAAGTTACTTATGCAATGTATTCCTTACCCCGTAGGAGGAAAAGCTGATTTTAAAGCACTATGTGAGCTTGAATTCACTTGACAGATGTGTATTCTGAGAAACTAAGACCCAGAGTAATCCAAATCTTTTATTAACTCCTGCGTATGCGGGAGACATGCTGTTGGCCACTGAACTGAGCCCTGAGGCAGAGATGATCACGCAACAAGCATGAATCAAACGAGGAATCAGAAATCCCCAGTTTTTTCCTTGTGGAAGTGAAACACAAAAGTTACAGTGATGAGTAATATTATACTATGAAGGCAGAACATTTTAAGTCTAGGAAATTACTCCTTCCCATTACTATCTGGTTTTAAAAAGCAGGCACAACTACTTCCTGTAACAACTTCCTAGGGACTTACATATTTTGTTTTCCAGTCATTTTTTGTCCAACTCTTTCTAAAATATGCTAATTTTAAGAAAGCAGCCACAAAGACATGTCTGAAAAGTGATTGGCTCTGATTTACAAGCAGGGTGGTGGATGTGGTCTACCTTGACTTGAGTAAGGCATTTGACAGAGTCTCATACAGCATCCTTACAGCTAAACTGAGGAAGTGCAGTCCAGATGATCAGGTAGTGAGGTGGACTGCAAACCGGCTGAAGGGAAGAAGCCAGAGAGTCGTGGTCAATGGTGTGGAGTCTAGTTGGAGGCCAGAATCTAGTGGAATGCTTCAGGGGTCAGTACTGGGGTCTGTATTATTCAATATATTCATCAATGATTTGGACGAGGGAATAGAGTGTACTATCAGCAAGTTTGCTGATGACACCAAGCTGGGAGGAGTGGCTGACAGGCCAGAAGGCTGTGCTGCCATCCAGCGAGACCTGGACAGGCTGGAGAGTTGGGCGGAGAAAAATTTAATGAAATATAACAAGGGCAAGTGTAGAGTCTGGCATCTGGGTAGGAACAACCCCAGGTTCCAGTATGAATTGGGGAATGACCTATTAGAGAGCAGTGTAAGGGAAAGGGACCTGGAGGGTCCTGGTGGACAACAGGATGACCATGAGCCAGCACTGTGCCCTTGTGGCCAGGAAGGCCAGTGGCATCCTGGGGTGTATTAGAATGGGGGTGGTTAGTAGATCGGGAGAGGTCCTCCTTCCCCTCTACTCCGCTCTGGTGAGACCTCATCTGGAATATTGTGTCCAGTTCTGGGCCCCTCAGTTCAAGAAGGACAGGGAACTGCTGGAGAGAGTCCAGTGCAGGGCAACGAAGACGATTAAGGGAGTGGAACATCTCCCTTATGAGGAAAGGCTGAGGGAGCTGGGTCTCTTTAGCTTGGAGAAGAGGAGACTGAGGGGTGACCTTATTAATGTTTACAAATATATAAAGGGTGAGTGTCACAAGCGTGGAGCCAGGGTCTTCTCAGTGATAACCAATGGTAGGACTAGGGTAATGGGTTCAAACTGGAACACAAGAGGTTCCACTTATATTTGAGAAGAAACTTCTTCTCAGTGAGGGTGACAGAGCACTGGAATAGGCTGCCCAGGGGGGTTGTGGAGTCTCCTACTCTGGAGACATTCAAAACCTGCCTGGACACATTCCTGTGTAGCCTCACCTAGGCGTTCCTGCTCCAGCAGGGGGATTGGACTAAATGATCTCTTGAGGTCCCGTCCAATCCCTAACATTCTGTGATTCTGTGAATTCTGTTTAATCGGGACCACAAAAAAATCAACAGCTGTATCCTATGCTGGGTGAATTAAGTAGTACCACAGAGCAGATGACGTCCAGGAAAACTGAGAAGCAAAAGTCACCTTTGTGTCTCCTAGATGTATTAAACTGCTCAGAGGATGCTCTGTAACTCACATCAGCTCCTTCCTCTAGCTACCAGAGAACAGCTTCCCACCCGAAAAGAGCCAGAGCAATGCTTCTGTTTGGTCCACAGGCTGCCTCCCAAACACAATGGCCTGTATGTACTACATGTGTTAAGTGGGAAGGCTACCTATTATCTAAATCACTCCACCAATCTGTATGCTTTGGGGAGGCAGGGGAAGAAGGGAAAAAAAAAAGCCTTAATAGCTACACAGGTATGTTCTACCTTTTTTTTTTTTTTTTAATTATTATTTAACAGTAAAATCTGCTAAGGCTGTATCTCTTCAAAAGAAAGTTACAGATATTGTTATTTTTCTACAAGCTCTGAAAATTACGTGGTAGAGCCCTGTGAACCGTTTTCTATACATACTCTGGAATACTCGCTGTCTTAGAAACAATCCATAAATATGTATTATTAGTTTATAAATATGTATTGTATTACAAATCAAGAAAGCAACTGAACAGAAGACCTCACAATTGGTACGATGCCTTATTTAAAAATTATATCTCTCTCTATATATATAGATATATAATTCCACAGATAATTACTTTTCATGGAAGCATGGAAAGACAGTATATCAAAATAGTTTCTAGTTCTTTCTACTTGAATGTAGCATCTGTGGGTTTGTTTTTTTTTTTCTTGGTTTAGTGTTTGTTTTGGTGGGTGTTTGTTTTTATTTCTGTGGTTTGCAAACTGAGGCACTAGTGCAACTAAAAGGAGGCAGAATGAGCTGTCTGGGCTGTTAGGAGAAGGAAGAAAGATCCATCCACATGGCTACCATGCTCTTGCAAGCCCACAGCATCTCACATCTTGATTATTGTATTACCTTTCCTTCTAAGGCTGGCAAATGCAACAGTGCCCAGTTATGATCATTTCCTCAAGTTATTGCTTTGAGTATGCTTTCACATAGTTGCATGTCTTATTTTCTATTGCATTGAAAGAAACAAGTGTAGAATCATAACTGTAATGTTATGCAAGTTCTTCCTATCAAGCAAGCTGATCAGCTACTTGAAGTCTGGCCATGTACTTTGAAATTCATAAATACGAGAGAAAAAAAACTAGTTGGTTGAACTTCCTTTAGAGAAGTATGCATTTTGTCAAATCTATTCTGTCCATCTAAAATGTACCCGATATAAAAGATCCACAGTCAAAAAACAGTGGGCTGAGTCACTTGTGAAAGAATCCCCAGTAGCTCAGAGCTCAGCTGACTGGGTATTGACAGGAGTTGTCAGAAGATGCACACACAGGACCATTAGTTTAGGCTGTTGAAAAACGGATCTTAAGTGAAAACATCAGGAACCTGGATCAACAAGAGATGAAGAAAAAGCCTGACGCCAAGGGCTAGCCATCTAGAAAACTTTTAGCTTACTAACATTCTGCTTCAGTGCAGAATTAGAAGTCATAAGAATGGACTGTGTATAATTTTTTAAAATAAATTTAAACAGTGGTAATACCAGTAAATATGGCAATTTTTCCCTACTTTTAGAGAGAACAAACAAATAAGGATTATAATGAATGAAGGAGACTCATTCACTGTGACTGTAACTTGTCTCTCAGTTTGTCTGTTAGACATTATCCAACTGTATGGAGCTACATCAAAAGTGTGCTTTATAGATATTGAAAATCCCTAACCAATTGTTACCAGGTGTGTTGCAGGCCGGTTTTCCAAAGGTCAGAGTGTACAACTAAGATTCAAAATATGAGCATGATACAAAGATGGGTATTTAATTAGAATCACCTCTGTGGCCAAGGACATGATTTTCAGACTCTTCATCCTTTTCTTTTCGATGCCATTTGTAAAGGTAATTCTACCTCCATTCCCAGGATTAAGCCTGAAGAATTTCAAGCCCACAAGGCAAGTTTTGACCAAATGAGATGCCACAGCCCAATGACCTAACTCAAAGTGAGTTGCTCTAGTCCAGAAACAGAACCAGAAAAAAGGCGATCATTTGAATTGCAGGAGAAGCTTGTGAGTTGTCCTAACACCCTTGTGCCCAAATCATCACACCTTCATATACTTTTACAAAGAAAAGGTTAAATTTCAGAGATAGATGTCTCTAATAATTACGTAGCATCCATTACTCTTTCATTATTTTTCCACATGTAATCTAGATTAGGGAGCTCTTCAGAAAAGTATGCCAAAGCCCAGATAGGCTATGGAGAATGGCATCCCCTAGAAGATTACAAAAAGTGACACAGCCACAGTCTGTGACTGTGTCTTCCATGTAAGACAATACAAGAGTGTAAAGGAAGCAGGTGGTCAGGGACCATCTATTTCTATGGGACCATCTATTCTTTTGTTGCAGAACAAGATCTGGGTCTTGTGCTGTATGTCTTCTATTTTCAGAAGAAAAATGGCACTGCCATCTCAGTACAACATATCACTGTTGTTTAATGTTCTACAGTTCAAAGGAAAACAAAAGCAGACTTGCCAATTCAGTAACTTGAAGTTCTGAATTAATGAAAGTGAGATGATAAGAGGGGAATATAAATTAAAGGACTCAGTACTAGAATTCCGACAAATAAAGATCCAGAGATTTGTGAGAAACAATTTCCAAAAATGTCTGGTTATTTCACTATTATCCTTCAGTAAGGACTAGAAGTATAGAGCCATTTTCTGGATATCCACTAATGTATATCTCTGTTGAAACTGTTTTATTACAAGATAAAAAGATAATTTACTGGGAGTTTATGAGTAAGAAATTATTTTACATTTTCTAATCTCCCTCCCACCCAAATACCATAAACGGCTCATTGTTCTCCCGAGAGCACATCTCTGGTGTAATATAAAGATGCTGCTTACAGCAGCATTTCAAGACAGTTAGCAGTTAATCATATGTAAAACTGTTAAAAACTAGGGGACCAAATAATTTTTAAACCTCCCTCATGCTTTCTGTAATTGTACCATGGGAGTCTGACGGTCTGATGAATACTGGGTCAAGGTTTTGCAGAATGCACTGTGTTTAGGTGACTGAGTAAGTAACAGAGTAATAACAGCATGGATATTATGAGGCAAAAAAAGGCTTCCAAACATATGACTACAGGAAACATAGACACATTTAAGCATGTTCCTCTCAAAATTCAGGTATTGAGCAAGCAAACAGAACCAAGGGTTCTAAAAATCAAATATCAGGTCAGACTCACAGACCACGAAAGTGGCAAGCACAGTATCTTGTATTTGACATACTTCCTTGCTGTTATATTGAAATGGGTTGCAAGAGTTGTCTCCAATATATCACGAGATTTAAGCCTTTGCTCCATTTCCCTTTTTTCCTGTTCATGTATTGGGACTGACTGCCACTTAATTTTTGGATTCTTTGGATTCCGATTTGACTCTTGTTTTGCACTGATGTTCATACCACTCAAATACATGTAGTGCAGCCTGCAGTTTTTACATATTTGGGCCCTATTAGAAAACCAAACTAAGCGAGCAGAAGGGAAGACATTCTCTAATGGAAGTACATGTGCTATGGTTATCAGAGGACTCATGTTAATCATCATTAAAGGAAGACCTCTATATGTTCTGAATAAAGTCTCTGGGAAGTATTTTGTCCCACATCTAGTCTATTCAGAAAAGTTTTTCTCATTTCTTTCTTTCAAGCAATAGGTTTAGGGACTTACCCATTACCAGCCTCAACAGGAAGGCAGGAGACAGGCAAGCTGGCACTAGCCCTACCATCATTTCATGAAAGCTGTTGCTCTTCAAAGTCTGCTGTAGGAGAGGGAACTCCCTCAATAGATGATCCTCCATTAAAAAAAAAAAAAACACACAAAAATCAAACAAACAACCCACAAACCCCTCATCTTTCTAAAACAGGATAACAATCTTCAAAAAGGTTTTAAAAATGGGGCCCAAGTCCAATTACATGAGCTCCATAGGTTGTGAAAAAAATGGGGTTGCCACAGAAGAGGATCTATGTTGCCCATCTCTGAAAAAAAAAATTGCTGCAAAGCCCCTTATTTCAGACTCAATGCCCATTTCTACTGGAAGAAGCCACAACACGTTGGGTTTTGTTGGTTTGCTTCCAGCACACCACAGTTAGCAGGGCACCTCCATCATCTCACTGTGAGCAACTTTTAACTTTTGGCTGCCTGCTCCTTTCAGATATGTAATGAATTGTATGATTTCAACAATCAAAAAAGCCTTTCAAAGCAACACTGATTCCCCTGCCCCATCAGGCGAAACAATGTGATACCTCAACCTGTTCTTGAAATCACTTATATTTGAGCACAATTTGTTTCTGACTTGTTTTCTATTACTAACTTGTTGAAATCACAATTCCAGCATTTTAGTATGTTTCCTACAGAGATTGTGAATCACATTCATTGACTTGCCTAAGAAGGGACAAGGAACAAAAAAAAGCCTAAAATCAAAACTCATTCACTTGGAGTGTTGGAAATCCGGTCAACATTATAATGAGAGGTTTTGCAATTGAATGGCATGGCTATACACATAAACCCATACAACTGTGGTTTTTTTTCTTTTTTCCATATTATATAATAATATTTTTAAATGTGTCACTAATAAACATCAAATTATTCTTCTTGCACATTCAGTATGTCTGATCATCTTTGCACAGTACCTGGCTGTTCAGTGTGAAAACTCCCTTTTCATGTTACACAGCACCAAAAAAAAAAAAAAGTCAATACCATTTATTCTTTACTTTTCACATTTGTGGACTAAAAAGAAGATCAATAATAATATTCAGAACAGCATATTCAGTACTTTGGAAATGCAAAAGAGAACAGCTCTAAAACCTGACCACGTCATACAGAAGTGAAAAACTTGTCTATACTTACTACTCAGCTGGCAAAGTAGCTGCGTTGTGTGCATGCCAAAGAAAATTAAATAATATTCATTTGGAAGCCATTCAGGGGTTTTGTTTCACATGATTATAATGAATTAAATGCAGGCAGGATTCATAGCATCAAAATACTCAATCAAAATAAAACAATGAGAAAACAGACAAGTGAGCTTGATGATCTAAATATGAAAAATTATATCGCAGAGCAAATAATTTTCAGTGACACAGCCAGGGGAAAATAGGTAAACCCCCAACATTATTCATTTTGCCTTTTGGAATTTTTACACCTACTGTAGAATTAGCATCCTTTGTTTGAAAATATATAATATTACATTAAAAAGTGAGATGGAGTTGATCGACAAAGAGGGACAGAGATTAAAATCCCCAAGGTTTAGTAGCCTGAAGGCAGCTAAGACAAACTGCTGCCAGTTGCCCAAAGCCTGCACAGCTCCTCGAGTACACAATCCTCAAAATAGTCATATGTGGCTGAGGACAATCCCTGCTGTGCAGAGCTGAATTTCAAACTGGGCTCAAGAGAAGGGAAAACATCAACACAATCACACACCAGTCACTCACATCTTACATTCATTATCAGGTTTTTCAAAGGAATCCCCAAGGCGGCTATATTTCACAGCACTGAAAATTTAAAATAAAAGAAAACCAGAGCAACTCCCTCTACTCAAAACTCTATTTATGCTAGTTTATAAACCCACAATAAAACATATGAAGTATAAAATTGCTCAAAGAGATTTTATGACAAAAGTAGTTTTTGGAAAGTGAAAAATTAATACTAAGAGTGTAGGCAAGAGCAATAATACTGCTACCAGGCAATAGAGAGATTTTTAGCCAAATACTGTATACTTACAAGAACCTTACTTTCCAGAAAAACCTGCAAAGATATTTTGAATTGCTGCACAGAAAGCATAGCTACTCATTTTGTGCTTTCCTCTCTGCAAATTCTATGTATCACTGCAAGTAAATATAACGTATCAGCAGTAGGATGTGATGTTAATGTGCTCTAATTTCCATTACTTCAGCAGAACTGATGTGTGAAGAAATTTAAAGCTTGTGCAATAGACAGATTGATAGAGTCTAGGAATGAATAAAATACGCAATTAGAAAAGTCTATTTAAATTAAGATGAGAATTTGCAGAGAGCAAGGCACATTACATTCATGTAAATGGTAATCTGCTTAATTTTTTGGGCTTTCTGGTGTCAGACTGAAATTTTCTTTACTAGGGTATCCTGAAAAGGATAGGAAAAGATTAATAAAGACTGGAGAAGGATTTATGAATATTTTACTGATGTGGGCATAACATACTTCTCTAAGAAAGCGGGTAATAGCCAAAAATAAGGCAATATGTACCAGTAGGTCCTGCAGATAGTAAGTATTTAAAATAAACACATATCTCTCATTGATACCTTATGAATGTTAAGTGCAGCCTTGGAGTTGTTGGTTGTTTTCCTCTTTATTTTGCTGCAGGACCTTCCCAGCCCACGTACACCACTGCACTGTCCTAGTGCAAACCCTTCTTCCACATTGCCCTTTTTCACTAGTGGGAAATATTTCATAAAAGAAACCCTGAGATTAAACAGATGAGAGCAGTTAGTGAAACTGTCTGCAGCCAGCAAAGTCATTGTCACTACCCCACTCTATGAATTGCCCATCACTCTCACAAAAGAAATGTGGCAACCAGCAAACCCTGGTTGTGTCAGGCACAGATGGGAGAGCTTGCTCCCTCTGCTAATTGACTGGGAAGAAAACTCATTAAATAGCATTTTTCACCTGTCACAGTCCAAGAGCAAACTCAGCAGCCCTCTCGACTGCCCACCTGTTGGGGAAGGCATAGCTGGTGCTACGCTGGATGCTCTCCTGCTACTGAACAAATGCCCCATTGCTTAACAAAAAAGAGCAACAGATCTTCCACCTGACAATTAAGCCCCTGTAAACCACAATGTCATATGCACTACTAAGTTCTATCCCTACCACAAAAAAAGTATTCTAATCTCCAATTTTTATAGGCCGTAAATAACAAATAAGCTAGAGGATGAGTTCTGAATTTAATTAGGGCTCTTTCCATTCTCTCTTAAAGCACTGTCAGCACAATGAAGCTTTACGAGAAGACATTTTGATTAAAATAAAAAAATATAAGAAAATGCATGAATTGTATTAATGTGACTTTTCCTTTTTTCATAAACAGGCTCATCACTATTATTTACACTTATTAGAAAAAAATGTAAAAAAAATAATGCTGAGATCTTATTCTGTTTTGTGCTCTATTTTATTAATATGTTTCATTTAATAGCAGCATAATTTTGCAAAGTCCAAAGAACCAAAGACATCTATGACACTACTGTAATCCAATGCTAAACCAGCAGCAGAAGAAAGAAAACCCCAAACCAAACAAAACAGACCTATAAACTTCACAAGAAATAACACATATGGTTACTTCAGAGTACAACAGAAATCTGCAAGAGTGTGTCACTTTCATCAAGGAACACAGTGAGGGAAAGGATAGTGAAGGGCTTTGTGCAACTTTAGAAGAACACAGGGTGCCCTTTTCCCAAAATACAGTTTTAATGGGAATTTGACAGTTTCCTGTCAACCAGATCAGCAAGGTAGGAGAGTGGGCATGAATTGAATCTATAATCAGAATTTCTCCTACTGCTTGTCTGCCCCCACTTCTACCACCCCAAAGAAAAACCCACTAATGCTTGTCTATACTGCTGTATATTATGACTGGTCTCTCCTGCACAACCTGTGCTTGTATGTTAAATGAATGGGGCTGAAGGAAGAACAGAATCTTACTTCAAAGCAGCGCTGCTTTCTAGAGCTGCTTAACTACCAGTCTGTTCTAATTTTAAATTTGCATGCCAACTCTAAATTAAAAAAAGAATTTTCTCTCACAAGCATGGGAGATAGATGTTTCAGGACATTGACACTGAAACTGAAAGAACAATTAAGAAAAACAGCCCTGAAATAAATCCTATTGCAAGGAATGGTGCCATGTGGCATCAGTTCTAAAAGGACTGGTCCTGATACTTCAGCTACTTAACTAATGTAGCACTTTTTGTGAGTGTTGCTCTTCTCACTTGTAGAAAACAGAATGAAGAACAAAAGGATAGTTCATCCCCTTAGTAAACTGTTATCAATAAGGAGGAGGGGAAATGGGTTTGGGGAGACGGAAGTCCAATAAAACAAGAAGTGGGAGCAGTGCTGGTCAGCACAACAGCCGCCTACAAGGTATGATGAAGGACAGTTTAGAGGAGGACAATTAAGTAGTTCTGCAGATATTCACAATGAGCTCCAGCCAAGCATGGAAAGCTGCATGTGAGAAACAGCAACGGGTGCTCATTTGAGAATATCTCTTGTAGGCAATGGAGATGGAAATCACAGACTGATGAAAGGGAGAAGACAATGTCCACAAAGAAGTTTCATGTTATACCTATCCAGTGCAAGAGCAGACTGCTGCCAAAAGGGAACAGATCACAAATAACAACCAAAGACAAGTATCGGTAGCAACTATGTAGTAGAAAAGAGGAGCAAGTGCACAGAGCAGCAGAGTCAATGCAACAGGCCAGGAAAAGGACATACCATGCAGCAACCTGAAATGAAGTAATACAAGCAAACTTCATTTACATTTACAGAGGTAAAGAGAAGGATGAGTGCCTACAGAAGAGATAGGATGAAAACTAATTTTGTTCTCCTTCTTTCTGCCAGCTCCAAGAACTGTTGAAGAAATGATGGGTGGAAAACAAATAAGCAAATTATTAAGAGATATTGCCCAAAATGTTATTTTCAGATTCACAATCACACTTTGCTGTTTGCCACAAGGCAGACTCTAGGACTAAGATGTTTTCCCTCTTCTTAAACTTCTTTCCATATGACATGATGTTAACAATCATCAGGTTAGTTCAAATTTGCTGCACAGACTAAATTTGCCTATTTTTCTACTTTATGTCCTACTTTAACAGACAATACTCCAAACAAAGCTATTGTGTAAGCTCTTTGGTTTGCTTAGGCTTTGTAAAGATTACCACAATGTTATAAAACATTTAAAAGAAGGCAAACAAAACCCTGTATTGTGAAAAGTTATTTGGTCATTGCTGTTGTATTTGAAATGGTTTTTTTTTCTCTTTCCTTGCTTCAGATGGAATGGCTCCATTATGTTTTCAGATGTCAGACATGGTTAGTGAACACAATGCTGTCAAACTATAATGGACAAAGATTTTTTTTTTCCATAATGTGTTTTTTTGTGTGTGTGAAGAACTGTGCCAGGGATCTGTTGAGTTATATCATTTCCTTCAATGAAACTAATTTACAAGGAAAATGAATCATGGGAAAGGCAAAGAAGATATCACCTCTTCTATATCCACCCTGTTCCTTCCTGTATCTGTGCCTGGAAAAACCAAGCAACAGAAGCACAATAGATTAAGCTCGGATCTGGTGTAATGCCACCGAAGTCAATGATGTTATGTCATGAATGAATTTGGCATAGTATCAGTTTAATTTTTAGCAACATCAAAGTCAATCCCAGTATGTAAAGCTTTGCCAATTACTTTATAACATGAAAATAACTTTTGTGTTAAAAGCACAATAAGCTGCATCCATTGTAACAGGGAATTTGCAGATAAGCAGGAGGCATACCGTATACTTAGGTCTAGGTTAATGCTGCAGCAGAATAACTGCTCTAATAAGCAGCATGAAGAACTTGCAGTAACAGTACCAATGTATGGCTGCAACCAAAAAATCCAATCTTGTTTGCTACATCCAGTACACAGACTTCAGGATCAAAGGAACAATATCATAACTATGACTGAAAAGTCATTTTTATCATACCTTCCCATGTCAGGCATTTTCATACATTTTCTTAGGAAGGTCATCCTTTGGGACAAAATTTCTTATGCTTGATTTTTTTCCATGATTTCTCTGTGTATTTGTCATTCTTATAAAATTGCATATTAAAAAAAAAAAAAGCATAAAAATACTCTATCACCAGTTTAAAGAATATACAACTGAAATTTAGCACCTATTCAATCTTCATTACCAAGATGAACCAATGAACCACATAGCAAAAGCCTACATAATGCCTCTTTGATTTTTTTTTTTTCCTCACAGTGTTTCAGTAGTAAAATACGTGCTGCCACTAAAATCATGATTCTCTACAGCTCACGAGAAGGTGGGGATAGAGAGGGTAAAAACACGGTTGCAAAAGGATAAGAGGTGTGTAGGACTGGATCAAAAGCTATGCTGATGGACAAATGATGAAAGATGAAAGTCTTTTTACTTCTTTTGGAATTACTTAAAGATTTTTGAGGTGCATCCTCATGATGAGTAGCAATAAGACCAGGTTTCGTTTTGTTTTGCATCAGTGAAGAATACATGTTTTCTCAGTCCCCCATCCACTGTTCACACTTTCCATTTTGTAGACACGGAAATAAACTCCATCCCCATGTAGAACATACCAAACATTTCAAATCTGTTTCAGAACATGTTGACTGCCTTCAAAGCCATGTAAATCTGAATGCCCATCTGAAGTATCTCTGAAAATCTTGTGACAAGTGCTGGCATGATTTAACATGTGTTCATAGGGCTGTAGTGGGGTGTATCCCTGAGAAGTGTCACATAGCAAACACTTTCTCTTTTGTCTGAGCTGCAGCAACTGTGCTCACTACTGCTATCTATGACTTACAATCACACAACACGTAGAAATTTCCACTCTACCTTTTAAAATTAAGCTTTTATATCCTCATTGTTGAAAAATTATTTTAGATTATGTATGTATAAGTGTAAAGACTATTATGAAAATCCATCAACCTTTGTCAAACTATTAAAAGTTTTTAAATTGAACCAACAGATAAGGAAGAAGCAGATGGATCAGGTACAGTATGAAAATGAGATTAAAAGCATAAGAAAAAGACTGATTCCAGACTACGAATGCATATTAAAGAAAAGAAAAATATTTCATAACAGGAACAAACAGACCATTAAGACACAGTGCTCTCATATATCCAAAGAGAATTCAAATCAATCATACTTTCATTGACAGCAGATGGGCCAAACAGAAGTTAACAGTCTATTGTACCATGTGTTGGGTTGAGACTCAGGGGACTAAGACCTGCCACTGCCTCAGTGACTCAGACATAACACTTCACAACTTCGTGACTCAATTTCTGTCTTCAAAATGAAGGGACATGATAGAAACCTTAGCGAAGTGCTTTCAAGATTTCCTCAGAACAAGCACTACAAACGCTAGGAGCTGGGTGTTATTGCAATTAGCACTACATCACATGTTTTCAATCACACAATCTTTACTACTAAAGACTAAAATACAGCCTTGTACAGGAGAGTTTTGGAAATAAAATCACTCTGGTCCCTGTTAAGTGCCAAAATGTCATTTTTTCTAAATTTGCAGTCAATGGAGGTCACAAGCAAATAGGACACAGTTGTGTAGTCTCAGAAACAGCCTTCTTATGTAGACTGACTCAGTTTGTATTCCTCTCCTCCTCATGCCCCAGAAGAGAGTAAAAGTGTGCTAAGTCTGTATTGTTGCATTTTGTGTTCCCTAATGCTCCTCTGTTGCATTGCATCGAGGAAAGCACAGCAAAAACTCAGCTAAAAATATGTGCCATATTATCCAATTCTTTAGGGGAAGTGCTTATTTCTTTTATAGGTCTAGATTCTATTCTACCAGCAACTCAAGTATCCAACAGCCAGCTGTAAAAGGACATCCCTATCCCTTCCCCATGAAGCCATTTGCCATTTCTGAGGGTTGTTTGTACCGTCTCAAGAAATAAATCTGAGCCATGCACTGAGTATATAACAAGAACTGCAGTCCGTCAGTTTGCTTACTATGATTTCATAATATTTAGTGATTATACTTCAAACAAAGGACTGAATCTAAAGATTCTACATAAAAAAGAGCAAGCAAACCTCAAGGAAGAGAAACAGAAGAAATAGAAGAAATATATATAAAATGAAAGTGAGGAATAAACAGGGACAGTTATGGTTCCAGATGTTTTTAAAGGGCTGACAAATACTTAAAAAAAAAAGGGAGGTTTTAAACTGATTTCGTAAATGTAATATGGCAAAGTATAATATAATTCTAATTTTAAAAGGCTACAGCTTAGTTAAAATAACAGCATATATACTCCTTTCAAGTCTCTGGTAAAACAATGTTTGAATTGCAATAGCATGATTCCAAAGTACAGCACTGTTCGTCCAGAAACTTATCACAGGCACAGACATAAGGAAATGAATTAAGGCAGACAGCCAACATTTACTGAAGGGATATAAATAACAGTATCTAAAATGACTCCAAATATACAAGAAGATATTGCCACATATTTAGGTAAAGGAAGTAGCTAATTGATGCTTAAAACCAGCTTCAGCTAGAAATCTTGCTGTTCACTATTCATCTATCTAATATTTACATATGTGCACATGTAAAATAGTGAGCAGTACTGAAAATACATTATGTTTTCTTCAACTTGTACAGTAACATGCAGTACCATCTTAATCATTCACTAGGTATGTTGACAGTAGAGCAACACAAGTGGGAGTTGAAATTGAATTTTCTTCTGTAAAGACCAAATCAGTTTTTAAAGGTTTAGAAAGGAACCTTATTACGTATGAAACGATTTGTTCTTCAACAGAAAACAAGTTGCTTTTTATTTAGAGGCCATTAACAAACACAACTTATTAATTAACTTCGTTTTTTAGAGGCCTGAATTTAATTAAAATACTATCTTAAATATCACTTAGTGGTCATTTTTGCTGCATTATGAGCAATAAGCTTACTGATATGAAGCATACACACATGCTGAGGCGATAACAAGAGTACATATATATTATCCCCCGACACACACTGAAGTAGTTATGTATTCCTCACTGTTTTTTTCCCCAGAGGAACACACACAGAGCAAACATTTACCTCTCTGAACTCTCTTCTATATTTTTAACACTATTTAGGTTATCAGAATGATGCATTTTTCATATTCGTTGTACTTAGAGTTGCTAAGTTTAGGAAATTAGCATTATTTCACACGGTATAGAACATTATAATGTAGTTTATTAGGCATAAAGCTAGCATCTACTTGCTTACTGCTGACTGAAAACCACTAGCAAAAATACATTACATTTAGACTATGGTAACGATTCAGAAAAATAATTTTGACCCACATAACTCATTAATCCTAATCAGCCTTACTGGTAAATTCTTTCACATTGGACTAAACCACAGTGTTTAAGAGAGATTTCCTGATGCCCTGCTATGCAGATTTATTGCAATTAGCTCTAAAAACACAACAAGGTCTCATTGACTTCAGGTCAGGGGTAAGCATCTGCACTGCTCCAAATTCCTAATTACTCCACACCAACAGATGTAGAGCCTTACTGCCATCGACCCAGAAGGAGAGACTCTCACCATTGTATCTGAGCAGCATTGTCATGCAAAAAACATGCATAAACCCCCTAAACCCAATAAGGCATTCCACCAGGATTCTGAATTTTTGTTTTCAAACTGAAAAAAAATGTAAAAGATTTTGAAAAAGAGCCCTTCCAGACTTGCTTGGCTTTTCATGATGGATCAAATTATTTCACTTTTACTTTTTTGCATCCCTTACTAAAGCAAGGAGGTGGTCCATTTAAAATAGAGCTGCTTAAAGCAGGCTATTGTTTCCTTCCCCTCTGAGACCACCCAGATTTTCAATACTAAAACATCTTTGCACTAGACAGATTAGACTACTGCCACAACCCTCTTTGCAAAGATCTGCTACTCTGCAATGCATTTGTCACTATTTACCACCATCACTGCATAAACAGAGCATACTGTCCTGGCTAAATGCATATATATAAGAAGAGACAGTAAAAGTTAGGAGAAAAAAAAAAAAGTGAAATCTTCAGCATTTAGGGAAGGTAGAACCATGAGTAAGGCCCTGTTCAGCACTCAGGAGCTTATGTCTAAAAATAGTCTTTCCTTTAGAGACCGTATGTAAAGCTCTTTATTTGCTTTACACATTTAGAGTTTTGAATCTTATATCTCTAAGCTGGGTGCTTAATTAAAATTTAAAAAGGAAATTGAAGTTATCATATAATAACCTAATTCCAAGCTCTAGCATTTCTAAGAAAAAAAAAATCCCTAAAGGACTCACATTATGGTTTGTCCTAGAGGTTAGGGAGGTACCTTGGGAATTAGAAAACACAGATTCCAATTATTACTTTCTTGTTATCTGCTTGTACTCTCAGCTCATGATGTTTCAGTTTCTCACCCAGTAACTGGTATATATTGCTACTGGTCTCCACTGTGTTTTGAAATCCACAAAGAAGTAAGAGGTATGAAAAGAACTATGCTATTACAAAAATGAAGTTGGGAATCACACAAGGGATAGATACTGCTTCAGGGTAGGATTCATTTATCTAGTTTTGACCAGCTCAAAAAAAAAAAAATTAAAAAAAGTCTAAGCATGTAGTCTTCTATCATCACAGCAAAGGGTAGAAAACATCTTTGCAGGTACGTAGGGAAAATTCCAGTGTGGAAATGCTCAAGTGTGGTGCCTGTCCAGACAGCTGGATTTAGGTGACCCGAAACTCATCCTAGACAACAAAATAAATTATATACATGAAAAACATGTCAGGCATTTGAGTTTGGCTCAATAAAGCACCACACTGGCACCACTGTTGTGTTGTGTTTTATCACATCTAGCATGATCAATTTTTACTGTGATCAGCTGTACATATTCTTTACTAATCATGAACTTACCACCCCACACTTTATGTAACTGGCACAGAAACTATCCTATAAACCCCAGCAGCTGCTCAGCAGTGAAGTGGGGCATGCAAAAAACTGCCCAAGAGGATTATCAAGAGAAGGAACTTCTTTCTGATACGTATCAAGAAGCATGTGAAGACAAAGTTATGTTTGAACTGAAGATATGTAATTATTAAATCTAAATAGCTAGTATCAACACAGAGTTATACTGGGAATCATAAAAAGGAGGAAAGGTATACACTAGACTCCTGCCAGTAAAAACATTTTGAGTCTATCTGGATGTGGATTATATTTTAAATACTATATTAAGATGTGCATTTTTTAAACCAGGAAAAAAAAACTCAGATAGAAAATTATTGCTGTGTTGCTACTGATATTTAATATGACACATAAGCAAAATGCTGCACTTTAGATGCTGGGTTTGTATTCTTAATTTCTCATTCGGGGTCCCTGCAAAACCATATCTGTCAGAATGTGCAGCTCCTCTTGGAAACAAGGCTGCTTGTTCCTTTTTTCCATTACAGTCAGTATGGATATGATAACATGGCCACATCAGCTACTAAATGTGGGGGGAAAAGGGGTGTGTTTTCTCAGAAGTGCACAGGGACAGGATGAGTGACACTGACATGGGCTGTAACACAGGAAATTCCAGGGAGGTATTAGGAAACCAGTTTTCACAGTGAGACAGTCGAGCACTGGAGCAGCGGCCCTGTCAAGTTGTTCAATGCTCCTCTTTGGAGATACTCAAAACTGGGTTGGATGAGGCCCTGGGCAACAGTTGGTCCTGTTTGGAGTGGAGGGCTGGACCCTGGTCTCCAGAGGTTCCTTCCGACCTAAATTACTCTGATTCTAAAACACCTTGAAATAACTTTGCTTTTTAAAAGGCTACTGTTTCTAAACCATTTTACACTACTACAGTTTACAACATGGTACCATTGTCAGTGCTACCATCATGTGTATGTCCCCAGGAGGTGTAATATTTCTGCTTCTCAGGCAGACAACCCAGTACCAGTGACCTGGGAGGCTGCCTTGGACATCTTAAGCTTGCTCAACAAAGTGATTTCTCTCTCACAGTCTTGGCATGCTTCCTTTCACCTCCATCCCTGTCCCCAGCTGTGTCCTATAACTAGTTTTCTGCCTCTAAAATAATCAGTGACATTAGTTCTTTGTGATAACTACATCACATTTTTGCCAAGTTTTGATTTTTAATGAGGTTTGCTGTTGTTCATTTCCAGTCTGGGCTCTGATTCCCTCCACATGCAGACAAGCAAAACATTGTTTGTGCTTCTGTAAGTCAACTGCCCAGAAATAAGTTACTTGTTGGAACAGGCTGTTTCCAAAAATAGAGGTCTCAAAATGTAATAGCGTATAGATAAAAGGGAGGTGGTTGATATGCTTTCTACCACTTTGTTAGCTACACTGGCTCATACTAACTCTCCAATAAAATCATGCACACATCCAGAACCTATGCAAAATGTCAAAACAATGGTAGTTTCTGGGGTAGACAGTATTTCCTCTTCTCCACTTTAGTACCAACATAACTTCGCCAAAATCACCTCAACAGTAAAAGGTCAAATGGCAACAGGTATTTCACAAAGGTTGAAAAATAATTTATGAGAGAAAATGTTCCTACCATTTTTTGCCAACCCTCAATTTGCTCCTAAATATGGAAAAAAGAACAACCTCACAGATATCTGACATTGACAACTGCATCAGATTAGGCTTTGGCCACGGTAATAAATTAGTCTTCATTATTATCATGGCAGTTATGCTGTAAATTCATCAGCTACTGAGCTGTTGCAAATAGCAAAGAGCAGCAAGAATATCTGTAATTTCACAAATACCAAACCCATCTGCATGAACAAGGAAAGACAAAAGGAGCAAAAGCGAAAACAGGGAGCTATTTATACTATGAGATAATGTTCAAGTGGAGCAGTGGCTAATGCTTTCAAAATATTTTAAGTCTAGAGCACATACAAACCCATTCACATATTTACGACACTGACTTTGTCATTTTGTCACTTGAAGGTTAGCAGTTTTTTTCATGTCATTCATAATGGTTTCTTCTTATGTCTAAGAAATAGAGCCTTACCATATTTCCTTCCTCCATTCATAATTTCCAGTTTGAAAGGCTAGCCTAATAAAATAATAATGCTGGACCAAGAAGGAAGTGGTTTTGCCCTACACAAAATTTCTAATATTTTTTCTATGAATAAAAAGTCAAAAATGCAAACATGGCCTCAAACCAAAAGTAATCCTAGATCAATTGAAATGTTTTCCTTGATGGTTACAGGTTTGGTTTTGTTTGTTTGTTTGGTTAGTTGCTTGTTTTTTTGGGGGGGATTGTTTGGGGGGCTTTGGTTTGTTTGGTTGGTTTTGTTTTGGTTTTTTTGGTTGTTTTTTGTTTGTTTGTTTGCTTGTTTGGTTTTGGTTTTGTTTGTTTGGGTTTCTTTAAACTATAAATTATTATAGCTTTTGAAATAAACACCAAAGAGTAAAGCAGAACTATTACATTTAAATAGTGTGAATTTAGAATGTCACAACAGTTTGAAAACTCCATCAAAAACATTTCAAAGTAGGAAATTCCTGACCACTTCCTATTCAGGTTGAAGCCAGGAAAATTCTGGTGTATCTTGCTACTTAGCCTGGCCTTTGTGTGCATGAAGTACTTCCATTACAAAACTGCAGTAAAGAGAGGGCATTCCAAATTCAACCATTTTAGAAATTGGAATTAACTGTGAGGTAAATTTTATAAACTATATTTACATAAACAAGTTGGCACCAAATCAGAAGAGCTTAAGAAACAAAACAGAATAAACAGAGACTGCCTGCATGAAGCTATGAGAAGCAATTTTGCTGTATCTTATGCTTTAATTTTTAATTCATTGCTTTTATTGGTGCAAAAAGTATTTGAAAAATGACTGAAACACTAATGAGCTTCTGTTGTGTACTCTGGGTAGTGAGTCAATCTCACACACCAAATCATGCACGGGTATCATGAAATACAACAGAAAGGGATGTTGTACATCTGTGGCTTGGCATTGAATGAATTATTCTGTCCCTGGATCACCACATTTAATCTTCAGATGTGTTACATCTGGTCTCAAGATTTACTGTTACTTCTTCAGATGTACAGGATTTAAAAGCGTGGCTATGTTTTAAAACCTAGTTGGAAAAAGGAAAATCATTGGCTCTTCAACCACCATGTTACATGTTAACATGCTGAGCACATTCTGCTTCCTTTGTCCTGGTACAAACCTTTTGAGATTTTTGACAGAGGAAATGGTCCAGACTAATGCTAATCATTAGGTTGAAGTTTTTAAGTAGGTTGCAAATCCTGACTTACAAAGGCAGTTTACAGATATTGTCTATCCAAGAGAAAATAACAACTTGATAAATACCTTCTCTGGGGAGAGACACAGCCCCTGCATGGCTGAGGTACCTGCTGCCTAGACTTCATTGCCAAATTTCCAAGCACTGTCCTTACAGTCCTGAGCTGAGTACCTGTGCACAGAATTCTGCATTCACAGGGAAAGGAGATGCCTCAGAAGGCACGCTCAGAAACCACCAAAATGGCTAAGGAGAGGTCAAAGTTTGCCAACTGGAACCATAAATGCGAGTGAGGAACCCAATGATGCATCTTCACCCCAGTTTCCCCTGTATCATGAGTAGCAATGTGACTATTTAAACATCTTTGAATGTAGTCCAAGAATTAGATGAATGAACATTAAAAGTCTAATCTCTTTATTGTTTTTAGATAAGTCACACATCTTTTTATGTGCAACAAGCAGTTGCAAATGAGGACTGTCCCTCAGCCCAGATGAGTGTCATCTGCAAGGCAGAACATTTTCCTGAGCCTGGCCTAGCACATTCCCAGATGGAAGAGAGAAACAATCTTCAATCTCTCACATCCTTGCTGAGCTCCCTGAAACAAACATGGGAAGGCTGCCCCCTCTTTAAATTTGGGGGTGTATTTTTGTTTGCACACTTTTGCAGCTCCTTTGTGATTTTGCAGCGTAATAAAATGACAGGAATAATCATGTGGATACGGCAGACGCTTCAAAGCCTAGGTAGAAACAGAGCTTCCAGCTCTTAGAAAATTTTAAAAAGAAAATGTGAGCACTAATTGACTTGAGAACATATTTAGTTTTACAAATACATTTTTTATCTAGTTTTTGGCCCACTGGGGCTTAGGTGTCAGCACTTCACTGGAATGCATGAAAATGGAAACAGAAGGAATGAGGTGGCAGAAAGCTGTTTGTCAGTGAACACTTCACACATATGTACAGAGTGCAAGATGCTCCACAGTATCCAAGAGTAACGAAGGACATTTTGTCACATCATGTCCCAGAGCAAAATCTTTTACATATTTAAAGTGTTCAGCATTATGTATGCCTTAGTTGTTCCCAAACACGAATGCTATTTCTTGCAGCCTGACAGTCATGAAAGACTGGGAAATGGAAGTCCAGAACTGCATAACTTTCAAGTCTGTAGCAGAACTGGGAGGCCTTTCACAGCTTAAGCCTTCCTTAACAATCCTCAAGTGCTGTCTAAGGTATTAGGTAGCTTTACAGAATTCACATCTTAGTTAGTAAATACTTAACAGATTTATTATAACCAGAACAAAAGTGAACACAGCTTTTTAAGAAACTTCATGTTCTCATGGAAATAGCATTATTCATACTTGACTGATCTCTGACATTGGCTTTCATTTGTTTCATTTTGTTAATGAAGTTGCTACTTTGCAGGCAGCTTTTAGCACAGGCTGGAACAGTTGAGAAATTAACTTCAGCTGTCTCAAGCTACTAGTAATGAACTTCGGTCCATCCTAGTTTTATAGCAGAATAACAGCAGCATCAATGTCTACAGGAATTTATTGCAATAAAAATACATCAATGAGGTGTTCACAGAGACTAACACAACATTCTTCTACTATTTTCCCAGAAAGTTATTCCCTTATTTCCCTTATTAGAAACAAATAAATGATTTTTTTTTTTTTTTAGCTCATATTTTGGGGAGCTCTTTCCTCTCGTTTAACCACAAAGATTAAATAGGTAGTTTAAACTGCTGAATAGTAATTTCAATAGAATTGTTGGTTCATATAAATTACATACCCCCTGTGGCATATTTACTAACCAATCAAAATATTTTCTTCAAACAAAGCACTGCAATAAATTTAAATGAAAATAAGGACAACCACAACACACAACACATAATAAGAGATTTGTGCACAGCATGGGAAGTATCACGTAAGTAAGAAAATTATGTTCATGCTTTACGGTGCAGAATTTTCAGAATAATACAGCATATTTATCATTTGCTGCAGTACAGTTATTTCCAACAACTTAATGAAAAAATCCAGTTATAAGTTACAATTGGACTCACTGGGAATAAAAAATTAATCTGAGCAAAGCAGTTAAAAAAATGCATATTCTATCAGAGCAGATCTTTTATCAGTCTTTAATATAAAGAACACTTACTGAAATGTACATTAAAACCCTGCAAGAAAATTCAATCCAATGATTTCTGGAGTCCATCACAAGTATAGATGGAGTATAAAACATCTCTCATCAAAAAGTATGGGACAAGGCGCAAACACCAGCTGAACAGAAAGGATTTATAAATACCCTGCAAAATATCTTCACATCCCTTCAACAGACCAATGTTAAAGACCCTCTTTGCTAGCAAGCTCAGAAAGTCTTTCTCTTGGTTTTCTTCTGCTTTCTAAAGAAATGCCACACCCAGAATAGCATAAGAAATTATAGCTTTGGAAAATGGTATCTATCCCAACACAGGGTAGAAAGTATTGCATAAAATACCTCTGCATCTTCTTCTAAGGGGTACAGTCCTTTGGTTTGTGAATTGACAGTCCCAGCATCTTTCTGTGTAAGCTTTTTCCTTTGGCTTAATGACTGTTTCTTTATATGCATATGTATATATATATTTAAAGGAACCTGTATTCCTGTCTCTGGTAGAAAGACCCAGCCCTCTTCTCCCAGTTAGCCAGCCTGCCCCAGCTCCCTCATCTCTTTGTGTCTAGAAAAAAGGCTTTTCTATGTGAAACTGATAATGCAAAGACTGACTGCTGTTTGCAGGTAATGTAGGAAAGGCCTGTGACAAGTCCAGCCAGCATTCTAGCTTGATTCACCACTCTCCCTCACCAAAAAAAGTCATGCTCGCTGTTAAGCAGGTCCCTTCACTCATCTCTCTGCCACATTGCCACCTGTCCTGTTGCTCGCCACCGACAGTTTGCAGACATTTGTATAGAAGCAGTTTGCTTTCTGATACCCATTTTCATTACTACTTATTTTTTCTCCAATAGGTCCCTACTAAGCTGAAGCTGCATATTCAAAAAATAAATGTATTAACAATATACCAATATCCTTGTTTGTGCAACCCAGGCTCACAAAAGAGCCGTCTAAATTAAAGGCCAAATGTTTGAGATACTTTAAAACAGAGGGGACACCATGGTAATCGGTGGATGTGGTCTACCTTGATTTCAGTAAAGCCTTTGACACAGTCTCCCACAGCATCCTCACAGCTAAGTTGAGGAGGTGTGGTCTAGACAATAGAGTAGTGAGGTGGGTTGCAAACTGGCTGAAGGAGAGAAGCCAGAGAGTGGTAGTCAATGGTGCGGAGTCTAGTTGGAGGCCAGTATCTAGTGGAGTGCCTCAGGGGTCAGTACTGGGGCCAGTATTATTCAATATATTCATTAACGATTTAGATGAGGGAATAGAGTGCTGATGACACTAAGCTGGAAGGAGTGGCTGACACGCCAGAAGGCTGTGCTGCCATCCAGCGAGACCTGGACAGGCTGGAGAGTTGGGCGGGGAATAACCTGATAAAATTTAACAAGGGCAAGTGTAGAGTCCTGCATCTGGGCAGGAACAACCCCAGGTTCCAGTATAGGTTGGGAAATTACATATTAGAGAGCAGTGTAGGGGAAAGGGACCTGAGGGTCCTGGTGGACAACAGGATGACCATGAGCTAGCACTGTGCCCTTGTGGCCAGGAAGGCCAATGACATCCTGGGGTGTATTAGAAGGGGGGTGGTTAGTAGATCAGGAGAGGTCCTCCTTCCCCTCCACTCCACTCTGGTGAGACCTCATCTGGAATATTGTGTCCAGTTCTGGGCCCCTCAGTTCAAGAAGGACAGGGAACTGCTGGAGAGAGTCCAGTGCAGGGCAACAAAGATGATTAAGGGAGTGGAGCACCTCCCTTATGAAGAAAGGCTGAGGAAGCTGGGGCTCTTTAGTCTGGAGAAGAGAAGACTGAGGGGTGACCTTATTAATGCTTATAAATATATAAAGGGTGAGTGCCACGAGGGTGGAGCCAGGCTCTTCTCGGTGGCAAATAATGATAGGACAAGGGGTAATGGGATCAAGCTGGAACACAAGAGGTTCCACTTAAATTTGAGAAAAAACTTCTCCGTGAGGGTGACAGAGCACTGGAACTGCCCAGGGAGGTTGTGGAGTCTCCTTCTCTGGAGACATCCAAAACCCGCCTGGACATGTTCCTGTGCGACCTCACCTAGGCGTTCCTGCTCTGGCAGGGGGATTGGACTAGATGATCTTTTGAGGTCCCTTCCAATCCCAAACATACTGTGATACTGTGAAATAGTGGGGACAATGCAGAGGCAAATAAGAGGCATATGCAGCTGGGAGTAATGTTAAGGAGACAAGGGAGAAACTGTACACTCATGGAAATTTGCAATGATCTGTCACAGCCCATCCACTAGCCTGATCTGCACCATTCTGATTTAGGGAAATGAGAAAACCTGGTAGCATGGAACTGAAGAGACTGCAATTTTAAGTCTTTTTGTATTGTTCAAGCAAATAAGAACAGCTAGGATATAAAAGTAAAATAGTAATTGCACAGAGAAGTTTGAATCAGAGGCCTTTGTCTTGCAATACAAGAACAAGGAGTTCTGTAATGAAACTGAAGGCAGATAAATTCAGAAATAAGAAAACTGATCAGTATTGTTTTGCAGAAAAAAATAAATAAGAACAAGGATATATCTAAAGTTTTGACAGCCATACATAACTTCCACAGCTGTCAAGGATATTCAGATTTTGTGAAACCAAAATAACGTTTTGAAAGACTATTAAAGTCTCATGTTTTATGGTTCTAAACCCATCTTTAAATATCTATTATCAGAATGAAAACAGTTGTGAAGAAGAAATTATCTGCATATTGTGTCATTTTTACAACTTCAGTCATCTGACACTGTCAAATGCACTGTCAGAGCCAGATCATCAGCCAAGTCAGCACTGGGAACTGGTGTTCCCACAAACAAAGGGCTCATTCCTCATCACTGAGGTTTCCCAGAGCCATGGTTCTGCAAACTCAGTGATTCTCAAATAAATCAGGGTTCACAGACCAAAGGAGGAACTGGAAAAAAAACCTGAGATGCTGGAAATGGATTCACAAACTCCAGAAAATTGGAAACCACTCATCTGCATGCTGCACTTCATTATATGTGCTGGATTTTTGTTGAAAGTTTGAACATGAAATTGTGGTATATAGAACATAGAAAGAATATATTGGGAAAAAAAAACCAAAAACAAAACAAAATAAACAAAAAACCAACAACAAAACAACAACAACCACCAAATAAACAAAGAAAAGAAAAAACACCCCCAAAATAAAACACACACACACACAAAACCACCACAACTACCACCACCAACAAAATCACCAACCAAACCGTTATGTTTCTATTTCGCTGTCTCGCTGTATCATCCAAAGTGAAAATCAAACTCAGAGGTGAACTGAAAAATTCTTCCTTTGAACGGCAAGAAAAAAAAAAAACAACACAAAATCACTGATTCCTGTCAGGTTCTGAAGTTTTTATTTTTTAAATATTATTGCAGGGAAACGTACAATTATCCCAAGCTTCTTTTAAAGACTGCAATTTGTTTGCATATCATCTCCAACTACAGATGTAAGAACAAACCATTTCAGCCTAGAAACTTAATGAAAAGTAAAATAAGCCTTGTCCTTTTTGTATTATCAACAGTTTAATGGTTTTTACTGAATCTTGGCTGAAATCTCCTTACCTCCACAGAGACAAAAGGTTAACTTCAATCTGAATATCTTGAATCCTGACTAGCTAGCACAGATGGCAGTGTGGCTTAGAGCCCAGAATCTAGTTTAAAATGTGTTAGCACTTGCCCATTTTGTAGAGAAAATACAAATAAAATAACATAGAGAATCCTCCCGTGCCCCTCCTGCAGTCCCTGTTTCCCCATTAGAAAAGCTAGTTTTCCACATTTAGCTGGGATAACCTTAGGGCATCTCAGGTCTGTGCAACATACTTGTAGACGTGCTCAGTCCACACTGTTCAACCAGTACAATAGCTACATTTAAAGAAAAAGATAATCTAAAGCTTAAGGTTACAAGCATGGACTTACAATATCCAAAATGTGGATTTCCTGGTCTCCATCACTTTGGATGAACCAGTGTGGCTATCTGTACATGAAAGTGTTTCTGATTAACTCCATGCACAGCTACCCCTATTGCTAGGGTCTGGATGATCAAACACAGCTACTACACTCCAAATTCACACTCTGCTGTAATGAGAAACATTTGGAAGGGGAGCTAAAGGTGAAATTTCAGAAGTCTCAGGCTTTCCAAAATGGGCACCTGAATTTACATACAGATCCATTCCTCATCTGTGGGGCTCTGTGTAGTACATGCAGTGTTCAGCTTTATCAAAGAAACAGAAGGTAGACTCAGGATCTTTTCACTCTTTACTCTCCTTTTACTGACACTGTTTGGAATTGTACGTGTTCCTACTTCAGGTCCTCTTGAGGGGTAAACAGAGAAAATACCCGACCACTTACAGCACTACATTGACTTTAAGAGCGGAATGAAATAATACAAACTATAAATGCAATAGAAAACAAATAAAATCTCAACCTTTGTATTGTTTAATATGCTTATTAAAATAAATCACATACAGTAGCTTCTAGTTTTCATACCAGTATTTGCAAATGACTTCTCACCTTCCAATCCCTTACTGTGTTTTAATCTCCGGTTAAGTGCAGCATTTCATAACTTTCAATAAACTTTTACTTCCAGATATCTGGCAGGCAAGGAAGTGCTATTCTCCCATGCTTCATAAACATGGTGCCTGGAAACTCATTATTAAAACCATTTCTGTGAATGCTTGACTTCTAATTCATGACTTCTCTGGAACTATTTAATGAAACCAAGATGGCCAATAGTCAAGAAAGTTCTTCCAATGGGCATGAATAACAGATCTTTCACAACCTGTTAGAAGATGTGCCAAGATTAGTTCCTTTCCTGTGGAATAGAAGCCACAGGAATTAAGGTTTCTGATCAAAGTCCAACACCTTAGCACTGCCAAAAGCTGACAAGCCCTTTTCCCCTCTTTCCTGAAAACAGCTCTGTAATCACACTGGATTTTAATAGGATAACTATCTCTTGGACTCAGGCTGAACTTGGTTGTATTAAACTATGATTAAACCATATGATGGTTGCTACATATAGCATTACTTCATATATTTATTTTTAAAGTGCACTCAAATTCTTATGCAACCTACTACCACATTTCATGGTGTTTGTTTCTTTTTATATAAAGACATTTTTCTTCCATCAGGGACATTGTATTAAGCATGAAATAAAATATTTAAGCAGTAAAGCTGTATTCATTGAATTTAATAAAGCTAGTCTATTTTGACCAGCACATTTCTGAAGAGATTTTACCATTTGGAAACACATTCTCTTGTACATTCTTCCGCACTGTAGACCAGTGCAGAATAACCGCTCCTAACCTTTTCATAGCCACGGTTCTTAGGAAAATGTCATGGCTATGAAATTCCCACACCAAGATTTAGAGAATGAAATAACAAACTGACCATGCAGAAAACCAGTACAGATCTAGCAAAGTTTATTTGCTCACATTTTGCATGGTAGCTCACAGACAATTTATTTCCTGCTCACCAGTGAGGCACACCCCACTGGTAGGGGATGTAACATGATGCCATGTGAAGTCATCTTTAAAATGTGAAAGTGGTGTAAAACTGTCCTCAAGTAAGCATCAGCCTTAGCAGGGTCACAGGTAGACAAAATAAAGCAGATTTGAATATAATATTCTGAACAGCGATTTCACACTCAAGCATTGTGGAGGAAGAAGAGCACCGAGATCTCTGCATGTGTCTTCCCACAGCCATGCTGATGTGATGCTTCCTGCAGAGCAGAGGCACAATCACACACACAGATCGAGCAGCTCAAGCCTTCGCTGAGGAACTCATGTGGACAAATGCCACTTCAGCCTGCCAACATCCTGCATCTGCAACACACACAATTTTCTTAACTAATTTAATGCCACTGCAATCCTTTAAAAACTAAGACTTCTGTCAGTTGCTCTTATACAACATGGTAAAACTGTTTGCCAGTTTTGGAAGTATGGCTAACCTTTAGATGTTATTTAATTAAATGTACTGGAGGAAATAGTCATTCAATAGTAACATATGGCAGTCTGGACCTTTGAATTTCTAATTTCTTTGTATTACTGATTCAGTGTACAGTCATAGCAATACCACAGAGCTTGCTGGTGCTTCAGTTAACAGAAGAAAAAGTAAAGCACTGTTCAAAGTGTAATGTTTAATTAACATTTGCAGAATATCTTGACAGCCTTGTTGAAAGAGTCACTGGAACTGCAAATTCCAGGATAGTTAGGTTTGTGAGCTTCTGATCACTGCAGAGGAAGTGTACTGTATGTCTCGAGCTTCATTCTAGAATTTTTGTCCATAAAAATGTTCCAAAGTGAATAGTCACAAACTTCAACTTAAGAGCTTGAGTTTAGTTCCTTGAGTGTGTCCAGCCATAGCAGTTATCCTGGCCAAGCATTGTGTCTAGTGGGAAGGGGAAAAGCATGCTCTGATACAAAAAAGTCTGATTGTCCTCCAAAGGAAGTACAGTAATCATAACATGTAGCCTACAATGAAAAGTCAGAAGGACTTCAGTACATAGAGAACTGCTCTCTTCCTCAGGGAGCAAAGAAACAGTTCCAGTTCTTCTGAGTCAAATCACTGTTAAATGTGTGTGCCAATGACCTAATTCCATTTTCTAAAGATGTATTACTTACGCAAGAGAGACCATAACAACCTCTTCACAACTATTCCCAGTCAACTGCAGAGTTACATATTTGCAATACATACAGTGCACAGTGAAATGTAACAGTTAGAAAATATGCAGAACCCAATTTAGCAGAGGGATTATAATAAGTTAATAGAGCCTCAGTTACATCTCAATATAGTAAAACAAATCTATCAGATTTCACGCCACACATTTAAGGAAATTTTAGCACCTACAGAGAAATGAGTTAGCTTCCTGAGGCATTGATATGTTCAAATTTAAGACGTTGTAGAAGCATGAAAATATCATCAATAAATGATAACATAAACCTCTAATTTAACATCATTTTTCTTTTAAACCTACGAGATGGCAAGAGAACCTTTTTTCCTCTCACAGCTCTCTCCACTCAATAGTTACTTATATGCCTACAATATTCTTCAACTAAACGGGATCTAACAGCGTATAGTAGTGCAATCATCACAGTTAATATTTTGAGAGAGTTTCTATAGGAAACTTAATTTTCACTGTATGCTTGGACTTGTATTAAGAACAGTTCTTGTGACTCTAATGTTTTGCATTGATTCAGCTGCAAAATGCTGACATAAAGCCTTACAACTTGCTACATTGGCTAAATTCTCAGCAAGAACTAAATCACACTGAGGTATAACAGGTTTGGCTATGACATACCATTCCCTTGAATCGCAATTTTGTGGTAGACCTGGTTAAACTGTCATTGCAACCTAACCTAAAGACAACCAGACTTTCTATGCCTGCCTACAGGTACCCATGCGTTGCTTCTTATGGAAAAGAATGATGGAAACATGCAACAGAGTCTCTGTATCTGGTGGTATTTAGGTCTGTTTGGAGCAGTTCCAGTCAGCCCAGGGCTTCCAGTAGTTGTCATGTGAGAAAATACTGTGGGCTTGGACACAAATGGAACCAGCTTGGTATCAGAGCTTGGTTCATTTTTTCCTACCCATTACTGGTGTGATACTCTTCCCTGTCAAGTTCATTTTTCCTGCTGATTTCAGTGAGAGAAGAATTTTCATTCCAAAATACTCTCATTATTTTAAAAAGTCTTCTCATAAAGGTAAAATACCCAAGGATCATAAAACTGGAAAAAGGAGTATTTCACTCTCTCTAAATGCAGAAACATTCCATTCACATAAACAATTTGTAAACAGTTCAAAATTCTGAAAGTAACCATTTACTGTGAAAAAGCTACTGTGGGTTGCAATCCTGAATGAGTTTTACTCTATACTTTGTATCTAAAATGTAGCTGTTCACATCCTGGCACAACCCAACCAGTCAGGAAAAGGTCTGCATTTTGCTCTTCTGCCAACAGCTACTTCAGGTTTGAGCAGGTATTTAAGTTTCTCCCATTAGCTTGAGCACTAACTTAGCTGAAACAGCCAGCAGACTAAGCTCTTCTTTTGGTGCAATGGTCCACTCTTAGACCTCCCATCTCACCACCACATATAGACATAGGTGATAGCTGAATTTACCTGAAAATCTTTCCTGGTATAATCCTAGCATGGGGGAAGCAAAGCAGATCCCTCTGCTAGTGCTGCTGTTTGGCCAGGGTGCAGAAAACAGTTCCCTTCGCACTGCTTAAAAGGCAGATTATCTCATGTTAGTGCCAAACGGGGAAGTTAAAGTCACAACAAGTGATCATGTGCCTGATAATGTTTGTACACATGATGATCACACTTCCTAGTAAACTAATTAGGGTATTTTTGCATACTTACATCCATAAATGTGTTACAAGACATCTATGCTTAGATATTCATAAGATAAATTACCTGCCATCATGAGAAAACACATACAGCTAGAAATAACTGAGGTTACGGGAAGCAGTTCAGTTTTCCAAGTTATTTCCATTAAGAAATACAGAGGTAAAAAAAAAAAAAAAAAAAAAAAAAAAAAAAAAAGATAATCTAAAATTTAGGTACACCCTGTTACATACTTGCCTTGCAGCCAGGCAGGAATAATTGACTAACCTGGTAGACAGCGTAATCCTGTAATCCCTGTGCTGCAACCCAAAAGAAAAGTGCCAACAAAAGTACATGGCTAACTCAGGACCAATTCATTTTGCACAAGACTGGACATATTAATGTCAGTGTTGGATCTTCCTATCTACTACTTCATTTCAGTTTATTACTAAAATATTGTTTGATAATGAGATGTGAAAATAAAGGCTTTTTAGAATTCCCATAGCAAGTGTTAAAAGCCCAAATACCCTCATTCATCATGCCTTGGAACTAAAGCTACCATTAATTTTGAGGTTTCACATAGAAAAGTACATTGGTAGAGTAACGAACAGGAGAATGGATAAAGGCTGCCTATTTCATGTACACAAGAGAAATAGTAAAATTTGTACTGCAGAACTACAAGTGATTAAAACTGCATTTTAGTTTGATCGCATGACAAGAAAAATACCAACAAAGGGAGGGGGTTGAATGTTTGTTGGTTTTTTGGGTTTTTTTTTCCCCAATTCCAGAGACACATGCACCCTAAAAATACCTCCATATGTTTAGTCAAAATTCTAAAAATGCCAAACATTAATACATTGGTTTTCTTACCTCTTATTGAAAGACACACATATTTATAGTGAGCAGGAAATGTTTACTGTAACCCACATTGAATACTTCTGAGATTAGATGGAGGAGGGTGAGGGAACATTCATTCATAGCTACAATTTTCTTGAAATCTTACTACCTCATAAAGCAGCAGCAGCACTCCAGTACATCTTTCTTCACATATGCATTAAAAAATTCCAGACATGGGGAGATGAGTTCATTAACAAACTGAATACAATTAAGATGAAGCATCCTGAAATGCTTATTTCCCCATTAATTGTTTTGATGTTATGAGATAAAAATCTCTGAAGAGACTTTCACAGCAAACCAGTGTCTATAAAGCATTTTGTAAAGTTAGTAAGTCTTCACACAGAAGATTTTGATCTCATTCCCCCAGATGCCATCTATTTCAGTTTGTCAAATAAAAATAGATAACTAAATAGCTAAGAAATTAAATCAGCATTAGCGTATGCTTAAATTTTTAAGCTCTGAAGATTGTTACAGATGTAATGTCAACCATATGCTTAGTATCTAGCTGAATTATTATCAGTTTATCTAATAGTAATTAAGAATTTCCATGTATATGTTGAAGAAACCTAACTATTTGCATATTGCATAAACCATAGCATATTATGGCTTAATCAAAAAAAGAAAACCCCATGTACTCATTTTTTCCTGTCTAAACTGAATTAGGCTTCTTTAAGAGAAATTACTTCATATCATATGCAGCTTTTTATCTTACATCAACTACTTCATAATATACCCGATTAAACTATCAAGGAATGTTTCTATTTTGCTGCCTAGTCATTCTAATTTCTTATTTCCTCTACCAAGAACAATCAATAATTCATTGCAATAATGTGTGCTTCATATTTGTTTCCAGTAGTCATTCCATCGCCTTTTAACTAATGGGAAGATGGCCATAATCCAGTCTTGACAAGTACGCACCTCATTAATGCCTTTTTAATCACCAAGGGTGACATCCCTGTCAAGTTCTAGATAAATTATGTGGAAATACATTCAACACACAAAAGCATCATTCTCTTATACATTTGAGTATAAATGGGTTTCGTATAGAAACCTGAAATTAAAAAGTAGAGGGCAACAATATAGGAAAAAAAAAAAGAAAATATGCAAAAGCAATTGTTTTAGTGACACGTTGAAGAACAAAGGTGTTTTTGGTTTGGCTGATTGTTGGGTGTTTCTTTGGAGAAGGAGGAGGGGTTGTTTGTTGGTTTGGTTTGCTGGGGTTTTGTTTTATTTTTCTCCAATCCTTGTCTTCCCGTGTGTCACTAAAAGGTATGAACTATCAATTTTACTATTTCCTTTTCATCCCACTGTTGTTGTTCCACTGCCACCAAAATGCTTCAGCTGTTCTCCTTTTCTCTTGCCTTGCACACTCCTGCCTGACAGCTTCTTCCTCAGCATTGCCTCAGGGCCAGCACAGGGTTCACCAAGAGCACAGCAAGACGGGGCTATGATTTCAGTTTCAGTGCTAGTTCTTCAGCCAGAAGCAGCAATTGCAGCAAAATGAATCCAACTTTAATGATGTAGCTCCGGGCTAAAGTGTGTTAACTATCTCAGGGGTCTGATATAAGCACAGATTGGTCAGCATTAGCAGAATTCAAAGGTGCAGCAAAATGCTCACACACAGCTTCAGAGAATTCAGGAAACCTTGAAAGGAGTATTCACCAGGGCTAGCTTCAGCCAACTGAGTTTTCTCTCCCTTGGCTTCCCTCAGAAGTAATGAAAGAAGAGAGCAACTCAGCAGGAACCCAACTTTGATCCTTTGAATCAGCCCTGGAAGAACTTGTCTGCCATTAACTACAGAGAAGATTAGCCTTTTTCAATGCCTCCCTTTTGTCTGTACTCAGGCCATGCAAGCAGACTTTAAAAGTGTATAATTTGGCAAATGAATAATGAAAAACATACCCCTGACAAAAAGGCCACCTGCTCCCAAATTTCAAGGCTGTGCTCCCAATTATGGAACTCAGTAGATAAAGCCAAGAATAAAAGCTTCTGGAATTGTTGTAAATTTTAAACATTTTTTCTCCTCATCTCCTTTCCAGGAACTGTGCAACCATTTTGTCCAAAACTTAAAAACAGACAAACAAACAAACAAACAACAACAACAAAAAAACACCACTAAGACAAAGATTAAACTGTTACTGAAAACTTAAAACATAGAAGTATACAAATGCAGCTCTTGGTCCCATCAGGAATATTATGTCTTGGCTCCCATAGGTCACTCCAGTAAGGTACAAAATTGTCTGAAGTCAAACAACAGCAAAGTACCGTACTACTAAATACATGCCATAATGAGAAAAAAACCCCAAATGACTACAGGGATATACAGGGGATTATTACTCACTGAATTATGATGTCGTACAACAGTGAAGAGTCACACAGAACAATCCACTCACAGGGGTCAGTTTGCAGCATTATGAAATGCTATAATCACTAAGCATATACAATATTTTTTGACCTAGATCCTTATCTTCAGAAAGGAAACTAAAAAAAGGCAAAGGCTGAAAGCTTTGCTGGATGTCCAACCTCAAGATTCACCCCAAGAAAAACACATGCCTCCCCATCAAAAAAATCACCACCCCCACCCCGCCCCCCCGACCCCAAATCTACCCCTTATCATTTTCCCCCTGCCCCAAGAAAAAGGGAACAGCATTGCAGGAGCACTAATTTAGCTGCATTTCATCAGATGCTTTTTAGGTAAAAATGTATATCTTGATTACTGTTGTTATCACAAACTGAGAACATCAATATATCCAGACCGTAAAAAATGTTACTCAATCCTCAATTTTAGAAGTTTCTGTAATAAAAAGTTTAACCAAGTAAATGCATTTTGTGAACATATCCTTTTTACTGTTTTTCTAAATGGATTAACTGACCACACTGTAAAATTTTAATTATAAAAGTCTCTTAACATTTTAAGATCTTAAAAATGTATTTCCAAAAACCTGCCCAGACTAGTCAAGGTAAAGCAAGACAACAAACACACAATTGAAGGAAATCTTGAAAAGTTTTCTATTGTTTTCTACAAGCAACTCGTTTAAATAAAGTGCAATAAGACATCATTTGACATTTCTGATAATATCTCATGAAATGAAATTTCTCGCTATTATCTGTGGCTGGAATTTAGAAAAGTTTACTGGGGAACTGATAGCCAAGTGGTAACTTTAATGTATTTTATATTTTGAAACATTAAAAAGAGCAACGTTGGCAACACATTCATATTCCCTGAAGGTTTCTAGTCATGACTTCGAAATAAGGTTTTGAACATCTGTCAGATGAGTAAAACTGCACATCTTCTCATCATCTGTCTGACTCACATTGGCTAGGTATCTGCTCTTCTCACTAACACTATAACTGGAATTCTACCACTTAGGCTTTGTAATTATCATCTACAACTCCTCTTCCATCCATAAGGGATTATAACCCTTTCTTACACATAAACTTTTCAAAATAGAAAATATTATTTTCTTATATTTCAAAGATCAGGAGAAAAAGAAAACCCAGTGAAATATGTTGATACAAAAAAGCCCAAACAAACAGAAAAACCCAAACCACCACCACAACAAAAACAACTCTAAAGTATTCCTGCTGTTCCAGATATCACTCCTTCTCATGTTTACTAGGTTCTGTCCACTGAACTTAATGGCATTGCATCGGAGGAGAGAATTTGGCTAAGAATGGTTAGAAAGTATGGCAGTGGGTCAATATTTAGACTTCTCTGCCAAGGGCAACAGTGTTGAATATTATAAACATTCTGCTGAGCTTCAGTGTCACCATATGCCAAGCTGTTCCCTTCCCACATATGGGACATAAAACTCCAGATGCAGAGGTGGCAATCTGGGGCTTTAAAGCAGCTTAGGACAGTTAGCCACTGAATGCCCCATTGACTGGGCATTTAATTCCTTTTACTCCCTCTCTAAACAGCTCATCTTTCTTGCAAAGTCTCCTAACATAATGGATGCCACACATATAAAATAATGTTCCCATACATCAGATTTCTAAACTTATTCAGCTGTCTCAGGACCTAATGGGATTGTCAAAAGTACTGAGTAATTTAACATTTATTGATTTCAATGGAGGTAAGCAATCACATGATTATCTGCATCTATAAGTACACCAACATCTATAATTTAACTGGACGTATAATGAGATCACCTAATTGGATACTCCAATTTTGTCATTGCTAGTGGTGTGACTTCCAAAGACGCTGAGCCTTTGCAAATCCAAGTGACTCAGAGCTTTGTAGATGCTCAGCACTTCTGAAAAAGCAGGATCTAAGCACACCTGCCCTAATCAGGAATGGAAGGCTACCTTTGATCAGATACACCTGACACAGCATGTTTATTTAAAGTGCTGAAGTATCACACACCGTATGCCAAGATCATCTGCCTGAACAAGGGACTTAGGGGCCCTTGCACTTCCATTCAGAACTGACTTGACATTCCAAGAACTATGTTTAGAGAGGCTAGAGGAACAAAAGCTGTTAATATTTCAAGGACTGTTACCACATGCATTAAAAAAAAAAAAGGTTCAAAGTAAGTTTCCTTTAAAAAATTGTCTTTACCAAACACAGTGTTGCCTTCATGCTGTCCTAGTCTCTGAAGAAATGGGACCAAAGGTAGAAATCCATTTCTCTGAAAACTACTTTGGAATTTATTTATGCCTTTTTGGAAAGTTGGCTGGCATGTCACTGTCTTGCAGTTTTCAAAAGGATTTTGTTTTTCACACAGCAAGAATCTATTGTACTCAAGACTATCCTGACAAACTAAAAGTTTTTCTAGACATGACAAATAGTTAGCATCAAAGAAATGAAACAGAGCAGGGTGGTGAGAAACTCAAGTATGTAGAAGAATTTGAATGTAAAGACTACCATTTATTGAAATAATCTCACTTTTGAGGTATGCTTTTAACCTCTGCTCTTCAGGGAGTTCTCAACCCCAGCCCAAAAGTAGAGCTCATTGCAACAAATCACCTACTTTGTCCACCCTAGAAGGAAGTTTCTCATTAGTTGTGAAGATCATATTTCTTTAACACTTAATGTGAAATTCTATAATAGAGAACAGACACAAACAAGATGGAGAAAAGGTTCTGTCTCATTAGTGTTTATTAGCACTAGAATAAGATACAGAATAATATACCAGTAACATATAGAATAGTATACAGAATTGTATACCAGTAAGATACAGAATAATATAACAGTACTAGCTATGTGGTGCTTGTTTTGTAATTAGGCTAAAGAGGTTGAAGTAAATCTTATAAATATAGCTTTGCTTAGAACAAAAAAATGGGAAATCAAGATATTAGCAGAGCCAAGGCTAAAAAAAAAAAAAAAAAAAATTAAAAAAAAATGGACCTTTTGATTTCAATGCCAGGAAACAATTTCAGAGGCACAAAATACAATGTCATGCTCCAAACTGTCTTGCAGATGAGCAGAATTTTGGAATGTCTTATTTCTGTCTCTGAAAACTTCTAGACCCAGGTTTCAGACCACACTCACTGTTTCTCCTTGAATTTGAATCCATGAAAACCTTGAGGCTGAGGTTGGATAGCAGGATTTCTCAAATGCTTTTATATGACACACTAAGTCTTAACATAGTCTTATGTTTCTTAAACATCTGTCTTTCCTTTCCTTTTGTAGGCACAGACAGATTTCCTTTCCCATTCACAAGTCATATAATGTCTTACCAATGACTATATAGATTGCTCACATAATAGAATAATATTAGCAATGTGATTTTGTCTTCCTTTTAATGCAACTTTAAAACTGAAAATGAAGAGGACAGCTAAAACCATCTGATTAGCTAGCTCTCTGAAATTAAATACTTTCCATATACTTCCCAGACCACCAATAACTAGTGAACCACAGAGTGGAAGCCCCTGTGACACAGTGGAAAGTCAAGATAAAGGTAGCCAAACAGTGAGTTTTGCTCACTCCATTACTCAAGTAATTCTTAGAACTGTTACTTTAAATCCACCAAGTATACAAGGACTAATACAATATCAAGTGACTGTAAAATTCTAAAACTAGGTAATTATTCGAGCTTGGGGGGGGTGAGGGGTGGATGGGTGTGAGAGACAGAAACTGTATTCCAGTTTCTGATTAGCTAGATTCCAAAGATTCTTTAGTCAGAGAAAATATTTAGGGTGCGACTATACAAAGCCCTTCAACAACACTATCATTTTGTTTTGGGGGTGGTTACTCTTTTCTATTACTTACCTAGTTAAGGTTTTGTTGTCAGGGTTTTTTTGCAGGGGTGAGGTTTTTGTTGGTTTTGGGTGGTTTTGTTTGTTTGGGTTTTTGTTAAATAAATTTTTAAAAATATGAAGGAATAATTTTCATAGTTCTAGGAATACAAACATATTATAGAAATTACAAGAAAAAAAACCACACAAAATACTACCTGTTCAGCTGCCACAGAAAGGTTTTCAATTAATGATAGGTTAGATTCATTTTTTTTTAATTCCAGTGAAATAATTTAGGGGCACAGGAATACTGATTTTTTTATTATTATTTTATTTATTTTTTTTTTTTATTTTTATTTTTTTTTTTAGGGATAGCTAAATAAAACTTTTGCCCTTGAAGCACATTGAGACTTCTAATTCAGAAGAGTTTCAGGGAGTTAGATTTTCTATTTTCTTCCTTTAATAGATTCAGGATTTATTTCCTCGGTTGCTCAGCATTTCTTCTATTTTCCTGTTAGCCCTCTTTGCTTGGTCAGTCAGTCACAGACAGCTATTGATATAGTGCAACTGTAGGCTTCTGCACAACATAGTCCAGACAATAAACACTTAGCAGTTATCTCTAGCTCAGTCTATAGAAAGAGAATTATACCCCTGCTCTGTCTTCAGTTCCCAGAACTCAGCTGGAAAGTCAGCAGCCAATGCATTATAATCTCAAAGCTCCCTAAAATATCTATGTTAACACTAAATCAGATGGACAGAAGCAGAAGAAACCTGAACCAGATATTTCCTGAGCAAAGCCAGTTTCACTCAGGTCTGAGACCCTACAAAGTTTTATTCAAAGTAGTTGTTTCTTTTTGGCAAGAGTCTGCATAAGTTAGATGCCAGCTGGCAAAACCCAGCCTTGTCACCTCAGTAAAACTACCTTCCCAAACAGCCCCAGCCTTCAGCAAAGTGTTCACTACGGACAAAGGCCAATTGAGAACATATGCCCTTGGCTGCCCTGACACCGTCCTTTCCCAGTATAGCACCTTTCTCAGCAAGGACACATGGCACTGGGAAAAAGCAGCCAACTCTGCATATGTTCCAATAATACAGCACCATTGCCAGCTGTGGGCTGCTGAGTTTTGGAGTATCATGCACACCAACACAGGAATATAAGAGGTGTGGACTGCATTCTAAGGTTTTAATTGAAATTAATACAATTTTCTTGAGGCTTAAGTTCCTCCTCCTTAGCTCCTTACCTGATCAATGATTAAGGAGCAAAATTTAAGAGAAAGGCATGAGAAGAGAAATAAAAAAGGTCCTTGTCTCTGAGGGAGACAATGAGCCAGCAAAAATGCAGCTATGGCAGCTGAGCAGTTAGGCTCTAGCCTGTTGTACAATAATTGGAACTGACAAGCTAATTTATACCTTGGCTTCTACAGAAGAGCAGCATGATCACCAGTTCCATTGCTTTTAGATTACTAAGATTTCATTACTGAATAAACTGAGAACTGTTTTAGTCCTGAAACAAAAGAAACTAAATACCAATATATAAGATTTCATTTTGGAAACCCCACTTTTTCAAAAGAAATTACAAACCAAGCAGACCAGCACAAAAAAAATGCAGCACATCCCATCTATTGCAGTGGGCAAAGAAACATGGGATGGTTTTGTGTTTCTTTGGCTTGTTTAGGGGTATTTTTGGTCTTTTTTTTTTTTAATTTGTTTTGTGTGTGTATATCAAACCCATACACATAAAGATATGTGGCCAAAGCCCTTTTCATTCCTGTAGGATAAACACTATCAGTCAAATTAAACCAGACAGAATGACTTTACCCAACTTGACGTGAACAACAGCCCATTTTCAAGCTGCAAAGCAAGGCAATGTGCTGCAGATAGGAACATAGCTTTGGGAATTATGAAGAGCCCATCACTGTCCCACAAGTTAGTCTCCCCATACAAAAGACTGAGAAGGGTAACATTTAATCTCTAGGTGAAATGAGGTGTAGTAACTTTACCCATCCTTGCACATATGTAATTTGCAAGAGGGAGGAGATGAGCATGTCGGAGGGCACTATGTGGGTTCACCAGATCTTTAGTATTTGCTTATTATCCCAAAATTTTGAACAAAATGGTGACCTTGGTTTCAGCAAGTGTGTTCCCATACAGTACTAAGGAAAATACCAAACATTCCAATAATTGCAAGTTCAACAGCAACACTGTAGTAAGATCATAACTTAACTGGCACCAAGTAAGTAGGTTTTTGAAATTGAAAGCAATTAAACTATTTGCATGTTTCTATGTTAACATTCATTTTTGCAAGAGCTTTTTTGGGTCATTGGAAAGGACGCATTTGAATAATAACCCCTTAACATATTATATTCACAAGTACATCAGGTGGTTGAATGGAAAAAAAATAACAATAATTAAAAATAGATTTTTACTCAGAGAAACAGAGGAAAAGATACAACTCCTGTACTTTAATAAATCTAATTCCTGTTTAATCCAAAACCAAAACAAATGAAAGATTCTAGTTCTTGGTTTGCAAAAATTCAACAACTAATACTGCCGCTTAAGGGATAGTATTTCAGCAGACATCTGGAGAACCTACTGATTAATTAATAGATTAATTAATTACACAGCTGTAGTGTTAGAAGAGAATTTAATTGTTTGGATTAATAACCCTACTAATTAGTCATAAAGAAAATCATCATCAACCCATAGTTAAGAAAATGCTGACTTCCTAAATGCCCATCTGCATTATTAACTTCACATTTCTAAAACACGTTAGCTAACTACTGACTTACAAGACTGTATGTGCCAAATGCTATTAAACATAATTTACCTATTTCTTGATTCTTCAGTACAGCATCAATGTGGGAAACCGAGAAAAACAACTATAAGCACCAAGCCTGTGAGGGGATACATAAATCATGAGGCAGCATATGAATATTATTTAATTAAATCATCTAGGTATTCAAGCGATACACAACAGCAGAGAAGCCTATGTAAAACCCTGAAAGGGTTGCACTGTTTGTGAGTAATCTTCTTTAATTGACTTCTCTCGACAAGAAGATGGGCATATCCCTTTCTACAAAAGAAATATTGCAATTTTATGAGGTATTTCATATGAACCATAATCATCTACAATGCATGACAGCCAGCTTAGAGTGCTTTCTAATAACAAGCTGAAGACCTCTTGCAGAATGTTCCTGTCATCATAGTTGAATCTGACAGTATACCTATGCAACGTAAAATATGCTAATAATTCTGATGCTGATTTTCCTTCCCTGTGTGTAAGTTACCCAAATGTATAACGGAGATAGTAAATCAGGGAATATTGTGAAAATAAATTGATGAACTTTGTGAAGCATAAAGTTGCTTCACTGACATCCACCTTAAAAGCCCACAGAGAAATGAATAATTTTTGCATTAAATATAGTTTAATTAGCATACAGAAATGTACCAAGGATATAGTGAGGAAAAAGTAACATTTTGCATGTCACACACCTCATGTAATGAAAAAAGTTTGACCAGTTGGGAAAAAAAAAAAAAAAAAATCTGTGAAACAGCATATACATGGAAGGAGAGGAGAAAGCGCCAAGAAGTTAAAACTGCACAGGTAACTACAGCTTGATGTTTTCTCCATTCCAAGTGCTTGTTTCTGCAGCCATAATATTTTCTTCCTGCATTCCTGAATTCTTTAGCTTACTGGGTCTTTGGATGCTGTTTATTTTTGGAAAAGTAGGTGTATTGGTAAAGTCCAAGACTGAAAGAAACCACTAAAAGCTAATTCTAAAAGCTATTTAGTCAAATAAAAATTACTGGTAGACTCTCAATGGGGAAGAAATATGAAAGATGTTTTAAAAATCCTACTGCATCACTTTATGCCCAACTCCCTCTGGCTCAGGAAGCTAAAGAAATCTCTTCATGAATGTATACCACATTATTATAATAAACGACATGAAAATAGGAAAGAAATAACTCATAAACTTATAACTCAAGTGAATCTATCACTTAAATGAGCATATAGGATGCTTGTCATTGTTAGTTTTGTCCAAGGTGATTACTTTACCTGAAATGCAATGCTTGGATATTACTATCAAAACCAAAATTCCTTCTCACAAGTGCCTAAAAATTCCGCAGTTGGATGATAAATCAGAATTTTCTTAACATGATATTGACCAAATAAGTTCAGTTGATGCGTGCCATTAACTTCGGTCCTACCAAGTATCTGCACATTTGTGTGTACCGTAAGCCCAGTCCTTCCAAAACAATTTACATCTCAGCAAGCATGTGATTTGCAGAGTGAGAACCAGGTAAAGAGTGGGAGGGGTGTTTAGAGAAGCTTTCAGAGACCACTTGGGTAAAGATGTAGTAAAAGGAATTGTTTCAGTTTTTGCGCAACTAAAAAACAAATAATGGTAGCAATAATATAGAGGTTTGGAAGGAAAGTGTGGTTTTGGTGGAAAAAATGGTTAACATACAGTTAAAGTTGCAAGATTAGAGATTAGAATGTGCAGTAGACAAACTGCGATATCTGAAATCTCATACACAAAAACTATATCCTTCCACACACACACAGGTAATACACAGTCCAACTTCTAACTTCTTCACAGCCTGAGTCTCTTAAAAAGGTAATCAAAGAGCCTTAACTAGTGATGAAGAACTTGGTGCTGTCTCTGTTATCTCCACCCTCCTATGTCTCTTGCCTCCTAAAAGAATGTGCTAATAATCAAATTAGAGACTAGACCATGCTAGAGAGCTTCTGTCTCCTGTTGCACTTTGCAATGCTTGTTTGTACAAAGACAAAATTTCTTAGGGTTACAAAGAAAGTACGAGGGAGACAGAAGAGAAGAAAAACAAACAAACACCCAAACAAACAATCAAAATGCAAAACAAAACAAACAAAAACCAACAACAAAACAAACCACAAAAAACTCACTCCGCAGTCTGTGATAACAGCATCGATCCACTGTTGTATGAACCAATAACTTTTTCTAACAGAATTATCTGTTTTATCCAGTTACTGTTTTATATAAAATATATAGGTAGCAGAATATAAACCACAACACTGAGTACTTCTCCATTAAAACTAGTTGCCTACTGGTTTTAGCAACTTGTTTTAATTTTATTGCACAGATTTCAGGACAACTGGAAATAGTTGAAGTAGTCCTCTGGATAACTTGGACAGAAGAAAAATGAATCAAAGACAATGACATGGGTCGAACACTAGAATGAAGGAAAAAACCCTCTTATTTCAGACAGTAAATGATTGTTTTTACTGACAGAAAAAGAAAAAAATTTACACATGCATTTTGAGAAACCAGTCCAAAATATAGCAAAACACATTCAAAGGAGCATTGCATTGCAGGAAACCATGTTATTGCTTTCTGTAACTATTCCAAAAGTTAACAAAAACGCTCTAGACAAAACCAAACATTAAAACCTATGGTAAGAAAAATTCTTAAAGCAGATTTACTTCAGGTATAAAACCCTCAAATTCCTATTACATGGTGTTAGGAAAAGATAGATATCTATTCAGATTGCTGTGACTGCAATCAATAAATGAATTTCATCACTGCTGCTGACAAAACAGTCAGTACAGAAATGTGTCTGACAAGCATAAAGAGAACTACGAGAAATTGAATGACTTATTGTTTGCATTACATTAATAACCGAAGTGCCTAGAGAAACATGGACCAAGTGGGATCAACCAGTTAAAAATAAATCTTCAATATTGCATTTTTAAAAACAACCTTTATTCATAACTTATATTGTGACTTTCTATATTACTTTTTTTCTCTGCATTTGACACCTTTTCCTCTTGATGCCTATTTAAATATTGCATATAGTCAATGATTCTGTTTACCCGACACACGTACAAAATCCATAAGTTACCATACCATACATTTAAATTGCAAACAGAAGCAAAAAGGAGATTGTTTTCTGAGCATGGTATGGCCTAACTGGACAGAAAAGTAACTTAAAGAAGAATGTATTGAACCAAATTACTGGAAATAAACAAACAGTACATGAAAACTATTGGTGACTTAAGTAGCAATTCTCTTTGGTCCTTCAGTTTTCTCTTTTTCCTTTCATTTTTCTTGGTATTTTATAAAAATACATAAGTCAAGCTATGTAATTATTTAAGGTGGTACAGATTAAGCCAGTTAAAAGATTTTTTTTTTTCTCCTCTTCAACTGAAGTATCAGGAGAGAAAACTTGAACTTCTAGCTTTGCTGACACACAACTGCCTTCAGCCTTTGGTAACTGGTCAGCATCCACAGGTGATACGTGAAACAAGAGATTAAGATAAAGCTAAATGTCATTGCTACTATTGCAAAAGCTTTCTGTAATGACTTTTTATTTTGAAACATATATAGAAAATATTGTTATCACTACAGCTAAGTTATTGGAATACCTCTTGTAGCTGAAGTATTATTAAAACACTCCTTAAATTGCTTGCATTATTATACTGTATTGAGAATAGGAAAGAGAAATAAAATCCAAGTCAACAGAAGTGTATTTGTCTTAAAAGAGGCTAAATTTTATGATACAGAATACACAAGAAAGAAAAGAAAATAGTTAAAAAATTGAGCAATTTGGAAACACAAAACTGATGATTGGAGTTCTACTACGTGGAAAGAGGAAAATCTGGGACAATGAGTTTTTATACCTGTGCTTGACCATAACGAAAGTCTTGTGACACCAGTACATTTAAATGTGATTCTCACTTCTTTATTTAAATACTAATCGGGGCAGAGAGGGGAAGGGGGGGAGGAAGTTACATTTTTTCTTCGTGTTTTTTCTTGTTCTTGTTGTTCTTTCAATATGCACACCAGCCAAATCAGAGTGCCAAAATGTAAGTGTTCAAGTCGGCCTGCCTTCTCTGTCAAGAACACAGAGAGAATATGAGCACATTGCCAACTTCTACAACACTGTCAGTGTTGTTATCAGCACTTTTCTTTTTCCTGAGGCATATGGTTAAGCGACAATCCAATGAGTATCCACTCTTTAATAATGTGTTCTTTGTAGCTACGCGAGAAGCTTAAAAAGCACAAAAGGAAAAACAACAGGGAAAAATAAATATCAGAAGAACTGAAAGAATCTCAATTGATCTCATGATTTTCAGTCGGTTTTGTTATTTCTTTTTTGTATGGTAATATAGCTGTTTTGGCCTGGAAGAACAAGTAAAGGTCTGCTGCACTCTCAGTAAGGTCTGTGGATGGCAGTGCCCTTAAACCTAGTCTGGAAGGAGTTGAAGTAATTAAGACTTGCCATCAAGAGGACATGTACCACCAAGGGGGACATGGCATCAAAGTCTCCAGTATGTGCCCTTCGAGCAGGAGTAAAACCACAACAGCTTCTCACCCCATTCAGCATAAAAGAGGTATTTACTGCAGGATCCACTATGTCCCTCCTAGGCAAGAATAAGGGTGACAAATCAAGTCAGGTTTTTGTGCAGATATCTAAATAGGCCTCTGCAGCAAAATCCTTCTAATGCCCAGAGCTGGGTTAAATTATGTCTACTGCTGAATCAGCACTTCAATTTCTGAGAATACAAGTAAGATTTTTTTTTGGTATAAGCATGTGATGATTTCACAAGATTGTTGTTCACAATCATTTAGAGGAAGATGTATTACACATACCTGCATATGTGTTAGGTTTTCCCCACTTTTTTTTTTTTTTTAAAAAAAAGGAACATAGTCCATAAATCATAAGCACAGCATCCTTTCTCCAACATTCACATAATCTTCCCCATGGCAGGAATTCTCCAACTGTGTTCTGGACAACAAATCTGCCCCCACTAAAAGGCAAAACACATTTCCATATTTTCACTTATTTATACTTATGGTATCCCAGCCATGCTTTTTGATAAAGCATTAGAAAGAATGTCACTGCTCTGCAAAGGATTCTTACCTCAAAAGTTCCATGTCTTTCCATGGGACTTTCTGTCAACAGAAAATCAGTAAAACTGCACCATAAGCAAACACTTCCACATCTGCACAGTGCAGGGGGTTCCTTTAAGGTGCACATCTAGTATAACCACACTTTCACCACCTGCTCCACCTTCAGACCATGAATGTATGAAAAACTTGAAAACTAACATAAAAAGTAACAATTACGGTTCTTTAATACTTGCATTTCTCATTTTCAAGGGAGAGGGCAGCCTACATCGGTACTTTCCTGAAAGAGGAAAGCTGTTTTATGGCTCTGCAGTATGCTGTACTATGGAGTATCTCATATTGGATCTTATAAATCAAATCAACAAAATGTGTACAGTCTAAGAGAGATACAATTCCTTTTGGATTAATCTCCACCATGTAAGAAACCCCAGAAAACCAGTCACCACAATAGGTTGGCTTTTAGGAATAAAGCAGATGTTCAAATACAGGTCACAACTATATAAAATTTAATTGTCAATTCCCTTTTTAATGTTCAGAATTTATGTGATTATTAATAAATAAGCACTAATAAAAACCAATGAAAAAAACACATTGAGCAAAAAGGTATTGCAATATAAAAAGTTCTGAAGCAACTATTACATTTAAAATGCAGTTGCTCTGGATTTATTTCAATTTGAACATGGACAGTATTAAACCCACCGGAGCCCTCTGTGTCTTGCTGTAAATTTCAGTCTCTACATCTGCAAATCTGATTGCTGCTGAAAGTACAAGTAATGAGATTTACAGTACATGGGAAAACAGCAAACATCTCCAAGGCACTTGGATCAGCAAAGCTATTCTCTCTTTCAGGAGCTACTAAATGATATAATGAGAAGGAACAGAAGACATATTTCTGAGTATAATTCCAGCCATTTACATTTTCACATCTAAGAATTTGGCAGAACTTTTCTTTCCATTCGGTAGCAGATAATACATGTACGTCTTTCACAATACTTGCAGCACAATGTTATATTACTCCAAAGGCTGTGATACTTAAGCCATGATAATGTTGTAGCATAAGGGGTGGGTCAGCATTGTTGCCTTAGGGTATTTTTCTTCTCCTCAGTAAACCACTGTTTTTCATGTGATCCCATCTCTGTAGGATATCACACCATTCCACGAACAGCAGCCCAGGATGCTCCCAGGGTCTGCTATACTTCTCTCATTAAAGCTCTTCAGTGTTTTCTACACTCATATACACAGTGTTGTTCATACAGCTCTGTATTGCCCAGGGTCAAAAGATAATCCTCATATCACACATTAAAACAAGCCCAGACAAAAGACCCCAAGCCAGCAAAACACCTCATACACTCTAACAGCTCCATGTTTCTAGATTTTGGTTTGCTCTGTTTAATTCTGGTTTTGTTTTTTGTTTGGTTTGGTTTTGGTTTGTTTGTTTTTTTACTTTCCCCTTCATTTTGTGCTTCGCATGTTTCGGAAAAGCACGAGGTAAAAACTATTTTGTCAGGAATTCTTAAATCCTCTTAAAATTTTAATCTCTCTTCCTCCTGCTCTGGAAATCCTTTCTCCACTGAAGTAGGATGATGGCTGTTCTTCATACTGCAGCATGAAGCAGGGAAGAGGATGAATTTCCAGAGAAATCATTCTATCTCTGTACTACATATTCTCATTGTATGATAGATTGCAATAGCTTATTCTTTAGTGCAGTAACTCACAGATTAAATTAATAGATACACACAGTCAATCCCAGGTAAAATACAGCATGTAAATTTTGGTTCTGAAATGCAAAAAAATTGGGGTGCTCTGTATCCCTCTGCACAGATTGGTGATGAAACAAGAAAGTAGGTCCAAACTGGGAAGATGACCGAAATCAAAGCAATGTGCCACTCTGTTAAGTGCTGCCAACAGTGCCTGCAAAAGCATTTGTGCAGCAGTCATAGGATTTCTGTGTAAACAACGAAGGCATGTGCCCTCTCTCAACTGAGCTGGCTCATAAGCATCTAACTGACAGCTTGCTGCCTTTAATGAACTGGAAAACTGTTTCCTGCCTCTGCAGATTTGGGCAAGTTCAGCTCTACGAGAAATCATGAGCTGCTTTCCTTACCTTTGCCCTCCACATCATCCCACTCCTTTCAACAGCCCACTCTGGGTAATTAAAAAGACAAAGGCTTGTTTTGTATTTTGAAGGGTTTTCTTGACTCCTAAGACCTATCACTCTATCTTCCCTGTAGTTTTGTGTCATTCAGACGAAAGATTCAGATATGTTTGGAAGCTACAAGGCCTAACTGACAGAAGCTTTTATTCCCAAATGAAATAAGGTCTTCCTTTTTCTTCTTAATAAGAGTTTTTATTCATTAGCAAGATGAAATTTTTCCACAGAACTGCATCTACAGAATGGAGCATATCACATCCATGGCATGAACACCCTACAAATTATCATGCTGACTCAGGACTGCTGGAGCCAACATTCATAGAGTGTGTAAAAAACATTTTTGCTCATTATGGAATAAAGATAACTCAGTTGCTCATCATCTAATTTTAACTCCAACTTTTTTTTTTTTTCTTGTTATAGTTATTATAACTAGGAAAGGCATTTTGATTAAAAAAAAGAAAATAAGAAGGGGTGATAGAAAAGCTGTTTCCTGAGCAAGGTACTGCTAGACAGGATGTGGAGGTTGCTGCAATTCTTCCTTGCTGTGAAATCAAATTAGTCTCAATTTAAAGATGACCAAATGCTACAAGTGGTATCACTGTGCAGCAACAGTCTAAAGTTTGTATGTCATTCCACCTGTCTGTGAGGTTTCTTTTAGTTTGTATTCTTCATCCTTCCCTCACTTCAGCAGTTTTGTCCGGCCCAGAAAACATGTTTCCAGATAGGAGTGCCTGATTTCCTTCTCTTCCACCAAGCATATCTTTGCAGTGGCCACAGTAAGGTTTCTCCTCACAAGGCAAGGGAATCTGCTTCTGACACTTCTTAGAGATAGAGCACTTTGGACAAGAGCTTGCAGGGAGCCAATGCAATCCTTGTGGACAGTTTCATAGCTGCCAAAGGAGGACAAATACTGTTTGTGATGAAGGTTTCTGAATTTGTGCCATGACACAAGAATAAAAGTAGAACCTGCAACTCTTAATAGGTTCGATCTCAAAGCCTTTGAGTTCTAGCTCACTGGACCTCAGGCTACACTACTCTAGATTTCCCTCCCTTTCAGTAGTTTTCTAATGCTGTTGGTGTGTGGAACAGCCATTCCCTCCAGAGGCCCCCTGTGACATCTGCTGAAACATCTGCTTCATTTTCTATTCTGTAATATATCCATAACAAAAGCAGTCAAAGAAAAAAATTTTTTTTACACTTGAAACATAACGTTTGTAGAACTTTTAACAGCTTGTCCTCATTTTGAGTAACATTTTTAACCAGGCAAGGATAGTGCACTTAAACACCAGTATGCCTGGTGTATCCTATGACATTTACTTTTCTCTATCAGTTCCAAAGAAAACACATACATATACACTACGCAACAGAAAGTGGAAAAACGTCTATCTCATCATGAGTCTACATTTGCCACACTGCCAAACTAAACATAATTGAGGGTAACTGAACACCACTTCTTTCATCATAACCCAACTTTCTTCCCTCACATGTCCTTATTCCTTTAGCATACACAAGAACAAGAACTCTAGGACTTAATTAGCAAAGGTCTGTAGCTTTCTGTACTCTGCTTCATCTCTAGAAATAAAAATCAAAGGGTTTGTTCATGTTCTTACAAAAGTCGTTTACAATAATGAATTTAGTACTTAGAACAGATGTGGGTTTTGCAGTTTTAAAAATGGTCTATTTATCCAGGGAAAAGAGAGAATGTAGACAAATGATATGTTTTTAAACTCAGTCCATCCTAGTGCAGAGGATCACGCCTAGGCTGTGAAGAGAAATTAGATTGGTTTTTACACTCTTGCTTTTCTAGACCTGCCAAATAACCAGATTTTACCCAGATGACAGGATTTTCAGGGAGCCTTTAAGGTCCAAAATTGCAATCCTTTAAAATACCACATGTGCTGCACTTTTACCACCCAAACACAGTCTGTTTTGGGGACACGATACTGGTGACATGCTCCAAATATTCTAGCTACTGGAGCAGTTGCAGTTCAAAATAGCCTGAGGTTCTCCAGTGCAGACTATATGCCAGGTTTACCAGCACACAACTCACAGTACAAGACATGGCCTAGGGCTACTTGGACATTGGTCCAGCAGATTCAGAAATTCTATTCCTTTGCACGACCTCATTTAGTTTATGTTACTTTACCAGGCAGAATTTCAGACACTTCATCCTCACATATCACTATTTTGAGGATCAGATGGTTCAATGCAAAGGACGTAGGTGGATTCTTTTCCACGCTGATGAGCATTGTACTATATAGAAAATTTAAAAATCGAGAAAAGCAAGCAACAAGGTCTGCTGGGAAGTCTTGGCCTTTTAAAAAACAGCAAAAAGTTTTTCTACTTTAAAACTTAGCCAAGGTTATACCCCTACTCCTGATTTTGAAAACAAGAAATTTTGAAACAATCTTAGGAAAAGCAAGTTATGGTCAGCATAAGGAAGTTAGTCATGAGCATAAAGCTATGCATAATTGCAAACTTGTAAGTGTACACCCAGGCATTTTTATGCCCAAATTCCCAAGCAAACTCATCTGCAAGCACTATCTCTCTCTTCCAAAACAGTATTTCCTGCTATAGAGCACTTTGATTTTCAGTGAGGATCAAGAAAAAGGAGGGAGAAGGAGTTTCATTACTTTTCTAGTTCTGTTGATAGAAACATTTTGAAGAGTAAAACTTGATGAGCTGTACCTCATTTCTAATGTATCTACCCTTATGAAACTGATGCAGGTATTAAGTAGTTGTTTTATTCCCAAGCAAATCGTGAGACTACCATACTAAATCATTCAACACAGCTTTTAATTTTCTAAATTATTCTTCCTTTATTAACTTCACTGAACCAAACTGCTTTTTTTTCTCCTTAAAGAAAAATTCAGTTTTAACTATAAAGCAACATAATGTGTAAAGCATCATAACAAAACTTGAAATAAAAAATTTTATTGCAAGCTTCCCTAATAATTATTGTCCTTAAACTAACTTGGCAGGATTCTGAAATCTTTAACAAAGGCAAATGCCAACTAATACATTTTGACAAGTGACAGACTGGAAGAACATTTTGAAATACTGTGAGAAATAAGAGACCACATAAACTTGTGTAAACAGCTGTATTTCAGAATGTTTTACATAGTAAAGGGCTGTCAAATGCATAGATTAGCTCTTGAAATACCATCCATTTAATAGATTAGTTTGATGCATTTGATTTTCACAATAATTTACTTAATATTGCTGTAGACATCTCCAGGGTGTCTCTGTTCTGGGCTATTTGTACACAGCACATGAGAATTTTAAATTCTGTTTTAAACATATCCTTTTAAATATACATCTATGCATTTTAAATTTGTTTTGTGCTGCAGTTTGATGTGACATTTCATTTGGTTTTTTATTATATAAAAAGGCCCTTTTTTAACAAAGTTGTTGTCTTGATTTTTAATGAAGCATCCAGTTTAAAAAGCAATAAAAGAGTCCAAGTGATTGTTCAACTAGATTTTCTTCATTTGATGTATTTTGCTGTACACACAGGGGAAGGACTGAAGTAGGAAAGACTTTCTTGTTTTTATCAGTTTAAGTAGGGAATATTCATCCACTGCTTTTAATTTTATTCAGAGGGACACTGCAGACAATGGCAGTTGTGATATTCAACTGCATCTTGCTTTTTGAGATGGATTTATATTCAACCACACAATTTTGTTTTCCATTTTCTATTATATTTTCTCTTATTTTTAAGCTAACAGAAAACAAAGAACTGTGATGACCTCATTCTGGGCAACACAGTTTAATAGCCACCCACTAGAGTGTTTCTGAATATATCTGTAATACTGCAGCTCAGTGGAAACATTGAGCAAAATGGTTGTATATCATATCCATTGAAGCAGACGTGACTTGGCATTAAAACTTATGCACCTGAATAAAATCTTCAGAGACAGTAAATACAGAAATGACTTCTGGATGAGCTGAGGGAAAAGATACTACTAACAACAACATAAGTAGAGAAGCTGAAAAGTCAAAGTAAAATGATGGAAAACCAAAGTGTACAGTATCCATGCCATATAAATTGATCAGTGAGACACAGGGATGATCTACAATAACAGAAAACAATTCAATTTAACTTTCTTAATATGCACCAGGAGTCTGAGAAAACATCTAATTATACCAATTGTGCTACACAATTGGTTTGGAAGAGCTGGCGTCTTTCATGATAAACACTGAGGGCTAGAATGGCTGAATCTCCAACACACATGAGTTTCCTTTAGAAGTCAAAGGACAATGATCTTTAGGAAGATCTTTGTTTGTTTGTTTGTTAGCTGCTGTTGTGTTTGTTTGGTTTTGACAAACTCCAGTGTTTCAAATTTAGTCATGCACTTTTTTTTTAAAAACATATTTGTAGGTTACTGAATTATTCACATCATTAATAACACAAGAAAAAAAAAAAAGAACACATCAAGTTACTTTATGAAACAGATTACACAACACAGAAAGGTGTAAATAGAAAAGCAAAGAGGCATCTGTGACACCTGTGCAGAGCTGTCCCACACAGTAGCCCAGGATGGTTCTGCAGTAGAGCCCACCCTGACTACTGCCAGTGAGTCCACATGCATCTGTGGTAGAGTTAATCTCAAAACTGGATAATCTGCCCCAGGTTAATCAAAGACACACTATAGCAAACCAAGACATACAAACACCATTTCACGTCATTCAAAACACAGGTAGAAAGATTAAAGGATTGAGTAAGGGGAAGACGTTCAAGAATAGTCAAAGTACAACATTTAAATCTTTAGTAGTCTACTATCTGAACAGAAGAAAGGTTTTCTTTTCCTGAAAGCCAAAGCCCAGTTGCTGAACACCATCTGTAACTGTTCTTTAATGACTATCATCTTTTAGCTAATTATATATACAGCATTACACTGATTTTTTTAATTTTTTTTTTTAATAAAGTCTTTCCATTAACTAAGAAGTTTGTTTTGTTGTTTTAGGTTATTTTTTACCTTGTTCTCTAAATCCACCAGAAAAAATGTAAGCAATGATTATTTGATTTTGAAACAATAACTTCACACATATAGTCCAGTTCAGGAAGAAAATGAACACGGCTTAAACTCTGTATTGAGGCATTGATATTTTTTGGTTTTTTTCCATACATGTGCTGGTTAAATGCTCACCTTTAATTACAGAAATGCACACTGCCCCTAGGCAACCTGAAAAACTATTGATAATCATATTTACAATTTGTTCAAGGCTTCTCTTCCATAATTTACCTTCTTACAGCTGGTAGAATACATTAAACATATAGTAGCATGATATTTGACTGCTTTCTGACTTGCATGAGGCCAGACCTTAAATTATCTCAGTGACATAAGATTATGTAAAGCAGTGCATTATGCTAAACATCATTTTTCTGAAAAATTGTGCATTTCTTTAAAAAAAAAATCTAATAAGTAACATGATTTATAAATCTCTAACAATCAATATAACTACTTCTTCCACATCGATCTAAACATTTTAGAAGCTGTTTTTACTTTGTGCTTATACAGTTCATAACAGTCAAATTCTGATCAATTAACATAACCAAGTGACTAGAATTTGGTATTTATAGAAGTTACTTGTTTTAGAAACTGAATTTATAGATTTAATTGAAAATCTTGAGTTTCATCTATCTAGTAAAGGACATAGTTAGTATGGTTAACATGGAACAGTCAAGATTAATCTAGGTTATTTAAAATAAGACCATCCAAACTAGTGGAAGGCTTTTCAGGATGGGAGCAGAGGGGTGTAAAGATGCAAACATAATGTCTATCACTTAAAAATCACTCGCATCCTAATACATGCCTTTTGAAAACATTAACAAATTAAACTCAAACCCCCTCTGCTATGGTTCAGACCTCTTTAATCAAATTTTCATCTCAGAGCAACACATGCTCTTTAGAGTCTATCATATAGTGCTTCAATTTTTTTTCTACAGCCAGATTTTCTCCTCTCACATTTTATACACTGGGAGGGGGATGGGAAAGTAAGTGGTATGTGAAACAAATACGTGAATGAGACAATTTATTTCTAAGATACTTTAAATTTTCTACTCCAATTAACAGTATTTCGACTAGATAGCAAACAAACAAACAAAAATATTCTTCAGCACATGTGTGAATTTATTGAATGCATAACTATTTTCTCCCCTTATCTAACACACTCCTGTATGGACAACACGTTAGGTTCTGCTATTTTTCTTATTGCCTTCCATACTTCTCATTTCTGCAGCTCTTAGATGCAACTCTCCAAGCTCTCTCCTCTTGATCTCTACCCTTTCTGTTCAGAAGGCTGACAATACATTTGTCTGCCATTTTTCCAGGGGCACAGACTCTTCAGGTTATAGAAAATATTCAGATTTTATTCTAAAAATTTTGGTATTTTTTGGTTTTTAGATTTTAGTATTTTCTGGGTATCAACGGAGTAAGACTTCTGGCATTAGATGGGGAGCACAGGATCCACAGATGGATATGCTTTGCTAAAATATAGTGTGAAGCTATGGAAATGAAAGCTTGGTAATGAATCATCTCATTACGGCTTTTGAAACAAAATTATAACTATAGAGGGAGCATGTCAAAGTAGATAAAATGACACTATGCTAGATAAAGTAAAATGAGGAAACCACTATTAAGGCAGGTGTTCACAAAGCAAGATATTTTGTCTTTATTTCTCCTTCTTCCTAATTAGAAAAATTAGGGATGGCTGTAACACCTAAGTGTAGTTATGAGACAGGCTGTAGCTATAGTTCAAAGTGCAGTTTTACTAACTCTTTTTTTTTTTTTTTTAAAAATTACCATATTGGTTGAAAACACTGTGGTTTACCTCCAGTTAAAAAAATAATTTGTTTATGACAAGCTCAGTAGAACTCTTGGAACATTGTTTCAGTTCTAAGACTGGCAGTTGTGTTTTTACCCTCTTCAAATGTCCTAGTTGTTCCCCTCTCTGCACATGCCACTAGCTAGCTTAAAAAACAGACATTTCTTTGTTTAGTTTCACGACAGACTTTGAGGCCCCAATCATCTATGTTTGACTCTAGGAGGACAGGACCCAACCATCTACACACTTGTAGTTCACCTTGTCCAGCCAACATTTTAAGTGTTAATATTTGACAAAATATACCTTTTTGTTGGCTGGAGCTGGCACATAGCTGTAGACCATTCCTACCAGCCTACACCTGCTTTGCTCACACTTAGCCACAAGCATGATTTGCTCCTAATGGCAATCCAATGAATATTCAAGAGAAATCAACAACAATAGTCACCAAAATTTTTTTTCTTTCAGAATACGTGCCCACTGTCCAAAATTTAGAAACCAATTTTCTATATACAATTATTTCCCTGTTCATTGAATACACAGAAGGTCTGAGAGCAGCCCAAAGCATGAAGGTTCTCCCCAAGAACAGCAAAGGAGAATTGCTGCCATCATTGGTCTAATTTGTTGATCTTGCAAGAATAAAAATAAGAAGATATGGAATTCTGCAAGTTGCAATAAAACCAAAGTTATTCAAACTATATGAAAAACTGTGCTTCTTACTTGTATTGGTTTCTCTAAAAGGACCAAGTTTTAAGACCCTTATTCTTACAACTAGTAGCTTATACATGGAATTTGGAAATACTTCAAGGATAAGGTGTCTTTCCATGGAAATAATGACATCAAGTGTAGTTCTATTGCAACAGCAGCTTTAAGTAAAAAGACGGAGAAAAAAACAGAACATATTTATGCTGTCTGCAAAGAATAAACAAACTGTTTCAGAGTTACAAGTCAAAAAAAAAAAATATATATAAACAAAACATACAAAACACTATCACCATAGCAGGGAGATATTTTTAGGACAGTATTTAAATAAAACTGAGGACCCCACACACTCTTATGTAAGCACTTGCACTGCTGAACAATCCCCAGAATGATTTTTCAGGGACTGGGCAGATTTCCGTATGCTTAGAGGATTTTACTGAATTAAGCCATTAGTATTAGAAGTAGTTGCTAAGAATGTTAAACACTTAGAACCACTAAAGCAAATACAGGAAACAGTGACACTTGGTCCCAGGGATGTTCTATGTGTACTGTTTTATCCAGTACATATTTGAAAGACTATTTTCTTTTTGAAATAATGAATGTTGTCATTTTTTTAAAAGTCATGATACAAAATACAACCATAAAAGATCTTTCCAGTCTTAAATTATGTTTCAAAGTTTATTTCCTTCCTAATGTTCCACTGGAACGACTTTTTGGCAGAACTAGCTGGAAAGTAGAAACCAGATCTAAATTTAGAGTTTAACCCATTTATTTCCTATCTGAAATTAATACTGACATTTATAAAATTTTGAAATCTTTCTAAATCTGTATGTTACAGGGAAAGGGGGAGGTGGGGGCAGGAGGAGGAAGCACACAACTTTTTATTATTCACTTTACTTAATTTGTCTTTTGATATTATTCTCCCAAGAAATTCAGGGGAGATAACTTGAGAAACTAGCTGAAGAGTCCAACTTTCCTTTTTTAATCTTAGCTAGTTGAGTCATTTCTTTGAATGACTCTCAATAGCACTTTTCAGTGGGAAAAATTACAACTGGCCTGACTCCAGAGTGCACATTGATGTGCACTGCCCACTGCAACCTTTTGTGTTTTAACTTAAGAACTGCAGACACAGCAGTTAGAATTAAATATATACGCTTATCAAACATGAGACCAAAGTGGTAAAAATTGGAAATTAGTAATATTGTCCAATTTAGTATCACACTCCACAACAAAAGTGAAGATGCCTGAAGCTTGAATTAAAAAAGTGTCAGTAAAACATGTATTACACATTAAATGGAGATACGCTCACAAGAAGCATATACAAACACAAAAAAAGCCCCCCCTCAAAAAGAAAACAAAACACAAAACCAAAAATGAAACTCATCCCACATACACAAGAGAGAAAAAAAAAAAAAAAGGGAGAAAAAAAAAAGTTAAAAATTACTTTCTTTTCAGGAAGGCATTGAGGCATTGTATTTCTTGTGGGATATGCAAAAATGTAGTAATTACAGTTTTATACTAACTCCCATTCCAGAAAACAACCTCCATGGAATTAACACTTCAAACAATTGAATGTTTCCTTAACTTTAGACATGAGTGAGAAGTACTTTTTGTTCGAGTGGAACAGCTTGCTTGTATAAAACTAAGCTTACGTCATTACTGTTTATAGACCCTTATTCTACAAAACTAGTTAATTGCTCAGCGTATCAGTTTTATTAGTGCACAGCAACTTTTTCTATATCCTTCACTAGCTATATTCATTTCCACAATGGTGTATTTTACTGTAAGTCACTTACAAATTTCCAAAAGCCAATTCATCCCTCCTCCTAACCAACTGTTCTTGCTAAATCACAAAGGAGTAAATAATTGTAAAAAAACAAACAAACACACCATAATTTTATATGCAAGTGATAGCCAAATGCACACAGAATTTTGGAGATATTTACACAGAAGTTCTGTAGCATTTCTTGGAATTGTTTAGCACAGGTATCTGTAATTCTAAGCAAATACTTTGGTATAATTTAAAATTAAGCTAAAAACTCAAGTGTTACAGCTTCATCACACAAGTCTGTCATTTATTTTGATTTGAATGCTTGTAGTTTTACAAAAACAGGTGTCTTGCCTTTCTGTAAAAATAGTATTAACAAGAATAATAAAAGTAGCAATGATGAGCTTCCACAGAGAGACTATATCAGTCAGGTGGTTGCATGGTGTTAAATACTCAGGGTACAGTAACTATCATATTTTATGACCTCAGATAGTAATCAGGGGAAAGGAAAATTGAGCTCCTTTCCCCCCATGTGGACTGAATTTGGACACCCTTGTTATTTCAGAAAGTTGAAAGTTAAATTATTTTTGGAATTGTATCTTCGAGAAAGTACATATAATAACTTTTGCCTTCATAGCTGGTGTAAATTCTCCCCAAGTTCATTTGTTCCTTTTTATGCATTCTCACAACAATGCAACTTAGCAAGGTCATCACAAACTCAGCATGTGGGTTCACATGTGCTACTGATAAATTCCAATTTGCACCCCATTGTCAAGCTTGACTCTGTTTTAACGAATAATGTATTAAATACAGGTCAATGGACAAGGAGCACAGCTCTGAAAGTGATGGAAGTGTTTGAGGAAAACAGAGATGGACTGTTTTTTTAAAAAACAGTAAAACTGATTCTTGAGAGGAACTATCACCTTATAGTTTTGTAAATATTATATGCATGTGTGGATACGTGTACGGGCCAGTGTTCGTAATAGTAATTACTGAACACTTCTAGAGCATCCATGTGACTTCTACAACAAAAGTCATATGTTATAACTGTAAATCCCTCCTATTGTATAGGGTGAGCTAAAAAGCTCAAGCCACTTAAATTAGAATAGTCAAGCAAAAGAAATCACAGAATATTCCATGGCTAGCAGCAGCTGTGTCTTCAAACAATACTCTATTCTAGTTAAAGCCACCCACACTGACAGAAAACAAATTATGTCTATATGCATGATTCTCAGCAATTACTTCACACATTTAATGATCATTTCTCCATTTAATTACTATCCTTAGGGAGTACTTTATACTATAATATTTTGTATTCTATTTCATTTCAAAGAAGGATTTTGAAAGCCAGGGCTCCTCTATCATTAGATTTCTTGCTTTTAGTCCTTCTGAAAGAGACTTACCAAGAGCTCATTCCTCCTACCTTCCTTCCCCCCCAGAAAAAAGCAAAGCAACAAAGACATTTTCTTCTAGAAGAATAAGCAGGTATCACAAACATTACTAACTGATAATGAAATTCACTTCTACATTGCACTCAACTAAAAGCAACTAAGCTAGTGAAGAAGAAATCCACTGTATCGTATTTTATTACTGAAATCCACCAATGAAACACTGAGAATGTGCTGGAAAATGTGTATGTAAGTTACATAAAATTATGTCCTTCATCACCATGGCATATTTATCCATGGTACTGTAATTAATAACCAGCTGTCAACATACCATGAAGTGGTTTTGGAACACATTGAACATAGCATGTTTAAATACTTTTGACTTCTTTTTGTTAACATGCTTCTGTGAACAAGCAGAATTTTTTACATAAGCACTGTATTATTATGAATGCCTGAGTAGGATTAAGAGGCTTTCTTGAAATGCAGAGACCCAGTGGATTTCATCTGCTATGTGGGAAGCCAGCGCTGTTTGTGGGTTTCTCAGGTTTATATTACATTCATTATCTTCAAGCACTGTTAGGTGCTGACAGTTTTAACTGCCTTCATTGGAATGCCAGCCCCTGCAAAACTGAACACGAGCAGAATTTATAGTTTACCATCCATCTGTCAAGGCTGAAAGTCACCCCTTCAGAAAGATGTGTCATGGTGCATCTCCCCCAACAATTCTGGGGGGAAATGCAAGTGGAGAGTCAGGCCAGGAGTGGGAGGGAAAGGGGGTCAGGGAGAGGACCTGCTTTAACTGGATGGCCACACTCACTTCACTGTAGGAGATCATACCACCTCTGAGACACCAACAAAAATCTTGCAATGAGGCTTACAAATAGCTTAGATTGAATGTAAGTCTGTGCCTCAACCTGCTATTCTCAAGGAGTCAGCATAAACATATACTTTGACAAAGATTTCCAAGAGTAGAGGCACAGGTGAAAATGGAAGAGTATTCCTTGGTCAGTGATATTAAGATGTTCAGATGATAATGTGCTCTGTTGCTGTCCTAAAGCACAGGAACACCTTCCCCTTATTTTACCACTAAAAACAATCCAAAGTATTTTAAAGAATTCTTAGATTTTTTTTAAATCCTCACACTGCCCCACCACCCATCAAGAACATGATCTTTCTTTATAGGCCACATCATTATATAGGCCTATATTAAACCAAGGAACAATTTTTAGGGATCAAAAAAAAAAAGTCACACTTGAAATAGTTGCCTACTGGTGCCAGTATGTTAACTATTAGGCTGTTATTAATTGATTTGATATCCTACCAAATTATGTAGTGCAACCACAAAATACTAGATGGATTACACAGAGAATTTGACTCATGCATCTTTTTGAACTACTGCATATGGATTTTAAAATACATATTAAAATACTGAACAGAAGGAAAAAGAAGAATAAATAAATATTTTAATACAACACAAAAATGACATTGTATGGTTCCACACCCAAAACCCCATTATCCATCCTAAGCCAGTGAAATTCATTGACAATGAATGAACTATAATACTTTAAACAACAAACAAAAAAAAGGTGTTTTATCTTGACAGTGAGAGACAAAAGTCAAGTGATGAAATCTAAAACTTAAAGAAATTATAGTGGATGTATACAGCATGCAGTGATGTATTTAAATTTTTTAAAACATGTAAGCGAAATATAAAAAATAAAGCCCTGAAGTTTGCACTTGAAAATAATCCTTTGAAAGGCTCTCCAGAATCTTAGAGCTTTTCTCCAACTCTGTTGCATTCTGTTATGATCTTCAAAAACTCCCATGTAAGTGCACACAAGAAGACAAAAGAATAAGTCATAGTCTATGTTAGGCATTTAAGAAAATGATTAAGTGGAATCCAGAAATATGACCCTGTGCAGGCCTATACTTACGCCTAACTTTGCGTAATCAACATACTCTTACTGCTGGGCTGCTCGCAGCATGCATCAAGTTGAACAGTCACACAAAAGATCACCAAAACTGTACCAAATTCATTTTAAACACAAATCTGAAGTAATGAGTGAAGAACAGTGTTTTACTGAAGAAGCCACAAATACACAGTTATCTCAGTAACTGGTTGTATGGCGTAGAAATCGATGAAAAGAAATTGAACTAATAACAGCAAGGCTTAGTGGCTGCTGGAAGAGGTAGAAAATTGATTACTCATTAAAAAAAAAAGTTTGGGGAGTACAGTGATTAAATTTAAGATGAACCAAAAATTACTTTGGCTTGGTTTTCAATAACAGAAGATACAGAATATGAAGGCAGGAGACACGAACAGGAGAGGATGACCTCTTAGACTAACTGAGGTAGAGATTTATGCTTGAATTTGGAGAACTACATGATCCATGTTCTGTAACTATGAGCAGGAATGAAAATCATCAGTTCAGTCATCACCTAACAAATCACTTGTGTCAGAACAAGAAAAATACCCCAATGGTTCAGACCACTGATCTATTTAGCCTCACATTTTGTCCCAAGAAGCAAAGGGGAAAGGGTATTGAGGGAGCAGGCATGGGAATGGCCACTCTCTGCAGTTCATCTCCCTACCTGTTGTGAGGATGGGCAGCTTTAGAACTTCTTTACTTGCAGGGTTAGGAATGCTTTCTTTATCCATTTTGCACCCATGTCCTACAAGTTTTGGGTCCGCTGTAGTTTTCACATCACAAGATTTGGGTAGCAGCAAATCCACTCTGTCATATTGTCATGTTCCTGAGCTGTAACTCACATTTCCTAGTTCAGAAACTCATAGGCCTGCTTTGGATTATTCTTCCCCTCAATACACTACTTACATATTTCACTATGCTAAAGCTATCTGCTGCCTTTTTGCCCACTCAGTTTTGTGAAGCTCCTCCTGCAGTTTCTCAACATCATGACAGTATTTGACCACTTGAAAAAAAAAAAAAAAGGTCATCCGTAAGATTGGAGATTTTACTGTTTCAGTTATTCTTCACATCACTGACGAAAATACTGATGAAAATCTGTCCCAGCACAAATCCCACTGGGAATCCCTGTGACTCTTCTCCAACCTAAGTCTTTCCTTCCTGCTCCTTAACGTATAAAAGCACCCATGACAACTCATGTCTTTCTGAAAATCCAATAAACATGTCCGTATGTTCCCCTCCTTCACACACCACACACACACTCAAAATCTTTGCTGGATTTCCATTTACTGAAGATGTGTTCACTCTCTCCCTAAAGCATTTTGCCACCTTTTCACTGATCTTATCCTTTATCATAGGCTCTACCGTTATATCATGGATACAACTCAGACTTACTGGTCTCCAGTTTCCCATATGGCCATATAAGCCCTTTGTTCAGATGGGAGCTGTACTGGCAATCTCCACAGTAGCCAGCCAAAATGGGATGTTACTCAACTTGTCCAGCAGTTCAGCAATTTTACATGTCACAACTGAGTCCCTTCAATACCTTTTGGTGAACAGCATCTGGTGCTGGTGAACTGTTAACACCTCAACTGTTCAGTCTCACATTTTCTCCATATTTACATCAAATTTGTCTAGTTTCCTACAGGGACAATAGCGTGATTACTACAAGAATTTGAAAGCAGTCAGAGACATAGCTAGGTTATAATGAAAAGAGAATTATGCAATGTAAACAAGGTTGTTGCCAGTGTTCTTCAGTGATCAGTCCCAAGACTGATCTTATTTAGTATTTTCTCTGACACGAGAAAAGGAGCAACTGGAATTTATGAACGTCACAAAGCAGGGAAGGTTCACCAGCCCACAGGATGGTCTGTCTCACACAGGACTGAACAACCTCAAGGATTAATGTATGGAAAAGGGACTGCTATAACACTTGAGAGTGCAAGGTCAGTTTATATCAAAACATCAGAGGAGGAAAGACCTGAATATATACAAACTGTAATTAACTGTGTCAGTAGGACACCACCACCCACAGGAAAAACAAATATAATCCAGTGATGGGTCAACAAGGTATATACAATGGAAATATTCCATTTGAGCTGAAATAAATCCAATTTATTCATACAGGGCATTTTTTTAAAGATAGAAATAAAAGTTTAATCCTGCTTCAGAATTACTTCCTTTGATCTATGCTGGAGGCCAAGGATAACCAGTCTTGCAGATTTTTCAAAAGGCCAATACCAAGACCTCTACTCAATCTTTAAAAAACAAACAAAAAAACCCCAAAATTTATTAAAAAAAAAGATAAATCTCACTTTATCTATCACTTCCTTTTTTTAAAAAGTATTCCTTTAAACTTGAAAATTGATGTTGTCATTGGAGAAGAAACAGCTTTGCCTGATTGAATTTAAAAATTATATTAACATTGTAGACAATTAGGATTATTAATGATACTGATAACATATAATAAAATATAACCTTGCAGATGAGCATATTAACCTTGCAGATAATTATAATAATTAGTGTTTGCAAAGAGTCATAAGCAGGCAAGCAATATATATAACACTATATGTACATACATATGCTACCTGTTACTATTTTTAGTTTCAAGAAAAAAAGAAAAAAATTGAATTTCAGGAAAAAAAATGGCTTCACAAGGAGGTTATCTTTTATTAGAAAGAAAACAAGAGAGTGGCACACGGAAATAAATGTGGTTTATTTCCCAATCTTCAACTGCTCTAATAATCACATTCAGGTGATTTATTTTGCTACTATTCATAAATTTCATCATCTGTCAAATGGTACTCCATTGTAAAAGTCTTGAGATCTACCAATTAATACCTTTACATAATCAAGTACTTTTATTTTTCAGTTCACTAACCAGGCATCTAGGTCAAGAGATTACAGAACCTAAAGATTAAAGGAACAAAAAAAATATTATCACACGCAATATTAAAAAGTATTTCCACAGCCTTGAGAGCATCACTGCTGAGATAACACAGATTAAGAAAATCCAAAGGCCTACTAAAATAATTGTTCCCACTTTGTAAGAAAAGCTTTTTGCTAGAAAGTGATTAATTTACTCCAAGATTCATGCATAATTTTCTTGAAAAATAAAAGACCTCTCGTAATTCAGCCAAACTAAATAACTAAGATTTGTATGTATTTTTCTACTTCACAAATATGACTACACTGGCTAAAAATATATATATATATATATATATATATAAAGAAAAACAACACAAGGAACTTGTTAACTATGAACTGTCCCTTTCTCAACTTCCATGAAACCCAGGCTACTCATACATTAAACAGTAACATGAAACCATTGATACTGAGCAATGATGTTGCTTCAAAAAACAAAAACAAACCAAAAAAACCCACAAACACAAAAACAAAAGCCAACAGTAGCAAAGAGCAAAGTAGTTTGTAATTATGTTTTACAGAACTACTGCTTTCTTATCTCTGGGGAGAGATGAGTAAGTCTGCTTACTTGAAAACAAACATAAAACTAATTTTTGCTGATTATACTATTTTATTTATACTCAAGTTACTTTAGCACTGAAAATATTGTGTGCAACATTCGAAAACTTTATATTTGCTAAGTGAGAAAAATAGCTTTGTCATTGAGAGGGTTGGAAACAGGAAGCAAACTGATAAGTGTTTGTGGGGTAGAAGGAGAAGCAGAAGGAATTGGGAGGCGGCTGGCCAGCTCATCCAGCCATCATTGCTACCTGCCTGAAGCAGGGGAACAGGAAAATACTTGTGTTTCTGTATACTCCAAGCAAGATAAATAATTATGTCACTTGGCACAATGGCAGCATCAGATCACCAAATACAGACTATATCCCGTGACAAACCATTAGGTTACATACATTAAGAATCAACCAAAAGCCCTGCAGAGGAAAACTGCAGGGCTGCTGAAGTAAGGACAAGAGTAGCAAGTAGGAAGGTCCACGTTGCCCTTTATCAATAGTCAGCATAGTTTTGAGAACAGGTTATCAACCCGCAAAATTTAGTCACAGTTCCTACATTCACCAGATCTCGTATTCACTTTTTTGTTTCGTAATTCAATATTCAGATGGTAAGTCCAAGCACCAGTCTCTTCAACATGTTTGAAAATCAGCAAATGCTAATCTGGTACAAAGATAATTTTCATTAACAATATGACTGCACTCAGTACCGGAGATTTTTCAGTCTGCCACCTCAGGTCATAGACCCTGTAGGCTAAACAAGAGTCTGAGTGACACCCAGGTATTGAATAATAAATTCAGCATATCCCCACTAGCTTGCAGGTCAGTTCTATACCAGTAGTCTCCCAAACCACTCAAGAGTTGACTGAACTTGGAATATTTAATTCATAAAGGATACAAGAATTATCTAATATTTACTGCAACAAAACACTTGCCTGCAACAACGCTACCTTGACTAATGCTGGGGTTTTGGGGTTTTCTTATTTTATTTTAAATGGCACTTGACTCCCTCTCAGATTGATCACTTAGTTCAAGGTCAGAATATAACTCATTACTGCCAAGAAAGTTTCCCATGAAAAGCTGGTCCACACTTCAACCTCCAATTCTTCTTTCTACCATCCTCAGAAATTTATTTCTTCTGAGACTCACTGCTTCTAGTTGGAAAACCAACACACGATGTGCAGAACTATCTTGTGTAGAGGATAGCATAAAGTCTGTGCACTAGTTAACTCTGGTCCTGGGAATGAAGTAGTGCAAAAGATATTTAAAAAAACACATGTGAACCCACATTACACAAATACATATGAAACATCCCATTCAATTGCAATTATGTATCTATTTTCCTGACTCCAGCTCCAGGATTTTAAACAACTGAAGCACAGTGATGGAAGATGCAATACCACAGTGCCTTTTAATTCTCTAATAAAAGCTGGAACACTTAAATTTTAAAAAGTGCAATTTCTACTTCCTAGTGTCAGTTTTTAAGACTCAAGAAACAATCTTCATTCCCAAATGCCTTGCTTTTTCACATGTATAGCAATGAGGAGTTCAACCAAGTCTGCTATTGAGAAGGTTTTTTTTTTCCTAGTATAGAATTTAACTGCATCCATTTATCTCTATTACAGCCCTTCTACCATCTGTGACATATCATATTTCTCAAATTCATCATCAAGAGGTGACTTGTTTCATATATTACCTCTTAATGCTTCTGTACATGCATTCCAGTCATTGATATTTTACCACCAGGAAAAGAATCTTCTGATTTTGAGACACAGAGGGAGACTAATGACAGAGCCCTCAGCAGGACACTGCATCTCCTCCACACCGATCAGAGATTACATTTCCTGCCTTCCACTGCAGCAGGAAAGCACCGGCTGAGCTGTTCAGAGGAGATCCAAGTAGCTTTGAAAAAAACCCAGAGCAAATCACAACTGCCTACTAGACACAGTGGTTGCAAAGAACTGGATTAATATGCAGAGCAGGAGGAAGATGAAGGTTATTTATTAACTCAGTCATCTTGGTGCCTTATTAAAAACTGGAAAGGAGGCAAAGGAGACAGAAAATGATAGAGTTTTAGAAAGAAAAAATACTCTTGTCCTATGACAAAGACTGAATCAACTGGCAGAGCTATTTAAATATCAGTGCTCTTAGACTAATTATACAACTACTCTGCTGTCTTATCTCCACACAGATTTCTCAGAGTGCCAGGAGGATCCAAGAGTTTGCTCCCTTCCCAAGTTCACCACCTTACATAGAATGGGCAAAGGCTGGAAAGATGAAAGCCTGAAAGCAACAGCCAAATAGCCTCCTGAATAAGAAAAGGCCATGTCCTTGTGCAGACAAACGGAAATCTAACTTGACAAAGAGGGGAACCATTCTTAGGTTGAGCTGCATCCTTCATTGGGTGCCAACAACAATAACCTTCTGTGACAAGTGATCAAAACTGGCGTATATAACATGGGAGAATCTTATTCCTGAAAGGATCTAGATGAGAAGGTGTAACATGTAGATATTCTCTGCACATCGCCTACAGAAGTCAGCTCAAACAGCTTCACAGTATAACTTTGAATGTTGCTATAACTAGAGTAATGTGATTAGGGTGGAAATAACATGATTTGAGATCCCATACAGCAGTCAAGGTCTGACTTAATTTCAGAATTCTATGACTCCAAAGAGCTCATTTGTGTATCAGTGACAATTAGCAGGACAGATAAACCTTAGCTGCTCATAGCAATACATATTTGCCACAACAACAAAACCTATATTTGGGACAAGAGAATATTAAAGTCGTGGTCTGCTTTTTCCTCAGTTAACGTATTGCTTCTCTGTGCACTCATGAGATGTCCTTGGCAACAAATGATTTACCTCACATGTTCCAGAAACAAGCTGATTGTAATAAATTACTCTGGCTTTCAATACTTCTCCACCCATGTAACCTGTAGTATACACTCATAATTTATCTACAAGGTTTTCTGAAACAAGTGATGTTGGTGATGGAAACATTCACACAGTAAAATAACATTTCCATTCATTTAAAAGAGACAAGATTTTGAATTAATAATATGTTCATGCTATTCTTCAACACTAAATGTGTCCTAGGACTGATCAGTCACAAATGTCTGGTTCCAACTGAGCCTCTAAAATTGCACATTTTAAAATTATTTTCAGGCCAATCACAGAAATAAAGTGTCTACTACATATTACTTCACAGACAAGCTATAGCACTGCTGCTGTAGAAACCAATAGAGCAGACATTAATGATGAAGACATTTTACTATGATCACAAAACTACTTCACTTTCACACTCAAACTTATGGAAGTCCATTCCAGCTGCTGCCATTCCATGCGTGCTCTTTATTGGTCCATTTCCCTATTTTAATAATCTAAAAATAACTTTTGTGTGAGTAAACAGAACTCTAACTTTGCTACAACTTACTTCCCTTTAATACTTTTTCCTTATAAGCCTCAGTATATCAGTCACTGGTGTAATGTTTCTGCATGCTTTGGTACTGTGCTTACTGAAAAGCATACCAGAGAAGTTCACACATTTGCAGGGTATTAAGAGAGAAAACAGTAAGAGAGAATGCTGGTGTGAGCCATTGTCTTTCTTACGCTGCTGCAGATCATTTAATAAATGAATATAAAATGACTAATCTCTTGCAGAAGACATTCTAAGACAAAGAAATTAAAATTCTGATTCAATAAGAAACAGAAAGGATATCTGTGATGCAGTTTTGAGACTATATCCAGAATAATTAAAGAATTAACCCAAAAGCAAATAACGCAGTACTTCAATTTTCCTAAAATCCCCATAAATACTGTGACAGTATTATTTACCAAACATCACGTTTTAAGATACACAGTATCTAAAATATAAATCTACATATCTTTAACTGAATATTGTTCATCCTGCCATTAGTGCCTTAGTTTGAAAAGGCACACAAGAAAAAACATTCCAGATTCAACTTTGGAGAGACCCCACAGCAGCTTTGTACATTACAACAGGGACAAATCCTGCCCTTCATGTTTTGTGAGCAGCCAGGCAAAAAACCCAAACCTATATTCTGTCAGCCATACAGGCACACAGACAGAATACATCTACATCACTCCAGAAGCAACCCAACCTAGAAAAAAGCACCTTGGACAGCCTGAGAAGGTCAACATGCACTCATACATGGTCACGGCAGCCCATTGCCTGCCAGTCTTGCACATGTGCTCACTGAGAAAGGGCACAGAGCCTGGCTGTGGGTGCAGAGAGCTCAGTAGAAAAGCACCCTGACTGCCCCAGGTGTGCTGCTCTCAGGTATCAGCAAGATGCTCCTCTGCCATCAGCAAACTGAATGTACCCAGACACCTGAAATGGTGCTGAACATGGTGGCTTCTGCTGCTGGTGCCCCTCAGTACCCAGACTGCTGTTTGCAGGTTCCTAACAAAGCTCCCAAGAAACCTGTACGGAATTTATTATGTTAAAAGTTGATACAAGTGACTGGACCTTTTGTTGATAAGTTATATTAAATTATCACAACAAGTTATACTCCAATCTCATATGCAATCATTGTAACATAATTTAAACTCACATTCAATATTTGCCACAAGAGAGTATGTTCAAATAATGTTCATGGAAGAGTGTAGAGAAGACTCTACACTCTAGCACACTTAAGGATCTCCTTTACACATAAAGTCTAACCTTACCTGTACTTTCATTAAATTCCATATCATGCTTTATTCCTTCTGAGATTAATAATAGTCAGCACACTATGCTAGTTTAGCCCAGGTACTTCAAATACCCTTTCTGAGCCCATAGGCTTACCCAGCAGCCTAACTCCACAGAACAATGAAGCTTTAACTAATTACACTAATTAATTAAACTAATTAGGCAGCTTCAGCTAATGCATGTAAATGCAGCTGGTTTGAGAATATTTCTTCTTAAAAGGCTAACATAATTCAGCATGACTGAAGGCAAACAGTCACTTTTATAGTAAGTGTTAACAAACAGCTGTAGCAAGTTGTTTTGCACAGGAAGCTGTTGCTTTCTTATACTCCCACAGAGAGAAATGCTCTAGGGACTCAAAAGTATTTCAGTTGAAAAGCTTAACATCAGCTCCAGACAGTGAAAGTGTAACTTGCACATCCACCTACTGTATCTGCTTTGTTGTCCAGAAAACTCCCAGCAGAATTTCACAGTTAACGCTGAAGTCTAAACTGTGATACTATTGCTATCATCTAGCTAGCTTTAATCTGAAAAAGCCTGATTCTGCCTTTATACAGGCAGAGGTTGGGATTGTTAGTCATGAGTCTATTTTGCCTTACAGACCACAAAGGTCTTATTTAATCTTCACAAGTTAAATGGCTGATACAGAGTTCACAAGATATAATACGCTTTTAGCTTGCACACTCAATCCCTTTTGGAGCAGAATATTGTAAATACTTTAGTGTTAAAAATGTATTAACATGTCTTTGATTTTGCTAACATAAAGATTAGCTATGGATTACTACTGTCCCTTGAAGGTCCAAAGGCCTCAAGTGTAATTTCTATTGCTAGGCTGAGATTCAAGTAAGACATTCATTTGAAATCTGACCATTTTACATTTTGGTAATACATTCACAAGTCCAAAGTATACCTCTTCCTCATCTTGCTATATAAAAGCACTCATTAAGTAGACATTAAAAAACAGTATTAGGGAGATGAGTATAAGGTTAGAGAAAATGGAAGTGGCAGAAGGAACAGCCAAACTGAAACTCTGACCTATATTCACCTTGCATAATTACTAAAAGGATGAAGAGCCAATAGCCTTTGAAATTAGAATTTGAGACAATATATTTTGGTAGGAAAAAAAGTGCTGAGATCTTAGCAAGGAAAAAATTCAACAGGACAAATGACAGTTATGATTAAATAAAACTAACACCGGCAGCAGACTGGCAGTCTATCCCATTTTTGCTGGCTGTTTATCTTATTTCTTTGTCATTAAGGAAATACCTGTTTTCCTTACATGGAACTGTAGTGACATGTGACAAAGTAATTAAGGGAAGGACGATCACGATCAGCTGCCTTTGCCCTGTTACTAAACACAGTCAATACACAGTTCACGACTCCAGCAGATGCTTGTGCTGGAACTTAAGGTCTTATTTTTTCTGTCCTGCCTGTATTACACGGAAAACACAGTCTAAACAGAGAAACCACTGAATTATTAGCAGCAAGTATTAACCCGTCAGGCACAAACCACTATACAAATTGATTAAAGAAAAAAAAGAAACTCTGCCCATCAGCTTTGTTCCTGCAAATCCATAGCTATTTTGAAACAGGGAGGCTTGAAATCTCTTGACAAATGGAAGAAAAGCTAGTTTGAGCAATGGACTCTGTCAGAGCTGGTGCTACTCATCCATCACTCACTACTCCTTTCAGTTAATACCTGGCTGAAAGAATCCTGCTCACAAAACATGAATTTACAACACACAGGATGGAGGATCACATATATTAAGGGGGCAGAGGCAAACCCTGACTCTGAAGAAGCGTTCATTAATTCTCCCTGTCCCTCGTGTCCTCGTCTCTGCCTCTGCTTCATCTCCTAATGCTCCTTATGCCACTCATCTTCTTATGACCATGAACTTGCCCATACCACAAGACCAATCCACGTCAAAACTAATCCTTCTCATACAAAGAGGAGCATGTGTGTGTGTGCTCATACAAGAGAGGAAGGTAGCACAGATTTAAAGTTAACTGCCTAAAAAAATGATGCCTTTTTTTTTAAAAAAAAACCACACAACCAGTTTACTTCTAAAATGAGGGCCTAATACTGATTCGAACTCTTTACTTCCACTGCTTTAGCTGAAATACAGAAATTAAAACCTGATTTGGCAAAAGGCATCTTTAGTCATGCAAGAATGCAATCTCACTGCACAGCTGTGAGGCCTTGCAGGATCTATGGCTCCTGGGCAAACTCTTCCTCACCCTGACAAGCCACTCCTGGTCTTCCAATGCTGGAACATTGGCTACACAAGGGAATCCCACCTGGGTTTCACAGGTATGTCAGAGGTTGGCTGGAAAAACTAGTGTCAGATACCAGCTAGGGATTTTCAGGTCCTATAGTGAAAAGGAGGCTGAGAAGGAGAAATGAACAGATGAGGTTTTACGGGCCAGATTGTTTCTGCTTAAAGCCTGGACCAAGTTTCAACAGAAACCAAACGTTCACTCAATCTGGAATAATGCAGATGAAACACTTCAGACTCTTAATTTTAATAAAAACATATCCAACACTCTCTAGATCTGAGTATATCATGGGGAAATGAAACCTCTCTGCTGTTGTGGATCTGGGTTTCATATCTCCTGCTTCCATTTACAAATGCTTCAGTTTTTAAACATGATAAAGTAAATATAAAATCTTGCTATTCTAATTTTCCAGTGCACTCCATCTCACACTATCATAACCACCTGAAAGAAAAGGTGCTAAGGTGAAAAGAATCTGCTCGAGTGTGTAAACTCTAAAGCAAATAGCACCAAGGTGATCTCTGCTGCATTTCAAAACCCTTTTCAGATGAAGAATTTTGACAAGGACAATTTCCAAAAGCCAGCACTTAAATTATTATGCAAACAGTATGATAAATACAACTGTTACTGCAAGATAGTAATTAAAACTTTACTTAACTGTGGATTCCATGTAAGCCTAGGCTAAAATAAAGTATCGTAGGTTTATTCTAGCAACACTACTGATCAAAAATAACTGGGACCCTCTTTTCATGAGAGCTCATAGAAACAAACCGCTGTCATCCAACAGTTCAGAAACTTCTCTAGTTTCAAGTTTTCCAGTCAGTATTTCTAACAAACAGCTGTATAATCAGTAACTATGCCAATACATTTTACACCGTGACTTGACTGCTAATGTATCTGATTGCTATCTTATCTTAGTCAAAATCCAGGTTTAAGAAGTAGGGAAAATTGCTGTTATGCTAATGCCTGAGAATGGTCTAAAGAACACGTTATTGTTCAAATAGCTTTAACTGTTACAGTTCCCAAATGCAAAGCCCAGTTCAGAAATAATAGTTCTCAGAGGTGGTAGTCTGTTCTCCTTGAGTTTTGATGTAGGAACGTAGAAGATAAGAGGAAATATTCTGGAGGGGCAGAAAAAGGACAGGAAGGAGAAGTGTGAACAAAAAGCCCCCATATTCTTACCTTATTCCAAAGGTACTTAAAAATAATTTTCAGGTAAAAGGAATCATTCTCATTTCTATATGATTTTAAATGTCCACAATTACAGTATATTATCTGCCTTTTTATTAATTCATATATACCTAGATATGTATTTGGGGTACAGGGAGGGGTGAAGGAAAGAACTTATTTACATTACTTGCTAGACAGAAATGAGTCTGGTAGCTAAACAACATTATTGGACTGTAATAAAAACTAAGAGTAAAAAAGTTACTCTGGCTGTTGTAGTCCAACTAGGTCCTTTCAGCTGTAATTAATTTCCAGTAACAAAAGATACAAAGGGCTACATATGTATTCTGGAATGTACACAATTATAATTAATATAAAGTCCATTTTAAAATTACTGTTATTATCTATTAAAGAATAAATAATTTTGCAGCTTTCTAACCTGTAGCTCTTAAGCTCTAAATCACTGACCATAACTAATAAGCAGTGTAATAGCATGAGTATCTGAAGTAAAACCACAGACTGCAATTTTGTTGATTGTAAATCATCATCATTTTTAATGCAAAAGCAACAGCAAATCTCTGTAATTACTGGGTGCATTTTGAATCACTTTTATGATTACTGCTCTATACCCATTAAAAATCCAAAACACTGAACTGCACAGGGTATAAAACTAGAATTATGATACACTACAAGCTGTAATTGAAATCCATAAATTTCCTTACTAGTGTTCAAGATTATTTTGTTGCCAAGAATTGCAGCCCTGCAGAATTAACTTTAAAAACATTTACTTGATCTAAGGGAGTGGTACTGACAGGGACAGTAGTAGTTGCTTTGGAGTATTTAAAAAAAATAATAACTTAAAAATGTTGAGGATCAGATTTGGCACTCCAACATATTTGTATAATACATTTGGCCATCAAAATCAGAAAATTTAAAAATCTATTCAAATTAAAAACTGAGAAGGCCAGCAGTAGTATGCATACACTATGACTTAACCTACAGCGCTGCCCAAGAACATTCCAGAAAGTAGTAAAACATTGTATATGACTTTTTTTTTTTTACTCGCCCACACTCTACTTAGGCAATCTATTGCATTTCTTTTGTAATAAAAAGAAAGTTGGCTTCCAGAAATACATTTTTTTTTTTTTTTTTTAGGAGGGATGGAAAGGAAGTAAGAAAAATTAAATACTTCACAGCAGGAAAAGGATTTAATGTTCCTTGATATATGACAGTGTATGATAGCTAGACATCTCAAGAATACTAGAAAAAAATAATCTGGAATAAAGCTATTTTCATGGAAAAAGATAACATGAACTTATATATGTGCAGGAAAGGGTTGTCATGATATTCATGGATTTGGACAGCCCAGTTGACAGGGAGAGACTTGAAGAGCTTTCCTACTTTGAGTTATCAGAACGAAGACATTGAAGAGAGACAACTGTTCCCCTTATGCTGGTGAATCTGGGGTATTCCTTGAATGGGAACTATTGTGTAGGTGAAATTAGTCTCCACATGCAAAGGAGATAAACCCATATTGGAGACTATGCACAGATGGAGGGGCACTGTGTTGTTCTTTTTATACTTTATCCTACTTGAACTAAGAGTCATCACGAATTACAAAAAAGATTCTTCCACATCAACATACCAATGTCATTGTCTGCTTCCACTGGTCACCAAAGTTTATTTTAGTGTAGGTAACAATTGTTTTTCATTCTGGTGAGTTTTTCCTAAATTAAAGGGACTGAAAAAAAAAAACTAAAAACAAAGACAGTAAGAGACAATTTGCACATCCATCCTGCAGAACTTCCAGGGACAGAATTTGAACAGAATAAGCTAAAGAAGTATACTTCACCCTTTCCTCCCCCTGCCCCCAACTTTAACATGGAAATTTCTACAGGACCAGATTATAATATCCTATTATGAGCCACAGTCATGGTTGAAGAAGCATTCTTTAATCTAAAAGTCCCTTTTCACTGATTTATAACTTCCCCTAAATTATTTCCTAATTTTCTCAAAGCTCCAGGCTAGGAGCAACAATGCAAAATGTTTCTTGTAAAAGCAAGATATTGAACTGTTTGTTTTCAGGAACAGTGTGCTGAAAGTGGGTAACATCAGCATTATTTAAGAATGTTTTCAGCTATTTAAAAATAAACTGTTGAGAATGACAGACTTTGCATAAGTATATGTAGATGAAAGCATGGTTCAGCAATTAAGTATAATCTCCAGTATGCTGCAGCTTGCCCCCTTCACATTAAGACAAGCATTTGTGAATCAAAACATATTCAGTCCATTAAAACAATAATGCCAACAACACTTTAAGACACTAAATGGGTTCCCACTGCATTAACTGGAAGATCTGCTGATTATACAAGTGAAGAGTAAGACAGACAGCACTGGAGAGAAGCAATCACAGGGATGCAGATGCTGCTTTTTATCATTTACCCCTTCCATTGCTAAGGTTTGAAGAAATGGGAGAGTCACCTGGATCTGGTTTTCTCTCACCTGGGCATCTGAACTCTCCAGAGCTCTTCAATGAACTTGATTCCTTTCAGCAGCACACCCCTCCCCACTGTTATGTTACTGTTCTGTGTTTCAGGATAGTGTGCATATGACTGAGCACTCATTTGAGAGCCAGGAAAAGATTTATTCTCATTATATATGACAGTCAACTGCTCTTGCTTCTGCCTTTTGCAACATCACAGCAGGTAGATCCTCATAATGTATGGCCATCATGCAGTGCAATTAATAGAGGAAGAGCCCTTCTTCAGGGATAATGGTATCAGACATTTCATTACTGGGCCACAGTTGACAGAAGAAGAGACTTAAAATAATCCTGCTGTGACCTTCCCACATAAGGGACAAGTCAGATGGGTTTAAAGGGACGAAGATCCTAGGAATTAGAAGCATGAATGATGAATTCCTGGCAAAACAGGATACACAATGGGCAAAGAAATCTGAAAGTACCTTTTCTCTGCACAGAATGAAGGAAAGTCGTGGTATGCCCTATAAGTCTATTCCTGTGTCAGTCATTCAATTGCTCATACTCGTGTAATGCAGGCTACTCCCAGGCCTCTGTCCCTGGTATGTTGTGTAAAGCAGACCGAACTAATCAACTAGTTTCCATTTTTGTTTGGTTGTTTTTTAGCCTACCTTCTCTAAAAAAAACAAACAACCCACAAACTGCAGCATACTTATCTGCCTGTTGCCAGACCTCCAAAAAGTGTAGGAAACTTATTGAGGTCTTGATGCAAGAGGGAAAATGTAGAATAGCAGAGACTCCTTGGGAAGAACCAATCCATTAGGTTATGCAGAGAAAGAGAGGAGGAGGGAGGGATATCCTTGCAAATATATAGTAAAATCTCAAAGGCCTGTGATTAAATACCTCATTAGCCCTACCCCTAGTGACCCTGAATCAGGTCAGTACATCTGTAGGAAGATGCAGAACAGGCACATTTATTTTTGCATGACATGCCTAGTAGGAAACATTTCCTACAGTTTATACTTTTGAGTCAGACTAATAAAGAATAAAGATACTTCTGAGGGTTGAGAAATTTGATCACGATCCATGTGTGACCCAGCCATGTTGTTGTTTTCTTCATCTGCATCCTGAACAACAGAACAAATACTATACAGCATTCAATATGCACCAGGCCAGATCCTTGGCAATGACCAACACACACAGCACACCCCAGGAGGTGTTTTACAAAAGCATCTCAACACCTTCCTTTGCAAACCCTGCTTCTACATGTGCACATTCCTGTAGTGCCTACAAACAAACTCTCCTTGGGCACAAAGTGCCAAATGACAGCACAGAGTGCTGTGCTCTACCCATGAGAAAACAAGCAGGAGATGAAATGCGGAGCAGACATAGCTGTCTGTGCCCAACAGACATCATATATGTGGGGGCAAACAACTCTACAAAGGAGTTCACTCACTAGGTTAGATTTATGATCACAACTAGACTGGTAGCATGGAGGGAAATGCAAGGAGATGGCCTGTTGTGTACCAAGAAAGCATGCTACCCTCTCCCAAAACCGGTGGTGTAACAGTTACCAAGAACCGTTACTTATTTGATAAGGGAAGATAACAGAAAGGTGAAACAAAACTGTATTTGTTGGAACAAGATTATAATGCTGTGCAGTGAAAACCCTGTTGATCCTCCCACATAAAAATACTTTTGTTTCATTAATCAAAAAGTGATAAGATGTTTAACAGTCAACATAGACTTGTCAAGAACTAATTATTCCAAATCAGCCTGATCTCTTTGTATACCAGACAATAAGCCTCCTAGCATAAAATAAATAAGTAGATGCCAAAAATCTTGACTTTATTGTGTCTTTTGATACTGTTTCACAAGATATTTGTATTAGCAAACTAAGGAAGCACAGCTTAAGTGAAAATAACAGAAGAGTATAAAATATGAGAAAAACCATATTTAGAAACTATCTGTGCCAAAATTTGAAGAGGTATCAAGAGATGTGTTGCAGGGGGCTGTCTTAAGTACAGCAATAATAATTATTTTAGTACTGATTTGGATGGTGAAACAGATTTTTTTTTTCTTTAATATCATCAGGTCATATTCAATTCGTTGAAGCATTAGTTCACAGGAGGCCAGGCTTAGGATTCAAAATGGCCTTAAACTGGACAGAGAGCCTGGTAAATAGAAGGATGTTATTTATCAGGGACAAGGGCAAGAAAGCACACCTGCCTATGAGTCATTATGTACACCCATAATGGGAAACAAATGGCTCACTCTGCTATCCAGAAGTCTTGGGGCCTCCTGTGGATCCAAGGCATGAGTCAGCAATATCATAACATTACAAAAAGGTTAATAGCCACATGGGGACAAATTGAGCAAATGATAAAGTGCAAAGACAGAGTAACTCAGGTTCTGCCCAACACTAGCAAGGCCCTCGCAGGGATACGGTGCCCAGACTCCTTCAGACCAGCTAGGGAGACAGTACTAGGGAAAGTGTGAACTAAAAGGAGGATAAATGAAGTATCTTCTTTATTTTAGTAGACACATTTATGTAGGATTTTGTAGTACCCACAGGTAGCTAAAGCTTGCTGCCAGAGAAAGAGAAAAAACCCTCTGTTCTCCATGCACCTAGCAGAAGTGGCAAGAAGTAACAAGCTAAAATTATTGCACAACATAGGTAGGTAATATACTAAGAAAATAATGCTAATGGCAAAGACATCTTAGCACTGTAAAAAGATTAATAGCTGAGATTAAGACTGCAAGTAATGCAACCTCTGTAAAGTTAGACAACTGCTGATCAATCAGTAGTTTCAAAATCCAGCTCGCAGTTGGGGAAAGCATTTGCCACTATGTCGCCTTTATTCAGAGGTCCTGGAAAAATATTTCCATCACAAAAATTACTAAGGACTGGTACCACCAGTTAGCCAAACAGCAGGACATTTAACTCCCAGTCTGGATCTGATGTCACATAAACAGAATTATCTTTACAACTTTGGTAATACCCATTTAGTCAAACCTTAGATATATTGATGGGGAACACATGGAAAACTGCTGCACCAATTCCACTGCTTTTTCTGCTCTTTAGAGATATTCAGTTGGTTCAGTTCCATGCAGCTCTACCACTTATTTGTACAGTGGAAAAGAAGCTTGCATAAAACCACAGGAGTCTTTTTCTAAACATATTATTCAGCTGCAAGCTGTCTAAACAACATCCAGAGCTGTGATTTAAACATGAACCTACAGAAAAAAAAAGAAAAAAAAGAAAAAAAAAAGCTTTTCCCTTCCAACTTTTCTTGTATTTAAAAGACACTGACAGTGTTTAGTGTTTGGAAACCTTTCTACACAGTTTTGGGAATATAGAAAAAAAACACCCTTTGAGTGTTATTCACATACACTTTTATGAGTTTTTTTCAATCCTGGGCTGACAAAGTTGTCTACATGGACACAAACAATGGCCTAACAGATCTGAAAAATGTGTGTTCGTCAGAAAAAGGAACAGAAACCAGAGAATCTGAAGAAAAAGCAGGGCATCTTATGGGCAGCCAGACAGCAACTCCTCTGAAAACATCACTTTAAATTAAAAAAACCAAAACAAAACAGGAAATCAGTTATAATGTCTGCCAAATTTCCACCTTTAGGACTGAACAAACACACAAATATGCCAGTCTACCCATCTCCAAACAAATCCCACCATATCACCCAAGTCAAAAAAGTTATCTCCTTGGGTTATATAGCTCCAAAAAAATGTGATAGAAACTCACTCTCTAAAAAACTTTTTCTCAGCTTGGCTGCTCTTGAAACTTCTTTACTACAGCTCATATCTTCTTTCCAAGTTTAGCTCCTGTTAGACAATTTAAGCCGGTAAGGCACCAATATTTAACGTACAGGATTACTCTTTCTAAATAGGCTAAAAACCTTCCTGAAAGGGCTATCCAGCATCAGTAAATATTTATAGCCCAATTACCAACTCTTTCAATTTCTTGCCTTCTAAATATTTTTTCACGTACCAAAAAGCATCTCTTCCTTACTGATTAAATTTTCTATTCCCTTACTTCTACCTGAGAAATGGAAAACCATCCAGAATGTCACCATACTGTTTGACAGGTTGGGGCTTACTTCACAAGTCTCCAAACTGGAAAAATGGGAGAAATGAGAGGAAAGCAAGAGGAACAAAACAGAACTGAAACAAACCAAAAACCACAAACCAACCAAATAAAAAAAGTCCCCAAAACACCACATCACTAACAGAAAAGGGCTCCAGATCTATTTAATGGTATGTGTGTGGCAACATAAATGGAGGGGCAGCACCCCCAACCTCAGGAGGTTGTTCCAAAGAGGAAGGACTTTTACCAGTTCATTAAAATAGCAGCTATTAAAAATATGTTTTAGAAGTCATTTAGACCAAGGCAAGGTTTCAACCAGGAACCATAACTGTTACTTTTTTTAATTTAGAACCCTGAAAGCAGAATCATAGCTCCCTACCAAAGACCTCAGTTTGTTCCCAACAACATCAACGGCAAAATTTCCTTCAGTTGCATGATAGAGGGCAACACGGTCAGAGCCTACATACCTGCCAGAATCTATTGTAAACATGCCTTTACTTTTGAAAAACCTACTATAGAAAAGGAAACTGATAACACTGCCTAAACTGCAGAGATTTCCTCTTGTATCAAAGATCTATTTATCTACCAACGTACATGTTCTCCTTGTCTTACTTCCAAGCAGCTAGGAAATGACCTGCAGGAAAAGTACATGAAAGTAAAATTCTGTTCTGCAGTCTGTTTTAGAAAGAATTACCAAATGCTTAAACTAAAACCTAAATATTCATGCACAATATAAAACCTGTAAATATTGCTCTCATAGCGTATTATTCCTTGTCTGTGTGTTATATGGTACCACTAATAGATCACTAGTACTCGGGTAACTACCTGAAAGAGTACACTGAAAAGTTTTGTGGGTTTTTTGTAAATGCAACACTTTGGAAGATAAACCGGCACTAAAATTAGAGCAGTGTCATTTAGAACAGATTTTTTTGTCTTTCATCAGCAGAAGCCAGAGAAGTATAACAACATATCAGCAAATATTGGGGACAGGGGAGGTGGGAGACAAAAGGGGAGCAGCATCAAACATGTACTACTAAAGAGTCAAGATAAGTTCTGGGAGGGACTGTCTAAAGAATCAAGTGTTAGTGAAAACACCTGAATCACTCTGAAAGTCATTCTTAAGACACCACTTCTATAAGTTCATAACAGAATTTAAATAATGTGTTTAATCTGAAGGAAAAACAATGCTACTACAGTTAAAAATAGCACATCTTGAAAATTTAAAATTAGACACTTATGAACTGAAAACTATCAAGTGCATGAAGTGTATATTCATACTGCACAAAATATCAGGGAAAATGACAAAAGTAAAAAGACTCTGAAGTTAGGATGTACTAAATAAGAGGGGGAAATTGTTTCTGTCTAATTGCATAGCAAACTCAAATTACAGAAAGACATTTTCAGTGGTAAATATGGCAAAAGAGATTATGAGAATCAATGGAAAACAAGCTTTTTAAATTCTTCCACTACATTTGCCTTAAAGTTAATTCATATTCACTGTATGAAACTGTTTCTTATTAAAAATATTATACTCATTTCCTTATCCATGTAGTAAGAATCATGATCAGCACAACTGAATATCTGCTTCATTTTCCAAGTCCAGATCAATATTATTAACTATTACATAAATTTCAGACACTGAAAGATCTATAAAACAAACTCTATGAAAACAATTAGTTTTTCCGGACAAATCTGTGCTCCTTCCAAAACCACCATACACACAGAGAGGAAGGATACAAACCAACAGCTTATTTCCTGTTAGATGCCATGGGAATTGATTTAATGAATCCAGTGGTCACATAAACAGTTCTTTTCAACAGACATAAATTTAAAATATAAATTCTCTTTTAAGTAAATTTCCAGCTCTAAAATGAATTAATCCCTTAGGGAAACACCTCAGTCCTTTACAACTTCCTATATAGGTGAATTAATACTCACTACTGAAGGCTCATATGAAAACTACCCAATTTTGTACGTGAGGTAGGATTTTATAAAAGGCACAGCACCCACACTATCATGTACTTGCTACAATATTCATACAAGCCAGCTTCAACAAGAGATTCAGACTATTAATTACAACAATCTCTGCTTTCACTGATAGGCATAAAATTTACCTCTGACAAGTGGTATTGAAGATTAGTTAAACTCCATTGGAAAAATATCCCAAACTGGTTAAATTCTGTGCAGTGCCACTTATAGAAGTAAATGGGCACTGAGGCTAACAGTCTGGGAGTACCCAGGAACAAGCCTGGCTCCGCTGATTTCCATTGCTACCTGACAGCAATTAAGTTAGTTCCCTCCCTTTCGCTATGCAGCCCGTGCATGTCCTTCTGTCAAAAATAATAAAACCCCTTTCGCTGGGGGAATGATTGCATCAGGACCCAAAGAACTACTGAAAGGAGAATTTTTCCACACTGCATCAAACATTGAGATTCTAGACCACAAATCTGGGAAACAGAGTCAGCTTTTTAGGAGACCTTTGCAATAACCTTTGCTGGCGATCCCAATCTTACGTCTTAAAGAGATAAAAATTAAATGACGTTGGATTTTTTGTTTGGTTTTGACATTATTAGCAATGTCACACACTTTTTTTACTTCTAGTCACTGACTGCATGAAGTATGTCCTTAGTGTATGCAATTTTTAACCTTGGACAGAAACCAGCTAGTGGTATTCCCGTCAAACTTTCTCTGGCTCCATTTTACTCCACAAGATACGGAGCATTATTTTTACCACTGTGTAAATATCAAGTGTATGTGAAAAATCATCTCCCTGAAATACTCTCTTGGCAAAATCTTCTTTAGAAGCTGTTACAGCAAAAGTCCAATAAGTTTTCTTCACATGAAAACAAAAATGCAGGTGAAATTAAAGTGACTCTTTTTCCAGATCTCTTGGTCTAGTTTCAGCCACATTTCCTTATTTTCTGTTTTTTATCCTTTTTTTGAATGTTAATACCTTAAAATGGACAAACCTTCTTGGTTAGTAATTCCCACAGTTCTCTTTATTAAGTCTTGAACTTCTTCAGGTTTGAGTTTTAAAATGAGATTTCCTTGTGATGTTTGGTCTGATATGAGAGAGAATGTAGACTCAGGGCCTGAAAAAGTCACTCATTCTTATCTTTAGGTTGAAATTCTTAGCCTAGGAACTAGCACATATAGATTTGTAAAAGACCTTCTCAAGGGCAAGTTAAATTCCTGATGATTCTTTATTCTGGTACTTCTCACTCCCTAGCTATGGAAAAAGCTTTGTTAAACTAATAGGGGGAAGTATTTAGGGGGAAACCTTAACTGCAAGCTATACAAACAATCAGAGATTAATTTGTGTAAAAATTCTCAATGCAGTTCAACACAAGCAGTTATTAGTAGAACAGGTTTCAACACAATTCGAAGAAAAACATTTTGGCAACCACTAAATAATCAGACAAGAATTCAGAGATGCTGCGATTAGAAGCTATTATCATGATCACATGATTAGCATTAACAAATTATGAAAAATAAAAAAAAAACAACCAACTTCCAACATTTTTGCATTGAACTCATAATGTCTGATGATGTTTGAATTTATTTATTAACATTTATTTATTATACATTCAGCCCCATACATATACATGTCAGTCCCATACATATGTTCAAAAGCAATAATACATCCTGCTTTTTCTAGATCAATCCCTTCTTTCTGCCACAGAACTGAGGCTGGAGGGACTTTGTATAACTGCAGCTTGTGGCAGTTTTAAGATCAAAATTTTTAAGATCAAAGTCTAGAGTGCTGGCTCTGTGAGACAAGGTCTTGGGCTCAGCCAACTGTGCTGGTCAACCGGAAGGCATCTGGGGACACTGAGCATGAAGGAGGGAGAAGTGACAGCCCCACTATCCTGAGTGTGTAAGTGTGTCTTCTCATCAGAGCATGGGGGAGGAGAGAGAAGGATCCAAATTACAATCTGGGGATCTGGGGTAGCAGGAGAAGGAGATGGAATGAAAGTCATACAGAGACTGGGATAGGGTGGGATCAAGTGAGAAAGACACAGTGTTGTCATTTCCAGCTGTACAAAAAGGTATCACTGCATCAGTTCTGTCTTTCCACTCAAACAGATTTTGGTTAACACTCCATAGCTTTGTTGAGCAAATTCAGATCAGGGAGAAAAAGATTAGGGAGAATGAAGGCAAAAGGTGTATATTATTGGTGGGAGAGGGATTGCTCTTAGGGAAGAAGATAGTATTCCTTTAGGCAGACGTAGTGGAGATGATTTAGGAGAAGTCAGGGAATGGGGAGCTCTGGGGTCCACAGCAGGCTCTGAGACAGCAGGGCTGGTAGATGCAGAGCCCAAGGGACAGGAGCTTGCTGGTGCAGAAGAGTCACTCCCAGCAAACAACTCTATCCACAAACCAAGGGTACAGATGCAGAACTGGCTCCCACTCCTAGTTTTGGTTTTTAAGGGATTTTTTTTTCTCTATGGTATATTGACTTATTAAGTTTTTGGTTTATACTGGCTTTTGGCCTTCTTCACAGCATGAATAGCCTAGCTCCAGCTCTCAGCCACTGAAGCTCTCAATGCCTTTTTCTGCTAATAAAAATATTTCCTTCTGTGCATGTGAGAGCATGGCCAAGTGGCCACTTAACTAACTCTGGGAAAAAAAAAGAAAGTACAAGATTTTCTTAGTCTGAGACTGAAAGGCGAGGGTTTTTTTTCAGCTTTTTAACTCTTTTCTTAACCACACCAGGTCAAAAGCAGACTTAATTTCCCTGTAAAATTCCTACCTACATATGCAGTGAAAACAGCACATGCCTCCTTCAGGGTGTGGATTGTCAAAACCAACACATTTCTTCTTTGGAAAAAAGAACTTGTACAAAACACATATTTGTACCCAGTTGTAGGGTTTTTTTTGCTGTATTTTATTAACATTTCTCTCTGATTTTGAGTTACTGGGAGGACAGGTGTAAACAACTATGTGTACTTGATTCCAGCCAATATACATTAGTGGAGATTTCCAAGAATATTTACCAAACATTTATTCTAGCACAAATCTGTAAGATCTATCTTCAAAAGTCTACCTAGCTGCTGTTCAAGCTGCTAATGGTAATATTTAAAACTCTGAAATGTTCTGATATGGTTTTTTTTGGAATGCGACTGCTGTATTTATCATTCTCATCTCATGTCATTCTGTTCTCACCCACCACAACAATTACAGTCGGTAAGGGTGTGCTTGTTAGCTGATTTAAATTCAAACACTTCACGCCAAACCCAGCATCAAATGAAATCACTGGCAAAACCCTCACTGACTTCACTGGGAATGAGACCAACTGGAGGAGCAAGGCTCCCATGAGAGGCGTGCATCACCGCCATTCACATCCTGCTGAGTTTGTGAGAACCAGGACGAGATACTATTTGAAGGCCCTTAACTTGTGTTTCACATGACACAGCACTTCTCTTTTGTTTTGCAAAATCGTAAGAAGAGTTTTTTTTAACTATCTGCAAGCAACAAACCAAAGAGGCTGGATGAGTCACTGGAGACAGTTCTGGGCCAGCTTGGCTCGCAGACTGCCAGTGTCGGGGAAGGTTCACCCAGTTCTCCCCTTCGTGCAGCATAGCCGGTCCCAAAATAATGCAGCAGTGCTAAACATAGCACCACTGTGCTCTTTTAATAGATGATGATTCCTGCAGCGCGTACAAGCCACCACATTTGTCAAGATAAGAGCATCAATATGAGATGTCATATTAACCTAGACAAAGAGATTGAAGCAGATAGCTTTGTCAAACACCAAGCAAAGGGGCTCATTCAAACTGACAAAGCAAGACATTTAAAAGTTGAACCTACCAATCTAGTCTTAATTCATTCTGTCTTCTCCTACTTTGGAAGAGTCTCTAACCAGTAAGTGAGATCCTGTAAGTGATATAATAAATTCATTCCTAATCTGCAATAACAATATTCCTGTCACTTCAAACCCCTTTGCTGCACTTTTCAAAATTCTGTAATAGCTGGTAGTATGTTTCAGATTATACATACAGATCTACATATGTTAGTGGATAGGGACTCTTCATAATTACATATGCACATAGGGTATAACTCATAGGAAAAATTAACAGGCATAACTCATTGCCATATAGCCAAGTTACTGATTATTCCTTGATCTCTATTACTTACACGCAAGGAAGTTTACTCTTAATTGTAAAGCAATGGACAAAGATGCTGCAGTAGTGGGTCCAAATGCTTCACCATTCTAAAATTTTTCATGACTTGAGGTAATTTATTCAATTTCACATATGAAATCAGGGACACAGCTTCCCTATATATTATGGTATATGTGAACTAATGATATTGGTCATAAACAAAACTAGAAACATGGTCCACAAGATTACTTCATCGAGGAGAAATTATCTCAGTTTCTTTGGTATTCCTCACACATGGTTGTGTGTATGGGCTTCATCATCCTATATATGGCAGAGACAGAAGCTCTGGGGGTGTGGGTATCAACAGAAATATTTTCTTTAAAATGTGTTTTCTCCTCAGAAAGACTTATAATCACCAAACTTCTTTAAAACGGACAGGTTTATCGGTGTGTGGACATGAAGCTGGTAGTTATACTTCTGCCGTGCCACTGGTGGTGTCACTGTTGAGATGCTGTATGTACACAAGACCCCACATTATGTGAGAAAATTCAGTTCAGCTTTACACTGCAGAGGTTTGACTGAACCATGTCCTTTGGAAGAAGAAAAAGCATTCAGGGAACTACAAGAGGAAAGGCATTTCTCTTTTGCCAGGGACCTGTACGTTTGGCTTTTCCTTCAAACTTGGAGACATGTTGGAGTACAAGGGACAGATCTCCCTTACAGGGCAGCTGCTGCTGCTGCTGGCAGTGACAGGCAGTTCAGCCCTGCACAGCTCCTTGGAGCTGGGGCCACATGCTTCCCTTCTCCTCTGTCAGTCCTCACCACCACCAGAGCTGAGAAAATACACTGGGGACCTGAACACTATCGTAGAAAGGGGGCAAGAATGCTGTGGAGTTCATACTATCGTCTCTTAGGACTCCACCTTTAATATACGCTAATGGGATCTTCCTCCCCTCAAAACTGAGAGATAATGAAACCCGAGAAGGTTTACATTCAACTTCTCCAGAGGAGATTGAATACACTTTCAAATATTCAGGAATAATTCACATGCAAATGCAGCACACTGTTGTATTATTCATATTCTGCAACATTTTGCCTTAATGGTCTGATTGGAAGAAGATCTTTTTCAGTTTGTTTTCTTTGAGTTTAATAAACTGGGACTTTAAAACAACTGCCTGATATATAATATACTATATTTATATCTTTTCTTTAAAAGAAAACAGAGGTATGGAGTCAAAGGCAAATTCAGTGGTTTCTTATATAAAATACCTTTTCACTTCCTGAACATTGCCTGTAGCTTTGCTAATTTATTGCCAGGAAAATATTGTTACTACTTAATGCACTAGTACTTTTGTCAATAGGCAGCTTTCCCCAAGGCATATTTGAGAATGCTCTGCTAATCAAAGTTGATGCAGTTATTCCAAAGCAGCCAGGTCTTTAGAAAAAGGTTGATGTTTAATTCTAGTATGGGTGAGTGTTGCCATTTGTTCAAAGCACAATATTTTTAATTCACTGAATTCACTCTGTAGATATCTAAAGCACTGACTACATTATCCAGTCCAGACTCAGCTTGAACCACTGTATTTCAAAGCAGTATTGCTGGCATCTTTACCTCTTAACATTTAACTTATGTGAAATATTCCTCATTTTGCAGCGACAAGGATTAAACAAAGATTTAATCAGAACCACAAATCTGTGCTATATCATCAGCACAGAACTTAAAAAACAAGTGGTTGGGCGTGTAAGCAGATACCCACTTGGATCTGACTTCTTACTTTTCTACATCTGCTTGAACTCTTGAGATTACAACCTCAAATGCAGTCAAATTTTTTGTGTTTATTTTCCAAGCGTGTTGATAATAATGAACAGCACAGGGAGTGACAATGAGGTCACGTACATATGCATATATTACACTACAGTTTTATTCTCACTAATAAATACTGAAAACTACATGAGTATAACTTTAGTGAGGCTGAGCAAACATATTTATTGGTGTGGGAGCTTTTAATACATGTATGTTTTCAGTGATGTTAAATATATTTGCAATCCTCTGCAGATGAAAAATTGAATAAAGTTCCCCAAGAAACAGATCAGGCCATTTATTTCAATTAGAAATAGTAATGAAATTTCAGTAAACTATTAAATGTCACTTAATCTATATTTGAGATAAATAGAATACTTAATTTCTCTTGGCATGTTCCACAACAAGGTACCTTACTTGTGTTTATATTGACAAAATAGGTGCTCCTCTGCTTTCCCTACCCCAGTGACATTTAGTGACATGACTCCTGCTTAAACCCAGCATTGGCACAATCCATTTTGCAACAAGCCCACCAAGGCAAGAAGCGTCTCTAAGTGGAAGTAAAGGCTCTACTTCTTCTGATCTGGGTGGTTGGGGTCAGTGTTGGGCTTTCCTTCATTCATCTTTACTGGAACCCAGTGGGTCTGCTCATTCCTTCATCCCCCAAAACTACATGGCAAAAGAATATTTATAGTATTCCTATAATGAGCATAATTAAGTTCCTAATTAAGGACAGAATTACAACCATCGAGGATAATTTTTTAAAGTGGCTAGATGTTTTGAGATGACGCAGGTGTTTCATCTGGCTCAAAGAGGTACCACAAGTTCTTGTTTGAAGGGCATTCAAGTCCTTCACCTTCTCAGATATATCTGACTTCTAAGGCTATCAGCCAGCAACAGCAGGCATGAAGGTAAAGCAGAAAGCTTTGAGTATTAAGGAGCATTACCAACATGGAACAAAACCTGACTTCTGTGGAGTTCTCCTCAGTTACAGTCATATTCCTTGGTTTATACCTGAAAAATAGTTAAAATACGATTTGAGGAGGTGAAGACTTGTTCTAATTCTCCATGTCTGAAGTTGCCCCCACACATGGCTTCATTTCAAAGTTTGAACATCTTTAAGAGATGTTTATATTTTATCATTTTTATGTTTTTATTTTATATTACATTCTGCTAAGTAATTGTTAGTCATTTTTACTGACTGTAATCAAACTAAGCTAAACTAGAATTTACCATGCCAATGCACGTGTATCCTCTGTTGTTTCATCCTTCATCTGAAAATACAGCAACAGCACTCAAACAACAGTAAGATGATGCTTTTAGCATCTCTGCAGACACATTCAATATTTTTTTTTTTAATTTTCTGACATATCTACAACTAAGGCAACTACCAAAAGCTTATGAACAAGACAGAGAAGCAGTACTTCCAGTTCTCTGGGACTTTTCCAAATAAAATGCCAAAATTGTCTGAGAACTACATAACCAAACACATGAAGTATTCTTCCTGAAACCAGAAAAATGCACATACGTATACACACATGCATACACAAACAAGCATGCTCCTCCATTCATAGATACTACTTTCCATTCATAGATATTAACAAGAAGAGATGGTGCACTCTCCATGTAAGCCATGGAGGGAAGCAGCACAGCAGCACCAGAAATGCACAGAGACGTCAAGCAGGTCAGTGTCTAGTGCCCTGCTCCAGAATATCCATGTGACCATCTGTAAATGGACATATGACAAATGTATACAAAAATCTTGCCACAAACCCCAAGCTGATTCTTTAATCCTTGGCACAGCAGAGAATACATCCACATTGTTTTGACATGCACAAGTCTGTACACTGCTTATTCTATACTAAAAAAGTATAACACAGGTTGCTTAAATTATATCCACAATTTTTGAAAGTTTTGGGGTTTGGGGTTTTTTGGTTTTTGTTTGTTTGTTTGAAGAGACACTGTTATAATATGGCTCTTTCCCAAATGAGAGAATACAGTATATCATTTTTCTTGCTCTAAACAACATCCAGTGAATAATGTGCAGTGATGTGATCTTTTGCTATTCCCTTTAAGCCGTTTTGGAGATGGATTGCTACAGTGGGTGGCATTCAGAACAACACATGTTGAGCAACACTCACTCAAATCTTGCCAGCTTTATGGTTTCTTACAACATGCTATGATGTGAAGTGATTCACACTGAGGAGATGGAGAAAGTTTTTCTATTACTGTAAAAAATGAGGTTATATGCATTTATCATCCAAAATAAATACATTGACACCACAGGCTGAAATAAAACTAGGAAAGTAAGCTTGGTTCCTCTTTCTATTCCGAATATTGCTTTTAGATTTAAAGCAATTAAAGCAGACTGATGTTTTCTGTGTGAAAGGAACTTGCCCTGACAGTTAATCTACACTATTATCAGACGCATCAAATTAAAATAAGGTGAGCTAAAGAAGAAATCAACGCCAAAGATTTTAATTTCCTTGATGTCATATGCTGGCATCTTAGAAATTTTACAATTTCTATGCAAGAGGTATAGAAAAGATAAGGCAGAGGAACCACTTGGTGAAATGGAATTGGCAACTACGAACACACATGAAGTCGAAATCAAGAAGTGTAACAGGGCTATGGAGGTGGGTAATATGCTGCAGCTTCACTGATAAGGCAGAACTTTCATAGAAGTTCTTTTATATAAGACATGTCATGGTAATTTTGAAAGTCCAATGATGTATCACTGCAAGGGGAGAAAAAAAAAATCTCTGAAATGACACAGTAACTTTTAGAAGATGCTGTACTTAGACTAGATGTTCATGGATGTTCTGTTAGATTTGGCTACTGTCCTATCAGATTTGATACACTGTCTCTGACAATGTCATCAAGCAGATGTATCAGGAAAAGAGAGCAAATAAATATCTCAAACTAGTCAACTGTGCTGCACTTGAGAACTGACTAGTGGCTCTCTATCTCCAAGTGGTTAAAAAACTGGAGTCCTGAAACTTACTCTCCTATCACTCTTATTATCTGTACTTCAGCATTGTTATCTAAGTTGAATATTGCTCCTTATCCTCACATCCAGGTCCCCTACAGCAGACAATTCATTCTAAATTTTAATTTCTCGTGTTTATGTGAACTCAGACCTGCATACTTCCCTGTCACCTTGCTTCCAAACCTTCAGAAGCTTTGCAGAGGTAAAAAGTACCCACAAGTTGAAGGTCAACTTTGTAAGACTTAATCATTAAAGAAAATACAGGCAACTTGGGTCATGAAACAACTTTGAAGCACTTTGTTCTGAAATCAGATGAAATCATGCATTATAATACCTTATTTTCTTTCACAAATAGTTTTCTCCTCCATGGTATAATCCATTTAATTCTATAGTTGTATTTATTCTGCATATGATGTTTTCAGCAGGAAACCTACAGAAAACTTTAGACAAAACAATTTGTGTCTTCCAAACCATATTAATCAGCAGACTTTGTGTCCTGCACACAAACAGACTTATGCTGGAGCAGCTGATGGATAGTTTTGACATTCACCAGTCACTATCATCCTTCAGTAAATAAATCTAGGCAACAGAAGGAGTTGTTCCTCCAGCCACATTACCACTTGCTTCATGAGCCATTTTGACAACAGAAACTGACACTGAAGTATGACCTTTAAGAAAAGAGAGAAGACATCACTCTCCAACACAATGGAAAAGTTCCATAGAAAAGAAAAACAAACAAACAAAACCCCAAACCATTAAGTCTGTCCTGTCAATTTCTGCCTTCACGCCCCAAACCACACTGGACTAAAAGAACCGGTTAATAAAAAGAGGCGAAACCAAAACGCAGCACAATGCTGCACCACCCTGTAAGTCCACATCAGGCCACCAAGCCTTGGTGGATCTGACCTGTGTCGGCCCTGTGTCTCCACACCTGGCCAGTGCTGCATCCTGACTATGTTTCCCTCTGAAAATGCCACAGGTGCATCTGAGACACTCATGAGACGTGACAGAGGTGGGATCAGGCCCTGCTGGACCCCCTCATCTCCAGCTGGAGGTCCAGCTGCCACCACTGCCCCACCACACTTGGGAACACGGTGTCCCCCAGAGGGCAGGGCCGGCGGGCCCTGCTTACCTTGTTGGAGTAGGGGGGTTTACTCAGGTTGATGCCGTCGCGGATGAGCTTGTCCCGGATCATGATCTTCAGCTTCAGCCTGGGGTAGGCGACCAGCCCCCCGCCACCGGGCGCCCCCCGCCGCCCGCCGGGGCGCTGCCGGGGACCCGCCCCCCGCCGGGCCTCCTCCTGCCCCGACACTCGGCGGGGGCAGCGCCCAGCGGCGGGGGGCGCCGGCCGCGGGGGCGAAGGCGGCGGCTGCGGCTCCAGGGTGAAGTAGAGCCCCGCCGCCGTCTCGTCCGCCTCCTTCAGCCGCCGCACGGCTTCGTGGATCCGGCGCCGGTGGTGTGGAACGGCAACGCCGATGGCATCCAGGTCCGGGTCCCCGATCTGCTTGCAGACCTCCAGGTCGTCGTAGCCATTATCGACGAAGGACTCCGCGTACTGGAGGAGCTGCAGGGTCTTCAGCCACTCGTACACTATGTTGGTGCACATGCTGGCTCCAAAATAATAATGATCGCAACTTTCAGAACCGAAGCCAGCCTCCCCCTTTCCACTCCTCGCCAAAGGAAATAAAAAACACAAAACAAGAACTGCGATGTAACTAAAAGGATTCAAAATCAAGGTCAAGAACCAACATCCACCAGGAAAAAAATAAAAATCCTCAAGGCAGATCAGTAGGGCATTTCAAGCACTGCTGAACGAAACCCTCCTGTTTTCTTACCATCAACACAGCGGCTTTCTGCCACCAGAGAAGGGAGGCTCAGACTAGAGAGAAGTAAAATCTAAGGGTGCATCCCCTGAAATCCCAAGTCGCTGCTGCTGCACAACATCCACCCACTCTCTCTGGAAGTAATTCGCAGTTACTGCCTTTTTTTTTTTTCTTCGCCTCTTCCTTTCAATGTTAGTTTCTGTTTCTGCTTCTGTCTCACCTTCCTGCGCTCTGTCGTATGATGAATCTGTTTACTATATGTAGCTGCTTTGGTACACGATCATGTTGCCCGAGAACCGAGCTCTGGATCCCGCACTCTCGCTCGGCGCAGGCAGGGGTGCCGGTGTGCAGTGCCCTCCTCTCCCGTATCTCTCCCGGCAGCGGGTGCAGACGGCGGCTTTTGCCTTCCTTTTGAACAGGTCCTTCCTTTCGGATTAGGAGGAAAAAAGGAGGAAGACACAAAAAAAAAAAAAAAAAAAAAAATCAGAATCCCACTCACTTCGCCGAGTTACTTTCCCAGTTCCCCTTCATCCCTGGGAGGATGGTTAAAGGCGCTTCGCCGGCAGCGAGCCCAGAAACTGCTTTCCGATCCCACTTTCTCCGCGCTGATGCCTGCGGTGCTCTCTTGCCCCTCCGGGGTACACAGCCCTGCGCCCGCCGCTCACAACTTTCCTCGCTTTCCTCTATCCCTGCTGGCCCTCCCGCTGCTGCCCGCAGCCGCCCTCGGGAGGAGGAGACGGCGGCGGGACCGTGAGGGCAGCCGACGCTCCGTGCATCCTCCGGCGGTAGGGGCGGCTTGGCTTGGCGGCGGATGAGCTGATCTGCGGCAGGTCACTGGCGCTCCTCCCGCCTCCCCCGGCTGGTGGCGGTGCTCTCCCCTCCCTGTCAGCGGTACCCCGGAGCGGTGCTCCCTTCCCGGGTCCTCTTTCCTCCCCTACCCCTCAGGCGCCTGAAACGCCGCCAGCAGATTTCCTCCGGCTCCTCCCGGTGCTCCGGTGCGGCTTCTCCCCGCTCCTCCTCCGTGCCCGTACCCCTGCCCCGCGCTCTCCCCAAGGCCTTTCCAACTTTCTCCGCTTCCAGCCTGCGGTCTTTGCCACCGGCCACCCCCTGCCCGACCCGCCGGGAGAGCGGGGAGGCGGTGTGCGGCCGCCCGGGGGCAAGGCAATCCGGCCGGGCAACGGCGGGGTTTGCCTCCCCTGCGCAAGCTATCTGGGGGACTTGCCTGTCCCCGTTCCACCCGGCAAGGGAGAGGCACCGCGCCCAGGGGGCACAGCCCAGGGAACTGCACCCCAGCGCCCCTGGGACGGCGAGACCGACGGCGGCGTTGACTCCCGCGCAGGGACGACGAGCCCCTTCACGGCCGAAGAGCTCCACTTCAAGCGGGGGGGAGAGGAGCGGGGTTGTCAGCGGGGCGAGCGTCCTCCGCGTCTCCGGAGAGCGCAGAGGAAAAGCGGGAGACGCTGCCCCGCTCTCCCACCCGCCGCCGCGGGCTGCCTTGGGCCGGCGGAGGCGCCGCTCGCTGCCGCCGCGCTCGCCCCGCAACGCCGGGCTCGCAGCGCCCCCGCCAGGCTGCCGCGGAAAGCGCCGCTCGGCACGGCCCGGCACGGCACGGCCCGGCCCGGACCTGCCGCCCCACCCGGCCCGGCCGCCCCACCCGGCCCGGCGGGCGGCAGGACAGAGTGGCCAGGACTGCCCCATCGCCTTGCCAACCTCCAGAGGGCTGAGGTGTGGACCCCGCCACCATTTCAAGTTACAGCAGGTTGGAACTTGTGTTCTTCGAAAAATCCCTCTCCCTCAGCAGACCCTTCAACTCCGATGCCTGGAGTACTGAAGGAGTCGGAGCATTTCGGGCTCGTCCTGCCTATCCAGTCCCGTCAAAAGGGGCAGGGGCACCGGCAGGTGCAGGGACAGGGGCAGCCCTACTTGGATTGGGGGGAGCTGGGGACGGGCGGTGGGGGCGCCCACTCTGTCTCCCCAAAGCGCAGGGGTGCTGGAGGAGGAACACACTCTCTTTTGTAATTTGGTGGGGTTTATTTGTAACAGGTTTCCTGGAGGACCTTTTTCAGCAGATTGGCCCACGTTTGTCCTCGGGACTTCATGGTAGTTTCCCACAGGATTACATAGCATAGCAGCATTCTCATGGAAACCATTATAGTACAACGTGTTTTGAAAAGGTTAGATACTTACAAATGGTTAAAATGCAGCCTCTGGGTGTAAAGCCTAGAGATCATCGATTCATTTGCTAGAAAGGGAAAAAGGGAGGAACAGCATTTTATTATTTTTTAAAATCTCCTTCCACACCACTTTTTCTGTAACTTTTTTTCCTTCCAGACGACATAATATTTCAAACAAATTTTCCCTTCTCAGGTCAGAGATGGAGATTGAAGCAGCAATTATCTTCTCTTCACAGACCTGCTGAAAGACTGACAATGCCAGAGAAATTAGCAAGGAGGTTCTGTGAATTGGAGCTGGAACTGATGGTGTGAGAGATAGGAAAAACTGACTAGTACAGCCCACAATCATCAGGCTTGTTGACAGTACATACAGAATTATATAATTTTTATGTGTGCATTTTAGAATGGTCTTGGAAGTCTTTTAAAGTATTGCAAATGTTATGATTCAGATGTGCTTGGTAAACTGCTCGTCTCTTATCTGTAAAAGGGAGGGATCTTAGTTTCTGAGGGAATGGCAGGAGGAGAAGTGGTGCACCTTCATGGGAGCATGGAGTTTAGCAGCAGGTTACAACATTGTGAAACTCTCTCTGGTTGTGTTTGGCATTGATTTTGGTTTCACAAAACCAGTTCACCTGCTAGCAAATATGGCAAAGTTTTATGTGACTTTGAAATACAAAAATACTCAACAATTAAACCCAAAATGTTATGTCCACTTAGAAAAAAAAAAAAAAGAAAAAAAAGACAGTCCGAAGTCCAGGTAATCAAATACTGCTCCACTTCAGTCCCTGGGAAAAGTTTGGGGCAAGTCTTTGTGAAGACTTACATGAAGTTTTGGTAGATAGCTAGACGGGAGTTCCTCAGGGCTTGATATTAGGGCCAGCATTGTGCAGTATCTTCACTGATGCCCTCAATGACAAGGTGCGGTGTATCCTCAGCAAGTTCCCAGATGACACCAAATTGGCAGGGGTAGTCAATACGTTGGGAAAGTAATTTGAGACCTTTGTCTTGTGTCTTTTTGCTGAGCACTTCTAAGAAAGGTTTGGTGCTGTCTTCACTGTAGCTTTCCCCATAGGTAGTGAAAGACTGCAGTTAGGTTCCCTTTGCCATCTCATCTCTATGTTGAACAAACTAAGTTCTCCTAAGTTTTTCTCATATTTTTTCAGCAGACAAAAATTTGAAAAGATGCCGTTTGAGAAGTATGAAGAGTTATTTAAGCAAAAGCTCTATCATAGAAAAGAAAAATGAAAAAAGGAGACTGAAAACATTTCAATAAGGAATTTACATGACATTTAAGTGTAAAAATAAAGTTGTTTACTGAAACAAATGTATCACTTGGTACTTTATATAAACAAAGCAACGTTTTAATTTCAAAGGAGACTTTAAAATATAGAAAAACATGACCCTCTGCAATAAATATACTCACTTTATCTATCTTTGTAATAATTTAATGCTCACTGAGACAACCTAACTGGGTATGTAAAAAATGTATCTGATTAACATCCTTTTTTTCTCTGTCATGAAGCTATAATTATTTTTTATTTGGGAGGGCATTTGAAACAGGGTAGCTATTTATTTACAGTGATGATCCTTCCCCATTAAAATTTTGCAGGCATTAATTTAAGATAATTCTGTGATAGCTAGAAGATCACTTTCTGAATGCAATAAAAGAGCAATTTGAATAGAAATGGGAATAAATAACCAAATCAAGGATGTTGCTTTCCTCAGATCAAGTTCTGTAACCAGAATTGAGTTTAAAAATCAGGCCTCGTTTTCCTCAGTAACAGAAGGAGAAGGTATAAGAGCTAAACTTGTTCAATGAAGTAGCCAACTCTCTATTAACCAGGCAACCTCTAATATTTTTCTTGTATGTCACTGTCAATGAGAAGCTGAACGGGCCTGCAGGAGTACTACCTTCTTGGCCTTTTGTGGCAAAGAGTCTACCCTTAAAGAAAACAGAATTATCAGAAAACAAAACAAATATACACTATATCCCTAGAAATACATTGTGATTGCTATTTCACCAGCTGCTGGCAGACTCCTATTTCCATAAAGAAACATTTTCCTACAATAATTGAGGGTGGGTTTGTTCTTAAAAACTTAAAAAAACTGATTGTCATTACTATTGGCTTTGAACCAGAAGATAATACCAATACGGTGTGCACACAGTTAAATTTTACTTTTACATTTTGCTACACATCGAATGCTGTTTAACTATTTATTGCAGGTAAAAATAAGAAGAAATCCTAAGTTATTAGTAATAGCAGTGTTCCTGCTACTTTGGTTGTGGAAGTCCCTAGAAATACCAAATGAATATCAGCACAGTGGGTAGAAAACTAATGAAAATTTACATCCTCACAATTTACAATCTAGCACTTCCACGTGGTACCATTCTGGAATCATAATGAACAAAAAAAGCTGAAAGCTTTGCTCAATTGGACATTTACTGTGAGTTTATGTCTCATTTCTTTCTGTGAACTTCTACACTCTCTTCTTCATCAAGAAGAGTGTCTTCATCAGACACATGCACAAACCATGAAATGACAATCTTTATGCAGCTTTCAAGATTTTTTTTTTTCCAGTGAGAAACTGATTTTAAAGCATAGAGCTACTGCCTAATAAAATTGAACTCATAATAAGGATTATTTGTCGTAAACAAATACATTGTGAAAATCTACAAATATCAGGCATCATGTTTTCAGGATACCAAAGCATTTGGTGGAGGAAAACAAAAAACCAAACCAAAACAAAAACGGGAAAAAATGAACCCATAATTTCTAACTAGCCTGTGCAGCTTGCCCTAAAACTTGTGGGAGTAGCTGTAATTACCATCTGTAATTATTATGGGACAGACAGCAGATGTCAAGCACAGGGGAACTCTTAAATACTTCAGAAGTTATCCTCACCGTTCCAAAAGGGTCCTCCAGTGTCCTAGTACCGCAAGGTAGTATCTTGACTCCAGGGGAAAACCCCTTTCATTCCATTCAGGACAGTTAAGTCTTCTGTGGACTGCTGGGGCAATGTCACCCATTAGTTTTACAGGGCTATCAGAAAAGCTACTGTATGACAACCATGTCTGGTTTGTATTTACTCTGCCTCTCTTCAGAGGTGTATAGGCAAAGACTCAGATTTATAAGGTATTTAGGCGAAGACAGACAGAAAATCATGACATTTTCAAAATTACTAAAACCCAGACCCTTTTAAGTACATAAGCATTAAAACCGTGTTTTTAAACTTCTTTGTATTACATAGTTAATAGGAGGGACTGGCTGCTTTATTACCTGCTGGCATATGCTTGGTTCCCTTATTCCATGGGCTCTTTCTCTAACTGCTCCATTCATCCACCCTTCTTCCATGTCTGTTATCCCAACCAACTTCCTGCAGCTCTGTCTGCCTCGTGGACTGTGTTTTCCATCGTCTCCTATTTCCACAATTCCTCCTCTTTTCCTTGACGACTTCTCTGCTGAATGGCTTTTTTGTTACCAATCTTCAATTTCAGTTATTTTCTCCTTTGCTGCTATATCTGGATCTGGTTCTTTCCCCCTGCCCCTCCAACAAAAATAGTTAAGTTGGAAAATTTCCTTGTAGTGTTTGCCCTGTTTATGTACTTTTTTTGTTTGTTCGTTTGGGCACCTGCTAACTAGACAGAATATTGAGCTAAAGAGACTTCTCATCTGATTCAGCATAGCCGTTGCTATGTATGGTTTTTGTGAAGGGCAAAAGAACTACCCTAGTTTTCCCTTTCACTCTTGAGCTCAGCTGCTGTAGACACTATAAACACATAGAGCTTCCTGAACCACATTTGAGAAACAGGGCATAAAAGCAGGAGCCATGCAAGGTAGGAATCAGCAAGAGTAAAGCAGTGAATACTTACTCTGTTAATGGAGGGTCATCAAACTTAGAGTGCTTCCTTGAAGGAAGAAGTCAAGATTATTATCCAGGTGGCTTTCAGGCAAAAATTCCTAGAGCCAAGCAGCACAGCAGGTTAGCAGTCATGATTTTTTTTTTTTATGGGCCTGAATTCAACGCATCAGCAGGACCTCTATTCCTGGAGGAGGAGAAGAAGGAATGAACTGGCACGAAGGTTACAGCATGACCCAAGTTAGTTAGATCCTCTGAAGCAGCTAAGGATTAGGCTCCTGGTTTTGAACTAAAGAGTTTTGATAGTGATGAGACTCTGAAGAATCTCCACCAAGAAATTAGAAAGGACTCACTGTGCCATTTCAAAATAAAGACAGGATAGAGTGTTTGGATTCATGCAAAAGCTTCTCTCCAAATAATCAATGTCTGAGAGAATCAAATATTTCCCTGAATTCCCCTCAGACAGTCCCAGTCTGGATGAGTAATGAGAAATTAATCATCCTGTCAGAATAAACGCTGTGAGACCTTTTAGTAATGCTCATCCCTTTCTCCATAATAGATTTTTGTCAGTCATTCAACTAGGTGTCCCAAAAGACAACACTGCATCCCAGCTCCCACCTTTTGTGTGGTCTTTTTTTTCACCTGGGACCCATTTCGCCATCTCTTGGCATGTCAGGAGTCAGTCACACATCACAGGAGCCCGGCCCATCATGCCTGCCTTGCCTCTGCCAACTGCCGTGCTGCCACTCAGCACTGACTCTTCATTACATCTGTGCTGATTTCAGCCTTCCTGCAGCTGATACCCAGTATCTTCCTGACACAGGCAGTCACGGCTGCTGCATCTGTGGGGTTTTAACTGTTCAGATGGATAAATACAAGACTAGCAGAATGTTATAAGTATGAGGAATTAACAAACAAAATTTCTCACAATCATATGAATAGATTTACACCACACATATTTCTGCTCAAGTTGATATGACAGTATAATTAGAAATGCAAGAAAGAAAAAGGAAGAAGTAATATGTTTTTTGTCCTTCTGAGACCATTTTTCTTTGTTATAGGAGTTATGCCAGCTAAAAGAACCCTGAGTTTTTCCATAGATGCAAAATCAGGATGGCAGGATTTATCTCCAGAGAACACATCCAGTTTTATATTTTTGATGTATTACTTTTTATTTCCTTTTTCAACAACCAGAGAAGTTTTATCTTTGTACTATTGAGTCTTCATTTCTCTATAGTATGCATGCACTTTCCCTTCATTTACAAACACTTTCATATGACTGAACCCTCATCAGGGAGAATGGAAAAGCTTCCTTATTTCCTTAAATTTTTACTCCTAGAATGACAAAAGAGGACTTGAGGCAATGATTCTTGATAGCAGTGCACTGTAAAAATGATAATAATACTTAGAAACTGGTAATGGTAATATTGTTTTTATAGTTTACAATGGGAACACCACAAATACATCTACCTCTATCAATACTCAGCTATGTGAGTGGACCCAAGCAAGTGACTAAGTGTAGCATTCTGAAGATCACTGAAATGAATTAAGAATTACAAGTTAGATTCTGTTTTGACTCCAATAATTTTCTTTCCTCTATCAAAAATATTTTTCAGTTTTTAAAGGAGGAATCTAGCAGTTTAGTTACTTTTATTTTTCTTGTTAAGTTGCAGAACTTGCTCTTGCATACTGAGCCACCTAAGCCAATGTCGTCAACAAATTATCTCAAGCACATCTTGAGCAGTTCTGCATATTTCAGCACAAGTCCTATTTGAAAAGATGACTTAGTAGATCCATCTGCAAACAGAGGATCCTTTGGTGAGTTTTACTTTAATGACATGCAAAATAGAGTCAGACTCTGAACCTGAAAGAATTTTCTTTTAAAATTGTGCTAGAGGATGGCTACTGAGGAGAGAAGGAAGGAGGAGTGAAGTGTGACTGGAAAACATTACTGCTGGTCACTGGTCCGAACTACTTTGAAAAGAATTTGTTCACTTACTTGAGCATATCTTTTTCACCAACTATTCCAGAGATCATACAGATTTAAAGCAGTTTCAGATCAAGTTTTTGGCTCTGTTATGCCATTCCATTTTTATAACATAACATTCACACAGCTACGTACAGCTTTACTGGGGGCCACAAATAATTATTATTCCTGGCTTTGACAAGTTGAAGAGCAATTACTTAGGAGATTTAAGTCCTTCGTAGGTGAACTGCCCAATATTCCTTGCTTCTATAGCAACCAATATGTTTTCAATCCAGAATATTCAGAAATCATTAATGTTTGATGACATTAAATTCATTTTTATGTCAGCTCGTTTTGGGGCGGGGGGGCAGCTGCGAGTGTGGAGAGTTTGCCTCTTTTTTTGCTGTTTCTTTAGAAAGGTGAGATTTTCACATAATCACTTGGTTTGGGGATTTGGAGTTCCAGTAAGTTTTGAAACTTTGAACTGGATGCTTTGTCTAGCATCCAGTTCACCCTTACATCTGCTATGGTGTGGAACGAAATACAATCTGACTGATAGAACCTGGTAGCTGGATTCCTCCTGTTTCACCTGCATGTGGCTAATTGTATCAGTCATTATCACCCTGCCCAAGCTAGAAAAGAGGGACAAAACCTAAGATCTTTAATTAGTTTAGTTCAATCTGAAGTGTCTGTTTCAGATTAATATCTACTTGTATCCCTGTGAATGGTTAGAGGATATGGACCAATACATCAACAGTGAGCTGCAGCTATACTCAATGTGCCCCAAACCCGACATGCACCTGCCCACCCCCACCCCCCCCCCCCCCCCCCATCCTGAACTTGAGGGAAATATCAGGTAATGAGAAGAGCGGTGGTGGTAGCACATCCAGAGATATCAAAACCCTTACTGAACACAGATAAGCCGAACCTTAGCATCCCATTGCTGTATTTATTAGAAACAGTTAGATATTCCTAGATCAGCAATTGTTTCTCTGCTTCCTTGCTTCCCATTTGAATACCAGAATAAACACTAGGAGATAAAAAAAAGCTGCCGGAGTGGAACTCTCTGGAAATTTGAACCTGCCCACAGTGGCGGCAGCTTGCGCTAAGCCAAGGACACCCTGCGGCTTCACCCTTCAGCTCTGACCCTGTGGGGCTCACTGCAGGCATGGACAGGGCTTTGCATGAGTAGCTGATTCTGTGAAAGGCTGGAAATAAGCATTACTGCTCCCCTGCCTTCCCTCAACCACAAGCAGCCCAGCAGTCATCTGAGCGGCAAGGACTTGTCATGCCTTCCTTTATCAACAGTGAAATGGAAGTCTTGATTGCCATTAAAGAAGCTTTTTTTTACGTTTTTGCTAGGCTGTAACAAGCATTTCAACTGTTCATTTGTGTTAATGTTGCAAGATTGGGTGTAACCTGTAGACTAACTAATTAAATGCTCTTTGATTTTGAGTGAAGTGTTTGGTACAGTTTAGACAACAGAGTCTAATTAGCACTGGATGTTGAATGGAACTAAAGACCCATGAAAAGCAAAAGGTGCTGAAATAAAAAGTCAGTGAGAGAGACGTGTAGCTAAATGAGATTAAAATAAGGAAAATAAAATAACCCTTTGCTGTGCTGGAAATACTGTTGCCTCAGAAAAACCTATATTAATTATGAAAAAATGCTAAAATCTCATCAACTCAAATGGCTAGCTGTTTATGGTAATATCACAAAAAGCTATCCAAAACACAGTATGCCAGCAAGAAACTGATTAAGGTTATTTCACACTATCTCACTGCATTTCATTTCTTCCAGGCAACCAATTCACCCCAGTATTTTTACAATGGAATAAAAACTCCGTATGTCTTGCTTTGTGCATTGTGATTCACAGCCTCTCAGCAGGAAATAGAATGTTTGCCTTAGCAGCACCTTCTTCTGTCAGTAAATGCAGCCAATTTATGGTTTTCCTTGGCTGAGAAACATGTGTATGCAACTTTCTACCAGGATGTAGTTAAGTCCATAAACTTAAAAAAGAAAAAAATCTCTCCATAGATGAGTCTACAGCATAGCTTTAAAACAATAAACTTTTATTCAATGCATGTGTCTTCTCTAAGAAGGGATTAAGCTGAATGGTTTAGGAATAATAAAGCCTAATTCCTTGGTACTATCATCTGCTGAAGACCCGGGAGCAAGATGTGCCGAATAAGTGCCAAATAAGTGCCAAATGCCACAGCCAATTCAGTTTTTCAGCACCTCAGGTTCCCAGGAATCACCTTTTTTTGCAATGAGGAATTAGTTTTTGGTTTAGGTTTTGATTTGGTGGGCCTCTTGCTTTGTTGTATTTTTTTTGTTTGGTTGTTTGGTTTTTGTTTGTTTGTTTTTGTTTTTGTTTGTTTGTTTGCTTAGTTTATTTTGTTTGTGGTTTTGTTTGTTTGGTTTTTTAAACTTTTATTCTGGGCCTTTTCAGTGTTTGTTTTTTTGTGGTTTGTTTGTTTGTTTGTTTTTTCTGAAAGAAAGGTGGTGAACAATGAAGGCAGGAGGCTGGTAATACATTGTATGTTTATCCTACCACCATTAGTCCCTGAATAAGGGTGATTTAAAAAAAAAAATCACCCAAAGCAATTGCAGTACAAACACAGATGCCTTAATCCAGGAGCAGCAACATGTCAATGAGGGTAGAATACACTCTTTCTAAGAAATAACATTTGCTTAATGATGAACAGCATCTCTATTCACTGACATGTAGTAGGGCAAGGATGCCTGTGAGGATAAAGCTTCCTGAGGCAGGACATGTGCCCTGTGCTCTGCAGCAGTAGCTGCGGTGTGGGTCAGTGCAATCCCGAAGTGGCGCCTGGCCCCTATCAGACATGGGAACCAGTAGCTTGAGCAGCTTGGACATTATGTGTAGCTGTCATAAGGCATGAATAAAAATGGTCTAGGGGCTCAGGAAGCCTCTCCTTGCCTCCAAGCCCTGTAGCCTGTCTCCTCACACCTCAACATCCACATACAGTGTCAGACAGTGTTTGACTTCTACACACAGACACTGTACACTCTTCTTTCTCCTCAAAACACACAAACCAGGACAAGATATTCCCCAGGGCTGGACTCCTGTGCAGTGGGGAGGCATGGTCTTTGAGAGATGCCCTAGTAAGTTATGGCCAACGTTGCCGGGCAGGACTTGCTCATAGTCCCCAGGAGCTGCTCCAGTTGTCAAGAAACTCGCAGAGGAGTTTGGAATCACAGCCTCAGACAAGCTTATATGGAACCCAGGCCCCAAACCCAACAAGTCATGTATGATCAGACCCTCTGACACAGGCTCTGTGTCAAAGGTCTCCATGTCAAAACAAGGGCAATATGTTCTGGTGTGCTACAGCTGTGTTTTCCTTCATAAGCTTCAGGCAGGCTGCCTTTCGTATTTGGATTGGCATCCTGCACTGTTAGAGCAAAAGCCAGCATTGAGTAGTTGTGAGCTGCTGTCTCACATTGCTGTTTGCGGTGAAGTCCAAGTTACAACAATTGCAGACTAGAGTGTTGAAGTCACCAAACCCCTGTGATTTTGGCCATTAGTACATTAATGGCTGCTTCCTAGCCCACCACAGGCAATGCCTTACGGCACAAAGTCCATGAGTGTTGTATGTAGACTTTTATGTAGCTTATGAGTGAAAGAGGCCACAAAGGTTTCTGTGATATTTTTGGAAGATTATGTCGATCTTAGAACGCCATACAGTTTTGTTTACATCTGCAGTGTATCTACAAGCAGGGATCTTGGCATTAGCAGCCCTCTCATCATACCCACATTTTCTTGCCAAAGGAAATGGTTAGTTCAAATCCACTTTAAAGCCAGGACATGAATTAACAATTCACGATTTTGACATGTGTAGGGGAATTAACAGGATATTAGGTCACACATGGGGCATTCCTGCTACAGATGAGAAGTTTGGCATGTACAGGGTGCGCTTACATTTATGTTTTAATTTGGATCAGGACCAGACTTCTGAAATGTGTCTCCCAAATTTTCCTGCTTACCACTTTGATAAACTTGGTAGAACTTAGCAAATGCTTGGTGAACATCACTGAGCAGCCTTGGAGCACAGGAACTGTGTTCTTTCTGGTCAAAACTAAACAAATGTATGTGCTCCAGCGACACATGCAATGTGCTTCATCTATGTGACTTCAGTCCAGGGGACCAGAATCTACCTAGTTCAAAGCAACCCTCTTGACTTGGGTATGGTCTGAAATAGAGTATTTTTCTCTACAAATATCTTTCTGTTGGGCAATACTATTCTCTAATGCAGCTGTAGCCACAGTGCTCTGACAGTGGGTTAAATGTTTTCACCTTTGCTCCTTATCCGTCTTGCAGCTACTGCCATTGCAGAGGAAAGGAAAGAACTGACTCAGCAGTTACAGCAGCAGGGTTTTATATAGATCAGCACAACACACAAGGTGGCACCATATGTTCCTGCCCTTCAGTATCTGAGAAATATCAATTAATTCCAGCAGGCACCAGCACGGCAGCAAATACTAATTAGAGATCTGGAGAAAGGTGCGGTATTAGCAGTGTAAGTATTGGCGAAAATTCATACCATGCTTAGAGGCATTTGAAGGAGGACAAACTGAAGGTCATTTGCATATTTGCTTTTTAAAAGTTGTGATAGCTGTCATGACCTCACCCCCCAACATATTAAGCCAGAGCTTCTTTGGTCAGAGCTAAATCACAAGAGATTTGGAAAACAGGCTTAAAAGCTTATATTTGGTGCAATGAAGAGCAGCAAATCAGTGAAGGCTCTCATTTGATTGGCTAAAAAGACTGAAACATTGAGCCTCAAGAAACATACCTGTCCTCGGGGATTTTGCCACAGAGCATCTTGGGGCTAACTAACACAATCACAAATAATAATTTATGCAAAAGTACAAATGTATGTAATTTTAGTTATTTTTAGGAATCCATCACTAGCTATAAGTGCATTAAATATTTAACTTGGATTTACTGCAGTCTTCCTAAGGTATTTATTCTTAGGGGCTGGGTAACTTCCATAATCACAAAGAAGAACGATTTGTTTTGGGCCTTAAGAGCTCCTGTATTTTCTGGATAGTGACAAAGAGAGTTGCATCTTATTTTCTTTTCTAAGGGGCCACTTGTTATATAAGCAGGCAAAATTTGCTGACTTATTTGAAGTCTTTTAAGTACCATGACTTGATGACAGGACTCTGCTGCCAACAGGGGAGTGAATTTGCAGCCAGGGGCTCTGTTACTGCTCTGTTAGCAGTGGATGGAAACCCTGTAAAGCCAGAGCTCAGCCTTAAGAGGTTAGGTACCCAAGCTCTTTCAAAGACCACAGTCCAGAGAATTAGAATATCAATCATCAGCAGTGACAGACTCTTTAATATGTGCAGTGGATTAAAACCACCAAAACTCAACAAAACCAAACCAAACCCCAACATATTTAAATGCAAGTCCATATTTTGAAAGGCAGCAAGAGGAAGAAGGACCAGAGTGCCCAAAGCCATGGAAAAGTGGCTTTTGTAACAGTGACCACAACTTAACAAAGTCATTGTCTCCTGTGAATGTCCACCTATATTCCTATTGTAATATACACTGGCAACCATAATTATTTGCACAGAGAAAAACAGAGTAAGAAATAATTACTGAATTTCCAGGTGTATTTTCATAGAACTTAGTGGTTTTCGTTTTCTTCAGTGCCAGCATCAACGAAGCCTCTGGAGACCAGCAGTACAAGCATTTCTCTCAGAGAAGAGGAAAGTCATGCCACTGTTGGCATCCCCTTCTCCATTCTTTGTTTTCTGAGGTAGGTTAATGCAGACATTATTATTATTATTATTATTATTATTATTATTATTATTATTATGTAGAATCTTTGTTGATGCTAGAGGGGAAATGATGAAGAGCTAGTTCAAGTTGAGAAGATGAGAAATGTTGAAAACTTTAAGGCTGGTTTTCATGAGAGATTAAATAAAAACAACTGGAGCAACAAGACTACTACTAGGTCTGCATATCATCTGTTATTCTGATGTATTAGTACTGAGAATGAAGCAATTAAATGGATAAAGCTCAGAAATACAGACAGTACTCTGGAACATTGCTTATGTAATTAGTTGAAATGAAACTCCTCAAACTTGAATTAATACCTGGTGCTGGGTGTTGTTTCTGAAGTCACAGCTGTTGCTTTATGAGGAGGGAGGCAAGGGGAAGGAGACTTCAGTGTTGCTGTTTGTGCTTAACTTGCTCCAGTAATAGCAGATCTCTGAAATTAAATCAGAGCTCTGAAGTATGGCCTTTTCACTGTCCATGAATTCATATTACTCTGAAGACTGGGAATGGCACAAGGTCACCCAACTTCAAAAAATCACACAAAGAGCCCTTTAAATGCTTATGAGTGAGAAAGCATTGAGGTTTAGGAGAGAAACTTTTGCACCGAGAAGGGCATTCACAAGAACAACCCCTCCTAATCCTAAAAAGCTGAAGGCCACATGAGACATGGCTTAAGGCCAGTTTAGTGGTTAGCCAAAAATAGAGGAAAAGCAACAAAACAAATATTCATTATACCCAACATGGACTACAGTTTCCAGTGCTTTTGTTTGTTTGTTTTTTCCTCTCTCTCCTTGCCGTTCTCAAGCCAGTGGTCTCTTAAAGACTTCACACATCACATAATCTCCCTTAAAGGCCGGTAAGGCCTGACGTTGTGCCAATGTCACCACCAGCAGCTTTCCTATTCACTATAACAGCCTCGCACTGATTTTCTTCTAGCTCAGGTCTTTCCTTTGATCCAGGAACTCTAAAATTCCCTGCATTAAGCTTTGTTAGTCTTTTGAAAGAGCAGGTAATACTCATGTGGTTTACTGACCCCAACCCTACTATCTAGAAGAAAAGAGAATACTTACAGGATGGCCAGAGCCCATTTTCCTTTCAGGAAACCATTTTATTCATGACTGAGACCAAGAAAAAGTCTGAAACCTTCAGGAAAGGTTACATACATAGGCTTATGGGTAGCTGAGAAGTTCTGTCTGTCATATGAAAACAAATCTAGAAGACAGTAATGGATGCTAACCATGCAGTACGAACCGATAAGTACACTTGCAGTCACACATTTTGATGTTCTAAACACCTAAAATCTTGGGCTTTCAATTCACACAGCAAGCCTCACTGGGGGTTTTAAAAATGCTGACTTCTAAACCTGGCCTCCAGGCATGTTTCATCCTTGGTGGAAGACACTGGAGGTGCTTAAACTGTCAATACAGTCTTAAGCAAGGAATGCAACAATTTCATTTGTGTGGTTCTCCTGCTCTCAGGAACATGAAATTCAACAGCAGAAAGTAAATGTTTGCTATTTTTTTTTCTGTCTAAAAAGACTAATAATTTGTGATATAGAAACTCTAAAATGCTTAATCCTAATTAAAATATGTCTCTATCATATTTGGTAAATACGTGATATGGGAAGAAATAGCATTACTGCATTGCTTCTCCAGCAAAATTCTTAAGATACTCTTTTGAAAGAGTCTCATGAGAAAGTTCGCTAGAAAGGAGAGCAATGCTCTTCTGATCTCACTGACAGTTGGAAAGGCAGCAGCAATTTTACTGTTGAATTCAAACTGCTGGGTAATAAATGAAATTTTAAACTGAAAGCTTGAAATATGAATGTAGATTTTTTTGCATCAAGAAAAGCATTGCTGTCCAAAGCAGAAGAACTAGGCAGCGCATGTTATCAAAACCGTATCACCCCAGCCCTGCTGTTTGTAGCAATTCTGTATCTAATAACAAATCAAAAGAAAGGTTTAATTCGTCACATTTCATGAACAAATTGTAATTTGCATTTATATAGTCCAGTGGACTATGGAATTGGGATTTTTAATAGCATTGGGGCAAGGAGCACTCACCTCTACAACAGTGGCACTCAGAGAGTGCTTGGTTTTTTTTTTTGGTTCCTTGTCAGTCAGTTCAGGAGTCTGACAACAGGTTGTAGCTCACTATAAAATAGTACTGGGAAGACCCACACATTTGCTGTGTTCAGGGCTAAATACACAAGCTGCTTCTTTGATCTCCTGTCTGGAGAAAGAGGCAAATGCATCTTTTCCACACTCAATAGTTCTGTGAGGTGCTCGGATGTTCATCATCTGTATAAGGACCTCAATCAATAAATTGTGAGACAACGGAAAAAAAGGAAAAGAAACCCTATCACCTAGCACAGAAAGTTCTGCTGAAGCTGCACTCAAGGTGCTTTTATAACATAAATAACCAAAGCAATTTTATGGCTTGGTGGCTGAAAGGACACTGCTATATGAAACAATACATAAGGGGACAAAAAGCAGATTTTCCCATGGGGGCCAGCTTAGACCCATCACTAGGGCTGTGCAGAGCTGTGAGGTGGAGAAGGGGACAGAGCATTTCACACCTGGCAGCAGACTCTTTGGTGAAGGGAGGGCCCCTGGACTTCAGAGTGAGCCTTAGTCACTCTTCTTGGTGTTCAAAGGTGGGGAACACTAAGGGACTCAGTGAAAATAAAATAATTTTCTAAACCTGGTCTATTCAATTCAGTAAATGTTTATCAAAATTTGTTCTTATTCAGTCAGAAAAACCTTTGTGGGTTGAAGGAGGATTAGCTGGGGCTGGAAAGCCAACACCAGATGATGGAACTGGAGACAAAAACCTGGAGCAGGATCTGAAGAAAGCCAGGTTGGCAGGAACTATAAGAGAGTAACAGGGTAGGAAACTAGAGAGAGAGCATCCAGCCCTGGAGGAAAGGACAGAGCCTAGTGAGGATACAGACATTGGCCATCTGGGGATAATCAGCAAAGCAGGGCTAATAGAATCCTATCTGGACCTTCTAGGTCTTCCTGGTATGAAGGCAGGAGAGACAAGGGCATGGCTGAAAGGCATGAGATGGTTCTGGGGCAGCTGGTGGATGAACTGGAGGGCAGAAGGAGCAGCAGGATGCGTGTAGTGTGAACAAACCGCTGCTCCAGTGGTGGCTCGTGCTCTCCAGCAGTAACCAGATGCTGGCCTGGGCCACTTGGGCAGGCTAGGGCAGCCATGGTGGAGATAGGCATGGCAGAAAACCTGGTGTGTGGAAACAGGGACAAGGAGAAAAGGTCTGCCTTGTAACCAGAAAGGCTCCAACATATATACCAGGTAAACGTATTTTGCCTTAAATGGCTTAAATTTTCACTATCCAAAATAGGAACATGATCTGTTCTTATATTGTTTGCTATGTTTCAGGTTAGCATAAAAATGTATAAATATTTTATGCATAAAATGTAAAGAATTAGCATAATTTGATATCCAAGGTTCACCTTTCCATCATAACTGTCTGTATTTCTGTTCTAGATTTGAAAGGAAAAAAAAACCAAAATCAGTCTTTGTCTTAAGACAATTTTGCCTCAAAGGATTTCCTTCAGAATAAGCTGTGCTGAGCCATTTGCTCACAGGTCTCTTTGGCCTGAAGTGGATTAAATTTCCACATGCCATTATGTCAACATTTATTAAATTTCCTAGAAATTTTAAGAAGAGAGAAAAAGGAAATGGCAACTAGGAAACCTCCAAGCACTTATCCTGGATGAACAGATTTTTTTGGGGAGTTTTATGGAAAATGGACAGGGTGCACAGCTTTTCTGTCAACATGGAATTTTCATTCCTTGGCTTTAATTCAATACAAACTTTGTTGCATGTTAGTTACCATTAGTACCATTTGTGAAGGTCTGAACTAGAGATGCACATTTCTAATAGCCGAATAAGTAATTATAGGTAAAAGAGATAGTACAGAAGCTTGGGCATAGCAACGAGATCATGGCAACACAAATAGGAAGGACTGAAAACCGTTCAGCCTGACAAGAGAGACTTCATGGGTGAACATGACAAAAAGGGTCATGAGTGAAGAGAATGGGATCCAGACTGCCTGTCTCTGTTTTGCAGAAATCTGAAGTAGTTTGTCAGATGGAAACTGTTAGGAGACAGTGTGATCATAACACTACTTTGAAGAAAACTCCAAGGAAAAGAATTCTCCTCATACAACCAACACATTCAACTCTTGGGTTGTTGCTAATAAATACTAAGTACAAAGCAGCTGTATGAGAGCCCACACACCACCATACGTTGATGAACTTTACTTACCCTGTAGAAAACTATTTTTCAGAATTGGTCCTACCAGGGGTGTGTACTCCAGCACAGAGCACAGCATTTATGCCACCATGCCATGGATGTCTTAATCTGAAATGCAGGGAAAGCTCAAATGAGAACATAAAATATCTTTACAGTCATTTTCCCAGGGTCCAAATAATTGTTTTGCTTGACATGATGACTTAATGTAGTGCCTCAAATCCAGAGAAAGAAAAGAAATCGAAACTACACAGTGGTATTGCTAGAACCTGTTTCTGAAAAAAGTTATTGATTCTGTTTTTGCTTTTCAGTAATGGCTTTTCATTAAGTTATTGCATTTTAAAAAAATTGTTTGGTTTGTTTGTTTGTTTGCTTATAATAATGGTGAACGTACCACAACAGGGAGGAAAACAAGCAATGTGTGGCATGGCCTGCGTTGTCCTTGGCTGGTGTAGGAAGAGAGGCGCTGAGATGGTGGTGGCCCTGCCATCCCCACCTGTGTGGGGTCCAGCCCTCCTGCCTTGCCCCACTCCTCCATGGAGGGAAATGGAAAACCTCAGCCCAACCAGACTATCCCATGTCATGCCACAAAGCTGGCTCCATTGCTCCCTGGCTCCCAGGGAGACTGCATCTACCATTTCAAATAGCAACTGTTGTGGTGCTGCAGTTTTAACTTGTGATTAAATTGTGGGTCGAGGTCTGTTACGAAAAATGCCAAGAGATTATGAATGATCACAAGCAATCAAATAAAGCAGGGCATCTCTACACAAGGGGGCTGCTTCTGCTTGCTCGTGTGTCAGGGAAATAGTTCAAGTATTATCAACTGTGATACCATTTACTTGTTGTGATTTAATGAGATTGTAACTCCATAGGCAGGAGTCTTAGTGATATGTAGATGCCCAAGGAAATAGATAGGCACCAAAAAGCAGTGCTCAAACTGCTAGGTTGACAGATCCCAAAAAAAGCTGTGAAAATTAGGTGAAGTGCTTCTGAAAATTCCCCAAGAAGCAAAGCTTTATACATAAGCAGCACCTGGCTTCCCCCATTTCCAAAGAGCATTGAGCAGCCTTTGAGGATCTGGTCCTTACTGCTTTGTGACATGGGGCCACAGCATAAGATGGAATCAGACCCTAAGCTTGTGCTGCTTTGTGTTTTCATTAGCAGTGATTAGAAGTGTCCACAAGCAAACTCCAGAATGATTTAGTTATGGCCAAATGTTGCATGGACCACACTTGCACTGACTGTGACACCATTCTTGTTGTATCCACAATGGTTTGTCATAGAATTTGAAGAAATTGAAATATTCACTCTCTATCACATCTGCACTTGAAGAGAATAATCTAAATCTCACTATTTTTTTTTTTTTTATTTTTTTTATGGACCAAAAGAAGAATCAAAACTAACAAGTTGCTGCTTTGTAGCTGGCGTTAATGCATCTACAACCTGCATGTCTCTAGCAACGAAAAAGCTCTGACATAATTCGCAAAACTATGGAAATGTGGTTGGGCTTCCATAAGGACACTCTGAAATAAAAAATAGAAGCAGTTCTGTGAGAATTTGGTCTGTTCTAGAGATTCCATATTAGCAAATGGGAGCTGCAACCCAGGTAAAAGCCTGAGTGAACTGAAGCAGGGATGAGATGCGATACAAACTCCACCGGGCTCTGGCTGTCCCAGGGGGTAAAATGCAATTTGTTAGTGCCTAAAGTAGCTGCTTGTGGCAGAAATATGTCAATGAGCATTGCTCATATGGAAACTCAGCAGAACTCCTGTCTCAGCAAAATCATTCGAGAGTAAGGTTTATCAGAAGCTGCTGATGTTACATACTATCATACCAAGGCATTGAAAGACATTAATTTTTCTCTTTAGAACAACTGCAGGAGACATACCTGATAGGTAGACAGCCTCTCTACGTGGGGGGAAAAATTCATGTGCCTCTTTTGTCAGGAATGCATAAGTAACTATTTGCACTTGTTCATTCTGGAAGAGAAAAAATGTTTGCATGTGAGCAATAATAAATTACGCATTTTAAATATTTGCTCCTCTGCTGTCAGAAAAATGTCAATACAAAACCAGTTTCCAGTAGCTAAGGCTTGTCATAGAAATTCAAGTCCTTTGTGGAAAAGGCCTTGGATGTAAGAATCCGATCTTTTTCTATAGTGGAAAAATAGGTGAGAACATTGCCTATTTAGGTGAATCTATGCTTGATAAAACCTTTATAGGTTTTTCAACTGGCTATTAAATTTAGAATGAACCCATTTAGACATTGTTAGTCTTAGTCTTAGCTGAAATACTGGATTTTGTTAATGCATGTGGATGGTTAATGGGGACACCACAAGACTGAAAGAACAGTTGTCAGAAACAGGGTAAATAGTTTTCTCTGTGGTTTATTGTTACTATTACTGCTTTGAAATATATATCAAACAAAGTTACCTAAATTGCCTCTAAGAACCTCATTGCAATGTGATGGATTCCTACAATTTAGCTGGGAAAACAGATTGTCTTGTGGTCCTGCTCACCACTCCTGCCCCAAGACATTCTGGTTTAGTTTCTGAATAAAAAGTCATAGCTGTGTTACTTCACCTTCATCACAGTGCTCTGACTACGAGTACTTCAAGCACATCTTTGTATATATTTTTTACTAATTCCCTAGGGCAAGAATAATTATGCAGGTTGTAATAACAGTTTCTACAGAATACTTTATAGTAACTGTTATGAATGGGGTATCCTTGTAAAACTGAAAAGACAACTATACAAGACTCAATTGAGTCCTGCAGTAAAAACTTAAAGAATGTTTCTTCTGGAACACAGTTTTGTAAAAATGGCTTCTGATTTCTAACTGAATAGTTCCTTACAATGTCCAGTCATATCTGCTTAGCCGTTTGACAGAAATTACTTTTATTGCCTTTTGCCCTTGAGATACAGTATGTACCAAATGCCATTTTAAAAGTCTCCTTTCGGTGCAGAACTACATCTCACTGCCAGAAACAGACAAAGACTCCAGTAAGCCTTTTCAGACCAGCCTGGCTCTCCTCATCATCCCCCCACTACCTGGCCTGGGCACACACATGTAAAGATGGTCTTTCTCTAAATTTCCTTTTTGTTGTACAACTTGTAATTTATTGCAAGTATCCAGAGAGGTAAATTGACAGACAGCTGCATGTTAGGGTGATATTTCTCTCCTGACAACACTAGATGGACCCAGACATAGGAAACAATGTGGTATCATAAGATATTTTTGCTGAATATGATGCTTTCAATTGAGCATCTTCAAGACTGCTTCAGCTTTAAATCTGAATTTGCCAGATATAACAAGGATTTGACATTGACCCTTCACCTGACAGTAATATGTTTTTTATCTTTTAATAACATACAGTAGTGCTGCCTTGTGATTTCAGGAAGCTCTTTGAGTAAACAAATCATAGTAATCGCCTAGAGACTAACATGCCTCCTCAGAGTCTATAAAGATGAAAGATAAGCTGAAAGATAGGCTTGGAAAAGTTTTCAGCCAGCTTACAATTTCACATCACACTAAAAGCAATCCCCTCCAAATTCTGATTAATTCCCCGGTCATCAGTGGTTAGAATGAGAAAAGCAAACATATTAGTACCATCACACCCCCTACTCCATGGCAGAAGCGCTGAGGTGAGGACAGGTTTTGGTCTGGTCTGGCTTGCACCATGGGCAGAAAAGCAGAAACGAGTGAGGGTAGAGAAGGTGAGTAGTATAGTGAAATAAAGTGATGGTTTTAAACAGAAAATGAAGACCATACCAATAAAATTGAGAGATTTTGTTCAAAAGGCATTATCGCAATGGCTTTCTAGGGGATATTGTCATTGCAATGAATAAGCAACACAGACATCAAATATTGCATGTACCTTTGGGTCCTCCCAGCAGAGAGCAGCACGGACTTTGCTCCAGACTCACTTTTGGATGACAGCTGCCAGTTACAGGGAACTTCAGCTGGCATCTGGTGATAGGAACAGAATGTGTCCAGCACAGTAGGATGACAAAAAATTAATTAACTGTGGGCTATCCTGGGCAATTAGCTGAGGGGAAGCAGCAAGATTTGTCTAAAGTTTGAGAAATAACCTCAGTGAAATATTTTAGAATATAAAGCGGGAGCATGAGCATACTGGCCAATGGAGAAGGGTTTCCAAGTATGTATTTGGAAAGTGAAGGCAGAAGGACGCTTGCAACATTGAAGATCTGTGGACTGAGCATCAACTACATTATCTACATATGTCTTGAAATTTCTAATGAGAGTTTTGAAACTGTGTTCAAACTGGAAGGGAATATTTTTGTGTAACACAGCAAAGAACAATTACCGACAGATTGAAACGAACAGCACATGTATTGTACCATTTATTTTATCAATTGAATTCTATTTGTTCCTCATCCTACAGTCTCCTAATGGCATTAAGTGATGATTATGTGCTAGCATGGGTAATCAGAATGAAAATTAGCCTTTTTCAGTTGAATTAATTGTCTCTATTTATTCTGCTTCCAATTCAGATTTTAGCTATTATTTATAGTCTATTTAAGAAAGATTGCATCTCTTCTGCAAAACCACAGTCTTCAGCAAAACCACTGCCAGAAATAAGAACAGTTTTACAAAGACTGAAACAACGCAGCATTTCTCATTTCAGTTGGATGTGCCTTCCATACTTAGATTTTGGCCTGAAAAGAAAGCCATTATATTCAGATAATAGTTTTCCCAGCCAAAAGCATGTGCTCATATGGAAAAGATAGACTGCTAAACTCCAGTAAAATTTGTAATCTATGCACAATGACATTTTATAATAGAAGCCTATGTTAAGTAAATGCATTTTGTTTTTATTTTTAAAAACTCCCAAGAAACCACAGGGTTGATGTATCTGCACCCAGACTGGGAGCCGAATGTCTTATTGTGCTTTAGACACAATAAGCTGACTTGTTCAGCGCTAGAAAAGATTGGGACGGTTGTATGAGACTTATTGCAATATGGCAAAGGTCACTCTGTAAAACCTTCATCTTGTATAGGAGCTGGGTATATTAATTCATGAAGTGCTTATTTTTTATCAACCACAATAATTGCTAGGTGTCCCAGGGCTCACTTCTTTACAGTCAGACCTAGGTACAAATCCACATTGTTGCCTTCATTATCTATTTTGAGGCAAATTTTCCCCTTCACTCTGACTCTCAGCTGCCAGGCAGTAAGTCATCACAGGCCTGTATAAACTATCTTCCAAAAAAATCCCAGAATTTCCTCAGCAAATGCAAGTTAGAGGTGAGTAGGATTACATAGGGTGCAGCATCCCCAAGTGTTTGGTTTAGTCAGGTTTTGGGTCTCCCTTATGCTGGTGTCACTGTTCCTGTCCTTGGGGGATTTTGTTAAAGCTTAAGAGAGGTACAGCTCTGCATAGCAGGTCCTTGTATTATACTCTACTGATTAGCAGGCAAGTTTAAACTGAAAACTAATAGCATGAGCTGGAAGAGTCAAAGAAGCCGAACTGCTTCTCACATGTCTCCAGTGGTGCCTAATGTTTGCAAACAGCACAATAGGTCCTGGCAAGTTAAGTCTGGCTCTGCTGTGCAGTCAGAGCAGTGATGCACCCCAAGTAGACCTCTTCTCGCTCTCCTTGGCCACCACCATGCCCTCCTGCACCAAACTCACCAGCTGCCCACCAATGTGTTGGCAATTCACAGGCTGCTTTTCTTCTCCCAGTCCCTCACCTCTCCAAAACCCAGCTGCACCCCCTGCCTGGGCTCCAGCAGAGCCAGCCCCTGTCCAGCCCCACCCCGTGCTCAAAACACAACTGCTGCCAGCCATGCTCCCTCCAGCTATTCCCTTCCTGCACAGATCGGTGCCTTGTGGGCATGTATCCATCCTGCCCCACCTGAGGTGTCCCCTCCTGTGCCTGGGAGGCAGGTGTAGAAAAGGGCTTGGCTGGCACCAGCTGCACAAAACCTTGCCCATCCTACCCTGCAGCCTCTCACCTCTCCTCCTCCCAGCATAAACACCATGCTCTTCACCCACCTGGTGGCAAAAGGGAGGCTGTTCACAAGGAGCCAAAGTCTTAGAGGAGCTTTCCTCTTCAGCAAAGTATGTTTGCTGTGCCTCCACTCCTGAGGCCCAGTAGCATTTGTTTGCCCAGCACAGCAAGCAAGAAAAACCCTCCGCAATGAGCTGCTGTGCTGATCCACAAAACCTGGAGCACAGGTTTTGGGAAAGCTTTTCCTGTAACCTACACGCAGATGGGAAAAGTTGAGAGGGAAGAGAGAAAAAAAAAAAAAGGAGCAGACTGTGTGAATCTAATAAATAACCCTATCAAAGCAGAAGTTTCTAGAGACCCATATTTTAGTTTTACAGGAAATTTTTATGTGAAGTTTTACTATGGCATATACTAGTTACTATCTAGCTTAGGCTGCTTAGGTGTGCAAAGGACTAAAGGATAGTACTATCAGGAAGACATACAACTCCCAACTGCCTATGCAGTAAATCTTCCCACAGAGTCTGCAATTGCAGTCATCTTTAATGCTCTATGATGCACCAGAACAGCTTTTAATTAAACTATGGAGCAGGAGGGGGTTTTATTTCACTCCAGAGCAGGATGGGTGGTAACAATGAGGATAGCTCTTCACTTAATAATTTGCAATATTACTGGTACTTCTCCCATGAACATCCATCTGGTGCCCTAAAGCCACGAAGTTTATTACTTACAGGGCACATTCAGTGCTGAACCCATGGGTTTGCTGCAGATCCTGCTCACAGTGACCTGGCAGCGAAGCTCAGAAATTTGGCAGGTCCACAAAGCCTCGTCTGGTGTGCCTTCAGCAGAATGTGACACTTCACTGCAAGCTCTGGGAACAAATGAAAAAATCTGCTCCTGTGTCATATTCATTGTCTTCAGGGAGCAGGAGCCCCAAGGTAAGGTAGACCTGTGGAACAGCAACTATGAAGCCAAAATCTACTGCAAGGTCACTCTGCAGCTAATCATTTATTCACACAAGAGACTGTTTACATCTGCAATGCCCTATGGACAGAAGTGCTCACATGTCAGTTCACTGAAGAAAGCTGCACACATTGTGCCTTAGTTACATTAAGCAGCATTGCCAGTTAATTTGGCCCAGAGGAGGTTTTTTTCTCTCTTAAAAAAAAAGATCTATAATATCAAAGGCTGATTAATTTTCACCTTCCCTGCAAAAAAAAAAAAAAAAAAAGAACCCCTGTATTTTTCTGTTCATCACAGCCACCCAGGAAAAACTGAAAGCTCAGGGGATCAAAGCCTTGGTGTCAGCACCAGAGCAGCCATCAGGACTGCAAGAAGAGTCCCTGTGTCACCTCCTAGCAACTTTGAAGGCCAAGATGGCCACTCATATCCCTTTGAGGAGGACAGCGATCCTGGTCTGGAGGCAGCGATGTCACGCTCGCGCTCTCAGTTTCCTCACTGCTGACAGAAGAGCCTTGGGGTTAGTGCTCTCCTTGCCCTGGCTGCCAGACAAATTTGTGGCCCATCACTCCTGGGCTGTCATAAGCCACGGTGCTGCTCCAGGTGTAACTGTGTTTGGAAACACGTGGCCCATACCTGGTATTGTCTGTATGTGAAGTGATGTCTGAGATCATGTAGGTCCTCTGGTCAAACAGGTGTCTCCTCGGGCATAATTTCCAGGTCCTCTCCCTGGGAACTGATGATGGGCCTGCTTGCTGCAGCAGTCTGTTGTATAACGTCCAAATGACAAAGCTTCACATCATCACTCATTTAGATCCTGTCCTCTGGTTCTGAGAAATGCCATCCCACACAACACAGCCACAAATATAATTTTGAAGCCTGCTGCATCTTACTTGTTTCCTCCGTCTGTGTTGCTGTTGCTTTGCTCCTCCTTTCTTGGCAGCAGCAACGCAAGCAGTTTGTCTCCATATCTATTGCTTTCTCAGCACCCTGTCTCCTCCAGAGCTACCATTGCTCCCTTAGTGGGATGTCAGATCTCTCATGATTACTCAACCATGCCAAACACTATCAGTTCTGGTTAGATGTTCACACAATCCCACTTTTTCCATGCTGTTGTTTGTGTCAGGGAACAGCTCCCTGTAACTACCAAACCAACCACTTTTTCTCATTTTAAATGCATTCTTTAAATGCATCTCTTAAAATGCATTTCCTATGTAACAATAGCTACAAAAATGTGGCAAGACACCTGGTGTTGTGCCAACCAGTGAGCCAACCCATGTTTCCCTCTTTCTGCCCCTCTGCCTCTCTGATCTCTATCAGTTCTTCTTTTATCAGGCTGAAGCCCATGGGGCCAGACACAGATCAACATTTTTTTTCCTTTTTTTTATACGCTACCTGTAATAATATGGTAGTAGATCACGACTAGGGCTGTCAATGATATAGCAATACAGACAGCTCACACTCTGACTGAGATCAAATCACAGCCTTACAGTTTATAATGCAAATAAAAAATTATTTTCAGCAGCTACAAGAGAAATTCAAGGTTATTGCTTCATTGGACTGATTACAAGAACTACGGGCAAACAGGCATAATTCACATCACCTTTACCTTTTCCCCAGGTTAAATCAGAAGGAGTGGGATTTTCAGATTTGGGTGCTGTGTGCTTTGAGATACCAGAAGAAAAAGCACCATAGTTGGTAGGTGACACTATAATGTTGAGCTAAAAGGAACCTACTAAGGTGGTGCTAAGAGACTTGCAAGTGCCCAAGAGGATTAGGAGATGCCAGCTTGAAATTGTTTTCTGTTTATTCCCATACAGGAGACTGCACTCCACATTCTTCTTCTCAGGAGTTTCTTGAACCACAGAAATCCCGGTTATATGAAATTTCTCATTATGTCTGTTTAATTAGGCAGAGGAATTGGTAAACTTATCAAAACATAAGCACAGCCTGACATTTTGATTGCAAACCCCTTTAAATGATCAACTCGTTCAGAAGCCCTGTTTACGCTGTGACTGCAGAAAGATCACAGAATGGTTGAGGTTGGAAGGGACCTCTGGAGATCATCTAGTCTAACCCAATACAGAAATGCCTTTATCTACTTCAAACCAGAACATTAATCTTCCTATTTATCTCTTGATTGTAGTTTTTCTACAGTCATCCACCACCCCTTCTGAGTAGTTTTGGAGTCAAACAGCCCTGAATGAGTGTTTGAGGCTAAAGGAGGGCTCCCCAAGTCTCAATCAGCCAGGGTGTACGGGTCCCATGCTCCTTCCTGAGCAGCCAGCACACAAGCCTCAGCACAGGCTGTCTCCTGCAGCTGAAAAATGCAGAAAACTGTTTGTTACACCAAGTTAGCAGAATTCTGCCACTATAATGAGCATATGCAAGCCCCCAAGCCCTTAATAAGGTAGCATTAATTACATGTTTTGAAAAATCAGCCAGGAACCCAGAAGGTGAGAAGCTGCTGTTTGGTGGCATTCTGCTCTTGTGGGTTTACCTCAGTGCAGGACTGGGGGGAAAAAACATTTCTTTAGGATGGACTGGGATGCCTCCAATGAGGCTGCTGCCTTCTCTGCTGAGAGAGGAAACAGCTGGTGCCTCTTGTTTGGCAGACCCATGGCCAAGGGAGCAGCCCAGGTGCACCAGCGCAGGAGCAGGTGAGGTCAGGGCCAGGATGCCATTGAGCACCCAGACACCAGTGGGCAACAAGGAGGGGCTAGTTTGGTGACCAGCCTGAATGAAAAGATTGCCTCTGAAAGCTGGGGTGAGACAGGTCCTTATGTTTCTTCTCAGTCCTTAGCACTGTACACTTTACAGTCACTCAATACCAGACCTCAGTTGCTCATTGCCATGTCCTTAGGGGGCTTCCCAGCTTCCTTCCAGGCAGAGCTGGCAAGGGACCATTCCCACTAAAGAATTTGGGTAAGGGAAACTTTTGGAGGGTGGCACAGTTTAATGCTAACGGGCATGCCATCATGTGTCTGTAGGTCTTGGATGCATTTAATTTGCAGTACCTTGGCACTGAAACCGTTGTGACACACAATGTGCAAAGTGACTAACTTTTATGTAGGTCTCATCAAATCCTGGCTTTCACCAAATCGCATTGCTTCACTTGGCAACCTCAGTCTGACAGTTCCCTCCTCTTGTTAACTGCATTGATGCAGCCTGCAGTTCGCATAGGGATGGAGCTACTCTTGCCCTGTTACTCACAGAGATCATCAGAGCTAGTGAGCAGCTGGAGACAGCATGACAGCTCCTTCAGTTTAGTTGGATGGAAGGTAAAACAATTTTTTTGTTCCAATGCATTGTCCTATTTATAACTGCATGTGCTGCAGAGCTTAAAGTTCAGAATATGTAACTACCACATATTGGAGAAAAAACAGGAACGCAGGAGAGGTCTGGAACCAGCAGACTTTTCCCACAGATGAAACTGTGTCCTCTATATTAATCACATACTAAAACAACCAGCACTGAAGTATTTTAGTACTTAACATCATAAGATTTCAAAAATTTCACTGAGGTGCAACAGTTTTAACTTTCCAGAATTACTGCCCCAGCCTCCCTTCAGACACAGTATCTTTGCATCATTCAAGGCATGTTTACAAAGGTGTTCCCCCCATGGCCCATAGCAGCAGAAGACAGAAAATTTAATAGGCTGCAAGCCAGATATCAATCTGTGGCAAAGCTGAGCCTCAACCAAAGAAAATGATACATCTGCTGTGTCGAAAACATGGAAAACGAAAACAAAAAATGAACTTCTCCCCATGCACCTCAAATTCATACATTAATGAACACTGTCAAAATGCAGCTAGAGAAAATACTTTGCTTTACCATGACTCTGTAATATGAATGACTGTAATTTTTCTGATAGCTTAAAAGGAGAGTAGGACTTCACATTATCACCATCAAGATATGCATTCCAGAATGTTTTCAGACCTGCATGGGAATACCACCCCAGACAAACCATTTTGCCTTTGATGCCCATAGGGGCTCCTGGTTGCCAGCCTGGCAGCTCCTGCTTTATGTACATGCAGCTCTGCTCAGTACAGAGCGCAGCTCACAAAAACTCTGGCAAAATGAAACAGCCTCTTTTGGCAAAGAGTGACTGCACGCTCCAGCCAGCGGGACAAGAACAGCTTAGGAACAAAAGGAGTAAGCTCCACGCATATGTCAGGAGAGATTTGAATAGTTTATTTTGCCCAATCAGAGCCCTTCAGCATAATGACACATTCATATACACATATATGAACATTTTTTCTGAAACATTAATGTATAATACATTTTAAATTTAAAATACCAGCTGCACAGGTATTTTTATTTACAAAAATATTCCATACTTAATTTTTTAACTTTGTTATGATGACATAGTTCAGTTCAAGTACATGTAAGTAAAATAACTCTATGCAATCTAACATAGTTGTGTTTGTAACAGTACAGTTCGCAGTTCATATGAAACTATATTTGTAGACAGATGGATTTGCGACCCTACCTAAAATGCATATTCCAGTAATCACCCTCAGAAGAGCTAGTGGGGCTCAGCAAGACTTAACTGAAGAATAAGTTGCAATGAACAAAAAGAAAAAAGACACATGTACACACTAAGATATACATAAACGAGAACTGCTACACATCAAGCATGCTTACCCACAAGTGGGTAATGTTAGAAAAATTTACTGTTTTTTTCCCCCCCAATGGTGCTGGTACAATGAAACAGTAGCATAACTAGAAAGCAGCATGTTTTCCTAGTTCTAACCACTACAGATAGCAGAGCTCAGGTCTAAAATAACACAGTACTGCTTATTTACAATTCTGTTTTAAAAGGGAATATTTAAAACATGTTCCCACCCCTCTCCCTTTGCATCACCTATTACTGAATGGTAGTGGTAATCCACATACAACTCCTTATATGTTTTCAACTGAAACAGTTTAACTTCTAGTTATTATTTGCCTGGTAACATGTAACTTAGGTACTAACAAAATCAAATACGAGTGTCAAAGAAACCTACAGCTGTATGACAAACATTTCCAGGTGCTTTACATGAAAAACTAAAAGGAATACTGATTGACATCTTTCTTTTGATTGTTTTATGTTTGTCTCATTTCTCTCTTTCTTTAATTTTTTTTTTTTTTAAATGAACACCCACATCATTAAGCCTCAACTTTATAAAGTGTAGAAGAACCCAGGAACACAGTACACTCATCTGGTTTGAAACGGTAACAAACTGGATGATATCCAGCACAACTTTATAACATGCATAAGAAGGAGAAATTGGCCCAGCTTAATTAAACTTTTCTAAGAAAACTGAAATAAAATTGGTTCAGCTGATTCTCCTACACAACCTTTGTTTTGCTTTGCTTGCTTCCTCCTCTCAAACACCATTAATTTCCATCTACAAAGTATTTGAAGATTTTGTAGTAGTAGCAAAGCTATCAACATCCACTCAAAAAGCTTCACATAAATTTTACAGGAAATCGGCTGGAATGAAGAAAAGGTGCAACAGACAAGTTACCCTGTAAATCAGAGAGGGAGGCAAAGCTTTGCATCCCTTCCTCCCCTCTGCCCCCAACATCAGCTGCTCTCCGTGCCCACCTGGCTATGTCAAACCCCCATGGGAAAGCAGGGCACACATCAGCCACAGGCCGTAAGTTTTCCAATGTGCATTCAGTATTAAAAAAAAAAGCCTGATTACATGTAAAGAGCTGATGTATAATCAAGATTTGTACTTAAAATATTTCTTGGACAAACTTCAATTTTAGGGAATTTTAAAAGTCCAAGGAATAGAGCTGAAAAATAGCCTTTCATGTGCACACCCCAAAAAAAAAATCCCAAATCACAGAAAACCATTCAGCCAAAGACTGCAGCTACTGAGAGAACTTTTGAATATGGTTAGTTTTCTGAATGTGTTATCTTCCCTTTCCATACTAAGAGAACTGTTTGAGAATGTTCAAGATGGGAGGTAAAAATATGTATGATTATTTTCTGTAAAGCAAGATGGGCTATTTGTTTTCATTGATTAGTAATTGTATCATCTCGATATGAGATATGAATGTATTCATAAGCTTAAAACAACTTCTTCTATGGATAATATACATACTTTAAGTACTTTGACTTAAAAATTGAACATAAGTATTTTTAAAATTAAAGGTAGAAGTGTACATATAAAAATTATTTAAAACTAAAAGTATATTCTTAAGCAGTATGTATAAATAGATTTCATTGTATTATCTAGTAACAAATCTGAAAGTGTTGCAGTAATTTATAAAGTGAATGTCTACACAGGATAAGTGCCTTTCATTAGATTCTATATTGTATATACTTGTATATACATATTTTGCTAAGAAAACACACATTCTAAATGATAGTCACATAATTAGCAAATGTGCCTGAAAGTAATCTGTTCTAAAGTCTTCATTGAATGTGTGTGTTTATATACAAATAATGAACCTGATTTGCACAAATATAGAAACAAAATTAAGGAATAAAATGCCATGATTGAATTAAAGTGCAGGAAAAATTCAAGTTTAAAAGTTCAGGTAATATCAGTGCCATTAATAAAGCAAAAAAAAAAAAAAAGGAAAGAAAAGAGAAAAGGAAAACAAAGGCAAAAAAGGATACAAACTTTCTTCCAAAAATCCTCCTTTGGACGGAGCTTTCTAACATCACCTGCCATGCAAATACCACCTCAGGCAAAAATCTTTGCATAAAGACAGACAAGGAACACAGCTATATATTACTACATTTTATAACTGACTGTTTGCTGAAGAACAAATCACTGGAAATGCCTGTGGTGTAACACCTTCAGACTTATTTGGAATACACACATATTTAACACATGTCAACATTCAAAAGTTACAATTTGGCAGGACTAGGATGAAGAAAAGCATCTTCAGTTTACAGTTCCTAATGAGACACACTACATATAAACAGATAGGCAGCAGCAGTTTCTCACACATCCATTGAAAAAAACAACCAAACAAAAAAGAAATAGCTCAATTGTACTTTATAATAGTTTTCCAGATACTCTAAAAAAAGTTTCACACAACTAAAATGCTCGCAAAAAATCAGGGGTGCTCCCCCCACAAGGATTTCAATATATTTTGCTGTACAAAAGGTGCACCACCAACAGCAGAAGATGCAATGATGTATGTACGATCAACTCCCTTCCACAGAGAAGGAAAAAGGAACTTTTTAGACTAAAATTGTACATAGCCCCTTCTGTTGAGCAAGAACCATTTCTGTATTCATCTCGTGAGCAATCATTTCATTAGTTTTCAAATCTAGAAGCACCCTCTTCACATATGCAACACAAAAAAGATTCAACTATGATAAACTCTATAACACCAAGTAAGCCACTACTCTTCTTGTACTGGCAGATGGTCTCTCATTGTCTTGGTTTTTGGAGGGGGGAAGTTAAGTACGCTTTCCTTTCAAGCCAAGGTAATCTTCCAACTCAACTAATACCACAATTTGCTGAAACAAACATTTGCCGTCCTTTCTTCAGAGCCTGGCCAGAATAATTTTACAGCATTCTGTTGCTCTAAAATATAGCTCCTCTTCACCAGGTCAAATAATCAGTTATCTCAATTTATAAATGTGAGATAAGGGGACAAGTGTCAGCTAGGGTGTTGTTATTTTTTGAAATGTTATGGGAAGTAGTCTATCCAGTTTTCTTCTGGATTCTTAACAAAATGGTGTGAACTTAAATATGCATTAGACACTGAAAAATAAATCAATTAACATGCAGAGGCAAAAATTGTGTGACAAGCTGAGTTAAGTAACTGGAATTAATATTGCCTCAGTAGGTATGGGACAGAGTCATCAGGAAATCATAATGATGCTTGTTCAAATTGTCACATCCTCATTTGTCAAGTTCTTTGCACAGTGGGCATGGTACGGCATGCCCTCCTACTGGCAAGAGAATTCACTTGTCTTTTTAAATTAAATGTTATACATAAAATCAGAGAAAGTATCAATTTGTGCTATGAAGTCCAAACATACTTGCCTTTCATTTGAAAAAGGAATCAAGAACGATCAGTAACTTCAATATTGCACATAATTTAAGCGTTTTGTAAAGTTGCCCTATCTATGTACCTGCAACATCATTTTACAATACAAATACAACTGAGGTTTTGCTCTGGGAACATTCAGAAAGTGTGCAAAAAAACCCACGCAGAATGTGGTGCTTGGAGGAAAAAATGTGAATTATTAATTTCAGACAATGTAGATCTTTCAGGTTCTAAGTACTCCCTTTTATAAAACAAGACCAGTCAGTAACTATTCCTGCTTTGAGAAAAAAAAAAGTCTAAATTATTTTTTAAATGCAAACATTTTAAGGAATTCTCTCTTTTTCAAAGAGCTCTGGTCATTCCCACTGTTACAGCTCTAGTGCAGCAGCCATTAACAAGTTAGCGCAGCTGTATTATTTACCTCACCCAAAGTGAGCATCGTTTCACCCATTCCTGAAGTTTTAGTGGACACTTACCACTGCCCACACTACTGAAAACACTGCTTTAGAGACTAAAACCCAAACTTCAGGCCCAACTGCCTTTAGCGCTGTGTGGGGCTGAGATAGGTACTTGTAACTTACTAGCAGGATTTAGAAATTTGCTAAACAATATACTGACAACTATTAAATATTAGATGCTTGCCATTACTCATGCATCAGCACCTCCAGAGTGTAAAACTGTTTGAAAACCTGAGTCCATGATTATCTGATATCATAGTAAAGGACTAAAGGGGCATCTAGAACTTAATTTTGAGCAAAATTATCTCAGCTATTTTCATTAATGGCTGTAAAGGTACATTCTTTTAAACATTTATAAAAATTCACAGCATGAATGGAACCCACAGCCAATTCTAAATGTTATACAAACAGAACCAATAACTATTTTTGGCAAAAAATAATATTTAACTGAAGTTGAAGTATTCTTACTACAATGAAGATGTTACCACATTTCACATTGCACGGCCATCACACAAATGAAAATTCCCAGCATGACACATTTCAGTCATATTATTCACTTGACTTTTTTAATGCAAAAACTGTGTATTCTCTTGTTTTGCACTCCACAGAATATGATGTGAATACAAGAATACTAGATCAGGGGTCCAAGAAAAGACTATGCACAAGTCAACTATGTATACAATTTTCAACATGAAATCTTCCAAACTTCCAGCTTTTCCGATGAAAGAAGTGAGAGCAAACTTCAACTCTTCTTCAACAGTAATGGTAAATAAAGTTGAGTCCTAGAGAGGGTAAGTCAGTCAGCTACCATCCAGCAAGACAAATGACTATTCCAGCTCTTGGACCCCTGATTTATTGCCTCTCCTCACAGGAGAGTATAACACTGGCAGCAATTACAGTAGCACAAAAACTTTTGGCATATAAAATATTAACACAGGATTGACCCTGCATTGCCCCTGCCCATCTCACACCACGTTTTCCCTTTACCTTCTTTTCCACATGTTCTAGTAACCTCCTCTGTTCCAACTCTCAGCTAACCAACAGCTAAGAAACACTCAAGTTTGCTTTTTTTGTGTGTTTCTTTTAAATATAAAGCTCCTCAGCTAAAGCCACGACTGAGGTAAAACAGTAAATCAGTGTGTGATTTGTGCTAGGAAACAACAGTATCCACTGGTGAATACTCCGTTAAATTTCAATGGTCCTGCCAAAATTAATGAAAACCGAAGATTTTTTCATTGGGACAAAATTAAATAGATGTAATTGATGAGCATCATCAGAATTGGTACCACTTCTTGTCTTTGTACTTCAACATCATCTAAAAAACAAAAAGCAATTTCTAATTACTGTTTCTATAATACATCAAAAAGTACAACGATACAAATTATGGGCTTACAAAGCAGCATGACAAAGAGGGACTTTAGTAAGGCTTCTCAAAATTGCAAGAACAACATTAGTGAACAGTGAGGGTTTAGCATGATGAATTTTCTAATGGTAGAATCACTGCTAATCTTGCCTCAGATAGTAAAAGACATTTTGGGGAGAACTAGGAAGTTCAGGAGCAGCAGTTCAGGGGATGGAAAGAGATCTGCATGAAAAGCCATCCTAGTTACTGAGGAAAAGAAATAGTTTGGATTCAAACTCGCTTGGATTCATGGGGTTTGCATTCAACAGCTGGGTCTTTCTTAAGAACCACAGGCATCTCACACAGAGCATTTACTCTTCTTCTCCGATTCAGTGACAAAATCTTAAAGTAATGGGAACTGAGCCACATATTTGGAAGTCTATATGCCACTCAGAGAGAGGATACTCTCTAGACTCATGTGCCATAAGACAAAGCTGCTTACATTAATACTTAATTATTAGGATTGACAGATAAAAGTGAAGTGTCCTTTATCAAGGATATTGCATTCCATTTAGATACCTCTAACATTCCCTTGCAGAAGCCAGCTACTTGCCAGCCTTGCATTTATTTGGCAGAGAATCAGTTTAATGCTCTCAGTTTAACATGCAACCGACTCACCTCATGAGCATGTTTAGAGAAAGAATCAGCACTGTAAAGCATAGCTGCAGTTTTTTCTTCCAGTTCTCCTAGTTTCTGTCCTCTTTCATCTAGTGCCAACCGGGCTCGTGCTAGTTCTCCAACTACACCAGATGCTGCTCCTTTGACGCCTTCAATACCCCCAGGCCCTGGAATATGCTGGGCGAGACTTCTTGATGCCTTCCCAGATGCTGACTCTCCAACTGAAGGCATTTGAAAAGCAATAAAAACGGAATAGTAAGTAAGTTTGGTCATTATTACATAAATACCAATGTAACCAGTTTATAAAGAGATGTCATTTTTATCATAGACACTGAGCACCTCAACACAGGCATGACTTCAAGCAATACTTCTCAATGTTAGTATTTTATAAAATTGAGAGTTTTCAAACATATTTCAGAGTTTTCAGGCAGGTTATAAAATTACAACCTTTTCACAGCTCGAATGTGAAATTAAAACCCTCTCAATAGTGCTGGCATTACAGTCATCAACAGAATTGTGCTGGTGAAGTGTTTTTTAACAATACAGCTTGCTTCACAGGGAAGGTGTTGGGAGTTCAGCAAAGCAGAATTTCGAAGAGGCAAGCTGTGGTCAGCTCTGGAAGTGCTTTGCTGCTGTAGCCAGCATGACTCCACCAGCAGGTTTCCTATGATGGAAGTTCAGTTTGAGGTGCAGACACCTGAAGATTAGGTGTCCGTGCACTCATTATTGTAAAAATCTGGTAAAAAAATAATGTAATATAACTCATGAAAAGGCAATACAGCTGTAAGAACAAACCAGCTCATCCTAAAGTAAACACTCACAAACGGTTAGCTGAACATCTCTCTAGGTTCCAGTGACCACACTAACTACATTTCTTTTGCTCACAATGGGACACCAGCCACCTAGTTCAGCCCAGACACTTAATGGATGTTTCCATCTCATGCTGAATTGTACACTCTACAAAAATTTGAGTGAAGGCCAAAAGATTTTTGGATGCTTAAATCAAACCAAATAATATTTTAACTTTTTTTTTTTTTTTTTTTTACAAACAAATTATGATTTTAATATTTTCTTCTTTTAACCTCTTGGAAAAATAATATTAACTTTTAAAGTAAGTTTTGTTGCAGTTATTTCAAGATTTTCTGACTTTATGCTTCTAGGAAGAACGACTTAGATTTCAACTAACACTATAAACATTTTTCTGTCAATTCTCAAGAATAAAAAAGAAATAATATTCTGCTGTGACCCTCATGTTAAATATGACTATTTTAAAGCATTTTCCAATGTCTTTTGCACTGTCAGTGAACTCAATTTCAGGCTTTTTTTCCCTCATTCAGTACTATTTTCCTTCTGAAGATCTGAGTCAAAACTTGGTGATGGAAACTTGTAGCTTTAGAAGCTATGTCTTTACATTATTTCAAGAGTACTTTTCTGTTGCCATGAAAAAGCTGTTTTCTCCTGTCCCAGTCATAATAAACATGTAATTTGTGCGCATAAATTTCTCTAATAGAATACTTGACCAACCTCTCAAAGTATTAAACATAAAAATACAAATGGAATTTTTATGCAGAAAGTGACCTCTAACTACGTGATATTTGTTGAAAATGTACAGGCACAAGTAGTAAAGACTAATTTAATTTTTATTGGCTAGATCAAAAGAATAAAAAAAAAAAAGGATTGCTAGGGAGCCTTGTCTATTTTAACGGATATGTTTCATATTTAAAAGGAAACTTCTTACAAATAAACTTGCATAATATCGTGTGTTATCTAGCAAATATCCGAATAAGTGGAAGTTAAATGTATTAAACTGCTGCATGCCACCATAGTAAAAAAATGAAGCTGTAATCAAAGAAAGAATGAGAAAATGATAAAGTAATAATTACTTCACCATATCTGCTGTCCTTTCTCTCATTCCTAAGGCATCTCTGCACAAGTCAAACGAGGAAAAATAATCTAGTGAATGAACTGAAGTAGAATGAAGCTTTAATTTTCTCACTCTCCAGAATAGTGTTTTCCAGAACCAGCCCCTTTCAATTTAACAGCATTAAAAAAACTGGTAAGTACTCAAAGATGAATAAAAATGAGATCAGTTTCTTACTTTATAAACTATTCCTCAATAAATGACTTAAAGGATCCTGTGAGAAAAACAGTAGCAAGCTTTTCAGATCTTGTTGGTAAGGTGTACATCACATAAAAGCCATGAAAAGGTATTTGTCATTTCCTTTTTTTACTTTCCTCTTTGCAAATGTAACGTCTATTAACACAGGTAATGCATTTCTCAAGAATCTTTGGCTTCCTTGGGTAGAAATACCAGGAAAATACTGAATACTATAAACTTACAGAGTTCTTCTCTGTCAAGTGATTGTGCACCACCTCCAAACAGGCCTTTAAAGAATCCTCTGTTTGGTGCTTCTGGTGTTTCTACAGGAGTGAAGAGCTCGCCCAACATTTCCTTAGCAATGAAGAGGAGGCACAACAAGGCATACATTATTTCACACACAAATTAATGGAATATTTTTCACTTTAAGGACTTCTTTCATGGATTTGAATTTCAAAATGAATCTGCTTTAATAGGTATCTGCCTTTGCAAGGTGACGGAAATAAATAAAATCGTATTAAGAAAACCGTCCAAACCATCTGTTCTAATTATTGCAAGTTTATAGCTCACAAAATTCAGTAGCAAAGAAGGGGATTTGAGTAAAGCTGTATTTACCCCTCAACAATATGGCAAAACTCCTGGTTTTGTTCTGTTGAAACCATTACCTACAAATACTCATATCCATGTGTGGTACAAAAAAAATCGAGCTTACAGCCTGCATCTCTGCTATTTCAGTGTCCTATACAACTTCCAAGCTGAAGCATGGCTGAGAGTCTTTTCAAGCTGTTAATACCGCTGAAACATAATAGTTCCCTTCAAGTATCCTGAGTTAGCATTCCCTGCTTATTTCAGCATGCACATCCACCAGCATCAGTTGAACAAGGGAGTTTTGTTAACCGCACATGTTAAACAAAGAAGTCTGCTACCAATCAGATAGGAAATTAAGAAACTGTTTAAAATACAATAGGATGGATGAAACAGAAAAAAATAAGAGAAATTATTCTTTCTGAATCAGACTCTACAGTGAGAAAAATCAAAGTATCAAAGCTGAAGTGCTTGGCTTTATGACAAACTTAATTACTATAAGCATTGTGAATCTAGAACTGAGAAGCTCCAAGTGTATCCATAACAGAAAACAGTAATTTAAAAAAATTTGTTACCTGAAGATTTTCACATGTTTCTTGACTGTAGGTGAGCCTCTGTATTTCAGTCGGTGAGACAAGATAGAGTGCTTGTCCATTATTGGTGAAGCAGAATGTTCTGGCTATCCGCATATTGGTGAGTGGCAGGTAATATACATCCAGTAATGGCCTTAAACTTGGCAAACTTAAGAAATAAAGAAAACATGTTTAAATACAGCATGATTGTCTATTATTGATCAAATGGCTCATTTTTAAACCACAAACTGTTTTGTCTTCACCGTCTGCATAAGTATGACAAACAGAGTATCATTTAAGGCAATTACAAAATCTCAAAACATATTTATGAGATTAAGGTAGCACCTCAAAAGTGAAATTCAAACATCTGCATCACACGGGTTTAAAAGTATAATTTAAATGATACTCTGAGCACGTAAATCACGGATTCACTTAAATCATTATTCAGTCACTACTAATAAAGTATTTTTATAAGTATCTGCCAACAGTTTACAATTGAACATCCTGCCTCTTCTCTCAGGTGAAGAATTTCTCTTTGACTAAAAATGCAAGTCTAAAAGATCTCTCCTCAGGAACACCTGGAAATACACAGGGGTGTGCTTTAAAAGACAAACAGAATTCAGCAGCCTCAAACAACAGACTTATGAATTATGTCCATCTGTTTTGTCCGACTGCATATTCAAGAAGTCCTCTCAGGGCAAAGATTGCTTACCTTCTATTTACTGACCCTGTACATGTAACTGCAATAATTACTCATCAAGCTATAACAATGCTTTTGCTAAAATCATTCCTCTACCTCACAGTAATAATAAACACAAGTAAGAAGTGACTGAACACCTGATGCCTTCATAAACAGAACCCAAAATAAACTGCTATCTCAAAAACATCCCCTGGGAAATTTTTGTAAAAACATAATTTATGCAAGATGTTAGATGCAAATGTACTAACAATACATTAAGCAGTGTCTGCTGCAGATACATTCTGCTTAAGATGATTGTTTCTAGAAAAGCAGTGAAGTGGCAAAGTGAAGCCAAAAGCAATGACAAAGAAAGATGCAGTAACTGCAACAGTCAGCACTGGGTGGTGCTGCTTTTTTATGATATTGAGATTTCTAAATGTTAAGCCTGCATTTTACAGATTGTGGATGGCAGGAGACTTCTCCTTCCTTTCATTTGCCATAGAAGAACAGGTAACATGAGTTCAGAGGCGAGTTCTACAGGTAAGAAATAAAATGCAATATTCTCTTGTAAGCACATCACCCAGAAATGGCACTTCTGCTGTGCATTTATCTAAAAAAAGAATATTCCTAAGAGCAAGTTAATAACAGGGAAGTGCTTTGCTTCAGACCGATGGAAGCCTAAAATGTCCTTACAGCTTCAAGACAAAAACAACAAAAAATATTAGATCAGACAGGCAAAACATGATATCCAGATTGCATTTTCAGAGTATCGAACAAATCTGTAACAGAATCGTAGGTCCTATCTAAACTTGTTTCAGTAGATAAGTATGGGACATCTTGGTTATGATACAACACACTGACAACTTTACACAAACAGCACATGAAGTCTCTTCCTGGCAGCACAATAAACCCTGAAGAAAACCAGAATAAACAGTCTCTGAACATTATTCAGTTCAGTTTTAATTAGGGAAAATACAGTGATTGCCCAGCAAGGTGAGCATTTTCTAGAGATGTTTAGAATATATGTTGGGATATAGATCAATGCAGTTAACAGACTTACATCCTATAAGTAAGTTTTGATTGTATCAGATCAGCTTTAGTTTTATTCTTAACAACTTCCTGAAGAAGCACCGTTTTAGAGAATTTCCCAAGCTGAGAATTTGTTTTTGCAACCTTAAAAATAACCTTTTAGGAATTTTACTGGCACAAATTTATAATGCCATGTTTCACAGTCATCTTAGCATTAGCCAGGACTAAAACGGAAGTGCAAGTGTGTATATATATATATATATATATATATATATGTATATACACACAGTGCTATTCAGAATAAAATAGCATTTGGAAATATTAAAGAAAGGATGTATTACATAGGTGAAAGGAAAATATATTCAAACATTACTTTTATACACGTTTAAGTTCCTAACTTAAATCTCTTTCTTTAGATTACTTATTTCTATGCTACAACCACAAGCTATTAATCTTGCCTTTATAGCCCAAGTTTAAGACCTTCAAGACATGAGCAGGCTACACAAGAAGTAAACTTGAAGCATGAGTGTGATGCAAACAGCTGCACAAAAACATGCAGAGTTGTGGTCAGGTACCAGCTGAATGTCTGATCAATGCACTTTTCTCCATTAGGGAGTAAATTCACATTTGAGAAACAAAATCAAAGATGTATATCACATGCTTGGAACTATTTGTTGACTAAGAATAGCTTGAGCTAAACTGGTAAACTTTTTCATGTGTTAAAGGCACGACTTCCAATAAGAATGCATAATCAAAATTATCCAGGCTCAAGTGTTAGAGGTTCATCAATACTGAGTGAATATAGATTTGTTTTATTCATTTTCTTATGGAAAAGGACACTTTCTGTCTAGCAGAAGACTATTTTTTTCTCTTTATATTTAAGTTACTACCAAACAGGTCTTACCTAAAGGTCATAATATGTCCATTGGCACAGAAACATGCAAGGCAGATACTGTTACTCAATGACACTATATCTCCACGAAGAACAAAAGAAGTCTCTGTTATGTTTTGCTTATAAATACAGTTCTGGGATGGCAGTGAGATAACTTTTGCTTGCTTCTCCGAACATATCACTGCATATTGGTTTTCACTGATTTCCTGAGAGGAAGAGGGGGACACTGAGACAGGTCGTCGCTTTTTTGATTTATCTTTTTCATCTTTATCTTCAGGAACATTGTGTTCTCTCCACAGTTCATGTGCTGGTGGGACCAGAGATCCTGTGGTATCCAGAAAAGCCATTCTCAAGATTGCCCCTTTTAGCCTCAGGATGGTTCCTAGGAAAAAGAAGTTGAGCACCTTTCTAAATCAATTCTCCTGAACTGTCTTTCAAGATACAAAATATTCCTTAAAGCGGTCAGTAAAATGAAAACTAAACAAGAATCTAGGCTTGCCTGTGTAGCAAAACAAACTTAGAAAAGCCTTTGGACAATAATGTGAAAACCAAGGAAGCATGTGCAATAGCACATATGCATTCAAGAAAATGTTAAACTAGTTTTCAAGAGTTAAGCATATGCATACTCTTCCATTAACTTCAACAGAAACCTACACATTTCTAAGAGAGTGAAGCTGGAATACACATTTGGATTTGAGTTCAGTGTCAAACTAATTTCATTCACTCCAGAGGAATACACTGTGTGCTTAATATCTACAGTAAATGCTGTTAGCCCAAGGTGAGCACCACCTCTTTCTTCAATACAGACACATTCACACATTCAGAAACAAGCAACCTGTCTTTATGTGTGTGTGTGTTTTCCCCTTGCAGCTTACATTTGAATCCACTTCTCTAAGATAAAACGAAAGAGGGAATGTTCCCTCCCAATTGTTTAAATCACTGTCTCTGTATGCCCGATCTTGGGCTCATGCATGTCTTATTTTACTTATATTTATTCACATGGAAGTAAAAACATGAACATTTGCTATGTACATGAAAATAACCACATCACGCATATGGCAGTATCTTTTAAGGTTCATACTGCAGATTCAGTGATTAAAGTAACTGTCCAGTCTGCAGCATGGCCTTTACAATCCTGTTACCATGTCTGAATACTGCTGCCAATACCATACTTGATAACCACAAGTGAAATATGGTCTAGAGGTCACACTATTCCTAATCACTATTTCAATCAAATGGAATGGCAATTTGCACATCCTGAAACTATGAGTGTGAGCAAAGTAGAGCAGAGCAGCATATTCTGCATGAGACAGTGGTAGCAGGAAAGCAAACCATTAATACATAATTAAAACAAAATCAGTTGCTGTGTATCAGAAAACAAGATACAAGACCTTTCAGAGCAATCCAAACAAATATTCTATCACATTTAAAGTTAGTTGTTCAATATACAGCCCTTGATTTATTTACTTTTTATAAAGCAGGAAAATTACTCAAAAAAAAAAGGAACATTTGAAATACGCATCTCTTCCACTATCTGTTTGACAATTGCCATGTACTACGTTAAGGTTAGAAAGCATGTTTTTTCTCAGCAAATATACATTAAAGTGGTATTTTTATATTATATGAGAATGTATTTTCAACTTTGCAACTTCGAAACTCTGGTAATGAAGTAATCAGTCTAGATTGTTAACATTAGTAGCTAGATCAATGAAGTATGTATAATTTCCAACTGATCTATAACAGAGAAAAATAGTTTATCTAAAGTAAGAACGACACCACCAACACTTTATCGAAGTATACTTTAGCCCATTTGCTTTGTACATACCACTAGGAGAAACAATAACTGGCTGAAGAAGTCTTTGCTCTCCTCCTGGGGGTAAGTTCAGGACAATGACAAGCACTGTACCCAGTGTGGTCCCAACCCACAGGGACGGGGAAGGTGATGTATCAGCCTTTCTTGTGAAAGTCTCACAAAAATGAAGAGCTGAAATTGCCTCACGTGTCTCTTTATCAATGCTAGTTACACTAGAACTCCGGGATCGACTGAAAGAGTTGTCTTTCACATCTGAAAATAAATCAGTATTAATTAAAAAGAATGGAAAAATGTAGGCATGAAACCAGATTTTTTTTGTTCTTTAGCATGAAGTATACACTATAATTCTGTTGATTATTACTCCAGCACTCTTCCTCAGTCATATTTCCTTTTGGCCCTGTTTTCAATGCTATACCCTGAACAAAGCACCCAATCTTTTTTTGCAGGGGTTGCAATTAGGTAATTGTCATGAACAATTGTTATGCATATATCTGTCTTCCTAGGACAGAAAAATAACAGCTAAACAGGACTCCTCCTTTAAAAAAAAAAACAACAAACCAACCAAACAAAACACACACACAAAAAAAAGCCCCCAACAAACTGAATTACAAACCTCTCTGCCAATTAATTCATTGATCAGATTAAGAAATTGTCTTCCATGAAACACGGTTTCATAAACTTGTGAAGATGCAACTACTTCAGTTTAAGAACTGCAGTTACATCCAGACAGCATGATAACACATAAGCTGTAGTGACTCAAAATAACATTGTGCCGCTTTAGGAAACTGTATGGAGTAGGTTTAACAGGCTATTTACACACAAACTTTTAGCAAGAGAAATATTTAATGCTATATATCAAATACCACCTGGTACTGATATGCAAAGTTGAAGATTTCTGTTTTGAATACTGTACAAAATTGCACTCATATACTTCTCAGGAAATCTTGCTTACTGCTTAGCAAATAAGGTTCTCGTAGCAGAGAGTGAATTCTACTATCAACAAAAGCCGCAAACCAGTAAATGTGCTTCTAACTGTGTGCTGTTTGTACACATGGCGATACTTAACACATCAGCATGTCTGAATTTATCTCGCTCGCAAATTAATGCTTTTCTTTAACTCATCACTCCAAAATTCAAAATTTCAGCATAAGACAGCCCTTACTAGTAACAGCTTAATGCAATTTATATAATGGCTTTTAAAAAATTAAGCTATTGTTTTGGAACTTTTGGGAGGGTATAGATGTAATGGTCATCTTTAAAGCAGGTTTAAGAGCAAAAGAGCAACATTTAACCACATGCTTTCTGGAAGTATCACTATGTTAACTTCATTAAATTATTGCAAGACTTTCTACAAAGAACACCTAACATGCATCTGAAAAGCATACACGCTAGATTTCAGCTGACTAAATATATCTACTCAACATATACAGTCTATCTTCTCAGGACATATTTGTTTTCTTCCAACAAGGATAGAAAAATTGTCTTGCTAAACTTCAGCTAAGTGAAATTTAAAACATGGATTATAAAAAGAAAGTAGGTCGGCCGCTCGAATGTTGACATCCTAAAGTTTTCACATTAAAAAAAAAAAAAAATCAAATCCAGAGTAAAACAATGAAAACAGATATTTTTTTAAATAATTCCTCTAATGAGCACAACCTCTGAAGATGCTTGCTTCTCCAGGCTTGACTAAACTTTGTTTTTTCAACTCTTACATGAATTAAACAGTCTGAATATAATCATATGTTAACTGCAATAGGCATAAAATCAAACGTGCACTTGAGTTGTATTTGGTTGAATATTTGAGGACCATGTGTACAAATTCCGGAAGCATTGGAAGGGACAGGAAAAAAACCCATAAAAAGTAACTTGCGGGACAATACAGGCATTGTGAAGAGTCGACATTCATTCAGGAAAGAGAACTGGGAGTAAAGAGTTTGACTGCATTAGTGTATATTATATACCCTGAAGTCAGGGAAGAATCTATGATGAGTTAATGGATTAGTTTCAGATGAAAAGGAGGGAACAGTGTGATGAACAGCTACAGACCTCTTTGTCAGAAAGATGAAAAGATGAAGCTCTTTCGAGCCACTAAACTAAGGGATAGGACCTAGTGGTAATGGTACCACCTGGATTACAACATCGAAGAGCAATGGTATAATGCAGACTATGTTCAAGATAACTTCTGTTTTAGAAAGTGGAGGATAAACACAGAAACATGTAGTTTAGGATTTTGTTTTGGTTATTTAAGTAGGAAAAGAGGCAGGGTAAAAATTTAAAGACAGAAAAGTAATTTGAAAGAACAAGATCATGGAAGAGCAGGTTTCAGGAAGCCATAGAAAGAACAGAGAGTAAATAAGCACAATGAATTTGGGAGAAAGGCATTTCAATAGTCTCAGAGCCAGTAGATAGGCCCACATAAATGACCAAAAAAATCCAAGCAAGCAGACAATCGCTGAAGAACGCTATGTAAAAGCTATCTTGCTAGGAGAAAAGATAAAAGTAAAATAAATAAAGATCATAATTGCCTGAGTTATTTACAGACCTGAAGACCTACAAGAATGTTACACGGAACAAAATCAGGTATCTAAGTGCAGATATCTACACATGTGCAAAGTCACACAAAACCAGTCAAAGGCTATTTAAAATTTGGAAAGGACAAAGTATTTTATGAGTATACGAGAAGTGAGTTGACCAAAAAAAAAAAAAAAAAATCCATTATTTCAGTAGAAAGAACAGCAAACATTAAGTTATGTAGAACATGCTGAATCTCAGGATTGGAAAATACTGAATTTTGGCTTTTTTCTCTAGTCTTCACAAAAACCCCACCCTTCTTAGTACTTAATGCTATAAAAGAACTATAAAAGAACTGGGAGTAAAATAACAGTAGAAATAGAATAAATGAGATAATATCTAAGTACAAATGTGGTCCAGTTTGCAAAGTATGGTAAAATTCACCCTAAACTGAACTTATCTCTAAAACATTAATAAATATAGTAAGGAAGAACCAGACAGACAGATTGAGGGGGGGGGGAAATCAACTTTTTTTTGCTCTCTTGTGCCAACAAGGCCACAGTTAAGTCCCTCTGGTTCTGAGCACAGCAGTTTTAGAAAGATGAGGAAAAATTCCAAGTCCAGATGAGATCAACAGAAGCCATCCTAGACTTAGACAACATAACCTAAAAAAGGAGAAGGAACTGAACTTTATGAAAAAATAGTCTGCAAAAATGAAGATTAGAGATATGATGACAGATTTCAGCAGCTTAAAAGATGGCTAACAAAAAGATAGGGAACACTCGTTATCCCTGTTTATTGTGGAAAGGACAAGAAAAAGTTAATATGGAAGCAAGGAAAACTGATTAAACAACAGGGAATTTGTCTGACCAAAAACATTGGAACTTTCTGTTTAGGATTTTTCTGAAAACTTATTTATTGGAGGCTCATGAGTAGATGAGGGGTTGAACTGTCAGCCATATGGATCCTTGCCTTAGCAATGGATTAAAGGCTCTCTGAGGGTTTCTTCCAACTTCACATTTCTCTGAGTGGAGCAAGCTGTAAGTGTACATCGTAAATCAGGGTGGTCCCACTCAGTTTCAGGACACCCCAGTGGACTCTTTCCTTGCTGGTAGCAGCAGTTGTCAAATACACAGTTCTGCAGCTGCCTTCTCCTGGGCTTGTGGCAGTGACTCTGCTGGAGGAGGGGAGGGAGCTGTGGCAGCAGAAGGCAGCATCTACTGCTGTAGGTCCACAGCTGTCCCCCATCGTCTTCAGAGAACAAGGCAAGGAAGCTGGATCTGAGCTACAAGCTGGCAGTCAAAGTACTAAAACAATAATAAATCTACTGATTTGTATGCTGTTCTAGTTATGCAATATAATGAGCTTTAGTGCTATAGACTTCACAACTGAACTGCTTACATAAAAAGGTACCATGCTTTTTCAAGAAAAATGAAGTCCTCAGACTGGTCATCCATCTGAACAGCTGTATATTATTTTTGTTTAAAGAGTGGTCCCCAACAACAATTAACATTTGTAAAACTACATCCAGCTGTCTGTTGAGTGGACCTCAACATATCCTGTTAGTCTTAAAATATTTAATTTTTCAATTTAAAAATTATTAGATGATTCGAAACAGGCAGCAATTTTCCTTATATTACCTGCTTATTCATGCTTTTCCTATCACAATTCTACTGATAAAGTGAGTGACAGATGCCTAAAAATTGTGACAGAAGTGCGATAAGCCATGTACAAGACTTGCAGGCTTACCTTATGATGACAGCAATGACATTTTGTGCCTGAGGGCCCCCAAAAAGAGTGGAGTTAAAATTTTAGTTCTATACTTTGAATAAATACAACATAAAGTCACGGTAGTTTACATAATTTAGGACTCTAATGTACTCACATTCCGTAAAACAGTTTTAGTAAAAATAAAGTCAACTATGTAAACTTACCTAAATCAGGCTTTAACTCAGTTGGCAAACTTAGCTTCCTGGACATCTTTGCTGAAAAGTGAAGTATATCCTTTTTTTAAAATGAATAAACATTATTCTGCTGGCCTTTATTTGCCTCTTTCTCCATATTTAGTATACCATTATTACATTAATTGCAGTACTCAAATAGGATTTCTACTAAAGCAAAGCCTCACTTCCACATGGGAGGGCTGCAAAGTAAAGCATGAAAAATACCAAAATCCCCAAATACAGAATTTTATTACTTTTGCCAAGCTTCATTTCTCCTCAGGTTTTAGGCAGAACTTGATGGACTGGATGAATTTTGCTTTGGCTCAACCTTGAGTTTTATCTCCTCAGGTTAGAAGGCAGAACACAGACTCTTGGCTATTGCAAGAATCTACACTGAAGTTTACATAAAGTTAACATCCCGTCCCCTCTTCTCTTTGAGATATTTAAAAATAGAGAAAAGATGAATTTTAATAACACTAAAATCTTAATGTACATATGTTAAAAGCTAGTAATGAGATGCAATTCGCAACCTTAGAAGAATGAAGACGTTACAGAGAATAATTACGAAATCAGCATCATACAAGCACTTGCAACACTGTCAAAAAAAGAGTATAATTTTGATAATATTGCTGAAGTAAAAAATAGCATTTGACCTCATCCCTGACTTGGAAAATTGTCTTTATAGGAATGGAAATCTTACAGTCCATTTAAAATGCAGTACAATACTAACAAATGCTGCCATAATATAAGTTACTAGTACTAGTACACTAGTAGTCATATATCCCTATACCATCTTTCTTTCAAGAGTTACTGGAGGAGAAATAATTTTGACATAGCTTAACTAGAAGACCAGGGCTAGACTCTGAATTTATTTCCCAGCCACACGCTTGAACTTTGATATATCATTTAATTCACTCTCTTGTAAGAGTAATACTTCTCTACCTAAAGTAGATGTTGAGAACAGCCTCTTAATTCTATGAGTATCTTGTAATGGATACCCACCATAAAGCAGCCTGAATCTTGCTGCTTCTCTCAGCTAAAGATTGAGCTAACTCATTCTAATTATCGTTTTAACAGGAATCATTCAATTTTCTATGTATCATGAAGAACAGCATGTGATTTAAACTTACTTCCACTCCTTCAAAAAGTGAAATACTTCAGTGTATCATCAATTATGCTCATCAATATTGCAAGTGCTAGTCATCTGAATAGTTGAACAGTTTTATTCCTGTCATACATTATAAAAATTTGAAAATAAGACTCCAGAAATAATCTAATTTCCTTCATGTGTCAATGTTACAAAGTATGCCCTATTTAAATTAAATTGAAATTACTTACTCTCAGATTGAAATTCTAGTCACTAACTTATTTAGTGTAGGTTGAAACTGGAAAGCTACATGTTTTCTACCTTCATCCTTGCATCTGCCTAGCTTAATGGTGAGGCGAAAACTCATCTGAATGAAGTTTCTGCCAAGGGTTGTGTTTTTTTGGTTTTGTTTTGTTGTCTTCCCCCACCCCCCCCCAACAAGATCAGCTCCTGTTTCTGGTCAGAGCTCAGCTCAGTGTTTTTAACAGAAAAACACTAGTACAAAACATCACCAGTGACCAGGAGCCCATCTTATTGCTGTCAGCTTGAACTTAAAACAGCTTGAAAAGAGATCATGAAACCCCATCTGGAATTGCAAATTGAAGGATGGGTGTTTCTCATCATAAGACTTGTTTTCTGTGTTAGACAGGTAAACCATAAAAGCTGAGATACTGAACAAAAGCTCAGGTATGGACACAAATAATTTGAGTTATTTTTGGCTTTTCACAGCTTTTACCATGTGTGAATACTAGCAATGATTAGTTAACTTAGTCACTTTGAAGACTAGAATGGTCACTTTTGGCTTTTCAAATAGAAATGTTTAATGGGCAATTTTAATAACTGAGAAAAATGACAAAAAAAAAAGTACTAGGTAACATAGCAGGTAACAACAAGTACAGGTAAATGTGTTGGATTCTAAGAGTCAATCCACAATTTTATCTTTTTTATTCCTTAGTGAAAGGCCAGCTGTGTGAACTAGCTGGATAAGGCAAAACAAATTTGTCAAGACATCATTTTCTATGAACAGTGAATGATGCCTCATTAATGGGACAAGAGGATACATGAATTGTTAAGAATGTAATTGCTAGAAATTGTGAATTAATGTGCTACACAGGAAAAAAAAAAAATCACATTTCAAAACATAATATGCCAAAGCCTTCTATAATTCAAAAGTAAATAGGAAAGAAGAATCTATTTAAATAGCAGTAGTGCCATCTTGTGTTTAAAGAATAAAGTGGCTAAAGATGCAATAAGAAAATACGAATATTTCACCTGCTATGCTGTTTTTAAATGGTACTTAGTATAAAAACACCTGCTTGTATTCATATCTGGCTTATGGTTTACAACACTTTTGGAAAATTCAGTTTTGCTATGCCTCAGATGAAAACCAGCAACATGCTAGACAACTACAATATAAAAGATATACATCTGAGAAATGGAAGAGACCTGCTGGACATCTACAGAGAGAGGGCTCAATGTCAGGCATTTTACTGCAGTCACACAACAGGGCAAAGGCGATGGTGGCTGCTCCTGCTGGGGCTGGCTGAGCTCAAGCACCAGCTCTCATATCAGTTTAATACTTCTCCTGGAGGAGGTGGCAGCTGAAGCATTTACAGCCAAGACAAACCTTCAGCTGGTGTGAGAAAAGGAGACAGATCAAGGAGCTGTTTTGCTCTTCCTGCCACGCTGCTACTCAAGGCAACAACTACTATTTTGCTTGTGTTTATACCTATATTTAATACTCCTCTAAATTATAAAACCTAGAGTCATACACAGGCACATATATATTCTTTCTATTGCTAACAAATATAATCAAGCATCATATAAAGGTATGATATTGGAGACTTGTCCAAAACCAACACTTGGGATTCTTGGAGATTTCTCATAGATCAGGCTTGAGGGGGCAGGTGTTAAAATATGAAGAGTTACCTTGGCACAGTGTGTTATATTTCAGCATAGGAGGGTCAACCAATTCAATGAAGAAAACCTGAAGGCTGAGACATGACTGAACTATCAACAGAAAGCTGTAACTTAACAGTAATAGTAACATTTTACTTGCAGTGGGTTATCCTGAGCTGATACTTTACCATGTATGGCACATCAGTTTGAAAGCTATAGAGCAGGGGTGTCCAACTCAATTTCACCAGGGGCCACATCAGCCTTGTGCTTGCCTTGAAAGGGTAGAATGTAATTTTAGGACTGTACATTTATACAGTGAAATTTGAGTTGGACACTCCTGCATATAGAGTGATTTCTAATCCATTCCCTACGTAAGGAAGCAGTCTAAGCCCTTTAAAATACCTAAAGATTATAAAGGAAACAAGTACCTTGGTGTTTTGGTAGACAACAAAATTTTACATGAAGCTCATTTCATTTAACATTTCATGAGTTTAGAAATTTTTTTAGACAAAGTTCCCAAATTTTTCTCAATTTGACAACTACATAGAAGTGGTAGATTTACATTACCAGTTTCAAGATGTTTAAAGAATTGAATATTGTAACCACTGACAGTAAAATAGAGAAATACATTATCAGTGCTGAAATCTCTAAATTACATATATAAATAATAAAATTACTTTAAAAGATAATGTATTAAAAGATGTACTTGATCTATCCAATATTAGATCAAAGTATGAAAAATGCATTGGAAGAAGCAGTCTTACTCTGGCATTAGGGTGAATGAGTACTTATTATGAGCATCTTAAGATTTTATTCCATGAAATCAGCATTAACAGTCAGTGACTTTAGCACTGTTTGAAAAATTTATGAGTACACTTAGAATGTAACAAACGTGAGAAACCTTACGTTAATAGTAACACCAAGGACTATAGAAATTTGGAATTAAAGCTGTTCTGCTTAGATATGCCTACTAATATTGTTTGCAATTCCTTATACATTTTAAAACTGCAGAAAATAAATGCATTTTCCTGAAAATTATTTGACATGTAGCCTACTGAAATAGTTAGTGAAGGTCTTAGAGTCTATAATATTTTGCAAGCACTTTTACTAAAGCTTCTTCCATTCATGGATGTTACAATACCTCTTCACCTCTGACCTGATTTGTAGCTATACATTTAATTGCATAAATCTCTTCATACCAAATAATTAATTGAGTATGGGTAACAAAACAGCTCAAGATTTTGCTTTCAGTGAAGCTGGATCACAATGACTTTCTGTAAAAATGACATGGCATTAGAAATTAAAGGCTACCTAACAATTCTTCCTCCTGTAAGGTCACCTACATTTAGTAGACTTCTCTGTACTATCCCACAGCACATTCATACTGTCAAACATTTGCCATTCCTAAGACAAACAGCTGCTTTTAATAATGACCACAGTACTTTCTATAATTTCTAGAAACAGTTCGTTAAATCAAGTATCTCCATATATCCAAGGCAACAGCAGCTTTTCCAAAGATCACCTCTGATGCAAATAAAAGGAAAATTCGACCCAAAAGCAACATATTCACAATAGGTCTTTAACTTGAGTTACTACCCATTCCTTAGCACAAAACACTCACAAATGAGGATTTAGAAAAAAGAGAAGACTAACTGATCTTAACAGTATATATACAGCAATGCTGGAGTGTTGGTGCATGAAATATTTACATTTTGTTTTATTTATACTATCGTGCCATCTTAGATGGTTTTTGATCCTTTAACAAAGCAAGAATCCTCATTTAATACTGTCACTAATGATAGAAATCTGTAGAAATGAAGATGCCTCTACATAAGTTTTCAGTAAGAGCCAGTTGACATTGGCTTCCTATTTCTAAAGGCATATGTATTACGTTACCAACTGACAGCTCTACCACTGAAGCAAAATTACTTTTCACTTTGCAAGCAGGGTCCCCTTACTCAGTGTTCCCATGGGACAAAAACCACAGGAATGATGTTAAGAGCAACTGAAATTATCAATGTAAATAATGCTTGTTCTGTTTCACAATCTATTTGACAGGTTATTTTACACATCGTCAAAGACTGGAAAGAACTTCAATTGATGGCACTAAATGCCAGTGCAAAGAATGACAGCCATGCTACATACATCAAATTCATCCATGTGAAGACAGCTGATGGTAAACAATGTTTCATACAACATGGTCAAGCTAATGACAGTAAATAGCACATTTTACATAACCCATTGTCCATTCACATTTAGTTGGCAAGACAGTTTAAAACAATGAAATGCAAAACCATGCAACTATTAACACCAAAGAAGAGGTGTTTGACTTATGTGGAGGAGTTTAGAATGTAAGTTCAGGAAGTGCCATGCAGACTAAACATGCTAGATAAGGTAAAGAAAATGCAGCAGTGAAAAAAAAACAAACAACCAAACCCTTAAAACACAAAACATTCAGTACATGGCATTAAACCACTCAAAACTCTAACAGAATGCAAGTAACTAAATTTCTTTAAATTCCCAGTGACTGCACAAGATACATAAATCACAGTACTGGCCGACTGGGAGACTTTTATGAGTTACACATCAAATGCCTTACTGTCTCAATTAACTCTATGTTTAACTTACACCCTGAAGAACCCGTTACTTGTAAATAGATGGTTTGCTTTTTCAGCTATGAAAAACATCCACAATACTTTCAGTTGAAAGGCTTCAAGCTGAAACAGATGTCAATAGTTCTACAGAACTGTAATTAGCATGTTTTATTAATACCATAACATTACTCTTTGAAAAAAAGTGAAAAAGTAATGAAGTCACATTCAAACAAACTATGTTTTTTTGCACAAGATAGGTGGTCTTAAGGTCAGAAAAGGCTGCACTGAGACAGAAGGGAAACATTTTCTCATGAACAGGCATTGATATAACATGAACAAGATTAAATGTTGTTTTTCTCAGATGAACTAAGCATTAGTTTCTAGGTAGCCTGAATTTCCTTTAGGAGATTATATTAATCAATATTCATGTAAATGATACTCTTTTTAATGACAGATGAATTGACATGGTATACTGTCGACAGTCATTTGCTTTCTTGAATTATATTTTGGTTTCCAGTGCCTCAGAACTTATATTCCCTAACATTTCTGTTATCACTGCAAGGACGTCTCAACCTAGTACTGAGAAAGGGCATGTTCTTGCTCTTCCTCACTCAGTACCTCAGATTCCAAAGACGACTTCATCATCATACTCTTATTTATCCCACTGAATTTCGAATTATTTATCTTCTTACTTACTGAACTACAATAAAAGGCATTAATGGTTTAAGAAAAAAGTTAAATTGCCAAACAGCAAATCAAAGGGATACTACAGGAAAATAAATCTCTTCCTCCTTAGTCTTAAACCTATGGTTCAATACAACCTATGAAATAGTAATTTAACAAACAGTTTTACTATATAATGTAGTTTCAACATTTTGATCTGACTAAAGGGATAAAATGAAATCCTCCTGCAATGATGTACTAAATGAAAACAAAATGAACCATGAACACAATAATTCTGAAATGAAAATAACCTCATCCCAGTTAAGGAAGGAGAGTCCCTTTCCCAAAATTAAATCAGTCTTTCATCTTCATTTATTTAATAACCCCATTGTCAGAAGCAGAGTTAATTTCAATCCAAGCATTAAAGGGTTCAATCTACATGCATACAACATATTCCAAAGCAATTTCGTTGCCAAATTGTTAAGATACAAGTCTGGAGCCGGTATGGTGTCATGTCATTGTTGGATGCCGAAAAGTAAATACAGTTCTGGAACAGTAAGCGGACATACTTATACATATGACCAAGTTCTCTTCCAGATGATTAAAGGAAAACACGATACTACCTCTATTTTGACCATAGTCATATGGAAATTTGACGATATGGCTATGAATGCAGCACACGAAAGAAAGAAATTGAATCATCCACATGTTCTCAGTGAGAGCATACCTTTGCAAAAGAAGTGGAATAATGTTGTGACTTGCATAGACTGAACTCCTAGTACAGATTAGAATTTCACCCATCCAGAAAACAGAGAGGTTCAGTTGTAAAATCAGAGAATTTAAACCACCAATATCCTTTATTTTTATTACAATGATTGTACCCAGTGTATTTAGTACAGAAGCAGCCCATAGAATTGCCAATTAGCGTAAAGAATGAAGAATTAATAACTTAATGCATTGAAATTTGAAAATTTTTTTTTTTTTTTTTTTGCTGCTGGGTTAGTGTTGCATAGAGTAAGGCACTGGAACAGAGCAGAATTTTTTCTAGTTCCTACCTATGTCATTGGCTACCATCTTGGAAATCTTTCTGCTTTTGGTCTTCACTGGAAATAATATTTTAATAAAAAAGATCAATCTAAGTATAACAAAGGATGATCTAGAGAAAAAAAATAAGACTATAGAAAAGAAAAATACTGTACCCTTTTCTATAAAATTATTCATTTTTTGATCATCATCAGAATTGCTTGGTGAACCAGAACCTATGAGTGAAGACAGAATGAAATGGATATACAAACATTTATCTTTGACAAGAAACTAATGTATTAATACATGCTTTGAGTTTAAGGAAGATGCAAGATGTATTAAAACACCAACTACTGATACTGGCATTCTCTGTACCTGTACTAGATAGTATAAAGTGCAAATTATTTTGGTATGATGGGAATTCTGACATATTGAGATTAATCACAAAAACTATGACAAACTACAACGTTGAACAGTGCAGCAAGTTTATTGCTAGAAATGTTCCCCTCATTGAATAAATGTTTGCATTGAATAACTAGATTGTGTCAGGAAATGTTCCCCTCATTGAATAAATGTTTGCATTGAATAACTAGATTGTGTCAGGAACCATGATTAGGGCATCAAAGATTAACCTAAATCATGTTTCAAAGAACAATGCCGTAACAATAAACTCAAGCTGTTTTGTTTTGTTTTTCCAATACAGTAAGTCACTGTTGGGCCACCATTCTTAAACTATTTTGCAGACAATTCAGAGCCAATGCTGCCACCTGCAATTATTCTGAATTCTTAGTACTGAAAAAACAGCAGTGGCTATAGCCCACAATGTGAGGTTTACCATTGTCATGAAATTAGAACACAGTTGAACTAAAAAATGTCAAATTTAATTGGATTGTATATTGTGGAAGTGTAAAATAAGAATGGAATGCAAACACTGACATTTGTGAACACAAAAACTTGACAGTTTGCAGTGCTGTACAATGTTTTATGGGTCAGATAAAAGCTCCCAAAGCCTAACCTTATTATCTTTTAACTTCCGTAGAAAAAACAGGAGCTAAAGTTATCATTTCTCTAGCATTTTCACAGTATTTCTATAGCTCTGTGTTATTAAAACTGTAAGATACTCTAACTTGTACAGTCCTATTCACAGTCCTCTCAACTGTATAACCACCCACTGGAGGAGGCTGATGAAAGTTGGATTCCACTCCTCTTCACCTGGGCATGGAGAGGTAGAAGAGATGGAAGATTTGGATCACTTGAGCAAAAGCAGAGCAGCCCCAACAGTGGCTAGTTTGTTTTACAGATCTCTCCATAACAGTCAAAGCCAATAACGTGCTCAATTGCCAATCCCATCCTCCAGTCTTAAAGCTAATAACAAGCAAATGTTTCGGGCTAGTGTATTTTCCTCTTAACTAGAATGCCTCTAGACTGAAAATTTTATTAAAATCTCTCATCTGTACTACATCTCAAGCTCACCAATACTGTGCAGCTGCTTTCTCCAAAATGTCATCTCTTATCTTGGAAAAGAGAATGTTGTTTTCAAAATTCTTTCCAGTCTTGTGGCTCTTGCCCAGAAAAGATATAAAAGTTAATCCAAACCTAAGGAACTGCAGCTCTTCCCTCTTCAAACACCAGCAAATGGTTTCTGTATTAGGGAAGTGCCTCCCTCCAAGCACCTTTCTCAAATGCAAACTGGAGAAGCCTGCCAGGAACCTCATCTCACTCGCCAAGAGCTGGGAGGAGAGGACAGAACCAAGGGAAGCAAGGCACAGCCTGAGCTCATTATTTCAAGATTCTATTTTACAGGGGAAAGCAATAATGATTTTTTCCCCTCCATCTTTTGTCCACTCCCTATTTTTGGTACTTTAGACTTACTTCTCTTTAGTACTGTGCATATACCTAAGACATTCTATACTCTTTCACAGAACACTCTGCTATCCAAGCTTCTAGATTTTACTCTAATATGAACTAACTTCAAAATAGTCTTCTCAAATAGTCAATGCATAAATTTGAGCTTGATTTCTACCTCCGCAGGGTTAGGAATTTCCCCCTAATTCTGTTTCCTTTTAAAAAATTTGAATCCATCTATTCTAAATTGCCCCCTCTCTCAATTTTCTTAAAGAAATATCCAGATGGCATTCATTTTTAACCTACTTCAGCTAACACAACTGAGACAATAGTGATGGAGGTCATTATTAAAGATAGGATTTTTCCTTATAAAACCTTTATTTTCACCTTTGGGCTTGCTTTCATCGCACTGTTAGTGGAAACAGTGAATTGAGTTTCTCTCCAAATTCTGACCATAAACCCTCTAATTCAAATTAAATAATGTTTTAAAAGTTTTAGCAGTACCAGTTGGAAGTGGTTTGGGCTCACATTTGAGTGATACTAGAGGAAGGTGGGGAAAAAAGGACACAGATTAAGGGCTACAACACATTAGCTGTTCATGCACATACTTTATAGCAGTCTATCAGAAGCTAACCTTAGGCTGGACTTCAAGTAAGAATTATCATCAGTCTCCTCAATATGGACAGAGAAAATAATCCACCAGAATGGCAGCACTGCACAGCAAGTTATTAATAGACACTGGTCTTGATATTTAAAAGTGAGACAGCAAAGTTGCACTTTATCCTAAACACCACAAAAAAACATGCCTGCATTAAAAAATGATGCTGAATGTGACAACTTCAGCATGCCAATGCTTAGCATCACACAGGTCTGTCATGAAATCACATCTTCAGTGAAGACTTTCAATCAAAATTGCCAGCCAGATTTTGCTTTTATTTTAAGTTTGCTCTAAGTAAGGGTTAGAAAAAAGGGAAATGACATTGACTGATCCAGATGAGAGTTTTGCAGAATTTAAAATTAACATCAAAAGACAGCAGTTGTCAAATCAGAAATTAAAATTTATGTTAAAGTTTCTACTAGAGCTACAAACACGACATTTTGCTTTGTTATGCTTTCAACTTAGCTTTGAAAGATACAGGTTACAATAGAAAAGGAATCTATCATTACATTCTTATTTTCATTACCATTTTGCACTACATTCCAAAGAGTACACATACTAGTTTAGGTACTGAGTAAACCTGTAATTTTGTCCTTTTTTCTAACTTGAGTACAGCTTTCAATGAAGCAGATTAAATGACCTATTACTTAATAAATTCTCTCAGAGTAGGTGAAGATAAATTTTTTAGCTACTACATCAAATATTAATCTTGAATACTATATTGACACGTACTAGTAAGTTATTTATTTGGCCATAGCCTCAACTAGTCAATATTAAACAAAATATTAAATCGTATTACATATTACTAAAGCTTTCATTTAAAACAGTCACATGCAGTAGTGGCAAGTAATAAAAAGAAAAAAAGAAGAGAGAGTGTTACTTGGTAAGGATTCAGTTTCTAAAGACCTCAAATTCCAAAGAAAAATAGTAGTTTACCACTTATGAGGATGCAGAAGCGAACTAGGTCTTTTTACATAAATAATCTTTACCACTTTTGAGGACTCTGAAACACAGACACATGAACTGTTACAGGAATTTGTGCATCTCTAAATGTTTCAAAATTCCATTGTGCAGTATGTTCCCTGAAGCATAAATATTTCAGATTATCTCTCTTCTCACTCATCTTCATGACACAGTCCTATTGCATCTCTTAAATCAGCCTTGTTTTAAAAATGCAGTTGTGTAACACAGCAAAATTTATGACAGCCCAAACACTTAGTAAGAGATAACAGGTTTTATATAATTACTTAACTAGTAAATGTTGACTTAAAGCATGCCATCTTCTGGACAAATAAGAAGCTTAAGACTGAAGATCAGAGAAAGTTATGATTACCTGAAGTGGGTGATTTGCAGCGATCTTCTGGTACCACGGCACCTTCATTAATATCACAAAGACCTGCTGGAACACAAAACCAGTGTGTAATAAATAAAGCTGCTATTTTATCTTTTTTTTTCCCACTGCACTTAGGAATTTCATTTATTTTTAGCCACAAAGCAGCCAGTTGTGATTGAATTAATGTATAACTTTTTTTAAAAAATTTGGACATTACCCACAGTGTCTGTAGTCACTTCTTCCTACTGAAATTTTCTTTACAAAATCCACCATATTTTCAGCAAGACAGACTTATCAGAACAGTTAATTATTTACATCCTACAGATATATAAGAAATATCACCTTTGCTTTGAAAAACCTAGCATTATATTAAAAGTTCAATTGCAAAAGACAGATGAAAAAAGATCTTTAAGAATTACAAGCATGTGTGCAGTATGATGTGTAAAACACAGTGCCCTTTTTCAAATTACTTTCCCACTGTTACAGTGATAAGCTTTGTATTTGCTGATGCATTGCTAAGTCCACTTTACAGCAAAACTCCTTACTGATATTCCTTACAGAATTTAGGTTCTAGGGTGTTTATGGATATGTTCTTCCTTGTATGGAGGAATGTCACTAAATTTTAACAATATCGTAATCTTATGATTTGAATAACTGCAGTATGTTCATAGAATGGTTTGGGCTGGAAGGGACCCTAGATATCACCTTGTCCCAACCCCCACTGCCACAGGCAGGGACACCTCCCACAAAACAGGCTGCTCAAAGCCCCATCCAACCTGGCCTTGAACACTGCCATTTTCCTTTTTGACAATAAATTGCAGTCATAATTGCCTAAAATTGAGAAAAGTGCATTTTATTGATATTTTAAGGCTAATAACTCATCTTTAGATTTATAAAATAAAGTTTCCTTCAGAAACTTCATTAGGTGATACTAATGCAAACAAGCTTGTAATACTTAGTAGAAGTTAAGGATATTTGTTAAAACGAAAGGTTTTTGCATGCACACAAATATTTCAAATAGTCAAAAAGCCTGAAAGGTGTAATGGTAATAGCTAAGGCAATAAAGGCTTACAGATGCAAAGCCTGCCTATACAGCTGCATTCTACACATTCACTAGGGAATTTGTAAACATCCACTAACAAGACAACAATAAAAAAAAGGGAACAGCGCTACTCTTCCATCAAAGCTTTAGAATTTCCAAATGCTAATACAGTAGTTAATAATTTAAAGGAAAAATGTTCTCCTGAAATATATTAGTGTGGAACACATTAAAAGTATATTGCATTCACAGTTTCATTTATGCAAAGTATATTTTTTAAAAGAGTACTAAGAGCATGTACAGCTTGAACCTCTAAACTCAGTGACTAGGATTGATGTGAAATTATCAAATGACCATAAGGCTTGGTTAAGCCTATGCTTAACAACAGTCCAGGAACCAATTTCAACTCCAAAATGTATGGCAAAATCCCAGGTGGAAGCTATATCTTTCTAATACACAGGAGAAAGAACAAAGCAATTTATTTATCTGTCATTAAGTCAATGAGCACTATGAGATAATTGTGGTATATATTCTCCAACAAAGTGTGATTTGACCTCTGAAAGCACCAGAGTTTTAAACATTCATGAGTGTCTAAATGTTTTGTATTAGACCAGGTCGTGTAAAAAGATTTTTCAGAAATCCAGGTGCTGCTCTCCCAACAAGCAACACAAATTTTAGAGAGTAGCAGTACTACAGGACAGAAACCTGTACTGTGCTTTCAGAAATAGTTGTGTTTCCAGATCATGCTCCTTTGGGAGCCAAACTCTACAAATCAAACACACAGTTCAGGAAATTAATTTTGTCTTCCCCAGAAAAATTTAAATTATTTATCTTCACAGGAAGAGTTTAACTTCTCACACTAGTTTTCCTATGAAAACTAAAATCCTGCATTGACAAGAATAGTCTTTAGCCAAGAATGAAGTCACACACCTGCATGCTTGATTTCATTGTGAGAAGTCTTGAGGCTATAATTTGATTAATATACATCTTCACAAATAACTCATATCAACTGATCCACAGAGAACCCCTAGAACATTCTCTCATCATAAACCTATACAAAAACTTCATGCATTAGTTAAGATCTATCCCACTAAAGAGTGTGATTTATGACATGAGAGTTTACAGTCTAGCTACTGTAGGAAGTCTCATCTCTAAATGCTGCTTTAAGACAGGAATCTGAATTTCTTTCTGTAGAAAAAAATAAGATGACAGAAACATACATATTCTTGCAACACAAGCCAAGGGAAGATCTTGCGCTTTTTAAGAACTGTGTTAAATTTTCAATTGGTTGACTGACGACATGTAATTTAAATTATAAATATGTAAGCAGATACTGATGATGTATTAAATAGACAGTTTACGCTAGAGCATACAGAATAGGAGGGTTCTTAAGGAGGAAGGATCAAATTCTGCTGTATATTTTAGGCAAAACCTATGGAAGTGGTTGAGTAAAAGCAAATGTTTTTCTACTCCCTTCTATATTAAAATAATTTATTTTTTTGTTCTGCCAATCTTTGGATACAATGGACAATAACAATATGCTGTTGTGTTCCATGCTGTCTGAACCTGAACTTAATATAACTAATGAAGAACTTGTGTGAATGCATGCAGAAGATACTATGATTTTTTTTTAAGATACATTGTGGCTTTCTCAAAGAGAATGGGAAATGCAGTTTCTCTAAAACAACCACATTACATGCACACTTTTTCTAGAAAGATTTTATGAATCAAGTACTAATACTCCCTGAAGGTCATTAGAGCTGTACAGTAGTTGAAAATGTCTTATTCTTAGAAAAAATAATTTTGAAGTATTGAAATACAAGGGTTTTAAAGACAAAGAATTCAATGAAGGCATATCTTTTAAATCAAAGCCAAGGAAGCACAAATTCTTTGCATCTTTGAAGACACTAAACACAGGTATTAATGTCCAAGAAAGGGAGAAGGCAAAATCCAAAAGTATTCTGACTCTTACAGCTCCAACCCTATCAGTATAGCACAGGATTGTTCTTTAATATAACAGACTTCTTATTTGTGGAAAATTACACAGCAATAATGTTTTATTGTTTAAGCTACTGAACTCTGAGTAACACATATTGAAAGAACTACAAATAATGGTAAATATGTCTCTCTATAGAAAGTATTTTAATTTTTTAAAAAGACTGTAGCTCCAGCTAATCAAGATACTGAGGGGATGATGGAGGGAAAGAGAGTTAGCTACATGCTTAATCAATAAACTCTTTCATACAAAACTTGTTTTACTTTATTCTTAAATAGTCCAGGTAAATTCAGCTTTACAATCATTGGCTTCAGAAACCAGTTTTGGGACTTCTGCCCATCTTTTGTTTCCCTTCACAATAATACATCAGCGGCTCATCCTGGTTTTCAGTTCTGTATCATCTTAATGCAGAGGCATTTCTTTTATGCCTAGCTCCCTTTCTCCCTTGGCAGATTGAAGACTATACAGAAAACAATATTTGGCTATGGAGCCTACCATCTGAAACGTAGTTTTTTTTTCTTGTTGAGTGAGACAAAACCAGCAGAACTAAGAGACTTTAGATTGTGGTCCAATTTTTTTTTTTTTTTTTTTTTAAATAACTCCAGGTCATTCTTCTTTCAGCTTAGTTCTATTTTACTCTCTTTCAATTAAAAAATACCTACCTCTGCCCAAGGGCTAGAGAAAACCAGCATCCTAAGGAAATGAACAAAGTTATGCTTAAAAAAAAAAAAAAAAAAAATCAGCTTTACATTCTCCAAATTCTTGGATGTCATGGATGATGGAATCAGTCAGAGAAGCCCTGATGGGCTACCTCCCTTGGACAGGTGCCTGAACTTCAAAACTGCTTGGAAACCCCACAGGGCTGCGCAACACTGACACCTTCACTTGGAATCCCTACACACAACATCTTCGTAGAAGTAAATTTTCATTTGTACTAGACAAATCAATAGCAAATCTTTTACAATGTTAATAATTACAGTCTAACATTAGAGTTCTGAAGCTTTTTCTGCCAGAAGGGGTACCAAGCAAGGGAAGCTTCTAGCCTTAGATCGCAAAACGACACTAACTCTGGTGAGTAAGATTTTGGATCTGTAGACAGCAGTAACTTCTGAGACAGGATCTCCTTTTCATTTTGATACTTATTTAAAATGACAAAACACAGAGACTACTATGTTTGTTTTTTTTTCTTCAAGTTTCTTTTAAAGATGCCATGAAAAAGAAATACAATAGATGTGCAACGGATTAAAAAACTGTTTCTAAATGTAAAACAAGTACTTAAAATGGACTAACAAAAATATTTATGGGAAGTGAAAAAGTAAAAAAAAAAATTCAGATGTTAAAAAAATATTTTATTGCCATGAGATGACTTACTTATATAAGAGGTGCGAAGCTTTTTCACAGACTCTGAATATAAGTTAGAAAGGCCGCACATGCAAGAAGCCACAGTCAGCATACCTTTATGAAGCAATGAGAAAAGGAAAGACGGAGACACTAACAGTACATTTGAGACAGAAAAGCCAGCACAATAAGTTGTACAATCAGTTTTATAAAATGCTTTTGCCATGCAGATAATTAGTATTAACACGTGAGATGAGAAAAGAAATACATGATTTCATGTAAGAGTTATATTCATAATTTAAAAGGACTTCATTCACGAACATCTTAGAGAGAGCTGTAACTCAAGAGTTATGTGAATCCAATACATTAAAATAACAAAAGGCAAGGAAATAAAGAAAGTTGTGTTTAACATTCCAAAAGGCAGTTTATCTAAAATTTAGATTCTAAATGCATGAAGCAGAAATCAAGCCCTCCCAAGAGAAATTAACACAGTCAACCAGTAAGGTTATTTCTTTCTCTCATGTAAAGTAATATTTTATTAAATATTTTCTTATAACTAATAAAACTTTATCTGACAGGATACCAACTGTGTATGTTCTCCTCTATGTTAACGATTTTTAGACCAGGTTCCTGAACTGAAATAAGCTGATTGGTGCTAACTGCATCTTCCTCAAACCAATGATCTAATAAAATGCATCTTAGAGCATTCATTTCAATTTGAATAAAAGATTACCTAAAGAACTTACCTGGACTTTAATCTGGATCTCAAAATAAAGCCATCCATGCTAGGAAATAAACTGTTCAGAAAACTTATGCTCTAGCAAATAAATACTAATATGGGACAGCAGTGACATTATTTATCATTCTATCTTTAGCTGTTTTCCAAATAAAAGTATCCTTTACATAACAAGGAGAAAATAACTTAAAAATACTAAATTTTCCTTTTGGGAATAAAAAGCTTGGAATTTTGACTGAAAAGTCACTTTCCTCCTCAGTTGCAAAGAAACACCCTTCTTCACTATATTTTTACTTCAAAGTCCTTTTTTCAAAAAATGTTTATTTAGCCACTTTGTATTTGGAAGCTTATTTGGGTAATTTAAATCACAGGCTTCCTCTCAAGCATAACGTAACAGCATACACAACATAACAAGCTTTAACTTATCAGGGACATTCCTAGTCAAAGTATGAAATAAGAAGCCAAAGGATCGCAGTAGATACACCTGCTATTTGCAAAGATTAATGGGTTTATACAAGCATGTGATATGGGTACTAGTTTTATCAGGAATACCAGGGATACTTCTACTACTTCATTCTGTGTTATTAAGTTAAAATCTTTTAAACTGCATAAATCCATTGTGCATTTATACTTATATCTATTCACACAGATATATTTTCCCATCTGCTTTTTCTTAAAACATACATTACACTGAAAAATAAGTATCAATCATCAGTAGATTCTAGTAAGCAACAATTTTGAAGGAAACATGAAGTAACAAACCTGCAATAGTGACAGATCAAGAAGAATGGATTATACCACAATGGAGAAAAAGATGCTTGTATTCAAAGAATATACACTAATAGCCCAGATAAGCTCAGAAAAAAAGGCACAGTTGGTTAAAACATGGTTTGGGTCACTCACCTCCAGATGGTTGCCGAGTTTTTCGGGGAGATCTTGGCTCCCTGCGATAAGGATCATTGGAGCCATACAGTTCAATAGTGCCTAGATTCAAGAGCACTGTCTTCTGGAGGTAATCAACCATGGCAATACCGTTACAGTTTCCAAAAACTACTCTGGAAAAAGAAGTGGAAAGAAAAGATAGTGCTAATTAAATATTGGTAAGGTCTTATATCAGTGTTTGTTGTTGTTTGCAATTTAAGACTTCTTCATTTTTATCAATTACTCTAAATTTCACATATTTATAAATTACTATGTTAGAATGCTTATTTGTTCTCTTGTAAAGAAACATGATACTGAATAGAACAAAACACTGTCATTGTATTTGCCAACTGATCTGACAGAGCCTTAAATGACACTTATTATTGGTTGTACAGTGCTAGTTGAGGAAGTGTGATGCTGATTTGTTTCTGACATAAACATCATCAGAATCTGCCATGACCCAAAAAGAATTATCTTTTAAGCACATGAGACTGATTGCCTCTCTCGTGTATTTGTGCGGCTTGTGTGAACATACATGGAGACTTAATTTTTAATCGATTATTTTAAACCACTAACAGAATAACGAAAAAACTATGTAGGATATACTTACAGGCCATACGCTGAGTTGACTGCTAAGCTGGTTATCTGCTGAGGAGGTTCTCCACTCACCCACACTAGCTGGATAACTAGCTCAGTTTGGTAGCCTGGAGACTGCTTGAGAGGAGAATTTTTAACTCTGAAATGTAAACAAAACATAGTCTCTTTTTATGATTCCCCCCAGTATCCATTTTTCCCTTCTGGACTTAGAATTCACTAAATTCTACATTACACTGGACTTCAGGAAGTTGCAAAATTGCAAAGAATCAAACACACACATAAAAGTTACCCGAGAAAAAACACAATGGAACTGCTCATTCACTTCTTTTTAAAGGCCCTTTTGATTTGTTACCTAATGGAAAATTGAGTAATGATTACCAATATTTCATTTCTCCCCTCTTTAGAGTAAGGCATAACAGCATTTGCATGTTGTCTTGACTTGAAGAAAAGTGTACAGTGTCTAAAGGAAAGTTTTACTAATTCTTTTCACAATTTCCAAAGGAATTTTTTTTAAAACCAACTTAGGAAGTTTAAAGAAGTTAAGACTGGAATATAAATTTCTTAAAACAGAACTCAACTTTCAAATATTTGGAAAACGTTGCTCTACAAAACACAATATTTTTACCAACAATGACATATCTTTAAAAATATCCAAGTACATAGATCCTCACCACAGGTTTCACACTCAGAAGCATAAAAGAATATACTTACTTTAAACATGGGACATTATCACGAAGTCCATCAGATGAACTGCTACTAGTAGATGGATGAGACTGGGGAACAATGGATTGAGGATTGGAACCTGTGCCTGGGGTTGGTAAAGGTGGCACCTGCTCACCATCTGGAGATTCAACATCATTTATTTCATACAACAGACGTACTTCCAGCATCTGTAAATGAAAGAAAAACATATCAGTAAATTCTGCCTTTCAAAAAAAACTATACACAGAACGAATGAAGTGCAACTGAAGATACTAGTGATAAAAGTGACACCTAGGACTTTTTCATCTTTTAAAAGATAACAGTAGCTTAATAAACAGTGCAGCTAAACACCCACGTGTGGTCTTCCAAAATACAGATTCACACTATTACAGACTGAGTATCTGAAGATTGTTAAAACTTAAATCTAACCCTTTTCCCAATATTTAAAAGTTTGGTGCTTAATATTGGAAAGAAATTAAATAGTGGATACAAGACCCATTTAATTATTGTTTTGTGCACATAATAAATTCTCAATTATAAAGATGATTTGTTTTATGCAGTTTAGGAATGCTAAAACTAACAAGAGATGAAGGCATGTAGACAGCTACACTTTATACTGTTGTAGCACTGTACACATGGGACTTAGTTCAATGTTTATTGTTACACTGAACTAGACCATAGATTTTAAAGAACTCTAAGTGCATCATGATTTCAGATTTCCTTCTGTGGGTCTATAACAATATTAGTATTAATTGTAGTGAAGAGTAAAGAAAGTTTTCCACTGTTTTATTCTCATCCTATGCAAAGTAGAACTTAACTCATGGACTGAAACAAATATACAGTATTTTTAAAGCATTCCTAATACTGAAGAATAGTTTGCTAAGGGTTGATTTGTAAAACTAATTTAGAAAAAGCACTCCCTCAGAAGGGAAAGCACTTGTGCATAAGTAAACACCAGAAGCAAAACAACATGCCTTATCTCAAACTGAGACTTACCTGAAGCGAGCAAAGATGGGGGGGGGTAGGTGGGTAGGGAGCAGAACCAACTACATTACAATTAATGCTTTACTCAGAATATACAGTATTTTATAATTAAATGGCTTCAAGCTTTCAGCTCATGCATAGAGATAAGTTGCATGTGTCTGTCTGATGTAACAAAGGACTTCTCAAACTCTTGTAACAGAACGCATTGTTGTATCTTATACAGAATAAAACAGTGATAAGTAAAGTCAACTTCCTAAAAGTTTTGAAAATTCTTAAACTCCACATTTCGTTGAGTTGTTTTGATTTTACCTTTGGTACATCCAAGTTTCGATCCACTATTTGCTTTGACAGATACAACAAAACTATTATTAGATGCAAAACCTGAAAAAGCCAATGAAAATAAAAATTTTGGTGCACAATTTTTACTTTTGCTGAATTTCATAATTACTTTTCCTCCACAAAAACATCTCTCTTTGTCTTGGGAAAATTGTTTTCATCAACTGAAATGAAGGACAACAAATAACTAAACTGCTAGAACAGTCTTATTATAGTTAAATTGCACAAAGTTAAAAAATGTTTATACTAATTACCGGAATGACTTCCGTTGTGACTTCCTGCTTGCTGAACCTGTAAATAATGACATGTGCAGAAACTCCAGCTATGCACAGCATTCTGCTTTCTGGACACCATGAGATGATCTGAATAGCATATGGATCTTCATCTACTATATCCGTGTTTGGCCTGTCATCTTTATTCCGTGATTTTTCAAATACTTTGGCTGTTTTTAGCTTATAGAGTACTTGCAGCGTTACTAGGAACAAACCAAAACAGACAAAAATTAGTTTTGATCTAAATAGGTATTTTTCTCGTGTTAATTTTTTAATTTAGAAACTTTTCTTCACAGACAAAGCCACTATATTCAACAAAAGAAGGCACCGTACGAGGACTGTATATCTGTGTTGCCTCTTCCCATGCAGCATACCACTTGCCCAATGCAGCGTCACTTAGTATAAACAAAAAGCAAAGAAAACCCAACCTTTCCCCTGAGAGATTTATACTAAGCTTCAGTTATTAACCAAACTCTCACAGCTTGAAGACTTAACTATACTAAGGGATCTCTTTATAACAATAACATTTAGTTATGTGTGTCATACTCACAACTTAAGCCTACCTATGGCAGAGAAAGTGAAGCTCCTTTCCTTTCTCCTTACAGTATTTCAAATCCTTAGCCTCTTATCTCTGTTCTCATACTTAGGAGTCCCAGTTGTTCTACTTTTTTTGTTCTGTCATTCACAAGTACTGCCCTCTGATCACTCCATATTTTTCTTGATAGTATGTTTCCTAGAATTGTTATAGCGAGGCCTTGCCACAGTTTAAAATTGTAGAAGAATTACTCCATGTTGGTTTTACAGCTATCTCCAATTATACTTATCCCGATGATATTTTTTTGTGCAACACTGACACCATCACCCAAGAGACCTCGGATTTTTTTTTTTTCCCAGAACATAAGTCCTGAGTGTAAATCATAGATCCTAGATTCAAATAATGGTCTTGGATGATATTCAAGAATTAGCAATTTCATTCTCAGTTGTAAATCTAATTATTTCTGATCTAATTATTTTATTCCAATTGTCTTGGTGTTGCTTTAAGACTTCAAAAGCATATTCTCTAGTCAACAGCCCACACCATGGTACAAATACTAATCATATAATTAGGAAAACCTAATTTACAGAACCTTTTCTCCTCTTCCATATTTCAGTGGTTTTACCTGAATTTCACTTCCCTAGTTCATCTGTAAGACTGTGCTATTAAAGAGATTTAAAAGTTTTAAAATCAAGATACAGGATAGATACAGATTGTCCCTTAACATGTTTACTTATCTGGTTTAGAAAGAAACTAAACATCTTTAGCAGGATCTCTTTTCAACAGATCTATGCTGAATAGAATTTTTAAGCACACAAAATTAGTGTGGGTGTTTTTTTGTGGGTTCCACCCTCCCCTCCCAGTTTCCACCCCCACTGCAAACTGAAGTTAAAGATGTATAACACTCCAAATACTCCTCCTCCCAGTTTTTAAACATATACATTACATCTGTTCCCTCCCACACCCACACATCCCTTAGCATTTTGGAATCTCAGTCTTCCATAAGTTTTCAGACAACTAGTAATGACTTGAAGATTGTACTTAAAAACTGTCTGAAGCAAAGAATAAGGTTAGTCAGAAATAGATTAATTGAAACATCCAACTCTGTGTAATCCATTCTAATTTCAATTCTTACTGCATTTCTCACTGTTAGCTATGTAGATCATCAGATACAATTGACCCTATAACTAAAGAGAAATGTATCAGACTCTTCAGGTCTGTTCAGTGTTCCACCAGAGAAAAGTGTCTTTACTGTTTGCTTGCCTTCCTTCACAAATGCCTACATTGTTTTATTAGAACAAACTACTACTGGTTCCAATTCTCATTTTTAGATACTGTAATTTATGGGGAGCTGATGTCTTATAAACACATGCCTCTCTCCTGTCTAAAAAGACAGAAATAATTTAACTGAAATTCAGTTTTACTAAAAAGGAATGCATTTGCCTGTCATGCATCTCTATGCTCAATGTGCTTCTGAGAATGCTTCTAAAAATTTTAGAACTCTTCCATTTGAGCTGGCCCTTGGACTACCAGTGTCTTTTCAATGAGGCAGAAAAGAGAGTGAAACAATTAGCTAAAAAATAATGTTAATTTTATTCAATTTTAAATAACATTTTCCTATGGAGTTGCTGACTACTTGAGGCAGAAAATAATGTCAATGACTAGTCTGCAAGTACATTCCATTAGAGAAATCAGTAAGTTTAGAAACTCCACCTGCATCAGAACAAAAAAAAAAAAACACTCTACTGAAAACACTTACTTGCTGAGGCATCCCAAAACTTGATTGACCCATCAGCATGCCTATGAAATATTAAAAAATAGTAAGATGGTAAAATGGTTAGTTGGAATGTTAGACCTCTTTGCTACTGATTAGAAATATATGGTTAACATTCTATTTTTATTAGCATTCTTAGTGACAATTTATTTTTACAACTTATTGGAAGCTGATATTCTACATACATGTGACCCAGATACTTGAGACAAAAGAGGCCAGCTCCCCAAAATTGCACTGTACTAATACTAATTTACCACTTTAAATTCTGATTTCAGTTAGATTTCCCATAAGCAGTTTGGTATACCTTACCATGTGTTGTTTCTTATAAGATGCTGTTTATTTGGAGTGACACTTGTAAAGGAGATGCCTAAATATACTGTATTTCAGTGTAAATGAGTCACAACTTGTTTATTTACCCTTGAAACTGAGAACTGGATGACTAGATTTTTTCAGGACTCTCTCTCAAATTCTCTGCAATATGTAGTATAAAGTGACAATAACCCTCATTATGGCTAATGTGCTATTCTAAAAAACAAACTTGAGCAGTGCGCTCACTTTCAGTGATACACTGCACAATCATAGATTACTTTGTTTATGCTCCTCAGAGTAGTATTAAAAGGATCAGTCTCAAAGGAGATCAGAACAAATTTAAGTATCCAGTTCTCCTTTTTGAAATAAAAAAACCTCATCTTCCCTTGGAGAACTGAACTCAATAACTATTTAATGGACTTCCTATGCTTTAAAACACTGCACACGTATTTTCCAAAATTTAAATAATAAAAGGTAAGTTTCATCCAGGATATACTGATAGTAAGCAGACATAATGACAATACCACATTATAATAACCATCCCTGTAAAACACCTGCTACCATTTTGTTCCTACCTTCTCTTCCACATTTTCCTCTCCTTTCCTGTTAACACCTCAAGAGATTATACAAATGTCTTGTCTGGTGAACGTATTTTTTTAAAATCACTCAAAACACTCTTTAGAACATTGTTTTCTATAGGAGGAACAAAACATTCTCACTTTTACTTAATGAGCTAAAAAGGTTATTACTAGACTATGGTGCCACTTACCCTGTAATAATTATCTCTGGATAGCTCTGAGTGATCAAACCCCAGTTGCCTCCACTGATAGGCCATTCCTGGAAGATTAACAAATACACTGAGGAAGAAAATATCATACAGTGAAAAGTTAAGCCACTGAAAGTACTGCAGATACTGCAGATTCCAGTATTTCACATGACTTCAGAAAGTAAATAGATCGATCAACTGCAGTGAGAGGAAAAAAAAAAAATCAACAAGGGCTATAAAACAACACTCCTGGCTCCAGGAAGTCCCTTGGCTTCCAGTGATATGGTGATCAATGAGAGTACATCAGGAAAACACAACTATAAGCTTCCCATATGCTATATCTTCTCTAGACATCTGCTTCTAGCCACTACCAAAGACAGGATAACAAATCAGATGGAGTTATGGTCTTAGTACGGCCACTCTTACATTGTCTAGAGCTGTTGATTTTCAATATTTTCAAATACATACGTATGTACTAGATGTTGTACCTTCTTGCTGTAACCTTGACGTTTCTGTCGAGCGCCAACTGAATAGAGTGCAGGTATGAGGTCCACAGGACAATCAGCAAAGTATTCACAACAGGTAACTGGAGATTCATGTATAGTCAAAGGATAGGGATTCTCAAATATAGGGTACCTTTAATGGATGAAAGGGGAAAAACTGTTAATCTAGGAAAACTTTTTTTAAAATGTAGAACACAAAAGACTGAAAACTAAGTTTGCATTCTTTTTGTATAGAGAAAAAAGAAATGCATATCAAATTTGATTATTAACAAATATACTGTGCAACCTTACTGCTCATCCAGTACACTATCAAGATACTGTATTACTCTAGATGGAATCTGAAGTTTGGACTGTTTCTAGAGTATTTCTAGAACACTGCTACAGTTTTATATTTTTAGAAGCTTACTCTTTTAATGGCCTGTGGAAAAAATTAAGTTACCACGTCCTAATTGTAGTAACGTGGAGCTATGAATTTATTTCTAACTCTTCAGTCTGTTCTTCCAAGAAGAAAGGAAGACTCCACTTCTCACTTTGTGTTACTATACTGTTGCTAGACAGAAAGTTGTCCAGCATTTTTTACAACCTATTTGCAACTCCCAGATCACTTTCTGAATGTTACAGATAGCAACACACAGTTACCAATGAGAAGCAAACACACATGTGTACTCCCCACCACCACCAGAAAAGCAACAGAACGTTAATGAGAAAAGTCAATAAAAATCAAGTCGTATATACATCTGTGTTCAATGAACATATCTCCAGAGAATTTTTTTTTGAGAGAGGCAAAAAGGTACACATCTTCAACCCATTTTAAGGAAAAATTAGCAACAACAGATTAAAACATTCGCCATACCAGTGGCTTTATACAAATGCTAAAGCATTCTTCTAACAATTAAATGAAAGGCTTAATTTTAACAAAATATGATAAATCCATATGAAAACACAGGGCAAAAGGAAAACTCCTGTAACAAATTCTATTAAATTTATTGCTTTTCTCAGATGTGAAATAATTAACAGTTTGCAAGCCAATCATAAAGACCACTATAAGTCTTCTAGAAACATAACTGCTGAAGATTTTTTTACTATTAAATGGAACAAGCCTCAACTTCAGATTTCAGGCACCATAAGCTATTTCACTTGAGAAAAAAGCCTTGTACAAACTTTTTTATTTCAAGCTCATTAAAACTTGTTTTATTGATCTTTCAACATACGAGTGTTGGAAGATCAATGCCATTGATATATCCAAAACAAGTTTTGGATACAGCGTATGGCCAAGTAACAGTAGAAAAATCTAAATGAAATTGCTCAGTAGCTGTAGAGATATTAGGACCAAACCTGACCTCCTTCAAAATTCGATATAGTCATCATTATCTAAGGTATCACACACTTTCAGAATACACATCTACAGGTTTTTGTTTGCCATGGAAAGATGTTTTTCACAAGGATTTTTTTTCTTCATTAACCACTGGTGACTTTTAATAAAGACCACCACAAAGAGCACAGAATCACAGAATAGCTGGGGTTGGAAGGGACCTCTGGAAATCCCCCCCGCTAAAGCAGGTTCACCTAGAGCATGCTGTTATCTGTCAGGTTCCTCTGCTACTAATCCCTTAATAGTTAGTTATTACTGCCTATACCAATTTCAAAATCCTTGATTAAAAAAGGAAGACTGCAGGATCTAGAATTTTTAATCACCATCTAAGAGTATACAGACTGTTCCATGGACAAAGTAACATGAGACTCAAAAGGTGTTAGGCAAGTATTAGTTGTAAAAACCTCTTACCACAGTACAAAACCAGGGAGGAGATGTTACCATTCAAATTTTATGTATATCTTTATTGCATCAGTATTGAGTTACTTTGAGCAATACAAGATAGCAATTAATTTGGCAATAAAATCAGCAAATATTTAGGTAATGACAACAACACTCATTGTAAGGCAAAATTACCTGGCTTACCTAAACAGTTGTTCTCCCTGTTCCCTTCCCAAAAATTCTGAGCTCCTCTCATAGCACTCAGGAATCAACTTCAACATAAACTGTGACAACTAAAAAGCAGTACAACTAATTTTTTTCAGTCACTCTTGTCATCTACTACGTATTAAGTTGAGAAAAGTTATCGATAAGTATTTTCAGTTCTGCTGAAGAAGACTTGTATTTAATATTCAAAATGTTATGTTCTGGACAGGGAGGTATTATGGCAGACTAAAAAGCTATAGAGCAGAACAACAGGCTGACCACTGCAGCCAACTATTAGAAGGACTACACAAGATTCTTACCCATTTTGTGCAAGGTCAATCAGTACTAAGTCCTTTTCTAGGAGAACAACTACAGCATACGGTTCCTGAAAGTCTGAACAAAAGAAAAAAAAGTTAGTTATTGGTAAACATAGTTCTTGCATGCACAGCCTCAAGAATGTAATCGGTCCTTGCATTCTAATCAGTCAAGAGTAGAAAAGCCACTCATAACTATACAGTTTCTGAAGATATTTTGTACACTCGCCCCCCTGAATACTCCAAGTTAAGTCTGGAAAAGCCACACTCTCCCTTATATTCAATATTCTCAACTCTCTTCTGATTTGCTAGAACCATTTAAACAGCTCAAACAACAGGAAAAGGAACATGAAGAGGAAATGCATAAGCAGTATTTTTGAGAAAGAGCCAATAACTGAATAATGACATCCTCCAACCTCCAAAATGCTTTTCTTTATATTCAGTGAGGCTTAAACTCTAATTGGTTTTAAAAATGGATTGATAACCAGCCGACTTGTCACTAAAATAAGAAAATTAAAAGAGTTTTTGAAGTTTATTTTGCCCTCTTTCAGGCAGACCTCTAATTCTAAGCTAAGCAGTTTTATATACTTTGATCGAAGCTGACAGCTAAAAACACTGGAGTCATCGGAAATATACTACTATTAATCTGGGACAACTACCTAAACTATGATTAAAAAAAAAACAACCAAACAACCTTTCTGCAGAAGAGATATTACAGGTTAGTGATGAACTTCATGTGAGTATGGGAATGAATAAAGTCACTAAAAGTTAAGACTACTACACAAATACTAATCAAGATTTAGCACTGACTGGAAAAGGTCTCGTGCTCTAATAAATATTGATGAACACATCTGCTGCAGTAACTACAGGTTAAAACTGCAATGCTACTTTTAGATTGCACACGCCTTTGGGATTTGAAAAAAAATGAAAAACCATGTAACTAGTAATCAGCATTCTTCTAGAAGCAAAATAGGTTTTATAATAAACTATTCTATCATGATGCTTTGGGAAACAAAACAGACTTCAGACAATAGGGATAACAGATGTCGCTGCTGCAGCTTGAACCCCAGAGATAAAACAGAAAGGCAACAGTAAGGAATATTCTGATGGGATAAAACTCCAAAGGGAAGAGGTCAAAGCACTGAGAAAAATCTTTACACAGCCTACCATTAGGATACGGCGTTTCACAGAGTGTTAGAAAATCAACAATAGAATAATCCATTTCTAGCACAGCAGTACTTTTTCCATGCATAACTGTTAAACAGGGTCTTCTTCCTACAGTGTCATAGGACAAGCCTCCTGAGAGAATGATGAAAGGCTCCCTGGAATAAAGCAGAGGCATTTAGATATTACATAAAAAGAGATAATAATAATAATAATAAGGTAAAAAAAAAAATGCCCAAAGTTCAATGAGATATCATTAAGCAAAGATACATTAAGAATCATGCAAACCAGCTCTTCGTGCAATGTGTAGCTTGAGTACATGTTTAAAAACTTAAAAACCAGAAATTAAAAGGCTACAACTGAAGTCAGACATCTCTTCCAAATATTTTGTTCTATATTGCTTATTTGACCAATCTCTGCAACTGTTCACTAAGATGATTTTTTTTTTTTGGTTGTTAAACTTTAGAATGGTTCCTTTCACACTGAACTGCAGATCCAGATTTCCCAACTGTCTCATTTATCCATAAGATAAAATATCAGAATCAGGAAGAATTAGTCTCATTTACTTCCTGTACAAAATTACCATAAATTTTGAAGGATGAACAGTTTTGCAGACAGTGTAAAGTAATTTTGCAGCCTTGGAAAAGAAAACAGCTGCTTGATAAGCTTCAAAGACCCAACATCTTTTAAGAAGCAAGGACAGAAATAAATACCCACAGATCTCTCATCACACATTTATTCTAGACATTTTATCCATTTCCCCTCCACTATCATGCACAAATTTAAAGGAACTACTTCTATGTGATAGACTACTCCTATTGCATAATTAAGTGGCTGAGTATAGCAAATTAAAACAATTTCTTCTAGTCTTAATAAAAGATTAGAGGCTTCCCTTCAAAAGATTTTTTTAAAGTCTGTACAGAAACATGTTTTTAAATACATCCAAGTTCTCCAGTATGCACATAATCTAGAGTTTAGTATTTCATTTATTAAAAAACAAGATGAATATATTCTTTTTACTAGGTATTTTCTACTTTCTTGATTATCAAAGGTCACTCATTTTAATACAGTTTGTTTAAAAGGTATTATGCCCTATTTTAAAGAGCTGTTTATAAGTATACAGCTCAAGAAATCACATCCATTTTTTACTATTGCCTCAAAATCTAGGTTATATTTCTGGAAAGAAAAAATGCACTCAAGAGTGTGAAATTCCTCTGATCTACTTTTATGCTCACTTTAGGTAGAAATCCTACCCTTCGTGTTGCAGCTAGTATGTCACAGAATGGTTGGGGCTGGAATGGACCTATGAAGATCATCTAGTTCAACCCACCCACTAAAGCAGGTTCACCTGGAACAGACTGCACAGGAATGTGTCCAGGTGGGTTTTCAATGTCTTCAGAGAAGGAGACTCCACAGCCCCTCTGGGCAGCCTGTTCCAGTGCTCTGGCACCCTCAAAATAAAGAAGTTTCTCCTCATATTCAGACAGAGCCTCCTGTGCTTCAGTCTGTGCCCGTTGCCCCTCATCCTATCGTTGGGCACCACTGAAAGGAGTCTGGTCCCATCCTCTTGACATCCACCCTTGAGATACTTATAAACATTGATGACATTCCCACTCAGCCTTCTCTTCTCCAGGCTGAACAGACCCAGCTCCCTCAGCTTCTCCTCATAAGATGCTCTAGGCCAGTATCTAGATAAAATTTGTAGGGGGAAAAAAAAAGCCATCCTGACATTGTGAGAATGAGACTGCAGAGTTCTTTTATTTTTTGTCTTTTCCTATAACACCATCTTTCCCATACTGCCTAAATTGCTTTCACTAGTTAGCACTTGAAACACAAATATGGCAGATCAGGTATATTTTTCTTCCCGAAAACTGTGCATGGAATGTGTACTTTATGCACATGTTGCCCTTCATGAGTTTAAGGCTTGGCTTAAACATGTTCTATATCTGTAGCATTGAAGGCAAAGCCGACTGGGATAAACTTTCTGTTTCTACAACTGTTTAACAATCTGCCTGATCCTTCAGAAAGCTCTGTGACTGGAGAGTTGCCAGAATCAAAGAGTTTTGCTGGCTGAGGACATGACCTCAAAGGAATGGCCACAAATTAGATCATGGGTCCACCAATAATACTCTGCCTCCCACAACAGTCAAAAGTGCATTTCTAGCAAAGGAGTAAGCTTTCTTCAAGTTTTAATTTAATCTCAATTCTTTATATTGGAACTTCACATAATCTTTTAAGGTCAGGTCCATGAAGCAATTTCAGGAAAAGGACAAACTGTAATTTAATCTGGTATTTTTCAGGATGTCAGTGAAGAGAAAAGTACTGGTGTGATCTACTTGAAGTCTCTCATTGTGCTGGAATGATTTATTACAGTATTTTTTTGTCCTCACAAAATCATTAGGTTTTTAAACAATAATATTGCCAGAATGATTTGCAGTAATTATTACACTTGCAGGTTCATCAAGATCAACTGACAAAGTGACAACTTTCAGTTACTAAATTTCATATATCACAGTGATAACTGCATGCTGGCTTCTCCCAGTTTTATTTCTCAAGATAATCAGGTTGCTTTGAGTAGGCTTGCCAGAGTCTGCATCCTTACGAAGCAAAGAATGGAAGAGCTAAGAATAGATTACATGGATCTGTCACATGGATGAGCCAAAGATTAAAGTTGACTTTAGTCTGCCAGAAAGACTTATACAGGTTTGTGTATGAACTTTTCATATTTTCGTGAAACCATGGATTTATCACAAACATAAGCTGTCTGTTTTCTAATTAAATACTTAGGGTGTTGTCCTTCAGTTGTGATAGATATTAAAAGGCTGATGCACACAAATGTTAAATAGAAATGCATAACTTCAATATTGTACTTTACATAATAGATGAGACTGATCCAAATCTGATAGTTATGTTTTATCTACCTGAAACAATAGAAAACATTTAACAAAAGCAGTGATCAGCTTTTAGAGAACTGCTATACAGCATTTCTGGCAGTTGCTACTACAGAGATTCTTCTTTGAAACAGTTATGTTTCAGAAGGTATGGAAGCAATCCCTTTACATTAATTTCCCCATCTGTAAAAAAATCACTTGGGGAACACTATAAAAAAAAAAAATCACTACAAAGTGGGTTAATGTTTCAGGTCATCTGTAAGAACCAGAAAAGGCCTCACATATTCCTGTTTCCCCAATTCCAGCTTCACAATAAGGAAAAGATGGAGGAAAAACATGAGAAGGGATTAATAAGAGATGCAACAGTGGAAAGAATTGTGTCTGTAGTCTCTACTACAGATGGCAATCAGTTCAGTTCCTTCAGTGTGGACACCTTTTCTCAAAAAAAAAAAGTTTGAGAAGAACTCACTGTTTTTCACAATAAAGAAGTTAGGTGAAGTAACTTAAATATACATTAAACAGTACCTCTTAGATAAGTTGTAAGCTTTTTGGGTTGTTTTGTGGGGTTTTTTTGCTTTGTTTTTGAAGAACAGTTAGGACAGTCTGCTATAGAAGCAAGTTTATTTGATTTGTTTCTTATATTCTTTCAGTAGCTAGAAAACATTTGGTCCTGTCCAGGAATTATTCTCCTCTGTGCTACAGAAATTAAACCATGAACAACAAATGACAGCGCTTTAGCCAAAAGCCAAAATTGTATCATGCTCATACCTAATCAATTTCAATTGGCAAAGAGAAAAGCTATCAACATTTTGAACATTAAAAGGCAGCTCTGTCTTACCTTAAAATTCTTGTAATGAGATCACAAGTAAAACCAAAAATTAAAGTGGGAACTGAAGTACATGTCTTGTAGTAGTAAATTAATGGAGACTTTCAGTGCACAGCTTTACCACCACAATGCCTTTTTTTTTTTTTTTTAAAGTGTTCCCTCCCCACCACCTCCCAACTGAAGTTCTAGAAGATTATCACAACTGTTGCAGATTTATAAGTACAATAAGTAGACTGAAGATGGAGAAAGTATTAAACTGAAATGCATCAAAACACTCAGTTCGGATGGACACTGGAAAATGAAGGGTGTAACAGAAAAAAGCCCACAGTCGGAAAAAGCCGTCTCCCCAAAGAGATATGTGCTCTTGGAAATTATACCAGAATAAGCTCCTCTTTAAGCTGTGTGAAAAGTCAACTAGTTTTCACATTATGACTGCATAAAATAAGTTTTGAACTCATCTTTTTCTTCAGAATGACTATTTATAACAGAAGGCTTTTGATTGCAGAAATTATAACTTGCTGAAGCTGAGATGACTTTTGGTTATCTGTATCTTTCTTGAGATCAGCTTTTGACATTTCAGTTGAGAAAAGAATATGCAGACAGATGTAAACTCTTCCAAGTAAAATATGGCTTTCCAACTGATCATAGATGTTCATACATCTGGGAATTAGCCACAGCCCTAAATTTCTATTTATCTCACTTTTAGCAAAACAATAAAAATATATTGATGTTATATCTACAGGTATACCAATACATAATAGAAACTTATGTAACATCAATTAACTAATCTTCTATAGATTTGAATGCCTGGAAAGCAAATAAAACCATCACAAATCCCCCCCAAAGTCAACAAAAAAAAGAAAAAAAAAAAAACCAACACTTGCAAATATCTGAACAGGTTTTCATGAATGTTTTATCTTTATATTGCACTTTTTACTCAAACACATTAAAGCACTTCAGAACCATAAATAAAAAACTCTATACAGTTCATGAAATCCTTCAATCCTAATTGCAGTCTTGGTAACAAAAACATGCTATTCGAGATACTCTAATTCCATCTGAGCCTCTTGTTGCAACTACTGCTTTGTTACATTCTCAATATGCATAATTAGGCACAATTCACTGCATAAATTACTGAACTCTATCAGAAAAGCCTCTGTCAGTAACTTTTTTGGGGGAGGAGCACATATTCAGAATTTAGAACACTTGCATCAGGCTACTATTTGTCAAAGTTCAGTTTTTTGGGTCTACGCTTCAGTGTCTTCTGTGCTTTATCAGCCTCTTTTTTTCTAATATTCTCAAAAGATTGAACAAAAATACTCATGACTTCAGTAGCACAGAAGATGCATGTAGATAATGCATTAGCAGTATCTTTACCTCTGTTAAGCTTTTTATATAGTAATTTGTTCACATATGTTCTTTTTGTTTATTGGCAATATCCGATTACCAAAACTATTTCAGTTGTTTTACCATAGTTCAGTGCCATCAGGATATGTATCCCAACAACTGGGAAAGTAAGTACATTCTCAGAGAGCTGCATTTATTTTACATGTTAGTTTTGCATACAAAACCAAGTCTTACCCAGCTCTAGTAGTTTTATATTCCACCTTAAGGATAGGTTTGCAGGGTTCTGGCTTCTTTCCATCCTTCAGCTGCTTTCCTAAAGTGAATAATTTTCTTACATTAATCTTACAGTTCCATAACATGATGACAAATTATGAAATTCACTATGCATCTTGCAAAGTAGAACAACACTAGAACATTCATACAAACATACAGTCAACCCCTCTGACAATTGTAAAGGACACCTTGGAATAACATCATTAAAGATTTGTCAAAACTCTGAATATACTAAGCGATAATATTTAGGCTTAGGAGTTGCAGGTTTTGTGATTTTGTGTGTGTGCATGTTTAAGTATTGTAGAATATTTGTTTTCAAAAACAGAATCCTTGCCTAACAAGTTGTTTTAAGTAGCACTGGGTGATTTAAAATTTATCTCATGTCTACCATTTTGCCATTAAAACTGGTCAGTTTACAAGTAAAATGTGGCTTAATCTGAGTGTTATTCTTACAGGCTAAGACTTGAATTGGAACATTAAGGCCCGCTCTTTCTCTACTGTGCACTTTTATCAATTAAAACTTCTACAGATATTATACAATTTCCCATGGAGTCAGTAGAGACTAAGACTATAGTAAATATGCATCTCTTCTATCTGAAGATCGGTCAAGTGTGATGCAACTATAAAGTTCTGCAGAAAATTTATTTTGCAACCCAAGATCAAAATGTTTATTAAAAGAGGTCAAAATAAATTTAAGTCAGTCTTGTTTAACTAGTTTTACTACTACAGTATCAGTCAGGATCATATAGAAATCCACACTAGTCCACAGCAAGCACAGTTACCATGGACTTGCTGGAGGCTCAGACAGGTCAACTAGGATGCATAACTATAGCATCTTGTACTATGACTGTAACCTCACAGATCATCCTCACTTTTATGTTCACACTTAAGAATCTGAGGTAAATAAACTGCTAAGACAGGACTTCGACACATGCACACCATGTAAACCTGGCATTTGTATAGAACTTTTGAAGAGCAGCAGTACAGTTCACAGAAGAACATGTAATGTTAATTTTCTGGATTAACATTAATGCAAGACTTGACACACAACATTGGGAACATCTTACCAGATGCTAGTCTTACTCTGTTACAAACCTTTCCAAGAATTTATATGGTAATCTACACATTTATACATGAAACAGATGCTTGCTTATATGTATTTTAAACAACATATGGGATTGTAATGTCAAGCAAAAAGCAAGCTCTACAAAATATGCATTTTTGAGATTAATGCCATTGTGTGAAAAGTCGTATTAAAGTTCAGAGATATAGACAAAACTCCACTGTATTGGATTTTTATTTCATAAAGACTGGGCTTTTTTAAATGAAAACTATGAGAATTTGATATGACAGTGTTTTTTACTTGCACTACAAATACATTTTTAATACTTAGTTTTGCAAAACATATTCCTATTGAAAATAAAGTCCCTATGTTTTAAGAGTTGTCAAACACAGTGGGTATCCATTCTATCTTACCATGCGGAGTGATTGTCTGGAATGGTTTGGTAGGAGATTTTACATTCCATATGGTCAAGGTACCATCTGAGTGACTACAAATAAATTGTTTTCCTTCATGATGCCAAGCCACCGAGTGTATAGCCTATACAAGAGAAAACACAGAACAGTCTAAGTCTAATCCTGACAACAGTAGGCAGCCCATACTATAAAAAAACCAGTTTTTGACAGACAATTATGTGGAAATAGGTCTTAAGAACCAGTAAGAAAGCAGGCGTTATGTAAGGACAGATAAACCTGAGAAATGAACACTTCTTCCTTTTCTTGAAAAAAGTCAAAAGAAAGGAAATGCAACAATCCTTTACCATTGGAACAGCATTACGCTAATGAACATAAAAAGATCTGATAAACAGCCCACAAAGGCAAAGGATGACTGCAATCAATTTCTGCAAGGAACCTGATGAGACGGAAAGAATGCTGAAAGAGCATAACAAGGCCTTTAGCTGTATGGCTCTTTATTGTCTAGTTTTATAGAAAATCTGGTTAGATTTAGCAATATAGCTAAATATTATTTAAAGCATAACAAAAATATATGTTTTATATATTTATAAAATAAACCAACTAACAATTCAGTGGACTGAGTATGATAAACTTTGGCACAAAACACTACTAGTACACAATTCAAAACTTTTTGCAAGCCTGTAAAACAAAACTAGACCTGTAGGTAGCTGTAGCATAATCTCAAGGCATACAACAGGCCAGGATATTTAGAGTGACAAGTCAGTTACAATGAAAAGGTACAATAACTTAGGTGGCCCTGGTTGGTTGATATCAATGTTCTTAATCGCCAAAACAAAACTCATAACAAAAATTAAATCAATACTCAAGAGTGAAGTTTTGACATTTTTTCCATGGTTAATACTAGTACCAGAATTTGAAGGAAAGCAAAACATCCAATATAGAAAAATCAAGCAGAGTTCACTGAGCCTGTAAATCTACAGATAACTTCTTAGACACTAGAAAGTCCCTAGAAGTAAACCAACAAATTATTATGCATAGAGTAATTCTTTTTCCAAAGATATATTTTTCTTAAAGGGCAATCTTAACTCACAGAAAAAGCATACTTCAATTTTAAAGACTTGAATGGCCAATATTTTTAAGCAACTTTACTGCATATTGATTCTCACTAGTGAGTACAGTGAAACTCACTAAGTTAATTTTTTTTTCTCTCCCCTTCCTATCCATTCCCAACTTTTGACAATGCACATTTCTTTAACAAAGGATCTGACCTAAGGTATTTCATTACCTCCTCTGCAATCAAAAAACCAGCAGACCAACTAGATAAATTATAAATCTTAAAGGAAATAAAAGTTGAAACAGCTGAACTATTGACTGCTGTTTGCAACCTCTCAAATCAGTGTTGGTTCAGGAAGATGACAAGTATGGCGTCAGTTTAACAAATGGACCACAAAATCCAAAGAAAAACAGAATAAGCAGCACAGTGCCTACCCTGGATAAGTTTCTAGAAACTGTAACAAAACATTATTAAAGAACTGTTAACCAACAAATGGATGTGCATAATACACCAAGTAAGAAAAGTCAACATGCTTTTGGTAAAAGGAAATCATAGCCAAACCTCCGAAAACATTAACAAGGATGTGGCTAATGGAAACACCAATTAAACTGTCTACAGAATTTTCAAAGTCATCTCTCAAAGGAAACTAGAACCAAACAGACTAGAGATCCTCAGACAGATGAATAATTGATTAAGGTATCAGGCAAGCTAGAATAAAGGCAGGCAGGCAGTAATTGATGAGTTCATTGATGAAGGTATAATAATTGGTAGAGACCCTCAGGGATCTGTGCTGCTCAGTTTGTTCAGAGTTATTTATGAATAAGCATATTAAGATAAGTTTGCTGACATTACCAAAGCATATGCAAGGTAGAAATCAGGATTCTAGTGAAGAACTGCAGAAAGACTTAAATTTTCATTGTCCAACTATGTAAATGTGAAGCTATGCACAAATGCAATGGACTCTGAGCTGGCAATTAACACTGAAGAGTAAGACTCTAGTTTTACTGGAGGTTGTTTCAAGGAAGTGTTTACTTAATGCCTGTAGCATCAAAAAGCTAATCCAATATCAAGAGAGAAAGCAAACAAAACCACACATAATTATGCCACATCATAAATCCAGCATGCCCACATCTTGAATATACTACGTTGTTGTGTTTCTCTTATAAAACAAAGATAAAATAGAATGGTTAACAAAATAAAGTTAGAGAAGAGCAAGAACAATAAGAAGTATAGTAAGAACTTGATTATTATTTGAAAAAGATGACAGAGATAGGAGTAAGTTTATGAAACAAAGGAACAGGGAATTAACTAGATGCATGTAATGAAATTGGAAGGTATGAAATTGCTCTTCACATATACTTTGAAACTTACACAATCATTTCTGAACACACAAAGAAACCTAATTCAGCTCTGCTGTTCTGATACAGGTCTGATGATGTAAGGCTTAGACTACTTCAGAGACTCCCCCTTCAAAGAAAGTCTTCATTGGAAGAGCTAACACAACCATGAATAATGAGTCAGAATCACCACAAAAACCAACCAAACAAAACCAGTTCAGTCTTGTGAAAAGTTCAGTACAAAGCTAAGGAAAATATATCCACTGTCATACAAGAAACAGGCCTACCTGACACCGAACAATGATATAGGCATTCTACAATCAATGAAATTGTAATCAAGACTAATTTTATGTTTTCAATAAAATATATCACCTTGCACATTATGTTGAATGGGTTTTCTTAATCTCAGTCTTTCAAAAAGCCTACATTCTCTCAAGAATCAAGTTTAAAAAAAATAAGTGCCAATCAATGTCATTTTTTTTAAACCTCCCCAGTTATTTTGTTTCAAACTTGGTTCTTATCCTACAAATAAAAGGTAGATTTATAGAGATGTCCTAGCAAGACTATTTAGTGGTTTCTCTCCCCCATCCACCTTTTCAGAATATGTGAGAGATTTGAAATTACAGAAATAGCTAAGCCATCTTGTTTCAATGTAAGACTCAAGTTCTTAACACAGGTGGAAGTCACTACTTAATAACAGAAAAAAAAATCTGAAAGTTCCTCCCTGCCCCTCCCTCCCCTATTAGTTAAGAAATCCAATCCACATCACCCTTCATTGCTTCACAAACTTCAGCTCAGTGAACAATTATTTGGTCTTAAGTTTCTATTATTCAAATTCTATGGCTCTTTTAGAGAAAAGTTTAAGTACTTGCAATTTCAAAGAGACCTATTTATTGATCCACTGGTGACAGAGGCAGAAAAAAAAAATGAAAAAAAAAATCATTATTAGAGTACCAAGTGATATCCTCATAGTAAGTAATGTAGATGAAAGCATTACCTCATCATGTGTGTATCTGTAATCTGCCTTCTTTGACTTCAGATCCCATAATACTACTGTTCCAGACTCAAAGCCAATCAGAAGCTGCAATAATAAGCAGATAAATTAAGTTATTATAAGGATAGGCAAAATACCATTTGAAATGCACGTAGTTCTTGTCCTGAAGAGATGCAGCATAATACTACACATAACTGCAAGTAGTTATGAAGACAAAAATTAGTGAGAGGCAGTGAAGACCTTGATGTTTGTATTTGTTATACTCCTAAAACCTTCCACCTAATACAACTGACATTTGTGCAAAATTAGAAAAACAAAAAAACAAAAAAACACATTCTTCTGAAGAGTCCTTGGAAAGCCCATCAAGTTCAAGAACAGTCAAGATTAAACTTTCCTAAGCATATTCCTTCCTGCGTGAAAATGTGGAGGTTGGAAAAGGGAACTTTATTGTGCATTTTCCTCACTGGAATTTGTTCTGCTTTGATTTGCTAGAACACACTACCTTTCCTGAAGCTCTAGGGAACAGTTCATTGTCTACAAAGAAACTATGCAATACAAATTTTCTCCAGATGTTAATCACAATTGAGATAACTGGCTAAAGGAACACCAAGAGCTGTTGAGAAACACCATCAGTTGTTGAGAAGAGAAAAGCCAGAGCAAAATTAAACAAAGTAACTTTGCAAACAATCTTTTTGCTAGAAGCAAGATTGAACCATTTCTGCAGGGAGTGAAGATCCAAATTGCTCATGATAATTGGTCTAACACATTGTTGAGTATTTAAGTGTTTTGCTCTCCTAAGTGACACTTCTCTTAATGAAAATAAAAGAGGGCCAACATAAGGAAGTAGTAAGAGTCTTGGCAGTTGTTATATAGAAGGCAGCAATGAAGCAATCTTTTGTAGCTGCTGATCTACTGTGAGATCTTTCCTTTGAGCAATGTTGCTATAGGAGAAGCAGATCCTAGCACTAAGTAGCTCACCTTTACTCCCACTTCTTTCTCCCAGCATGGACATAAAAAAAGGGAGTACTTAGCTGCTGGGATTTACTCGCTGTTGAAACAGCCTATTTCCTATGAGTACACAGAAGTGCCCTGAGAAGTGTCCTTCGTATTACAACTTAGAAAACACTCCCTTCACACACATACCATTGTAGTCAAGGATGGAGATCTAAATCAATATGGTGTATTGCCATACCTAGAGATTTTGCCTGGACAATCTTTTAAGCATGTTAAGATTTTCAAGGTATACTGTTATTTCTAGCAAGAAAAATAAGAGGATCTCCTCTACCAACTTATAGATAAAATATTTATTTCAGTGCTATACAGCACTAAAATACCCCCAAAATAATAGACACATCAAATCTAGTAAAAGACAGATAGCCTGTACCTTGCATCATATTGTTTTCAGATCTAAAACCCTTGATTTAGCTTTCCTTTATGCTTTCAACATTGTCCTCACCTACTTAATCCTTCCTTAAAAAGCAGTGGTATCTATATTTACAAGAAGTCCTGATTGAAAACTAATGTAATTAATAGTCTTTAAAGATATCCTACCTTTCCTTCATCCATGGGATTGTCACTAATGTGGACAATAGGTCCTGGGTGAGATTTGGATGACCTAAACAAGAAATATTTCCATGTAACTAAAAAATTCCCCTGCATCTCAACGATTGCATGTAATACACATTCTGCGATATAGAGTCCATATAAGCAAACTATTGACATTTCAGCATGGAGTCACTCATCTTCAAGCGCATAAACACTATGTTTAGGCACTTGGTTTTTGTCTTTTCACAAGGAAAGACTTATTTACTGATTTTTAGCAACCCAGAAAAAAATGCCATTAGCTTTACAACATCTAAATGTTTGTTGTTACAGAATTGATGAAGTTGGATAAAATGTTTATTTCTATGCTGAAAAGCAGGTCTTGCCACTATTCATAAACTGCCCAAGCTGGGCATTGTTCAAACCACCCACAGTTAAGACTTTATGTTGACTTCTTGCTATTGAAGAAAATGTACTAATGAGGAGCTGTGTTTATTTCAAAAGCTTTTGGCAAATTATGGACTTCATGTATGTTTTGAAGACAGACACAGCATTCTGGAAACAACCACACAGGAACAGCAGCACACATTACATGTTTTCACCCACAACACACTGTATTTGCATACACAAAGTAATTATTAAATGCAGAGGAGCAATGACAATATTTGCTAAGAAAATATACTTCACTCTTGGAATAGGCTTATTTAAATTCACATTTTTAGCCAATAATATTACACTCAGCATACATCAGCCCTCTTACAATGCATATGTTTATACTTTACATTTTAACCCGAAAACCGTAGAAGCAACATGTCTGCCGAAGTACCAGCCACAGTATATTTTAACATACATTATTTCTCTAGTTCTTTATCACCACAGAGAATGACTTATGTATCTTTCTACACAGTCTACTTTGTCTATTTTTATGTCTATTCCAGGCACTATGATAAAGAAGTGCTATAGGTGGAAACACATTAACAATAACACTTCACATTTATGAGAATAAAAAGTATTTACATGACAATTTATGTACTTTGATCACGTATTTGGTATAGCAAGACTCATATGGAGGCCAGTCTATGTAACAATGCCATTTCTGCAACTGATATTAATAACATCTGGGACATGTTTGTTCCCTCCCCTCAACAGAAAATACTTGATTAAACTCACAGTTCAATGGCTTTATTCCACATGATGACATAGCCTGAGAGAGTAAAAGATTCCACATTGACAATGTGAATGTTTCCTCTTTCAGTGCCCACATATAGCCATTTACTTTGGAAAGGCAGATGACAAAATGTTATCCTGAAAGAGAAAGCCACCAAAAAAAGGAGTTAGTCTTTCATATATCCTACACTTCAAGATCTACATTGCCAAGAAGTAGAAGAAAGGCAATAGGTAACCAAGAAGAAATAAGACAAGTTACAGATAGAGAAAAGTAGCAGAGACAGCACATGACAAAAGTAAGAGATGCAGACAAATGTAAAAACTCAAGACTAAACCAAGGTATTCTAAAACTATCATGACATTCAGATTAAAAAAAAAAATCACACAGCCACCTTTGAAAATTGTAATGTTGAATGTATTTTCAAGATTGCTGTCATTTTAAACTTGATACACAACACTCCTATGTTATAATTGATAAATCTCCCTTTGAAATCTAATTTCAAGTTCTAAGGAACAAAGGATTTTTAGAAGTAGTCTTATGCAGACTAAGTTGGTTTCAAGTAAGGAGACAAAGGCAGAAAAGAAAGCATAAGAAATGTAAGTTTACATGTAACCCAAAGTATTCTCTAAAGAGCAAACCTAAAACCAATCCTAAACAATTTATAAAAGTAATTTTAAAACTAGTTTATGTTTGGGGCTTATTTAAAATACAATTTAATTTTCTCCCTTATTTTTCTCTTCAGCTAGAAGAGAGTATGTGAACAAAACACAAAAGCTAATGACTGTTTGTAACAGCAGAGAACTCTTCTTTAACTATAGCTCCAGTGCCAATATTAGTATTGGAAAACTTGGTTATTTCTGTCCTCTTGGCTCCCACTTACTGTTTACTATTACTTCAAAACTGATAAGGAAATAATGTCTGATAAGGAAATAGTGTCTGAAGCTTCTAAAGTATCTGATTTTTCTATGCAGCAGAAATACTAACTTGAAATTAGAGCCTAGAAATTTCCTGGAAACTGCAAACTCTAAAACATTTTAATCTGACAGTGTCCAATATTGAAAGAAATTGCCAAATTACTTGGACTATCAAACTTCGGCTTTGAGAAATGTTTCAGTGATTAGGTAAAATAATTATTCAATGGAAATTTGTTCTGTCAGCTCTAATCCTTAGACTTTTTGTTCTTGTTTTCTCCCAGCTGGGCTCCCTTTTGCCAAATCCATGCATCACTTCACAAGCCTGTTAATAGTTATTTATTCAAAGAACAGCTTTAGATCCTTTGCATTAGATGTTGTATATACACACTGCAGTACAACAGCAAAGGCTAACAGCAGCAATGAAAAAATTTGCTAATGGCTGAAAAGATGTTAATTTGTATTACAGTTTTCAGAAGTTAACGCTTCTGTGATACTACCTGGATCAAAAGTATACCACTTTACTTTTTATATCACTAATTTCTTCCTAGTTAGAGAATGCAGCCTGCTTAAGCAAATCTGTAGTTTATCCATTTTCTAACTTCCTTGATTTTTTGTGCTTGAATATTCAAGCCAAAAGGCTGCACTAACTTTTTTTTTTCATTGATGTTTCACAGAAAAAAGGACTACATACAAGATTTAAAATGCTCTCCCAACTCATTGAGCTTGCAGAGGTTGCAACATTTTTACTAAGCTAAGCAATCTGCAAATACCACAGTTAAAAGACTTGAGTTCCCCCAACATCCTTGGAAAAAAATTTGATTGGAAGCTAAATAACATATGCCTGTACACACACTTCTTAAGCAGGTCCCAAAACCTTACTGCCCAGTACCAGAGCTCTCCCACTGGAAGCAGCTCATGGGCAGGAAGAAGAGATGCAGCAGGAAAACATAAACCCTCAGCACTCTGTGACACCACAGCTTCTTTTTGCGCCAGGACTCTGCCTGCCAGAAGCAGCTGGCAGGCAGATCAGTTGGATCTAAAAATGTGGCCTAGCAGCCAGAAATAGTATTCAGGAGCAAGGTCAGGGGCCTATCTGTCTTGACTGGTGAGTTAATATTGTCAGTTACAGTTGTCCAACACTTGCATTATGAAAACCAATTTATTTCATGCCATTTAAAGGTGTGCAAAAATATAAGTTGGAGCTGCAACTATGATTGCTATAGCAAAAAGGCAACACTCAGTGTCAAGGTCCTCAATACTCTTGATACTCTCTTTGAATATGCAACCACATTCAATCTGTATCCTCTGTGCAAGAGTTAACAAGCACTGACATGATTCCACATCAAGAGTGAATCTGAGTTGAACAAGTAACTTCACAAAATGTTTACAAACCCTCTAAAGCAGGAAGAGACTTCAAAATTGCTGGGTGCAGGCACATATAAAACATGGTTCTTAACCTTATCCTTCAAAGTGTGCTTTTACTAGTCTTCTGTAATCAGAAAAAGAGGCTTGTATGATTTTTATAGCCTAAAAGTATTCTTAGAGCTTTTATGTTTTCACTTAACTGATGACTAGTTAAATCCAAAAGGAATTTGTCACGCTGATTCTGCTATAATGAAAGAATCCCCATTTCACCTTGCATGCGGTAAATGTTACTCCATTTTCTACTATAATTTTATTTGCTATCTATTTCCTTAATAAAAGTATGTCTTCGAACTTCAATTACATTTTGTCTAAAGTGATTCAGGTAACTGCACTCATTTTAGCAATTTAGCAAATTCCAACATTAAAGTCCATGTGTTGAGCTTCCCTCTCTTCAGAGATTAAGGCTTCACCTTGAACTATGTAGATTCTAAACAACACTGGAAATGTTGCAGCCCTCTTAAAAACTTAAAATTCAGTGAAGCTACAACCATCTGAAGGACCACTGACAACATACTAGCATGTCAACATACATACTACATTCAGTGGCCTCACTTGCTGTGTTGAAAATTAGACTGAGGATTAAAGGGATTCAAACTTGTTTTGGAGGATTGTCACAGTCTTCTTGGTGGAGAGGCAGCAGTTACTTATTTAACATTTTGCCAAGGATAGGATATTTTTTTCTTTCCTCTGAAAAATGCATATTTTTCTTTCAGAATGCTATCTTCCTGCCACCACATGATTAGAATAACCTGTTCCACCCATAACATATTTTAAGATCAACAGAAGCAGAGGTTGCTGTATAATGCTCTGGTCATTTCAACAACTCAAGCCATCTTCACTCTCTCTCCCTACCCACAAATGGATACATACATACATATATATATATATATATGGAAAACACAATCAGTTGTTGGGAATAGATCAAAAGGACTACAGATACACTCAACCCAAGTAAAAAACTTTCACAAGTTTCTCTTGCACACAAACCCCAACTGCCTGAAAATAACATATCAGTCAAAAACAGAGTACCACACTCTTCCTCTCCTGTATCAAGCCATTCTGGCCAAAACCAATAGAACAGAAGCATTTATAAAAAAGTATACCAGTTTTGTGCATCTAAAGAGACAGGCTGGGACTATTTGAGCCAGTTATCACAGAAAGCAAGCTTTTGCAGGCAAAACATTCTTCTTATTATCTCCAAGGAAATCTCAGCTGCCTCTGTATTATAATACATTTTGTGAAGGGGACTGAACTTAGAGCAAGTATGGTACACAGCACTTCACTCCACATATTTCACATCCCCATACCTATACAACAACAACAAAAAAATCCCTTTATAAAAAATAAGCAGCAATGCTTTAAAGAGATCTTTTTAACCTGAAATCTACAGTTCAATTTTAAAAGAACACACAGAAGAAATTTTGCTTTCCTGTGAAATTAATTTGTAAGAGTTGAACCAACAGTTCAAAAAAAACAAAATTCTACCGAGAAAAACACAGTGGTACCCTAACAATGTAAAACATCAATAAAAGAAAAACCCTCACAAAATAACAAAATATTTCTTGTTCTTATTGTACTTAATATAATTTGTGCTATTGCTTACAGGAAAGTATGAGCAGTGACAGGAGAGTCTTTAAGAAGCCATTTGTAAAACTACTGGAAGTATTTCCTTTCTTAACTGCAGACCATGTGTCTTTTCTGATAATCTGTCAAAGGTAACTGAGAACAATCTTAATTGTGATTGTTTCACAATGTATATCAAAATAGTTATTATAGCAAGTGATAGTATTCCCTAGAGGAATTTAATTACAGAAATATCAAAGAATACCATTTACTAAATTAATATTTACGTCTAAGAAGTATGATTTTAATGGAAACATTAAGTAAAAATGACAGGCTGTTATCCTGAGTGTATTATTATGACAACAGAAATCCTAAATCAGTCTTACCTTTCCTTAGTCTACTGGTTCATGAAATGGAAAATTCTGAAGAACGTATAATACTGCTTTAACAATGCACAGTGACAAATACTTTGACAAATGACAAACACTGATAATAGATTTTATTTAAGCCTCTGAGCTATTTCTAAAACCTCAGGCTAACATTACAGGTCTGCAGTCACTGCAATAACACTGTCTCCTCAGATCGTTACTGTATATGCAAAATAAGAATTTTACAAAAAAAAAAAAGTGTTAAGCTATGAAAGTTGTATTCTGCATATCTTTATCCTCAACCTTTCATGCATGAGATAGCCACCATGCAAATTCAGAAGCTGAAAAGTTAGTCTGGACTCCATGTCTATGGTCTCTTGTCAATTCTTTAATGGGCATAAAAAACCAAGAGCCATGGTCAGAATGGCTGACAGAAGGAAGTTGTGGCTGTGGTTTTGCCAGACTGCTGCAAGGGGTCTATTTTCCAGATCTGGTAACTGCAATAAGCTTTAAAATACCTACCCATATAAAGAAGGCCTAAAGGGGAAGAACACACGCAGAGGAAGAATTTTTCTTCAATGCATCCCAAAACTGTCCCACCAAAAGACCATGTGGATAAATGCAGTATATCGTAGAAACTGGACCAGGTACTTCAATCCCATTTGTATCCAATAGCATCACTCCTAATAATGCTTCACAAAAGATGCTCACTTGAAAGGCTGTCTCTAAAGGCAGCTGAGCAGTATCTCCATTCAGTGTCTGAGTTAGGGTGTACACTAGGGGCATCAAGAGAATAACAGGTAAGCAAGAGCCAAGAACAGAAATGAAACTGTCACCACTGACCACTGGTGTGATCGATACTTGGGCCATTTAGATAATTTTCCAGAAAAAAAAAAGCAGCTCAATTTTAGAAGGTTTTTTAGGCTGCTGCCGGTATTTGTATTTTTATGATATAGTGTTCCTAATATATTTCACGGCTTATGTATTCTTTCATTTATGGAGTAACATTTCACCTCTCCATTTTAAGATGGCTTTTCAAGCTTCACTTGTACATCACTCAAAATGAGTATCCATTTTTTATTTATACACAAAGAGAAAAGGGCTACTTCACCGCTTGTAATGCTGACAAAAGACCATTGCACACATGCATTCTTAGGCAACTGATTTGAAAACCACGACTATTTTTCAATATTGAAGGAATTCGCATCAAGTATCCTAAAGATTTAAGGACCTCTTGCCACTAATAAAATCTCCTGCACCACATATTTGTAAGCTCCTGTTCATATACCTGACATGACTCAAAAAGTAACCAGACCTTTGGCATCAGAAGACACTTGGGTAGCTTGGTCTAACACATGCAGTTCAGGCTGAGCATTTCATCTGGGAAGTCACATAATGCAATTTTTATAAATAGCCACAGAGATATAGCTTTCCCACAGGCGACAGAAGAATTATACCCATCACCAACGGGGAAAAGTCTGACAGACAGGCAGAGCTTGAAGACTAAAGGTTAAATTTTGCCCAGGAATGTGGCAGTTGGCCATTATGTGCTTCATACCACTGTGAAAGTCATCACTGTGCAAGAAAAACAATAGATACAGTTTTTGAAAACTGCTTCTTGGAAACCTGAAATCTCAGAGTAATAAGACTCAGCACTTAGTACTGTCTCAGTGCCAAAAGCAGCAGAAGGCAACTGATGCAACTACAGTTCCATCAACTGCAACAACACACAGGACTTTGCATGTATGTGAAAAAGTTTTTTCAAATGAATCCAGTCTTGCATGAAAGAGATATTAGCAATCTGGAGTAAATCCACAGTTGAGAAGTTCATTTTCTCCTGCTAAATTCTTGAAACAAAATAAAATTTCTTCTAAATACATAATCCACTGAATCACCGAATAACATTTTTAAGCCTACCAGATAAAAGAAGGCCCTATGACACAATAAACGTAAGCAGACCTGGTGATCATTTCCTTTCATACTCAAGAATAAAGCTAGTTTATAAAGTTATAAAAAAGCTTAGTTATGTGTGAAAAACTTAATTGTAATATTAAACTTGTTCTTCATATATCACTGTCACTGCAAAGACTCCAAATATTTAACTTCTCAGAAGTATTATTTAGATACGTATCTGTAATCTTTCTGTTAGTTATACTACAATCCTACCCCAAAAGACATAGGGCAGAGGGGAAAAAGCCAGCCCTCAAACAAAGGTGGAAGTGAAACAGTGATATTGACGCACAGAAAGAAGAACAAGAAAGCTCCAACCAAAACCCTACAAATAATGTCTATCATCACCTGCTCTCACAGGCAAGAAAACCTGTATGTCCTCCTGCTATCCACAAAGTGGCAGAATTGATCAGTTTAGAAATCCAGAGAGGTAGAAGGAAAAATTCTCTCACAGCTCATGTCTGCTAATGCACAAGCCAGGTACAAATTTACCTGTATCCAAAAAGGTAAGGTATGAAGCATAAAAGATAGGTTTTGTTTATTAGTAAGTGGGTTTATTCACTCACTGTAGACAGAGTTTGCATTTTAAACACAACACTAAAGTTGCTGTTTACATCAGGACACAAAACCAGCAATACTTCAAATATATTTTTCTAATTCTGAATTGTGCAGTTTAATGCCAAGAAAAACAAAATCCCACAGCATAAAAGTCAACATATTAAAAATTAAACATCTATCAACGTATTCAGTTGTAAGATACACAAAACACGCCAAACACTCAGTTCTATTTTTATGCTATGATTCTGCTTCTTGTCTTTATGATAAGTCACAAAGTAAGTATACTACTTATTTTGGCATTAGAATAGGGAATTTCAGCTATGGAAGGATGCACATTCTAGATAACTAGACAAATTTTTCATAATTATACATAAAGTTGATTGGTTTGTGGTTTGGTTTGCAGTAAAAGAGACTCAAATTAGTCATCCCACACCACTTCTTTTTTTTAAATCAAGTTAGTCACTCAACCCTCTCTCAAACTGGCTCTGTGACAGCCCCTGGCTCACTAGTGATGTGTATTTGGCCTCTCACATCTTAGATCACCACAAAGTTTAATAGTCCCTGCATGGCAAGAAAACTGAAGTCAGACTGGATATCTACCTCACAACATATTTTCAATATTTACTTTAATAATAAGCATTAACTATGCTTATTTCAGAGTAAATCTAGCCTAACATTAACATTTGCTACTAGGTCAAAACCAATTTGACATGAGTCTCGCATTACAAGTAAACACACAATGTTATGTGTAGGATATTTATGTAGGTATGTAGATAATAAAAGCTACATTGTGATTCACTGAAGAAATCTTAGTGACTACAAAACCTAGGACAGTAAGTTCATACACTGAATTGTTCATTTTGCAAATATGTACTACTTCATTTGCATGACAAGTCATGCAAGCAACCCCCTCCCATGTAAGAATAATTAGGCATTATTTCCTGTTCCCTACACACCTCTTCCCACAGTCAAGGAACAGCGGCCAAGCTTAGTTTGACACTGGTTTAATATCTGCTGACCTTTATTTGGTAACTAGAACATGAAGCAGCTGCAAAATGCACACAAATGCAACAGGAACCAAAGGCTAGAAAACTTGCAAAACTATCTTGTTTTGCACTATGCTTCTGATGCCTGCCAGTAATTTCAATAGATTTGTTATACATCAAAAACTTCAATCACCAGTTCAGATGACTTGCTTTAAATTACTAACTACTGGTACAAAATGCAGCCAAGAGCTGTGAAGTCACAGTTTTTGGCCAATTTCTTATCTACAGATACTCATTTAAAGATGCAACAGAAAGCAGCATTTTTAAAGACTCCGGGCCACTGCTTTTTAAATAAATGTTTTGCTCAAATCTAAAAAGCTGCCAATTACCCAATGAAGGTATTTTCCACAGCTCAGAACAAAGTCTGTAATGGGCACAGAATTATTTAAAAAACAAAACCAAAGCCACCACTCTTTCTCACCAGACCCTGTCCTTAAAATTCATGAGTAGAAAAGCAAGAATTCACAACACTTTCCAGTCATAGTAGACACTGCATTCTGAATTAATTTACACAGTATCACAGTATGTTCTGGATTGGAAGGGACCTCAAAAGATCATCTAGTCCAATCCCCAATTTACAGGTAATTTAATACTCTAATTCAATTTTCAGGTAAGTATAATAAATACTTAACACACGACATGAGCATTTATAAACAAGATGTGTCTGTTTTCTATTCCTTATAAAATAGATGTTCAAAACAGGCCTGAAAGAAGCTAGCCAAACTACAGTACCAACAAGAGAACCAAATATGAAATCTAGAAATTGTGTTGTTAAACATTAGGCAGTAATTCTTCCATATGACTAAAAGTAGGGAATTGGCCAGAGCTGCCAGAAGGCTGTGCCAGGAGAATACAGAACTCATTAACAAGTTATAGTCTTACATGTTGTTAGCTTTTTAAAGCATAGTTCAATGGTAGTTTTCAAGACTAGAATATCCTTTAATCTGTGTAGCAAACTGCTACAGTTAGCTTTCTACACTAGAAACAATCTTCTAGTTCACATCTAATCTTTACACATTAAACTCTAATCTGGAAATAAAGTCTGAATAAAAATTGGCCTGTAATGTTGAGGTCAACTCCTATTAAACAGGACAGAAATACTGCTTTTCCACAATGTCAGCACAGTACTTGCAGATACTCCCAAACATTATTTTAAAACCTTAGCATCAACAGAGTCCTAAAGTCGATACTGATATGGCTAGAATAGTTTATTTAGTCATGTAGTAAGATTTGGTATTGTTTACCCTCCAAGGACATTTTTTCCAGTTTAACTTATTTATTCTTTTATCCAAACTAATTTCCAAGATATTAAAGCTCCCTACACAAGCTAGCAAATTAAAGCATAATTAGAGAACATATTGCTACAAGGCTCTGTTGTAGTATTCAATATTTTAAATAATTACTGTTTGAGAAGTTAGTTACCCTTATGAGTAAGTCTTAACCCCACAACATAAATTATTTAAAAGGTTTTATTAATTAGGTATCTAACAACTTGGTGCTTGTGAATTGAGAAGACCCTGTTTTATTCATGAACACTCTTGTCAATAAACTTAGTAGTGAATACACATCATAAAAATAATCTAAGCAAACCCCATGTACTTCAAATCCACGTAACATATCAAACCTATTAAGTATCATTAATTACTAAGAACCCTTTGATATAAAGACACCTATTTAGAATTATTCAACAGTGAATTTGTGCAATTCTCTGAACATCAAAATATTTCCTTAGTAATGAGATTACACTTTATTTTATAAATCTTCATTTTATAAACTAGTCAAAAAACCCCAGAATATTTGAAAACAAGTTTTGCTAGTGTTTACAGGACAAGGATGGTTTAAAACTTCCTCTCTGTTTAATTGAAGATATCCATACATCTAAGACTACACCAGCTTCCAGCAGATTTGCACGCAATCTGAATCACCTGCTCAGACATCCATTTTAAAGCATTAGTTAGAAGTCAATGTCCAAGTGTGCTTTCAGGCTGCAAATCCAAATTTTATGTTGATACTTAAGTAGGTGCTGCAGGCAAGAGAAAAGTCATTTAAGAAGGAAGGGAGAGAAAATCTGGTTTGGATAAGCCACTGCATCTCCTATAGTTGGACGATCCTCATTAATCTAGAGGTTGTGAACCGCATTTCTCTCCATTTGAGTTTCACACTGCATAAAGGAACATTGTCACTCCCTTGGGGTACAGAATTTTGCTCTGTCAGAGCTTTCTGGTTTGTGCATAACAGTTTAGAATCACAGAACAGTTTGGGTCTGAAGGGACCTTTAAAGATCATCTAGTCCAACCCACCTGCTGCAGGCAGGACATCTTTCACCGGACCAGGTTGCTCAAAGCCCCATTCAACCTGACCTTAAACACTTCCAGGGATGGGGCAAGCATAGCTGCTTTGGGCAACCTGATCCCATACCTCATCACCCTCACAGTAAAGAATTTGTTCCTTATATCTAATCTAAATCTACCCTCTCTCAGTTTAAAACCACTACCCCTTGTCCTACCCCTACAAGTCCTTGTGAAAAGCATATCACAAGGATCATAGAAACAACCCCAAAAGGGACTTAGAACCCCTTAGTCCTTTTCACCCTCAAAAATCTAGTAATCTGCATTTATGTTACTCCTGACAGATTTGTTTATAACCTGTTCTTTAAAACCACAAGGTTACTCCATAACCCACGCAACAGCCTGCTTAGTACTTTGTATGACATTACATTAGGAGGTTTTACATAAATACTTAAATTGCCTTTTTATATTGCTACCCAATACTTAAAGCTTAAATACTTTCTGTCCTATTCAACACAGGTATAAGTCTGATTATTTTGAGTTCTTTCTAGTATCCTTTGAGCTCCCCAAGCAGTCCATCTCTGACACATGTTGTTCAAAAGCAGGTGAGACTTTACGCATAATGGGAAAAAAAAAAAAAAGGCTACTTCCCAAAAGGGAAGAACTATTCTGTGATTTGTTATTTAAGGAAAAAAAAAAACCCAAACACTTTTGCAGAAATGTAATCAAATCAACTGACCTTGTAGAAATTTAATCTAAAATGTCTCCCTAGCTTGCTTACAATGCTGTTATCCCAGTCTCAAAATTGTTAGTCAAAATGCATGTTGTTTTCAGCTTCTGATAAACACAGGAGGTCTAACGCTGCAGAATTCTGATTTACATCAAGGGGAGAAAAACTTCCAACTAAAAATTTGAACTAGTTTTCCTGTTTTTTTGCTGTGCACACGTACACACATACACACACACTTTCTTTTGTTCCAAAATTCCTTTGGAGACATACATTGAAAGTCGTCTGTCCTTACACCTTTTAAAGATAAGAAAACGGATGTTCAGCAATGTAACATCTAAAGTGATAAAAAGTCATCTCAGTTGAGGTCACTAGTGGGTCTGCTCACAAGTACTTTGGGCTTTAACAGCCTGCAACACCAACATCTAATGTAAATCAAATTTCAATTATTTAAGTTATAAATTGGACTGCATTAATAAATCTGATCTTACAATAGCACATAGTGTGATGGTAATGGGTAACACAACAACAATCTAGTCCCTACCGTTCTCGGTTAAATTTGAGTGAATGAAGTATAGCAGGTCTCTTCTGACGTAAGTTCCACAGGTGTAAGGTATCATCAGCCAAGGCACTCACAAGAGCTCCCTATAAGAAAATAAAGTTTTAGTCAACTTATTTTCATAAACATAACAACAGGATATCAACATCACACCATAAATATATTACATGTTTACTTCCTGGATGATAACAACATTAATAAGCATGCGTTTCAACACCATAGCACAGATAAGTTCTAAGTAGTAGTTACAATGAGTTAACTGATGTGACCACATAAAATCCAGCTCACATTTGGTTCAGTTCTACACTGAGGGGTGATGGGGAAGGAGAAGCTTTTTGAGCACATCAACTCCCTCATGCCCATGTCTGTAAAGAAGTTAAGCAATGAATTCAGCTGCTAATATCTATGAGCTGACAAAGCTAGTGAGGTTTGATTTCTCCATTCCTCTGAGCTAGAAAGTTCCTCTACAAATCTGGTGCCGGCTAGCTCCAGAACAGCCCTGCTGTCAGATTTCAGCTGCTACATTCCTAGAAAAGACATACCTGAAATTTCCAAGGGACCAGATTAGGGATAATTGCTCAGCTCACATCTAAAAGAGTAACTATCAAAACAAAATTAACTACCTACTTAAACTGTTAGTAGTATTGAAAACATACTTTACTACTTCAAGAGATGACTCGCCATGTTCAGTGATGTAAAAAAATATCACTAGGGAAAAAGTTCTTCCTTACAGCAAGACGACTCTAGAGACAAATCTTTTCAACAGTAAATCAAATATTCTCTAAAATTAAAAAGGTTTATTTACGATAGTTATTAGTGTTTGTCACTCATTCATTTCCATTAGCTAATTTTTATGCTTGTCTAATGAGAAATTGAAGAAAATACACTCTATATCTTCTCTGAATTATAGAATATGTACAACATTTTACTAACCTCATTAATCAGGAACTGAAGCTGGATTACTGCAGCTCCACTGTCATGTTGGCAGTAGCATTCAACTCCTGGTCGACCAAAGCTGGAATTGGTGGCATTAAGGAATAACGGTTGTATGTGACATAAGAACAACAAAAACCATAACCAACTTTGTCACTTGCACTAATATCACATTCAAACAGGTTAACATCCTGGTTCTATCTAGTGCACTCAACATTGAACAGCAGAGATCTGAGTGATCACCAAAAAATAATTTATAAACACCACAAAATAACACAAAAAAGTTGCAAGGCTCATCTTATTTATCCCCATGGAATACAATAAATAACATATAAGTGCTAAATGTACACATATTAAAGAATTCTTCATCAATGAGAATCATAACGGAGACTGATGGAGTTATTTTAGTAGTATTAAATATCAGGATTAGTATAAAAGGAAGTTGATATAAATAAGCATATAATAAAATGATCACAATTGTCAAGTGCTAAAGGATCTCTCTCTCCATTTTCAATCATTTCTATTATTTCCATTATTCAGGACAGCTGAATAATCTAAGTTAAAAAAAATTGCTGTGACAGAGATTAAAGATCAGTAGCCAAAATACAGAGGAGTCAATGGGAAATCATGTATAAAGTACATTTCCAGGATCTCTGTATCAAGACTTCCTGGATTCACATCAACTATGAGATAACAAAAGTTTGTTCATTTTCCCTCCCACACATAAACCAGTCCTATACTGACATAATAAATATCAAACAGAAGCAGCAGGAACACAGTTCTTTCAATTCTCCATACTTGATTCATTAATTAATTGCAAAGCTTCTGTATTTAAAATGTAGTCATCCTCTTTCTTCTGATTTGAAATTAAGGAAATTCTCAGCCTCTAAGAGACAGAGCAAAAATAACACAAGTCCAGATGAATTACGGAAGCAGTCAGTATTTCATCATTATAATATGCCCAGGGTTTCTGGAGTATAATTTGTCAAAGAGCTAAACATCTCCTTGCTTTAAACAGGGACCTTAGTTTTTGGAAGAAAGGAAGTAATTCCAAAGATGCATGCAAAACAGATGTATGCCAAATTTGTTCTCTCAGTATACACTAGAAATTAATAAAACAGTACAATTCTCAATCATTCTGCAGATCTTCCATTTACTGAGAAATTGTTGATCAAAACCAAAGCAGATGCAAATACACTTAAAAAAGATATACATTCACACTAGAGAGACAGTCAAACAGTTGAAGATACTACCAGGTTACATGCAAACCAAAACTGAAACACACATCCTGCTCAACCTCTAAGCTGGTAAGATAAAATGTAAGTGGAACTAACATGGGAACAAGTCTGCTTCACCACAATATTTTAACTTTTAAACTTCAATCACATTCTTCTCCTATACTACTGAATCTGCATAACATCCAGCTAAGTGATGAGAGCTCCACTAAACAGATGTTGAATAATCCAGCAAACTTAATACCAGCTTTCTCCCCTGAACAGAATTAGTAATTTAATTTTGTGCTGGCATGGAAGGACTTAAACAGCCAGCTTGCCTCACCTGTTTTTTCCCTTGTATTTTAAATTCTTACCAATGTTTCCTGTACAAGTCATCTGCATATCTGTATTCCACTGACAACTTATAGCTGTCAAAACAAGGAAAGAAACACAGAGCTTAAAACTCAGGGAATGGTGGGGGGTGATGTTGTCCTCATAAATGATATCCTTCTAAAGAATTCTGAACTCTTTTAATGTAAAATCATTGCTTTTGCATTACCTATGTATTGGCTACACAAATTGTCAGATTAGAAAAAATATCCCCACAAGGAACACCAGAGCTTTCAGAGCAGATTTGCCTCAGCCTTGCTCATGCTTTTGCATTCACTTGAACTAATAATTATTTGCAGAAATATACAAAAAGCAATATCTGAAAAATAAATTCAGATGTTTACAGGAAGTGAATTTTAAAACTTGTTATTCATCTGCACTGACATAGGTAGCTTTCTAACAAAAGAAGATTTCTCCAGGCCCTCCCTTGAACATCAGCTTCCAACAAAATTAAATGTAACCCTTGTTAATCCATCCACTCATGGTTTACTTGGAAGTGAGGCTTTACCTTGCCTCAAAACAAGAGGAGTATGACCCAGAAAAACAGAGAAGCCCATGGATTCCTCATGTTACTCCAGCCTCAAATTCTGTTCCTCAAATGTTTTCTTTAAGCACTTCTGATGCAAATATTTCTGGAAACCCTGTTATAACTAGTCAGTAAAAACTTCAATATTAAGAACATGTGAACATTTCTTTAAACAAAAACATTCTTTTGCATTTTCCATGGCACTTGAACCAGGTCCTCTCTAGAAAGCAGTAAGTATGCAGCACTGGGAATAAGTTCACACAAGCTTTAAACATTCAGAGCAAGTTTCTTCTTTTTGACAAATTAGTGGAAGCCTCCTATGCAGATCTGAAAATAGAGTTTGGCCTCTTTTATAGTGCTTGCAGTTATAAAAAAATAAAAATAGTCCTTGCAGCTAGTACCACTTATTTTCTTTACCCAAGGATTATGTCATCTTCACTTTTTCACCTAGTAGCTAAAATTATTCTTCTCATCTCAAATTAATATCATCCTCCTAACCAGCATTAATCTTCTTTTCTAAAGCCTCCCAGTTTTGCAGAGTATGCCAAGTTGAGAAAACACGTCACTTAAATACTGACTGTAGAAGGATAATAATACACGTCCATTTCAGTACATATTCAGCGTTTTTCAACTACAGAAAACACGCAGCATCCCATGGAATGCAGTTCATCCAACTCCTCTATACTAGTGTATGTGTGCTTCAGGCAAGAGACCTCGCTGTGCTAAGCAGTGATCAGCTACCGCATAGTAGTCCCCAAAGCAGGCAACAATTATAATGAACAATGACAAGATGGGCAACGCTTTTAAATTTTGTAGACAGGAAAAACTCTCTGCCAAAGTCCTAGGGTAACACCAGAGGAAACAGTCTGCTCTGAGCAGTTTTCTAATCAAAGACTCATCCTTCCTCCTTCACTACCAAGCATTTGTTTGTACTATTCCTGCTTCATCCCCTATTCCAAATACGAACCAACAAGAAAAATTAACAACTTCTCAGCTGTACCTTTGAATTTTGCTTCTGTGTGCCCCACTGTGATTAGGAAGTTAACCCTGGGAACACTAGCATTTCACTGTCTTCTCTGCATGTCTTTTTGAAAAAGCAAGTAAGAGACAAGAGCTGCAGCTAAGAGAAAGAAGAGATAATGTACTGAATACCACAAAATCAGTGTTCACTTTCATAATTGCTAGAAATGCAGGTCATACATAAGAAAAACACAGTATCATGCTAAATTAATATCACATAATGACAGATTTTGCCTTTTCTCACAAAATAATAGTTTTTCCAAACAAGCTTCAGACCTAAGGTGACACTTTTTTTTCCACGCAAAATTAAAGCATTTCAATTAGTGATATGTGAGTTCTCTCTACAAAGTATTATTTTAAACTATAAAGAATAGTAATATTTTTTATTTACATAGAAGCAACTCAGTGCACATCTGCCCTTAAAAGTCACATTTTGAAAGAGAAAACTAAAGCCAGACTATTTATGACAGCCTTAGAAGAGCACTCCTTTTAAAATACTTCTCTAAGTTACTCTAATCCAACCTAGGTAATATTGATTGGATGGTTCTCACCTGTGGTTGACCCAGCTGACATATGACACAGTTGCAAAAATGTTAGCTATTAATTCAATCCCAAGCATAAATCAGTTATGTATGCAGGGACATATTTATCATATAAATTACCTTCCAAACCACCATCACACAGTTATTTGCATCTTCGTGTCATTACACTGCTATGAAAAGTTTTGATGGTACAGCACAAGGTACAGACCATGTTTCTGTATCAGATTTGCCACTGTTACAATAGCTGAAGATTTTTAATACAGATCTGAAACTAACAGCTTTAAAAATTAATTCCTAGATATTCTCCAAACTGTACCTGTAACACCTCACAGTATTTAAACACTTGACAATTTTGATGCAAAAGTATCGGTCTCTGACTGGAGGAACAAACATACCACTGACCTGAATAACTCTAAGGGCAGTAGATTACTCACTGTATTCTTAGGTATACTGGTCTGTAGCATATAGCTTGCCAGGACTGCATATTATACCTGCATGTTTTACTACAGTCATTGCTATATAGCAGTCTTCCACTTAATCACACCATGAATTATTTTCATAGGCAGCAATACCACCACTTATTTTGCACACACTTATGTGTGCTTTGATTGTGGTCCCCAAAAATTAACATAGAAAAAAAACCCCAAAACAAACAACCAAAAACTCTCAGAAACAAACAACCAGAAAAAAAAAAAAAAAAAACAAACCACACAACACACACAATGATAGCAAGATTTCCAAATAGTATTTTAAGTATATAAAGATTAAAAGTCTGTCTGGTATTACTCACCAGTGCAAAGTCTGAATACAATCCAACAACAGACAAAAAACAGGCTTAGGTTACATCAAGTTACAGAACAGTATGAAGTCCTGGTGATACATCTAAGCAGGACTAAAGCAGAACAAGTGTAGCTTCAGGCAACTTTCCTGTCAATCTTACCTGGGTCTAGACCTAATCAAAACTATTACTTGCACACACAAAAGCATGATCTCTCACAGAAACAACCTCGAAGAACAATCTATAAAGACACATACTATTTAACAAGGGAGAGCTAGTCAGAAAGTACTACAGTCAACTCTGTCTACAAAACTACCTTTGACCTTTCACATCCATGCATTAGCAAACAACATAATGTAAAAGTTCACTAAATACTTCATAACAACCCTGATATGGTATCATATCACTATTTCTCAGCAACTTCAGGATTAGAGTTTCCTTCTAAAGCTTTAGGCTTGCATTGCACCTTGCTGTGTTTATATCACTCAGCTAAGTAGGTCTTTATTCTTCCCCAAGTCTCAGTATTTACATCTGCAAAAGTATACAACAATATTTATTAACATTTCAGATCTACTTTCACATATGTAAATAACAGGACCAAGCAAAAACAAACTAGGGCTTCAGAACTGAGATTAAAGTTCACCAGGTGGAAATACTATCAAATTACTGATAACAATTTACTATGGGAATTCCAGCTGGACCATGATGATGCCTTTTCCGGCCAGCTAAGGAGAGCGAGCAGGTAAGAAAACAGGATAAGAGAAAGGAAGACATCAGTCACAGACAGAAGACACTGGCTGCAACTTCCGTGCAAATACAGCACTTGTGAATTAGCTGACATCTAGATACAGTCTGACCTCATTTCTTGGACAGAAAAAAAAAAAACCCAAACAAAACAGTCATTACATATCATACTTGGGAACCAAATCAGGTGTCCCTAGAGCATAAAGAAATATAACTTCCATGAAATTAGAAGAAAAAAAAAAAAATCTACATTCAGCTTCGTTCTGTTAGTCATAAGAATGAAAATAACGTGAGGCACCTCAGAGATGAAGAGACTGGGATCTCAGTCCTGGAAGGTTATCAGAAGGTTTCTTCCAAAGGTTTTCCCTTCTCTTGGAGAAGGATGGAGGGGAAGACAGGAAGATGAACTGGAAGAGATCCTTTCTACACCAAGATACTGAAAAATGCATTATTTTTCTCGTTTCCTAGGAATGTTAACATTATACAAAGTTCAAAAATGTTTTTGAGAGAGCAATGGTATTGACTGTTCAGCACTTCTTAAAATAACAATAAAAGTTGAGAAGCTGCATTCTGATACTCAATGTCTGTCCAAAAAAGTATTTCAGATGCATTATCATAAAATTATTTAATACCATTTGAGTACGGCAGCTTGTACAGGCCCTGACACTCATAAGAGTTCACACTTCCCGAAGGAGGTGGGGAGACTGTCCTTTGTCCTTTTCTGTTGGGAGGAAGAGGGCAACAACAGGTACGGTATTTAAACAGCTGACCTTAGATGTTATTACAAATATATTAGCTTAAAAGGTTGCAGCAAACAACTACTATGGCTGTTTGCTACTGCAGCTCTAGGAATTCCAGTGAACTGGAGACTACACAACTGCCTGGAAGCTGAATTTCTCAGCTTCCAATAACATTAGTTCCTGCATAAATGTAGATCAACATCCTTAAGTATTCACTTTTATATAAAACAATGCTCAGCTCCTTTAAATGCCAGAAGCCAATTGATTTGATGTTAACTTAAAAAAAAAAATAAAATCTTGGATTGATGGGGGCAAAAAGGAGACCTGTTTTGAAAAGTACCGAAGTTCACAGATCTCAGTTAAAGTTCATTAACTAGTTTCTGCGGACAGGAAATTGCAGCAATTGCAAAGCACAAAATCACTTTTTTTACCCTTAACATATATATTTCAAAATTAATCAATTCTTGAACTAGATTGCATAGAAATCAATGAGGAATGTGTAAAGAGCAGCTATTTATATCTCATCTGTTTTCTAACAATAATAGCTAGGAGCCAAAGTACATCTTAAACTTCAAAGTTGCTTACATAGATATCCATAAATACAGTATTTCCCAAACAGCTAGGAAAAGTGCCAGCATGTTTTCTGTAAAGGCTCTATTTGGTAGAATTTTCTCAGAGCTGCCAGTGAGAGGCAATCATTCGTTAAAGCATTTTGTAATTAAGTAGTACAAATGCAAACAGGATTCAAAGTATGTGATTTAAAAATCAAACAAGAAACAAAATTGGTTTTAAGGATAATTTTCTATATGCACAATTCACAGACAGTAAAACATGTTAAATTAAAAGGTAAAAACATCAATTTAGACTAAACATAGCACTTTCAAAAAACTAACACTGCTACAGGCTTTCCTTGATTTTACTTGGTTTTGTGATCCAAGTTCTACTACTTTCATCTAAAAGCTGTATTTCAGCACTAACAATGCTAAGAAAGTGATTAGTCTGGTACTTTTTTGGGATGAGATGGAAGGGAAGGAGAATGGTAGAACACAAAAAAGTAGTAAAGTGCTACAAATATATCTGCAAATGGTTCCTCTGACTACGCAAAATGCAGTGAAATGGGTGGTAATCACTAACTCAAAGTTTTTTCCAAAGACTATATAAAGTAAACCCAGGAAATAATTATATATTTTGAAAGATCTTCATCAAAATTCAGAGACAAAAATATTTGTATTCTGTTGTATGCTTTCAAGTCCTGTTTGCCTATCTTCTATTCAAACCAGTTTAATTTTAATGTCAAATATTAACATGTTGTTACAAATACCTTAGCTCATCTATCCTTTTGGTAGCACATACTATATCACAATATTGATAATTAACAAGGCTTTTCTTCTTATGTCCATAGCTTCTCGGCCAAGAGAAGCATGGCCATTCTATGCTCCTAGAACTGAAGAATACTTGGACTAAGAATGATGTGTCTTCCCAGTGCCCAAATATTTTGTACAGACATTGCCAACAGCAGTATTAATAAACGTAATGTTCTGAAGCATAAAGAACCATAGATATTATCTAATAAGAAGGACAATTTAACATTTCCAAAGAACAGCACCAATCCTTGCCCAGTCAGTTATTGTCTGCCAACACTGATTTCTGACGGCAAAGCAATTCTTTGCTAGGTCCAGAAATCCCTCTTCATTCACGGGGACAATCTAAAATACTCCCCTTAACTCTTGTCTGCCAAACAAATCCTCTTCAGCTATTTTCAAGTCACTGACTACTGGATATTCATGACCGAAGACACTACCTGTAATCACTACTCATTCCATCTCAACTTTGTTCAAATATGAGCCCATTCTTCAATCTCCTCCACACCAATGCATAAGTAGAGAGACATCTTCAATCTTCTTCATTCAAAATGACACCTTAAGACTTAAAATTAGCCTCAAACATATGAGCTACCAATAATTATCCTCTCACTGCTATGCCAAATATTTTGCAATATAGTCTTTGTAAGAACTGTTTTCAGCTTTATTTTAAGGTTCCTCCGGTTCCACTACAACATAATTTCTAGTTTTGCAAATCACAAAAGGAACTGAGATAATTTTTCACTGCTACCAAAGTAGCGGTGATGATCTTAAAGAAGCTTTGCTCAAAATTGCCACCAGAAATGAAAACCAAGGTATTAATAGCATTAAAGCAATTCAGTAGATGGCACTATTTCACCAATATCAAAAGAGGAAACTATGTCCTCACATAAACAAGGGGTACCTTGGAGCCAGAATTGTGTTTTGTTGTGGTTTTTTGTTTGTTTGTTTTAAATGCAAAACCTACTCCTTAAAGTGTTCCTTAATTTTTTTGTGCTTTTAATACAACTTGGAGAAATAGTTCATTACATTCCAAAATATTAAGAGGAATTACTACATCTTGTTGAAATACCTTTAGTTTTACTTCACTATTTTGACTGCAAATCTGTGCTATTTCACATAGCTCCATTTCACACCACAAAAATAGCTGCATTTCAGTGTTGCATTAAGTGTTATTTCTGTGGCTTGTGTTTACCAGAAAGGCAACTTGAGACGGACTATTAAAAGGCTGACATTGTCCCTAGAAGTTGCTTATGCAATCTTAATTCATATCTCCTCAAATGTATTAAGGTCATTTGTTTTTAAAAGTTTATGATCTATCTCAACATAATTAGTAAACATTTTGCATTATTTGGCTTAAATTTTACTTAAAAATATAGTAAAAAAAATAGATGGTCATCAGAAAAACCTAAATGAAGTTGACAGATTATAAAAATTGGCATTAAAACATGCGGTTCTTCAATACTATTAAAATGTGAAGCCCAGCATTAAAAATCTTAAATCTTTTTTTTTAAACTTCGTTGCTGATGCCACCTTGGATTCTGCAGTTTGCTCTTCCTCAGTGTAGCTGAGGTCTTCAGCTGGGTCCCTCCTTTGGCCTCAAGCAATGTACCACTCCATAATGCTAAGGAGTTCCCACGAGAGTATAAACACAGAGCTACTGTTTTATACGGGCTGTGGGATGTCAGTAACAAACAGCTTTTATTACCACTGGGAAGGGGATAAATCAGACAGTGTTATGAGATCTCCAAGTACCCACAGCTCAGTTTAAGACTGCGAAAGGATGGAAAACAGACCATCAACAGAAAATAACAGTCCAAAGTAGTTCTCCTATGCATCTTTCCTGCAGTTTTTTTAGTAGGCATTTTAATTGCTAGGTGGAGAGAATGTATTACCTTGCAAATTTAGCTTCAGTGAGACTTTTATTTGACACTTTAGAGACCCTGCTAATCTCTTAGCCTTGTGTACTTCCAGTTCCTGTCAGATTCCAAGTAACGTCAATACTTCAGGCTGTGTTCATCTGCCCTGCTATTAGAAAAACCATTTCATTTGTCAGGTACTAGCAATTTCTGAAGGTGAAGAGCAATTTGATCAACTTTGACAGAAGTGAAAGAGTCTTACAGGTAATACTTTGCTATAAGTTCTAGGGAAGTAGGAAGCTGAGAAGGGAATATCCCGTCAGAAGGAGAAAGGCGGAAACAATCACAACATCCCAAAATACAGGTTCTGTATAAAATGCTGCAATCACAGGAAACATTTCAAAAGTTACACACACAGGTAATTATACTACAAGCTAGAGTCATAGGATAGCAGTTTTCACAGATAAAATCCTTCTTTAGATAAAAGTTTCCAAAATAATGAATATCTATAAATTACAACTTGTTTACTATAACTGAAACTGTTCCAGTTCCAAGGAAAAAGGAAGAGGAAACTCCATTCTCTTCACATGATGGCTTGAAGAAAAAGTTATGTAGGGCAAATTGCAGTTTTGAGCCCTCCAAAGATGCAGAGCTGTATCTGTTTATGCTGCTTAGCACTTCCAAAGTTTCTTTACAATCCTGTAACTTAATTGAAATATCTAGCAATAATTCTGCAAGAATGAGATTGTCTTTAAAAAATACACACACTAAAATGTAATAGTTTGATCTATGATTTATTAGGAGAGAGGAAAGGATTAGGGGGGTAAAGAACACTAAGCATTTGTCTACACCTGCTGCATAGCCAAGGAAAGGCTGAAGAAACAGGGCAGTGGTTTTCCCCAGTGCTGCTGTCCACTTCACTATCACTCTGTTTCCCAAATGCCAAGAGAAGACATTCACATTTCCACTGTTTCTTCGTCTTTAATAAAGGACAAGAAGGAGGCAAAGTAAAGACTCAGTCTGCACGAAGATGTGCTTAAAGAGAAATACAGTTGGATTCCTCAGAAAACTACCTTCAAAATGAGAGTTGAAGTACAAAACTAAGGAAGTTTGGAATTTTCTTTTTAAGCAATTTGGGTTCCACTGGGATGCTCAGCAACTTTACACGAGAGCCATCCAAGAGACTGAAAGTGCTACTACTTAGTTTAAAACAAAAACAAAAACAACCTAGCAATCATACATCTTTGTACATCTTTCAAAAAAGAAGTAACCCCGTCATCATCATTAGTCACAATATTGACCCCACAAACAAAATTAAAAAAAATAATAATAATCATTCACTGTTTGAGGTAGACTATCACCACAGTCCAGAGCTTTACTGAGGTTTTAATGTCAAAGCTTGAAATTACAGGTATCAAATAGACAGGGTTCCCCACCTTCTCTAGGGAAGTTTCCAGCTGTGGAAAACAGCACTCCAGAAATGCCATAACATGAAAACATCCAGCGGCTCAGACAAAAGAAAAGTATTGTCTGGAACAGGACTCTTCATCCAACCTCAAGATGGTTTCTAAGCACCAAATCCAGATCTTTAAAATCAACACTGCATTGTAGCACAGTCAGTTCACACCTGCTTTGAGTCAGGAGAACCTGCAGTGATCTGGTGTGATTCACTGCTTAAAATGTTTTGATTAAAAGATTTTTAATGTTTTGACTGTCAGACATCTTTTTCTACTCAGCAAGAAAAAATTAATTCATCTTGAAAGTTCATTTCTGTACCACCTTCCATCAAAAAATACAAGAGGAAACCAGCTGATGCAACTCACTGGAAGTTGCAACATGTGGAAGTTTTACATATACGCTGCATGGTGAGAAGTGAAAACAAAGGAGACTCAGATATAAACTGGAACAGTAAGCATTTAAGTTGATATGTGTAAGACTAAATCACCTGTTATGTTCATCTAAGAAAGAAAAACAAAACCAAACCAAACCTCAGGAGAAAACTAGCTTCCAAGAATTGGCTAGAAAAGTTCAAAGGTAATAAATGCCGTCTTTACAAGGTACCATTCGAAGAGCATTTCTTCTTTCAAATGATAGCACAGCAGAACTACAATCTTCAACAGGAACAAATAATCCTGTTGTATATTTACAGTGGGCAGTAGCCCTGTGTGAACTGAAAACCAAAACAAACAAAAAAAAGCCACAAAAAAAAGCAAAGCATTAGACTTCCTGATGTTAAAAATTCTACTGGAGCTAAATTCAAGTCACATACGTATTAAGAGAAAAAATCAAGTATATTTTCTCCTTACAAAAAGAGAATCTTTACTGGCCAACTGCATGCAGATTCACTCTGATTCCTTGAAGCGTTACAAGTCTAGAAGTGTTTTGCTTGTAAAGCATCCCAACTTCTTTGGAAAAACACTATAAAAAACCCCGACTGACATGCTAGCACTGCAACCTTAAATCTGATTACTACTAATTTTTTTCCCCTATGAATGCCCAGGTTCACAACTTCAGCCCCCAGGAAAGGCTGAGAGAAGCTGGCTGTTCAATTACGAATCATCTACACATTCATACACACATTCCAAGTCTGCTCGACTCCCTAAACTTGGTGAGTTTGCAGAGAACAGGTAGTGTTCAAATTCACCGTGCAGCTACAAGGCTGCACAGTCGGGACAAAGAAACATTTCAGTGGAATCAAGCATTATCCCCCCTCACAAGCCACAAATACACAAACTCAATCCTCTTCAGGCAGAGAAGAAAGAGTTAAATCAATTACCCCAGGCCACCCAAGATGGCCTCTTCCAGGAAAGATACATTCTTAGAAACTATTCATGGACAAGAGCTACAATTAACTCTATTGGAAGCAACACTGTACTAAAGCACATCAGAAAACTGTAAAAGAGTATTTTTGGAGAATAATTTAGTGAGAAAAAGAAATCTGTCACATACAGACACTGAAAATTGCCTTTGTTTAAGATAAAGACAGACTAACCAGGTTTCAAAAGACAAGCAGAGATTATTTCTATTAACTAAATAACTATTTCTATTAACTAATAATTTCTGATAATCCAAAATAGCAACTATAAAATCTCCTCAAATACAAGTGAAAAAAGGAACATTAACTACTGGCCTATTGTACAAATCCAGAATGAAGTCTCTTTTACTAACAACCACCACAATAGACTGATACATGCATTCCAGTCAAACATCAACAAAAATAGTACGCTGAATGTCATTTATTAATTATCCTTTAAAAAAAAAGTCGGCAGTAACATTCCAAATAACATCTATGACCACCAAGCTACTAAGATACTTTAGACTATTAAATACTCTTATAAGTCCTTATTAGAAGCTGAAATTAATATTTATAATTATTCAGTACAGTCATACAGAATGCACTTACACTGATCATTTTTAAAGATTCGCCATTAATGCACTAAGACAACACTAACAAATAACAAGTATTCCCAACTGAGTTTAATTTCATCAGAAGTGAACTCTCCCCAAATTAAGTGCATTTGTACAACTTACAATTATGTTTTAAATGTACTGTAGCAGACTACAGAAGTTACAGAATACAGAAGATTCTCTGCTTCTGGGGACTGTAGAACAAACTATACTGACAAAGTTTTCAAATTATGCTCTTTTTTTAACCTGTTTTGTTACTGAAATATGCTAATTTTTAGTTTGACACTAAACATAATTTCAGGAATATTTTGCAAGAACAGCCTCTTTGGATGAGCTTTCATGCAGCAGGTGACATTATATTCTTGAAAATGCCAACCCATTATTCTGTAGATTAGAACAGCGAGCGTTAGTAGCATCTTCTTTGTCAAACTGCATGCAGCTCCTGTAAGGCATGCTATGACATTTGGAGAATGGCACAAATTAGCTTTTCCCCTTTAAAACTTACTCAAGGACACTGTTTTCTGAACTTGCCCAGCACTCTGTTCTAATTGCAACAGTAACCTCCACTGCAGACAAAAAAAGGGAAGACAGAGAACATTATCAGATCACAGTGTAATTACCACACTTGAGTTTACAAAGCAGCTTCCTTCAAGCTAAAACTCACCACTATACCACACCCATACTCTTGGCATTTTATGTTGTATCATACCACAAGAACATTTCATCAACCATTCAGGCATCTGATAAATTTTACTTAAGTAGCAGACATTATTTCTTTGCTAACCAACTACAGAAGCAGTTTTAAGTTTTATTTATAAAAGTAACTATAATGCAAAGCACTGAGTTGACATGAAGAAGTTTGTGGAAGGACTTAGGGGTGCTGTCAGATGAAAGCCTGGACACAAGCCTGTAGTGTGCACGTGCAGCTCAGGTGGCCAACTGTATCTTGGGCTGCATCAAATGGAGCATGGCCAGCAGGTTGAAGGGGGTGATTCTGCCCTGCTCCCCTCTGGTGAGACCCTGGTTCAGCCTGGAGAAGAGAAGGCTCTGGGGAGACCTTATGGCAGCCTTTTAGCACTTAAAGGGGCCTATAAGAAAGATGGAGAGACACTTTCTAGCAGGGCCTGTTGCTATAGGACAAGGGATAATTTCTTAAACTAAATGAGAGGAGATTCAAGCTAGACATGAGGAAAACTTTTTTTTTTTTTTTTTTTTTTTTTTTGTTACAAGGAGGGTGGTGAAACATTGGCACATGTTGCCCATAGAGGTGGTAGATGCCCCATCCCTGGAGACATTCAAGGCCAGGTTGGAGAGGGCTCTGAGCAACCTGATCTAGTTGAAGATGTCCCTGCTCATTGCAAGGGGGGTGGACTAGATTACTTTTGAAGGTCCCTTCCAATCCAAACTATTCTATGATTCACAATTACGGAATTCTTTCTTCTGACAAGAGTCAGCCAGACTATGAGTTCCAGAGTCACCACACTGACTCAAGCCAGAGGCCCACACAGCCCAGCACTGTCTCCTACAAGAGCAATTGGAGTTATTTAAGGAGAGCACGCAAACCTGGCTGTTCTTTGTGGCTATTCCCTTTCCACACCCAAACCAAACAATCCTGGTGGATAAGACACATTAGAAGAAAACTCCCAGTCTAGTACCTTTAGTATTTGCTTAAGGAGCCAATGTCTGCGAATTTGTCCACTCCCCTCCTGAATGCACCAGTATGGCCTGCTGACACCAACTCCCACACACACAAGTTCTAGAATTTCACTAATTATATTCAAACCAAAAATTGCTTTTTATCTCTTAAATCAGTTTAATAGTACTTCAGGGACAACCCCCTAGATTTTGCACTGCAAATTTGCTAAATGACATCTCAGCATGCATTTTAAACAGTGTCTGCTTGATTTCACAACCCTTGATCGTATTTACTTCTCCTCCTGCTCTCTAAACTGAGACCAAGTACTATTAATCCCCTTGTAAGACAGCCACTCTGTTCTCAATAATTCTAGTTTCCCTCCTCTAAATCCTTGCCACTTAAAATGCAAAGAAAAGGAAAACATAGGTCTCAAAATGTGGACACATGATTGTTCTATAAGACAGCAAAATGATGCTTTTTTGTTTGCAATGCTCTTCCAAGTTTGTGGGGCAGATTTAGCAATTACAAATCAAAAAGCTAAGTTTCAGCAGTATCCACTTATCTATCAGTTTGAAGCTTCTACTGCTGTGACCCTTATGTCTCAAAGACCTAGTTTAAGACAATCCTATTTTTCTTTATTATATTGTTTGTATTGCATATAATCTGGTACATTAAATGTTTCTAAATATTTAATATACTAAGTATCATGTATATATTAAATAAATATTAGCTTGAATTCAGACAGGTGAATCACTAGGAAATTATGCACAGAACTTATGAACTAAACATTTAAGTAGTATTCTTGGTACTAGTGTTTCCCAATTTTCTGTGGCCTGACTAGGATTTCTTTCCCCCTCCCCCAAATCAATCTTGAATATAGAGGAAGACTACATACTCCTCCTCTACTGGTTTTAGAAATTATCCTTCTTTCAAAGGGTTTCACTAAGGTAACAGCTAAAGCCCATAAACATTCTGCCCAGGCCAGGGTGCACTAGACAGAAGTAAGTTAAGGTCACTTTTGAGCACTTTAGGAGAAGAGTCTGTCCATGACCTTAACAAAATAGTAAGGATCTCTACAACTTCTGTCTACTGAAACAAAATGCAAGCCTTGTTTTTAGCTGTTTTATAATTAAGAAAACCCACCAAGACAATTTTTTTAGTGACTATCATATACTCCCATTTAAACCACACACCATCACATTTCTGGCCCCTTTGGTACTGTAATTTCTGATACTAAAATAGACCGAGCTTAAAATGAAGTCTGCTGCAAATACAAGCCAGTTCTGCTGCAAAGTAGGGGATCAAACAGATACTGAAGCATTCAAATATTGATCACTTAGCTCTCTAATTATAGCTATGCACCAGCTGTGATGGCTATGTAGTTGCAGTTAAGTTTTTATTTCTGTAGAGCTGTATTTGCAAACTGCTATAACAAGGGTCTTTATGGTTCTTAGCACTAATACTATTAATACACCGAATGTGTTACAGGTAACTTTCCCGCATTAAAAGAGATGTGTTTACTAAGTTTCAGTTAGTTTATCTACAGAAAACTACAGGAGGTAAAATGGCTGCACAAAAGTAACCAAAAATCCTGATCTGGAAATTACAGAATGCACTGTTAGCTATGTACAACCAGACTATCACAAAGTACTGGAACTGCTTCTGGTTATGATATGCTAAAATGCAAAGTTGAAGTTCCTAAATATTTTGTAACAAAATTTCACTGGTAGCACCTTGTGATATGGGTGGGAATGGCCAGCAGAAAAAAAAAAATCATCAAAATATCAGTAAAACTTGCTCAGGAAATATCACCTCCTTCCCACATTTTTATTTTTCTTTTTATCCAGAATAACATTTATTTGATCTGGAAATGATTGGCAGAGTGTTCATACAAAGAGATTACAAAAAACAAACAAACAAAACCCCCCAAAACAAACCTACAACCTCACAGCTCTTTGAAACTACCAGAGTTCAAAAGTTCCTTTGCTACATAAGAAAAGAAACAATGTTGTAAAAGTTAACTCCTAGGCAGCAACATATAATGTGTGCAGTTGAAAAAGGGTTTGGGACCTATGGCTTTTTGTTTGTTTGTTTGGCTTTGGTTTTTTTTGTTTGTTTTAACTGAAAGAGAAGTAAGTACAAAGTTTAAGAAAATTGTAGTATTCTTTGTGAGTAGCTGCTACTTGAATACTATTTCCTTTGGCCAGCAGCCCTTATGAAAACATGGGGACAATACTAATAAGACTATGTACTTTAAAGACGTAGGCTACTCGATCTCTCTTTTTCCAGGTTAGTAATTCACCAGGATTTCTTTCCTAAGTGTTAGATTTCCTACCTAATTATTTTAAAAAATGAGGGGATATATGCCAGACCAGCAAGAAGTCTCATTATATTTAGGCACTTAAATGGAAGTCTACTGGGGGCTTTTTTTGGTGACATTCCTTTCTCTCTGACATTTATGGGTGGCTGTGAAGTTAATCTCACTGCACAAGTTTGGAACTCACATAAAAGGGAATGCCAGGCAAGTTATTGCTCTGCAGCCCATTCTGCATATTAACAAGCATCACTAAAGCTTAGTAACTGTACTTCTAATATCAACACTACAAAGTTCAGTCAAGAATGTTTTTCAACTGTGAAGATGAACATCTGCTCTGTTTAACAAAGTAGTAAGACTGGATCGAGCATATGCTAAAAAAAAAAAAATAAAAAATACTGGCATGCTAATCCTATCAATTTAACATTAAATGATCACAAAAAATTAGCATTCTACTCTTCTTGCCTAATGAGCAAGTAGAAAAATGCAAATTGCTTTTGTAGTCAGCAGCAACAGATGGACAAGTTGGTGTTAAAAGTGGGAAAGAGGCAGAGCCTTTAGTAGAAAAGGTTACCAAAAGCTTTGGATACCAGCTGGATTACTTCTTTAGTTGGCTACTCTTGAAGCGTTAAATATATCATCTTAACATGAACCAAAGATCTAATAATGTTAATCAAACACATACATAGTACAAGCCCGGCAGCAGCTTTGAGAGGCTATGCAATGCAATCCCCTGCTTGAAACAGCATGAATCACACAAAATAAAATAGTTGCTTGCTAAGCAGAAATACAAAGTCTTTGTTTCCTTTAGATCTGCATCTTTCTTTAGTTCCCCAGTTTCCAAAGTTAAAATTGCTCCTGTGAAGTCTTTTCACAAGAATATAGTAGCAGGAAATGACCATTAGTTCTTGGGGAATCCATGGGAGATACCATAAAAAAAAAAAAAGGTGCGTTTTGGCTACAGCTTTCTAGGTGGAGAATCTAAACTCCTCTCTTCACCAGTACTCCCCTCATGAACACTGGTTTGAATGGGACAGGCTAAGACTTACTCTAGACACTCAAGCAGTGCTGACTGCAATTATATAATCTCAATTTTAGAAGGAAATTAAGCTTCAGTTTGCCCAAACAGAAACCAGGTTTTGTAACTACCTTTTTAAGGGACTTATGAAATTAAATCCTGTAACATTCAGTAAAATTAATAAAGCAGCCTTTAGTTATTTCTATCAAGCTATAAACTTCTCTCTGTAAAACATTGACCATGCAGTTGATTTTGCAAACTGCAGTGCTTCAGACAGCACTTTAAGGGTTAAAAGATCAGTATCATTATTACAAAAAAATTACAGTTTCACACTTTTATTAGCTCAATCAGCATAACCTAGTATTCTGCAAAGCATTTAATCTTGCACTTTCTTTTCCTTACTAGCAGACATATTTCAAGTTTCACCTACTTCAATATTCTTGACACTTAAAAGCAAATGAAAAATCCATAGGTACAGAACCAAAAAGAGACAGTAGAACTACTGCAGAAGAATGATCAGGGAAGATCTGTTTCTGACCTTCAGTGAAATCTTTTTTACTAATACAATATTAGAACCAATCTTAATTCAGCAACCAATACAGCTGTCTTAATACAAGCACTATCAATAACTATTTTTTTTTTTTTTAAAAAAAAGGAAGCGTAAGGATTCAAAATAGACTGAGTCTTTGCAGGAATTTATTAAGTTAGAACAACTAGTATGCAGATCAAGAATGTCATTGAGTTGTACAGATCTCAGACATAAAAGCAGTTTTGGAACCTCTTACCAAGAACAGAAAATGGTTCTCATTTGTGGCAGAAAATCTTAAACTAAACATCAACATGTCAGATCAGGCTAAATGACAGTCACAAAAAAAAGTAATTTCATGAAAACATTGTAAAAATCAAGATGAATCAGGATTCAGTATGAGTTTCCAGAGGCTGACAGATTTGCTACATATTTTAGAAATCTACTAAATAAAGAATTATACTATTCTACTACAGTCCCCACTAGTGAAATGCTTCAGTTTTAGCTATTTCCAAGACCTTCATTAGTTTAAATTGTGTCTAAATTAAGTCATACAAATATCCCTGCCAAAGATTTAAATTATGTCATTAGATCTTCACCTGTATTTGCACTAGACATCAACACAAGTAGCAACTTAACACTCCCCTTGATAAACATGTAAGCTGTATTATTATCAAGTGCCTACGATAGACTCATCGACATGAAAAAGGTCACCCAAGTTATCACCAGCTGAATCCCGCGATGCTATGTTTGATCAGCATTCAAGTACCAATTATGATACCACAATTTAAAATTACAGTTCAGCAAAATAATGTAGCTTCAAAAGCTGCTGAAAGACAGCATGATGTTAGGGGTAAGCAACATGCTCTCATATGCAGTTTTGGTTCACAAGTACCACAAACTTCTTCAGGCTGGCAAAAAGCTAAACACACTTCACGCAAAAGAATTAGACCTCTGGAAAAGTAAAATCTTGTCTACTTAACAAGATGTGTTTGGCAGGATTAAGAATCTGCTTTTTTTTTTTTTTAATTACAATGATCAGTCTGATGGTACACTCCAGGATACGTCATATCAAGAGTAGCAAGAGAAAAGACCCAAGAGATGAAAGATAAAGAAATACCACAGTATTAACTCTTCAAAAATCGCTAAGGACTATTATTTAAAAATGTGAAACTATTACCAGTTAGCTAAGTTTAAAGACAAAGTGAACTGTTCACAAACCCCGCATCCTCCAGTTTCATATAACTTCATCTAGAACGTAATAATTTACAAGTTTTATTCTATTTTCACTGAGCTCCTACATAGATAACTAAAAAAACAGATGTGCTATTGGAACCCTGATAAATAATGTGGGTTTTTACTGTTCCATTAAACTGAGAAACAACAAAAAAATACAGTTCTAGCAGAGCAATAGGAAACTACATATAAAAATAACAACTGAAGGCACTTCTAGTGACCTTAAAGGTAATGTGTAAGGACATTTAACTTTGCCTTGTGCAAGCTTTGGAAAGAAAAAGGAAAAAAAAAAAAAAAAAGGAGATCTGAACACTGAGAAGTCATGTAATGCAGTTACAAAGTTTCTGTCAAACAGGAAGTTTTGATAGGAAGGGTTTGCAATCTTGATTTGTGCTTTCAAGCTTTCTTTTTATCACATCTCAAATCATGAGCTGCTTCTACTTTTCCAGACATGACCTGACTGAAACTGCTCATTTCTTCTCCTGCAGTAATGCTACCTCAGTTATAAAAACCCTTCCACAGTGACCGAGAAAGAACAAATCCAGTAAAATGTCAAATTAAGAGCCTAGTGAATTGAGCACCATACCAGAAGTCTGAAAGCCTAAACTAGGTCCCAGCTGTCCAATTCCCTGTTGTCTTTTATCCTAATGACATCAGACCACACAATGAATACCATCTCAGTGTTCCACAAATAGCTAGGAGGTACAAGGAAACAGGCTATGTGAGTACTACAGTAACACCTGCAACCTTGCAAATTTTGCATGCTTTCTGAAGATGTTTCCTTCCCCAAGCTCACTATGACCCAGCAAGTTTGAAGCTGCAAGGCTATATTCACTGGGCTTCTACTTTGCCAGTGAAATACTTACAGGGAAGAAGAGTTTTCATTATAAAGTTAATTTCTGTAAATTACAGTATGAATACAGTTATACTTCAGGTATTTTTGAACAAAAGCAATTACTACTAAAAGCTGTTTAGTAGAATTACAGTATGTGCAATAACACTTCAAGTCTAAGACCTGCTGTGACACAGACTTATCCACAGCCAGATTTTTTGAGGTGCACCTGCTCTGGTGTGGCTTTATCAATGGGCTACAATGCCTTCAGCAATACACCTGTTCCAGCATGGCCTTATCCACAGCCACACCCCCTTCAGAAGGAAACCTGTTCCAACAAGGCCTTACCCATGGCTGCAGTCCCTCCAGTGGTGTCCCTGCTCTGTCATGGGCTTACCCATAGCAGCACGCTTTGAGGTGCTCCAGCATTACCTCATGCACAGCCACTGATGATTCAAGTTGTACCTTCTCAAGCATAGACTTATCCTTGGGCCACAATCCCTTCAGAGGTATACCTGCTGCAGCACAGCCACAACCACTTAGAGATGCATCTGTTCTGGTATGGGCTTATCCACAGCCATAGACACTCTGAGGTGTCCTGCTCCCATGTGAACTCAACCACAGGCCACAGTCCCTTTGATCTGAGTTCATATTGGAGTTCCAGCCTGTTCAGTACAGCAGCACACAAACAGCAGTGATGCTCTGGCCATCTGCCAGCCCAGGCACATCACCATTGCTGTTATCAAAATGTTCCCAGGCACAGCAGAGTATGATAAGCAGTACAGCAAGCAGCAAAAAACAAAAAGCAGCCACTAACGAGCACTAGACTCTAATTTACAGCAAGGCAACCACACCCCATGGCAAGCACAGAAATCCGACAATTAATAGCTAAACAGCAATAACAGCTATAAATTCAATCTAGCACATTCCAATCAAGTCTGTCAATATCTCAAACCCTTTGAGCCCCACATTGGGTGCCAAAAAGGACTGTCATGGTTCAACCATCTCCACAACAACCAGGCTCCATCACATATAATGATTACTTGGGAAGACAAACCACTCCAAATGTCCCCCTCTTTTTTCTTCCCCTGGTTTTCAATTGCTGAGTATGATGTCATATGGTACAGAATATCCCTTTGGTCAATTGGAGTCAGCTGTCCCAGCCCCCTCTGGTCCCTTCTTGTGCACCTCCCACCTACTCACTGGTGGGATGGCATAAGAAGCAGAAAAGGTGTTGGCTTTGGGCAAGCACTGCTCAGCAGTAACAAAAACATCTTTGTGTTGTCAACACTCTTTTCAGCACAAATCCAAATCATAGCCACATACTAGCTACTACAAAAAAAACCTCTATTCCAGTGAAAATGGGCACACCATGTCTCTTAACAAGTATAACCGTGGATTTAAAAAATACACCACTTTATTTATTATGAAGAATGAAGTAATAGCTTTCTCTGTGTAGTACTAACTTGCTATAATTCCATAAATTTTGAAAGAGTTACATGCCTCACTATAGCATTTTGGCCTTATTTCATTTCAGAATATCCAAAGTTTGTTGATTTTCTTCATTTAGGGGGTCAGGGTTTTTCATTGAACAAAGGATATAAGAGAGCTAAGGATACCCACATGAACTAAGTGCTAGAAGATACGATAAGAAATGCGGTAGTGTTAAACAGAAAGATGGCAAGATTAACATATGTTTTCAGCAAAGTAGGTTTTTTTTTGTTTAAACTACTCTATGTGAATTGGGTGGCAAGGTAGCCAACAAACATTTTCTTATTAACAGATAATCACAGAGTCTCTCTGGCATGACACTATTGCAATGTTTTAAGTAGCTTTACTGATATACTCCTCCCAAAACAGGAAGATTTGTTCCAGGCCCAGAAGAACGCTGGCAAAGGTTGAGACTATTCTCTTCAGTGTACAAATGCCAAAAAAACCCCAACACCCTACTGATATACAAAACAGTAGTTTAGTTCAACTTCGGTCAAATAGACAGGACCACAGAATAATTTAAGTTAGAAAGATACTCCAAAGTTCACATGGTCCAGTCTCCCACTTGAAACTGTGCCAACGTCACAGTAGATGTCCGGTTTGAAAAACTAAGTCTGCTCTGCTTATTGTAAACACAACTCCAGCCATTGCCCTACTGCCCTCTCTCCAGAAGAGAGAAAGAACAGGTGTAGAGCTACTTTAAAAACAAAACAAAAACAAACAACACAACACACAATATCTCAAGCTGGTGTTTCTGAGAGGGGGGGAATAAACCCCAACATATCGTTAGACTGTCAGACTGTCTTCCACACTCTGAATGATCCAAAGGCAAAGTATTTGTAAAGGATATAATCACATCACAAGTTTGAAATGGAATTTTGTTAGAGCTACAGAGAATCCACGAAGTTGCTTGAATTGTTTTGAGTACATCTACAGCAAAACTATCCAGATGCTGCAACATAAGCATTTCATCAGGAACTGACTGCATGGAGCCACACATCCAGGCTTTGGGCTATTTTTATCAAAGAATAACAGTTTTGAGTTCTTCTCACAAAGGCCATAGAATGGAAGTCACAGAGAGCAAGTTTTATACACCTCATATACATGAAATCTTCAGCCATTTGCTTACATAAGTCATCTTTTACTGCTGAAAATAATGGGGAAAATGAACAGATGCTGACATTCAGAATGATTGGGATCTTCAGATACTTAATGACAGAATTATGAACAATCTAATTTTTCTCCTTCTTGTGAATTGGGTTTGCAACAGGGCAGGGATGGGGGGAGGAGGGGAGGAGAACAAAACAAAACCCCACCAACTTCAATTAAAAAACTTATTCTGCTTTGGAATAAAGAGTACTAAGCACAACTTGGTCTGTGTGGAAGACACATCACTTATTCTACACATATTCCCTTTATTCTCGAGAATTTCTAGTGGAAATGGTCTTCCTTTTAGGAATTCACTCTATGAAGAAAGAGTCTGAGCTTCAAGCTGTAAATGAGTATTTTTAAAGTATGAAGCACCAATAAAGTTACTGCATTCATGTTGGCAGGAAATCAAAACATGTCTCATTTGATATACTACCCTAGTTTTGCTATTGAGAAATTAAAGCACAGAAAAACTGATGAAACTTGTTTAAGATGAAGCTGTTAAATAGCAAGGAGCAGAAGAATTCCTTCAATTTTTCTGCTTTAGCTTATTCTACTTCCTACAAAAGCAAACAAAAAAGCTCAGTCAACTATTAAGTCCAGAGCCCTGTACAATTAGTATTATAATTTAAAGTTCTATGGAAACAACATCCTAAAGACAGTCAAATCCATCTGTTCATTTCACCTTTCTCAAACCTCTTTACAGTTTAAATGTTACCTTGTTGAGATCACATTCATCTTCTGGTGGGACTTTAAAGAAAAAGACTGAAAACAACAGACAGTATGGAAGTAGAGCAATTGCCTACGACACTGAACAGTGTGAGAATGTCATGGCATGACACGAAGTCTACCCAATTACATCATCAAGCAAGTTAAACCTTGAGTATATATACTAAACTTTAACTCATTCTAAGGTTTTGATATCTGCTGGGAAAACAAAGCACAGACAACTATGCACAAAACTTCTTAAAGACTACAGACTACATGTCCTGCTATAATGGTTAGTGTCTGCACAGGAAAGAAGCAAAGCATAAATGAACTTTTAACTACTTGATATCTAACACTTCTGAGACAGGAGATTAAAAGGTGAAAGCTACTCTAGTAACAACAGCTAAATCCCTTTAAGTATGGAGAAAGTCAAAGATATTGGCCTGCAGTGACAAATGAGGCCACCAGCGACTTACACAGATCATTGCAGTTTGAAATCAATAGTAAGCACAATTGCTCCTCATGGAGAACACTTCCACAAACATCCAGGACTGTGCAGAGGGGTGAGCCCAAGGCAGAACTGCCACACAAAAGAGCCCCCAGCCAAGACTCAAACACCTCAAGCAGCTGAAACGACTGTCCTCTGATCAGCATTGTAAACTCCAAGGATCGGCATGAGCAGATGAGCGTGGGTGTATGCGAGAAATAAATTTAAGATTTTGTATCACTCGGTGCTGTGCTTCTGCTCTTATGCCTATCTCACTCAATTCCCCCTGCAATACAGAAAACCAGATCAAAGGGCTGAACTATTTCCAACAGATCCTAATGTCAGGGAGAGGGTCACATTGGCCAGCTGTTCTATAGTCAAGAGTAGTGGGTCCAGCACCTGACCTCTCTCCAAGGTCAGTATTCTACTAAGCTATACACTTTGTAACTTTTACTCACACACTGTAAAAGAAGCGTGATATTGATATTGTTCATAGCTGAAAATACAACAGAGTCTTTCTTATTAATTGATCAAAATGTTCCTTTCTATTGAGGGCATAAAATACTTCCCTAATTAAGGATAATACCTGAGCAATATAGGTCTGCCTCAGAAATACTTGCTTTTAAGTCTCCTAGCTAAATCACAGTTAGAAATATTTCTAACTCTGGAAAGATAATAAAGATTTATTTATTTATTTTAAAAAAAGGAACACAAGTGATGCACTGCTCAAGTTAAGCTAGCAGATAATCCTAAACTGTAACTTTGGTGACTGATAAATTTGAAGTTTTACACTAAAAGCAGTCTCTACCTAATATGTTTATGGAGTTCTCTCCCTCTTAAAACAGCAACATCTGGAGTCAGCTGCTGCTTCTGCACATGAAACAGCCAAGTCTCACCTCTGGCACACTAAGTCACCAACTCCACAAGGCTTTCCTCAGATTTTAATCCATCAAGCCTACGATGGAGGGCAAAGAATATTACAGAGTAGTAATTCTGCTGATAAATACAATTAGCGAAACATGCCACCCATAGTTTAGGTACTTCTATTTTCACAATTATTTTGTGGATTCAGATAATTCAATACAGTGATGATCCTACTCGGTCTTTATCTCTAATTGGTAAATTTACTAAGTCAGTGAACTCCCAGTATATTTGTATCCACAGATTTTTATTCTTCAGCAAAAGCTTTAGTTCTATTTTTACATGTCACTGTATCAATAACAGAGGCAACATTTATTATTTGCATACTAAAATTCTCCCTCTTCTTCCACTACTGGTTACAGAATCCTCACAAAGAAGAATGAAATGGGAGTGCGGTTAAGAAAATTCCTGCTCATGTTAATCTGCTCTAATCAATACGAGTTTTGAAGTTAAAATACCTGAATTGCAGGCTGCTCAAGTACAGGGACTTGCTCTATAAAGGGGTTAGCTGATAAATAGTCCAAAGTCAATCAGGACTATAATATTCATTTCTTCACATATTAATGAAATCTAAAACAGGTTAGCTCATTCCTTGTTTTATCTTTAATACCCTTTCCGAAAAAAAAAGAAAAACAAACCAAAAACCTGCTTCACAATTCCTCAGATCACTTACTTGCAATAGGAAAGAAGTAAAAGCTTGACAAGATGCACCTGTACTTGAAGATGCAATGAAAACACTAATACCCAGCTCCCATCTGCTGGTAGGCAATGAAAGAAGGATTATTGTTGCTTTTCTTCTATACTCTCACAACATGAATGCAGAAGAAAATGAGGATTGACTTTTCTCCCACTTCTTGGATTTACTTCTCAATTAATACCTCTTTACTGACTCTCTTTCTAGTCCACATCTTATTTCAATTAAAACCACTTTTGCAGCTCTAAAGAGTAAGTGGCTCCCACTTTAACGCATCCTTGCACATAATTTGTTGTTTGTAAAAACCTTAAAAGGTAAAGCATCCTGTAGGTCAAGAAGCACTTTCTGGTTGTGTTTTTATCTTTGAGCAATAGAATGAAATAAGTACTTCTTGCAAGTTTCCTTCCTTCTCAGAGAGTGCTTTTCCAGCAAGTTTCACTAGGCAGAAAGCATGAAGATGGTTTCACATTGAGAATGTGTCCAAATCTACCCCTTCTGCCTGCACTGATCAGCTGAAGTTGAGGGCTTTTAACAAGTTCTGAGAATCAAGATCTGTATCAAGGTACTGAGAAGAATACTCATCTTCATCAAGTTATAGGAGCACCAACATTTCAGCCTCTGTATGAAACTTCCTCCCTTAGGAAATACATTTTCTGTCAGTGTTACTGCTTCCTCTCAGTAACTGTTTCTTCCTTCACAATCTTCCAATACTTATCTCAATTATTTAGAAAGCAATTCACACTCCCAGAATTCACAGGTGTAGTTGGGTGTGAAAGGCAGTAAACAAGTTTCATCAAGTCATCATTACCCAAACTGCAACATCATAGTGCCCAAAATTACAGGTGAGTAAGCTCTAAACAGACACATTTTGATCTCTTCCTTTCCTCCAGCCCAAATCCTTACTCTTAGGTCTCTGTTTTCTCATCTTTTCTACCAATATGAGAGTAATTAACAGCACCACACACACACACACTTTATTCTTCATTTAAATCAACTTTATCACCTTTTTAAAACCAAAATTTACCGAGTTAAGGGAATTTCAAATACAACATTAAGAGCACTGCACAGTCATTACTGTTACTCATACTTTGCATTAAGAGATCCTGGGAGTTCATAATAGATATTACAGATACCATACAAGCTACTTAATTTCAGCCTCTTCTAAAAGCCCCAGATTTGACACTGAAGTTATGATTTTTCAGCTTCTGAAGGATGACCCTCTTAAGGCAATTAAGTTTACAGTCAGCGTAGTGATATTACAGAAGAAAACAAAAAAAAAGGTCTACTTGCAGACTATTGTACGTAACAAAGGAAAAGATGAGATTTGCCTACAGTTTAAAGCAGATTAAGTCAGTTTTCCTAGCAAGATGGCCTAAGCCTTCCCCAAAAAGGTCAGAGTTCAGTCAATTTCAGGACAACAGAATTAAATTCATTATCTTCTGCTGAAAAGTAAGGTTGGGCAATGGCAGTGTGGATTAAAGAATCTAGAGGGTACCTTCTTTTAAAAATAAAAGTTTAAACACATGTTGTTACATGGCTTGGATAGTACCATATGGCTATCGTACCATATGGCTATGAACATACAGGTAGTATACCTTTTAGTGAACAAAAAGAAGCAGTGTTACTGGTACTTTATTCCACAAATTCCTTCTGCTCATCTCAGTCACACAGAAACTATTAGTGAGACAAAATTCCTGCACCCTTTAGTGTCCCTGCTTGAAACCATCTTTGGGCAACACAGATGTAGTAACAGTTAACTAGAGTATTACAAATCTTATGTCAAGATCAAGACAAAAAAACCCTACATCACACAAACAAAACACTCCACACCAAATAAACCCACCAAGCAGCATGGAATTTTCCAATCCAGAGGATATAGCAGAATGAAACAGAACTCAGCCCAGATCTCTCTTTAGATTTGCAGTCAGCTGCTCTAAACTGTCAGCACACTAGTAATCCTCTAGAAAATGTATATATTAACTCGAGATAATGGGGACTGAACAGCCATACCTCACATCATTAACAGAACTTGAACTGACACAAAGAACAACCAGAATAGCCAGGCCACCCACCAACAGAAAACAGAGCTTTTTTTCTCCCCTCCTGCGTACCTTGTGTCCCACCAGACTTCTGAATGGTTCCAGCAGCTGAATCAAAACACCACTTGCATGAGGCACACTAAATCCACTTCAGAATATAAAAGGATACAGCCTTAGTGCTCCAGTCTGAGTCCCAATGGCCAGTATTTTCTGAACAGGATCAAATGCCAAGGCTGAAGGCTGATACGGGAAACCATGGCGTACAGTCTAACAAGTCAGAACATCGCAGTAATGATGGGCCAAACAGCAGAATAAAAATAAACAGAATCAATGTTTTACGTTAGGGAACAGGACTCAGTGTTAATCACAATTAAGAAAGGAACTAAAAAGCATTTTAACAACAAACTGAGAAAAATCAACTGTCTTACATGAACCAATTATAAAAGATTTTTTTAGCCATATTTACTCATTCATCCTTGGTCATCAAGTGACAGTCATAGTTACTGAAACTTAATTTGAATCTTACATTTCTTCTATACAAAGACTGTTCAGCATTTTATTTTTTCATCTACTTCATTCTCTGAGTAATCTTATTTTCAGTTTCAAAGGCACTAAACTACTAAAATCTGACATGTTCCTAGTAAGTTTGGCAACAAAGCCAGACTTGTCATTAGAACTATTACAAATTACTAGACCTGCTCTTCTGAGAATCACTTCAATTTCAATCAAACAGGCCCCACATGACAGTGCAACCTCTCTCAGCATGTTAAGAAAGCAAAACAACCCAAGCCCCACAGAACTGATCTTTCACCCTCTGCTTTCCCCAGAGAGAAAAAAAGAGTCCCCAAAACAGACAAAACCAAAAACCACCCTGACAAACAAAGCAAAAACCCGCTCAACCATGGGATTTTTTCTTAATAAGAAGTTATTGGCACATTTAGCTTTTCGGTTAGCCAAGACTAATTTGGTAATTGACCAAGCAATAACTCCTTTACACTTCTCAGGTTGCAATTAATCAGAATCGAGAACATAATAAAAATGTAACCTACTCTTATTTCCATTATAAACATACACAACATAAATCACACAAATGCCAGCTTTTCCATTTCAAAACCTTTAAAGCAGAGTTATTTTAGGACCTCAAACGCATCGCAAAGTTTTTATATACTTCTTTTACTTCACAGAAGTTGCAGGCATACCACACAAGTCTCAGTATTTCACAGTGAACAAAATCTAACTGGTAACAGCTCTGCTCTTTTCCATGTCCTTCATGAACAACTTGCAAAGTGGCAGAAACGCCTGCAATACTAGATAAAACAAGAAAGAGAAACCACAAACAAGCTCATCCATATCAAGCTAGGCCATGGGTGCATTGTAAAGATAAAAAAACTGATTTGAATATCAATACCCATTTTATTTCTCTTGGTACAGCTGGTGGATTAATTCACTGCATCATTTTCTGAAGTGTGCAGACACAAACTGCCATTATTGTATCACACACAAGCAAATAAAAAACAGGAACTTTTCCTCTGTTTCTGAAGAACATTTGCAACAGCAGCATCGGCAACTTGGCAACACACTGCAGTGAAACCACCACAAACGTCTACAGCTTCCTTTTTCAGACGCAAAGGAACAGGACAAATGGATTTCCAAATAATGCAGAGCGACAGATCCCCTGTCCTTTGAGCCCATTAGCAGAGGCTTCTACTCAAATGCCGCGATAATCAGATGTGCAATACAGCTAGGTATCACTCCTTCCCCCATCCATCCCACTCTTTCCATAAAGCCTTCATGGACGCGGTCAACATCACACGCACGAAAGAGCCTGGAAGACGACAGACCCTGAAACTCTCCAGGAAAGATGACTACGGAAATCCAACATGACCTGTACAGCTACACCCACCGCTTCCTTCCCGTCACCCCTCCCCCCCCCCCCAAAATAAATCCAAACAAGTAAACAGAAGCAGAGGGCAGCCTCAGGGAGCTGGGTACCGAAAAGCAAAGTCCGCAGAGCCCATCGCGGCGGTGCGCCCCCCTCCCCGACCGCCAGCCGGCTCGGGGCTGCAGTATTCATTCACCTTGCAGAGCTGGAAGTGCTCGGACTGGAGCGTCTCCTGGATTTCGGTCTCCCGGTTCCCCGTCTGCTGCTGCTGCGCGGCGGACGACGCCGAGGCGACGGAGGAGACCGCCGTCAGGCCGTCCAGCACCTTCCTGATGTTAAATTTCCTCATGGTCTTCGGCGGCGGCGCCCCTCCGGCCTCGCCGCCGCCGCGCTGTCACCGCCGCCCGCCGCGCCGCGCCGCCTGCCCCGCAGGCGGCAGACGAGCCCCCGCTGGGGTGGGCGGTGCAGGGGCGGCCCACGAGCAGGGGCGCCGCGCTCTCCGCCGCGGGGCAGCGCTCCTCGTCCGCGGGGAGGGCGGCGAGGCGTCAGTCCGACAGCGCAGGGGCGCTGCTCATCGGGGCCCTCGGGGAGGGAGACTGGAGCCAAGCAAACACGAGCCGGTCAGCCCACCAACGCCGCCGGTCCCAGACGCGCCGCCCGCGGCCGCCCCGCGCCCTGCCCGCCGAGGCGCACGGCTCTCCCCGGGCCCGGCCGGCCCCGCCCCGGCCGCCCCTCCCGCCGCTGGGGATGTGCGGGCTGCCTCTCCTCTCCGCGGAGCCTCCGCGTCCCCCCTCGCAGCCCGCCTCACATCGTAACAGCCGCGGCTGCTGCTGTCATCTGTCTCTGCGTGTTGTGTGTGTGTGTGTGTGTGTGTGTGTGTGTGTGTGTGTGTGTGTGTCGGTCCCCTCCCGCCGCCGCAGTCTCTCCCCCCTTAGCAGGCGCCCGCCCCGAGGCTCGGCTCAGCCACCCTACACCTCCTCAGAGCTGCGTGTCCCGCCAGCCAGTCACCAGCGGGGCTTCTCCCGGCTGCTGCCAGCGGCTACTGCTGCCGCCCGCCCCCACAACCATCCTCCTCCTCCTCCTCCTGCCGCCGCGGAGGGCGCCTCCCCCGCCTCACGCTCGCTCCCCCTTGCCTGGCAACGCGGAAGCGCAGCGCCCCAGGGAGGAGCGACGGTACCGGCGCCTACCGCGGCGCCCAGCCTCGCAGCGGTGGGGCGGCCGCGCATGCGCGCTAAGAGCGCCGGCGCCCGGATGTGGCGGTGCCCGTTCCCCCCCGCCGCGCTGCGCGGGGGCCGGGGCGGCGCGCCTGGGGGGCGGCAGCGAGAGCACCGCGCGGGCGTGAGCTGGGTGTTGGCCTCCGGCTAGCCGGAGGCGGGAGCAGGTAACAGGTGGTGACGGCGGCCAGAGGCCCTGCCGTTGGCACGGCCCTGGAAGCGCAGGGAGGCTCCCGGGGAGCAGAGCTGCCGTGACGGGAGCTGCGCTTCGTGCGTGGTTACAGACGGAAAACCCCCCAGCGGCTGCGGGGCGGCTGCGCCTCATCGCGCGGCGGCGACCCGGACGTCGTGGCGGGTGTCGGCCAGGACGGGTTCCCTGTGTCGCTGCCTCACGGCGGGGCTGGCGGCACCCGCCGCAGCCCCAGGAGCGGGGAGCGGAGGCGGGGCCAGGGGCGCGTTCCCATCGGCAGGAAGGGCTAACGGGTGCGATCCCCCCGTACTCCTCGCCCCGACCCGTGCTGAGAGAGCTGCGCGGCTGCTGCGGCCCCGGCCTGGGAGCGTCCGCTGTTCGTAGCCAAACCCGTCCGGACCGAGGGCTGCTGCGGAGCCGGGCGGCCCCATCCGAGCAGTCCCCGCCAGCCTTCGGGGTGCCAGGCGAGCCCCTGGGGTTACCAAAGTGCTTCCATTCGTTCTTACGGCAGCAAAACTCATTTGAGCAGGTGGCACGGATCTGAACATTTATTTCTGCTGACCAGTGTTATAGAGTATTCTGTTTTCTGCTTTTATTTTTCTTTTAGTACTGGATTGCATTTTTTTTAATTGCCTAGTCAGTGGTCAGCTAATAGATATTACTCTTGTCCCAGTCGTTGTTCTATTGCTGAAGGTAATTATTATTTGTGACTCTTTTCTGAACTTTCTTTTCTATTAAAAGAAACTGGAAGATCGGTCATCACTTTTGGAAGGAAAACTTGTAGAAATGAGATTCAAGACATTGACTCACATCCCCTACCTACATCTTTAATGCCTGAGCAGTAAAAGGCTCTGCATACAGTGAAATGTTCCTTTTAAGTGGTGTGTTCAGTCTGATAACCACACATGCTTTATTAGCACAGTGAGTGTAATAGTGGGGAGAGGGACAAGAGTAATCAGAAGGCAGCAAAATAGTTATGATGCAGCCATCATCATGACCTCAAAAGTAAAAATTCCATAAACTCTTCTTAGACTTGTAACCCCATGTCAGTTTACGTATTGCCAGCAACTACATGAGTATTTGAAAGAAACCAAGACAGTATGCATACTTGTACAAAGTGACTGAGTCATGAACTTTCATAGCTGTTCTCCTGTGTTACCTGGACTGCTGGACACAGAAAAATGCTTCCAGAGATGGCAAAAGCCTTAGAAATAAAACAGGTAGACTTAAGTAAGGTTCAGTAAACATCTAATGTAAAAATCAACTTAAGAGAAAATTGTGTGCATTTTCAGTATGTCTTTAATTATAAATTACATATTTTAGATAACAATTTATAAATTAGAAAAATAATGTCTGGTTTTTTTCCATCTATTCATGCATGCTCAATGTAACACACTAAACTGGGAAGAAAACTTGTAGAACTTCACCATGTTTGACTAAATGGTAAACACAAACTCTTACAGGTAAAGACATGTACATGTATAACTTGAAGAATGTAAGTTATAGTCCATTCAAGACTTGTTGTCAGTATATGTTAAGCCAGGCCCTGCAAACACTCCTAGTTAAAACTTTCATAGCACAACTAGCCTCATTATTTATAGCAATATTAATCACAGAGAAAAAAAAAATTCAAGACTGGATGAAGAATTAAAGGACTTTTAAAGCATACTTTTTGCATACTACAGTCACTTTTCTTACTTTCTATATACTTGACCCTTGAATCTGTTTTCTAACTGGACTAGCCATTTTTAGAGGAGAGACTGGATTTCATTGTCTATTTACATTAGCACCTAACACAAGGAAACCTGTGTTGTAACATTGTACCAATACTTGTGAACATTTAGGCAAATGGTATGGTACACACAAGGTTGAGACAACATCAGTTCTCTTCCCTCACACTTTCTAGTCAATGCCATTCAACAAATCAGTGCTTTCTGGGACTCCAGCTCTTCCTGTAAAATATTAGTGCCAAGCTTCAATTTCACTGGGATGTCAGTGGGAACAGTATTAGGCTTTTCAATTTTGTAGTTCAGCGAACATCCCCATTATGTCTCAGGATTTAGCTGCTGTATTTCAAAGCTTCTTTGGGGCCTCCAACTCTTACCCAATAGCCACATCCTGTTTACAAATGAGACCGATCCTGTTTAACCTCCTTACTTCTTGTTGCCCACTCAGACCTTCCAGCCTCTGATGTCTGAAATCTCTTGCTAGTGTTTTACACTCCAGTCCAAAGCCCAAGTGTCTTGCACAGCTGCAGAAGAAGCAATCAGACCTACTAATTTGCAACATCTTGGTACTCAAATGTGACAGAGACCAGCTGTGACAGAGCCAATGTTAAATGTTCACGAGTCACTTAGCTGCCAGCAGTGCATCTTTGTTGGCCACACAAGTCACTGCCACCAAATGAATCCACTTGATTTGGTCTTCTTTCCCTATGTTTTCATACTGGTCCTGTTATTTACTGCTCCTTGAAAAGGAGAGAGGAGATCATCTGTTAATTTTTTGATCAGTATTCTACAGATAGCACATTAGCAACCACTATTCCTAATAGGTATTTGAAGCAATGGAGCATGTAGTGTTGGCCTACATACCAGTGCCTTCCCACAGACCATTAATTGGTGGAGGCTGGGTCTTTGGCTCAAGATAATCACAATAACTTTATGGATAACTGCAGAGTGCAGCCATCACTGTGCTTAACAGGCTTTTTTTTCTTCCCCATCTTTTTCCTGTTGGTAGTACACCACCAGAGTTAGCGTGAAAAAGAAAGAGAATGATGGTAGTCCCACATGAGCCAGAATGAGTGAAAGTCCACCTGGTTATAATGTATGCTAGAATATGGTCCTGGAGCAGTGGGTAGGCAGTGAAATGACAGGTCAACTCACAGAGTATGTCATTAGTTTGTGCATAAGCCCCAAAGTGTTACCGGTTGTATTCCAAGAAAGCAATGTACTCCAGGTGATATTGCACTACTCAGCACAAATAAGAAAAAGATGATCAGAGGTGACCTCAAGATTTCTGCTTGGCCTCTAACTGCACTAAAGCTTTTGACAGTCAGTCAGTCCAGGCTTCGAAGACTAAGATGTTTAGCTTTCCTGAGAACTTAATGGTGCTTAGTCACTCCCACTGCAGAGTCAGGATCGACTGAGCCCTAGCCAAACATTTCCTTGCCATAAATAGAAAAGGGCTGGGAAACATTCCTGAACTAATCCTATTCAGGTTGTTCTACTCAAATGTATTGGACAGGGAAGTGTAACCACAACTCCAAGTGAATTTTGGAATCTTTCCTGACTGCTGGGAAACTGCTCAAGCTTTCTAGACCCAGAACTGTTGCCAAACAAACATCTGTTATTATTTTTTTTTTCTCCCAATAATCTGCATTGGTGACAAATCCTAAGGAGGACTTCCAGCTACAGGTGAACTTTTTTGGTATTTCTGCAGCTTAATTTGAATAAGCCATAAACAAGAAGAAAATGAAGAGCACGTGTCAATTAGCTGCTCAGCTCCTGGAAAAAAAGCTATGCTAGTACTTGCCATAACCTCAGTTTGAGATGAGCTGCCTGCTGTTTGTAAATTCAGCCATTTCGGAAACATCCTGATGACCATGCCTGTATGGATATGATGAGTTCCTGCATCTGGAAGTCTGGTCTTTGGCAGGCTCACATATCATGGACATCTTTTATTAAAGACCTATGGAACAGCATGACTAACAGCCTATGTATGGATGCCATTAGGCTGTAGGGATATGCAGGGCAGAGAGAGGGCATGTCCTACTGCTGCAGAGACTGCACCAAGATTCCTGCCCATGCAGTGAAGGTCAGCAAGCATAGTGACAAGGACATACATTGTTTGTTAAAGTATGAATTGGAAGGGCTCTGCAGCATTGATCTACACAACTAGTACAGATAATAATATTTAAGTGCCCATGTAGCTGTTGTGTGTTGAGCTAGAGCATGGCAAAAGAAGGAGTCATGGCTGTCTTAAGAAGAATTTAGGTAACTGTTACTAGTTGACCACTGTGTGTCTCTGGCTGCTGGGCCCTACCAGTGGCATGTGACAAGAGGTGAATAGCTACAATGCCCTAGCAAGGGAGAGTACATAAGGCAAAAGGAATGAATGACAGCAGCAATATGGGATGGAAATATAAGACTTGTGAAAGAGGTTGTGCACTGTCCTTCTTAGTAAGTCACATGCCTATTTGCACCTCTGTTCCACCCCTGGCATTTTGGACCAGACAAAAGCAGTGTCAGCTATACATGAAAATTTACTGTATCTAATGAAAATATGTTTATCTGTTAATCTGTTTATATTTTATTGTCATCTTCACTGGTGATATACAGTCCCTTCAAAACATGTTGTACTTAAGCATCCGTCTTTTTTTAATGAGATAGAGGCTCTTTAAATAAAAAATAACACTAAAGAAATATTTAAGGAGGACGTTAACATCAGTTTTTGTTTTCAAGTTTACTTTCATTATTTTCAGCTGTGTGTTCAGTACCTAGTACCTTAGTACCTAAGGTTAGGTCATCCTAGCAGCATAGTCTGACTGATTTGGCTCCAGCCAATCTTCCTTTCCTCCTTTCCCTTTTTCCCTTTCCCCTTTCCCCTTTCTTTTCCTTATCACTGAAGGAGCAATTTATTTTTCTGCTTATCCAAATCTTCTTTGGCCAGCGCAGGCGTTTAATTAATTTTGTTCTTATGTTGTACTAAAAATGCACAGTTCTCTTTTGTTCATGCAATCTGTTGATTTCTTCTGCTTTCTATATCACATTTTACTTGAGCCTGGGCCAGCTCTGTGTTAAGAACAGAGGTATTTCAACCCTCACATCTACTATCCTGCTTCATGCTTTTAGTTACAACAACTCCCTTAGTTGTCCTCTACCCCTAAGTTAATCTCTTGTACTTCTTTTTTGTTCATGTTTTTTTAGGGTATTCTGGATAAGGAGTCCTAGGAGCAGGGTTCACAATTCAGAATGCCACGCTTCCAAGTGGATACTCTGAAAGCTGCAGAGATCATCTCCTTCTGTCACCTACTTTCTTTTTGGAAAAAAAAAAATCAGTAAGCAAAGTAGAGGATAGATTCTTTTTCCATGACATTTTCTTCTGGGTTATGTCTACTCATTAAATGGAAAGTGGGATGTCTGAATTAAAATTTTCGTTTTCTTGTCATGAATAAGGCTCATCAGGACTCAGTAGCCACAGAATGAGCAGTTTTGAAGTGAAGTGGTGTGCTTAGGCTCTTAAAATCCACTTCTGCTATACTTCAGATCTGATCGTTGTCAAGATCTTCCATACCTAACTAGTTGTATTTTTATGTATACTTTCTTGTGTATTAATTAAACTCATAATGTTTATCTCTTACTTGAACTGAAGTGGTTTAGGGTTTTCAGTCTATCTATTCATAAGAAAATCATTACTCAGATACTGCTAGTGGATTGCAATGATTTACAGGAGGAGCATGTAATATGTACGTTCAACATTTAAGTTTGCTTAATACGTTGTAGTTGTCCTTTAGATGCCAAAGCAAAATTATATATAATGATACTAACTAATTTTTAATTTTAGCCTGATCTATACCATCCCTTCAACATGTAATTTGCCTTATGTTTCCTTCAATGCAATCCATGCACCTTCACTCAACTGATAGTATAACATTCTTGTCATCAGTACAAAACTTACACCAGTACTTGCCTTATGTTGTATTACTTAATGCAGAATCATATAAGGGCAGAATAACTGAGATGAGAAGGGATCTCTGATGGTCATCTGGTCCAACAGTTGTGTCTAATTTTTGCGTATCTCCAAAGACAGAGATTCTGTAACCTCTGGTTTTTGCACTATTACAAAATAAAATTACAGTTTTACGTCCCATGTTCTGCATTTGTGTCTTCTCAGTTTTACATTAATAGTAGGCCTAAACCAGGGTTAAAACCTCAGACATATAATGCTAGTACAGTCAAAAAAGTTTTAAACAAGGTAAGACTTTTATCCATCTAGAAAAATATGGGCTGGTACTTTACTGAATAATGAATATTGTTTCATGTATTTATTGTATTTATGTATGTATTCATGTATTTATCATACACATTTCATGGTGTTTGGTTAAGTATAATACAAGTGCTTCTTGCTACAGTGCCACTTTAAGACCTGCATAACAGAGTGAAGTAAATATGAAATACAATCTGTCTCCAATAAAATGCAGCCAAATATTACAAGTGAAATCAACACAAGCTTTATGAAATAGCCAAATTAAGATGAAGTATGCGTGTCTGCCAAGTGAAGAAGCATTTTCTTGGACTAAATGAATTAAAGCTAAAATATGATGGACGAAACTAATTTATCCATTCTTAAAACAGAATTATAGTGCTGCAATTTTAAAAACATCTTTCAAATATAGTGATCTGCCTATATACAGTATTTTGTGTGAAGTGTAGCATTTCAGACGGGCTCTTTCATTAGTAAGTCATTTTAAGTGACTGCCCACTACAAGAAAAAAAAAGCTCACATATTTTTTTATTGTCATTGTAATTACAATGCATTAGTTGGAAGGGGATTTCTGTTTCACAGTAGTTTAACAATCTAGACAAGTACTCATTTAGACTACAGAAACATTGGGCCTTTGTTAAAAGTAGCTATTATTTCACTGGTATTTTTTCTTGGTACTTTAAATTAAAAGCAGTGAATTACATGAACAGAAGCAAGCAAGCAGACAATCCCTTTAACGATGTTGAAGCTAGAAGATCCAAGATGTGTCTATGCTTCATTTAATTTTAAGCTCTATTTTTTTTAAGTACATTTATTTTCATTAATGTTAGTATTTTTCTGTGAATGTAAAACCTTCTTGTAACACCAGTTCAGAAATAATAATACCAGATACATATTTCAATTTTCTGATTAGCTCAGTTGTGTGAGAAAATTTCAGATTTCAAGACAATTAAAAGATTTCCCATAAAAACAAGGGTGTTCTATATGGTTTTAACTTTATTTAACTTATTCCAAGCATGGCAAACACATGTATTCCCCCTCTCTCCCAAAAAGTGAACCAGGTGAAATGCAAGGACAGCTGACACTTTCCAAAGAAAATGCTAGTGCCCTCCAATTTAAGAAGAACATAATAATTTGAAATTAACAAAGCAAGTAAGTGTTTCAGAGAAAGTAAATGGGTAACAAGGCAAATGGATAGGAGAAGCCTAGAGTATGCAGGACAGATTCCAATCTATGAGAGTTAACGTGCCTGGCAATTCTCATTCTATCATTGTTTACATTTTTTAGAATCTGTCCCAAGACACTACTGAGTGCAGTTCTTGATCAGGCTTTATGTCAAATTAGTGACTTAATCTAAGAATATTTCATACTTTAATTGAGGCAATTGAACGTTGGCATGTAGTAACAGATTGAACTAAAGCCTAGAGCAAATTATAAGCTTTAATTAGATCAGCTCAGCAAGTGCATGACATTGTCCTGACCAGAATTTAGACCTATTGCTGGGATCAGGTTCAGCAACTTTATATATTACCAAGGTTTTGAGCTTTACTTCAGGCAAGGTGTGTGTGGCATCATTAACACCTGCTCCTTCAAATCTCTGAGTCACCACCCCTTCTGCTATAGCATCCCAGTTCAGGCTGGTTACAGCATCAATTAATAGCCAACATTTATTGTTAGTAATTATACCTGCATGTTATAGTGCATTACCATGTAGGTGTTCGGGTCAAAAGGACACTTTCTGAGAAACAGTGGTAGAAAGACTATTGGCACAAAGGCCCACTTCTTTAGACAAATCAGAGAGGTTAATGGAAAAAAAAATATTACCGTCATCTTAGCAACTGGGAACTGAGACACACATGCAAGTAAAGCCATGCAAGTTCAGCTGTGCAAGTCCCTGCTTTGTACTGCTTATCCAGCTACTCCTAAATTACTATCTGCAGCAGAAGTTGTTTAATTTGCATTAGATTTGCATTTTTCTCCTTACCCATAGAGCAAATAGCTTTCCTGTAACAATGCTGAGACCCGTCTAGAGGTATGGTGGGGGCTGCAGGGACTACATACTTTTTACCTCCTGTTTACCTCCAACACTAGGTAGTAACTTCATAAGTGCCAATGAAAGGAAACAGAACTTGTAATGAGTTATCACAAATAAGTGCAAATGAGGAGCTTTCTTTTATTTGCTATTCATTTTGCATTGTAAGCCTAACATGGATTTGGAGAATTGTCCTTGTGCATCTTAAAAATAAAGAAATGCTGCATTTTAGCCAGTGATTGAGAAATATTTGTTTTGTTGTCCCCAATCTTACAAGACATTGTGTGTAGCCTGGCACTAGCTTTTAGTGTAGTTTGTTCCCTTGCAATCGAGCAAATCCATCTGGCATTACCGATCGCTAGGCCATGCTAGACATGGGGTCACTTACATTTCCACCACTTAAATGTTCCTCAATTCCTAACCAGATATTTGGGAATTCTCCATATATGAAATGCTATAGCCACGTCTACAGACTTCCTCCTGGCTTTTGCATTCAGATTTGGAGGCATTCATAGACACACTGTATTTTAAGAATCTCCTAGAGCCGCCACATACCAGAAGCCACCACATCATTGCAAGAGTCTTTCGTTAGGTGCTCTGACATACCTTTGTCTATCTCACTGATCCTGCACTAAACACAGTTTTATTAGATCAAATAATTTAGGTCACTGAATAGTATTTTCAAGGAATTATTCTAATTTAAGCATAAATTTGGTAAAGTAAATCTCTAGTAGCTGGATTCATAATGCCTGTGACTTTGGGGCTTTCAGGCATGGACAGATGCATAGAAAAGCATCTTCCCAGAAAAAAAAAAAGCATGTTAGAATTAATGATAAAACTCTAGTCCTTCCCAAATGCAACATAAAAGCACTAAAAACATTGCCCCCCCCAAACCCTGTACATGAAACTATGCACATAATGCTGAAGAATAATGCCTTCTTCCTCACTTCTTTTGAAAGCATCGTATCTTTTAGCTGAGTAAATGGTTAAGTGAAATAAGTTTATCTTGTCTCCCTATTCTGTTCTGCGTAGGTTCTTATACCACTATCACCACTGTAGCTCTTGGGGGAACACCAGTTCTACTTTCAGCACGGTAATTCTCATCTGTCATATGCAGCTTGTTTTCTCTCAGTCCCTAAGGAGAATTATGTGAGCACTAAAATGTTTCCCTTTGGTAGTTTTCTTTGAGGTGTAGAGTTGGTTGCACATTCACACTGCTGTATCTCTATGTGAGAGGCAGTGTGATCAAAGAAAAGTGACTTACACTTCAAGCAGAAAATTGTGATGTTTATGACAATCCATATTTCTTCAAAACTGAAAATTAAATTTAGTGAAAAAATATAACTTTGTTTAAAAAATAAAGAAATGGCTTTCATAAAGGTGAAAGCCAGGAGAAGTATCTCTTCTAAGAACATAAATAGAGTAAGTACTCAAAACATGTGAATGTTTTTTAAACAAACTCACCCCACACAGCTCTTGCTACCCAAAAGCTGTAGGATTGTTCGACCAGTGAACCTCATGCAGAGCAGAAGTAAAACACCATAAAATTTAATAGGAGCAAAATGTGCTTATGTATTTTTGTGCTGGAAAATACCAAAATTAAACAAACTAAAGGAAGAACATAAGTGAGGAAAAGCAAGATTCTGCTTTGCTCTTCATGTTTTGAAAAACCACTATTTAATTTCTGAAGTAGTTATGTGCATTGTTTAGTGGTTATGAAATAAATATACAATTTGAAATAATGTTAAGATATCACATCTTCCCCAGTCAGAACAAGCTAGACTTTTCTTTTATGTAGTATTAAGTATGCAACTGGGTAAAAAAATAGCGTGACCTGGAGGTCAGTGACTTCCAGCACCAGTGAATTAGCAGAGAAGCACACCCCAAGATGCAGATCCTTTGGTGCAGGTCTCTTCTTTTGGCTCCTGCCTGATTAAACGTGGAATTGTGAGTATGAATGCTTCAGCTGACCTCAGCTGTCACACTATTACATGAGTGAGAACTATGCAAAGGACAATGTAACCCTCCCTGGCTCTGTATTTTTATGCATTTTTCTCTTAGAATTGTTCTCCTCAATACTCATGCCTCTCAACTGTTCCTTTATTTCTCTAATGTAAAAGTATATGTGGTACTTGAAAATAAATACTTTAAGTTTTATGAAAATCTTTGAACATGAAAAGATTTTACTGAGATAACTTATTGTGGTGTTTTGCATAAAATTTGAGAACTTGCCAGTAACAGAGTAACAAAAAATTCAAAAATATTTGCTTTCTATACCACCAGATGTCAGGTAATCATCAGGAGCAGTATCAGATGTTACATACTCTTGGCTTTTTTCCATCCTGACTGCCCTCCCCATGTAGTTTGTTGTCCTTCATACTTTATTCTGACACATCCTGAAGGAACTTTGAACTTGATGTTTCCTGGGAGCTATTTCATCACACTTACAGCTACTGTCTCTTCATGCTGATCTCTAACCCTGTCATCCTCCACCAAAGACCTGGACCAGTCTTGGGTATCTCCTTGTTTGCCTTCAGTTGCACACAGAGAATCAGACCCCTTGGTCTTCCTCCCATGATACATCTGACACATATATCTGAAACAGCTCACACTACCAGCACTAAAAGTAGTATATTTGAATTATCAACAGAAGACCAGCTCCAATTTTACTTAATCTTCCTTCTCAGTATCACAAAGATTTCTCTCTCCAAGGATGCCTTCCTTTCTCAGATCTATATCCCATAACAACTAATGCAACATCCCTTTGGCTTCTTTGAAGTAATCTTTTAACACATTTTTATTTTTCACAAAAATGCGGCAATAGAAGTTATCATCCTTGCCCATCATTTACCATTATATTAGTCTTTCTTTTTTTTACCTGCTTAACTCTTCATCTGTTATTATCTCAACTTCAAGCATTTTGTCAGTGTGTTCAATTTGTATAAGACCATATTCCTTTCTACATATCTAATTTAATTTCTGATGCTCATATTCCTAACTTTCACTGTTTGCTTGGGAGGGTCTCCTTTTTTTCTTCCATGCTGCCCTACATGCATATACATAAACTTTCTGAAAACTGTTTACAAGACTGGGTGTCTCAGAAAATCTTCTTCCTTTCATGCGATCTAACTTAGGCTTAAAAAAGGAAAAAAAAATGTTTTTTATATCTCTTATCATATATCATTTACCACTTTTCTCATAGGGAATGAACTTCTTTTCCTTTCCACTACATAGTAAACAATGTAGCAAAAAAAAAAATCGTAATAGAAATGAAAATAGTGGATCTGAATTGATACACCTTTTACACAGAAGTCTTAAAACATCACAGGAGTTTGTTTTGAAGGGAAAGAAGAGCACTGTTTCTTTTCTGAAGTAGCTTTGTACACATAAGAATTAAGTGTCTGAGGTTGCTCTAAGAGTATTTGCTGTTTTGACCTTCTCAGGGATGCTGAGAATAGTCTCAAGGTGGAGATGCAATTATCTTTAAAAGAGAAAATAAAATAAAACAACAATCAAACAACCAAACAACACCACCACAAATAAAGCAAAGAAAAGCATAACAAAAAGCCACCAGATTTACTATTTTGAATATTTTAGTGAAATGCAGGTTGTCAAAGGAACTATAGAAGACTTATTTTGTTTGATTTAGCCTTTAATGATGTCCATCTGAACAGCTATTACGTAAAAAAGAGTCATTGACTAGAGCTGTGTAAAAGACAAAAAATGAAAGTCAAAATAAACAGAAATTACTAATTAAAAATAATAATGATGCTAACAGAATATCCCTAGATATACTTAAGGTATGCATTGATATATAGCTGTTAATGATCTAGAAAAGACAGTTAATTGCATCCAGGAGAGAGAGAGCTAGTCAGAAAACTTCACAAAGCTAAGAGGAGCCATATGACCAGCAAAATAAAATGCTGGTGAATTAATATATAAAGTGAGATAATTTCAAATATAAATATGAATATTTATTTTCAGGTTTAAAATTACCAGCACCATGCCTGTAGAAAGCTTGCGGAGAACCTGTGCTTGGTCATCTGTTGTATTTCTTAATTTTGGAATTTTTTTCTAATTTAGTGTAACTATCAAGTATTATCCACTGTTAGAAACAGGATTATGTGAACTACTGATTTAATTCAGTTCGTAAACTGTTGTTCTCCTTCCAACTAAGGCAGCATCCATTTCTCTCGCGATAGCTATTTACTTATGACGGAATTATTTTCTTCTTACAATATTTATAAGCATCTAACTTTATTGTTATCAGAGACTGAAGTGCTATGCAGGACCCTTTCTGATCCTGAAATTATTCTCTGAATTCTGAAATTTCCCTTCATAGAATCATTTCAGTTGGAAGAGGATTATCAAGTCCAACCATAAACTAATTGTAGCACTAAACCATGTCTCTAAGAACCTTGTCTGTATCTCGAAACAAGCATTTCCCACCTTCTAAACAATATTAATGGTAAGATTCATCACTTCATAAGTAATATAAATAAGAAAAATTCCCTGTATTTTCTCTCCGTGCTTGAGAAAACATTTTAAATGTGTTATATATATATTTGGCAAATATGTATCTGACATTTAAAAACTTATTAATCCTGAAAGACACTTGAAATTCAAGCAGCAAATATGCATGGATATCTGTACGAAATTTTCACTGCCTACAAAGAAACTGCTTCTTCTATGAAACATTCCCAGTGTTTCAGGATTGAAGTGATTTACAGTGAATGTGCACTTCTAACTTGAAGAGCCTTTTGAAAGAATACTACATGTATGTATAGTTCTTTTAAGATTCTTTACTATATTATAGACTTAACATGACCACTTACATAATTTTAATACTGTCTGTCTGGTTTTCAGCTGTCTTGAGCTGGAGTAGTTACTTTACTTTTTTAACCCAAAACATTGCAATGATATTAATCCTTGAATTATTTGTTTCAAGATATGCAAATACTATAATTACATATATATATATACATTTTTATATATTTGTTTTAAAAATGTGACTTATGAGCATTGAGCTTAGTAAATGTTTTTAGCGTTGAGATTAAAAATCAAAACAAGAAGGAAAAGAGTGAATCAAATGATGATCTGAAAAAATATCATGCCCTGGAGGGCATGAGATTCGGGCCTTCAAGGGCAGTATATCCCAACGGTAGGATCACTCAAGTGAGACATTCCTGCCACCAGATATGACTGAATTCAACATTGATACAAATCAGGAGTAACTCCATAATTGCTCAGATACTAGAATGGCAGGAACTCTATAAAATCCCTAATTGGAGAGATAGAAAACTTGGTGTTTGATACCTGTGTTGACTTAAGTTTGCAGCTGGCTCTGAGCACTTCACTGAGAGTTGTTCTGGGAGCCCTCTGGCTGTCCTGCAGTTCTGGGCTTCCCAGGGCTTCAATCATTCTCAACATCAACATCTCAAAAGCAACTTCTCTCTTACCCTGCAAGTACAAGTCAGTGTGGAGGTAAAAGTGAATACACCTTCAAACAACAGGGAAGAAAAATCTTCTATTTGCTCCCCTAAATGGCTTTCTGCCATCAAACTTCATTCCTGGACTGAGCTGTCCCTTCCTGTCATATCTGTCAAAGGAATAAGAAATTCAGAATTTGTGTTTAATGAAAAAGGATTAGATATGTTAAACTGACTATGAAAGTAGGAATTCCCTGGAGTTTTTTGTATAACTCACCAAACAAGAGAAGGGTCAAAAGAGAGTACAGTCAGTTCTTCTGGAAAAGGCTCAAGGAACAAATCAATTGTTTAGCAGTCTGGAATCCCCTTTCAAAGTGAAATCCCTGAAATACATCTGTATAGACCAAAAATATGTTATGGTCAATGGTGAGAAGACCTAAAAAAATCAGGACAATTATTTCTGATTCTTTCTGTGAAAAGATCTTCCATCGAGCTTAATGTTCTGATAGTCTGTAGAGTCTGATTAAGACAAAATAAAATGAAGTCTCTATATATAGTGTCTATACTTGGCCACCTAACATCATTTGAGATAGCTCTCTAAAAGAAATAAATGCCAGGGCTTGACAAGGCAAGACAATAATTTGTGAATCTGTTGGTATCCAAAGATAGCTAGAAAGAAAATATAAGTATTACCGTGCTTGAGCACGGTCAGCAGCTTGTCCTTATGCAAGAAGGCATTAACAATTCTAAGCAGTAATATCTCTCTGATTATTAGTGTGTCTCTGCTAACTTTAGTCAGCCATGAAGAACATACTTAATGATGGTTAGATGGTGGATAATGATGTAGGTCTGAAATTTTTAATAGAAATCCTGTGTGTGACAAATGATGTATTAACTTTAAGTTGGACTGGGTCTTTAATATCCTGCCCGATGGAAGAATCTCTGGAGTCTTATGGCTAGGACCAATTTTACAGCTAGCTTTCTCATAATATGAAAAGATTGCTTAATCTTTAGGGTTTCCTCAGCTTGGCCTTGCATGTGGTAAGGAAACCAGTTAATTTTGAGGGGTGAACAGCCTACCACACTTATGTGTATATGTTTTACTTTCCTAAATCTACCAAGAGACCAGTGTAGTAGTTGTTGCAGTCTCTGCTCTGTAAATTGTACTTCACAGCACATGCAGTTGAGAATAATATCAAAATGAAACTTGTTTGCATAAGGAAACTGCCTTTCCTTACATGAAATATTGGGAGGATGCACTACTTAGACAACATCAACTTTACAAAACTCTTGCCTCTTGATATTCATGTGATAAATGACATTTTTAAAATATTGCATTTGCTAGGCTTGTGTACATGTTTGTTGATTCTGTGCTGAAAATTAGAATTCCATGTTTATGGACAGTCTGTGCTTTTTTGCTAAAATTTGCCAAGCTTATAGATAAAAAAGATTTTTCTAATTACAACCTCTGAGATATGAAAACCAAGACTGGCATTTTACTGACTCATGTATCATGCTAACAGACCACCCTTTGGCACCCTAAACATATTAGAAATAGTTGGTTTACCTCTAATTAAACCATTGTGATCACACAGTACATAAGGAAGATGGAATAAGTGTTTTGATTATTGGCAATATAGAATCTGCTTCACTTTCCCACTGTCTTGCTGTATCTGTGACAAAACTGAGAAATATAATACATATTGTACAAAAATTGATGTAGTGTAGCTGCCTAAAGCAGAGAACATAGTTGAAGTGATGCCCCATGTTATATAGCAGAATAGAGAAGAACTACACATGAAATGCAAAACAAAATCTGAGCCCAGCAAATAAGTATTAGTATCAATATTAGGCTTTTGCAAAAGCTGACAGTTTGAGTGTCTGTTCCACTTATGGAAAAGAATGCAAACATTCTTTAATTTACCACTAAAATAGCAAAAGCCAATCCTTCCCAGTAATTATTTTTTAATGCTACTGCATAGAAAATATTGTTTTTAACTTACGCAATGTAAAAGCAGAGATGATCTTAATAAATCTAGGCATAGTCTTACCACAGGCCATTGCCAAGCCTAATAAGAAACCTAAAGACATCAAGCAGCATTATATGTCTATGATACACAAAATATAGTCACCAAAACCATTCTCACTGTAAAACTAATATGCTATTTGTCTTGAGTAGATTTTAAGATGTCATATTTTTTTTTTAATGCGTATATCTGTAAGGAAAATAGTCTAAATGCCAATAGATATGGTGCTGCATTCATCAGTGCTTTAGCGTAAAACAATAGCTGTAAGATGTGTTATTAGGTCCATTTCTCTAAACTTTGTCTTATTTGTAAATACCATTATTTCAGAATACTAGCATTGGCAATTTTGTTAGTAGACTTCAGTTCTTACCTTACGTGTTTGCTTACAATAGCACTTAAGACAGTGGAAGCCAACAGATTAGAGGTATTCAGCTGCCCAATTTGATGTTTTCCCTCTCTTAATTTTAATTTGCAGGTGCTGCACCATTCTTGGGGGAGATGTCAAGGCAGGAAAACTGGAGACAGTAGACACAGGGGACATCTTATGTGTATTGGACAGGCTGAGCCACTTCTTAACTTTTGCCTCCTGTGAAAATACATTTCAAGCTCTCAAATATTACACTTCTGAGGGAATGGTGACTTTTGTTTGCAGCTTCCAGAAAAAAAATGCCCTTTGTTTGCAGCCTGTCAATAGAATGACCTTTCTCTCTTGCCAATTTGTGCTCAAGAAGTACACGTGATTGTCTTGCCTTTGCTGAATGTTTCAAGAATCTTCCAAATTTGTTTGATCAATGGTTCAGAAGCTTTCACATTGACGTGAGAAAATACACATTTTTGCAGACTCATTTTCAGTTGGACCTGAAGCAGCTGAAGCTAGAGATCAGCTAGAATTAATCTCTACTTAATGAAGAAAACTTGCCGAATTTCTATAAATGCTTGCCTATGACACATATCCCGAGTTACATAAGAAGATGCCATTTATGCAATCTGCTTTGGCAATATTTATATTTGTATTCAAATCTTTTTCCTTGTGAAAATGAATAAAGTGAAACCTTGTAATTGCCTATCAGACCATTACCTGCAGTTTGGAATGCACAAGGCTACCTCAAAGGCAAAAACAGGCTTCAAAAGCCACTTTCAGGTTTTCAGACTTGGTCTAGCTGGCAATGCTTTCTTCCTGCTATGTTCAAAGCGGATGCTGTCTTTGTCTTTAATGAAACAATGCAAATGCACCATAATTTCATTTGACTGCAAGGAAAATTTAAAAAGTAAATTTAGATGCATTCTTGTCTGTGTGGCTATGTGGCAGGTATAGATACACTCAAATGACTTTTGCCTGTACTCCAAGTTCCCTGGAAATCACATAGCCGTGTCAGCATGGCATTGTACCCAAGCTGCAAATCTGTGCTTAAATTAAGCATATGTTATCCTGAGCACATGTTGGATGTTAACATTGTGATCCTGCTTCTGATCTGCATCTGATCCACACTTAGCTTTCTGGGAGCAGTGCAGACCTCCTGCTGATCTTTCTCTGAAGGTAAATAAGGTGCAAAATTGGCATCAGGTCGTCTTAATTGCTCTATATTGACAGTACATTTCACGTCAGCAGTATCAGTTAGCTACTGTTGCACTGAGTGATGCCCAAGACTGTCTACAGTGGAAGTTCCATGGACGTTGTGCTCTTGCATGCAGGCAACCATTTATGCCAGTTCTTTATATCTTCACTGCCCTTATAAAACAATTCTTAGAAATGGCTGTCTCCACTACCATACATGTTCTTTAGGAGGCAGGAAGCATAGGCTCAGGTTTATAGGAAATTGTTTGAAAGATTGCTTGTTTGAGTACAGCAACATCTCGCTACCAAGCTGCCCAAGTCCTGATGGAATTCAACACATGTACCATGCTGGTTAGACTCCCATGCAATGCACAATATGAGTTACTTGCCTAATTTGCCAAGCAGGGAGCCATGGTTGCATTACATATTAATCAATCTTTACTTTCCTACTGATCTTAAATTTAAAAATCTACATTATGTAAATCTTATGAAAGCTAGGACACATGCAGAACTCATTGACTCAAAGAGTCAGGTTATGTATCAGAGCAGAGACAAACAGAGGTGAAGTCATAAAATTGAATAATCATGATGAAGGCAATTCAAGAAGCTGTTCAGCTGTTAATTACTGGTTCCTGGGTGAGAACTGATAAAAGGTAATGCAAGTATTTCTAGTCCCTGAATCTGACTTTGCATTGAACAGACTGGATTACTTGGGCAACTCCTTGGAGAGGAACAGTAAGCAAAGAGGCAGTAGATGTCATAATCCTAAACACCTCCTGGTTACACGTCTTAAGATGATAGTCTTATCCCTCTGTGTCAGCATCCACATGTCAAGACATGCATTCTTGGGGCAAGTGTTGTTACATCTGCTTATTAATGTCATTTTCCCACATTTCTACTCAGAGCTACACGGCACTGGGATTCTGTCATATTTGCATCAAGTGTCAGGCCTCAGAATGAGGCTTTATGCCAAAATACAAGAGCGTGGGATATGCCACAGGTATCAGGTATGCCCTGAAAAATTCTCTGAGCTGCTCTCTCTACTAACTGAAAATCCTTTAGCGTCTTTGGGGCTGTGATTTGAACTAAGGGTCTGAGCAGCTTGTAAACTGGGAGGTGGAAGCAGCATTTAAGCTGCTAGCAGATGCCAGCAGATGGACAAAAAGGATATGTCTGTAGTGCAAAGAAGAGCATGGTCTACATCACAGTCATATCAGCATGATTTAATCTCAAACTCATTAGGCTTGCTGAGATGTAAGGCTTATTATTTCATGCACACTGGCTTCCTTTCACAGCCGGACTACTTCCTGAGGCTAAACTAGCATGCTGGCACATGTGCTACACCATATTGTCACACTAGCTCATTTGACAGAAGTTCAGACAGCTATACACTCCTCTCTTTGTACACTGTAGCTCGACTCTAGCTACCTGGCAAGGTAAGTACTGACTGAATTGTGGCTTTTGACACTAGTACTTTTATGATGTAGGTAAGTATCTATGATCCTGCCCTTACTATCTTTAAAAATGTAGTCCTATATATTCGTAGGTTTGCAGAGTTGATAGATAGCTGATGATAGCCTGATAACTGCAGGAATAGTTGCGTTCTTCATTACAAGACACATTTTTGTGGGCCAGCAGTATAGCTTCATTTACAATACATGAATCATTCTTTCCCAGCTCACACTGATGCTCCTAAATAGGAAGGTGTGTGTGCATACATCAGGATAATGTGATCTTCCATCAAACATCTCTCTTAATGAAAGACCCATATTACTGTTACTCTCAGGACAATGGAGATTTTATAGAACAATTACTAGATCTTTCCTTTTCTTTATGTTTCTTTTTAACCCTGTTTGTGTTCAGTCACAGGCTCAGGCTTCTTCATTTGTTAGGGACTGCTTTTGAGAAATCCATATTCTAGCAGCTATGACTTTAGTAGCCAACTGCTTGATGACTTTCCTCTTAGAAACTAGCTAGAATACCTGCCTATTAGGAATAGCATATTCTCTTTCTACCATAGTAAGTAGGCTAGGAGTGTGCTATCATTCAAAAACCACTAGACAAGTAAATTAAAGACATAGGGTCAAAACCCACATACTGAGCTACTAGATGCTTTGCCACATTTCCCAAATGTTCTCCTTTCTGTTCTCCTCTGTCACTTTGAAACTCTCTCACCACAGCCAGGTAAGTTTCTCTTCTACTGTCTCTTTCTTCCATTCTCCTCAGACCAGCTCCAGTAGCTTCATGCAGCTCAGGAGATGTCATTTTGCAACCACCAAACTGGGCATTATTATTTGAAAATTTTACTTGCTGTGTCTGAAAATCTAGATTTTTGGGACATGAGTAGGGTCAGGTGCATGTTATTTTTGTATTTGGATCACAACCACAAAGACTGGACCATATAATTGTTTTTCATTTTTGTTCATGTTTTTCTCTTTTGTTCTCATTATTTGGTCACTTTTGTTGTTCCTCCTCTCATGTACAAAAAAAAAAAAAAAGAGAGAAAAAAAAATATATATTTCTTCAGAACTTCTAGGAAACTTTGCAAAAAAAAAAAAAAAAAACCAAAACACCTACAAAACCTTTGATACTGTTAATTTCACACCTGCAAAAGCGAATACAAAAAACCTCTACCACCCATCTTTGGTCAATAAATATCATTACTGCAAACAAGCATTAATTGTAGGAGCCGCACAAATCAAGATGCGCTTTTGACAGGTTCGTTTGGCAGTGTAGGAGGATATTCTACAATTCTAAAAATATGTTCTATTTTCACAGACATTTTGAGATGTCTCTGTAAGTTCTCTTACAGAAGATGGCCCAGGGCCCATATGGTACAAGTCAATCTGACAGATGTTATATAATAATCTTCCTTGATTAAACTAGTACAAGACATTCTCTTCTCATCAAGCAAATAACAAGCAAGAAAAACCCCATTCATTCTGAAATCAAACACCACCAACCAGATAGACATGATAGAACTAGAGACTTTGTTATAAAGAATGCAGTGGTCACTTTTGGGAAACCCTTGTCCCTTCTGTGTCATGGGAGGAGTTTATTATCAGATGAGGTTAAGTAACAATCAGCACTTACTAGTTGTAGAGCTTGTATCCATGTTATTAGTTTGAAAGCCAGATTAGGGAACAGCAATATACACCAAAATAATTGTTTAAAAGGAAAGCAATAAGAAGAGAGGGACATATTACAACACTGATAATTTGATTACTTTGCACAGAGAAACTGAAAACAACTAATTTATAGAGAAAGTTTGCATGACATTTTTGTGGGATTAGAAGGGGTCTTCAAAGATATTGCATCAGACATTGCAGGAATAGGAATCAAATATCTTTTGAAATAGGAACATGCTATTACTTTTTTTGGCCATATTTATGCATATAAGTGGCACATTGGGAGATTTTACCAAGTTTACTGAAGTGGTCTTAGGCATGCAACATCTTCTAGGAGCTCATTACATATACCACAAAATAGAAAGTTTTTAAGCTTTTTTTTTTTTTTTTGAGTTGCTCAAAACTGCATCAGAGTCTCTAAAGTTGTTGATGACAGAGAAATGGATGTAATGAGACCATGCTCATACTGCCAAAAAAAGACAATTTAGCTCTGCAACATCTGTGCTGATCACCTAAATTAAACATGCAAGGAAAAACTTCAAAACCATAACTGTCTTTTATGACTATGGCAGAAAAACCTTCAAGCTTTTGCACACAGACATTTGATATACCAAATATGCTCATGGAGGCTGCAGCTTCTGATTTTCCTGTGCTTTTGGCATTGTTAAAATTGCTTTAAACATTTAAATCTATTTTATGTGTGTTACATTTATTTTCTATGTGCAGAGCCTCACCGTGTTTTGTTATAATTGGAACCTAATTTCACAAACCTACTTTTTTTTTTTTAAATTTTATCTATATTAGTAGTCACGTGGGGATTACTATAATTCATTACTCTCATGAATAAATCTTCACAGAATTGGATCTTTAGTCTAGATCCAGTAAAAATGAAAACAATGGGCATTATATCCCATAATGATTTTGAGGATCCAGAACTTTCTCTGTAGAATTTCTTTCTCTCCTGCTCTCTCAGAAGAATTAATAATCCTATCTTATTTAATTGCTCAAACACAGCAATCACAGAGAATGAAGATGGGAAAAGAAAATGCTCTGGTCTAGTGATCTAGTGCTATATCTTGTTCAGGGCTGTTAGTCAGCACTCTTGATTTCACACTATTTATTTTGATGTAAAGGCATTTAAACATGTAGGAAGACCCCCATTCATTTTATTGGCCTTGGCATGCTTGTCCAAGTCTCAGCTAAAGCAAAAATCTTATGTTCATCTTGTACAAAGTTAGACTTCATTCTATTGTACCAATACTCCTGGGAACTAATTACAAGTCTATTGTCATGGTAAGCCAAGCATATTAAAAGTTTACAAATTGGTGTATGTTTACTTTCCTTAGCTCACATACTGTGCTCTGGAGTATTGTTCCCGTATGTGAGCAACACTGCAAACATAAATTGCCTAAGTGGCTTTCCTGTTGTCAGAAACAGCTGTTCAGTGTGGTAGTTACTTCATTTTTCTTCAAAAACAGATACTAAACCCCCTACTCGCTTCTCCTTCAAGCGAGTAGCAAAGTGGAATACATACTGTAGTAATTATTTTCTTTTTTTTTTTTTTTGAAAGTAAGTGCCCATTCATAAAATGAATACAGTAATGTTGGCTGAGCAAAATATAAATTCATGGGCCAAAATTTAAGCTGTCAAGGGTATGTGATGCTTATGTCCTTAATGCTAAGCATGTGGTTTCGCATTTTCATAAATGAAATTCTAACACATCAGCTTTCCCTACCTCCTTATAAATGAATGAGGATAAATTTGACTCTTTGTACTCACAGTCTACGTTTTGAACCATGAGGTGTGCTTTTGCCATTCTTTGAGAGACAGGTGGTTTTTCCATTTGTTTGTTTTCAAATGCTAGGGCTGGATATATTTTCATTTGTTACAATACAAAGAGGTGCACATTTTATTTGGTAATACCGGGTGACTATATTTAAAATGCCAGACACTACGAGGTTCCAGATAAAACTATGAATTTCCAGAATGGGGGAAGTCACTGCTACATTGCAGATAAGGGGACAAGGGATAAGCAGTTGTGTGGATACTCACAGCTATATACGCAACCAGGGTATGCACAACACACCAGATGCACAAATGCTAAAAGGCACAGCTTCCCTGGTGTCTTTATATCCCTCTGGCAACACTCAAAACCAGTAACTACTTCCACCTTCTCTAGCATTTGAGGCTATAAAGATCACATACAGTATGCAAGAACCATCAGCAAACCCCACCAGTAGAATATTAAGATTTAAGCATTCTAATACTGTATTATTAATCTCAAAAATCATCCTTGGTTTTCTCCAGACTAATTCTGTGGTAAAAATGACTGTTAATTTTTAGTACACTTATTTTAGCAGAACTCTCATCAGCTACAGCAGTTGTTTTTATCTAGGTGAGAATTTCAGAGCTGAGACCATTGAACATGCAACATCTCATAGAGAGATGATTGAATTGATGTTAATGGGTGCATATGTGGTGATGGAAAAGTTCAATGTATATTGTAGGTACTATGACACCTACACATTGTTCTGAGCAAACTAGAAAACCTTAAGTACTTCGGAACAAGCAGCAATATCATTAAAGTATTAGAAGGATTAACCAGCAAAGTTGAGCAAGACCTTCCCTTAGATATGGAGGGTGTGGTATACCTATTTAAACAGGCACTCCTTAAAAACAGTCCCAGTTCTACCTGTAGTGGACAAACAGGCTTGACTCATGTATTTGTCAAACCTTAAAAAATCATGTCAATAGCAGCATGGATGTTGCACATGACTTTCTCAGAATAATTCATACCAGACATCAATGTTAATTCCCTTAGTTATTGTTGCCTACAGAAATATTTCCATAGACACAGAAAGATCAGATCAAGTCTAGTAAGAAAAATACATAATCAAAGTACCTGTGTTTTCAAAAAGTTATTGTTAGAGAATGATCCAATGGCTGAATCCAATCCAGCCTACATAAGGTTTCTGTCTGTTCTGTCAATTTTTTCTGCTACAAGCTTAAGATAGATGTGGAAAAGCCTGTCATCTGAATGCTTGTGGTGGCTGTATAGGCACTGAGCATGGGTCAGGAACAGCTTCTAGTTTGCAGCCTGGAAAAGCAACCTGGACCTCCATGGACAGTGCCAGTAAGGGCCATTATTGTGCTTCCTCCATGTCAGAGCCACACACTGAAGGAGTCTGCCTCTACAAGAAAGCAGACCTCAGAATATAATACACGCAACATGTTCTCTGTCCCTTTTCACTATTGTTGTTTCCAATACTCTATCTGGCAATGAATATTTCAGGTTGCACTGCCTTTGGTTTACAGCTCTCTTCCTTTCCAAAGAAGAGCTTTATTTGGTCTCTGGTATGGACCCTAACAATAAGAAATATGCACAAATAAAATAATATAGACATAAATGTATTAGTAATATACATTATTTGCAACATTAATAACACTACAAACAAGATAAACAAGTAAAATCTGTTAATGTAATGTTTGAAAGTTATTATTATAAATAAAAGTGTAGTATATACATTATAGTGAAGAGATTCATGTTAATGCACAGAAAACTATACAAAGAGAACTGGTGGAGCTGTACAATGATCAGAATATGTCTTCTGACAGTTATGATTAGGAGAAAAACTTTGATGGATGTGTCACTTCATCCAGAAGGACTCTTTAAAGATGTCTTTTAATATCTTATTGGAGAGAAGATATAAGAGATATCAGAGAATAAAATAATACGTATTCACATTCTTCATTAGTATGAACAATAGACTTCTAACATCCAAAGTATATTAAAGAATAATTAACTTCCTCATAGCAGAGGTGACTCCACTGGAAGTACAAAAGTAACTTCAACCCTTGCCTTGCATACACAGGAAAAATTGTGGTTGGGTACTTCTAGAAGCTGCCAAGAATATACCCCAAGAATATACCCACACATCACTTCAGTGCTTTGCTCTTGAGTAACTTTATTTCATGCCATTTCCAGGCCCATTGTCTACCTTCCTCTACAGTTTCAGTTGCAGTGGTTGTGTTCATTTCTGCTCATAAAAATTTTACTGCTCAGTACTGTTGACACCAAATAGTGCTGCCAGTGTAGGAGAGCAGTTGTGTTCCACATACTGCTGAGTGACAATCAGCAGTGAAGGAGCTCTATAGACTCTGTACAGATGCCTAAACGGACTTGCATTTTCAGAACAGAAAACCTCATTGTATACAAACCATTTTCAGTGGCTAATTACTGGGGAAAAGCAGCAGTATACTCAGCAGGATTTCTCAAGAATAATAATTTCCCTTCTAAATTATAGGTACGTATGACCTCTTGTTTAAAAGTTGGATATCTCTACATGTGAATAGATTTTAAGATTTCAGACTGAAAGTATATGTAAAGATTTCAGGAACTTAAAAGCAAATAAACACCTAGGTCACAGTGGAAGCAATTGTTTAATGTGCTGCATTGTCTGAACATACTGCAAATAACAGGGAATTACTTAGAGCACTTCCTGCTGAAGGAGGATGTGCTGCCATCCCTAAAGAAAGGAATTCACAGATTACTGGCAGTGATGTACCTAGAATATTTGAAGCAAAGTGAAATGTGAAACTAAGACCTGCCAGTGCTCCCCCTACCTATAGCATGCACAGCCATCTACTTGCCACCAGAGAGTCAGTGGCTAGCATGCAATGAGATATGCACTAGGGACTGAACTGATTCTTTGAGGTCTTAGGTCATGAAAGTACCAAGAAATATCCTTTTCAGACCGAGACATCCAAAAGCCAAGAGCCTCTTTAAACACCGAAGTGGGATCCAGGTATCACATATCCCATGTATCATAACAGATACTTTTTAATGATGAACTGAATGGAACTCTTCTGAGACTTTTAGAGGTTTGCAAGTTTTTAAATGCTTTTTTTTTTTTTTAACATTTGACATTTTAAAAACATAGAGTTCTTCTGAGGGTATACAAAATGTGATTAGAAGGCCAAACTATGTATTTACCCTGTTGTGATGAGGACCTGTTTCACCTAGATATCGGGGAATGCAGAGTGTGACAAGGTCATTGTTTTACAAACTACTAAAGGCACTTTAAGGGGAAGGAAAAAAAAAAGCTGCTTTGCTTCTTGTTTCTTACAGATATCAAGCTTATGTATTCTTAGTCTGGGACTAATGGAGGTAAACTGAGGAGAAACCACTTTTGCATTGGCAAAGAGATAAATCTTGCAATTATATTTCTTGTTCAGAGACTGATGTGGAAAAACTGCAGAGTAAAATGACAAATGCTAAACAGATCTCATTCTTTGCCTGATGTGTATGCTCTAAGTTAAGGCACTATTATTTAAAGAGTGATTCAAGTGTGGCATTAGCCTTAAAGTATTCAGTTACAAGGTTAGACATTTGTTTTTCACAAACTAGTTTTAAGATTATCTGAAATACAATGGTTTTCTTAGAATGAAACACTGCTACCTTTTGATCAAACATAATCAAGAAGATCACAGGAACGTATTTCACTGGAAGGAAAAATTAACAATGAAAAGAACCTCTTTCCCATCTTCCCCTACAGGAAAATATTTAGATTGTTTTCAGTAATGGGAAAAGTATGTTGCTGCTTCTTATTGTCCCCTTGTCAAGCTATCTTAATTTCTATTTTTTTTTCCTCAAATCTAATGGTTATTGTGCCACCACCCTATATTTCTGCTACCATGCTCTCTCATTCACCTTCAGTAAAATGCTCTTTGAATCAATCAATAGGATTTAAAAAATATTGTGATTTCAGGCTTAACTCCACTTTGGATCCCATTTGCATCACTCCAATCACAAAATTAAAAATGAAAGCTCTCATTTTATCAGAAGTTCATACTTTTCTTACTAGTAAGAAGTATACTAGTGGTGTATACTTGCTACAGGAACCAGTTTGCCTATTACACAATAGTAATATTCAGGTGACTGTGTGATTAAAATTTAATTGCTGCTTACTTTATTTCTCACTAAGTTTACATTTTCATTCAGCGTTAATGTGAGCTACCTGCTCTAGGCAGAGTTTATGTGAGCAAGTGCTGTTATAAAGCACGTATTCTGGATTGCTTCATACACAGACATCAGGTGACAGCAAGAAGAAGAGGTTGTAGTACTACAGGGTAGTGTATGAAAGACATAGGAATTGACTGCCTTAGCAATTAATGCTATTTTTTTTTTTTCCTCATTCAGCAGCAGATATTTTCAAAAGAAACTCAGCAGAAACAAAGCAATGGCTTTATCCCATGGAAGAATTGCCCATGTGTTTATGCAGCATATTTCAATTCGTATTCTTAACCTGATAACTATTCTCAGTTACTACTATCCTTGTTTAATCTTTGGACCAACTGCTCTGCTACCTCACCTGTTACGTGAATGCAGAACATTTTCTCCAAGCTGGTAGTCTGAAATATAGAATTAGAAATAGATCCTGCATGTCATTCTATCTAAAAATAAATAAATAAATAAATAAATGCTGTCAGTTGGACGGCGCTGAACTACAAATCTGAGGCATAAATAAAATTCAAACACCCCCATCTCTTTATTTCAAAATCTCACATTATACACATCATCTTAACCTTGCTAACTTTATGAAGTAATCAGTGTTGAGCTAAGCTTATAGTGTGGGGGTTCTATAGTGTGAAATTAATGAGCTGGATGGGATCCCTTATATTTGGGAGGCAGAAGGAAGTTCTGTGGGGAGGTGTGAAGTCTACTCATGTCAATGGAAATGTGGTGTGTGGGCACTGAGGTGCCTTTAAGAGGAGTTCCGTAATCTGACATTTTCTTGCTTTCAAGAGTTTTCTCTGCATGGATGTCATATTTACTCAGCCTTAACTGATTAAAATGAAGTTTTTCTCTATGGGAATATGCAGTAAGCAGAGAAATCTCAAAGTAAGGCTGGTGAGACCAGTAATAGGTTCTGACGCCACAAGAAGCTAAATTCAGAACTGGTGTGAGCAAGCTCACAATGTACCAACCTTAACTTAGTCTGAATTTGGAGCAGAAATATTCCATTAGTCACCACTTGGACACAATATTGTCTCTGCTACCTGGCAATATAGTATTAGCAGGACTAGAAGCATTCAAAATCCTCTATCATCATCAGAAAGCATGCAAGCCTTATCTACTAAGTTTGGATGATGGGCAGTTGTCTTTAACTTTGGAGTTGGTTTTCTTACAATCTTGAACATCAACCTTACTTTGGTATAAAGTTAATAACCCTTCAGAATCAGTGTGGGTCACTACAGGTACCTATGTATACCAGCAACCTGACTGTGTAGGTCAATTGAAAAGTATATTTGTACTTTCTGGATGGAAGTTTATGCAGAATTTTTAAATTTGATTTGACTTATTTTTTAAATTGCTGGATTTTGGTTCATACTTTATTTCAGGTGATTTATAAATGTGACACAAAGAAAAGACCAGCACAAAATCTCCTGATTATCATCCTAACTATCATCACCTCAGCTATCACCTCTCAACTTTCACCTTCTTGTTAACCTCAAAAAGGAATATAATAACCAAACGTGTTTGAAAATGAAATACTTCTGTGTACATATCAAATTAAGTTTGCCTTATTAAACTTTTCACAATAACCAAAGGAGATGTTTTGTTCTTTTGTGCATTTGAGCTCCATGTCTGCAGATAAGTGGTGAATATGCAAGTACTGCAACTTTGGGAATGTTTTGTGCAGATACTGGCAGCATGGGTAACCCTCCCTGACAGGGAATTTAGTAACTTTTAACACTAGGTTACAATTATACTTTTATAAAGCCTTACATTTAATTCTATTTTTTCTTCCAGTGAGCACATACCACAGGTAATCTCACTTTATTATAGCAGCCTGTTATTTGATTATACTGCCAACTAAAGCTTTGGGTGAGGCAGCATAGTGATTTCCCTTTTTATTCAGTTATTCTCAAAGTCAGAAAAAATCAAGTTTTGGCTGAAGCATTCCTTGCTTGGTTTCTACCTCAGAAGAATTCAAAAAATGTTTGATCAGAAATTAATTTCAGAGTGTCAACGTGGGAAAACAGACATTTCTCATTATAAAAAGAGACACTGGTGTTATTTTGAACATCTGTACAACTGTGATGGAGAGATGTTAAAAGATGAAATTGAGTGAAAAATTGTTTTGATTTGCTTGAGTTATAGGCTTTTGAAAACAGGATTCTGCACTTGGTCAAAGCAATTTTTTTTCACTAACATAGCATGCTGTGATACTTTTACGGCTAATACGCTAAAGAGATGGGCTAAGGGAGCATGTCTGTACATTTTCAGCTGAAGCTGACAAAAAAAAAAACCTCTGCAAAATGGGAAATGGCTTTCTACAAAAATGATTTGCCCTTCACTGAAAATGTTTATTGAAATAAAACAAATCCAAGTGCAATCATTTCGAACCTTGGTGGGGGGGGTGGAGGGGGAGGGAAAAAAAAAGGAAAAAAAAAAAAAAGAAGGGTTTTGGTTTGGGGTTTTTGGTTTTTTTTGGTTTTTTTTTGTTTGTTTGTTTGGTTTTTTTTGTTTTGTTTTGTTTTTGTTATGGAAAATATCTGAACTACTACTAAGAGAAAAAAAAAATCACTCTCAAAATGGAATGGGACTTCTGTGCTACTTCTAATATTCCAAGCATCCAAGAAGCAGTACTGTTACCCACAGCTGATTCTTCCCATTTATCAAAGGTGTACACAGCTATTAATAGATCTTCCAGTAATGCTGGCTACTACTTAGGACATGAGCTTGGTGATACTGGAGCAGATCTGGGGTGTATGGCACACAAACTTCCATCTGTCGGCCGATGTACAAAAACCAACGGAGTAAACAATTATGAAACCTCCCAGTAAAATTATTCCAGACTCAGGTAACTCCACTTTATAGCCAACTGCATGCTTTTAAAATTAGTTGTAGATTGCATCACCCTTTCTTCTACAAATTTATTGAAGTGTTTGCCTTACAACAAAGCACATAAGGAAAATTTTGGTAAAACATGTAGCTTGGCATAAGTAAATTTTTTTTTTTTTCAGAGGAGGGTAGAATGGATTAGGAGAACAGAGCATAAAATACGAAAATTTTGATCAGGATGTATGAATTGGCTAACAGAATTTTTTTGATGCCTGGCATTTTAATGAGTTGTCTGCAAAGTAAAGTTGTGCTAACAATATGAAAACATAATGTCGTGATCAGTGCTGACTTCAGTTGGTGTAATTCGAATTCACTAATTCATTTATCCAACAAGGTTTAGGCATTGCTAGCAGTATGCAATATGGTTGAGATCTATAGAGAACATAAATATGTAAAGCAAATAGAATAACATAGTAAAAGCACATTTAGGAGATATAGCCATTACTGGGGGAGTTAACTTTTTGTAGTATGATGTGTATTGAAGTTAGGCTGCACTCAAATAAAATTTGTTAACAAGGTGTGGCACATGGAAGGATATAAAAAATGCCAAGAGATTGCTGTGTAGGGTTTGATGGGAGATAACTCTTGATATTAGCAATAAATGAACATTAAACTGACCAACGGCTCTCTGAAGTAAACCTCAGAACTTGTAATTATTTGAAAAATATTCAGACTAGCAGAAAATAAAAAATAATGACTACCATCGATTTCAGTCTAACATGGTGCTCAATTAAAAGCTTTATTTTTATTTTTTTTTTCTTTTACTTAGCTTCTGGCCTCTATGGAACTATGGAGAGTAACTCCTTTTGCTCTATTTTGTGCAAAATAAATTCTATAGGTGGGATGGATCTGATTATAGGGTGATGTTAGTATATCTTTTATATAGTTTCCCATTCCATTTTGAACACATTTTAACATTTCTTTCATTTTAAATACATGAAGACTTCCATTGATTAATAATGTATTGTTGAAAATATACTGAAGTAAAGGGAGTCTCATGATGGAACTTGGGTAAGTTTCCATTTTTTTACAGGTGTAACCATTTACTGTGATAAAAAAGATGAGTTAAGTTTTACTCTTCTTACTCTTGTAATGTTTCTTTCCATAATAATGTATTCTCCTCCTGCAACTAATTATTTCTCTTTTTTGCAGACCCAAAGTAGCGTCACTGTTATTTATTACTTATTTACTTTAAAATATAAATGACTGTCTAATAATAATGGAGTTATTTTCTTCTCTGAGTCATGGCATCTCTTACTTTGGTAAAGGAATTTTTGTGTGACAGATGGTAAGATTACTTCCTTCATTTAAATCAAAATAAACTATTAATAATTTGTCTGAAAGACCTTTGCTTCTTCCACCTGTATTTTTAGATACAGCTCCTTAATGTTCAGCACTGTAGCTCTCACACAAGAAACACCTTCCAACTCTCTCATTTACAACTCCAGGAAGAAAGCTACAGCATTGGCTTCTATCCATAGGGCCTTTAATTGCTTAGCTTGCTCAGTGCAGGAGGATTTTATTCCTTTATTTAAAACACAACCCTTCTGGAAGTAGAAGAATAACTGAGAAGAGGGTCAGAAACTTTCAAAATTATACCAGAACATTTTGGTGGAGAAAGTTAGGGCTGGCCAAAAAGAACCACAAAGGAGAAGAAAATCAAGGTCATGAATTGTTTGTTTATAGATGTTTCCATGAACTAAGTATTCCATGTGAGGATAAAACATAATGGCTTCACTTATATGTTAGGTCATCTCAGGACAATCTGTAAAGTATTACATTCTTATTTCAAGATCTAAGTCTGCTTATTCCAATTTGTTAATGTTCATAATTCATAAATGAAAGCATCAACTTTATATGGGAATATTTGAAAATGACCGATTCATGTATATTGTAATCAACTTAGTCTTAAGATGTACATACCATTTTTCACCATACATCCTTAAGAAAATCAAAAGGCTATAGGTTAACCAGTTTCACAGCATGCAGACACAATAAATGGCTATGATTTTTCAGGCTTTAGGTTTCAGGTGGCAGTTCTATATAGCCATAAAAAGTCTTTATCTGGAAGTATTGTTCTTTTAATTAGTCCATATAGTATGTAAACTACTGGAAGATTAATGCTCCCAATGACGTACAAAGCATGCTCATTATTTAAGGAACTATGCCTGGAGGGTCACTAACACCATTGGATTTACACATATGAAATGAAATCAGCTCCCACATCACAACTGGATGCAAGCATTCTCTAGAATTCCAAATTTCCCCTCACCTGCTTTAGAAATGCATAGCTTCTTTACGAACTTTTAACTTGCTTCTTTTTATTTCAGTCTGTATTTGTTCTGACATCAGGCAAAATACCATACAAACAGGAACACATTACTGCAATATATTCAGTTTATCTTTAATTGGTTCATTATGTAAGTGGGAGTTTCTCCAAATAAACCTGCATCTTTATAAATGTGATGAAGTTCATGTTTACTGCACTGATGGAAAGGTAAGGAAACTATTAATTTCCCTGAACCATAAAAAAACCCACACACACACAAAAAAAAACAAACCAAAAAAACCAAAAACCCACCCAAAACAACAACAACAAAAAAAACCCCAAACCAAATCAACCAACCAACCAACCAAAAAAAACCAACCTAACAAAAGCAAGACCCAAACCCTTGTAGGTCTTGATAAACTACTGGGTCTCAATCTTACATTTAAGATATGCCCTTCTGTCCATGCAGTATGCAACTGATTTTCATGGGAACCTTTACGCTTTATGCCTGGACCTCTGTGAGATTCTCACTGTGAATAAAGGCCAGGTGTATTATTCCTGGGTAGCTACAAGCATGAAGATAATTTAGGGACCTGTATACTAGGGTGACCTGAAAGTTACTGTGTGAGATCAGGAGTGAGGAGGAGTTTATCAGTTACCTGATACCTGCAAATGCAGTAACCAAAACCCAACAGAGATCAGAGAATTGTTTTGGCAGTAAGTCCCTCACTTCCTAGACTTCACTAGGTTTGTCAGTTTTTGAATGAAATATCATATAAATTGACCTTTCCCTTGAAAAGGGACATAAAAGGTCTTTGATCTTAGCTGAATTTTGCTCTCGTTGAGGGGGATTTATATTGTTATATTGTTGTTGAGAAAGCTATTCCCATATTGTTTCCCTACTTGAATCCAGAGCAGGCCTCATTTAGAACCATGAGTTTAGTTACATGTCCTGGATAATTATAACTGCAGTAGCACCTAGGCCAATATATTAGACACTATGTGTAAAACAGTGATGTGAACAACAAATAAGGAGTTAAGTTTATTACAAAGGAGTGATTCACAGAGAATAACAGGAAATTACAAAATTTTCCAAATAGTTTGTTATTCTGAATTCATATACTGACTGGCATAAAGTGGAATTTCCTCTTGTGAATATAGAGCCCCCATTGTTGAGAGCAGGCAGAGTGAGCCAGCCATTTCTCCATCCTTCTCATTCGCTGAGCTTCACACAAGGTTGGTTGAAACCATAATTAAAATAGGGTTTAACATAAACCTGATAGTCCTATCAAAATTCAGGATTAGTTAATCTGCATTAGCTAACTGGTGACATGATGACTCTGGCTTATGTGATCTGGTGATGTCTAACCGTAAGGTCTGAAACGTGATTTAGAAGGCAAGTTATCTGTAGCATAACACTAGCATTCTTCAAAGATTTCCCAAGGCATCAACAGCTTTGTCTAAAAGTCTTTCTGACTTCTGATGAGAGGACACCTAAATCCCATTTGTTCCTCTTACTATCTTCCTATATCTGGTTTAGCCAGTACTAATTCTCATATGACAGATCTGACATTGCTGAACAGAGGTTCTGTAATGAGTTTACAAATTGTGATTAATCAATTGTGCTTTCCAGTCAAATGGGCTAAGGATTTGTGTTTGGATGTATATAATACACACCACATGCAAATGAATAATTATTTCATTGAGCAGAGTGCTAGATGTGTTGGCATGGACTCTCATTGTTGGTATGCATTGTTTTCATTACCGTATTACTCACGTTTACTGTCTGCCAACTCTTTTTTTTTTTGTTTTAAGAGTAGAGATGCTCTCTTTTACACTTTAGCATAAACAATTTAAAACAATAATCTGTGAGGACTGGCTTGTTTGAGATTTTGGTGTTGGTTTTGTTTTGTTTTTTTTAGAGGTAAGACCATTATGGAGTTGGTTGACTGCAAAACAAGCATGTCAAAAATTTCATTAATGAAAATAAATTTTCATATGCTGAGCTCGTTCAGGAAAGATCAAGTGGAAGCATACCAAATTTTACAAAGCATTCACTTTTGAGCAAAGTTAGAACAAAAAAATAAGACTTAATGGCAGAGATTCTAATTAAGACGACTCATCAATTACAACATTTCTTTATTGACAAACTGCTTATTGAATTCTGAAGCCACAGAGCATACAAAAAGTGTTACACTGAAGAAGGGTCCCTCATGATTTTACAATCTTTCAATCCCTGGCTGAAGTTATGACTTTAGAAGAGATGACCTTCAGTCCTTGAAAAAAGGTTCTCAAAAGGCAGTTTGTTTAATTTTTCTCTGAGAAGAGTGATAAAGATGCTGACTAAATAAAGATCTGATCTCCTGAGGCTGAGTACAGAGAACAAGGATCCCTCTGCTAAGAGCAAACTTGTTCTGTTCACACATGCCAAGTGGTCACAACAGAAATTTGTCTCATTAGAAATAAATTTCTTTTTCTCATAAAATCTTAGGTTAGACTGACAAACTAAAAATGAAAGGAATGAAATCAGGACTTGCAAGAAAAAAGCTTATATTTGACTAAATATGACAGTAACAATCATGGACAGATTTATTAGTTGTGTCTAGGAATGGAATTATTCTTTGGCAGAATAAAAATCTCACCTCCATTTATACATATGAGATGTACTAACACTAGAAGATTGTTTATTGGATGGTAAATCCAGCCTAACTTCTGTGATTATTTATGATGCACTTGTAACCAGAGGCAATGACTTCTTATTAGCAGTATTAGTATTTTCTCTGTTACTTGTTTTGGGAGATATGGGCTGAAAGATATAAAGGAAAAGGGGAACACTGAAATAAATAGAGAAGATTAAAAATATGAAAGAAAAACAAGGAAAGGAGGAAAGAAGTACAGATCTCTAGGGAGATATATCTACAGATATAGATCAATGAAGGGTGAAAGGAACTCCAAGGAGGTCCATTTAGAAAAAGAACAGCAGGGAATAGTATATAGAAAAAAAAAAAAAGTGAGAGAAATGAAACCGAGGAGAAAATTTATACCATATATAAGGCTCATGACCTTTGAATATGATGCATTGGCAGCAGATGAATGGTGCAGATATTTGTATTTCCTGAATGGCCTTATTTCCAAAACAGATTTCCCTTGCTCCAACATAAAAGACTTGCTCCATTAATTTTATGAATGCTTAATTCAATGTGATATGAAATACCACATTAATTTCACATTGACTAACCTAGGCCAACAACTGGTAATTCCTTTCTACAGGTTTTTCAACAATCCTCTAGGCTTGGAAAATGCTAATTAACTACTTATTCAAAACCTAATACTATTAGATGTACGGCTCAGGACATTCAGATTTTGAAAATAGCGGGCTAGCTAGGATAAACTGGTCCATTCTGAAGACTTGGAAGTTCTAGCATTTTGCATAAGCCAAGTATTTGGCCTATAGAAAGGAGTAAACTTGCTTCATTTAATGCGTGTTGTTTTATGTTGTTTTAGAGGTACTGTTTTTGGGGTTTTTTTTATTAATATAATTGTGTGTTCTATGAGGACAGCATGAATTCACCAGAGTAGGGCTTTTGAAATTAATTTCCAAAGACTTACATAAATTCTCTAAGGGTAAATAATTTTAATTTGCAGGAAGAGCTGTGCTGCAGATTTTAACTAAATAAAATTTTCCCAGCAGTATAAAACAAACAGCTCTCAAACAAAGTTGCAGAATTAACACCATAGAATAAACACTTTTTTCTGAGCACTCTGATAAGGCCCCTGTCCCTATTACGTCACAGTGAAATCTTACAAGTCATTGTAACTTCAGATATGTTTGATCAAAGGCAGAAGAGATTTGCTCACAAAATGGGAAAATAGTTGAATCCGAAGAGCTTGATAAACAAATGTCACCATGGGTAATTATGCAGATTTAATACACATCACAGTATCAAGCAGGTACAGCAAGCAGTGCTGTAATAAAAATAAGGTCAGGAAGATCTAAACTGTATCAAGAACTAGCCTCCAAATAAACCACTCTGATGGTTTCATAGTTTGCGATTAACACAGACCATGATCCAGCAAACTCTGAAGTACATTCTTAAATCCGCAAGTACTCCATTTAGAGTACACACTCCTACAGGTAAAGTTAAGAATATACTTAAATAGTTTGTTGGATCGCTGTTGTTAGTAATTCTTTGTGTTGCTTGTAAGCCGCTGGTGTGGACTAAGAACCTGAGCAATGGGGAAAGAAGAAACTCTCTGATTTACTGGTTAGCAAGTTTTGTTCCTTCAGAAGAAAACTCAGTGCTTCTCCCATTTTCTCTTGTCATTTGCATTCTCCTCCATACCCACTATGTTAGAAACCACTGACCTGAACTGTCAGCCAGTCTTTCTCAGCTTCCTGTATAGTTAATGGAGAGAGAAGCTTCTTCACAAGGCAGTTTGCAGCAGGAGTTGTGGTCAGGGTGGGTTGCCTTCTGGAACGGGACTTTCTGTCCTCTTGCTTACAGAAATTTAGGAGATTACCAGCTAACAAAGATGACTGCACTTGCATAGTTTAAGTATGCTCTCAGCACAGCTTGAAACCTCAGTGAAAATTGTAAACTATTGCAAAATAAAAAAGGGTAGAACTCAGCAATAAGAGAATTTAACTCCTATCTCTTTCTCGAGTTACAGAATGTTACCGAGTTTTATGTTGTGCAAACCCCATGTGAACAGAACAGGACCTTTCTATTCAGTGAATTTGTGTAGCCACATGGCTTTTATTTTTAAATCTGGTGAGTTTTGCTATATTAAGTTTGCTTTCTACATGTATTTTTTGATTTTGGATCTGTGTGCCTGTACTGCCAGGTTGACTAATATGGATTTTTGTACATTTATCTGCAGAGATCCACACTGTGTTCTTGTAGTTTGCAGTGCCTGACAAAGAGGATACATCATATTCCCAAAAGGGGACAAAATGTGTTTCCTGTATAAGTTACACTTTGGTTATTTGCAGTAATTTTCTGCCTTTGTGATGATAAGGGTGGGTTTGAAGGCTGTCTTTGCTGAGAAGTTCAGACAGAATGTGTTGCTGCTTTTACCAGTTCTCTCCACCCTTCTGCTTGCCCTCACCCTGACTCCAACTTTTACTTTCTCCCTTCTTTTATTTCATCACTGTGAAGACATAGTGCAAGATCTCAGTCTTCCCTGAAACTCTATGACAAACACAGTTATGAATCCTTTCCCTTCATTTCTGGCCATGACCGTCCTAGGCCCCTACAATGCTAATCTAGATGGAAAACAGACACCTTACTCTGAGAGGATAGAAATGCATAGTTTTTGGCTTCTGTTACCTCGGCCTCAAAGATTCAGCAAATATTTAAACATAGATGGGCATCCCCTTGCTAGCTTGTGCTGCTACCTCAGCCAATTTAAGAACTGGTTCTTAATCATCAACTGGTTGGATATTTCATTTGTTTTAGTTTGCGCCCTTGTATTGCCATCAGGACACCAGCATTCCCAGCTGTTATAATCTCAAGACAAATACTATGGTACCTTCTCTCCTTGGGCTCCAGTTTACCACCTCAGTACGTTTTCTGTCGTAAGTACAGTTTGCTTTGTAGCAGAATTGCATTTTCATGGAACTCTCTCAAGCAAAAATCTTGAGGAGAAGACCAGACCAGGGGACTGTACACTTTTAGGTTAGCAGAGAGACACAGCCCACCTTTTTATCTTTCTACTTTCATTTCTTCAAATGACTGAAGGACTTAAATCTCAAGAAAATGTTTGAGAAATGCTACATGTTAGTAGGTGTATGTCATTGATACTTGTTCTCCCACAAGCTCACTCTCCATTTCTTTCCCTTTATGAACTAGACCTTTCTGTTTATTGGTTCCAGGCTCCCAGAGATCCCAGCCTGCTTGCTCCCTCTAATAACATGTACAGGGCTAGCTGAATAAATCCCTAAATCAATGAAATTACTATTTTAGAGAAGAGCAAAGACAAAAATGTTCTGGGAAAGCAAGCAATATTAAAGCTGGTCAGAAAGACATAGGGAATATTTTTGAAATTTTTCTTGATTCAACTCTTTTTCATCTGAGCTGAACCTGAACTGTTACTGAACTGAATGCTTTTCAAAGTATGTCAGGATATATCTTCTACATCAAACACATGTATCTCTGAGTACTTTAGTCTGCAGATTGATGTAGACCCTCCAGTAGACAGAGATACATCATTTTTAAGTAGCAAATGGCTTGTCTCTCCAAACTCAAACTTACCTACCAAACACAAATGCTAAGTATTTAGCTATTAACCCAGTTTGCCATTAATCTACTGATAATATATAAAATTTGTTTTTAGCCAACAAGAAACATGACATTATTTGACTGGCAAATATCATTAATGCCAAAACAAAGCCTAACATAATTCATCCATGAGTCAGCAAATACCATTAAACAGGATCTACTTACAATCTGTACGATAGCCATCTCCACAATTATGTGAATTACACAATGGCTCACAGCATAATATGAACTTTCCTTGTAACATGACTTTTCTTTCTCTTGAAAGCAAAAAAAAAGCCAGAAAACCCCTTGCTGACTTGGCTTTTATGTCCATCTATGATTAGCTCCACTTGACCATACAAAGATTATTGGAGACACCATCTTTTTTCTAAACTGAAATATGATGTATTGCTCTAAAAGTGAGATTTCCATGGTCTGAACTTCTTTGGAAAGCTACAAAACCTCATACCATATAGATGGTTTTCAAATAGTGCAGTGAAGTCATATAGATGGATGTGACCTTCCCTACTAAAAGCTCATATTTCTTGGATGAGAACAAGACATCCATAGTTGGGAATTTTTTTCACAAAGTCTGTTGCCAGACTATGGTACTACTGCGAATCATAGCAGAATGCCAGAAAGTCAATACCTCTGCCATTCTCTAAGGTTACTTACGATGAAGCTACAGCCCAAATGGAATTTAATCTAGCCAGGGATGTCAAAGGCAACAAGAAGGCCTTCTATAAGTACATAGATGAAAAAATGAAGATTAGGGAAAATATGGGCCCACTGCTCAGTAAGGCAGGGGACCTGGTTATGCATTACATAGAAAAGGCTGAAGTACTAAATACCTTCTTTGCCTCAGCCTTTACTAGCAAGACCATCCTTCAGGACTCCCAGATCCCAGAGACCAGGGGAAAAAAATGGCTGAATAACTCTGCCTAGAGCGTGGTGATCAGCAGCACAAATTTTAATTGCAGGCCAGTAACTAGTGGTGTACCCCAAGGGTCAGCATCAATGTTTAACAGCTTAATTAATGATCTGGATGATGGGCCAGAGTGTACTCTCAGCAAGCTTGTTGATAACACAAAACTGGGTGGAGTGGCTGATATGTCAGAGGGTCATCCTGCCATCCAGAGGGACCTCAACAGGCTGGAGAAATGGGCCAACAGGAACCTTACGAAGTTCAACAAGGAAAAGTGCAAAGCCATGCACCTGCAGAGGAACAACCCTATGCACCAAAATATGCTGGAAGTCAACCAGCTGGAAAGAAGTTTGGCAGAAAATGACCTGGGGCATCTGGTGAACACCAGGTTGAACATGAACCAGTAATTGGCCCTTGCAGAAATGAAGTCTAATGGTATCCTCTGTTAGACAAACTGTTGTCAGGTGAGGGGAGTGATCCTTCCCATCTACTCTGCATTGGTACAGCCACACTTGAAGCATTGTGACAAGTTCTGGCGTCCTTGGTACAAGAGAAACATGGACAAATTTTAGAGAGTCCAGTGAAGGGCCACAGAGATGATGAAGAGATTGAAGCACCTCACATAAGGAAAGACTGGGAGAGCTGGGACTCTTTAGCCTATAGAAGAGATGGCTCAGAAAGATCTTTAAATGTGTATAAATACCTGATGGAAGAGTGCAAAGAGGAGCCACATGCTTTCCAGCAGTGACAGGACAAGGTGCAGTGGGCACAAACTGAAACACAGGAGGTTCCTTCTGAACATCAAGAAATATGTTTTCATTGTGAGTGTGACCAAGCACTGGCACAGGTTGCCCAGTGATGTTACGGAGTTTCCACCCTTGGAGGTATTCAAAAGCTGTCTGGACAGAGTCCTGGGTAACTGGTTCTAGGTGGCCCTGCTTGAGCAGGGGATTATTGAACCAGATGACCTCCAGAGGTCCCTTCCAGTTTCAAGCATTCTGTGATTCTGTGAAGTTAAGAGAGCAACCAGTTCTGCTGGAAGCAAAGTATCAGTGTGTTGCGCTCAGACAGTCTGACAGAAGCAGCACCAGGCAGTTTTTGGCTGGGAAATTCCTGCAGGTTCCTGTATGCTTTGGGCTCCTGCCAGCTTAGAAGAGTGGAAAGCTCTTAGCAGCTTCTGAAAACAAGACTAATTCCAGAGGGCACAGATCTGAGTATCGCATTTGATCTTTGGTTCTGGAAAAGCTTGCTGTATTTGTAAAGAATAAGGAAGAGATATTCTTATGTGAAGCTGTTTTAAAAAGAAAACATAGCTTGCCTTGGAAGACATTAATGGGTTGAGATTATTAAAATAATAGTGGAGTTTGCCTCTCCCTTTTGTTTGTACAGGCAAAAAAATGAAAAATCTACATAAGAAAAATAAATGTAAGATTTTTTTCATGAGGGCTTGACTCTTCTATTATGAATAAACTTTTCTAACTCAGTATTTTCTTTTCTCCAGAAAATGGTGAATTTGCAAACTCTGCATTATTAGCAGTGTCACTTAAGAAACGTTAACTTAATCTTCACAGTTAATGTCGTCCTCAACCCAAAATGTCTTTGATTCAGTCACCCATAAACTTACACTTGTCCTTCATTTAATCCCTGTTCCTATGCTCTTGGGTTAGGTCACATTGTTTTTCTCCATACTGCCTGCACATGAAAGCAGAGACAGCTGCTTTCAGTTCCTTGTATTCCCATGGCTCCCCTATTCCCATGGCTCAGGCCAGCACCACGCATGACAGAAAAAGAGCAAGTGCAGGCATTTCCCTTTCCCTGAGAGTCCTGAACTGGATTATTCTCAGTGTGACAGAATGGTGGGGGTGTTTAGCTGGAATCCTCAAAGAAGTTTCCATTGAATGTGCATATTCGAAAGGCTTTTAGTTTCTGTTTGGGCAGAGTTTTCCCAAGGGACTACTCCTTCACTCCTGAGTTAGCTCCCTTGTCAAAGAAACACAGTGGTGTCCGAGTTGCTTAACTAAATGTACTTTTAAAATGGTAGAGCAGGATATTTTCCTTCAGTCTCAAGATCAGAAAGAGCTGATCTGTTTTTTTCCTCCCACTAAACTTTCATTCAAAAGCAGACACCCACAGTATAATATTATAGTCTAAAAGGAAGAAAATTGGCACGTCTGTAAATACTTCAAGGCACAGCCCTGTTCTGGAAAGTACTGGGCAACCTTCACTCTGAGATTAGTGGTAGTCTTATTTGTTATATATCTGTTTCATGCCAGTAGTTTATTATGTAAATACATGCTTATCTCTAAAGCATTAAAACATTTTTAAAAAGAAAACATAACTGCAGCAGTACTTGTTTTAAGCTTATTGCTCTTAATTTGGTCAAAAACCAGGCAAAATAATCATGTTAAATTACTTTCATGTTTTTATCTAGTTTCTGCTAGCTATCATAGTTGTAATTTAATTTTTAATGATATTTCATATTAACCAAAACGCTATTGCAAAACAATATTTCAGGGCACTCCAGCATTCCTATTGCATGAACAGACACAGTGATTCACCAGGGCTGCTCAGGGGTGTAAGGCTGCAGAAGGACTGTACACAAAACTAGCTGTGCAGCTTATCTGCCTCTGCTGTACAGCTTCACACCCTGACGCCAGGAAGTGGAAAGACTGCTGGATTGATTCTCTCACATGCAATGTCAGCATTCTTTAATACTTCCACAGAACAACAAATTAAATGTCAGTAAATAATTAATAAAAATGAAAAAGCAATTGTATTTTGATCATAGTAAGGGTTTTGTGTACTAGAAAGAGAGGCTAGGATTTTCTAAGAAGAGAAGAATGCATCCTTGCTTCAGAGTTGATGGGTTTGACAGATATCAACAGAGTTTTACTACTTTGCGGTCAGCATGGTGGGGGGCCGGAGGATAACAAGGGGGGATGCAGGCCCTATGTGAAAAGGCGGCTGTGTCTGAGGAGGTGGCAGTGTTGTGTAACCACACTGACAGAGTGCGTCACAACGTGTGACATGTGGCAGCAGAAGAGCCTTAAATAGCTCTCACCGTCTTTTCTCCTCCGGAGGTTTTGAGGAAAATTTGGTTTTCTGAGTAATGTTTTATCCTTCCTAAAATCACCTGATCATATGGCTCAAACTCCTCTAGAGAACATCTCCCCTAGTTGTTGGAGAGTTTTAGGGTAGAATGGGTTGGAATCTTGATCTTTGAAGTCCAGATGTTAAAAGCATATTCCTGGGACTATAGGATGAATACATGTTCATTAATCCTGGTGTTAAAATCAATCAATGTCCCTTTGTGAACTCTGCTGTAGCAGAAGCTAGGGGCTGAATTAACTCCTGCTTGCAGTGAAGCCATTATTAGAAAAGTACCTTACTATGATTACAAATTTTCCAGTGATAGGGGAACCATTCCAAAATACAAAATTTTGTTTTAACAGTTCATTATTTTTTTCTACTAAAATTTAAAGTTTGTTCTTGAAGGTTCAGGAACTTATCTGGATTCAGTACTTGCTCAGGATTTCATTATTCATTTATCTACTTGACTTCAGAGACCTTATTACAACATTCCTGTTTTTTACTCTCAAAAACTGTGATCAAGTAACTATTCATCTCTGTGAGATAAATATATTGAGTTATTTTACTCTTTCTCTCCAGAAGTTGTTACTGTACGGTCCTCATTGCTCTGATAATTCTCTAATTTATATGTACAGTTTTTGAACTGTAACACCAAATTTGGACGAGGTATTCTAGTAGTGCCTGTGCAAATGAGGAATACTGCGGAAACAATGTCAGTAGTCCTACTCAACATTCCTCTTTTATTCTCCCCAGAACTACAATGGCCATATAGGTATGCTGAGCCTTCATGTCCAATTCATCGGTGGCCTGAGTTCTTTTCAGTGACTGCATCCTGGGAACTTTCTGTGATCATGGCTTTCCTTTTTCATTTCTGGCTGAACAGCTTTGTGTGTGAGAGTACTAAAATGCAAGCTGTTGCCCATGCTCAGGAGAGCTGTGTTCCACTGACCTATGCCCTTTGTGCTGTACTACACCTCAGATTTTGGCATGAACTCTCAGTTTCTGTAATTGGGGTTGGCTTCCCTCTTGATGTGCAGAAACAGGCAGAAACATTCCCGAAGTCTGGTGGGAAGTCCAGAGCTTCTGGGGCTCAGCCTAGATCCCCTTTTCTGTCCCCAGACCTGTGCTCCTCTTTTGTCGGAAGAAAAAAACCATTGCCCAATGCACTGCTTCTTCAGACCTAAGCCTGAGCCAAATTCAGATCATAGATCAGCATTTATTACTCCTTCTCAGCAGGAAATCTTTATTGCAAAGTGAGCTTCTGCAGCTGGCCTGCCAGGCCTTCTGAGACAGGGCCCTGTGGAAGGTATTTCACTGCTGGTTAGACCCATTCAGAGTTCATGTTTCACAAGCAGGGGTCTTCTTATAATAGAACTTATTAAGCTGAGACTTAGTCTTTCTCTGCTATTTTAAATTCTGCTGTTGGGACACATAACACAACTTGGATTTTTCATCTGTGTTCAGCCCTTGGCATTGCCATGCCAAGGGTAAGGCATTGGCTGTGGCTGTCAGTGGTCTCTGTGGTGTTGGGCTAGGGTGCACCAACAGTGTTTGGCATTTAGGGTGAAGGCAGGAAGGTAGAAGCCACCCCAGAGTTTGCTGGTTTGCAAGCTCCACAGGCAACATGGTCATGTGAGATACTGCTACTGAGGCTGTGGATGGCAGCTAGGGAAAGGCAATTTCTGGACTGGTAACAACCATCATGAACAAAAATGTTTTAAGGGGCAGCAAAACGGGAAACAGTGACTTCAATCTGAGAGCAGAGACTGAGGTAGCTACAGAGCAGAGATGATCTTGGGCTCCCTCCCCTCCCTCCTCTTCTCTTACTTCCCTTCTAACATGACATAAGCAACTTTTTCTCCAGGCACTCCTTGCAGACAGCATCAAAGATGTGCATCCAGAAGGAAAATGACTGCTGGAAACAGCCTGTAGCTGAGCTGTCCTGGACAAATAAGTGTATTTTCTGTGTATGCTCTGGCCATTCAGCTACTTAGGGATGGCATTCGTCTATTTCTGATTCCTCCTTTCCTTTTCCCCAAGATTGGCTTCAATGCAACCACACTGTGTTTTATAGCAAACATGAGATATGTGAAATCTAACTAAGAATAAAGAAGGTAGTATCCTTGTGTTTGCTTCCAACCCTTCCCACCACTGCCCCCCAGGTTCATTTTCCATGCAGCAGCAGTCTTATAAAACTTCTCTCAATACACTGCTCAGTGAACAAGCATTAATTGAAAGAGTAAGAAGATGGAGATCAATGTTGATTTATAGACAGACAGCAGGGAGCTAAACCTGAATGGATAAATACCTCTGAAATTAAATCTAGACCTACAAAGAGGTTAGAAAGAAAACAACAAAATATCTGTCAGATCCCCACAGTGGAAAAATAAGAGGCAAGTTCTGCTTGGACCAAGGATTTGCAAAAGTCTGACGAAAAGGGCAGGACTAGACAACTTGCAGGATACCGGTGGCAATGATGCATGGGATGGGGATACATCAGGAATAGCTGGTTTCTTTCCTGGGCTGTGTTTTTCATTCCAAGTTAAGAAAACTTCCCCCCTGCAGTGTGCTGTCAAGCAGCCTACAAAATGCTCCCAGTGATTCCTGAAATGTGTTCCTTCCAAGAGCTGTCCTCCCACTTCTGCTTCTACGGTTCTTCCTTTCCAACACTGAAAGAATTTTGATTTCCAGGATTCCCTTCTCATCACAAAAATATAATCCAATTCCTTCCAACTTCACCCATCTCATTCTCTAATCCCTAACAGAAAATTACTTCAGAATATGACACATTTCCACTGTGGTATACGAATGTCACACAGAGGGCAGTGCTGCCTCTTCACAGGCTGTCCTGGTTCCAATATTACACGGCTCCTAATGATATATTTTAGCAGGATTTGTTACTTTTTAAGCCAAAGAGGCATCCACTGCAGGAATGAATTTACACCGGCCTTGTGCCACCTCATCTTGAGAACTGAGACACCGAGTTTAACATTTCTGAGACAAACTGTAATGTGTTACAGGAAACATGTAACTCAACTTCTAAGGAGTGAGAGAAGGTGTTTGAATGAGGATGGTTTAATAGAAACAGTATTTTCAAAAAAGATCCAGGCCAACTGAAACAAAACCACCCCCTCCTAGAAAGCTGTGGCATAGATTTGCTTTTTACCTTTCAGAAAAGGTTTTTCCAAATGACTAACTGTGCCAAATTCTGCTTCTCACTCACAAAGCCCATGATTTGTACCATGATTTGGCACTCAGTGCACAAACATCTGTGAAGTAATGACTGAGCAGGCACAGCACTAAGTTCCCATAACTCTCTTAATGTCGTATAGTGGAGTTTCTTCAAGGGAAATAAGAATTTGCATTATAAAAGATCCCCCAGCCACTTAAAGTACAGGTCTCTGGAGACCCCATTAAATTGCCATTATGATGAACCTTGGGCTGTGCTGCTTTTTCTCCCAGCTCTCATGTGTTTTATGGCTCCTCAGCAGGCTCCCACATTATTTTGGAGGGAAATCCAGTCAACAGATTGAAGATCAAAAAGAGTTGAAAGCAAGACGTGAAATATCAACCTGGTCAGAACTGAACAAATGCCATTCGATTTTCTCTGCTGATAAAGCAGTCTAGTGACAGGGAGCTGTGCCTGCTGTTTGGCACATATTGGGAGGTACTCGATCACTTTGGTCACCTACTTGCCCGTCAGCTGTTAGATTTGTTTTCAGAGCAGAGACAGGGGAGGGTGAGGGGGAAGTCAGCATCACCCTGAGCTGTTCCAGAGAAAGCACAAGAGAGGGACCAAGAGGTTTCCCTGTCTGCTGACTACAATTGGTTTCCTCTCTTCAAAACCAGAGTCACTACCCTCCTTCCTTATATTTCTATTGCTATCACATTATGTTCTTGTGTGCCATTCTTTTGGTGGAGTGTAAAATAGATGTTCTGGCCTGAAATTAGGCAAACAAAGGAAGTGCAGCATGTCCCGCAGTTTCAGACACAGCAAAACTGGCTCTGAACAAGTCTTCAAGGGCTGTGCAGTGATGGTAAGCAATGTCTGTTCCCAAGCTTTAGGTTCAAGTGACACCACTGGTAAGGCTGTACAGGAACCCCTTATCTGCACTGACAGGATTTTCTGATAGCTAGACATGACCCCAGTACAGAGCTGCAGTGACAGGACAAGATGATCTCCAGAAGTGCCTTCCAGCCTCTGCCATTCTGGCAGTCTGTATCCCAAAAGAAAATCCAGACTTGGTGAGATTTACTGTTCTCAATACCCCTGAACAGACACCCAGTTTTGATAAGAGGAGCTACCAACATTTTTACAGGAACAAGTAAACAAAAACTAACTGCAGAAATCAACAGCTCAGGAGTTTTAACAGGCTTTCCCATTTAGTAATTTAAGCATTTAATTTTTCTGCTTGGCAGCTTTGCGTAAACAGGTGGAGCGGAAAGCTCTGGGCTGGCTTAACTTGTGTTTTTTGACACAGCCAAATGTTGATATTCAGAAGTGTGTTGTGCAAATCAAAGCCTCAGATCTGAATGGCTCCAGTCTTGAGGAAGTTTGCACAGACATCCGTGTTTTACAGATGGCTTCTATCTTTACAGTGATCTGGCAAAGGCCTTGTGGCTGAACTTCATCATAGTCTAGAGCTGCACACTACAGACTGAACTCATCTGAAAAATTATGGACCAGGGAAGTAAACAGATGTTGCTCTCAGATATAAAAATAGCCTTTCCTTGCACTGAAAGCTGGTGTTGTCCTAGTAGACAATTGTTCATACGACAAAGTACATATTAAAATGGCTGGCAGAGCAGAAGAAAGCCATTCAGGTGTGCCCAGGACAACAAACAATGACGAAAAGGGAAGATGCCATTCCAACTTCAAGCTAGTAAAGGGTCATTGAACACTACTGATGGATTTTGAGACCTTTGAATAGGGTCATGAGCAGTCCAAGTGAAAAACAAACATGGTAATAACAAAATAAAATTCTCCCTGAACAGTCTTGTAATCAACACTGAAAGCAAAAGGAAGAATATGAGCGACATCAGAGGCAACTCAGAAGTCGAAACAAAAAGCTTGTAGCCAGAATCTACTACAGCTTCCTGTGAAACACTTCTCATCTTCATAAACCTTTTACACAGCAGTCAAATGTGAATGAAGAAAACCTTTGCAGAGCTTCTAGTGCCCTCAGGCCAAGCACATTAACAGCAGGCTTTGCATATGCCAAAGGAAAAAAAAAAAAAAGGTTTTATCTGCATTACTATGGTATGCTTCTGCCCTAAAGACTCATTCAAACATAAGGTTAGTTTCATTCCAGTTCATAGGTTTTGAAATGGATAGAGGTAAAGTAACACAAGCACATACTAGGACACATATGCCCATAAACAAATGGTAAGGATGTAGTTACAAGGCAAGGTTAATAACAGCTTTTCGTAAATTCTCTCAGGCTAGGTGGTGCACTGACTTTACAGTCAGTAAATAAACTCATCTCCTCTACTAACACCAAACATGTATTCCCCTATAAGGAGGTTAATACTAAGATGCTGGAAACAATCAACTATGGAGAAAGGCTGGATCTGCAGTTACAGCACATAACTGAGTCCAGTTTCCCTGCTTCCGTAAGCTCCTGTGATACCCCTAGACAAACTGTTTTAACAAAATCTTTGGGGATATAAAGGTGTCTGTGTCCTACTGATTTATTTTTTTCAGATGGGGTTAGTTGGAATCAAGTATCTAAATGTGTGGACTTTAGCCTTATACTACATCATTTCTCCCCTATTAAATACGAGTAGGGGCATTTCATGTCCTCACAGCACAGCTAGAGAGTAATTGCATTAAAGCTGATGAGTTTCTGAGGTGGAGGTAATGGGCACTGCACAGATATCCCACACTGAAAAGGTAATGGCGTATATTGTGACCACTTCCTATCCACACCCTGAGGGGACTTTCCACAGAGGCAGCATGGAAATTATATCAAATCAATCAATTGTAAAAGTCTGGCCAGGCAAATTAATGTATTTCCTCCTGGTGTCCAAGGAGATAAGTACAGGAATTGTCATTCTTTAATTTTGTGTGTTGAAAACCACAACAGGAAAGAACTGATACTTTGGCAAAATCTGGTCCTTGATGCCCATCATCACTATTATTGGTGTCTGGGAGAAGCACGGAGGAACAATACTTCCCCGTTCTTCCCGCTGTGGAAGTCTGTGTGGCTACAGTCACACCAAGAGTTCTCTTTCCCATCTTTCCTGCAAGTTATTTTAGCATCTTAGAAAACCTCTTGGCTGTGTCCATTTCTGCTCAGTAATGTCCATTTAATTATTGCATTGCCCTGCCTCCAGGCCATCCTGCTTCTATGGTGAGAAAGCCAGAAAGTAAACACTCCCCTGGTGTCTTGGCAGAGTTTCCAGTGTTTCATCGTTTGGGATCCTGTGCCATTGACCTATTAATGCACACAGATTTTAAACAAATCCAACCCAAGATATATTTGTAATGCAAATTAACCATTTTAGAAGAGCATACATTAGCTTTTAGTCATTCTGGCTACACAGTATACAATCAGTGTCACAGGGAAAAAAATCTAGTGGTTGTAAATTGTGAGGTGCGACAAGCTCTTGTATGTGTCAACGACTAAAAAAATTATTTCTGTAATGAGCAAATACAGAAAGTTAAAGAAACAGGGAGATCATCCTTCTAAACAGTTTCTAATAGTAATTTTATTTTAGCCAGCATATCTGACCTCTCTTTTTTTCCATCATTCATTCATTTGATCATTTCTCACAGATTGAGTTTATGAAAAGAAAATCCTCAGTACAGTTAATGGGGGCAGAGAGCATTTAAAAGCGAGGGCAATGGTATAGAAAGCCTGAGAAACCTTTGTTTGATACTGTTGCGTGTCTTCCCTCACTCCCTATTGCTACATTATATTTACAAATAAACCATCAAACTGATTCTTGCTATGATGAATAGATGCACTTTCTTTGTAACTAACCTACTTCCTTATTGTACAATGAAAATGGACCAGTATAAATATGTTAATGGCCTTACCTGAGGCAGGCATCTCAAGAAAAGATAACTGATGTACAGTTTGAGTTCAGAGCTTTCTATTTCAAAGCATGTATAGATTTCTATTTTTGTATAGCAAAGAAAAAACTAACGAGCTTTAGACATAAAACATTTGGTATCGTCATGCAGCTGCTGTTCGCCAGAAATGCTGACAAACCTGTTTGTAAATCTGCGAGAACCGTATGACACAGTACGATTCACATTCATGTTGACCTTTGTCTTGTTTGTGATTGAAAACAATTAAAATTACCAGAGTCAACAGAGTGCAAACTATGTGGAGTAATTGGGTTTGGTTATCTGTGCCTTTAACTGTATTTCTGTATTTCATCCTTCTGGCTTTCATGTGCACAGAAGCTACTGAACCATTCATGCATGCTCATGTGGAGATGTAGATTCAGTGTGTTTGACAGCTCAGGAAAGTCATAAAGCAACGTTGTCAAACAATTGCACAGAAGATGCAAGAGACATTAGCTAATCTGTCAATAAACAACAACATTAATGTAAATTATCAAATCAAATTTGTCAAGCTAAACCCTCTGTAAACATGCATTTGGATATTTAATGGAACAGCATTTGCATATTTGGTGATTAAGTTCTCTTCCAAGACAGCAGGCTAGAAGTGCAAATAGTGTTAATATTTCCCTTATTAACACAGTGTCTTTAAGTATTTATTTAGGAATTATTTGTCTAGGATACCTTACGTTTAAGGAACACTTGGATCACACAATTATTTCTTCCTTGTTCACATTATTTCCTTCCACTGGGTGTCTAACACAAATACACTCTGAGGACTCACAGTGCTGGTGGAAGGTGATAACAGTCCCTAAGTAGGATCCAAACACTGATATTTTGGTAACGCATAATGAGAATGTTTAGGTAAACATCAACGTGCGTGAATTAGAAGAAGTTGCCGGCATTCAGGTGGCCCTAGTCATTCTCTGTGCATCCTTTCCTTCTCTGTTTGCAAGGTACTAAGAAGATCCAGAGACCTATTTCATAACTACAGAATCACAAACTACCATAGTGTGACATATTAATAAGAATAATCATATTCCTTCAAGTGGGAGTTTATATTTTTTCTATCAGCAATGCTTTCAGGATTCAGAGTCTCTGTTCAGGTAGCGTTTCTTTAAAGGAGAGCTCAAAGACCTTTTCTTAATTGTGGCTATTACATAATATGAAAAAATGCAAGAAACAACATATCTGAAGTCTTGTATTTCCTTGAGCAGGGACACTGCATTTTCCTGAGGTGAGTTCAGTGCTAGAGCTTGCTGCTGTGAGTAAGCAGACAGGCAGCCTGGAGTCCTCAGATATTGCACTTCAGAATGTCACCTTACAGTGTCAGGAATCTTGAAAGCAAAATTAGGTGCTATTGTAATGTCCTGGTTTTGTTAAAAACAAGTTTCTCTTTCAGTGAATTTTGCCTGTCAGCTAAAGCCCTCATATTAACCGCATTTTCCTGGAGAACCAGACACATGTTTTGGTAAACCTAGCAATGGAATGCAAACTTATTGATAAGCATGGATGGATATCTCACGAGAGGGGCGACAAGAAACCAGTGACCAAGAAACTGACCAACTGTGTATAACATCCCATTCACGTGAATACTTCATGTAAAAGTGGGAGATCACTAGGATCTCGTCCCTTTTGCCTTTTTGCTTTTTCCCTTTTCCCTATGGCCAACATTAGGAGAGGACCTTGCTAGTCGTCCCTGCAAACTGAGGCCTAGTGACAGACTGAATCCAGCTCTGGTTGGCTTCAGAGTCTAATCCAGGACTTTGGGTGCCGGCTCTGCAGTTGCTGAGACTTTCAAGATTGGTTTTGTATATTTTGTATTATTTTCTCTATTCTTATTAGAAGCATTAGTAAAACATTGTTAATTTTTTTCCAACTTTCTTCTCTCTGTCCTTCTTTTCCCTCCTGATCACCTGTCCTGAGTGGAAGGGGGGAGAGGGAGGGGCAAAAAGGGGGAAGTGGGGAGGAGAGGGGATTAACAATACATCTGCCAGGGTTTTATTGTCACCCCGCAATCTAACCCTCGACATGTAATTATCTAGAAAGCAAATAACAGTGGCAGCATTAATTTCTTTCATAGAATAGTTTGGGTTGGAAGGCACCTTCAAAGGTCATCTAGTTCAACCCCCCTGCAATAAGCAGGGCCATCTTCAACTAGATCAGGTTGCTCAGAGCCCCATCCAACCTGGCATCAAATGTTTCCAAGGATGGGGCATCTACCAGTTCTTCGGGCAACCTGTGCCAGTACATTACCACCCTCATTGTAAAAAAATTTCTTCCTCATGCCTAATCTGAATCTCCCCTCTTCTAGTTTAAAACCATTAGTCCCTGTCCTGTTGTAACACACCCTTCTAAAAATTCTGTCCCTATCTTATAGGCTCCTTTTAAGTACTGAAAGGCTGCAATAAGGACTCCTCAGAGTCTTCTCTTCTTCAGGCTGAAGGGGTTTTATTACCACTTCTTCACAGCAGATTATCAGACTGTATGGCATCATCAAATATAAGAACTCTAGCTCAGAAAGTCCCTAAGCTTTTATTTTCTTAACGGTGTAACCCTCCGAACAACATCATACGTGGCCAGGTTACACACGTGTTCATCAAACAAGGTTAGAAACTTCATGTTAGGAAAACCTTTAATAGAATAACTCTGAGGAAGATTATTGACAAGAGAAATCTCAAGAGCCCTCAGCACTTCTGAAAGTACTGTTAAGGAACGTAGCCTTACAGATTTTTTTTTTTTTCAATTATTTGCTACTTCTTTGTTTTCATTTTCTATGCAAAGACATTTCTTCGTGCTTGAGTACTTTTTGAAAGGGAGTAAATTTGCACTTAGTACTTTATATCTCTCTAGCTTCTATTAGTTGATACTACAGTGAGTGGATTGACATAATTATATTCTTCGCATTCTTCTCATAACAATGTTTTTACCTTTAACTTAGAATACTTTTTCATAGACAACCTGCCTTTTATCATTTTGTTATGTCCTTTTCTTTCAAGAATGTCTCCACATATGATGACATTTTTCATTTGTCATCTCTTAAGCCCTCTTAATTTGCTTCCTAGTGCCACAGAGTTCATTCATACAACCATTTCTTTTTATTGCTGTATGCTCTCAGGCTTCTCTGTCATGCTTCTCCCTGTAGCATTCCATTCATTTACTAAAAAAAAAGGTAAAATCTTTGCTTTTACAGGAGTGTCTGAGCCATCATTGCCTTGGGTACTTTTCTCATTTTCTGCAGGGACTAGCAAAGACTATTCATGTCACAAGCATAGTTTTACTGAGCTTATCCAGGTTAATATAATTTTCTTTTTGTCATTACTCCTACTACTTTGTTGGTAACTGATGTCCATTTTATTTCCTAATCACTGTTCCAAAGTCACTGACTATTTCTGTTCTTTGCTTTTTCCTAATGACAGGAGGATAGAGGAAAACAATGAAATGTATAACAAAGAGTATTTTTCTGCGTTTGTTTTTCTTTAGTTATCTCTCACTCTAATATCTCCAAAGTCAGAATTATAGCCATACATACAGTAATTTAGAGGAAGGATTTTTTTTCTTTTGAGAAAATGAATACTTTTAGACCTTCATGCTTCAGGATATAAGCCAGTGATGAACTAATAGGATTAAACAATCTTTCTATCATATGTTTTACATAATTTTCCTCTACAGAGTTTTTTCTAATCTTTCCCTGAAGCAACCGGCAGTTTTTATAGAGCACGACAAACTGAAGTCTGATGTGGAGAAGGGTTTCCTTGGGCATATGAAATAGAAATGTTCAATGGGAAACCCCAGCACAAAATTCAATCCTGCTGCTTCCTTACGGCTTTGTCATGAAAATGCCCTTAAACATATTGTTTCATAATTCAAGTTTCAAAAATCGTGCTTATTTATCTGATTCAATGGTAGAGACCTACTCGCAGGGAATATAAGTTACTATTTAGAATATTCTAGCACATAGCTGCTTTATTAATGGATGAAAACCCATTGTCCTTGGCACTGTGGAAATAAGGACCACAAGACATCATTTGCCTCTTGGAGTGCTTAGGCTAAGTGAGAAGACTGATAAAATAGTAAAGAAACAGTATTTATTGATCAACATATGTTCTGAGCATGCAGTTGTCAACTGTTTATAGGCATCAGGCAAAAGAAAATGATAAGAAAGACAGGGAAGAAAAATAATGAGGTAGCTTTGTGAGTAGACATGGATCTTTCTTTCAGGATATGAAGACTGCCTGAGAGAAACACGAAGACAATGTGCTTGAAGGTTGACAAGAGAAGAGGAGGCTGGCATTACAGCTGGCCAGAGATCAGGATTTTTGTAATAAATTAGGATAAGCGCACATGGCCAGGATGGGCATCAGGAGTCTTACAGAAGGAAATCAAGCAGCTTGGTCATGTGAAACAGAGAATGGAATCCCAGGGATGGGCTGCACAGGGAAATCTTGACAGTCAATGTGGCACAGTAGGAAAAAGGCCTTTGCAGCAGGCAGGGTAGGTGGGAGTAAGGTTGAGACTGCATTTCACATAGAAAGAGAAAAAGATGTGGTAACTGACATGTGAGATAAAGGTGCTACTATAGAGAGGATGAGAAAGCCATTGTCTTAGAAGTATAGTGTAGGAAGAACTTCTAAAATCTTTATGAAAATGAGTGTGAACATTTTGAGAGAGAGCTGAGTTGAAGATGACATATTCTTCACAGGCCTAGAAGGCAGGATTTTAGCCATATTGAGAAAAATAAGCAAGAAGTGGCAATTTTATATCATGACCTGTTATAATAACATGGATATTTGTTGCCTGCTTTGGCTTATTTTATTTTCTGTAATGTACATTATTTCAGCATAGTGCAAGCTGAAGACAAAGAATTGATGATCTGTTCTTTAAGAAGCATATTTAGGAAGAATTGTTCCAGAGATTATTAGCTATGCATAGATTTAATTGTTCTGGTGCCTCATAGCTGATGTTAGGCATACCTTCATATCAATACTGTTACTTTACTTCTATTAACATCATACATTTTTTCATTGTTAGAGTATTATATTAAAGAGCTGTCTGCTTACGAATAAGCATTAATCAGCAACTCTGCCTAAAATGAGAATATATCATGCCAGTATGTACTTTAGCTGCACATCACTAATGCTATAAGAACATACATGAGAATATAAATATATATATTACATATTTTAAAATATATTTAAATTGTTAATAGTTTCCAAGCCAAAGTACATGAACAAATACTTGTTAGAGATTCCCACTATCTAGAGTATATCTGTACTGTCATACAGTTGCAATTCTCTTATCAGGTCTTAAGAGTTATCAGGTTACCTTTGTTTGAGTCCAGATTTATAACAAAAGGCTACCTTGAGTCTTCCCATTTGTGCAAATGCAAGGGTCAATGAATGACAGATTCCGGTGACTGTGCAGATACAGGAAAAAGACCAGGAAAGCTTTTGATAAAAAGCAGATATCTCTTGGAAATCATCCTGGTAACAGATAACAGATTTTATTATTCTCCCTGCTTAGTTCTTTTTTATATAAGAAAAACAAATGGGCATTTAGGAGCACGCAGGGTTTAAAAATGGTAGTTTTTGTGTAAATCTTTTAAGGTACATCTGTTCAAAGGACAAATAACAAATAAAAATACTTCATATCCAGTGTTCTGTACAAAATTATATTATAAATGAAATATGTAGTATTTCTTCTTAGGCATTAATAGAAGACATGAAAAAATAATAAGAGGGGGAAAAAAAGATTCCTTGGGCAGCATTTACTGGCATCACATTTTTGTTTATAGAAAGGTATGAAAAACCATAAACTAGTACCAGTTTTCAGGAATGATGATTTACTGAATGTATCAACATCTGAATCTAGTTTTTCAGTTCAGAAAGGAGAGTTTTTTAAAAAAAAAATAATTGTAAATGGAGCAACAGATAGGACTTATTTTCATAGTCAAACAAAAAAATCCTTTTCGCATTTTGTTAACTAAAACTTGGCAAGGAATACTGAGGTCTAGAAGTCCACAGAGACAAATCTAGAGGAAGATAAATTTCAGCTTTGATTATGCATTATTCTAAGGTTAACAAATCTCTGAAATATGATACTTAAGAAAACATAGCCTCAAAACTGCAAACTTCATTCTAGACTTGCAAAAATTACAAGATCTTGCAAGGGACTGGAAGAACTCTGTTAAACTTAGAAAATGTTTAGCTGTACTTTAAGACTGGAAGGGTAAAGTGCACTCCAGATCCTGCAAGCTCTTATCTCTATTGTTAACTCTAACATTATGATCAGTTTTAGGGAACTTGATGAGACTATTCAGAGGAGTAAAGTCAAATATAAGCAAAAACACTGGCAACACAGGAGTGAAGGAGATACAGCATTCCCTAGAGCAAAATTGCATGAATGCAAGAAAATTGGAATTTGCCATTTTCAGCGGTGTTCCCCATCAGCTTTATTTTTTTGCCATGCTTTCAGAACATCCCTGGGAAATGCAGGCCTAATAAACTCTGATATAATCTTTTCATTTTACAATGCTGGTATGACTGTTAAGACATATGTTTAGACATATTTTGACAAATTCAGAACTGTCTTTTTGAAGGATTAATCTTTGGCTGTCATTTAAAATAACAATTTTATTTAGCCTGAATCTCTGATCCAGCTGCTTACCAAAAGTCTATGTGCTTTTATTGCTGCCTCTATTTTATATCAGTTTATTGTAGAATATTAAGCAGTTTAATCTTTCCTTTCAAAAACTATAACACACTCAAAGCTTTTACTATGAAGTACTAATAAAATAAAAAGAACCTACCAATAAAATACAATGAATAATGGTAATGCAATAAACCACAAAGTACTTTTTTACTTGCTTGCATTAAGATGCAAGAATCTTAGCTAATCTTTAAATATTCACATATACACAAAATTATTTTCTGAAATACTGAGCCACGTGACAAAGAATTAATGATGTCTTCTAAACAGGAGTTATCAGGATGAAGTATTTTTGTTCTGACATGGCTCATTTTCTTTACAGTCTTCATAAAAAGTTATTAGCCCTTTTCATTTCTCAGTGTGTACACAAATACATATTGACTACATCTGTTCAATAATTTTGTTCTGAGATCTTTATGAGGCAAAACACTAACCACTTTGGTCTCTCTCACGCTGTTTCTCTGGTGGCACACATATTGTTCTTGGAAAATACAAAGTCATCAAATGCTACCTGAAGTGTCCATAAAAGCTGGAGAAATTCTGCAAAAAGATCCTCACAGACACTCTTTCTGCAGCACTGTATTTCCTGGAAATAAAAGTTGTTAGCCTCAACATGAGTGAGGTATGTATAACAGCGTGTCATTGCTGACTTCAGTGGGGACAGTGAGCCTTGCCCTGAGTAATGGACTGACCAATTCTAGCCCTTTTTAGCTGGGAAAAACAGAAAGAATGGAAAGAAATACATTTTTTAAGTGTGCTTGTGGATGGGAAGAGGAGTATTACCATGAGGAACAAGTACTAAGTCAAACCTTAACGGTATCTGTTCAGTTTTCTTCTATATAAGCCCAACAAACCAGAGTTTCCTCAGTGCTACGTCTTTGTTATGGTAACACTTTCCCTCCATCCATCCTTCTTGCCTGTTTTAACCGTATGTCCTTCAGTGCGGAGGCTCTCTTGGGCGTTTAAGCAGCTTCCAGCTCAAGGGGGGCTGGTGCTTCCCCAGGGACTGGTCTAATAAGCTGTTTACGTACAACTTGCCATTTAAATTGAGCTTTGTCCACCCCTGCTCTGAAGTAGCCAGTGAATTGGAGATTATAGATTTAAGAAAACTGTAACTGAAAATTACAGTTGACAAAACAAAGACGATCAGCCAGGTCTCTTCTTTGCCACTGGAGGATGTCAGGAGTAACTCAATTAAGCATAACTGAATTACACCAAAGCAAAGGAATGGAAAATCTGAACTGATGCATGCAAAAAGTAATGTTTGGCAAAGGAGCAGGGACCCAGACTGTATCTGAACTTCAGTTTTCTGGTGAGGTTGCAGTAAAGTTGGTTGAGAGCGGATGTTAAGTGTGAGATGAAGGTCAAGCTGAATCAGCATATTTGTAGGGAGAACATTAAATACCAGTGAAGTGGCAAAATAAGGACAGTGCAGATTAGCCTGTGGAGACAGAAATGGTTATGTTGTTTTATCTGACTTGAAATTACAGTACTGGGAGATGGTAACATTGGATGGTTTCTTCACATTACCAAAAAAATTGAACACATCAATGCTAAGTAATGTACATGTGCTCTTAGTATATTTGGTTTATAGCCTCACAGTACAGAGTTCATTTTCATGGCACCACCTCTAGCTTATGGGATATATTTTTTTTTTTAAATGGAATATGCTTCTGGTATAGATGTGCATATGCCCTTTCAAATGGCTTTTGAATGGCAAGCTTTCACCCAGCTCTGAGTTCATGCATTGTCATAAAAACCTTAGTTTTAAAATTTATTTCTGAAGCTATCCATGCTTCATAGGTATGTGAAAAGCAGCCACTTCAGAAGCATTATGTATTTTGTATCAGCCTGTCTCTGCTCAGAGGGTGATGCATCAGCATCCTTTGGCAATGGTACCCAGGGTGAGCTGTGCCTACCTAACAAAATGCAGTATCTCAGATACCCAAATGCAGCTTCTTATGCAGACACATCGCTTCTTGTATGAAAGTCCAAGGAAAGGACAAGGGAGTCTGCTGAGGGACCTTAACCATGGGTTGTCAGTGTCAAGGGCAAGCAAATCTGCTGAGAGGCCAAACCTGCCCTGCTTCTTCCCTCTCACCCCAGGAGATATTTGGCTTGCTCAGGGCATCATGTTAGGGAGGGACTGATGCTCTTATAGGTCTCACTAGATTGTGGAAGAAAGGCTGTCTTTTCATTCATGAAACAGGTTTCTTTGAAAGACAACCATCTGCCACGTAAAGTTTGTTCATTTGCTTTTCTCTTTCCAACTAGAAAGACTCCTTAATGCAGAGCTGTTATCTGAAGGGTATCTGTACAACCTGCAATCTCTCATCCCATCCCAAACACACACAGTAGGTAACACTACATGTGTCAAACACCATGAAGTACTGCTTCATCAACAGCTTCCTTCTCAGTCCATTAGGGCTACCCTTTGTATCTATGTTTGAAATATGTTTTAATTTAAAACAGGAATTTATTCTGTGTCAGCTATTTTATGCAAATGATGATGGCTGTCAAAGGTGACAAGTAGACTGGCAAACCTATAGGTGCAGGTCTCACTCTCTACAACTGGGGTAGTAACATATTATTTCTGTTATTGTATTGAGATAGCCAGCAGAAACTAATCCAACATGCGGACCTCATCCTACAAGATAGAGTACATACTTTATATAGGAATTTAAAACTTAAGTGTAATGTAAGTAACGAAAAATGTCTGCTGAAGAAACAGGGGGAATAGAAAGATAACAATGACTCAATCCTAGGTAGCCTGCTATGAAGTATCCCCAGCTTGTCTGCTACCTGAATTTTAACAAGCATATGCTTTCTGTCAGCATTAGAGAGAGTTTTGCAGGAGGGGAACTATTGGAGGCCCCTTCTTACATGAGAGGAAAACACAAGATGATTTGTATTATTGGCAAAGTCAAAGAAGAGGTCAAGAGCAGAATCAAGGGGATAGTCTAAGCAGGTATTTCATAGCAGAGAAAGGGAAGAAAAAAGTTTTGTAGAACATCACAGCTGAAGTGACAAGTAGTGCTGTGATTTTTTTTTTTTTTTTTAGATTAATAGCTCATTCTACCAGTGAATGCAACCTCTCTGCCCTCCGCAAGACAGTACTGACAAGCCAAGGAAAGCATTGTTGCAGCAGCCTTCTGGTTATGGCAGGGGAATAAGAAATCTATCTGTGAAGGTAGACAAGAGAGGTAGCCAATTTTTGGAAGGTTATGGAGGGAATAAGGGAAAAGCTTTAGCTCTGAGAAAGCTTTAGGATCAAGGTGAGAACTGTTGTAAAGAACAAACTGGCAAGGAAGATGGAATGGTTTTTGCTAAAGAAAAAATAGACTTGTCAGGGGAAGATTGGAAGCTTTGTTTTGTGCCTGTGCTGGCAGGATATCCATGAAGAAACTCAGAAACTCTGGCCAACATAATGAAATAAGGAGTAATTTAAGTTAATCAAGGTAAGCAGAAGAAATTACACAAAGTAGCTATGTGCCCAGTTTCAAGGCTGCAAGTGAGTTGAAGTGACATAAACAAGAATATTGCTGTGGTTAGCCTGTTCCATACCTAATTTGTCAGCTACAGTCATTACTCTCCATGGCACCATCACAACTTCCACAACGAATGACTGCGGTATTACAGACTGAGGTGTATATGAGGAATAAGCATCAGGAAAAGACTAAACTGTCATTAGCAACTTTTTCTCTTAGAGTGTGTATGCTGTGATAGGAAAGAAATTCTACTCAGTGAATACATGTAACAAATGGATTTGTCTTTATATGCTGTATATTTTATATTTTCAGGAAGATATTATTAATTTTTTACAGATGTCAGTAAAGGTTTTACCTTTTCCATCTCTCAGGGACTTCTGTTTGACTGTATTCTCTCAGCCCAGCAAACCTAAGCTCTAGTGCAAAATAAGTTGTATACCCTGCAGTGTAACTCTCATATGTGAGTCACAGTATAGATCAGCTCACTTTCACATTGTTGCACTGATTTTACAAATAAGAATGTTAGTAAGAGATTTTTAGGCAGAAAAAATATGCTAACAGAGACAACTCCTTCAGCAAGAACTACATACAAATTGTATCTGTTGCTTTCGGGACCATAAACAGACTCTGCTGTACACATCATCAGTGCAAACACACAAAAAAAGAAAGTGCAAACTTTATATGGAGACTTTTGCCATAAAGGACTTCAAATGCCACACTAATTCCACCAGCTGAGCAGGCAGTGAAGGAAGTATGATATTTTTCAGGAGAAATTTCATAACTCTGAAAAGTAACTTTTGATTTTCTGTAGGAAGTTTATTTCCTTAGAAATATTTTATGTTTGTGACTTTTTAATGCACCTCAGTTTTCATCTATCATGTTATGAAAGAGGAAATGAACCAAAATATCTTACAATTAGCAAATAAATTCTTCTAAAAGACCTAAAAAGTGTTTTTTCTTCTGCATGTTCTCTCTTTAGTGAAGTAGACTACTTCCAAACTTAGGTATACATTTCTGCAGACAAGCTACTGATTAAGATGTCTGCAACTCTCCTACTGTAATTCAATGATTTCTATGTCCTTGAAACAAATCATCTGGCAGCTGCTTGCGATCTGGCAAATGTGTCAGCAAAAGTGACCCATATGTCAACCTTTCACTTTGCAACCCTCTGCTGATTGTGAAAGCAGCATGAAAAGTTCCAAAATGTTCCACTTCCCTCATTTTAAGTACTACCACATGTGGGTGTTTCAGATCTACAAGTTCTTGAGTTACTAAAAATAATTAAAAGGTGGAAATTTTCATAAGGACAAATATTTGCAAGATTTTGTATAACTGTTTCTTCTGAGGAGACTGTTTCACATCAGTAACCTTACCTAAGGTACAGTGGGCATCTGTTAAAGTGTATCGCCTGTCTTACTTAAAATGTTTTAGGATCCTTGTAACTAACAAATAACACTGAAAATTGTGATTTGCAAAGGGACCCCTTGTACTTCACTGCTCAGCTCCAGTTGAAACAGGATCTGAGTGCCTAATATCTTTTTGATGGTTGTGGTGGCATTTCTAATTCTATTCCCAAGTATGACAAAGTGAAAAGATACGCAGGAGATAAGGGGGGAAAAAACTAAACAAACACATTTTGTTTCTCAAAGTCCAGGACCAATTCACTTAGATTCTTCTACATACTTCTTCAAAAGTAGATGGTAAACTTTTTAAACCTTTTCTGCCCTTTGATAGTAAGCTATTTTGTGGTTATAAGTAGGTAACATGGCTACTGTCACACTAAAGTCAATCTCTTGAAATAAAACTGCCAAAAGTTAACAGAGACCACATAAGAGCTACTTTTATGTCAAATAAGACAGTTTTGCAGTGTTAGTTTTCTTGAGGAATTACTATGTTATCTTTCATTTTGAAGGCTGAAGTGCTGAATGTTATCAAAATCTTGCTCTGCCAATTTGAATGAAATTATTAATGGCCTTGTTGTAAATCCTTAAAAACTCAGTGAAACTAGTAGAATCCTCTCCATTTCTGTGTTTCTTTTTTGGTCTATGCAAGTTTTTCTTTGCAGATGGCATTGTAGACACTACATAATTTCTTTACAGAAAGCACATTCAGGGCACTGCATCCTGTCAGCAATGTTACCTTGACTCACCAGGTTAGATAGTGACATCCTGACTTTCACACATGCCCATATTGGACCAACATTGCAGGCAGGGCACCTCAAGACAGAAACCAGACCACTGAACTGAGTAATGAGAGGTCACTAAAATGATGCAAAGATGTATTCCAATCCATCTGATACACACAGCCAATTCAGCATAATAATGTGCCCCCACGATTAGACACTACTAGTGAAGTGGCACATCAAGGAGTCACAGTAACAGGTTAAGTATAACAAGCATTTTGGCAGTTTTGTCAAAGATATTACTAGGATGGTGTGTATGTTCTGTTGCCTCACTTTTTCATGGCACTTTCAGGGACTGCATATTATTTCTTACAGCATGAGAAGATATGATCCTTACATGCAAATGGAAGATTATTGTCTGCTAGCGTGCTGATAAACGTGGCTTCTCCTCCATGAATTTTGGATTCTTTCTGTGAAGCTGTGTGCTTACTAAGGATAATGCTGGACATGGCAAGACTAACCACAAAGCTGCTGCCATAATATATGTAAAGCTGAAAAGTTACTCTGTCCCTTTTGGGTTGTTTTACAGCAGATAGGAGAAGCCTGATTTTTTTCCCCAAGAGATTTTATCTTTTTTTTTTTTTTTTTTTTTTTTTTTCCTTGGAGCTCCTTCTCCAGAAGCATTTATTTCCTCTGACTGTATGATAGTAATCATTCTGCATGGATACATCTGTGACCCTATGAAAAAGGTGAATGCAAAATGGACAACCATAAATTCTATTTAAGGATCAGTGGCAATGAATAAAATGAAAGTAATGAAACTGGCCAGAAGGCACTGACATCAGAAGAGAGTCTTAATGTTCCTCCTTCCCCATCTCACTGAAGTTTTAAAGTCTTGGAAATTGCCCTTCAGGGTAAGTTTAATGTGCAGCAAATACAGACTTATCTACATGACCCTCATTAGCATTTATAGGGAGTTGTTTTGGCTCTCATTCTGGGAACCTTGCTGCTGGAGCCTGCAAAGCATAGCAGTGGAACACAATTTATGAGTTACAAGCACAAGTTATAAATGCAAGGATGGTAGAAGCTTCTTGTTGTCTTTCACAGGAGAGAATGCTGATGGACAGACATGTAAGGGAAAGCTTTCCTGGAGTCACTACCAAAGGAGCCACAATTTAGGCATTGTACCTCTAGACTACACTTTTTTTTTTTTTTTTTTTTTTTTTTTTTAAGAGCAGATTACAAAGCACCTGCCATTCAGAAGACAGTGGGTATTTCCTACTAGCTACTCCTGCTGAAGGTGCAACTGCAGATCATGTAAACTATATTTGAGGTAACTAAAACAAAAATTGCTAACAATAATAATGAACAAAAGGTAGGACACAGAGATGTGCTGGCTAAGTGTTTGGGGGTGAAGCTTGCTCCGAGCTCCATTCCATACTGCACTGCTACTTTCCAGGCTGTCCAGCTTACTCTGAGGGACAAGTGAAGTGAGAGAAAACTGCAAGGTCAGTCCAGGGCAAACCCTGGAAAGAGAAAGCAAAAAGAGCCAGCAGAAACAGCACCTTCTAGTGGGTAGGTAGAGGTGTCTGGTCTCTGAGACATGTGAAGAAGTTGTGTGAAAGCTGTCCTAATTCCCTTTCTCACTGGCAGGTGCTGTGCAGATGCAAACTTCATCAACCAATGCCACTGCCACCAAGGTGTCACAGACACAGCCTGCCTCAAAGCCCTGATGCCCATCCAGGCGGGTGATCACCGTGCACCTGCATAACATGGAAGGGCATTGCATTGCACCTTTTAACTTGCTTCCTTTACTCATAATTTTTTATGAGCTGAGAACAGGATTAGGAATACAAGTGGACCTGAGATTTTTAAGGTTCAGTACAGAGATACAGACTACCTACTTTATTTACATTCTGCTGTAGCAAGTGTCTCACTATGCACTTGATGAGAACAGAAGATCAAAAGTCTATTTTAAGACTGGAATTTACTCTACAGGTGTTGCTTCTAACATACTGCTTCTTTCTTTTTTTTTTTTTTTTTTTTCCTTTTTTTAATTTCACACTCATACTACCTTGCTTCTAGAGCTTGCAAGTCACGATTCCAGCTGGACAAAAGACATGATGTTATATTTAGGAAAATAAACCTTGGTTAACTTACATTTTAAAAAGTAGATCCTGTAAAACAGGCTTCTTACAGCCCAAATACCTCTATTTTTCTGCATAAACTCAACTAACACACACACACACTCACCTGTTGAGAATTTATTTTGCAAGCCACAACCAGGATAAAACTTCCCAGACTGGTTCCCTGAACTATATAGTTCCAAGTTTTTTGGGAGTCCCCATGGACATTCAAACCTTACTGAAATTTTTGTTTCTGATTGTTTGCTGGTTTTGGGTATCTAGCTCTCAATGGATGCAAATTAATTTAAAATTTCACGATATTTAGGAGATTTTTTGTCTTTAAATTTGTCCCTTAAAGCCAACATATAGCCATCTGTTTTGTAGACTAATTCCAATTAACACACTGAAGAAAATATTGAAAAGTCACCTTCACATAAAATGCAAATAAAAAATATTCCAAGAGATTAGAAGTTTCCTCACTAGTTGCCCTTTAGGACTTGAGCAGTTGAGTGGGATGTAAACCCCTCAGATGTCATGTTTTGCTGTTCTGCCTGAAAAAGGATCATTGGCAGTTTGGTATGTGACACTACAGGATGCATTACTTAGCTGCAAGGTGGCAGAGAAGGAGGAAAATTGAAGACTTTGCGAGCAGCCATGTGGTGGGAGCAGGTCCCACCACTGAGGCTGGCAGGGGATACTTGCCTGCACCCTCACATGGAAGCAGCAGCTCCTGTCAGGCAAAGGAAGTTGTTGGCTGGCTCACTGGCCAAGCTGCCCTGGGCAAGTGGGAGAGCCTTCAAACCCAGTGCTGGCATTTTTACCAGTTGCTGCTGGGTATATAACTGGTTGGAAAATTTCTGACAGAATAATGTTTCCATTAAAGAGACAGTTCTATTAAAATTGACACATTTCACAGAAAGATGACAGCACTGATTCCTTTGGAGGCTTCCCATTTGAAAAATGAACTTATTCATTTCAATTCTATGCTATGAAAACAGTTCACCTCAACTTTTACCATTTTGATTCGCAGTGCATTTAAATACTAAATGAGCTGTTATATACACATAACATAGATAGTATTCTGACATTAAAGCAACCTAGTGGTTTAACTTTATGGAAAAGGTTTGACAGTATCACATGCAAATATTTTGATAGCAGTTTCACACTGTAGTTTCCACAGTGTCCATTCACAGAAAGTGTGAAAGATGAGGCTTTACAAAACAAAAGAATTCAGATTTGCCTATGCAATGAAGCTAGTCAGGTTTATGAACACTTCTGCATGGAAATCACTGACTGAAGCTGTCATGCTCTGACAGGCAGATGCTTGGAGGAGGCTCCTGATTTGCACAGGCTTAATCATTGCCCACAGCTAAGCTAAGGAGCCAACATGACTATTGTGTTTTTTTTTCCCTCTCCACTTGAATCTACTGTCAGTACACTCTGCTCTGCTAGAAACTCAGAGAGATGCAAGACTGACCACAGCTGCTCATCAACCAGCCCTCATGTCCTTCTCCCTCCATTGACTTTCAAATGGGAATGCAGCCTTTTAGTTAGTGGCTGGCCAAACACAGCTGTTAGAAATGTGATGGCACAGCAAGGCTGCAGGATTCAACGATGTGGGTGTAATTGAACAATAATGATTGAGGTGTAGGACATTTCATGGAGAACCAATAGGCAGCTGGGAGGAGTTAATGGCCCATATTGTGCTTTGGCTCATTAACCTTTAGCAGATATTAATCCCTAGAGAACACTCCTGATGGAAGCTGGTGTTGCTGTTTGAAAGCAGGTGAGGCTGTATTTTGTTTTCTTTGTGGCTACCTGTTTGTTGCCAGCTGTGTTATGAGTTTGATGGTGATCTCTTTCTCTTTGTCAGAGGGAGCTGTAGGGGTCCTAGATCTCCTTCATATGAAGTCACTAGGTGGTAGCTGGCTGTTCCTGCACAGCAGTGCCTACTCCTGGCCCACGGGCCAACCCCAGATTCCCTTACTGTGGCACAGTTCCACACTCACATGGGAGTTTTCTTCTTTTCCATAGGCAATGCAATACAAATATGAGAAAGGAAAATGGAGAGAGAATTACTTATGGTGCCTTCTGACTTATTCAGGGAAACTTCTAAGTGTCTCATGACTTATAAGCTAAAATTAATTATTCTTTAAAGGGAGCTGTCCCACAAACTGTTTCTGAGAAGAAAAAATGTAAAGCAAATAAACAGCTATTTTTAGAGGACATAAAAATATAATAACAGAAGTTATTGATGGATGTACCTTTGTCAGAGAAGCTCAATAACATTATCAACTAAATCACATCCCCAGTCTTTTACAGCTTCCCAACAGTAATGGAAGCTAGCTTGTTATTTTTAGTTAGTCCAATAAAAGAGATTGCATACAGTTTTATATCACTTTTTGTACATTTTAAAGTTATTTTATTTTCTACTCAGAAGGGAAATGCTCACTGGAAACATAGTACTGGGCGAGGGGGGGGATAAAAAAAAAATCAAATCTTCTCTTTCTATGCTCTCTCCAAAAAATACCATGGACAGCTCTGGGACTTGGCATCAATGTAAAGAGCTCTTGCTGGGCTGTCCACTGGGAGTTACCTACAAGTCGTTTCTTGTGGAACTATGTTTTCCATGATAAAATTACACCAAACCTGTAACTGGTCCTGGTTACAAGGAGGAGGAATAGAATCACTGTAGATAATGTAGGACTTGCATCTGAATATTTGGCTTACTAGTGGGTTTGCAATTGTTCTCTTTGTATCTGCACTGGGAATATGAAGGAAAATCATTAATGGCAGGAGGAATTAAAAAGACAGAGGCTAAGAGCAGCAATCCATTGAGATGCAGCCATTATCTACATGCCCAAGGCTCTTACTGTGAACTCATTTTAAAGACTACACTGTTTTATAGCTGGTGCTTGAGAGAAATGCTTATTTGAATTACTTTGAAGCAACAGTGCTTTTTTATATTAAAGGTCAGATACACTTAGGCTCCTGTTGTAGAAATAATGGGACTGTCTCTGAAAGACAAAAGTTTTGAGAAGGTGGGGTTTTTTTTGTTCAATTTCCTTGTACTGGTAGCCTTGGCAAGACAAGAGAAATTAAGCAGGGTCGGCCTTATTCAACAAGAGCAAGGTGTTTGTGGAAAGACTGAGTTGACTTTGGATACCTAGGTTGCATCAAACTGGAGTGGTACAAGCACACAGGACATCAAGAAGCCAATCTGTGTCCAACCGATTTCATGAGGGAAGCTCCAGGTGCACAAGGAATGTTTTATGGGCAGAGTTTTGACCCTCAATAAACCAAGCAGTTATTAAGACTGGGACTGTGGGCCACTCTGCTGATGTGATGGGTTTTGTTCACTTTCATGTATATGATCATTTTGTGTATTTTCCAAATAAAGTTGTCTGTCATTTCATCTCTAAAAGATTCTCCTATCATCTTAAAAGGTTGAAGAATACCTGGAGAGCAACTAGGAGGGTCACAGCTTCAATAACTGAACTATGAGAATAGATACCTTTTTGGACATTGAAGATTTAAAGCAAGACCACTGAGACAACTGAGTATGACTGTGGCAGTAAGCACTGACATCTGCTATGGAGTCATAAAATAAAAAGGGAGAGAGACTGAAACATATGACCTCAATGAAATAACTGTTCGTGTGGCTGGGTGGAATAGTATGAGATAAATGTAGTAAGAATCACAGAATGGTTAGGGTTGGAAGGGACCTCTGGAGATCACCTAGCCCAACCCACCTGCTAAAGCAGGTACACCTAGAGTAGATTTCCCAGGAATGTGTCCAGGTGGGCCTTGAATGTCTCCAGAGAAGGAAACTCCACAATATCGCCGTGCAGCCTGTTCCAGTGCTCTGTAATTCCCAAGGTAAATAAGTTTCTCCTCATATTCAGATAGAACTTCCTATGCCTCAGTCTGTGTCCGCTGCCCCTCACCTGGTCACAGCTGAAAGGAGTCTGGTCCCATCATCTTGACATCCACCCTTGAGATATTTATAAACATTTATGAGATTCCTCCTCAGCCTTCTCCAGGCTGAGCAGACCCAGCTCTTTCAGTCTCTCCTCATAAGAAAGGTGCTCTAGGCCCTTAATCATCTTCGTAGCCTACTGCTGGACTTCCTCCAGTAATTCCTTGCCCTTCTTAAACTGGGGAGCCCAGAACTGGATGCAGTGCTCCAGATGTGACCACACCAGGGCAGAGTAGAGGGGGAGGATAACCTCCTTTGACCTGTTGGTCACACTCTTCTTAATGCACCCCAGGATACCACTGGCCTTCTTGGCCACAAAGGCACATTGTTGACTCATGGTCAACCTGTTGCTGACCAGAACTCCCAAGTCCTTCTCTGCAAAGCTGCTTTCCCAGAAGTCTGCCCCTAACCTGTACTGGCAACTGAGGTTGTTCCTTCTCAGGTGTAGAGCCCTATACTTGCCCTTGTTGAACTTCATTAGGTTCTTCTCTGCCCAGTTCTACAGCCTGTCCAGGTCTCACTGAATGGCAGCTCAGCCTTCTGGTGTGACAGCCCTTCATCCCAATTTAGTATCATCAGCAAACTTGCAGAGGGTGCACTCAGTCTCTTCATCCAGGTCATTGATGAACAGGTTGAACAGGACTGGACTTAACAATGACCCCTGAAGAACTCCACTAACCACAGGCCTTCAACTAGACTTTGCATTGAGAATAAAATAGGTTGACCATTACTCTTAGGATACTAAATGCAAGAGAACAGTATTCCTCCCGCTTAAGCTCTGTAAGTGTATTACAAGTAAAATGAGGACTGAATTTGAACAGAGTAACACTTTAAGGGACAAATAATAAGAAATTGTTTTCTTATTCTTTGTTACATTGTCTCATACCACTTTTATTGTTTCTCATCTAAAGCGCAAGAAGGCCTCAATAAGTCTTTGTGAAGCCAAAATACACTTTGGATTTAGAATTAATATTCTGCCCTTATAGCAGAACAGTCATTTGAAAACTGTCATAAGTGATATACCTAATACCATAAAGCAGTTCTGACAGTGCATGAAGTGAGGGCTTGAGGCTCCTTTTTTGTATATTTCTTGAGTGCTTATGGGGCTCTCACTGCCACAAAATCTTAAACTTGTGACTTTAGAAATTTATTCTCCTAATACTTAGATGTTATTAGAGAGCCCAAGGAGCAAGTCTGTGAAGTGACAATGCAGAGCACTCCCCAATTTTTGTGCTTAGCTCTTTGAGAAAGTTTTTTTTGTTGTTGTTTTAATTTTCACCACGTTTCTTGAAGTTCTGCTTCTGCTTAACTCCAGTGCAAGTTCTCCATCTCCTAGGCTCAGCAAATTCATTTAATTCCCAAAATTGGAAAGGCTCCTCAGTGCAAATGTTTCTTGGCCATAGTGAAACAGATCTAGCAGCCATCCTCAACACACTCTTGAGAAAACATATGCATAAAGAGATCTGATCCCCAGTCAGAACACTGCTGTAAGCTGTATTCTTTCAAAACTACACAGAAAGAAAGAGGAGAATGACATTGAGTATTCCTTTCTTGTGTCTGAAGCATTTCTTATTTATAAGTTCAATGCTCAAGCTATTTGAAAGATCCCACTGAAGTGCTATCTTCCCTAGAGAAGAGGGGGAATCCAAGGTTATTACTATGTGAGCAATTGATTCAAGGCCGTGGATTCGAATTGTGAACTGGAGTCACAGAAACCCACAAGGTGAGTCCTTTTGCAGCTTTAGTCCTATATGACTTTTCAACTGTCCCAAGTGGGTATGGAACTGAATGAAAAGCAATGTAAATGGCTTCTTTAAGATGGATCAGTGTTATTTACACTAAGGAAGAACCACCTAACTTGTGGTTAGCCATGTTAAAGTTAGATATCTGCTATTGGCATGTACATATCTCCTTAGCTGTTAAGAAGAGATAAAGGCCCAACAAATTATTCTTAAAAAGTGCCTGCATGGTTTATGGTAAGAGCCTAGGTGAATGACCTGGAAGAGCTTTTTGATGGTTACAGCTATAAAAGACAGATGACATTTAATTGCAATTAACATTATCAAGAGGAGATGCTAAAGCAATACTTTCAAACACCTGGTTTTCATCAAGAAGAAATTTACCATTGACACATCAGTCATACATATGCTTATTTAGGCCAATAGCCAAATGACCTGGCCATAAAATCAGAGATAGCTCACTAGCAAGAAAACAGTCTTAGTTTAGAAGTGGTGATACGTTAGGTAATTGCACCTGGCCTAGTTGAAATCTCACTTTCAATTTTTTTTATTAGAGGACATAAAATGCTGTTTTGATAAAAATCAGAAACCTGCTTTATGGAGTTAAAGAGGATGTTAAAAAACCCCTTGTATTGAAATATGTGCAATTCACCCCATGAGCCTTCACCAGACAAAAGGGGAGGCGATGGGGCTTGTGTTATGCTTTCATGCATGATTTGCATATAATGTGAGGGTAACTGTCAATGACAGCATTTAGCTGGGTGAAAGAATGCATTTTTCCAGTGTCTTCTTGCAAATTTATGTTTTCCAGCAAATTCCTTAGACACCAAGTGTCTCAGAATAGAGGAAATGGATTGCCAAAAAACCATGAAAACAACATGAAAACAAAATGACTGTCACCATTGATTAATGAAAATAATATGCATGCCGGTAGGCGCACACTCACTAATCACATTTTCCGTATACAAGTCCTAATCTTATATTTACATTCAAAACCACTTATTTTGCATAAAAGGGAACAAAAAATGAAGCTAAAAGTAAATACGCTGTGGGAGAACACAGTCTGCATCTCCTCTGCAACAGCCTGTGTCTGAACTGAAGATGCAACAGTAGCAGTCTCCAGCTGATACCAGATTCCTAGTGACTGAATGGGGTTATACGGAGAAAATATCCTGGTATCTCATACACATCATCATAGTCTTGAATTTTCCAGACTAGGAAAATATTGCTTTGATAAAAGTGACAGATAACAAATTGATGAAAGTTAAGCATGAAGAAGTAGCTTTTTCTTTGTTCTTTTCATAACATTAAACCCTTCTACTCTCTAAAATAAACACAGTCGGAAGGACAGGACTAATGTAACTCACTGCATCATGCATGTTTAGACACTACAAATTGTACCCTAGACAAATTTCAGCCCCATGCTTCCAGTACCAGGTTCTCCACCTTTCTTATTTCTTAGCAGTCTCAGTGACTTCCCAATGCTGGGCACCTCCCATCTGTAGCTAGGAAAACAACAAAAGCAGACAGCCATGCACACAGCATAGTGGTCATCCTCTTCCCTTCTCCATCCTCTAGCCCTGGGCTCAGTTGGCACCAGCCACCTCATTGTGCAGATGGTGGCCTGCCCACTCCTCCTGTGGTCCTTTCTCTTCCTTGGCACTGCCTGTCAGCTTTCTGGTGAGAATCTAAAATTAATTTATCTAGTGGAGTGATGTCACCCCTTTGCTCCTATCATGAAGCCCTGGTGAATGGAAAACAGAAGGAAAAGAGTCAAGGCTTGAGGAACATGTTTTGGCTTTTCTGCTCATTCTCCAATTTCTGCTACAAGGCTGCGGGCATAACAGCCTTAGGTAACTGGATTAGGTCTAATGAGAACTCAACCTGCACCCAGACCTATGTTTGTATGGCACATAGCAAATAGCCCCTCTTATCTCTTCAGTATTTGGCTGAAACTCAGAGCATATGGAAATGACAAGCACTAACAGCTAAGCAGCCAGCACTTCCATAGCTGGCTGGACTACTCTTACATTAAAAATCTTCTGACTTCCTTTCTCACAGCACATTTGAACTAAAATGTCAGATCTAAACTTCCTCTTGAACTTTACAAAGTTAAAACCTGGTGCTGAACAGCGTAGTGACAGACCAATGTGAGCAAACACATTGGACAACCTTGTCCTGTTCCTGAATGGCTAAAAAAAGAGCCTTATGCTGTTTACACACCTGCAACCAGGGAAGGCATTCAAAATACCTCTAGGTGAGGGCCCTTTTTTTCCTGTCTATTATAAAGTAACCTTATATCTTGATTACATTTAGATAACCAGCTCTGTGAGTTCAAAAGGAATGCGAACAGCCCTCCTGCAAAGGAGGCATGAAGTCTTCCCTTCTGTGTCCTGCAGTTCCTGCCCCTGCCACATAAGCCAGGGGGACATAGCTGATGGCTCAGCTGGACATGGCCCCACTCAGGCACTCCCCCATGACTGCAGATGGTAAGGTAGGAATATTGTCCTTTCCTCTGCCTTTGCAATACGAGCCAAGAAATGGCTAGCTAGCAAGCAGGTTATTATCTATCCTTATAATAAACCTATTTTCATGTTGAGTGGTTTTTTTGCCATTTGAGGAAATTATTCCTTCTCTTTGGCCTCCAGATCAGTATGGTACAGACTGCAGGTTATACCCAATCATAAACGTCATCTAAAAGAAACTCAGAGTACATGACTCCTAGAAAGGCTGGTGTATTCATTCTCTGCTAGCAAGTGCAGCAAACCCAGAGTTTTCAAAGGGAAAGTATCCAGTTTGGCATGGACACAATGGGAGTGCTATGTCGTAAATTCAGGTGTCTTTTAGCCATACAGCTGAGGAATGTACTCTCACTTCACATTATATACTTATATAGTTATTGACTTCTCTTTCCCAGCACCCAGATTGTCTGAAATTAAACTACTGAGCAAAGACTTGCATTTTTGCTCTTGCTCCACACCTGTCAGTTATTTATAGGTTCTCACTGCAAACAGAAAACAAGGGTCTGATTTTTTGTAAATATCTCCCTGAGGTGTGAAGCATCAGAGTAACAGGCTCTGTTTACATTGTCAGCTATTCAGCCAAACAAAAAATCAGCTTTGTAAGAAATTATATGATTAAACCTGTTTCAAAATTTTTACATAAGAACTTCAAATTCCTCTGGTTTTAGTTTAAAAAAAAAAAATAATTATATTTTGCACAGTGGTACTTTAGAATGTGTTTTCTGATTTCCTTCTTGTAAAGAGACATTTTCTCCATTTCTTTGAGCTCTTCTAAGATAAATGTGCATGGATTTACATTTCAAGTGGCAATTTTTCTTTACAATGTTTTTGACCCAAACACAAGGAGCAGAACTATTAAAGGTCTAAAGTTATTGCTAGAATTTTCCATAGGTGAGTTTCTCAAGGAAAGACAATATCAAGTAAAGATTCTTTATTTCTAACAAAGCTTGATTTCAGAGCTGGACTCCTGATGGAAGTTGTACTGAAGTAGGGATATTGGAAAGCACAGGCCATAAGCAAAGGGAATAATCACTTTTGAATAGGAAGGAGCTGAAACAACCAGGTTCATCCAGTGAGATTAGGGTAGAAAACCCTGAAAATACAGTGAAATGATCCATAACCTGTCATTTTCTCTTCTGAAAAGACAGCAGTTAAGACAACATTGATCTGCTTTGTTCTTACAAAGAACACTGACTCTTGTTTTGCATCTTCTTTTCCATCTGTTCATTAAAAATCTCATCAAGTACGAGCCAGCACTTTAGGGGCTGTACATGTTTAACTTGACAGCCATTTTTGACACAAATACTGAAGTCCTATTTTCCTCTACCTTTTGGTAAGAACTATAATTTTCCCGGAACTTAAGGTTAATGCATTTAAATGAGAATCCAAGACCCTATATGTACACACACCAGGAGAGAGCACAAGTGGGAAAGAAGTGGGAATAGGATATGGAGGATAATTAATGGCCTGGACTACACATGGTCATTACTCCTTCAAGAAAAGGTAACCAGGAACAACCTTTACCCAGATTGGGAAGTGGTGTTTTTGGTTTTTGGCTTGTTGATTTTTTTTTGTTTGGTTGTCCATATGGCAAAATAGAAAACAATGTCAAAATTTGATTTGGTTACTATAAGAAAGAACCTCCTCTTCCCATACAAGAAGTAGGGTATTTTTTTGTTGTTGTTGTTGGGTTTTTGTTGTTGTTGTTGTTTTTGTTGTTTTTTTTTTTATTTCCCGCCTTTTTTTGTAAAGAATTATTCATTTTTTTTAGCTTTAGATTACATAATCCTTTAATGCTTTGCTGCTCTTTTAATTAGTCTGTTATCACTATCTTTCAAGTAGCATTTCTGAGTAATCCTGCATGCCCTTTAATCCTGTCTGTTCAGTGTTGTGCCTGTGATTTCTTTTCTATACAAGTATTTTCCAAATGAAAACCTTTCACTATCCTTTGTGTCTTAAATCATCCCCTCTGCAGCAGAAAGGAGGCATCAGACAGTAAGTATGGCAACTCTAACCTTCTCAGGTATTTGTTGTCCATGAAATATTGCAAAACATCAAAAGCACTCAGGCAGAAATTTTAAAAGCAGGCAGAGAACATAAGGTAGTTAAAAAAGTTTGCAGTGATTGGTACATCTAACAAGTAATACCCTATCGTGACCTTTTAAAAGAATCAAACACCTCCTGAAAAATAGCAAGCAATAAGGATGCCAATTTTTTCATGGTTTGTGAAAAGGAGGGAAAAAGAGAAACTGTTACCTTAAAAGCACTCTGTTAAGAGGCACTCTGCAGCTGCAGTTGTGCTGTGATGTCTCTGCCTAAATTAAACAGCAAATTTCTGTAATCGCCTAACATGGTAAATGCTGAATTTTAAATCTTAGGTGTTTTGTAAACTACTTCTTTTTCTCCGCTTTCAGGGAACTCTGGCTTCTCTGTAACCACAAGAGCATGGAAAGAAAAGCATAGTATAAAGGTGAATTAATTAGTTTCAGCCCCAACAGCAAAGCAGTACTAGAGCTGAAACTTTTGGAGAACAGAAACAGATACAAGACAAAGCATGGGCTTAAGCCAGGGCTTTTCCCAGGAACCTGTTTCCAGTCTTTCCTTTTAAGACAAAGCATTTTTTAGTTGGGTTATTTTGGGCTCATTCACAACTCTTCTGAAGATCTAGACTTTCAGAAACCATTTGCACCAGGCACAGACATTCTGAAAAAGAAAGTCCCTGAAGGAGGCACAAGTAGATTGTCTGTTACACACAGTTTGGAGCAACACAGAATGATAACTCTCTGCAGCAACTAATGTACACATACAACTCTATCAAAGCTTGCATGTGACCCTGGGCTTTACCTGTGGAAGTCTTCTGCCCTGCGGTACGCACACACTGAGCCCCAGGGACCATGCTTGCTGCAGGGCATCTACAGATACGCAGGCTATAGGGGCTGCCCTGTGGCTGTGGCTGACCTGTCCTTCTGAAGAACAGGAGACCAGAGCCAGAAGTGGGCATGGCTGTGAGGCACAGGCCTCACTCCTACGTGGACTGGCACCTACCGTCATCAGTAAGGATGGCTTCTACTTACTGGTTGCTGGCCCCTTCCCACATGCTACTCCAGTGCAGAAGAATCAAACTGGTTCCTCTGCAGCTACAGAAAAAAAAAAGGCACTCTATTCTAGCAACAGTCATGGAGCTAGACTCTGCTTTTAGTGGCTTGTGCTTTGTTTACACAGTTCTTTTGCTTGCATATATATTTTAAACTTCAACACTCAGTGATTTTTTTACTGTTTTATTGAAGTAGGTTCCTGCTCTACTTCTTCCCTATCAGCTGTACAGTCAACAGTCCTTTACCGTGTGAGCTACATACATGGCTGACCATGAGTTTGTGGCCTGGGAACTAGTCTGCTTCTGATACTCTGTAAGACGACTCTAGTAAGAGTTTGATGGTTCAAACTGGTGTAAAGCATTGTAATCTGACTTGCTCCAGGTTAGCACATTCTTCCTATTTTGAAGTCCACAACCCGTTTGTCCTGTATTATGCATGACATGAGCACCACTGGCTTCCCCTTGAGGCAGTGCATCAGCTCAGCAGACTGCTGGTTTGGCTTATGTCCTAAATCACATGTTTGATTTACTGCCTCAGGTCTCATCTGATCTTAAAGTTCAAGTCCCATGGGTTTAAGTTTAAGGCATGTTATTGTTGTTCGTCAAGTCTGAAATGTTTTCCTTCCTGAAATTAATGAACTAACTTCTTGTCAAAGATTTCTCTATTTAATGCCTTGCTAAAGCCAGTGAGAACTGTTTTTAAACACTGCTAATACTTTTTTCAGACATATGCCATATTTTAATATAGATCTTGGTACGTAGTGAAACTTAAAGAAAGAAATCAATGATTTTGGATGCCTTCAATTCCACATTCATGACTTGTCACATTAAGGAAGCTTGCTTTTCCCCAGTGTAAATACTCAGAACTTTGAGAAGGTAGGCATCCAGAAATCCTCAAAATACATTTTGAAAATTTGAAACTAGTTTGCATTAAGATTGCAGTCCTGCAGTTCTTTATCACAGCATCCTTTAGTTTCAGCCAACATCTCAAATCAAGCCCATTTTCACTCCCCTCCTTCTACTTTCTGCATCTATAACAATTTTAAACACTTTTGCACAGAACCTTTCTATACTGCTGTGCTGTCCGTAGCACACTCTGAATGCTGTGGTTGCAAATAGTACACAGGAATGGAAGTGCTTGTCTTAGTTGTTTCCATGTCCAGCCTTCACTGTACCACTCTCAATACCAGCACCATGGTACAAGGTTTGGTGCTGAAGACACAGCTCTAATGTTGCAGGTGAACTAAGATTTTGGTAGGAGAACTACCAGCTGGAGCAAATACAAACTCCAAGAAGGTGAATTTTTCTCCCTCCAAACTCTTTTCCTCTGTCTGCTCTACACAGATATGGTTGTGCAGTATAGTTCCTTCCCTGGTAAACCTGTCATGTGCTGTTGTGACTGACAGCAATATCAAGTGAGAAGCCAATTTTTCCACAATACCGCTCCTTTCTCTCCTGCTGTTTATGTGAATGTTCTATAGCTTCACTAGACATGCTGGCGCTATCTGCAATATTGCAGCAGTACAGCTCCCAAAACCCCACCCCAGCTACAGAGACAAAACTTTCACTGTAAGAGGTATCAAGTGGAAGAAGATAGATTGTGTGCTTGTTTTACACGATTACACACAAGTAGACTTTTTGACAGATTTTCTTTAGGGAATCAGTGACTCTTTAAACTGTATTCCTTCCTTAGGTGCTTTGTTAACACTGACCTCCAGGCTTGTTAACTTGTCATCCTGTGCTGCCTATGCATTGAGACAATAAGCAGTTTTCCTCTTCAGCTGTTCCACCTGTACATGTGGAAGAGCAGCAGGACCTGGAAGGTGTGACATCCCTTGCTGACTGCCATAAACCAGCTCTCAGGTGCCACTGGGGCAGCATGCTTTCAGCCACTGCTCAGAGAAGTGCTTTTTTTCTGCAGAGTCAGCCAAACGAGCAGGGGCCAGGGAGCCAGTCAGTCAGAAACAGTAGAAACAATTGTTGCAAAACCATTTTAAAGGCCATTGGAAACTTGAAAAGCTGGATGATGCCAAAAATAAGACAGACTAGACTGGTACCTAGAGAAGACTACTTAGAGAAAGCCTGTACCTTCCCAGAGATCAATCCCTGATTCAGAACTCATTATTTATCTCTTTTTCCCCCTCAACATCTTCACAATCCCTCCTCTCTTGGCAATGTTCTGGAGATTGAGCATGACCTGTGAACAAGAAACAGCAGAAACCCTGTCCCCTCACTAATATTGTGAGACAAATATCAGTAAGTCTTCACTGGGTATTTGCCACCCACAAACCCTCCTGCAGGTTTCAGGCATGGGGGTGTGCCAGAGCCACAATGTCTGGGAATTGAAGAAGCCAGAGCTGATGGGGCCACTCCTGTTCATTAGTGCCAGTTTGGGGACCAGAGGAAAAATCTGCACTATCCTTATCCATACAAACCTTTTTTTCCTGCTGTACCTTACAATTCACAGTGTCAGGGAAACCAAACTGTCATTTACTCCCATCATCAGCCTGCTTGCGCAGAGCAGCTTTGCAGTGGCCGCTACATCCCCAGGAGGCTGAAAGAATAGGAGGTCATCTGTACTTGCTGAGGCATGCACAAATCTCCAGGAACCAGTGAGAAGGAAGATATGGTGTCTGTTTAAGGAGAATCTCCTATTTGAATAACTCTTTTTTTTTTTTCTTTCTTTTTTTTTTTTTTTTTTTTTTTGTAGAGAGCACTTAAAGACTTAAGCCAACCAAAAACTGAGTGGAATTTTCCCACCGAAGCTAGGAGAAATGGTCAATAGGAAATGAGTTAATTTTACAAAAACCACCAGCTCCTTATGAGCTGATTATTTCAGTTTAGGTACTGCTAAGAAACATCCCCTCTCTCATTTATTTGTGTCAGATGCAGAGTGGAAAGGCAGAAACTCTGAGACACAGCTGGTGGCCCTGTCTCAGAAAAGAAAAAGTCACCTGCTATGAACAACCTGGTGAAACAGTAGTTATCCAGAATGATCTGAATATAGCCTCTTTACCAAGTTATTTTGGTTGTTCTTGTTATCTGGGAAGCATGTCCTTGTAAGATATCAAAAAGTATTATTCTTTCAAGAATTAAAGTGGAACTGAAAGTGAGTCAGAGCAGGGATGTTATTGGTCTGAGACAATTCAAAAACGATACTAGAGTTTCTGCTGAGAAAAGGCTTATGTTTTTTCTTATGGAATGCTCTTTTTTTCAAGGATGAGAAAAATCCTTGTTAGGAAATCCAGTCTTTTCACTAGATATCGTGTTTGTGGTCTGTTACTGGTTATATGCTGCTTTGACTGATTTAGATGGACAACACCTTGGTACATGGCACTTGAGGAGGAAGAACGGCCGCTTTCTTCCAGCTCGCCTGTGTGACGCTGGGCCAATGCAAGGCAGGAGAAGCCTTCACCAGGGAGCAGCAGGCAGTGATGCTCCCAGCACAGTGACAGGCACCCTGATCAGTTCTTAGCCCTCCAGCCCTGAATGAAAAGCAGATTACACCTGTGACTAAGGGCCTTTGGGCCACAGTTTAATGATCTTTTAAGTAATTCTGAATGACTCTCAATCATGCTGGATACTCATCTGTGGCCTTGAACATATTTAAATAACCATTTACCTGTTCCCAGAAAAATAATATTTTTCAAGTGTTTAACTATACATATATGCATCTCTGAATTGAATCTACTATATATTCCCAGCTCCTCTCTCTCTCTTCTTTTTTATTTTATTATTATTTTTTTTTAATTTGGTGTCACCACACTGGATGTCTGTGGATGTATTCAGAAAGTTTGCTAGAGAACAGTCAATTACAGTCAATTCTGAATACAAAATGATTCTCCTTTTGTTTGAAATGGAAAATAACCTGAAAGCCTTTCCCTGATAATAAACCAGGCTCCATAAAATGCATTTTTTAAAAGAAAAAAAAATATTATTTGGAGTATTCATAAAGAAATTATACAAAAAAACGCTTCTAAGCACAGAATATAACAGTATTCTCCTTGATGAAGAAGAATTGGTCCATTTTTAAGCAGAAAGTGCTAATGAGGGGACACAGGCCAGCAAAGCAACCTCTCAGAGTATTTGCATCCCAGCCTCAAGCTGCTAGCAGGTTTTACCCACAGTATGTCAATACTCATGAGTAATAATGAGATCAAATTTCTCTCCTTGACGAGCATTTTCCCCTTGTACTTCCGTAATTGTTGCCTTATGTAATTAATAGATCTTTGTTTTATTCTTAAGTTGTAGTACTTAGTAGGGGGAGGAGAATTTTTGATTCAATTTGAGAAATCAGGTGTCTTCTAACAAATTATGGCATGCTAAGAATAGCTGTCTGCAGCTTCTTTCATGCATCCTATTATCTCTTCCAGCTTGGGAATATGTCATTTAAATTTAATCACCAAAAAAATGCAAATCAAACAAAACCAACAACAACAACAAACTAGAAAACATTTTGTTAGAAAGCCACTAAAAACCAAATAATAATGTGGCCATTTAGAAGAGATTTCACTTGTGTGTCAGGAATTCAGGACTCCACACAAGTGGAAGAGGCCAGAGGTGTCACACAACCTGCATCCTGCTAATTTCAGGATTACCTTTGCTTTAGAAAATTGGCTGTTCCCTTCATATAGCATCATCAAGTTGGCTCTGCTTTCATTACTTATACTGTTAGTCTCCCTTAAGTGACTGACAGTAATACGATTACAGCAGTCCATGGGGCTTGAGATGGGGTAGGGGAATAGAGCTTTAGAAAGCAAATCTAGACTAATTAAAAAGCTAAAACAAAAATATCTTTGCTAATTAAACATGTCTAATTTTACTTAGTTAATGTAACTGTCTGGGAAACCTTAACAAAACCAATAAAAAACTGATTTTGTCAGATGGCAGGGTTCTAATGAAAATGGGAAAACCAATTTTCAAATCACAAGACTTACATTTTCCATAAAACCTTTGTTAAAGGCAGAACTATTAAAAAATAAATGCAAAATATTCTATAACAACAACAGCCCTTGGGGTGTTTCCCTTTTCACAGCATGAGCTCAAATTCATGGCATAGTACAATTACACTAGTTAGAAAACATTCAGAATGTGACTCCATCAGGCATGTTGTATCTATTATTCCTTACTTTTGTCACTTTTCCAGTTCCCACCTGCATTTGTTCTTTAAGGCTGTAAAAGTCATGATTCAATTTATGTGTCTGTAGAGACTTCATTGTCATACCTAATTGACACAAAGAATCAGCTCACAGGCCTTTTACAGACTGTGAGACCTTGAGAGGGAACTTGCCAATAATAAACTGGAGGTCTGATTCATTCTTCAAAATAATATATATATATTTTTTTTTCCTCCTGACCAGCTATACCAGAAGCCTGTTTCCTAACACAGGCTGTTGTTTAGTGGACATGATTCTGCGGTTTTTCTTTTTCCCAGGCTATCAGGAAGCACCAGCCTTGTGAGAGAGCCCATCCTCACATATGCTTGATTCAGTTCTGCAGCCACACACACTATCTGAAGAGTGTAGACTTTGTTCTTGTTGCAGATTATCTTCCTTACTCCACTATGCTTTAATTATACACTCAGTTCACCAATCGCAAGATGACAAGAACAGCCGACACCAATGGCATTTTCAAGTAAGTGTGGTATTTGTAAGGGACAGAGACTATTAGTCTTTCAAAAAATCTAAGTTAAACAGAACCAGAGGTACAAAAGAGCAAGGTAAGAATGAAAAGCCTGAGCCCAAACTTATGTTTGAGATAAGCTTGCAAGTATTTGTACACATATCCAAGATATTCTAAAGTTATGTTCATTATTAACTCCCACTATAAGCAGAGAGGGATGTAATTGCCTGACATTCTTTCATTAACTGGAATTACTAAAGCATTTCTGCAACCTTAGGTCAGGTTAAAATATCAGCCCTGCAGGCCATGCAAGTAAATTAAATTCATTTCTGGACTACTGTTAAACTGTTGTGGTTTTTTTTTCCAGAATTCAACTTATTTTGATTCACTGGAAACTTCTGATGTTCTCTGTCTTCTTGCTGCCAACAGACTACAAAACATGTTCTCCTTGTCATTATAGGTAGATGCTTGGCTAAGGTAAAATGAAGGCAGTAGTCTTTTTGTTTGTTCACTTGTGAAGGTTAATTACGACAGGATCCTGTAGCTTGTCAGTAATAAAAACCAGGATTTTTCTTCCTCTCTAAAACTGACACTCATCACACTGCTTCAATGTACAGCAGTTTTTATTAGCATCATTTGAGCTTCAAAGCCTATGCAAAGAGGACCACTACAAAAAGTTTAAACCCAGTTCCAATACAGGCTCTTATCAGCTTCAAGAGTACACTGCCTATGGCAACTTTTAGAAATAAAGGTGTCTGAAATATAGGTCAATTATTATCTGGCTTTAACAACAAAGCTATGCTTCTATTTTGTACTGAACAAAAAAAGAGGGTTTCTAAACTCTTTTGGAATACTAATATTGTCAAGGAGTATACTTTATTTTATGAAACTTAGTATTTATGAAAATGTTTTATAATGCAGCCCCAGTATCAGGCTTTTGGAAACAGCACCACATTAGGCCCAGTGTGCTTTTTGCAGATACCAATACTCAGAGATAAAAAAGATGTCATTTTACTGCCAGGACTATAGACATTCCAATGACATTGAACACCTTGCAGATAGCTTCTTTTTAAGTGCATCACCTCAAAAGTAACGTGCAAATGTGAATAACAAACATTATCTTTCCCCTCAGGCACTCATCAACTGACGTGCATTGTCAGAATCCACATCTCCTACACATACACACACAAAGTGTTACAGGGGCCCTGTGCACACTCATCCACTTTGCACATGTGCTCTGGGTTAGGGAAAAGTCAAGCAAACCAATCCAGTCATAATTCCCCTGTGAATGTCAAGCCAGATGGTTTAAGTCTCCACAGCTGTGAAAATCTGCCTTTAAGGAAGAAGCACCTGCATGTACATTCTACTCCAGATAGGGGCTCAGTGACTAAAGCAGCAGAAGACCATACTGCCATCTGTACCTGCTGAGGGCTTGCAAACCTCTCTCCGCATTTGTGCCCAAATAGGACTCCTTGGGACAAATCTTAGAAATTGCCCCTGATCTTACTCATAGTAGCTTTTGAGGCATCTCCCTTTAACCTATTTGACAAGAACATTTTTGCAATTAACTTTCAAAGTTAATTGCAGCACATGCTCGGTAACACTCAAATAAAACATTGCACACCCAAATGTCCCTTGACCCTGCTTGACAGTCCCGGCACAGCTCCACAATCCAGCTATGATTCACCAGTAGCCACAGCTTGATAAGACTGGGCTAAATTTCAATGCACCTTGAGCAAATTGCCTGCAATATGCTTCCAGGAACTGCTATGGTTTATGACTGAGAAAAACTGGTGGCCATGGCTGAGTTTTGATGCAAGTTTGAGTTTTCATACTGGGCCCTGAAAACAGAATACAAACTAAAATGCTCAGCGCTTTCTGAAAGCTGGAATAGTAATGTTTTTACTATAGCTGCTCTTTCTTGTGGCCCATGAAAGAGACCTAGTGTCAGCAGGGTCATTTCTCAGGCACTGTGGATTAGAATTAACCAAGTGCCCATTTCATCATACAATGAAACAAACAAACACACACATACAACAACAAAAAACAACAACAACAACAACAAAAACACACACACAAGAAAAAAAAAGACAAGAAAAAAGACCAAACCACAGACATTTTCTATACATATCCACAAGATGTTTCTACCTTACTTGATTGCCATTCAACAGAAACAGTGATGACAGCTTAAAATAAAGTTGTCTTTCTCTACCTAAGGCCTCAGAAAGAATGAACCACACAGAACATTAGGAGAAGAAATAGTAAGTAAACATATCAGACAGGGGAAAGTCAAGATGTTTAAGATTCTGAATGCTGCAATATTATTATTTAAAACTAACAGTGAAGTAGCTTTGTCTTATCAGAAGCAAACTTTCTTCTGGACAAGTCAGATTGTCAGTATGCATCTTGCTCACCTCTCCTGCTCTGTACTTGTGTAATTGCTGTGGCACAAATCTTGCATTTACACCTAAAGTATTACCTCTTGGGGATTATTTTACTTTCACAGTCATAAAGAGAAGATCAGATGGCTCACAGTGTGAGGTTTGCTGGCTTGTTAAGCACTGATATATTAAACCCTTACAGAAGAATAGCAAACCAATTTTTCTCTGTCACATCAGAGTTGAATTTGGCCTAGAATTTTCAAGTAATTTAAAGTCTACTGAACATGTTTCCTCTACATTCAGAAAGCTCCTAGCAATTTTATATCACTGATCACTCCTTTGTAAATTTGTTCTTAGGCACCTACTCAATGTAGGAACGCAGCCTTTTGCCAATTCCATTAAATTTTTCATTCCAATTTTCTACAGTGAAAGAGTATTCTGACTGTCCAGTCTGCTCAGTCAAGCAGAGTAAGCTCTCATAACTGCTGACAAAAAGGTCACTTTGCTAGCATTTTGTGTGTCTATTCTAAGGCTTGATTTTTAACTCAACACTAAAATAAGTCATTTTGTGTTCTGCAAGCCTCAAAGGTTGCCAAACTGCTTTTGGAGTGATTAGAATAATTTATTTTGAAGGCGATGGCTGAGACGCTTTGCATGTCCTGAAAATACTGAATTGTTGCTATTCTGATGTCTGTCCATGAAAAAATGTGCTCTTCCTCTCAGGTTGTAGATACAGGTTAAGATAAAAATAAAATGTATAGGGCTAGTTTTATTAAGTAAAATCAAAGCTCCCTATAGGAAACCAGAGTTAATTCAGAACTGTAGTCTTACAAAGCAACCTCACAGTATTTTTCACAGAAGTAAAGTGCTACCCCTCCACCACTATGGAAAACTTCCTGGTATTGTTGCTAATGTTGTGGGGTTTTTTTCCAATCTGTTTCTTAAATCACTTTCTATGATAAAGTCAACCTTCACTGCCCATCCCAAACTACATCGTAATATTGCAATTAGGCTGTTAAACACTTGCAACATGATCTCCTCAGGCAAGATGCACAGAAGATCAACAGTGCAATCTGTAGATTCAAGTAGATCACAGGTAGGAGGAAGCTCAGTTTCTCTAGGGTTATTCAAGCTGAAGTAGGTTTTACAGTTTCTCAGTGTACTATACCAACACTCATATATGGCTTTTCACTGTGAAGCACTGCAGACTTCTGCCCAGAACTCTGCCTGCATGAGTGGGACTTCAGAGCACAAGATACAGTCTCTACTGGTTCTATGCTGGAAGAGATTCCAGCTTCTGCTTATGCACTTGTGGAGAGAGAGTGAACTGCAGACTTATTTTTAGTGGCACAGATGCACCGACTGCCTCTCATTGAGACCAGGACAAAGATACAATGGCACATTCCCAAACTGAGACAGCATCTGTCATCAAGTGGTTTTTTTCCTCTTCAAAATAAGGGGAGTCTTTCCTTCTTTTTCACCCTCTGTCCTTATTTTTAAGGCTGTGAAAGGTCAGCACACAGGCTCTTCCTGCCTACCAATCTAAGCAATGTTTGCCACAGAGATTTCTCTAAAACTGGGTAAAAGTAGCAGCCAATGCCAGGTTTCAGGTTGGATACCTTTCTTCAGCTTGGAGTCGAGAAAGAGAACCTCCTCCAGCTCTAAAAGCTTTAGCTGAATTCAGTTTCCTCTGGGAATCTCCTCCAAGAGACATGCTATTTAAATCTGCCAGCTGGGAGTCCTCCCTTCTGCTGACTCGGTGCCCACAGGTGGTAGGTGCTTTCCTGAGCCCTGACAGAGCCCATGCACCCTGCTCCAGAGGGACATCTAGAGTAAAGGCATTTCGACTATGATCCCCAAACACTAACATTTTGGTTTAGACCTGCATTAAGAAAAAACAAGAATGGGACACTATTAGTCACTATAGAGAAGCATCTACAAGTTAAGTAAAAGTAAAATACTTAAAGTAACTGATGCATTTGAAATGAAGGTACAGGTCAATTTACTCCCCAGAGCTTCAGAGAAAGTAACCAGTGGTCTGCCAGGTTTAAAATGGGAGGTGGGGGTCAGAATTGTTATGTGAATGGAGAACAGCAAACACAACGCCTTTATCTATAAAGGAGCCATAAATTATGTTGGCAGAAATGAAGACATTTTCTTAGCTTTGCTTTTACCATAACTTAAGGGAATTTTAAATAATAGTTGTAGACTTGGAAGGGAAGAGGAAATAGCAAATGGGACATGATACAGTGTGAATTTGCCAGTGTTGGATCAGATTAGACTGATTTCTTTCTCTTGTGAGATAATTAGTATTCACACAGGGAATTATATGGCTGATCTAACCTATCTGAACATCAGAATATTATTTAAATTGCTACCACATAGAAAATTATTAATTAAACTGGAGAAGATTGGGGATACCTGTGAGAATTGTAACCTGCAAGGAGCAGGCTAAAATAAGGTGGGCTGGAAAGAAGTATGAAGCGGGAAGGAAACAAGGCAGGCAGTTCCTCAGCTATTGGCCTTCTGGTCTCATCTTACATAATGTTTTTGTTAGAATTTGGAGCATGCTGGTGACATTTGCTGACCCTGTGAAGTAGGGTGGCATTACCGAGATGTAATAGGGTTAGACACTTGTATTAGAAGAAATAGATGACCTTGCAGACCAGAGTAGTAGAAATCATATGAGTGAATGTCATTCCACATAGAAAGCTTATTCATTTCAGGACAGACAGCAAAAACTTCTGCTTGAAGGGATGGATATTAACTGGAAATGATGGGAGAGGAGAAAGATCTGGCTGTTTCCTAGTGTGGGTAGTCACTGTCCTCTCTGATAATTAGGAAAAGCATTTCTGTAACACTGCCACAGTCAACCACCTTTGCAGTAGATCAGATTTTATCCTGTCAGGCCTTTTCCATACGCTCAGAGAAGCAGCACATTAGGAGACCGGCTTTTAAAATATTGTGACAGGGCACTATGATGAATGGAGCAATTCACACCTTTGCAAAGCCATTCTGTCAGGTTCCTGAAGAGGCAAACAGAGGACCCCAGTACTGCTACTATACCAACACCAGCCAGCTTTTAGACTTTTCTCAGTGACCATGTTAGTAACTATTTAAAAATAAAAGAATCTTAGATGCTTGGGAACAAGATGTCAGTGAGAAAGAAATGCCAATATGCCATTCCACATTAAATCAGCTGAATGTGAGCCTGTAATGAAATCACATCCAAACATTTTATATGTCTGGTTAATATGCTTACCTTGGAACTAATTCTTCCTGTGCTCCTAGTTTTTTTATTTGTCCTGCTTAGATTCAGCTTAAACAAAAGCACAGAATATCAAAGAAAGAAAAACTGCAAGATATTTTATAAATTATTAAAAATAAGGGAAGCAAGAGCTGAAATTCTGGCTCTGTACTTTATAAGGCTGTCACATTAAACTTTATGAAGAGCCAGTCTGAAATTAGGGAACATATTTATTCTGAAATGAACTTAAAAACAAACAAACAAACGACAAAACAAAAACCAAACCAGCCACAAAATAATAACCCCTGAAAATTGCTGCTTCCAAGCTAAATGGAAGGTACATCTCTTGAATTTGTTTTTTTGTAGCATAATCACGTGGTGATGCAAGTATTAATTCAAGTATAATAAATCTGCAATACCCCCCTAAAATGGAGAACTCTTTCCTTCCAACCAGAGCAGGATCTGCCCTTCCAAAATAAAAAGCTTCCTAAACACATTTGTGTCTCAAGGGATGAGATGAAAAAAAGCAGACACTAGATAGGGATGATCATATTGCTTAATACATTATTAAAAGGGTGCTCAAAGTGAAAACTATAGAATAAAACACATCCAGAACACAACCAGAGACTGTATTGCCACCTAGCAGAATATGTAAAAATGGATAAGATTGACTAAAATATCTGTTAAAGATTAGTGAGTAAAAGCTCTTGATTTCCTAACAGAAGGAAAAACCTGAATTATTAATGAAGCTGGGGTACTGACTGCTGTTGAAACTGAAAGGCAGCCTGCAAACTCGGACATCTGGCTATAAGCATGACTACACTCCAAGTCTGGGAGAAGACAAGAAGAAAGACGCTTTGGCAAACAGACAAATACATCTTTCATTGGGAAAACTTCCACCACAGCAGAGGATCAAGTGTTTCCCAGTTCTGTCTATCCCAGGAACACCCTATAATGAAAGTCCCATGAATTACTGCAGGTTTCAAAACACTTCACAGCTGCTAAGAGACAGAGTCTGGTGAACTGATCAATCAGACTTCTGATCAGAATGAGGTTAGAATTAAAGACAAAATCTGTGCATAAATTTCATGGAGCGTTGTTGAAAACTAAAATGTACTGAAACGGCTCCTTTCCACCTATAACTGAGAAAGTCATATTCTTTTCATATACAGACACGTAAATGATCTTCAACATGCATGCAGGACAAAGCATCACAGTCAAGGTGAGCAAAAGCCGATTTTTGGAAACCAGGCTTCTCAGATGTTGCTGAAAATCCCAATTAGCACCTACCTTCCTGTCTACACAGCATCACGACTTTGAAAAACCTGACCCCAAGCCTCATTTGGGAGTGAAGTACTTTGAATTTGATACATCCTGCTGAGAAGTAAAATTTTGCAAACTTTCCTTCTAATCCTATTGTTGCAATTTTCATAGAAATCCTGGTATCACTGCCATTTATCATTACATTTGGCTTGAACTGAGCTTTTGAGCTTCACTGTGGCTTGGCAGCAGAGTTCTGGATTTCAAAGCTGATAGGTGTGAAGAGACGTTTTTAGGAAAGAGATAAGAATACTTTACAATTCAACAGCACACTCACCTGGATCTGGGGTTTTGATTATACTGAGATGCCAAGTGATGCAAAACACTATTTGTGTCTGTTCTTTCCCCTCAGAGGCCTGAAGAGTATGAGTGAGATTATAGCAAAAGGCTTGGTGTATGAATCATTTATTTGAAGGATATCATTAGCAACTTGCTGTATTCTCAGTCAACTGCCTGTTCCTATCCACCTCATTATTTGTTAATGATTGTATATTAGTTTCATTTTATAGTATTCCTTTATGTATTTGTCTGTAGGAAACAGATTTGTCATGCATATTAGCCAGATTCTTCAGCATTAATATATGTTAGTTCCAAATTCTTTTTATAAGTGGACTTTGACAAGACTTTTTTTCTCCTCCACACTCTTTCTGGGGCACTAGACATTTCTTTAGTTTAACTGTATGTAATCTGTTCTTTATGATAGTTCTAATGAACAAGAAAGAACTTATACTATGCACAGCAGGTGCAAGAGTGCTCAGCATTGTTATTGTTGTAACACAGTAGCAATATCCAAGCTCTTTATGGGCAAGTTCAAACATAAACCAGTTATTTTTGAAAATAGGTTTCCACACAGCCCACCCCACTTGCTGTTCTTGAGCAGATGTGAAGTCCTAACACTTTCACATTTTGGTTGCTGACACATAGAGAAGCCCCTAGGTAGTGCATGCCTCTATTACATAGAAAACAGGTAGAAATTCTTTAAACAGATTGCTATTCTTCTGCCTTGATTTCATTTTTTTTTTTTCCCTTAAAAAAACCCCAGAAACTATAAAATCTGAGGCAAAAGCAGTGTACAGTGGTAGCAAGACCTTGCATATTTGCTCATGGTTCATTTCTAGGTGTTTTGCTACAGTGAGAACTGCAACAAAAACATCACCATAAACCCTAAAAAAAGTATATGCCAATAACATTATAAGTTTACTACCAGCAGACCTCAGCAGTAGAGATAGCAGGAGAGATGGCAACTGGGTTTAACTACGCAGGCTTGAAATTCTGCTGTATCACCTCATAAGGATGTGTATTAGTACAACAAGAACGTGCCTAGAAGTATTGCAACAGTTTCTCTGCTGCTGGAAAAAGTCAAACTTGTATACAGATGCCTATGAAGCCATTTGAAGACTTGCAATATGCAAATAAAGCTCCAACTTTATTGCATACTAAGAGTTATTTAAATGGAGGACAGTTTAGCTCGCCTTGTACCAATATAGATGCACATAGTCTTACAAAGAATATGGTTTCTGCACACAGATCACAATGAACTTCATTGATGGTGACGGAGTTTAGCAAGGGTATGATAAATGTGATATCATTACAGTGCCATTCACCTAGTATTGTCTCTATCAGTTACAATGCACATGTTTCTAAAACTACACAGACATTGCATGGTTACGCTTAATATTAAATTATTTGAGCATATTTTTCTTCTATTTATAAAGAACGGTGGGAGGAGAACAGGCTACTTTAGAGGAAGAGAAATACAAATTTTCTGGAAATCCTTATGAAAGTTTTTGTATCTTCATCTTCTCCATAAAGCAGTGAGATGAACAAAGGGCACTGTTTACAAGTTTCCTTAATGACTGCAGAGACAGTTGTTTAGCTTTAAACAAGCCTCTCCAAAAACAATAAATGGATTTCAGTTTATCCAATTGTAAACAACATTACCTTTTAGAAACATGTCATTTTCCTGAATTATGATTGCGTTGGATTGGAAAAAAGGAAATCAAATAGCTGTGTCATGCAGTACAGAAAGAAGGAAATTACACTGAAAATCAGACAGACACCCCTGCCAGGGGCCACAGTGCAAGAGGCCAGGCTTTGTTTTTGGACTTCCAAAGAAAGAAGGAAGACGTGCTTGTGTGGAAATGCGCTGCTGCGGACACATTCACTATGAGCCCGATGACAGAAGGTGCATCCTTTCTGGGAGGAAGAGGCATTCAGGATCAGCTCTACTCTACAAAAACATCTCTTCTACCAGTAGAAGCTATGGAGGACAATTAAACATCTGTTTCAGTTGCACAGTGGACTAGGCAGAAGTTGAAGCTCTTCCAATTGCCTTTGCTTTTTCAACTAGAAGACCAATTCTGAAAATTTCTGGCAAGTACAGGAAAACAAACCCATATATTTAATATGTCTCTGCAAATAAGCTGTAGATCATTCATCACTGCTTTAGTTTAATATGTCGTATAGGACTACCAAATCCATACATGTATTAATTCCATCTGTGATGGGCTTTAAAAAAAAAAAAGAAGTGGAGATTCTGCAGAATGAAGACCAGTGAGCCTGTGTGTACCAACTGAAGTGAAATTACGGAGGAACTAGATTTGTTCTAGACAACTGCTGGGTGGAACACCCAAAACAAAAACAACTTCTCTTTATCTTCTTTCTCCATTAAGATGATTCAAGGCAGTTTAGTAGAAAAAATGTAGTATTGACTGTTTGGCTAATTATATTGCTTACTACCAATAGATAGTACATCTCAAAACACTCATCTATACCCTCTCCCTTATACTGTTAGCCCTTCCTTTGGACAATTCATTGGAGGAAAATGTTGTTTGTCAATCATAATAGCAAAAACAACCACTATATTCACCTGGAACAGGATTTCACCAGCTGTCTGCATCTTGACCTTAACTAGCCAAGACAAGGTCACCTCAAAACTTCAACTAGCCTTTGAATAAATAAGTTTATCATATAGCATTTTGTATAAAATGATGGTTACAAAGACACAATGCCTAAGAAAAGGTGGAACAGAAATTTAACTCAGGCAGACACCTTGCACAGTAAAGACACTCTCATCTCCACTGCACTGGTTAATACGGAGTCTGAGGTTGTGTTGAACCTTGGCTCCAAATGTTTTTTGTCTTTGTGTGGCAGTGTTTAAGGTATTTCCAAGTCTAACAGCAGCTTTCTCATCAAGTATAAGTGCCAAAAGCCCCACCAGGCTGAAGTGTGACCACTTGGAACAAATCCTGGTAGGAACCTCTGGGAATCCTAATTGGTCTTCTGACTGTTGATGCAAAGAAATGAACAGCAAGTTTAGCAGAAAACTGCACAAGGTGTCTGCCCATGTGCATGTGTATCTGTATGGATGTGTCTATACGTAGTCCTTTAGAGTACAGTTTGCCTTATTCATGACATACCCGTTTAAAAGCGATTCCTACATTTTTGTGTTTCTTGATGATTGAGCTAATTTATCAGATATATAGATAATCTGCAAAACAAGTCAACTTGGGGACTCATGGTCCTTGTGCTAATCCCAGCAAGCTCCCAGATTGCTCCCAATTAGGAAAAATGTTGTTAGTAAGGGAACACAGGATCTAAAAGGCTCAAATATGAGAGGAACTGAACACTGCTTCTCATTAAATGATCAGAAGCAAGTGCTTGCCAACTGAAAGAAGTCTGACTCTGTATGTACTGAACCATCCAAGTGAAAAAAAGCTTGAACCATAAAAGTAGCTTTATCGAGTTCCACATTAAAACGTTATAATTCCACCCCATTTTTCACTTTTTTTTTAATTGAGAACATGTTAGTATATATATATATCCATTTTTAATTAATTTGAAAGAAATACCTGAAAGAAGCTTTTTAAAAATGACATTAAATTGTACATAATTTAATAAGCACAATAGATAACAGGATGCTTGCATTACCTGTTGACTAGAAGTAAGACTCAGAGATTCAGTTATTATTCTTACACAGTTCACTAGTTATATATGCCATATTTGTATTATACTAAGAAAGGAAGTTAAACCAAGAACAATTAGGAGCTTAATATGCCACAAAAAATTTCCCTTTTCCCTGAACAGTGAGGAAGGTAATATGTACACATTCTTGTATTATGTATATATTAATAGAACAGTGTAAATAAGCAAACTTCAAAACATTACTGAAAAAACTAACTATGTTTCATTTATTTCAGTTTCTTGCCTCCTACAAACTGGGTACCAGAGCTCAGCTGTGGCAACTTGCAAAAGTTTTCAGTCGCAAAAATCAAAGAAAGTTGTTGCATTAGGCAATATAAAGCCTGCTGTTTGAAACTAGTGATGTGCATTTCACCAGATCATGACTATAGCCAGTAACAGCTAGAACACCTATGCCTCTCTCTGTACAGAGTTATTTTCGGCAGCTTTGAGGCCCTCTTGCCTTTTTCACAGAGCAGCTCTGCCAGGGTTTTCCAGGTCCACAAAGTTGTTTTTAAGTAGGGACTCTAATCTGGTCAAAGCATTAACGCAAGTGCTATGGCTTACAGCAAGGTGAAGTTTTCCAAGAAAATCTTCCTAATAAGCAAAGAGCCTGGGAGCAAATGCATGCTCTGTACAGCTTAAATATTAATACATTGCCTTGGAGTGAACGGTTTTGCCTGGCCTGCCTCTCAGGCTATGCTGTGATGCCACATCAGTTTGCCAGGCAGTGCCGCTGCCCTGCGATGGAGCGCGTGACAATGCATTGCTGGAGCAATCAGCCCCATGCTCAGTGCAGCAATGTTATATATTAACAGTGGGGAAAGCGACTCCCTCATGGAGGCAAACAAACCTGTGTGCCAGGCTGTTTCAATAGGTAACTTCAGGCAGAAGGAGCAAAGATGCTATTTTAGTTACTAATTTAAAAGACATCTGGGGAAAAAATTAAAAAATCTGGTTGAGGGGGATATGTTTCCCTTATACTTAGGCTGGAAAAGTTCCCATTAGACTCTAAATCCAGAAGGCTGGTTATTTCTTGTTTTATTGGAGTGATCAAAAAGCAGCCCAAAACTCCAAAAGCATATTTTTTTCTCCTTCCCCTTCATTATTCTCAGATTGCATATCTCCAGTATACATATTAAATACAAAATGCATTTAGATACAGATATAAAAGTTATTTTGTGGGTGGTTGTTCTGTGAAGTTAATTAGCTGTATGCTATATCTGGACTTAGACCAGCCAAATCTTGTTCACCTTTTTCAAGCAAGAGCCTCTGAATTTGACATGAATTAACTTGTGAAAAGTGACTAAATAAACCAGATGTTATTCACATCAAATATATCAAGCAGAGCATGGAAAATTAAAGGACTATATTATAAACCTTTTTCTGCCTTCTCAACTCTCTTGCACTTGTGACACCAATTATTTAGTTAAAATTGAAATTTTGAAATGTAATTCAGAATTTTATTGTCAGTTCATAAAGTGCACTCTCTTTTCAGGTCTGACTCATTCTTCCCACTTAGCAATAATCTTGCAAGAGTGACTTGAGTCACAACTGAAATACAATTTAATTTACATATAAATTAAATTAAGTATAATTATGTTTCATAATTATCACTTGCAACTCAAAAATGTCTCCTTCAGAAACTCAATAGAAATAATTTCTCAGCAATTTCTTTATAATTAAGAGAGACTTGGTTAAAAAAATAATCCTACTAGCTAGACATGCCTTGCAAACAGTAGTTGAGTATGCAATTATATCATCTGCTGCACAGGAATTTAATTCAAACAATTTTACACTTGCCTTTCTGCTTTTGAGGTTTCTCACCAGTTAATCTGCCTCAATTTTGAGGTGGCTGTATACAGGAGGAGACTACAGACTCATTGGCAGTGCACTCAGATGTACCACCACCTACCCAACAGAACTACTTGGAAGTTATCTTTTGTTTCATTGCTGGGATTACTAAAATGAAAAAGAGAAAGGGGGGGCGGGGGAGAAGGTATTTTCTACTAATGACTCCTCACTTCTGTTACCACTTCAGACCACAGTGAGCGATAATCCCCAGAGGTGGCAGGTGCTAGAGGCCATTAGATTTTTATTGCTGGAAGAAGAAGACTTCCTTCATCTTTCAGGTGTTCACGGTCCTTCCTAAAGGATGCATTAGTGCCACATCAAGGGTGGAGCAAGAATTATTTTGAGCACTGCAATCCCTGCTGGGCAGAGGTGAAAATGTTTTCACCTTTCTGCACAACCATGTGTAAATGACAAGACAGATATATTCTGTCTCCTCCCTTTCCAACCTCCAAGCTTATTTACTCCATTTTACAACACTCAAATTGATGATTTCACCGTTAAATATCTTGAGGACTACAGGAATCAGAGGCAAAAGTTTAATTGTAGAAGTAAACTGTTATTCAATACAAATACATGTTTGTTTGGGAAGCTTACATAGCAGAGACAATCAATGTGGGAGTGTAACTACCTCAGATCCATTTTGTGTTTTCTTCCATCAGGATGTCTCCAAGATGACATAAAATGTCTTTGACCTCTTTTCCCAAGAAACAGCCTCTAGCCATATATTTAACTCAACAGTCCACATTGAGAGATTGTTTCAGTTTATACAAGGTTTGGGATGTCTCCCATGATTTTCCATTGCAACATCTGGACACTTGCAGTTCCTTTGCTTTGGAAGAGAGAAGTTTTTCCTAGTAATTCTAGTAGAATCTGCAATCCTAGATATCTAGTAGATAATTCTAGTAGAACATGCTCAAGCCTTAAGTTACTACCTCAGAAAGGCCACTCACTTGGAGAGAAGAACCTTTTTCCAGAAGGAATTTAGCATTTTATGAGGAGAAAAATGGTGCAGTCATACCTCAGGAAATCTCAGACATGATGTGTTTAAAGAAGCGAGGCATATGAACATGGGCGGATGTTTTATATTCAGCAAATAATAACTCTTTGCCTGTTGATAAAGCTGACACAACAAGATGCAGCTTGTAAGGAAGTGTTTTGTGGATTATACATTGAGAGCAGTGAATAATACAGTTTTTGCACAGATCAAAAGGAAAACGATGGCATAGTGTTACCTCATGCCTCACCAAAGAACATGGCTTAGCTAACAAGTGAAAGAAGACTTACTTGCATAGACTAATCCTATGAGAGGATTACTGAAGTCCTAATCCTTCAACTACACCCTTGATTTTATGGACCCAGCTGAAAGTCATTTATGAGCTGGACATGTAGCCAACAATAAAAGAAAGCCTGCTCCACAGGACAATCTGTCACATGCAAATGGAGACATCCTCAGTGCATGGGAGGAATCAAACACTGGAAGTACTTTCCTCTCTGCCTCAACTACAGATGTCCAAAACAACTTGCCTAGACTAGTTTCAGAGAACAAAGTTTGAGCAAAATAAATCCTATTTCACCATATGTAGTACATCTTATATGTAAGCAGGCAAATTTCACTTCACTAAAAGTCATATTCAAGTGGCTGAAAATATAATCACAGTTGCTCATTGTTCTACCAACAGCTGCAAGCCATTAAGGCATATAAGAGAAAATTAAACAATCTCACTGAAAAATAAACTATTACTTGCAACAGCATTTATATTGCTCTTAGAATTAGAGCCCAGAAGAAATGTTAATCTATAATCCTACCACCGCTGAAGGAAATCAGAAAGTCTTTGTAAATCAACATCTGATCAAGGAGAAGAAAATGAGAATAAGACAGTGATTGCAAAGTTTTCTACAAATACCTACACACGATATTACATAATACAGTGTATGCACATGGAAGTGCTGGTCATATTATGTCAAAACTTATTTACACGGAACAATCATATTCCCTCTTATCAGATGACAGCAGTAGCTGGAGGGACTCAGTCATATTTACTGTGGTTTGGCACAGCTCTCAGAGGAGTGCCCGATGTGGGTGTCCTCTGCATGACACCCCGCCTGCTATTCTGGTCCACAGCACAACACAGCATTAAAAGCTGGTTCAAATACTCAGTGCTAGAAATTCTATTTTAGTGTAAGAGATGAGCTCACTGGATAAAGTTTAACTAAAATGCCTCAACCTTATCGCAACTAAATTGTGTTTTGACCTTCCCAAGATGAAGCATTTCAACAGAATCTGAACAAATACATCGGTTTTGGCAAATGAACTTTTTTGGACTTGTTTTCTGGCACATTCTGACCACTTCAAATGTGCAGACAGAGCACAAAGCTTGCTGCTAATGGGTCAGTAGGATCAAATCATTACATGTACTGCCTGTCATGGGTAGGAAGATAACAGCATGTCTTCCTTTTCTCACCCTGTTACCAGGCATTTTTCTCATCTTTCACAGAAAGACAAAAGGATGTATATGTAGTACACAAGAATGTGCCCACAAGTCAGCTGGACTAGTAGCATTTGGAAATCAGATACAGAGTGAGGATTTTAAAATTATTTTTAATAAATACATTTAAAACTCCAATGCAACTCTCCCAGTGTTTTAATCAGCCTCGAAGATATAACTGCACAGGACAGTTCTGGTTCAAGTAGATTGCAATACGTCAAGATATCCATATGCAGAGATCTGCTACCAGCAGATAATATTGCCTGTGTTTCTTAGTAATTGATAAAATTGTTAATTTATAAGCAGGATGCCTCACTGAGTAGCCTTGGTTTTATGTTAAGATTCCCATAAAGATATGCTCACAGACATGCCATATATAACCAGAGGAAGGAATGCTCAGGTTAGACCACTACTCTCCCTAATTACCTGCTTCAGAATGACAAAATGAAACAACTTCAAAGAAAATTATACAGATAGGGATTTTTTTAAATATTATTTTTATTCTCTACTTTTCCTTTTTACTGAAGGCCTCCTTGGTGCTTAGCAACTAGTACAAGCTATCTGAACTGTTCATTGCAGTCACTGCCATCCAATGAAGGAGACTTATAGAAACACAAAAACATCAAAAGGTTATGGAACAAGCTCATCAGGAATGCATTTATTATGTTAAGGCATAAAAATGATCCAGAATTACGCAGTTCATCCCATGTGGTGCTACTGGTTCAGAACACAACACATTTTCCCTTTTATTAATGTGTATATATATTTTATATATACATAAAATATATGTATATATACATTGGGGTTTTTTGTTTGTTTGCTTTTCAGTGTTCAGTGACTACACAAAGGAGCTAAGTGAGTATTTAACTATTGTTGTTATCTAGAACAAGTTTCAAGGTAAAAAAAAAAGCAAAGAATCTCTGACACTCAGAGCTGAAATAAATAAAACTCTTACTCCTCACAGAGGAAAAATTACGTGCAAAAAGTCAGTACTCTATGTAAAATTAAAGAAAAACTTGTTAAAAATATAGGTAAAAGAGTTATAACGATACACTCAAAGCTCTGTAAAACCACCATATTCAAAGCATGGGATCAATAAATATAATCTACTGAGATACCTTTTAGAAAGGGAGCAAAAGGAGTTCAATATTGCTACATTGTACATTAACAGAGGCAGCCCTCAGAAAGCTAAAGAGCTGTGTCCAAATGAGCTGAATAAAAAGGATCATGAATTCCTGCAGATTAAAACTGAAATATGCAGTGAAGCAGCCAAAAATACTTTGAGGCACAATTGATAAAAGGTATCAGTAATACATCTACTTTTAAGTACATGAGGAGCAGAAAATCTGTCAAAGATTACAGAGTCAATTGATCATAATAAAAAAGTAAAAATATACGAAGACATTTATTTTCTTGCATTTCTGTTCATTCCAGGAAAGCTGAGAAGATTCCCATGTCAAAATAAACAAAAAAAATGGTGGGGGTCTTTTTTTTTTTTAAATTAGCAACTCAGAGGAGCTGTCTGAAATTGAAGTGAATGTAGGATAAGTTATGGAACAAATTGACAAAATGAACTTAAATTGCCAAGACCAGATGGTATTCACCCAGGAGCTCTAAAGAAACTCAAGGATGAAATAACTGAATTACCAAGGATAGTGTCTCTCATTGCATTCATACCTGAGGAACACCACAAATGTGACATCAATTTTTAATCAACAGTTTTAAGGGAATCTCAGGTGTCTTGGTCTGGTGTTTGTAACGGGCAAGTAAGTGGCAACTTCAGTTAAAACAAACAAACAAAAACCAGAAAACCAAACCAAACCAAAACCAACCAACATAAAAAGCCCACCAAAAATACGAAAATACAAAATCCAAAGCAAAACACAACACAAAAACAAACAGAGAATTAATAAGCATCTGAATGATCGACTTCAAGAGTCAACATGGCTCTGAACCAAGTTATGCCTTTAAAAACTGTATTTTGAAGGGAGCAAGGAACTCTATGTCTAAGAGCAATAAAGCAGGTATCTACTTAGATTTCCAAAGGAAATCTCATCAAAGTGGTAGACACAAGCAACTACAACATAAAAGGTGTTATCATAAACAATCAGTTGAAAGGAGTGGAAACAGTGGTTGGAAATAAATGCTCATTTCTTGCTGAATACTGGTTCAACCTCCACTCATGCTGGTTCTCACCTTGGTGAAAGACCTGAAAGAGGCTGAACAGTGCAGTGAGAAAGTTTTCTTATTTTATAAGTATTAAGTCTTATTAAGCATGAGGAACAACAAAAAAATAGCAGGGCCAGAGAGCTCAATGGACAATAATGAGCAGAGGAAATTCAGTGTAGGTGGTAAGAAAGGATGCACAGAAGAAAAAGCACTATCCCAGCTTCACATAATGATGGCCCTTAACACTGAGCTGACCACTACAACTCAGAAGTGGTATCTTGAGACTCTAACAGAAGTAGGAACATAATACATAAATGTATAAATGTAATAGGAGGTTCCATGAAAACATCAGCTCTATACTCTGCAATGCTTAAAAACTTAAAGCTTAGGCATTATTAGGTGATAAACAGAACAAAATGAGACCATCATTATGTCATAGTTCATTTGGATCATGAATATTATATGCAGTCTCCTCATCTCTTGTGGGAGTCTGAAACAGATTCAGAGGTGGGAAGCAACAAAGAGTAAGGATACAGGATTGGACTGCTCAGTAAGAAAGAGAGATGACCAAATGGGGATATGATAGCAGTCTACAAAATAATGAAGCTCATGAATAATTAAAAAAAAGGGATTGCTTATTTTGCCCTCTTTGCCAGTAAAATAAATGAGGCATCAAAGAAAGCCATTTGGAGCCAGGTTCAGAGCAAACAAAATTACAAGGTTCATTATACAGCATTCCCTAAGACAATAATAGTTGTATCCAGGAGAATATTAGAGGTTACTGATGTTTGCACTGTTTTCACTTTTCCACATGCCCCCATTTGTGGCCACTGTAGTAACTAGAATAGTAAGCTAGATGGATCCTTAGTCTGACCTCTTTTTTATTGTTGTATTAAGTTGATGATGCACGCCACCTCACTTCTAGATTAATTTGAACTACAGATCCAGAACAACAGCTTATCTGGATTTCAGGGTAAATATGGACACTGTTTACCACAACCAACAGCTTCTCAAGAAGGAGTTATCACAAATCTTAATATCATTCTCTACAAAAGCATGCATGTAACAGATGAAGAGATTTTTAAAAGGAGAGGGAAGTCTTGAAATCAAAGAGATAATTGTTTCACTGTGCTTTCCTCTTGGCAATTAACTATCAGATTTTCAGCAGCTAAATATCAGTAGAGCTTCTGTCACTTCACTGCAGCTCCCCAGGAACACCCAAAGAGTCTCAGAATGGGAATACTGGTGCTGTCTGTCCTCATTAATTAAATAATGCTTGAGATTGTTCCTGAGAATGAGAATGTGATGATCTATACTGTTAAGTTGCTAGCATGGTCCTATGAAATAGCACCACACCAAAACCTCATAGGCACACTTAAAAACCTAAAATATTCCAGGGATCCTTCCAGGTCAGTTTGCAAATGGACATCCTTTGAGGTCAAGGGAGAAGACATGTCTTTTCCAATGAAGAAAAGAGCTGGGGGGGTAGGAATAGGGTTAGGGGAAGGGGAGAGGGAACAACAAGTTAAAGAACTTCTTTATTCTTTCATAGCCATAAAGCCATACTCAAATTTCATGCTACTGTTGCATTTCCCATTCCATACGTTTTTCTCTTGCCTTCCTACCTTAGTGTCCTAGCAAGTCCTGTTCCTCAAACCCTTTGGTATTTCCCCTCAATTGGTCTAATGGCAGGAGCCCTTCACTCTTGTATTGCTCTGCTCAAAGCCCCGAAATCTCCACTTTTTTTCCCCTTTGCCCCATCATCTACTGGCTCCCCAGTGCAGGAAAAGCTATGGGTTTATGAAACAAGACCTATTTTGTTTCATTGGTGTTGCCTGTACAAAGGCTAGAAAAAAAACCCAGCAAATTTCAGGAATATTCCAGTATTTCTAGACAGAAAATGCTAGGAAGGCATGTTTCTAGGATCAACATCTATTTCATAAATGATATTTTCAATTTCTTGCTGTCTCTTGTATTTGAGGCAGTACCTATAGCAGAACTGTATAGTGACCTATAAATATTAACAGTATGCAGCCTACTCACCTTTTCAGCTGAGTACATTTCTGGCTTGCCTTTTTCTGTCAACTCCCAAAATAGCCAAAGGTTTACCTGAGACTATGTGCTGCATAACACACGTGCTATGTGTCCAAAGCTCATATGGGCAAGGAAAGGCTAGGTACACAACCGTCACTCACTCCAGGAGACAGCTATGTGGCTGTGAATGGTATGTCACTGGTATGTAGTGAAGACATTAGAGATCAGCAGTCTGAACAGTCTGAAGTGCATTCCCTTTTGTCACAGATGAGCATTACATTATCTGTTGATATAAAGGAGCCATCTAGTATCTCCAGCACCCTCCACAATCTTCTAGAAATCCCATTTATGAAATGAATTATTCCTCCAAAGCCAGTGAGAAGCTATAGATGAGGGAAAGTGTGGTTGTCTCAGATTTACACTTTCCAGTGGTCTTGGCAACAGATTTGATTGTACTGAAATCCTGACTGTGATGGAGACTGAAGTCTTTATACTATTTAACATCACTTACTTTGCAATGAAATGATAATATACATAACTTCCATAAATGGATCAAAGGGCAGCAAGATGGGTTCAGTCCAAACCAACCAATTAAGCTTCAGGGATAACATCATACATGACCAGCTTAAGTAAAGAAATACATTTTGTTTTCAGATATAAACTGTGACATATATCATCCCAATAAAACTTCATTATTGTACCTTAAAAAGGAAAAAAAAAAGGAAAAAAAAAAAGCCGGTCTAGATTCTGTGCAAGAACCCTACACTTTTCCTCTCATTTTATTAGAAGACACAAGAAATCTTTCCCTCATTTCAACCATATTTATCTCAGTGCCTATTTAAGCCTCTTGGACATTGATAGCCCAGCTGAGTCTTCTTTCCAGCTCTCCTGTTCTCTGCTCTTTGGAAACTCAACCCAACTGATATAGCCCAGATTATAGGCATATGAGGCCATTAAGAGTATTGAATTTTTTGTGCTTCTTATGCTAGGTAGTCTGGTGTTTATTTGTATATGATGAAAGGCCCTTTTACACACTACTTGAATATAAATATTCTAGCCAGGTGATGCAGAAAAAAACCCATACTTTTTGAGAAAGTTCAGAATAGTAGCAATTACTGGTTCACTCCTAACTTGTAAGGCTCTAGGCACTTGTAGGAGTTCCACTAGCCTCAGTAAAAGTGATTTACCATATTTCCACATATGCCAATATATAAAAGTAATATAATTCCACATGCATGCAAGACCTCACTCCACTTACTCCCTGCACTGCTCCCTGCTGAGCAAATCTGTTCCCTCCCTTATTCCCAGCAGTACAGAAGAGCACCTAGACTCTGAGAAGTCTGGAGGTCCACATCTAAAAGAGATTTCAGGGACTCATGGCAAGGTAGCCACTCAAAGCCTCTTCCTAAATTTGTGGGCAGGAAATCCAAGGGAATTCTCTTGCTGCCAGAGCTATTGCTTTGCAGATATGTAAGCATGCACCTTGGATTATTTATTTTTTTTTTTCCCCCTGGCTGAGAGGTGAAAAATCCACCTTAGATCCTCCTCTTCCCACCCCAGAGACAGCATGGCTTATCTCAGGGCAGTCTTCACACTATCCTGCATCTACTGTTCTTGAATATAAAGAAGATCTCTTCATTGATGCAGCTCTCAGTCTATCAGTTTAAGGGGAAAAATAAAACAAACCACAAAAAAAAAAAACAAAAAACCACAAAACATACCCACAAACAAAACCCAACAAACCAGAAACTTATGCTTTACCTTCCTAACAATCAAATGAATAATGAAACTGGCAAAAAAATTAACTAGAAACACTGAAATGGAACTGATTCAAATACAATTGATGATGTTATATTTGACCTCAAAATCTGTTAGCTCTGCTGTAAATATAAGAACCTATGTATTTATCTTCCAAAATTCTATTTTTTGAAAAGTAAACAACACATGGGTGATTTAATTTTGAGGGAAGTGACATTTGTTGTTAAGTTTCTTTAAACAGTTTCCTGCAACAAACCGAAATTTAAAGACAACATTTTCTTCTTGGCAAAATGTCCCTGGATAAAGATGAAGAAAATATGAGATAAGAATAAAATTGAAATCTACACAGAAAAGATAATACCATTCCCTCTTAAAGATTCCCAAATCAGAAGCAGTCTATATGTAAACAGAGATTTAGATAGGAGGGCCAAGTATCTATACTTTTTGGGGACAGGGTTGTAAATCTCTGTTAACGAGAGACTTGATGCCAGGAAAAGACACTGTCAGTGGTAGGACTGAGAAAAGAGAGAAAAAAATTGTGTTGAGTACAAATAAAGACTAGATATTTCTAAAAATACTTCTACAGAAAAACAACTCACCTCCACATCAGCTAGATGAGTCTTGAAATGATTGATCATCCCGTTTCTTTTGAGAGCAAAATGTTTTGTTTTGTGGTTTTCACCATGTTTGGGGTTTGTTTTGTTTTGTTTTTTAATAAAATATGTTGAGAGATTACGGCACAAAGTCATTCCACCATATTAACTTTACTGTAAAGTTAATGTGAAGAGACTATAAAACCACAGAACTATGCTGAACATTAAGACAGGTCAGGGAAACCACAATTTTGCAAAAAGCAGCTCCTTCAGTAAATAAAATAATTTAAGCATAATCAGGGAAAAAAAGCCATTGACTTAGCATCCTCTGTGGCAAATGAAGTTTAGCTAGATCCAAACCTTTCTGCCTGTGAAGTGCCTTGGGGTAGCATGACTTAGCTCTCTGAAAAATATAAAAGAATACAAAGAGCTTCCTCGTTGCACCGTAATTTTTGCAGCAGTGCACCACTTTACTTCTTGTACATGTCAGAATTTCTCTCCTTGTTACCTCTTCCTGGCACTTGCCAAGTGTTTAAAAACCAGAAAGCTATTCCTGGCCTGTCTGCTCCCCGTGGCTCGCATTGCTGCGTCCCCAATGGGGTAATCACTGCATTGTGAGGGTTTCCACAGGGAGCCTGAGGGTTTTCAGCTCTTGTTTGTGGGCACAGAGAAAAAGCTTGAGAGACTTTTGGGAAGAAGTTTAAAAATTAATCCCACTGCAGTGCCTTCTTAACAAGGTGATAAAATGGGGTGTGATAATCATTCACAATTTCAAAGACAACAACCCCCACTCCCTGCCCCAAACCTACAATCATATCCAAGTTGCTTAGCTGTATTAGAGAGCCTGGGCTTTATCTTCCAAAAGCCTTCTGGGCACAGCAGCACACATTTACGTGCCTTTTTATTATAACACCAAAGGTCTCTTAGCATATCTGTCCCACTGAGAATTTCTTTTTGCCAGAGAACAATTATATCCTGTATCTCTGAACTGTCATCCAGCCTTACAAAAACAGCCTCTCGCATGTGTCTCACTGAGTTTTCTAAGGGAATAATTCAGTGTGGGGAGGTCAAGTCATCACTCCAGTAGAGGATCAATTTACCAGAATAATTATTTTCAGACAAAGCACAGAGTTCATATTCATGTCAGCAAAGATCATAGTCAATATTACAACAGCTCCTCCTAGGATTTGCAGTCCCACTGTGAGGGATGAGGTACAGAACAAGCAACCCAGGAAGAACACAATATAAATGGGGTCCCTGAAAGGTGCAAGAAGCAGGATATGGAAAATAAACAGTGCATTTTTTGTTTCTGCTCTCTAGGAACTAGCCCTTAAGTTGCAGGTATTAATAAAGTATTTGATTTTGAAATGTCATACTGTTTGGGTTATACTCACTGAAACAGAAAGCCAGAAGATATTAATGAGAGAGGTCACTTGCCTACACAAACAGGAATTCTGCCTGGTTTGGCCCAGTGTTATTAATGAAATCAAGACAGGAAAGACTGGAGTGGCATATGGCTGGCAGATGCAAGCATATAATTTGATGGTGCAGTGGAAAGAATTACTCAGTACCTCATTATCAATTTAGTATTTTCCAATTTCTTAGGAGAAAAAGACCTCACTTCTGGTTCAGTCATTTAGAAGTTAACCGTTCCATGAAGGCAATACATGTTTGTTGCTTTTCAGCACTATACAAGATGATTAGAAAGGACTTTGTGCAGTCACATAGTGTGTGCCCAGGTCCAGCTTCAGTTTTGTCATTTCTGGTTGATGTTTGTCCAACATCTTCTTAAAGACCTTCACAGCTTCCCAAGTCTAAGACAATATTACCTTTACTTTCAGATTGTGGCTTTTTTTTCTAATACCTGATCTCTACCTCTGTTATTGCAATTAAAGCTCGATGAACTCAGAGGTCTTTGCTCTGCTTTTGAAAGACTGAGATCAGATTGTTCCTTCATGCTTCGCAAAAACAACAAAAAAAACCCTAAAACAACCATTCATGCAAAGAATCCAAATAGATATCTCCTATTTTGAAGCTGAAACATTGATAACAACATCCAGAGAGCAGCTTATCTGGAGTTTATTCCTGGACTTTCACTTGGCATTGCAAAGTGAGCAGCAGCTTGAATTCCAAGTCATGTGGCAGCGATACTCTCTCCAAAACACTAAGTTCAAAGTTCATTTTCTCCACCTTTTCTGTCTCTTTTTTCATCCATCTATCCTTTTAAACATAGGTGGTTATGAAAGAGGGAAAAAGGCATTCTGTTCAGAAGTGAATATATGACATACATTTTGTTTTTAGAAGAGCATGAACTGTACCCTACATTAACAGCTTAGATATCAACCTCATTAACAGATATAGGTTTTCTTGCCTGGTAAATCACATACACCCTGGGTCATTAAATTACAACAACCTGAAAGCATAGGGAAATGGTACTTGTTACCTAGAGCCAAGGTGCAGTCTTAGATTGCTTAAATTTAAATTACCTTAATCAATTGCTTTCCAAAGACATATTTATCATATTTAGCTGGTTTAGCTGCAAGTATTTGCCTTACTGGTAGTTAACATACACATTGAACAATTAGAAGAAGAGCACTCTACTAGATGTTAAGTATTTTTTTCTCTGCCCCAAAACATAGCTCTTAATCAGATATTTAGCTGTGTTTAGACTGAGTGGTTGTTGCCTCCATGTAGAAGCTTACCTGTAAGCAGGTAAGAAGTGGTTCTGCAAGTTCTCTACTTTTTTGTAATTGGAAATACCTAAAGGCAGAGTTGCAGCTCACATACCCTTCACACCTGAGGGAACCAGCTGACTCCTTACACATTTTTCTAGAATGAAGTGAAGAGAAATTCAAAGAAAAGTGAAAGGCCACTTCTCCTGAGAATTCTCTTTCTTCTTAGCTGAACCTTTTCTCATGCAAGCAACCCCCATACAAGTGCACAGGCATTAGCTTAGACACCCCTACATCTACAGTAACTTGCCCACCTTACGTTTCTGCTGCATCCCACACCTGTTTTTTAATCTGATTTCAGAAACACAGCTTCTGTACCATGATCTTCTCTGCAGCAACACAATACCATGCTACTGTATGCCAAGTCCAGCGGTGAGTCCAGCTCTTTTCAAGTAGGGTATACAACTGTGTGACATGCAGTGAAGCTCCCCTGTATGACTCACAGGCTTAATTTCCACTCACCCCCTCTCCCCCCTGCCCCATTAGCAAACTGCCTCAGAGAGAAAAATGTGTAAAGGAAGAAGCGGCACTGTTTCTGTCTCACTGAATTCTGCCCATGCCAGGGATTCAAAAACATTAGTGGAGATGGAGAGAGTCTGAAAAGTGCTCTAGCAAAGCTGCCTTTGGCCCCTGGTTTAGACTGCAGAGGGATGGGTCAGGTATTGCTCTTGTTAGCTGTTACACTCCCATGCTAGAGCACAACATTTTCTGACCACTGCTCACATATTGGCAACTACAGAAAGAGGCTATGACTGGAGCTAATGTCTGAATCTAAGGAACAGCCTTGGAGGAATTTCCTTGTTTTGTCTTCTATAAAGCAAATCAGATTAACTCTAAGCCTGATGATTTACATTAACATGTCATTTGTCTACATGCCATTAAAAAAAATGTTCCTCAGGCTAGAAAAGGGCCATATTTGGGGTCATTAGTTTCAAAATCTGGAAATGAATCAGCACTTTTGAAATTACAGACAGACCAACCAAGTATTGCAGCAAAACACGGCATGCGACAGCTCTTCTGCTTGCCTCTACTTTAAAAAACACCACGAGCCAAGGTTCTAGTCTAAAACCAATCCTTGGATATTTCAGTAGAAAATAAGTGATTCAGGATCACATGCTCTTAGGCTGAGGTTTGCAAAAAATCTCATGTTACAAGTCTGTGCCAAACAGAATGGCTGTGAACGAACCTTCCTCAGAAAGGTAAGGGACTGAATCACAAAACAACATAAACAGGAGAAAAGGCCCATGCCTTTACCCTAAATTTACAGAATACTTCTGGGACAGATCTGGGATATTATTCAGAAAGGCTCTTCCTGAGCCATCTGCTTTGCCTGGTTCCAAATAATGACATCTTTGACATCCTGATCAGAGATGTTCACAGGAGACAAATCCATGCCAGCCCTGTAAAAGGGCTACTAGTCCTTAAACAGATGTCTGTGCCATCAAAGCTCTGATGAAGACAGTCTCTGGAGACCCACAAGTCTTGCTATGCCCCTGACACACCCTAGACCTGGCCTCCACACTTCACAGAAGGAGCTCCGTCCTTCAGTTTTGCGGTGTCCCAGGGCCTTGCTAGAAAGGACCGCCTGGCTGCCCCACTAGAGATGAATCCTGGCAGTGTGTGACACTTCAGCTCCAGTGTGCTGTCCAGGGACACTGGTGGAGAACAGCAAAATTAAGTTCAAAAGCACCAGCCCTATTCATCCTCCTAATTGGGACTGATCAGACAGGGAGGTGTTGCTTGGTGCGGAGATAACTCTTGCAGCTGAAGAACTGGATTCTAATTCATCTCATCCAAAAGCTTGGTCTTGAGCTCTTATATAATCATTTTAACCTGTATTGTGTTTTACTCTCTTTAAATGTGAGGAGAGAGAAGGCAAGATAATTTAAGGACTCTCTTTTAAATTGGAAGTTGGCTTTGGCCATGAACCATTCACATTAACCCAGAGATATCTGATACACATTCAGACAAAGCCTTGCTGATAATTTGTCCCAACTCTTCATTACCCAGTAAGCAACAATCCAGAAATGAGTACTTTCTCACTGAAGCAATGCAGCCATTCCTCTTGTTCCGCATGCAGATATTCCCCCTGAGGTATTGCTCCATAAGCTGGCAGCTATAATCAAAGGCTAAATAACTAGTTGGGCTGGGTGCTACGAATGAAACCCTCTTAAGGCTTAAAGAATCAAGCCCAAAACCAAAGCATAACAAGAAGAGTGGTATATACTCTATTGCCTTCAAATTCATAAAACTCCAGGTGATATCAAATAGCTATTAGACAAAAGGTCATGCTTTTTTCATCTGTTCCAAAACATAGATTAAAAGGTTTAACCATTATTACTTTGCAATTCTCATCCAAATGAATACAGAATAATCATTACCTACAACAGTGCATTCCCCCACTCACCCCTCCATATTGTGGTTTCTTCCTTTATGCACAGGAAGACGGCATTTCTTTCAACAAAAATTAATGAAGCTACTAAAATTACAAATACAAACCCAGAACTGGACACAGATTTAATAGGATTTTAAAAAGACATCTTTAGCAATTTGTTCACTGAAAGAGAAGATATTGATGCTGGGAGTCTAAATATGTAATTGCCTAAAGGCATATGAAGAAAGCCATGCGAGTGACTTGTTTCCAAATTATTTTAGCAGGTCTTCAACCTTGCAGCTCCTATTAAACATATGTACAGCAGTGCTCCCCATATAATTTAGTACTCTGTAAACAGAGATCTCCCTAGCATTAAGTTCCCACTCCTTAATGCCTTGGTCATAGTTTTCTCTCATTAAATCAGCTAGTAGTTAAACAAAACTTTACACAGAAGCTAATGTAAGAAGATACTAGTTTTGTTGCAGAAATCCATAAACAAAAATAGAAATCTACTACACAGTTTTATTTTTCTACCCTTTTCTGTATTGCAGCTCATTCCATGTTACCAGTTTCCCTTATTACCCACCCCTGCCCTAGATGGAGCAAATATTGATCAGCACAGGCAAACCTAGGACAGATGACAAGCAAACAACATTTTTTTTTGCAAGTAGACTGAGAGTATAGCCTATGCTCCTCCCGCAGTTTTAAAGGTCTTTTTTTACTCCTTTTGATTTAATAAATTTCATAGCTGATGAACAATTTGGCTGCAGAATCTAAGAAAACCAAGAGCCTAAAGCATAACATTACTCAACAATTCCAGCAGTCCTTATTTACTTTTGCCTTGTTTTTTAAGCACAAAAAATCTGCAACATATCTTGTAAACTAGAGAAAACTGTGACCACTACAGTAGCAACACAGTGGATTATAACCAGACTATAAATAGACTGTTATTTTTAGAGTTCTGTGTTTCTTAATTTCCAATAAACTTACCCAGTTGTGAGCACTTTGTGAGGACTTGGATGAAAAAATGCACTCTCCAAATTTCCACAGGGCATAGAGACTCTACATTATATCTTGTGGATAGGATGCTGACATTAACTGACAGAAGCAGAAACATAGCAAACCAGATATTTTTAAAAGAGGAGAGGAATAAGGAGACCCATTAGCTCTGTCCCTGGCCCCAGCTCTGCTTTACCTGGCTCAGCTGTGGCTCACAGGTGTGATGATCTGGGATGACCATCAGACCTCAACCCTGGATGAAGTTTAAATCACCTCTGCTGGGACATGAATCTCTATGGATTTGTATGCACCAAAGATAACTGAAGCCAAATGGGAACATCCTAGTGAAAATTCCTAGAAACCAGCTTTTGCCCTCACCAGGCACAGACTGATGATTTATGAAGCATGTAGACTCAGTCAAATAGTAAAATCCTTTTTACCTTAGGAACTGTCATTCTGAGGCAAAAAGTGTCTGTGTGTCTGTATCGGTGTGCCTATTCATTATTAACAGGCAGATTGAAGTGACTGATGTCACATTTTTAATAACCAAAGCCAGAAACACTAGCAAAACATTGACAAGTGGAATTTGTTCACAGAGGTGTTACAGGACCATTAGGAGAAAGAACAACCTTAACAAAGACACATGCAATTATTGAGAAAATTACTGAGTGTTATGTGCTGTTTCTTTCAGTCCATGGCACCAGTAAGGTAAATACTTCAGACCAGACCAGCAGTCTTCTGAGAGGTGCTGCTCCTTCCCAGGGAATGAATAACCACTGCTCAGTGCCTCATGGCCTTCCTTTGCTGGCCTCCTCTTGGCACACTTCCCTGCCACCCTGTCGTACCTGTCATATCCCTTGTTGTTTTTCTCCAGTCTTGCTGTCCCCTCAGTGCTCCACATGTGTTTCTACCTGGGCTTTTCAAGTGCTTCCACCATTTTCATGTGGGTGAATCCCCTTTTGTTTCCAAGTCCTTCTCCCTGTCTTCTGAAGTTCTGCTTTACCTCAGCTGCCTTCTTCACTCTGTTTTTGTGACCGTGTATTTTTAAAAAGATTTTTTTTACTTTTTTGTACTTGAACTGAAGCACTCCCTTGATTTACATGGTTCTGGTTGCTTTGCACACATTTGCTCTTGAAGTGCCCATCTAGACTTTCCACCAGTGCTCATGGGCTCTGAGATGGACTCCATATGGCCCATGCATCAGTATCCTTGAAAGTATCAGGTTCCCAGCAGAGGACACGTCACTGACAAGAAGTATGGCTATTTGCTTTAAAGTATTCAATTACTCCTTTTTGTTTGCACCAGAGGTACTCAGCCATCATGCAAACAACCTCCTTTCTCAGGAATTTGAACAGTTCTCTAAGGCCAAATCTGTCTCAAGTATTTTCTTTGGTTTGATAGGTGTGGCAGAGGAGCCAATGCCTAGTTTTTGGCCAAGGACATTTCACTAGAAAATGAGCAGCAATGCAGAGTTTATTCAAAGATGTAGCAAGCTTTGCACAGCTGTAAAAAGAAGTTTTATCACTATGAGTAACAGTGCCATCTGCTGACTCCCGCCACAACCATATTGGGATGGTTCCATAATAGATAATTAAGCCATAAATTTTTCCAAAATCCAATATCTTTTCACAGAAAACAGCTGCTGTTAGGGGTTTTTAAAGTCATCTTATAGGATTTGGGGGTAAAAATAATTTTCAGTATGACTTCTGAAGTCAAGAAATCCTCAGCTATTTTCCTACAGACCTGAGAGACAGCAGAGTCTTTTATTAAATATTGCTCTGACACCTGTAGGATATTTGAATTACTGTACTTTATTACACAAAGCACAGGAAAGATTTGCATAGCTCTCCCCAATTTGCTACCTAAGTGATTTTCTGGGCCTGAAGAACTGAGCACCTACTTCTCCAGATGGAAGCAGGACGCTTGAAGTTTACAGACAAACTCAAAGCAGCAGTGTCGGAGCTCAGCTACTTGGAAGAGAAGCTGCTGCTTTTCAGAAAATTAAAAAAAAAAAATAATAAATTCTTAGTTGTTATCTATACTGAGCCTGCCAGTCTTGGAGGCTAAACCCCAACCATTTGTCCCAAGGGATCCGACACAATGGGGACTGATGCTGATGAGATCTCCACAGTCCTGATCACAGCCTTTTCACATTCAGGCACATTAGCTGTTTTTATTACTATTTTTAAGCTAGTGATCAGTTATTTTTCAATCAAAATGTGCTTGAGGGAGCATTCCTTTCTAAATAAGGAAGATTACTTGTATCATCCTTGTTCTTGACAGAGGAAAGCTTCTTGTCTGCCATTCACTTTGTCACAATTAGTTTCATGCAAAAGATTTTAAAGTTGAACCCCTAAGAAGAATGGTAAAAATACCCCAAAAAGATCCTGGTGTGGGGAAGCAGAATAACTGCAAGACCTGCTGAGTCAACACAAATCCTCATGCATACGATGCTTTATCACATATTTCTTAGCAGTCTGGAAGAATTTGCCTTTCAGCCCGCTATTGCCAGGCTGATGTGGGCTGGCTGCAAACAGAAGATGCGATTTGCTGCTTCTTCAGATGTTCCTTTCCTGCCACCCCAGATGGCTGAGTAGCGTCTACAGCTTACACACTATAGAGACCTTTGCTGTGGGGCTGGCATCGCTATATAATACTATGACCAGTTCTAAAACATTATCATATCATCATACCAAGTTTCCTAGACCCAAACTGGCAGAAAATGCAAGCAAGGCAGATTTATTTGTCTAATCTTTATTCTGTGTTAATATGAAAAAGCTTGGATGGACTAAGCATATGTAAATTAAAAGGCTGAGACAAAAAGTGCAGAAAATAACAGAAACTGCATACACAGTCTACCTTAAAGACTAAGGTTAAGTTTTGGGCTTGTACAGTGTTGGACTTTGTGCGATACAGCCAAATTCTGAGATTATGAGGACCACAGCAGTGGCTAGGGGTGAGTGTGGGAAGGTAGATAGCAAATAAATTTCTGAGAGCTGTGGCTGCCAAGGAGGGATTTCACTGAAGGCTTTGGCAGAGGTTTTTGGAGCTTTGACTGAGACGCTGTTAGAGAGTTTATATGAAATAATTAAATAAGAGAAGGCTGAAATTAATAATCCTATTGAAGAGAGGCCTTTGATTATGTAGCCATGCACACTAGCTTGCAAATACACTGGAAAAGGTTTATGCAGTAACCTCCTCTTCTGGGTCTGCTCCACTCAAGTCAATGAGTGTTCTACAATTCCTTCCAGCAGGTGTAAGGCAAAACTGACACCGAGCCAATGTTCATATGTGTATATTTTTGCTTCCATCTGGTAATAATGTGAAAGGAGGCTGTCTGCTTTTCCTTCGAAACTGCAAAAGGGAACTTGGGAGGTAGATTGAACTGTCATAATCAGTTGGATGGTAAATGAGGAAATAAGTCTATGGCTTCACTTTCTCCCTTTTCAGTACTATTTACTCTGCACAGAATTCTTATCTGTTTATCAGTTTTTCCTTTCATCTGGCTTGTTCTTTCAAACAGAAGAGGAGTGAGAGGTTTGATGCTTAAAGAGGTCCAGTTGAGTAAATCCTACTTGAATATGCACTGCCCATGCCTCTAGATTCAGAGAGTACAGGTGATTGATTTGGATTCTCCCTAGTGGATTTTCTGTGTCATTACAAAAATCAGGAGCTCTTTTCCTGCCTCTTCATACCTTCATTTTTCTTGTCTCCCTATGTTCCTCTCTCATAATGCTCCTATCTTTATTTTGGCAATTTTGAATTTGATTTAACTTCAGGTTAAAATACTTTGGTGTAGCTCCATGAACAGTATAGAAAGATATTTCAGCTCATCTTAAAATAGACAACTGCATTTGGTCAGCTGTGCATTTCTTCAGGATCCATTGCCTGAATTTACAAACTTGCTGTTGACCGTATTTGGAAATTAGAGACCCAGTTTACATGTTGATATCTACACTGAGGTATTTTATTCTGAAAATTAATCCTACTCCTTTTGTCATGAGTCTGTGCTGCAGCTCTCTGCCAGGTCACTGTGCAAACTGACAGCTTTGAAGTTCACCAATATCTTTTCCAGGTAAAATAAATCCATCTTATCCAGATTAGTCTGTTGGTGTCCAGCTGCCCAGACAATCTTGTTCAGGTGTGATCTTTAATTGTACCTTTGTTTTTCTTCTCTCGCGATCTTCACAAACATTTTTCCAGGGGATACTCATGCCAATAGGGACACATTTTGCACAGTTTGTTTCTAATTGCCTTCCCAGCTTTATTTCAGTTTTTATCAGGAGAGTCTATCTTAAGATCTTAAATTCTGTGATGGAGCATATGATGCCTCTCATTCATAATTATTTTTTTTAATATATTCTAATAGGATGAAAGACAGGGTTAAATGCTAATTGAACTTCCCCCTTTTAATTCCTTACAGAAGAAGTCTTCCTGCTAGAGGCACTTTCATACCGAGCAGCTTCAATGCCATCTTAAACATGACAGATCCATCTTCAAGTCCTGAATCAAAGCATCCTTTTCAGAACCTCTTGGTCTATGGGAACTGCCACAGATGCACCCAAAAATCAATTCAGGTGGGTGATAAGCTCCAAACAGATTTTATTCTAATAGAACTGTTTTGCCATCAACCAGCTATAGAAAGGGTTTATGAAAAATGATTCAGCACTCCGACAAAGTATAAATACCAGTTACGAGTTCAATTGCTACAAAGCAAATTCAAACTCAAGGAATCACAAAACTCCAGAAAGATGGTTCCAAATGCACATCTTTCCACTCACAGAAAATGCAGACTCTAAAGGGTACCCAGAAGATTGCTTACCAACAAGACAAGGTGTCTCAGTCCTCAAGGAACTTTCCTTGGATGACCAGTCTAAAGAGAAGAGTCTTTGACTGCAGACCCACTGGTCCAAGGAAGACCAAAACAACAGGAGTCTCTAGCGGGTCCCATTTATACCATAATTGAATTTGAGTAGTTGTCATTTATGGTAGTGGTCCAGAAACTTCTCTCAGCTGAGCTGTTTCGTTGGTCAAGGGCTCTGTCTGTTGACTAAGGGGTGTGTGTGACCACTGTGGTCCATTGGCCTAGAAGTTTCCGGTGCTTTCAGCAGAGGGGAGGAAAGGGGAAGAAAGAAGAGGGGTGGGGGAAGTGCATCTGCCACAGTAACATTTGTAATGGTCCACCTACCTGGTTGTAGCGGTAAGATGTGTTCGTGTCTCCTTTCTTACCAATATTCACTTCCGTCAATCCAGTCTGTTTAAAGTTGGTTTGCAGAACATCATTGCATGGTGATTTACATTAACAAGAAACTGGTGAGCAATCACAATGGTTTTAGGTAGTGGTAAGGATTTTTACTCATTGAAAGAGTTCCTTTTTATTGAATGAATTATAGCTGGGATTTTAGCATGATCATTATCACTTGAAAACTAATAATCCTTTTTAACCAGAAATAGAACTCCCTGTGGACCTCCTGCTAATCTGATGACAGGACTGCTACTGACTGCTTTGCATGAGGAGTGAAATCAGTGTAGTCATGGTACAGTGAGTTCTACTACTGTGATACAAAATAGGCTCTTGTGCAGATACCTATCTGCAATATGTGTGGCAATATTCCATATTGTCTGTACACAGTGGGATTTTTTTTCTGTGGAACCCATATAGCGGAATTACTTCTCTAATTTCTATACCAATACATTTCTCTGTATAGAGGTGAAAAGGTGCTCAGTGAACAGGTCAGTCCTAATATCTATTGCCTAGCAAAATATCCATACGATAGCTTTTGATCTTCAAAGCAGACAAAGCCTATTTAACACACAACACATCCTCATCTGAAAGTCTCACCTGTACCCAGGAGTGGGTCTTGGAATTTCCTTCCACAGTTATGGTCACAGTAGAATAACAGTATATAGAAAAGATAAAGCCTGGGGGTCTGAAGAGGTTCAGATGTGGGGTTCCAGTGCCATCACCCATTAGTAATTTGATACTGGATCATAATTTTGCCCACCATGGAGATAAATGAATTTGGAGCTTGACCTACAGTTTTTGTTTATGAAATCTATTTTGATGACTGACTCTGAAGTTTAGATTTATCAGCCTGAAGGACCATAGATTCTGACTTATGCCCCTGTACTATTAACTGGAGTTGCCTAGTTTTTTAACAGAATATTGCAGTGGAGAGAATACAAAAGACAAGGCAGCAGTCAGTATGCTGCAGAGGTGATATTGTTCTGGCATGAGTTTTTGTTTTATTTTTGGATGTTCACTGAATTCATCCCTTTGCACTTCAGATTATACAACATGGAAAGAATCAGCAAACTGACATTCTTCTCCTCTAATACCTGTGTGTGATTTTAATCCCCAAATTTTTATTTATAAAACTGAACACAATTTAATCAAAAAGAAGAGGCCGCATCTACAAAGATTAATAAATCACAAAAAGCTCTTTCAGCTACTTTGACTAAGAAACTACTCAAGCTAGGAACTACTCAACACTTAAAATTGAATCCAATGTATTCACCGCATGCACAATACCCATTTGAGACTATAAAAACTAACTGCTTATTCTGGAGATTTTTTAAAAAACATAAAGTGAGTCAGAAATATTTGCAATCCTCCATTGGCTCATTACAACCCACAGGTTTGGCATTTTTTGTTTATTGGTTCCTGTTTCTTCATGTCATCTTCTGTAGCAGAGCTTAGCTGCACTGCAGGCAACACTTGGAACTTTACAATACCTCCCCCAGGTACAGGGGTACCACATCCCCCCATCCCTGGTGGCTCCATCCGTTTGCCATGGTAGCAACCATCTGTGGAGCTGGTACTGCTTCTTTATAAGTCAAATCTCCCAGCTGAGTGTGATGGAGGACACCATGGTGGGAAGACATGGAGGCAATGCCTATAGCTACCAAACTGACCCTGTTCTTTCAGTGCTCTTCCTGCACTGAAAGTCAGCAGCATTGTCAATATGGGAATGTTGTCCAGCTTCTTAGAGCCAGTGCTGCACACAGAAGGGCTCAGGCTCAGAGCAGGGCTGCAGTCACCCACACCATGCTTGCCAGTTACTTCCTGCAAACGACTTCAGATGCAGCCCCGCTGAGGCAGCTTGGGCCTCTATTTTTGTCCTTTTTCATTTGCTAGCAAAGTTATGAACACAAGATTATTTCTTCAGATGTCAGCAGTACCCAGTGATTATTCCCCTGCTCACTTATAACTGTTTAGTAGCTGAATCACTTCTCAGCTAGCAATTGTGAACTCAGAGATGGAGGCATCTGTTCACACAAACTGAGGTGTAGGAACATATTAACTCTAGGTTTGGAAAGGGGCGAGGGGAAAGGGGGAGATAATTTTACATACAAGTATCTCAAGCCCTAAAGGAGGCAAGACAGTCCAGGAAAATGCCCCACACTGCTCAGCAATGCTATTTGAATGAGATTTCTCAAAATCACACAGAAACAGTTTTTGAATTTACTAATAAAATATCATAAACAGTAGTAAAGCTGCAGGGTTGCACCTTATTATTGTCTGTTGCCATTCTGATTCAGATCTTCATTTGGTAGCTTGGCCTAAGTAGTTTACCAGATTCTCTCATTATGCATGGCAATATGATTTGATATTTGTTCTGGTGCAGAGAAGCTTTCACCAGTGTGAAATGATTAAGAACTCATCAGTCTGGAATTGTTGGGTTCTGCTGGCTGAAGTGCCCCTAAGCCTTTGAGCCACTAAACAGAGTCCCGTTGTTTTTTTCCATTTCTTTTGCTCTCTTATATGGCTGTTCACTGTATTTCCTAAATGCAACAGACCGCCTCTCAGCATCCGAGCTGGTTTCCCACCCCTCCATCTCTGATGGAAGCCTATTCAAGAACAGTCCTCACAAGCTTTCCCCAAAGCTGTTATGTGGTCTGATAAAAGCTTCATGGACAAACATACAATCAGCCACTTAAAAGCATCTTTACCAGAGGAATTCTCTGCTTTCCTGATGGCAATTTTCCTGAGGTTAATTAGAATATGTCCAATTTTCATTGTATTTCCATCATCACAGCTTCCCTGCAAGCTGCTGTAAGGCAGCACAGACCTTTACAGCTCTTACCTCTCCCAGTGACAGCTCTAGACTTGGCAAAGTGTGAGCAGGGAGGGGAAAGGAGGAGGGAAGGGGTGAGAGGAACATGGTTAAGCCTGAGGCAGAAGCAACAGTGAGAGTTTGTAACCTTGCAGAATTCACCCAGGAGCCTTTTACACAAAATCCTTCCCCTATAGACTAATGCACACTTCCTTGTGAACCCTGAAGCCAGTGTTAGATAACAAAAAACACCAAACCTCCACACAAACAAAACCCTTGAGGTCTGCCCTCAGAAACAGATTTTGCAACCTATTTCTTGCAATAGGCCTGATCTGGACAGCTTCAGGCTCTTTTTGAAAGAATTGCCACATGTAAGTCTTCAGTGTGTGATTGCCCTCAGCCATGAATATATATCAGCATTCCTGTGATCTTGTATATGTGTGCAGTAGCATCAGGAGCTCTGAGGGATGGTTAGTGATTTCTTGCTTCCAAATCCACAGGAACAATAAATATAGACATTTTGCAGTATAATTTGGGCTTAGGTTTGTACAGTTGGTGATTTGGGTCTGTGTTTGGTTAGGTTTGCTGGTCCCTGACACCAAGATTCTGAGCAAACTGTTGTGCTCTCAAGCACACACATGCTGTGATGCAATTAAGAGTCACCACCTTTTTCCTTTGAGGTCAAGAAGCAGCAAATTAAATGCTGCTCCACTGCTGCCATTTCTAAAACCTCAGAAGGACTTGTACACGCAGCTGACTCTGAATTAATTTTCATAGCAGCTCCTGAAAAAGGGGAAGAGCTGGGAGCTCTGTCCTGGTAAGGGCTCAGGAAACAGGAGAGTTAGGCAAAGGCACAAGCAATAACGCTGTACTTTTTGGGGCAGGGAATAGGGCCTGGGGCCCCTTAGATCTGAAGGAAACATGTAAAAGTGGTGCTGAGAACCTTCTTAGCAGTACAAACACCTCTTTCTCTGGCTGACAAACTTTTAAAAGCACAGGGTAACTATAATTTTTGTGAGCTCCACCTTTCCAGCAAATTTGGCCAAAATTGGCCAAAAATAGAAAAGGCAATGGGCAGAATCACTGGCCAACTGGCAGGAATCCAGGCCTCATCTCCACAGAAAACTAGTCTAAATAGTTCTTCTGCCCAATGTGGGTGTTCAGGTGAGCTCCAAAACCGATTCAGAGCATCTATGGGATCACACTCAACTGTCAGCCCTGTCCTTGTGTTCAATACTGTAGACAGACAGTTTCAGACACCCTGATGCGGAGTGACTCATGAGTTTTGTGAACTAGGTGGGCTTGAAATAAGAACTTAAAGAAGAGTACTTTGCAAACAGGCAGCTCCAAATTCCCATCAGCTCTTGCATGTCTGCTCAATGGTCAGGCACCAGGGCAAAGTCAAGGCACAAACACCAAACCCTTAGGAAGCTTTTCTTTGGAGTCAGAAATGTAGGTAGGGATTCATAGAGGATTGTTATTATTATAAATGAAAAATAGTATCTTACTGGCACCTAGATACTTAGGTGTTTATTCATCTTCCATTCTTGATAAAGTTAATTAACAGATCTCAGGATAAATGGTTTAGTTATTTACTGGAGAGCTGCCTATTTATGTGGTAATCACCCTCACCATTCATATTCAGTTGATTAATCTCTAAAATAAGCTGAGGCCCTGTGTGAATTGATAACAGCAAGTCTTCATTTTGGGTGGAGTTCCTGTCAGCCCCAAATGTCAACCATTCTCCAACATGCCAGTAATCACCAGGTGAAAAAAAGAAAAAAGGTTTAGAGAATGAGAAAGTTAAAGCTTTGTTAGACCTCACAAATCTTTTTCATCAGGAAAAGAAAAATTATCATCTCCCCTTGTTATCTTTGGAAAGGTTAGCAGTTAATGAAGGCAAGCAAATTTGCATTGATAAGCTGAGCTGGAACAGTACAGCACTACTACAGTCAAAAGAGCAAGAAAATCTTTATCAGTTCTCAGGAAGCCTGTTGTTTGTGAGATTGCTTTAAAACAAAATTATATCAGAAAAGTGAACTGGAGAATTTGAAAGTTAATGTCAAAACAGAATATCAGACAACTTCCTGGCACTTGCCTGCTCTGCAAAAATGTTGTGGTTTCCTTTGTCCAGACATAGCACAACTGCTTCAGCTGCACCTAAAATTACAAAACAAAAAGGAACACAGAAGAAAGCCATTCTGAAATGTTCTGACATTTTGAGTGTGCAGTTGGAATTGCAAGAGATCAGAACTGGGCATTTTCAACAGTTTCTGGACAAGCTGTTTGCAGAACATTTCTCATCCAGCATCTTAGTGCAGAGCTGAGCTGTAAAGTTTAATGCTGAAATATGCCATCACAAAGAAAAGTCTCAGATGATAATAAACTGGCAAGCAAATTTGTGTTGGTGAAATTCATACTGGATCACATATACATTACATATTGATCTTCAGAGAACAATAGCGATTAAGTCAACTTTGTCAATGTATTGTATTTCTGCATTTAACAATATTGTATATTTCAATACATTGAACAAAGTTATAAGAACATACCAGGAAAACTCCTCAGTTAAGAATTTATTTTAGTTGTTTCCCACTGTCTTCCATTAGTCCTTGAGGGGAAACAAAGACACTCTGGGCACTATACAACTGAAAGGAGCAGTCACCATGCCAGCAAACTTTGCTAGAACAAGGAATTCCACCAGTATGGATCTAGGAAAGCCTAGGTTCCTATAGATAGGTGTCAGATAACCCCTGATTCCTCTGGCCATGATAATTCTTGCTTCCTATTCTTCTCGGTATTCCCATTGTGGACCATAAATATTTCCCCAGGCCATATATATTTTCCCACTCTTTTCATGCCTGGAGATAGTTGTTTGCATCTGCCCCTAAGACATTCCTCTCTGCTAAATTCACATTACATATCATGAGCTCTCAAAATTGTCCCAGCAGCTAAGAGGAAACAATACTCTCCTATCCTTGCTAAGTCAAAAATTCAAGTTATGTAGTAGCTACTGGAAGTCCACCTTACCATGGAATCACCACAGAGCACAAAGCATCTCTTAACTGAATCTGGGATCACCTTTCGCTGCTATGAAGAAAAAAAAAAAAAGCCAACTAGCCAAGTGCATTTAATCAAATCAAATGGTTAGGTAGTTGAATAAAGAATTGGAAAGAAAGAACATTTTTAAAGTAGATATTTATCCTTCCATGGTTTTGAAGAATAAAATTTTTCCTCTCTCTCTCTTTTTTCTCTTAAAATATATTTCCATTCCATTCCTTATAAACAATTTGTTATAGGAAACATAAATTATGAAACATCTCATTCGACTCATTGCTTTTAATTCACTCTAAGTTCTACAAAGAAAATAGACAAAATGAGTTAATATCTTGGGCAGACTTCTGTTTTCTAGATTCCCTCTTCTACTTGTCACTAACTTCAGGGGCCCTGCACTCATACATACTGCAGTATCCTCAGTCCCATCTGCAGTGCTTCAAGTTCCCCAGCTCCACTTCTGCCTCTGCTGCAGATTTCTGTCTCCCACACCCAGCACCCCTGCAATCTCCCCCGTGCTGTTCCTGTGTCCCCCTCCATCCCACCGCCATGTGTAGCCTCATCCCATCTCACCACCTCACCTATGTTTGGCCTCTAGACTGAACAAGAAGCAGAAAATAATAGGACAAAAAGCAGCAAACAACTGAAGCAACTTGGAGCTGTGTACGTGATGACTGGCCAGCAAGCAGTTGCCTCAGGACTGCAAAGCAATGGCCAAAGTCTACTTCTCCCTTAGTGCGGGTGCTAGCAGGGTCTCCTTCCTCTGATTTTGGCAAAGACTGCAGCAATTTGGTATCTCTGAGATGTTACTCCTCAATTCCTTTGGTAAATTTAACTGAGGTGACACAGTTGGTGGAAAAGGAAAAGGGCAAGGGGAAGAAAGGAGAAATTGGACAAAAAGAGACAGGCAGAGCTGTCACATCATTGCTTTGATAAGAAAACAGACTACCACTCCCAGCCAACTCTGAAAACATTCTGTCCTCAGATGATGTGCTGTGTTTGGTTTGTCTTCTCCTTACTGAAGTAAACAGTAAGTCTTACTGAAAGTAAACAACCAGAGTAGAGGCTGTTCAATTAGCCACACTGAAGGGTGCAAAGACAAGCCTCTTTGAAACAGGAAGTGTATGTGCTCCTCCATCTACCCAATATCCATCCTGGCAGTATTTGAACAAGATGCAACAAATGGACCTTAAAAGTATTGCTCATACATACAAATTATCACAGTCTGATTCCATTCACTATACAAGCATTTTATTATTAGAAAACAAGCTATTTGGTGCCACGAAAAATACAAGATGTCAGATTCTGGTTGCACAGATATTCATTGTTCTGTTGCCACTAATACTTCCAATCTATGCCAGTGGAAATTCTTTACTTGCCTTAACAACACATGAATGAGACAACTGCAAGGATTACTTCCAGCAAGGCACCTGCTCCCCGCCTCTGCAGAGACTTCTCCTGGGAAGGATGTGCTTCCAGAAATGTCCTTCAAGTGTACATGGAGGAGCTATAACTGTGGTGTGATCTGGGGCAGCGTAGAGAGACAACTTGGAAACATGAACTATCCCAGCCCTTAACCACATTGCTCTAATGTATGTGATTTTATTTTATTTTATTTTATTTTATTTTATTTTATTTTATTTTATTTTGGTGGTTGGTTGGTTGCTTGGTTGGGTTTTGGGTTTTGGTGGTGGTTTTTTTTTGTTCATTCAGTTGTTGTTTTGTTTTGTTTTTCATTATAGGAAGGTAAAGATGAAGGGAACCAGCTAAGTTACTCGCAGGCATGTGAGATGGAAGGAGTCTCCTTGCCCTGCCCAGTTTCTACTCTGAGAGCAACAGGCACCCTGGCCTGTGCAAAACAGTTCTGTACAGCTTTTCTCTCTTCTTATAGTCGGTTTTCTGTGCTTGTCCTCTGAACTTCTTCCTGTCACCCCTGGTCTGGTTCTCGTTGAAATGAATCACACACTTTTTACTTACTGCATATCACCAGGCAAAATATCTCATGGAAATGCAACCACAGTTTAGTCACAGTTTGAATTACATCCACTCAGGCACACTCTATAGGGGGTTTTTGTTGATTTGTTGTGTATGTACTGGCTGTTAATTTTTATTGCTTGTAAACTTTCTCTATATAAAATCTGTGTGAAAGCTGGACTACCATGTTAAAGGAAAGTTACCAGATGGGGAAAATATGGTTGATTAAAGTGGCTGTTTCCATGTTTGCTCAGTGTTGTGACACATCTTCATATTGGGTAAGGTGATTGGCAGAGAAACAAGAGCAGTGAGCACTGATGAGTGTATGCATCATGTATAAATGCCTGGAGCTGAGTAAAGCTTGGATTTGCAAACTTCACAGAGCTCCTGAGTCTGATTTATTGCAGGTTTCACTGTAAAAAAAAAAAAAAAAATAATAAAAAAAAAATATATATATATATAAAATCACAGTTCCTGCTCTAGATTGAATGACTGAATGCAAAATGAATAAAATGCAGGGAGACTGTCTCATGGATGGAATTAAGGGAATTAAGGTCATTTTAATACTACAAGTACTCTACAGAAGGTACAATCCTATTTATTCCTGTATGTATTAGCTTCCTTCTTTCCATTCCAGGCAGGAAGGATGGTTTTCTTGTTAAACCTGAGTTTCCAGATCTATTACAGACCTTGAGTGTGGTCTGGAACTTATGTCATCTCCTGTTCCTTCATCATCCTATCTATAAAATCTGGATAACGCTTCTTCCTCCTTAGTCTTGAACCCTGCAAATTTTGAGTGTAGATTATTTGTGTATGTGTGCATGTGTAGGCATATACTGAGATATGGGCAGAAATATACAGACTCTGATTTTGCTGGCCTCTAGCTGGTATAATAAAGTGAGAACAAATAAGTTTTAGTAAGGAGCGAGCATGGTGGACAATTCATTAGCTCACCTACTAGTCTACAAATGGACACCAGTTAGACCTGTAAGCACTGGTTCTCATGATGTGCTGCAGGTAGCAAACAGAGATGCAATGGAGAGGTTTCAAGAAGATTTGCACCTTGGGATATTTAAACATCCAAAAAGGGCTTGTTTCTTTAGAGAGAGACAGGACTATTAGCCATCCCTAGCCACTGGGGTGGAAAGACCAAAGGCAACTCTGCCTAAACTGTTCCCTGGGTGCAGAAGCCCCTGCGCTGGTTACCCACATGCTGTTGGACATCTTGGCTCTGTGACACAGAAGGACACTGGCAGCTGGTCCCATCCTCACTGCATTGCTTATGGCAGGCATTGCTTCAGTCCTTGTGGATGCTGTACTAGCCACTGCTTGTCTCATCTCACACCCATCTTGAAAAAGCCTGTTTTTCAGGCTTTCAGCCTGTACTTGGCCATTTTATCCCTTTAACAATAGCCTCTCATTGTTTCACTCTGCTCTCAATTCCATTATTCACAGCAGCTAACCTAGAGCTGACTTTTCTTTAGCCCAAAATATACCTTGGTGTCAAGGCAGAAGCTGCTGAGGTCCGCTTTGTATTTGTTGCTGGCCTGAGACGAAGCTTGTTCATGTGTGGTTCCTTCACCAGGGATTGCTCATTTTCTCCATTCAGCTTTCTTCCACTAAGGCCCAGGTTTCATGGAAAGCCCTGATTTGTCCAAGGACTGGACTTTTCCTGAGATAGTGTCAGGACAGAGGCCCCAGAGATGTTTCCCCTCCTGGTTGGCAATTCGCCATGTGGGGCAGAGCAGGGTTGCAGCAGCACTTGGGAAACAGAGCTAGTGCAGAGAAGGGAATTCAGAAATGGACCCCAGATTGGTATGGAGGAGGAGTAAGGTCACCATTAAGCCTCATTTGACTCTCTGAGGCTTGGGACCAGCCTACTATGAAATCAACTCCTGCAGCACCAAAGCCTGCTCCATCTGTGAGGTGCTGGTTACAAATTCTCCAGGAGCACCTGTGCATTGCTGAATTCACTGAAGGGAATTAGTTAGGTTATTATATGGGGAACCGAGTGACTGGATAACCCAGTGGGGCCTTGCTCCCACAGACCTGCTTTTGCATCCATTTATCACAAGTGTAGCTTGCAAAGCCTTATGGGGAAAAAAAATAGCTCAAATGAAAGAAGAAAATTGTTTGTAGCTCTGGCAGGGAACACATGCAGAGAAGGAAGCTGCTCTCCATTACATCAAAAGTTGTTCTGAACATGTATGCACTGTGCAACAAAAAGCTCTTCACTTGGGCAGAATGGGGGAACAAGGTAAATCTGGGTGGCGATGAGATGCGTTTCAGAAGATTTCCCACAATATGGTGAGGAAGTGAAGCTTGGCTGAAAGGTTATGGAGGCATGGGACTAGCTTTTTAATTTCCCAAACAAAAACCAAAGTGAAATAAGGACAAACAACCCAGAGTTTATGATAATGCTAAGCTGACATGGTTATTTGTAGACCTCACTGTATAATAAGAAACACTATTGCTGTGTGGGGACAACCCTGGTGGTTGGGTGACAGTCTCTTGCTCCCAGACCCCAGAGGCAGCAGAAACACCAAACAGCTGGAGGCCAAAAGCAAGTGCTGAGGATGGCACTAATGCAAAGTACATTTCTGATGATCATAACTTTATTTCCATTTCTGTCAGCAATGTTTTTTTTTCCCTAAACTCTGCTTGATACCCAAATTGCTACACTACCTGGTGAAAGCCTTTGCAGTGCATAATCAATATTTATAGTGAACTAACCAACAACATGCAAACCTTGTGATTAATTTTATTTTAAGTATTCTTATAAGTGGAGAAATAATCAGAGTTGCTCTGGCATGCTAATTTATGGGCTAGATGACAGATGATAGCTTATGATCTTCCCTTGGAGGGCATGAAATGATTTCTGCCAAAATTATCAGTCCTTCAGACATTTTTTAACTTGTGTAATCTAGGCTTTTTCTCTCGACCTTGTTAGCAGAGGATGCCTGCCTACTCCATGCACGTTCCAAACGGAAAAACACAGTATGGGATAATTTCTGTGCAAAAATATGAAATTCAATTTAAATTGGCAGCATGATGTCAGGCAAAATAATTCATTCCAAGGGAGGCTTTGCCATCACAGTGGCTGAATATTCAAATGTAGCTACTGGCCAAAAATTCAATCACCAAGGTGTCCCCTTTTTGGGCTTACGTTTTGGTGCCTGATGTGTAGACGACAGACACCTTCACCTTGACAATTTTCCCTCAGTCACTCTGAAAATCTTAGATAAATATTTTGTGTTCAGCATCCCTCTAATAGTGCTTTTTTTATTGGTGGCCAGTTAGCAAGAAGAAAAAGAAAAAAAAAAAAGGTGAGGAAGCAATTTTTTTGATTGGTAAATAGTAATTTCCTGCTGAACTTCACAGAAAGCTTGGAGATACAGAAAAGATGTGTCCAAAATGAAACATATGTCCAAAAAAGCAAAACGTGGGCAGAAATTATTACAGTATTTGGCTCTAGATGCACAGACATGCACAACACTCATAAAAACAAAATAATAATTAAAAAAACCCTCATTTTGCACTGTCATACTTGTTCCTTCCCTGGTATCCATGAAAGGCAGCTTTCTAAGCTGACACTTCTGGACTGAATCTCTGCGGTCAGCCCAGTGCCAGCAATCTGGACATGCGACTTTTCTCCCAGGGTCACTTTGTGACATGTGGAAGAGCCAAGCAGCTGCATGGTGCACACAATGGGACAATGCAGGCACTGCGACTCTGGATGCCATCTATCTGGAGGTCAGTGCGGCATTTGGAGATGGAGAATCAGCCAGGATTTGCTCCCAGATACAAACAGCAGAACTGATGGGGATGAGTTATTTCACCTTTTTCCCCCAAGTACAGAGCACAATCTTTTCTGTTGCCAGGTCCATTTAGGCTACAGAGATAAAGATTTTGCAAAACATCTTTGACCTTGCCACAGTGTTTTCAAAATGTTTACTGAATTTCAGTGAAGAGAGATACATTCTGCTGGGAAATAACTGGGAGAAGGAGAATAATGCCATTCTGGTGCTAGCAGTGGGTAAAACACTGAAGCAGATTAAAAAATTCAAATTAAATTTGAGTTTTATAGCACCACAGGAATTGATTAAATGTCTGCCTTCTTTTGATATAGTACTCTGTTTGCTCACTCTGCTGACGAAGGAGGTACCAGGGACTGGACTTCATTTGGCTGCTGCACAGTGAGTAACGCTGCTCGCATTACCGGGACCTCACGGGTTTCAGTCAGACTGACTGTGGCATGGCCCCTCCTCATTACCACTGTCCTCATGGGGAAAGAGTGCTTCAAATCCCAGCCAAAACATGTGTCACTGGGCACCTGTGACAAACAAAGTTTTACGCTTTTGCTCAAAAGAGGGAAAGCCTGTACAGTACCTGTGCAGAGCCGACAGCATCTGCAAGCCCTCCCCTGCCTCTTGCCACATCTCATCTGTGGACAAGGGGACAGCTCAGCCCGCCCATTCAGCTTTTCTGCAGCACAGCTGAATGCCAGTTGCCTTGTGGCAACTCACTCTCTGCAGCCTTGAGCCAAACCCTGCTGAAATCCCAGGGAGATGTGCTGCTGATCCCATGGCTGCCCACAGCTGGGATTGAAACAGCCCCATCCTCCTAAAAATACATTCCCTTCTACCATGAGAATACCTTGTTTGAGATTATTTTTTTTTCCTGATCTCATTTATTTCCCATCACTGAGCTTGTGATTACTCTCCCTCAAACCCTCTCTCTCCCTCTTACCAGCATGCCTTGCCTAATTCCTCCTGAGACGTTATCAGCTGGGATGATGAGCAGCTGAGCTCCCTGTATTACTGCTGACGCAGTTGGGCTGACAAATGAAAGAGTGAGTGTGAGCCCTGCTGGGTCAGCTCTTCTGGGGAACTGGAGAGAGAGGCTGACCGGTTCAGAAATAGCAGGAGCTGGCGGCTCTTGATCCTCCTTTCTTTTGTGGCTCTGGGCACTGGGCGATGCAGGGAAAGGACCCATATGCTTCACTGCCCTGGGCTTGCCAAGAGCCTCTGACTACCTGGCTGATCCCAGTGCTGCCCAACACACTGTTACACAACCAGTTGGCATATTGCAAAGGGATTCAGTGCTTTTTATTGGGTGGTTTGTTGGGGTTTATTTGCACCCTTGGATGCACCTCCAGGATAAAGAAATGTGCATGGCATGGCTGCCCAAAGGCTGCTCTAGCAGAAAATGCTGCAAGGCAGTGAGAGAGGAAGCATCATTTGAAGAGTTATTAAGTATGCCCTTAGTCTCTCTCTCTAGAAGAGGGACTGGATCCTCACATTTTCACAACATGTTCCCTGTGACCACAGAGGCTTTGGGGTAAGGAGCTAATCAGTGAGCAGCCAGGGGCACAGTTTGATTTTGCTCATTAAAAAACCTCACTGCAAGCTGGTGTGTCCTGTATTGCACAATATAAGATGCATCAGTGAATAGGGCAAATCTGGGATGAGTGGTGTTCATGTTTGCACAGCACACAGAGGGAGTGGCATAGTTCAGGACAGTGATGATCAGGGAGCCCAGGCTTTCAGGCTCATGCACCTTTTTCACTGTCATCAGGGTCCTGGCAGCAGCATTAGCACGGCCATAGCTCCCAGGGTGAGCAACTGGGCAGGAGGCAGCAGGTCAGCCTCTGACAGATGCAGTCACATGGGGGCATCTAGTTAATGGGAAAGGATCTGATATCAAAGAAAGGAAACAGCACAGAGCCAGGAGACAGGCTGGGAAGAATTGTAACAGGGGATGAAGTGTGGGAAAGGAGGATTTCTGCTTGGGAAAGGGAATTATAGCACCCTTCCTCTGTGCTGCTAGAGCATCCTTTTCCAATAGAGCATCCTTTCCCCTCAGCTTCAAGGGAAGAACTAGAAATATGCCTTTTCTTAAAAACAGGAGCAATTATCTGTCACTGAACTGGTGGCAAGACACAGATGAAATAACATTGTCCCAGAGATTGGCTGGACCAGCCACACTTCTTCCCGTGCCAGTTCCAAAAAGCCATCGGAGTGTGATTCCTCCTCAGAGAAACAGTTAAGTTAGAAGGGGAGCAGAGGTCTTTTCTCCATTGGCATAGCTCACAGACATTGTTCCAGCAGGAGGGAAGGGTGATAAGATGTTGCACTGCCCATGGTGGGAGCAGGGCTATGAGGCCATGTGGCTCCCCTTCCTCCATCCACCAGCCCCTGCTCAACTCTCCTGATTTTAGCACTTGGGATTTTCCTTAAGCTTAGTCCTTTACATCAGCTCAAAACATGGGAAGTTCATTTTTGCCCTAAAAAAAGGTGAGTTTCCGGTTCTTCACTTGGAAATGTGCGTGGAGTACACTTAAGTGGATCCCAACTGTAGGAGTAATTTTAAAATATGATAATTTCTCGGTAACTTGTGGGTATTCAAAGCCTACTTTTCCTCAGAAGACCAGCACAACACCTTGAGCTGGGCTTGTTCCATTGCAATAACTGTGATGAAATGCCAGAAAGTCAATTCAGGCAAATTACACGTAAGGAGCCAGTATTTCTCCATTCCGCTTTGTTACCTGCCAACCACCTTTCCCTGTGTGTTCCTCTGCTAGTGATGTTTCTGATTAGGTCTTTTTTCTTTTATATTTGACTGATTAAAAGAGAATTACTATGTTTATGCTCTGCTTCACTAATCAGTCTGGATTTATGTGTGAAAGAAGGCAAAAGAGTTTGGAAGAAAATCTGCTCTGAAATGCAAAGATCTTGACTGTCCATTCCTGCAGTAGACATATGACACAATACAACCAGTAAATACAGCTTTAAATGGCCCTTTATCCTGTAAAATTCTTGCTTAACTCCTGGGAAAGAAGGCTGATGCTGGTGATCATTGTAGCCAGGCAGACAGACCCTTTCCGTAGCTCATCACAAGGAGAGAAAAACCTCCAGCAGTGACCCATTAGTGTCTACTGCCTGCTTAACCATGGTTGGCTCATATTATTTTCCACTAGCCTGCGTAAAATAAATCCCACAAGGACAAAAGCTAAAATAAGCATTACTACATACATTCTGCGTTAGGTTGCTAAAATGCAGCAGAAGCAAAATGTGTCACCCAGTGCTCTGTATGGAAACCAGTGGGCAGATGGTGGCCCTTGGGGTGTGATCGAGTGGGCTTGTTTCACCACTAGATGACACTCGTGTCTCTTGAAAAGGATCCTGCTGCCCCCACCGCGGGCTGCAGGTAGCAGAAATGTTGAAATCTGGGATGAACTTGGTGTCCCCTCTCTAGATGGGAGCTCTTTGAGCGCCTCTCAGACACAGTCACTGCCTGATTAATGCAAGTGGTTGCATGTTAGGAAGCCTCACTTTTTATTTTGCAGAAGTAAGGTGAGAAAAAATGATGAGCTGACTTTTCAAATTTTGGTTTCCCTCCCAACAGAAAGAAGGTAATATTCCCTCAGCAAGAGGATTTCTCCTGCCAAGTTGTGCAGCGTGGCTATGGCTTAATGAGAGAAGGCATTGATTGAGTTATCAAAAGCATCATAGGCCCAGGTCCTGCAAGACCACAGACTCACAATGAAACCATGGCCATGCTGTCCCTCCCATGTAACACCACTTTCAAAAGGCCACAATGCTCATGTAGTATTACTGCTAATATCCAAATTACTCTCTGCAAAATTAGGACAACACTTGCCACCCAGTGCTCTGAGGAGACAGAAACTGCTCCTGTATGCAAGTGTTCAAATACCTTAGGGTAACACACTGTAGCCACCATTGCAATGGAAAACCTTTTGAGTGATATTCTCTGTTCTGTTTCAGTGCTTGATTAAAAGTGTTTGATACTGGAAATTTTGGAAAGATGAGTCAGTAAAAAAACCCTTGAGATTAGAAGGCCTTAGGTTAACTCAGTGATCATGTAGCAGAGAACTATGAAGGACATAGGAAACTTTAGAACATAGTGTTTAAGGACAGTTGTAATTCATTTTCTGAAACCTCTCCACAAAGAAATGTCTATATGCTTCTGATTGTGGATATATGTGCTCATTGACACCCAGACAAATACTGAAGGGGTGAAGACACCATTTCTCCTAAAAATAAGAGAATGCAACAACATTCAAACAACCTGAGATGGCAGCCCTGAGTTGAACAGGCTGGCAGGGCTAAGCAGAATCCCACAGGATTGTACTTCCACAGATCTGTTTGCAAGATGGGTGATTTATGTTTTTTACAGCTTAGCAAGCAATTATAGAGATAATGGGGGCAATTTGTCAGCAAGCTAACTTTTACAGAAACTTCCTAATATGAAGATCTTCCCCTCACATTGTGCATCTCAAGATGAATAATGACAGTCCCATGAATTTTGCTGTTTCAGGTTTTCCACAGCTTATGGTCTTTGTTTCCTCTTTTTCTACAAAAACAGAAAGTGGCTTCCCAAATGTGTTTCCTCGCTTGCAGTGCTGGCCAGGCAATTAACAGCTTCATCCACAATCAATACTCAGCGTTTTCCTGAGTGTATAATGCAGTAGGTAAGGAGATGAAGATAGATTTTTCCCATATGAGCCTTCTACAATAAACCTGACTATTTACTTCTCTTGCATTAAATCTACTTGTCTTCTTTAATCATGATGATGAAATCAATTAAACATATTTTCTTGTCTGTCCAAAACCTAATAAGGAGAAGATGTACAGGCAAACAGGGTGTTCTTGATAGTGAATTATTGGACAGTGACTCAAGCGACTTGGGCTAGCTCCTGAATCTGCCAGCCTGAAATGTCTAGTTAAGACTTTTACAGTGCTGGACAAGTATGAAAATACTCCAGACCACTAATCCCTTAGGCCTTACTCTCCTGTGGCAGAACAAAGCAGATACTGTATGTTTGATTAGAGTTATTACCATACAAAGGGGAAATCAGTCCATATTAGGGTGCCAATTTACAGGAACAGCTTGTTTACTTTTGGACAAACAGTACCGCCTATGAGAGCCCCGTCTCAAGCACAACTCCTGCTGACTTCAGTGGGAATCTGGTATGAGTCAAAAGTGGAGGCTCAGTAGTGCTCTACAGAGAAGCATAATCATCATTATAGCAAGGATTATAATTGGAGACTTTCAAAGTCAATCAGACTACTTCTGTTAATATCAATAGCTGTCTGGCGGCTAAATTGCCTAGACTAATTCTTTTTTAACACCTCAGCCATAAGACTCATCATTAGACAAATGCCATATCCTAATATATACTGCAGCTTAAACACAATGAGAGATTCAATCTGTTTTTTAATCTCTGTGATATTCTGTCTTGTTGCCCACATACTGGGAAAAAAAGAGTTTATTGTGGGCAGAAAACTGCACGGACTGTTCCCCATCAGAAGGTTCTTGCAGTCTTGTTGTCCCTGAGAAGTGATGGGCTCCCGCAGACCTTTGGTGCATGCTGACATTTGAAAAATAAGGAATAAACGAAACTTAAATTTAAGTGGTTTGCAGCAGCTCTCAATGCTTCAACTCAAAAATTTGCTGAAAGAAAATAGCATACTAATATGTATCTGATTCATAAATGGAAGGAAAAGGTCGATCAGCTGTTTTTGAAGCAGCCCCTGGTATGATCCAACTTACTTTTACAGTTAGCTACTCAGTCCATGCAAGAGTACTTGGACGGGAGAAAACAGACCCTCCCTCACCTCAATCTCCCATTTTCCTCTTGTATAACATGCAGAGCATGGATTTGCTGTCTCTGCTCAAGTACCTATCCAGGGTCAAGCAAACGCACCTCCAGTGGAGATGGTACTTGTACCTCAAGGTGAGGGCCTTAAGGTCATGCTCCTCATTGGTGCAGGCATGGTCAGTGCCACTTGCCAGTACCCTGAAGTTATCTAGAATATTTTTGTGCTTGTTCATTTCCTGGATCTGTTTCAAAAGACAAGCCTTGAACTCAGAGATGGCAGTCTGTGTTTTTGGAACTAGACTCCACCGGCAGTTAATTCAAACTGGCCTGATTTTCAGTGCCCCAATTCGAAGCAAGTTCCTCAGCTCCTCACGAAATCAAGTCATTTTTAGTTAGAGACCTATCTTTTGGTAACTGATCGGGAACATTATGACCTGCCTTTAAACTGTGATGTGTTACAAAACTAGAAGGACAATTTATGGGACGGCAGATACTTTTCTGCCAGTTACCAACTCTCCAATGCATTATATCCTTGTAATGAGTCAATAAAACAAGTTACAGCCGCAGCACAACGAATGTCGAGAAGCACAATGGACAGCAGGTATTTTTAATGATTTACTCTATCAGCCTCCTGAACAAGCACTTGTACTTTTGGGAAGTTCACTGTACTACACTGTACAAGGTATTGGTATTTTGGCTGCACCTCTTGTACTGCAGTGAGACCGATACTATGCACTGCTGTCAACCTTGCTGAAGGAGAGAGGTCAGCTGAGATGTTGTATGGCCTGAGGACAAGGACTGAAGACAAAAAGTAGAAAAGTATTCTAAGACTCAAAGGCTTGAGGCAACTGAAGCTAGACTCAGAACCTGCATCCATGTGGGTTTGCAAGAGTGAAGATTCATACACCGGTCAGCTGAGCCATATTTGAGATTTATCATGGTGCAGCCACACATACAGTCTTTGAAGGGGCAGAGGGATTGAAAGTCACACAAAATCCTTCCAGTACACACAGACTCATTCTCCTTCAAAAGTAGAATAGGGTGAGACAGGGCACAGCTTTGAAGACCTAGCTGAGAGCACAAAGCTTTTGTTACTTTGCAGATCAGTGCCTTCAGTTATTATTTTTTACTTTATTTATTTATAGTGCTACTCAAATCTGAGTACATATTTTGCTGTGGGGTAAATAAAAGACAAAAAATACAGATAGCTATCCCTGCCTGTAGTCTAAGAAATAATCCCACGTCAGCTAGAAATTCAGCATTTCTCTTTTGTCACTGCGAATTGCTCTGAGACGGGGTTTGGTGGACCTCGCCCAGGACACAGCTCTGAGCAGGAACCCCCCCGGGCTTCTCCTGTCCGCCCTCCCCATCCGCCCCCAATATGCAGCCCAGTGGCTGGACAAGCACCAGTGGGTGAAGGCGGGGAGCAGAACCGCAAGCGGCGGGCACCGAAACACCTCCCTCTAGTGAGCGGCTCCGGGAGGTGCTGCCGTCTTGTCGCCGCTGGTTGAGCCGCTTGCCGCTCTGCCTCACCCCTTCGCTGCCGGGCTCCGAGTTTGGGCTCGGTTTAGGCGCAGGCCGGGGAAAGCGCTTTGCTCTGTGCTCCCGGTGCCTGCGCGAGTGCTGCCCGCCGCTGCCTGAGGCCGGAGCATCAGCGAGCTGAGCGTCGCAGGGAAAACAGCCCTTACGGGCGAGGGGGTCTTAACAAACACCACATTCGGGAGAAGAGACTAGTGCACCTGGCCCGGGACTTTGGGGAACCTCAGGCTTGTGCTGGGATGTAAGCTTCTTTTTGCAGCCTCTCTGAAAAAAAATAAATGGATCTTCAGTTTGGCAGAGAAGCGCTGAGAGTGCACTCAGGTGTTTGCCTGGTTTGTATTTGATGAGACTGGGAAACACCTGATACAAGTAGGTGTTAGATTCTTCAGAATGACTGTAAAGCTGTCACATTTTAATAAATAAAACATTATAGATTTTTACAAGACAGAACAGCAGCATTGGAACTACATAAAAAAATTACAAGCCATTTAGTAAGCTAAATACTCTCTTAATTACCTGTATATTACCTGTTGGCATTGACACAATTCACATCTCATTTTAGAAATTCCTCCAGGCAACAATCATCATTATGAATTTTTAAAAGTGGCTGAATGACTCAGCCTCCAGATTTAGTTGGCCAGCATTATGCATTGCCTTTATACTATCTGTACAATCTTTGACAAAAAAATGACGGTGGCACAACCTTTCTGTAGGTTTCTATTTAAAGTCATTTCCACTTTATCTGTATTACTTCCCCATCTAGCCACACTGCTACCAGGGTGACAGTATGAAAGCAGCAATGAATCCAGTGGAACGTGTTAAAAAAAGGATTGAACAAGGAGACTTTGAGCCCTGTAGTATCTGAAAGCAAAGTACTTACCTGGACTGTCAGGGGTGATATCTCACAAGGTCTTATCCTGTGTATCCCATCGGTAGAGTCCTGGCCTCTAGCAAAGCTCTAGCTGAATTTCACTGAGCACAGACTTTATCTTATAAAATGTCTCACACCTGATTTTCAGTTCTGCACTGCACACTGACACTGTTGACTGTGTGTTAAATTATATAAATTATATACTCAGCACACGTGCTGATATGTGGGAGAAGACAGTAGAACTCTAGCTCTTGCTAAGGTCAGTGAGAAGACTGGAACCAGAATGATACTTCATCTTGACTTGTTTTTGTCCAATTTGTAAAGGCTATTACAGGGAAATACATTATTCTCATCCTAGCCAGGTTTCCAAAATTTTTTTTTGTTTGTTTTGTGGTGAATAATTCAGAGCCTTCAAGAGACAGCAGATATGGATACAGACAGACAAACACCATACACAGCACTTGAATATCTCAGTCTGTGCATAAATGGTATTTCAGAGCATCAATTATCAAAACAGTTTCCATCTGCAACATCGCAGCTGCAATGTGTTAAGCCAGTAAGATATATGGGAGAAAAAAAGAAAATACTCAAAAAAGACAAGATGCTAGTGAAGTCTTTGGAACTGTTAACCCTGAATAGTTTCTTTGAAAGCCACTTCAGCAAGTCTGAGAAATGTGCTTTTGGGAAACCCACCTTTTGCACCTTTTGCACCCACATTCCCTTGCTGTTCCTAATGCTTTTGATGATGATGAGGGAGCGCTCTGGAACTTGTTCTGTCAAGAGTAAGGACAAGGTGAGAGGAAGCAGCTTCTCATTCCTTCATTAGCTGAACCTCACATCCACTCATACCACAGTTCTGTGGTGTAAGAGAGAAGACTAAAAGCATGCAGAGTGCTTTGGCTGCCTCTGTAGCTGATGTCTTCTGGTTTTTGCCACGTGTAGAATGCCCAGCAGTGAGCTGGAAACTAAATCTGGGACATTCCAGGCCACAGAACAGTGCTCTGTTTTTAGGAGAGAAGACACTTCATTTACATGCCTTACTAGCAAGTTAAACCTTATCAGCATCCATGAACATGCACCTGCTATATTCCTCCTTCTGACATACTCCAGTTTTGCAAGGAGCTAGCTTACACACAGAGTCAGGCTCCCTCCTGCTGTGCTCTATACCTGGTCTTGTGAGCATTGCATGGTGGTCCAAGCCCAAGGGTAGCTGGGAAAAATGTCTGTGATGCCATGCTGATTTGGGCACACACCCACGGGGTCTATTTCAGCTTTCTCAGGCTGAGGGTACACAAGCCTGGGTATTGTTTTCCATAGACTGTGCTGTACCCACTGGGCTACCGTGTGCAAGATGCTTGCTCTTAGGGAGAAGTTGAGATGTTGGGCAGAGTAGCCCAGGTTTCAGAGAGAACTGTGTATCCAGATCTGATCCCAAGTGATGTGTTCTGGCTACGCTTGGGTCCATACAGTATCTCATGGTCAGATGAGCCTGTCAGTCTTGGAACCACTGTCCCTAACCACATTCTTCTTGCCACAGAAATCAAAGGTCCTGAGTCCCACCTGACCACCCTCCCATTTTTTTTAAATTTTATTTTGGCTAGTAACATCTTCAGTGCACCTTTCTCTTGTGCTATTGTCTCACTTCATATGATGCAGGCTGTTTCTTCTCCTTCCCTGATTTTCTACTTCTTTCCTGTCTTTGTCCTCCTTTGAGATGAAGGACAACGGATTCTTGTTTTTCTGTAAATAACAAGAATACTTATATAATTGAAACATTACCCGGACCATGAATCTATTAGGGCTGGTTCAAGAAATCAATGAGAGGAAAAAAGGGCTCAGAAAGTGAGATTTCTTCCATTCTGCAAACTGCTGTGTGATTATGCAAAGCTGTTCTCTTATGTTTTCTGCCAGACAAAATATGTAGACAGTTTTCTTGGCTTTTGGAGGGGAAACGCTGTGCATGTGCATAAACTCTCTGTCTCATCCTTGAATTAAAATGAGACCTTACATAGCTGGTTAACTGCACATTGCCAGGGTACGCAGACTGGCAGCTCAGAACCGAGCCTGATTTCACAGCACATTACTTGTCTCAGCATCCTGGAACGGGCTTGATCTGGTTTTTGGTCTGTAGCTCATTGTGTAAATGCCAGCCAAATTAACACAAAGCAGATGGGACAAGTCATTTGAAGATTAATGAAGCTACTTGTGTTGAAAAGTAACTTTAGATATGTATTTTAATGAAAAAGATCCTTTCTAGTTCATAATAGCTGGTCAAAAGAAAAGGATCAAGCAGTGAAAACCACTAAAGCTTAGCAGAACACACCTACAAAGAATTATTAGAAGTGATTAACTCTTTACAGAGTTAATCCCCATTAAGTCAATGACTCAATTTCTTTCTTGGGTACCTGCATCACTTTGTAAATGCTACCCTTTTTCCTGAAATGTAGAAGTAAAGCAAGCAAACTCTAAGAAATTCCTGAGGGGTTATTCACCATGCAGTCTAACATGTTGAAAAGTTTTCATTCTCCTCTGGCATTTGCAGTTTCTATCAAAACTTTTCAAAACTTCTGCTGAACAGTGACAGTTTCCTTTGTACAACTGTCTATACTTCATATGAAAGAGAAATTAATATCAGGAATCAGCAAACAAATTATTTTTGTTTTACCATTAAAACAATGAAGCTCAGCCTTAAAGACGCCCCTCTGCTCTTAAGAATCTATATATCTTTATTCAAAGTTCCAGCCAATCACAAAGTATAAATGTAAAATATTTCCAGTATTGCCCTAAGCTCTGAGCTCATCAGGTCTCTCAAACTGCATAGCTGGTCCACAGGAGGAAAGCCAGACTTGTCTCTAGTGTGACACTGTGCTGGGCCCTGAAGCCACCTCTCCTCGTGCAAGTCCTCAGCAATGATTAGATACTAAAAGACTGTTCAGCAGTGTTTTAAATGCAGAGATTGGAGTTAGCTTTGTATTTGGCTCATGACTTAGAGGTACATAAGGTTTGAGAGAATCATATAAATAATAAAATCTTGCCAGAATATTAGGGACGGACCCTGTAGAAGCACACCATCTTCTGCCAGAGACAGATCAGGATTTCTGAACTGTTGGAATATCATCTCATTATTTCTGGGCAGAGATGGCTATTGCCATACTCTTCTTCAGGATTAGGACTTGGCATTTCAGGGGAGATGTCTGCAACTCTCCAAGTTACAAGACAACTAAACTGCAGCATTTTGAGATTGACATCGCTGCCTGTGCTGTTCCTCATTACATGGTACTTCCATGCACAAAAATTAGAAGCTGTGTGAGTGACAAACTGTGCAAACTTTCTCAGGGATGATTTTCTATGAGACATGTTGAATGGCAACTGTTCCACCCCTGCTCCCACTACCCCAAATCCAAACCCTCTCTTCTGTGACTTGAGGCCACCAGATACCTGGTAAGGTATGCTTTGATGGAGCCAGTCCTCTATTGCACCTCCAGTATGACTGTCATCTTAAAATATCAAGCAATCATGTCTTGATTCAGAAAAGCTTTCCCTGTCTATTCTGTTCTGTAAAGGGCTTGACCCCATGTTCCAATCCTTTGCTGAAGTTCTTTACTGAATAAGAAAGTATATAATTGAAAATTGTCCTTATACCTCTACTGAATCTGGCCCTGAATGGCCAGGCTGAGTATAAGCAGGAATGATAACTATTCTAATACCAGAGCTTTTATTACAGGAAACCTTCAGAAAATATGAATACTTGATGTAATATGGCATATTTCTGAAACATACAATCTGTAAAAACAGAATTTGAGCAATTTCTTGCACTGAATACAGACAGTAAATTCCTTTGATATAAAGGCTGATTAAATTTCATAATATTATGGTGCATAAAAGCTGTTTGACTCCCAAAAGGCAAAAGAATAAAAGGACTTCATCCATGTGAACACATAATTAGACTATTGAACAACTTGGTCTACAATCTGGAGGCAACAATCCTACCAATGACTACACAATATATAGTCTTACTTGTTTGCTTTTCTTACAGTAATGTGCTGAACATGATGGCTCCTTAAATTACTGCAAATAGCTGTTTTGAAATATGGTTACATTTTTGGTTTAGTTTTTGTACATCTTTCCCCACTAACTTAGCCTGTAATATAGTGCACCATGTAAAAAGCTGTTGTGTTGATGTAAAACTGATGCATATGAATTTTCATCAGTTATCTGTTTCTGGGTCCGATGTATATAAATTCTTCGGCAAAATCCAAATGAGGTTTTCTCTCCCAGGCTCCATTATGAGGTAAGTGGATATTTTGTTTTTCTGGAATATGCACAGGGATTTAATAAAACTGCTACTGTGTTTCTCTTAAAACAGTACATACTCCAAAGTACATGCAATTAAACAGTGTGACAGTAATTCACTCCCTCATATCTCCATTGTTGAAATGATAAATGAGCCACTAGAGACATTACAAACGACACAGCAGATTTTGACGATGCCACATTACTTTTTGAAATGAGGAAATTATGAAACTTAGAATTGTGTATAATATCAGAACTAGATTTGATAATGTACATCTGAGTACATTGTGTCCGAGTTTAAGTCACTTTATAGCTGACTACATGCAGGGATGGGTTGTGATTATGCAGGTTATTAGCAGAATTTTTGACATTTAGATGTCGATTATGCTGCCTTTTGGAATTGGATTGATTTTTACAACAGAATGTCATTATAGCACTTGCAGTGACATCAAGAACAGAACTTGAGCTTAATCTTCCTCTACAGAAGCTCATTAGAGATTCACATAAGAAGACAACCAACACGTGCTATTGCCATGGAAACAAGATGGAATATTATGAAGCGGTATAGCCCATATTCCAAAATAGAGAGGACAAAGTCAGAGCAATTATAGCACAAGACTGACAGGCTTTTTATTTGCAGCCTGTATGGGTCAAAGGAAAACTTAGCTCCTGCTCTTTGAAATAAAAATCACCAGTGCAGTTTTAGGACTCTGGTTTCAATTCCTCCTTTCCAAACAAGAAAACTCAAGCCAGTTAGTTTAGTTTATGATGTATGGGAGGAAGGAGGCCAAATGGAGGCAGAGGCATCACAGCAGGTGTGTAGGTGTGATGATGTACAAAGAACAGACATCACAAAACTGATAGAGGAGTGAGTCAAGTTCAAGCCAGGCAGTGAGGTGTTGATAAAACAGAGGTGAGCAAAACCAGCAGAAGCTGGACATCTGGCACATCATCAAGACACAGAAGAAAGGCTTGTTTCAAATGCAATGGCTAACCAGCACCAGCAACCAGAATGCAAAGGATGACATTTCTTGTGATTTGCATTAAGTAGGTGAGTCTCATGGTTTCTCATGTTGCCTTAATAATTACATGCTTTTGGATATCTTGGGCATATTGTATGCACGCAATTTGTAGGCAGTCTAATCTCCAAAGCTTCTGCTTGTGACTACACACACAGAAAACTCTTTAAGCCATTTAGAACAGCTCTGTCTGATCTAGAGAGAGTTTTCACCATTTATAGAGTTTTGACCATTGTCTCCAATTACAGCGTGCTAGCTAGTGAGCATGAATACACTTATTTTTTGTGTTTCATGACAGCATCAAAAAATACAGGAATTCTATGCTAATAGAAGCAGTACCTTAGAGAAAATATTTTATCCTCCATGTAGAAAGCCTGTGATAGCCACTTCATTCACACACTGGCTCTATCTTTAAGAAACATTTTAAAATTCCAGCTGAAAGTCTAGGAACTAAGAAACTATTGTAATCACTTTGAGCAATGCCATCATGGGCAAAATATAGCTTAGGAAAGACAAACAAAGAGAATAATAGAGTTTTAAAGAGTATTCAACAAGCCAGGGAAGGTCGTACCATGACATTTCAACTACAGAAAGTTAAGATTCAAAACCACTTAAGAGAACGATGAAAGCGAAAAAATACTAGAGTACACAGAAAGTTTGTGAGTTCCTGGTGAACCAGGCTTTGGGAAGCCTTCCAATGCCTGCATATGAAAAGTGCAGTATGCCACTATTTAATTCTTATAAACTCCACAAATTGTTATCCACTCAACTTTCTGCCTAGTTAAAAGACTTCAAAACTGATAGGTTACATTGACTGTTTCAACTCTGATTCATTGTTGACTGGTTCTGATTTGTTTGGAAAAAGAAGACAAAAGACATTGTGATTTTAGGAGAAGAATATGAATGGAATAAGAATTTTTATTGCAGAATTTTGTTCCAGTAAAACATACAAACTTTAATAGAAGGGAGTACCTTTATGAGAAGCAAAATACCATACACTTTGTTAAAAACAAGAATACTAGATCATTTTTTTCATTAGCATCAGGCAAAGAGATAAAATGTGATATAGTTGACAAAAATACTGGAAAATAACATTCTTTCTCATGTTTGCATATAAACTTTCTTTCCCAAACTGTTAAATATAACTCAGCAGTACTAGCAACTACTTTTTTTTCGCTACACTTTTTCTCTTTTTTGGGCTTTTCTTGTCTTGCTCTACTTGAAGGGCTGCCTCTTGAGCTGCCAGCTCTTCTTGTTTTATGCGCTCAGCCTCTAGCAGCTTGTTTCTGTATGCTTCCCGAATGCTGTGAACTCTGCCTCGGGTCTCATCTAAGGATGCCTAGCCAAAAACAAACAGCAATAACCCCCCAACACATTAATCTTGATTTCATCATAAGGAACTGCATCCTTCCTGTTATGTTTCACTTCGTGACTCTGTAAGTACAGTGAGAGCATCTCTCCTTGTCCTTTTACGTGTGTTTTTATTGATTTGTCACAGTGACACAGCTATATGTCAATCTTGTCACCATGAAGAAACAGGGAAAGTTCATGATTTTTTTTTTTTTTTTTTTTGAATCACCAGCATAATAAGCTAATTGTCTGAAAGGAGAATAGGGCAACAGACTAGTTACCTATCCAGGTCTAGTCCCTTTTCAGTTACTTGCTTGCTTTGTTGTCTTAAACAAGTCCCTCAAAACCTATTTTTCAGAAATGCTGAAATTGCCTAGGAGAACTAGTCTTTTCGGAGACTAAAGGAGCCTAAATCACGTTGATCTTCAAAAAGACTTAGGGCAAGTGGGACTTGGACACTTCTGAAAACTTTTTCCTCTACGTTTCCACCCTGGAAAATGGGGATATCTGGATATTTTATGTAGTTCTCTGTGGCCTACAAATGAAAAAACTGTAAAAATGCTAATCAGCACAGTGTGCATATTCACAAATAACTCTCATTTTAAATTCACACTGTGAAGCATTTTTAGGGGACATACTTTATAGAAAGAGCTGAGGAACTACTCTTCATAAAAATTTGCCCTTCTCATATGTGATACATTAGGCATTCAAAATCACAGCAACACCTGAAAACACAGACATGTGTTCTTATTAGGATCAAACAGTCACCAGTAGAGAAATACGGCCCCTTGGAGACTTGTAGGTAAGTAATATAAATCAGGCTGTGTGGGAACTTGCTAAGGAGGTGTTTTCAAGTGATGTCTGTAAACTGGTTGTTTTGATGTAGAATTATTTTTATTGTTTCTTACCCACTTTTAAGAGCTCTGAATAGTCACCAGCTGATTGCTAGTGGTTATTCTATCACCACTGTGTAACAAAAACATTTTGTTCCTGTTGATGCTCAATGGTTAAGCTGATTTTATTAAGATATTTTTATCAATTTCATGTGCAAATGCACTGGCTGAGTTAATCCTAACAATGGATCCTCCACTAATACTACCACATTTATTATTTATACACACAGTTTTTTACAGATTAGTAATTCAATTTTTTCGTTTGCCGTCATCATGCATATTCCATGAAAACTGTGTTCTCTGGCTTTGCTGTAGGATGTATTAAGAGCAACTGACCCTCATCGGCAAATTATCTTGTTCTTTATTACTTTCCAAAAAGCCCTATGCAATTCTATTGTCAAAAAAACAGCCAAAACAGAGATACTTTCTCTAAAATGCATTTGGTCATGTATGTCAAATGCTCAATTTATTCTCACTTATAACTATCCTTTTATGGTGGTAGTCTTAAAACAGTGCTTTTGCAAAGAGCTGTATCAAGAAAGTACCAAAAATATAATACTAAGGATGTTGTGTAGTACTATTTTTTTCCCTAGAACCTTTAGTTTTAACCTTTACCCAAGCAAAATTTCAAGCTTGTTCACTGTTTCTAATTATTGGTACTAAATACAAAAGTCCTGAGAATGACTGATCAAGATAGTCATACCAATGGTGGATGTCGCAATCATAATTACTGGAAAGTTATCTTGAAAACTTACCTGCAGATTCTCATACATTTCCATTATATTTTGCTTCAATAAAGCTCTGTCATTTTGTTCTTTTTCTCTTTGTTCCAAAGCCATATCTCGAAGTTCCCTAAAATGGTTGATTTTTTCTGTTTTACGTATCTCTTGCTGTTGAATGATAGACTCATTTCTTAGCACAGACTCAGACCTTGTTTTCCTGAAGGAAATAAAAAGGTATTTATCTCATTTCAAATACTGTTTTGGGTAGTGTATATTTTGCTTAATACCTATATGCATATATTTGGCTTATATACTGCACTGTCACTACTGTATGTTTAGATATGGTTAAGGAGTCACTTCTCCTCTGTTTATATATTACACTGATGAGAAAGTACATTCCTGAAGCCAGGTCTTCTTACACTAGAGTGTCTATTTCAAAAATATTTGTAAAATCATGCTCATCTTTGAGCATTTGAAAAACTCCTATATGTAACACATATTTTTAATTTGCAAGAAACACCATTTTTCCAGGAGTTTTTGATATTATAATTCAGCGTTGAGATAAATTTAGGTTTGCTTGGTTTTGTTTTGTTTTTTCTGCTGGCATAATGGAATATCTTTTTATAATTTGACTTAACTGACTAGTGTAAAAGTCAAGGAGTTGAACAAAATGAAATGTTTGCAAGACTTAGGCCCATGGAAGAGATTTCGCCATATTTTCTACTGTTTAAATTTTATTCATGTCAATATACAACCACTTTCACTTTCAATTTAAAATTAAATTTGAAAATTATTTTAGCATGTTCTAAGGTCTTCTGAAAATCAGTGAGCTTCATAAATGCCACACAAATAGAAATAGACTTAAACATAAACTGGGTTCTAGCTGCAGCTGAGCAAACATGCAGGTGCATGTATATTAGCTAGATGGGTTCATATCAACACATAATACAGTTATTTTGAATAAATTATATAATTAATATAATTATTTCAGCTATTAACTATTATTAATATTAACAGAACAGCATTTATTAAATGTTATTTGAATCTAGCATCACATCTTGACGTATTTCATATATGCTTCTTTCAAGATGACCACTGAAATAAACATATTTGCCTGCACATGGATTTTCTTCAGGTTTTTGTATCACGTTCTCATTACACGTAATACAGAGATTCAGCTCCTTTGACATGTATTATGTTAAGGAAAGGACATGAATTCTAAATAGATGAAGGAAAGAACTGATTTTAAAACACATTCATGCCAGGAAAACTGTATCTTGATGCTGTCTACACTTCTGCCTTCACTACTGAGTAATTTTGTGTACACAACACAAAGGCCAGATAAAAACATGGACCAGGATTTTCACAGCAACTTTAACAAGTGTGTGGCAGAATTGTAGCTGGCTTCAATGACACACGAAGGATAAAGTCTAAATTCACATCTATTATGCTGCATCCAGTTACAGATATGATACAAATGCAGGAAATATATTTCATTTAATACTTTCTCTATATGAAAATCCTTAGCCAGTCTTTCATTTTGGTGTTTAACTGTGACTTCATTGCTCTTGCTGCATTTTACCTCATGTAAGGATTAAGGTCTATAGACTCCCACTTTTTTTGCTGTGTTTGTGAGCTTGCTTCAATAGTTGCTTGAGATGCTTTCTTTCCTGTGAAAGGAGAATGTACAATAGAACAGATTAAACTGGTTATTCAGTTACGCTAGGAGGCTCCATCTAAATTCTTACATAGTTTTCTTCTTTTAGCTCAGCAGGATACATTATTAAATGAGAATATGGGTAGGAGAGGATATAATATTTCTGTCTTTTTATTTCCAACACTCATGATAGAATCAAGTATGGTGCGAAAACTCATATGCTAGAGTGAAATTAATGTATGCATTTTAGCTAAATCCATAGTATAGTACTCATGAAGGTTTGCAAATCTAAGGAAGAACATTCAATTTAAAGTGCTTAAAGAATATAAGAACAACTTATAATCAGCAAGGAATCACATTCTTTTGTTAAAAAAACAAAAATCAATAAAAATCTGATTGTTCAGTCCTGGCTGTAGTTTAAAAAATATATATTCCCTTTTGGGCAGAGGTTTAGTTAGGGAAATACCAGTCTAAAGATAAAAAAGTCCCATGACAACTTAAAATTGTCATTCTAAAGTCTTAGAATTTTTTTAACCACATCGATAATAACCATGTTATGCTTTAATGTAACATTTTCACAATACAACGCTGTAGCTGATATTAAGCAGGCCAGTGGGCTGAGCTGCGTTGTGATTTTTTCAACACTTCCTTCTTTGTTTGTCTGGATGTGCTGAAAATGCTTGTGAAATTTGATGAGATTTAACAAGTTATGTACTGGTCACAGGTTCTTGTTCCATGCACATGAGCCATGACCAGATATTGTCACAATTATCTTGAGTATTATACTTTCCTTTTTGTGATGGCCTGATCTCAGCATTATTCTTAGAAGAAAAGAAACAAGAAACCGGCTTGCACACAGTTCAGATTTTCATCAGAATCCAGTGATTGCCAGGGAATAAAAAATAAGTATCCACAGAAGTTGTAAGCACTGAGTAAAACTGAATGACACTCATGGAAGCTGCCAGGAAGCTGATGCTACTCAGTATGCACTTTTTGACACTTCACTTCCAGAGCTGCATCCATGAACAGGTTCCATGAACATCAACATAAAAAAAAGCACATCAGAAGCATTAGTGTCATACTGACACACTATTTCAACTGCTAAACAATTTTAAAAATATTTCTACAGTAATGGCCTCTAGTACCCTACTTGGGATTGAGGGAGTAGGTGTTTTTCACCGAACTTTCAAAAAATTCAGGTTAATTTAGGGTTAGAATTCCAGTACAGAAGGACTGCCTAAAGTTTCCCCGAGGGTAACTTGGCAACCTCTAAGAAGCTGAGTCTGAAAACAGAGAAATGTAACAATTAAAACCAAGAGGGGGTAGAGAAGTTGTAGACTAAGAATGCCATTGTGCATTTAGACATCTTTATTGAGGCTGTTCTTTACATATACTACCAGTATTTAACACAGAAGTATTTTCTAAGGACATGAACATGATGACCACCGTGAACCGAAGACATGCTTGCCAGAAAGTTATACCTTTACCTATTTCTTCTGAGCAAGGCGCTAAACTGGCAGTGTCAGTCCCAGCTGTGGGCTCCTTTGAATCTCTTACAGCATACTTATTAATAAACCGCATGCGTTCTTGAAAAGCCTAGAGATCAAAGTTTTAATCCAGATAAGAAAACTTCTACTGCATACTTTAAATCCCAAAGCATTTTAAAAAGTAAGAATCTATACATGTTCAATAAGACAGTAAATTTTCAAGTCCAGTGCATGTGAGGTATGATGCTACTTCATATTACTGGTAAGTATATTTCACTGATTTGATCTATGAAAACATCACATCTAACTACAGGAATACCATTAGTGAGTCATTGGGGAGACAAAAAAGATAAACATAAGAGGATGACATTTCATGTCAGAATGATATTCAAGCTGTATCTCCAACACATATTTTTTCCGAAGTAACAGCTTGTCAACAGTAAACATTCAATTTTTCTAGTAGTATTTTGGAACTTAAATTTGTTTACTTCAATGTGTTGTGTGGAGGAGAAATCAAATAGCATTAGCACTTGAATTTCAGCTTTAATTTCTATCAAGTATGTCTTGAGTATATGAATAAGAACTCGAAGAAAACCTTTGTGAGATGGTAGTTCAGTAAAATAAAGAGTAGGCAGTACAATGTGAATGGTTTCACTTCACTCAATGCATACTGGCTATATTTAGTACTTATCCCAAATGAGAAAACAATGCTGTCAATAACAAAGCTAATGCCAGAGAGCAGTATGCAAATCTGCCTGGGGCTAGAATCAGAAAAGATGCTAGGGTTCCCATTGAATCAATCCTGAGACATTGAATACTTACAGTAAAGATCATCATGCAAGGAAATACTGGAAAATCACTGATCTCTGGGCAGTTTAAAATAATCTTCAGATTTAAAACAAAAACAAATAAAACACTCTGAAAAGCAAGGTTTCCTCATGGCTGAACGTATGGTCAGAATATATTCAGCTACTGCACCTCTATAGGGAAAGATCACTTCCCCCTAGGAGCTCCTATAGCCTGGTGGTTTAGACTTCTGAGAAATGGGAGCTATGGGTGCAAGCCCTTCAGACTCAGTTACCTTTGATGCCAGAACCAGGCATCACCACTTCTGTCTGCCTTTTCAGAAGGTCACTTTGGCTCTCTGGCTTTCTCTTAATGGATCAGATTGCCAGAATGGATGGAGAAGCCAAAGGCCAGCCTGGAGTCAGGCACCTAATTCCCAAAGACAGAAGGTATGTGACCCCTGGAACAGGCAGATGCTGAGGCAGGGTGATCAGGAAGAAGTGAAGCTACTTAGTCTGGGTAGCAGACCCCAGTTTAGACCTTCTTTTTTTTTAGTGTATTACATGAAGTTTCTTCAATTTTCTTAATGATAGCTGCTTTAGAAAAATGTCACAGACTTAAAGGGACTTTTAAAATGCAATGCTTTACCTGTAATTCAGTCGATTTTCTGATCAAAAAAGGCAAAGATTATAGAACCAGCATCCTGAAGAGACTCTACACATCAAAGGGGATTCATTTCCAACTAATCTTTAGTAGGCTGCACTTGCATTTTCAGCCTCAGCACAGCCAATCAAAGCTGTAGAGTAATGCATCTCTCCTTAGATCAGAATTTAATAAAGTAGTGTTAGAAAAAATTGTGAGCCTTGGATACACTGAAGAGAACTGAGAAAATCTGAAAGTGTAGCTGGGAAGACCCATGTTTGAGGTTCATTTCTGAAAGGTGATACAAAAAAGGCGCAACACTTCTGTGTTGGGGTTTCTGGTTGAGAATCCCTCAATGGTCATGGTGGTGATAGGGGATGATAGTCAGGTAAGTTTAAAGACTACATTTTATTATTTTATTTTCCTTTTTTTTTTTTTTTTTTTTTTTGGTAATGATGTTTCCAGTTCTCAATCAATCAGCAGTGTAATTCTTTGCTTTGCTAGAAAAGAACTTGTATTACTTTTCCATCTTAAGCATATGTCATATCAAAAGAGCCCAGCTGCAGCTGACATCTGAATTAGTTTTGCTTCTCCAAAGTAGTTAATTTGTACAGAGGAGCATGTACAGGCTAATGGGTAACCTGCAACCCAGAATGAATTTGGGAATCCTGGCTGCAGGGGACAATTTGATTAAAGATATGGCCAGGTGCTAGTTCTTGAAGAAAAATCTTTTTGACATGTTTGTAACAGTGTATTTCTCACTGTAATCTGCCAATGCTAAACATTAAACTTGTCACAAGTAGCAGCTTTGTAATTGTATAGAGGCAGAGGGATTTCTGATGAAAAACTTCTGTTTTGTAAAGCAGCATCTAAAGTTCCAATGACCTACAGGAGTCTGAACTGGATAATCTGGATTCCTGCCCAGAATTCATGCACATAATCACTTTTTATCCTTTAAGCTGTATAAAATATCCTGCCTTCCACAGAGTGGTGAAGAGGACAGGCATTTAAAGTCAGGTCTCTTGCGGCAACTGCTCTACTGTCACAGCAGGTCCTGGAACTTGTGAAGAAACATTACTGCAAGGATTGTACTCTGATACTACCTTGATAGCTCTTCCTGGCTCTGCAGACTCCCATGCTTGTTTCATGGCTTTGATCTCATCTACTCGCTCTGTATCTTTCTTCATGTCCAGAACGTCCACCTCTCTCTGCTCAGTAACTACGCGTAAAGTCCAGTATGCTTTGTTTGAAGCAGGTGGCTGAAAGCGAAGTACCATAATGCATTCATTGGTATACGTCTACTACCACTATTTAAGGTGAAGTAGTACTTCTGTATCCTGGTAATTTTCCTGACTGATATACATAGTATATTGATAGTCTTTGACATGCATTACTATACAAAGGAAAGGAAAATTGCTTTGCAATGTCTAGAAGCAATTTGAGGTGTCTTGTTTACATGCTTGCCCCCAGTCCCACACCGTCTGTCTGAACAAGAGTATTTTGTAGTGATTTTCCACGCAATTGCTTATCTTCCTGCTTTTTGCCTGCCTTCCTTCCCTCCTTCCTTCCTTCCCTCCTTCAGTCCTTTCTTCCTTCCTCCTTCTTTTTTTGCTCAAAGTCTTCTTATATTTAAATAGGCTTTTTGTGTAGAAATACATCACGCTCTGTCTTATGAGGCATCAAGTTCTTTCTAATCACTTCTCATATTCTCTAACCCACCTTAACACATGGCTTCTCCACAACTGTAGGGTACAAGTAGTACCTGAAATGTAGGAGACTATTCCACCATCTGACCGATGAATGAGATATTGTGCTGCATATATTTCTGGAAACCATACCTCCGTAGAAGCTTTAAGCCCAAGATTTAGAAGCAGAGAGAGGAGGTCAGCTTTTATTTGAAGCTAAAGATGGGCATCTTCTTTATCTGCAAGCAGTCTCATCACAAAACTTTCATCTGTTTCAGCGGCAGACTGAAGACTTCCCAAGAACCATCATCCCAGCACCCCTAGCATACTCCATGATTGGAGCTGAAGGCAGAAATCTGACACAGCCTGAAGCTGCACTGCATTTCTGTGGCCAACAATCTCAACTGCTCTGAAAGAAAAGTTATTGCACTATTTTGGAACTCTGTATAACTATTTGTGGATATGAATGATAGGGAAGCTTGCTGTGCAGCAGGTTTAGTCAACAAAACAATTTAGTAGAGATTTCTTTATGAAAAAATCTATGGAGATGCCTTTCGCCTGAGCTACCTGCCATGAGGCAGCAAAGTTCTTAGCGAAAGCAATACCATTGAAGGAGGAGCTGTCACTTTCTTCTTTGCCTTCCATTAATCTGTTTGCAATTCATAAAGTCAATTATTCTTTTTAAGGCATACAGGTTGGCAGTAGCCTTTCTGTCAGCCACAGAACACTCAGATTATCCCACCACAGAGGAGAAGAATTTGAAAGTAGGCAAGTAGGTACCAATTTTTCTGCCATTATAAGTCTGCAAGTTAATGACATATGAGACAGGAACTGATGACAGGGGACTTATTTCATCTCTCTGAGAAACCATGAAAACTACTACTATGAGGGACCAATGGGACATGAATATGGTGAAGTCACAGAGTCTAATAAATCTTCAGTGGAGACAGAAAGTAGACCAACGAAAGGAACAACCAGGAGTTGCTTTAAACATAAACGAAGAAATAAGCACATTACATCTCTAAATGCAGGATGTATGTCTTTTACATGTACAATTCAATCTCTCTCAGGTGTAAAGCTAAAAGGGTGGCAAAGCAGGGCATAGAGAAATGCAAGGGATACACTAGTGTTAGTAATATTGATCTGCAGACTTGAAAATATCTTTATACTCAGTAAAGTGATGGCACATTCAACAAATCCAATTTTTGGTTTTGTTCTCACCTGAGATTCAGGTTGAGATACAACAGATGCAAGTGATCCTCTTTCTTTATTGGACTTCTCTTTTTCTGTCTTCTCAGATATTTTCTCTTTTCCTTTTTTGGTTGATTTAGGAATACTTACAGACTTTCGTTCTTCAACATAATGGAGCATTTGGGAAAAGCTGTTATCCTCATGCTTTTCCCCATATACTATTCAGATGTAGTTATGATGCGTGATGAATAAGAGGATACCATTGTCATCCATAAATATATTTCCCATATAATATCCAGTGTGGAATAACAGCACAAAACAGCCATACAGAAAGAAAAAGAAAAGTCAGTTAAATAGTTGACACTTTCTAGTACTACACTAACAATTATTGTTGGGCCAAGAAAGAATCTGGGACAAAACAACTTTTAGAAACAGATTTACAAGGTGAACATATTGTGACAGCCTTATCTGTCCTAAATAGTACTTTGCCCAGGGCTTAACAGGGATTTTGCCATGGTCCCTGCACATCAGTCACTGCATTGTTGCCTTGTCTATGGGTCAGTCCAAAGGTTGTCACATACAGAATCACAGTCTGACTCTTATTTCTCTATAGTCTCATACAATCTCTGCCAGTGCTATGCACCAGGCAGATGAGAAGCTCAAAGTAGATAAAGTCAATTTTCTCACTGTCTCAATATCCTTGTAAGTGTGAAGAGCAGAAGCGAAGATACACCCAACCAAAAATACAAGGAAAATACAAAGAAACATTTTTGAGATTTGATTCATGTTTAAGAAATTCAATATTATCATTCTCAGAACTATCTGAGAACATTTTAGATGAAATATTTTATCAGTACACTTGTATGCTATATGTATGCTGTATGTTTGAATTACAGATACGGAGAATTGACATTTGTAACCCTTATTCTGCACTGTCTTAGTTGGTGGGAGCTGTTAATGAGACATTTTGCGTGTCATATCCCTGTTAAAATAAACAAACAAACAAATAAATAAAGCCTGTAATAGTGTATAGCTTTAATAGCACAAGGAAAATGTCAGTTGAAACAAACTGGAATGAACCCACAACACTTTGAGAAAGATTAAAAATCCGAGTCTGAAATTTCCCTTTCCCTCCCTTGAAACATTAAAACAAATGTTGAAAACCTAAATTCAGTCAATACAATAAACCAGAGGATTTCTCTTAGAAAAAAGAGGAAATGAGTGACTGTTTACAATCTGACAATAATAACAAGGTATCTTTCACTTAATCCTATGCTTTTCTAATTTCTTTCCACTGATGACAAACCACTAGGCTGCATTATTTGATCCAAAGTCCACTGAAGATATTCCACTGGCTTTAATGTACTTTGGATCAGATCTGCAGTGTCATGGCTGAGGTTATATAGATATATAAAACTGTAAATATTAAATATATAAAAACATAATGCACATATAACTACACATAAATATATATATATATGGTATATGTGTGCATTACATCAGACATTATATGTGTGTTTAAATATAAATTGCATTATTTTTATTTCCTCATGCTACTTAAATAATGTACAATGGCACCAAAGTGCTAAGCTTAAATTGATTCAATGTTACCAAAGCATACATGAAATAATGAAAGCAAAAATCAAAGTGGTCTCTACAAATATTGAAGATACTAAAGCAACTCTGCAGGAAATGTAAATATAAAATAAACAGTGATGGCAGTATTTAAGTTATGATATCATTACATAAATGGCTTTCCAATTAATTTCACATTATCATAATGTATTAGCACCATAAATCAGGCTAGTGTACATGCATTATTCAGTTGATTATTAAATTTTAAAGATAAATTATTTGTTTATACAAACACTCAAGAGACATTCAGTGTCATTAACTAAATGATATCAGACAAAGACTTTCTATGTCATGGGATACCACAAACTTTGTCTGGCCTCTATAATTTTTTTACAACTCTGAATATTAACATTTTGGTGCTCTGGACTTCTTGCATACACTGAGAAGTAGTACATAACAAACAAGCCTATGAAATGACAGGGCTAAAAGGAGGTACCCTGCTGTAACTTCAGGGGTGAAGACCTAGGGCAGGAATGAGTCGAGCTCTCCTGGCTAACAGCACACTGCACTGCCCAGGCATCTCCAGGTATCCTCCCTCCTGCATGGTCTCCCCAGTTTGGGGATCATCCTGCAGTTATACCTGGAGGGGGCACAGGCTACAGCTTGGCCCCATAGCATGTGGCCCAATCTAAGGATGTGTGAGTAATTCCTCAGGGCTTTTCCAAGGCCAAAGCCAGGCAAATGCTTTGTATAGAATGTGATATGAAGAAAGGCAGGGAGATGATACAGAAAATAAAAGACCATTCCAGCTCACAGCTTATACGTAAATCATCACACACTCTCAGTGGGAGTTACTGTACATGTATGGTACCAAGAAAAGCTTGGGCAGCACAACAACTGACAGTGATGACAAGCAGCTGATAGCAACTCTTAAAATTAGCTTCTCTACTACTTTGCAGTTATTTACTGAGATTCATTTAGTCCAATGCCATAAGGGACCATAGTGGTCATCCAGTCTGATGTCCTTCCTATCTGTAACTCATAACATCAGATTGAGGTACAACAATAGCAATTTTTTAGGCAAGACAGGCAGATACTCCTGATTTTTGAAACTCAAATTACAGATATCATGTTTTATTCAGAGGTGAAACTCAGAGAAGTCTTTTGAAGTTTTCTTGAGAGGGTCCCAAGCTCCCAGTACCTGAAATAGGTTCTGAGCATTTAGTGGGATTATTAAGTAGTTGGCAGAAATGGCTCTTACTTGCCCCTCAATAAACTTTCAGATTTGGTTCAGAAATGACCAAGAACTTCGAATGTTGTTTTTCCTGTCTCTGACTGGATTCTTGACAGATAGCAATGTAAAAAATCTTTCCAGTTTTGGGTTAATCAAAACACTACAGTGGTGGTAAAAATACACCAGGATAGAAGTGAATCACCACTATGGCTGCAGTAGTCAGATGGGGTTAGAGCATGGCTTAGAGCTCTGCAGGTCTTTAGCACCATCGTGTATCCTCAATGACCTATTTTTTTACTGAATACCAGGCAAGCGATTAATCACTACAGACAGGCAAGGTGGGAAAGAGATAAAGAGAGGGAGAACTGAACATCCTGTTAAACATCTCATGAAATCCTGTCCTTGGCATAAGCCAGCAAATTCTCCTGTGGACAAGAGAAAACCTGTGGGGGAAACTCCCAGCTCTGAAGAAAAAAGAATATTCCAAAGGATATTGCCTCTCCTGTCTTTTCAAACCAACCTCTACTATCCAGGATGGGTGCCTCATCTGTCCCTGCTCCCCCAGCTGGACAGACAGCCTTTTCTCATCAACAGCTAATACTCCTGAGTTGACTTGAGGCAACATATGAAATACATGCTGCAGTCAGCATTCAGAGCACACTGATGGTTCAACTTGGGGTTATGACAGTTGCACAAAAAAACCCCCTTCTGATCTTATTACAGTAAAAGTAAAACCAAAGAACCCCAAAAGGCAATAGCTGAAAATCGTATCTGCAGAATGAATCTTAAAATAATTTTGTTCACACAGTTAAGCACCTAAAAATGGTATTAGCAGTTGCAAGACTACCTGCTAATATTTGCCCTTTTACACAAAAATTAGGATCCTGACTTTGTTGTTTTGTTTTGTTTTGTTTTTTTTTTTACTATTTTTACATTGAAGTCTTACCCCATTAATAGTTCCCAATGGAAGGAAAAAAAAAAAAAAAAGAAAAAGAAAAAAAGAGAGGGAAGAATGAAGACCATATAAGTAATAAACTATCTGGCGCTTTCTAATTGCTGTGTACTTGGGTTTTCCTGGTTAATGCCTTTTTAATGTTTCATTTGTGCAATGTGCTCTTTAATAAAACATTTAATGAGATTTCATATATAATAAATATGTCTAAATATTAGCAATGAAATAAATTTTGCTAACACGGTTCTTTTTACAAGTACTGCCAAACTGCGGTATTAAGGATTTTGAAGAAAGAAAAGTATAACAAACATCAACAAATACAAAATACAAAACTATCATAGCATCTGAATGCCAGAGAACTTACTTTCTTCAAAAATTTTCTTAAGAAATATTTATATCGATAGTATAACAGTACTGGTTTTCATTTAAAGGGAGACTAGTTTAAAATACTTTAGTAAAAGCTAATACAAAGACAAAATATGCTTTTCCCATGATAAATTAGCTTTAATACAAAAGTAACTCCAGATGGCACTGTTGTCTTACATGAAAAAGGGATACCTGAAATGGTGAAAATTTGTTGCAGGGATTTTCCACCTGGCTTACTGCAGCTTTCTTAAAAATCACATGGTGAGAGGTGCCTTTTTGATTACACATCAACATTGCCATTATATCAATTGTGTGTTTGACAACTGGTGCTGGCAGCTTTAAATGGGAAAGCTCAGTTTTCAAATTGCTTTAAGACTAGTTCACGACCAGAAAAAGATTCAAAGATTGAACGTTGTTTTTTCCAAAATAGTTACCTATAGTAAGCCCTCCAGATAAATATTGCTGTTAATAGCACTACATAAAATAAATGCTAAGTAATAAATACCGTAAGTGTTGGTGTTTGAACTTTATGATATATGTTGTTTTTAAACCCTGTTGGTGGCCTGAGCAACCTATTGGTATCCTGGCACAGAGACGTCCAGTTAATATAAACTATGAAATGGATTTGGGTTACTTTAAAAGGTGACAATCATGAGAGGACACAGAAATCACAACACTTAAAAAGAATTCTAATAGAAAAGTGCTTGTTATCGTTGACTGTGGCTTGAATATGCTTGACTGCAAATGAGCTAACGCATCAGTATACATGGAGAAGGGAAGCCTTGAACTAGGATACTTCTACCATGATCTAAAACATAAGAATACTCATGACACTGACAAGCTTCAGTAATAACAGCTGAGAACTAGTGTAGAAATTCAAGAAATTAAGTGACTTCCTTTGACCTGCAGTTTTATAGACCATGGGGAAGCTGTATGAAAGGACACATATCAGTAGCATGACCGGTGTGCTGAGTGCAAGCTGCTACTATGTAGATGACTCAGATAAGACAATGTAATAGGATGTCTACTGTAACAAGCAATTGATCATTAAAGGGGAAAAAAAAAAAGGAGAATAAATGGAGTCATCTAGGAAGAAAATATGATATTGTGAAGAATGGAACAAACTAAAAGCAGATGAAATCACCACTAAAAAAAAGCTGTTTACAAGCCTGTAAGGCTACATGGCATAGCTCCTCAAATATTATTAAAACTGACTAGGGACTATAGTAAATCAACAAGATATATCTTTGCAAACTTCTGTAATGGTAGCTGAAAAAAGACTGCAAGAATCTCAAATGTTGCACTCAAAACCAATAAATGAAATAATATATGTCAGCAATTACTGCTGATGAATCTAACTTCAGTCCAGGGTAATAGAAATTAAAAAACAAAATATGACCAGACATTTAAAAAGGATTATGTAACCAGAGTAAGAAGTGAGAAATACTGCTAATAAATAAGGATCAAATCTTCCTAGGAAATTTAGGGATATTAGCAAGTGTACATATATGAGGAAGGATAATGTAAATTATTTCTCCTTATCTCATATTTTAAAAGTTGAATTATAGAACTTCGATGTTAATGATACAGGAAATTGACTGAATTGTGGAAAGCAGTATTTTAGGTCCTGCAGGTTAGAGAACAGGAGAGTCAGCTGCATGTGTGCGTGTATGTGATGGCCTGCACCAGCATCTGGAGTAGGACTGCAAGCTCAGGAGCTCATGTGGGATCCAGGGTCCAACCACTCAACAGACTAGGTGTCTAAATCCAGCTGTGATCAGTGATCTGTGTGGCTGGCAATGTGTACGTGTGCATATGTAGCGTGTATATATAGCATGTATGTGTGTTCTGTGTGCGTGCACCTGATGGGGCTACATCTTCAGCCTCGCTAATGGTTGGATCTGGGGATGTGGAGTGGCAGCAGCTTCCTCTCTCGAGCTGTTGGATACAGCATGATAAATTTTCCTCTAACATAATTAAGATCTAAATCATTCTGTGACAGCCCCAATGGTAGAAGAAGCAAATATGAAACATTTATCTAACTTCTAGTATGCTGACTAGTATTCTAACTGCTTTTAATATGTGTTGGGTTTTTTCTGTCCCTTCTGTAATTTCTTTGTTCCTTCCTGGCTTGAATACACAGCCTGTACTCAGGACCTTTCCTAATCTTGCCTCCCGTCTAAATTGTTCTCTTAGCAGTACAGAGGTAACACGTATCCCAAACCAGGCCTTTTTCCCCCCTTGTGAGTGCATTTTCTTAAATTATCCACAGGCATGTTTCTCTAGTTTCAGTAGAAACTTCCGTGTTTGGATGTACGTTGTCAGGGCACTGTGCTTTTATACTCTTACTCATCTGCCTTTCTGACTGTAGAAGCAATCAAACTTTTACAGCTGTTCCAGAACCCTACCTAAAGTTGAGCTCCAAGAAGCTCAGGTAAATTTTGCAGTGTATTCTCCTTTTTCTTTATAACTTGTGAGCTGGAGGTATAGAATAATGCAATCAAACTGCATTTCTATGAACCACAGAACATAGAGCTCTATTGTGTAATTATTTCAATCAAGCAGTGAATCAAATAAAAAATGTCGTATGGTCTTGGCTTGTAGCAATATAACTTTTTTTTTTTTTTTTTAAACAGTAACATGACGCATTTGACTAAATACATACTTAGATTGACCCACCTTTGATTTCATTTTTCTCCAATTCTTTCAGTTCCTGAACAAACAGAGACTGACTCTCAGTAAGTGGCCAGCTATTGTACAACACCAATGCTTGTATGATATACTTGTGAGACTGTGAAAGAAAATGCAGAACATTAACATGCTGAAGACTTAACTAAAGTAAGTACTCAAAAGCCCTGAAATTAGTAAATGGCCAGCTACTGAACTCAGCAAATAAAACATATAATAAATTTACAAGCTGGCACATTACAGTATTCACAAGAAGCTTTAAAAAATAGTGTTAATTCCACAGATTTTATTTTAATTCCTGTGAAATTGAACAACTACTCATGTGTTTATCAAGTGAAACTAAACTGGGCTATACAATAAGGAAATACATTTGTTTGAGATTTCCATGAAATTTTCCTATATATGCCATGTGCTAAAACAAAGACTTTTGCCTTTGATTTTAAGACCTACTACAGGGCTTTGAACCCTAATGCTATCACTCAATAATATCTTAATTTGAGTTAGAGGTGACAGGGTCCATGGGTTCTTTTAAACACTGTCTACACTGAACAGGAAATTATTATTTTTAAAAATTGTTGTCCAAATTCTAAAGCCAGTTCTGAGTTGAAAGGAACTTATTTATCTTTTTAAATTTATTTTTTTTTTTCCCCCTTGGAATACCTTGTTGCAGTTGAACTCAATTGTCAGGAAAAATCACAGTGAGAAACACTTGGACACAGAGAAACAAGAACTACTTTAAAAATAGATGTTATTTTTTTATAAGACAGACAAATAACACTAGGTGAAGTCATGAAAACTCCAAGGTTTTGACATCCCTCTCCAAGAAACTTGGCTAAGTAGCAGCTATTGTGTCTGTGCTTCTAAAGCTTTCAGCTGACTAGCAACAGGTATCTCTCTGGTAAAACTATTAAAGATAGCCTTATTTTACAGCATATTTTAAAGAAAACTCATACTGAAGCATCAGAAGTTTAACTTCATTACCAGTAGTGTTGTCCCTTAGCTGATAGTTATGCTGTACTTGAATTTGATTTCGCAAATGATGAACATTTAAAGACTGAATATATTACTTTGATGTGAAAACAAAAAATGACACCTAGTTATTTGGTTATTCTTATATGCACATTATCTTTTCTCCATAGCCTCATTCAGAAGCTACAAACAATCTTTGGATTCCTGTTCTTGCCTCAGGATATCAGATCTCCACACATACCAAAAGAATTACCAATACCCCTTCCCACTCTTCCCACACACCCCCCGCCCCCCCCCCCCCCTTTTTTTTTTCTCCCCCATATCCAAATGTTTTAGAACGTCTTACTTGCTGTGGACTTCCATCATTATTTTGAAAGTTTTCCAAGAGGAAAGATTCATCTTCTAATACAGATAGAGATCCTGCCTTGAGAGAAGTTTTGGACTCCTTTGAAACTGAAGTATGGCTTTTTTTTTTTGATCCTACAGTGTCTGATTCCTTCTTTGTACTATGACTAATCTGGGTTTTACTTGCTGCAAGATGATAAAAAATGTCATTGTTAATTTCCATAAGTTCTATGAATTATTGGTATGAGGTAAACAGATGCCCCTAGAAACTGTAAGAATTTAGTCAATTTTCTCATGCTGTATTGTGCTCACAGGGTCCCAATTAAAATTATGCTTATTTCAAATACTCTCTTGATTTCATTCTGCATGTAAATCACAGATTTCTTCAAAGTAAATAATGAGAAAATTGAAAGACTGTATATATACCTGTTGTTACTGTTTATAAAGCGTGCAACTTTTTCTCCCCTAAGCCCCATACTTCTTTCCTGCACTAACCACCACAGCACTACATATATAGTATACATTACGCAATACAGATAGCCTCGTACTGCTACTTCCTGTAGTTAACAGAGAGGTGAGCTCCTCTCCAGTAGGTCTGGTTTCTGGGCTTTGGGAATTTTGCACTGCCCTCTGAAGGAGTCTTTCTCTATCTATGAAGGTAGGTGGGCTTCAAGGGAGCTTGGTTTCTTCAAACTATAATTAGTTTTCACGAATGCCTCACTATCCTCCTCTCTCTCTCTCTCTCCTAAATCTGAAAAGCATAAGTATTGAAGAATTCTACAATGGTTTGCCCAAGGGATGATTCTGCCATGAAGATAACTCAACTCACAATGGTGGAAAGATTCATTGCACTCCTGATGGAAAGATGTCTTGGGCAAGTTCCCAGTCATGCACACCGAAAATAGTAGCTCTAGCAATGGTCACCAGGTGGTGCTGTGACACCAAATTTCTCTTCCTACTGCAGACATGACTATTCAATCTTGTTTTTTCCTAAGCAAAGCTCTGCCTAGAAGGAACTCGTAACTACCTGGATTCAGGTTCAAACAAATTTCTAAATGAGATTTTGATACCTTGAGACTGGATTTTATCAGATTTCTACTATGGAAAATAAAAGGATTATGAGAATTCACTTGTCCATTTATGCTAGAGGAGTGTTGCTCTTGTATCAATAAAACAAGCTGCACTTGCAACTTGTCAATAAGTAACTCCTTTATTGGCAAGCGAGTGTTCAAGGTCCAAGTCATTTGCTACATCTCAGAAGAGGTAAATATATTCAAAATCAATTGACTGAATGTTGTTTGTGAGCTATAAAAGACATTAATAAAACAGCTGTGACCGGAGATGAATTAATATATTGTGGGTGGGAAAATGGGATAATGATTTATTGGTGATGCTTGCACAATAATTTCACTTAAGAATACTTCTGTCAACACAGTGATCAATCCTATGAGAGGCAGAACACGTGCAATACTTTAATAGGTCTTGAATCTGAGGATTGTGCCTTGCTTAACTGACAAGTGTGGTGCTAATGGTACAGCTGTGGTTTCTATCATTCCTGTTCCGTGAAAACACACTTTTTAAGAGAACAATTGGAGACTGATAGCATGAATCTTGTATTGAATGTTGATCGTACAAATGCCCACCTCAATTTGGCATTAATATTTATGGAATTTCCTATATAGTTATTGTACAGGCCACATTTTCCTAAAACTTTTGACAACAGCAAAGAAACTTTCTATTATAATGCCATAAATTGTACCTATAGACACTTGGCAGGTTGGGTAATACGATACCATCAAATTGGTTATACTGAGTACATTTCATAATCTTTTCATTTAGTTTGGGTGCTTGGAAAGATCTGGAACACTTACACAAAATGTCTTTGTGATATACAGGCTGCATATAGATAGGAGAAGAATTTCAATGTTAAGGCCACTTGGTCTAGCGTTGTAAAAATAATAGTAACAGTAAAAAAATAACAAACAGGGACAACTTCTCAGTAATTCCTTCCAAATTCCTTCCAGCTCTTTGTACATTCACATACACTTAAATGGCATTAGAATATTCATTTCACTTTCAAATACAGTCTAAAATAATCTAAAGTCAGTTTGCCAGGTCTAGAAACTCTTTTAAATTCCCTTTGAAATAAAGTACCTTTCATCACCACTTTTTCCAGCTAGAATTCACTGGCTCCACTGCTGAATAGGAACCTGATTTGACAACCTTCCTATTTTCAGTCAGGTTGATATAACAGATATTTTATTGAATGATTCACAATGGATTAAAAATAATTTTAAATTAGCATAAGTTATTTGTATCACAGCACATATGAATAACAGATGAAAGCCTAATGTGTGCGTCTGATTTCTGAGGATATCTTGAAAAGATCTTCTAACCTATGTCCCTTGCTAGTCCAGCAAAGACAAAATGTCCCTCTTATTCTGCCCCATCCTGTCCCTTCCAGCATCTGTTGGAACAAATTTCTCTTCTCTTTCAACCTAACTGTGCCTTTTAAGTTATTTAAGTCTTCAGACTATGATCTTTGCCAACAAGCTAGTTTCCTGAAAGTTTAATCTTCCACTTTACTGACGGTAACTTGGGAATTTATTTCAAGTATTTGTGGTGCTTACCTTAATCTCAGCTATTTTACAGCTTTCCTGATTCTGTTTCCACCAGTCTACCATTAAGTTTACTAATCCATTCCCACATTCCAAAAGCAGTAACCAAATATAGCTACTGATTATCTTGGCAGCTCAGTCACAGAATCATGACAGCTTCTCCATGTCTTCCTTTAAACCACAACATTGTCAACTGATGAATCACACTTTGAGAGCATGGTCTCCATAGTGTTTATTTTTACATTTCTGATAATAACAAGGTGCAGTTGAGAAAGAAATCAAAATGTTTCACAACCATGATTAAATTAGTTTTTTGGGTTTTTTTTTTAAGCTACTAACAATTTTTCCCACAGAGCAATTGAAATGTAGATAAAACAGTTTTTCTAAAGGATCATGTTAGAAAACTACACTGTTCAAAATATTGGAGATGAGCACATGAAATACGATGCTATTTTGGGCTTTAGTGAAGCAATAAACCAGTATTTGAACAATTTCTCTTTGCCTCAGGTTCTGTATATGCTCAAACGGGCAGAAACTGGTTGATTTATGGAAGATTTATTGTTTTAAAGTCTTCATAAAAGGGCTGAAGACTTCAATATCTTACAACATTGATGTATAGTGGTGTCCAAGGAGAGTACAGTAGCTGACTTGTTTGCTTATAAACAGCTGCTTTATTTAAGCAAACTTGTAATGCTTATGAAGAATATACATTTTCAAAATTAAAACCATGAAACCCAAAATGAAGAATTCAAAATAGTCTTACAAATAAAAAATAAACAGCTTGATTAAGAAGTGAAGTATATAGAAAACAAGGAAACAAATTAAGATTATGAAAGAAGTTAAGATAGCATGGCAGCAGCAACTAAAATCTATTACATATAACAAATGCAGTGGAAGCAGGTAGCAGGTTCTTCATTTTTGTCAAAAATGACCTGGGCACTACAGGGAAAATTGTTGAAAATATACCTAAGAATTATGTACCTCATTAAGCTGCATTTCTTGCTTCTGAACAGTAAAATTAAACACTACTTCAAAATCAAATGTCAATCAACTGGCTGAGTGTACTTTCAGATGAGAATATTTTCATTCCAGTTTTGGTTTAGCTTCATTAGTAGCCAAGTCCCAATGTTGTCAAACAATAAAAATGCCAGTAACAAACAGCTGATGTCTGACTAGCTCTTGAACACAGAGTTTGGCAGAACTCGAGCTTCTGAAAGCCTGGAAGTGAAGCAGGGAAGAGGATGTGCAGATAACCTAACTCTGTCCTCTAGAGTGTGCAGGAAGTTACCTCACTACATCAGAGGTGGATGATGGCAGAGCATTGTGACAGTTACAAGCTGAAGGCTCTCTCTGTTAGGTCCAGTTGTAAATGAATATCTGTTTATTTGGACAGCACATCCAAGGAAACTGGATCGTGTATCATTAAGAAAAAAAATAAGCTTTTAAAACTTAACTATGAACTGATATCACAGGATCACAGGAGGATGAGTGGTCTTGCCAGAGGCTGGAAGACACCTCTGAAGATCATTTAGTTTAACCCCATTGGTAAAAGCAGGGTCAGCTAAGGCAGGTTGCTCTCGGCAATGTCCAGCTGGGTTTTGATTACCTTCATGGATGAAAACTCCAATACCTTCCTGGGCAGCCTGTTTCAATATGTGACATCCTGAGAGTAAAAATGAAACAAAACCAAACAACTCCCCTTCCAAATAACCTTTTCTAATGCTTAAATTGTATTTTCTACATTTCAGTTTGTGTCTGTCACCTCTTGTCTTGTCACTGGGTGCCACTGAAAAGAGTTTGGCATAATTTTCTTTACCTCCCTGCCCCTTTATTTACACGCTGCCAGGCTTGGGCATACAGTGGATTCAGAGCAGTAGTTTGGTGGACTGCATAGAGTCAGTTTTAACTGATGCCAGCTGGATTTTTGTTTGGTACAATTACTAGTTTCAAAGTACTTTGAGAAAATACATGAAATTTTAGCATACTTATGAAGGGTGACCTTTGAATACACACTGGTTCTCACCTTTAACAAAAGCTGAGTTGACAAGACTGCAATGTAATGAATGGCAATACAATTAAAAAAAAAAAAAAAAAAAAGAAGAAAAAAGAAAGAAAGAAAAAGAATTTTCAGCAAAATTATCAGATTCAACCATTCAACCAAAAATTAGTGAGGAGCTTGCTGTCACTTTCAAATATATTTGTCTCAAAATAAAATTTGTTCAAATTCAAGTATCCTCATAAGGGATAACTTTTTCTCAGTATTTCAGTTGCTATCATAAAGAATTGCAATAGTATAATGGGCATTTATGAGCTTTGCAAGTCTGGGGCAAGTAGCTCCTCCTTCAGTGTCCTCTATTTTTTTTTAATATCATGGTGAATCTGTAGCATAAGTAGAGTAAAAAATTGTGAGTAGCAACACAAAGCACAGCACTGTAAGGGCTCCATCTCAGCCAGACCCAATACAATTACAAAGCAAGACTAAAAGGCAAAGGAAGAAAATAAGGCTGGACACCAAGTTTCGATCAATATTTTTGGTACCTTTCCTCATTGCTGAGGACCAAAGACTCCTGTTCATTGCTCAAAAATGTAGATTATTTCACTTAATCATAAAGCAATTCTGTAAATCACAGAAAAAGTAGGAACAAAATAATATTTTATGTGTTTCCCTAAAGTTACCGTATATCCCTCAGTGAATAAAATTATCAAATACAGAATACAATACTTACAGTGGGAACTCAAAATGGTTTCATTACTCAAGAAATAAAAAGCAGGGATGACTGCATGGCCCTTTCCAGTGACACTCACAATTTCTTCCTCATTATCTAGGACTTGTACTTTAATGAACACATCTGGTTTAGAGGTTTGTACTTGTACTGTAGCGATATGTGATACTCTGACTTTTACTGAATACCTAAAGAGGAAGAAAAAAATTATAGCAATATGAGTAACTATACTAGATCATTCTTTTCCTGCAAGTACCTAAATATTGTGCTGGCCTGAGAGTGAACACTTAAAATTGAGTTTGTAGTCAATTGTTTTTCTGCAATCTGATGGGCTAAGCTTCCTGTACCAAATTTTAGTGCAGTCAAGCCATGATCAAAGTAAGTGATGCTGCAAAAAAAATGGGTGGTCTTGTCATTTCTTTCTTTTTTTTTACTGCCTTAGAGAATGTCCAGATATACATTTTCATCATGTTGTACTAATATTTGTTGAAAAACATGATTAACTAGACGACTGAACTGTTTTAATTAAAAAGTAACCAAGCCAAAGAAAAAAAAGTAAGATTTCCTTTCAAAAGGATTGAGCTATCTCATTTGGAGGCAGCTGCTACTCCAGGCAACCAAAAACACTGTGGAATAAAAAGATTCTAGAATTAGAGTCTTAGGGTGAAATTTAAATAATATTTTTGTTGTGACTCATAACTTTATATATTACTTGCTTTTTGTCCATAAATTCAAATTGTTAAACTAATCTCAGCAAGCAAATAAACAAACACCACCAACCACCACCCTGAGCTCAGCACATTTGGAGTAAAAAAAATATACAAGTATTTAAAAATATTTTTTAAAGATGGTCAAAATCAGAGGGGAAAAAAAAAGGAAAAAAAAAAAATCATCAAGGAAGAGAGAGTTTATAGAATTTGACTGTGCTTGTTATATTTCCACTACGTGTTTTTTTTCATTTACATTGAACCCAATTCCTCTTGTTGAATAGACTTCTATCTCAAAAATAACACATTGATTTGAAATATTGATACAAATTGTCAGGAATCAAAATGTTGTAAATTAACCTTCAAAATACATACATGTAATAAGCTCTAATCATGGGGCCTATTTTAGTGCAGTGTATAGCCTTTTGTATAAAAACTTAAGTATACTAATTTAGTCAGGGTCAGTTTTGAACTCAAATTCAGCTCAGATAAACGAATCTTAATAAAATTAAATAAATTTTTAAAATATTAATAGCAATGATTGTACTTTTATTACATATGTTGTCCTAAGTGAATCTGCATGCAAAAATAAAATTTATATAGATTTTGCTGCCAACACTGCAAGATGGAAATTGGTCTGATATATAAGAAAAGAAATTGCTATATTTCTGGATTTTATTTCAACCTTTATCTGAATAGTTGAAAAAAATAGATCAAACTTTATATCTCCTCCTCACCTGTAAAATCTCAATTTTAATACATATTTAATCCCCTAAAGTACTACAGAATTTCAATAATTGACTTATGGATAAGATTTCAAGACACTGATAGTCCATAAAATTTAGATATTTGCTTTAATACTTTCCCCTTTGAAGAAAGAGGAAAGAATATACTTTTCTGTCAGAGATGATCCATATAAAAAGCAGAATTTAATCATTTTTCTCTTAATATTTACCTGAACATTACATGCTTGTCATTGGGTAGGTAATACTCTTTAATTTCTTTAGTAGTATAGACATTATTTACAGCCTCACGAGAGAGAAATGGGAGTGGACTATGAGAACCGATGAGTCGGAGCTTCCATCTTCCAGCTGGCACAGGACTGTCACCAATACGTGCTTCAGCCATAAACGTGTATCCTTTCTGAAAGGAGAAAACAAGTCATTTTTACTTGGAAATAACACTATTCAAAATGCACTTTCTAGTATTAGAAAAATCAAATAGAAAAGTAATAAAAAATTCAACTTAACTGATAAGCCTAAAGCAGATTTATCTACTCTTTATGAATCCTAATAAGACGAATATGAGAAACAAGAATATAATATAAAATGTTTCAAAATTTGATTTTTCATTTGAAAAAAAGATGGCAATATGAATATGATTACTTGAAAGGCAAGGGCAGAAAAATGGGATATAATGACTGCAATGGTCAATCGCAATGTAACAGGGAAAGTCAGGATTAAGTCCTTTCTTCAAATTCTCCAAATTAGCCCTACCAACTTGCTATTTCAAACACTAAAGTTTCATTTTCAACCCAATAAATAGTCCAGATGAAAATTTTTTGAAATATTTCCTCTCTTGGCAGTCTTCCACTAAATTTCAGGTTTTTTAAAAAAATCAATACTTACCAGTAAAAAAGCATTGTTGAAAAATTCTTATAATAAATACGGTTGTGATTTCAGAACTATCCAACAATGCAGGGTTGCAACTTCAGGACTACTGAATATTTAGAATGGAAGTAAAATTAATGATTAATGATTCTAATTTGTGTAATTGTAACTGTAAGACACTTCATACCCTTTAATAACTACAAGGTAATAGCAACCATTCAAAGCAATGATTCAGGAGAACTCACTGATTTAAATATCTGTTTAAGCGTATTGTTACAGTTCCTCCTATTCTTAACAAGTACACTTGGTAACTGAGAGGGATTTAGCCAGATATTCAACTGCTTTCTGACAGCATGGTGTGCATGAGAAAAACACTAATATCTATTTAAAAATATAAGGTTCTGCAATCTTATTGTTCACTACAAACAGGCAGAAAATTTAGACTCAAGATTAAAAAAATCATCTGTCTGGGCACTTTCTGAACACTATAAGGTTTTAGAAAGCATAATAACCTCATTTTGTGACTGATAAGGACACAGAGTAATCATCAGTCACTACTGAGAAATAAGCAAATAAATCTAGACAACACAATCAGATTTACATCTCTTTCTTAAAAACCTTTGAGAGGTTTCATTGCCTTCTTAGATATCTTGTTACAATTTGCAGTCTCTAGAACCCAAAAGAGTCGTTTCCTAATATACCACCTAAACTACCTTTTTGGTAAAGATGATTTCCTATGTTCTTCTATGACTAGTCAAGAAAAATAACATCAGTGTCCTTGCTCGAATAGACTTCCATTTTCTAAAATAAATATGTTGTTAGTGATGATTTCTTAACCGCTTATCTTCATTGGTCGGATGCAGCTTGAGGAATGCTTATCTCTATCATTTTCTACAATATGTTCAAAAGACTTGTGAATAATAGAGTAGAATTAAACAAACAAACAAACAAAAGAAACAAAAAAAAACCCAAACAAAAAACAACCATACCAAACCAAACAAACGAACAAAACCACCAAACAATGACAATGTATCAAACATAAAACTAAAACAAACTGTATCCAGCAGTAGGAATAATTACTGTGGAAAAGAAAATTTAATGGAAAAAAATTCCAAATAATGCAAAGCAAGTAGCTAGTATCTATCTAGATTGTAATGTCTGCAGAAAGATGACAGACATTATTGCTACTGTGCAGATTTTATTGTTATTGGCGATCATCCTGAAATGAACTTTAATGTGTTCCAGGAGTGTCTCTGCAGCAGAATAAATATATCTGTAGATAGGACTTCTTTTTAGCTCTATTGTAAATTGCTGATTCATAGTTTTGAAGCAGAACAACTAACTGGTAGTTTTATTTTTTAAAAAAAAAAAAAAAAAAAAAAAAAGGAAAGAAATATATAAAAGGACTCTTTTATTGTAATAATGTGGACATTTTGGAATTCAGGCATACTGTATAAATTCTTGCTTGACATACTGCATAATTGACTATTTTTTACAAAATACTATTAAAATGAAATAATACCATTGTATTCTGTTTCATAATAATTGCATGATGCCTGTCAAAACATCAATAGAACATTCAATAGCTTTTGCATGTCCACTGAAACACTAACAAACCATTTACAAAGAAAACATGCTAAATTGTACAGTATAAGGTTATATTCTTACCAAGAAACACAGTAGCTGTGATTAAAAATGTAACAAGAATATGCAGATAAATAGAGCACACCTGCACTTGTAAACCAAAATCACTCTTTATGATACTAACCACATTTAATATTATAAAATGTGAGTAATGAGATGAGAGAATAATAACAAAAATATCTGATTTAAATTGGGACTTTTTCAATAAGGAAGTTACAGGAATAAAATAAAAAGGGCCATTTTCATTAGTTAATAACAGAATCACTGAGGCTATCATGCTGTACTCATGAAAAAAATATTATAGAATGTTCCAGGTACCACATAGCAAAACAAGCATTTCAATATTAAAACCACTGTACTGCTCAAAGTGTTGGTAAGATCTTATTTGTGTACAATTTTGGACATCTTTATTCAAGAAAGATATTTTAAATGGGAGGAGGTCTGAGACAGAGTTAGTAAATTCAGGGAAATAGAAAACTGCCTTACAAGACAGAGCTAGATAGCTGGATCCTACTAGGCAGGACAAATGCTGAGATAGAATCCAAAATAAATCTGAGTTTGTGATTGTTCTTTTCATAATCTGTCACTTTCCTGAAAAGCAGTAAGTAAGTAATGTTCACCACTGAGATTTCTTTTTGCATCCTGCCACTTGCCACTGTCAGACTCCAAACTGAATTTTCCCGTCTGGTGGAATCCACAACCAGTCTCTGAGGATCCCAATTTATTTTTGAGAGTTTGAAGAGCTTGTCTGCAACCCTTATTTTTAAAGCATATTCCTTCAGCAGTAGGCAGCCCTTGCCTATCACAGTCGGTTAATACTCACTATAGACACTAGATTAAGAAAGTTTATTCCAGTGGAAAAAAAAAAAAAAAAAGATGAAATTGGAAGTAAAGTTACAAAAGAAAGAAAACTAGTCCTAGTGTTAGACTGTAACTGACATCAAGTCCTTGTTATTGACAGAAGAGACTGAGAAGGCTAAAATATAAACCTGTCTTCACTAAAAGGTCAACCGTAAACATGTGGCTAGAGTCGTGAATATTAGGGGTAATATTAAAGAGGTAAGAGGCAGGCCAGAATATGAAAAGAAGTAATAAATGAACTTCTGAACGGTCTGAAGGTTAAATAACTGGTTAAAACAATTACAAAACTTTTAAATTATGTTTGATAACTGATGGAGGACAGATAAGGTGTTGAAGACTACAGAAATGCAATGGTGTGGTTTTTTTAGATGGACAAAGATGTCTAGAAAATTACCAGTTAGCGTAACTCCAATGGCTGAAAACATCATGAAATAACTCATAAAATGAACTCCTTGCAACTCCCACAACATAGCAAAAAAGACTGCGAAACCCAAGCCCTATCAAACCGATCAAGCTTCCTTCTATAGGAAAGCACACTATGGGAACGAAAGAGACACATGACACTGTCTTCAATCATTCTTCTAAGCCTAAGGAAATGTTGTCATAATGAAGAAACTAGGGTGACTGTTAAACAATCACCTCCAGAAAGCACATATTGATGTCTCCTTTTGGAAGAGTGGGATGCAATCAACAAGATTTCAAAGATCTAACCTGAACCTGATTCCATTTGGTATTTTTATTAGTAATGTGGATGGTGGAATGGAGAACATATATGTTTAATTAGCTGTTACCACAAGCTAAGAAGGATTGCAACTTTAGAGGAAAAGAAAATAAGTATTCAAGATTGTTTTTAACTAGGGAAATGGTCTGAAAAAAATCCAACCAACCAAACAAACCAAAAGCACATTAAAATAAGTGGTGAAATATGCTATATTTAGTCAAGAATAATAAACTACATGCTTCAGTTATTCAGGAAAGCACCTAGGTTTACAGAAGTAGCTAAGTTAACAATGGTGTTGCAAAAGAGGCCAAACATCACAGCTAGATATCTAAGCAGAATTAAAGCCCAGAAGACATATAAACTAACCATTTTTTGCCCATCATTTTTATGGCCTTAGTCCTTATGTCCTTAGTGCAAAGTTTACTGTGCTCAGTGTTGTGTGTGATAAACAAGAAAAAAACAACAGCAGTTGGAAAGAGTCCAGAGGACAGAGTGATCAAGAATGTAGAACATGTAACTTCCATGGAAAGACTGAGCAAACTGTCTTCTTTAGCCTGAAGGTAAAAAGGCAGGAGGATGCCAAGTTGTGATAATTATTTAACAACATAGTTATTTCTTTAGAAGCAATTTCTGACAATGCATCTGAGGTACCACACAGGCTCTGAGAGGGAGCATATCTAAAGCCAGATTTGGCATCAGTGCTGCAATTATCATTAGCACTTGAAGATCCATGTTAATTTAATTTTTGGAAGCATGACTTTAAAAAGGCTATTCAAACCTCATTCTTAGTTTGGCCCCTGACTCTTGAAGGTTGTTCTGTCAGATGGACAGCGTCAGTGGCAACTAGATGGCCACTGAACAGCACAGCCCAGGGAAGTTGGATGATATTCCTTCATTTAGTGATATTAACAAATATCAAAGATAATTAAGGCTATTCTTTCACTGTAAAAGCTTTAGCACAGAAGCAGATCAGTGATAGTCTCTTTTCAAACTTGCTACTATAACGACACATTGCTAAATAGAACATTATGACATAGCTGAAAACATCCACAGAATTTGGGCAATTGTTACTATTATTAAAATTATACTTTTCACAACAATTCTTTGCATTTACCTTATTTCTGGGATAAACATGAGGTGCCACTTTGAAGAAGACATGTGGCATTTCCTCCAGTGTGTCATTATCAACAACATGAAGTCTACAGGAAGGGATAGTGGTATATACCTTTGGCACTATAAGCATGTCTTCTGGAAAAATAAATATTTCTCTAAAAAAAAAAAAAAAATTGAAATTATTTTCAGGAACAAAATGAGTTGTAGAACACAAAGTAAAAGCATCCATTAGAATTTGAGGAAAATAGACTTACGTAAAAAAGGTTAGGGAAAAAACACAGTGTATCAATATTATTTCCTCATAAGAGTTATATAGGGCTGTATGAAGCTCACCTAAAAACCACAAACCATGCATTTGGTGGCTGATCAGCATATGTTACAGTATAGTCAGCGAAAGAGATTTTACACCATTCATCTTCATAACAAGGATACTTTTCAACTGACCCACAGTTTCTTTTAAACATTTCTCTGAAAAGCAGAAAACAATATAAATATTTATATCTAATCAGGAGGTCACATATATCTTGACTTTAATTTATGCTAATCATGAAGAACACTGCTTTCTGCATGAAAGTAAAACAATAATATCAAATGTGTTACTAATATTTCTCTAATAGCTGTTCAAAAAAATAATAAATCAGGCAGGGTTTAGCTGTTTTAGAGCTAATGGTCCATAAAGGCCAATACTTCCATACAAATATTTCTGTCCATGAGTAGAACTGCTTCTATACCCCCAAATATTTTTTTTAAATATCAGTTAGCATAACTTCCATTTATTTATATTAAACTGTCATCTTAAAACTGTGGCATCATTAGGAGATTAAAACCCCCTTTATTTCCTTTTAAACCTTTTTTGAACAGGAAGGGAATAAAAGCAAAATCAAATAAATTTAAAATGGTATGGAACACATACACACAGGAAGGAACCTAAGACTGTGAATTCAGAACTTATTTGTAAGTTAAATAAGCTTGCAGGTGTTATGAAATTCTGAGAAATTAGAGCTAACCTCACTGGCACCTATGATTTTTTATTTATCATATGCAGTATCAAAATTTAATCTTCCTTTGGACAAAGCAATGTGAAGACCAGCATACAAAATTCACTATTACATGAACAGGTTGTCAGGTAAAGGGCAGAAGAAAGAGAACTGGTCTCACTCCATCTTTTGGACCTTGCAATGTTTTTCACTGGGGATTATGCGTGAAAATAAACCTACACAGCAGTAATGGAAAGGATATCCTTCTCCCTGCCACTCCCTCTGTCTTGCACTATTCTTTAACCACCTGCTTTTTGCATAAGTTAGGATAGTAAGGATAGTCTAAAGGAACCTCACAACATCCGTTTTCAGTGATAGCTGTCTTCTGCGTCAAATACGAACAAGTTCAAGTTGTTCAGCTGCAATAGTTTTGCCCACAAAATTTGGACAATGCTACTCTGATATTCTGTTATTCCTATATAGCAAACAGAATTACAGAAACAATCTCCACATTCATGTTTTTAGGAATTATAATAGCCGACCTTGACATCTAATTAAGGTGAGTCACAGAATGGATGCAAATATTACCAGAAGTAATTTTAAACAGAGCAGTTTGATATCTTAGCCCATGCAGCTCTGTAAAGGTTCCTTCCACCACTGATAAACAACCCACGGAGACAGAAAAAGTCCCTCAGAAACCTCATTTTTTTAATTCATTGAAAATTAGACTAGGGACAAACATAGATGAGCTTACATGGGATGTATAATGAGAAACAGTTGACAATTCTAGCACAAACTGAGAAATTTTAGGGCATTTGAAATTTGTGTTTGTGTTGTGAAATGGTACTGCTTCTGGCCTCTGGCAAGTCTGGGGTTAGAGAATGGGAAAATGGGAAAATTCTAGGTCAAGCTGTAGGAAAAAAAATTGTACCAGACATACCCAAAAATGAGATTTGCTATACTTTTACTCATGTAGGGTACACAGAATAAAGCATAGTATATCTTCACTAAAAATGTCTCATCCCTTCCAACAGAATTTTTTAATTTTAAAACTAGTAATGCTCTTACCATATTTATTTTGTGAGCCAGCAATTTATAGCAAATCTATGGTACTGACTACAATAAAATAGTTGAATTTATTACATGATTACCTTAACAGCATTACAGCATACTGGTCAAAATTTAACTCAATCGCAGTCCACAGTTTTTGCAAGGTTTCTTTGACATCAGTGTTTTCTTTAGTACCTGGAAATGATAAAAGTTAGAAAATTTAACATTAAACTTTTTTATTGTCCTAAATATACACCCACTAAATACTTGTGAAAAATGCCACTCGCACAAGTAAATTGTCTTATGAATCACTAGGTTTTATTTGGAATTTTATAGAAGTCTCACTGAGGTGAAAACTATTTTTTACTTTGGCAGAGGAAATTCCCTTCATCATCATCACCATTGTACTTTTCAGCACTCCTATAACTGCAAAAACGATGTGATCAATATTTTCTCTGATTTCCATATTTTCATCACAACATGCTAGTGATACGAGGTTATCTCTGACCTTGGAGAATACACTCTTTAGCTCCAAACAGCTTTTATTTGCAGATACCATGAATGAGTAAGCATGTGCCCAGGCAATCTGCGTAGCTAAAAAGAAAAGAATTGGGTAGCTCTAGCGGGTAATTAATCCCACCCTTGTTTGATATATCTCGGATAATAGCATGTGTTGTCACCTCAAGGTGTCTACTTCTATCCACAGAATACAGATGAAGACTAGACAACTAGTTTAGACCTGGTATCTAACTTTTCAAGACTAGAGTTAAATGAAATTCTTCTTTATTGCATAAGCAATTAATGACGGAAATTGAGGGTTAAAACTAAAACAAAACAAAACACAAAACCTATAAAAAGCTGGGGAGAGTAATAAAACTTTACTGTAATGAGAAGAGAGAAAAATATCATAGATAATGGGGGAAAGAAGGAAAATAATAATTTAATTAAAAAAAAGACAGTAAAGGATCACAAGATGATATCAGAATTAAAGGTAACAGAGTATGGATAAATCAGAATAATTTAAAACATTACGGACAATGGAAGAAAAGAGTTGGGATACATTGTGCTCAAGTGATACAAATCTAAAATCTAAATTTGAAAACAACAGCTTCTGGGCTCTGGAATTGTAGAAATTAATAATACCAGTGAAAGTTTATGTTGATTCCTGATGTATGTGGCACTTTGTAAACAAAGATAGAAGGGCACTAGACTACTTAGTAGGAAAGCTTAAGACTGGACTACAGGTGGTAGTTTGGGAGAGAGGCAGCACCCGATTTACCGATGAGGAGATGAAGGTGCAAAAGACAGCTTGAAGAAATCATCTGATGCAGGTAAATATACAGTCAATAGAACCTCAGGAATTATAGTAATTCAAGAAGAAGCTTGCAGCAGAATGGGCATGACTTACTAAAGAGGGAATGTATATCTCACAATGGAGAAGTTTTCTTTGTCACAGTCCTCAAGTATTCACATACTGTGAGGCTAGAAGGAGTCACTGTGATAGAACTTTCTGCATAACAGTCCTGTTAACATATTAATATTTCAAACATATTTCATCATATATAAATGAATAATCATTTTTTAATTTGATGAGTATCTGTTTGATTTTAGAGTTTTCAGTAGTGCAAAACAAATCTTGGTTTATTCCAACACATGCCTTGTCCTTTTAAAAATAAGCATTGCTTGTTTTAGTTTGAGTGGGTCTGGATTCAATTTACAATCTTTGAATCTCAGACTAAAGACCTTCTAGATAACCCTTTGCATCTCAAATTAAAGACCTTATTGCTAACGAGTTCCTTTTCTCATATAGGTACTTAAAGATTATAGTGAAGTCATTCTTAATTTTCTCTCCAATTACAAAAAGCCTGCAAGTACGAGGCCGTTCTTTAATCCTGATCCTTATAACTGAACATGAAATGTAACACAAATCTTCAACTGCTGTGTAAGATTCCTCTATTTATATACATAAGAATGAAGGATAGTGTCAGCACAGTATCTTTGGAGCACAGTATCAGTCTTTGATTCTGTGTTCTGCTGATTATCCACTATGATACTTAGGTTCTTGTATGGACTTCCCTTTCCAGAAAGCAAAAAAAAAAAAAGTTTAGCCCAGCTCTGAGCTAAATCTACATTAACATAAATTTTGGTTTAATATCTACAAAAAATCTAGGGTATTGTCTTTCCTCTACTTTCTAGTACCATACATGCTAATTGAGTGGTTAGGCTGACCATTATTCTTGTTTTTTTAAGAGATCAGAGATTCAACTATAATGTTCTATTGCATTTCAGTTCTTTTTAACTAGATATTTATTAGTAACAAAACCTTTACAGTAATTACTTGAATAAGGTAAGTATGAAATATTTTTAAAAGGCATTTTTAAAGGACACACCTGGTTTTCTGCTGTTCAGTACTTTCCTAACATAGGTCCCTCTCCAAATGGCTTGAAGTTTAAGAGCTGCTGCTTCTTCTTCAAATGTGGGAGTCTGGCTCAGCCAACTACTAAGGGAATTCTTATCACAACTCTCTAAAAGAAGAAGAGGAGAATTAGCATCATCAATAAAGCTTTAAGTCCTGTAGCTGCCTGCAAAGAAGTTAAAAAGAAATAAACAAACAAACAAACACCACAAAAAAATGAGAGCTTTAAATTCCAGAAACAGAGTGGTTTCAACATAAAACTTCCATTTATGATAAAAATATCACTCTTAAAATTTTGCTCTTATCATGAAATTAGACAAAACATACTGTGTTTACACAGTAAAACATACTGTGTTTACATACAAAACATAAAGTCAGAGTGCAACTATTATGCAAATTCCAAATACCAAATAATTGAATTCTTACTTCTCTTTACAGACAGCTATTGCAGTGCATTTTTTAAAATCAAGTGTCTTTAAGTAATTTCAAAATATCCTTCCAAACATGAACAGGATCTGGTATGCTAAAGCCTGACTCTAAATATAGCTTAAAAGAGCTTCACAAGATTTTAAGTGTTTCTGTTTCTCAGTGTGGTCATCTTATTAAGTAATAGTCATTCAAATGTTGTTCAAAACATTATATTCAACCTTCACTAAGGAGTCATAGAATAAGGATAAGATTTACGATAAAGTGAGAGTTCATTTATCTGACTGTGACTTTCTGCTACCAAGGAGGTTTGGAGTGGAACAGAAATCAGTAGTAGCTTAGTAATGAGCTCTTTGAAGGCATCCTTGCCTAGAATTAGCATCCTGGGAGCCATCAGCACCAGGGTTTAGGGGGAGGGTGTGGGGAGCTGCACTACCAAAAGCCAGTGCTAGGGGACCAGTTTGGAACTGCACAGATACAGAACAAGGGCAGTGAGACAACCTGAGAGGAAGGAAACAGTGCTCCAAAAGGAAGTAACAACAAATGAAAAGGAGAAAAGAGAGAAATCTGCCTGAAAAACGCAGGCACCACTGCAGACAAACAAACCAGTTTAAGAAAAAATATTACTATCATCAGTGAGGAGATCACACATTTCTACCTAATCTCTTATATGGAATATTGTTAAATGTGGCTGCATTCCCAACCATCATTCCTTATTATTGTCTCATTTCCAAACCCCAGAAAGCCTCTTTCATATTTGGTGACTATGAAAGGTTACACAAGCCAGCTTCAACAGACAACAGATTAGAGCTCAACAATATGAATGGCACAACCACTACTATAAAACATAAGCATATAATCACAGAATAATATAGGCTGGAGGGGACTATTGAAGGTCATAGAATACTGTGGGCTATAATTCTGTGAAAAATACAATGCGTTTTTCAGTCATTCTAGCTGATCCTTCATCTCTGATGTCTCACAGAAGAATAACTTTTAGAAGAAATGAGATCTGGATGGAAGTCCCCATTAAAGAGTGAGAGAAGTATATGTGCTTTCTTAAAGAACAAGAATATTACATAATTTTATCAGTAAACATATTTGTATATATCTTAATGAAGTTTTTTTGTAGTGATTTTCCAAAATAAACTGACTAATAAAAGGAAGTTAATATCATTTTGATTGACCAAGGAGAAAGACTTTACACTGTAAATTCATTATAACAGAAGGAAAAACTAAGTCACCCTGAAATGGTGATGATGTATCTTCAAATGGTGATGATGTATCTTCCTGCCAATTTTTCAGATAAATTATTTTTCTATTTTAATATGAACCATATATATAAAGCTTCTATTAATAAATTAAATATTTATATTAATAGATTAAAAGCTGCAAAGACTGCAAAATAAGTCTCTTAAAATGGAAAAGAAACATATATTTGGTTGTCAGGCAAACTTAGAAATTCTAACTCCTTATGCCTACAGCTTGCATCCGAAATGAGGCAAAGAACCTGTCAGAAGATAATTATCCCTGCTTGTAATAAATCTGTTTGCCTTACAATGGTGCCTCCCACAGTACCTTCAGGTATCTGGCAGATGCTAATCACATACTGGAGAAGAGGTGGTGGTGCGGTACCTAGTTGCCCACTACACATGTATGATTAGCCAGCCAACAAGAAAAATTTGCCATATAATAGCCTTAAAAAACAAGAAAACAAACAAAATCCAAGATACTCTCTTAACTCATCACCAAGAAATAGTTGAACTTTCAATGAAGGTACTAACTTGAGTCTTCCTTCACTCCCATTTTGTGAACAATGCATGCATTTAAGGTCTTTTCAGATGGTAATTTGGAAAAGAAACATGATCTGCAGTACATCAGGTAAAAAAAGCATCTGTTAATGCTTGTCAATATTGACAAATGAAAGTCCAGGAAGACAAAGGGCTATTTTATAAGTTATATACATTCACAAAACATGAACAAAGAAAAGGAACCTTTCTATTCTGAGACGAAAAGTCTCAGATGTGCTGTCAACAGGAGAAGGCTTAGGCATCTCATAAGAAAGGAACCATACTTACTTAGGCAGAAAACACAAGATTAGCAAAGAGTTGGCTTCCTAAAAACTAAGAATGGTCAGATATATTTGAAGCGATTAGCAATACCAGTACAGTACCTGAAGACACGGTGTCATCCTCAGAAACATCAGTATCTTTAAAATCCAAAGTGAAGGATCTGAAGGCAAATTTATAGCTGCAAGGAGCTTTCTTGTCTAATACACGTTTGATCAAATACCACAATGCACCATTGAAAACCTAAAATCAAAAAGAGGAAAAGCATTCAAAGAATGAATAATTTTTGGACATTGATTTAAATTGATTCTCATTATTGTTTCAAAAGCTGTTTAGCTCTTCTGTTTTTTCACGTAAAAATGAAGTCTTTAACTTCCTCTAACAAATACACTGTCTGAAAATTACTCTCAACTGTAGTACTACAATGTTTCAAGCCAACAATTGAGACAAAAGTTGTTTCATGTCTGGCTTATTAAATACATAATGCAGCATAAGTTTTTATCACCCAAAATTATCTTAGTAGTTTATCATGACAACTGTTCATTCTTTTTAGAGATTTTAGAACAGAAACCAACAACTGAAGCAGCACACTTACTGAATTAGGAGGTAACACAGCAAAGAAACATAGGACTATATTGATGGGAAAGAGGGCAGGATTTGGTGTCCTACTTATATGACTAAACTAATGGCTTTATTTTTATTCTCCACATATTGATGCTCTTTAAAGACCAGAAATCCAGTCTCTTTTTCCTTCTTCCAATACATGGAAATCTTAGTGGTTTTTTTTTCCGAGCTTGTTTCTTACTTTGAATTGAAGAACATAGCAATAACTTATTGGAAAAGACATAATTTTTCACTTTCATTGTCTTCAGATTTTCCAGCTGTCTGGAAACTTTTTATCCTAAGGTATGTATTTTAATATTAATAAACACTTCCATTATTTTGAAAGGCTTAAGTCTAGTGAAGAAAGAATCTACTTTACTGCATTCTTTTGTTCACAATAATTTTCGACTGTTCATTTTAAAGGTAGATAACATCCACATTTTCATTCTTGAATCAATGTCATCTCAGTGCCTCTCGTTTATCTCATTTCTGTTTTTTTTTTTTTTAATTCCAACTATAGACTGGTCTTCTTAGAGAGGTTCTTTAAGGTTCCTAAGTTTTATACATATTTCATAATAAGATGTATGGGGAGAGGCTGAGGGAGCTGGGGTTGTTTAGTCTAGAGAAGAGGAGGCTTAGAGGTGACCTCATCACTCTCTATAACTACCTGAAGGGAAGTTATAGCCAGGTGGGGATCGGTCTCTTCTCCCAGGCAGTCAGCAATAGGACAAGGGGGCATGGGCTTAAACTCTGCCAGGGGAAATTTAGGCTGGATATTAGAAAGAAATTCTTTACAGAGAGAGTGGTCAGGCATTGGAATTGCCTGCCCAGGGAGGTGGTAGACTCGCCATCCCTGGAGGTTTTTAAACTCAGATTGGACATGGCACTTAGTGCCATGATCTAATAAACGGACTAGAGTTGGACCAAGGGTTGGACTCGATGATCTCTGAGGTCTTTTCTAGCCCAGTCAATTCTGTGATTCTGTGTGATTCTGTGATATGAGCATATACATTTAAAATTTGTATTTTCCATTCCAGAGAGGTCAAACCAATTTTTTTCTGTTGTAATTGTTATTGAAACTACCTCTTTCATGAATGATGCATCTGGAATAGGTTTTTTTTTTTTAATTCTACTGTTTTGCTGAATTTGAGCCTGGTGTCAAGCCCATCTATGAAAACACTGGCTTAGGTGGTCTAGTTTTTAATATCAGCGATTACAAAAAAATTAATCTCTTTCTTCTACTCATTCTTCTGTTATCAATTACACAGTCTAAACTGCATGAACGTTCTAGTACTTTGATGAAGTAATTGAGTCTGAAATATATAAAGTACTGACTGTAGAAAAATCAAGTTATAGCAGTATTATCAACATTTGCATATACATAAAAATTAGCATATTTTACATAACCTTTTTCTTGCAATCTTTTTAGAATGTTGAAAAGCTGCAGTATAGAGATCTACTGAAAAGCTGGATGCATGATGAAAACATTACAAGACATTACAACATTATCATGCATATAGAGCAGAAAAGTTAAACAGGAATGTTGTACTTTCAAAAAAATAAAGAAAAACAACTCAGAAATACTTTGAATGGAAAAAACCTCATTCCTGTCTTCAGGAATATAAGCTGTAATAATGTTTTCCTGGGCCATCAACATTAGGCACAGAAAGGAATCATTTTGGATTTTCTGCATTTCAGGTAGTGTCTTTTAAATCCAAAATTAAGTCATAAAAGAAGAAAAGCTGATGCTTTCTTCCCTAAAGGATGCTAAACTAAACTGACAAATTTAGAAACTCAAATTTACAATGTGCTATTCTGTGCATATTAAAATTTGTTCATATTAAAAGAAGATAATTTTAGCACACAGTTGGAAGTTACGTTATTTGAGTTTACACTTAATATCAACTGCCACATTTGGAGCACTCAGGAGGTCCTTTTTAAAAGCATAGTCATTGGTTTGAAAGGGTAATGATAATGTTAAGCTGTTATCCAGCTTCTGTAGCCTTTAGAGACACGCTTATTAAAATTTTTTGTTCACCTTGAAGTGTTCTTCAACCATTCCAGTCCCATGAAGGCCAGGAGGACAGTGAGTTAGTTCCAACTCCTTCAAGGCTTTAGAGAGTTCAGGTTCACTAGTGAAATTATTTATCACATTTCTAACAGCTTTCAGGATACCTATAGCCTGTTCTATAAACCGACAGCTATCCTGGAGAGAGAGAAGAAAAACAACCTTTGTTAGAAAGATTGCTTTAAAATTTTCTTTTCTTTTCTTTTTAGTCTGTGACAGCATACAAGCTTCTTTTCTGTGGTAAAGTACAAAACTGTTCTTAAATTAATTAAATGTGACTGATTTTATAAACTGCAAAATCAATTATGTCTCTTGTATTCAAAAGTGTACAAATTTTTCACTGATTTTGGCTACTGAAATGAAAATGTTACAACATCATAACAGGCAGCATAACATACATTTAAGGATATTTTTCCTGTATCATTAGTTCTAGAACATTTAATCAGAAATAAGATGCACATAAAGACTCCCTATTGAAGTGATAATAAGACTCTTGTTAGCTGAAATGCACAGCATCTCTTCCATTATAAAAGAACAGAGGAGTATTTGTATCCCGTTGAAAATAATGTACAAATACATGCTGCCTAAAGCATCATTAATCTCCATCAGGATTTCTGTGCAAGAATGTGGACACTTTCCTGCAAATGACACCCTGCAGGGAAATTGCTGTCTTCAAAAACCAAGTACAGAGAAGATTCCAGGACATAATTCTGCTTTATTTTCTTGATGAGGAATAGCTTTTCATCCACAATCTGAAGACCAGGGGATAGTACGGCCACAACACATTTTAAATGGCCCAACTTCTTATTTAAACTTCTTTGCTACAATAAATGTAATAAATTTGCATAAGCTGCTTCAATGTCCTATACTTAGGACCCGGAATCTACTTTGCTACTAATTATTAAATTAGCTACAGCTATATTAAAAATATTTTTGCACAACTGTGCTCTAGAAGCTCTATTCCCTTCTCCCAGTGCCCATGATAAATATTTGGGCCTACTGCTTGCCAAAGAAATCTTGAAAATATGGATGGCAATGATATCCATCTGGCCTGTAGGCAATGAAGAACAAAAGCTGTAATAATTACTCCCCTGGGCCTCTTATCTCAATTTTGAAAAGCTGTTTGAATCAATTCTTCATTTTAGGTATAAAAGCTACTCTGGGATCCAGTGAGTAATATGTGATCTCATGGGATAAAACAAACTTTACTGATGTGACAGTTTATTTTACTAGGCAGTTATTTTTGCATATTAGTTAATGTCTGTACATGTATTTTATCACATGCCTCAAAAGGAGAGCTTATACACTACCTCTGACATGTATTTCAACAAGAGTACTTTTAACGTTCCATTCTGTGCTGCTGTTCTATGTAAACCACAATACTACCCAATGCTTAGTTACATGTATATATAAGACAATTATTGCAATATCCATCTCAGTGCCTGCTGCTTTGTAAAACACATTTCTTCTATGCTCTCATCCATTTCATATTGAAATTAATGTTATAGCACTAGATAGAATAACTCTAACTGAAGATCCAACAGTGCTTCACTCTAAATATAGTCAGAAACAGCTTTATCACAATGCTTGACCAGTTCTGGTTATGCATACCTTTTCAAGAACTGGCATCACAGTATCCTCTTCTCCAAAGATACATGGCACCATGCTGCACAGATGAATATGGTGCCCTATGGGAGAACTTACTGTGAAGAGCAATATGTGTCGCCTACATTAAAAAAAAAAATCAAAAAGCACTTAAAAAAAAACCAAAAACAAACACAAACAAAAACCTCCCCCCCAAAAAACAAAACCAAAAAAACCCCCACAACACAGCAATTCTTAAGCTTTTCCTTTTTTCCCTTCACATATATGGCAAAAATGAAATTCACTTCTAGATATACTGGCTCTTCAAATCCTGCATTTCTATCTTCTTCCTTCTCAAGAACCTCCAAATACAGGTAGTAGGTGAAATCAGAGAAGTCACTATTATTTACTCTATTTCTTTAGGTTTTATTTCAGTTTTCTTTCACAAAATAGGTAGTTTCACTATTTCAGATGGATACAAACCTTTAGTGTTTTAGTCAGGATTATAGTTAGCTACACCTAACACATTTGCTCTAGAAATCTTAGGGCAGAAGTCAAGTTTTCCAGTCGCATGTTACTTACATCATAATTTCCACATTTGCATTGACAAAACCAGAAAAAAATTAACACGTATTTGTGTCAGACTAGATGAACACAACAGAGTGAACATTTTATGGAGCAACTGTTAGCCAAACAACTCAATTGTAACCTCCTAAGTTGGCAAACCACAAAAATTCTTCAGGTCTTATTGGGATACACTCATCTCACCTCATTCTTGTTTGCCTGATCGTATCCTATAACAGATTCCAACCATAAAAGAAAACATTCATATCTGTACTTGTCTGACACAGACCATTGATGCTTTTCTCTCCAGTCAACATTCTGCACTCCCACTGAAATACCTGAGGAGATTGCCTGTATCAAACAGTGAAGCTTCATGGTCTTGTGTCATTGCCAGAATGGCATTTAGCTGGAGAAGTTCATTCAGGCCACAGCTTCAAAGTGTTAACCAGAGATCCAGCAGTGAGAGTAAGAAATGAGAGTGTCCTGGTTTTGTTAAAAACAAGACTGGTTCTCTTTTAGTGATTTTTCTTTCAGCTCAGTTCTTCCAGGTGGCTGTACTTTCCTGAGTTTTAGCCTGCATATTTTTCCTAGGATGCTGTACTTGGTGCTGATAAGAGACCAACGGAATGCTGAAGAAGCTCGTGTTTAGATTTATTACCATGGTAGCTAAGAAAGACTGATAAGTTTTCCCACGTTCCATTGTGAGAGGAGCATGTTTAAGGAGGGGTGGATGGAACAGGTGACTAGAACTGACCAACGGAAGTATTCCATCCCATAATCATCATACCCCCTATATAAGACGGTGATCACGAGTGTCAAGCGCTCTTCAACCATGACCGACATCTAGAGAGGACCCTGCCTGTCTGCCTGTGATCTACAGGCCTCAGGCCCTGCACCCCTGCAACCAGGTTCCGGTTTGCTGTGAAGTCCCACCTGTGACTTCCGGGGGCCTGAGCTGCACCTGCTGGAGCCGCCAGCTCCGTACACCCAGCTCTGCTGCTGGAGTGACGCCAACTCCACATCGAGCACTCGAGTGGTTTTGTATATTTTTTATATATATCCTCTATTTATTAGTAGTATTAGTAAAACTCTTTAAAACTCTCCAACTTGAAGTCTAAGTCTCTCTTCCTTTCCCCTTATCTTTCTTATCTTCTTTCCGATCTAAAGGAAGGAGTGGCGGGAGGTAAAGGGGATAACAGGGAGTGTCTGCCACAGTTTATTGCCGCTTTGCCTTAAACCGTAAAAGAGAGTTATACCTCCCACCCCTGTATTTTTTTTTTTAATTGCATCTTCTTGTATGTGAAATTTGAAAGCCCCCTGGACACCAAGAGACAGGTGGAAGAAAGTGCCTTCCTGGTTTAGCAAGTCATTTCTAATTTGGAATGACATGGGGAGCAGTCAATAAGCCCATTTGCCTCCCACACCTGCCACAGATCAAAGCTTCCTGGAAGCCTGCTGGCTCCGCCTGAAGTAGAGAGAACCAAAGCTAAGAAGCTTATCAATTTGAGCTACCTGTATCTCTGGTAGCTTTGAAATTTGTAGGTGCAAAAAGATATATGTTTTTGGCATCCTTACAGGAGATATATGACTTTTGGAAACCACACTAAAAGTGTGGTGACAGGACTAGCCTATAAAACAAATAATTACTTTTCATTTTTAATCTAAACCAAAACAAATAGAGGGCACTATTAAAGATCTTTGATTTAATATCAATGTGCTATTGTTGTGGTATTTGCTTTGCCTATTTACTTGAAACCAACTTGTTTGTTTCAAACTACATTCTGTTTCATGTCTTTGAGATTAAACTGCTGATTTATCTTGGAAAGGAAGAAGGCTTCAATGAATTAGACTGCAATTGTACAGTTATAGCAACATATGAAGATAGCATCTTCCTTGTTTCACTGGAAGTGTTTTCAGAAACTAGTATCAAAGGCTCTTGTCTTTTATCTATCTTAAACAAACAATGCTCTATACTGAATATCTAGAGTTATGTGCAAAGAGAAATAAATCATTTTAAGCACTATGTAAATGTGAAGTAAGATATGGGAGGTTTCATGGATAACCTTGGAATTTCTCCTGTCATGTTTCATGAATCCTGTTTCAAGAAAAGCTATGAAACCTCCTATGATATCATCATTCTTTTACAGTTCCACTAAAAATCCTAATTTTTAAATTTTTGTTGGTACTCGATGAAACATCTCAAAATCATTCTAGTGTGAAGCACTTTTAAGTAAGAAATTGTACTCCAGGACTGTGGTTTTTTGTTGGTTTTTTTTTGTTTGTTTGGTTGGTTGGTTTGGTTTTTTGTTTGTTTTTTTTTTAAAGTGTGTTTGTTTTTTTTTTAATTGATAAGTAAGAGTAAAGAATTCAAAATCCTTATAACAGCTTTGGTAATTATTTTAAATTCATAGTTATCTTGCAGTCTTACCAAATCTTAGCTATCAACCAATTTAATATTCCAAAAACTTATGTTTTAGGAAATAAACTCTTAGTTACTGTGTAAAGTATAAGCTCATCTCAAGCCTTAAGACTAAAGTAAAGATAGAAATGAAACCTCATACATACCCAGCAGGAAGACGTAACACAGTAGCTTTGGTTGCAGATGTATGCATCTTTAACACAAGCTCACCAGGAGCCACACATTTCCAAGAGAAATGTTCAACCATCAGCACACCCTTCGAAATAGTGGAACATTCTCGTTTTGTACCTAGAAAAAGAAAGAAAAAAATCCCTCAAAATTGGTATGGGTGGAATAATAGGAAAATGAAGAAAAATACACTTATGCAGAATCTGTATCTACTTCACAGTCACTGACATCTCCATTTAGGCATTGATGATTCAGAGAAAAGAGCCAGTCATATAAAAGGCATAGTTGGTACAGAATACAGCTGATTTGTACAGTTTCCTAGAACACAATCGTTAAAAGAATGCGTTAGCATGATGCATAGATCAGACCTGTTCCAAGTCACTTAAGGCTGCTCTAAAACTCCATAAGAATCCTTTCAGTCCACTGCAAAGGAAGCAAACAGCCATGCAAATATATATTTCTATTAAAGTTTAATTAACAGGATGGTCAGTTTCGTTTTTATAAGCTTTCCTTCAGTTCTATCTACTTTGCTCTAGATGCACTAAAACTATGTCCATATGCAATGTTTAAATGACTGATTAACTTAAGCTGATTGTCATAACACACATAAACTTTCATGAATGCCATTCTATGAGTTCTATAAAATACAAGTGATTTTTATTCAAACCATCCAAGCTGTTGGATCTTGAAATAAACTAGCTGTAAATATACTTCTGAGCTCACAGTGCATGAGTTTAAAAATCACTTCAAAATAAACCACTGATTTTACTGTATTTTGATCAGCTAAGGCATAAAGTAGCCTGAAAGAATGAAATTTGTAGGAAAAAAAAAACCCCTAAGGCTTCCTAAAGTCTCAAACTGTACCAAAATACGCCACAGCCAAACAAAATGGCACAGACATATTCAAGTATGGGAAAACACAACATTAACATGCAGTATTCTGCATTGACCTTACCTCTAGTATCATCCCAGCGCACTAATGCGGAAAAACTAACCAGGATTTCAACGGGTGTCAGACTGTCCACAAGTAAATAATAAAAGACTCGGTCATTGGTACACTGCATAGAAAAACAGATATTTGTTCATCTTTCACATTCATTGAATGCTATCTACCTGGGCTTGTACAAATTATGACTAAGATTTTGGGTATTGCGACACTAGATATGGTATGGGAAGTAACTAATTAACTGTCACTAGTTCTTCCAAATTTCAAACATGTGATTTAAACCTCATGCTGCATGTATAAACCATGGTGTTCATTTAAGAGATAACAGGATACAGAAAAGCTTCTTAAATGAGAATATATCTATTTTTATATTATACTCTTCATATCTACCTCAATTTTGTAGTTCTTGCCAAATGGTCAATGGAAAACCAAAATTTATTTTTTTTTTGTGCTGCAACTTTCTGATTCTGATTAATTACAGTAAGCTTGAAAGAAATAAGCACTCTTAATTTGTAACACAGGACTGATTCTGCCTCATGTTTTTCTCTGCAAAAATATATGGAGGCAAGATTTTTCACTCTCAACATTAATACATAATTCCTATGTCAATATTAGAAACTATAGTATGATTCTAATGTTCCTAGAAATTCTTCAACAGCTGAAGGTGAATGAACATTTTTGCTGTTTTAATATGCCTTCCTACATTCTCCAGAATCATATCAATACAATTTTTGTATTTGATCGTGGAATACCATTACTATTATCTTCATAACATAACATAAAAGTGTTCTTTTATAAGTCTGGTACAGAATTTACCTAATAGTGTAAACACCTCATCTATATCAATGTTAAAAAAAAAAAAAAATAAAAGTAGAATGGTTTTACGGCAAAGGGTTAGTTTTTCAGCACAATAGCACACAGGCTTACATAATCTTTACGCTGATTATGGCTTGTGAAAAGTACCATGCAGTGACTGGGAACATTTCTTGTGATGTGATTATAAATACAAAGAAGTGTGAAATTGCAGATATACTACAATTATGAAGCATAATCCATGTAGTTAACCTTCTCAGTACAAGATTTTACATAAAGTTCATGCCTGGAGTTTACACGTCAGTACTCTACAATTACATTTCAGTTACAGAATAAAACTAGAGCTGGAACAGGATATTCAAGCATGTTGAATAACCTTCTGATACTATGAACTATTGACGGGTTTAAAGAAATACTGTAATTTCAGTGCAACGAAGGGGTATTTCTAATCCCTGCAACAGATTTTTGCAAAGAGAAAATGGATGGTGATGATATACAGACTCCTGACTTGAGTTTTAGATGACAGGTAAAGATGAAGGAGAATTGTAGGGCAGATTCTGCAGCTGAATCATCATAAAATGTAATTTAGTCTGTAAATTGTTATAGGGTAGATTTAAATCAAGATAAAGAGAGGATGGAGATCTGATTCACTGTAATATTTACTCTCACTAGCAGGATTCATGATTTACATACTCACTCTCTTTATTATTGTGCAATATCATTCCACAACATTTTTTCATGTCTCAAACACAGCAAAATACTTCTGGATATTTGCTAGGAAACATTATCTTTGTATTGAGTATAGTAATCTTAAGGTATTTTTGTTTTGTTTTGTTTTGTTTTTTCAGTAATCACAATTCCATGTGATCTACCAATGTCATTTAGGCTATATGTATTATATAATTATTTGACAAAAATTTTTAAAAGCACAAAAAACCTCAATACAGTCATATACCTTAAAATCTGTCTTCTGATAGTTACAGGCATATGTATGTGGCTTGTGGAAAACATACAGGTTCCTACAGAGAAGATAAAATAAAAATATACATAGGAAAATAATCTTAGTAGAAATTATATATTTCAGGTAAATATCTACTTCATAGCATAAGATACTAATTTTACTTTCACAAATCAGACTCCCAGTTATTTCACAAAAATGGTTCAAAATTTTTAGTTTCATAAAAGGTGAATACAAGTCATCTCCAGAGAAAGCAGTTGACATTAATTTCTACCTTTGCTGTACTTCTACAGTTTTCAATTTGAGGTCAGGTCACTAATTTGTCCAATTTGAATCTATAAATGGTAATAAGCTAATACTGCTCTAAAACCTCCATGCCTTCCTGAAAATTACTGTAATAAAGTTACTTATAAAGACTCACTGTAAGGAAGAACTATTTTATGTAACTTAGTAATTCGCTTTATCAATTTTGTGGTGTTTGCACACCATCAGAAAGCTACTTAGTTCCTGACAACAATTGTTTCTGACCTTGATTTAACCAAGGGCAACATAAATGACTTAAGCTTTAATTGAAGATGGAATTAGTTACAAAGTCCAGTGTTTTATGTAAAAGAAATGTTTTGACTACTCAGAAATTTAACAGGGATCCTGATCCATTGCTGACATATCAGTTCCTACAACAACTAAAATTTTCCTTGTTTCTTAAAGTTGATATGAACTCTGAACATCCATCTTATTTTCACTCTATTTGAGATATAGGCATGTCAGACAATGAAAATGCTTTCAACAGAATTGACTGGTAAAATGAAAATCTTAGGTGCCTAATATCTTCTGAGTGATAAATTCTTCAAAGGTCTATCAGGATGCTTTGTTAACAGCCACTTTATCAGTTCACTCTGAAAATAAGTAAAAATTCCCATTTAGGGGCAGGAATAAGAAACTGAGAAATGCTCTCTTAATTAATATTACAGTGGTCTACAAAAGATCAACAGTACTTTAATGTTTGGCTAGCAAGTTAGAAATGTCACATTTTATATTCTCTGTGTATGACACAGTGAGCAACACTTCGAAAGGAAAGGAAATTATTTTGTGATGCTTTTTTTTCTGAAGGCCATGTCTTCCTGGACCTAGGGTCCAAAGTGATCTATGATCTTTTATTCTTAAAGTTCCTGTAGTGCGGCTAGTATAAAAGTTATACATTCTCCCTCAGAGACAGAACAGAGCTTAATGTCTGCTCAAGAAGAGATTAATTTATGAAAATAAAAGCTTCAAAAAGAAATCACAGTTACAAATTCAAATGAGGAAAGAAAATCCACAACAAACAACAACAATAACAGCAACAAACAAACACACACACAAACAAAAAACCCCGGGTGAATTTTCTCTGATATAATTACTTCCCTCAGCAATGTCAGATTCTCTAAAGATCTATACTATACCAGGCCTTTTAAAACTGAAAGACAAAAGCTAAAGATATTATGCTGCAGTTACATGAGCTTCTTTTTATGTCTGCAGAGGTATAAATGCCTTAGAACTATGTTGAAGATGGAAATAAAAAAAGCACCTAGTCAACCAAGCCAAGCTATGCTGATGGCAACAGAAGATTTCAACAATGCTTTTTGCCTTAGAATTGTGTTGTTTAGATGCAGACTGTGTCTGTCTAGTGGCTGATGGGTCAGGTCTGTGAGCACCCTAATGACTGCATGCTCCATGACCTACCACCTTCCACCAGTTTGATGTATGCTTTATGAAACTGGTGGTTGTGTTCTCCAGTGTCCTCTGGAGGACTTACTCAAGCCACAGTGTGGGGCTGCACCTGCAGACTCACTGTCAACAGGGACAGTAATTTTGGTCAGAAGAGTAGCCCTGGGGCTACCCTGAAATGCAGGTTAGTTATACAAAGATCTGTTGAGAAGATAGTTTTTATATTGTCACATTTCACATTTTACCATTGTTATACTGCAAATTTTATGCAATTAAACCCAAACCCTCTGTTCCTTACTGGAAACAAACACAGAAGTCTTCAAAGCTAATCCAGGTTTCCCTGGAAACAGAAGTTCTTTCTGACTTGATTTCTTCTTTTGATTTATCCCCTGTCTGGATGTTCATACCAGTATCAACTGTTGACATTCGTTTTGCATTAACTTTGATATTTTCATGTAATTCTTCTGTGGAGATAAGAAGACACGCAGAGTCAATACAGTAACAATATGCACATTAAAGTGATATCATTCTTATATTTTAAAATTATCCTAAAATTACCAGAATATTTCCCATACATCTCCGACTTTAAAAATAAAAGCTAAAACACTAACCTGAAAAGCTCAAAAGGTGACCAAAATAACTCTGTATAGGTATTCATTGCTTACAACTGCTTAAGTATTCTGCCTCAATCTACTATCACATTGAAGTGTGCATTAGAACCTTTAACAGGAGCATGTCAGGCGAACATACATACGAATTCTGGAAACCTGAAGTCATCTATATAAAGAAACCAGGCAACCCCTTGTCTAAAGCTCCTATCCAGTGAAAAGCTAATGGGCAATATCATAAAATTTTTACAACTCACAGAAAATAAAAAATACACAGAATTGTGGAGGACCCAAAGACCTATTTTTGCCTCTAGTACTTAGAGAGTAGCCCCTACTCACACTAGTCAGTCTAACTACCTGTAAACAGAAATAGATTTGTGCTACATTACGTGAATCTTCTTGTAGGAAAATCAGAACTACTGTCAGATTCGTACCAAAATATAAACACAGAAATTTCATGTAGACACACTTTACAATCATTTCATAACTGTTTAACTTGTGTGGTAATGCCACTTTCTCTGCCTTTCTTCTGTGAGATTCATATGAATAGTTCCTGATGGTGATTAATCTGTGCCAAAAAGAAGTCTTGAGAATAGCTCAGAACTGCTGAGAAAGTAGAAGAGAACAGCTCAAACATGAACAGCTATTAATTCAGAATGTTTGCTGAGGAAAAAGATGAGGTAATATCCAAACAGATGAGATAAAATAAATGAGAAAGCTAATTAGGAAAATACATTATTATATTTACAGTTGCTTTGTAACGTTTCATGATCAGTGAGACAAATAGTGGTGTGCTAGATAACTAATGAGTTTCTAAGATGTAGGTGGCTCTAAATCAGCTTGCAACTAATTTTTCAAGAATTGAAAGGAAAGAAATGTAAGGTAAGAAAATGCACCCAAGACCTTTTTGTCTTTCTTACACTATGGAAGAACTACCTGAAAGCTCTAAAATCTAGGCTTTTTCGTAGATTTAAGTTAGCATAGGTTTAGGTCTCCGGTGAAATAACAACAGTGTTTGGCTTACAAATGTGCATTATCACAGTGAGTATGATGAAGGGATCACCAGAGTAGAACCATGCCTAATATCATCTTCCTGTGACCATATGTTGCTCTTCCTTGTTCATTCTGAACACGAGAACTAGAGTACTATCCATTGACCTTCTTCAGGATCAATAGAGTCAGTAGCTCTCTGCAGCCTTCAAAGAGAAGATATATTCCACTCTATCTAAAAGTCATAAACTTTTCTGTTGCCTACATATGCAGGCTGGGGGCAGAGGGAAGACAGCTCTCCCAGCACAGCTAAAGGAATGCAAAGACGCTGTCAACAAAATTGCTCCAGTTTACCCACTTCTTTTTGAAGAGGTAACCAGAATCTTGTGCGAATGTCATCAAAAAGCATATCTTGTCCTTTTTGAACTATGCATTCTAAAGACATTGCTGTTCAGAGCTTCCTGGTATCCTACAGCAATACAATTATAAGCGAAAAGTAAATCAAACTGCTAACTATGGTTTAACTTGTGTGCAAGAAGTGACATTTCTAGCTATGAGAAACTGCAAGCCCTAGGTGATATAATGAAAACATAATTTATGGAGTAAAGTTATAAATAAATCTGAAACAGATCTTAAGACATGTTCAATGTAAAATAGTATTTAAAAACTGACATATGGGAGATAATGTCAGCAAATAATTGTCCATAATGATAATTTATTCCTTGAACAAATGTGATTATTAATCAAACACACAGGGATATAACATGAGCTTAGCAAAGTTAAACACTGCAGAGATGTTTAGAAGAGGAAAAAGCATATTTGAATTTAAGAATTTTATGCTACTTAGAACTCAAGCAACAAAGATTAATGTAACAATCAAGCTTAAGAGAAAAAAGGTAACTTGATAAGGGAAAATATTCAGGTACAGAACTAATATCAAAACATACATTTTAGCAAAAAAACAGAAGACAAAACCAGATCAATAACTAAGATCAGAGCAGCATACAAACTAAAGTAATTAATCCAAAAAGGGAAAAAAGAAAGAGTAGCAAATGAACTGCAAAATTCCTGTCAGATAACAGATAATCATAGGAATAATGTGATACTACAAAAAATTTCCACCAGATCCAGTACAGATGATGATGCACTATAGTTTTTCAAAATATTTGATTGCATTTCGTGAACCTCAATAGCACAAAATTAGCAGCCTAAGTAGTTTAAAACCTCAATAGCACAAAATTAGCAGCCTAATTAGTTTAAGGAAAATATTTTAAACTATCTTTTTAAAAGAAACAAATATAGAAGGATTGAGATTCCTAAACCAAAAAGTATTGAAATACTGAAAAGCAACTACTTAACCAGGAAAGGATTTGTTTATGAGTTACTTGTAACGTATCACTGTTCTCAACAGGAATGTGTTTCATATCTACTTCAAGTGAACAGAAAGAACTTTCCTGACATTAGATTATTCATATATTTAACTGTCTAATGATCTGTAGCCAAACTCTGAAGAGATAAAATTATTATCATTCACATACTTCGCAAAATTTGAGCAATTTTTAGCCCTGTTAAAAACTGTATTTAAACCCCCATACTCATAAATAAAACATTTTTAAAAGATCTATATGTTTCTCTCAGTTTTGGTTCATGATTCATGCACTCAGGTATTCTCTGGAGTTGAAAGTCTAATAATGAATCGTTTTGAAGTAATAGCAATAGGAAGTAACCTTCATAACCTACAGTGCGTGACACAATGCAAAACATTAAACCTAGATACATCACTAAGCCTCCTTTCCCTATGAATTTTTTCATTTTAAAAAGAATTATTAACTAAATTAATTTTCAAATAATTAAGATGTTAAAAAGAATTGTGTTATTTAAAGAAAAGCAATCATATCTGTAACACCTAATAGGAGCATAGAGCTCCAGTCTTTGAATCCTGTAATGATTAGTAGTATTTCCCATGTAAAGTTGGAATAAATGGATCTTGCATAGAGAAACGACAACATATGGGTTGAGACGGCCTGGAGATTGTGAAGAGAACCTGAACACAAAGGATTTAGTTACAGTAGTAATGAGAATTATTAGTATTACAGGCCAGAGGATGGAAACACGTCCACTTTTTCCTTTTCCTTGGTTGTGCTATGGGAGCTTCTCTTGAATGGGAATTTCTTGAGTAGACTTCTGATTAAGCAGAAAAAAAATGGAAATCTGGCTATTGAGAATTAGTTAATAGTGAGAGCTACAAAAATACTCCAAGATCCCAGTATATTCATGGCAGGTTTAGAGTAATCTACTGCAAACTACTCTATTTCTATTAGGCTTTGGCATTGAGCTGTGAGAGGATATATTTCCAGCTGATTAACTTGTAGCATTTAGATACAGTGGAATTCCTCTAGTGTGGTTATTTTTATTTTTTTTTTACTGGGATGATATTGACAAAAATAAGATTTCATAAGAAAAAACATTCAAGCACTAGAGTACTTGCAATCCTTCTCAGTTCTTAAACGTATAGCCTCAAAATTATATTCTTTGCCTGTTCTGAACATATGTCTACCAAATTTGGTTTTGATTTATTAGTATAGGTTTTGGAGAAGTATGATTTACGCTTGCTTCAAGACATTTAAAAATCCTAACTGTATTGTCACTCTTTGTTACACTTATATTTTCACATGCTCTTCTGCTCTGAGATTCACTTTCAGAACTCTGGTAAAAGGGAAGGTGTTTTCTAGCAGTTAGTTTTAGAAGAGGTTCATTGTGCACCAAGCAAATCTGGTCACTTGTTTTAAATAGAAGGCTCTTACTAACTTCTGATCAAATCCTTAAAACATTCACTTAAACAAAGAAGTGCTAATTTCGAAAAAAATTACTCAGGCTGAATACTCTTAAAATACTAATCTCAAACACACTAATTTATTTTCTCCATTTATTACAATGGAGGGAAAAAAAAGTATAATTCAGAGTGATTAGAAAAAGAGCTCTGTGTACAAAGCTCAGTATATTTTACTGGAGAATAACTTACGAGAAATCATATTTTTTTTCAAAATACTATTGTAAATTACAGATTTTTTTTAATACCATTGTGAAGATTCTACTCTATGTAATTATACATGCTACTACCAGTTTGTTGAAATCTTTTCCTGTAAAACCAATGCCTATAAATAACACTGTTGATACACATACACTGAGGCCAAACAACATGGGAATGGCAGAAGCCTGCATATAAACTTCAAACACACTTACCTTTACTAGGTCTCTCTGTATTTTGCTGCTGAAAGAGGATGGTCTCCTATATGGTGAAAAACAAAAGTCAGCAATAGTTATTATAATCTTTTATTTTGCTAAAGAAAATATCTGGGTTTGAGACAGTTCTTCCTGAGATGGAGAAAGAAACTAGTAAGTTATCACTGTAGTATGTTTAAAAGAAAAAAAAAAAAAAAAAAAAATCAGCATAATACCTACATATACATTATCGACAGAAAGACTGATGTTTTTCCGGAGAAGTACATGTGATCTGGATTCTGAGAAAAAAAGCTGTTCCACCTGCCTACTCCTCTGCTATTAACAAAATGTTCTTTGATATTGCTTCTATTTGACAATAAAATAAAGTGCTATTCTAAGAACTAATTCTTCTTATTCTAGAACCAACTCTTTTCCATTCTGTTTCCATTCTTGAAAAATATATGGAGGGCTCCTTTTCCAACAAATATTTCTTGCTGTGTGACTGTATACAACTGTCATTGGCAATAGAGTGCCTGATTGCTACAGCATCTTTTGTTTTCTATCAGCTGCATAAATAAAAAGTAGCCTGCTCTTTTCTAATGTTTTTGGCAAACAACTTATCCTGGTCAATCCCATTTCCAAGCTAAAGCTGCCGAACTAACATGAATGCAATATCCACTTGTGTTTAAAGTTGAAATTTAGTTAGCCAGCCTTTCAGAAAGTCTACTCATTAAATTTGCAAAGACAGGGTCCTATTCTTTGAGAGATTAATATCTTTGATACTGTTAAAAATGTGTGCCCAGTCATCCTTCCTTCCGACTGCCCTCTTAACTGCAATATGACATAACTCTGCGCAAGGCTCGCTTCCACTTTTTTTTCTTTTATTCTGAGGGAAGGAAAGCAGGAGAAAGAGTTTTGACAGTTCCCAGCTTATTTCCTATTGGAACATGGTACCTTTAATGGGTTAATTGGACTAGTTTGGCCTTTGCAAAGATAACTATTAAAGCCTAAAAAGGCTACTGCCAAAAATTTTGCAAGCTTCTTTTCATTTCGAGTCTCCCTTTAATGAAATTTCTCATCCTTCCTCACACTCAATCTCCTCAAATATACCCAGCTATACACGTGTCAAAGGCACTAATGCTGAAACTGATAGCATTGAGCTGGCCAGCATCTGGACAAACACAGTGATTTTCTGTCCTGTGTCTCAAAGAGGAATTGTAGGAGCTATACTGAATTGGATCTCCTTTTACACTTTCTCAATACAATCTAGAAACATTTTTTGAGGGGCAAACTGACATAATTTAGAGAGTTTGAATAAGTCAGACTGTGTGGCAGGTCACAGCAGTACCTAAAGATTGTATAAGGTCATTGTGTATAACTCCAGGTCTGCTTCAAACCTATTACAGACCACCCTACAATATGAAGGGATCTGTGAATGTTTCCTCAAAGGAAAGCCTTATGGTTTTCTGCTTTAATTGCTAGTTGCAGTAAAAGTCTTCCTTCAGCATTTTACAGCACTTCCACAGGCCCCAAAGAGGCTCAGGAATCTCACCTGTTTCCAAATTCCAAATTTTCCTGATCTTTTCTGAAATAACTAAAAGAAAGAGTTGAGAGAAAAAAAAAAAAAAGAACAGATTTAAGACCCTCTGTCCTGAAGTAGGAGAAGTAGGAAACACCAAATAATTTAATACTTTTTACTTAACTGCAGTATTGCTTATTGAGAGAATTTGAAAGTCCCATTTTTGCATGGCACAAATCCTAAATTCTATTCCAAATCTGTTGTGGGATTTTTGAAGAAGGTTCATGAATCAAAGCTGGGGACAGATCTAATATAAACAGCAATTAAGAGAAAAATACATACATTGCTGAAATTGTTAACAGTTGGCTGAACAATTTGCCTTTTTTGTTTAATTTATTGCTTTTCTAGAGCAAATGAGCTGAAAAGGACGCAACAGGATTCTGCAATTGCCCATGTGCTGAAGTACTGTTCCTGTTTCCAGAGTTCTGTACATATATGTGTGCAAAACAAAAGGGTGTAATTTGTCACGTGACATTGGTATTCATGATTCAATATGTGGCTCTGAAAAATCTCTAGTAAACCTGGACTATCTCATTTAAACTGTGACTTCAGAAGTACGCATGCACTGAGCTGTCATATTTCTGCATGGGAGTCTACAACTTGGAAGATTCCAATATCGCCAAATTTCTCATAGGAGTCACTGGATTCATCAAAGAGGTACATGCCAACTGTACAATTTATCAAGTTTCTCATCTGAAATACTGGGCATGTCCAAAGTATATAAAGTATCAGATATACTGCAGAAGCCTTAGAGGCTGCAATGTGTGCACCACAATTCCAGCACTTTCTGCCAGACTTACTGTTCATAGACAGTACACATGATCCATGCCTCTAGTATGAACATGTGGCACCTTATTATACAGCTACTGTGTTGGTATTATGAGCTGGCAGCAGGAAGACCTTGAGAGATACAGAAAATCCTTAAAAACTACTTCAATAGTATTTCCAGTATAGGAGGAGAAACACCCTGGAAAATCTGGATGCTTAGTAATGTTACGTAAGCCTGTTCGAACTGTGAAAGCAATCTAACCACAGCTGTGTAGAGTCTCCTGTAGGCTCAGTTACTCAGTTTTTGGAGCACAGACATAACACAGCCAAAAGTTGCCTGCTTCCCTAGTAGTATGGGATGTGTCCATTTCCCTAAACCTCACTGATTTTGAGGTAATTGCGAGAGTCAATGAAATTCTCATGTTACGCTATTGCCTCAGCTACAGCAACTAAGATATTAGCACGGAAAGAGAAACTAAAGGCATTTTTCCTCCTTAATGAACACACATTGTCTGAAAGGTCGGCTCTGCTGCCACAGTATCTGACAATGAAAGAAATTTTAAAAAGACTTGGCTCAAACTGTGAAACATGGAAGGATGCACACAGATTCATACTTGTTCTTTCTGCCATGAGTGGGAAATCCGAATGCAAAATGTGAGGAAAATTTGCTGGTTAACTTAAAAATCTAATTTATCACCTATTATATTTTTTAATTGTTAACACATAATTGTTAAATAATGGTAATTCATAAATGTATAGCTACCTTGTTACTTTCAAGGATCCATTTGTATTGTACAGCCTCCTAACATTAGCTATATTATTATTTTATTAAAATCCACTACATAATATGTTTTAAAACCTGATGTTTTTCTAAAACCAGTGTCCTTTTCTGTTGTAGAAATTATGTCTGGCAAAACTTTTCACACTAGTTTTTCTGTAAAAAATACCAGTCTTCTTCCAAAATTAAACTCTCTGGATAAATTCTCTGGTGAAGGAATAAACCTTCAAATATATCATTTTTAAGATTAAAAATCCATTTTAAGTCTACCTCCAAAATGACAAAGACAACCAAATTATTTCTTAAGATCCGCCCCTGTATGAAATTTCTAGGTTTGTTGTTGACCTGAGAGTTACTTCAGCTCTAGTTTTAGCTGTGATGTGGGAGAAGGTAACAGAGGTGGCTTTCGAAAAAAGGCAGTGGTACAAAAGAACAAACAGCTTCAAAGTTGTGCACACACTGAGGTATTGGATTGGCTTAAAAATACTGGATTACCAACTCATCTTCTGCTTTATTCAATCTCTAATGTTGGAGCTGGCCTATTCTGTATAAGCAAGTAGATACTTCCAGGCCTATCAAAGATTCTCTACACCACAAATGTCTCAATTGAGACTCAAGTCACACTTCTAATCCATGTGCCTCATAGCTCATGTATAATTTTTTTTTTTCTGAAAAAAATAAGCAGGAAATTTTCATTTTGTGCAGACTGAAGCAATTTCAAAAACTATAAAAGCTGTAAAGAAAATACGGTTTTGTTTTTTCTACCTAGCCTTCCTGTTGACTCAATATTAATTCACTGAACTTATGAAATATGTCATAATAAGGATTAGAATGAGAAGAAAAAGCTTGTTATCACACAACAAACTGGAACATTTATGGGGAATATGAAAAAAGCACACAACAGAGCATGCAGACTAAGAGTGATACAGGTTGTGAAGCAGGTGGTAAGACTGAGCTTGCATATATAAAGGGTTGGCAGTCAAGTAAGAGAAATGAGGTAAAAATGAAAATTAAAGAACAAGTGTATTGTGTCTATGTCACTGAGAGTGACAATTTTAACCATTCTGTTCTAGAAAGTACCATTGCTGGGGTGCTTGACACTGAAAAAGCCACAAAGAAAAATCTGAGTGTTCTGCTTAAGATCAGGTCAATCTAGTAACTATCGCAATTCTGATGGTAAATATATTTGGATTAGATTTTCCTTGCTTTGTTCAACATTTCCCCAAACAAAAGGCAAGGAGCTTTATTCTCAATGGAATTGGAGTTATGTATTAAAGAATTTATCACAATGAAGAACATTCAAGTAGGATTTGAATGACAGAGCTACAAGAAAACACTTCTCCAGGATACTCTTTTTCCCAAAAGAGTTTGCCAAAATTACTATTCCAGAAAACTGCAAGACATTGTGCAGCTTACACATGATGAATTTTTTTTTTCCTTTTTCCTGACCACAAAAGTAGATAAGGGCTAAAAATGAAAGGAAAAATCAAATTCTGAAAGCTTTCTAGTTCAGTAAGCCATTATCCCACAAATATTTTTTCCCAGACAAATGCAATAAGCCAAAAATCTGCTTTCATATGCATTTCAATGCATCTTACACATATAAATTTACCTTCCTATTGAAGAAGAATAAAAGCAAGCCTCTTCATTAAAGAACTGGGCCCTATTTTGTGGAGTTTTAAAATAAAAAAATTAATAAACTGTATTTTCTTAAGAACAGTGTGTATCAAGATCCATCTAACTACCAAAAATAGATATTCTAATTTTTTTTCCTAATGTAAATCAGCAAAGCTTTCAGAACTGTGAAATCAGAGTGAATGGGAGATTCAAGATTTAAAAAATTTGAAAAAATCAATAATAAAGCATTTCTGTTATTTGGCATGAGTACTTGGCAAACACAAGGGATAATGCTATCTTTCGACTTGATATTCTTCAAAGAAGCTACATCCAGCTCCTAAAATTTTATCTTTCATTCATCACCAGTCACTGTTTCTGTGACAACAGACCTCAGGAACAGTGAATCAGATATTCAGTGATGTATCTTTGTACAGTTTACACTGTAGTGAATTGAGATATGCCAGTTAAAACTTGCTGAGGACCTGGCACAGCAGCTGACTGAATTTCAGTCAACTTGAAGCATAACACTGCTGGATCCCAAAGATTTACTGAATCTGTATCAAAGGTTTCAAAGCAGAGATTTCCTGAATAGAAATCACACAGGTTAAAATGGAGACAATGTTATTCAAGCTAAATATACTACAATACAAAATTCTACAAATCAGCCATAACCTAGAGAGTTTGGGATAGCAAAGTTTCTCCTTTACTGCTTGTTTTTGTTTTGTTTGTTTGATACATAGATGTATGTTGTTGTTCCAAGTTTTAAAATTATGGAAAGAAAGCTCTCCCATAATTAATCTCCCAGAGGTATCCACATAATTTTGTTGATTAAAAAATTTAATACACAAAACACAGAAAAGCTAAATATATATTCTATTGCAAAGAATTTTTCTTCACTACAGAATTACCTTATTTTAAACTAATAAATACCCAATAACTATACCCACACACATACTTTTTCTATACATATGATAAATACAGAACAGTTTATAACAATGGCTTTTCAGATCTGAAATATAAAAATAGTATTACAGTATACTCTGAAGAGGAAACTTATAAATAGGCCTTCCAAAAATTACATAGAAAATTATTTTCCCTTTATTTCAAAATTTACCAAACTAAATTATGCCTTCTTTGTTCATGAAGATAACTGATACTATCCTTAACATTATGTCTTCAAACAGCTTTTGTAACCCACAAGCAGTCACTATACATTAGCCAAATGCCACAAATGTTATCCTCAAGTATATTTATCAGTTTGTCCCAGAAAAGAACAGTAGAAATTTTAAAATAATTGAGTCATACTTGCTACAGGATAGTGTGGATAAGGACTTTGTTGCTGTTTTTCCTTTATGCAGCACTATCTGTGAGTACATTTTATAGGTTCTTTTAAATTATTTTCTATATTATATTCATATTGAATGTAACAGATACAGAAGAAGTACTCACTCTTTGCTTGGAATAGAAAATAAATGTAAAAAGGAGAACTGTAGTAAACATTTACAAGTGGAGATTACATCTTCCGCAAAGTATAAGTGGTTTATTGAGTTGGATCCAGATTTTGAGTGTAACTTCATTGAAAGCATTTGCATATTGCCTAGGCTGCTTTATGCCTCAGTTTTCTTAAAGTGAGAAAGAGAAATGCTATCAGATGCTCTTATGATCAGTGTCTGCTGCAATAAGGACGAAACTGGAGAGATATTGGCACTGCCAAGTTGGGTTCTTTTGTAGGTGTTGAGTAAATAAAATAACTTCAGTGGAGTTCTGTTTGTTTGCTCGAATACTTAAGTCTTTATTTCTCTATGTTGCAAATTATTTCCCTATATAAAATATTCTGCTCAGGAAGCTTGAGCCTTTAATTCATGGCTGAGGATTACCTTCGAAGGCGAAGCTGCTGTAATTTAAGAGCAGGTAAACTCAGCAATGAAACCTTAACTCTTTTCGTAGATCTAGCCTGAACTCTTTCAACTAAGAACAAAATGAGGATACCATTTTTAAGGCACAAGTTTATAAAATATACATTTTCAAGTAGCCACATGCCTTGGTACATCCTTCACTGTAGATGAAATACACTAATCGTAACATGAAGTAAACACTTATTTATAAAGATCCTTGAGTATCTTAAGACCCTCACATCAAATTGATTTTAAAGAGAGAAAAAGAAAAAAATCATAGTGTTAGCAATAGCACTTTTAAAATCTCAGGAATAAATAATAAAATAAAAATAAGATTAAAATTAAAAGCATTAGGAAAGATTTCCTACCTGTTACAGATCAATATAACTGTAAAGTGCAAAGAGCAGGAAAATTACTTAAGTACCGGGGTGGGGGAAGGGAAGCTTACTGAAAACTCTTTTAAAACCTATATTTACGTATTAAGTAAAACCTATATTTATGTATTAAGTATTTTCTATTTTGCCTTTCACTAGCCTGTGGAATATCAAGTTAAAAAAACAAACAAACAAACAACAGGAAAATTGTTACCTGAGAAGAATCTTCTTCATTTGAGTGTATTCCATTTTGATTCATATCCACATTAGTGTCACTTACATTTTCATCACTTTCAGTAACAGAAGGGAGATAGGATACAGAATGAAATCCTTTTTTGATGGTAGACTGTGGAAAGTGGCTAAATAACAAAGAAATTTCAAAGACTTTAATCTGTACATTTACTTTCAAATGACAATCTTCATAACTACTATTCTTAACAGAATTTTATCAAAATAATTTGTGCCTCCTTTATTTTGACATCTTAATAGGGCAGCACAAGATTTATACACACATCTACTCCTTATCATTATTGGCTTGGCACTACACACAAATCTATGCTCAAAAGATATGAGCTTTTGCCCTCTTAACTGACTCTCAAAATACAAATCCCAAGTCTACTGAGGACAACTAGGTAATAAAACCAGAAGTGAATAAATTTCTATGGCTCCTAGACAAGAAAAACACTCATAATGTGCACTACTTAAATAGAGGCTGGGCAAAGAAAAGTGGTTTTTTTGCCTTTTCCCTTAAAATGGGTCTCCATAGCTACTAGACAGTTAAAACACACAATAACCAAGGAAACCTGTGTCAGGCCTGTTCTGCTTGTAGTAAGAGAAAACTTTATCACTGACATCAGTAGAAGCAGAAGTAAAAACCGATTGAAATATAAATAACTCTTTGCTTGTTAAACGAACTGGGAGAACAAGATGAATACAGTATCACTCACTTGCCATAAATACCTAATTGTGTTATTGCAGCAATAAAGAACAGAGAAAAATCTAAGTATGTGTTATCTAACCCCCTTCTTAAGGACTGAGATAATGAAATATCAAGATCTTTAGCAGTAACACAGTCACAATTATCTTCTCTTTGAATTTAAAAAGATTTTATTAGAATAAAAGCAAGAGATTAAAAACAGTTTCAGTCCCAATTGTGTATCTAAGTCCCTCATCTTATTTTAGCAGCTCTATTACTTCAAGGAAATGCTAATATTTGTTATATATTTTTGGTTACTACCTGTTAATTAAATCACAAGAGATTAAATTACTTGATTGTTATGGAAACTTAGCACATTTAGTAAATTGTCCTTGACAAAATGGGATAAATTGACTATGAAGCAATCTATTAAATATGAAAAAGCAATGTAAAATATGTTAACAAGCAAATACTGCAACATCCTAACTGTTATTCTCTCATTCTTTTAATAATCTATTAATGGATATTGCTTAGAGCATTTTTGTATATTTCTACTCCTACTACTTGGAAACAAACAATAAGTAACTTAATGTATTTTTAATGACTAAAATGCAACTGTTTCAACCAAACAGTTATCTTCCCAGAACATTCTAAGGTCATTTCTTTCATGGACAAAGGCAGCTATTAAAAAAAAAAACAAAAACAACACACCAAAACTAACTGGTTTATAATCAACCCATCCAATCATGATGATCAAAATGGAGAACCTGACAAGTACGTAATTTATTCAGTTCACTTAGAACTGCACTTAATAAAAGATGTACACATCTTAAAAACATAAACACACCTCCAACAATTTACAAAATGTTGTTGGAGTCAGGGTTCAGAAAATAAATATCTTCCAAAATAACATAAACCTTTTGGTGCTTACTTGGTATGTGATACATTCAATGCTTCCTCTGTCAGAAGTTCAGTCAGAATAAAAGAAAGGAGATTACTAATTCTCACAGTTGCCTACCGAATGTTCATATCATAAACTGAAGCCTGACAGTAATGTATTATGCCACAGAAAAAAAAAAAAGGCTCTGATACACTTAGTGTTAAGCCTTCTTTTCTTGTCAGTCAGCAAGTGTTATGCTGAATATGGAATAATGATTAGAAGTGGTGTATAAATCAACTTCTGAAACTTCTCTATGACAACTTGTTTAAAGACCCCAGGTTTTAAGTGTTTATAGGACTTCCAAGCATTCTTTACACAAGGCATTGTATAAAGTTGTGGTTTGAACATGAGCTGCTTCACCTACACTCTCAGGCTTCTTGTAACAACTATAACCAACAGAAAACAGCCTGTTTTATTCATAAACATTAATATGAATTGTTCCATGCCAGATATGTGATGCCCATGAAAGTACTGACTGGCCTGTCGATGACTTCCTTATTATGCACAAGAATTGAAAAAGACCAGTAGCTGAAGAAAAATTTGAATGATATCAAAGAGTATTTCTAGTGAACTCTTAAATATTCTGCCTCTTTGGGCCCACCAAGTAGAGAAACTGGCTAAGTGTTTTTGCTTTGCAGAGCCCCCTGCCCTTTGATGTTAGATGCTCTGAGAAGTGTCCACCCACTGAAGGGACTGTGCACACAGGGTGTGACAAATAGGGACCCACCCCACAGGTGTGTGCATGCCTACTTCCCAAGGGCTTTCTCACCAGCGTGTAGATGAACAGGTTGTAGGGAGCAAAATATAAAGCTTAGAGCATCCCAACTTGCATCTGTAATAGGAGGAGTGTGCAAGTAGAAGAACCTGCACTCCCAAAGGAGAAGGTGTATGTGTAACCCAAAATGCCAGGATGGGTATAACTGCATCTGTATGTCTCTCATGGTTAGAAATTCCTGGGATTAGTTACAGGAAGATGTTCAGAAGTTTGTAGGTGTTCATTAACATTTTGTAAGTGTCTAGTAGAGAGGTTTATCTGCTATATTGCTGATATTGATCTTAAATGTACTGATTGCCAATTACGTGACATCAATAAAGTAGTAGAGTGCTCTGATGTGCTTTAAACTACATGAAGTAAGCAATTTTTCCCTGTGACACAAGTAAACATAAGCCTTTGCACTTTCACAGTGAAGAGGACTAACAATAGAATGTTAAGGCAGAAACTACATTGAATACTTACATGTCTGTGGGTATTGTGATAGGATTAGATTTGTAATTCATAAATAGGCTAGCAATCTCAACATGTTCTTCAGGTTTCTTTACCACAGGCTCTGGAAAAAAGCAACTTGTTAAATATATATTCATGAGAAATATTTAATACTATAATTTTGACAAATTATTTCCATAGCTGGATTCATCACTCCTAAATAATTACATTTTCCAAGTATCATGGCATACACTTGAATGGAAGAAAACAATCACAAGTGGCTTTAGGTGGCACATCTTGAAAAAATAAGTGCTTAACACTCTGATCCTTAGCCTGCAAGGTATTAAAAGTGTGCTTAACCTATGTGTAAGGTTATCCAAGGTAGCTCAGAGCAGCTACAGCGTCACATTCCACCTTTGCAAATTTCCTGTTTCTGATCCCAGGGTATTTTGCTAGCATTCCTGTAACACCTTCATATTCAAGCTATCTCATATCATGCGTTTAATTCCATTATGCAATATAGACAAGCCCTAGAACAAGTTTACCCCTAGAACTATGAGCTGTTGCACCAGGACTAGTCACATACTTTAAAGTTTTAAAAGGTGTTCAGAAGCTTTCATGGCTCAGCATCAGAGAGCTTCTGTGTTGCTTTGATAACACTCCCTCTTCATTTTCTCTAGTAGAGTGCTTTTTTAGAGATAAATTAAGACACACTCAAAGCATTTAAGAAATAACAAGGCTAAGGGGAATTAATGCAAAATAGGAAAAAAAAAAAAGAAAAGAAAAAAAGAGGAAGAGTAATCCCTAAGGAAGTTCTATTGAGATTAAGCTAAGAGATTATGAGTAGGGCTCTGAAAATGTTTATAATAGTTAAAATATAATTACAAATTTGTTTTGGAGGTTTGAGTAGACAAACCTTGAGGTTCAGATGTCACAACAGTTTCCTTTTTCTGACGGAAAAGTTTCCAACGAGGAACTGGTGGTGGCTGTGGCGGTGCTACCAAAGGACAGGATCTAGTCCTGGTAATCAGGACAGGATGGCTATATAAGTGGGAAAACCCATATTGCCTCAGCTTCTCTGAAGAATCAGCCTATGAAACACGGAAAGATAATCTGGCTGGGGTCAGCTCTCATTTCTCTTCATATCTCTCAAAAAATAAAAGCATGCACAGAAAAGCATCTAATGGCTTGGATAACAAATGAAACAAAAAAATCATTCACCTGACAAGACTGTCCAAAACATTCTAATTATGATTGATATTCAGCAGAAAAAGTATAATTGAATACTTAGAAGTGTTTACATATGTTTCACTTTTCATAATATTCACTTCTTTTAACTTATTTATATAACCATATACTTTCACGTGCTACAGAAAACATATAAGGGAAGCAGAATGAAGATATAAGAAAACAATAATGACAAAGTTTTGTTTTAAATTAACATATTTAATAATACTTTTTCTGAGGAAAATGTCCTTACTTCTTGCTGAATTTATAAAGTGGCAGAATTCTAAAATCAACTGGTCTTTTAGACAACTTGTGAAATCTCCATAATATAATATCACTTTGAAAATATATCTTGAAAGTTAAGCTTTTTATCTGCTGGCTAATTTGAAAACACATTAAAGGCACCACAGATGACCCCCATACCAAAGCCTATACTTCAGAGCAATTTTAGATATGGACATTGAGTGGTGCTCTTCCCATTAAAATAATAATGGTCTAGTACTTAACACTTTTCACCACTGAAAGTTCTGTTACAAGATTTGTACATCCCTTTTATTTTAAAAATACACCTTCTTTTGCTTGCTAAATAATTCATCTGTAAAATTTCTTTAACATGTTAAGCAGCAAATCACTGATTGCTGTTGCTCACTGTCAAATGTTCCTGAGTTTATGTAACTACAAACTGCAGAGAATAATGTAGTTGTGGTTATTTAAAGGGAGAGGATCAAATTAAATACATTAAGGCACATAAGCAATGTATCAGCCTCATTTGATCTCTGAATTTATAAAGATATATTACAGGAGTGGTAACTGGGTATACCCATATTCAAACAACTTAAAAAAAAATTCAAGTTAAAACCTCTGAGATTATAGAGCATTTTTAAGACAAACAGGTGTCATAAAGGAGAACTCGTCAGGTGCTGAGTAGCAAATACACTTGAATGGCTCAACTATTGATTTTTTTTCCATTTTATTTAAGAAAACTTAAGACAAATAAATGGAAGCCACATCAGTCTTACAACATATACACTAGAAAGCACAGCAAAATTTCTGGAGGGAAATTCTGACGCAACTGCAGTCAGTGACAAAATTTCCTCCAAATTTAGGGAGCAACTCATAATCCAAACAATGAATCCACTCTTCCAAACTTTTTCTATTTTTGCAGTACTTCTCAGTTCCCAAAGAAACCTTGAAAATGGGCTTTTTAAACTGAAGCCTACAAGAAATCCACTGCACTTCTATATTTGATTTTTGGCAACTTCCATTTTTCTGTCATTCTTTATTAAAATACATATAGATTTCATCTGCCTAATTCTATTTGGCCTGCAATGCCCCCTTTTCAGTGATCTTTGTACCCTAACAGGCTAAAGTCAAGTTTGAGACTCAAGGCCTTAGGTAGCAGGAAAGATATAACTCTATGTCACTGTTTCCAGTTTGCTTTTTGATGACTACTATTACTTATTATTAGCAAATAGACAGTATCGCTGAGACCTTATATGAATATAAAAGAAAATAAAATCACAGAGAACAAACTAGTTTTCAAAACAGCATAAAATACATAGCACCATTTAAAAAAAAAAAAGGAAAATTACAGAAATGGAAATTTATTATTTATTTATTATTTATTTTACGAAGCCTATCAGTTTCATGAGAAGGCAGCTTACATTTTAATCTGCTAATTATGAAAAATATTATTTAAATGTATAAAAAAGTAAATCTAATTAATAATCCACTCAGGAAAGCCTGCTCTGGCATTATAAATAGCTTTCTGTAGAGCGTGAGTGACTGAGTAGAAATTTAAGTGTTGTTTTTACTTCAGCTGTATGAAGTGCTATGCTCTCTCCAGCTACTTTCACCAGTTACATCACTAATGATAGAAATGGATATGAACATGCTATTTCTTATAGAAAAACGTGTAGGAAAATGTATATCAGAGAAGTCATCAAATGCAATCTGAAAAATAAAAAAAAAAAAAAGTAATTCATGTTTTTCAAGTAGCCCTCAAAATAATTAGTCTTTCCATTCAGAAGTATCTCATCATGATGCATTTTCTAGTCCACATCTAGCCTCTCCCAGAAGAATTCAGCTCCTGGGATCCAGAAGAAAGTGGAGTAAAATTGAAAAAATGAGCAGGGCTATGGCAGGAAAATGCATTATTAGAATACAGAAATACCGAAATATAAATTTAACTGATAGTCATTACCTGATGACTGTTTCACTATGCTAATTTTATTTTTTTATAACTCAGTTATTACAAAATTAATCATCCTGATAATAAAATACATAATACTTTCTTGCCCCGAGAGCATAGAATCTTACCATCTGTCCTAATGAAAAAATATCCTCTTCAAACAAATGTAGTGGTATACAGCCAGCATACACGACCATTTCTGGCTGAGTTGCCACAGAAGACTCTACAGAGAAAACATTAATATACTTTAGAACAGTGTAAACAGTAAATAAACGTTGTTGTACCTCACCTTAAATTATTCTGCTTTCTCTGTCTTATTTATATTATCCTTTCCTTTGTCTGACTCTGTTCTTTCATTCAAAACAAGAAATCATTGTAAAATACTCAGAAGAGAAGCCATGGACGGAAAAAACACAACATGCTGATTGTTCAGTGCTAGCTAAAGGCATCTTACTGGTGAAAACAAAATTTGATCTTGTCAGCAAGATCTTGTCAAAAGCCAGAGCTCTGGCCACTGCTACCAATGGATAAAAAGATTGAGATAAGTAGTTTGAGAAACAGTGCACTTGTAAATCAAGGTTATTGCTCTTCTGCCAAGGAGATGGAGGAATGCAGGTAATGATGGCTGCCTCAGGATGTGTGAAGGGGTGACCCCGTAGCTTTTACCCCACATGCCTTACGGAAGCTTGTTTTCCTCTAATTCTGCCATATGCAAGGCATAAAGGCAGAGGCACGTTCACTTTGTTACCCCTAGAAATCTGTTGTACTCAGCAATCATACAATCATCTCATACTTGTACCTGTGAAAGAAGCTGTTTTAATTCCTGAATTATGAAGAGGAACCACGGCTGTCTGCCTGACAGCCAATTCACTCATGCTGAAGGGAACTTAAGAGTCTAAAAATTATAAAACTAGAAATATAAGTCTGTGGTTTGGCAGCTCAAAAAGAAGGATATCTATTTATGTCTATGTTTCATTAGTCATCTAATATATCATATGAAGACAGGATTTCAGTATGCAGGTTGTGACATCTGTTTTTCATTAGAATGTTTTGTCTTTGTTGCCTTCAGCTCCACCTGAAATATAGGATAATTGTTTCCTCTGTTTAGTAAGTATTCAGTTGGAAGTTGCTCTAAGAATAGGTATTTTCTGCGAAATGGAATAAAACAATGCTGTCTGCATACAAATTAAAAAGGGAAAGAAAACAGACAAGGAAAAGGAAAGATAGGCAAGTAACAGGACAATATAATTCATCAGACCTTAAATCCATCTATTTAAAAAGTATGCAGTATTCTTTCTTAAAGCAGCCAGATATCTCTGCATCTTAAAATATTATTATAGAAATTTGATTACTCAACCACTTTCCAGCAGATTCTTAATATTTCTTACTATATGCTTGTGATTCCTGTATTCATTCACAGCTCTTGTGTTAGCTGTGGGTTTCAACTTACTCAAAATCAAGGGTATCATCTAGGTTTGATCTTAGTCCCTACTGACACTTCTGATCTGTTACAAATGCAGCAGTAGTAGCTACGATGTACTACCCGTTACAGAAGAGAACATGTCATTAGGCACACCAATCTCATTGCATGTGAGAAGTATTTCTCAAATAAAAGTATTTAATCAAATACCAAGTGGAATGTAAAGCTGTCATACTCAGTCCAGATGGGTTGTGAAATAAAATGTCTGCAGGGCAGACAATAAACAATGATGAACAAATTATTAGAGCATGCAGATGATTAACCAGACACACCACGTTCAGTTTAATACTACTATTAAAATAGTAGATTTTTACATTATGCCAGTACATTTTAAAAATAATAAATTATTTGATCATTTTTCACTGTACAAAAAATGAGGAAGATGTATGCAAATTATTTGCCACCAAGTGTAGTCTGTTGATAAGGGAAACTGGTTAAAACTGATAATTAAATTTAAATGCATGAAGCAAGAATTTACTTAATTTTTAAGTTATCATAAATGTATCAACACAAAAAATAAAGTAATCAAATTTATTTCCAGAGTAAAATAAACTAATTTATTAAACGATTAAATCATGAAGTGAATACTAATTAATATATCTGGCCACTCTGCCCCCCTGACCTTCAGCAAAGAAGCATTCCTGCTTTTTCCAGTCACAATTTACTGAATAAAGTAGATATTGAACAAATAAATAATTAGAGAGGAAGCTCGTGCTCCTATGTGACTGGCCAACAACATCAAAATATTCCATGTATCATTGCTTTACATTTTTACATCAGACAGTAATTACTGCAACACTGTTCTTAATATAAGTTATGAGATTTTAGTAGATCATAATGACTTCAATCTGTAATGCAGCCTGTAAATAACTTCATTTTTAAACAAATTATTACATTTAACTTCCCCCCAATTAAGTTCAAGAACAAATAAAAGCAAAGCCCTTTGCTTTACATGTGTCTCCTGTTTGTATTTTTATCTTCAAAAGAATAGGACTTACTTTCACTTAAGGCCTGTTGGGCTTCTGCCATTTGGGAAGCCTGAACTGCTAACTTGTTTTTTTCTTTTTCTCCCTCTTTGCCTTTCTTCTTTCCAGTTTCTTTCTGCTCTGCTTTTTCTGTTAACCAAAATATAGGTTGAATATTCTTTTTCAGACACAAACTTTCAATCATAATGTCTTATACTCATTTACACAGTAAACACTTTAATGACACTTTAGATGAATCAAAAAAAACAAAAAACAAAAAAACAAAAAAACAACCCACTAATTATTCCAGTCAGAAGAGTCGAGATCTAATAAAGAACTAGCATCATTCAGTTTAAAAACATTGAAAACAAAAAATAATTCTTAAGGTGTAAATGCAGATTTACTGAGCAAGAGCCAGGAAAGCTTCGATTCCACCTTCCAGTTAATGCAAAACTCTCACATCTCTACTATAATGTTCAGAATTACTGAATTCCGGGCAACGTGTCAAATATTTTCTTTATGTCCCTACTCCCATGCATCAGTAATTTCCAAAATAATCTAACATAGATGTGGCATTGGTTCCCAATGGACATTGAAGAAAAAAGTCTCCCACAGTCAGAACCTTCTTTCAAGCCTTAAAACTTAAACTATAGGAAAATACATTTCTAGTTTAAAAAAATCCCAAACATTAATAGAGCATCAGAACACAGCTTGTAGCTTCAAAGTTGGAGATTACGGAGCTGTATTGTAACATAACACTTCCCTGATTCTTAGCTGCTTCAGTTACTGATAGTATTTCTAAATCTTAAACAGGATTAAATTTACAAAGTTTCCTGGGAATAAACTGCAGCACTCTGTTGGGTCTATGATAGTTTTGTTCCCAGTGGCTGCATCCCTGTACATGTCCATTCCAAACTCTGAAATACCTACTATGCTTGTGGATAGGTCACAAAATGATAGCAAGTATTCCTAAGAACAGATAACACCCCCTCAGTGAGGTCTCTTCTAATATTTTCATAATAGTTTTGACATTTGGACTAAATATTTGGGATTCAAAGTGGGGAAGGCAGGCATTTTTTTTCTTTTAAATCTAGGAAGAAATAGAAATTTTACTACGTGATTTCTACCTTCCAAAGACATTAGATGTGTTGTGAAATTGCAACTATGCCTTCAAGTTAAAAACAACAAAAGAGGAAACTCAGTCTCAAATATAAACAGCAAAGAATGAGGTACTGGAACAAGTAAGTTTCTAAACCTAAGTTTTTCATTTAAATGTAAATAGAAGTAGCAGCAATAGAAGAAGCAGCTCTTGAATAAAATTAATACCCATACCTAGTAGCATAAACAGAAAAGTTGCTGTAAATAAAAACGCAGATAGACATTAGAATACACTTGTCAGAACCCTCTGTAGGTAATCATGCTTTGTAACATCTATTATGAAATGTACAATTTATTGATGGTCAGAGCAGTGTTGCCTTTGGGGAAATGGTAACCTCTCTGATTGTTATTCCTTTGCAAGGAACCAGTCTTTAGAAAGATGGCTGTGACACAGAGCTGAACAAATCTCTGCCTTATAATGAAGCTGTTTTCATAAAGCAAGAGACTAGTACTGCTTCTAATGAGATCTATAGATAAAACAAAACTTTTTTGAATTTACACCATTGCAATATGTTCAGTGAAACAACAACAAACACACAGAGTTGCATGTGGCACAACAAAGACATTTAAATTTGAAGCCAGAGCTTACGTTAACTTTATTTATGCTTGGCCTATAAAGATAATGCTACCTAAAATTACAGACCTTTGCTAATTTTATCAGCTTTCTCTGGTTTATCTGACTGCTTATTCAAAGATGAAGCTTCATGTTTTAACTCTGATACTGTGGTGTCTTTCCGTTTTGTATCTGACTGAGGAATATCAAGTTCTGGAGTTTTCTCTTTTGGCAACTTGAATTCTGGCACAATGTCTTTCAAAAAGCCCCAGACTTTGTCCAAGTATCCAGGCCTTTAAAAACAAACACATGTATATGTCAATGGTATTTGCAATAAGAAAAAATAGATAAACAGTGCAGCAGGGAAATTTGTAGACCACTTTGCAACTATACCATATAACTTGATTCATTAAAAACCTTCCAAAATATGTTTCCCTAACTGTTACAAAACAGGTAATTCCTGCCTCTTCTACTGATTCCATCAGCCAGAACAGCTGTTGGATATAACAGTTGCAGCCACCCTGGTTCTCCACAGAAACTCAGTGATTCCAGAAACAACCTAAAACCGAATTAATAGTTTGGGGCCATGAAAAAGTTTCATGCAAGGTAACTGCATGCAAACTTTAAGTAAGTACATAAATAAATAAATAAATGGATTGTACAATGAGCTAAAGCCATCTTACACTACTATTGCAAAGTTCCCCTGGTATTCACATTTACTTATTTCAGAATGTAACATTTTGCAGTAAGTGCCAGATTCATAAATACTATTTTTTGGTGTTGCAAATGTAAAACTAACTACATAAAGGAAATTTAGGTTACTTCAATTTCTAAGTCTGTGGGCTACATACGCACTACTGTAAGACACAAATTTATCAAAAACCTAAATTGCAAGTATAGCTTGGGACATAAAAATTGCTGGAATAAGGGCTAAAATAGCCCTTGATGGAACTTATTCAATACTGAAATACCGTTATAAATAAACAATTATTCCTAAATAAATTATATATAAACCAAAACTATGTTACCTATGTATTCATTAGAATGTATCCATCAAAAAGTAAAAAAACCTGTGATTTAAAAAAAAAGAGTCTATATATTTAGAGCTTGTATCCCAGCCATTAATTCACTAAAAAGAATGACAAGCTGGAAAAATAGAATATCTGTTCTTTAAAACCACAAAATGGACTTAAACACAGAGGAAACAAGAAAAAAATGTTATTACAGGTTCACAGCACTGGTTTTGCTTGGAAATAAAAGTATATAAACTGTTCCAATTGGAAAAGTGAAAACAGCATAGTAGCTGAAGTTGATTACTTCCAAGTTCATGACATACACTTTCTATAGTACATTCAGATATAAAGGTATTATTATTACTTTCAGACACTTTGTATCTGTATACTAGATGAAACATAGATATCTCTAACATTGCATTCACCACAATGTTTAATATTAATTTAAAATAAATTAATTTGTAAAGAATAGGTATCACCTGAACTGAATAAAGAGCTTACAAGCAACTGTATGACCTACGAAAAAAAACAATAAAATCACGTTCCTTGAAGGCAGATTTCTCAAGTGCCATAAATATGAAATGCGCACTTCCCAAAACTGATGCTGAAGAAGTTTTAGGGCTCAGCTTTATTTTTCATCATGTCTTAGAGAATTAAATAGTAAACAACTAATATGTAAATTGTTTAATAGAAGAACTTACTGGAGAGGAATAACTTCTGGTATCCATCCAGTCAGTGTATGTAGAACAGTAAATTCCTCCAACTCTCTTTTTCCAGTTTCATTTACACTGTAAGACAAAAATGGACATTATCCAGAATTATAATATAACCATCTCACAGTAAACTCTGTAGTCTAAGGAACATGACCATACACAAATAGAATGCCCTGCTGAAAAACAAGTTGTTACTTGCAATTTTAGGAGCTTCCTTATCCACTGGTGACTACTTTGCCTACATAGACAAATTTGCTTTTATGCCTTTCCATGAGGCCTGTTATTTTAGTGTTCCCTCTAGCGCAATGGTACAGTATCAACGTTGTTACCAAGCATACTACATATAACTGCACACAGTAAAGCCTCTTTTTGCAGGGATGGAGATGTGGGTTTGAAATCCCTCACACTAGAAAAGGGATGTGAATCTAGAACTTCCATTTCCTGAGTACTTGCTCTAACTCCCAGGTGGTTGTGCATGAGCTGGCTGTATTTCCAGTGTACCATACTTCACTAGTTCAAATTGATACAGTCTCCTATACTGTGAGAGAGATTTCTGCCTGTAGATCCTGAGGACCAAGATGCCAGCATTTGACCATGACAAACCCTGGAGAAATACAGTATTTCAAACATGTTCCTTCAAGCAGAGCTTCCCAATGAGCAGCTCTAGGCAAACCCCTGGCCTGTGTAGAAGTACTTTAGATCACTCTTCCAACAAACATAACTTGATACAACAAGAACAGGGAAGCTTGACGACCCAGATCACTGTTTTTAATTATTTTCTGAGGCTTAGTCATTTTAACACTTGCTGTTCATTGCTCAACTCATAGGAAACCGCAGCCACAATTGTCAATAATTTACACCATGAGCCACCTCCTACTTTCTAACTTACAATATTCTATTTTCAATACTGGTTAAGGCTGACAATTAAAACTTCATTAAAACTTCTTGGACATTTCCATTTGTCAGAAAAACATGTTCTCTGTTTAGGAATAGTGGTAAACAGATGAAGCAAACGGGGAGAGTACTCCAGTTTCTTTAAAAAGGTTTTTTTGTACATAAGTGTACAAACACATACCTAAAAAGGAAACACTGCACATTCTGTGCCTACAGAGGACTTTGCTTTACTGATTTACTATTTCACCTTCCAGAAAAGTCTTTATTTGTCATTGTAAAATTTTTAGAAAAGTGTATTTCCCATTATATTAAAACAATGTTTTGCAAATTCCATGTGACTTCACAAACAAACTGAACTGACGAAACGTACCTAGTATTTGCCAGCTTAATGATAGCTTTGGACAGCAACATTGGCCAAAGTTCAATTCGACAAGTTGTAGCTGGAAGTAACAAATTATCCTCTTCATTGAAAGGCATAGTGTCATCCACAATGATCTTTCTCCAGCACCCCTGTGATAGAGGGAGGGGGAGGAAAGAAGAAAGAAAACACTGAGTTTGTGGGCTAGAAACAGAACATGTATAGAAGAGAACTCTTAACACTTTCCCAAGAACTCAGTTCTACCATAATTTGGTTTACATTACAGCTGGATTCAAAAGAAGTTCTCATATAATATCTGAGAAGCATGTAAACAGTATTCATAGCATTTTATTACTGCTGTGATTTATTTATTTCAAAGGTTACTCTCACTGCAGCTATTTCCAAACATATTTCCTCTCATATGTGTAGTCCACCACAGGCATGCATTCACTGCTGTTTCTTCAGCTGCCATGACAGATGCCTAAGAAACAGTAATGGTTAAAAAAAAGTCTTGACTAAGCTAGCAGTTTTGCAAATGCCACTTTAAGCTCAGAGTCTGGAAAATACTTGTGATACAGGCAGTCCTCCTTGACTCCCAAGAACCACCTGAGGATCTTGGCTGCAGTGGCTAGTACCCTGGAAAGCATTAAGATTGCTAAATACTGTAGGAAACAACAAAACGTGACCAAATGTAAGAAATATCCATATTACCGAGATAAGAAAAAAACATGTAAGACACGATACTGATGTCTCTAATACCAGCTATTTCGTTAGTAAATTGAGCTAGTATCCCACAAAATAATCCATTCTCCAAGAAAGTCTCTGCCCTAGTGATTGAGACCTAGTAAAGAGGCAAGTGACTTAGTGGGGCAACAGCAAGTACTTCTGTTCACTAAAATGTTCACCATATGTTACCAGAGAGGGCAAAATTACTGCTCTCTGCTTGTAACTGAACGTGGCTTCAAACTGAAATGCCCATTGATCAACTCTGTATGAGTTCTACAGGTTTCAGAAGAAAATAAAATTAGACCATATGGCAAGGATACTCAAAAAGAATAAAACAGGCTAATGTTTTTTAGGATAAAAACAATTTCATGACAGGAAAACTAAATTTTTAAGATTTCCCAAGTCTGAAAAGGACCTAGTGAGTGAAATGATCACATATCCATCTCCTCATTCAGTCATCACTGAAATTTAATAAAGAGAGCAGTACAAATTGAAAAGTGAAGGAAAAGATTGAGGAGATATTTGGTTTTCTATAACTCAGATTTGTTTTGTTTTGTTTTTTTTTTTAATTCAGAGTTGTAATTCTGAGCATGTAGTTCTTAAAATACAATAGTATTTTTTGCACATGCAGTACCATTAAACAAAAATTTCTCCTTCTCAGCAATTGGTTGCCTTTTATACTTGGTAAATAATGGAAGCCATACTGCAATTATTTTTCATCACTGACAACCTTTCTATTGCATTTCACTGTTAACTCTAAAAACAATTATGCTGGTTTAAGGACATAAAAGACCAAGAGAAAGAAAAAAAAAAAATACTTGGAACAGAAGGTTTATGGATATAAGTGTGAAAAAAAGTAGAAATAAACAAATTCAATAAACCTCAGGAATGCAAAGTGAAAGCAGTACATGGGGTGGAACTGAAATAATATTGTGCCAATGTGAAAAAGGGTTATCCACAAGTTTGATCTGGTGGACGACAATCCCCTCAGGACTCAATACAGTATTTCACTTCAACCAGTTCATTGTTCTTCCACTGTGCTTCCTCTCTCTTTTCATTTGATTTCCCACTTTCTCCTGTGAAATCTGTTTCTCCTCTGTCTCTACTGATATTTGTCTTTTCTCATTTGCAATTTTTCTTTAATCTTTGACCATTTGACCTTCTTTTTTCCCCTGCTTTTCTTTCTGTGAAATACAGCTGTATAACCAGAAGAAATTAAATAAACCCAAAGGCTGAAAACAAAACCAAACCAAAAGTGACAAAGAATCTAAACCACCCTGATAACTCTTACAGTTGCTTTAAAATGTAGTCTTTTATCACATGCATACACAATCCCTGCAGCATTAAATTCACATGGAAAATAATGTCCTCTGCTGAGGAACCTAGGCAACATAATTTCTGCCTTCTGAAACTTATGCAACTCTTATTTGCTATATGAATATAAGTTATTCCTTATGTGGACGAAGTCATAAGGGATGAGGAGAGCATGGGCATGTAAACCAGCGAAGTGCTCCCATTACAGGGAAGTTAAGAGATTGTTCCAGTTTTAACTGCTTTCCTATTTCTTCCTCAGTGCTGGCTAACTGACATGTATCAATAGCAACCTGCAGGAAATTCATTTTAAAATATCATATTTGACCTATACTGTATTAGGACTGTAATTTTTTTCTTAATACAAATACAGAGTGTAGGATTGTTTAAAAATAAAAATAATATGCTCAGGGCTTTATTCCCTCTCAAGAGACACGTATCAAATTGCAACACACACAAGTGTAGCCATTCAAAAGCTCTCCCCTGCTTGGTTTGCATGTATATTCACTCCAAAAGATGGATGACATTATAAACAATTTAACAGTGTGATGGAGATGTAAAATAAATCCCTCCTTACTGTTAATCACAGGAAGTTTTTATACCATAAGCACTAGAGTAATGGTGTCCAGCATAGACCTAGAATATGAGCCATTTTCTAAGGGTCATGGAAGTGTTTGAGTAATTAATTTTGCACTCGTAACTGTAGAGGTTTCTGAAAGAACTCCATGCTGAGGTGTTTCTGAGTGATGTATGGCATACAACTGCGAGGTGCTCTCCATATCTCCAACAAAAACCTTTGCCAGCTTGTCCATCTGAGGCCCTGACATGCTGCTGTCCCTCTCCAGGAACATCATCTGTGCCAAGTGTGATGCAAGTTCCTTTACTCTGAAGTTCTAAAAACATTGTGAGATGGGAAGTTTGTGCTCTCTCCTTTCACAGAGCAACAGTGATTCTCTCAAATAATGGTAAAATGGAGACTTGTCATGAAAAATATCGGGAAAACAAAATCTGTTTACTCTTTACTGAATTATATATATATATTATTTTCCTCTCTTCTGATATATTTTTCTGTCTTCTGCTGTTATGTATTTAAGAGTGTTGTCCTTGAGTATTCTGACCTGCACTCTTACATTGCATTTTCCAAATCCTTTCATTAACAACATCAGCCCTTTTCACAAACACGGCCCTCATAAAACCTCTTTCTTCTCCAAATCTGAGTTTCATTCTTATACTTATTGTTGCTCTTTCTTTTGATTGCCTCCTATTGGCTGAGAACATCTTCTTAAGAGATCTCTAATTTTTTATTTTATTTTTTTTTACCATGGGCTAAAAATCCTCCAGGATATTCTTTCCTGATTCTCCTCTTTTCCTCTTACTTTTCCTTCAGTCTTTGGTGGTTCCTTTTTGCCATATGAGGTTTGTTTGGGTTTTTTTCCCATGTATATGCATTAATAACATGTTTTCCCAGAAAGCAAATTGAACTTTTTTTTTCTTTAATTACTTCATCACATTTTAAGGATATGAAATAATGTTGAATATATCATTTCCCTCAACAGTTTTTCTAATATTTAATTGTCTTTCCTTCTAATTAATTATGCCATATTTGGGGTTGAATTTATCTAAAGTAAAATTCTAGCTATTGGATATTTTTTGTATATCACTAAGAAGCTCTCCACCAGGATTATCTTCTTTTCCATTTGTAATCAACCGTATGCAATGCCTTTGTAACCTCTAGTAAGCTGGAAGAGATCCAAATTAAACACATGACAGTCTAAAGTCCAAATGGTGCTGAAACTTTGGAAAATAATCCAGGTGTTACCCTTTAGTTTTTGGTCCCATGACATACATTTCTGCAGAGCAGTCAAAGCTATAGTCATAGAGCATTCCCTGCAGAAAGTGGGAGTTTTGGTTAACAGTTGAGAAGGGAATATTGAGTTCTTTCACTCCTTCATCAGTGTTCTAACCATCACATTTTATGCAAAAGGAGAGATGGCAGCCATCCGATAAAAGATATGAGCTCTCTTTAACTTTGCAAGCACTCTCACAGAATCATCTGCTGCTTGGTGTCTGCACAGAGGGATGTACCTAATACAAAGCCCTAAGTAAGCTGCTTGATCTCCAGAAAAACTCTCAGAAACTCTGAATGTTTGTTTGACTAATTCCAATAGCTCCTCACTCAGTATGTGAGACAACTTAATCACCCTTGGAAAAAACCCGCACCTATTCCGATTGACAATAACAGACCACTACCTAAATTAATCTACTCCAATTCTCTATGCTGGAGACAGTTGGTGTGGTGATACCTAAAGCAGGTATATCAAGCAGGCACTCTGGATATGTCCATAGCTTACCTGGCTCTACTGATATGAAAATCTTTAACTTGAGCTGCTGAAGCCTCTAAATCTACTTTTCTGGAGATTGTTATGTTTGCTCAGTTCACAGTGTGCCAAGAACAGATATATCTCTTTCAGCCTGTCAAGGCACAGAAGAAATATTCACTGAATAACTGCTTGTTGTTTTTTTTCTTTGGTTGTTTTTTTTTGTGACTTTTGTTGATGTCATCTGTTTTGTGGTTTTTTGTTTTTATTTTTTTCTGGCTTGTTTTTTGTTCTTAACGTTGCTGTTTATGTTTTTATTATCAGTAACTTGTAATAGCCTGTTTTTAAATAATGTATATCTATACTATTAGCAACTTCATTAGTACCTTTGGCCTGCTTAATCAGCTGTCTGCATTGTCTTAGCTATTCATTTGTATTCATGACCATTGATTTTTTTTTTTAAAAAAAAAGCTTCTACACATTATTTTTTTAGGTTTTGTTTCCTTTTTTTAAGTATAACTTCTTCTGTTTTAATGAATTTTATCTGTTCAGAAGTCCAATGGGATGTCTTGAAGTTTTCATTAACACTTCCAACTTCATGTTTCCAACTGACTGAGTAAAAAATATTTCCAAGTTTGGGCAACTGGACGTTTAATAGGGTCATTTATATGTCTTAGTGTTTCATGACATACTCTGTTCGCAAAAGACAAATGCAACCAGAATAACCCTAACAACATACACAACTTCTGACTTTTGCGTCGGTGATTATTTCTCTGTTTATTAGTATAAGGTTCAATATTAAATTAAGTGTTCCCTGTTGAGTGCAAAATGAGTTATTGTCTGTTATCTTTAGAAATTCCATGGGATGTTTTGCTTTTACCAGTACATCTTCAGTAAATGGTCCCCTCACTTTAAGTCTTTATCACCTTTAAATACAATTGAATAAAAGTAGTTCCGTAAAGTCAGCCAACTGATTTACCTAAACAATAGAAAATATTCTTAATCCTAATACACCAGAGGTGTGGGCCATTTGTCTGACTCCACTGAACATCTGCATCAACCTCCATATTCTATCATTCACTATACAGGAACAGAAATATTTTGCATATTATCTCAAAACTATTAATGCATGCACAGAAAAAAAAAATAAAAATCAGCAGATGAAATTAAGAGCCCAGCAAAAAACAGGCTAAAACTTAATGAGTGAGAATTTAAATCATATAGTTTATAGTGCACTGCAAACCTCACAATCAGTCTTCACGTTTTTCTCTCTGGCAAAAATGAAATGAAACAACCCTTCTTCTTTAGTGGAAACCAACAAACATTGAGCATTCAATCGATAAAAGGGAATTCCCATTCAGCTAGCACACACATATAATGCTTAGTATCATCGTAAGATTTTGAGACACAGAGTAAAAAAACACCAAATATATAAACAAGAAGAACTTGCATAAAACAAAAAGGTGTAAGGAAGAAACAAAAGAAATAAAATTTCTCTAAGTGTGCCAAATTAAAAACAGTTTACATTGGACTATAAGCTGACCTGTGATTTAGAAATAAGATGCTGAGTATCACTTGCAGCTCAAAGAAACTACAAATGATGAAAATTAATCACTTCTTAAAACAACATTATCTTAACCACTCACTATACGACACAGAATGAACCAATTATTTTCTGCCAAATTTATTGAAATCATGCTTCAGGCTAAGGAATGACATTGAAAACTGCTGTTTGGCACACACACAGAAATGTCACAAATATCAGAAAAGTTATTTCAATAGATAGTTTGAACATGTGCCGCATCAGCAACTGGCATTACTGAATCTTCTTTGTACAATGTAATAAACAAATGCACTCAGAAGTAGTATCTTCTTACAGTGCCCAGAGAAAAAACAAATCCTAACAATTAGCAGAATTCTACATAATCTACAAAAACAGATTATTACCTTTTCAAAAAATAGTTTTAAGTTGTAGAAAAATCCCATGAACTGTAAAAGGTATTTTTATTAACATGCATTAACAATTTGTCAACACTTCTACAAATGAATGTCTTTTCAGTAATTATTAATACTTACTCTAACTATTAAAATTTGCCATGCTATTGGCATAATATTTATATATTGTTGGAGGGAAGTACTCACCATCCAATAAAGTTTCACTACATATTTTCCATAGCTATTGTACAGTGGCATGTGTCCCTTCGTAGCTTTACATAAGGCATAAATGTGTTCCCATGGTTTCCAAAAAAGTGTGGATATTTCATTAGTTAAAGCTGTTTCATTATATATCCTGCAGACTGCGTAAATTTCACTTACAATCCATCTCATCAGCTAAAAACAGTGAAGGAAAAAAAAAGAAAAAATCTTTTTTACTTACATCTTCTAGAAAAATAAAATTAAGTTATATTACAATGACCAAAGAATAAATAAGCTCCTATTTTAAATGAAGAAGTGATGTAAAAGTATGTTTTAATGTGTAAATGTATAAATTAATTGCATTGGTACAACTTTTCTGAAAAGCATCATAATATCTATCTACAGTAACACAAAATGTCATGAAACTAAGTAAAGGCACAATATAGATTATACTGTTCATCATTTACCAAACAAAAATGAGGACATATGATTTCAAAACAAATTATGTTACAGAGCTTGTGACCTGCCAATTGTTTAATTGCTTTTTAGTAAATAGAAATGCTAATAATCGATATTGGCTTTAATACTTGTTATTTTCACTGAGCAAAATCCAGTCCTAATGCATTATAAGTATTTAATAATTTTAAAAAATTAAAATAGAAGCTTTAACTAATCATGCTTTAATGCATGTGTTTTTTCTAGTTTCACAAGAATTACTAGACTGTTACAGTGATTTATATAAACAATAATGAAAATTAACTTTTACTACAAGAAACCTCCTCTAAAATTGAGACGTCATTCTATGGACAGCAAAATTTACATCATCTGTTTTCTGGTGGCTTTTTCCCACAGTTTCTCCACTGCTGAATTTTGAATTTGCATTGAAGTATTGAATGAAATGGAAATAATAAAGTAATATTAATTTCAGTAAGGCACTCAGATGCTTTCATTCTACCTGCTTTATAGTTTTCCCTGATTTGTATACATTCAGTAACTGTTTATTCAGCTCTGCTGAGAAGGAAAAGACTGGCTGGATGACAGAGATTTGCACATGCAGGCACACTAAGAACATTATTTCAAGAAAGCTTGAATGAAAAATATCAGTCCTTTCTAATATAGCTTTTATTTCCTCTTATTTGCTCTTAGTATCTTTATGTAATATTATCCAGTAATAATCTTTGTAGTTCATAGGCTGTACATTTTATTTTTAAAAAAAATCTGGAAAATCTCTTCCCATCAATTTAGCATTTAATATTCTAAAAAAGGTAAACACTACTTATACAAATCTAGATGATTTCTTGCCTCTTTATTCCTATCATTTTCTTTTCATTTTAAAAATTTGTCACAACTTTTTGGAGTGAAATTTTAAAAATTTAAAAGAATTTAAAAAATAGGAAAGAATTTTTTTGTAAGGGACATTAATGGGTTTCTACTTACCTCACTACAAAATATATGTTCATTTGCTGAAAAAAGATCAAATGAGGTTTCATTTTTCACAACCACAGGAATCTAGGAGAAAGTGAATTTTTTAGTCCATTGCTAAACTATCTGGAAACAATTAAATCAGCACTAATCTTCAACAGTAGCAACATACAAATGTTAGACATTTAGCAAACTAAAGGCTGTCAGTTTGGAAATTATGTAGTTGCTTTTCTATTTCTTAATAAAAATGTCTTAGTGGATAGATGTTCAGAATTTAAAAGAAATCAATATTTTTACTATATGTAAAGAGTACCAAAAGAAATAATTACATAATTAAACTGAGATTCCCTAAATTTTTTCATAATATTTGCGGTTCTTTATTTAAATAGTGATCATAACAGTGTCTCATACTTCGAGATTTCCTTGTTCCCCCACAAAGATTCAAAGGGATTTGTTTCCTCATGGTCAAGTAGTGGTATTGTCAGTATGAATGCAGACTTTATCAAACCCTTGACTGTATTACATAGTTTTGATGACTATTATTTGTTTATGCAGCTTGATTTCTTTTTTTGCAACCAGTTTAGCAATAGCATACTAGGATTGTAATTTATTGAACTAAATATCTGTGCCTCTCATCACTTATTTATGATCATTGCTTGATTCTTTGCTTACCACACTGGATAGTCTTGTTTATGCTTTCTTTTGTAGTTCCTAACAGATTAGGTAGCAACATATATTAACAGACTTTTGTCACTTGACATTTCGATCAGTTTTTAACAACTTATAAAATGTCTAGCAATCATAGCTTCTTGATTCAAAATACACTGGACTGAAACAAGCACCAAAGTTTTAATCAAATGTTTTCTTCATAGTGTGCTAAAGATAAATTTTAAATATTTTTAAGACAGATACATGTTTCCATGGCTTTCTGGGCTGCCAGCTCTCTTGCCCTCATATTTCAAATACCTCAACTCAGTTTATGCATTTTGGCAGCATTTCTCATCCAATCTTTTGGTCTTGTCAATTACTCCCTGACCTCCCCCCTCCTTCCTCCATTAAAAATTAAACTTGGACCTGTTTAGTGTCTAGTTAATAAAAAATAGAACTGACAATCTGACAAAAGGAAAACTGACAAGCCTGAAAAAGTTGGAAGGGAAGTCAAAGTGTTTTACAACTTCAGCATTTCATCTGAAGAAGAAAACACTTTAAAACTTAGATTAGCAACAGCATCGGAGAACACTACCCCTTGATGTGGTAGGCTCTTTATTTTCTTTGCAATTAATTTTAAATATAAACTGAGCAAGAGCTTCGCACAATTTTAAAAAGGTATGGATACCTTACAGACAAGTACTGCCAAAGATGTGGACATGTTCTATATGCAGACAACAACAGTTTAAGTGCGGAAAACGTACTATACTTCTGGTAAAGCTAATGTATGGTTTCGGCATAGATATTTACCTGAAATACCCAGGCAAGGGAGGTCTTAGCAGCACAAACAGAACTTATTTGGCTATGACACCAATTTTTAAGTGAGAAGACAGGAACACAAATAAAAACAGAAAGTCACCTCTCTGTCCAGGCATCTTCTAAATTAACAAAGAGTCAAAGAGCACAGGTGACTTGGAAGGACACACTACCATGATGTTTTGCACCAGGAGGTGCTGGTCCATGGCAATGTCAGTAAGAAAGGCACTCAAGATTCCATATAGTATAATTTAAAATTCTATTATTAGAGTTAAGTATAAAGGAAGGGATTAATATAGATAATCTTATGTTCTTTTAGACACTGGAAACCCCAAGTCGTACAGCACCAAACAGGCTTCTGATCCACATGCAGAATTCTGTGCAGAGCCCATCTATCAAAAGAGTTACCCAAAACTCTTAGCCCATCTACCAAAAGAGTTTGTGACACAGCTAGGCGAGTAGCAGTTTTTCATTATGGCCCTGCTTGTTTCTTACCTTATTTGTTAAAAACTCATGTGGACGTTTCCATGAATGCACTTTTAAGGATGCTGGCAATTCTATTTTCCCTTCAGGATCCTCAAAGAGGTGCTACATAAAACATGAATGAACAAAAATGGAACATTTTTATTAATTCCAGTATTGTCTCTTCCACAAGATTTAAAATAATATATTGTTCACATGATAATTTGCTTAAGGGAAAAATAGCATAAAAAGGAATTAATAGTATCTGTAACTGAACTAAATGAGTGCAAAGCCCAAACTGAAGATTCAGCACAAAATCTTCTTGCATTATTCTGAGAAGTCTGTGTGGCCTACACTGTCTAAATAGGTCTATATATAATGTTTTCTTTTTTCCTGCCCTTCAGAGAAACTTCTCCAAAAAATGGTTAAGATTTTAATTCAGGCACTTTTCTACCAAGTTGTTTCTAAGTGCTTTTACTAACTCATTTCTCATTTGCAAATTGAAGACTGAAAGTAAATATCTAAACCTACATTTAGGCACAAACAAACCAGTTCCACACATTTAAAACTGCTATAGAAAGCAGAGAACTATAATTACACAGCATCATTAATTGGCCTGTTAAAGAGAGAGTCTCATATAATTTTCAAACTTTCATTTCCAAAGTGATATTTATTTTCCATGTGAACAGAAGGTGTCAGGATATATACCCGTTTACTTAAAAGCAGAATGTAGGATGAGGAGATGCCTCTGATACTGCTCGTACTGACTAAGAAACTAATTGATTCTATGGTCAGTACCTTTTATTTGTGTCTGGAATTTTAAATATCTTTTAGACATGGTATACATTTTGTTGTGTTTCACAGGCTACAATGTACTCTATCTTCTACAGACCAACCAAGAGAAAGAGTTTCTGGGAAGGAAAAACTATGATGCTTTGAGTGCTTACTGATTAAAGGAAAGCAAAAGAAAGTATATTACAAAGGCATGAAAACCAAATGCAAACCAAAATGCAAAGACACCAAGGTAGTATTTTCACCACATTTTTTTCTTATTTGTTTTATTGTGTAAGTTTCTTCAACATACCAATGTGCAACAAAATATTTCAAGTATCTGAAGAAAACTGGAGTGGAAGAACCTTTTAGGAATAATTACGTAGGGATAATTATTCTTCTGAAAGCTTAAAGGAAGCCTTGTAGACTGGACCATACAGAACTGTGTTTACAGAGTTTATACTCCTTTTTCAGAGACATCCAACCCTGACTACACGTTATAACAGGAAAGTTTAGCATTTAAACACTATATAAATGAGAAAAAGGAGGTAGATGAGAATGACATAACATTACACAAAAGAACACACAAAAAAGCCAGAGCTACAGACCTTTCTTTAGCTTACAAGTGCAAAAATACTCTGACAAAGGATATTATAGGTTCAGCTAAACTTGGCTGACAAAATCAGGTTTAATTTACCTTTTATTTAAAGTGGCTATAAAGAGGCAACTGCCAGGTCTCAGATTTCATGGTCTAAGAACAGAAGTCTCAACCACAAATTCTACAGGCAGGACAGGCAAGAAACAGGCACAAGACAAACAGAGGTCATATGCCTAAGCTCAGCAGCACATGATGCTGCACTAAGGGAGGCTGTTGAGTAGGGGAGCTTGACAAAAGAGCTTATCTTACAAGGACAGAGATCATTTCTGATAGATGCCTTCTCTCACACAAGAAAATAGGATTGTTTATATTCTTGTTCTAGGTGTATTCAACGGTACTGGATGTCATCACTATGTTTCTAACTGAAATGCTCTATATGATGCTGAATTCTGGCTAGCTGCTTGGATCAAAAGAGGTCACATTTGAAAATTCTTTAGATCTGTAAATTCATCTGCTGTGACTGACATACTGAACAATTCCTTTAAATGTGTAAAAAGAACAATATTTCATATAGCTTGTGGCTGAAGAACTGAATGGTCCAGTAAACACCTCAGAATACCTCTTATGCTAAAAAAAAAGAAAAATTTTCAGTTACAATTATTTTTAAATTTTATCTATTATACTAATGTCTGGTAAACCTCATATGTTAGTGCTAGGTTCAGAGTACAGCCCAAAGACATCAAATGTGGTAATGCAACAGAAGAAACACAGAGAGGAAAATTATTTGCCTGTCAAGTTAATGGCAGCGTTCAGTATAGAACCTATAATTTCTCTCAAAAGTACTTTGACCCCATAGGGTTACAATACATTTAAGCTTGGCATAAAAAGTACAAACACATAGGCTAACCTATATTATTAATAATACATAGCATACAAGAATATATACAGAACAAACATTCAAATGACAGAATTTGCATATAAACTAGATTAATAATCATAGTATTAAATGGATTTTGAACATCACATTAAAATGCTAAGTTTAAGAAGCTCTTTAAGAAATAATTTTACTACAACTCTGCATAAAATGCACATACATTCTGTAATGATAACCAGTTTGAAGGACTAAAATGATGAGATTTAAAAGTCATTCCAAAGTTCAAAAGACTGAGGATTTTTTCTACATCTGGTAGGTGCTTCCTTTCTGCAAAATAAGTATATCCCCTCAGACCATTCTCTGCACACTAGAATTGCAGACAGTGTTTCTCATGTCCAGAAACTGAGGTGTTTAAAAGAAAGACTTCAACATCCATTTTTCCCATAATAAAGATGGGTGCATTTAACCTTTTGAGTCCACAGAAACTGTGGTGCCCAGAGAAGGGATTGCTCTCACATACTACAACAGTTCAGCTGTTGTGGAATAGATTTTGGGGTTTCATATTTTTTTAACCATTACACATTAACAGTTCATTTAAGAAGCAAAAAATAAACACTCCAAAATACTTTTAATTTATTAAAATTAAAGTAATTAAAGTTATTGAAAAGACACGATTGATAATTAGGATATTTATCAGTAACAAATTAACTTTAGTTATGACAAATGATGTATTAAATATGGGTGCAAAAGCTAAACTGGAAATAATATATACGTGTCACACAACTTACTGAAATAGGACTTTTTCCAGCTTTTTCTTTCTCTTTCCAAGCTTTTCCAGCATCCCACTTTTCTGCATTGATATCTGCTTCATTCCATTCCGGCCAAATAGGAAACCTCCACTTCTCATTTAAAGTATTTCCATGGGAAGACGTAGTTGACCTGGGAAAAAAACAGAAGCATGAATAAAAATGAACAATAAATAAGCAGTATTATTAAGAATATTTTTATCTCATAAAATATTTTTTTAATGTACTGTAATCAAAATGTTAGTGTTAGTTACTGCAATAACTTTTTGTCACAAGACTAATACACAATGTGTTCATAGCTACCAACTAGCACTAGTAGTACCCATGCATATCATTTTTCTAGTGAGTACGACAGGCTGAAAAACTGAGTTAGTCAGAATGAGAATGCAGCAGCTCCTTTCCCTTCAACTACCAAGCCTGGAAGCAACCAAAGTATGTTCAGGTCACATATTAATTAGATTCTCCCAGACCCACTTGCAATAAACTGTACATGTTGTCCACTCTAAAGAATGAAGGGAATAAGCTGCAGGGACCTGAGAAGCAATCTGGCATCAAAACCTGAGCAAAAGAGTTCAAATATATTGTATTGCAGAAAATAGCATATGGACTTCAGCCAGTTGGAAAAAAAGACTAAGGTTAGAATTTCCTTTTTGATACTCAGCAGTGTTCTGCAGCAGAAATACAATATCAGATGGATACTTTTTTACTACTGGAGCCTTAACAATATACTTTCATGATACCTCTATTTCATTATGTACATCAGCTTTAAAAAGCTAAAGATACACACCTTTTTTTTTTTTTTTTTTTTAATTAATTCCTAATGAGAAACAGCAGGATTCCTACAAATATGCCCAAGAGATCAGAAAGAAAACAGTGTTTTGGGTTACAGCTGGAGTGCTGTTTTTACAAACTGGTGCCAAGAAATATTTCTTTTAAAAAGAACAGCTAAATTTATTTAAATATTGGCATCTTTGAGAGATTTGAAAGGGAAAGCTTCCTTTTTTTATATATTTGAGAACAGTTATTTTTTAACTTCTAGCCATATATTGCACGTAATATCATGTAGATATTTATAGTGATACTGATATCATCAGTGATATCATATAAAACCATATTCACACTTTGAATTTCAAAATTATAACTTCCTCTTGATATTTTGGTGACTTCACAGAAAAAATATGAACCCTGATTATGATTTACAGCATCACTCACATTGGACAAAGCATTTGACATTTCAGATAAAATTGTCAGTGTCATAGTTCACATATGCTCTTTTTCAGTTGTTATGCGCAATATTCATTCGCTGTTTCTATATCGATGCAAAATCATTTATAACTACATTCTAAAGACAAGTACAGACTATATAAATGAGTAGTCTGGCTAGAGAAAGAGGGCATGTAGCAGATAGCGCCTGAAAATACTGTTAAGCCCTGTCTCCCAGAAGGTGGAAGGAGGGGCAAGTCACCTGTGGGAGCAGAGACATTGGTCAAGTGTAGGGCAAGGAAATTACAAAAGCAAAAGCTCAGCTGGAGTTGAAATAATCAAAGGACACTAAGGGCAAGGAAAAAAGCTTCTGTAAGTACACTGGCAGCAAAAGGAAGACTATGTAAGGAAAGTGCATGTCCACTGCTTAAAGGGGTAGAGAATTTAATGATAAAGGACATAAGAAACACCAAGATACTCAGTGCCTTTTTGTGTCTTGGATTTCATTGGCAAATTTTGGCTTCCAGGCCTCCCAGTCTGTGAGCTTACTATCAGAGTTCGTGAGACTACAGTGTTATCTACAGCAGAGGAAAGCAGCTAGGAGGCACTTAAGCCAACTGGACACACACAGGTCCCTGAGAGGAGTTAGGATGTGAGCAAAGGTACCGAGGCAGCTGACTGGAGTCACTCCAAGGCTCTTGACATATTCATATTCAAAAGACCATGACAATCAGGCAAAGTTTCTAATGACTAGAAAAAGGCAAACGTCACATTCATCTTCAAAAACGGTAAGAAGGAGGATCTGGGGAACTACAGTGCTTGGAGGCACTTTAAACTTCAATGGACAAGTGTTAGTAACCGAACCAGTTTTACAAAATGTTCCTGAAAGGATGAATCAGTTTTGTAAACTGTCCCTGAGAGGATGTTCAAGCATATCGTGTTCGAGTATACTCTTAACAACCTAGCTTTATCTTAGCCTAAATACACATAGAGTGAGGACACTGCAAATGATCAAAATAGTTCCAAGATGTTGCAATTGATGTTGTAATCAATACTGAGTAACCGTTACGTATCTTAATGAATATATGAATATGTATGTGAATGGACTGTATAAATACTGTGTAACTTAAACTGACATGCAAAGCTAGCTTTGAGTGCGAACCCCTGGTTTCCCAGCGCTGAAATAAAGCACCGCATATAACTACGCCCGTGGTTATGTGTCCTTGATTACCAACACAAGGACCTAAGCCACCTGATCTAAGCTGGCCCTGCTTTGAGCAGGGGGATGGACTAAATGGCTTCCAGAGGCACCTTTCAATCACCATTTTTCTGTGATCCCACAATACTTTGTTGTTAGCAAAAATGAGGACAAAGGGGTAAAAGTAAAGATTTCTCACTGTCTAAACAATAATGACATTCATCCACACTACCAGTAACTTATTGGAAGACAGCTGTGAAAATTCAATACCATCTGTGCCTTCTGCTGTGCAAACAAAAACATAACTTCTACCACTCTAACTGCAAGGAAGATGTATTCTCTGGAGTGATACCTTGCTTTGCTTTCCCACTCTTTGTCATCTCAACCATTTGTAAATGGCCTCCAGCCTGTCTCTATTATGTTTGATTGGTCATTAATGGTATCATTTTGTCTCCAGCATTTTCTTGATGACTCAAATGATGCTTCATTGTATATTCAATAATACTTAACAAGCAATTGAAAACCCTGAAGTGTTGATCAGTTTCTTTGGATTACTAGGAATGTCTGTATCTGTTTTAATTGTTTCAAAGAATCTGCTGTATCTGCATTAAATGCATGCATGCAGAACTTAGAAAACCAAAATGCTAGCTATATCAACAACTTCAAAACTTGCAATATTTTTAAACTTTGTCCCTTTTAACATTGATTTAAATGCAACTCCTAGCAGCTTTTTAGGTATATTTACAAGCAAAAAAAGTCAAGTTAAAATTGTTATTTTTTTCTATTTTTTTTTTCTTATTTCAGATGAAATATCAATGACATATACAGCAATTTTAAATATTCAAGGATTACTTCTAATTTTTTGTATCTTTTTTTCCTCCATCTAAGTCCATATTTTCTCTTTTAAATTTTTATAGAGAAGGATAGAAGTTTCACTCAATAATAATAGTAGCGATAATAATAATGATAAAGATGTTCTGAAGCTATTCCCAAAGAATTAAATAATAATTGCAATAATGCTATAAGATTTCTGACTCTTTTGGGACAATAATGGAAAAATAAAAAAGCATCTTTTTAAAAAACTATGAGATATGGAAAGACTTGCCTAGCTTACTATCACACTAAGACAGAAAATTATTTTACAATACACTTGGACAACACTAACAATGCAGAAGACATGGAAACAGTGCTCTCTATGACTGAGATGTCTAAACTAAGTTCGGGAAGCCCAACTGACCTGCTTCACAAAAAGGACAATTCAATAAGATTTTGGAAAAATTCATAAAGAACTGCAATTTATTTGGACTCCAAATATAAATTACTAAGTGAAAAAAAAGACAGCTGAATTAATTAAAATACTATATTTGAGTAAGGTTCTTAAGAAATTTCTTTATCATAATAGAAGAATTGAATAATGTAATTCATTTAGAATTCTTTGAAACAAACTAACAGACACAAGGACAATGCAAAGCATTACTAGTATTTTATGCTCAAGTTGGACGGCTTCATGGTGCAACAGTATTTTAAACACTAATTTACTGGCAGACTTCCTTTTAATCCCATGCTAAACCCTAAAGGAGAAAAAGGAAGAATAAATTGCCAAATGAGGGAAACACTATGAAGCTGGCACTAATTCACCTCTGACCCTCTAAGCAGCTTCACCAAGAATACTGGTATAATTCATATAGTGCCAACAGGGGAAATAGGGAACGGCAGGATAGACAAACACAATAGGAAAAAAAAAATGCAGACAGATTACAACCTAAGTTTTTCAGAGACTTAAGGTTTAACAGAGAGACAGGATACAGGCCCACAAGGTACGGGAAGTGCACTTTCTCAGGCTAAACATAGTCATTTAGTTGGCAGTCATATATTTTGGCTGCTCACCCACTCTGTAAGCAAGTTCTTGTCAATATGGTCAATGGAGCCTTGGGAGAAAGTATTTTATTCTTAAAGTAGATAGATCTATCTGTAAACTATCTATGACCATTCCTCACAGAGGGAACCCAGCAACACTGAAGGGATTCTTTTCAAGAGAATTACGGAAGTATTGATATTTCGTTCAGAAGTATTGGTATTTAGTTTCAGAACAGCATGGTTACTCCACCTTCCTCTCTCAGTACTCAAGGCATTCTGGATCACCTGACAAGAATAATTTTGTGACACATAAAAATAACTGATGCACAATGCGGGTTTTTTAGAATTCAGGAAGACACCATTTTTTCTATTTCATTCTTTCCTCTAGATAAAGATCAAATACTCTCTTTCCTACTCTCCCCTTGCAAAAGTTAGATGTACCTTTAATCTTGCTTAGCATTTCAATGCAGTCACTTTCCTTAACAATAAACCAAAACACAACTCGGAAAAAGGAGGGAGAAAAGAATTAGTCTTTTTCTTTTGCTTAGATGAGAAGATCTGAGGATGGAAATGAGACATCTTCTTACAGTAATTTTGATTTGGAATATCTGAAACAGATAAAATTGTTTAATAGTTCAATAATAATGCCAGCGTTGCTTCGACAATGACTCTGAGGCTTTATGCAGAAATGTGGTTGCAGCCTTGACAGATAAAAGTGCTTCAGCTTCTTCTGTCTCCATGGCTATACTTTGGAAGTTAGGAAAAAAAATCCCCAGGGATTCCACCATATTGATATGTTTTTCAAGATTTCTGGTAAGTTATTTGCATATGGATATATCTAATCTTTTTTTTATTCTTTCTGCAATCCTTGTCATTCCTTATGACACAGGTTGCAAAGGTGATATTTTTTTGCAGCAGAATCCTTTTCAATTTCTATTTCCATTAAGGTTTTATTTGATTATTTCTATTAAACCTACTTAAGTGTCAAAGTTAAAGATCTGCTTTATATTAGCATTCTAAGAAATCAATACAGAGGTTTCCACGGACTTAGGACATAGTACTGAGATCTTGGAGGATTGAGATGCAAAACTGAAAGCTACATTTTTATTAATTTAATTAATTGCTACTCAGTAGCTGAGCTACAGTTACTGTCAATGCATCTGTTCTTTGCTAGCTTCAACTATGGACTAAAATATGTCTTTGCTTAAAGCACATTTTGGAGAATCAAATGACTGAGTGCTAGTATCTGTAACAGGACTGTTTAAACAAACCAGCCCTTCTATTTGCAGTATGATACCTTTAGATGGTCCAGTATGATTAGGTATTTATATACTAGCCTTTCTGTAGATGCAATGATTGTGAGTTTGGCCTTTATTTGATTCACTCTATTAAGAATTTGTTTATCTATCTCCACAGTAGGGCATTTGTTGCTAAGTAACTGCCAACAAGCCATCACTTCATCCCATCTTAGTGCTCCCTGTAGGTGTTTTAAATGGTCACCAACATTACCCATAGCATGCTTTAAAGATTAAAAAATAAACTGTGAATTTGATCATAACAGTACCCCAACAGAAGACAAAATGTATTTGATGCTCATCATTTTCACCTGGAAAGTGTTGCCAGTCTTTTATCTTTCATTAAATACTATCTATTCTTTCCATTAGATGTCTGCAACCATTACAGTGTACAGCTCAGCTTCATTCAAACCCCAGAAAACACACTATTAACATACAACTGATGTCACTGTGGCTACAGTTCTTGTGATGGCCAATAGTTAAAGGAAATGATTCAGTAACAGGACATGATATTTAGGTAATTAGTATCTGTTAAGTGAGTTAATGAGGCTCAGAGCTGAAACTTTCTTTCCTTCTTCCACTCCTCTGGGTGCTCTGAACTCCTCTATATGTACACAAAAAAGAACAATCTGGAGTGAGAAATCACACATCTCATATTCCCCATTGGATACCGATGTTGGGACACAGAGAGATAAGAAATTTGGGCTTTTTACACTTACCAGAAAGCGATAAAGAGAAATGTATCCCTTCCCTTGGATTGTTTGAGCAGTCAGAAGAAAAAATTATTGGCCCTAGTAAAGACTTTTATATTAGGTGAAAAAGGGAAGAGAACAAACAGATGGTCCAACTTCTCTAAACATGTCCTGGGGGAAGCTACTTAACTTTTCCCTAATCTCTTCAGAACTCAAAGACAAAAGGCACCTTTGAAGACTTTATTTCAGGCAGAAAATTCTTTTAAACTCGAATCATTGAAACAGGTTTTCAAAAGCAGCATCTGAATATGTTAGAAACCCACGGCAGAAACCATGGCAACACTCAAGTTCATAAGAATCTGTAAAGGATATGAGAATATTTGACCAAGTATCAGTAACTCTGTTGCAAAACAACACTGTGCTCTTTTGCTTCATACCTAGTGCCATTCTTCAGAAGAGGAATAAGGAGAAGAAGTCATGATCAGATAATCTAATAAGCAGCTAAGGCAATATGGTCTTCTCTTTATTATTAATAGTCAGCAGCAATTCCAAAATAAAACCAAAATCTTTATGTGTTGTTTACAGTAATCTACCATTATCCTTATCTTAGACATTGGAGTGGAAACTGAAAGGACTGTCTGTGGAAGAAACATATACTAGTATAAATGCTCAGAGCTCTCATGTTTGGGGAGATATTCAGGCCATGGATGTAATAAGCTCATGTACAGTGTCAGAATTTTAGACCCCCTTAGCCTTCTATTTTTGCATTCCAGGAAGGAGAATAGTTTTTATTGCATAAACTATAATTAGTAAGTGGCTGAAAGACAGAAGCAAAATCAGATAAAGTTACAAACTTCCTAAGGAACAGTGTGAACACCGTTGCTTTCAACGGCAGCACAAGTCAAACTGTGTAGCCTGTGAGAGAAATGCTAAAAAAGCTCAGCTTGTCATTTTCAGTGACAAGAGCCAGCTGTAGTAAAAAATTCTTTCCCCCTGATTCCATGGAGCCCAAGGACTGCTCTGAAAAATCTTTTAATGTGGAACAGAAAAAAATACTACTTTACATATTTGAAAAACACTCTTGATAATGTAAGGTATCAGATGTCTAGAAGTCATTAATTTGCCAGCCTTTCATGTTCTACCACACTGGAGGTCACTAGGACTTTTAAAAGATAACCTTAAAAAAAATTTTTTTATATTTACATTTCCAAGAGTGCAAGATTAATCACAAGAGATGCCTGCCAAAGCAGAAATCTTGTAATATTTAGCTCTTAAATATGTATTTTTAATCTATAGAAAAAAAAAAACCAAAAAACAGCTTACAGAGGCGGGCTTTATATCCAGTTTTACAGGTAGAAATACGATTTACCAAGACTGAGCTAGAGTCACAGCAAGGGCCTGGAAAGAGAAGTGCCTTTTCTGGTGATCTTCAGGTGCCAAGATCAGCCAAGAGAAGTGAACTGATTCTTCCAAGGTAGTTGACTCTGGGTTATGCTCCAGATGGGACTGTTGTCAGCTGGCCTAAATCCTTTATGGTTACCTCGTTTCAAAAGATGGAGGTGCCAGGCCAAGTGAACTGAGTACAGACTAATACAGGCACCAAGGGGTCCCAACTGCACCTTGCAGTCTTTCAACAAGTCAGAGGTTTGAGGGCAAGTAACATCTACATCCAATTTGTAGACCAGATTTCTGTTTAATCAATGCACGGTCCTTCCAACTAGCAGCAAATGACTACAGGTGATATAGTTCTGAGTTAATGATAACACTTCAAAATCAGATGTTGTTTGTCTTTATGACAGATCAATTAAGATCTCTGTTCAAGTACAGTCAAGGCAAGCAAATAAAACACCAGGACACATTAGGACCAGGATGTCCAATATATATTAAATCAGCACAATGCCATTCAGAATAACCCATGTTATGTCCTTTGCATGAAATACTATGTTTGGTTCCAGTTGCCCTAGCAATGTAACAATAACTTTGGAAATTCAGTAATAGGCAATAGTTTAGAGCACGGACTCATAACAAAGTATAAAAGTACAAAATACTGAGTAGTACAGATAAGAGTGTCTTATTTATCTGTTCTCATAACACAAGAAAAATAATGCACCTAACACAAAACAGAGTAAATTTAATATCGATAAAAGGAAAAATCTGACTGCTTAGCATGTAGTTAGCCAGCAGAACTTCTTTATATCAGATGCCACTCAGATGAGAATAATGATCTATAGCTACTGAAAGAGCCTGTCTCAAGCAGCACATACCTCTGTCAAACTCTAGTCAAAAAAAGAAAAGGAATGTGCCACTTGGAGGATCTTAGTTCCATTCCACCAAGCTCTGTGTGAGAAACCACTAACAGAAGAGTCACAGAGCATCCACCTGTCCTGGTTACTCTCCAAAGCAGGAAGCTGAGGATCTCTTTCCAAATCCTTCTTTACTGTACCTGATTCAAAGAGGGAAACAGAAGCCTTGTTTCCCAAATAGTTGTACAGCACCTTAGAAATCATGGAACCAGTAACTTTTCTGAGTTTGTTTCTTCCAGTGTTTCCTGCTAAAAAGATTGAGCTGGACTTAGATTCAGCTATAAGAATATTGAGAATATTGCAGCATCTCTTTCCACACTTGCCTTTGGTACTCAAGTATCTTTTAAGAACACAGCTTGTGCTTTGCTCTTTTCCTTGGCATTAATTCCTTTTTGGCTTCTGTAAAATCCTTTTGTGCCTTCTTTGTAGCACCTGGGTAATTAAGAATTAAAAATCTCTGCATGGCAGAGCACCTCAGTACTTCTGTGGATTTAGGTCAACTCATTTACAAAGCACTTCACATGCACTGATAAGAAAACGAGGAAATTCCATTTCTTCTGTGTTGGTTACACAGAGCTCTCAGAAGAAGCTAAAGACCATTAAGTAGATGAATAACCCATGGCAAACAGAGCCTCTGATGATATTTTAAGAACGCTTTCCTGTTTCAAAGCACAATTATTACTATTTTTCCTTTGACAGTGCTTTTTCTGCTAGATAGTTCTGCTGAAAGCTGCTTTTCTCTATTACACTGTTGATTATAATAGACTAGACTTCTGTTGCAGTCTGGTTGCACCATCTCCAACCAAAGGCTCATGGACAGTGTTTGCCTGCAAGATCCCCTGACATTGCTTTCAATTAAAGGGAAAGAAAAAGCTAAAACTAAGACCAGTAGGGAGCACAACATTCAGTGTGATATTGCCACTGGTACATTACTTAATGTTTTCATGCCCATGACTCCATGAAGTTTGAAATCTACTGATCAGGCTAGGCTGAGCTCTCAGGGGTTCATTGTTTTAATTAGAATTAACTAGGAAAACTAATTTGAATACATTATTTCCTAATTAAAATGTAATCTGGTTAATCAAAAAGTCAATTTACTGGTTAGATTATATGCTATTTTAGTATGTTTATCATATTTACTTGGGAAAGAATCCATTGTCTCACTACAAAGCATGAAACTAAAAGCAAGTTAAAGGCAGAAGTAAAGGGAAAAAAAAAGTAGTAACAAATTGGCAATACAGCTTAAAGTTGTACTGCATTTACTCACTGAAATGTTTCTATGAATGAGACACAGGTGCTGAAAGCATCCTTCTGGCTAGAAAATGCTAACACTTAGAATTCTAGGTGTACTTAATTTTTGAGACTTGAGCATCTTGTTTCTTATAACCATAACCTTGAAACTAACTGTATTTTTAAAGAAAGTCCAGTTTCTAATAAATGGGGGGGAATTAACAAAAAAATAGATATGCCTAATCCAAAAATTGCAAGTTTATGGCATCAGCAATAATGGGGAGTAGTATCCTCAGTGTCTTTTGTCCAAAATTGTAACTGTTTCAAGCCTCTAGCAGAACCACCAAGCCATACTCATCTCATCCTCATCTTGCTCATGCAAGATAAAAAAAATGCACATGTATCTACATACAAATCTAACTAGCTTTTACAATAATACAGCAACCCCTTTTCTTAGTAACATCTATGTTTCAACATGAGTTCAAAGACAGATACACCATTGAGTTACTCTCTTGAACAACAAACGTAAGAACAGGAGTACTGAGTCAGAGCAAGGGTGAGCTATAGCCCAACATCTTGTTTCAAACAGTACTTGCAACTGAAAGCTTACAAAGAGCACGAAGGCATATATAGTATATTTCTCTAATATTTTGATAGTCTCCAATCGTTGTCAGCTCAAGCACTTTCTGAGCTACATGTGGTTGCTATTTATTTATATAATCTTCAACAGATTTCTTTTCTGCATACTTGTTCCATGACCCCATGTAAATTTTTAGTGCCCATTAAAACTTAAACTAACCAACATGAGTACTCCAGCACAGCACTAAAAGCAGCTTCAAGTTCAAACACTGTGCTGTTATCCATGAAACATTCTTGCCATTCCCAAACTTCAGTCAACCTAGCAAGCCCCATCCAAAACATCAAAAAAAAAAATCAATCTGTTCACTTTATATTGTCTATATTCTCTAAACCTCTAAACCACTGCTATAGCCTAAACCTTAAGAGTATTTACCTGAGAAACATGTGCCAGCAATGGATAAAACCTCAATCACAAGCCTTGGCTTACTCCTTATCATAGGCATATGAGAATTCAAGCATGAATTAGCAATGCATCTATTTTTTTTTTTCCATTCTTACTGTCCTAGTTTTCAACCTTAAGAAGAAACATTAGGTAATCCTAGGCTTTGGCACAGCAACCCACTGTACAACAGCACTGCAGCAACTGGCTACTCATTGCAATCATCAGGCTCACAGCTAAACTTAAATCATTTATTTCAGCCAGCCCAGGCTTCAGCCTGCCTCTGCAGGTCCTTAAGAGCCCTTCAGCAGTAAATATTGTTCTTGGTTACTGCTGTCTCTAATAAGAACTCCAACAACACTCTGACCTTCTGCTTTACATCAGTGACCCCTGCCTCTGTCACAGTTATATCTAAATCACTTGCCTCTCTTGGCATTGACCATTAGCTCCTCACTTTTGTCCCTAATAATGCAAACCCTAATTCAGATTTCTCTTTGGGTTGACAGATGCTGATGACTCAAGTTTAATTGAGAAGATTTGGCCTGATGGCACAGAATTTCACCAAATTCATTTTAAAAGCATTTTAGTTCATTATTCATTCTTATACTAGCCAGAATCTCTTCCAGTGCCAACACAGACATCAATTCCTATTCACCGTAGCTGCTGAAACCTGGGAGAGATGAGATTCTCAGTAGCCTCTAATGGTGCAATTAAGGAAAGCTATAACGATGGCAGTTCTTTTGAGCTCTTCAACCTATCATCTCTAGCAACTGCCTAGCTCCAGAAGGGAACTGATATCTAATTAGAAAGCTGTAATGAAGAGAGACTCGATGGAGCATCCTGCAGAGACTCATGTGAAGTCTGGCTTAGTGAGTCCAAAGGAATTTTCCTGCCTTCTCCATATGCTTCGGAGGTCCCACTCCAGCACTGCAGTATATGCACCAATAATCCCCATTGATTTTCCACAGTACAGATGTCCTGCGCTGACTGTTGTATGCACTTATGGGGAAAAAGAAGCCCAATCTCACTAGAAATCAAGCAAAGTAGTTTTAAGGTCATCAAAATAGATTTTCCAGCTGTTTGTACACATTGGTCTCAGGTGGTTTCTGCACTAATGTTATCCACAAGATTTGAAAAATATAACACTGTAATTATTTTTGGCAAGAACTGACAGTTCTCAGGATTAAAAAAAATGATCTAAAAACTATTAGCCTTTTTTTCTTTTTTATACTACTGATATTTCTATTCAGTATTTCAATCATTGCAGACATATAAAAGCAAGTAATGTTTACTATCAGGAAGACATTATTAGAGAAAATACAAAATATTTTTGACATTTTTATCCCTGCAACTAAGAGTCGTGTCCAAAATTAAAGCAGAGATCCTCAGGAAAAGCCTACGCTGCAATTACCACAGAATACTAAACTGACAGGACAATGTTTTCTCAGGCAACCTGCAAAGATCCATTCCTCTTTCTGATACAGGGACAGTAACACTGCTTAAGTTCTTGCAGACATGCAAAATTTGTGCACTGCAAGCTGTCTCTGTCTCAAATGCACTGAACAAGCTGGGTAACAGAATGAACGTAAATAGGAAATATCTAATAAATAATTGTCACAACTCCAAGAAACACAGCTCCAATCTTAGAGTGCATATGTAAGATTTACTTCTAGTCTCCACTTAAAAAAAAGAGACTTACTAAACTGCCTTCAATAAAACATTTATGATCACTACTAACACTTGCCTACTATTAGGAGAAAAACATTATATGAGAAAGTGTAGAACAATCTCTCCAACACAGGGATTGCCAACCAAAATGAGCAATTTTTCTCAACAATTATAAATAGTAAGAGCAGCAGTATTAATCATTTTGACCCAGAGTAGACTCCTGAGAAATCAGCTTGGTACTGTGCTGATTTTTCTTGACGACAATGATACAGATCTAGCCTTAAATCACAAAGTTGAACTTTCTCTACATTTGTGGCTAGAATTGTATTTTCTAGTAAATGAATGAGATTTGCACCTTTTTCTCATGGACCTGCATACACAGAATATCTTTACTGTAATACAGATATTGCTTATTAGACAGAATCTTTCCCTTTCCAAATAGAGAAATAACATGTCAATCTCTCTGCTATCAATTACATTGCAGCCATTCTGACATCACAAATCCTATAACAAAGGCAAAAGCACTCCAGAAGCAATGTTGGAAATTGAGAAAATTAAGCATAGCCTCCATTTTGCATAAATCACTGCCTGTAGTTCTACATTTTAACCACAAGCCTGATCCAAATAAAAGCTCTCTGTAGACTTTAGTAGACTGCAGTTCAAAACTTGAAACTGCCTAGTTGCTTTTTCTCTCCATAGAAATTCTGTGGCTTATAGCAGTGGTCCCCAAAGTAGGGCGTGCACACAAGGAAGAAAATATTAGAACTTCAGTAGTGCATGTATATAATTTATTTGTGAATAAATATACATATATTGGAGGGTGTGCTCAAAAATCTTTTAGCTATAGGGTTGCACGATCAAAAAAGCTTGGAGACCATGGCATATAGCATGACTATAGAAAAGGAATATGTTACAACATTTCAGTCCTTTCAGAGGGACTAACAGTGCTAAAATATCTTTTTGATATTGGGTTTGGGATACAAATTCTAATCCATCTAGGGAACAAGGGCAAGCAAGAAGGAAGTCTATTCGAAGTGTCAAAAGTGTTCTCAAGCATAAGCTTCTAGTCCCAACTGTGTTCAGTTCCCTACTACCAACAATTTTCACTGATTTCAGCAAAACCAGATTTTCACTCAGATCTTTGAGCAGAGAGTACTAAGGTCTGTGTTAGTTTTCAGCAGGATAAAGATCTTATTAAGACTAAACACAGTAGCAGAATAGAACCTTTAATCAATACAGAATGCACTTCCACTTTACAGAGTAAAACAATATGACTGAAAGTGTAGTAAGTGCTGAATTCAAATTTTCAAATATTTTATAGCACCATTCTCTACTGTTCCACAAGAAAGTTGGGCTACTTTTTCTGTAAAATTTTTGTTTCAAGACTAAAATTTATTTACACAAAGGTTTAGAATTAACTTTCTGTGACTTTAATTAATTACCTACAACTCAACATATGGTAAAGTAAAATCCTTCCTGACAGCTTAAACAAGAAGGTTTATCAGGTCAGTTGCTGAACTTGATAAGACATGCATTGACCTAAACCAACATTTTTTCGTCAATCCATCCAAAAGGCCTTAGCAATATTTCAGAATGATAAAAAGTGAGCAATGGTAGGTTAGCCAGGAAATCAGTATCTGAGTTGCTGTAACTTTTGAGGTTTTGTGTCACAGATTTCTGTTTCTTCTTTTACATTACCAATATTTCTGGTAATATATATATTAATATAAACAATAATTGATACAAATACAAACAGAGGTAGTTCTATAAATTAGAAGCTGTTCTATCCAATAAGATTTTTTTTTTTTTGAAAAAAAAAAAGGTCACTTAGTCTCTTCATGTGCCTGGATATCATTCAGGACAATAAGATGTCATTTGGAAATGTATACAGCACATACACTGAAACATCTAGATACTTAGTGCTGAGACTTCCTCCTGTTTCCAACAAGGGCACTCTATGTCAAAATGGCAGAGCAGATAAACCCAAAAGATGTGCCACAGTTTAAAAAGAAGTTACAGGCTTAATGAAAAAAAAAAAAATAAAACAAGCTATATATTCTCTTATGAAGGTTCTGCATTACAATCAGGCTATTGTAACAGTTTCTTTCATAGTCTAGTAACGTAAGTTCCTAAACCACCACTAGGACATGTTCAAGCTTTATGTAAAATACTTTATGTAAAATAGCCTTAGTGAAGTGAGTAACTATTCCTTTGCTCTGAGTCTTAGCTAACGTTGAATTAACATTGGCATACGCTAGGCATTAGTTCCATTGCAATTAGTTGATAATTGCAGAGTTAGAGACAAATTATGTCTCCTGTCCTTTAGGTGCAAGATGGGATTTCAAATAGAATGTGAATGTATCCCCTAGATTGCATTTCAGAGGTGTTTCAGTAGAATTTAATATCATTGAAATAATTTCTAACTAAATATTCTCATTTTGATTTGACACTGGCAAAACAATTGACTGATCAGATTTATCCATCATGGTCTCATTTAATAAAGTCTAAAGTAACAATGTACTAAAGAAAAAGATACCATTCTAGATGATCTGATATAAATAATTAATTTCATAAGAATTATTCTTTTACAACTTATTATGTATAAGGACAGAATTAGCAATTTCACTATATAAAAAGTAAATATTTTTAGATTCTAGAAAACAAGTTAAATCTTAATTTAATGGAACAGCTAAAAAATTCTTGCACTGTAAGAACATCTATTAGGGGCCGAAACCTGGAACGCTAGACAAAATCTTTTGGATGATAGCCAATTCATTTCACATACACTTGAAAGTAAGAAAATTCTTCTTTTTTTTAAACAGTACTAAAAAAAAAGAGAAAAAAAAATAAAAGAAAAATAAAAGAAAAAAAAAGAAGTGTACCTTGATATTTTAGATATCATCTGAAAAATTTTGATAAACTGCCTGAAGCAGTAAATATGTAGGGCTGCATGGCTGTGGCCAAAACAAGAATGAGTTACTAAGCAAGTAGATGCAGTGAGAAGGGAGGGATTTAGTGATATTGGCTGTCTTCAACAACATAAAAGTTTTCAAAATGGGAATCAAGAGGCAAAATAGGAAACAGAAGTATGAAAATGTGAAAAAAAAGAAAATACTTCATAGAAAAGCAGGGTAACTGTATATGAAATAAGAACAAAGGGGCATTTGAAGATGCATTTCAAGAGAGAAGTGATACAACTGAATCATTATTTATGGCAGGAAGAAAAAGAAAATGGCATGAGCACATATATCTTTTTAATCCAAATCTTGGCAATGCCATGTATGCAGGTTTACATACTTCAGGATGAGAGAGCTGCTCAAAACACTGAAATAGAACTTGTGGGCTGGAATAGTAACAGTGAAAGAAAGTCAATGTTTTCTATTTATTTATTTGTCTTTGCAGGAAGAAATTACATTTTCACAGAAATATACAAGCTCACAATAAATACTTACCAAATAGTGAATTATTTTAAAATACCTCAAGAGACGCTACTTACATAGAAATATTTAAGAAATGAATAGGAAGAATGACTTTTTAATATACTTGATCTCCTCGGATTCATTCTAATATAAAGCAAGCATTCCAGTCATTGGAAATTGTTTTTCCCTTCTGTAAACAAAATTCATGTGCTGTAAGAGTCATCAACAATTTTGCCCTGAAAACTTCAGCAAGCTTAGCTCTTCTACCTGATGAAAATGGAGGCTATGTATTGTCCTGATTCACAGCTTCAAGCTTCTTTTAAACTCAAACAACATTTCAATGAACACTTCTGTCTGGTCCTGACCATAAGGAGAGTGCTTTGTACTGTGCGTTGGGGCCAGCGCGTATGTCCCTCACATACAGAAACAGCCAGGTGGCAAAGCCACCCACCCGTGTAACACATGTGCCACAATCTTCTCGTTCCTCCTGCTCTCCTCCAGGTCTGAAGCACCTTGTCTGACAGATCAGCTATGGGACACAACACACACAACATCGCTTCGGCAAGATGACACTACCGGACGGGCGCATAAGAAATACCATAGGAGAAACATAGTACTAGGTTCACACTGAGCCCGCTCTCCAGTTTAAACAAACAAAAGCAAACCAACAACAACCAAACCCCACCTTGTCTACTGAAATCACTCTTAATTAAGTATTCACTTGAGCATACAAACTTTCTTTGCATAAGTTATTTGCACGCATAGGACTGCGAACAAGCACCTCCTCTGCCTGTGTCCAGCCTGTGACCATGGCGACAAGACCGCGGCACCGCCGCCGCGGGCAGCCCAGCCCAGCCCAGCCTCGCCTCGCCGCGGGAAGCGCAGCCCTAAACGACCGCCCGGGTCTAAGGAAGCAGGCACGCGACCGAGAAGCCCCGGGGAAAGTTTCCAGACCCCCACGGGGGCGGCCGAGCCCCCGCCCCGGGAGCGGCAGCAGCAGCCCCGCCCGGGCACCCCAGTGCCTCTCCCGGCGCACCCGCCTGGCACCCCGTGGCCGGTCGGCGGGACAAAACCCTTATCCCGCACCATCCCTTCTTCCCTCCCGGGGCTCTTACTCTTTGGCCGAGACGCCCAGCAGGACTGAGCTGGCACGGCTGCCGAGCTCCTTCTTCTTGCTCCCCTTGGTGGACATGGCCGCGGAACCCGACGCGTCCGTCGCGTTGCTTGGTGACCTGTCTCGCCGAAGGTTGCGGGTCCAGCGCCGCCCGGCGGCCCAGGGGCTCTTCGCCCAGTCCCTCCCCGGCATTGTCCCTGTCCCTGTCCCCGTACCCCCCGGGAGGAAGAGGCGACAGGAGAGGCCCCGTCGGGCGGCACCCACGGCGGCAGGAGGGGCCGGTGCAGCCGCCTCAGGGCAGCGGTTGTGCGGTGAGGGGGCGCCCCGCGCAGCTCCCGCCCGCGCACCGTGTCCACCTGGGGCGGCAGGCGAGGCGGGGGAAGCACGGACACGGCCCTCGCCGCCGTCTTCATGTTCAAGAAACCAAAAACGTGATACAAAGTGCCCTTGCGGAATGAAGCTTAGCTTGGAAGTTGACGACATATCGCTTTCTGAGCTTACCCAGCGGCCTCGGGGATCTTTCTAAATACAGTAATTCGAAAAAAGCTAGAGACATAGAACAAAGTGCATTTTAGTTATAAGAATGACTAAGTGTATCTTGAACAAGTAAGGAACAAGAGCAAAAAGTATCGATTTGAAATGGTAGCATTTTTTGCCCCTTTTTACACCAGTACATGGCAAACCGACCTGGAAAACAGGAAAAAAAAACCCAAAACACAACAAACACAAAACAAACCCAAACAAACAAAAAAACCCACTAAACCAACCAAACAAAAAAAACCAAAACCAAACCAAACCAAAAGAAAAACCCACACAAACTTAGTCCTGGGACCTGGAGAGAGTTTAGAGCTAGAATGTGCAAGTATTTATTTTCTTAATTTCAAAGTGATACAACTAATTAATTCCTGATACGAAGCCTATGATTACCGAAGTCAATGGAGGTCCACCAAGGCCAGGTAAAACTAACGTTAATCAGCTATTGTACTTTTGAAGTCAGTGGATAGTTGACTTCAGCCAAACTAAGCAGGTTTTTCTCAAACACATTCCAGATATTACATTATTGCCCACAATGCCTACTTGTAACTCTTAATCTATTTGCCCATTGCCAATCTGTAGTGCATGATTAAGACTCCATGATAAAACAGAACACACTTGTTCACTTATCCAAGCTAAGTCCTTTTGAACTATAAAAAACACAATGAAAATTTATTTGTGGAGTTGCAGAGGACATGAGTAGATCAAAAGATACAGGGAAAAATATGCAGATGTTGCTACATCTAGAGGCTTATTTTGGACAAATGTCAGATCTTGATTTATATCAAGATGACAGAAGGCCAGATACATACTTTTAAATATCAAAGTGGAAAATTCTTCCACATCTTTGCATTTCCTTCAGCATTATGTCCAACGGCATCCATTTTAAATAAGATACCTTAGGACATTCTCACTTGAGAGCCATGTAAATACTTGAGGTTTTTTAATTTCTTTTTCCAAAGAGATACCAACTGTTCAGTCTGAAATTATGCTGTCAAATATTGATCAGGGCATACAGACAAATAATAGAGACAGAGGTGAGTTCAAACATCTGGCTACTGCTTTGGTACCAGTGCAAGGCTGTTAATTTCCAAATCATATTGGAGGGGGATGCATGCTTGCAGACTGAGACTGGAACTTACAGGACTGAGTTTGTGACTCAGGCTGAAATTAACTCAGTGATTTTACCCGTGTTCTATTCCTCTGAATCCTTTTTCCTTTCCTATGCTCACTGGGTGGAGAAACTACTATGGAAAAGTATCTATGAAATATAGTGGCAAAAGGCACTGGTGTAAGTTTTCCTAGTAGGAAAACTTCCTTCCTAATCCCATCCTAGATGACCAGTGAGATTTACAGCATTCCAGCAAATATAATTATTGTAATACAACTATGTGAAAGATAATAAAATAAGTAACTGAAATTTTAGTGCATTTCTCTTTAAACATTTTTGGGTGGTGATGAAGGAAGGACAGAAATTCAAACAAAATGTCTGTAAGCTACAGAGTCCTTCATTCTTTGTTCTTTAATGATAGCTGCTACTTATGAAATTCAAAATGCAGCTTTTACAATAAAATTCTACAATGTAATTGTTTGCAAAGAGGGCTGGTATTAAAAGCACATATGTAGGTGCTTTGTGGAAAAAAAAAAAAGAGAAGCCTCAAGTTTTGCATCCGAGAAGTTATATCTTTTTTTTTTTTTTTTATTCAATAACTTAACTTAGAATTCCATAACCTAAGAGCAATGACAAGGACAGCTTGTTTAGAAAGAGATGTTAATCTGAATTTTTTAAAAGCTAGTTTTCTAACTGGCAAAGAATCTGTAAGGTCAAATCATCTGTTTCACTAGCCTCATGTCTCAAGCCATGAAGTATATTTGACAGATGCTCCCTGAGGGGAAAATTGTTAGGGTAGAGGCAGTCTTACAGTTAAAAAATGTGAAATAACTATACAAGACAATAAAACAAGAACAGTGCAGTTGTATGTTAGTATCTAGCTACATCCTAATGCAATTCTAAGATAACAGGTACTGGTTAGTGATGGATGGATGGCATTCTGGTCATCATTCTTCTAAGACACTATTCAAAATATGGGTGGTGTTGTTTTTTTTTTCTCCTTAAACCATGACATTATCAACCACTATAGCACACACCAAGTCACTTACAGGAAAACTTCCTTTAAAGTCCTAAATATTTTGTACATTTTTGTAGGTGCAAATACCAGCTGGAGAGAACAGAAAATAACATGAAGAGGAACACTATCAAAGCTCTTCTTGGGCTCTTAGAGCTCAGACTTTACTCTGATTTTACACAAGGCACATGTATTTCAGAAGAATGAAGGAAAAAGCTGTCACCTTAAGAAGGCTTGGAAATATGGTAGGGGGGGATTTTAATATATAGAAATACCTATTGGGGAAACTAAAGGCCCTTCAGTGTGTGACAAAACTTGGGAGGAGCAGCCCCTGCACAGAGTTAGGAACAGTCATCTGCTGAGGTGACATACGGGACAAGGAACTGAACTTGAGCAAAACCACCCTTGAACAGACAGACTGAAACTATTCACAAGCAGCTGTATTCTGTTAACTCTTAAGTCAGCCTGCAGCTAGGGAGCAAAGTGGGAAAATGATTATATTAATAATACCAGTAAACCGGTAGAGTAAGGCAAGGCAGGGAAGAAAATTGCAACCAGCTGTATAACAGAAAACAGTCTTCTAAGCAAAGGACCTTTTGCCCACTGCTATTTCAAAAATACCTTATGGCAATATGTCTCATCTAATCTTGCCAGAGACATGCCTTTTCTAGGATTCTAGCCTTTCTTGCATTTGACATGGTGCTAGAAAAGATTCTGATATGCTGCTACTTTCCCTTTTTGTTCAGCTTTTTTGCTAGAGCAACTTTTCATCACATTGTCATGATACAGCCTCATTTTGGAAAAACATAGCCCCAAAATATTAAGTAAAATATATTCCACAGGACCACTGCATCACATGGGCACATATTTAGCTTTAAGCAAAGGTGTTTTTGTGAACTGGGTCCCACTACAACTCTGTCCACTTAAATACAGAATGAAGAGAGTGTAGGCAGCAGAAGAAAACTAAAGTAACTCAGAGCAGTGCCATTGCCTTTCTTTCATAAACTGATGATTCATAACAGGATTATCTGTGCAAAAAGGAAAACCTTCCCAGTTTTGATACGGTGTGAAAACCCCTATCTGAAGTGTGGAATTAAGGGCAACTGTGAAGGCATCTGCGGTACTCTAGCTACTGGAATTGTTAAGAAGTGGGGATCCTGACAGAGATAGTAGTATCACTTAAATTTCAAAATGTTTGACTAAAAGATACAATGAATTTTGATAGTAGCCTGAGGGAAAGAATGATATTTCTGTTTTTAAAATGAGAATACACAACCAATGCAGAGTTAACAACTGAGCTGTAGACACTATTAAATATCTTAGTACAGCATTGTACTACAGTATTTTGTTATTTATAACTAAGGATGCATCTTTCTTGCAGGAGACTGAAAAAGTCGTGGTTTTTGTTTGTTTGTTTGTTTTTGTTTTTTTTAAGTCGAGGCATGCTGCAGGTCATAGAAAATCCTGCTTAATCATGATTAACTTCAGTGCAGTTTTAAGTGTAGTTCCAGTTGTGTATACAGGCTAAAAGGAAAAAGTTACACTTGAAAAAATGCAAAAACATGTTTGAGGCACAGTAATTTAAAGTTAAGACAATGTGTCTTGCTGGGGCAGACATTTTGCTACATCAGTGCTGGGACAGCAGTGTCAATTAAAATTCACTCAAATATGCCTTGACATAATATTAACAATGGAAGTGGATAATGCAGCCCAAGTACTGTACTAGAGAGTAACCTTCAATATGACAGTCTACAAGAAACTTTTGAAATACAAAAGTTAAGAACCAAACCCATCTGAATGTGAGGTATTGAAAGTCCATTATTCTGGATGAATACTATGTCCTATTTTGATATATACCAGGAAGGGCCAAGCCGTTTAGAAACAGAGTTAGCTGAAAGTCCATGCTGCCTTTAACTGTTAGGGAGCCAATTATTAGCATAACTTAATCTTTCAGAAGGGTCATGATAATAAACAGGTTTAAAGTTCCTGAGTTTAAAAAAAAAGGGGGGGAGGGGGGGGCAAACCAGAAGCCTATATGTTTTATCAAAAGACTGAACACTTTGTTTCATTTCTAGAACCTGTAAAAGATACCTTTAAAATGTCACATGACATGTAGCAAATATTTTTACTCCCAGTTACAAATTGAGGGAAATAAGGCCAGAAATCCTGCATGTTTTAACTTCATTTAGAGTTCAGGCCAAATGATGATTTACCCAGTGATAAAAAGGTGCAATTCACTATGCTCATCTCTTATTATCTTTGCAAAAGGATGGAGGAACCACTGTTGAGATGCTGGCCCTCTGCTTGTACACTTCCCAAGCCAAAGCTATCTGAAACACCATCTCCACCTAAAAAAGGAGATTTTTCATAAGGTAACTGGGTAGGAAGCATTTTGTATGTACACCAATTGAAATGATAACTATCTCAAAGAATGTCTTGAGTATGTGAACAACATAGGACGTCTAAGCTAGACATTTTCACTGAACGAACACTATTTTAGGTGGTGATAAAGGAGCCCACAATTATATGTTTAAAAATCCACCAAGAATATTTTTCCTGCTTAGACACAAATTGAAACAGAAGTGAGCTTACAAACACATCTTTACAATGGTCATGTACAATTTATTTCAAATAAACTTCACTACATAGTCAGATCCATGTCTACTATGTTCCTTATTTTCAGTACTATTCTGCCACAGGACAAAGAACTCTGTCTGAAGTAACCTTTTGCATACTGCCAAGTAAATTATGTATTTCAATTCAGAGTAATTTCTCACTGGCATTTTGCTAATATATTTTTGCTCCTGAAAGTATATCACTACCCCCATTTCTTAAATTATTCAGTTACTCATTATATGAAGGATGAAGGCATACATACACTTAGAGAACTGTATTCCTGCACCAAAACCAGTGTTCTGTAAAGGGAGAAAACAGGTAGCAAGTTCTATTTTGGAACCAAGGTCACTAGCAAGATGTTAAGACTAAGAAAAGTAAGGCAGCAACAGTTCAAGAGCAAAATGTTTCACCATTCAATAGCATAGTTCTACTGCACATATTTCTTTTATAGCTATTTCCTTTTATTACCATATATCAAATAGTTACTCAGGCACCAAGTCTGTAAGAATGACTCAGACTACTCCCCAGTGATTAATCACTAAAGATAAACAAGGATTTGTTCAGTTTAAGGAAACTGAATGCTATTACAACTCAACAGGTCTGACACAAAGATTAAACAAACAAAATCCTGGAGCTTGGAATAGCTCCTATTTTTCTGCTACTGCAGTTAAGATACACCTAGAAAATCCCATGCTAAAAGATCACTAATTGCTTTAACTCCTTCCTAGTTTTGCCAGCAATGCCTCATTAAGCTTTCTAAATGAATAGGCTGACTTTGCATTAGCTGCAAAGACACACTGCACAGCTACAATCCAGGAGGACTACGTGCCATCTCCAGCCTTTAGGAAATTAGTTGATGGAAACATGCCAGGAGAGATATTTTACTGAGGCAGTGATTCAGAACTTTGATTGTTTAATCTCAGAACTGTTCCTTAAATAGAGGGACTCAGAAGTCAGGTACTTGCTCATTTAAGATTGATATATTCCAGATTGCAAGAGATAATGAAATAAAATAACATGGGACCTATGTTCATATGATTGAGATGAATCATCATTTTACTATGTATCCTGTACAAGTAAAACAAATGATGTTTGACACTCTTTGCTCATTTATTAGCCTGAAGTTAAATTGGTTCTGTCTAAACTTCCACATATCTTTCCAAATCAAAGTTCTTAGGTTAATTAGGACAAGGCTTCATGACTAGTTTAATTGACCTAAAAACTTCTCCACAAACTACAGTCTCATCCTCCTCTATGAGGAAGATGCTCCCATTCACTTCCTCACACTAGAATACCAACCTTTTTTTATAGTTTTCACCTTCTGGCTGGATCAGACTTCCTGAGCTGCTCTGCCATTCTCAAACATAGTAATGCTCCCTCCAAGGAACAGGAGTGAAAATGCAGTTTGTAGCATGAAGGAAGACTGGTCATCTTTTGAAGCTCAATTCTTTTACCCCAGAAAGGTGAAGGAAACAAAACAAAACAAACCTCCATCACACATGTACAAGTCAAATTGGTATTTCTTAAGTCTAATAGTATGAAAACCAGAGTCTGGTCTGTAATAGAGTCTGCACAGTCACTTTAAACCCTCAGGTTTTTATTTTTATAAATGATAGTTTCTGAACCTCACCATCTCAAATTCTCCTGTTAGTGATAACCTGTATCAAAACTAGTATACTCCACCACAGTTTGAATCATAGCTATTCCACATTCATGTAGAGCTTTGGAAGAACACAAGCTACATGCAGAATAAGGTAAGTTCTTAAACAGCAGCAATAGCTCTTAAAGCAGAAATTTAAACATTCTTGAAATGTAATCCTATGAAGATAAATTGTCACCAACAGGACCCAGATGAGAGTCATGCATTCAGGTAGAGTTCCAAAGCTTCAGACTTTGGTTTTCATTCTGCTGTTGAATCTGAAAAGTAAAACCAAGAAAAAGTACAACCACTGTTTGGAAAATGGTCTACCTCCACTGGCAGTCTTCTCAGTAGAGCAGGAACCAGCAATTGAATATGGACCAACCTATGCCATACTAGACATACTCAAGAGTTCATCTTTTCTGCCCATTAGTGACAAACTTCATGCTACAAGACATAGGCTCAGTAAAATTACAGTTGAAGCAAAGTGAACATGAAAATGCATTTTGTTTGGCCATCAAGATTTATCATGTTTTAATCTAGTCAAAAAGCAAATACAAAGGCTATACACATGTTGCACTGGCTAGCTACTGGATTTGTGCAGCTATGATTGAAGTTGGAAAAAGAGTACACTGGAGATTAAACAGCTTATTAAAAGTGAGTTTACAGTCTAAATGAAGTTGTTCTGCAAGTGACTAAATCGGAAGATTATGGTAGTCCCAGGTTAGCTAGAAAGGTTAAGAACTCTAACAAGCCAGCAAGCAAGGAACATGGATGGGGTACAGCTTCCCTTCTGAAGTGCTACAGGCTTTCAAAAAAAACCCACTTATAGTATCAATCAAGCTTTAAGTGTCTAATATATCTGCATAAGACTAATGGACATTCTTCACAGTGGTGATGGTTAGACAATGAGAGACCATGGACATAAGCTGAAGCTGGAACAGTTCAGATATTATAAACTCCCACAAGTACAGTCAATCATTGCAACAACTTTCCCAGGGCCATACAGTCTCCATTGCTGAAGTTTTAAGACCAGACCACATGAAAGCCTGAGCAATGTAGTATGACCTTGCTTGGAGAAACATCTTGGCTTAGAAGGTTCTTAGGAAGTCTATCTAAATTATCCTATTATGCAAAGCTAGTTAAACCCAGTTTTAGCTTATGCCAAGACCTACTGTGACAATTTTAAAAAAGCCTTTAACACAGCAGCTGCTAGAAGTTGTTTTCAGATATCAATGAAAGCATTTGTGTACAGGGTGGGACACACAATGTGGAGATGCATGTTCTCAAAAGCATATACAAACAACATACATAAGATGCCCAAATATATTTATTTGTCTCTTAAAAAGTACATTACTCTTTAGAAAAAAAAAAAAAAGACAGTCTAGGAAATCTCAATACAGATTAAAGTATATCCAATATGGCACATACTTCATGCTGATGTTTAAGTAAACATCAACACCATCAGAACAAGTAACATAAGACTTCTGAAGTCAGTAGCAATGAGGTATCAGGACAGAAGAAATCCTTAAAATAAAGAGGAGCTTCAAAGCCTTTCAGCCAAGCAGAGCTAGAGTTCCAGAATGTATTCAAGAACCGTGAAATCTCTCTAATCCTTTTGATCTTAATTTGCTGCCAGAAATACATATGAGTTGTAACAAGGAACCGTAGGCATTGCAGTATACAGAATTGCAAACTGGTAAGCCAGTTCACCAGCTCCAAGTAGTCAGAAGAGTGCAGCACTGTTCTGAAATTGAACAACTTAGAGCTTGAGGTTTCTTATTTCCTTCAAGACCTCCCTCCTCCTTTACAATATGCAGAACCATCTCAAGACAGAAGAAAAAAGAAGCAAATTAATTATCACAGGAAGATATTTTCTTGCATTCTTGATAAAGTTTTCAGTGTTAGTGCATGAAAAAGTTATTGGATGTCTATATCTGGATGTGAATATGGGTGAGGTTGCTATGACTATGTGCCAGCAGCACAACTGTATTCATTAATGGGTGTCATGTGTAAAGTATTAGCTGAAAATATTCTGCTTTGAAAGGCTGGAGATGCATTTTTATTAATATTTCTATAACCTTGCCTCTCCCCTGTTAAGTACAATCATTTTCCCATCTCATTCGTGGTAAAAAGCCATCTACTTCACTTAGTCCTAGTGAACTCACTAGGAAAGATACCTTCCCATCTGTCATTGGCCCCCTCAAGATTTCTAGAATGTCTTGATCCAGGAGAACTAGCAGTGAGGCAGACCCTCATGGTACGGAATAATAAATAGGGACAAGTGTGTAGGTAAGACATCAACCTCAAGTGGGACACCACTGGTGACAAAGGAAAAGCTTACTGTAAAGGTGCAAGTGCCTATTCAGCTAAAACCATAAGTGAGTCCTATTTGGAATGTAGCATATGTCCCAGAAGCAACCTAGACATTGAATGTTATCTTTGTTCCTTTTTAGAGTGTAAACACTACCTTATGTTCTCAAGTAAGAAGACACTAATCAGACTTAGAAGCAGCCACTCAAGCAAGCAGAGTGATAACTCACAAGATACTCAGTTTTATGCTAAACAAGAATATGTAAACACCCACAAGAATCACCTATTCAGATAACACCAGACAGCCCACATGGATGGTCACAATGCAGCACAATAGCAGCAATCTGATTTAAGGAACAGTCTTGCTGCTCATCTCATCACATTTACTAAACAGTGGGAACATTAGCAGCATTGTGATTTGCTTTCTGCTTTCAATGGGTCAAGGTCCAGTTTTGGTTTCCCCACATCATTCTCTTCATTAGGAAAGGTTTTATAGTTGGCAAGGATGTTTTCCACCAAAAATCGGGCAGCTTCGTCTATGTTGATGTTGTCCTAAAAAAGTTGAAAGTAGAGAAGTCAGTGATATTTTTCTGAAATAGTCACATATTCCTATTAGAAACTGGCCAAATACAAAAATTCTTCTACAGTCTCATCAGCATGACAAACAGCTTAGATGCATCAGGTTATCATTCATACACTTGCTTGTCAAAAAAGTTACCAGAAAGGTTTGAGACAAAGTTATTCACCCATGTTACAAATAGGTTACTTCAATTCTAATGAGGCATGCTGTTGGGGGTTATATGTCATCTGCATTTAGAAGACTCACTAATGCTGAAGTGCATTTCTGCATTAGGAAATATAACAGGCAATTACATTGTCCAAACTAGCATTCTACCTTCTGGGGCTTCTTTTGTTCTTTTGCTACAGTTTGGATACATGTACTTACGTAAAAGGACCTGTTTTGTCAGCCTTAAAACCCCAACTAAATCAGAGTGCCTCATCTAGGCACACTACATTTTCTTGTGCATGCTTCGACAAGTACTTTAACATATACCCTAAAGCAGGTGTGCATGTAGGATACCTAGAGCTGTATTTCATCAGCGTACCTTAATTACTAAGGGGCCAAGCTGGCCAATGTCAAAGAGCCTTTGGCCACAGCTTTCAGCTGTCTGGGCCACCTGCTAGCTTGTCACAGGGCTGCCACATCTGGAATCACTTGCCTTTGGTTCTGAGGGAAATACCACCCCAGCACACTCTTCTGTCTCCATAATTGTAGCTCTAAATTCTGCATGAGTAAGGTTAGATTGAGAACATTTGACCCATTGCTACTGCACTTTACAAGCCTGCGGCTGTCAGCCACAAACTGTTTCTGGCAGTTTGAAGATAGGCACTTTTCCCCACTCAGAGAAGGATTCTCCTCATTTTGGTATACAGATATTAACAAGGTATTTCTATTAATATTTATACTCTCTGCAGTTCTTTTGCCTATTATACCTAACCCACAGGGAGTGGGACCTCTATTACTGCTTACTAGACTGAAGATTCAATGACCAGTTCCAGCAGAAAGGCAAAAGCAGATCATTAGGATATTTAAGTGGGCAGGACTTAAAACTATAAACAATTTCTTATGCTTAGAAAACAAGAAAGCTGTCCTGGGTTTTTGCTAAGCTATTTCAGCTACCTCTTCAGAGTCCTAAACAAGTCAATTTGTAACTGAACTAGGACTAATATTGCCTAGACTTCTCTGCACCAAGAACCTCAATTTACATTGTCATGTCTTAAATGCTACCTAAAATGCAAGCTGTCGCTACATTTCCACATTAGGTTTTGTTCCAATGTTACTTGATTTCTAACTCATGTTGAAGTTAATGTACCAGTGTTATGGACAGTAAAGCTTCAGAGAAGACATAAACCAAAGCAGAATCTTGGTATTCTTTTTGAGTATAAAGAGCCTTAAAATGTGAGCTTCTAGTGACAGGTGGGTTTGGGAATTATTTTCCAAATGCAAACAAATTATTAGCTAATTTACCTGATTCTTGTCACTGTTTACCTTTCTTCCTTATTTTAAAGTAATCAGGAAGAGGCTTGTTACTTTATTTCTTATCATATTATTCCTAGAAACTTTTCTTTAATAGTTGTCTAAACATCACTTTGTGCCAGTTCATCAGCAACAATTAATGGAAGCAGGCAAGCCAAGGAAAAAGGGGGACTTTGAGGTTTAGCTTACCATATAAAGGAGTTATAAACCAGACCAGCAATTTGGTCTGTCAGACACATTGTCTTCATCTGGAAGAATCTTTCATTTTAAGGATCAATTGAGTTTTAATGAGCTTTCAACTTTCAACTGGGGGATTGGACTAAATGATCTTCTGAGGTCCTTTCCAATCCCAAACAAACATACTGTGAACTAAGTTACCACAAGCTTATCTGTGCATTGACCAAGTCTGTAGACTAAAACTGTACAATAAATTAAGTTACTCATAGTTATGTTTGAACAAAGTAGCTACTTGTTTTAGCTTTAGCTGACATATGCAAGGAAAAAAGTTCATAGAAATCAGTTAACCAAATTTTCCTATCAGCTTTAAGGTTCTCTGAATTTAAGATGCAGTTATAATCTAAATCAAGCTACAAGTCTTCAAGCTTTTGCTGAACACTGGAGACTTGACTGTCACTTTGTATACGTGAGGATTGTCTTCTCCACATGACTATACTCATCCACTCTTATGCCAATACTTACAGTTAAAATGTTTCCTCTTTATGCTCACCTTAGCAGATGTTTCAAACCATCCAACAAAGCCACCTTCTCTGCAGAACTGGTCCATTTGAGAGGGATTCTGGCTGCCATCTTTCTTCTGGTCACACTTGTTTGCAAGAAGAACAGCAGGGATGGGGCTGCCATTAGGAAGTAGTACTTTACTGTCCAAATCATGCTTCCATTTTGAAACAGCCTCAAAAGTAGAGCCTCTTGTGACATCAAAGACCACAAAAGCACCAACTGCCTCTTTGTAGTATACTCTAGTCATATTTCCAAAGCGCTCCTGGCCTGAAAGAGAGGACAGTAAGAAAGTACACTTATTTAAACAGGAATTGTAGTCAGTGTAAATGGGCTTCTGTACCAGATTGACACATACAAATTTAGCATTTGTCTAGTCATCTAGTTCATACATTCTCTTCTATCCTATGTTATCTCACTGTAACAGCCATTCCATGTATCATACGAGTCAGATGCTAAAAGCAGTTTGCAACCCCAACCACCACTTTGATTATTTTAAACTTCTTTGTTGAGTAGTGTTCTTTGAGAAGTCATGTCTAAAACCACTACCAACATAGCTATACACAAATTCTTTCCTCAGAAAAGCTTCTGTAAGATTTAAACCTAATCACATCAGCTAGAGACTTAAGCATACTTAGACTTTTTTTTTTCTGGAGGGAGAACAACAAGGGTTTCCTAGAAAACAGTTCTACACGCTCCAGGGCTGAAAGTCACCACAGCATCTTCAGAAGTCACCTGTATTACAGATTTTTGTTTTTTCCTTCCTCAGGGACAAGCTCAAAATGAGATAGTTTAACAGTTCTAGCTAAACCTGTTATCTTTGACTTCATCTTTTAAGTCAAAGATGAAACAAACAAAAACCAAGAGGAAAACCAATGATCAGTGAGTATAGTCACTGAAAGCCTTTTTCTTATTAAGTGCAACTACTGTAGTCAGTATACTTGAAATGTAGAATTAGAGTGTCAGTTCATTTATTCTTCTGTTTGGAAGGTCAGACCATCATGCTGTGTTTGTACTGGAGTAGACATAGCAGCATCCAATGCAAGCATGCTGCTTGGGAAGTTTCAGCTAATAAAATAGCTTTCTGCTTTGTTCAGAAGTCTTCATTGGGAAAAGTAGCCCCTGTACTTTATTGTTCAATTTTACAGTGTTACATCCCTTCAGCTTTTAGCATTTAGTGCATATGCAGTTTTAAAATAAAGTAAGAATTTCAATTGGAAGATACAATCATAGAATCATTTCAGTTGGAAGACACTCTCAAGATCATCAAGTTCAACCATAACCTAACTCTAGCACTAAACCATGTCCCTAAGAACCTTGTCTATGCACCCTTTGAACACTTTCAGGGATGGCAACTCCACCACTTCCCTGGGCACCTGTTCCAATGCTTGATAACCCTTTCTGTGAAATTTTTTTTCCTAATATCCAATCAGAACCTTCCCTGGTGCAACTTGAAGCCACTTCCTCTCATCCTATCACTTGTTATTTGAGAGAAGAGACCAACACCTGCCATACTACAAGCTTGTTTCAGGTAGTTGTAGACAGCGATAAGGTCTCCCCTCAGCCTCCTTTTCTCCAAGCTGAACAACCTTAGCTCCCCTCAGCCACTCCTCATAAGATTTGTTCTGCAGAACCCTCATAACATAGTTATCCTCTGTTTATAAACATTCAAGTCTGTCTTTGATAAGCAAGGACAGTTGCAAGAACTGGGTACTATCATCTTCTTTGAAAGAGACAGAAATTCATCAGGTGAAATAACACAGGATCCTGTTCAGCAGCATGCTTTTCTAGCTCAGTTGCCTCATTTTAGTGTCAGTACTTCAGTGTACCAATTAGCTCACTCCCAACAGACATTTTCAGAAAAGGTTAACTAAGCAGCTAGTAGAATTGCTGGAAAGCAGCAGCAACTACAGTGAAGTTCCAGAGACTTATAAAGCTCTATAAAGTGGACTTTTCTGTCTGTTCTACTTTAAAGTATGACACTGCATAAAACAGTGTCACTAGTCGGCATATTCTGAGGAATGGAAATTACACACTAGTTTCTTCACTACCAGCTCATTAACCTGTGTGAGAACAGGCAACTTTAAGAGGAAAGCTCTTTCCTCCATATTCAAAACTTAAGTTCTAAAGCAGCATTTATGCCATGGACTCTACGGTCAACAAGCCAGACACTAACCTGTACCTCAGTGACTATGTCACTGGAAGAGGCCGACACAAGTCAGCCACAAGTCTCCTAACTGTGCACAGAACTTGTATACAGGTAACTCACATTGTCTCCCTAGGCCTTTCCAGGCTGAATACTCATGCCTAAAAGGTGTGCTTGGTCCAGCCTTACTGTAAATTGTAGTACCAGGTGCACACTGTTTTCATTAATCAATACCAGCAGGAAAACACTTGTCCAGAAGGCTTTTACTACTCCTGCAGATCAAGTGTACTGCATCTAAAAATATTTACCTTTAGATTGTGGTTATTTTTTTGTTTTGGTTTTTTAATAGAGCTGCACAGGGTCAAATTTAGGTATATTAAGCCAGTCACTGCATAAGGCACTACACAAGCTATGAGGAGCTCCTTCTCAGCTTCCCCACTTGTTTAGCTGTCAGTCTCACCAGCCAATTCCTGTTACACAGGAACACCTCCAACTGAGCTAAAAGCCTGAGTGTTATGTCCAGCTCAGGCAGTATATCCCTTCACACTGTAGGACAGGCCCACATAACACTAAAATCTCAAGGTCTGCACAGAACTGTACTTTACTTCGTACTCTACAGCAGTTACTCAGAAAGCATGGGCTTCAACTGTCTAGAACAACCATTCTAGTATTCTTTCTAGCTGGCTTTATTGAAAGAATTTGAAATTTTTGCCCTTATAGTAGAAGTTTTGGAATTGAAAAAAACCTTAATACATATTCTTCTGTAATTTACATTTGGGTAAAAGTAGACAACTGACATGCATACCAGCATAAAAGCTTCTACCTTTACTTATTAGATTTAAGATTTACATTTGGAAGATTTTATACTCCTTACTGTTAAAAAACACACACAAGCTCAACACTACTGTAGTATTACAGATTAATGCCTTTTAATAGGTCAAATACACTCCAGTACAATTGCTGCCCTTTTCTAAAGCAGCCTAAATGCCAAAAAGATTATTACAGAGCTGCTTTCATCTCTAGAATTCACATTCACCAATAACAGAACTGACCTGCACACCAGCTTATTACTGCTCTTCTATCCTGTCTGGAGGTCTAACAAGGCTGGGTATATGGTTTTTATTCCACAGAAGAAAGAAGCAATAACACCTGGCCTGTCTAAGAGGTAAGAGTTTTATTGTGGTAAAAAGTATATTGCATGAGGCAGGAAGATAATTCAGTATAAACTGAATAGACTTCCAGTACAATCCTCTTATTACTGAAGACACATATGTTTTAGGCCGAGCTTCTTGTAAGGGATGCAGAGCATTCTAGACAGCCTTTTAAAAATTTAACAGGAGTTTCAGGCAAAGGTTTTGCAAGTGCTTTAGTGCTTGCAAAAACACTCATGCAGAAGAAGCGAAGTGTAGAACACACCATTTCTCCAAAGTCTGGAGCGTGAACATCATTATTTGGGTTATTAAAACTAAATTGACTCAATTTTTGCCATGCTCAGTTTAGCCAGTGATTTGTCGTTCCCTTTCCTATGTCCAGCAGTATTTTTGCTGTAGTCATTTCATCATGTGCAATAATAGTGTTGAGCCACACCAAAAGTAGATCATACCTCCAGAGGGTAAAAAGGCTAAAAATGATCAGATGAAACTAGACTTAAAGTCTCCAGTGTATACAATCATAGAAGGAAAACTACAGGAAAATTACTTGCTTACTACAGTAATATGGAAAAGGACAGAGGATTAATCATCCTGGTAGTTCTAGTGCCTTGACATAAATCTGATGGTAACACAACATTATCCTTTCTCTGTGCTTCAGGCGTTCAGGTATAGATGAGGAGTTAAGCTATGGGGCAGACATGGGGATAAGAAGTCTTGTTTGGGGGTATGAAAGTGGCTGCATGCAATGCAAAGTTCTCCATTCTCTAACCACAAAGTTTTCACACCTACATGACTCAGCACATACTGTCACCATGTTTTCCAGTAATTGCAACAACATTAAGTGAAATACTTGCATAATGTCATGCATCAAGAACTAATACAGTTCCCTACAGCAGTACCACAGGAATTTACTTTGAAACTGTATTGGAACTTGGGAGCTATTATTGCTTCCCATTTACAATGTAAAATGAGTAAACCATAAATTAAAGACAATATGAAAAAAATTATAGCCAGGTCTGACATTAGAAGCTTTATCTTTTGCAGTGAAGTAAGAACAAAGATAAGATTGAGACACTGCCAGACTTGCCTTGAAGTACATTCTAAAGAGTTTCTACAGCAATCCTTCACAGTGCAAGTAATGAACAAGAGAGTCCTGTTGATCAAAGCAGTGTGACTTATCATTGTGGTATCTTGCTTTTAGTTAGCAGGAGTTACCCTACATGCATACACTATTTTTGCTCCTAATTGGCCATACATGATGGGAACTGAAGCTAGAAAAAAGTGAAATGTACAAATGACTGCTGGATATGCATGATATTGAGTTTGTTAAGGTTCCATCTCCCAGACTACTTACCACACCTAGAAGTCTTCATATGTAGTTTATATGAACTAACAGAAACCCACTAGAGAAGAGTAAAATGAAGAAGCTTCCCCAACTATGCCTTTTTTGCTGTGCAGGTAAATTCTGTCAATACTAACAGTAAGCATGAGTTCCCCTACTTTGTAAAAAAAAAAGTCTGAGTTTGTGTAGCTTCAGAACAGACAAAGCTTAGAAGTCAGAGTTGTTTGGTGCATTTAAACCCTTAACATCTCATCGGGAGTACTGATGAAGAACTGGGCAAATGCTATCTAGCTTCTTTCAGAAGAGACTAGCAGTTTTGACATCCTTCAAAAAGTGTGTCATTAACAAGGAAGAGAAAGATGACCCAGAGTTATAAAAGCCTGACAACTGGAAGAATGATGGAACAAATAGTTTCTCCTGTTGGTCTTAGTTCAAGTCATCTTTGACAGGTTAATCAGCTTAATGGTTGTCCAGAGCTCAAAATTTGGTTTTAACAAGTTTGGCAGTTCCACATCAAATAATCTTATATTAGAGATGCATAGTGAATACACAACTAGCAGAAGAGTTCTATTCCAAAGTTGTTTACTGCTAACTAGAAGACCACTGTGATGAAGTTTTGCAGTTTTCCCTGAACCAAATACTGGAGTTTAAGTTTGATAAATAGCAAAAGTCCTCAGTTTATTAATAAACCTAAGAAGCTCTTGCTAACATTGTCCTTCAAAATACTGAAACTCAGTGTTCATTTAGTTTAAAAGGCAGTTTAAGTTCAACAGAAAGAAGAAATATACTGCACAGGTTGAGTCTAATCTATAAAACAAAACCAAAGAGCTATCCAGCAATACTCCAGTTGTAAAGAAAATTATCAAGAGACCTAGTGAATCAAATTAAGAGAGTTCAAAATACATAGAAGTGGCATCCTGCTAGTCTGTTTGTTATTCTGCTTTTCTACAAGCACTATATATTGTAGTGAACTCATGCATCACAGGATGCTTCTTAAGCTATAGTGAATGATTATAATAAATCAGTTTTAGTCTGAGAATACTTGAATATTCCTCTTCCATCACGAGAAGGGTTCTCAGATGAACTACTCACCATGACCACTAATAGTCAATATTAGTCACACCAAAATTCAAGAAGGGTCATTAATGACAGCCAGATTAACTTAACTGCTAATACCACGACACTTAGGTCCCTGCTATTAACTACCCTATTAGCCAGACAGTGTGCAAGCAGTGCCACTATTTAGACTTCAGTGCAAAACTCCACAAATTACTTGTTTCAGACAATTTCCTGGACCATGAGACATTTGAGCTTTTATTCACCTAGACAGGAAAAAAAGACAATTCAACTGTGAAACCCCTTCTTCCCAAGTCTTCCTTCTACCCCAGGAAGTCCTAACCTAATGAGCACTCTCTTCCCTGCTTCAGTTGTGCTGCTTCACAAGAAGATTTTCTTTAACTCCCTGAATTTCTAGAATCAGGTTTTCACATAATAACATCAAGGAGCATCTGAGTGGCAGCTCCTTATTTACAATTCAATCTCTTAAAGTTCCTGTCATTCAAAGTGACATATTTAAGCTAAAGCACCATCCAAAATGGCTGGGCATGCAGCCCAATCCTCTCACTGAGTTAGAATCACTGTCCCTGTCAAAACACCTAGGCCCTTTAGGAGCCACAGGCAGGAACAGACTATACTTTGGATGCCCATTGGCCCTACAGCTGGATGTTTGACACAATACAGTGCATATCCAGAATTGCCCTGAGGATGCATCTCCCAGTTCTCCAGACATATAATATACACTGTAGTGCTACTTGGGTCAGGTGTGAACCAACTCAGGTTCATTTTTAGACAGATGTAGGAATATGCCACTGGTGAGCTACCACTGCTGACAGCATCCCCTCTCTCGCCAAACCACCACTGCTTGTCCCAGAACTGTCTTACCCAATTAGATTGTTATTCAGCAAGAAGTAGGTTAACCAAACCACTGTCAATATTACAGGACATGCTCAAGTGTGCCTACCTGCTTTTTTCACATGGGTAGCAGCTGTAGAATGAGTGTAGACAGACCCCAAGACAGTCAGTGCCAGGTGTCTCTCCACTCCTCATTCTCACCCACTTAAGCTATTAGTACAAGGTTGCCAAGTGTTTAAACCAGAGGTGTTAGACTATACTAGCAGCTCTAGCAGATATTAGAAACCAGTAAGAGTTTAAAAAAAAAAAAAAGCACATCTAGCCTGACTTTTATTCTCCACCATAGTGGAAGTAATATTTGGTATTTGTGGTTCTGGTGAAAAACACAGAGGTTAAAAAGCAAGAACTACAGGAACATTGTTTCTTCCTGTGTTAGACAGTACTAGAAAGTGTTTCACTGACTGCAGCTCTTACAGTTTCTAACAGACAGCAGCAGCCTTGGATGATTTTAAGTTAATTGCTAGTGTCCCTTCTTACTAAGTGTAGTGTGGGAAAGTTAACCAACCACTGGATGGATCTCTTCTCAACCCTTCAGAAGAACAGTCTTTAGCAAAAAGTAATAAGCCAGTTAATCCCTATTCAACTGACTCCTACTTTACCATAGGAAATAACCTTTGGTCCTCCGGTTATGTCTACATTGGGCAGTGGTAGGGTACAGTTGAAGCAGTTCTGTTGAGTGAAAATGTCACAAGACCTGACATCCATAGTATGCTATCTATATATATGGTCTGTACAAGATACTCTGTAGTCATTTTAGAGTCACTGAAGAGCATCAGTTCAGGTGCAGCAGTACTTTGTTTAGATCATAAAAGTGTTTTCACATGTTCTTAGAAGTCACTATTTCATTCTGAAAAGGTAGGAAGTAGTTTGCTCTAAAGTCTCATTGCACAACAAAGCCAGTTTCTAACACAATAATTTGTTAGCTACCTGAATTTTCAACATCAGTGAGTAGTCTTTCCGTTCACTGTTTGCTATCATTATACTTTATTCTAAAGCAGGACAGTCCTGTTCAGTACCAGTGAAACCGCAAAAGCTCCTAACTTAGACACCTGACTTCCATCAGGAACACTGACCACATCCATTATCCTAATAGACTGAAAAAGCACACCATTCTCCTTTGCAAAGATAGAAAGTCTTCCTCAAACAATTGCACAGCTCTCATGAGGAATATTACAGCAAAACTGAAACTTTTCATTGCTGCCTGTAGCCTTTGGCTAATCTAATGATTTAAGATTGTCTAAACTTACTTTAACAGCATACTATCTTCTCTTTAACAAGTTTAGAGGCAATACCATGCACTTAGGATTCAACTGGCTTTGTCCAGCATCAAATTTATCCTATGTAGAACTAAGACTGTCATGTTTGCATAAGAAAGTTTCGTGTTTTGCTTGCCTCTGTGATAAACAGCAAATTAAGATAGAAAGTGCCTGACTAAGCACTAGATTCCCATCCCCCAAGAAGTAGAGTTCAACCAAGCTAAATGATTTCTAATTAGCTGTCAAATGCAGCATACATGGAAAAACTCTCCTTGCATTAGTATTCAAAAAAAGTTGACATAGTCCAATTAGTGTCAGCAACAGCATGAACTAGTATTTCCTACATTGCTTTAACTAGACTTAAACAAGTCATCTGTCAGAGTTAAGCAGTTTTTGTGCCTGACACCCTCTAATCCATCTCCTTTGGTGCACTGTCATGCAGTCAAAGCTGTACTGTGCACTCAACAATGATGCTGCATGGCACCACAGCATTGCACAGCACACAGGAGAACAATCCTAAAGTCAGTTTGTCCCAAGAACAACTTTATCACAAGACTGAAAAAATGTTAATCTCTAAAATGGCCAATGTGTCATGACACATTGTGTGGTTGGAATTTTGCATCAAATAGCTGCCACTTTACCCAGGACTCTAGTCTGGGTGCATTTAAAGAATAAGTTCCCATAAGCTGTTTGTAGCAACACTCAGAAGTTGCTTTTTAATCTGTTATTTGAAAAGCTGCTAAAATCCATACAATAAAGAATACTGGCTTTCATTTGCTACTAATCTAGAAGCCACTGCTACTGAGTGTTTGCTGTGCTTTCTCTATTCGGAGTCAAGATATTTATTTCTATACAAGCTCTATAAACCCCTGAAATCCCATCATTTTTCAAAGCATGATCCTACCACCCCATCTACCTTTGTTTTGTGTCTCCATAGTCAGAGCAGAACTTTGAACATCTAGCATTCTGCCACAAGTAGCTTGAGAATTATGTTGTGCTTTGTAGTCACTGCTTGCTGCTGGTCATGCCAGCTTTAGTACCTGCAAGAATATCACAAGAGTTATTCTTATGCTTTCATATGAAAATATAAAATTCCCTCACTGCAAATCGCTTCCTCTGACATGGTACTTCACACACTTCAGAACTTCTGAAGTGAGTATTTGGAGGGAACAGTTTACAAAGGCAGGGCAATTGTTACCACTGGAATTCAAGGAAGTTATTTCCAACAGCTGTGAGACTGAATCCCAGTGGCCTTACTCACTATTGAAGGGAAGAATCTTATTTTATACAGCATGTTGGAGCCCTTTGTGGAACCAGGCAGATCAGATTATTTTCTTTCTTGCGTTTCATAAGACAGGTAACCAGTTTAGAACAACTACCTTACACCACTTGCCAACTCATATTGTACTTGTGCACATGCACTTCAGTCACTCCCTGTCCTTGCATGCATATAACAAAAACCAAACTGATAAGAGGTAAAGTGGAGATGCAAATAAGGTAAAAACACCAAGACTCTGCAAAACTGATGCAAGTAGAGTTGATAAAGGTCAATTTACTTTGATGTAAACTCCATACATTCAGATAAAAATGAATATGTAATATTGGCTGCACCAGTTTGTCTCTGAAGGATAATGTGCTTATCAAAACAGCTTACTTTCTGACTGCTCAAGTCAGAATTACCTGAAGGACAAGAGTTCAGCTAACAGTTGCCTCAAAAAAGCTTATGATCAATGCAAGTTAATGGATTACTGCATGGGCTTCTAGTTTACATTATAATCTGACCCAAAATTTAGTTTTGTGTGATATATACTATTTTTCATCCTGTCCGCTGTATTACACATAAGAACTTAAATATCTTAGGTAGCCCCCACACACACCCATTTGATGGATACCCATTCACCCTTTATGCTTTGTATTAGAATGCTACAGAAGTATTTTTATTGTGATCTTGTAGACAACAAAGCTTCTGAGCAACTGCTATATATGAACCTTATCTATTTGAAAATAAGGCTGAAGCTCCATCTATTCCCTAGTGATTAGAAGCTCAAACAAAGTGGTTCCCATTGTTGATAGAAACTAAGTGTACCTTCAAGATCAATACAGCAAACTTTAAGCGTGTACCAGATCAGATGTTCTTCTAAGATCACATCATTTCTTGTAGGACATCTAGAAATGCCTATGAAGAAACTTCCAAAATACTCCAAGAATATCTGTCTCAATTTACCATTTAACCGAAACTTAACTGAACAGCCCATTCTTGCATAATCAAAATTACCATACTAAACTGCCATACAACACTAGCTTCAAGACAATAACATTTCCCATATTCTTACGGAATTCCATCAGCACACAGGCTTTAAAAAGTTTATCATATACAGTTCTTGGAGTTGCTACACAGTACTCAGCACAAGAGCCTCCACCAATATGAATGATTCAGCACACCACTGGTAAGACAAGGAAACTGCTGCATCAGCAATACCAATAACCACACCTTACTTGTTAGCATTTAATTAAAATGACTTAAAGAGAAGCATTCTAAAAAAAGAAAGCATACTGACAAACAGAGATGTCTGAAGACACACCAGAAAGAAACCAGTTTAACATGTTCAGTGCTTATTTGGATACTTAGCTATAGAGCTCCAGGTACAGTAAGTCACTCTCAACTGAAAGCTCACAACCCTAACTCAGCAGTTCCAGAAGAGTCACAAGGACACCCACACAAGGTTTCCCACAGAAGGGTGGTTTCTAGAAGGAGACATACAACACACCTTCAGTTCTTTCTTGCCTTTACTGCAGTGTTTAAAGCCTTTCAACATGAGCAGACCTTCTACTTTCTTCAAGCTTTATCTGTTAGACATGCACAGTTCCAATCAACTTCATCCTTAAATAATTTCTTATATTAGATTCACACTTTGAGGTGTAAGAGCAGGAAACTTTCCTAAATCAGACACAGATCTTTCAAAACTTTGTCATCAGTCTGAATTTAACATAGAAGATTCTCTATCCCTCACTGGGAGTATTCTGACCTGCCTCAGCTGTTACCAGAATGATAGTGCTCCCAGGAAGGCAGCTGCAGCTGGAACCTCCATCACCACATAAACTGTGAGATAATCTCAGATCACTTGCCAGTTTCTGAAATAAAGCTCTAAACTCCAAGTTCTCCATCCATCTGATGCAGTTATTCATGTGTGCATTTTTCATTCCTCCTTCCTAATTGCACTCAGATAGTGAGGAAAAACACAGTTGGGGAGCAGGTAATGTCTGGATTCTCTAGCCTCCATCTTGTGCTCACTTATACTAGGCACATAGCTAAGCAATCACTTCTTAGCTTCTTTGCAGGAGTTGTCATCTTAATTCCTACACTGATCTTCAAAATGCATTGGGGTTAAGGGCAAGTTGTTACAAGACTACCTTGACTACCTTTAAAGACTATCTCCGGGCTTCACATACTTAGGATGAACTCCTCTGAAAAGCTATTTAAGTATGTGCCACTATGGCACAGAGATATATATGTATAGAAAATGGAGGAAGTTTCCTGGTTGCCCCCTACAAACTTTCGGAGAAGCATTAGCATCACATAAGGCTTGCTTTAAACCCAATTAAAAAAAAAAATCTATAATGCAAGAAACAAGCTAAATGACCTGGTACATAGAAACAACCTGGCAGTCTATCAGTAGCAAAAATGCAGACTGAGAAAATCTAAAATACATAGCTGTTTGAAGCTGTAAGATTTTTCACATGGAAGTACACTAACTCACATACTGGAAAAGCCTGAACACCTTTGAAACTCAGCCACCAAGACAGGCAACAGTACAGAGCTATGTTCCACAGCAGGTGCACAGCCATTAAGCACTCTACCTTTCCAGTGGAGATATTGTGCTGGAACAAGAAAGGTTAAGATTTATTAGGTGCAGCATCACCCTCACATATCTAAGCGAGAAGGTTTGCATTTCACCTTCATTGGCTTGCTTTGCCTATGCTCATTTCAGTTGAAATCCTCCTCTTCCTCCATCCATGGTTTCCTGCACACACTTACAATTTCTCTTGGCTTCCTATAGATAATAGAAAGTTAAGTTCCTAAAAATGTTAAAAGCTTAATATCAACTCACATATGCAAGACTTATTTGTCTTCATAGAAAATATGGGATATTCCAGCTCTTCTTCAACTTTGTATTTGAGCAAAATCCTTCATCTGACTTAACTGTTCTCTTCAGGACTGCTATACTTTTAACAAGTTAGAGTTCAGATCTTTTCGAGGAGACAGACAAGAGTTTAACAACAAATTCGCATGCTACCTCTTACCATTCAACTCCCAAGAGCTTGTATAAAGCATGTTTAGAACACTGAAGTACAATGCTTCCTCTTCTCTTTGGCCAATTTCATAGCCATGCTATGTAAGCATTTAACTGTAAACAGTTAAAGCAGTGCTCCAGTTTTAATAATCACTTTTACCGAAAAATTGCAATTTCTAAGTCTTGGAAGAAGAGTGCTCTTATACTAAAGTTAATGCACAGTCTCTCAGTCAAAGCTTTAAAATTAAATTTGTCTACTAGTTTTCATCAGTGACATGCTTCAGGAGAAGCCAAGCTCAAGTGGTCATCTGTGACTTTCACCACCTCTGCCCTTCAGAGACTGACATGTTCATACAGGCTGATGTGATTGACAGTGATGGCCAACATGATCACAATGCAGCAGCTAACACGACTCAGTTGCTGGTCTTATTAGATCAGATCAAAAGTTTTTATGATACAGAAAGTCCTTAAAGTGTTCTTTCAATGACAGTTGACTGAGTTTCATCAATAAGCCATATGCACCTCCTACATTACCCTGTGGTCAGTGCAGTATACTCTAAACCAGCATGCTTGTCAAGTAGCAATCCCTAGCATATTGAAATAGAATTTAAAAGCACTTCCCCATCATTAAGATTCCTTTGTTTTGTATCTCTTTACCACAATGACTCATTCCTATCTATCTCCTATTTATTTCACCAGTTATTTATGTCCTTTGATGAAAGGGGTTAATCTGGTTCTAACGCTTTCAGAACTTATCCAGGAAGAGAGAATTATCAGAACTCCACATGTCAAGATAAAACACAAGAGTAATGCCTAAGGGCAGCTAAGGTTTAGAAGGTTTGATCCTGTATGAACATGCACGTAACCCGTTCAGCTTCTTTCAGAATACTTGATGCTGCAAGGTAATTTGACAGTGACTGATCTTGCTTATTCCCAAGCTTTTTCATATCCAGTATTCAAGAAGCTACAATCTGTGTCTAAAAAGTAAAATTCCTGAGTATTTCTGGAATATACAAATCTGGGCACAACAGTATCCTTCTTCCCCCTTCACTATTTCACACCTTCTTCCCTTTCAATTCTGCTGCAGGCATTTGCATTACTTTGTACCTTACAACAGAAAGGTTATTTTCACCAGAAAAATAGTATAGACAGTGTAACATCATCATGCTTTATTCTATAGAATTATCTAATCACTAGAAAAAAAAACTCAGCTAGCTCAAGAAATTTAAGTCACCCAGGAACCTGTTACATTGCAATACACACTATTCATCATTTAGGCTACAATCACACCAAAAGCCAGCACAGTATCTGCATCATAATCTTTAGCTGATGACTGAACTATATGGTTAGTTCTTATCATTGATTTAGGTACAGAATCATAGACTGAAGCACCCTCTTTGAGGAAAGCTTTTTATTATGAACTATTAAGTACAAGCTTTGATCCAGTGTGAAATAACATGCCTTACTATGCTTAAGGATTAGGCTTTAATTCAGAAGCCTTTTAAATGAATCACAATCAATTCAGAATGCCAGTACCATATTGCTTGCAGGGAAGTCACATGTAACATTACTTACCATAAGATTTAGATCTCTTCAAGAGATCTAAAGCTGTCTGTCTGCATGCACCAGCAGACAAAATTATCTACATAAGCCAGAAGACAGCTGGACTGATGAGTTAAAAGGGAATGACTATCACATGCTCAGATACTTTGTTACACACTTTAATAATGCCCTTTAGGCAATATATGCTATGATTATATTGAAGCCATCTTCAACCTAGTTCTCCAAGTAATAATTTATATATAAACCTATTAATATCTTCAGGTATTTAGAAATATTCGTGAGTATGGACATAAACAGCTGCAGAACACATTCTCAGGTCAAAGATGAGCAGTTTTAAGACCGTGAAACAACTCTTACAGATACCAAAACCCCTTTTATTTTCATGATTAATGCTTAACCAAGATGTCAAGTTCTATAGGAGCCCTGAACTGTTACTCTCACACAGGCTAAGCCTAGCCCAATCAAAAAAAAAAAAAAAAAAAATCACTAACACTTCTAACACTTTCAGAACTTATCCAGGAAGAGAGAATTACTCCTGGTTTTGGTCTCGTTTTTCAATTGGGGAAGGACCCTCACCCCCTTGGAAACAGAATAGCCTAAACTATCAGATTAGACATAAGAGTCTGGAGTACAAACTGCAAATAGTTGTATGTTCCTTTTTTCAATTTTGCTAGGGAAAAACTAGTCAGGAGTTTCACAGAAAAGTGCATACCACACTGTAAAACAGGAAAAATAGTTCCAGGATTTATCAGCAGCTCTTAAGTCAGTTTTCACCAAACAATATCCAACATACACTAAGGGCAACAATCAAGAGTGAATAATACTTCTGGATCTTGAAATTAAGGCACGGATGTATTGACAGGACTTCCCATAATGTAAACAGGTTCTGTCCAAGCTGCTTTAAAAGTTACAGATAAGTTTCTTCACAGCTTGTTGAAGCATTGCTTTGGCAAAGCACACAGGCTACCCCAGTCTCAGACACCAAGGGCTGAGAAGTTGTAGGCTGCCAAACCCCAGGATCCTGATAGTCTCACCTCTTTAATCTTTGGAGCCCAGACTTGCTAAAATACACCCAGAGTGTTGTAGCAGCTTGCACTGATACTGCCAATTGATTTAAAGGAAATTAAAACTGATCTGTAAAAGGAATGCATCAGAAGAAAAAGCTTGACAATACTTTGCTTTCTCTCCAGAACAGCAATTACAAAATATTTTAGTTTGCCCTACAGGCCAGCAGCAGAAAGATCTATGGTGTGTTTCAGCATAAAGCAGTAAGAAGCAGGCTCTTCAGTTTGGGAAATAGCATTTTAAGTGTTTTAGGATAACCTTTAGAGCAGTAAGACCAGAAGCTGATGCACAGCTGGTCTGTCACAGGGTTACAGCAGCCACATGCTACAGTTCCTCTTTTCTGAGCTGCCACTTGATAAAGCTCAGAGTTCATGGAAACAGTAATTACCAGGTGTTATCCTAGTATCTTCCACTAGTATAAGTTTAAACATAAGCATTTGAAATGAAGTCTACATTTTCATATTCAAGAAGATATTATGAACATGGTGGAGAGCAATGAAGAGAGCTGCAGGTTAATATTAGGGCTTCACACAGAACTAGAAATGCAACACTAACTTGAAATGATTAAGGAGTTGAAGACCTAGACTTCTCAAAATGCCATAGCAAAACAGCAGCATAAGCAAAGTTAACCATGATAGGTAGACAGTTGGAGCCTTTAAGACAGAGGTGTTAAAGATCAGCTTTGAATTATATAAAGGAAAGGAGTAACATGTAGTTCAGACATGCAAACAAGGCTTTTCTGCTTCCATATGCTCAAAGTATCTTTCTGATACACAAACCCATGATTTGAATGTAGAACGAAACATAACACAAGTCTCATTCCATTACTCCATATTGCGTGGACACAAGTTACTTTTAAATTAAGTAAGTGACTCCAAACATATAAAGTTTGAGCATACTTCCTTTGAGGACAATTTCAGCTACGTGAGTTACCTTTAACTTGTAAAGTGTGCTTACTAAACACAACGTGCTTGGAAAAAATATTGACTTTCTCTAGAAGCGTTATGGAGCCATAACCATGAATGAATTTAAGTCATGCTCATAACCAAAGCCAGAAGCTCCCAGGCAAATGAGTCAGGAGGAACAGTACGAGCAAGAACCCTCTAGGAGCCCTGGAGGCAGCAAGCACAGCAGCTTTTTGGAGTCTGCTGTAAAACCCTGGGCCAAGCCAAGAGCCCTACAACATCAGCTAACAGGAGCACACACACAGAGCCTATAAAAAGTCAAAAACTTCACTCCTACATCGAGAACTCCCCCAACTTATGCTTCAAACACAGACAAGAGGGGTTACAGGTGACGGGGAAGAAGAAAAAAAAAAAAAAAAAAAGAGATAGACCTCAGGGTCAAAATATACTCTCCTCCACAGAGGCCGGGCCCCAGGACCCGAGGCAATCAGGTTCACGGGTGTCTGCCTCCTCGGGGCTCACCCTGCAGAGACGCCCGGCCCTTACCTGCTATATCCCAGAGCTGCAGCCGCACCAGGGTCTTGCTGTCCCAGTTGATAACTTTGAGCGCGAAATCCACCCCGATGGTGGCACGGTAGTGCTGGGAGAAGAGCTGGTGCACATACCGCTTGATAATACTGGTTTTACCTACGCCCAGCTCCCCGATCACCAGCACCTTGAATAGATGCTCCCGGCACTCCGGCACGCCGGAGCCCGCTCCTTCCCCGCCGGCCATCCTCGGCCCTCCCGCGGAGCGGAGCGCTGCGGGGCCCGGCGGGGAGGCCGGGCTGCCGGGGCTGCGGCTCTCCCGCCTCTAAACTTCCCCCAGCTGGCAACTTTTCCTCCAACTTTCCCCAGGTGACCCACCGCTGGGCCGGGCCACGTTGGGCGGGGAGGCGAGCGGGGGAAGACGGAGCGGGACTGAGGAAGGGCGGGAGGGAGAAGGGAAACCCCGCAACCACCTGACTGCAGTCACAGGACGCGGAAACTCCGCGGCCTTATAAAACCCCGGGGGAGGGCGGCGGGGAGGGGCAGGGGGAGGGACCTGGCCCGCCCCGCTGCTCCGGGATACTGGGTGGGGGGTGACGCGGGGTGGCAGGATGGGGTCCCTGGGGCCCCTTCGACTTCTTTGGTTCCTCGCCCGACCGGGATGGGCTGTCCGTGGGGCACCCGGCGGCGGCCGTAGCGGGAGCTGAACGTCAAAAGGGGACTCATGCCGAGGAAGTTTTAGCTTTATGCCGGTGGCATTCTCTGCCCCGTTTTGCTGGTAATGGCAGCAAAGTTTTCCCTTGGCAAAGTCTCGGAAGCACCCTAGTGTCTGAAAACATTAGAGTTTTCTCCTCGCTGTTCGGCAAAGCATGTTATGGCAAAGAAGTTCATGGGGCAAAGAGAGCTTCATCAGGTTGTCTGCTAATAGGAGTACTCCAGTAATGCACACGTGTACCCACAGTCTCCTGTCCATTACCGGGCTTGCTGGCTTGCCCACCTGGAGCCAGCCTGGGGCTCTGTGAGCGCAGGGTGTTTGCACCCATGCTGCCTCCCTGAGCTTGCGTACCCTGCAATAACACCTGAAACTGCCCCGTGGGGAAGGGTGGTGCTGAGCTCACCCTCTGCAAACAGGCCAAGGGCAAAGGCAAGAGCAGTGACATAGCACAGGCCGTCATGCATGCAAGGCTCAGGTAACCAAGGAAGAAACCACTTCCTCATCTGTAGCATTCCCATCAAACACCTACAACTAAATTTGGTTCCCTCTTGTTCCTAAATTAATCTAGCAAAATATTTTGTATCACTCTCTGATTGTTTTAAAAAATTACATCAGACCATGAACAGATACATTGTTAAAACCCAACATAACACAAAACTCAACATGTTTCCTGTCCCTAGGACCACATAGTACCATGTGTGCAGATTTTAGGTGCTGGGGAAAAAAAATTGAAAAACATATTCTCTAACATGCTCTGCAAATGAAACAACACAACCCCAGACATCTGTCCTTGCAATGAGCAGATGGATTTGTGCAGCTAAGTGGTACAGTCTTAGTGCTGTAGTGTTCAGTTATGGTGTAAATTTCTTAACAGCTATTTGGTGCTGGAGTTGCATGGGGACTGCTCTGGAAGGGAAATGTTACGTGACTGTCCAGACAGCGTGTATGTACAAGTCATGAGCCCAAGTGAAGATCCAATTAGGATTGAAGGGATGCCACCAGTGGGAAACAAAGTAGTGGTTAAAACATCTGGTAACTTATCTGACAAACAATCATCAGTTGCTCCTGATTTTATAATACTTTATTGCTTATACTAATTCCTTTGTTACACTTTAAATTAGTGGCTTCAGTAAAACAATCGAGACTTCCTCAGTTGGCTCGGAGTGTGCTTACTTCCATGTCACACAAAGATGATGCATGCAGTGTAGATGGGAGTGGGTAAAGAGCACAGCTGTTTGGGAAAATAAGGTAAAAAAAAAAAAAAAAAGCTAGAGTTGTTGGAGAAAAGTTGTGTTAAGAGATTTAGGGTTAAATTTATTGATTTAAGCTATCATGCTGTACTAAGACAATTATTCTACTCATTACTTTCCAGCAGAAGTAACAACGTCAGAATATAAGCTAAGGGAAGAGTGTTACTCAAAAATTAGGGGTTTTTTTTGGGGGGTGCAGGGTGTCACAAGGTAGGACAGGCTCTCAAGAGATGAGATAAACAAAGAACGCTGTTAATCAGGAGGCTGAAGATGGATGTGAGACATCTTATTTCAGTTATATGTACTTTGATGACTATGGGTTCTGGTAAACCACTCTAACTGTACCTAGACTGATGTCTATCTGTGTGCACAGATATGGTCCATTCAGATTGGGGATTTGGCTGGTGTGCACTGAAGATCTTTCCCCACATAGGTGCTCAAGTTTGTCTCCTTGCAAAAACCAAGGTGGGATGAAAGAGAATCCATGTTCCAGTAGAGATGTGGCTGGGATCTAACATGAATGCAGAAGGCCAGTTCTTCAGCCTCAGATGTTGTCATTGTGTTTTTGTTCCTTACCTGTTAGATGTTGATTATAGTACTTCCCTACCCTACAGGAGAGTTGTGTTAATTGATTGCCAGGCACATTCTGCCATTATATTGTATATGGTGGAATGCTTGCTTGTTCTAGTTGCAGGCTTCTCACGCCATTAGATGATTGCTTTTTCTTGCATAGATGGGGTGGAAATTTTAGGCATTTCCTACCATTTGTTAGGCCAGCCTACTACCCTCTTTATCTTACATGCCATAGAAATTCATTACTCCCATTACTTTCTTCATTCCTCCTCCTCATTTTGTAACAGTAGGGAACATTGATCAGACAACTAAGTGAGCAAATATGCTAGTGATAGTAAACTGAATATGAGTACTTAAGTATACTTGAAATTTCATAGCAACAGCACAAAAGAAGCCTGTAGGTTAATTTTTCCCTCGTTTATTGATTTTGAGCAATTAGGACAAACATCAAAAACAAAGAAGTCTATAAAAGTCATGATCTGTTCACAGAAGAGTCACTAACAGAAACAAGGGCAAAATGTGACTGATAATTTTTCCATGATTAATAGTTTGATCGCTTCTAATTACCTTACAGCATGCCAAACATATAGCAGTGGATCTTGCCTGAACTAATAATTTGCCTTAATTTTATTATTATTCATTTTGTTCAGGCTGGCTGATATCTGTGTGGAACAGCTTGGCAAAATTCAGTCGTTTGCAGTCCTGTTATTACTGTGCTGTCTCTCTCTGGTGCAGTATAATCAACCATGCACGAGGTTACAAAATAAAGTATAATCACCACCTGCCTAGTGCAGGGTAGATAATCTTTATACTGTGTGCTAAATTTCACTGTCATTTGGTCTTTTGCTTGTAATTCTATTTTTTAACTGACTCTCTTTTACCAAGTTGAATGTCAGCAAAAGTCCTCTATTGAACACGGATTGCTGGCATCATGGTATGATAATTTGGATTACATTATTATACTTTACCTTCAGTTACCTACACTGGAAGACAAGAAAAAGGTTATTATTGTGCCATTTTTACTAGCTTATCTGGTTGGTTGTCTTTAAATAATATGTCTGCTTCATATTTCAAATGGCAACTGTAAAAGTTTTTGTTTGTTTGTGTTTTTTTCTTGTTTTGTTTTGCCCCTTCCCCCTGGCCCCCCCAGCATTGGAGATACCAGGAATGAGGAAGACAAAATGTAAATCTTACCAAATAGACTTTTGGCATCCTCTCAGCCTGAAGGCTAGAGGCTGGTCTGAATGAAAACTAGCTATTTTTTTACAGTTGCTCTTTGCTGTTGTTAACCTACCCATCCACTGGGGTCCTTTGCTAAATTATCAATTTATCCACATGTCAGAACATTGGCTTCCAACAGCATCTGGGTTCAAGGAACTGGTTACTCACTGGAAATGCCTCAGAACTTTTGATAGCCTCGTGGTCACTGCACAATAAATACCAAAGGACTGGTAAAATAGCTTTGCCTGTAAGATGACATCGTAGCTTCTTTTTTTGCTGATCCTTAACAACTTTTCGTATCTCTCTTCCTTCAAGTCTGCTTCTTCTAGTCTTTCCCATGTTAGTCTATCCTCCACTTCATCTACAACATTATTTTGCCTTATCTTCCTTCTATTTTCATCATACCAACTGTTATTCTTTAATACTTTCCCTATTTGTCTTTTTTTGTTGTTGTTTTCTATTTTTATTTCCTCTTCCCTTGAAAGTTCTTTACCTCACCTCAGTTTAGGCCTTTTGAGTTGTTTTTTTTTTTATTATTTCTCCCTTTCATATTCATCTTTCCATTCATATGAGCTTTTCTTCTCTGGAGCGAATAAGGAATTCTTCATGTTTCTTCTTGTCAGCCCTTCAGCAAGGAAGGGACAGCAGCAGGTTCAGCCAGTTAGTCAAGCCAGGAAAGCTGCAGGAGGCATATTATTGCCTGAAGCACAGGGGTGCATTTTTTTTTACTCTCCCCAGTAGTTGCAATAGAATTGAAATTCATAGCTGAAGGGGTGATGTGAGCAGCTGGAAAAGTGGATAAAGTATGGCACATGGAAGATTTCTCTGTATCCATATGAGGGAGCGCAGCTGCTCAGCCCCCATGACTGAGCAGATTTGCATGCTGTGTTACCTCTCTCCGTGTGCTTTTCTGTTCAGGTGGAGGACGCCCAGAATACTTGCTCTGCTCCATATAGCATTTCCCAACAGTCAAAGGGTAAAAAAAAAATCTGTGTTGTGAAAGAGTATTGTTATAACAGACAGATTGTATGGCCTGGAGCAGTGCTGGCGACTGAATGTTTTCTTTTACCAGTGTTTTTCTAGGGAAATGTCCCAAAATACTACTTTTAGTGATAGTAACATACAAAAATTAGAGACCAATGTAAGCATACAAGACTGAGGGTCTGTTGGAAAAATACTGCTATGGCCAGGTAAAACACTGGACAACAAAGCATATAGACAAGAGGACTGAATTAAAGTTGCACAAAACTTATATATGAGATTACAGTCTACAAATGCATGCTTAGTTTTTGCCCGCTAAAAATATTCTCCATCAATTGTATGAGAACATCCATGCACAGAAAGCTAAGATTATATGTATTAGTTTGTGTGGGGCTTCACTTCCTACAATGTGATATGATATACTGTGGTCTCCTGACCATGAATTTCACTGTATTATATGGACTTGAATTTGTAGCATGCACACAGCCTTCATATAGGTCAGTTCTACTGATACTTGAAAGATGTAGTTGTGGAAATACAGATACTGTGCCTGTGTCAGTTGTAAAATGTATCTTGGATGCCTGCAATCAAAGCTATTATTAGACAACCATGAATATATATTGGAAAATCTAGAAAAATAAATGTCAAGGTTTTGTTAAAACCCATAAAATAATGGTCTATACAATGAAGTAATGGACAAATGCTTCCGTCTAGAAGAGGAACAGAAACCAGCCATAAAGAAGTCACATCAAACAGTGATGTTTGCCAGTCTTTGGCAAATGTTTGGAGTGAGCCCTGATGATCCCAGACATAGACCTTTTTCATGAGGTCTGATGGTCTTGCAGAGAGGATAAGATATTCTCCCTCAGATGAGCTCATCTGTAATCTATGCAAATAAATGTTGCAGAACTTGGACTTCCATCTTCACGTGGCAATCAAGTGTACTTGTTCCCCTTCTACAGGCTTCCTGTTAAGCAAATTCTGGGCTATGTTTGTTTTATTGTTAATTCTGTTGTTTTGGAAAGTTTTCTGTGCTTTTGTGTTAGTCAGAAGGTGAGTGGATACAATACTGCTGGGGCTAGAAGAGGGCCTTAGAGACTCTCTTGTCCTCTGACTGTGACTGCAACACGTGACATGGGGGCAGGTGGTAGTGAAAATGCTAAAGATTTGCTGAATTCTTCCTTGCCTTCCTGTGGTACATCTATATCTAATTAGACAACAAAATGAGAGAAACAGCATTTGAATCTTCTCCACTGCAAATATTCATTTTTTTTCCTCTTTGCGTATGAGAATGGTAAATCTTTTGCCTTCATTATAAGCACTCTGAAGAAGATAATTGTTCAGTACTCTAGTATTGAACCAGTGCAGTGCTCCCCAAGAGAGTAATTGGCAGGCATATTTGTGGCAAAATAGGAGTACTTGTAGAACATCATTGCAGGTCTGAAGACTGAGGGCCAGGAGGGAGGACAGTGGGTGACTGTGGTTCAGGGAAGCAAGACAGGGAGGGAAGGATTATTGTAAACTCTTTCTTCCCTTACTAGCTGTTCACTCCAGTTTGTTAGGGGTCCTTATTTCCCCAGATTTCCCCAACGTCTTTTCCAACATTCACTAGATATCCCCTTATTGTCCTCAGTACTCCCAAGCCATGTGCTAGGAAGGGAACCTGCAAGGCCCTTACTTTCCATCCACAGTGCCTCCACCTGATCTCTTCCACAAAGTCAGGGTCATTTTGATATCAACACAGAAGACTAGGCAATGGCCTACCAGATGGTGATTAACTAATGGCAGCACCAGCCAAATATGAAGGCTGTGAGCAGCTGAAGGTAGGGGTGAGGTGAGAGGATTTACTATAGCAGCGACTGGTGGCATCTCCAGCTGGACAAGGGCAGACTCTGTAGCAGATGCCAACCAGACAAGCTGCCCTAGGCAAATACTTTTCATGTGTTTCAAAGCAGTTTTGAAACTGAAATACTGGAAAGCACTTGTAACTCCCAATTATGTTTATGTTGATGAGGCAATATAATGTTTTGTATCATTCTTATCTAAAATCCTTATTGTTCTTAGCTTATCTGGGTTGACAAGTGTACTGTTCCTGTGCCACACTGAACAATATCTGCAGCTACAGAAGTATGGCTAAAGATTAAACTTGGAAACATAGATACCAAATTACATAGAGTGACAAGAGTGAAAACTGGATGCTAATGTAAAGAAATCCACATTGATCCCCATATTTCATTTTAATTAGTTAAAATTTATTTCATTTGTAATGACTCTTCCAAGCAGCATCATTTGTTGTATCTTACACATGGAGCAAAGTAGAAAAACTGAAATTAAAAGTGTCCTGTGATGTTCTTTAAACTACGCAATACTAAATCCCCATTCTACTTACACACCTAAACAAGTGCAGAACTTCAGACATCATGAGTCATCCTATCCACCTCACTTTCTAGAGGTTATTCATGTGCATGAGCTTTCTCACATGCATCCAGCTTCTTACTTTTTGTGGTGGGACACAGAATGAAAAAGACCAGTATTACATTAGACCAGAAAATACAGATTATATGTATGTAAACATAAATATAAATCATATTTGTTCGCTCATTGCAGGTTCAACTGAAAATGTAGATGCTTTCTATTGCATTCTTTGCTACACAGTTTCACAGCTATGACAGGAGAGATGAAGATGAACTTCTTTTCTCTATTGCAATTCAAAAAGGCAAGCTTATCTGACAAAGATTTTGAATTAAACTAATCATACTTACTGTATTTTGTGTTGGCCTCAGTGCTATTCTGTGCCTTAAGCAGACCATGAGCTTGTGCAATGGAGCACATCATATTACAAACAAAGTGAATAGCAGCTTCAGTCTAATTTATGTGGAGATCGTGATGGAATTTAGGTTGTAACTGTGTGTCTTTCTTACAGCTGATTTTAACCAACAGTTGCTAAAAGTAATGTTTGAACTGAGGTGCCTAAGAGGCCCCTGACCAATTTTAAGAGTTTTTTATGGGTATGTGAAGTTTGATTTGTGCTGCTCCTGTGCTTCTCCTGTGTCTGTTTTCAAGGTCCTGCTGACAAGCATGGGAGTTCAAACCTTTCCAGTAAAAAAAAAAAGCTTTTTCCCTTGACCTGGTACAATAATATTTTCCCCTTTAATTTGTTATTGGGAAATGGCTGAATGGCTCTTGCTGACAAATTTTAGAGGTTTTCAGCCTCAGCCAGATACCTGGCATGAATAAGGTTTGCTTAAGTTTCAATCAGGCTAAAGAACAATAATGAATATTCCCAGCCTTCATTACTGGGAAAGCTATTAGCTCCTGCTGCAATACTATATCATCCTACCTCCACTGCTCCTCATTTCTATATGTATTTGAATAACAGTTTTATAAGTTTCCCACCATTTTCAATCATTAAAAAAAAAAAAAAAAAAAAGTCCTATCTGTTTCCATATTGGTGTATTCTCTTCATCTGACTGTTCTATCTGAGATTCTTACATCTTTAAAGACCTTCATGCTTGATGTATCTACATAAGCAAAGTGTATTTTGCTAATCACATTAGCTTTTTTTTTCAATCAGTGGTCTTTAACGGAAAGTGTGGAAATAACATATTTGGAATGCAAATATAGTGCGTGACTACTGTGATTGTGTGAGAATGAAGCTGGGTTTAATTCTCCAATTACTTTACCTGTATTTGCAGAGAGAACAGTCTTCAGGTTCATCATTCACTGAGAAAAGCACTTTTTGTGTGTGTGTGTGTGTGTGTACAGGATTAGAGTGTCCTTGAAGCCATTTTCTTTCTTGAATGTGTACTCCTTCACAGTGCTCCAGTTCTTGACCTGCCCCAGGCTGTATGTGCCTTGTTTGCCAGATCCTGCCTGAGGAGCAGCACTGCTGAGTCCATGCAGGGCTGGCAGCCGGGGAAGGGGGGCTGAGCACTTTTGCCAGCTGGCTGATCAGCTGAGGGACAAGGACAATCACTTATCTATCCTTGCTCTGGTCAGCTCCCAAGACATTCTTGTCCTTCAGACGGGCATGACTCTTGGGTCAGTGCCAGTTTTCATCACTGTACTGCTGATCTATACACATTTTGCTTCTTTTAGCTATGGTCATTTATCATTTTTCCATCATTTTATTTTTATTTGTGGGCTCATCTAAAACACCGGTGCCTATTTTCTGCATTGTTAGCAACAGACAGTTAAACATAAGCTACTGTCAGTTTGTTCTACCTAAGTTATAGCATTATTTTCTCAACCTCTATTTATTCCATAGACACCTCATTGCCTACACATCTCTAACATGGAAAACAAAGAGCTCTCTCCAGGCAGAAGTCCTGGCAACTGAATATCACAGAATCACAGAATGTTAAGGATTGGAAGGGACCTCAAAATGTCATCTAGTCCAACCCTGTGTTTAATACTTATGATATACTCTTCTAAAAGGTAGCTGCAGGATTTTTTTTCAAAAAAATAATTGCACATTTACCCATACACAATGTCTCTAAAGCACAGGTCCTCTGTGCGGTTTTTTTCGTTTGTTTGTTTGGTTTGGTTTGGTTTGTTCATTAATTTCCATAGCTAGTGAGAGAGGTGAATGAATTAAACAAATTAATAAGCCCTAACCCATATCAGATCAGGATATTTGGAATTTCTTTTCAAGCTGAATAACAATCAAGCTGAACATTAGGATGTAAATGTTGCTAATTCCATGAGCAGAAATGAGCAAGGAAAAGGGCATCTGGCTTATTGTCTATTATCAAGTTATACCTGAGATTATTAATGACTGATTATAATTTGCTGGTTTGCAAACTACTCCCAAGAGAGTACTTAAAACTGCCACTGGGTTACACATTTAGGTTTTAGGATTGTTCCTTCAACTGGACAACTTAGAATGAAATTATAATCTTTATCTCACTTTCCATCACACCACAGTAACCTCAGTTACATTGCGAATCTTTCTACTTCTAAATACTTTGCTTTGTGAGCACAGTTTATGTCAGACATAATATTCACAGTATTCTCAGACTTTACACTTTATATCATTCACAAGCAAGTAATTCAGCACAAACAGCCGATGAACAAGCTTTTGATTTGATCCAAGGTTTTCAGAAGACATTTGTCTCTAAGTTTCCTAGAGGTGACTAATCACTCTTGATTAGAGGACAGCAATTGCCTTCTAGTGTAGGAATCTGGAAGACAGCATGTGTTTTCCTAGGGTTCTTTGGATGAGGGAAGAAGCTTTCATTCCAGAGTACTTCAGCTCAGCATAATTGATTCTCCTCAGGCAGCTTAGAGATGCCAGTGAAATTTAAAAAGATGACAAATATGGTGAATTCCTAAAATTGGACCAAGCAATGCTGCAAGGAAATCTGGAAGAAATTAGATGTACTAAATTACTGCCAATTTTCAAGAAATTAAAGAGAAGAAAGACAAAATAGGGAGAAAGAAAGAGAAGACAATGTGCACAGTTGTGCCTGATTTCAGAACCTTCAGTTTCAGAAAGTCATCAGATCATGAAGAGAGCCCCAAAACACACAAATCAAACTAGGCCGAACCACAAAGGAGACACAGACAATTGTAGCACGTTCACAGTGAAAGCAGGAAGGCAAAAATAAAACTTCATCACAGATTCCTCAAAAAACTTACTATGTTTGTCTGGCCCTCAGTCCTAAGTCATCTCTCATTTCTAGGAAGGCACCATGGTGTGAAATGTCAAACCAATATCTCAGAATTTCTGTTTGTGTTTTATTTCCAGCTGCTACTAGCATGCTACACAATGCTAGGAAAGTCATACACTCTTCCTGGTCAAGGTTCATCATCTACAAAACAAAAATAATTACATTAACTTTGGAAAACTTGAGATGGAAACCTATTAATTAAAAATACTTTTATAATTATTAGTCTGATGCATGACTGATGACCAAGAGTCCTTAAGTTCATATGTAATTTTGATAAAAGAGAAAAAAATATAGCTTAAAATTAAGTATTTCTATTTTTCTATCAGTACCTATTTATCTTCCTTCAATTCCTCTTTTAATTCTTTTTTTTGCTATTTTCTCCTGGTAAAATATTCTACTAAAGAAACTTAACTTCTCTTAGCATCTTCCTAAGATACTGTCTAAAGTTTACAAACCAGGCACAATTAATCTGTCATTTAATTTATAGGAACAAAAAGTTCCCGACTACTTCAGAAATGCTGCAGTCTGTGGTTTGTTCCTTTGTTTGTTTAATTTAATCGTCTAACTACTGGTAGTGATGTCAACAATTTTAATGGTGTCTAACCAATTTTGTTGTAGAGATAGTTCTTACACGTTAACCTTGTCTCAAACATTCACACAGAAAATTCAGTATGGTGGATTACAGAGCGCAAACCCACTCCTTTCCATGCTGTTGCATCTCTGTGTCTGTGACTGTCTCTGTGATGGAGATACTGAGTTCTTCACACATGGCTTCCAGATGACAGACATTTTCTTCCCAACAACAAGCTGGCTTGTTGTAGAGCTCAGGTATCAGCTCTTTGGAGCTAATTTTGCAGTTTCCTACTGCAATAGATGCAAAACACCAAAGAATTCAAAAGAACCCAGTTCTTGGCAGAAGGAAACTCACTTGAACTGAGTTACAGATTGCATTGATAGAAATGCCACTTAGAACTGAAGATGTTCATTTAAAATGTCCCAAATAACATGTTCTTGTATGTGTCCTGCAGATGAGAGATCTTTTCTTCCAAAATTTGTTCTCAGATGTGAAGTTTTAAGAACCACAATCAGTCTTTTCAAATAGCAGCTTGTCACATGATATATCATAGATACCAAGGAGGGGCTGTTTCCTTTTCTCTCCTAAATGAAAACATTTCTTCTGGCAGCCTCTTATAAACTACTTCAAAGAAGTAGTCTTTTTTTTTATTTATTTTTTTTTTTTCTAGTTGACCTACTATTCTTCTTCTTCCCTCCAGAAAATTACTCAAGATGTTTGAAATTTGAAGAGTTTGACCTAATAGCAATTTTGATTTTTGAAAACAGCAATGTATTTCAAGACTTCTGATTTTCGTTTCAACGATTCTTCAGTTTATCTCTTTTAACTACAGTGAAGATCTATTTATAAAGGGCTGAGGACTGGAGTAAATTTAGTAGTCTTTGAAAACTACGAGACTAACAAAAAAACTAGCCTCAATCCAACAGAGTACTTAGAATATGCTTAGTTTCAAACATATGAGCTGGTGTAGGAAAGCTCAGATGGTAATTTAGACTTACACCTCACAGCTAATGTGTTTAAGTGCTTTATTAAATGACTGCTGAGAGAGCAAAGTCTGCAGGTTTCCTACACAGGTTGGCCACATTCAGCAACAGGAATTTCTCCTATGCAACTCAGCTCCTGGATTGAAGAACCCATCATCCAGTGACCTCTTAACCTGTTTGTTTAATATGCCACCAACTGCTGACCATTGTACATAACACAAATTTTAAGCATGTTGTATCAGTTTGGTCAGTATTTTTCAGTGGACTTCTTTTGCACAGTACAGTTGACTGAAACTACATTTTTAGATATTTAAGAAATAATGTTATGTTTGAAAAGCCAAGCATTCAAAGTTATGAAATGCCAGAAGTGGGGCTGCCCATCCAACCTTAATTTGGCACCATATATGTGCCAGTCCTTGATAACACAACCATATTCTTCCCCTGTTCCCAGCTTCATTCAGTGTAGTGGGGTATGCTTACAGAATCCATCATCTGTTCACTGTTTTTATCCTTGCTACTTAACTAGTGGTTACAACATGGAATGAATACAGAATTATTCTTTTCCTCATGATCCTTTCTCGAGCATTTCTCACAACAGCACCCAAATGAATTGTAAACTTCAATGATTATATCTCTGTTATGAGACAAAATGCATTTTATCTCCATTTACTGTCCATGGAAGAGGAAAAAAATCCCTCTCTGGAGGCTATGAGAGGAATCAATGGCAGAACTGGAACTGGAATTCAGGGCTCAATCCAGTGCTTGTTCTGCTAGATCAACCCACTTTCCTCTGGGAACTGCCAAGCAGCCTTTTCTCTCATTGATTTTGTACCTTTGAGCATTCATTATGCTTGTTCACACTCACTCAAAAAGCACAACCAGAAAATAGAAACCCAAACAGGCAAAAAAGGTTCTATCCCTGAAGGAGCAAAAACAATTACCTAGATTAAACAAGCTTTTCAATGAACCAATGGAACTGAATGAAGTTATGTCTTTTCATTGTCCTAATGCTTCCGCCTTCTCACTTCAAAAAACCCAGAACATGCTGAGGAAGACACCACTCATGCTAGGGATGGCACGGAGCTGTGCTTGTCCTGATATCAGGCCAGAGCTGGTGTGACCACTGATGGACTGACACATTGCTGTTCAACTGGATGCAGGGTGGACAAATTTCACCTGCTTTCCTGTGATGAGATTTGGGTATGTACCATAAATCCAGTTCCTGACTTTTTTGAAACGTAATATTACTTAAGGCTGTAATGTTGCTTCCCCTTTCTCCATCTGTGCATGACTGAAATTAACCAGTTTCTTCAACGCCTGGTATGGAAAGGACTGATGGGCAAATGAACATGCAGACCATGTAAACACCTAGGCCATCTTTCCGTGGCAAACCAGAAGCAATATCCATTTCCTACAAAACATCCTCAACAAGAGGAGGGTTTCTAGCTCTGAGAAGACAAAAATACCTTCAGTTACATAAAGAGGATTTGCTCTTTCAACCACCTTTACGTGAATGCTGTTCAGATACTTGCAGGGATAATGACAGTATAAAATCTTTGAGTAAGTACATAAAAGTAAAGAGTTTTCTTTCACCTCTCATGATGATAAGCTAGACAATAGAGTGCTAATATTTTTCAGACATGAAAAAATGACCTAAATCAGTTTTTTAAAAATCATTCTAGAAACTAAAAGCTCTACACTTTAATACCCATCCATGGTGTCACATAGTTTCTTTAGATGGTCTGAGAAAATATGACTGGTATTTATTATGATTTAGTTCAGGTAAGCTTGGTAAAGAATAAAGGTAAAATCTCCTATGGTAATCTCTGTATGATAATCATAGAATCATAGAATGTCCTGAGTTGGAAGGGACCCACGAGGATCATCAAGTCCAACTCCTGTCCCTGCGTATGACAACCCCACAATAAATGTATGGTGATCCTTCATTTTTTTGCTAAAAGGTCTTCCTCAGTATGTCTGGAATGCATAGTTTTTGAAGGAATTTCAGAAAACTGAGCCATTTCCTGGATTTGTCTAGAATGCACATGTTTATGGCATAACAGATCAGCTGCATAATTAGTAAACCCTTCATCTTTTTTGGAAGCAGATAATTGGGTTTGATGTGGTATGTGCCTCAGAGATTTTTCAAATGAGACTTTAAAACTTAAAACTAGATCATATATGCTTTGATTTGCAGGCATTTTGAGCAACGCTAATGTCTGCATACAAGGAAACTTGGGCCTTTAGCAGAGACTGGCAACACACCAGAACAATTCGGTATGAAGGACATCACAAGAAGCGAAGTCATCTGCACTTTCTCCTGGTTCATCATTGAATAGCAGGTCCATTTGCTGTCTATCTCAGGCTATGCTCACTGTTCTTCCAAATAGTTTGCCATGATTAAAAAATGCCACTGAATTATCATAGAATTGGTTTCCGAATTCAAGTGCTCTTGTGCCATTAGATTTTGCCAAGGTTTGGATGAAAAATCATCATCTCTGTCTGCTTTAAGCTATCATCACTTTACACCTCTGTTTTCCATTTACATCCTCATTCCATGAGAACTCTAAACAGCTGTGAGAATGATTTGGAGGCTTCTGGTACAGTATTCTAAACAGCCCAAAAATGAAATACTTAAATCATTGTTTTTATTAGTGTGGCCCATGTATAAAGACAGTACCTAGAGATTGTGGCATACAATTAAACCTCTTTAATGACATCCACAGAGCTCTCAGTGGAGAAGCACCTCACAGAGGTAGAAATACTTGCAGTTACAAGGGGAAATTACTGCTGTTGTAACCACTGAGCACTGGCACATAGAGGAAAGACCAAGGAAGGCATTTCTCCTACGCTACCAAGCTCACAATCTAAACAAGGCCAAAGGACAAGTCGAGCAGAATTATACAGTGATTCTAACATAAAGCCTGTTGTCTATTAATGTATTTTGCTTTGCTTTGTATTTCACAAATGAATAAAAACTCACTCTCTTAAGTGAATTGGGCTCATGAATATAATATTAAAAAGGGAGTTCTAAAGAGGAAATGCTCCCAAAGATTTAAGGAGCATATTATTTAGAGAGAGATTGTACAATAGTCATGAAGGCATTTAAAAACATTCCCACACAGCATGACATGCTGCTAGGCTGTTATTCCATGACAGATCTCCCTATTTGCTCTGAAACAAATCCATTCTACAGCTAATGAACAAGATGTGGCTGTCCTTTATTTTTGCCTCTCCTTTCTGCTAGGAAGGACTAACGGGACTACAAATTACTTCTCTTGTTGAATTACGGACCTTGCTTGATGTATTCTTACTTGCTTAACAATGAGCTTCTTGAATTGTAGGGATGTTGTGAAATGTAATGAGCAGATATGAAACTTCACACCAGAGACTCTAATTTCTTTCTGTAATCATTCACTTCTACTCTGCAAGCTTTTGCTTGTACATCATGGTTCTCAGTTTTTTACCCTTAAATTAAAAACAAGCCTGTAGGGACCTGTTTCTGTTTAATAATGATCTGAGTAAGACGAGTCTCACAAGGTATGAGAAGTCTATAAAGAGTGTAAATCTTTCTCACATTCTAGTTCTTCTCTGTAAACTAATCACATTTCCTTATTTTACTTCTTAGAAGATGTCATTCTTTGAATGAATCAATTACTCCCTCTGTTCTAAAGTGATGAACCTTGTTCTTAATTTAAAACCACTTACACTACAATTTCCACCAAACAACGTGGGACAGTAAAGATATCACATCTAATTGCAAAGGCACAAATCATTACTTATATGGCTCAGGGCCCCTGATTTCACAAGCTTTTTTCTCCCCATTTTGAAGTTTACTGCAAGACATCCACAGTGTCTCAGTTTTTTCCAGTATTCTGACATCTTCTCACTATGACCTGACTTACAGAAGGCTGAAGCGCCAATGACATATCTAATTATCATGTTATTATAGCACACTATAATTTTATTACTTATGGTCAAAGTTTCTGTGCACACATCCAACAGCTAAGTTGTAGTCGAGAGCCAGGTGAGGAGAGGTGTAATATTGTTAATTATTTTCCATATTAGAACTGTCAGGCAATGATAATTCTTCAAACATCAAAAACAGGGGAAAGCAAACTTGTGCCTAAGCATTATGAAATACAGAAAATTATAATGCATTTTCATTCTAACAACACTTACATACCTCCCTTTTCCCACCCCCCCCACCCCCCGAACCAAACTATGTTCCTGCAAAAACCAATTGTAACAGTAATGAGACACCAGTTTTCTCCCATCTTTCCCATATTTTTTCCTGAAAGTATTATGACAGCTTTTGTCTTTTTTAGGCTATTTTGAGATAGCTTCAGTCTGGAGTTCAGATTCTTTTTCCTACTTATTAACAATGTACACGAAAGGGTATCCCCAAGCACATTAAAAAAAAAAAAAAAAAAAAAAAAAGAGACAGAAAATCTCCAGATAGGAGCCAGGTTCTGCTTTTATAATCAACTGTAGCAAAACCAACACATTAGCTAAACCAACACATGTATAACTTCCTTTTACACATTAGACAAAAAGTGCTCTTTGTCATTTATATTTTCACCATTGGTTTTATTACTTCATTTGCACAGCAGTATTGGTTTTGGTGAAAAGGAGGATGTTTGATTAGTAAAGATCTTTTCTAAACTATTATTCTGCCCACTTGACCTCACCACATTCCTTGCTATTGGCCAAAAAATGACAAGGATCTGCTGTTGTGCGTTCAGCCATTGCTTTGCTAAACAGCTCTCAATGTAGAAATACTTGAACAGAGAATGTGAAGAAAGCATTTGACTTCTTAATGGGATAAGTTACAGTTTCACAGTAATCAGGTAAAATACTTGACAGTTATTCTGAGAATGACTAATCAATTGTGGTTGCTCTTTTTACAGGCTGACTTAACTCTTTTACTGTGAACTACTGGGGTTAAAGACAGATCCTGTGGATGTGTCCAGACTGAACGCTGCTCCTTTGGAGGGTAGGTCTAGTGTGAGCTGCACAGAGGACCACTGTCACTTGGCACTACAAAGTGTTATGTCACCTTAGTGGATGACACTATGCAACCAGGCTCCTTGGCAGATGTAGCTGTACAGAAGGAAGACAACTTTTGTCAGCTCTGCTTATGTTGTCTGTGTAGCTGATGTAACCAAACCAGCAGGGAAGCTATTCATATATGCTAAGTTTCCACTCAGGGGCTTTGCAGAAAAAGCCTTGTTCAAAATTTAGAATTTTTGGTATTGCTTCTCCCATAAAAATCTGGGTGTGTGAAATAATGACTGCCATGTACAATCAGATATTCACGAAATAATGTTTGCATACATCAAGCCATCTGTTCTGATAAGATTTTTCTGCCTATGTGTCAATGCAGAACAAGACAAAGTTATGATTGTAATCATTTATAATATTACCCCAGTTCTCCCTAGCATGCTGACATCAAGTCCTTGTGATATGACTTTCTGCAAATTAAATTAGCTACAGCAGTAGAATCTCTGGAGTACAAGCACAAGATCCTTGCCACATGGCTCCCAAGGGACGAGCGGTGTGCAAGACCAGCTCAGCTGCCTCTGCCACACACACAGAGAGGGAAGTTTTGAGGAGCCGAGGAAGCAGCCCCTGGTCAGCCTGTGGAAATGAGACAGGAGCTGGACTCAGTCTGGCAAGGAGCTCTGAGCCTCAGGAAAGTATTTCTCAAGTGGTGCTGAGCCACATAAAGGTGAGAATCAGTCGTTTAGATCAGGTCATTGCGATTGTTCTTGGCTGTATTACTGCTTAAACTTAGTGAATAAAATTGTGTATCCCTTACTGTGAGAATAAATATTTGAACTTGTTTATTTTTAAATTTCTCTTGGTCTCAGAGAATACAACATAAGTATTTTGTGAAGAGAATAAGGAGACAATGTGTCACAGACACTTCAAAACAAAAGGGAGGGCTAAAACTCGGCAAGAAAAAAGTGCTAGATAAATGAAGCTGAGATTGCCTGAAAGAGGGGAGTGATTGAAAGACTTCAACAGAAACGCAGAGTATAATTTAAAACCCATGTATTCAGTCTTTGCACTGAGCACTGAGCTAAATAAGCTTTGGATCATGCTCAAAGAGACCAATCGTGTACCAAGTCACCCTCATCAAAAGGTTTTACACAGGCATTTTGATCCACTTAGGGAATAAGGTTACTCAGCAACATCCTTTCAATTTCTGGAGTTTAGTTTGTGACATACTGTTCATATCTTACTGAGAATTCACAATATCTGTTATAGTATACAGATAGCCAGGAAATTGCAATGGACACCTTGAAGAACTGGATCTCAGATACAGTCAACAAATACAGCACTTCATAACTGAGATGTTACCAGTCTTACCCTTTCACAGATTAATAGATCAGTGTTTGAAAAGATATGATGACGTGTAGCAAATATTGCAGAGCAGGTTCAAAGAAAATTCAGGCACAGGACACAGCCCTGTGTTGTAACCACTGGATGATCACAAGAGTATTCAATGGCAGGCAGCACTCATGTATCTTTAGGTGAGTATCATGTGTACATGCCTTCCAGTGCTTTTTAATGTTGCTGCTCTTATTTATGTAAGATTTCTAGTGCTAAAGCTTGTAGGCATGTATGACACTAAGAAACTGGATTTCTTACCACTGGAAAGAATCTTAAAATTATTAAGTAATACAATATTGTTCTAAGCACAAATAAGTCAGTTTAACATGGATGTATTTGCATCCATTGTGATTCCTGTATCTCTTAACCTGAGGGAATCACAGTTTAACAAAGTGCAGATTCCATGCACTTTACTGAAAACAAATACAATAAAATCTTAAATGCATTATGAAAATAAGGTCAGTATAAAGTAGGTTTAATCTGGAATGCCTGCCTCACAAGAGTAAAATGAAAGCTTTACTCAGTTTGAAACATACTGAGAACCTCTCTGAAAATACTTGATCTGGAGATTAGGTTCTCATCATTCACGTAATTACTAGACAAGAGAAAGGCTGTTTGGTTCCACTTCAGTAATACTACATTTTTATTATAGTAAGTCAAACAGCACTTGGGGGATGGGCATTCCACTGTGCCAAGTGTGATCCCTGGGTGCAGTGAAGGAGAGTCTCTCGACTAAAGAGACAAAGAGAGAAAAAGTATTACAAAGGATTGTTGTTCTCATTTGGTAGAAGATAAACAGAACACTAGATGATGTTACTTGCGGAAAATCAGCTATCAATAGGCCAAAAAGTGCTAAACTGGATTTTCAGTTCACTTGCAGACTGGATAAAAGAAAAAAATGTTTTCCAGAAAAATAACAATAAAAAGATTTATTTTTTTTTGTTCATATTCTGAACATTTAGAAAATTAAGTAGATGGAACTTTAGGTAAAGACCTTTACATCAGAAAGTCAAACCATTTAACTGTCAGAATGTTAAGAAAAATACTTAGAAAAGATTATATATTTTTTTCCTAATTATTTCTACCTGTTTTTTTCTTAGAACAAACAGTAAAATAATTAAACCTATATGTGTTTATGACATGGTTATATACCAAAATCAAATATTTTTTAGAAAAGGCATGTTTATTTGTGAACAGGAGGTAAACTTCAGAGCTAGGAGCTAAATGTGGCATAAGTGGCATACCAATCCTGGCATCCAAGGCTGTCTTACAAACCTGGTCTTTCAGCGAATTCTAAGGCTTATACATGTGTTACCTGGTACTTGGTAATATTAATTTTTAGATAACACTGAATGAGAAAGTATTTGAGAAAAGAGCTTTAGTTCGAAATTAATTCATTGAAACGGTAAGAAATAATTTAAATATGTCAGTTTTAATAAGAAAATAGTTAAGCGTACAGTAGTTTTTCTGTTAAAAATCAGGATAATGTCCTTGATCTATAATTGCCAGGGAGTAAGTATAGGCAATGTAATATAATGGAGAACCTCTTGACTCAGAACAGGGCCTTAAATTATGGCATCTTGCATTGCTTCTTATTGCAAGGTGAGTCATAGCCAAGGACTCATCTGGAAATTGATACGTTTTGTATAAAAAAATCAAATATTCAGTCATTAAGTGACTAGTGACAGGAAAGACAGAGGTTTCTCTGCCCATTGGTATTATTCTCATATGTCTTGAAGTTGTCCTTTACCAAGTCATATGGTATGTTGCATGATATTTCTCAGAAGGAAGGAGATGACATACATTATGCAATGAATTAATGCATGATACTCCCTTATGCGGTGTTTCTGATCCAAATGTTTTGTGGAGTTCATTTAACATGAGAAACATCCCTGGAGGTGCTTTCTATGAGAAGCTCCTGACACCCACTCAGGGTGAGAGCATTGAACATATTGCAGCATCCATGTGTGTTTGTCCTTTACCTCCTGGAAAGCAGGAGAGGTTGGGGTTACGCTATAGAAAATAAAAATGCCACTGGCACTCCTCCTTCCAGCTGAAAATTCCCCCCTAGTTATGCAGAAGGGTATAAGAGTCTCCATGTCTTCCCTCTGGCCTTGCCTGCTTGAGTGCTTCTGTGAACAGGCCAGGGTGCAGATGGTTGTGCATCCCAGGAGGACAAAGCACAGCCCAACCTGGACAATTGTAAATAATGTTGTTGTGTGCCTGCCTCCAAGTGCAATCATATTTACAGACTTAAATTCAGAACCGTCACACCTGGCACAGAAGCTGACTGTGATTTAGGGTCGAGTTGAAAACTAAATAATGCTGAAAAGAACCATGCCAAGTTAAATGGCAGGGTAAAAACAGGCAGAGAAGAATCGTCTCCTGCAAAACCCCCTCTGAGGACTCTGGTGAGCACTTCATCCAAGCACAAGCGAAAGCAGGAGGATCTGAGAGCTGTTTTTCCTCAACAGCAGGTGGATGCAGGCTGGCAGCTGCAGTCGTGCCAGGCCCATGCATTGGCCATCCGCTGCTGCTGGGTGTTGCTGCTCTCTTGGCTGTGCCATCTCCTGTCCCTGTCACATGTGATGGACAACCCATTACTTATGCCAGGCTTTGTTTCCTGCACCTGCCTCCCTTTTTTATCTACAATATCTCCTGAGTTCAGGATCTTTGCATCAAGATGGCCACAATTGTTTTCCAGGACTTCAACCTCAACCTGGCAAACTTCAGAATAATCCAGTGTCAAACAAAGATAAATCAAAGTAACAGTCTCCATAAATTAAATGTTTACGGCCTTTTAGGACAGTAGAGAGTATCTGATCAACTAGTTTGGTCACCATGTAGCACAGGTCATAGCACCTATTCACTACTGAGCCCAGTAACCACTTGTGACTGATTCAGAGAGTAATCTTCTTGGCTCTTGGCAACAATTGGTTCAGAAGTGTGGAATTATGCTGGAGTATATACCTCCACTAAGGAGAGAAGAAAGTTTTAAATCAGAGAGGACTGGATAACTCAGAGCTTGGGTAAGCATAATCTATAACACTTCCATCTGTCTGCTTTTTTTCTGCAGATGTCTGCCACTATCTAGGTCGTTCTGGCACTCTTGAGCTTGAAAACGTTGTGAAATTTAAAGACTATTATTCTGAAGGAAAATGATGCAAATGAGGTAAGGCATAGATAGTGCCTGAAACTAGGGCCAGTGCCTGAAAAGATCAGGCACTAAGCAAACCACCATCTGCACAGCCCGAAGAATAATAATGCTGAAATGCTAATCTATGGATTGGTGTTGCTATCTGCTGCGGTTTCCAGCAATCTTCCATTGAATTTTTCACTGCAGCTGATACCTATTGTTATGTATCCTCTAAAAAAGGCAGAATTGAGCGGAATTAAATTTTGGGTTTGTGGATGGCACTAAATACACAGCTAACTTGAGAGCATCATGTTCCCACCACCATTCAAGTACAGTCCTGTGTTCAGTCTACCATAGAAATCTTTGCATTTCTTCAGTTTACCAATCTCAAACTAGTAAATTTCAAGGGATAAGGAACTCCATCACCTGGTCCTGTCAGATTTTTTTCTTATGAAAAAGAAATTAAGGAAAATATCATTTCAACAATGTTTCATATGAGAACTTCTGGGGATTTTAAGAAAATAAACCTTTCCAAAATTGGACACTATAAATTAAATATTTTCACACTGCTTTTCTTCTTTTTCTCTGCAAAGCACTTTTCAGCCAGCTCAAATTTTCTGTCTTGCAGGATTTGTTCAATCTACTGTGAAAGTTTTTGTATATAATCTGTAAGGTGTCTTACTCTGCATACCTTTAAATATGAGGTGCTATGTCTTGCTTGGTATTTTTAAAACAGAGAGACAGCATCATACATCTGTAATTACTTCTTGACATTACTGAGCAGCGGCTGTTCTTTGGGTTTTTTAGCAGGACATTGATTTAAATGGCATCTGATAGGGGCTAACTTTGTGCATGTTGTTAAGCTTCCTTTGGCATGGTCTATACTGAGAGGGCTTAAGGTAAAAAATAGTTGAGACCCTCCTGCATAAGGGGAAAGGAAGGAGGGGCCCAAGAGACGGAAAAGTGGGGACCAACCTGGGGCAGAGCAGGTGAGGGAGCAGCAAGTCGTGACTGATGAATGAGACTACCTAGGATGGCAGAGGCCATGCTGCCCAAGAGAATGCTGCCCATTATCTGCCCTATGAAACTAAGCAGAGCTAAAATAGTCTGTACCATCAAATTGATGGCACAGCCCTTTCTTGGCATGTTTTTTTGGTATATGCCTATGAGGGGTGTCCCAGGCAATTCCTGGGTGTTGTCAAGAGCCAGAATGGGCTGGGACCCATCCCTAAAGGCAATCCAAGTGTGACTGCTCTGTGCTGGAGAGTAAGGGATTTTACCTGTAGAGATTCAAGCTGTGTCAGTATGCTTCAGGGCAGAGATTAGGTCTGATTTATTTTATTTAGCATCCCTATAGGCACTGGGGCTGCAGTGTACAGCAGCAAACATTGAGCTGGCAGGAGCACAAGCCTGTGCCCCTTCCTGCTGGGCAGAACATACTTGTGCTCTGCCTGCTGCTGCCTGACATTTGGACAAGACAACTCTGCTTGTCATATATGGTGAAAGCTGCAGACAGTCTGACTGCAGTCACCATGCTCTGAACCTACCCGCTCCACACCATGGTTGCAGTGGACATGAGGTGAATCTGGAAGGTCATATGGTACCACATCCCCTCAGCAAATTCCCTGGAATTGATCAACCTTGTGCACTTGGGAAAAAGCGAGATCTAACCCACATCATCTCCTCAACCTTCCCACCAGAGAGGTTTGTTGGCAAGGAGAGCAGTGTAATGCTGAGCCTTCGTCTCACCTGAGTTAGGCTTTATCCACACCTAAACTTTGGTGCAAATCTGAAAACTCAGCTTTGAAACTCAAGAAGATATTGTCTTTCAGGGTAACATAGATCTAAGAAACATGATTAAGAATGTTAGCATGGGCAAACTCAGACTGTGTGTTCCTCTAATAGGCTTACGAAAGCAGTTTGTGTGGGGTTTTTTCCTATAAAAAAGACTTTTTTTGTGATTTGCCAGCCTGTGCTCTTTAAATGATGTTTTAAATTATTTCCGTGCCTATGTTTGGAATCCCCTTCCAAAGAATACTGTTGCCATTAATAAAAATGGTAGTTCAAATGTCACTGTTAGTTGCGTGCTTTGATCTGTGACATTTGCATATTGATATTGCAATCTGTTGAACTGACATCAGAAGGACAAAAAGGACAAAAGCTTTTGACAGCTTATTTTGTTCAACTTACATTCAAATGATACAGTGTTTTATTAACAATCCAATGAGATCTGTGCCCTTTTCAATCCTCCTGTGAAATTAATTGTCTTTGAGCTTGCAGAAGCTGATTTATTTTTTTTTTACCTAAACACCAGAACACTGAAGTGACTGAATCAAAAATTTAATTCTTGAATTGTGGTCCAAATTACAGCACATAATTAAAGCACACTCACCTTTAGTGAGTCTAGTATTAAAACGTAGAATTTCTTTTCTTTTACTGAATGAGTTTTTGAATTATTTAATCTAAATGGCATAAATATTTTGAAAGTTCATTTTTTAGACTAAAAAGAGAATGTAAAATGTATTTCTCTCTACTCATTACGCAGTCTACAGATGTCACGTGACATGTGCCTCAGTATCTCACCATCAGGATCACATGGTAATTTGGAAATACAATGAACAGTAGCTGGGGGTTCCAGCAGTTCTAAGCTAATCTCCAAAAGCAATAAGATCATCCATAATTTTTGTAATAGCCTCATGTTCAGTATAGACTGGCCATTTACCTTGTTCTCAACAGGTGCTCTAGCTAATACTCTCAATAGAGTAATTATAAATCTCCATTTCCAAATGTCTACACAAAGATCATAAACACCTTACAGTCTCATAGATTTTAGCTGAATTTTACCTTCTGCTGAGTCCGTACAGTCCCCCTGACCTCAGCACCAGCAGTGTAATAATGTGTATTCCAACCTGGTTTGCTTTGAAACAGCATGCTGCTGCTGCAAATGGTGAAAGAGACACATCAGATGCCCCATTTACTCTACAGAAAATGTGGAGACAGGAAATCATGGCATAGTGGGAAGATACAGATCTAGCTATGAGGCTTTGCCTTGGAAGAAAAAGTAAACTCAAAGCATACAAACTACAGCTTTCATTGGGCAGACACAGATGCAGATTAATAACCAAATCACCATTAAACAAAATGCTCCTATGGTTTCTTCACAGAAAGTGATGATAGCTCCTCAATACTGAGGAATATTCCATGTGGACACTTTTAATTGTGCTGAAAATTAATTTTCCTCAAATTAATCAAGACACAAAGTTCTGAGCAGCATTACCCAAACATAATCCCCTATACACAATCAAATTCTGGATAAATGTATGAAGTTTTACAAGTCAACATGTTAATGGAGCAGCCATTGGTCTACTTGGCCTGGAGACAGGAAGCATTCCCTTGTTTATGTATCTTTCTTTGAATTTTTTTATGTTATGATGTGTCCTATGATATAACAAACGGGTAAAGTATCACAGTGGTAACAAGTGTTATCATTTCACAAACTGCTCTCAAGCTTCCTTTGAATGTTCTTTCACCACTCAAGGTTACAAGACCATCAAAACAGGAAGACCCTTTTCTCTTTGTACATATTTTAATCACAGACCTTGATCCAGCCTTCAGCAAAAGAAACCCTGTGAGCCGTGTGCTAAACTGACATTTTGGGTTTTTTTCATCAGTCACTTGTCTGACTCTGACAGAATTCCTCCAGTAATCTTCCTGTGATGCTTTGCATAGAAAACCTACACCACTGAAGTATTTACAATAATTTTGAGTACTTGAGGGGAAAAAGCTGCCTGAAATCCCTAGAAAGTATTTTTTTTCCTTCAGCTGTCATTCCACATTCAGCTGTTGAAGTGTCCATCGTCTTCTGACAAAATGTGCCTGCTGATATATTACTCTAACTTGGCTAATTTTACCAGCAACCTTTTTCACATTAGTGACTGTGCATAACAGCAGAGGACAGCTCAAACCTTGAGGCTCAATTCAGAATGCTGAATTGAATATTTGTTGAAGAGTCACTAAACATTCAGAATATTGTTGTCTGCTAATGATGTTCACCTGCAGGAAGAATTGTTCTTACATTAATCCTAAAAATCACATGCTGAAATTCAATCCTACATAGTTGTGCCAGTTTGAATCATGAAGTATTATTTGAATAGGGTTTTAGACATATATTGAATGTGTTTGTGTTTGTGTGTGTACAAAGATATTTTTGTCTTTCTGGAGACTTAATCCTTTGGCAGTCAATTCTGAATTGCTTTGGACTGCAGCCAAGATATTACTTTCTGAAATATTTTTTGAGGTCTTCTTTTTGAACTATGAAAATACCCATTTTTATTTTTTTTTCCACCTCAGACTGTTTTGTTTTGAAGATACTGCCAGCTTTGCCGGCTTACATTCTAGATCACCAAGTGTGCATGGTGAACAATCCCAGATGAAAAGAGGCCTAGCGTTCAACTGCATGTGTGCGTTGGCATCATATGGCGACGACATGCTCAAGGACTTCTGATGGACGACTGGGACCCCTGTGCATCACACTGAAAGATTAGCTGCTTAGTGATGTTATGAAACCACAGCATCTGATAAATGACCTTTTTATGAAGACTACTGAATGTGAGTGTTTTACCTCTATCTATCACTGACCCCATAGACACAATGGTGATTAGATGCACCAGTCAAAATGAATTCATACAAGAGACACTGTTTTCTTTCTATCTTCCAATAACAGAAAGCTTACATATTTGTGCAGGAATAATGACTTCTTTATTAATGGAATCTAAAAAGTGTCAGGTGTCCTGTCTATAGGATCAAAGTTTGTATTTCAGGGAGAATAAAAGAAAGGAAACAGACTCTGAGCAAAAAATACAAGCACACAGTCTGTTTCTTCCTGATTATCCCAATACCTCTTGCAGTCCTCTTGCTAATTACATGAAATGGTCTCTTTTATTTTCTTTATTTTTTTTTTTTCTATTTCCTTGTTCCCTATTTGTTGATATATATACTTTTATTTTGTATATCAGATTTGTGAAAGAGGGAAGAGCTGGAATATTTCTAAGCTGATGAAAGGTTTAATTAAAATATTTTTAAATCCTGACTTTTTCCTTTATTTTAGCTAGGTTGCTAAAGCTATAAGGAAATGGCCTGTGATAGCCAGATTTTACAGCTTGTTATCTTTTTTTTTTTTCCCCCCTGTTTTTCTTCAGTGAGATGCTTGGCTGTCTTAACAAACACAGAATATCTTTTATCCCATTTCTGAACTGTAAGAATATTCAGATTTTCTTGCTTTTCAGGTTGCAGATGGGGAGGGGTTTTGCTTGCCATGGAAAAACTCACTGAATTTAATTTGGATGTGAGAAAATAACAAGTTGGCAATGCCAATTATTTGTCATTTGTAAATTATTCATTAGGGACTATTATATCTTGTTACATCTATCTGCATTAGATAAGTAGCGCATTCCCACAAATAATGTGAATTATGAGTTGAAATATTAGAACTTTCTCTAGATCTGTCTCTTATTTCACACAGAGACATTAGAGACCTGACAGCACCTCTGTGGCTTCTTATCCCCGTCACCCACAGCAGCTTACTCTCCCTTTCACAGAATGAGGCTCATGAAACACCAGGGCCCCACTGGACATGCCCATAGTTAAACCCAAGAGCAATGGACATTCTGTCAAGTGGAACAGGGATGGATGTTCCTGGCTGCCAGGGTGTCTATATGTAAGGAGCTGTAGGAAGGAAGGAGCTTTCTCTGGCTTCGCTGCACATTTTATGTCCTTTGTTTTGTGTCTTACATATTATGTCTGAGCCCATGACACTATTAAAAGCTATTGAAGAATCCTCTTTGCTAAACTGATGAAAACTGCCCTTATAATGGGACAGAATATCAAAATTAACACTGCCTAGCAAAGGAAGTTGCCAGATTTATTAGATGAACTGTAGTAGAAGCAAAAAAAAATGTGATTGTCTCTCATTTGATTAATTGTAGTGGCAACAAAAGCCCAAAATAACACCACTTATATTGTCAAGTGATTTCCAGATGAATAACTTTTCTTTCATCTAAATAGCACACAGTCACAATAAATGTCAGTGGATAATGGATGCATCTAGATTTTCAACCAGACAGACTGCTTGACAGTGGTTTAGAAGTGCAAGAAATATCCTACTGAGCAGAAATGAGAACATCAAAGGTGCTTTCCAGTACTTCTGAATTTGGCTGATGGTCTGCCCCAGCTTGTGTCACTGAGGGCTGCTACCCTGGCATTGTCTTAGAGCTTTACACAATCTCCTGTTGCAAGATTTTGCATGCAGCTCCTTGAAATTTTGTTACATTTTTTTTGCTGTGATTTTCCAGCAGTTCAATCAATCTCACTTTTTAAAAGGTAAAATAAAAGATTTCCTCTTGTCAGTTAAAAAATAAAATAATTCAACAGCTTCTTTAACAAGCACTGAAATTCAGTATGAATTTACTATGAGGATCAGGCCCACAATGTGTCTGGCAGAGGGATACAAGGTACTGGGTATGGAGACTGAGAACTTCTCCCCTGATCAGGGAAATTCCAGAGTGAGACAGTGGTCCCAACACACGCTGTTCACTGGCAAAGCATCCCTCCACCCTGTATTAGTGCGACATTGAGGGTGTGAGGACCCCTTATTGCCACTCCGTTACTCCAATGACTATGCAATCACTCAACACAGCCCAAGCCATGAGCAGCTATCACAGGGCTGTCAAGGTCCTGCTGCTCACTGCGAACTCCAGAATGTGTTTCAGCTTGAAAAAAATAGTGATTCTGGCTACAGTATTAACATGTACCTTCTGTAAACTTAAACTCTTAAAAAGCATAACCTTGTTTTGCTCCCTTTGTATAGACATGTGAAGACAGATTTTAAAGGCAGAAGCGAACAACATTTTCCCATGGACTACTTTTCTATTCAGTAACAGGATAAACTTGTTTTAGGAATGAATCAGGTTCATGTGGTGAATGAAAATCCTGTTGTAAATGAAGAAGGTGATTGAGAGAAGGCAGAAGACTAAAATATAAGGCTTGATTTTCAGCTTTGGGCTGTCATATGTGGTACCAAAGTAATGAAGCTGTGATTTTATGTATGACTTCCATGTAATGTCATAATGTTGTGTAAATTGAAGTAGCTTGGTCAAATTGAGGACCTATAGTTAATGGTTTGACCCTTCCCTCTCTCTGTCTCAGTTTTACATATAACTTTTTGGGACTAATAGTGTCCTGATGTCTCATAGAAGACTAATAAAATAAAATTAATTTTATTAATTTGAATGATAGAACAATAAAAAGAACAATAAAATAGTGAAAAGCTACTCACTATCTGAGCACAGTCCATCCCTGGCACTGGAAGAGAGGGTTGTTGTAAAAGGCAGATGATTATGTGGTCACATAATTGATGGCTTTGTCCTAAGGAACGTCTACAAATAAATCAGAACTGCAGATGAACAAGTAGGCTTACTTTGGGCATGTCCTATTTCAGAATGCTAGATTTGGGGTTAGATGGTACTACACAACATTTGTATAGCTTTTAATGTTCAAGATGAGTATCAATAAATAATCATACAGTAGAAAGAGAAGAATCACTTCTCTTTCAGCTCAGTGCCACTAATACCCACCTGTGCTACAAGATTATTTCCTTGGAGCAATAGTTTGAAACATTTCTTCAGAAAGGCATCTAAATGCACTAGAAGTTAGATCAACAACCCAAATTTTCTATATGTGCTTAATATCTGTAGCTGCCAATAACTTCAGGAGAAGATGAGAACTGAAACAGGCTATTTTTTTTCTTTAAATATCAAAATAATAACTTAGTGCTTAGCTTTAGGAAAATATTTGCAAATGTTGGTGTTAGTACACAATGTGTCAGCCTCCTCTCCTGCCAAATGGGGAGGACAGTGCTACATCCCACACAAACACACTATATTACAGATAGACTGAATCCATGGCTATTTTATGCTCTGTAAAGCTCTAGGAGAGGAGTGCTCATAGTCTTCTAGAAGCCAGACTCCAAAGAACCAAGAGTCTTGTACCAGGCTGAATCATGACACAAATCTGAGGGGCAGAAAGAACTTGGGACTGAGCTGCTTAAGTGTAAACACAGTATTTTGTAAGATGGCATGTCATCAGTTTAAAAACTCTTGGAGCTACTTGTGAGAGAGAATGAAGATATTAGTGAGGCTTAATTCTGTCTTGAGTAGCTTCAGCAGGCATGAGAAGGTAAGTTTACTCCCTCTTATATTTTTCAATAAAAGTGCTGATTGCTGATAATAAAAAAGGTGGATTGATACCATTTATTTATTGAATTAAGACCAATAACTACTTTTCCTGAATAACTTGAGGTGATTGTCAGTGATGAAGACAGAACCACGCAATCATTAGCAAGTGGTTACTGCCTTGTAAATATCAGGGTTTCTGAGTGCAGAATCAATCCTTTCCCCCAAGGAAATAGCTTTACACTCTTTCTTTAGAGCAAACACCTTTCAGTGCTGACAAGCATTGAGCAACATATTTCTAGGAAAAGATGCAGTAGAAAGTGTAACTGCTCAATGGGTTTATACAGGACTTTCCTCTCAAAATAAAGGAAAAAGATCAAACCAAATCTTCTGTTAAAGATTATTCTTCTTTGTCTGAACCTGTTTAAATGCATATTAGCAACTCATGGCAGTTATGAGTTGCCCAAAAGAGAACTACCTCTTGGAAATTTAGCAAAACTGGCCTGACTGGATTATTAGCGTCAGGCATTAGCTCACTACATCAGGTGTTCAGCTTTAGTCAGGCAATACAGAAAACATGCATACTGCATCTTTAATTGTAGTTGCTGTAGTAGAGAACAAAACATGACTAAGAACCTTAGGAAAAATGCTCATAATTAGATAATCCTCTCCCTTTTCTTCTTTAGGTCAAGCAGTACGCAATGTGTGCCCAACAGCTGATGTGAGAGCTGTGATACAATTTCTATACACACCTGAAAGTCTGCAGGAGGATTTTTTTTTTTCTTTTTTTGCAACATGGTAAACTAAGTACTAAACCAAATATTTCAGTACTTGAGTGGACCTTTCCTGGTAGGGAGTCATACAAGTTTTCTTTGAAGTATTCTGCAGCTGCAATGATACTTTTAAATCTGTGTTAAAGAATAAGAAGACTTTTTGCCACTTTTGCGTTATGAGCTGGACCCTGATTCCTCTGGCATGATCATTTCACATTAATCATTTTTGTGAAATCTGGGTGCTGATGCATCACTTCAAAATTTTTAAAAATAGTACAGATTTCTGCAAAAGAGCATAAGATAGATAAATCCTTGGGACAGGATTGACATGCTACAAGGCTTCTTGTTTCTTGATATCCTGTTAAGCATTATTCTCACCCTTTGGCTGGGCTGAGACTAAAGCATTAGGAAGAGGATCTTGAAATAAATTCAAACATGTCCACTATTAAGTTTGGTAGCTAATATGTCTGTTTTAAGAATTAGCTCATTGAGGATCTCAGCACCTAAAGGCTTCATTTTTCTAAATTAGCATTACACAGATGCACATGAAAATCCTGGCACAGTTATTAATGTTGCTTGATATTCCAAGCATTAATTTTAAGCAGAAAGAAAAAAGACCAAAACAAACAAAACCCAGCAAAACAAAAACAACTAAAAAAAAAACACCAAACCACAAACCAAAACAAACAAAACCCACAAACCAAAACAAGTAAAAAAAAAAAAACCAAGACCAAAGAAATAGACAAAAAAATCCCCCAAACAAACAAATAAACCCCACAAAACTCCACCCAAACCCAACCAAACAAAACAAAACAAAAGCAACAAAAAATTGCCAAGGTACCTGCTAAATTGCAATACAGTTGAATTGTTTTCTTAAGTGTTCAAGAAACATGTGTATAATACATCCCAGGAAAACACATTCATTCTTGCCTCCTGACCCAAAGAAAGATATATCTATTTGTCAGTGCATTTTAAGTCTGAAAGGCACATTAAAAAACTCCCATACTGTAAGTTTCTGAAAACATTGCTCAGACTCAGCTTCCATGAGAGCCATCACTCCCAGTGGTGGTATTTAAGCATTTTGCTTTGATAATTTTGCAGTTGGTCTATTTTAGTGTTAACTAACAAGAGTAGCTAAAGAATGAAAGGCCAGATCTTCAGGTCTGTCCAAATGCAGATTGCAGGAGCTGATGTGACTTTGCCAGAAGAGAGGATCTAGCTGAAGTCTGTAGGGACGCACTGCTGGCTTCACAGCATGGTCCTGCCTGCCTTCCATGTAAGAGAGATAAAAGCAAGTTGTTCTCTCTCTTCTGCTCCTTCTCTTTCCCTTTGTCACTAAGGACAGCAAAAGCTACAGCTAGCCCTCTGTGCCACTCAGACCTCCCAGTATCAGGGAGCAGCAGGAGTGATGTTTCTGCTGAGGAGGTGCTCCAGGGCTGTAGGCACACCACAGACATTGAGCAGCACCTGCTGTGGGCATTCAGGAAAGCGACGGTTCATCACTCCCTGGATTCAGGCCATAGGACTGACAGGTCTGCTTCGCCATCATGGGGGAGACTGGTCTCACCTCAGCTTTCATGCCATCTGTTGGAGGGGAGCTGGGGAAGAAGCTCTTGTTAAAATATGGATGTTTTTTGAGGCTTTCCACAGCACTGAAATCCCACATCTGTAGGTGGGATTTCCCAGCATGGGAAAAAAAAAAAAAGTTCTTGATGTCCTGCAAAGCCCCTCAGTATAAGGAAAATTGAAAGTCAGAGGGAGCGGACCAGAGACCTGTCTGCCCTGAGCCAGTCCCCCAGGCATATCACCTCCCAGCAAGGAGGTCTGGGAGATCCCTATTCTTGACACAGACTCAGTGCAGCACAGAGAGGTAGAAGTCCTATACACCATACCGTGGAGTGGGTGGTGGGATGGATCTTATGCCACCTACATATTGCACGGTGTGCAATAAATAAGTGGGTGGACTGAATGTCATAGATACATACCACTCCTAAACACTTATCTGTCTGCACTGGTATCCATGCCAGCTGCTTCTCCACCTACCTAGAGGCCTTTTGGTTATGGAAACCCACAACTCACAATTATATTTTACTTCTGTAGAGATATACTGCTTACACCCACCTTTGAAACTGAGTAGATAGCAGATGCTGTTTCTTGGTACCAAACTGTGACCTGCTCTCTCAGGTGGGGAGCAGTCCTCTTTTGTGTGATTTACTGAGAACTGAAAATTGAATTAGCAAAGGCAAATCATCCTTTGCTTGTATTTTGAGTTGGATAGGATTTACCTGTAGTACTGGAAATGGCAACCAGCCACTCTTGCTTTCAACTGCCATCTGTGAGAGCTTGGATGGTTCACCAAAACATGGGTCCAGGTCCAGATTGAGGCCTGTGGCAGCACCATGTATTTGACTGCACGACATTCCTTATCTCCCTTATATTCCTGTTGCAAAACTCATGCAGATGAAAATAGGCCTAGATATTTGCAACAGTCTGCTTCTCCTTTCCAGCGATTTGCAGACAGGTACTTGCCAAGTGTCTAGTGACTCATTTATTTGGGGAAAAAAACCCTTCACAACAATTCAATCTGCAAAACCACACTTTTCCCACTCCAATGTAAGAAATATTTTAAACAGTCACTAAGACCTTGCATAGAACACCTATTCACAATCTGCTTCTCTGCTTTTCCCTAAAGAGTGAAGAATACAACTCCAGGGGCCAAATTTCCATTGCCTTTTGCTTCTGGCAGCCACTTACTTCATGCAAACTGGATGTGACACACTAGCCTGGGTCCAGAGACCCAGCTTACTGAGTAGAACTTGGGCAGATAGGCATGGACTGTGCTGGTAGAATCACCAACGCTCTGTCCTTGGCAGAAGGCTGGAGACTGGTTCCCTACAAGTTGATGGGGCCTGATGGGATTCATCCAAGGGTACTTAAAACTGCATAAATTTTAACAAGGGCAAGTGCCAGATTTTGCACCTGCAACACAGAAAATCTGGCTATACATACAGACTGGGGAATGAGATGCTGGAGAGAAGCTCCATGGAGAGGGATCTGGGGGTTCTGATCAATGGCAAGTTGAATATGAGCCAACAGTGCCCTGGCAGCCAAGAGTGCTACCCGTGTCCTGGGTGCATCAGGCACAACATGGCCAGCCGGGCGAGGAAGGTGACTGTCCTGCTCTGCTCTGGTGCGGCCTCACCTGGAGCACTGTGTGCAGTTCTGGGTGACACAGGATAAGAAAGATACTAAGCTACTGGAGAGTGTCCAGAAGAGAGCTATGAAGTTGGTGAAGGGTTTGGAGGGGAATCCACATGAGGAGCGGCTAAAGACACTTGGTTTGTTCAGCCTGGAGAAAAGGAGACTAAGAGAAGACCTCTTCATGGTCTACAGCTTCCTCACAAGGGGAGGCAGAGGGGCAGGCACTGATCTTTTGTTTCTGGTGACCAATGACAGAACCCAAGGGAATGGCAGGAAGATGTGCTGGGGAGGTTTAGGTTGGACATTAGGAAAAGGTTCTTCCCCCAGAGGGTAGTGGAGCACTGGAACAGGCTCCCCGGGGACGTGTCACGGCCCCAAGTCTGACAGTGTTCAAGAAGAGACTGAACAACGCCCTCGGACACACGGTGTGAACTGTGGGGTTGTCCTATGCAGGGACAGGAGTTGGACTCGATGATCCTTGTGGGTCATTTCCAACTCAGGACAGTCTGTGATTCTATAAGTACACTAAGCTGCTTTGCTGCTCTGTGGTCCTGGATCAGTCATCCATTTACTCAGAGCAGAGCTATTTTAGATGGGCTTTTTTGGCAGCTTGTGAATATAATGATCATTTAATCTGACCCCCTGCATAGAAAGAGCTTATCAAGTCTACCCTGTGAAATTCTTCACTGTTTTGAAGACTTAAAGAAAATTTGCTTAAATCTCCCAACCATCTGCTGCAGTACTCAATTATCTTGACAATTCAGATTTGTTTATTTCTAATTTAAAGCTTTCATACTTGTGCCTCCTCAAACTTGGATTTTGTTATGCCTTTTCTTAGGTTAGATTAAAGAAATATAGCTGAAGGCATATAACTCTGTTCCCTTTCCACCTGTCAGGATATCTGCCCTTGAAGAGGAGGCCAAATGACTCTAAAAAGACTCTACAGTAACAGAGTAGTTTTTTCCTTTGTCAGACTAAAACACATTAGGAACTGGAAAATTTGGAAATCTAGAGACTTATAAAGCAGCTTTAACAGGCTGGAGCATCTGGCCTTCTATGTATTTTCCTTTAGCACTTCCACCAACTGTTGTTTGCTCATATCTACTGGAGTCTGTTTATATAGATTTTGCCCAATCTGCTCTTTCTGGTACTGTTCATATTGTTGTATGTTTATGTGGAGAAATTAGGGGAAAAAAAAAAAAATGAAAAGAAAAGAAAAATAATGTTAACTGAAATATTTATGTGGTCTAGAATGACTTAAAGTGAAATGATCACATCCATGATGGAAGCTCAAGGCACATCAAAACAAAAACTGAAACTGCATCAAAAAGAAAGTAAGACTTGCTGGGCTTGTTATGCTAGTCAGACTGTTTGGAAAGTCATGCATAAAACAATCAGTACTAACCTCCTATGCAAATACTGCAATTTCAAAATTACTTAATTTGCACAGCATATATGTAACTAGTTAGAGACCAGATAACAATTGTTATAATATTTATAGATTATTTTCAGTTGTTACTATCATACTTATTCCCATGTTCATGTACAACGTATCCCCAAATGCTATATGCGACTACTGGGACATGCAGTGGATTTAGGATCAGATGCTGTGAGCTGGGTCCCACAAACAGTAGCTGTTTGCAAGAATGGTGTTGCCAGCAACTCTGTACTGGGGCTCTGGAGGGGAGGAACTGCTGTGTTACCCCGAGGGTTTTTTTATCCACTTGATCAGCAGAACTGGGACATAGATTGCCTAGACTTTCATTGAAAAATAAATAATTTAAAAAAGAAAAAAAAGAAAAAAAAAAAAAAAGAAGAAAAAACTCTCACAAAACCTTCTACAAGTAAAGAGACTAAACTTTTGGCACTTACCTCTGAATGGAATGTCATTCTTTGTATTTCAGCAATGCAGTCATTGTAGGTGGGCTGACTCCTCAGACACAGGTTCTTGCAAGGTCAGATCCAAACCAAGGAGCCACTAGAAACTAGCCTATTCACAAGTGCAAAGAGAAAAAGAACTAGATTTTCTATATTTAGTGCCACTTGGGCCTGAAAATCTCAGCAGTGTTCCAGAAAAAGCATTTATACTTCCATTTTACTGAGACACAGAGCAGTTCAGGAGTCATCAGGAAGGGTCACACACAGGGTGTGAGACTTGCAGAGCAGGAGTTGAGAGTCCCAGTGCTTTGCTCTACACAAAGGCAGTAAAGGAAGGAGGCACAAGATGTCTGGGGGGATCAATGACTATTGCTTACAGCTGTCAAGAAAGCATACTTGACTTTCCCTGACGGGAGAGGCTGAGATCTCACAGAATCAAACATACAGAATTCTTCCAGTGAAGGGCTGGTGTTACCCCATGTCCTTGGATAGCAAAATTTCCTGTCATTTCCCATTGAATTCTCTTCTACAACATGTCAGCCCAAATGCATACCTACAGTGCTCCCGATTTTTATTAAGAAGCCAAAATGTGGTTTTTGTTGTCTAAACAAAAATCTTCAGTCCTCCCCCTTCTCACTTACATGCCACAATCTAATCCATACCTAACTCCATTTGAGCATTCCACCACCCCTCTCACATGATGCTAAAAAGTCCTGGAACAATTAAATACTAGACATGACTATTTTCTGTTTAGGAAGCAAAAATTAACAATCTTGGCATTCTATTATGAAATAATAAATAGAAAATATTTATTTTACAACATTTTCAAGATCATTTTGACAAAAAGGCAGTTTTCATCAAGCATTTGACAGACCAAAAGAAAGAACTTTTACAGGAAGCTTCGTAACTCATACAACTACATACACAAGGTGAATTCTTGATCTTTAGATATATTTACGTATGTGTATGTTTCCAGTTTTAACAATTACAAACTAAAATCTAATATACTGAATTTTAAGAAACTCCTACACATGATATAATTACATTGCAGTAATAAAACCAGTGCTTAATATGTTCAAAACCGTCAGATATTAAAACAATAGTACCTGCCCACAGTACTGTCTCCCATCTATACGAGCCTGATATGTTTGTTTGTCTTATCTATCTCACTTCTTCAAAGACCAACTTCCTAGTATTAGCTCTGTGCTACTGTCAATGTATGTTTTTGGAAACAGCACAACAAATCTTATACTAAGATTATAAGAAGACAAGAATTCATTGCCAGTGTTGTGATCAGCAAAGAAAACATGGCATTATTCTCATTGCTTTAATGAGTAATCGCATTTAAAAAAAGAAACAACAACCTCATACCCCCCCAAAAAAGACCCAAGCAAACAAAAGTCAACCAACTGATTCTCAGGTGTCTTTAGTTCATTATGGAGACATCAATCTACTGACAAAGACATAACCCTTGTCTTTGGGCAAGGTCATTTCTTGCTTTACACACTGGGACATTGATAGCAACTGGCCACAAGTCATATTGAAAGGAGCAAACATGAAAAGAGAATGAGGAAAAGAGGCTCTCTCTGCTTTTGAGCACCAGCCAAACCTTCTAATACAACTACTGTATAATCAGAGCAAAAATAATAAGATTTGGATCTGCAGAGAAGAATTGAGGACTGGCAGCAGAAGTTTTTAAAACTCATATGACAGAAGACAGAAAAAGAATAGAAAAAAGAATACAAATATGATAGAATATTCACAAGAAGCATGGTTAAAGTCAAGTTTTGCAGCTGTATTAGCATGAAGAGATTCCTTAAGTTCAAGCCATGGCAATTAGACCTGGACGTTGAACATGCCAGCCATTAGGGAGCTTTGGATTAGGCCCATCTCTAGGAAACACATGAAGGATAGAGGAGGAATGAATGACAGAACTACAGCTGCCTAGAAGTCATCTTTAAGATACAATATTGTACATTAAATGAAAGTGAAAGCATATGAAAAGAACCCACAACTAAACATCATAAGGATATTAAAAGAACTGTATATAACAAACGCTGTGATTTTATGCACACATTAAGCACTGATGAAATTTCCTGTCCAGACATAATTTTATTTTAAATTATGTAAATCAACAAAATAGGTTAATTATTTTTCCTGTATCTCCTTTATACTAGTATGTGCAAGATTTCTAAAACAGACTCCTTTCTTTTATTTTTTGTTGTTGTTGGTTGTGGTGGTTTTTTTGTTTGTTTGTTTGCTTGTTTGTTTTATTTTGTTAACCACACTTGCTGCAAACATGTAAAATAACAAGGTTTCAATGCACTGGTAATTAATACAATATGTCTACTTCATAAAATATCTGCAAAATAAAGCACCCTATTATAAGGTAACAACTCCCTCAGCTTGTATATGAAAAAAAAAATGTGTTAGCACAGCTTACAGACCTCCAAAGATCTACTGAATATTTGTAACAATGCAATATAAAACATGATTTAAACATAAAAATATTCATAGTATATATGACAATCTTCCAATGGTAGTCACTAGACATTACACTTCACACGTACTGTACACACGCATACAGAAACACATTCACTCACTCTTGCTTCAAGACTGACTCTATAACACCCTGTATGGAATTGCCTTTCTTTCAGAGTAATAATTGTTGCTCTAAATATACAACTATTTTTCAATTAATTTGATTCCAAAGTAACACAAATGAATGATGCAATCACATGGCAAATATGTTGTATTATGAAAAGTTAGTCAATAAATATTGTTCTGCTACAGGAAATGTTGTGTAACAGTTTAGCCACATCGTTTGCAACCTTATACAAAAGGGCAGTTTTTCTAAGTCCTTATCACATTATTGAGTACTACAGCAAAGGCTTTCTTCAGAAACCTCCCAAGTTTCAACTTGATTGTATATCTCTCTCTGTTTACAATCAGTGTTTAAAAAAGCCCAGATCCCCCAAAGAAGCAGCCCAGTATGAAGAACAAATTGTTCACACAAAAGTCAGTAAGAGCCATGTGCTTTCACATTATCTCAGCTCCTCTCCCCCAAACACATTATGCAGTTATACCACCTATAGAAATCAGGAAAAAAATATGTATGCATATATGTCTCATAGACAAGGAGCTTCGTTCCTCCTCGCCGCACTCCGCCCTTGCAGCTCCTGGGTGTCTTGCGTCCATAGCAGACAGACAGCAGTCATGAGATGCACTAATAATTTCTCCAGGTCACACTTCCCAGAGTCCTTTTCAAGCTTTGCCAAGAGAGGGTGTGGCTAAGTGTGATTTTTTTTTCCTGTGTCTTTATAATTTTTTTTTTTTTTGCTATAGAAGTTATCTCTTGCATTTGTGCTTTGTTATAGTTTCCTATCATTTTCTCGAAGTACAATATTTTTGTTTTTAACAGCTAGAGAATTTTGAGCCCTCAGAATAGATTATTTTTTCTTTTTCTTTTTCTTTCCTTTTATTTATTTAAGTGCAGGATTAAGTTTTTGCCCTGTCATTTGTGACTTTGTTCTCTGTCTCCCTCCAGCCCTGGGAGACATGTCTCCACACAACCTCCCAGTGAGCAGCTGCCAAAGTCCTTCTTGTCTTGTCTCTGTCCGACTCTACAGGGTGGATGAGCTTTGCTTATAATCCCTCAGGATGACAGAGGCATAGGTCACATCTGGGGGGGTGCAGAGCACTGACTCTGAGACAGGGGAGCTGGGCACAGAGCTGCCCGAAACCACTGAATCCCGGAAAGGGGATGGGGGTGTCAGCGCCGGAGAGTCTTCCAGAGTCAGTTTGCTGGTCACCGGCTCCTCGTCCTCATCCTCCTCTGTGTTCTTCTCATAGACGTATCCCTGAATGAGCTTCAGCTTCTCGCTCTCTGCTTCCTCGGCCGGGGGAGACAGGGGCTCTTCGCTGAAGGCAGTCACCTGGAGGGGCGGCAGGGGTGGCTGCTGCGGTGAGGGGGACTGGTGGGGTGGCCGCATGCCATTCCCCGAGATGGGAGTGGAGAGAACGGTGTTGAAGTCAGGGATGCCGGTGGCAAACTTGTTGACCACTCCTTGCAGCTGGTCCATGAGAGACCGTGGCTGCAGGGGCAGGGTCTTGGGGGACTGCTCAGGCAAGAAGAGGTGGGTCTCCTCTGCCGTGGCCTGCAGTGGGGGGGTCGTTGCCACCCGTCTGTGCACTACCATGGAGGGGCTGCTAGGCTGGTTGAGGCAAACGGGCTCTCTATCTTCTTCCTCCACCACATTGTACAGAGTCTTACTGCTAATGTCAGTAAAAGTTAGGCTCTTGCTTTGGCCGTGGTAGCTTTTAGTGAGGGGTTTGATCACCGCTGTCTGATTGCACCCTGTCTCCTGGTTCTTCACATGAACTGAGAGTCTGTGCCACATATGTTCCCCCTTGGAACCTTGTCTTCCACCTGGTTCAGACCATGATACAGACTTTCCATTAGAACTATGAATAAAATAAAGATGGGTTTATTTGCATTTACACTACACACACATGGTCAGTATCACAAGCAAGCCAACAAAAATAGATTGCTTTGCCTCATCGATAAGCCTCCCCCCTAGTTCTTCATGTCCTCCCATAAATGCTACAGGAGACAACATTGTCTTTCAACAGCAATTACTCCACTTTGGTTACCGACCTCACAGCCAGCCTGGAAAGTCTAGCCCAGGGAGAGCTCTGGGAGGACTGACAATATTTAAAGGACTCTAGCCTTGGCATTTTGCAGCTAGGTTTGCCCACCCCACCTTGCAGAAGGAATAAAATAAAATAGAAAAAAGTCACAGGAATAGCTTTAATTAAACCCAATTTACAGCTTATAGGAAGTATTTCCAAACTGTTGGAAGAAAAACAACTCAAAACACTCTGGTTAGAGAAAGGAATTGTCACTAGCCCCTCCTTTCCTTTTTATTCCCTGGCCCCTTTTGCACCCAGGAACAGATTAGCTATTACAGAAATGAAAGACCATCAGGACCTCCATCAGGTAGGAGACAAATGCACTTCTTCCCAAGAGACTGTGGTTGACAAACCAGGATAAAATGCTGGGATTGAAAACTGAGTTTGTGTGGGTGGAGAACAAGCAGCAACACAATCATGGCGAGTCAAACCCTCCGACTCCACAGGTGAGCTGGATCCCATCAAAATGCTGGACTGTTTAGCTGAGTGAGGACCTGAGGATCAGTCAGGTCTGTCCCTGAGGAATTGTAGTGGGATTTTTGCATTTCCATGAGCTGTATTCAAAGCAGAGTGATGTCTCATTAGCAGCTGGTGGGACAGGGAGCTGAGTGCTGCTTAAGAGGACTAAGCAATTGTTTAACTGCAGGTCAGACAGTAGAGAACATTTACAAATTATAATACACATCACCTGGGTGGAAACTAGAGATGGGAGAGAAATTCTCAGATGATGTATGTGGAGCAGCCTTATCTCACGGTTTCGTCCCTCAGGGGGCAGAAGTAAACAAAGGATTACATTTCAGCCCCTGTGACTGCAGTGCAGGTGGGAGGCAATCCGTGTGGGAGGCTGGCACAGCAGCGTTGCCTCCCACTACTGAACACACCAGGAGATTGCTTCTCTTATGTACAGCCTGCAATATTGTTCTCAGTATTTTGCTTTTTCGTGCTCAGACTCCTGCGCTTGTCTTTTTCAGGGAGCAATTAATTAACAGTCGGAGTTTATATTTAAAAAAAAAAAAAAGACTGACTTTGTGATAGCTGGGAGGAACTGGTACATGAGAGATAATGCTGTAAATCTGGCAAAATGGAAAAGCAATGTACATGAAAATGTGGCACTTAATTAAAATTAAGTGGGGAAGTTCATCTCCAACTCCAGACTCCAGACATTGGACCTGTGACTCACCACTTCTGTGGGAACTGGTTCACAAGAACTGACCAATCTAAAAAATTTATAACTCCACAAAGTATGTAGCTGGTAGGACCTGGAACTGTTTGAATTTAGAGACTTATCTTGGAAAGAAAAAAAACCAAGTTCCCAGCTGAAGAATGAAACCTCTATGTATCAATGAAAAGATAAGAACGAAGGTTTAGAAGCATTCCCATTTTGATCAAAATGAGTTGTGGTATGGCATTTTTTGAAGTGCTATAGTGATAAGCAAATGAATATAACTGTTGAGCATGAAAGATTTTTAAAGTAATATTTTAACATACTAAGGTCTGCAAACTCTTCACAGAGAAACATGTTTTATCTGCTTTGACTTCAAAACAAGTCTCTTCTTGCATAGAGGAAAATAACTTGAGTTTTTTCATATTGTATTTTGCTGATGCTATAGCTTACAAACAGTGCAAAGGACTTCTGAAAAAAACATGAGTATCTGCTGTCTCTTATGCTAAGTCCACTTCTGCATCATTTACATCTTCATATCTAGCTCTGGTGTGTCATCTCATTTTTGAATCCCTCCTCACACCATCCATTTAGTCTCTGTCTCATTTTGTTCCCAAGATTTTGTATTTTACATCAAAGGCAAGCACTGCTATTTTAAGGAACTCACTACCTCTGTCTTCAGATCTTCCTCCTATTCAGTTCATTCTCCTCCCCCTCACTCTCAAATTCTGCTCTTCTGACTTCTTTCTTCTGTAGTACTCTTCATAATGTACTTCATCAAGCCCAAGTCAACAGCTGTACTTAAAACAAACTGTGCTGGGTCTGCAGCACCCAAATGTGAACAAACTGCTTAATCAGGATTTGCCTGTTACCAGCTTGCTCTACGGGGAAACGTGGTGCCTGCAAAGCGCCTCAGATGCTCATGGCTCCGATGACAAATAGCTTTAGACCCACAGTGGCTCTTCATGGGGTCAGTCTGGCAATTTCTACTGGGAAATCTCTCCTTACTGTTACTGCTCTCCTTAGTCTCTCGTTCCAGGTCTTTCCTTCAACTTGCTCTCTTCACTGTGTCCATGCACCATTAGCCTGTCAATGAGTCGCATCTCAGGGAGAACCACAAGAATGTCATAGAAATACCTGGGCTCTGTCTTGCTGAACAGCTGGTAGGGAGTCACTCCAAGATTGACACATTCAAGCAGAATTGACAATTAATATGCAAGAAAAACACTTGCTATCCTAGAATGAAGATCAGCCACCTTGAATGATTTTAATCAACATCTAGGCAAAAAGCAAATATGGGGCTGGAAAAGCTCAAACTTGAGCTGGGTCTCGGCAAGATACAACTCAATCCACTTGTGTGAAGCGATGATGATGATCCTGACTGCATGTGGGATTGTCCTGGTTTTGGCTGGGACAGAGTTACTTTTCTTTCTAATAGCTGTGTTTGGATTTAGTATGTGAAAAATGTTCATAATACACTGATGTTTTGGTTGTTGCCAGGTAGTCAAAGACTTTTTTGATTCCCATGCTCTACCAGGTGCACAAGAAGCTGAAAGGGAACAAGGTCAGGGCAGGTGAGCCAAGCTGGCCAAAGGGATATTCCTTACCATGTGACATCATGCTCAGTATATAAACTACGGTTGGCCAGGGGGCAAATACCACTGCTTGGGAATAAATGGGCTATTGGTGTTGTGAGTGGTGAGCAATTGGATTGCGCATCACTTGTTTTGTATATTCTATTATTATTATTATCTCTTACTTTACTGTCCTATTAAACTGTTCTTATCTCAACCCACAAGTTTGTTGTTTTCCTCTTTTTTTTTTTTTCTTTCCAAGTGTATCCCCTATTCTACTTGGAGGAGGGGCAATAAGTGAGTGGCTGCATGATTCTAGTTGCTGGCTGGGGTTAAATTATGACAGGGATGCATGGTCACCATTCACTAAGTGATTGTCACCTTCTTTTTTAAGAAGAAAGCAAAGATTAAAATAATCTGCCTGATATAGTGGGAGAAGGGATGATTTTTCCACAGAAGGGCAGAAGAGGGCAGCAAGCCAGATAACAGCTAGAGTGTTGAAAACATGATGTTCATTTATTTGCACAATGACGAGGTGGGACTAACCTGTGTTTTCTTGCTTTTATCCATAGGACAGTTACCCATTTAATGTCCATCATGTATTCTTTTGCCTTTCTTAACTTTCTCCTTTATACAATCTTCCATAGATTTAGACTTCACACTTACTGCCTACAAGTGAATTCCTTGGAGTCTCAAGGGATCTTAAAGTTTGTAGTTGTGTATACACAGTGTAAAACTCCAAGTGTGATTTATTTAAATTCTTTCATCTAGACTAAATGCTCAGACAGGTTCTCAGATATCCTATCAACACAGAAGATGGGCTTGCTTTTCCTTTATAGGCAAGGATGTATTATACAATGACTTAAGATGCAGTTTCTCAGTTTTCTCCACTGAGTTGTCTGAGTTTTTGTACTTTAGGGGAATAGACATAAGTATATTTCTTGTGTGAATTTTTATTAGTTCCATAAACAGGTCTGTCACTGTTTTTGGTAATTCTAACTGTTATTTTTAATACATGCATTGACCTTTCCAATGTACTCTCTGCATGACTCTGAGGCAGTCATTTTCAGGTACTTTCAGCAGATTATTAGGGACAATAAACAAGCTAGAAAACAACTTCAGACCTTAATAGTTACTTGCAGAAAGTTTTTAAAAGACGCAATGTATGCAAATTTGGGACTGTGGTCCAAAATACCCCTGCCCAGCTGGGACTACATCTTGTTAGGTGGCTCATTGTTCATTGTTAAGTAACTCCAGCTTCCCAAAATCCTGCTCTTGCCTGTGATCAGGACTGCCCCAACCCCACCAAGTCATAGGCCAAGAACCGAGTCTTGCTTCTGCCAGTGCCTGGGGGATCTGATCTTGTTGGCTTCCTTGGAGCAATGTTGAGTATGAGCCCCACACAACAGGTGGTTCCTCCCCACACTGCAGGGTCCTGAAGATGTCTTACTTTAGTTATTGACTAGCAATGGTTTCTTTAAATCTTGGAGACTGAATGTTCCTGAGGTGGAAGGTGATTGCCCTAGTGGTCTAAGGGAATCTAGCCTGTGCAACTTCCCAGTCATCTCATCAGCAAAGCTATAGTCTGAGACCCAGAGCATAGAGTATTAGATGAACTTTCAGTCCTGTGTGCCTGAACCTTTGTCTTTTTTGCCTTGAACATTTTAGGCAAAACAATCCCCAACTGATATCACATGAAGTGGCTCAACTGAGTGATATGTGCTCTAATGAGGTTAACTTCAGGAGCCAATGAGTTGCAGAAAGGTTCCTCATTTGAGGTAGTGCTTCTCACTGCCAGAGTGAAACAGCTGGAGATGCAGTCATGCAAAGTGTTTGAGAAGTGCCTTTTCAGTTAAAAAGAAAGGGACATTCCTTGATCTGCTAGAGTTCATCCCCTGTTTCATTCCTTTAGGATGCCAGACGTGTGGTCTGTTATCTTCTCCAAGTGGCCATGAGTTGAGGGAGCAGCTTAAGCTTGCTAAGATGAGCAATACAGTCATTTGGGTCAGGCCAGGTTGTGTTAGACAAGATTCAGAGCACGGATTTATGATATAAGGCTGTTTTTCAAAGTAGCAATGGCAATTTACCAGTGGAAAAGTTTATAAGAGAAGTCATATATGTTCCCTTTCTTTCATTGTCAGACTGATGATTTGGTCAGACCTATCACTTTGTAATCACTACAGTAACTGAAATGCAACAGCCAGTAGGAGGCAGTGGGTTAATCTAGTGGTCCCTTCTACAAAGCTATGATTTTAGGAATGAACGCTAAATGTAACTCGAGAAGGGCCTATGAACTTCTTCATCAAAAATTTGGTCCAAACCAAACCCTGAATTATCTTATCAACAACCAGATGAGGTCAGCATCAGGTACTGCCAAGTCAACAAATGATGCTCCCACCTTCACAGAGCGGGACACAATTCCCAGCCACCTGAAAACTCTGCTCCAGAAAGCAGCACCCACAAGGCTGTCCCAGCGCACCTTCGGAAACAGCAGGGGAGCAGAGCAAAGGAGAGGGCCCATGCAAAAGCTGCACATTGGACAAAGTCTTTCTCTGGTAAACAGCAGCTGCTGCTGAATGCTCTCATAGGGAATCAGGCAGGGGAATTTCTGCCCTGCCCACAGAATGGCAGTTAGCCATCCATAAGCTTTCTCCAACCTGCAGTCTTATAGGAGGCAGTAATGAGCCTGAGTAAAGCTCTGCCCCACTGCAGCCTTACCATTTCCAGGACCAAAGCCAACAAGCTTAAAATTTAAGGCCAGTATCTGCACTGCAGCACATTGCAGGTGCTTTGCTGGTATCCCCAAGGTCTCTTCCATTACTGCTTCCATTTCAGTAAGACCACTGGGGCATGAAATCTGTTTAAGGGAGTGAACTGGTTTTAATCCAGGGCAGTGATACCTCCCTGTGTTAAACAGGACCCCCCTCTCTCACCTGCAGCCATCAGCTGTGACACTCACTATTAATGGCAGAGCAGGCCACGCTGGTTGGCATGTTCCTGCACCCCCAGCTTTTGGAGCATTGCTTTTAGGGACTCATCTATTTTACTAATTCAGGTTTAACCACCCTGTGGCTCATCCAAGAGTGAGGGAACCATCATCAACTACAGTCCCAGTCTGGTGTATGCTCAGTTTTTTTGTCTGATAAGCTTCAGTTATTATCACTTAAAGAAAAAAAACCAAAACCAAAACCAACCAACCAACCAAAAACAGAAAAAAACAAGTCCCCAAACAAACTCCAAACTAAAACCAACAAAACAAACAAACAAACCAAACCCAAACAAAAAACCTCAAGTTCAGCCTCAGTCCATTTACACTGTAATTGCTATCTCATTGATAAGATGACCTTGCAACATTTCTCACAGTGTGACTCCAGTGCTTTCTGTGGTGCTGTATAATGAGAGCAAAGTTTAACCTCTCACTGGCATTTCTAGAAAGTGAAATTACTGAACTAACTTTTTACTGTCACTCCCTTCCTTTTTTTTTTTTTTTTAGGATAAATTCGCCTTGGGCATAGGATACAATGTTCTATGTAAATTAGAGAGCTGCTCCATGTATGATGGAAATTGCTACACAAACTACAGGAAAACATAACACTGTCAGCTTGCCTTGCAGGCACAGGACCTCATGAGACTTGGGGTTGTTGTGGGTGACCACAACCCCAGAGCCACCTTTCCAGCCCCCTGTCTTGTCACTGGCTTATGTCAACTAAATCTAACCTAGTTATTGCCTTCATTAGTTATTCTGCTGCAAAAATTAAACATTACTTTGATGTGAGTTACACAAAGGTTTTCTAATGTACATCAACACTACTGATAACTGATTTTTTGCTGATTTTATTTTTCATTATTTTTAAATCGAAATCTTAATATTATACAGTCTGTAATGTAGATGCAGTTGCTATGTCTAGCCTGTGTACCTGTGATGTGATCCTGGTTTCCATCCACAGAGTGCCCTAGTTGGGTTCAGACCCTTGTGGCAGGATCAGAGGGTGCCAGCCCCCCACTATCTCTATGCCCTGGTCACCCAGATGGGGAAAGCAGGAGCCAAGAGTGGGGTCACACACTTTATGCTCATGCTGCTGTGGAAGTGGGTTTCTGCTAGGCTCATGCTTGGTCGCAGGGGCAGGGAAGTACTCCCAAACCCAGCAGTTGAGATATAACCAAATATCCTTAAATAAAAAGATTCATTCACTTTAGGACTTAACATTTACATATATGTACATATACACTTTTATACAACTGTAATTTTGAGGGTGGTAGTGGGAGAGTTGTTCATTGTAATGATTCAGTGTGGTTAACATCCTACAGCTTCAGTATGGATCACACATGTTACTTAGGTAAGCTCAACAAAGGTATGAGAAAATTACATTGATAATGTGTATAAAGACCTGAATAGTAATTATTGTTATTAATATTAATTTTTGTCTGATCTGAAATATAGAAGTTGTTTCACATTTCAATCATTCATCTAACTATTAACAAAGAAACTTTGAGTTCATCTGTGTGTTTTGTTATAGAAAACTGGTTACAAATAAGTTACTACGAATAATTTAAAGAAATATATTTGCAGAGTTTGCAAACTACTTGTTCCCTGTTAGTTTTGACATTATAAAAGTGTCCTCAAAAGTGCAAAGCAGTGTTGCAGCTCACAAACTCTTCATTAAATATTTTGAAAAAAATATATTGTTTGGAGAAAACAACTTATTCTAATAGACAATACAAAGTTCAGGACAATAAACAGTCTGTCTCAAATAGCAGGCAAATTCATCCAGTGTTCAAGAAATTAAGATGAGAAACCTGCAAGTTAAAAAGTGCTCTTACTAGTGAAAAAATTCAGCATATGTTTATTTTGTTGTCATTAATTAAAAAAACCCCACCAAATATTCAGAATTAATTCATCCTATCTTTATAATTTTTTTTTCAGGATTTTAAAGTTAGTGCATAGAAAAATCTTGGTTTAAGTCATTATAGATCCTCTGATATCAATGCAGAAGCACATTTGTGTTTTCTGAAGATATCTCTCATACCGCTCATTCAAAAAAATATATATGACAGTTCAGCCAATAACAACACCTGAACTGAAGAATTTATTTAGACAGGCTCGAACAAGAGCACAGCAAACAGAACCTGAAAACTGAAAATTACAATGTGTTGAGCAAAAGCACCTGGAAAGCTTAGGAATATGGGAAGAAAATGATAGAATGAAATTAAGTTCAGAAAAGTGTAGGGGGGTGTAGCTGAGACAAAGTAGTTTGTAAGACTGGAAGGCTGTGAAGATCCACAAGCTTCAAAAAACATTGACTAAAAAGAAATACCATGGAGCTGCTGTTGAATAAAACACAGTAATTAATGAATTTTGAATATAATAAAACCACAAAAAATAGCCCAGGAATTCTCTGTTCCCTGCTCAAAAACACCACACCATGGTACAGACATTAGGAGGTCTTTCCTATGAATGCAGTTTAATAGTAATTACGACAGTTGGAGGTTTGTCCTTGCTTTCTGTAATCCTCTGTGGTTCTGATGGAAAATGATTTGGAGCACCATGTTTTTTACCAGAAATATATTGACAAACTGAAAGCTGTATACAGAACAGCAAGAAAAAAAATATTGGGGACAGAGAAAAGAATGCATGAGAAATAGCTAAAATCGCTGAATGTATTCATTTTGATGCAACAACCCAGTAACAGATTTCAAACAACCAAAAGGCATTAGAACAGAGGCTGGAAGGTATCTCATATAGCATGAAGATGCACAACTGAGAGCCTTAGATGAAATTTAAAAAGGGAAAAATTATAATGAAAATCCAGAAAACTTTATAGTCAATAGCTCTATCAGAGCAGGAATAAATTCCTAATGTTGAAGCCTGTTGCTCTGGATATTTGCTGCCAAAAAGTGTGCAGCCTTTGCAGATGTAGCAGTCAATGAGTCTTTCTCCAGCTATAACTTGTCAGATTCTCTGGCATACTTGCGAATAAAATAAACTCCCAACAGTTTAAACAGTGCTTGAAGAGCCATCAGACTTGTCTTAACATGCCAACATTTTGAATGCAAATTTAACCCAGTTGCCACAGGAAGCTTAGTCATGAGGCCCCTCATTTGTGCTATTCAGCTCTCCCTAATATGCTGCAGTAGATAAAGCAGCTGGTAAAGCCTGTGGGTTTTCTGGGTGTATCTGGAGGTTTCCATGGTAACAAATGGGCAGCTTCAAAGAAAAGAGCCCTGAAACTCAAAGCTGATTTTGCTGAGTTTTTTAATACGATAAGAAAATTTTATTATTCTATGGTTGCATGACTATACACTTCTGGCCTTCTCCAGGATCACACAGAGAATGGAGGTCAACATTAGCACAATAACAGATTCTAAGTATTGTGTATATCAAAACAGAAGAGTGTTTCAAGTCCCTACACCTTTTTACTTGGAACTGGAAGGCAACGGAAATCATAGCACCTGTAGGGATTTCTAGCATCTTGGGGGAGCAAAGCACGGCTTCCCCAGGAAGATCCAGACTCACGAACTGCTGCAGTTCTGGTGACTGAGGCTCAGGCATGAGGCCAAGCAGTGGTGTTGGGCATCTGGTGAAATGATGGACACATGCCACTGCTCAGCCTGGGCTGCGTGGCCACAGGGAGCTGAGGCAGTCGGTTGCTGATGAAGGACGTGCCCTTGCCCTGGCCACAGTGCAGCACTGCCCGGCCTCTGAAAGCATCAGCCCTGGCTGGAAGGAGAAGCCTGCGGACCAGGGACAGGGGGGAGAAGCCAAAATAGCAAGCTTCATGCTCAGTGGGTCTGAAAAGCTCTGGTGCTTTTTAAAGCCTTCTTTATCTGTGCAACTGCCACAAGCATTTGAAGTCCTATTGACTGGTGGGAATCCCACCAGAGGTGTTTCTCAGGAGCTCATGTAGATAAGGATTTTTTTTTTCCGAAATGAAAGAAAAATCCCAAGCATTGTCATGCAAAAAGTAGGAGATTCAGCCTTCCCTGTGCTCAGGAGTTTTACAGTTTGTGCCCAAGCTTTTTGAAAATAATCTGTTGTTGCATTTGCCTTTCTTTGCCTCCTTATGGTATATCTGTGCTGGAGTCCCATTGCATCATCAGTCTTTCCAGACAAACAACTGGTGATCTGTGCCCTGTGAATTTGCAGCATTTGTTCCAGATCAGAAAAGCAGGGAGTATTGTTGTCAGAGTGGAAGCTAATAACAAACTGTTTGTACTGCTCCTTACACTGGCTTTGTAAAATTTGCCTTTCAGGGTTGCAAATCTCAGGTTGCTGCACAGGCCCTGGAAAACCACCACTATTGCTGCAAATATAAGATGCATCGTATGTATTTGTTCTGATCTGCAAATCAGAGGGGCAGATTTGATTGAGTTTATATCAGTGCTACCTGTCGACAATTAGCATAGACTGTCAGAGGCGTGTACAGAGCTAGACTGCTTTGTCGCTGATTAGAGGAGCTGAGCAGCATCTCTGGCCATACAGAGACGGCTGCTCAAAATGCTGTGTCAGTGGATCACAGGCCGCTTTCCACTCAGTCACTGCACAACCTTCCCTGGGGCAGGGAGCAGGACTGTTTCACATCTGCAGTTTGTCAGATGGAAACGAGCTTAAATCTGTTCTGGAAGAACTGAGGCGAGGCCTTTCTGTTTCTGCAACAGTTAGCATGTTTTCTCCACAGGGTTTGTGTTTGCTCAGAGAGGGCAGTATTTGCACTTCTTTTTTTCTGAAGAGCTGAAATTTGCTATTGTTCACTAAATGCAGAATATGCAGAATCTGAATACCTTTCAGAAATTATAACAGGAAAATTTTCTCTGCTATTTTTCAAAGGGCAACTGTTTGTTCCTAGGTCAGATTCTGCTAGTTTTATTTACATATGACTGCTCATGATTTCCCTGTTCTGTGAATCCCACCAAACCAGTGTTTTTTGTGTTCCCTCTGCTGGCTCTGCAGCAGCAGTTCACTAACAAGCACAGTCAGCAAGAGCTGTGCTCAGCAAAGGTGTCTTGCTATGAGACAACCTCTAGATTGTTGTTTAAAGCACACAGGATAATTTCATCTCCATGCAAAACTGTAAAAAAGAAAAAAAAAATGTTGGCTAAATGGAAAAAGAAGATAAAATTAGTACAAAAAGGATGTATTCGCAAAGTTGTAGGCATTTACAAATAAAATTGAAGGCTTTAAAAAAATAAAAGCTGCAAAAAATAATTATTCAGTGTCCTCTTCATCACATCTGGACAATGAGATTAAAGCATTTTGCAAAACAGGGGACATAAGCAAATTTCCCATCTTTAATGGCATGCACCACATTTGTCCCATCATTAGACATGATAAACCAATGAGAAAGAGAAAGCAAGGGGTAAAACCACTCTTTGTCATGCAGCTTCTCTTACACATTCACTGCAGTGTGGGATTTTTCAAAGCTGCACATGTGCCGACGGACACTGGCTGGTGGGCGAGAATTCTGGCTGCCTCTTCCTGAAGATTGAAAAGAAAAAGACACCCAGTGAGTGGTTATACACATGTGCACACATGGTGGCTATACCACTCAATAGGGTGCCTGTCCCTCACCTATGCCTTAGGGGCACTCTGGATTTTCCCATTTTTTCTCCCCTGGCTCATTGGGCCAGTCATCTCAACTTTCACACAGTCTTCTCCTTGGCTCCAGCTTGGTTTTATTTAAAATAGGTTCTCAAGGTGGTTTGTCCCTACTTCCTCGGCTGAGCCCTGATGCACTTTACATACCAGATGGCAAGGGCTGCTATGCATTTAGCTGTCAGTGTCACTTCTCCCTCGGTATTCTCAACACAGGTTGAAATGATGAAAAAGGAACAACTGCCTTGCACATCTTACTTACAAAAGCATCACCAAAAGGTTTTGTGGGTGGAGTTTTTAACATCTACTCAGCTCCTGCTTTTTCCCTGTGTCTCTTATTCCCGTAATCTGCTTTCCTATATGTTTCTCTTTTTTTCAGTTTTTAGCTCTACCTGAATAGTCACTAGCTTTCATTACATGTGATTTCACTGCATGTGCTTCTTTTTCATCCTGGTGACATTTGACGTATTGAGGTAGATGCGAAATGAAGGGTCTACTAGCCTCTAGTCTCTATCTGCAATGGTAATTCCAAAAGGAACTGCAGATTGCAGTTTTGGCCACAAATACAAGACAATTTCCACTTCATTTTTCTCCTCTTCCTTACCCTGTCGAGTGAATGCAAACTGTCATTTGTTCTTCCCAATATCAATAAAAACATATAAATACACATGCGTGCTTTGAAAAAAATCTCAGGTATTTTTGCACTGGAATGTATCAATGAATTTCTGTAAAAAAAAAAATATTGTCATTGTATTGCAAACAAAGTGGAGATCAAAATTCAGCATTTTCTCTCATTAAATGAACAATCATAGTACATGCTTGTCAGACTTCCATTTACCTCAAAACAACAGATTCATGGGTGGTATGTTCATGTGCAACGTATTCAGTACAGCTGCTAATGAGCCACACAAGCCATTTTTCTCACCACATACTGAAGCACAGGAGCACAGCGTGATGTACACAGAATACATGCATACCCCTTTTGGAGAGGTAGATGCCTTGAGATGACTTCTGAACTATTATGAATAAAACAAATAAGACATACTGCTGAGCAATTTTGCAAACCTACTCACTTTGAAGTTTCTAGAATAATTAAATGCTTTACCAGATGCAATGAGATCTCTGAGATCTGACAAGTTAAAGGCAGTCATAATTAGGAACCTAGCTACCACGGTCTCTCCTAAACCTTATTGAAGTTAGAGATTATTAAGCTTCTGATTAAACAGAAAATGCAACATTTCTACAGACCTCCAGCTTTCTTCATTATTGACAGAACAAGAGCTTTCTACTTTCTGTGCTTGCTTTGTTAAAAGTCAGAAATTAGTAGTTTATTCAGTCACAGGAGCTAATTTTACAAAACAAGTAGCAATGTGCAGTTGATTATCTGAGACAAAAATCCAGTTCTAAATGTATTTCATGCACATGCAGGGCTATATTAATAACAGAGGGCTCACAGCCATGGAGAGCCTTGCTCAAGGACCCTGGAAAAGGTGGAAGACTTTTGTTTCAGAGCACTGCTTGGGACCTGGGTCTTTCTCAGTCAACAGGCTTTACCAGCTATTGTCCCTCAGCTACTGCAGTCTGCTATTGCTTCTGGCTTACTTACTTGCATCCCTTCTTTCTCTCTGCTATGTTTTTTCTTATTCAGATATAGCCCTGGAGTCAGTTCAGAGCACTTTGCTCTACAAGCTTTGGGCATCTGTAGGTCTTGTTATGAAATCCTACTACATGAAAGGAAGAAAGAAGCCTGCTTCCCCAGGCAGTCCAAAATGCTTCCTAACATGTTCAAAACACAGTTTACTCTTTTCTTACTGTGCCTGTGGTTGTGCTCCTCGGTCAAAAACAAACACAGATATTACATGTAATACAGTATGCAACCCCCAAATGGCTCCCCAGGTTTGCGTTCTATGGGAGGCTGTTGTTAAAATACTGCCAAGCTCCATCAAAGCAGTGGTCTGCCTTTTGGTCAGGGTCAAGGGGGAACCTCATGTGGTGATACACAGCATGCACACTCTAGAAATCAGCTCTAAATCTCAAGGCTCATGCTTCAGTAAAATTTGGATTTGGTTTTACAGTGACTTTTGGATTTATAGTGTGATGGGGAGTGTAGTGCATGTGTTAATTATACTTCAGTGTATTTTGCAATTATCAAATAATTGTCAGCTGCGTAAATAATAATAAATGCCTTTGAAGCATTAAATTTGAAGTATCCTTGTAAGCTGGCTTTGTCTTCCTAGTAGTGTGTGCTAATACTGCAGAGCCCTGATCAGGATTAGTGCCCAGATCTTTGTACCTCACTTTTTTCCTTCTATTCTTAATTATGACAATGTATACTCTCTTCTTCTTCCCAGCCTCACAGGCAGTGATGGAACTTCACATGTATTTGTCTGGTTACCAAAAAATTAGATAGCCTGCCCATCTTTACAACATAAGGATTAATGGGTCGTTTTTGAGGCAGTCTTCTCAAGGGTAATTCCTGCTGAGTTAAAGATGGTTATTTGTATCCTGAGCCCCGAGGCAGGATGGTTCTTCTGTGCGTTTGAACGAGGAGTTGGCATACCATCATGAAAGTGTCTGAACTGCTTTCTAACAAGCCCCTGGGTGCAGTGACAGGGAGTCTGGCAGAGGAAGCAGGGTGGCAGTGCAGAGGGTTCTGAAGGAAGTGGATTAATTGCTTTACTTTATGTCCTTTGAAGCAGAAAAATGCCTCTAGCCAGTCGTTCAGCACTCAGGGTAGGTAACAGGCCTGTTGAAATCTGCAGCGAGGAATATAAAGGATCTGAGGGAAGAGTCACCCTTGCCACTATTTTTTCTCTTAAGTGTAAATGAATCATCCCATGAGGCAAAAAGCTGTGTCAGAGTTGTAGGAAAGTGTAAATTGCTATCTGTAATGCTTTATATCTGGACAGCTATGAAACAAGAAACATTCACCTTCTGATCTGGAATTACTCTCTCTGCTCATCCAGACTCCCCAGACAGACACAAATTGAATGAATCTGTCTGGCATCCAAGATAACTGAAGCACAGGACACTGTGTTACCTACCATCTGAAGCCACAGTCAGAGATCCTCCACAGTAGATGCTGTCCAAGCTGTAAGAAAAGCTTTCACTTTTCCCACAGTTGAAAACATACAGAAAAGCAGAGCCCCAGGTTTTATACAATCTAATCTGAAACAACTGACCATCCATAAAATAAGGAAGAAAGCAAGGCAGGGAGGAAATTCAAGAGAAGTGGTGATGGCATCATGCTGGTACTTACAGTGGAAGTCCTGAATTATTCCCTAGTTTTTAAGAACTTACACATAACCCCTAGCTTTCATACAGGAAAGGAAGAAGTCTTGTGCCCTGGACACACTGCCATCACATCCTAGAGGAGTTCCTGCTCCAGCACTCGGACTGACTGCCCTCCCCACTCCCAAGGGACAGCTCAGCAAAGCCACAAACCTTCTAGGCTGCTTTTCACCTCCCCGAACCAATCTGCAAGGTGACTGTGGGTGTAAACACACTTTGTCTATAGAATAAGAGCAATATAGTGCTCAAATAAATGTTCCTCCCAAATCCTCTTGCCTCTCTAAATCTAGCATCTTCCAAGGCAGCAGCATCTTCATCTTCTCATGTTTGTGTCCTTGAAAGGTCATGTTTCATGTGTGGTTGTCATGGCAGGATCAAAAGATATCTACATAAAAGAAGGAAGGCCATGTCCCTTTCCTGAAGAAGGAGCTGAATTTTCAGTATCTTTTCTATCAGCCAGGATCTGATAGAAGATTTCTGCAATAGATGAAGAAGAAGATGGACAGGTTTTTGGGAAGATGGACAGGTTTTTAGTACAAATTCATTTTTAAAACACAAGACAAACTAAGTGATGGTTAGAAATAATTGGTCTGAGATTTAACTTAATTATGCTAATCAATGGTGCGGTGGCAGCTTTTGGACAGAAATGAATTGCTTGGAGCTGTGGAGTACAAGCAAGTAGGAAGGAAGTTATAGGGTCATTCACCCTTGCCAAGCAGTGTGAGACATATGAATAATTATCACCCATGAAGAGCTGCAGAGCAGGAGGTATTTCACAACACACCATATCTGTTGAAGTGTGAGCATCTGCCAAAGAGGGCAGAGGGGTCACAGTCACCAAGGAGAACATAGTCCCAGCAGGATGCCCTGAAAGAGCCAGCGCTGAGCTGCATGGTGGAGACAGAGCTGAGGCTGCAGCTCAGGTCACTATGAGCCAGCAAGAGCCAGCTGTGTGCCCAGGGGAGTGTCGGCTGCTCTCTCCTGCCACTCCACCCATTCCTTGTCCCCACACAACCCTCAGTGCCATTGCTCAGCCAGCTGGCAGGGAATGACAGGGACAACTAATCTGGGTCACAGCTAAACCAGAAAAATAAAGGGAAAGAAAATACTATCGGTTTCCTACTCTGGTTCACAGCATGATTATCCAGACTCTTGTCCCTGCATAAGTGAAGGGACAGCACAGGGTAAAAGAAGGCTTTGGGCATCATTTCTGGTTTAGGGTAGCTTAAAGCTTTTCTAGATTTACAGGCTATGATAGCCTAAAGTAACTGCAGGCAAATCTCTTGGCTGTCCAGGACGGTGACAGGAAAGATTTTTGAGATAATTTGTATAACCCTAAGGATTAAGAAATGTGTGTAATTTAGGTTTCAGAGAATACAAGGAAGTAGAGGAAGGACTGCTTACTAACTAAGGAGTACAGCATTCTCTGGGGCCACACTCCACAGGACCTTTACTGTCCACACGCAAGCTCCCCCTGCATCCTGTGAGCCCATGCTGGACACAGCCAAGCTCCCAAGGGAGCCACCGGGCTGTACCTGCCCTCTGATGGCATTAACCTGTCCCTCTGGCAGGAAAGCTGGAGCAGTGTAGGTTATAGCTCCGGCTGGCCCAGCCCTCACAGCCCACGGCTGGGCTCAGTAGGATGACCACCATCCCCACATTTCATCTGCATGCTGGGCATTTTTTGCGGTTGCCTGTGCTTTCAAGTATAACCCCTTGTCAGTCTGCTCAAGGTAGATAATCCCTCCTCCGTGGGAGCTTACAGACTCCTGGATTTGCTTTTTTGGTGTTCGTTTGGGGGTATTTTGCTGCTGGCTGGTTAGTTATCTGGTTTGGGGAGCCTTAGGATGCAAAAAAAATGAGTAACATGGAATAAGTCCAAATTTCCCAAAAACATTTAATCTGGGAATGCAAGGCTTGCAAGGCAGCCAAAACAGGCTGAACTGAACCATCTGAAATGATCTAGCTTGTGCCATGAAAACAAATGTCCAGAAGACAACATGAAAAAAAAGAATCCATGGAAGTACAGGGGAAGACTAATTAGAACTTGAAGTAAGAAAATAGCAAGAACAGACATCCCTGGCTTGAACACACTAAGGTTGAGGAAAGATGCATAGTGCTGGGTAAAGAAAAGGGGGAAATGCTAGCTAGAAGGTGTCTTGCAGACAGGCATTTAAACTGAGCCTGTGATTCTCTAGGGGTACCTGAGACTGAGCAAACTGAAACTACAAACACCAGCAAACCACCTGCTAGTGAGGAGCTGCTAGAATCAGATTGGGAGCACTTGTTTTTCTAGAGTTTAAGATCAGCTTTGACATCTCTAGCTGTGGTGCTGCAACACAGCTGAGCTAATTTAATGATTTGCTGCTGAAAGGCACAACTCTTGCCCTTGTTACCCAAACCAGGAGCAGCAGGGATGTGTTCACTGGTGCTGATATTCATGTTTATCTGACCTTGAGATCTGGCTCAAGGACAATCCTGGAGACAATAACTCACTTTTTGCCTTCTATCCTCTGCCCCCCAACCCGTAAGGCTAATTTTGCAGGGTTGAAAGAAAACAACATCCTGCATGCACAAAAGAAGAACCACAGAGCAGAGAAGAGGAAACAGCTTAAGAAAAGATAACTGAAACAGTAAGCCTGAAATGGTAAATTGTCTATAATGAAGTAATGAGAAACCTGGAGCTTTTAGCTTTCAAGTGGGCTTTAAAGTGACAAATTGTGTGACTACTTCTAGCCTGCACAATTGTTTGCTGTTTACAGTGATAATGCCTTTTAACCTATGCTTGTCAGGTGTGGGAGGCTGAATGCCAGAGCACATATATGCTCTGAAGAATTAGCTGACTTGTTATTTCAAAATTAAATAGTCTTTAACAACTTCAATGTGGAGGCAGATGTTCTATCAGTAAAATATACTTTCCTTTTCAACCCACACTTAAAGTGTCTTCCTCGATTCCTTCGGCATAGCAGAGAACATACCCTGGTCATTAGCCATGATTATTAGTGACTCTTCGACAGTGGATATCTTCTGTGTGGACATTAAATCTGTCAAAACCTTTGTTCTGCAGACTTCCAGACATGGGTCTGGAAATCCCAAACAAAGATCTGGTGATGCTGATTTTGCCCATTCAGAGTCCTTGAGGCACAGAGCTAATTGGGACAACAGAGGAGAACATGGTCAGATCTCTGCTGTGGCTGTGAATGGTACTCCGTGCATTTGGGACAGATGGAAAATAGTATCATAAAACAGGTGAAAAAAAACCTCACATTAAACCATACTAGCTAAAAAAGAAACAATAACCAAAAATACAGTCAAGAAGGAACTGAAGATAGACATTCCTCACTGTTTGCCTTATAAACTCTTAAATCACCACAGACAAAAATAAAGATAAAAAAGAAAGTTGCTCCATTAGGAACATCCGTGGGACAAGCATTTAGCAAAGACTACATTCAAATTTTGAACTAAGCAGTGCACCAGAAATTAACCTCTGCTTTGCCACATATCAGCACCAGTCTGTGCATCTTCTCTCTTCTGTGAAAGTAATGTGAAGCATGTAAAAAATCAGGATGGTGTTAAATGCTATATGAGGTAGTACAGGTGTTTGCAAATGAATGTGTCTGACTTTTGGAGTGGCTTAAGAAAAATGGGCTTCTGCAGGTGCCTGGCTACTGTGTGTTCTGTCTGGGTAATAACCAAAAGTCAGCTGCTGCTGACCATAATGCACAAATGTGTGTAGGCTCTGATCTCACAAGGGCTGGTGCTATCAGAAGTGATTCACACTGTTGCAGCATATGTAAGCTAAAACTGCTTGACTTTGTTTCCAAAGTTTAGTAAAACTCCCATTGTCAAAAATACTCCCAGCTCTGGGAATACAAATACTGGGTGGGAGCTAACCTGAGCTACCACTGGTAAGAAGGATAGGAAAGACCCATGGAGAACATTCCAAATTTACACTGATGATATAAGTCAGCATAGTTCAGGTTTTGTGCCTTGGTGACAGCAGGCATCATCCTGACAAATTTGCTTTGAAACACATTTACTGATCAACTGAAAAGAGCAATGTGCGGGCCTATTCCCACATCAAAAAAAAAAAAAAAAGTATGTGTAAGTGTCATCCACCAAGGGTTTTGAAGATATTTTTTAAATGACGCACAGAACAACACTGAACTAACACTGCATAATCAGAGTAAAACCCTGCTCAGACGATTAAATTTTTAACAGAGTGGAAAAACAGACATGTCTAAGGGCCCTTAACAGAGATTGACCATCTTCTCTCCCTGGGGCTATGATCTGCCTATGAATTACAGAGTGTTTCTAAAAATCAGGTGCTCTATCAGCGTGTGTTTGCAGTGTCTGCAGTTTAGATCACAGTGGTTTATTATGTGGGGCATCCCTGAGCAAGGAAAGTGCTCTTCTCGGGCTCTTATGTGCTTGTGTGTCCCTAAGCATGAAAAAGAATTAAATAAATTAGCAGTAGCTTTGCATTTCACACTAGGAACTTTGCAATGAATTGCTGGGATGAATCAAGAATATTTGTCAGGCTATGTCTTAACTTGAGGAAAAAACAAACCTCTGTATTAACAATATATAGATGTGCTTGTGTTGTGTTATGGCCTTATCCTTATCTAGAGAATATCAGAGGTCCATGTGATATCCTTCAGTACTCACATTTTTGTTCACTTCTAAATTAGCTCAAAGATGTATGAGATCACAAGATGGCTGAGAGATCCCTGCAGAATAAACAGTTGTAGAATATCTTCTGTGCTCATTCTAGCAAGTATTTGTACACAAATTATCATGTGTTCATGAAATATCACAGCTTTATTTGCTTCTGCTGAGGGGAGGTGAATAACTGAGGCACAGAGCTGAAACATTTTGCCTTTGAGGACAGGAAGGAGGTAAAATGCAATGTCTTAAGAAGTCTTAAAGTAGCCTCTAGGAAACTCGTATTTTAGTTCTTTATTGTATTTCCATTTTAAAATGCTGAATTAAATAAGTAAATGGTTGTTACACGTTTTTAAATGATACTTCAGACGACCTCCCCTAAACATGGGTTGGTGTTTGTTCTCTTTTCCTAAATATGTGCTTATGAGAGTTGGAGTCTGACTTCTATGTGTAATATAGGGAAATACCAAGGTTTTTAGGTGCTTATCTGGATGCAGTCTTCAACACCTATTGATTGATCTGACATTCTTAAAAGGAGAAGATTTCTTCCTTATTTTTCTCACAGAGAGAATTCTAACTGAAACAACATGAGATTACAGTGCTAAGCAGATAAACATCTTTTGTTTATACCTACATGTAAACACAATTTTTGTATCGCTCTGCTGAGTTGGTGGATTTTTGTAGCATCCTAACAAGATTGTTGTGGCTACATTTCAAAATAAAAATGTAATAAATAATATATAAAAATACAAGGAAATGTAATAAGTCATCCAGTCAAGCAAGAAATTAAATTACAAGTGCTGTCTTTATTCCTGTGTTTTATGCCAAGAAAGATACTAGCATTCCCAAGGATTTCTGTACCACTGCCTTTGCTTCCTTTTGGTCAAGAAGCAGAGATTGTGGTACATAAGCTGTAAAGCTCCCCCCGATATAGTTGAGATTCATTACTGCCTGGTGCTACAGCAGTGCCTGTAAGTAAAACAACATTTTGTGATTCAGCATCTCCAGAGAAGCTAAGCTCTCCAGAATTCCTTTGGTAGGAATCAGGCTTCACTCAGAGACCGTTCCTTGGGTTTACGTCCTGTCAAAATCCCCTGGGAGAGTGGAGTCGTGAAGATCCATGAAAATCAAGTGACAAAACATCCCTGGGTTTGGAACTTCTGAGAAAGGGAGGAAATTACATAAACCTTACACAACAGCCCTTTCACCTAAAGGGACCATCCAAATAAAACGTGGCTCTCACTGGTGACAAAAAAAGCTGAAGTCTGGATGGAAGCCCAGGGTACTAGTACTGTGCCCAGTAAACTAATTCAACATAACCAGTTTTTTTTTTTCTGAGGGGGTTTTATCCCCACTGATCACATTGGGAAGCCACTGCAGAACCTCATTGCTTTTTTTATTTGCTTCTTTTAAATGTAGTCTCGGGCAGCCCCTGACCACAGGAGGAAACCCAGAGGAATAAGCCTAAACTGCCACTGTGGTTAATGACAATCATCCCAATCATCCCAGTCATACTGCATATCTGTCCCCTCTTCTTCTCCTCCGCTTGCATTAGGAGCGACGTGTTGTTGGTTATGTATGTGCTGGGACTCCCTTTAGCTGGGATAATCTGCAAAGAAAATTTGCAGTGACTTCTGCAACCTTGCCCCTTATTTCTCATTAGAAGGAAAAAATAAACTCTCTCCAGACTGGTTCTATTGCACATATATACACAGCTGTGCAATTTGGTATATAATTTGGTGTATACATTTGCCATGTCTGGTTGATAAATATATATGATTAAAAAACTGGAAAGAATGTACATGTGAAAGTAACATCTCAGAGTTATTTATCACCTGTTCTGTGCTTTTTTGGTGCATGGGACAGAACTACATCGTATCTATTAAAGGAAATGCAAATTCAAGGTTACAGAGGAGAATATTAGATATAATTACATAGCTAAAATTTAAAGGACAACCCTGCAGCAGGACTAGAAGAGATTGCTATTGGATTGTTACGTTTCAGACACCATTATTTTGTGGTTTTTTCCAATTTTTTAGTATCAATTGTAAGAGTCGCTTCAGAAACATGTAACTGTCTTCTGGGAGTTTTAAATATTCATTTAAATCAATATACTGACAGGGACTGAACAGCTTGACTGAGTTTGTTGAATCTTCTTATTGGAAATTCACATCACATACAAGAGAGAACTGGGTAAGAGCTGTTATCTGTCACAGTACTATGTGTCCACAAATTCATTAATGGTCTAAGCCCAGTAAATCACCCAGCAAAGCCAGCAAGCATACCAACTGCTGCGAGAGAGGTGTTTGGCATTAAAACCTCCAACTATCTTTGTAAGCACACAAGATGCTTTCCCAAAAAGTCACTGCAACCTCAGAAAAGGGTGAAGGAGTACACTGCATACAGAATCTAGGCAAATGGCAGGGAGGGCTGCGATGGGGAGATGAGTTGGGCCAGACTAGGGTGCCACTAGTCTCCCCTGTGACAGCCGTGGCACTAGGGAATCACACTGGAGCTGCCACTTCTCCATCTATACTGTGAAGGAAGCAGACTCCTCCATGGTGTGCCCTGGGTGGGATGTAGCAGTGAACCAAGTGCCCTGTGGTTGTGGAGCCCTGTGCCTTGACGTGGAGATGGGACTCACACAGCCAGGGACCAGCACTGTGCCTTGCGCCCTAGTCTAATAAGTCTAATAATTTTTCCCACTTTGTTTTGTTTGTTTTTTGTTGTTTGTTTTTTGTTTGTTTGTGGTTTTTTTGTTCGTTTGTTTGTTTGTTTTTGGGTTTTTGTTTGGTTTTTTTTTTGGGGGTGGTGGTGGTGGTTGTTGTTGTTGTTTAATTTTATTTTTGTTATTATTTCCCACTTGTAGGAGCTTACAACCTCTCTGCTGTTTCAAAACTCTCTTCCATAATATGCCTTGACCCTCGGGGTAAGCCTCAGCAGGATGGTTGTGCAGGCCCAGCAAGTTTAAAAACCTTCCTTAAATGCCTTGGAACTTCATAAAATTGGAATCTGTAATCGTAAAAATAAAGGGGTTTCCTATTGTGTACGCAATACTACTACAGGGCATGAGAAATTTACCCACTGTGTCAATTTTCTAAATTGCAAAGCAAGCTAGCCTACCATTTCCTATTAGATTCAGCGGTTGTCTCTGTACTGGTTTGGCAGTGCTGTAAGAAGATAAAACTATACCAGATATTAATCTGTACAGCAAGCATTTAAAGATAATTCTTACATGCTGCAGGCTAGATGACACAATTTAGGACCAAAGAAAACAGTTAAACATATTGTGGACTTCTCAGATTAGGCAGGAGTTTAGCAATATATTATCTTTCATAGGCAAAGGTACAATGGTGAGCAGTTATTATTAATCCTCCTTGCACTTTCCACTTTATCTTCTTGTTTCAGATCTTTTGATGCATTTCAGCTAGACACAGTGAAATATTCCCTGTGCGGCTGTGCCAGGTTGAGACTGGTTTTGTTTGATTTCACATACTTTAGCCTGCAGAGGTCAGGACAAAAGTCGTTGCTTCACTTACATTAAAAGTGTTTTCATGTCTTCTGTTCACACTTCTATCCCCTCCCCACTTGCATCCATAACCTCCTGCTTAAAGATAGCATATTGACTGCATGGAGTAGTAATGGGAGAGCGAGAAGAGGGAATACTTCTGAGCACCTCTTCCTATGACAAGGCACTCAAGTTAGATAAAGTGAGGGACTGTAAAAGATCTGCATTTGTATGACTGCAACTGAACATGCTGTAACATTTACTCTCTGTTTCTGGAAGCTCCAGCTCTTGCCATGCTGCACTGTGCGTTTGTCTCCTCCCACCACCACGAAAAAACAGTGAAACAAAATGTCCTGCCTTCTGGAGGTACTTATGGTGATTCCCCTTGCTGCAAGTCTGTGGGAGGCTTTGAAAATGAAAGAGCTGAGGAGCCCAAAAGCTTTTGTGGACTGTGAGTCGCCAAGTGAAATGAGTCCCAGAAAAACACGACATGTCAGCACAGCTTGCTCAAGATGAAATGGCAACTCAGCAAGTCAGTTTAAGAAGAAAGAGTAACTTAAGAACACCTGGAGATAATTTTATAACTAGCAGGAGAAAAAAGCAGATAGTTCCCTAAGACCTGATAAGGGAACAGGTATGTGTTACTAGAGGTAACTGAAAAACCTGATTCCCAGTTAAAAAATGCATGTAGGGACCCAGTGCAGAGGGAGAGAGGATGAAGAACAGGAACAGACTCTTGTAAAGGAAGCAGGCAGAACCCACTAGGGGATGCTGGGTTATGTGAAACTTTTTACTTGAAAAAAAAATAAAGCTATTTTGAGACATCCTTGGTCCAGATGACTGCATGGACACTACTTAGAGTGGATGCCTGTGAGAACAGTCTAGAGGCATGGACTGCCAAAGTATGATAAAAAGATAAATAAAAAGTATATGTTTGAAAATATTTTAAAACAGTCATTCATTTCTGAGGGAAGACAGCTGGAGGAAACATAAATGAATACAAATATATTAAAATTACACGGGAAGAAGCAGGTGGTTTATGCATTCATGTGGAGTCCTGGTCACTCACTGAGTCTTGCTAGTTGACCTTCCTATCAGCTCAGATTTTGCTACACAGCTTATGTTGACAACTAAATCCTTACTTATTCTGATTCAAAATGCACTAAAATGGTGTCCAGACCTGGGGCCTCAACTATAAATTTAAAATAATTTATACTTTTTTGAGGCAGCAGCTAAGCATCACCATCAAACCTGGAGCCAATTACCTAAAGATGCACAACAAACTCACCCCCTGTGGTCCCCTCTGCAATACTGATACTTTTCATGCCACTGCAGCCCACAAGAAGTGTGGGAGAAGAGGTAAGCCTTTCTCTGTGGCTCAAGCTTTATTTGAAGTGAGTCTGTGGACTATAAAAAAGTAACACGACAGACCTGCAGGCCACAGGCCTGGCTCCAGCCTCCTACACATCGAGTAAGGTCCAAGTAGTAGCTGGAGAAAGTTTTTCCTGAACCTTCCTCAAGATCAGCAAGATCTTCAGTGTCACTGGTTCTATTTTCTACATGTAGTACAGAAAGGAGCATTGCTTCCTCAGGGAAGCAATCACACAGGCACTGTACAAGAGTGCTACTCTTCAAGGTGATCGAGCCTCATACACTGAAGTAACATTATGGTCAAGAACAAGGCTAATGATCACAGCAAGATCCCTATCCAAAAGTTGCAATCTCACATCTGGGGAAAAAGAAAAACAAAACATAATTAAAAAGGCTCTCCTAAAAAATGCTGCTGTCATCATCCTGTAAGAGCTAGGATCTCATAATGTCATCAAGCAGCAAATTAAAACAATATATGTCCCCACAAAGCTTCAATAAAAGCAGAAGATATCAGTCTCTCCAGATGGAGCTGCTCCATTTTTTATAAATATTTAAATATTCATTTGACAAGAGGGTGAGACTGACAACAGCTCCGTACTGAAGACACTCGCAAGGGATCTCAGACCCAGATTCAAGTTCTATCACAGAAAAATACAAAGTATTTCTCTAGGGTTTGCATCAGGATTTTTTTTTTCTGTTCCAGGACACATTTCTGTTCAAGAAGACAAAGGAGGAGACTTGCCCTGGAGCTCGCTTATAGGGTGTTCACCTGGGAAGTGAAGGTGATGCTTGTAACTTGAGTGCCTTAACTAATGGCTGTTGGAGTAAAGTTCCCTCACACTTTCCCAATGCCTTCATCCCTTCCTGGGAAAAAAAGAAAGTCTCTCTGGCTCTGAAAGGATCCCTGCTATCAAAGACCAGTTTTGAGAAGTTAGAATTTTCTGATGGAAAACATATTCCACTGGAAAGTTCCTGACCAGCTTTATTTAAAACAATGCTGCCTGTAATTGCACATAGTTTAATTCAACAAAGCAAGAGAGTTCAAACCCTCCTGGTTGCACACAGCATCTTTAGAATGCAACAGATCAGTAAAGGCAGCGCACTGGTTACTTAAGCGAAGAGCGATGTTACTAAACAGTTTATTTTCATTGAAACTCTTCGTAATGCAATTGGGACAGACATTTTTCAAGAGGATTTTCTAGCCTCTGTATCAACACCAGATGTAGCTGAAGGTTTTGAACTGACTAATATATGCTGTGTTAATAGACTTCCTTGGGTAATTCTTTTGCTCTTATTTAGGAAGGAAAAAGGAAGAGTGGTTTGGCTTGCTCTAGTCCCCAAGCTATACTAGTTAAACTAAGAGTACAACCTTGCATGTGAGTGCTTTATCAAGGCTTATTATATGTTTGACTTGTCCTTGTAAATGTAAATTAGTTTCCATTTTTAAAATTAACTCAATTTAACTCTATATCTGCACACCAATTTAATTTAGATGGATGCCACTTTTCTATTTAGGAATTGGAATTCACTAGATTAGCAGAGGAGAGGTTTGATGCAGACAGGAAAAGAGACATGAAAATTGAAAAGTTGAAAAACAAAAACAAACTAGGAAGAGAGAGAAGAAATAACAAGAAAATGGATGTAAAGTTGTTGTAAGACAGCTGGAAAGCTGTCTCCAGAAGCTTCACATTTCTTTCGAGTGAAGCTCTGCTGACCACTTGCAGACAGAAAAATGTGGCTGTAGGGAGGGACAATTACAGAATCAAGAAGCAGAGCAACAGCCTCAGGGACCTGAATTGCTGAAAAAAATGGCAAATAAATCCCAGATTTTGATAGAAAATGAAAAAAACAAACAAACAAACAAAACCAGCCACATTTTAAATCAGCCTGGAGGCCATTCCTGTGGGCATTATACATGATCCAGTCCTTTCAAGTCCTGTTTCAGGAAGGACCTGACTACATATTTAAGTTATCTAGGGGCTTCAAAGGCTCCAGCAAATTCTACTTTTTCCTTCTTGGTTTCCTCAGTGAATCACACTTCTTTTTCTGTGTCAGTGCAGTGTCCTTACAAACTTTGCAATGAACTCTGCTAGGAGCTCAAATACCCTCAAAATCCCTGAAATTACTTTTTGCACTGTTTGGTGACTTTATTTCCAAAGCTGCATGTTTGTATACTACACAGCTTTCAGTTCTTCATGCCCATGTACAGAGAGGTTTGCTGTCCTTCTCCATCAGTCAGCCTGGCACACCTCCATATCTCTGCTGGTTTAGGTGAAGAACATAGTGGTGACTGCACAAGAGGTTTAGGTCAGAGGTTTGGATTTTGCTGTGTAAAAGATCTGGAGGCTTAACTTCAGACAAAAAAGCATCTTAACTAGGTGTTGAGCTTTTAGTTTAGAAGAGTGCCTTAAAATTCTGGAGGGCTTTTTCACTTCGTACCACTGAAACAGGTTTAACAGAGAAGTTAAGAAACAAGTTGTTAAAAAGCTCAGGTAAGTCCTGTTCTTTTTCTTTTAAGGTGACAATGCTGAGGGGAAGCTCGTTTTTTGAACAGGATGAAATATTTTCTCATATTATGAACTCTATTCTAAACATATTGCATTTGAACCTTTAAAATACCTTTTTTGTGTGTGAAAGTAGAACAGTAAGCATAACAAAGAACTAGTTACTAAGTTTCTCATGATCTAATTACTCATTAGTCCTTTTTATTTTGAGACATCATCTTAAAGATACCAACAGCATTAACCAAAGACTATGCTGCAGAGACAACACACTACTTTCTGACAGACATGTAAGACCCCATCCAACCTCCATAGAGTCAGAGGAAGGTGGATCAGTCTCCAGCTTGCTATTTGCATGGAATTTAAGCTTTTGACCTACAGAGAATTTTGGCCATCTCACTGCATGGGGGGCTTCCAGGGCTGCCTGCCACTCCCAGCTCCCTCTCCACTGAACTCAGGAACTGGCAGCCTTATCGTGGCCTCCATGGTACACAGAGCTGTATAGTTGGGTTACTTATGTCTCCATTCCTTTATCTTTCCACCTGCTGTCTGACAACAAAATGAAAACTATTGAAGCAGCACAAAGGCAAAGTTTATCACAGTGTGAGTTTTCTATGCTATTACCTCTATCCTTATCCCTTCCATCTCTAGGTTCTTATGCAAACTGAATCAAAACCAACTCGAGTGACTCAGAAACCTACAGATCCCATATAGCTGGAAATTATCTTAATTCTATTAGGAACCTCAGAAATGTAGACTTCAGTGGTTATTTTTTTGTTGATTTTTTTAATTGGGACAAAAGTAATCTAAGCTCAAGCCTAGCCCTGTGGTGCTTCTTTAAAGATTAAAAAGCAATAAGATAATAAAGAATGCAAATGTTCAGACAGCTGATCACAGGGAGATGCTGTTTGAAGTAACAGTTCTCTCTCCCCCTCTGCTCCAGCTGGGTTGCTTTTAATTATTAGCAAGGAAAACAACAGGTTCAACAGATGTGGCTGCAAGTTCATTTTCACCACCAGTTGACTTCTGCAACTTTCGCAGCAACACTGTGTTTGAGAACATGGACAAGTTTACACTAACGATGACTAAGAGTATTGCTCATAACTCTGAATATTAAATAGAGCACAGGGATAATATGAAGGGCACTTTTGGATCACAATCATGAGGACTGTCACAAAACACTACCTTAAAAACTAATGTTCAATCCTTAGCTTTCACACACACATTCCAGTGGCCTTAGACAAGTACACGTGATTTACAACCACTCAGGCATAGATTTCTACTCCGCTTTTCCAAAAGGCTACAATAGCACCTCAGTTTGAACATAATGGAGAGCAACTGAACATAGGGGGCCTGAGATCGCCCCCACATGCATGGAGAGATGGGAGAATCTGCCAGTGGAGCTTTGTTGCTCTGCCACTGCCTGACCTGTCCCAGAGGCAGAGGGAGTTGTGTACAGGGCTGCCTTTAGAGCAGGAGAGAAATTAAGAAGCAACATGTCAATATCCATCTGAGGCTTAGATCTAAAGGACCATTTCCACCTCTTCTACTACATGTGAGATGAAAAACTGTTACGTACCTTACTATTCAGCAGACTACGGTCAACCAAGAGAGGGTGGCAAAGAGAGGGACATAAACAGACAGATGTGTACCTGCAGTCAATAACTTACTTTGGGTTTCCGGCCCCTGGCTTCTTTCTTCGGAATATGTTGAGGAAAGTGTTGGACTTGCAAGGTGCCTTGCCATCCCCGACATGCATACGCACCACATCTGAGGTGGTGAAGGCACTGCGGACGTTCCTCTCAGGCTTGGCTATGATGATGTACATCTTAGGAGTGAACATGCACCCCAGTGCCACTGTCACGCTCAGACTCACTGCAAAACAGGTGGTGATGATCTTGTAGTTGCTCCCAAAATAGATAGGCACAAAGGCCAGCCAGATGATACAAGTGGTGTACATGGTGAATGCAATGTACTTGGCCTCATTGAAATTGGCAGGCACATTGCGAGTCTTGAAGGCATAGTATGTGCAGCTCATGATGAGGAGTCCATTGTAGCCCACGGGAGCCACGACGCCTAGGTTGCTGGTGTTGCAGATAAGGTAAACTTCCTTAATGCTGGGGTAGGAGAGGATGGGCATCGGGGGCTCCAGGATGATCAGTGTGATCACCAGTGTCAACTGCACACTGATCAAAATGGATGCAATGACCACTTGGGCCCATGCACTCATGAAACGCGGCTTGCGGGTACAGATCTTCTTTTTGCTGCCTGCCAGGATGCGAGCAATACGGTTGGTTTTGGTCACAAGGGCAGAGTAGCACATGGCAGAGGAGAGACCCACCAGAAGGCGCTGGAGGTAGCAGGATGTCGTGGTGGGTTTAGCTATAAGGGTGAAAGGGCAGACATAACCCAGAAAGATACCAGCAAGGATAATGTAGCAGAGCTCCCGGCTGGAGGATTTGACAACAGGGGTGTCCCTGTAGAGCACAAAGATAAGGGTGACAAACATGGTGACCAGGATCCCCAGGCAGGAAAAGACCACGGCCACAATAGACTCTATATTGCTCCATTGGAGATACTTTACAGGGATGGGTTCGCAGCCTGCAGTGTACAGAAAAGAAACACAGTGTTAGAAAGGATTACTGCTTGAAGAAAGAACTTTTTGCTTCTGGCTCCCAGTATAATCCAAACATTAGCTTATGCCTATGCGCAAACTATTTTACAAAGGAGTGAACTGCAGCATGGAAAATTTGGTTGAAATCTGTTCAAAATAAAGCCATCAGTTTTAGGTTGTCCCAAACATTTGCTCATGATGCTACAAAAGGAAATGAGATTTGGAAATTATTTCCTAATTTTTCTTGAGGTACCTGCTGACCAGCCCAGCATACCAAATGCAGAGCTGGGAACAGAATCCAGAAAAACTCAGCACCATTCCTTCATTTCAGCAGGGAAAGGATTACTACAAATCAGACTATGTAACATTTTGAACTCCTCAGGCTAACTTATTTTAATCTTCATCAAAATCACTATAGCTTGACCCATGACATTTTTGTGAGGGTGATTTCACAAATAATAGAAATTACTTAGAGATATGTGGGCAAGAAAACAGTAATGAATCCATTTGTGATGGAACTACACCACAGATACTGTAGCTTTTTAGTTAATTTCTGCTATTTTTCCCTTAACATTACCTTATTCTCATTTTTTCAAAACTTCTGCTCATTGTTTTTTCACTAAATAATGCAATTTAATTTTTATGCAAAAGTCAAACCCACAAAATATGCATGCCTTCAAAAAACAACTGCAAAAGCTCTTTTTTGTAATTAGTACAGATGTGCAAACATAGGTATCATCTGAGATAATTGTGCTGTCCCACACTAAAGCTAAAGGATCCTCTGGCTACCCTGTTCACTGTTTTGAAGAGGTAATATCAGCAACAACCATTGGAGAAAAAAAAAAAACAGAAAACCTCCATGTTAATAGGATGTTATGGCTGTGAAGCTGAGTTACTGAAAATCTTCATTCTGGCATTTCCTAAATTCTGTTCTTGACTGAATAATGCCAAAATGCTTTTAACATGGTTCTGTATCCCAAGGTAAGTATCCATGGCCACTTCTGCTTCTAGTTTCTGTCCTCCTTCAGTTTCCCTTAGCCCCAGGTCACCTTTTGTGCTTTTCCCCCACCTCTCAAGTATCTTTCCTCCCAGTCTCTCACCATCCCCATCTCAATTCCCCTTCCAGTTCAGTTTTCTAGGCAGTCACCTTTTCCCCCGGTGTCTCCATTACAGACACTGCTGGCCCAGCTTTTCACGTCCTGGACCAGCTGCTCATCACCTTTGCCTGTATGGATGGCTGGATGCAGCTAAGAAGAGCAGGGAAAAGGCGGTGATATTGCTGAGAATATAAGAAAGGTGTTTTTCCCCTCTCAGTTTTGCTGCTAAATCTTAGCAAGAACCCTGATATTGTGATGAGCAAAAGTAATGCTCAGACTCATCCTCCTCAGTATGGATTATATCTGCAGCAACTAACCTCTCTGAACTAAAAACTTCTGAGGCCCACAGTTTTTCTCAATTTATATGCATCTTCCACAGGGTAACAGAAAATTACCAATTGATACCTCTACCAAAATGTTAAGTCCTTCTTTCCAAGTATAGGAGACGTAAGCAGACACATGGATCCGGGTTGAACAGTATTACTGTAACCTGGGGCAGAGTCCTGACATGGAAAATTTCTGGTCAAAATTTTAATGTCTGCCAATGTCATATGAACTGAAGGAATGTCTTATAATTCTGTACTCTGTCTCTAAGAGTACCAGGCTGACTTAACTACAGGTAATGATGTTACACATACCTGTAAAATCACAAAGAGTAAAAATGATAGCAGGTGCAACTGGAAGTCTTCTTTTATAAACTAAAAGAATTCTGTTTTGCTCAAAGTGGTCTGTTCAAGACTTGGGTGAGGAAACCCATTCTTCCAACTGGTATTTTTATGTTGAAATATGGAGGAAAAGCTTTTTATCAGAAGTGGGAACACCTGGCCACTGGCCACAGCAGCCCTGAGTGGAAGTTGTCTCCTTTTTGATTTAATAAAAGACAGAATCAGAAGCTTCTGCTTGTTGATTAATACATGCAAAGCTCTTCTGAAGCAAGAGGCCAGTCTGTGGTTGTTGGGAGGGTTAAGTTTCAATGTGGGCTTTAAGCTTAGCAACATCAAGCCATACTCATATTATTCCATCTTAAATTATATTTTCAGAGCCTTAGCCCTGATTCAGCATGGTAGTTAAGCCTATTGATTGCTTTAAGCTTATCCTGTGTAAGGTATTATAAATTTATTTTGTTAAATCAGTGTAATTCCTGTGCACTAGCAAGCCCCAAGAGCCACAAATGATACAAGCATTGCAGAAAGCTGCCTGCACTGCTTATATCAGCAGTTGTTGGTTGTCAGCACCTATGAAGGTGGGTCATTTCCCAGCTAGGAGAAACTAGGCTTGGGAACCTTGTTGAGACTGGGGGAAGCTACCCAGGAAAAGGTGTACTTAGAGGTTACAAAACAAAACAAACAAAACCAAACAAACACCAAAATCCCCCGAAAAGCCGACTACAATGAATCAAAACCTCAAAAAATCAGAAAATCAGTGACAAAAGCTTCACAGTTAAAAGTTTCCAGTAAAATGCTGAAAGCTGTTTTGTAGCTTTCATCTACTATTTTCCCTGCACTTTAACCATGAATCATTTCCTAGAGCAGAAGATTAATCTCTTTTTTTTATTATTATATTATATTCATACTGCAAGACCAATAAGATAATCTGGGATGTTTTCTGAGGTCATTAACACATCCCAGGAAACTGATGGCCCCAAACCTTTATGATTCATTTCATAATAACTCTGTAAATCTTCCTGTCCTACCTTGTTTTATTGCTTATTTAAGATGATTTATGTAAACCGGGTTTACTAGCTTGACATTCATTCTTCTTCTATTAGATTCTGATACTATAAAAGATATCTCTTCTTGGCACAAGGCCTTAAGATACTGGTTTTAGTGACTATTTGTCAGGTCAGGTTTTTATCATCTGTGGTGAGAAATCCTGCCTGCTGACTCTGCTTCGGTGAACACATATTTAGGGGAAGCAGTTTAAAAAAAAATCTGTACATTTGAAAATAAAATTAAAATGTCAGGAAAGGATTGCTGAGTAACAGAGACTGATTTCAAATGGAGGTAATATACACCTTTAAAAGCATGTCTTAGGAAATGGGTTAATATGTACTTCATGTTTCTTAAAGGGACTAATGATTTTTAGAGCCTCCATCTGTAATGGAAAATGGGTCTAAAACTGAATACATGTTTAACATTTACAGTCTAAGGCAAAGGGAAAAACAATCTGAAATGTGAGATGTTGTTATCTGTGTCTAGGTGCTATGGTGACTGGCAGGGTATGAATACAACACACAAAAGCAAGTTATAAAAATACATTTGATGGGGAAAATCCTAGCAAGAAAAGAGAATTCCAAATTAAATGGTACCAACGGTGACTTCCATAAAGGTCAAGAACCTGAATTTATCCAGCTCAATCTCCCTTTTCTAAATGTTAGGATGGCATCAGCTTCTTTTCACAACTTTGTACTGCAATTCAAGTAAATGAATTGCAAGGTTTAAAAAAAGCTTTTTCCTCAATAAGACAGAATGAAGAAACTGTGCAGGAGCAGACTGCCATTTCAATGTTCTCTAGGAAATCAGTCGATGGCTATGCTGTTATTTGGCTCATGCTACTGTGATTTTAGCACAGCAGCAGTTCGGTCTCCTTGCTGAGAAGAAATGCAAATCAGCAGGTCATCTACTGATTTCATTAAAAGTTAATAGATTGCAACATGCCCCTGAGATTTTTCCAGCACTGATACTTTCTTCAACCCCTTTCAGCAGTGCCTGTCATTTTGACATGGCCCCTTTTGAGCTATTTTGGGCAGCTGGTAGCACTGAACCATATTCACTCAAGTGCACATTGATCTCTCACTATGTTCTTGTTCTGCCTTATTGATTAAAACTAAGTCCCAGTTTTCTTCCCTGAACAGTAGATAGAACAGTAGATACAAACAATTCAGTGAACCTCCAAGACTAACAGAACACAGCTGTCTATGGATATCTGCTTTAAAATTACCAGACACTGGTATCCTAGGAGGTAGGAGTCAAACATGAGCTTTTGCAATGGGCAGGACATCTCTGAAGGGTGCTGTGGATTTTCTGGTGTCTAGTAATACAAGACTTTTTCCACAGTTGGGGGTCTTACAGAGGGTGTTTTTCAAGAACTCTTCTTCATACAGCCCACTTACACGAAGGAACTGAATGATCACTGAGATTTCCTTATCCTGACAAATCTGTTTGGAGCAGGTTCAGTTGCACACCAGAGGAGAAGCGGAGGGGAGGAGGGAGCAGGGTTTTGGAGTAAGAGTTATGGGATACGGTCAGATACACACACATCTGGGACACGACCGTGACTTATTTTCCACAGAAAACCAAGATAGACAATGTGCCAAGTTTTGCAGTATATTGTGAATAATAATATAATATATTTTTAGCTGGAGAAGTAGCCAGCTTTCCCTCTCAAAATAAATTCTCTCTCTTGGCTACAGTGACTAGCTTAACATCATCTCTTGGATATTAAAAGACAGAGATGTGATAAGTCACACATTTGATCATCAGCTAGGTAGTCACATTGTTCCTCTGACTAGGAATGATGCTCTGCTGAATACTAGCAGCCAAGATTTGCAGATGTGTCATGAGGCAGAGGTGCCAGTAGTCTTTTACAGTGATACAAAGTAGATCCCAAGGTCAAGCTGATGCTTCTCAGCGCATTTAATTTATTTTCTTGGGGTAATGGTTACTGCAAACCTCAGAGCAGGTGTGGAAATTAACCTTGATAGGTACAAAATAACAGAAAGTTGCTATAGCATACAACTTATCCAAAGCATATATGCAAGGGAGACCAATTTTAGCTCTTTCCTTTATTCTGCCAGCCTCTCTGAGGATTTTGTTGATGTTTCTCTTGCTGGTGAGAATGATCTCTATACCAAACAAAAGTCTGGTAGTCAGTTATCAAATGGCCTGAAATCCCAGATAAAGTATTGCTAATTGCATGATAGAAAGATCAGAAAGAATATCAAGCCAATCTGAAAAGGATGCACTGAGTTCCTGTGATAATAAGTGTTAAAATTACAGTAAATGCTGGTAGGTTCATTAGTAGTCTTAACAGCTTTATCAATGTTTATGCTAACTGAAAGGGAGGAACAGACAGGCTATGTCATTTCTTCTCGGTAGAAATTTTGCCATCTTTATTGTCACTGCTGTTGAACAGAGCCAAAAGATAGAACACTCTTCTCTCACCCTAAACTGCATTGGGATGTGTGTTTAATTATGTACTTTTTATATCTCTGCATCCTGTCACCTTACTCTCCACCACACATTATTCTACATGTGCTCTGTAAAATGGGAACGTGTTTGGAAGGATGTGTCCCTACCTGTCAGGTCAGCATTCGGCCACCAGCCAAGCTCACATGCTTTACATGTGAATTCATCCTGAACAAATTCATTCTCCTTGCAAGCGGTGCAAATCCAGCAACAACTCACTTCGCCTTTCCTGATCACCTGTAATGCAAAATACATCCTCAGCTATGAACCTCCATAAGACAATGAAGAAGCATCCCCCCTCTAGCAAATAGATACTTCCTGCATTGTTTAAAATATGACAGGATTCCTGTGCATGGCATGTTTCAAACAACTGGACAACCTGAATCCTGATTCTGTATCTAACCCTGCATATTAGAATTTGTGCTTAAGAGTTCAAGGATAATCTCTGGGGACAATTCTATTTTGGTTTGGTGGGAGCAGTTCTGAATTAAAAGTACAAAGCCATTTTCCCTTTGGTACAGAGGCATGGTGAGTGTTATATTTTCAATCAAACCTGAGAAGAGGCTTAATCTGAGGGATGGATTACATCAAGACAAATAGCTCAGCCCACACTTAATACCTATTGCATAGTAAAAAAGCAGTAAACAATGTCCAAGGTTAGAACAGAAAGTGATCAATGTATATATATATACATAGATAGACAAGAGCATGCACACACATGTAAATTCCAATTTACATTGAAGTCTTTTTGTGGCTCATTAAACTAGTGTAAATAGAAATTCAAATAAGACTAAATTAAAAAATATACTGCTAAAAGGATGCAGTGGATTCTACTAGAAAACAAATCCAACACGCAGTGACCAAGAGCATGCTTCAGAACAGCTCTTTTGCAGACAAGTGTCCCTGAAAGCTGTATCTTTCTCTGTTGTGAAGGCTGCTAAGTGTAATGATCCAATGTCAAAAAGATGGTTTCCTCTTCTTAATACCTAGTTTCATTATGCTGAGGCTGAAAGAAAGATTAAGGATGTCTCAAGCTCATGGGCCTCCAGGAAAGACTCTGGCTCTGTTTGCCAGAAAAGAGGAATCCAGCTTTCTCTACAGGATTTTCCTATCCATCTATATGCAGAGCTAAGTGCAGTAGTGAAATATAAAATGTTTGTTTTATTGAATGCTGGCTTTGTGGGCTTTTTGTTAACATTTCCTCCCGCAGTCTGTGGAGAGAGTCCAATAGACTTCAATGGGAGCTGAAGCTGGCATTTTGTATGCATGATGTTTACATATATACACATACACAAACTGCATAATGTCAAAAACAGGGAAAAGATGTTTGGGAGGGTAGTAAATACCAATAATGTTTCACCTCCAAGATTGCTGGAGTATGTCACTACATCTTTGCCAAATCATCAATCATTTATTGTTTAGAGTAGCAATATAGAATTAAAAATCTGCAAATGTGCTTATTAAATGAAATTAGAAAAGAAGGTCTGCTCTAAGGTGATTTTCCTGAATGGGCTCCCTGCCATTTTAAACTTACTGCATCTGTACCATTTTTATAGTGGTGGAACATGTCTTTATGTCATCCAAACATGGCAGGTGGCAAATTATTTGCAGCTTGATACAAGTGCTACTGTTTGGTAAACACAGAGTGATTTCTTTTTTGTTTCCATACCTCCTGTTGCGAACATGAGATACAAATAGGCTTTTTTTTTTTTCTTTTTTTTTCTTGCAGGTGTTATTGCTGGAACTAAATATTGGATTCCCTTGGGTCGCGTTATTTTCAGGATCAGCCCCCAAGTGATTCACAGCTACTGAATGTTGTAGGCAATGACTAAGTGAAAATCTTGTTCTTTCTCGCATAAGGTGAAATTCAAATCCTGTTACACTAGAAGATTCTGCATCACTACAAAGGGCAATTTTAGAAAACATAAGCCTATATATGGGATTGTAAGAGTAAGATGTTAATCTAGGAGTCTTTCTATACTTTTGGCTTTCCTGAAGAAAATGAAGTTCTATTCCTTGGCTTGAAAGTAGCTTGCTTTGGTCTAGGGAAAAACCTTTGACTGATTATTCACATTTCTGTAGCAGAAAGAGTCTAAGGCAAACCTTAATCTGGCCCTTCAAGCAAGGCTCACTGCACACTGATCGGACCATTCCACTTTTGTTCATCTGAATCCTGTAGTCGTCAATGTTGAGCACGCCCTCGTGCCAGGTCCCAATGAGGACATAATCATAACGGTTGGGCTCTATATACTGCAGGTTCATAATGTCATACCTGCAAGGGAAAAAAGAGAAAGTGAGTCACTGTCCTGCAACATGAAGGAAAAAAATTACCTTGCCCTTCTCCTTAAGCCTTCGTGAATGTTCCCTTAACATCAGGCACTAGAATTTGACAGAAACACCAGATACTGTAGGATTTGTAGCAAAACCATGGGAAATGACAGCTCTGATTGCCACACAATTACTGATTGCCTGCCTTGCTTACATGAAACTGTGGATTAAAAGGTGTGTGTGTGTCCAGGAAGAACTGCACATCAAAGACAGAAAGTTTTGCTAAAGATGCACATGCGGGCACTGTCTGGATGGTGTGTTTTTCAGCCATGATGTCTTAAACATTTGCTTGGTGCCTACATACAGGTTGGTTGCAGTATAGCCCCTGCTGGGAGCTTTAATCAGTAGAAATGCTCAAACTAACTGAACTGGTATGCCATAAGTTAACCATAAGCACTGCTTCAAGTGTGTATATTACCCAACTCAGTGAGGCTGACCGGAACAGTTAGCAGCTCAAAATTTACTTCCTTGCCCTAGGCAAGTAGGAGAGAATTTCCCAAGGCTAATGTAAAGGAAGCATAAACCATTGGTACAATAAATATTCAGCTTCTCTGCCTCCATCATTGCCTTCCCTGAGTTGGACCAGATATGAGCACAACCCTTACTGCTAATTATTCTGTTCCTTCTTTAACACACAGAATGTGGCTTGTGCAAAGTAGTGATTAACTCTGGTGATTCCTTAGCAGGAAATAAGTAAGAATGGGATCATGAATATTGGAGAGTGCATTGAGAAGAAGAATCACAAAAGAAGCTGGACCTGCAGCCTGGCCTTGTAAGATGAGAAAGGAGAGGGCTTTGTTTAAAAAAGGACAAGAGAAAGAGGGCTGAGAACCAGAAATCAGCACTGGAGCTGAAAATCACAAAACATCTTCCATTTTTCAAGCCTGGGAGTTGCTGCCTTGTTTTTATCTACTGGATTGTCTTAGTCTCTGGGGAAAAAAAAATCTTCTGTTTAGGAGTGTTGTTAATCTGTGTGTGCTTTAAGAATGAATGGTAAGCAAAGTATGAGCCATAAATAAAACTGAGCTGCTTGGTTGTGGGCAAAGAGAGACACATATCCATTTCTTTCCCTTCTGAGGTTCAAATATGCAAAATTTCAACTCTCTGCTTTTCAAAGAGGAAAGAGGTGCTAGAATTACTCGCTGGATGCCTGGTTTTCCTAAATGAGTCTTTGCAATCTCTCTAGTTAAAGATGATTTAAAGAAGTGCATATTTACAGCTATATTTAGACTTCGGTCTTGCAAATATGCATGCTCAGATTATGCCAACACCACTACAGAGCTCCACTGAGTCATATGGGAAAAGGGACTCTTGCTGCTGAGTTCAATGGAGCTCTAAGCAGGAGGCAGCTCCATTGGTTGGCAATTGGCTACTAAGTGAGGAGTTCCTTAGAAAAGAGGTAAATTTCAAATTCACTAGGAAACTAATCCTTCTCATATCCCAGTTCTTGCAAAGGAAGAACACTAAAAAAAAAAAAAAAAAAAAAAAAAAAAAAAAGAGAGAGAGAAAGGAATGGTTTTTTTCAGGATTGTGAAGAATTGGGATAGCAAGAAGAAATAAGAGCTGGGCACTTTAAAATGTACAATTGTCAGATAGGAGTAAAATTGATCAGGAATGTACATGTCTCTTCTTAGCAAGAAGAACCTACTTGGATTTTAGTGTGACCTTCTATTAGACTGATACAAAATCAGGTACTCTGAGCTGGAAAGTTAATTCAGAAAGGGGAATAAAAGATTACTAAAACCTCCCATTCCCTTAATGGAAATTTTGAACCTGGACAGATTTTTTTCATTTTTGCAAAAATATATTATAAGGCATAGAGGGGCATTAATGCAAGATCAATCAAGAGCTGGCAATTTCAGGGATATGGTTTTAGCTTGAAAGCCATTCTTATGTGTTCTTATAATACTGTTCCCTTTTCTATCAGTTATCTATGAAAAAAACAAAATATGCAGGCTAAAAGCTCTTACACAATCTTGCATATGACAAGTTGTAGTACAATGTTTGAAGCTTTGAATTTTAAGTGGAAAAATGTGGTATAACAAGTACACTTGGTATATGGACATATGCTTAATTGGTTTATTCTTTCCATCTTTTCCTTAATGAAAAATTTCTGCTTTCAGTAAGGACAAGTTCAATGCTGGAATACCTCGCCCCAGCCTCTTGTTTGCATATGTACAACTTTACTGGCTTTGGGCTATGTCCGAGCTAAAAATTATTATCCCAAAAGAAGTGTGTTTGACAGGAGTTGTGAAGCTCTAAGAGAGTGAGGACCATGGAGACAGTTGAATTTCACACACATGTGGCAGCATTTACAGAAGCCATGAAACCATTCAGTAGATAAAATAAACCCTTCTTTTAATATAAGAGCAAGCTCTCTGATATATTGGGAGACAATGTGACCAAACAGGTAGTATCATATGAACAAGTTACTTGTGGGGTGAGCCAGCTGGTCACAGGCACACTCTTATTCTGGTTAGTCTGAGATAGCTGAAGTTACCTTTTTCCATAGCCATAGTACCAGACTGCTATCCCGAAAGGCAGAATGGAAAGCAGCAATGCTGAGCAATCCTGGGTTGTAACTGGCCAAAACAACTACTCATGAAGCCAAACTCCAAATATGTTTGACAGAAAATTCCTTTATATACAAGTTTGAAGTCTTTGCATTACACATTTGATCAAAGAATTGGAGTTGATAGAGTTGCCATGTCTGAAGCCAAAACAGCTACTGAAATTTTTGAAGTGGACAGACTTATATGGGTTGACATCCCTGCCTAGGTAAGGTAAAATGAACAACAATGTATTTGTTAGCTTGTGAACCTCTGCATTTCTCCAGACATCAGAGGTCCATTGCAGGGGCTGAAAGTTCTCCTGCCCATTGTCACATAGCATTCTATGGTCAGAGGCCTGTGCAAATTGTTTGTCCGAGAGATGTAAGTTTCTTCATACTTGCTGTAAGGTAAAAGTAGGCAGCTACCCTAGAACAGACAAGAACTCAAAATGGATTTGTCCTCTGTTCCTTGCATAGACCCAGAGAAGGATCTGGTGTTGACTACTGCAGCCCTCATGCCTTCTCCAGGCATTTATGGAAATCTGAGTGATATGATTACTATTGAGAAAGGAAATGGGAGGTATTCAATGAAAGTAAAAAGTTCAGCAATTTTACCAGCATGTTCTTAATGATGGTATAGAAATAGCTATATCCACGTAATTTTTACTGGAGGCAGTGCAGTCAGCTAAGTGACTGCGTTTCTGCCCTTCTCATAAAGGTCTGCTTCACATTTCTGCATAAAAGCTCTTCAAAGAAAAGATTCCACACAGAAGAAATAAACCTTTGAAAAAGTGCTTCGTGCTTCATATCATTTTGATAAAAGCTTGAAACCATGAATTGAGCCAAGAAAGAAAGCATTATATCTAAACAAATGGTTAAGGTTTGACAAAGCTGTAAGGGGTTCAAACCAGGAAATTATGGGAGTGTCAGGCAAGCATAACTACAGACTTCTCTATTTGCTTTACCTCTGATGATTGTAAATAGGGGGTTGTGAGAGTTAATTTCTCAGAAAACCTCACAGATTTTGAAAATAAAGTATGAGGAAGGTTGCTGTCTTCTAAGAAGGAATTTTGATTTATTCCATTTTATGAAGTTGATTTATTCACGTGATATAGTAACATAATACCAAAAAACTTTATATATCTTTGTGTGACATTCTTGCACTGGCATAGAAAAGCTAAAAAAACAGGAAATTTCAGATTTGGCTCTTTTTGCTGTATTTAGGTGTTGTGTGTGGTGTTAATCTTTTCATTTCGCTGAGGTACAAAAGCTCTTTTGGGTGTTGATACAGTGGTATAGTCCTTTCACTCATCCACAAAGGGCTTTTTCACGTGGAGCTGTGGAAACACTAAAGCTAATCTGGAGCTAAATGCAACTCTGCATGGGCATAAACTTCTGCTGGCATAGAAAGATCTGAAAAACTGTAAAGATCACATTTCATATGCACATATCCATCCTCTGATACGATATTGCCCATGTCACAAATGCCACAGACTGATCCAAGGATTACAGCATGAATAACAAAGAGGTTAATTGAACTTTCTCACCCAAACTTGCTAACGCCAGCTGTGAAAATATAAATGAGAAACAACAAAAAAAGCCCTACTTAAAATAACCCGTCAAATTCTAAAAAAGTCAGGGAATCAAGAGAAGTGAACCTTGCCATAGACCAAAATGATGAATGGAAAAAATTCTATCATTCTGATCCACTCAGAGAAATATCCTGGCACAAACCCTCCTATATTTTGAATTCAGGAACTGTTCATTCTAATTCTATGCTTGGTACTGACGAGAACTGCAGAAATACCCTCAGATGACAAGGTAATAAATAAGATTTGTGCTAAAATTGGATAATTACACCTAAACATCAAAGTAAATAACTAACATGAAGACAATGCAGCATGTGCAAAGCTGGAGTAATGCTTTTTATGGAGATAATTAGTGTGTAATAAACTTAAAGCTACACTAAGCAGTAATTTCTTTGTATTACCTAAGCTATATGTGCAAAGATTTGATTTATGCATTGTGTCAATAAGTATGTGTTTAACTGTAAGGCAATTACTTGCCTCCACTTTCACAGTCTGACCTAGTTCATCTATATCTTAAAGTAACATAATCTGAAGTGTACAACACTCAACAAGACTGAACTGACCAGTTTTTTGTTACTATTTAAATGTAACAAGCTGTTTAAATGTACATACTGTTTAAATATAACAAGCAATACAAATACCAAATGGGAAAGAGGTTGGTCAATTTTACTAATAAAGGCTATTAATAGAGATAAGAGTTGCTTTAATGGCACTGTGTGTTACAAATACCCTTTGAAGGCATGTCAGACTGCAAACTCTTATTTGTTCCAGAGCACTCTCTTTGTGCAGTGTTCACACTCAGATGCAGTTATGCAATAAGCCCAAAGATGGAGTGAGAGAGTCTTTTATAACACTTAAATAACTCAGTAGGAAAACTAACTTCAACGAAGTAACCCCTGAGTAGGTTTCAGTTAACAATGGATTGAGTACTTCAGCAGCTGAATTAAACTTACTAATAAAAACAACTCAAAAATAAATCCATCTGGAAGGTGTCACACTTAAAACAGTTGGACAGAGCCCACTGAACTAAATCAAAAGGAAAAGATTTCTGTCAGGTGGCTCCTGTAAGAACAAAGGTGATGTCCAAGTCCATACTGTTGCTGTCTCACCCATTGCTTGGGTACATCCTGTGTCTGCAAGGGAGGGGCAGACAGCAGCAGCTACCACAGCTGGAATTTACCAGACCCCAAATGAGTGAAACACAGTACCCTCTGGCAAAAAACCAAACCAAACCAAACCAAAACAACAACAACAACAAAAAACCACCAAAAAACCAAACCAAACCAAAACAAAAAAAATTGTCCTACTCAGACCTATCTCTAAACTCTGGGACCACCAATCGTATTTTGAGTGAAACAAATTAAGGAAACCACACAGGCGTTCAGCAAGCAAAATGGAATAGTCTCTGGCAAGGATGCAGTGTTACATTCCAGAGGCACTTGGAGCAGCAGAGCTCCCATCGGAAAATTGTGTGCTCTATAGCCCGACCTTCAAAACCTTAGCAAGAGAATGCTTCACCAGATTCCAGTAACTTATATTGGGCTTTATATATATTTAAACCCTGGTGCTCAGCCCCACTAGTACCTCAGACACCAAAAGTCTGTGAGATACAAGGTTTGTCCTCTCCTGGTACACTAGAAATTATACAGGCTTTACTGTAGTTCCTTCCCAATGTGACTGTAGCTATCAATAAATCATATGTTCCCAGTGTTACTCCTGGCTATTGGTAAGGCTAATCCAGATAATACCATTTATGTCCACCGTATGCACACTGTATTCTTCAGCAAAATGCCTTAAGAAATGTCTGTCACCAAACGCAGCAATTTTCCCAGTTCCAAACATCTGGTTTATTTAGTTGAGATGAAACATCTCTTTACCTTCCAGGGGCATCTCCCTTTTCATCAAACCAAACTTCTTCTCCAGAAACACCGATGAATGAGGATTTGAGGAGGAACTCCAAGAGCTTGCTGCCATCAATTGGCTTCATAGCGTCACACAGCCCAACATGTCCAGGGCAAAGGGAATGATGCATATTTTGTAGCCCATGGGCCATAGCATATATAGCATTGATGACAAATCCCATTTTACTGTCCTGCACATAATTTTCTTCTAGGCTCTCATTGCCTACAATAGTAAGAAAAAAGTGTTGTTATAAACAAAAATTAAATGACATGAAGCTATGAAAAAAAAATGAGATATAAAAAGGGAATTTCTTATTTCTATTATAAAGCTTTAGATGCATAGACAAGGTACCAGCCAGGGTTTTCATTAAAAACAAACAAAAACAAACAAACAAACCACAAACAAAAACTCCACAAATAAACAAAACCAAACACCCTCTCCAAAAAAACCCAAACCAAAACAAAAAAAAAAAAACAAACACACACAAAACCAAATTAAAACAAAAAACAACCAAACTAACCAAAGCCAAATACTAACTCGCCAACCCCCCTCTCCCCCCGCCTTTTTTTTCCCAGAAATATTTAATTTGTTGGAAGTTAAATGCCTCATGAGAAAGAACCAGTTTAATCAAATTGTCAGATTTAATTTGTTCTTTTTGGAATTTTTCCTTGTCATTCCACAGTTATATTTATGCTGGGAAGAGTTAAATAGTCTGGCATCAGAATGGTACATTTCAGCTAGAACAAGTTCTAAAAGCAATTTGCTTGTAAATTAGACGTTTTGTCTCATTTGAAGATTTTTTTTAAATCTCAAGTTTTTGAGGGCCGAGATAACAGTGTTCCTTTCAGTGTTAATAAGCAAAAAAAACCTAAATCAGCATCACTTCTAAAGTTTTAAGAAATAATCATTTTAGCTAAAAGTAGTAGTAGATATGCTACAGAAAGTCAAACGAAGGTCCTAACACTAAAAGACTTTCTCTAACAGCAGCATGAGCAGACATTGAAGTCTCTGTCCATTGATCAGAAACAAAGTGGCAGTGAAGTTTTCCCCACAGGTAGGTTTTAGCTTTGACCTGCTTGCTGATGTGCAACCACTGCCACTGCCTTTTGTGGTTGCATGTCACACAAGATCCTGCTGCGTCCTGTCCTGTTCCCCTCCATCCCATGAGGAGCTGCTGAACGCCATCAGCCGCAATTCCAGGTCATGGCAGACCTGGGCTGCAGGAGTCCTGAGGGGGCTGGAAGTAAGAATCCTACCTGTTTTGCTCTCTTCCCTCTGATTCATTCTATTGCAATATGCTCCAAACTGCAAGATGCTTTTATCTGTAGACCTCCCACGTTACTCGTGTTTAACAGGCATTTGCAATCCAGTCTCTGTTACTTTGTCTAAGTAACACCTTGTCTATGCTTGGGAAGTAGGATGTGTGAGAGACTAGGTGTTAACTGACACTTCTCAAATCCAGGTTGGAGAAGGTAGTTGTCATTATAATATGAAGAAAAAAGGAAAATCTACAAGTTCACTGAAACTTTCAAGTTAGAAAATAATTTCTTATGCTAATGTAGATATAATATGCCTTTCAAATCTAATCATGAAGACCATCCTTACATTTATCCTTGGAACAGGCTCTGATTTGGTAGGTCTTCTCAGCTCATCTGTCCTACAACTCAGAAATGTCAACTGTGGATTCATTAGGATAGCAGAGATCCCAAACACAGGTATGTCTAAGTTTCTTTCTCTGGGTCCTCCTCACACAGGACATTCATTGCAACTGGGCAAGAAAGTCTTGCTTCAGTAACTGTTTTCCAGATGAGCAGAACACAGCAAACAACTGTGATGGTGAATTAAAAAGCTGTGTGAAAATAGCATAATATGACTGTTCATGTGCCTCTTTCACTGCCCTGCATTCACCACCAGCACCACCAAGCAAGAGGCAGCTGGAGAAATATTTCTCAGAGGCAACAAATCTGCCACTTTCTTTGCAGTAGAAGTTTGATAGCTCTCATTCACATCACATGATAACACCATTCAGATCCATGTTCACAAATACAGAAACAATAGAAAAGTTATATGTAATCTGTCAGAGTATTTACCCAAGGAAGCAAAGAATATGCCACTACCTGTACCTCACTTACGTACCATGTATAGTATGTATGGCATACTCCGGACATCTGTTGCCTGAGTATGTTAATGTGTGGTCTGAATATGCCATCTCTAGGTGTCTTTTATCTGCTGATTCATCCCTCAGGATTAACACACTGTGAATTTATCACCAATTCTGCTTTCTTGTAGATAGAGAATAAATGTTGTTCTTCTCTATGTGAGAGGCAGAAAGCCCCTGAGCTCAGCACAGCAGTCCTCTCTTTCTGGTGAAGCTTCTAGTCAGCAAGTTGCAGAAGAGATCACAAGATGACTAATAAGGCACAGCACTCACTATCAACTCTTTTCTACCTGATAGTTTATCTCAGGTACCTCTTTAAATTTTCAATTAATTAAAAAGAAAAAACAAACAAAAAAAAAACCAAAACAAAAAACAGCAAAACCACAAACAAACAAAAAAACCCCAAACAAACCAAACCACAACAACAAAAAAGGAATGTAGAAATTGGTAATACTCTAAGGAGATTTGGTAGCATCCATATGTGTTTCCTGAGGCAAGCATTCATGTGGCAGCCGAGGAAAAAAACTAAATGGAACACAGAACTTGACAATGTTTTGAAAAGAGGCCATTTGTCTCAACTAGCTATTAACTCAGCAAAGCATACATTTGGTTTCTTATATTTAAACATAACATGCATAACTCCGAAGAGAATAAATATTTGAAAATGGGAGGATTTGCTTTCGGTAATTAGGAGTGAACATCTAGCTTACATTGAGGGTCCTGGCATAGAGTCACACATTGCAGAGGTGACTGCCTTAACATCACCTATACAAATAATTGTACTGTAGTGGAAAGCAACATGTGAAGCATCTCTGGTAATGAATTGTCTACAAATCAGTAATCTTGTATAAACAAGATATGTTCCAGTAAATCCAGCACGAGAAGTCATGCTTTACCTAAATTTCCTACAGTCGAAATCCATTTTATTTCATTTTCATAATTATAAGTTATTGATATGTACTTTAGCTTGTAAAAATTCACTTATGACAATCTGTAAGAAATATGAGGGGTTTTAAAAAACAAATGTAACAATGTAATTATGTTCAGTCAGAAACAAAACAGAGACAATCAACATTCAAGTAAGTTTTCATGGGACAGCTTTTCAATAAATGCAAGAACTGTAATGTTGTATTTTTCTCAGCAGGTCTTTGAAAGGGCAAAGCAGAACTCTGGACTGTGAAACTTTTATTCTTCCATTTTCTCTCATCCTTTCAAAAAAATACCACTGATTTGAACACTAGGGTTTATTAATATTAAAAATAGAAAAGTATTTTGTTAGCTTGCTTTCTTTTCTGTTTTTTGTTTTGTTTTGCTTTTGTTTTTTGGGTTTTTTTTTTTATTTTTTTTATTTTAAGGACCTTAGCTTTCAATAAGCAAAGAAAAATTGTAAGCCATGTGAACAGTGGATTAATTTAAGTTCTTTAAATTGGGCTCTTGCTTTTTTAAATGACCTTGAAGAATTTAGGTGTCCTGAATTTCATGCTTACTTATTTTTGTACTGGATGCAATACAATTCTTCCTTTCATAATTTAACAGTCCCTCAATAGTTTGGGTCATTTTTTCTTCTTACAATTTTGGTTTTAGTCTTTGTTTCTGTAAGTCAATTTTAAAGCTGAAAAAGGAGGAGGGTATATACACACATATACTACTAAAACAAACAAACAAAGGTCTCAAACACCACACTCTGGCTGCACACAATTGAAAAATGCTCCCAACACTGCTAAAGGTGATTCCGCAGCAGAGGGAAAGACAGGACAGACCAAAATTACATGGTGCTCACTGTGAGTCTTTCCTTTTACTATAATATCCCTCAAATCTAACTAACATTAGCTTCAGCGAAGTACTTAGAAAGACCTGAATGTAAAGCAACCATGAATTTAGTCTAGTGCCTTTGCTGTGAAATCAGTGTGGGGCTCTCCCCTCAAGAGCAGAGCAAGTACTTGTGCAAATCACACTCAAAAAAACTAAATTAAGAAAAAACTATAGTATTAGAATTTTGACTAGAAAGTAATTAATTTTCCTGTATAAAGAGATAAAAAGTCTATTTTAATATTCAGTAAGAAATTAAGCACAAAGGATTACTCATTTGCAGTCCTCAGGAAGGCTAAGGCAGGAAGGAATTTGGGGTGGAAAGAAATGTAAAAACATTTTCGTTGGGGAATCTGATGAATACCTAGCCAGTTGGTAAATTTTGAACAAACACACACATTTGATAAAGAACACAGTCTGTTCACAGATTACTCTTGATTAGAATAAAAAGCCAAAATCTGTTGAATAAAATTGTTATAAATGATAATACTTCCCCTGCAATAGGCAGATAGTTTTATGGTTTGTTACTGTCATCTGCTGAATATTCAAGGTCACATAAAAAGAGATTTTGTTGTCTTAGTCTAGTTAGCAGCTCTTAGGAGAACTATCATGTTTTCCAGTGGCCCTGATAGAAGCATCTGGACAATGCCCTTAACAACATGCTTTAACTTTTGGTCAGCCCTGAAGTGGTCTGGCAGCTGGACTAGATGGTCTTTGGAGGTCCCTTCCAACTGAACTGAATTAAAAAAACATTCAACAAAACAAAAGAACCCCCAACAACTCAGCAAACATGCACATCTGTCCCTGTGTAAGTTTGTGTAGAGCTGTGCCAGTGACATAGCATGTCCTTGGAACACAACAGAAGTCACATATCTTGCTGTGTCTCATTTTAGAGAAGACCTGACAAACTTTGACCACAACAAATTTGTGTCATAGGATCATGCAAGGAACAGGGCAGAAGGCCAATATGTTGAAATGATAAGTCATTTCAAATCTGGGTCCCTAAAGCCTATTTGCTAAAGATTACTTTGACAACCAAATGATGCATGAAAGGTGATGAACAGAATTAGCCTACTGTGATTTCAGTGGAAATTTAGGATTTTAGGCTTCTTCAAAAAATTAGAGCATTTTTATTTGGATCCTTAATGGTTTTACCTTTGAACACACAGGAAAGAAAATGCAATCAGTTCTACATTTCTGTTACCAATTCCTTGATTTAAAAAAAAAATAAAAAATAAAAAATTAAGTAATAGCTAATCCTCTGAATAACCACACCAAACTAATTAATATATTAAATGCTTTTTGCAAAGGATATCATTTGATTTAACTCATTTGTGGTTATTGGTTCAGATGCTTTACAAATACTGCCACTTCACTCCCACTTACACTCTATTTATAGCATCTCTTACCTTATCTGACAATAAAGATAACAACAAAATTATTTAACAAATTTCACTTTCAGGCACTGCAAAATGAATAACAGATTATAGTGTCTCTAAATGTAATTAGTATAATGATGATATGTTCAAAATCTGTACATGAACTGGCTTTTTCTCTTCATATCACCTTCTTAATAAGAACTTCATTCTGTTCATTAATACTGTATGGCTGAATGAAATCCCTACCTCTTGGTGGTATAAAGAGGACTTTTGTCCTCTTTTGCACAGCACTGTGCTCATTATGTACAAATGCAAGTCACAGGCCACAAATCAGATGAGTAAAAGTCATTTATTCTACTTGAAAACACCCAAACACCCATCTCTTTCTGCTCAGAATCAAATAGACAGCTACAAGAATTTCTGAAGCTATGTTTTCAGCTGCCTGTTTTCCAGGCAATTCTGGATGTAACTGACTGGCTGTGACCAAAAGGCCAGTAAATGTTACCTGATAACCAGAACAAGCAATTGTGGAACAGACCTGCAGGCATCACTTGTCGTGGGCTGTTTCAATGACCTTCCTGTCGCTATGTGCAAACTAACATGACCACAAACGATTTGTAGAAAAATGATTTTTTTTTCTGTATGTTTTACCAAGCCAAAAGAGCATCAGAAAATAATAATTATATATATATATATATATTTTGTTTCAATATCAATTAAAAATTGTTTATGATTTTCAGTAGACAGAATGATAGGCTGAAAAATTTGTCACAGATCACAATCAATGCTTCATTTAACCTACAATAAATAATTCCATCGTAGTAAATGATTGTTTCTTGTGTGGCTTTTGCTCACAGGCAACCAGTTATTATACTGTTTTCAAACAAAAAAGGACTATATGTGTACTGGTCTCCCCTCCACTTCTTACTTTAATGTCTGTCTGGAAGGTAAGTTCAAGGGGCAAGTAAATACACTGAAAGAGAAGAAAGATAGGAAATACAGGGAGAATGGTAGAAGGGCTATCAAAAAGATACAAGATAAAACAGGTAGCTCAATTCCCACTGTATGTGAACTATTTGTTTGACCGGATGAAGCTTCACTACTTGTCAGATAAGGGTGAGGAAGGACGAATTATTTAAGAAAAGGGATCTTTCCCTAACTGCCTCCTGCGCATCATGTCACCAGTCTGTAGAAAATAATGCAGCACATTCTATAGAATTGCAAGTTGTTCTCCCCTTTGGCAAGAAGAGAGGAAGCAGAGCTTTCACTGGGGCAGCTAAAAGGAGGGAACTTCTTACAATATACAGGTTGTACACCAGATTTCAAAACACGTTGATAAACATTTGACATCTTACAGTACTTATGAAGCAATAAATGGAGTTCACAGGGTTGCAGACTTCATTTTCAGGCTGTCATTAAATCAGACATGTTTCACTTCCATTCTTCAAATGCTTTTTATTTCCCCAAGCAAAGAGATTCAATTCATGCAATTATATTTGATGTATTTTTCCCTGAAAAGTTAGGATACAAGTATAGTTATCAGTTGAGATAACCTGCTACTTTCTCTCTGAGTACAGGGAAATCTATGCATCTCTCAGATACTACTGTTTTGTTACATCTGGTGAATGCTACTTTTTAGTTGCGAGTGGTGTACTTCAGTTCTTGTATAAAACTACAGAGAGAAGCGAAAGCCATTCAGAAGCTGGGCATTCAGCAAAAACTCCTCAAAAGTTTACACTAGAATTCTCTATCTAAGGCATTAACAGGGTGTTGATTACAGCAATATTTGTATGCAATGGGTTCTTTATTTTCACTAGCAAAGGTGTTCAAATCTCTAATGAACCCTCTTCTAGAATACAGTTTATATTGATTTTAAAATGGTGTTGGGGGTTGTTTGTTTGTTTGTTGTTTTGTTTGGTTGGTTGTTTTTACTTATTTTTACCAGCATATCTGTCATAGATGTCAGCTCAATGACTAAAGGAAAGTAAAACATGAATTCGACCATCAAGGCACAGCTTCTTCCTCATCTTACATGTCTAACACCTAAACTTTAGAAGATTAGTCCCTTTTCTAGATGTAATATACACCACCAGTGTCTTCCATTTCCTTGTCTGTTTTCATGAGGATGGCACATTATTCTTCAGTGTTCGAAAATAACACTTTTGTCTCTCCCAGTGTGTCAGAAGCAGTGGGGGAAAGATTTTAATTACATTTACTTTCTTCATTCTCCATATCATGTTATGTAAGCACATCAGGGCTTTAAGAGCTTAGTGTCAGAGACTCCAGAATGAGGCTGGCATACACAAATACAACAGTGCCACAGTGAAGCTGAAATATTTTGAGGAGCAATGGCTGCACAAGCTGCTGACTCACTCATCAATTCAATGCAGGGAGAGTCTCAGAGTCCCGGGGCACTGAACAGAAGAAAGGGGATGGAGCAGGGCTGCCAGCCCTACGCCAAGACTGAACTCACAGGTCCAGCCCATACACCATGCAACTTGGGAGCAAAATAAAAAGAAATTGATCTCTTTCTAACTGCTTCTGTCTTTCCCAGTCTATAAACTTTGCTTAGCAGACACAAGAACCTGAAGACTCACTTTCCCTCCCTGCCCTTTTTTCTTCTCCCCATGGATGTTCAGATTCTCACACAACCATAAGACTCCAGGAAAAGCACATTTGAGATGTAAACACCAGGTAACAATACACATAACCCATGCTCACACTGTGGCAGATGACAAAGCTGTGCTCAAATGTGCCTGTGACAGAGAGCAGAGTAAGCTTTCATCTTACATCTCCTTTCTAGTGACCCAAAGGAGCTAAGAGGGGAATGAGGAGACTGTCATTTCCCAAAGGCTGGCAGCAGCTTTAAGCAAATGAGAAGAGCCTGATGTCTGTACCTGACAGTGCTAGGGTGAGCAGAGAGAGCACGTCTGGGTGAGACATTATGTATTCACAAACACTCCCAGCTGATGTGCGATGCTGCAGCCCCCCTCTGCATTTGGGAGAGGCTAGAGGAAAGCTGGAGGCCTCTGCAGCAGCTGGCAGCCTGGCTTTGTCAGCACTGCATCACTGGAGTTGGAGGTAGGTGAGTGTGAAACAGGCCTGTGGTGGATAAAAAGTTCCTTTCGCCTTTCTTCATAAATCTGCCATTGTCTGCTCTGTTTCTTGTGTTGGCTTATAATGTACCACCTAAAGGCCATGCTAACAGCAGAGCTGCCTGCATGCCAGCCACCCCAGGAGACTCCTGTCTCCTCCCTCACTAGGCTGTCCCTGGCCAGGTGTAGCTCTTACCATCACAAGTGCAATCTACATATATTGTCCCCATGTCCTACCAGTGAGAGCTGAAAGAAACTGATCACAGGGTTGAAAAGTTGCAAGTATACATCTCCACAGAAAGTAATGGTAACAACAGGAAAAAGAGCAGGAAACTGGATATCAAGCAGAGAACATCCTCTGCAAGTAAATATATATGCGCACGCAGTTAAATACAGGTCTGGAGAGATCTCCTTGTAGCAGGTGGCTTGACAGAAGCTCACCAGCCTCGTGAAGCTTCTGGAGGGGATGACAATGTGGCTTGAAACCCCTGTGTTTCTTCCCACTGGACTAAAATTCTTTATAAGGAATCTTAGTTAAGAAAAAAAACATGGTTTATGGCTCTCTGAGGACGATTTGCTGAGATTCTTTTTCCTCTAAACAATCCTGCAAGCTGGTATTTGAAACCTCTGCTGTACACATCCAATGCTATAAGCTGATAAAACCTTGGCAGGAAATTTTAGTATTGCTTCTCTTTGTTCCTCACCTTTTGTGGAATGATCATGATAAAATAGCTCTACAGTGAAGACTTTTAATGAAATCAAAATGGAAGGATACACAAAGCATAGTTCAGTACAGGGTTAAATAAACAAATAAATAAATAAACAAACCACAAACAAAACAAAACACCACCACCACCACCACCACACAACAAAAATGAACAAAAAAAATCCCACAACCAAGCAAACAAAAACAAAACCACAAAGAAAAAGCGAAACAAACAAAAACCCCTTCAAAAGCAAAAGAAAGATCCACTGTGTTCTTGCAATGTGATCAACCTGAGAAATACAATCCATGGAATGTCCAACAGTGAAGCAACATAACCAAAAATTGACAGGAAAATAAGGTTTTAAGGTTATTGATTATCTCATTTTGGCTATTATCTTAATTCCTGTCCTTTGGAATTAATAATCTAGAAAACATCAGGGTAAAATAACTGTCCCTATTTGAGATAAATCGATTTCTGTATCTTGGACTCCCAGGCAAACGCCGTTCAAACAGTTTGAAAAGAAACATGCCTTTGTATTTATATGTCATCCTTTTCATGGCTGCATTCATGCACTGAACTGGGACTATGCTTACAACTGCCATAATGCACACACAACTACGAATATTCATTATGATGCACATTCTAATTAGGATGTTTGGAATTAACTCCATCATGGAGTGAGTAAGCTATGAAGATATCTAACCTATTTGATGATCACTAAAAAATCAATGTATAGTCCTTCTAGCTTAATCCGCAAATCCACAAATAAAATATTGTGATAACTTATTGGAAGACTCATGGAACTGACCAGCAATCTTGCATGGAATGACAGCAGTTTTTTCATACTTACAGTCAAATACCCAAACATAACATTCAAGACGCAAAACTAGAAGTTAATAAAACTTTGCTTGTGATTATGAACATGGGGAATCCATCAAATCAGAGGCAGTTTAGGTTTTAAAAAAAAATCTATTGTAATTCAGATAGTTAGGACATAACATGAAACGATATGTTCGTTCTAGAAACAGGAAACATAGAAGATAATCTGAAGTGATTCCAGTGCATTTCTTAGAGACAGAGTAATATTATGAGAGCATGACAAATAATTATTATGATTAATTTGTTTTTCTTAAAAGCTGGGCTTTGCACAAACTGCCTGCAAAATGACCGCAACATGTTCTATTATTTATTCAAAATTATTATTTAACTTCTGCAGCAAGACATTATTTCTCAGCTCCTATTTTAATTAGAAATGAATATTTCATCTTATAAACAGGAATAAAATATGCCAGCTGATTTTTTTTGTTTGTTTGTTCCTTGATTAAATGGTTTGTATATATAATCAGCAAAGACACTGATTTCAAACCCTGATATAGCATTTGAAATCCATCTTATTATTTCATTAGCTGACTAAAATGTAATGCTTGGAAAGCCATTTGAACAGTCAAGCTCAGCCTTCACCTTTAAAGGACATAGGAAATACCACAGTTATTTTAGTGGAAGATTCACATACAGAGCAAATGGAAAGGAAGGCTTTCGCCCTGCCTGATCCTGGTCAGAAGCCATACTCTGATCTGGCATCATGATATCCCAGGCCAAATTGATTTTCTTTGAAGCTATTTTTTCTTCTTTTCTCTGTCCCCATTCTTGGGAATATGACAACGGCGAATTCAGTTTGTTACTTTTACAGGATGTCCTTCTTCTGCTGCTGCTGCCAGTCCAAGAACAAACTTTCTCTCAGCCTCTGCAGGGTCTCACATGTGCCCATGCTCCCAGTGCCTCAGGCATCATTTCAAAGTGATTGATTATTATCACAGAGACCTAGGACGTGCCTGTTTCTCTCACTTTCTTTACAATCTTCCTCCAGTGTCATCCTGAATGCTGACCCTGTCTCTCTAAGGACCAGGTTCCACAGAACCCATTTTCTACATGACCTGAACTCCTGTGGAGAAACTATTAAAAATAAAGAAAACCCAGCCTTCAATCTTTCCCTCTCCCTCAGGTAACTATGTAACCTTGCTGCCTTATTTGCACGCTCCATTAAAGACATATTTAGAACTACTATTCTTAACAGGTCTGTTATTTGGAACAAGACTAAAAGATAATGAGTTGCTGCTACTCTTATCTGAGACAGGAATTAACACACTTAAAATCAAATTTATTTAAAAGTTAAAAGAAATATTTGCAGATTTTTATGTTATTTTACTATCTTGAATCATGCTTTTCACTCTTAATTAAAAAAAAAAAAAGACAGATACTTTTACAGATACCCTGTTGTAACACACAATTATGGAAAAATGAAAAGCACAGGAAATAAGACTGATTGCATTTCAAGTGTCATGCTTTCCATATGAAGTCTGAGACTGAAAGAGAGAGACATATCTCTGTAATTGTGCTACAGCTTTCAGAATGTTAAGCACCTTAGATACTTAAATTAGGAACCTGAATACATATTCTGGCACCTAATTAATTGACTTGATTAGTACCTGAACTCCTCTAGCTGCTATTGACTTCCATGGGAATTATGGGAGATCAGTATCCTTAAAAATCAGGCCAATTTATCTAGGTCTCAGAACATGCACTTCAGGAGCCTAATTTTGTGCATCTTCATCAGAAAATGTTGGTTCAGAATTGAAAATAAGCAAACTTCATATTAACCATGGAATGTATTACCACTGAATGGGGTAAAGAAGTTCACAGAAATCTAGTCTTAGTATATGTTAAATAGTTGGCACCAGCACAACACTCAAAACTATTAATCAGGGTCTTTAGATCAGAGTGGAAAATTACGATGCAAATAATAAAATACACATATTCATTAACCTATCCTCTCTGGAGGCGTGTGCTCCTATCTGGCATGGAGACAGCAAATGGAACAAATCACATAAACTCTCCTCCATCCACTAATCTTGACCTTTAAACATCTAAGTACTAGCTCATGGTTGTCAGTGTATGGGCATGAGATCCTGAAGACTTCAAAAGTCTGAATCAGTATCTCATGTTAACATCATCCCCTCATGGTAGGATATCAACCCGTGGCTGGCAGGCAGACTAGCTGGCCTAACTGGTCTTTTCCTGTTTTAAATTCCAGTGATTCTGTATGAGTCTGAAGAACAGTCAGGAAACATATCTAATTTATCACACTTTAAGATGAGTTTCAGAATTCTTGCATGACACTGTACCACCCATCAGCCAATACTATGGGGTTTCTTTTTCTTTTATTATTATTCTAAAAGAGCAAACCACTTCTTCCTCACTTCTTTTCTTAATGTTAAGGTGGTATTAAGAACACCAGCATTAGCTGACTGACTATAAATCAATATGAACACCAATGTGTCTCACTTCTGCAGAGATACAGCTCCCTCCAAATTTTTCCTTTGCCAAGTTTGCTTTTGCTTTTGCATTTTCTTGTTTGTTTGTTTCAATAGACCATAAAAGAACCATACCTCACACAAGAAACTTTCTCTCTGAAGGGCTATCTTCCTGGAACCACATGATGACCTACCAATGGAGTGGATTTCACACACGTAACGTGGGTAATTACTGCGTGCCCAGACTCCGCAGCAGCCCTGCAGCCACACAGTTTCTCTCACAGACTCCCTTGGCTTCCCAGGATCAAAGGCAGCTGCTGGGCAGCTGAGGAGCAAAGTGGCCTCTTCCACCCTAATTAGTGCCTAGCTGGACCATGTTATAATTTAATAGAGCACACTCAATATTTTTGTTTTGAATTAGGTGAAGTTTTCAAATGATTGTTAGGATGATTCCCTTGTAACCCTTGCAATATGGAATACATTCATTGCAAATACACGGGTCACAAAGATCTGCTTTATTTTGCCCTTAGATGGACATATGCTCAGAGCTGTGTTCAAGTACAGTATTACAGAAAAGATTCATTTTAAACCTGAGCTAAGATTAGAAGCTTCTGAATGACAACTGCATGAGGACAATGCATTGCTGATTAGCAGTGAACTAGAGCTAAGCAAATCAGAACATAAAATAAGTGGCCCTAATCTTTATTCACACATTAAATTCAACAGAAAAACAGGAGGATTCCTTCAGATCTGAAAGAATTTTAAAAGCATTCATTTCAGCACACCTCTTTTTTTTCCTGGGTGTCGCCAAACGTGACAGTGCACAAAAAAAAGGCTCTATCCAGCCCAGCCAAACCCAGATTATTGGAGTACTTGAGATCTCACAAAAAATAGGCCTTTGTGGTGCAAATTTTTAGACAAAGTAAACCTAGAAAAGCAGGTAGAGTAAACTGGCCTTTGCAGACAGTAGATGGTACACTGCATAGCATGATGTGTAGAATGCTATTGCTGTGGAGAGAACAGCCATGATTTTCCATCCTTATAAAGCTGAGCCTGAACCCAGAGCTAAATTAAAGTTTTGATCTTTCAGGTTCCTCCAAAGCTGCTTTCTATTATATGAATCTCAAATATCTGAGCTGAAGGAAACCTCTGTAAATCATCTTGTCTCACACCTTGCTGTACTGCAGTGGCCCTCTCTGGCCCAGCTGGCAGCCCAGCCAAGCTGCAATAGCTGCTTTTATTATTTTTCCCCAAGTTCCCTCCACACTAGCAGACTTCTGAGCTCCCCCACACCTCCCAGTATGAGTGAGAAGACAGAAGTTTATTCTGGCAGCACTACTCTTTGGAGCACACACCTTTCATCAGATTATTCTCCCTATGTGGATACCAATACAACTTATTCTGAGTAGGAAATATTGTGGTTTGTATGGTTTGAGTTTTATTACTCAGGCTCATAATTTATTGTTCTTTACACCACTGTCCAAGATCTATTAAGAAGAACACATTTATTTTAATAAATCTATTGGCTGTTTTTCAGAAAATATCCTTGTGCACAAAGTGTATCTCTGGGCTGCAGCTAGATGTGTGAGTGTGTGGGTTTGCACCTACACATGTTAGCATCTACTGTATCTCCTTTGCACTTGTATTTAGGGGGTAATGCTGCCAGTAATGACAACCTGTAAAATTGCCAGGTGAGTTTAAAAACTTTCCACCTACAGATAAATGAGGAAAGGGGAGATATGATCTACTAAAAGACCAGGAGTCCTGACAGAAAGCAGTTGGCCTTGTTTTCAAATCAGTTACATTTGCTGTTTCATCTGGTTTACTTAATGATTTGGTTAAATGCTTATATCTAGGCTAATTGTTCTGATGTGTGACCTGTGCAAACAATTGATTTCTAGGAACAAGTCAATTAATTTTAATTGTGTGCTTCTGTCCTCACCATGCTCCTGATAGAAGTTCAGAGCACTGTGACAGTCTGAATAGTCAGGAGTTGCCCTGTCCCTCTCCAGGCACAACAGACAGGAGCCCTGAGGAGGCACAAGAGAGCAAGTCTTTCATGTCCTGTTCCTTTGCAGCACCATCGGTTTACTTGTGCAACAGAGAAGGCTGAATATCACAGGACTACCCCAGGATAGTTTTGATCCCAGAAGTGGAAATTTTGACTATTAAAACCCACTACAGAAAATGTAGATGTAAACACTAGATTCAGAAAACTGTTGTCATATCCTGCTGTAATACATATATGTTCTGCAAACTGTCTTCTATGCTCTTTACAAAGGTATATATATATACTGCTTCTTCCCTTTATTTGATGATGATCTCATTTTTTGATGGATACAAAAAAAAGGGAAAATATTTATTGTTATTGTATTTTGATTGACAGCCTTGTTTATAAGTATTTTTGGAAATTAAAAATATTAGATAAATGTAGCTGCTTTCTTCCAAACACAGAAATAAGAAGCTAGAAGCAAATGAACAAAAATCTGGCCATAGATAATACCTTCTCCAAATAATTCATATGATTTGTCACAGATAAGTACATTATTAATCTTCCTCTTCTTTAAGCCTTAAAAGCTGTCTGTAGCCTTGTCTGAAAAATAAAATGAGACAGCTTTCCTGTCCTGTCTGCTGAATAAAAAGCCTTGACTAAAAAGTGTAGCAACTAAAGTTCTTTCAGACAAGTTGTTCCTAACAGGCTTCATTCTAGGTGCCCACGAAACTGGGATCAATTTTTGTCACTATTGTGGGATGAATCCTACAATCTCCTGCCTCATTCTGAGGACAAAAAGGCAGTGACATAGGATTCAGCTCTTTCTCTGCTGCAGGGACCTAAGTATATAATGGGAATACAAAGCAGGTGTCAGGGAGGGCAAGTCACAGGATACATAAGGTACAATATATCTTGAAGAAGTCATGGCACATTAATAGGTTGATTCCTTCTTCAAAAGCTTATGAATGTGTCTCCTATATACGGCACGGGTTATCTACAAGCAGTGACTGACCTGGCAGAGTGTCTGCTCAGGCTGTTCTCTTAGAAATATTTTTTCCGACGTATGGTAGTGAAAGTGGATCCTACCGTAGGTTATTCTGATGATGCAAAGTCTCATTGAACACATGCTCCATGGGGGAGCCTTGCAGACATTGAGATTAAAGGAACGTTCTCAGAGAAGCACCTATGAGCACGTCTGACACAGCAAAATGAGCACTGATAATGTCTGCTGCATCTAATTTGTCCAACTCACAACATAACATGAGACACTCTGAAAACCACTTAGATTAGCTCATTCATCCTTTCAGCAAACAGTAGAAAAAAAAAATAAATACACATCCTGGAGAGCTTTGTCCACTGAGATGAGGAAATGAGGGCCCCATGTTACCTCATATAAATTTGTCAAAAATAAGATGGGTCTTGAGAAAAAAATCCTTGATTAACAGAAGCTCTGAACTATGTTACTGGTGTACTGGATATAGTCTGAAAGATGTTTAGACATGTGCAAAACTGTCTGAGGATAGAAAAAGGTCAGCTATCAGTCTTCTGCAACCTCACTAAAAGTATAAGGATTCTGCCTGGATGAGATAAAACCAGTTACTTTTTAACAAGTCGGTAATAAAGGTGGCAAACACAGATGCTTTTTTGAGAAAACTTACCAAAATAGACAAGTCAAGCTGGCTCCAGAAGCACTTGTTGAAATGATTTGATTTAGTAGCTTTAGTATGATGTCCCACAGGCACGACTATACTACTCCTGTACTTGAACATGTAATACTGCACTGCTCTTTGTGCATGTTGCTGTGCGGGTCTTTGATATCTAGAACACCTCTGCACCATGCTCCACATCTCTTTCAGATTATGGCTATATCAAGCAAAGTGAATGACTCAAGGTCTTTACAGTGACAAACCAATCTATATTACCTGCAATTTTTGTCTCAAGAAGTTGTTCATACCAAAGCATAAATGCCTTTTCTGGAATATTTAGTCTTCCTCACAAGCTCTTTTGTGCTATCATTATTGTGTTCTGCCCATGATTTGACATACTACGAAGATTTATGGTGGACATTCAGAACTACTTAGGTGTGATGAAAGCTTATGTCCTCTTCCAGAGTGAGTTTGCTGATGCAGAAAGAAGATGGGAAAAGATACATCTTCTTAGGACCAAATTTGATACAAGAATATGGTGGCTGTACAGATCCCTGGCAAGAACGAAGACAAGCAGCATCCTGGATTGTATTTATAGCACAGCCAGTGAGTATAGCATGTAATTACCTCCCCACTACCACCACCCTTTATGTTGCACTCATCAGGGTGCATTTAAAATGCTGCACACAGTTTGTGAACTCCCAGTACAGAAAGACACTTGTAACTTGGAGAATGTTCAGCAGAGGGCCATTGAGATGATCCAGAGCTGCAGTCATTGTCCTTTGAAGACAGGCTGAAGAACTTGGGTTAGTTCAGCCTGGAGAAGAGATGGATGCAGGGGAACCTTACAATAGCCCCTCATACCTATGGGGTGGTTATCAAGAACAGTGAGACAAGTTCTTTGTGGTGAAGCATGATGGGAGGAGCAGGGAGTTGGACTACAGTCTTCCTGAGCTGTCTTCCATACTGAATGATTCTGTGACTCTGGCTGCACTCAGGCTGATTGTAGTTCTCTTGGATCAAGACAGGAATTAACAGATAAAGCAATCTTTATGGCATGATCAAGGTATGAGTAAGCATCCTACAGGACACTTGGACTGTGAACTCATTTGGAACAAAAACCCCCTACATTTCTTGTTCTTGTCTGCCACAAATACGTTCACTGACAAAGAATCGTTCTCCTCAAAGATCGATTGAATTGATGAATGAATCATGAATTACCCACTTTTTTCCACTTCACTCTGTTGAAAAATGTCTGTGCTGATTGCCTGCCAATGTCTTTTGTTGTCCCAGCAGATGAACTACTGTGAGCATAATCTAATGTTTCCATCAGTTCCACAACCAATTTCTTAACTGTCTCTTGCAGTGCAGAGGAGTACTCATCTCACTCGGTTTACATAAACTACAGCCATTGTATCATCTGAATAAGACATTCTGTAAAAGAGCAGTTAGACCTCCATACAAGTGTTAGCACTGCACTGAGTTCTACACTATTTCTCCATTAGTGCAACTTGTATTTGATCCTGGCTTATGTGGGCTTACCAAGTTCAACAGAGAAATATTTGTCACTGTAGTTTTGTGGGGAGAGACACACTTCTATTTAGGCTATTTCTAACAGGTTAGGGAGGGAAAAACACCATACAGAACTGTTGGGAGGGTATCTGAAGTCTGTTGCCTGACACACATAGTCTATCGCATAATCTTGCTGTCAGCATTCAATCTCTGTACAGCCTCCAAAATGCAGAAAAGGCTGAGTTGTGTGAAGAACTGAGACAAGCTTCGACTGTTGTTCGGGGCAGTGCCTGAGGTTGTGTGCTAAGGTAACTTAATATCATGTCCATCCTGAGTAAGGTAACTTCTTAGTACCTCAAATTCAGAAACAGCATTTTTCCTGATAAGTGTTAAAACTGTCTGCTCTGTTCTGACTTTTCATCTGAAGGGCATGAAGAACAATGTAAAGTTCTGAACCTCATGATGAGTCAGGGGTCCATGCAGAGTTGCAGGACATGCTTTGTTTCCTAAAGAATGTAGCTGCTACATGGAAAACATTGAAAGCACCTTAGTGCAACAGACAGTTTTAGAAGAAGGACTCTGTACTGGAAGTGGTTTTGGCCTGCTAGATATCATGGAGACTACAAGAGAATGGTCATATACAAATATCTCTTTTCTTCTCTGGTGGGTTGACTTTGGCTGGCTGGCAGGTGCCCACCAAGCCACTCACTCACTCTCCCTCTTCAGCAGGACAGGGGAGAGAAAATAAAATTAAAAACTCATGGGTCAAGATAAAGGCAGTTTAAAAAAGAAAAATAAAGGCCATGCATGGACATAAAGGAGAAAAAAAAGATTTATTCTCTACCTTCATCAGCAGGTGAAATTCAGCAACTTCTTGGGAAGTAGTACCTCAGTTTGTAGTGATTGCTTTGGAAGATAAGTGCCTTAGCAACTTATTTACCCTGCCCCCCGCCTCACCCCACCTTTCTCTTAGCTTTTATGGCTGAGCACAACATCACATGGTAGGGAAATTTTGGTCAGTCTGGATCAACTGTCCCATCTATGTTTGCTCCCAACCTCTTGCCCACTCCCAGCCTGCTGGCTGTTCATGTGGGGTGGGGAATGGAGAGAGAACCTCAGTGCTGTGCCAGCCCTGCTCAGCAGTGGCCAAAACACTGCTGTGTTAGTGATACATTTCTAGCTACCAATACAAAGCACAGCACCATGGGAGCTGCTATGGGGAAATTAACTTCACCCCAGCCAGACCCTATACATCTACATATAAGAAAATTTCTGGACTTGAATCCTATCGTGTTGAGGAAGAATATCTCCTATAGCAGAGAGAGAGAGAAAGAGGGAGAAAAGGAGAGGGACATTCTCATATGAGAGGCATTTGGCTACAACATTTTCAAAGAATGAGTCAAAATAGCTCCCACATATTTGGCTGCCACCCAAGTGGGAAAAATAAGTTGTTTAGTTTTTGCAAGAAGGGATGATCCAAAAGAGCAGTCACTGCAAAGCTCTTGATTATTGTCTTCTCTTCCCAAGAATATAGAGTCCTAATACATCTGGATAAGCTATTCTGAAAATGTGGCCAATTGTTCAGCACCCCACAGATTTCACAGAACAGAACACACTTGGACTTGTTCTGTTCCAGTAGTGCTTAGACCAGATAGCCTTTTTTCCCCAAAAATACACATGTGCATTCAGAGCTTAGTGTACCATGAGAATTCCTTAAGGTCAACATCAGTCTTCTCAAGGACTAAATAATGGAATTCAAGCAGTAATTCCTGTCATCAAAGAAAGCAGATTTCTAGGAACTGGCTTTCCCTTGCTTCATAGAGAGCCTGCAAACCCAAATTAGTGCTGACTCAACAGTAAGAGAGTATGAGAAATGGAAAATGCAGCTATAATTGCTTGAGGAGAAGCCCTTGCCGATCCATGAATGCTAAAAATTGAACTTCACATTCCAGTGGCAATTCTGAATAAATCACTCAGTACATGATTAGCTTGTATATGGGCAAATTATACTGGGCAGGCAGTAATAGAAGATTCTCAAATGCAAACTAATAACTACAAATACAAATAATACAAACTAATACAAACAAACACAAACTAATAACTAATCACTAATCTCCTAATAAACTAATAACTAATCTCCTTTTCAAAGTGGATAGGTCCAAGTATTCTGTATATTTTTTAACAAAGTAGTCAGAGAACAACTCTGCCTTTTCTTTTTAAATTTCTCCTAGGCAACCTACTGCTGGGTAAGTACAAATGCACTATGCTCCCCTAAATATCACAAATATTTTTGTCCTTGGTTTTATTTTTCATTAGTTTACCAAGATGTTAACTCTCCAGATACGGAAGATGAACTTGAACAGTGTACTGCCTTTGAATAAATCTCTCTCTATGCAAAAGTAAGGGTATGCTTTGTTCCCAGTGAGAACTGCCAGCATGCTTCTGGAATACAGAACAGATCAGGACCCAGAAACAGTCAGAACACATGCTATTGATGTTCATGGACTCCTGGGACCACAGGAGACTCAGATTTTTTCATAATGCAGGAGCCTATGTACCTTGTTGCAGGAATATTGAGGGAATACTGTGAGGTAGGAGTGAAAGCTCTTAGATACAACTTAAAGTGCTTAACACCGGTATTGAATACTGATAATCTTCATGGGGTGGTGCAGTTGTAGCAACAGTTCTTAAATGTGTAGTACCACAAAGAAGTCAGAACTTTATACTAGTGCTTATTACTTATTGAGCGCCATGGATTCTCTCCTTCAAATTCATGCATGGAGATACTTTGTGAAGGAGGAAGGAGGCAACTCAGACTCCTTTTTTACAGAGAGTTTGTGAAAAGGTCTGTCTCCAAAGCAGAGAGAGATAAAGAAGGCAGTTACTTGGCACTGTCATACTAGACTTTCTTGGAGAGAAAGAGTCCACCAGCAAGCTTTGAAGCTGTTGGTATTTGAAGTGACATTCTCAGCCCTACAGGAAGGTCAGATAAAGGTATGTGTGCAGAGAGCTCTGGTGGTCAACAGTCAACAGTCAGCTCTCTGCAGTTAAAGAAAAATAAATACGATATTTCATTGCTCCCAGACTTACTGGGGACATGTAGGGCTCTTGATTCTGTAGGTATGCTGTTATTGCTAATAGATACCTTGTGGTGCTTCCCTTTGGTGATGTGCTTAGCTGTATGCGATATGCCTGAGGGTTATCAGTGGTTCACCACCAAAGTTAAGAGCTGAATGCTTTCCAGCAAATCCTAAAAAGTATCACACATTTTGAGGCTTCATGGAAAAGCTTACAGCTCTTTGGAGGAGGGAAAGACATTTGAGTGCCTGAATTGTGATTATTAACTGTCACAGTCAACCAATGTAGACAAATGTTTTTGTGTTTCACTAGTATTATCAGAACGAGATGGTTCCTGTCTCTGATGCCTGACACCTTGAGAGGCACAGGACACCAGGGCAGACATGTGATGGTATCTGCAGCACCTTCTCCAGTGTCCAGTGACTTCAACCCTAGGATCTCCTGAGCTAGTTTGGGGTGTCTTTTTTAACTTTTTCCATAAAGCAGCCCTTTATGGTTTTCTTTTATGAATTTGTTCAACTGCTATTTGGCTCAAGTACAATTCTAGAGTCTACAGCAACCACTGTCTGAAAACTCATCTACACATTCTGTGCAGAAGTACCCTATCTTGGCTATTTTGAACTCACCACCTGGTATTTGCCTTTGATGCAGCAGATGAAGAATGACTATGCTGGTTCAGACTAAAGTTTTTAGTTTCATAACCAAACAGAAGCTGGATAACAAACTACCCATGTTTACAACAGCTGCTGAGATTTCCTCAGAAATGAGACCTTTTTATAGATCATCAGCATGAAATTTATTTATGTGAATGGAACAACCAAAACAATGCAATTTTAAGCTTGTTTTTGCAAGAAAGAACGCTGTGCATTTGCACTGTGTATCCCGCATTCAACATCCCCTTAGTAATTTCTGCCCTTTTTGGCCCATATTAACTCCCTTTTCTGAGCTGAAGCAGTCTCAAAACCAATTAAGTATGTATACCATAAATCATAATTTTGTTGGAGTCTGAAGTTAATCTCTTTGAAGGAAAAAAAAAAAACCGAACAAAACAGTATAACCTCAACATTAATTTAGCCTGTGTGCCCTACCATTAGCCCCTCAGCACCCAGATGGGCCAGCCTGTCTGCCAGCCAGCCAGCCCACCAGGCCTGTTCTGAGTCAGTGACAGTATTTGGTGATATGTTTCAGCTGTTAATAAGAGAAATGGAGGGAAATAGAAGGCAATATGGAAGATATTGTTAAGAAGAGTTACTGATGGAGAGGAGAAGAACTAGAAACACTGTGGGAATTCAGTTCAGAGAGCACACAAAGACCAGATGAGATTACTGCTATAGGACAGAAGGAGGGCAGACATAAAGAACAGGACAGAAATCCATGGGAAGTCAGGCTTCATTAGTTTTGTTCGTAATGGAGTAACTTCCTTACTATCAGAATATACATTTTTGACTAGAAATAAAATATTTACAAGCTACAAATAAAATATTAGAAAAAAAAAAATCAGCAAATATTTTACAGAAAAGTGATCACCTCTCAGTTTACTAATAAATTTAATTTTAATGAAATATTTTAGTTTACTTTCTCAGATTCTGCTATGGAAAAGAAAACCTGTCTATGCACAGATACCTTTCTCTTGCTATGAAGTGAGGGTCAGGTTACTTCTATCTGTAGGACAGTGTGGCTTTTTTATATGAGTGTTACATAGTGGAAATAAATTACAGATGTTTTAATGGGCAAAGAAAAGAAAGGGTGAAGCAGATTAATGGACAATTTTAAGACTCATCAATTTTCCTTAAAATTTGTTTTCTGCCATAATGTTTTCCTGTGAATTTTCTGATTATTCAGCTGATCAGAAAAACTGGCTTTGAGAAAAAAAAAATAGTAAAAATGTATTCTTATTTTCATTAAAATGTAATGGTTACTTATTTATTACAAGTCATATTACAAACTTGGGCACCCTTGTCAGCCTCAGTACAGCCATCAAAATGCGAAAAAGGAACAAGTTGCCCTTCAACAGAACAGAACTAAGTTGAGAGGAGGTCGTGCAACCAGTGCCAGACATACTCCCATCAGAGATGAAATTTATGTCTGTACAGTTTGGGGTTAACACTTTTCACTGGTGATTTATACACTAAAAAACAAAACAAAAAGCCCACAAAGAACACAAAGACAAATTTTTGCCAGTGCACAGATTGAAAGAGGAAAATAATTGTCAGGTTACCCGTGCAGTTCTTCTGGAAGTTGGGATTCTCCAGTGGGTGCCCCGGAATGCGACACTGAAACCTGTGCTGCCAGAACTCAGGAAACCAGGGGTTGCGGGTGTTGGTGTCCAGACGCAGCTTCAGATAGTAGTCATCAAACGACAAGACCTCTGGAGACTGCAGTTTGATAGTGATGCCCCCATTTGCTTCAGGTTCATAACCTTCAATGACTTCATCTCTGTCTGCCCAACCGTCACTGAAACAAGGCAAAAAAACACTTATTACACAAAAGCAGGAAGCTTGTCTTGAAAAAGCAACCACTAAAAGGCAGAGCAGCACCCTTGGAATCCAGTGATTAAGGGGGAAATCTACAGGTAAGTCTAAAACACAGGCAGAAAATGAAAGAAGAAAGCACAGTGGTAGAGACTTGTAATGAGCAGTCTGACTGATTTCATGCAGAGTCCCCATTAACTCATCTGGAATGATGAGGATTTATCCTTGGCCCTCTGGAAAGGGTTTTTGGGCATAGTTTCTGGTGTGATGTCTTTATGACTAAAGAGATTCTGCATTATTTAGAGTGTCCTGTAAGGGGTGGAAACTGAAAGAACTAATATTGATGGAAAGGGAACTAAGCCAGATTCCTGGGTGTTTTGCAGAAGAGATCTCAGCACGCATGGATCTCACAGCTAGAAGAGTAATTCAAATCAAGCATCAAGTGAGAAATGCATTGTGTTAGAAGAGAACGGAATAAGAATACATGATAAAGTTGACCAAACTAAAAAGAAAACCATGTGCTTTTCTCACACTGCATGGGATTTGTGATAACCTGACTTTTTTTCTCTCTCTTTTTTTTTTTTTTTTTTTTAACAATGGCTATCTATTTTATTTCTTCGTTTATTCATATAAGAGTTACTTTCAAAACCTTGAAGATAAAACTCTTTCTTGACAACACTGTTTCACAAAAAGTCTAATTTAACACATTTGAACAATGTTCACTGGGTTTAGCCTCCCAGTTTTAGTTTAGTTCTTTTAACAAGTCCATTGATCTAGTGTCTTTGTCTAGTTCTTATTAGATTCCCCTAAGAATAATGCTATTACTGTGCAATTTAAGTGCAAATATAAGTTGGCCATTGCTTCATTTTAATATGCTGGGCATGTCATGAGAGAAATAGATTATTCTGGCACCTCAGACCTAGCTCTATCCCCTCAGAATCAAATCAGCTGCACTGCTACTTTGAAAAAAAGACAGACAAAGCACTTGCAGCAGAAAAGAGCTGAAGAGGAAAAATGTGATTGATGACTAAGAGAGAAGTCTCTGTTTCATCCCAAAGAGTCTTGCATCCCGAACTCCAGGCAGACTGAAAGAAGGTACTCATTAGAACTCATTTACACCCAGCCTGGAGAAGAGTGTTGGGGTGCAGACCATAGCAGTTGAGGGTATCTATGAGACACTCACACAGATGTGCCTGGGGATCCACAATCGAAAACAGACAAAATTTGAAGTAGTAAGCTCTGTCGCAGTCCTAGGTGCAGAGTAACTATGCATTGGGCACACGTGAGCCTTTTGTCTCCAGCCACCAGACTGAACAGCTGCATGGTTTAGTTGCCATTCACATTAACTGCTGCATGTGCTGTAGGCACCTAGAAAAAAGTGGCAGGTCTCCATGGAAATACAGAAATGCCCATATACTGAATGCTTTCCATATGGGACACACAACCCAGGCCTCTATTACAGGAAGTTATTTAAGACACAGGACGTCTGGTAGCACAGTGACTGTGATCCCTTTCACCTGAGCCTGGGGAAAAAAGCTATACTTTAAGAGAGCACTACATGGCAGCTTTGAGCCAGGATTTCTTCTTTTTTTCACCCGTTACCAGAACCATGCAGTAGAACTGCCAAAAAATTTCTGAGCTTACAAGCCACTGACAAATATCTTCATATAGCCAAGCAGCATGAGATAAGTGAGGATGCATGTTGCATCACACACATGGTAGAAAGTGGAGGGTAGGGGGAGGTACAGGGAGAAGGTTACAAGAGGGAGTCAGTGATGGCTGAAAGGTCCCACTGTGGAACAGGGGTGGGCATGATGCAGTACCCCAAAGTGACTCTGCCAGGCTGCAGGTGACAGCACCTGCTGGGTAGCTTCTTCCCGCAGCCAGCAATGTGAGTTACTCAGATCCTGCCCTTCTACCAATACAGCCCAAAAGATAACCACATGGCACAGCCTTGGCCTGACAGCTGCTCTTAAATTGCCATAGGAGTGCACAAAGTTCAAAAGCTATGATTTGTCCCTCTCTTCTCCCTGCCTCTCTAGAATATCTTGAGTTTTGGAGAGGGAAAGAAGCCACAGCTCCTTCTCTCTGCATCCCCACACTCCTCACTTGCCCATGCACTGAGGCCATCTACTAAAATGCACCCTGGCTGCCTCAAGATCACAGTTTAGATAACCTTACAAAGGTAAAACCAGGTGAATGAACTGTCTGGATTTCACATAATTCACATAAACCAGCACCAGAGGGAATAAAAAGGCACAATCTTTGTTTCTTATTATGTGGGGGAAAAACAAGCAAGAGGTCACTCTTACAGCATAATTAATTGAGTCCTAATTGCATGATTACTTCATTATTTGTCAGAATGTTTATGGCTTGCAAAATGTAGACTCAAGCAGAAACATTAGTGAGTCCAAAAGATAAGTAAACCAGGCCATTTTTTACAAAGTTTCTAGAAAGGAGGAAGTTTCTCTACTGCTTGGATTCCTACCAGACAAACATTAGAGTGATTTATTTCCTCCCCTCTGTAAGTTTGGCTTGGAAAATTGCCACGTTCAGTCTGAAGACAAAGCAAAGCAATTCTGCAAAGGCAAGAGAAAGTGTATTTCAAGTGGTCTGAAGGTAGCTGGTGGAAAAGTTCCCCTAAATCGGAACACAGATTGTCATCTAATGTTTCTTTGTCACTTTCTGGCCTCAAATGTTTTTTGTTCTCTCTTCCAACTCCTCAAATTGTTAAATGTCTGATAAGTTTTGTATGCAGCAAAATGTGAAGAAAAGACACTGGAATCAGAGAAAGAAGATCATTTGTGCTGAAGTTCATATGGGAGCTTTGCTCTACTTTCACTAAAACCAAGGAAACAAAAAGGAGTCTTCTGATCTCTTAGGGGACCCCTGCCATCCTAGTGGCTGCAGGCTGGCTGTGCTGAAAGGTGTCCTAAGGGGACCATACAGGCCTACCAGCAGCTGTGGGAGGATTATCAGAGACCTAAGATCTTGTTATAAGGTCTGCCTATATTCCCTTTTACTCTATGTGTGTGTATATTGTGTGTATATATATATATAATATATATATATATTCCCTTTTACTCTATGTGTATGTGTGTATATATATATATATATATAAGTGAAAAAGTAAAAATATAGAAAAGTAAAAAAAGATTGTCCAGGAACTAACTGTGTATCTTTAGTGCCCTATGAATAAATGGATAGTGTTCCAGAATACTACGGTAAAAAGACATTTCTAACACTGAGCAACAGCACAATACTGAAGTCCAGATGACAGTGTGTGTGTCAGTGACAGAAGCACAAGATCAATAGCTGATTCAACAAAAAATGACATCTCATTAAAAATGGCAGCCCATGCTATTATTTTCTTGTCAGAATCGAGTACTTTCCACCAACTTTCCATCTTTTATCCTGCTGAGTAGCAAGTAGCACAACACTTAGCACTCTTTGCAAAAACATCTTCCTATGTGTTTTTACTGCAGTTTTCAGGAGGTGGCCCAATATCTATAACCCAAACTGCCTTCCCTAATGAGTGTTCATTGTACATTTTTTGTGACTTTCTGGCCTTGAAACATGTCGAGTATCTTGTTCAACAGTTGATCTGAAGCTCTATGAGGGGGAGAGAAACACTGAGGGAGAGGCAACCGCGTGGGGGTCAAACCAGCAACCACTTTGTTTGCTCTTTGGAGAGAAAGAACCAACTGGTTTGTTACAGTTTTGTGGTGTTTATCACAGCCAAAATGGTCACCAATATTCTGCAAACTACTCTCAGTGCAAGTCCCAGTCTGGTGGTTGGCATTCATGATGCCAAACCCAAATTTCAGCATTCAATCACAAACAAATACCAAGCAGAAAGGGAAAAAGTCCAGAGCTATCTTCATCTAGCTTCAGAAGTCCTATTTCCTGTTACCAGAGGCTGAGTTTGAAGAAACAAAGCTTTTTTTTTTTTTCTTAACCAGTTTACTATTCTGATAATGTGTGACAATGGACATTTCTGAATCATAGCTTCAGCATCTTAGTTTCTCTGTATTTTCTGAACTGCAAACACATGAATTCCTGTGACTGAAATACCAGAAGAAATGTAATGGATTTCCAATTTCCTCTCCTCTTCCAAACATGAACACTGTCAGCTGCTTTTCACAAGGGCTGATGAGACAACCAGCAATCAGGCTTTCTATTTTCATCTCCTCGGGACTTAACTCTTAACCTATGCAGCAGCACCTCTGCTTCCCTGCACAGCACTCAGAGCATTCCTATTACAGATGTTTTTTTCAAATAAGCAAACACACAAAAAGAAAACATGCTGTTGTTTATGAAGACTACTTGCCCTGCGATTATTGTAGGAGGTAGCAAGCTTTCATGGATAAACAAAATGAAACATTTGTCAGTCGTGGACACTGACTGGCAATTTGATCCTTGCACCCTTATAAGGCCTGATCTGATGGACGAAATCTGTAGAGGGCAACTGATTTACACTTCTCTGTCTGGAGGGCTGCATCATTGGCAGATTTGTCACTCACTTTCCATGAGCTAAGATGAAGTCTTCTTCAGAAATTTGCATTCATGTTAAGGTTTTTTTAATGCTGTATTGGCCAAGTCATAAAATATTTGAGAGAATGTAAGAGCAAAACACCCTTTATAAAGGTGTAATTAATTATTTTTTGCAATAATCTTTCTGCCCACAGCAGATATTCTTGTCAATATAAAAATGAATAAATCAATCATATTTATATATATATATATATATATTTTTTTTTAATTTTTTTTTATTTTTTTTTTGGACAGGTTCTGTTCCTGTGCTAGTGGATATTTTTATCCACTTTGAAAACAATGTTACACATAGCTATACATATGTAAATTGGAAACATTACTTTCAAACTTTCAACCTTCACAGAGGTTCCCTGCAGATATCACATTCAGGTGGGGTAGCTGGGCCCCAGGTGACCATAAATGACACACAAAACATCAAAGCCTATATTCTTGCTTTTCTCTCCTTTCCACAGAACTAAGTCCCATATTAATATACTTCCTTTCTCATGTCAATATACATCCCCACAGAGCACATTTCTGAATGCCTTCTTACCACTGCTCTCAAGGCTGCCAGCTTGCCTGCTGTTGTGTTAAACTTCAAATAGATGTAAATATGAGGACAGCACCACTCAAAGAATTCGACATTCAGTAAAGTGCCATTCCATTTTTTTTATTTATCTCAATATCTTTATTTTTAAGGATAATTTTTATATGCCAGATTATATCAATAAAAGGCTGGACATTTAATGTGCAAAGTGCGTTTTGCAAAACCATCTTTCTGTGTGGTGGTCAGATACCGCTTATTTAGAGGCACAGACCCTGCTTATTTAGGGGCATTTGAGAATGCTACAAACCCCAGATAGTGTTAAGGGGAGTTTAAATAATTTGTCATTTGGTTCTGATAAATGCCAGTGTTCTGGATTTCCAGAGCTGGTCAGACCTGGAAGCCTGCAAATTCAACCTTCTCTTTTTGTAAAAGTCTTTTCTGACAGTGCCCCACTGGAAAATGCAGCATGGATTCTCCAGCCTGTATGCAGGAGTTGTATGACTGTGACAGCCTCCTGCCTGCTCTTCTGGCACAATGGATGGATACTTGGAGATCAGCATAAGGCCAGCCCAGAAAGTACCTCTATGGCAGGTGAAATGATTTCATTAGCAGCTCTATCAAAAAAATCAGTGTTGCTACTTGATTATGAGCACAAGTGGCAGGATAAAGCCTGGAGTAATTTGCAAACAGTACTGTAGCTGGTTACTTACCTGCCCTCTTCTGGGGGTAGACTTAAAAAAAAATATATTTATTTCACCAGCCTGATGTACTGGAAAGAAAAAACACAATTAGCTATTGTGAAGGACGGTGGACTATTCTCTGGCAATAAGGAACTCGACCCAATATATTCAGTGTCTGTGTAACACATGCCTCAGACAGAAGCTGCCATGTAAAGAAAATTGAAACTGTTCAATATTCACAAGTCAGCAACTGGCAAAGTGACTTTCCTCCTTAGGCTCATGCATTATCAGTCAATCGCAGTGGTCACCAATGTCAGCTGAAAGGTTCTGATTGTTATTGTTAATGAGCATCACTTCAAACATGAGGAAAGAAAAGGCCATTTTTGCACTCATTAATTCTGTTAATTCATTAGTACTATATACTTGCACTGAAGGGTGGGAAAGTGTTCCTCAGTGGCTGAACTATGAATTGTTAAAAAGCACAGTTCCGCTTTTACATTTGTGACATGTCCTGGAAATCATAGGAGATTAGTCCTATGTCTACAGATAAGCCTGTATCTATCTCAGTGCTGGCAAAGCCCAGTCTGAAAGGCTGTATACTCTCATGCTATAACCAGAGGCTTGCTAAGCACTGACTGACCTCCTTAAAACCAGAAGAATCAAAGTCACTAAAACTTGTCAGCTGAAAGAAAGAAAAAAAAAAAAAAAAAGAAAAGAGGGTTTCTAGGCCAGTAGTTTTGCTCCTGCAGTCATAGATGGAGGTAGGCAGGAGTCATCACCTTCCTAAGCTGCCTGTCTTTAGCAGCAGGCATCACAAGATGCTGTGAGATTTGTACCTATTCCCTTTCCCTGCAAACTAACCTGTGCTCAAATGTATTATATAATACCTTGAATTCCTGCCTTTAGATTCCTCTGAGTTGATGACCTTCATAGGTCAGTCCTGACTCAAATCAGCTGAAAACATCATGGGAATATCAGTTCTGAGAACTGGAAGCAGGAGCAGAAAACCACTAAAACTCCTTCTGAGAGAGCAATGGAATATAAGAGGGAGAGAGAAGACTGCTGCCTTGACAATCTCCCACACACACAAAAGAAAGCATTTGGTGCCAGACTGTGCAGTTACTGATTTTAGACTCACAACTAACACAGCACTACTATGCCACTGTGGCTTGTAATCCTGCCACAGACTACAGAATGAAGAGTAGATCAAACCTGGTCAGAACTTGGGCTGGACATCTCTAGAGACTATCAGCACGGCTCAGAAAGAGACTGGTATGATTTATGAGTTAACACCACTCCCCTTGAGAAACCTGCATATAGCCATCATGGTTTGAACTCTAATGTCCTACAGGAGGTGCTATTTTTCAAAAGAAATTGAAACATGAAGTCTAAAACTAATTCCCAAGACCACTTCTTGCAAGTGCTTTGCCATATATCTTAGTAAATTTTCTGTTCATGCCAGGTTTGCTTTCATACCATCGCGTATACAACTTCTCACTTGCTGTTCTTGATTACTGAAAGCATACAGTCACTGTAGCATATTAATTCTCGTAGTTTATGCAAGCACAAATTGTTGGTAAGGGCTTCCAATTTTTATTTAGTGAATCAGTGGGTTTCTTTTGAATGAGTGACACTGTACAGAACCTAAGTTGGTAAATGATAGGTCATAATGTTTCAAATTATTATCATTTGCTTTTGTGTGAATTTTCAGGGTTTTTGCATCATTCACATAAAAAATGTAGATTATAACCTCATGGACCATGATGGATTGTATTTTGCAAATATGTATTTAGGAAGGTTTTAATTATTGTATGTGGTGCATATATTTGCATGCAATTTACATAATGTAATTTAACTGCCTATCATGCAGGCGTTATCTTGGGGAGTCTTTGCTTTGAAGGTTCTTGACACAGTTGGCATGTGCAGTTTTTCGTAAATGTAGTTGCTGTTTTCATGCAGGAAACGTTTTACCATTCTCTAAGGGTGCACAATGGTGCATATCTTGGAAAATCAGCAACCACACATGTATTCTCCAAGGCAATAGTTGAATTTTCAAGAGGTGCACACACACTTTCACCCCAGACTGTCAGGAGGATTGAATCCTTGCTCTGCATATTTGAAATTCACAACACAGGGCATCATGAAAATGCAATATCTTTTCCAAAGGAAAGCATGCATGTAAGGAGGAGGAGAGTATCCAGTTTTAAACAAACACACTTGGATGTGGCTCTGAGGAACCTGATCTAGTTGAAGATGTCCCTGCTCATTTTAAGGGAGTTGGGCTAGATGACCTTTAAACATCCCTTCCAACTCAAACTATTCTATGATTCCATGAAATAGGGAGCCTTAATCTTAGCATTGTTCCTCATATAAAGTGCTTCTTGGCTTCCCGTATGTGCAGCCAAAAAGATTTTTGCCATCTTATTAATACACATAAAACTGGAAATCTTTTATCTTTGCTTCTCTGTACCAGTTCCTGAGGATTTTTATTTATCCTCTTGTTGATGCCATGCTGCAAATTATGTGCAAGAAGACTGAATGGAAGTAAAAGATAGTTCCTGCCATGGAGAGCTCAACTGTAGTCTCTTTTCAGGGAGGATAGTTAGAAAGAAATATTCTTGTTAGAACTTCCATTCTGTATGGAAGTCTTAGAGATTGAGGTCTTTTCTGTGCAGCCATGTAAAGGCATAAAGGAGAACAGAATGCTTCCTAGACCTGCTACAGCCAACTACAAACTACTCAAGTCTCAGGGCGAGATCTGAAGGACTGGAGAGATACCATATGGAGAGGAAACCGGCTAGAAATACACAAAAAGGTACACGTATACATACAGGAAAGAGAACAGGTAAAGACATGGCCCTCTCTGATCTTTGCTGCTCCAGCAGAGCTTGCTGGATGCTTGGATGTGAACATTTTTGTGCTTCCTAAAAGATTAATTCATAGATGTCTTCCTTAAACAAAGCAGAAAAAGCAACAGCACATTTCCTTTCTTGTCTCCTTGCTTTGCTTGATGAGATGCTGAGGAACAGGGAAATAAAGAAATATCTTAGAGTTACATTCCCCTCTGTTTTTGCACGAACTGTGCTGACCTCAGAAGTACCTTGAATTCTAACATTTAGATTTCTCCAAGATACTGACTTTCATAGGATCATCCAGAACTTTTTTTCAGTGGCTTATTTTATGTGATTCCCTCAAGTCATCCTTTACTGTAACTATCTCATATGATAATGCTTAAGAGAAATACAGAGTTCACAGGCCATTTTTCAAAGGAAATAATATTTCAAATATGCACTTCTAAAGAGGACATTCTACATCTCTCAGCAGGTTGCTATTACTGATTTGCATATATCCTATTTCCATACCTGTACGAGATTTCTGGAATGCTATTTCCACACTCATGCTTGAAAACTAAACATTTATACACATATTTATGCAGGAACTGCTCATCGATTTGATAGCCCTTCAGTGAAACCATGTCTGCAGAGGAACTGGTAGCCATAGATAAGAGCATGCTATCCATTCCATATCAAAGCATATTAACATGGGCTTCAAAACATCAGATCTAATAAATGGAAAACAAAAGGTAAAATATTATTAATACTGTGATAAAAACAAAAAAATCTGAAGCTATTAATCAAAGTTAACACATATGAGACTATTTCCTTAAACAGCCGTTTCTGTCTGTACCAAAGCTATTTTAAATTTGGCCATACCTGCCATTCTTTCTTTTTTGCTTTCTGTGGATACTTGAACATTCAGATTACTATGAATGTTTATACAGGAGATATTTTCCACTCAAATGTTAATAAATTGTTATTTCAAATTACATATTGATATGGAAAGTATCCAGTTCATACTGTGCTAGTGAGTCACTTAAGTACATAAACCTTTCCAGCGAGAGAATCAGGTAATAAGGCTTTCATAGAATAAATCAGGTAAAATCATTAGCCTTCAGTAGCCAACTAACAGAGCATTGCATTGTATCTGCAATGAACAGCTCATAAACCACTCGCAAACCAAGAAATCAATGAATAATTTGAATGATGAATTCACCTGAAAATTAAGCAATCTTTTCACAAACAGTTACTGAACATCAAAGTAGGTGTAATGTTTTGAATATTTTTTATAATTCACTTTTTTTCAGGCAATACTATTATACTTGACCTAAAGCAACTGTTACAGTGAACTTTAAAAATATATAAAAGTATTATTCACTTGTTCTTCTATACTTATTGTTGTCTTAAAGTCATCAATGTTTAAGTGTTATTCATATGAAATAATAAATTTAAGTACAGTCATCTGCCTGGCTAAACCAAACTTAGTTATGCATATAGGTATCTGAAACCTGCTTAAAATTTCAAGAGTAAAATAGTTCCACATACTTTTAAATGGCCAAGCCAACCTATAATTAATTAAATGGACCACTGAATGAACTACTGACATTTCATTAGAATAAATAAGAATACAAAAACCCAGCAAAATCGTAACTGAGGAGGCCACCATTCTTCAAAGTCTCTAAATTACCAAATCACCATACCAATGCACAATACAATCAGATTAATTTCAAAAGTAATAAAACAAAGAATTATTCTTTGCTAATTCTGTACTGGAGATTGAAGGGACAACAGTTTTCCTTCTAGATCTTTCCCAAGAAAGGATGTGGGCTTTTCTTCTGCCATAGAGGCTATGCTTTTGTCCTTTATTTATGCAATCATGGAATAATTTAGGTTGGAAGGGGCCCCTGGAGATGTTATAGCTTAGCAAGATATATGGTCCATGCATCCTCCCTTAAGTAATTTGGCTCATTCCTGTCATTGCCTTTAGGTCATTAGAAAAGCTATGAGTCATGTGACTAGGGAAACAAATCTGGTTCCATAACTTATGCTTTTATTTAAGAAGCCAAAACTTCTTTTATATTTATTAACCTATTGACCTCAGAAAAATCAACATTTTTTTAAGATCAGATTTTATTAATTAGTGATGATGTCACAACTCATTAATGAAAAACTGAAGTAAACTTTTTAAAAATAGAACCTGATTTTGCCCATCTTTTGTGCAAGGCCACAGAATGTTCAAGCAGCTTTTCCTCTCACATGACAAAGTGAGAGAGAAATATTTTAGCTTTTCCAGTCATTAATCCAGACAGAGAAGAGGAATGGTTATGAACTCATGCAGAACAGATAATTGTCACTTTGATTCATAGAATCATACAATGTCCTGTATTGGAAGGTAAGCACAAGGATAATTGGTTCCAACTCCTATCCCTGCATATGACAACCCCAAAATTCACACCATGTGTCTGAGGGCAAACATCAGATGACATTAATTGAAAAGCTGACTGATGCCACAACAGAAGCCACCCTTCTGTTTTCAGTTTTTTATAATTTCAGATTTTTATAATCTCTTAAATTGAAATGGGAAACATTGCTTTCTTAATGTTTCTGTTCCACAAACTGCTGTAGTCACCACAGACATGCAACACATGTGCAGACAGAAGAGAAAATGACCCTCATGACAACCAACTGGACCAATTGCCATTTCCTGATGATCAGATAGAAAAGGAAATTCAAAGCCATGGAGAAGACGGCAAGTCCCCAGCGTTGTTATTTCACTTTATTTTACATTACAGCTAAATGATATGTGAAAGGTTAAGAATACATCTCAGTGAAACTAAAGATGGTCTACCTCTATCAACAAAATCTGAAAAGAAATTTTTAAATCCATGTTTATACATGAGACCCAGAAAAAACTGTTATTTCTGGAGAAGCAATGAAAATAAAAAATACTTTCTTGTATTCAACCAGTGAAAACCCAACAAAACCTGCAGACCCCAAGGTAAGTCACATGCACATTTAAGAAAACAAACAGAACAGTGGAAAAAAATAAAGGAAAATGGCTATTTCAATAAAAATATTATTGTGGGGAAAACAAAAGAACAGCAGTCTGAATCTTCAAATAGTTTGGATACACAGACTGTTGCTCATAAAAAGATAGAAGATGAAAGAAGAAAAACTGATGGAGAGGAAAGAGCTCTATAGATTTTGTGTATTATGACCTGTGAGCTTTAAGTAAAGGAAGATTGTACAGTTGCTATTGCCTTACGAGAAACTTGGGATGTGATTAAAAGCCAAACAGGCACAGCTCTTTCAGTTGCTTCCTCCTGTCTTAGGAAGGAAAATTGAGTTTTCCAGGGTGCCTTTTACCTTCTACTGATGTCAACCTGTGCTTAGTCTTCTGCCTTCCTCTTTACTTGATTCTTGGTGCATTAAAACTCCTAATTTCCTGCCCCACTGAGAACTAAAGCTTGGGTAGGCTTAATGTACCCAAGTAAAACAAGTGGACACAGAAGACAGAGTTGCAGCAGCCTGAGTCTTGAGGGATCAGCTATTCACATGGATCAAATGACTTATCCCTAGTCAATACCACAGGATTGAGTCTGAATCCTCTACCTCTGATCTGGTAACACCTGCTGATCTGAGGAATATAGCAGAAAATAAATGAGATTGTTAAGCATTAGTAAATATTGGTCAGTTAGAGTAAGGAAGGAACACAAGGACAATATCAATGTTGCTTTCATCGTGGGTCATCATGTTTTTGGAAGGTCCATGGCAGGCAGAGTACACAACTATTGGAAATAATGTGACAGACAGTATCTCCATATGTACAGCCAGCAATTGCACACTGGAAAATACATTTTGATGCCTAGTGAAATACAATATAGTAGAAGGTTCACACGTCAGTTAAAAAGAATTAGCTGTGAAAGACTAAGATTGTATTAATGGGAACTACGCAGTTTTGGCAGAGAAAGAACAGCACTGTCCCTGGAAGACTGACCCACTACAAATGATGAGATCACTATGTTCTTTGTTCCTTTTGCTGCACAAACATCAAGTTTAACTGTGCTATAAGAAATGTGAACTCCATAAAATGTATTAATTTCACCTTTCTCTATTGCTACTATTGGTCCTATAATAAATGCATGTTTGCATTCTGAATAATTTTTAGGAAATAAACACATCTGTTTAACAAAATTAGAACTTGATCTAGTACTGGTCAAGGAGATGCTTGAACTGTCTAAAATGTAACTGCTAGAACATCGAAACACATTTTCTAGGAACTCACTTGACTTTGAAACTATGTTTTTGCATAGAGGATAGAAGGGAAACTGGAAGTATGTCACCATGGTGGAACTAAAATATCACTCCCAAAAAAGACAGCCTTCTGTCATATTATAATCATGTGTGGATCTTGTATATATACATCATGTAATTCTGCCAGCCAAGAAAACAGGAAAGCAAGAAAGGATTTTGGAAAAAAAAAAAAAACCAAATACCACCGCCACCAACACCACCACCAACAAAAACCACAAACAAACAACACCAAAACCACAACAACAAAAAACAACAACAACCACACAGTTAGCAGACAATTTAAGTAATATTTGCTAGCTCAGGTTTTTTTACCTTGTTACTTTGGAGAGGAAGTATCTACCTCAGGACTCAAAATCCACAGGTATCACTGAATTCCAGCTTAGGACTATGTTTTCTAATATCCAAGGAGAGGGGAGGCATGCCTTTTTTATGCGCCTGTCTAATCAATGACCAGAAATAACAAGGATTATTTTGCAGAAATAGTTTGACAGGGAACTGCCTGATGGGAATTGGTTTAATAAGATAACCTTTTAAAATGGTATATTCAGAAAATCCTTAGAGCAGCACACACCAGTGTTAATTTGACAGCCTTCTCTGAAGAAATCTTTTTTTCTTAAAAGGCAATAAAAATAAAAGTAATGAAGTTCAAAAGGGACAGGTTAGTTTATGTGTTTTCTTTTATATATATATATATATATATATATGTATATATATATATGAAATCCCAGAGTCTAATTAACCAGGCCTGGGGGTTTTTTTTGTTGTTTTGAAATATAAGCTCCTTTAAAGCCAATGAGCCCATTCAACAGTAATGGGAAGAGATACTGCTACTCCTTTCTCCTCTCCAACACCACCTTCTATCTCATCAATTCAAACCAACCAGTATCAGTCCACAATGGTCATTAGCTGCTTTGCAAATACCTTACTATTTTAACATCTATTAAAAACAAAATCAGGAAAAATTAGTCCTTTCCTCACTGAGGTGAGGAAAGCTATGTATCACACAACACTAACTTATTCTGTGTCTATGCTAATGCACAGTACCGAAAGACGTGATGCTTCATCGTTAGAAGCTGAAATGTTTCTTGTTGGCTCTTCACATGTTTTTCAAGTAGAATCAAGTCCCTGTGATTTTCACATTACCAATAACCCAAATATTTGATGAGCACAAACTATAAAATTGCATGGCATGTTTAAGAGATCTTACAATATACAATATTTTCACAGAATTTTGAGAGCCTTCATGGCTCACATGTTTCATTCTTTGAAGCTTTCTTTGAAATCACAAGAGCTAAACTGTTTTATATTAAATGGAAATAAATATTCTTATACAGTTGCATGCCTTCAGGAACAAGAGTTGAATAGAAATACAAAATAATCCATAAATCGCACATAAAAAAAAATTCACTCTGCTTCTCTCATCAAGGACAGAGAAGCATACTTAATAAACTAAGTGTGGCCACAACACAAGGGCTAGGAGAAACTGTAGTATTCCATTCTTCAGTTTTCTTAAGTTAATTTCCCAGAAAATCTGGGAATAGCAGAAATATTCATGCAAGATAGACTCGCTGCTCTGTACTGAACTGACAATATAAAGTCATTTGAAATGCATTTTAGCTTTGCATGTTCATAGTACAAAGTGCCTAAGTTCTTAGATTGGTCTTACAGACTCATAATATTTTTGCAGACCAGAAAGAGAGGACACCGGTTTCTCCTTAACACGTTACTAATTGTTCAACATTTTAATGGAAACTACTTTGGGGTATGCATCTGAAACAGCCACTGGTGTCCTGGGTTTATAGAAAGACAACAGCTTTCAATATCCCAAGAATGTCTTGGATAAAGAGTAACCTTATATTCCCAAGTTGAAAAAAAAAAAAATTCTTCATTCAAAAAAGCCTGGAACCAAGACTGCATCCGAGATTTGACATCTGAAAATTATAGAGGAAAACAAAAGGAGACGAAAATTTTGTTAGTGATTGTTATTACACTTCAAAACATTGAGACTCACTCACAGCTGCATAATGGAAAGCTTATGCTAAAAAATTGTTATTAATTATGAACCTCACATTTACATATAAATACACCCAGATTTTTTCTCATCCCCCATTAACATGGACTTGTCAGAATTTTATACTCCCCTTAATGGTCTCCCTCAGTATATTTTTATATTATAAATTATTTACATGCAAAATTTAAATTAGAATCTTTCTTTTTGCCACCTAATGGTTTTCATCTTTGACGTTATTTGTCCATTTGTTCATTTCTACATTTGATTTCTTTCTCTTATATCAACAGCTGTATTTGCAATGTCCTTCAATACTTTTTAGATGCTTGTGTGCCTCATACTCATTTCTCTTGAGAAAGATTTAAACAGCAGCTAGTTTAGACATTTTAAACTCATTCTTTTCTATCTTTATTCATGAGGTTACTTCCTTCCTGCTATTTATTTTTCTCATTGTAATTGCATAAGCCTCTCCAGTGTCTCTTAACACACAAGCTATCTGCATCTATATGTGTTGTAATTTCCTTTCTTTGCAAACTGTTCTTGTTTGGCTTACTGTCACATCCTTCCACTTGGCAGAAAACAAGAATGATCAAAAAGCCAGGCTGAACAAATAATGTTCTTAATTATGTACAGCACCTTACTGATATGCATTTCTTATATACATTTTGAAATAATTGCTCTTGTAATTTATACTGCATGTTTCTAGGAGGAAAAAAAAAACAACCTCTCTTTGCAATTTCAGTATTAATTTGAAATAATGCAAATCAGAAGCAGCACTTTTAAGATATGATTTAATCTTCAGACACGGGTATATCACTTAGTACCAGAGGAGATGGGAATCTGACCATGCAACAGTTATAGGAGTGTAGCATTCTTTAAGCAAATAGTTTTGTAAATACCTCCTTGGCACTGAAAGGACCTAGTAATTTTTTTTATTGCTATTTCTCTATATGCTTTTGTCTGTGTTTGACTATATATTGCCACACACCTGTACTTAATAACAAAAATTGAAAACTGGTTACCTGCTTACTGTAGTCATTTATTTCAGAACAGTCCTTGTACTCCCCAGCTACACGGAGATCTTACTGCTCAGCTCTGCTCCTGTTAGCTCACCAGTACTTGCCATGGACTTGCCAGGAAAGTTCACAAAGCCTCAACAAGTGGCAGCACATGTGCTGCTGTGCCTCCCCTGTCTTCCCTGGGTTTGCTCTTGCATGGGAGATGGAAAGAAGAATGAAAGGTCACTACTTCTGGCATCTCCAATGAAAAACATGTCCCAGCCAAAGCTGCAGTCTTTAACTCTGCTCAGTTCTCATCCCTGTCAACTCAAAATGTACGTTAAACTCTTCACCATGCATGCAGAGAGGTCTGGGTTCATGGGGAAAGGTGTATACAAAGATGAAAGAGATCTGGACTGAACTTTTCTATCTGGCCACTTTGGCACCCCTGGTCAAAGAGGTACTGCACATGGGATCTGTGAGATCACTGCCTTCAGCACTTGGGTTTTGTGAACTCTTTGCTACTGTTAAACAGCCTTAAAAAATTAAATTACTGACTTTGAATATTACCTCTTCAGAACTTTGGTCACAGAGCTGAAAAAAGGTCCTTTAGGATAGTGCTATGCTCAGGAGGAAGCCCAGATCCTCTTATAGCCTATTTCTCTTTCCTGAGAGAGACAGAAAGCAAGCTGTGGGGTTTTGTGGGGTTGTGGTTCACCTGGCCTCTCTATAGCATTTAGGCTGTGAAAATGAGAGATTAAGAGAGAAGGAGAGAAGGGCAGTGGCAGGGCACATAGTCTTGGGCAAATGGATTACACAAATGAAGTCCATTCCTGTTTGCCTTATCTCTAGCTAAGAGTTTGTGGCCTTCTATGTCTGGCTGTTGTGGCCTCTGTTGTGAGGCTGGCAAGGCATGTCAGACCCAAGTAAGCAGTAGTCATGTGTGGTAGCTACTGAAATGTTCTTAGGACATGCAAGTGCAGGGCACTGGTTACACTGTCATCGTATGACTGACCAGTGGCATCTCCAGCTCCGATGAGGTTGGCTGCTAGGCAGATGTGTGTGTAGCAGGAGGCTAATTCAGTGGAACCACAATATATTATAGGCTTGGTTTACAGTGTCTTGCCAGTGTGTCTCCTTGGCACACATGCTGGCTATCTGGTATATCTTTTGTCTGGGTTGTTCTTAAGCGTGTAGTCCCAAGGTTTCCCTGTGACATTCCCAGTCCTGCCCCTTCTCAAATTTTCACTGGGTCTGGGTAAGAAACCTTGAAGGTGCTTGTAGGGACTTTGTAATGGAACAACATTTGTGGGCCTGTTTGTAACAGCAGAATTTGAGGGGAACTCCAAACAACTTATTCAGAAACCAAAATACATATTGGAAAGTCCAGTAGAATTGAGATCTTATATTGGAAGGATAAAGTGAGGGACTCTGCGGTCTTGAATAGAAAGTAAAAATGAAACAGATTCAGTTATTAAAATCAGTGGGAACAAATATTTTGACCTAAAATCCATCTTTATAACATGGTGTATGTTTAAACACGGCCATCTTGTTCATTTAGAAATCTCTAAGCCAGAGACAGCAACTCCAAGAGAAACTCAACCATTTAGTTAACAAGTGATGAGAAACATTAGAAAAGGCCACTGAATACGTACTACTAACACTGAAAGAAAATTTCCCTTGCTGTTTGTGCTTAGATCTAAGAGAATTAAACAGATTATTTTTAAAAATCCATGAAGTGACACATGTTAATCTTTTAACTAATTTAAATGTATCTGCATTGCTCTTATAAATCTCTCCAAATAAGAGGAGTTCAAGCAAACCAGTTTCAAACTCCTATGAAGGTTATAGTACTTTCTCAGGCTTCCTTTGGCTTAAAATACACTCCTGAGAATTTTCAGTAAGTGCATAGCACTTGAAGGAATTGAATCTATTGAAATGTATATTGATGATGTTCTGACTTGTGAGAAAACAGCAGAACACCACAAAAGACTAAAAAGTGAATTTGACAGGACTATGAACTAGAACCCAAATTATATAACAAATGTGAAGCTTTAAGCTCCAGAAAATGTTTGAAAGAAGGGCTAAAGAAGATGGTACAAAGAAGGCAGTCAACTCCAAGCTATTCCAGACTGCAAAGATCAAAAGACAAAGGAGTGTGCAAAGTGGGAGGGATGGTAAAATCTCCAGGAAAATTCATGCCAGACTTGACAGTCTTTATTAGTAGCTGTCAAGCACATATAAAGAAGAGCACACAATGGTACTCAAGCTTGGACAGAGACATTCAAAGCCTACACGGTTTATAAAGTTCCTGTCTTCACATATTTTGATACCATTACACAGACCTAGGCATTTTTGGGTACTTTGGAAAATAGCTGAAGAGTGGGATGCTTACTCAATAAGGCGAATACTGGACATTTACCAAATCAGAATGTCTCTGTGCATTAGCAGAGAGAAAGAGGGTAGATGAAAGAAGTTTTACATATTTACCTGCAGAAAACTGGCAGTAGCAGGAACTAGTCACATAACATTTGTGCCCACAGCAAAGGTGGCACTGGTTAAATATAGCTGCAAAATAAGGTGAGGTTATTTCAGTTACAATTACGATATTTGAATATATAGCATAAACCAGGAAATGTACTGATAGAGACACTCTCAAGATGAATTCTCAAAAATAATGAAATATTTTTGCACATGGAAATAGCAACCAAAAATCCATCTCAAAAGCAATACTGTTGCATTATTATTATGGTGTTACCACAAGGCTACATGGAGTAATTTGTATAAAAATCTGTATTTGTATTAAATTTGTATTTGCCAAACATGTCCTACAAATTGTTACATCTGATCGTGGTCTACCACCTGACAGGCAGAACTTTTGCAGAGGATTGTGGATTCAACACTAAGTACCAGACATCCTAAGCTGAATGATCTGGTGGAAAATGGCATTGAGACAGATAAAGGGTTATTCAGAAGCACCTCCGGAAGAGATGTACACTTACTGCTCATGAATGTGTGAGCACCATCTCTAGAATGTTCTATCACTAACTGAAATTTTGTCAAACATGAAAATCAAGATCAGTCTACTTGGTTAGTGAAGAACACAATGGAAGACAAAACTGATTTGGAATATAAAATAATACCATTGTAGTATGACAGGAATTCCAGTGTATTAAAGTTTTGGAAGCCTGGAGGGACATACTGTATACCTATTGGCATTTGGTGGATGCAAAGGGGCAGTGACTTGGGAAACTATGCTTTGTTAATCTTATACAAACTCGGGAACATACTTTTGTGGAAAGCTTTAAGCCTCTATGGTGTTCTTCTCTGGGAGAAAAAAAAAGTGCGTGAAAGAGGAGTGAAAACAGCTTTCCCCTGAAAGCAAACTAGAAGCTGGATGGTATGCAGAGCTGCTAGAGGATTGCAGAGTGGTGGAAAATCAACCAAAGTCTGAAGTACTCTTAGAAGACCAACAAGAATATGTGGAGCTCTGCTGAAGTAATCTTTGAGAGTAAAATAACAAAGAGTATAACCTGAGATCATCAAATCAAAACAGTGAGTTCTGAGCAGAAAGCATGTTAGAATTAGAAGAAAGAAAATCTGGATCCCCTCTTTTTGTATGACCGATAGTGAAATTTCACAGGAAGGAGTAACTCTGACAATGGAGAGGTGACAAAGACAAGTTCCATCACTTATCATCTGGCTGTTGGTTGCCACCTGATAGATGAGCCCGATTTGACGCTCTAGGTGCTTCTTTTCTTCTCTGGTCCAGCACAAAGAGAAAGTTTATACACTCCCTTATGACCATTTTTGGGGGTTGAAGCAGGTGAGCTGTGTTCACATAACATTGAAAATGGGAAAGATGGTTTAAGAACCCATTTCTTGCTGCTTCCCAGTGATGTCACTCCTTGCCTGCTAAGAAGTGTACTTGGCTTCTGTCTTGTGAATATAGTACATCCAAACACCAGCAGTGAAGATGCTTGCCAGCATGGGCCAAATAAGTAATATAAACATATAATTATGCATATGGTTATAGCTACAGAGCCAATTGGACATTGGTTGAAAGTAGAGGTCTTGCTCCTCAGCAGCTAGAACAGCAGCAGCCACAATGGTAATCTCCCAAAAACCAGTGTAAAGCAAAGCTTCATTGGGTACCTCAACCAAACTACAGTGATAGGACACTATTGGCATGATCAGGCAGCTGTGGAAATGTGAAACTGATTGGATTCAAACAATTCTGCAATAATTATAGTGTTGGTTCTCATTCAAAAATGCTGGGAGATGAAAAATTCCAATGTTCTGTGCAACCATTTTAACTCCATAACCAACACGTAAGCTCAATACTCACCTCACTGAGACCAGAGTCACTCAGGAACAGCTGAAACTAATGGAGTTACAAAACAATACAATAAAAGAAATTGCATCAGGACTCATATGTATGTACAAAATTGGGTCTGTTTTAAATTTAGACTTTACAAAGCTCCTTGACATGAATGTGCAACAATATGCCAGGATGGTATCAGTCCCTAGGATTCAGCTGCACTTGGGATTAACTGGCTGTCTAGTCTGTCTCTGATCAAGACAACCCAGAATCAAGGGGCAGCACAATGCAGGAAGTTGGTATTCAAAGACACTAAGATGCAGGGCCAGATTATGATGACTACTGTTAGTGATCTTTTTGGGCCTGATCAGGCTTTTAAACTTCCTTTCTTTCTCATAAGCATGCCATTTTCTTTGTGCAGAATATATGCTTAGGTTATCTATGGGACACTGTATTAATGCAAATATGTGTAGAAGAGCAGAAACACAATCATACTTTCTTGAGAAAATGTCTGTTACCATCCTGAAGAACTACATCAATGCTTGAAATAGTAAACAGAAAAACTGAGATGATAAAACCAGCAAGACTTCACAACATGGAAACGTGTAATCTTAAAGAGTCAAGAGAAGAATCCAGGCCAGTATTACTTGTGGCATCATGAAAAGTAGCAGCTAGGCATACTAAAAGAGAGAGAGGGAGTGTCAGGATGTGTAAATGTCAAAACACCACCCAGTCTTCATAAAAGATCAGTGATAAAAACACCATCTCATGAAGGTTGGAAATAGCAGAATAACCTTATAGGAAAAAGTGTCCCACTTTTCTGAATGTGACCTGTGGGATGAATTACTAAAATCTTAGCACAGGAAGCAGAAGATTAGAAAGGCAGCATGTAGCTATAAGTGAGTATGTACTGGACTCAGGATCTTAAAATACATGACTGAGGAAAGTCACAGAATAAGTCATAATCTATTTAATAAGCTTTAGATGTGAAAGGGCAGCAGCAACAGGTAGAATATCTATAATGTGATGCTATATTTAAAGAAAGATGACATATACAGTAAATTAAGAGAATGTAACTCTCTTCCAGCATTTTTGTTCCTTTATGAAACAGGATTCAAAGATAGTTTGGCCCACTTACAAAAAAATCCAGTAAAGGTTTTAGTAGCATATGAAAAGGAGCAAATAAAAAATAAATAAATAAATAGATAGATAGATAGATAGATAGATAGATAAAAAAGACAAGTCAAGCCTGGTAATGGATTAAAAAAAATTAATTAATTTCATTTCATGAATTCCTTAGCTGTAGTTCCATACCTTTCATAGTTATGCATATTACTTCTAGTTTATTTTCCTCTGGCGTGAGCCAACCTAATCCCCTAATACTCAGCCCTGTTCCCTCCTTCAGCTGGGTCTTCCAAAACCTATGGAGTTCATACCTGAAAGAGTTTGCCTAATCCACTTCTGCTGCTTTTCAAGGGACAGTGCTGACTTCACCATCTCAGAAGTGTTTTCCTATCACAAAACAAAAACTGTTTCCTGAAGGCTGGCAGAAGTTTGAAAAGACTCACCAGACTCCTAACTATTGTCATAAGGAATCAGAGCCTTTTAATATGAAAAACACCACAGATTATAACCAACTGATGACTAAATCTGGATTTAAGAAATTTAAGACACAGTTTCATTATGTCTCTCAGCTGTAATTATAGGGGAAGAAAGATAAAACACATCCTTGAGAGAAAAGTACAAGGTGTAATGATCTACTGTGCCCTGCCCAGTCCTAGGAAGCATTACATTAGGTTATGAAGTACTGCATATGTACTTAATCTAGCCACTGAAATGTGAAATGGAACAGAAAGCATGCTAAAGAAGAAGAGCTTCCTGACAGAAACATTAAAACAGTCTGGAGTAAGTACTGAATGTGTGTGTGTTACTGGTTATGTATGTTTAGCTAAATGAATTTAAAACACATAGAGCACCCACACATTTTTTTTCCAAGATGCTGGAGCACCGTATGATTATTCATTTATTCATCTTTAAATGGAACTAAATTCCCAGAAAGCAAAATGTGTGAGGTCGTGCTAGAGACAGCTTTAGTGTTCCTTCTACTCCCTCCCTCCATTTATTCTAGGATACACTATCACACCAGAACCTTTTCAGAAAAGCTGTAGTAACCACTTTGCTGAGTGATGAAGGAAATCACTATGAGTTTCAAGACTGCACTCATTTATAGTCAAGGATAAAACCCCCTCTGATAGCTCCAAGGACCAAGCAGAACATAGCTGATAAACACAGCAGTTCAGTAAAATTTCTAGTAGCTATATGATGAAAAACAGCCACTGTGAAAGATAATAACAGCAGAGTTTTAAGGTTCATTCGTACAAGTTTTTCCACCAAAATAATGCAAACCTTGTAACTCAAGTTTCAAAATCTTATCAGAGGAAACTGAACTTTTTAAAACTTATTCCTCTAAGTTTGATTGCAATTATATCAAAATGAGTGTTCTTTTTTGACATGTTTAGTTTATAGGCAGAACTGCAGAGACACTAACAATTTTGAACTTGAGAATTACAAAGATTTGTAATAGGTATTTAAGCTGAACTATGTTAGCAATCCCTGGTCAAAAATCAATAACAAATATGTCTTCTAAATTGTTTTTTTCGAAAAAAAACAAGTCTCCAGATCTAAGATGCTAACACAGCATAGCTGAGAAACAGTTACTTCTGAAAAAAAAAAAAAGAAAAAAATAGAGAAAGCATCCACAGGTCTAAGGTGACGAAATCCAGTCAGCTATTTGGAGCACAGCTACTAGAGACCTCTTTATAGTAAGTTTTTAAGGTCAATACAAGTTTCAATATGAAAGTGAGGTAAAGATTTTAAAACAGTGCTAATAGGTTAAAGCAGTCAAGTGCCACTAAGATTTTCAGATGCTGTCACTTTGTATAAATGGGGTTTTGTAAACAACATGATCACAAAGAATGCATAAAGACAAAATGGCCCAGGTATGGCCTTTAAAAAAACCAGAGGTGTTAACTGACTCACAGTGTCATTTTTAACGACCAGGGATCTTCCTTTGCAACTCTTCATATCATAGTGAATAGTAAAACAGAACTGGTAGATCTAGGGTTAGCAAAATATAATTAGTCTAGTAAAATGTGAAGATGAAATCATGCACAGAGGGAAATCCTAGAGGAACATATATTTAAAGATTAGTAATGTTATTTCTGTTTTAATGTTCTACAACTATGGGACACCCATAACTTAACACAATAACAGTCCACCATCCAAATCCATTATAATAAAACCTTCGTGCAACAGACATAGGGAAATTGTGAAATTACTATTACTTTTTATGCTGCATAGCTGAACCTGATAGCATCACACAGAAGCAAAGGAGAAGGGCATAACAAAATACAACCTTCTTGGCAAGCTGCAAAGTAGAGCAGAGATCTCATGCTTCAGGTCATTTGATGCTCTTTTTTGTCTTTGACGGTCATTTAAATAAAGTTTTATGAAAACAGCCTTTCCTGTTCATTGTGCTTGCCCAGGTATGTGTGCCTGGGGATTCCATGCAATGCAGCATGTGTATAGATATGCGGTAGATAGTTGACAAGCAGAACATAAAAGTATAACAACTTTTGCTGAATTTATTGAGCTGTAATCGTAGCAAAGTTCTTGTGATCAAACACTTCAAAGGGCTTCCTGTCTGCACCTCCTGAGAGTTTCACCAGATCACATGTGCATCAGTATTAGGATTAGGAACCAAGTTTTACTTAACCCTTTGCTTTTTATTCAGGCTCTCATCATAACAGCTTCCAGCAAATTCTTTTGCCCAGCCAGCACATCCCAAACTTTTACTAAAACTTGGGTTGACCTCCCTGCTTATTACTAAAATTGTCTGTTACTTCCTAGGGTAAGTTTTTGTTTACAGTAATTTGTAACTCAGAAAAATACCTGCGTGGATGGAAATTATCTTTGCCTGCCGTTTACCTTAGCTTCTCTTTTTTATTTATATGTTTTGAATGTCACCCAGAAAAAAAATGTAATTTCTATTATAATGGCTACAGAAAAAGATAGTTTTGCCTTTGCAAAAATTATCTGATTACTTTCTTCAGAAAAGCTCTTGCAAACTCTATCTTGAAATTTGTGAGAGGGTACAATATTTTTGTTAGACAACTGACTGAAAATCTGCCTATAGTCAATGCTCATGAAGTCTCTTAGTTGGGAAGAGGTGAAGGGAGGGCTCTTGTCCAACCCTCCTGTCGTGGTTTAACCTGAGCTAGCAATGCAACCATGATAGCCACTCACTCACCCCTCCAATAAGGGAGAGAATCGACGGGGAAGGGAGAAACCTGGATCGAGATAAACACAGTTTAATAAAATAACAAAACACTAATACACTACTAGTAAATATATATATATAATAGAAATAAAAGATACTCAAGACAATTCCTCACAAACACACTGAACAGTGAGTTCTAGGAAACAGCCCCTGGTCACGCAGCCAATCTCAGAAAGACAGAAGAAAGGAAAAAGGCAGAAAGGCTCAGAGGCCTCTGCAAAATGGTAAAAAGATGAACTAAGGGCCCCACACCAGACACTCCCCTGGCTGCACCCCAGAGAGAGAGTGAGAGGAGCGGAAGAGCAAGACAAAAGGGAGCGAGAAACCAGAAGGTCTCGCTCTTAAATGTGGAGCATGGCATTAATGTGATGGAATTCGATGTCCAATTGGGACATCTAGGACCCAATCTTTCAGACTACTTATAATTATTTTTTAAAAAAATCTGTACTGTATATGTTTTCCATTGGTTTTTATTACAATTGAATGCATTTACACTTTCGCAAATCACATTCCAAGGCTTCAAAGCCTGGCCACTTGCTAAAATCTTATTCTAAGTGACTCAGTTGGCAACAAACAGAAATATGATCAACACGTGATGTTGTGGCAGATATAGGGATTTTTTAAAAAAACTTTATCATAAATGGTGGCATTGAACTTAAGAAACAGACTGTCCCTTCTCATCATGTTGTCCTCTGTTCTGTTTACTACATCCATGATATTTCAGCATTCCCTGAGGCAGAGTTATTCCAAACAGCAGTGGCCTTCTAGACACTGCTTTGCCCATGCCCAGAGAAGGTCTGGAGCATGTTCTGAATAAGGCAGTGTCTTCTGGAGAAAGAACCTTGCACTTAAGTAATTAAATAGTGCATCACTGCATTCTTATCTTCCAAGGGATTTGCTTCATAACTTCAGGAAAAAGCTTTTGAAGTAGTTCTCTGTGTGCATCTGTGTGTGTGTGTGCACATCCACATCATGTATGTCCTCTTCTTCCCATTATTTCCTTTCTTTTTAAGAAAGCATTTCCCAGCAAACCCTTGTAATAGAATATATTAAGCTGTATGTTATCTCCTCTTGTGAAAACATATCAGGCAAGAAATAAATTAAGGATTTGAACATAGCTTTGATGACTCATGCAACTTTCTATTCCTGCAGTTATATTCCAGATCCTTTTTGTGTTTCCATTTTTTTTTTAAACAAATAAGTAAGGATCCTCACAACAAGAAATCAGGCCAAGTATATGCAGGCCAGTTTAAATAAGTATATGACATTGAATATGTAGATTTTGTCCCATATTCCATGGGGAATCCATTTGATCTGTAAATAAAATACTTTGGTGACCAACATGAGTTTTGACAGTTCAGAAAATTAAAATGGAATGTTCAGGTACTGTGAAAGTATCTATCAGGACAAAATAATAATCTCTTTTCTTTGTTCAAGTTTTTCCATTAATTAAATGGATCCAGAGGTGTTGACAGCTACTAATATGCTCGGGGAGAGGTGTAGGTGGTAGTCAATCCCTACCTTGATGGACTACATCTGCTTACTGGCCAGGAAGCAACAGGTGCTGGGTTTGGTTTTGCTTTGTTTTTATTATTTACTGAGCAGACAGATTGCTCCATACTAGCATTATTTTATTAACTAAGAATTCTTATGTGTAAATGCATTAATTTGGTCATATGTTGCCTCCTAAGGATTCTTCCCAGCCTTGAAAACACTGCCTGCCTATGTTCCCTATAGGAAGACAAATCCTACCTAAATGTAATTTTTCTTGGTGTCTAGTAGTGCCCTCTATGCTTCATGTCACTGAAATAAAATTCCTTCTCTGCCATTTCGAGGTGAATATTTATTGTTCCTTATTAGCTAAGGGCATCTACTATTCTCAGCTTTAATAATCTTTTTTATTTCTTTGCTCACACCATGAGACTCCTTCAAAACTCTCAACACTACAGTGTGGAAGAAAAGTTCAGTGCTTACTGCCACAGATGACAAGAAAGAGTAAGACTGGAAAATATAACTGAAATAAAATAGAAAAACAGTGTTAGACAAAAGTAAAATGCAGGTCTTAAGCTCAGGAGATTTAGTTTCATGTTCTGACATCAAAATTCTCAAGAATCATATCTTTTTTGTTCCTGAAAAATCTACTCATTTTAGCAAAATGTTGTTCTAGTTATCCATTTGAGAAATACAGACCAAAGAAAGTACTGCTTAGAGTATAGCAATTAGGAAAAAAATAATGTTAGGTTTTATTTGTTTTCTTCTTTTGATGTTCTTTTCACTGTTGAATTTTGATTCTTATTAAAAAAATAAACAACAATTTTCTTAAAAGTGCAGTAAGGGATCCTTTAAGTAGGTTACAGTCCGTTTTATCACCTTAAGAGTTGATAATGCAATAGGGACCTATTTCATTCCAACCAGAGCAGATTCTTCTTTTTAAAAGCATGTATGCATTTGAGCAGTCCACGAGATAAGGAAGCTTGCTTTCAGATTTTTCTATACAGTGTCTGCTGATGACTTACCACCATTTTCTGCTGCTTTGTTTATCCTTAATGAGTAATTTTTTTTATTTTTTTTTTTTTAATGAATGAGTAAAAATGTTCACTTTAGTAAATGACTGCAAAAAAGATATGCTTAGGCTGATAAAATTGCATGATAATTTTGTAAACTCACACCACATAATTAATAAATAGCAAAAATATTTGCAACACTATTTGACAGTACATTTAACATCTAACAGTGACAAAATGCCTTTTTTTTTTTTTTAATTTTAGGAATCATTTGAAGCAAATTAAAGTCAGGGAAAGATATGATTATCAGACTAAAATTGTTATGTACCACTTATAACAGAGCTTATGATTATTTTTCTCACTCTGACCTTTTCCTTTGCTTATGGTAATGGCCAGAAACCCACTCTTGCTAACAAGTATAATAAAATCCAGTAACCTGGATCGCCTATTGTCTAGAAAATGGGCTTCCTCCTGTGTTATCATTCAGTCTGTAGGGATGAATTTTCAAAATAACACATGGAAAATAAAGAGAAATTAAGCTGTTATACTTCCATTAAATTCAGCAGGAGTCAAAAATCTGACACCTTGGGCACTGCTTTGAAAACATCAAGGTGAAAATCAATTGACTAAGCAGTACTGGTATCTGGCAAAGGATCTGGATTTCAAGGTTATTGAGACAGCGTGAGTTCTCACAACACTAAATTGCAATGGGTAAAATCAGAGATCATCCAGTACAATAGCCATCCCACAAAATTAGCTTCGGGGATGATCTCTGGTATATTAACTCTTTCCTCTGTGAACTGCCCTCACCACTCAGCAATCATATGTCTAAAACATGTAGCACTGTTATGGTCTCTGCAATGGTCTTTGTGAGCCAGAATCAATTTATCAAATGGGATAAGTGTCCAGCTGATGAAAATTATTTCTGGATAATACCAGTACAGAGAAGTATTTATTGCTAGTTATTCCTTTCTTTATCCGGGGAAAGAATAAATTGAAAGTAAAGTCCTAGAAACCATTAGAGGGTGATTTCCAAGAAGGACTTAACCTTGTGAACTTCTGTACATGGAGAACTGGAAATTACTTTTTGTGCAAGAGAGAGAGAAGACTTCAGCATCTGCTTCTGGGTGAATTTGGACATGTTGAAAACTGAGACGGTCCTACAGTTGTAAGGAGATTGCTTCTCCTTCAGAATACTCTCATTGCATATGCTGGCAAACACTGTAAGACATGAGGAATATACACTAGTGAGCAATAATGAAGCCTAGAGCACAAAATACACCTCGGAGAAAGTTTGAAAGTACTACATACCAAAAAATAAATAACGCATCTAAGTTAGTTCTGCAATATTAGCTGTTTTAACACATTTAATGATAGAAATGCTGGAATCTATGAAATACGTGACTTAAACAACTATTTTCTAGACTTTTTTCACAGAAAGAAAATTAGATATCTATCTTGGACACATGTTCCTCCCTAATTTATACAAGTCATGAATTTTTAAAATTGACTTGCAACAATCCATACTTGAGAAAATCTTAACTGGACAGCAGCATCTAATCAGGAGCAAATATGAAAGAGTATGAAGATATGAGACCATGTTCAAAGGCCACATGAGTTTTTTTTAGAGTGGTCTGGATCAGCCTGAAGAACCAGAAGCATCCTAGCACTAATGAATAAAAAGTGACATTCAGATTACACAGCTGCTGGTAAAGTGCATGGAATGAAGTAAAAGAAATCAACACCCAGGAAATCTGGAAAGGAAAGTAAAGAAACCATAATCTACCAATAACTATAGTTTGAAAAGTAGATGTATTTATGTTACATGTTCCTCTTTTAATAACTGTTGAATGCAAAATACTAAATGCTAAAACCAGAAAGAGACTTCTACTGAATCATGGTATGCCATGGCTGCAACTGGTATCCTACCCTACACCAACAAATGTAAGAGCTGCAAAATATTAGCATATGTATATATTTATAAGGAATTCTGGTGCTAAATTTTCTCCAGGTTATATATTAATACATGAAAATTTAAACATATTTATAACTGTGAATATTAAGACATCTCTGGATTTAATTGAAGACTTTTAAAAGTAACACCTTTTTCTTCTGATGTTGGTCTAATCCTGAAAAAAACTTCTACATAGACAGAGCTTTATGGCCCTGCAGATACTTGCTGATTTCAGTGGTTTCTCTACAGACCTGCTCAATAGATCACTATTACGTTATAAGTTCAGGTCTGTGGTCAGCAGAATATTTAAGAGCACACTTAAATCCATACTTCCTCATCAGAGCACTCAACTTGAGGCATGTACTCAAGCCCCTCCAGAATCAATATGACTTAAATGTTTTACTGACTATAGGTAGATATTTCACTTGGGACATTGGCTCTATCTGCCAACACATCTCATTTCTCTTCTGTAGTTAGCAATATAGAATACTTATTGTGATCCATACTACTATTAAACTGTTGGATTTGGTTTAAAAATTGTCAGATTATATTTGACCTTTTATATACTTACATACTTTTATATTTTTACCTCCCAAAAAATCTAATGCAGCATTTCTGTGGTGTTTTTCATAGGACTTCAGTATGACAAAGTTTGCTATTACATTTCTGTGTTGGACAATTTGCTAGAAATAAATGAAAAGATGACCCATCTATTTTCACTGTCCACTTTAAAAGAAACACCAGCTCTTAAAATTCATTCATACAAATGTGTATGGAAATAATTAAAAACCTGAATAAATTTTAAACAGGATTTTTAAAGCTGGTTCAATAGTGATATACTAGGGTTTTAAACTAGAATAACTTTTCTGAGGATAACAGAATACCTAGGGCTGGAAATGGAGTACAATTCAGACTGTTCCACAGTATTTCTTCCTATAACTAGCTGAATAATGAACTAAAAAATGGTGAAATCTCTTATTTCAATCTTTTTTATGAGTACCTCTGAAAGGTTGCTAGAAAAAAGTTACCTGCAGAATATCTTTAAAATAAGATATGTGCCTCCAAATCTAGAGGTTGAAAGACAACATCATTATTTCTATTGGTAAGGAAAGTGGAAGGTATCTGAAATATCACAAAATTTATTTTGTGGTTTATATATATTTTAATGCAGTTGTTTTGCAGCCAGAGGATAAAGACGTTGCATCAGTGTGTGAAATAAAAAGACCTTTGGAAAGACAGGTCAAAAATACAAGAACTTTTCAAAACTCATAATCCACAAACCAGTAAAAATGAAGGAGTCTTTTAGTTTGATATGATTCTGTTACAATTTAAAAAAAAACCACTGCAATGAAAAGTAAACCAACTGTCTTTTGTTAAGAACGAATGCCAAAATCAGTTATACTCCTCTATGCAATCAGATAACTGAAGTCTCCACAAAAATCAATTGCATCAGTCACAGCACAAACCAAGGTCCGGTTTTCATCTTTAAAAACTTTCCAGTGAAAAAGTTGTCAAAATCCTAAAATCCTTGTCAGGATTTCAATGTCTCTTTCTAGTTCTGTAACACTTCATTTAGAATTGTTACTGGTTTGATTGTGTTTTGATAGTATGCCAGTTGCAGTAGCAGTAGTAAATAATACACAGAACTACAAGTTGCCTGATACCGCTACAACATCCTTCCATTGTATTTGGAACAGTTGAAATAGCTGGAAAAAAATAATTTTAAAAGACCTAAGATCCATAACTATTTAAAGCAGGTTGAGAGTTCTCATCTTCTCATGTCTCCTGCTTGTGGTGTAACATACTGGTGTGACAATCGCATCTGAGTGAGGCGCAAAAGGTCTGTACAATAAGCACTTCCCAGCAGCCAGAATAAAACCCCACTAGTGTCTAATTATATGTCACTATGCAGGTATCTGCAATTGCTGTTTCACCTTCCACAGAACAGGCAGGTATTTGCATGAAACATGTACAAAATATTGTTGTAATGTTGACAAAAACTTTTTTCTTTTTTAGGTTAGTAGATTGCATTTATACATTAGGACAGCATGCTCCAATATTTGCAAATAAAGGAACAGTATGCAGACTGCAAAGGACACAGTCCCTGTGATTACCCTCTTACCTCTGAAGCTTGAACAAGAGTTAATTATCAGCTTTGCAGTCTCCAGGTACAGCTGAAAAATCAGTAAGAGAACAGATTTTCTAGCCTCACAGCAGAGGAAAAACCTTTATTTATTTAAATAACATTAATAGCAAAAGTGAATTCCAAGAGGCTGCCTATACTTCCAAATCTGTGCATTAGGAAGACTGTACAGTTGTTAAAGGTGCCATTCAACAGTTTTTAACCAACTGATCACTGAGTTGTCCTTTTCACCACTGAGTTGCGCTATACAAGGTTGACCAAGCACTGGTGCAAGTTACCCAGGGAGGTTCTGGAGTCTCCATCCTTGGACATACTTGAAAGTCTTCTGGATGCTGTCCTGGTCAACCAGCTCTAGGTGGCCTTGTTTGAGCAGGAGGGCTGGACCAGAAGACATCCAGAGGTCCCTTCCAATATCATCCACTCCGTGATTCTGTGCTAATTCTATATTTACTGTCTTTCCTATTCCTCTCTTTACCCATGAATATTCCACTAAACTTTTCTGAAAAGTTCTTGAACAAAAACCTAGTCATACAACACAAACTCAGTCTTTAGTTGCTATTTCATGTTCTCCTTTTCCCACTGAGCAGAAAGCAACCTAAGCCTACAGATACTACAAAGACTGTGGGACTCTCCATCTTTTAAATCACTTTTTCACTGCTGACACCAGGAGGCATATTAGCACACTGCTGTCTAGGTGCTCCAAGGGAGCTTTCCGACAGATTGCCAAGTGAGCTAAAATATTTTACCAGGCTCACATCTGGAGCCATCCCCATTATTATTTTTCATGTGTAGGAGAAGTCATTCGGAGAAGGCATCAATGATAAGCTCTGTGCAAAAGGCAGTTCACCTTGAAGTGATTGCAAAAACAACAATCTTCATGCCCCTTGACAGAAACACAAAGGGGGATCAAGACAGCAATGTGCTTTTTCTTCTTGTATTTTACAGACAAACACCTGTCTCAAAAGAAGGAAGGGCAATGAACTATGTCCATCTGGTCCCCCTGGCCTAAGGTACTGTTAGTCTTAAAATATGCTTCAATGCTGAGCCACATGGTGAAAGCAATCCAATGAAGAACTCAAATCTGTGCAGTTCTGTGTGCCTTCCTCTTGTGGAAAATAAAAGAGAGGGGACTGATAACAAAATAAAATTAAGAAAGGATATGTTCAACAAAGAATACTGCTGACATCAATGCAGAGTACTCAACAGCTAAAGAAAACAAGACCCTTTTATTCCTCTACAATCTCTATATTTGCCTTCTTTCTGGTAGTCTGAAGACTCAAGGTCTTGCAAACCTTCACCTTTGAATAGCTCACTGCTAAGTCAGTGCAGAATGGCTAAGAACTTGCCAGGAGTTGTAATAAACTGTTTCCCAACTGAAATGGACTTTTAGGATGCAAAAGAGTTTTAGTTGTACACAGAAGCACTATACAGCAGTTTTAAAAGAGAAAACAAAGAAGGAAAATTACACTCAATGACAAAATTCCAAAAGCATATGATACGTTTAAACAAAATGTCACAATTCACCAAGGGGGTTCAATGGAGACTCTATGGGCTCTGTAAAGGCTTATTCCACTCTGCATGGAATAGCAGAAAAAAGTTTGATCAGAGCATAAATCTGGGACACTTAAATCTCCACCTAAACTCCAAGATCCAGAGCATGTTCAGGCTCCAGGGCTCAGGTGAATCTCTTGCTTGTGTCAAGCTCTGTAGTGCAGTCGTAGCTCTGAACTTAGTCCTTCTGCTCTGCCTTTAAGAAAAGAAAACCACATATACTAACATTTTTTGTTCATATTCTGATGTTTCCACGATTCACAGAGTTGAATCACCACAATTACAAGACGGGATACGGGCATTTTGTGTGTATATGTGCATTTGTCTTGACAATTTCTGTGTTAGAGTACATGAGTTCATTGGCAATGCCATAGTTGAACACTTTTCTCACATTATTCACATCTCATCTATTCGTATTTCCATCTAGATCTCCACTAAAAAAAATTCACATACTAAAATACATGTGAAGCAGTGGGAGAAGCAGTTTGCTACCACAGGTGGCTCCCAGCCAGCTCCCTCATAACACCCAAGAGCATTAGTGCTGCTCAGACTGGCTGTTGGGGAAAAACTTGTGGCCCTGAGATACAAGCTCAAATGCTGAAAGATGCTTGGAGTCTACAAGCACTTAAACCTTCCAGAAAGAGTCGTGATTCACAGCATTTCATGGGGACTGGTATGCAATCTTTGTTTTCTATGTGTTTGACTGGAAAAATATCAACAGTTTTGCTGCTTCCATTCTCAAAATTGTGGTAAACAAGTGAATTTAGGAAAAAAAACTAGTCTTCCTTCATTGACCTGAATGTGTTGTTTCACAACATTAACGGGTTGCTCCACCCTGAATGTCACTGTAAAAGAAAGACTCTGTGGTACTGAAAACATGTGGAGCACTAGAATGGCTGGTTGTCTATGTGCATTTTACTTCAACTTTATTTTATTTTGGGTGCTGGAATGGGAGGGTTCATTGCTGTTCAGAGCTTAGTGCAAATGCAGCAGCCCACCAAAACTGTAAATGTAGGTTGCTTGGCAACTGCTTTTAAAGTATATTATTTGCTCTCAAAGGCACAAGCTGTTATTTCTTGCCTTTTAAAACAAAAGTATAAAAGAAGAAAAATTGGGGCTAAGAAAAAAAAAAAAGGAAAATGTAATTACTTCATCAGTTAATAGTGTAAATGGCTCTATTATATGGACACAGTAGTGATGTGCAAGGTCTTCCTTTGATTTCCAACAGAGACCTGCAGCAAAGAACTTGTTTTCCACAAGAAGTGCAATGAAGTGGAACTGACATCTCATATCAACTCAGAAAAACAGATTTCATGCAAGACAATGTATCTCACAGGAAGGAAAAAAAAAAAGAAAAAAAGGAAAAAAAAAATGGAAAGCTATTAGAAACCAAGGTCAAACTCAATTGAAATTTTCATTTTTGCACCCACTTTGGGAAAAGATGTAACTGCCACCCCACATGCCCCCACCCAGATGTTTAATCCCCAGTTTAGAATAGACTGGGAAGGGACAGTGTGCTCAGCACCACTTGAATGCCAAGCCTACAGAACAGCTGCAGAGCAGAATTCACCCATCCTAATCCCAAACCCAGACCCTCCATGTAGAGTACGGAGCCCCAGCCCAGGTGCTCTCTACAGCAGTATCACAAGGAACAGGATCACCAGGCTCCCCAAGAACACCTCCTCCTCTAGAAAGCTTTCACACCTTCTCACACATCCTTTGTATCCAGTCTCTATTTACACATCTGTTCCTACAGGATAAAAATATCCCAAGTGTAAGCAAAGTATAAAGCATTTTTTCTTCTTCCTTCCTCCAAGCGTGGCTGTGGAGATAGCCATAATCCTGCCACAGCAGACACAGGCAGTATGCAAGTACTGAATTTAAAGGATCACCAACTGCCAGTTGTACATCAAATTCCAGGATCCACCTGTGTTGTCTGCCTCAAGCCATACTCTGGCAACAGCAGTAGCAGTTCCTGGTTTGATTTAAAATGCAGTAGATGGATAACTCTGTTTTCTGGATTCTTGTTAAAATAATCCGAAGACTGTACATGGAGTTGGGCATATGTGGTATTCTAGAAATAGAGGAATTATATAATACTAAAATGCAAGCATACTTTTAAATAGTTCTATTTAAATGCTCTTTCTTCTCTATTCAGTTTTAGACATCTTTGGCCTTTGCCATAAATATTAATTCCTTGGAGGTCACATTGCTTCTTACTTTAGCTAGCAATAACTAACAAGGATGTCCCCTAACTGTATTCAATATAAAGAAGAAAATGTTTAAAGCAAAAAAGAGATGTTTTCAGGAATATCATGAAATTTCAGATGATTTTTTTTTAGTCAAACATTACATGTTTCTGGATCTTCTTATTAAATGCAAAATGTTGGATGCAGAAAAGGACTTAAGTAACATTACATAGATGCCTGTATATGATTATGACACTTACTTGCCATAGAAAAATTTATATTCAGAATGTCACCCCTCCCAAATCAGAGCAGGAAGCTGAAGTGGTGTTTAGGATGCAGCCAAGTACTGTTTATCATGTTCAGCTGAAACTCTCATTTACTCACTAAGTAAACAAGTTTTGCTGTAGCGCCTGGTAATCATGGCTGGACATCAGATAACCTTCTAACTACTATTTTTTCAGGTGTTTATACAAGGTGAAACAACCTCAACAGGAGAGGGTGAAAAGCTGGGCCATTCCATTGCCTGTAGGACACAACATCCAGGTTTTTACACTGTCAAATTTCACAACCAACATCCTTCCTCTAACTCTAACGTGTAGAAGCAGTCTGGCTAACCCTAAATGACTAATCTGATGACTGGATTATAAGCACTTATCAGTCTATCCTAGATAGCTTTGTGAATGGTATCTAATTCCATCAACACTTTATTCAACATGAAATTATCAATCAAATTACCTCACCAAATTCAAATAAAACCTAAATTAATTTGGAGTTGACTAAGACTGCTCCTTCTTGTGCATTATTCACTGCTTCTAATTTGCTGAACCCTAGAGGAGACTGGTAGCCGCACATCTCTAGCATTTATGTTTTGCACCAGGCCTAACACCATCGCTGTTTGAACAACTGAAAAATGAATTGTGAGTCACTGGTGTCAGTGTTTGTTAACTCTACTGTTGCAATTGCACTCCAACTACTGTTTGGTTTGTAAAGACTGAACTTCTTTCTCAGTGACAAAAAAACATTGTGGCACACCACTGGGTTTGAAAAAAGCCCTGCTATTATATCATATTTTTATAATTGCTGCTGGAGAATTTGTGAAACCTGAATCTTTGTCCTATCCCCTGCGCTCAGATTATGTCAAATAAAACATCACCTGAAACTGAAACCCAGAAAAACAAACTAGCAATGACTGCTGAAAACAAAGATGTCACATGCCCATAGGTTCCACCACTTCCACCTGCCTTCTCTTTTCCTCCTTAGTAGGTAAATGACATCTTAAAACTGCCTTAACTAAATTCTGCATACTTTGGTTTTGCTCAGACAATGAGCAATGTTGCATTATATCAGCACTAATATTGGATATTACTTTGCTGTGCAAAAGGACAGATAGCTTGTACAAAACAGGCATGCTGAAGGGATCCGAAAGTGATTCAAATAACATATTTGAAGATGTTTGATACTCGCAGTTTGGGGAACATGCATTTTATAAAACTCACACACTTATTTCTCTTGGGGGAAAATCTATGAAGGATAGAGGTCCAGTTCAGACTAGAGAGGATAACATTTCAAAAGAAAGCACTCAAGGTACACATGTCCTCAACTGACCTTCAGCTCAAGGATATATATGTATATGTATTTTTTCTACTCTGAGTAAATAAGAGTCAGCTATCCGAATGGTTCTGCAGAACCAAGAGAAAGGAGGAAAATTGCTGATGAAAACTAATTTGTACGTTTGTATAAATAAAGTAGAAAGCTTTAAAACTGTAGGTTGTGGTTCTTACATATACCAGCAAGAAGATGGAATATGCAGCAGTTTAATATTCTTTTAATACTGACAGATGACTAGAGGTTAATAGTAATAAGGTTTTTGCCAAGACACCCTGCAGATAATGAAAGTTCACCAGTCAAAACACAATTACTAGCTCGGCTAGTCTTCTGAAAGATTAAGTCACTTCACACCACTGTATGACTAGAGTTAGCAGATTTTATTTAATCTACCTGTAAAGATTTGTGCGTCATGAATTTTAATATCTGCTAACTTGCAGCAAAAAAAAAAATACCCAACCAAACAAAAACATAAACACAAAAATCCACAACTAATAATGAAGACATAGGTATAAGTCAATACATAGGCCAAGATACATCAATTAGACCTGAGTACTTGGCATCGTCAAGTACACCAGTTGTGTTGCACCAGAGAAAATCTGTATTCAAGTGATGGACCTAACTCTCTTTCAAGTCCAAAGTGGAGCCAGTGCAGCACAAGTCACTTTGACTGCAGGTGGATTTATTTAAAAAAAAAAATCCTGTGTGAGAATGCAATGCTAACTATAATGCCTTAAACATTTTGCAGTTTCTTTTATGATCACCAAAACAGAGCCTGATTCCCATGTATTGTATTCTCAAATCACATTTTGAGATGACATTTTAGAATGAAATTTGCTTCTGCAGTGGGGAACTAAGATGTGCTTGCCTCAGAAAATGGATTTTGTGAAATGTATTTCCTGATCTGGTTCCAACAGTAAAAGAAGATACATATTTTCTGATGTACATTAAAAACAGTTCTTAAATGAATAGCCCTAGAGATTTGTCTTCACATTTTGTATGAAAAATAGAAAGAATGCCCAACAGCACTATCAAAGAGAAACTCATGTAAAGCATTGAATTTTATTCCAGAAGGTCGAGATTTTTCTTTTTTTTGTTGTTTTGTTTGTTTGCTTGGGGTTTTTTTTGACTTGTGGTTCAGAAATTATTTTCTATAGCTCTACAAAAAAAATGTGTCATGTGACTACAAGAGGTAACAGTAAAGGTAGATGCATGAAGTTATGTAGTTGTAATCCTACACAATTTTGTCACTACCCTAGCAGTGAGAGCCAGCAGTACTATCACTAGAAAAGGTTTTTGTAGTCACTGTTAATAGTGCAGAATCTGTAATCATCAGAGCCAACTTTTAATTTGTTGAGGTGTTTTGTAAGAACTTAATGATTGTACCAGACATTAGGAAAATGTAGTGATGCATATGCATCAGATGGGCAACTGAGCAGCTGGCCGACTGCCAGGCCTCCAAACATAGCAGTGGTAGAGTTGCAGGGATGCCTCAATTCAATTTTGTCTTAATCTATAACAATATGCAAGGGAGGTGCATGAGGGACTGTGGTGAGAGGTAATGAACTGCTTTCCTTCTGTCCAAGTCATAACTGACTCCAATAAAGCGAGCAATGTTTCACCAGTGTGGTTCTAGTGTCAGCCAATCAGGTTTCAGGCACTGTAGAACCCAAACATGTTTATTTTTTCCCACATAAAATTGTCAATAACATTAGGAATAGCATAATACACGCAGTGGTTACTTTTTCCAGAAAGCAATTTATATTTCAAACTGCAATTATTGTCAGAATAATCTTGAATGAGTTAGGGGTTTTTTCCCAGAGCAGAAATTAGAGTAAATATGCAACTCTTTAGACTGCTCAGACCTTTACAATACACATCCATTATAACAAGGGCCACATTCAGAGACCAATAGTGGTCATCTAAATTCTGTACTGCAGAGGAAAAGAGGAAAGCAAACATCAGTGGAGTGATTTTGAGTCCTGAATTTAGTTTCTGCACATAGTAAAAAAAAGGTGTGAAGATCTCTATCAGGCAGTCGAAGGCTCCTTGGTGCATCTTGAGCCAGTAGACCAGGAACAGACAGCCTGGTCTTCTCTGACAGCACCTGCTTCAGGCCTCTCCAGGCAGGCAGGAGACACTTGGATGGCAGAATGTGACTAAGCAGGAGCATCATCCTCCATTGCACACTAGCCTACTCCTAAAGCTGTTCACATGGCAGCAAGAGAAATCTGGGATCATGTCCTTTCTCTAAGAGACATAAAAGGCCCATATTCCTTCTCAGGCATGTCTCTAGCCACAGGTGAAGCCAACAGGCACTCCCAATTTCAGTAGCTTCAGCTAAACTGAAGTGTGAAAAAGAAGCTAAAAAGGAGAGCATGCAGCGAAATCCGTTTCCGTTGCCCAGAATTAGGCTACAAGGTCAAGGGAAGGACTTTAAGCTTTCACTCACTGTTTCCTGGATTGCTTACGTATTTTACATTACTTTTTTTTTTTTTTTTTTTTTTAAGGAAGATTGAAACGAGCCAGGTAATTCATAATTAAAGCTATTTGGCACTGAACCACTGAACTTCCCAATTGCATATTCACTAAAGCTTAGCAAGAAAATCAGAAAAAAAAAAAAAAAAAGAATATGTCTGGATGTAAGATTTCTTTTTAGTCTCAGAACTAATTCAACAACAACAACAAAATACAAAAGCTAAAACTTCCATAATATAGGTGTAATTTTTTTTTTTTTTTTTCATTCTCATTGGGCAGTGTTTTATGACTACTAAAAAACTACAACCACCTCTCAAGTGACACCACCAGTCAACATTTGGGGCTTCCGTAGTTCTAAGGATTGTAGCTAAAGTGTAGCAGTAAAATTATAAAATACCATCTTTGACATTAAAATATGACCTTGATGTGTACTGCATGTCAGCTCCAAAACATAAATATTTGTATAAAATTATTAATTACCTGAAGCTAACTTAGTCTTCTTACAATTGGAGGCACATCAATTAGCAAACACATGCTGCACTACTTTAGCAATTCCATCAAAGTCTTAAATAAATAACTTATGTTTTGGTACTGTTTTGACTTTCAGATAACATTCTAACTCTCAATTAGAGATTTTTTTAGTGGAGTACCATCCCTGACTGTAAGTTTATGGTTGAATTTGTTATCTTTCCAGTGACAGCCTATACTGAACACAGATCTGTACTTCAGTTTAATTATTATAAAAACTAGTAATCAGCATTATTTCACAGAATCACAGAATGTTAGGGATTGGAAGGGACCTCACGAGATCATCTAGTCCAATCCTCCTGCCAGAGCAGGAACACCCAGATGAGGCTACACAGGAATGTGTCCAGGCGGGTTTTGAATGTCTCCAGAGTAGGAGACTCCACAGCTCCCCTGGGCAGCCTGTTCCAGTGCTCTGGCACCCTCACTGACAAGAAGTTTCTTCTCATATTTAAGTGGAACCTCTTGTGTTCCAGTTTGAACCCATTACCACTTGTCTTACCATTGACTGTCACCGAGAAGAGCCTGGCTCCATCCTTGTGACACTCACCCTTTATATATTTGTAAACATTAATAAGGTCACCCCTCAGTCTCCTCCAAGCTAAAGAGACCCAGCTCCCTCAGCCTTTCCTTGTAAGGGAGGTGCTCCACTCCCTTAATCATCTTTGAGGCTCTGCGCTGGACTCTCTCCAGCAGTTCTGCGTCCTTCTTGAACTGAGGGCCCCAGAACTGGACACAATATTCCAGGTGTGGTCTCACCAGGGCAGAGTAGAGGGGAAGGAGAACCTCTCTTGACCTACTAACCACCTCCCTTCTAATACACCCCAGGATGCCATTGGCCTCCCTGGTCACAAGGTCACAGTGCTGACTCATGATCATCCTGTTGTCCACTAGGACCCCCAGGTTCCTTTCCGCTACACTGTTCTCTTATAGGTCATTCCCCAACTTATCCTGGAACTTGGGGTTGGTCCTACCCAGATGCCAGACTCTACACTTGCTCTTGTCATATTTCATTAAATTTTTCCCCACCCAACTCTCCAGCCTGTCCAGGTCTCACTGGATGGCAGCACAGCCTTCTGGCGTGTCAGCCACTCCTCCCAGCTTGGTGTCATCAGCAAGCTTGCTGATAGCACATTCTATTCCCTCATCCAAATCATTGATGAATATATGGAAAAATACATGTACCAAAAAAAGATGTTGAGCCAGCACAATGCATAAGTTATGATCTAAAGTAGGTAAGATTTCAAAATACTGACCGTCATTTTCTGCTGATACCAAAATCCTTTGATTTGAGGGATAAAGTGGGGGAGAAGGTTGACTGAAACCTGAGCTGGTCAGATCCTTAACAATGCAGCCAGCTCCCTTGTGTTTGTCATGAAAATATAAACCAAAAGAAGCTGTTTCCAACCTCCCAGGCTAATGTCTCATCGGACCCCAGGATAATGCTGGCACAGCAGCACAGGCTCTGCAACGGACAGGACTTCTGACTGATGGACCAGACTGGGTAATAGCCCTGAAAGGAAATTTCCCCCATTGCTGTCTCTTTCTTGGATACCTGTTCTCTTCAGCAGTACTCCTTTCCAAATCAGAAACTTTCACCAGTTTTCTAGCATGAAATAAACTATGGATCGTCTCCACCCATCCCATAGCAAAGTGGACAACAGTCTGATTGAGAGAAAGAACCTAGGTTAGGAAAGTATCTTTGAAGGAATTTAAATAAAAATTAAATACTTGGCAAAGCACAGGCCTTTGATCAACCTGAAGCATTTTTCAGAGAAAACAGTTGCTGCTCATTTTCTGTTCTTCCTTGGAATAAAGGGTTACTGAAGTGCTCAGACAAACATAGTATCTCCTCTTTCAGATCCCTACTGTAAAGCTAATTGCTGGCAATGCTGTTAGGTGATATAGCAAAAGGACCATACTAGCTTTTCTTAAATGTGCTTGTTGCCTTTTCAGGGTGAGCCATTCAAGAACATCCTACTTCTGCTTCTCTTTTCAAGGAGTTTTCCTGTTGACAGGAGCATTTACATGAGAATACAGAACAGGCACTGACTGACACTGTGTTGAAGCTCATATAACTATCAAATTATGTTAGATTAGAATAAATGTCATTGACAATACAGGAATATAACACACTCAGTAAAGCTTCTGCACTACCAGGTTTGAATATTTACTAAAAATTATTTAAAAGTAGTAGAACTATTCAAAATTAGAGATTTCTGTTTTGTTTTCTTTGTATATTGTAGAAAAAGAGAAACTATCATTTATTCAAACTATTATGACAGATGATATCTGATCAGTTTCAGCCCATCTCACATTTCTAATGAAGACACATTTGAGAACATGCTGAAAAATGTATCTCAGAGAAAGTAAAGGATCTCACTGGTGGTTAGGAGTTACCAGAGGCTTAATTATTAGCTTTTTTTTTAATTGGGAACGTGCGGGACATGTTATGTTATGGATGTTATCGGACGTATGTGGCTTTTTATTGCTTTAGATTTTTATCAGAGAGCAGAAGAAATAATAAGAAAAAGTACGTGAAAAACAAAATCTTCAAGCAATAAAGTCCACAATAATGCAATAACATAGCAATATAATCCTCATTAGCTGAAGCAATTAACATAGATTAATTAACATAGATAACATCATTCCCAATTTTCCAACAAGGTCAACTCTACTCCAAGTTAGAACTACAACAACATATTCAACTACATACAGAAAATTCTGGCACAGCTCAAAAAGTCCAGTTTCTACTCCTACATTTATACAGTCCTAAAACTACATTCCATCTTTTGAAAGCAACTGCAAGGCTGATGTGGCCCCCGGTGAAAATGAGTTTGACACCCTCGCTCTAGATAATGTCTTCAGAGCAGGGCAGATTTGCAAGCTGTTCACTGTGTTAATGAAAATTTCCAAATAAGTACAGCAAATATTTCTTATTTGAATTTGTGCTCTGACTCATAAAACCTTTAAACTTGGATTTCCAGTATAACATACATCCCAAAGAAAAACAAAGGCTCATCCTGAGCATAGACATCAGCAGTGAGGGAGAACATTTATCAGTATTTCCCCTGATATCCCATAGAAACAAAAGCACAAAGCATTTGTTAAAAGACAGACAATAGCTTTTGCTGAAACTATCAAACCAATACAAACAATTTATGCTTTGGCTATTATAATACTGAAGGCATGACAAGCTTTATTTTGAAGCTCACTGTTCTCCTAACATCTGGCTCTGATGCCTAGACAGAGAAATGTTTAACTTACTGAAGCAATTATGATGACCAAATTAATATGTTAATACTAGAATTAATATATTTCTTACCTATTTTTAGGTTAAGGTAAAAGCAAGTGTAATGAATTTCTTCTAGGGAAAACAACTGGTTTCAAATAAAAACTATGTGAAAGAAGGTAGAGAAGACATGAGATGTGTTGCAATGGATGAAACAAAAATGGCACTCTTTTCAGAGGTTTGGTCAGTGACATGCTCTAAGCGGCAGTACTTGTGACTTGAAAAGACTAAAGCAAGGTTAGGATTTTGAAGACACCAAGTGTCTTGTACTTCAATATTTCTTTGCTGCTCAGATCCCTAATCTGTGTTTTCAACTCTCCCTTTTATTTTACTGCACACAGCATTCCTAAGGATTCGGTTCACATCCGCTCAGAGCTCACGTTCTGATCTGACTGCTGCAAAACTCCTTTGCCCTGCTCAATAAAAACTATACAACACAACCTTACTAGCCAGTTCATTTAACCATGTTAGACCCAGTTCTTCTACTAGCTCCTCTACACTGCTGCCAATTTTCTCCAACTGTCCCTTGTCATATTACCTCGCTCTTCCCCCTGCAACAGACTCAGTACTCTCCTTTCCCACAGCCTATTCTCTGCTTTCTTCTCCAAGGCTCACTCTATCCTTCTACCAGCATACTACCTTTGCCACTCATGTGTGTTCACAAAAATCCATCTACAGCTTGATAAAGGCACAGAACAAATCACAGCATTTTCAGTATATAGGAAAAAAAGTCAGCTCTCTCACTACACTATGATTTGATAAACCGTAATTTTGCAGATAACATTTTCCCTATGTGTTATCTCCATTCATCTGGTTATCTTCTATCTTAAGACATTTTTCCCTTTTTTAATAAGCTCTTCACATCAAAGATCACATCATTATATTCACACTTTGTCATTCTCGCTTGTGTTCTTTTCCCCAGACTAATGCCATAATGGGAATACTGAGATAGCCATAAAGAAAAAGTTCTGAATGATAATGTTCAGGTGTAGAGGGTAACAGTTGTTGCGTTCAATATGAAGAGAAAGAAGCCAAGGCAGGACTACATCAGGCAGCTAGAGAGCCAAGACAGGGCTACAGAAAGACACTGATAAGTCAAGCTGGAGAAGAACTGCTGACTTGCACCTAGGACTAGAAAAGAAGCAAAGAGCTTTGGAGATGAGGTGAGTGCAAAGCAGAGATTGAACTGAGGAATAAAGAAAAAGATCAAGAAGTTAAGGCCAAAAATAGAAGCAAGAAAGAAGGAAGACTGGGTAGATGCCTTGCAGTGGTCAGAGGAAAGCCCATGTAGCACCTTGCGTCACAGCTTGACGAAAGCTCCTTTTCTGGGAGAGTCAACAAAAATACAAAAAGACAGCTGAGGAGCTCATACTTTTCCTTCGCCACCACAACAGGAAATAGAGTTCTATGAAAGACAGAGATGGGAAGTCTGCCCAAAAAGGAGCCACATATCTCTTCAAATACTTGCAATCAGTAAGCAGTTCAAGAGTATTACGGAAAAACTAACAAATTAATTTTCTGAAAATGAATACAAAAATGAAGGGCAATCCCAGAAGAGTCAACCAGACATTGATCGTAAACACTAAGATTTTTCTCAATAGGTATATAGAAAGAGTTGAGAAAAATATAGTAATTTTTCAGATAGAGGAGAACTATAGATATAGAACAGTGAACAACTTCTACTAGAAGTACAGGGACTTTGTTTTAGTCTCTGCTTGAAAATACAGGCCTGCAGATACCCAGCCCAATGAAAATCATGCTAGACAGCATGATACAACTGACAATGAAAGACATAATTTGGGGGGAAAAGGAAGTATTCCTACTAGAAGTGTTATACAGCTCTTCTATAAAAACTCCACAGAAAAACATACAACCACCTTGATAATAAATTAGTAAAGCATTATAAATATTGTTCTAAATTTTGACTGACACTTTGTACTTGTCCATTGATTTATGGAGAATAATTAAAGGAAAATGATAGTTCCACCTCCCATAAGACAACAATTCCTTCCAAAATTCAGAGATAAACTAAGTCCTTTATTCCAAGGGTAGCTGGCAGAGAAGAATATCAAGTAGCAACTGTTGCATCCAGTGTTGGGCTTGCACATCATTCAGAGAGCTCCACTCCACAGAGGCAGCGGTGCTGGTGTGCGAAAGACTCAGTTTGAGTAGTTACTTTCAGCAAATGAAATACAAATCTCTCCCAGAATTTACATCAAGTACCATAGAAATTTTTTCCAAGTTGACTGAAAACATCAAAAATACTTTGAGTAATTATCTACATTGTACATGCTTGAAAAGAACAGAGTTTGGCAATAAAGACATTTCCTCTCTTTCAAATGATTGCATGTGGTTACTATTTTGACCAGTCAGGTATGAGTCCTTTTCTTCTTTGTAATAAATTGTTAAAAGAAGGTGGAAACTTTATTCATACTAGCAATTAGATGAATCAATGTTTATTTGTATCCAGTATTTGCAATAAGGTGATATGCATTTTAGCTGGTTGTTGAGTGATGACATCATTACCGGCCCATTGCAGTTGCTATAGAAACACAGCTGGATTTTTCACAGGCCAGGCAACTGAGAAGCTTTAGAGATCTGCTTTTTTCTAGTTTTGATAACTGGCTTGTCAGCCAAAGTGTAAACTCCTCATACCTTTTACCTTCTGGAGAACAGAAGTATCAAAGAGTCAGTTACATATAAGAAGAGCAGACTTGATAAGATCACTTACTAAATGATTTTTTTCCTGCAGTTCACCCCCTATAAACAGATCATTATACCAACTAAGGAAGGACTCATTCGGGTATCTGAAGTAAGCACAGCACTCTTACATGCAGGTATCCCACACTGGCTTAAATGAGAAAGTCCAAGTTTATAGTTTCTATACCTCTGAATTGCATCTACATGTAGATGTTATCCACTGCATGCATACTTTCCCATTGCTTACAAAACCAAAATAAAACCTGAAGCCAACAAGTGAGCATTCAGATGGACATCATTCTGTTTAAATCTCACATGAAAATGAAAGTATGTAAAAAACCCTTGTGTATTTAACCCTGCCACTACACCCTAAATTTATGTAAAGCTCACATTGCATATTCTCTGGGGCTACACTCTCTGACCATGCCATATTTTCTGAGTGTACAACATTTGATATTTACAGCTCAGGACAGAAGACACAATAAAGAAACTGCAAGACCTGGGTTGGACCGTTTTAAGACACAATCATAAATGAAAGCAGACTTTAATTCTTGCATGGTTCTGTGTAGAAATTGTCATCATAGTTGTGAAAGAAGGCAGTTATATAGAGGATTTCAGAATTTAGCTTTGAGCTATGAAGGTCTGAAACTTAGAAACATGAAAGATCTCTGTGAAAAAACATTTTGAATATTTCTCTTTTGAGGAAAATAATGTTATACAAAATAAATTATTTTAGTTTAGTTTATTATTTTGTAGTAAGCAGTTGTTTAAATTTTTAAAGTTGCTTTGAAAAGAGAAACTAAAACTCCATGATTTCACAGAAAGTATTAAAGTGTCATTTCACCACTGTCAGTCTCTCCAAAAATTGTTCAGAAACACTTCCGTCAAAACCAATGCAACTTAAATTCCACACACTGTACTGGATGCTACACAAACACAGATATACTGGTTGTAATTCAGTCTCACAGTATGAAACCTTAATTTATGTGTGTATATGGAGGTATGCTTACCTATATGTGAGCTAGTTGTCAAATTTGCCGTTATAGTCAAAACAAATTTAACCAAATGCAGGTAACAGAGACTTGACAGTGGTTCAGACAGCCAGGGAGCAGGTGTCTGCTTTAGGGACACTAGAATAGTTTTTAGGTTTTGTTGGCTTGCTCTCCAGTAACTATAGTGGGATCTTGGTCAAATGACATACACGTTGACACCTTCACTAAGACACTCCAGTTTAGATGTCTTGATCTGTAGATACATCTCAAACATATACCTGAAAAATTGAGGTTAATCATTCCATATTAAAATGACACAATAAAGGAAGCAGCTATAAAGGCAGTAGGAGCAAACACAAGTGCTATGTTTGGGTGTTATTCTTTCCTTACACAACAATGAATTATGTTTTCATTTGGAAAAACAAAACTTGGGTTTGATTATATGAAACTGCAAGTGAATGCTCATACACGAAGGTATGTAAAAGATGGGCTTTGGCACAGCTTCCTACAAAGGACTGAAATTAATGTTAGGGGCAGCTTTACTGGGCAAAGTGCCTAACTTGACTGTGCTCTTAAAGAAATTTTTGTTCCGCAATGAATGTGCTGCTGGAGAGCCTTCCTGCCCTTGCATCCCCTTCTAATACCTCTGACCAGCTTAGTTCAACTCACATGTATCCATTTACCTTCACAGCTCAATTCAGTTTAAAAACGAACAACAGCAGAAAATCAATCACGATACATTTCAAACTTGTAGGCTGCAACAGGATTCAAACTCACTATTTCCCCCCTCAAAAAATGATAAATCAAGTGCATATTTATTTTCTGGGGAAGGAATAAAGTTCCATTGCAGAGACTGCCTTTTGTTTGTTCCAGAAATGAATCCTAAAACCACAAGAAACATTCAATAATTACAAGTAATAACCAACCTAGTACATCTGCACTTTCTTTATTTAGCTCAGAAATACCAAAAGGAAAGGCTACATTTCCCTTTGTATTACCAGGTTTAAACACTCAAGTTTGAGATTGAGACTGAACAAGCAGCATCACGTTTGTTTAATCAGTGAGCTGCAAGAAAGCAGTTTATCAGTATTTTCAAATGGAAGAAAACATATTACAGTATGATATACATGCATGTGTAGTAGTCCTTAATGGTTTATTAAGGACTACCAAGCTTTAAGCCATTCTGCAAAATGAATCAGGTAATTATCTCCCTTGCTTATTGAGATTAATATGAATTTTTATTCAAGTAAGTACAAAGAAAAATATCCTATATTCTATTGGATATAATGTTATTCTTCCACTGATTAATAATTACCTGAATGTTTCTAGTGAAATTCTCATGCCAACTTCAGTAATGAAGTGTTCAGCTACATGAGTAGGAGATAGACTGTGCAATTTATTACTTTTTTTTTCATTAATACAAATTAAATCTGATTAATAGTATTCTATCAGACTTTCCTGCAATGAAAATTAACAATATAAACAGTTTTGGTTAGACATCAAAGATGAGAAATTTCTTCAAATGGATAACATTTTTTTCAAATTTTAAGTGCCTAACAAAGAGAGATTAGGAGGAAATGCCAACTCACATGTGACCACAGTGATGCCATCTCTGTGCATCCATGCATTTACTATGCCATTTAAGCAATGCACTCTCCCAGCATGAATAGCTTAGCATTCCCAACAGAACAGCTTAGCAGACCACACTGAAAAATTATTGTTTCTCCCTTCAAAACCTTTTGGAAACAACATGCTTCCTCTCTAGTTTAATTAAAACCATCCAAATCCAAATATCTCATTTTTTGTTTTAATTTTTATTTTCTGACATGATTTATTTAATGCTGATATTTTTATTTATACAGGGTTGTGCAGGTAATTTATTTATAATAGAGGTTACTTAGCTGAACCAGCAGTGAATTGTGCATGAGATTACTTGTGTCCATACAGAGCTCAACTGAAGTCACCCAAATGTGAAGAATCTTTGAGCTGCGACTTTAATCATGGCACTCAGTTTTTCCTTTTAAATGAGGCTTAAAAGAGGGTTCAGATGCAGAGCATGGCACCAGTTATACCATGTTCACTGTAAATGTGTGTTGCCCATTTGTTGTTTCAAGTTAATGATTTCTTAATTTGCATCATTTACACTAAAATTTTTGTTATGGGCAGAAGAAACACACCTTATATAAAAACTCAAGAATTCATTGTCAGTTTAACTGGTCTTAACAACCTGATTCATTATTTTTCATCTAGTTACAATGATACTAAAATTTTATTACATACATATTAAAATGTAACATGTAGTATAATGTATTGCTTATATCTAATTATGTACAGTTTAAATTACATATATCCAAACTTTCATGCATTTCTTTGGTGTTTTGCCAACCTTAAGGTTGGGGATGGGTGGGGGGTGGGGATGAGAGCACGCAGGGGAGAGGAGAAAAGAAGGAACGTATTCAGTATCAAGAGAACTTTTCCAGGAGAGTGATGCTGGATAGTTTCTTAGTCCTCACTCAGAGTAATTTTTACATTTGCTAACATGCCCTACACCTTTCTTTTTCTTCACTGGTCATCAAGTCCACATTACGAGTAAATTCGTTGTATATTATCTATTTTGTTACTATTCTTTGTTCTCTTTATTATGCCTGAAACAGGTTTTACCAAGCTCCCATTCCTTTGCAGGCCAATGATGAGATGCTTATAGCCCTGGAATTTCCAGTACCTATCTGCACCTGTGCTTTTAAGACCCCTCCTGTCACCCCATGCCTTTACTGCTCCGTGCTGCAGTTTATTCTAGACTTACAGATAAGTTCATTCTACACACAGTAAGCCCTTTTTATTAACTACTAGTCGTAGAAATAACAATAAGTATCACAACCACACAATCACAGAGAGCTAAAGAAAAGTTAAACAAAACCGGTAACTGTCACCTGCTCATTAGGTAATTGGTGCTGCAAGCTAAAATAAAGCTCCAGGAAGGCCAAGACAAAACCTAGCAAAAAGCTTGTGGCCTATTACAAGCAATAACACCACCAATTTTTTCCTGGGCTGTAAGGTTACATATATCAAGTGAAAGGACAAAGATATACTTAGCTGGTGGTTTCTAGGACAGGAAGAATTCAGTGACAGATTTCTATAGCAAAAGTAGGTCTGAAATCCACATCTGAATACCATACATGAGATAAAGTTGACAGAATAACATGCTGGAAGTTAAGTCAACTGAGGTTAAGTTATACATCCATGTAAGATCAAGGAAGTGAGGTAAGAGTCATGCCTGTTTACTGCAAGGCATACAAGGATATTTTTGTATGCTTAGTTATTTTACTTCAGAGTAACAAGCTACACATGTATAATATTTAAAAACACACCCTAGTCTTTCCACAACCCTTCATGGCTCATCAGCTCAGCTGAACAACCCAACAGACGAAATCCCAAAGGAAAAGTCTAGAAAATTATTTTAAATCAATTTGAATTTCACTGCAAGATGCCACAAGAATGATGTAAAATTTTTAATTCTACAACGTGACAGTTAAGATCTACATTTTTCATGCAAGGCTTTTATCACCTTGATCACTATATGTTGTTGACACCATCACATGCCTTCTTCCATACATGAGTACTTCCTTCCTGCTGCTTGCATCACTTTCCATCTATGTCCATCTCTATTTTCATTGTTTACATATAAAATTCTAAAAACAAGCCCATACTAGGCTAGGTCTGTGATTAAAATATTTATGAATCTTGCATAGATGCCAAGGGAACCAAAAAGGGAAACTGTGATTTGTATATCCACAAGGTTGCTCAGCAAAGAGGCATCTTTTCCATTACAGGCTGCATGACTTTAAGGACAATTCAATCCCTATAGAGAGGAAATTCATAGACCAAGAAGTAAGGATAACTTGTTCTAACTTACATGAAAGCTTTCCTCTTTAACACAGGGGAAGCCTGCTTAAAAAAAAAAAAATAAATAAAATAAAATAAAAAAATCCACTGACAAAGGCTCCAACATATTATATCAAATTGTTCCTTACACTATTCATACTATATGAAAGAAATAGTATATTTTCACATTGTGGTATTGTCCTTTATAATACAGGATTTCACGGAAGGTGATTTTATGAACAGTGAATAGCAATACAAAAATATTGAAAGGAAAATTCCTTCACATCCAAGACAGTTATGTCTAGTACATTTGAACTTTCAAACAAACTGTTGGTATGGCAACAAAAACCATTCCATGTTCAAAGGTAGAATAGATAGTGTGGGATATATTGTGTATTAACACAATTGTGTATATCCACATTCAAAAATACATTTTGAAACCTCGATTGTTTGATTAAAGGCAGATCCTCTTTTCCAAGTCAAATACATCCAATAAAATTCTTCAAATAATTTATTGTAAATGATTGCTGCTCCCCCAAAAGCAGTAAGAAAAACATAATTTTGTGACCAGTCCCACATAATTTAAGTTATTTGTAAAAACCAGCCCTAGCCTTGAAACATCATCAATTTCAGCCCGACATGCAAAATCCTTTTAATATGGTAAAGCCAAAGACCCATCTGGATGTTCTCGGAGATACATGACACACATGAGAGAATCATCTCCTTAATATTCCATTCATCTATCTAGCTTACTCATTCATGTCCATGCTGAATTACAAGATGTCAAAAATGTCATCAAGGTATTATTTAGCCCTCTCACATTGAAGAACACTCAAGATTTTATTGCCTACAGCTGCAGCATGAGCACATACTCAGAGATGCTTAGGAAATTGTGCTTGCTTCCACTATACAAAATGAAAAGGCACTTCTCTCTGATGCACTCCACATGATGATCTTGGCCAAAATCACTCATCAGTCCTGAACAGAGAGCATCCAGCACCCTGCATAGTTGAAACTATACTGTGCTATTTTTAAGCGTGATCCAAAAGGCTGGTGGTGTCTGGGTCACTATCTTTTATTCTTTATGCATGAGAGCATCAGTAAACACAAAATACAAAATCTGAGTTCTACTGAGAGCATGACTAGACAACTAAATCTGTGAGCTGCATATATCCTGTCCTTGGATGCTGGTAAAAGGAATCCCAAAGTTGTCACTTACTGTCTTCACAGAAGCAACTAAAAGTCCTGGTATTGCTCTTAACATATGCTACTCAAGTTACTGTTACCAAAAGTATTATCAGTGCCATGGAAGTTAACCTCACGTTCATCACACATCACCATTCATTGTCTAGCTCAGTTTTGTTCAACATAAAGACATCTTACTTCACCGGTAGGTTATCAAAGCACATTAGATCAAACAGTCAATTTAGACTATTCTAGTAATGGAAACACTCCAAGAAAACTGGAAAATGATGTAGCTTGTGATACTTGGCAAGAAAAAGCAGTATGTGAAGGCAACGGATATTGAGAGAAAACAAACAAATCAACAACAGGCATTTCATCACTTCAGAGTTAGTTAGCTCAAAGAAATTTACTTCTAATTCCTGTACTGGCTCAGTATAGTGGGGGATGAATGTGTGTGTGTCTACATGTTCCAGCAAATTTTCTAGTAGATTCTGCTTTAAGCATCAGTTGACACTACACTCTGCAATTTAGGCAAATCTTTAACTAGAATTATCTGACACAAGACCTCTTGCTTTATTAAATCATGTTTTAACTTTATTATGCTATGGTGGGTAGATTCCTCTTCCAAGCTGTCAGCAAAACTCATTTATTGTGGCTAGGGTCATATTTTCTATTTTGAACCAATTCATTCATCTGGTACTTCAGTTTGGCCAAGGCTGTTAATGTATACAACTCCACTTGGTTTCAATCTGTACATAAGCAACGCATCTCCTTCAGATTTAACATTCCTTAATAATTTATTTAAAGAATAACTGTAAAAAGAAAGAAATCTTTAACTATTTTACAGATTTCAAATTGTTTCCAACCAAGACAAGTAACCACTTTTTTGATTGCAAATGCTAGGTTGGAATGCTGAAGGAATAGTAAACGCCATTTGCAATGCCAATTGTGTTACATTAAGGAACAATATCACTTTTATCCTTTCTTATCACACCAGAATTCACTGTATTTTGCAGATCATCCAGTAACAAACCCTTTTCCTGATGGGTATTCAGTACTAAGTCATTTACACCAATTTATTTCAGTAACAAATTAATTGCAGCAGCACTGCAGCTAATAAAGCACTTTCTAGTTGGTTTCTGCATTTCTACACAGCTCCACAAAGAATAACCACAGAGCCTCTGCTAGTCCCTTCTTTGAGCTCAGACTCAGCAGAATCACATCTGACCCCTTTCCATGCTGACTGCCTGGCCAGGGAAGAGGTGCTGTTTGGTGAGCCACGAGGCAGAAGAGGGCACTTGAGCTCTCACTGAGCTGCAGGACACTGTTTGGGGGTTTCCCCTCTGCACATATGCCAATTGTGGTAAGACCGGTAGGAACTTCAACCCTGAAGAACTTTACTCATCTGCCAAATCTTTTTGAAATTGGTCAAGAGGGTCAATACTTATTCTAGGCTGCCTGATAGGCGAGCAGGCAGACTGACCATACAGGCTGTTTTTTCCTACAGAAGATAAGAAAAATAGTCGGTTTCAGCTGAATTCATACCCTTTCACATTCATTTTTAGAACTATTAATAAAACTTTAATCACTAAGTATTTAGATGCTTATCTCTTATGGATCTAGCTTTGCCAGTAGAAAGTGTGATTATCCACAAAGTAAAAGGTATACTACATTTTGAAAGAAAGTATTGAGATGTTTTCCCCTCCCTTTTTTTTTTTTGTGTCCTTGTTGTGAATGGAAATTGCGTGTTAAGGGCATTCCAGCAACACTGTGATAGAAGAACTTAAGTAAACATATAAATGCAACCATTCTTGCTAATGAAATGACTCAGATTCCTAAGCATCCCCAAGACACAGTCAACTGTTTTTATTAGTATTAGTAGAATTACTATTTTATATTTTTAAGGACAAATGTATGCTAGATGTCTATTTTTCTGCTCACATCTGTCTCACCATTATCCAGAATTGTAGCCTTTTACAGAACTACTTTACATAGTATTTCTTATTACTGATTGATGATACATTTCTTGCCAGTACCAGATACTTCAATTTAGAACCAGGTTGTATATCTATATTTTGTCCTCATTTTTTCCTCTAATTACGAAGAGCATTTTTAATTAAAAACAAACATATAATTACTGGGAAATCCTTAAACATTGATGTAAGAGACAAAGTAATCTTAGTACTTTCAAATTATTTCTTAAAAAAAAAAAATCAGTATCCATAAGAACTAGATAGTTTACAGAACAGGTGGTGAGATGTGGAGATTTCTATCAGTACTCAGGTCCAGGCTTACCACTGAAAATGGAAACTTATTGAGCAGATCACCATACCAATCAGTGTCTGTTATTGAATGTTTATTAATGTGAATCCTGTTCCTCGTGAAACAAAAACAGTGTCATTGGTACACAAATGTAGTTGACATATAATTTGGTATCACTGTTTGAGAGGCCAAAGATGTTTGTCCTCTTTCATTGGAAGCATTATATTGCTAGGTGTTTCACACCATATCTGTTCAGTTCGTATTACATTTTCCCTTTAGTGTGCTGTGTGTAAACTAACTTCACTTCTTTTTCCAAAAATAATTTTTAAAATGATTAATATATCCTGGTTAGATAGCATACATTTATCCCCTGTCATCTTCCTTATGTAACCAAAGTATCATTTGACTTTCAGCATGTTTTTACTTCAGGACAACTGAGGGAAATATACAGACATAATCATATTCCTAAATAACACCTGAATACACAGAGATTTTCTAATCTAGAAAAAAACAGCAAAGTATTAACACATTAATTCTCACAACACTCCTACAGAAAAACAATGCCAAGAAAGCATTACTATGCCCATTTCACAGACTGCAAAAAAAAATATGTCTGTTTTGCGGGAGTGGTTTGCTCAGGGCCACAAAGTAGAAATAATAATCATAAATCAGTATTTTCTTCCTATCAAGCTTTAGCTAAACATGACCATCTCCCCAGCCTGCTCTCAGAAACAAATCAAATGAAAGTAGCAATACAATCCTAAAACCTCTGAAAAAAAAAAATAGGTTAATAATGTAGCCCATAGCCTGATACAGCTAGAGTCATTGAAGGTTATTGCTTCAAAAAGTGCTGGAAAAAAAACAAAGAACAGGTGATTGTGTTGATGGATTTCATCTTTAGTCCCATCACTTGTTTCTGCTCTCTTAGTAACCTGTACTGCATGACTTTTTATGTCTACTCTTAATGACTCTAAATCTTTTGAAAGTCAGCTCTGCTAGAAATGTCAAGCAGTGATTCAAAAAATGTTCACTATTAATAAGCAACAACTGACTACAAACACAATATTCAGGATGCAGACAGTTTGTCTCAGGACTCAGTCTTATCTGAAATACTGGAAACCATGTTTGTCACAGTTTTTTAACCAAGTAGAAACCACAGAGTGTGAGCCTACCTCAAGAAAGAGTCTCTAAGATGTGTGTATTCTGATGCATTAAAAGAATTAAGAAAAAAAAAAAAAAAGTCATTCGATTACACTTTTTCTCCATTACATACGTAAGCACTCCACACTGCCATAAATGAAACATTTCCCAGGCTGCAAAGCATAAAGATTCTTCAAAGCAAACATGCATGTAGCCAGGACTGATCATGGCCAGCAGTTGTTCCCAGAATTGTGGTCAGCAAAGCATGGCAAACAGTCCTTACCTTGCCATAACCTGCCATGATAATAACTCTGCATCTGTAGCCCCAGCACAGCACTGCAGTCCCTCCCTCACCACGTACACTGGCACATCAAGCATGTTCTCTGCACACAGCAAGCCTTGCAGCAGGTCCTGCTTCTACATGATGGTTTGGTGAGCAAGAAAAGTTAGGGGACAACTGATGTGGAATAATCACAACTGGAGAAGAAACTGATAGTTATCTAAACCTCTGTGTTTGAAACTCTGACAGGCTCACTCCATTATTAGAACCTGTTAATTAGTATATGTGCTCTGCTTTTCTCTCTCATACTCTTCTTGGCACATAACAAACAAAAAAGTGTTAATTCACCTTATAAATTAACACGTACACAATTGAGAAGCGTTGTTTGACCAGTTTCATAACACTTAAAACCAAATCCTAGGCTCATAGCTATGTGAAATTATCAGCCAGTAAGGATCTTGTATCACATATCACAGTCATAATGTGTTGATGAACAGTTTTTCATTTTGGTGCAACTATGGAGACTGTCAGGTGGTAATCAAGAAAGTGCTTAGCAATATTTTCTTACTTGTACTGAATTCCAAAAGACATGGGAGGTGTCTGACAAGAGACAAACCAAGAAGGAAGAAGACGTGAAAAAGGAAATTCTTGCCAAATGGTTGACCAGAAACCGTAGAAGATGCCGTCATAGTGGCTGTTGTAGATCGCAATTTATTTCAGGACAGTGTCCCCAGGTATCCAAGTTACTTCTGGGTCTTTTTGATAACTATTAAGCTTCTTGCTCAGAGCACATTATTTCCCAGTGTGACAGCTACAGCAGGCTTTCAAAAGAGCTAAGCACATAGAGAAGAATCTAGCCCTATGGATGCTGAGCAGTTCTGAAATCTCTCCTGCACAGCTAAAATCCTGACCAGCATGATGCTGGCTAAACAGAAAGAGGAGGAGGGAGAAGTGATGGTTTTCCTTCTCAAAGTGGGAGTATTTGTGTTTAGTATACTGTATTCAGCAGTATTTGTGAGCCAGACATATGTGCCTACCAAATGTACTGTTCGGCTCTAGCACCGCATCAAAGAGAACTCTGCATTGTGCCCCACAGAGAATCCCAACCGAGGAGCAACGGGACCTTTCCAGGGGAATGAGGAACCTGGGCAAGCTCTATCTGGCCAGTAACACCTGAGTAACTAATATTTGAAATGGCATCAGCCAATTTTATGCAAATAGCAGCCTGAAATATGTTGTTGCACGTTGTTCTATACTAATAAAAAGGGAAAAAAAAAAAAAAAAAGTAACACAAAAGCAAATGTTCAGTGTTTTCCAGATTTTGAATGGTAAAATTGTAACATTGGGAGACCCTTCGGAAACAGTTGCTGCTAACTACAGAGTGATGATGACACTGATAATATGCTGTCTTTGCTGCAAATATCACCCTTTGTTCCTCATTACACAGGGCCACTATTTATATGCTTGTTGCAGCCAAGGTTCAGCTTCTCCTGTAGGTCAGAGCAGAAGATTACTTAATTGCACACTTTTATGACAGAAAATTACCAACTGACATCTGCCTTTGTATTAAAATATGTCTGCCTTCCATGTAGCTATGTTAATTGCATCAAGTATGTATAGTCTGTATGCTGGTGTAAATGAAAACTACATCATCTAATTTTTAATACAAACAATAGATAAAGGAAATTAGTCATACTTTAAATTGAAAAGTTAGGACACTGCTTAGTAATTTGCAATGTGTACTCATATCATAGCTGATTGTCAACATGAAGCAAAATTACTTTTCTGTTACCAGAAATATTAAACCAGACCTTAACTCTGATATAGATAAAAACCTAATCATAAACCTAGTTCCTGTTGTCTCTCTAAAATAGCCTCAAGGTTACTGCTGATATTCATTCTGTTTGAAAAACTTCAAATACTAAATTTTAGAAGCCAATATAAAATGCCTATCACTTTTCAAATTAAAAAAGAAATGGAAGGAAAGTTGAATACAGCACATCAGCAATAGGCTCATACTCTGCAGGCTTACAAACTTCATGAGCTCTCTGGCTTTTGGCACAGAACCATAGAATGGTTAGGGTTGGAAGGGACCATAAATATCATCTAGTTCCAACCCCATTGCCATGGGCAGGGATACCAGGTTGCTCAAAACCTCATCCAGCCTGGCCTTGAACACTGCCAGGGATGGGGCATCCACAGCTTCTCTGGGAACCTGTTCTAGTGCCTCATCACCATCATGGTGAAGAATTTCTTCCTTACATCTGACCCAACTCTCTCAACTTGTCTTCATAGGAGCAGTGCTTCAGGCCTCTGATCATCTACATAGCCCTCCTCTGGACTCACTGTAACAGGACCTTGTCCTTATGATGGGGGCCCCAGGGCTGAATGCAGTACTCCAAGTGATGTCTCACAAGAGCAGGATAAGGGGTAAAAATCACCCCCTCGACCTGCTGATCATGCTTCTTTTTATGCAACCCAGGATATGGTTGGCTTTCTGACATAAGAGAACTCAGTTGTCCTCTGTCACTCTACAGAAACCACAAACCAAAACAGAGTCTAGAGGTATGAAAACAGTTGCTCAAAGCCCCAGAGATACACTTAGTTCTCAGGAGATCCCCCTCAACCTTCTGTGAGGTCAGAAGGTTCTCCAGCACTGTTGACCCTAGCTATGATCCAGGACCTGACCTGTTCCTGAAGCACCACCCTTGTGTCAGTAGCCCCCACCACAACAGTGGTGAAAAGGAAACTCACTGGAGACAGCTTAAGGCTTTGCTTTCTCTGTGAGTCCCATATTCAGTTTTTCTCAGAGAATGTCCAGTACAACTTTATATCCATTCTATTTCCAATATCACTTGTCTCTCCACTGCTCAGAACAGTAACCCTCAGAATTCCCTCAGCATTTTATTGTTAAAAAAAAAAAAAAAAAAAAAAAAAAAAAAAAAAGAAGTACAAGCTGGTTTGAAATTATTAGAAATTGAATCAGTTCCCAGTTAAAGGAACTAAGATTCAAAATTCAGCTAATGCCTTCAAAGGACCAAAGACTATGCATGACTATTTTCATAGTACCAGAACATCCAGGAAAGAAGTGCTCTATACCCTACTTCATGCCAGGTACAGGCTGACTTCCTTTAAACATCACTAGTATAAGACAGCAAGAATTATACCAACAGGAGCAATAGCTTTGCATATCAACCGTCTCCACAGATTTCTGTACTGCAGTGGCTGTATCATCTCAGAACTGAACTATGAATCAATGGGAAGATTTATGTGTGCAGGTTATAGGTTCGATAAGCTGGACTTTGTGAAGTGGAGTGAAGTTACGGTAAAAAAGGCAGCAGTGACACAGAGGAAAAATACAAGAATCTGAGGAAAAAATAAGTTAGTGAAGGTGAATTGAGTCAGTAAGCATAACGTGAAAATGATCAAGTCAATAAAGGAGATGGGCACCCACACAGCCAAAAGAAAAAGGAAGTGTGAGGACGTTCAGTAAAACAAAAGTCCAGACATAATGTTTAAGTGGGAAGGTGTGCAGGCCCATTTACAGAACTCCTAACCTGACCTCTCACTCTTTGCTGCCTTTTTTAAACAAATCTGTGCAGAACAAGAACATCATCCCTGCCCTTACCCATACAACCCCAACAAGAAGTGCATGGATGGAAACAGGAACATTTCCCAGAAGACTGAAGCAATACAGGACAAACGAAACTACGCCAGAAGGTGACCATCCAGCTCTCATCTACCTTAGCAGGAATCAGTATGTTACGAGGGGTTCGGGAAAAATGAGTTTGTTGCTTCTTTGCTGACAAACTTCCCTCCTTCCTCAACAATAAAACTGTTGCTGTCAGCACAGGATCCTTTTCTGCCCTGAAAGACAGAAGCCTTTCACAGAAAATCTGTTTCTTTCTAGCTCTGTAAATGTTTTCAAACTTCCATGTCTGATGCTAGATTCAGAGGTCTGGATTTCTCTTGCTTGACTTTGGAGTCATGTTAATCCCTGTAGCCAGTGCAACAGGAGAGCAGGGAGACAGAGGGATGGACAGGTGCCTTCAGAGGCTAGCCATCTGTAGAGAGCTCAGGGTGATGGCTCTCCTGGCTCAGGTACTGCAGGAAAAGCCTAACCTCCAACAGGAGGACTGTGAGCCTGAACAACTGCCTCTCTGGTTCTTTCCTCCTCTTGCTGATACAGTATGTATCATAGAGCTTTTCTGTTGTAACGCACATTTGCAGCTGCTTGCTACGGAGTTGTTTAAGGAGTATGCACTCTGTGTTCTCCTCATGTACATATTTTTATTAGTATTGATGAGAGAAGCCATCATGTAGTCACATACCTTGTAACATACATCTTGAGTCCACTCTCGGACAGAAACTTTGTATTTTACACAGAAGTGCTTTACACTATTACAGAAAACTCTCTTTTGCCCTTTTAGTGAAGACATCAGCCACAATTTTGACTCCAAAGACTTCTCATGTATTTTAGATAGTTTTGTCAAAGACCACAAAGTTCCTTATGGGTGAAGAGAAATCTGACCTTGAGTAAGGATTTGAAAACCAAGTCACTGTCCTAGGGGAAGACAATGCAAACAGATGGTGGATTTGATGTACTCAAGGTATTCTGTGCTGCTGAGAAAGCATATTGCAGTGTCCTGTACTTGTACAGACTTGAGTCTATATAATTATCATACTGTGTTGTTGTAGTTCACAGAGGGGGGGGAAAAAAAAAAAAAAAGAGATTTGTGTTACTATCATTATCCATAAGAACAGAATGGAGTCTCAGACTACTGAAAATGGTGGGAAATTTTGATTTGTGGAGTCGCTATCAGCAGGGATTTCAAAAGCATTACTAAAACTACAAAGAAATGGATGAATAATACATCTGCTGGAAACTACACTTATGGGGAGATCAAAATTATTCACCAATTTGGAAAGCATGGAGGGTTAAATATTATGACTATTTTGACAGTGTGTGGTAGAAATAGTTTCAATATTTTCAAAATAAGAACATTCTGACTTCCTATTTTGAAATAACATATTTGTTTTGAAATGACACAACATTGTTCAGTATTTAACAAAAATGTTTCAGGTTGGCAAAGAATAAAATTTTTCTTTCTGCTGAGAAAAGAAAACAAACTATTAAAGTAATTAAAAGTTCTTTCGGCTTGTTGTAAGCACCGCCTCCAGAATGTATAGTTCAGCCACTAAACTGCTACCAACTGCAGCATAAATTGAGTTCCTATATTGTAAACTCACAATAAGCAGATACATATCACCTAGAGCACTGTACAGCTGTTTCTCCCTCTGTACATTTGCCCCTATCATTCTGCTCCCCATATACCCCATAACGGTCAAGAGACCCTGGCTCCTTCAAGAGGGATATAAATCGCTACCTACCTCATGGAGGGATTTCAGTTACACAATAGGGCTCCTTCTGCATCTCAGTCTGAAAATTTGTGGCAGTTTCATTTAAATGAATCACAGAGCTTTATATTAAGTTACCTACAACAGGGAATAATGCAGTCAATACAACAGTTGGCATCTTTTTTTTATGTTAAATTCAATTTATTCTTCCAATGTCTCCACTATTTCAGCTTTCACTATGCTGCAAACTTAGGTGCTAACAATGTATGAAGTTTCTTTCAGAAGCTGTCAGGAGCAAAGAGATGGAGGATCTGGACAGGTAAGGGGCAGGTACATGTAACTCTACTTACCCATGGACACAGAGACTGATTTGAGGTTAACAGGAAAAGTACATTTCAATCCAGTAAAATACCTGGCAATGAAACAGCAACACTTATACCATAAAGCCTAGTTCTACAATGGGAACTGTGATCTCAAAGTCAGATTACATGGAGCCCTGAATATTACAAGTTGCTCACAAAAATGGTTTTCTCTAATCCAAGGACTCTAGCTTAAGGAAAACTTAAGTTTTTAAAAGATGAAAGGTTAGATTTTTTCCTACAACTTCCATTGGCTCAAGCCAGGAAAAGAAAGAGCACAACTTGAGGTAGTATTCCATCACTTTGCAGTATTTGGTTTTGTTTCTCTGTCAGAGAAACTGAAGATTTACTCAGTGCACCCATACAGTCTGAAAGAACCATAGCGCCTTGATACAGACACTTTCTCCTCCAGGCACCAGGCCCACTTCTCTCCATGGGCTTCAGGACAAGTGGCACAGCTGCTCATGCTGATCCTGAACATCTCCACTTAAGCAGTGAGGCCACAACCCCATTGTAATGTCAAAATGGGGCTTTAGTAAGTATATATAATTTATCCTAACATCACAGCAAGTCTCTTTTTAAAATAGCAAAATAATCCTCCACCCCACTCTTTCCTATACATTATTTCCTAAGTCATTTTTATTCAATTTTAAAATATTATTACTATTTACGTGAGTTGCAGTTGTCACCAGCTAACTCAGTTATGAGCCAAGGTACCCCTGTCTATGGCACTGCACAGACCTAAAAGATTGCTCCTTCCTCAAAACATCTGTAGCTTGCAGAACGTTAAAAGCCGGGCATTTCATTAGAAAAAGACATGAGAAAAAAACATGTTATGTCTAACATAAATGATGAAAATTAATCCATGTATACTCCTGTTTCCTTTTCCATTTGGAAGACCTGATTCAATTAAAAGCCAGCAAATGTAAAGCACACAGAAAATATCCTCTTATATTCAGATTAACATGTGGAAATCATGGACGTCACTGAATTTTTGTGGAAGTAAATATCTTAGGAATCTTTAAGCAAGAATCAGACACTAACAAACAAGCACAACATCTGTAATTTCCATGCCAAAGATTAAAAATTGCAAGTAGTGTCAATCATCTGGCTTGAAGCAAGTCAGTCATCAGGTGCTCCCAGGAGATGTTTCTTCACAGAGGAGAAAGAAAAAAGTAAAATATCTTCTTTGGAATCACAAGCACTGGATGTTCACCACTGACAGAAACACAGTCCTGGAACACATGGACATTTTTCTGTTTTAACAAGTAAGCACTTTGTATTAGAAAGCTATTCTTATTTCACACTCACTTTAACAGTACTTGCTTCAGAGGATTATCCATGATACACAGCACCATGAAAACAGAATTCAGCCCCTGGTGTTTTACTGAAGAGTTTCAATATCAACAGAAGCATTCTTGCATTGAATCCTGATGGGCTAGCAGTCCACCATTTTCTTCAGTTTGGAGTCATGATTCCTCTTCCATTCAATTTTTGCAACTTACTGAGACAGCTTGTTTCATGTATCTTAATAAATCTCAATCTGGATCAGAATAAATAATCATTGCCTGAAATGAAAACTATCACTCACCAAATCTTTATTATCTACAGACTCTTATAACTTGTCCTCTCCCACTTCCCCAGTTTTTCTATAATGTATGTTTTCTTTCTCACATTATATTACCACTTCTCCTTTCTTAGCCTTTTAGCTTTCCTGCTTCTTAATTCTTCCTGCATCTCTACAATTCATACCCTACTGGATTAGTAGGTTGTGCAATTACTTCAGTCAAGTCTTCCCATCCCACAAATATAAAGTCAAATGGAAAAAATAAATTGGTCATACTTGGACAACAGAGCTCTTGAGACATTATTTTGCTCTAGCATCCTCGATTTCTATTTCCATTCTTACCAGAGAGACAGCAGCAGGTTTCTGTGAAGACTTCAAACTCTCCATTCCCATTCTGAGTTCATTTAATATACATTGTAATCACACTGCTGAGACAAATTTATTTGAAACACATGCAGATTAACACATCTAATTTTGTACTCTGTGTATTCCTTTGTAAATCAGTCTGGACACTGGCCTTAGCAGTAGTACTTTCTATAAACTTCAGCATCTGGTTTGTTTGCTTACATTACATTACCTCTTAGTGAGTGTTCATATCTACTCAGCTTGTAACTCTGAAAACGATCAGCTACCAGGCTTGAAGTTGGAACTGCTCTGCAGTTTTTCCCTTTATACCATTGCCTATCCTCAGAATTTAGTTTTAAAATTTTGTTGATAACATGTGAGAACAGATTCAAGTCAATTACCTTTACATAATTCAGGTCTGTAAAGGCAATAACGGTTAATATGATAAAGAAAGTTCATACTGAATTTTTTTAATGGGAATAGTGATGCGAAGAACAGAACAGCTGAAAACAACAAAAAGGCTAGTCTTACATAGATGCACAGCTACTTTTGAGGTGTGGGGGAGCTGTGTTTTTTTTTTTACTGCTATTGCACATCCATCAACAAAAAGAGGATACAGCATTCCTAAATTGTTAGGTTTATTTACTTATGGCTTTGGGTGAGACTTCCAAAAAAGGATGTAGATAGCCAATCTGCCTAACATAATAGGAGCAAATAGGGAAGGCAGCAGAAGATTGTGAAATTAACCTCTTTCTCAAGTATCTCTGTAATATGAGTAGGATTTTCAGGAGCACCTTTTGCTTATCTCTATTTCTGATTAAGAAAATGATAAAACTCCTCACAAAAGGAAATTATGCCAACAGTGCAGACCTTTCACTACAAAAAAAAAAAAAAAGCCCCATAATGGTGGCAGGTGCTGAAGAGTTTAGTATTTTAATAGGCAAGAAATAGGCAAGAAAGTCTTGAGGCTCAGGTACATGGGGACAGGAAGACCAAGAAAGGATGGATGAAGGTGCAAGGAACAAGATGGTGCATACAAGGAACAACTAAAGAATGTAAATAATGTATAACAATAAGGAGGCACTTAAAATTATATTCAAATATATATTAGAGGAAGAGTAGAGAAAATTTAGAGATTACGCATTACAAATAGCAACTTATAATGATTCAACCTGCTGTGAGAATTCAGCAGAAATCATAACTGGAATCACATTCAGGTTGCTGTTTCTGCATACAGAAATGCTTAAATCTGACCTATTGTGCAGTTTTTCTAATCCTCATGTTAACATGCAAGAGCTGAAATTCAGCCTCTTACCAATGCCTTCTTTGGATTGAAACAAAATAATTCAGTTTTGTTCTGTAAAGCAGAAAAATAACACAATGTTTTTCTACTAAACTGAACAACAGTAGTGTATTTTTCTTTCTAATCCTGACTTTTATTGCATCCCTCCAGTCTTTGAGGAAAATAAGGCCATGAAGAATCAACTTGAACTTATTCCCCACAGAATGAATAAATATAACCAAATTGCCAGCATGGAAAATAACTGTATAAACCCAAGGTACCAAAGCTTACCCACAAATAGCTTGTAGTGAATAATGCATATGGTTCAAAGTCAGTTAAAATAAGTGCCAGGTCAGTTATCAGGCAGCAGTGAATTTGCAAGGCTTTGAAATGAAATTATTTTTTTGGTTCTTCCTATCTGAGGTAGAAATGACTGAACTAAGATGCAGGTAACAATGACTGAAGCGAAAGGTGGGCAAGAGCTGTGCAGTTCTGTGGTCTTTCAGTCCTACATAAAAACACACTGGTAGTACTTGCAAGGCAAAAGTAACATGAAAGAGCCAGCTTTAACTTTGTGAAACAAGTTCTTGACATCACATCAGGTCCTAAGACACTACTATGCCTACAAAATGAAAAGAATTTGCCTTGGCTGAAAATTTCAGCAGAAAAGCAACAGACTAAGGATCTATCAGCATGGGCCAGTTGCCTGGATTCCAGTCTAATTTCACCTTCAGAAACATTATGTATTTGGCTGTCAGATCACAACCTTTGCATGACCTAAAACTTCCACATTGTGTGTTCATATAAATGCTTCAGCGCTAGTCTCCCTTCACATGAATTCAGCTCTTCAGACTCCTAAACGCTGGGTGCACTTTCCAGCCTTGGAAAGGCACCAGGGTTTCTCCAGCAAGGCCATTAAGTTGAGGGCATTTATGAAAGAAAAGGGAAAAATTAATGAAAATTGGGTAGTATATGGAAAGTATATGGAAATACATGTTCTTTCACCACAGCATTGTACCCTGCTTTCAGTTTGCCTTCTCTAGTCAATGCACCAAAGGCTTAAACAAGCAGTAAATTGCAGCAGTGAAAATGCAGACAGCTGATTATCCACAGGAGCTCTAAAGCTTTTCAGTCATTGCTTTACAGGATTCAGTAGAAAGGTGTTTAAATTGGGACCTAAATTGTTTTTTTCTCCTGATATGCTGCTCCTTGCCAAAACATGTGTCAATTATATGAACTCAGCTCAGCCAATTCTGATTACCTTCAGGCAATAACTTACCCATAATGGTAACATTGTTTAGTTATCCAAGGACTGGAACTGTTATTAACAGTGATGACATGTATTCATATATTGGAGCAGAAAAAATTATTTTTATACAAAGTCTGGGCAGGAAACATGAAAATAATTATTCTTAAATAATAACAACGAAATGAAAAAAAGTATCCCAAGAAAGATTCATCTTTAATTTCTGGGCTTTTTTCTTAAAAAAACCCAAAAAACAAAAAACAAAAAGTTTACTTTACTGTTTAGAATTAACAAGTTAAACCTGAAAAAATTATGAAGATTCATATTTTTGTGGGATGCAGCAGAAGTAAACTGCAGAAATTCCAAAGTTCACGGTATTAGGGTCTTATTTTAACTGCTGCCAGTAGAAATATGCTTTGTTTCCTAGCCATTTCTAAAGAATCCCAGCCACACACAGACATGCCTGAAAACATCTGGCCCTAAGTAAATTATGTAAAGACCCTTGAGGTAGCATCATTCAGTATGATTCATTCACATAGAAGTACAGCATATTCTTCCAGGTGAGCAGCAGCCATCCAGCTACTGATTTCTACAGAGGCATGATAAAACATGTACTGCCTGATAAATAATCCATCAACAACACATACCACTATGTAATAACTCAATGATTCTAACATCCATATTAATTCATAGACAACAAGGAGAAATTGAACTGATGCACTTTTTCTGCATTGGAAGATTTTGCAGAAAATTTAAAGATAAATTATTTCTGTCAAGGCTGTTCCTTCCTTGCATTTTGTTGGATGTTACTAGCTTAGATAACTCTCTCTGCAGAATCCACATCAAGACAACTTGAAAACACTGAACCAAGTCTTGGCTTTCCTTTGATAAGTAAAAAGCATAAATTGCCTTAGAATCATGGAAGTTTTTACCAGAAATCCATAAAGAAGGGGGTTATGTCCTCACAAGTTTTACCGTCATGAAGTTTAAGCCTCAAATTTTTGTATTGTGCTTCAAGATACTTGGTTGTGTGCTTTTGTCTTCCCTCCTATTCCAGTCACTTAAGGAAGTGAAAAAGAGCATTACTTTGCCTTGACAATCAATTGCACTATAAATTCAGAAACAGGAAAATCTCAGTCCCTTTTCTCCTCTCGATACAATCAACATTTATGAAAAAGGTACATTGACTACTATTAAAAAGCGTACATTGCCTTCAAACAGGTTTTCACATGTCGTATTTGTTAAATCAGCAATCCTTCATATCACTGTAAAAACTGTGTATTTACTTTATTAAAATATCTGAACTTATATATTTGTGTTTTAATAATTAATACTGCTTCCACTTTAGTGTTACACGTGTATTCAATCTTTGTTGTATTTACTTTTTGTAATGTTTATATTAAAAATCCATACAGAGATATCTATACTTCTAAATAATAGCCGGGATATGTTTTTTTCTTTCAAAGTCCTGTATAGAAATCAAATGGGTGATCTATGACCATTGTCCAAGAACAGGAGATACTCAAAGCTGCATCTAATCTACTTCTTACCACAGATAGCCTGCAAGCACTTACAGAATCACAGAATTACAGAATGTTAGGGATTGGAAGAGACCTCAAGAGATCATCTAATCCAATTCCCCTGCCAGAGCAGGAACACTTAGATGAGGCTACACAGGAACATGTCCAGGTGGGTCTTTAATGTCTCCAGAGTAGGAAACTCCACAACCCCTCTTGGCAGCCTGTTCCAGTGCTCTGTTACCCTTACTGAGAAGAAGTTTCTTCTCAAATTTAAGTGGAACCTCTTGTGTTCCAATTTGAGCCCATACAGCTTAAACTTATCATTTCACCTCTGCGTGACCTACAACCTTAAATCCCTATAAACTTGGCCCTTTCGGGAAGCCTTTGGATACCCAGGCATGTAAGGACAAAGAATTCTAAAGTAAATATAGGAAAAATCAACCCAGAAAGAAGATTGTGATGAAGGGTTTGGGTTTTTTCCTATGTCTCCAAGCTATTGGAGATCTAGTATTTCCTGTCTGTCAGTACGGATGTCTTTTTGACTATTAGGGGAGGAATTTACATGGACTGCTGGAACACAGTCTTATACTTGTTAGTGATGTGATCTCTTTCTTCCAAAGTGGATTCACTTTAGCAAGCACCATACTGGAAATCATGTGTTAAAGTCTTCTGTTAAGAACTAGGAATAACAAAAAGAGACCATGGCCGAAATTTACTATTTTGTATCTATTTTTATTGCATAAAGCAAAAAACTATCTCATTTTGAGTTACAAAAAAAAAAAAAAAAAAAAGAGCAGGGAAGGATGTTTAATAAAATTGAGTAACACTTACAAAGGCACAAATACCTCACCTACAACTCCTGAAAATGTCATCCTCATTAAAAACAATGAGTATATCCACAGAAATATCTAAGGGTTAATACATGTTTTTGAAATTCATTCTGGGTGCCCACATGTGGAAGAGATAAGTTTGTTTATATCCAAAACCTAGTATACCTCATGTCACATAGAAGGGAGAAGGAACTGAACAGACAAAAGGAATTAAAAATAGCCCACTGCAACACTTAACTCCTATTTTACAATCAAAAACAATAGGTACATTTCTTGTATTTTCTTGTCTCTGAATATATGAACTTTGTTCTTATTGTTAAGATCAGCACAGAAGTGCTCTCTAAAATCCCAGATAAGTAAGCCTTAGTCTTATATCTAACTTGTCATCACTATCATCATGGAATGGCTACTGATGAGATCTAAGCACAAACTACAACGAAACTCAAATCAAATGCAGTTCTGCTCTATTGTACGCCTATTTAATTGGCGCTTGACACGTGATCCCATTTTAACATGGATTGATGTTATTTTAGGTTAGAGGGTAAACAAAACTTGCCTTTTCATAGTCTTCTTATATCATGCAATGCTGTTTTCATCCACACTAATTATAAATTCTCATCATAGTTAACAGGTGCGAGACTACAACTACAAATTGAACCATGAATGAATAAGGAATACAAATTTGTAGAAACTGACATGTGCTGAGGTTCCAGACTTAGTTATGTATCCTATTACCAACCTTGATAATGTTCAGGAAATTTGCTGATGTTGCCAGGTGGGACTATCTTCATTGACAGTATTTTGCTTAACTGCCAACTTCAGTTAGACTTTGAAAGTATTTGAATATTGATCATAAATTATTTCAGCGTTTCATGGAATCTACTTGAATTTTAATCCAGCAATTTCAGTTGAAACCCAGCTAAACCTCTGATTATATCTGAACACCTATTTAAATACAGAGTCTTCCGCTAACTTGGATCATCAGCAACAGTCTTAGTAACAGTCATTCAGAGCATCTTTGGCCGTGGAAGTACCAGACAGATGAAACAGTCCTCTTCCTGTTGTAAACAGCATGAAAAGTAAACCTTTTGCTACTTAAATTACTGTCTTCCTATTTGTCAGCATGCCACTTGTGTTATCATCTTTATTTAAGGTTTTCAAACCACCATGAGTTTTAACACTGAGACTGCCCTCGCCCCAAAAAAACAGCACATGGTATGCTAGTGGTTTGGTTTCTATCGTATCCATTTGGCAATGCTGGATTACTACCAGTTTTCTTAACACCACATTTCCACTCACAGCAAGCTGGCACAAAACACTATCATGAGCAACACTGTGTGATATCTACTATTTTTGCCAGATTTACAAGGCCCAAACCTATCCTGCATAATCTAGGCTAGCAAAGGCAGGGTTTATTTTTTCCCCACTGACATCATACTGTTGGCTCTTACTGACTTATTTGTAATCTTGTAGGTACTTAGAAGTAGCTAATCATATTATTTTGAAAATGGAGTTAAACAAATTGGCCCTGCAAAGCACTTCAGCTTCTTTGGGAGAACGTGGACATTTCTCATTGATTTTTCATAAACGTGGGGCAGCCCGTGTGGTAAAAGAAGACACTGTACATTGGAGACACAGTACAGCACCATTCTTTCAGCTAGTCTAACTTAAAAGAACAGTTTAATGGTCATCTTCTTTATGAAAAACATCCTAATCTAGCAGCAGAATATTCTCAGTCAATTTGTAGGTAATGCATGAACCACTGGCACCAGAAACTCTTCTGGGAGGAAGAGGTAGGCAGTCTTTTTAGCCAGATATGGAAGGTGGTATTTGTGATACTCTGTGTTATTTATTATATTTGTGATGTCAGAAATGAATGGAAGAGAAAGAGAAATACCTGTCATCATGCTGATAGAAGTGCAACTAATGTAATTGGTGGTGGATTAGCCTTGGTCAGCAACCAAATGTCCACCCAGACCCTTGCCAACTACCCTTACCCAACAGGACAGGGGTAGAAAATAGTATGAAAAATCTCATGGGTCAAAATAAAGACAGAGAGATTGCTTAACAGTTACCATCACAGGCAAAAGAGACTCAAATTGGAACAAAGTAATTCAATTTATTACCAATAAAAATAGATTTGGACAGTGAGAAACAAAGATACAAATTAAAACACCACCTTTCTCTGTGGTGGTCTGCTTCCCTTGGGAATTTACAAGATCATCCCTGAGGAGTTATCTTGTCTTCACATTCAACAGGAACCACCTGCAGAAGTTTTGGATTGTTGCCTCTTGCAATTTCTTTGTCTTTTCCCTGGTCCCAGCTTCTGGGCTTCCTTACCTTCTAATTCCTGACTTACAACCTCAGTATTCCAGCATCTGAGCAACCAGGTAGGAATCCATTGGCCTGGCTGGCAGAGACAATCATTCCACACATCTCAAAGTTCACTCAGGGACCAGGTGATTTCTGCCTATAGAGTGACTTCTGTCACCTCCTTCTCCTGTTGCCTTGCTGAAGGAGCAGGCTCCTGAGCAGATTCTTCCTCCTCCACTACTAATTGATGCTATGGAGCTGTCAATTTCTGCTTCCAATTTTTCTTTTTGACTACTGGGGTGATTACTGTAGCTAGGGTTTGGGTACCTATCTTAACCACAGCGTCCTCAGATGTAGAGGCCCTCCTTCCTCTGCTCTGATGGAGCCAAACAGAGGCTCAGTAGTCACAGTGCTAGGAACTGATGGGTTTCATTCAAGTAGGCAAGCACTCCTCTCAAGTGGTGCACCAATTCAATGGGATTACATGCCTGTTCAGGCTTTGGAAGGTGATAGCTGCCCTAGGCACCTGCTCAAATCATCTCATACACCTTGCCACCCAGAGATTGACCACATCAGGGCACATTTCTCTGTAAACTCAATTCACCAACAACTTGCTTACTCTTATATCTGGATGAAATCAAATTCCACATATCCAACATTAGATAATAGGACCAAATAGCTTACATTGACAACAATACCTTGACAATTTTTTTAGAAAGTGTGAAGTTAAATGACGAAAACATCATTAATATTGGCTTGTGAAGGGTAAGTGGTCAGAAAAAAACTAATCACACTACGCATCATAAAAGCTCTGTCACCCTATGCTGAAATGATATAGAAAAAGAACTGACTTGGCCTCTGTCACGCACTGGGTTCACAGTAAACAGTCCAACTGTATCTTCACAGCCCAGTGTCCAAACTTTCAGGGGAGGTCACCATACCAACACTTAAAATTCATAGTTCTGCAACAGCCCATAGAGAGATAGTCATGGAGACCATAAAACATTGGGAAGCCTACCAAAGGAAAGTCGTACATATTCAATTTCCAAGTGTTATATTGAAAAATATCACATGCACTAAAATATCCCTTCCTTCCTAAAGTTCCTCATATGGTTACACAAAGAATTATGTGTAGGAGTTTGAGACATTGTCAAATTGCAAATTTCCTTTCCAACTATTTATCTAACATGTTCTTCTCCAGTGATCTCAGAGTAACTCTTAAAATTGGGGATTTAGTTTACATCTTTCATTTGCTTTGCATTACACAGACAGATGCTGGAAAGTCAGTTACATGCCTTGCCTTGATGCATCATCCCAGGGGATATACAAGAGATTCATCCATCTTGCAAGATCCTCACAAAACCTAATTGATGCTTATTAAGTAATATGAAACCCAGTGGCCTGCATAAACATGATTAGACACATGATGTTGAACATCTTTCTACATAATCTCTTCATGTGAAAATTAATTCCTGCTAAAAAAACCCCTATCACCTGTGTCCCATAAGAGTACAGTTTATTTCTATACTATTCTAATCACTGTTTTTATACAAAGCCATGATCATTTTTTGCCTTCGCCGTTCCCTTTGATTATAAGCCACTTTTAAAGATATGGAATTAAGGATGATAAAGCTTTATTTTTTTTTTTACTGAACTCTCCACTACATTTGGACACTGTATCAACTTCAGAACATCTGCCATTCTCCCTCAGGCAGGATTGTAACTTCTTATCATGTCTTGCCTTAATCCTAGCTTCCCTACAGATTCAGAAATCGGAATTCCCTTTCTTCTCATTAATACTATTGACTCCCCCTTTCAGGAACAAAGAAGTATGAACTTCTAGTTAGATCTCCAATCTGAATTTGAGAATATTGGCATAAATAGCATTCTAACTCTATGCCTGAGAAGAGTCAGTCCATCCCAAAAAATCCCCGGTATATAATGAACCAGTCGAGGCTCAGTGACCCTGTGTAATTCCCAATGTATCATTCTCAGGTTCAACTGAAGTCAAATTTGGCTCCCAACTCTCTTTCTGATACCTTGAATTTAGTCAGCTAAGCTGTTCTTGTCTGCTTTGATCAATAGTAATATTGAAGGTATAGCAGGAAGAGAGTTGTTTAGCCAGGTGTCTCTTTGTAAAGGCTTCCTCTTTACAGTGAGTCACAGCAGAGTACGGGGTTGGTACAGTGTGGCTGATAACAAACCTGTGGTAAAATTAAAGGCTTTGTTTAGCTCATTATTGCAAAAAATCTTGATTTCACAGTCAATATCACTTTCCTCAATTAAAAGAATGTTCTTAAAAGGCTTTGGGGTTTTTGCTTAGCTGGGTGCTTGAATAAAAAGACTAAACAGTGTGTCAGAGAGATGCTAATGTGTGCCTTCATTCCTGTTTGTGTATAGATGACCAAATTCATAGCACTGCAGTTTCACTGAAACTTACTTCTGAATAAGTTTGCTAGATTTGCCATTTTCTAAAATATCTTAATTAGGACAATTCAAATAAAATGTCTTTTCTTTTAGTTCTGCAAGTACATATAAAACATGTGCAAGCCCTGTAGTACTTTTTTGTTTCAACCAGCTGTTGGGCACAATCCAGAATGTGCAAAGGAATAGCCAGCCTGTTTTACAATCAGAACAGCCCACCCAACCCTAAAAAGGAGTCCCCCATACTCAATTATCAGAATAAAAGAAGGGTATGTGAAAACCTATCTGAAAAAACGTGTTGTGATTTCCAAAGAAATCCCATTATTAACATTTAATAGGTGAGAATTTCTGACAAAGCCTCAGAACAACATTGTTGGGCAGATTCTGAGACACACCACTGAACAAAAGAGAGTAGCATAATGCTGGGTAAAAGTTTGTAGTCAAAATTTCAAGCCAAAATATTCCACACATCCATGGAGGATTAAGGAAATGACCTAATAGGAAACTAAGATTTGTACCACCAAAGTACCTAGTTTTGGTGCTTAATGTAAGAGATTGATTTCCTTTCGCACTCTGTCTGGACAGTAACAAGAGGGAGCAACAAAAGCAGGTGAATAATAAGACACCACTACAGAGTTACAATACATGAAGGAAGCGCAGCATTGCCCAAGGCTGCAGGACATTTACAAAAAGACCAGGAATGCTGTCATTCAGACTAATTTTATCGTTTCTTCTGTTCACTGAAAAAACATACTTAAAAGATGTCAGTCCTGAAAAATTCCATTATTCATTTCAAATGATGCATATTGAACGACGCAGATGAAAAGTACATGTACAAATCTAGAACACCTTTTTCGATACTGCCTCACTCTCCCATTTTAATGCTGATGGTTTTCCAAATGTGCTCTATCTTATCTAGACACGCTTCTAGAAATACAGTCTCTGCACCAAATAGATTGCAATCAAAGACTGCAACAAAAATAAACAATTGAAAGGGAACCATTGATTGCTTTCATATGATTACTTAGGCCAGATTAGCTACCTGACTCAGAAATCATGATGGCATTGAGCAATGCAGTCAGGAAAAGACCAATATTATAGCACAGAGTAAAAGAAGAGCATCCCAGTCACGACAATGACAGACAAAGACTTTAGAGAAAGAAAAGGACAAAAAGAAGTCTGATAGATCAGAATGACAACAGAATAAAAAGGCAACAGAAGCTTAGTAGGTATGAAGACAACTGTCAAAGACCTTGAAGGAATGATGTTTAAACTATAGATAAAAAAGAAACAAAAAGTAAACAGAAGGATTAAACAAGACATTATCAACCTAACAGACAAGATAGAAAATGTCAGTCCTCATCGCTTGAGCGAGATTCATTGAAACGGTAAACCAGACATTAAGGCATTGCAAAACCAAGGTGAAAGTCAAAGAAGCCTCAAAATAAGAGCTATCACAAAAGCGGAAGTGTGGATAGACTATATGCGATAGAACTAAAATGACCATATTTCAGTGAATATTTACAAAGATAAACTCTAAAAGAAAAAAGCAACCATTCTCATTTTGATAAAGACAATATAGCCTGTCCCAACATGTTTGCACTGTTATCTGATAATATAAAAACACACGTACATACTGAATTGAGCATCAGCAAGTTTGATGTTTTAAAAAAGAAACAAGTCTGCATATTATCAGTGCCCTAGCTTTCAATAATAAAGACCAGAACAAAGTGTACAAGTGCAAATACCAGGTTGTAATCATAAAACTGGAAAAAGTTCAAGTAATTAAAACCATTTGATAATTTGGGGGTTCAAATTATCAGGACACGTCTTTAGTGAAACACATTAAATTTTGTCAGGTGTCACACTTCCAGATCATATTCTGAAACCAGAATTCTTCACTCCCTACTTTGGTTCTAAAATCTGTGTATGAAACATTCCCCTAGAATCTGCAAAAGCACAAGAGCACTAATGTCATATATTCATATAAAAGAGTTAGCAATTAACATCTACTTCAGCAAAAGTTAACACCACTGATCAAGCTGACATACACGTTCATACCCACTTCCTGAGATCTGCTCTACCATCTTGCCACCTCTTTTCCTTCATTAGACAAGTAAATACGGAAGTTCCAGGTAGACTGAATTGCGCAGTTCTGAAGTGAAAGGACTGCCTGCAGGACGAGGGGTAGAGAACGGGCAGAGAAGTCACACTCGGTGCCTTACCTTCCAATGAGCAGGAATTCCCCAAGAACTCCCAGGCGTCTCATGGCAATGAGCATCCCCCTCACCGTCATTCCCTCACAGAAGCAAACCACCACTCTCGCCTTGGGTAACCTTTCACGCAGCTTGCGGAGCAGGCGATCAAAGCTCTTTTCCCCGGCGTTGCTGTAGATCTTGTCTGAGTGAGCAATGCAGAGACCTTCTTGGGCAGCCAGCTCTTTGAAGGCTTCCATTCCACTTTCCCCATAATTCCCTGTTGAAAAAAAAATAAATAAATAGTTTGTATTATATCATGGATTTAACTAATTAAGGGGTGTTGTAATGAGAAAGAGATGGTTTTCCTCAAAAAAAAAAACCAACAACAAAACAGCCAGCATTAGCAGAAGGAAGAGCAAATAAGATCCACCAATGTGAACATACTCAGAGTTCAGTGGAGCAACAAGATATCCATGTGTCAGTAGCTCTTAACTGACCTGAAGACTGCAAGTTTCTTTTCTTACATTGATTTAACAGTGGATATTAAAGGCAAACAAGGGATAGACAGGTAGGAAAGGGGGCGAAGGCAGCTCAAACAGTAAGAATAATGTTTTATCAGCATGTCTATGGCAAAAATCACAGTTGTGCTAGTCCAGGAAAACAGACACAGTAAAGAGAAAAAAAAGGATTAAATTCCAAGCCATTCTGTAGCATATGCAGTTCACCGTCATAAAAGTGAATGAAAATTTGTCCTGGTTTTGTTAAAAACAAGGCCAGTTTCTCTTTTAGCGAATTTTTCTTTCAGCTAAGTTTTTCTAAGTAACTGCACTTTCCTGAATTTGGCTGCAAATTTTTTTTCAGACACTGCGCTCCAGAGCTGTTAACGTTAGCAATGGTATGCTGAAGAGCAAAAGGTTTAGACTTCTTGCTATGGCAGTCAAGGTTACTGATAAATTTTGCACGTCCGTAAGTGAGAGGGATGTATTGCAAGGAGGGGCGAACAGAACAGGTGACTAAAATTGACCGAGTATTCCATCCCATACAATTCATACACCCTATAAAAGTAGGAGATCACAACAGTCTCACTGTCTTTGACCACGGCTGGCATCTGAAGAGGACCCTGCCTGTCATCCCTGCAATCTGAGGCCTGGCTCCAGACCCTGCATCCCTGAATCCAGTTCCAGTTTGTTGCATAATCCCACTCAGGACTTCTGGGTGCCTGCCCAGCAGCTGCTGGAGCCACACCACCTCCACCCACCACGGGAGGGTGAAAACACTGTGCTACCCCAGGATATTCAATATTGGTTTTGTATATTTCGTATTATTTTCTCTATTCATTAGTAGCATTAGTAAAGCATTTTTAACATTTTCAACTTGCAAGTCTCTCTCCCTTTTCCTCCTATTACCTTCCCTTACTGGGGAGTGTGGAGGGTTAACAGAGAGCATCTGCCATGGTTTATTGTTACCCTGCAGTAAATGGTGACAAAGTTGGATGTAAATTTAACACACACTGATCTGGTAGTATTTGGAAAGCCACTTGCAATAATTTGACTGACCAGTGTTCATGACAGTTAAAATTTAGGCATGATGTTTCTCTTGGAATAGGAGACTTTCTATCTGTAAGACCTTCAGAAATAACTCTTTCTAATATAGAAATATCTGAACATTGTGTTCTAGACAACATCAAAGCTCATTCTCAAATTCTCTTCACTTTCCCATTCATACGATTTACGAAGCCTAATCAACAGCTTTACAAAACTCAAAGTGCCTTCAGCTACGGAGACAGGTGATATCTCAGGTTTTCTCTGAATATTTTATGCCTGCCATGAGCACAGCATTTATGATGAACATCAATCACACAAGAGAAGCAGATGGATTACAAAAAAACCCATCTATTAACAGTAACAAGAAATAGTTGAAAAAGAGAAGCATTAATTTTATGTTACCCATATCCATGATGCTTGCTTAATTTATTGAGGGAATAACATCAGATATATGCTGATCACTTCTAGACCCAGACCTTTTCAACCAGTGGGTGACCAAAGAGGTCCACCTTCCCCCTTTGCAGCAACAGTTTGAAATAGAAAATTGCGAAGAGGAAGACTTCTTAATCAGCCTAACTTCTTAAAAAAAAAAAAAAATCACAACAACTCAAAAGTTGTAGCCACCAGAGAGAAAACTCAGCAAGGGAAAGTTCAGGCATTCTTTAATTTATAAATCCAGTAGAAATAAATGCATTTTTTCTGGAAATGTGTATCATTTGCTGCAGATTGGACACACTACAACAGTCATAGTCATGCTAGCATGCAGGCAAACCTGACAGGTCTAGTGTTAAAACTCAAGTTTCCCAGCCTTTTGCACTGAATTGCTCTAGTTTCTCACAAATTTGCAGCACAGAAGAATGGCCTCTTTTCCAGACTGTGACTTGATGCCAGAGACAGCAAGCAGGTCAGTCTGCTTTTCTGTCTGCGAGCCAGACACACTGCAGAGTGGGAGTGATGCCACAGCCCTGCATGGCTGCAGGGAGGGGGGAAGGGAGAAAGAGCTGAGCCCTATGGGAACGCAGCACTAAGCAGCTCCTGTGTGGGCTCAGCCCTGCAGCCCCATCCCAGGACCCTGTATTTGAGTAAATGGTGTGGCCTCATATAGGGCTTCTCCTGTAGAATCATAGAATCACTTTGGTTAGAAGAGACCCTTAAGAACATTCAAGTCCACCCATAACCTAACTCTAGCACTAAACCATGTCCCTAAGCACTTCATCGATACATCTTTTAAACACTTCCAGGGACTAAACCACTTCCCTGGGCAGCCTGCTCCAGTCTTTCACAACCCTTTCCTTGAATAAATTTTTCCTAATATCCAATATGCCAAGAAGGACACGGGTAGAAACATTTCCATATGTTTATAGGCCATAACCTGCAGTCATCAAGGACGTGGGTCTAGGCAGTTTCATCTGTACTGTTTTTATGACTTGTCTGAGGTCCCAGCCTGAAGCAAGATGGCCTCATTGCTGACTTGCCATTATCAAGCACATTGTGCTTTGGAAGGAAATTAGTTTCTCAACTTCACTTGGAACTTTATCCAACACAGACTCACTTGAAATCAGTAGGATTAGTCTAAAAGTCTTATCTAAGGGGAGCCAGGAGACTATGCTGAATTTTCTTAGCTGTTTAGGCAATGCATATTAGAAAATAAATACACTAGGTTTCCTACCTACGTATTAAGGTGAGATAGGATTTTCTCATACATTCAGTACTGCATAAAATATGCTGTGTAATTCAAGCTAATGATTTCAAGAAATGAAAACTTAAATCCACTTGGAATTATTTTTCCAAGCTTTAATTTTGGTGAAATAACAATTACCTCAAACAAAGTGACATCTGTACTGACAGCACAACAACCTACAAATATATAGGCTAAGAGGGAGTAAGACTGTTGATATATATCCAGTAAGGGTGATAAACAGCCCAGAAGGAGAAAACCTAATTAAGATCAAGAACAACACTGACACAAGATCAAAGAGGCAAAGAAAACAAGGCAGAAACAATTTGAGGCTAAAAATGAAAGTTTTCTAACCCTTATTTGAAAGAAGTAGCAGAACAGGCTTCCAACAGCAGCACAAAAAGAAATCTGATGTTGGAGTGGCGCTGGCTCAGCTCACAGAGGCATTATGTAACACAAATGTCTGCACCAGCCAGAGATGAGATGTGGTGACCTGAGAGGTCCTCTCCTTGTCTGTTTGCTGTGCTCCCAAGGCAAGACAGCATGCTCCACATCTCCCCCATCCACGGGAAAAATCAGGAAGAAAACGAATGCGTGTGAGATGTTAGATACACTGTTCAATGCATTCAACTGGCAGGGTAAGCATTATGTAAGAGTATGTATAGAACAGAAAACACTAATTAATTCTGTACAACAGCCAAGAACATATCTATCTGTACCAGCTTGCTGCACACATCTGTTTCAATACATACACATGCAACAGCTGGGAGGAGAAATGTGTAATGGCAGAAATCTGCGCAAGACAGTAGTCAGTGAAGAGTTAAAACACAGCCATGCACTGAGGGCTACTTTTCCTTTGAAACAGGCATTGAAGGAAAGATTCAATCCTATATTCCACTGCTTTTTGTTACCAGAATCAGCTGTGTTACCAGAATCAGCTGTGAAAAGCCAAGTATTTATTATTGTGAAGCTACAAACAACTAATTTGCTTCTGACTTTCACCCAACACTGGATGAGTCACCAATATACTTTGAGACCCACAATATCTTGCTCATGTTTAATGATTTTTTCTTTCTTTTTTTTCAGCTCTGTTCAACTTGTACCCTGTTCAAAGAACCGAATATTTTCCTTGTATGCTTTAAGCAGACCCTGTACAGCAGTGCAAAGGTAAATTCTAACCCTATCATGGCTACAATTTTATTAAGAGGATTTTCATGACACTTCTCTCAGTGCCAAAGAGAGCTTTGCTTCACCACTGTATAAGGTCATTCCTGAGAAGGACCCACATACCGGAAGATGCTAGTGAGAGCTACACGTAGTGGGAATTATTCTCATTCATGGAATTCCACAATATAAATATCTTAACAAAAACATTAAGAGACTGTAGTAAAAAAAAATCAAAGATATTATCTTGATCAACAGAAAACAGACAAAAAGAAGGAAGTACCAAAAATTTAGCCTCATAAATTGCTCCTATGAGACAGTAAGTATTACTTTCTTGTCACAGTAATACCATTTGCTTGTATTAACACTTGAGCAGTATGGGGAGCAAAACCCATGAGCTCCATCTAAAAGGTTTATATTCTTCTTTTTATTATAGCTATTTGGCAAATTTACCCCTATTCCCTTTGTCAAGAGAACCATTTCTTTTTCATTTATGAAACTGAGTGGAAATGTAGCCTCAGCAATTACAAGCTTATGAGAATCCTGGAGATTGTCTTCTTGAGGGATGCACAGAGTGCTTGTGTGCGTCTTCCCAAGCCACATGACAGCAAGTGCTGTTTTCAGGGAGCTTATAACTTATTTCTGGGGCAGTATAAGCAAATAGGAACTGTTCCTGTTTGTGCTCCAGAAAGCATCCCCTCGAAATACAGGCTAGCACCTGATAAAATAAATAAATAAAAGCACAAAACCACAACGCCACACACACTTAAAGAGAAAGAAAACCAGAATTCTGAAGAGGAAGACCAAATCTGTTCTCTCACTCTGCTTTCTGTCTCAATAGGAAATATCAACTACTTCTTTAGAGACCACTTTAGGGACACACCTACAAAAACCCACAGTAGGGGACAGTGCCTGGAATAACGCTCCAATGGATTTAAATTAAAAAAGGCAGGGAGGAAAAAGATACTGCACCTGTGTGGGTCATGAGCAATACCTTCAGGTGTGGTCACTTATTTCTTGCCATTAGGGGCTCATTTGCTGCATGTGTTCCTCTAAACAGCAGTAGTAACCACAATTGAGATGAAAGGTGAAAACAAAAAAAAACATATACCCTGCAAACACATAGTGAAGGAAGTGCACAGGCAAGATAACCACAAAATCTAGCTTCACTGCAAAGTACTAGAGAGGTAAGTCATATCACAGGAAGGTCCCTGTCCTTTCCTCTCTCAACATCATGATTTGTTCATCTCTCCCAAGATTGTAGGTACATTGCTGGAGGTATGAAATTTGTTTGTGTTTAGTATTGATTCACTATAAAACACCTCTTTTCCTCAGCTAATTAACTGCTTTTCAGCAGAGAGAAAATAAGAGAAGAGCATTGTGTGACATAACAGCAAGGAGTAACTACTCAAAAGCTTCTCTACTGCAGAGGCAGATTATTTGAGAAGAGTAGGACAAGGACATGATCTGGTTATGAAGTTACTTCCTGATGTTACAATAACTGATTTTTAAAAACTAGTAGTAATATTAAATATGGCAGTAACTATACAGATGTGGAATACAAGTCTGGGGAGACTGGAAGGTTTTAGACTGGTGAGGGGGAAAATTTTTATTTATTTTTTTTTTTTTAAGGCAAAAAAGAGTGCCAGTTTTCCTTCCTATAACATCTTATGTTTCCCTGTGCCACAAGGGCATCTTTGAATAGAGTCAGTTAATGACTGATTTATCTCATTTTAATGTATTTCTTATCAATTGAACCATATTAAATAATCATGTGCATACTCTTAGTCCATCGCAAGCTAAAATTAAAAAGTTTAACTATCAAATTTAAACTAGTATGTTAGTAACAGATTGGAAACACATACATAGTCAGCTAATGAGTCTCAGATGACAAGCAGTCACTTTCTAAACTGTAATGATTTGACCACTTACATCCATTTGTTCACTCCTTTGTTTGGGAGAGTTAAAAATAAAAGCCAAAGTCTACATTTCTTCCCTGAATGTAGCAGACTGGCAAAAAACTAAAAGTTGTAGAAATGGATCCATCCCATGTGTGTTATTTTGATATATCCCAAACATAAATACTATACTGACAGAAAGCAGCATCATCAACACAAGCCTTCCAGGACCGCTGAACTGACAACATCCCTCCTCTGCCACAATGCAAACAGCAAAGACCAGACATTTAGAGAACCTATGATTCTATGACTTCCATGTTTCCCGAGAACATCTTTTTCAAGGCTAAAATCACAGTGATGTCAGGAGGGGTTGCTTTTCACCAGTTTTCAGTTATTCCAAATAGAATTTGTGTTTCCTTTTTCTATGAACTCTCTTCACTTAATGTTGACTTTGACAGCTAAAGCCATTTATCACAGTTTCTTTTCAGAGCTCAGCTAGCTTTCTCAACACTCTTTTCTTTCTTCACTGAATACATTTCACCCCAGGTGTTTTTAAGGGACAGCTTCAAAGCAAGTAAGTTAAGCTGTCTGAGCACTTCACAAACCCTAAAGGACTGGCCACTTTAAAAAAAGAAAAATGCTGCATGGACGGGGACTCCAGTTTTGATATCAGCCAGGCCAAAACAGTGGAGAAAATAGCAAAAGAAAACACTTTGCTAGACCTAAAATCCTAGTCTAACTGCAAAGTTTAAAAGGAAAACTCTACCTCTGATTTTGTTGTAAGTAGTTTGCAGATAAACAAAGAAAAAAAAATAAGCTTTTTTACAAAGAATGCTGAAGTTGCTATTTTAATTTCCCCAAGTACAATGATATTAAAGAAGAGAGAAACAAATCTTTCTGACATTGACCCCCAAGGACGGTTTAATACAGGTCGAACATCACAGGCACCCACTACAGGTATTCCTCTCCTGGAGACCAGCTGGATTGCCCACAGCTCCCTGCTGCTCAGATCAGGTCCAGGCACACAGCTTCTCAGTTCTACAGCTGCTTATAACCTACTCTCACCCATAAGTACCACAGACCCTCTTATCACCACCAGCTTGCCTCACAGAGCAACTCATGGCACTGTGGGAATCAGCATTTCCCTTACATTTCCTTGGTTATTTTTCTTTGACAGAGCTAAAGAGATTTTGTATTGAATGGAGGCCTTGCTGTCTTTTAATTATTGAGAAGACAACTCATTATTCGAAACTGAAATAGCAGTGTACATGCTCTGTATTCTTTCAAAGTATCTTCACAAATGTTCCTGGGTTCACCACAGATTTCAAAGCAAATGTACTTTAGCCTGACAAAGTCAGAAGGATGAGTTAAATGAATAATCTTTGCTACACTACCGATCTCTGCCATCTGTGCTTACAGCTTATTTTCTTCAGAAATTAAATTCCTTCTAGAAATACAAAAAGTGAGCTGTTGGGACCAGACCAGTCTTTTCATTTTCTAAAGTCAAGTAAAGCCAAGTACAAGGGAGAAAATTAAAACAGAAGATAAAAGCATGGAGTTAGGTGATTGTTACAAGTAAATCAATTCAGTATTCCTAACATAATCCAGCTTCTCAGAGATGTGAGACTATTTCAGATAAGAAAATTTGCATTATTTTAGTAAATGCTAGATTACAGTTTACCATGGTGATGTATTATCTCAGTAAAGAAAACCCAAATTAAGTAAAACTCTGCTACTGGATAAAGTGGTTACATTTAAGCCTTCATCCTGAGTAAGGCAGGTGCATCATATTGAGAAACTAATTGATATTCTTGTCAGAAATACAAGCACAGGTGGAATCAGTCCTGAAGTAATGAAGGTATTTTTGTTAAATTGCACTTCCCTAATAAGAGAAATGCCAAAATGTGGTCTTATGCCAATATTTTTTCCTAAATGTATTCAAAGGCTATACCCAGTGCTTATTTATTTTGTGTCTAACAAGGAGCTTTAGAGGCTTATTTATATTCTAATGGAAGTACTTCAGGTCAACCCTGACTGATATACAGTACTTGTAACAAATTTACTTGTGGAACTTCATTTTTCTGTTCATGATTTATCAGTTACTGGCTTCCAGTTTTCTTCAAAATGTATTAAAAATAATTTAGTGTTGCTTAACATGAACTGTTGGTTAGTTCTGCTGATTAGCATTGGTTGAACAATGGGTCACAGATGTTTTCTGTTCCTTGATGAGACTGGAGAAAGTAAACCTAAGAATTAAGTTCCAACACTCTCCTATGAATAATATCTATTTTTTTTCCAAATCTTGCTGTGACTATTATAGTCAGTAAAATCATTTACAAAAATAGCTATAGAAAGTACACCCAAAAGGGACATCAACATAGAAAAATAATCACTTTTTTTTTTTTTTTTTTTTAATATGAGCAACATTTAAAAAAGAAGGAATGAAGTCCATGGTCAGTTCTGCTCACAGTTTGTCATTTACACATTTAGTTTAGCTCACATTTCAAGCACCAGATTTAAAATACTGATGCCAACTTTGAGCAAAAATCACACACACATACCCTACTATGGATGAAGGTTTGAACATAATTGAATTAATGGAAATTTTAAAACATATTTTTACTGCTTATCTTGAGGGCACAGAGAGATCACAGTTTCTAACCTTTCCCCACAATTTTGAGAATTAAACATAGTTATTTTTATTGTTGTGAACCTATCCAACCTGATACTCACAAATCATACGTTTTTCTAGGCTGAGACTTAGAAGGCCAAACATCATAAGATACTCCATTAAAAGTCAGCAAGACCATGAACTCTTCCCAATAACCTACATTATCAATGATTTTAGGAGGTATCTGGAAAGTATGTTAGAAATAAAATTACTTTTTGAAGTGTATTTTCTACTCATCTTATTAAGGAGAAGTTAGTGCTTGGAACTGTTCCCACTGGAGTCCTTAATTTCAGTGGTTACACTATCAGATGCTTATTAAATTTTAAGAGGGCCAAATGAACTATTAAATTTTATTCATTACTGTCTACTGAAACACATAATCGAAACAAATATCCAAAAAGCTACTGACCTGAACTATAATTCCAGAGCTAAATGTTCATGGCCTTTAGGGCAATTTTGGCTTATCTATGATTTTTAGACACCAAAACTTTCTGTTTCTGTGGACCACAACTCTAGATGTGAATTATATCAGGTTTGGAATAATATCTAAGTAATAAACCCTAGTCTTCTGTCTAAAAAGTATACCTAATCATAGCTTAGCCATCATCAGAGAAACATTTCATTTAAATGGAATAAGCTTCTGGTTTTCTTGCAAATGAGGAGTTAGATAGGCTTTTTGATGCATGCTTTATCAAATCCCTGGTTATTGTAATCTTATTATTCAGAAGAAAATCATATTATTTTAGATAGAGTTGTGTTTTAATTTAAACATGTTTAAGAAAGACACTGGCTGCTTTGCCTTACATGTCCATTAAAGAATTTGATGAAAATAAATACAATTTCCTAATATTATCTAAATTGTCTACACTCACAGCCTACTTTTGATTTTGACTATTACAGCCAATCATCTCTAATCAATTATATTGGCACAATGGAAGAAACACAGAATAACATATTAAACAATTCTGTATCTTGGACTGATACAAGAATGAAAGCCAGAAAGGTTTAGATGCTCAGTATAAAAGCTAGAGATAAGGAAAAAAATAAAAGACATTTTTAACAATTAAAGAACAAGGCCTAGGAAAAGAGGACTGGAATGCATAAGCAAAAAAAACCCCAGACAACTAAGCAGAAGTGTTTCATTTTTGCAGAATCAATATTTTCAAAAATATGTAACTTTATAAATATTTTTTCCAGTAATACCCCCCGTCCAAAAAGCATTTAGTGAAAATATTTCTAATCAACCCTAAGCTGAAGTCCCAGTTCTGCAAACACCGTCACAGATCCTGACTTGAATATTCACAGTAATGCTTTAAAAGACTTAGAGTAGAGACGTTAAACACCGAGCACAAGTGTTTGTAGGATTTGAGACTGACAGAAATAAATTTAAAAAAAAAAAATCAAATCCCAGTTTTGAACAGTTCCCCAATGATAAAGTTGAGGTGAGATATTCATGCCAGCATTTCCAATTGAGTTCATAACCTCAAGGATTAACACAATATAAATGTTTGAATTACACAATATTAAAAGGCATATCTGCTGCTGATTGGTGAAACATTTGAAATACCTTTCCTCACAGTCTACTGTAGTATCTGCAGATTAAAAGGTGAGTTAATGCTGAGAATCCAGGCAGAGCTAGTACAGGAAATGAATGTAAAAGCTGGATTACCACAAGCAAAGAACAAATTATTAGTTTAATTTTTGTAGCTCCCACAGAGGTAATATAAAAGAGTGAACTTTAGAAGGGCAGACTTGTGAGATAGAAAAAAAAACCAAAACACCTGTCTAAATGCAAGTAGGACAAAGTGATAAGCCTGAAAACATGAGATACTGTAGAGCACTTAAGAACACTGCTTGTGAATTAAGAGCAAAATGAACAGTTCGTCTTCTCTCCTCTGAATTGTCATTAAGCTACAGATGTATAATTTGGGACTGAGCACAGATAACAAGTTAGCCAAGCCCCAAAATAACTAAACTGTTACAACTACCACAAAGCTATTTCACAAAAGAGATAGCAGCCATTATCTGGCCTCAGCAGCTGGGAGCAGCCAGCTCTCTTGGCCAGCACGTTGCATTCTGGCCAAGAAGGGCAGCAGTCCTGTGTACATATGGCTTTGCTAGGCTGCACCCAGCAACAACGCTTCTACAGCCCGAAACCTCCAGTGCCCACACCTGGGAGTGTGCCCAGATCCGCTCCCAGTTCTCTCTGGACCGAATGAGGGCAGCCTCAGGGGCAAGAGGCTCCCTGCAGCACCTGTAGGTATCATGTGTCCTTGGGGAGATCCATGCAACACTGCTATGCAGACCTGTAAAACAGCTTGTTGGAGAGGGGAAAGAAGAACCCTTTGCTGGGTTAAGAAACCAGACAATTCACAGAGAAAGGCAAAAGGATTTTTTTTTTTTCCCCCAGATATTGCAGTTTTATTTTCTCCACTCCCACAGCCCTTTGGCTTACAGGCAGCTCCTAAGGAATGACATCTGGGTGTTCACAAGTTTCACAGTCGTCTAGAAGGTCCCAAGCAACCTCCTGTTCCCAGCACAAAACAATGTGAATCCAAGCACATCACCCCAGTGTGGCTTCAGCTGCTCAGACCTCAAATGAACGCTCCTGGAAAGATGTGCCAAGGAAAGGGAACAGCCCTCTGCTGAACACCCAGTGGGTGGCTGCTGGCAGGGCAGCACCTTTGCCACACCATGTCCCCTTTATTGACATGGGAACTCAGGTAGAGAGGGAAAGCAGGGGAGAAGGAGTCACAGGAAGGTGGGTGACCCCAGGTGGCAGGTGGGAAAAAGGAGGAGAAAGGCCAGGGCTGTGCATATATCAAGTGCATCCAAATATTGAGGGCAAGGCAGCTTTGCTTATACAGTTTGCTGTGCACAAGCTCTCCAGGAATACTGTCATTAACCGCTGTCAAAGCAGGCTGTGAGGTGGCAGACAGCAGGGCAAATTTGGGAAGTGCTTTGCTGGCAGCATAGAAACAAGACTTTCGGCCCTGACAGCAGCAAAAGGGTGGCCATCGACATGGCTGGCTCCAATCTCACAGCTGTGGGAGCGAGGAAAAATCCATCTGCAGATGTGCAGATATGATGTTCTTGGTGAGAATGTTACAGGGGATGCCTCAGCCAGCTCCAGTGTTGTGAGACAGGGCATCTGTCAGGGTTTTTGATGAGGGTCTCCATCAAGGGGAGCTATGGGGCTTTTCAGGGTGTTCTATGTTTCTGCCTTGACTGAATCAATACATGAGTATGTGGGTCCCTCTTGGTCTTGTGACAGTGAGTGTGGTAGATCTGATCTGTGCGCTAAAATACTCCATGTATTTCACTCCAGCAGCAAGATCTACTTTTGACAAAGGGAGTACAGCAGTTCAACCGATATATTTCTAAAACTGGACATATTAGAAAATCAGTCCCTAAAGTCCTGACTGGATATCATGGGAGTATGATCCAAAAGCATGAGACACTGAAATTCCATATTGGCATTGTATAACCTAGCATCACTAATGTTCCTCTGGTGGGAAGTAACATAATGTTCTGTGACAAGATGTTAGCAACATACAGTGAAAAGATACTGAATCTTTCAGACATGTAAAATGTTTTCAGGCTAGATATCATCTGCTTCTTGTATCTAATCCAAATACAATCAACTGAATTGGTGCTCATATCAAAACACAAGTGGTATCCAAAAATAAACAAAATTTCAGTTTCTAATTGTACTGGACAATTTAATATTTTTTTTTTTTAAGATGGGCGGAAATGTTGATTTTTTTTTCTTTTCTGCATTGTCATCAAGCTTCAGACGTAAAATTGATACTAAGCATAGATTTTAAATTGGCCAAGTATTAAAAAAAAAAAAACAAAAAAAACAAAAAAAAAAAACCACCAACAACCAAAAACTAAAACAGTAATGCCATTTATTACAGTGAGCTCATAAAAGGTTCATAAAATCTTAAATAGCTGGGGAGGAAGAATGGGTCTTCTTAGAGAAAAAAAAATCAGCAGTGTAGAGATCACTGCAAATTCTGCATACCACTGAGGTCTCATATAAACTCTTTCACTCTCCAACAAAGCATTTCTGACACTTAAGACCTGGTAGACCTTTGTACAAGTCCCACGTAATCTCTTCTCCATAGTGAGCAAGATATTTAAGTTAGAGTTGATGAATGTTAGTGGGGCACCACGATTTGACTAAGAGAACATAGAAAACCTGGACACTTTCCGTACTTCTGTTGAAAAAAACTAGCAATTCTTCTTAAGACATAACTAAGAGATATACCAGTCACATATCACTTTGGATGTCACTGATATGTCCCTTTTATTAATTCTCAGTGTTTTCTTTCTTAGTACTATTTTTAAGGCAGCTGAATACTTTGTATGATTTGCATGAACTTGTATATTTGAGAAGTTGATCATGATGCAGTCATCCTACAGGGCACCTTTAAGTTAATAAGATTTGCCTTAGAGGCTATTGAAGAGCCCTCTCCTATTAGACCCTATGATTGGATCAGATTAAACAAGTGATATTTCTGTAAATATCTGTAAATTATGTGGTTGTATACAGAAACAAACCCACAGCTGCTTGGAGCAGGGAAGTTGAGGGCACCTGTGAGTCGGCACTGCATGACAGCAGAGATGCTCAGAGACCAGGCAAATCCCATTTATATGCACAGTGCAGAAAGTATTTAGCTGCTTTATTATCAGCAGGATTTCTCTGTTCTAAAATGATACTATATTTTTCACCATCTGTGTATTCAATAAGTAGTGAACAGTGCTTTTATTTAAAATATGTTTGGATGCAAATTTTTCTCCATCTCCTTTGAAACTGCTTAGAGCCTCAGAAGGTAATATTGAAATTAGCCACTGCTCATTTCCTTTGATGCCATCAGGATTCAGCTCAAGACTTCCTGATTGCAGACAAAATATCAGTGGGGAAAGGCAGATAGAAGACTGCTAGTGATAAATAAAACCATTCACAAACTGTTCTCACAGATTCCAGCATATTTCCTTTAAGAATTCAGCTCCAACCCCTCCAGGATGCTTACCCAAAGGAATAAGGCCATAAGAAGCTCCCTCAAGTATGCAATATGTACAACTTCCATGAGCAATTCGTTCAAAGCTGTAAGTCTCCCATATGGACAGAGAGAGAAACATGCCTGCCAGGGACTGTCTGGCCCTGACTTCATTCTGCTAATACGATGGCCTCTCTTCCACTGTCACTGCAGCCCCACAAAAGGAGGGAGTGCTTGTGGTTTTGGTGCATCTGGGAGGGTGAGTACAAATGCAAAAGTCTGCTCTTGAAATGTCAGCCTGATGACAGGAATTACTGGCACAACTGTGAGCAAGCTCATTCCTGCAAAACCTTTGGCAACAAATAACCTCAAAATCATGGGCAGAATTTCTATGAACATACACATTTTTCAGACACCTGTTAGACTTTTCCGTGGTCTGCTTCCTTCATAACAACAGCTAGGTTTTGTATTTTATGTGTACAAGATTTTGTGTCTAAGATTAGTTTTATCCTTAAAAACATCTCCCACATTGCTATGGTATTTTCAAAGGAACTACAATCTTATCACATACATCTGTCCAGGTTTTAATATAATCAGAAAAGCATATGGTTATGCATATTAACATATTATTGAGAAGGAGACGCTTTAGGCAGACCTCAATTTTCAACGTTAGTAACTTGACTATTTATATGCTGTTGGAAAGCATGCAAAGTAAAGGCCAAAATCTACTGTTTTGAGGATGTGGGTTTCAACAACTGAGTCAGGACGTAAATGCATACACAAGGACAAAAACAAGCACCTATGGCTTATATTATGACATTTTTTAAAAATGCTGTTGCAGTTTGATGCAGAGAAAGACCAAGGGATTAAAGTTGTCTAAGTCTGGAGATTTTAATAAAAATCAGCAACACTTTTCTTCTAACTTTTGACTTTCTTGGTTCCAGTATTCCTCTATATATTCTTTGGGTGCTTGCTGTCTACACAGAAGCAAGGAGATTGTATTGCCAGAATGGCTATAGTAGTACAGAGGGGCCATGTTTAACAGAAAAAAATGCATCATTGACCAGGCATGTTATAGGCTTTTGGGATCCTAGGAGGTAGACAGGTTAGGTCTTCTAAGATAAACTGATTTTAAAAAAACTCATTGTATGGAGTGGGAAAATGGAAGAGTTGTATTTTAAAAAAAAATAAATAAATAAATAAAAAGACAAACCATCACCACCAACAAACACATCACCAGAAATCATTACTGAACTCTGGAGGAACGTCAAGTACAACTTACAGAACAGCCAAGGCAAGATTACCACGGAATAAGAAAAGATTAATGTCCATGCAAGTAGCTTTTGGGTCTGCTGAAAGACAGTTGAAGTAAAAGATATATCATTGTATTACTTTTTCTGATCCCTGAAAAGGCTTTATTTTGGCTGATGACTATTTGTATAGTATTTTTGCATAAGAAGATCCATTTTTGGCTAAGTAGTTTTCCTACCCCAATCTTAGGTCATCACTTTTTGAGAGATTCCAAGCTCTTAATAAATTAAAATCAAATTTTTAAATGGAACCCCTTTTTAAAAGTGTGAAATTAGCTGGACTGATTTTTTATTGATTTTATTTTTAAAAAAACAGAGGCTCAAGCAAAAGACTGCTGAAAAAAAATGAGGGTTGCAGGCTTATACAGTGCCTCTGAGAATTTTAGCAATATAGAATGGCAATATTTCCAAACTGTCCTATTGCATCATCCTTAGCTTACAAAAAAGGCATAACAAATCAATAAAACACACTACAAATAAAATGAAGAGATTAGAAAGCAAACAAAATGGGATCTGATAAAAAGTGTAAATCACTAGACTCTGCTAGAGGTAAATTTAATTACTTATTTAAAGATAGTATTTTTAAGACACCGTCTAACAGCTTATTGCAATTATTTTAAAAAAAAAAAAAAAAAAAAGGGAAAATAAGCAAACTATTTATTTACCGAATTAATATCCAGGAACCTCCTGAAATAACTTATTGAATAGTGCTCTGTAGCCAAAGGAACTGTATCTGATGATTCTTTTTGCCCTTGTTGTCCCTGAGATTATTCATTCATTCAGTTGTGGGCAAACAAAACCCATTCAGAAAGACAACTGAGGAGCCAAGTTCCCAACAGCACTGTGATCATGTTTGGCGACACACTGCTAATACACCCACCCAAGGAGAACCACCTTCTTCCTGGAGGCATTCAGTGGCCTCTTCACTAGTGGAGTGGCTTTGCAGCTTTTTGCCCTATACTACTTGCTAAACATAGTGGTGGTTGATGCTTTCCTTGGAATCACTTGCACTCAGTAAGTGTTAGAGAAGCATCATCATAGTGTCTAAAGAAAAGCTCAGGAATAGCTCAGGAACCTTTATCAGAATTTAAATCCTGTTGTGATGAGTTTCACTTGGTACTTCTCAGCTGCAGATTAGAGTCTATCTCAATGTTCAATAAACAAACATCATGACTAGTACTTATATCTGAAATATGTTGCTGAAATACCTCTGAAATATCTTGGAACATGACTACCAGCCTTGCTTTGGCTCTGCATCCCAAAGACAGCTATAACTGATACTTTACGAGAAGTAACTTGCAAGTGTTCCCCCACATAACATGCCATCTTCTGTTAAATCTCATGAACAGTTACAATGAAATGTCTGCATCTCCAATGAATAAAATCCACCTTGAGATAGAAAAGGCTGTTAACAAAGTTATGCTCACAAATGTCACCTCACACATTGCCTGGGAAAAGAGGTTAGGTGTTACATCTCTCCTTGGCAATGTTAATCAGATTAATTATTTAGTTTTGCTTACAGTCCAAGAAGCTAATGGTTTTTCTATTTCTGTAGATAGCTATTTGCCTAGAGCAAAAAGAATTGATGGTCAAAGATAAATTAAGAAAAAAAAAATGCAAATCTGAATTATCTATTTCACTGACATCATAGTGATAGGGGAAAAAAATATATAAATTACAACATCACTTCCTGAATTGCATCCACTTTACTCACATTTTGTTATAGGTGTCAACTCTGTCAGAGTATCATCTGTCAAAACGAATTAGTGGAAAATTCATTACTTCACTTTTAATGAAGAATAAGATTGTAGTGTCATTTCAATTTTCCTTCATCCTCTTGTTAGCACTTGATAAATGCTCTCTCGCAAGCACTACTGCTCTTTTGACACGATGCCTGCACTCTAATCTTGCAAATCTATAGAAAGTCAAAGGCAGAAAGATTTCTGGTTTTCTTAACATTTCTTGAGAACTCTGCCAGCTATTTTAGTCTTGACAACTTAATTTGAGTGGATTAGTTGTTTTTTTCTCCCCTCCTAAATAATGTTTTATTTTGACTGGATATGGATATTAGCAGAGAGTAATGAACACAAAACAATATGTCAATGAAAAACATACAAAGCCTTTCTGTATGTTTATGTATGTATATATACAACAAGAGATGGATGAACTATTTTATTTCTAACTTACAGGGTGCTGTGAAAAAAAATTATTTAATTGTAAATGACCATTTTTCTTTCTTTTCTCGCGGAGTTGAGATCTGTCATAATGCTACACTCAAAATAGACATTTCTTGTGATATATCTGCTGTACTTACTATCCTTGAGAAACAAAATATTATTTTCTTCAATGTGAAAACCAACTGCAGGCACAACTAAAGGCACAACAATGACTCAAGTGGCCCAAATGTTCACTGGGCAACCTGTCTGGGCAACACCATCAGATATTTGCCATCTGAACATGCACAGCAACAGCCATCTGCTAAGCAGAGAGCTCTGTAACTGGAGCTGACTCAAAGTTTGTTGAATACATGAGCAAAACAGAGGCCCTGGGATGCAGGGCTGGGTGAAAGCTCTGGAGCAGCAGGTCGGTCACTCCTGGCAGCTCCCAAGATGTGGAGTGTGGGAGCCCTGACCACTTCTATTGGGAGCTGTCACTCCTCTACTGTCTCACATATCATGTCTTTCCCTTAGTAACACCAACCAGCCCTTCCTGCCAGACTAAGCACAGGGAAGCTGGGGAGCAGAGCTGGGCCTTCCTCAGCCTCTCCCAGTAAGCCCACCCAGCCATGCTCTTTTCTTAGATCTGAACTAGCCTTCCTGTTTTGGAAAAAAAAAAAACAAACCAGGAAATTATCCCATTTGGCTAGAGTTGGCGGTATGGCAGTCCAAAAGATAACAGAGAAAGATTAGAAGCTGGGAAGTGCAGAAAAGGAAAGAAATAAAAGGATACAGATAAAGGACAATGATGATGGGGCAGTGCTAGAAGGGACCCTGCAGAATGGGAAGAAGCATTTTAGAAGTTTTTGTTCCTTATTTTGGAAAAGAGACAGATAATGTATACATACCAGAAGACGATGACGGTGTTGATGGTGATGAAGAATGGTAATTTCCATTCCCAATTCAGAAGGAAATCAAGTGGCAGTTCCAAAAGTCAGGCATTTTTAAATTGATGTGTTCAGATAACTTCTGACAGAAGCTGCTGCTGAGCTCTCTGAACTACCAGAAATTATTTTCAATATATGTTGGAACTCGTAAAGTGCCAGAGGATTGCAACAAAGGCAGTATTGGGCAATATTTTAAAAGGATGAGTGAGTTAACCTGGGTAATTACAGGTCTATCAGCCTGACATCCATTCTGGACAAAATAACTCACAAGCTGTCATGGAACTTGAGTAGGAAAAAAGTTAAGAGAGTGAGGCAACGTAACAGGTGCCAATTGTAATGTATATGTGGAAACTAGGTCTTTCAAATTCAGTAATCCAAAATATCTTTTATCAATGGATTTACAAGCTTCATTATTAAAAATAATAATGTCAATGCAATACAGTTAGTTTTCGACAGGTCATCTACCTTTATTTTGGATGGCATTTTGGCTGTGAACTTGAAACGATAAGAATCGGTGTTGCATACATAAAATAGATTAAAATCTGGCGGGTAGGTGTCACCATATACTTGCAGTGAGTGAATACTCATTGAATGAGTGTCTCTTTATTGTGTCCCATAAGGTTCTTTTCATAGATTTTACTAGTTAACATTAATCAGTGACCTGGAAAAAAAATACAAAAGCGTTACCAATGACATTTGCAAATGACAGAAAGACTGGGAAACAAGTTACTAATGCAGCATGATCTAGATAATTCAGTAAACTGGGCATAGACAAAGAAATATGCAGCTTAAATACACACATTAATTTAAAATCTCAGGAAATAAAAATGCTGCACATACAGGATCTTGTACTCCATCATGGAATGCAATCACTAGCTTAGGGGTTATGATAGAGTAGCATTGAAGGTAATGATGTGCTTACAAAAATAATATAATTAGGTTTTAGTTACATAAATAAGTGTTATACTGCAGTAACAGAGAGAGAACATATTACCTTAATTCTATTCTATTTCACAGCATTATGACTGTTTCTGCAGTAATATCCAGTACTACAAGATATTAGAAAACTGGTGAAGTTTCAATGAATATCCATCAAGATTATGAAAGACAGGGAGATGTTACTTAAAGTGATATTTCTGAGGGCTCAATCTCCTTCTGGGATCAAAAAAAAACCCTTCAAAGCAAGAACCAAAATAAAAGCATTAAGCAGCTTTCAATTGTAGAAGGAATTAAATTCTAAAACAACATTCCAAGGAAACTATTGATATTAAGGAATTTACCAGGCTGGATTTTAAAATGGATTAAGTGTACACAGACAGTTATACAGTGTGGGGAGTCCATGAATAAGATGCTTGAAGAATTATGTGATATTGAGTTGGACTGTTTCTTCAGAAACCTCTGCTCGAGTGGCACCAAAGCTGTACTTCTGCCTCTAGTCTACATTCCTAAAATACAGTTCCTATTTCAAAACAGTCTCATATGCTCACAAGCTTCTAGAACACTTGGAAATATCTTTAACATGAAGAAATTTTCAAACTTAGGTGTAGAAAATGTCATTTGTCTGTAACATGCCTCTATAACTTGTCAGCAGAGCGGTCGCACAGACATCCAGGCTACTTAAGCATGAAGCATCCAACCTGGGAACTGTCCATTAGAGTGCTCTAGGTTGTAAATCTAGATTAAATAATATTACACTTTTAAGTACTTGACTAGCTACAAGTTGAAACACTAATGTCATTAACTCTAATATGCTAAGTTGTGAAAGCTGCAATATGTTGACATTACAAACTCAACAAGACCTCTGCAGACATAAAAGTTCAAGTCAAGCCGTTCAGCATTCAGAGCACTCATCAGACAAGTGGGCAATGCGGCTTCAATTTTGACACAAGAGGATAAGAAAATGCATCTTTCACATGGAAGAGTGACTGAATCACTGAAATACGGTATTTCTCCAGCTAAACTCTACTGGGTCTGGCTGGGATGGAGTTAACTTTCTTCACAGCAGCCTGTATAGGGCTGTGCTTCTGATTTGTTCCTAAAACAGTGTTGCTAACACACCAGTGTTTCAGCTATTACTGAAGCATGCTCACACAGCACCAAGGCTTTCTCTTTTTCCCACTCTGCCCCCTCGTCCCCCATAGCAAGTAGGTTGGGGACAGGCAAGAAACTGGATGCAGACACAACCAGGACAGCTGACTCGAAATGGCCAGGGGCTTACTCTGTACTATATGACAATGTGCTCACTGATAAAAACTGAGGTAGAAAGGGGTTTTGGGCTTCCAAGGGGGTCATTGTTTGGAGATCTTTGTTTGGGTGTAGGTCTGCCTGTCAGATGTGGTAAGCAATTTCCTTTCTTTCACTACAGTATTTTTCCTTGTTCCTGCATCTATTAAGCTCTCTTTTTCTTGACTCAAAACTTTTCTCATTCTCGTTCTTCCTATTTTCTCTTCTCATCCCAATGGTACAGAGTGGGAAGGAGCGAGCGAGTGACTGTGTGGGTGGTTGACTGCTGGCCAGGGTCAACCCACCACTTGGAACAATCGACATGTAGAAAGTTCTTCCAAAACACAGCAGTGTAACTTTTTACAGTAATGCTTCACAAAATGGTATTCCCATCTTCTCAGAGGAAAATTTGATCTGAACTCTCTTCCAGTCAGTGTGATCAGTGAGATAACATGTAAAGTAAGAACCAACACGATGTTTCCCTCCTTGGATCTTACTAAGAGTACCCCTGAATAAAACATTGTTTTAATGTTGAGATAATTTATTTTCAGTTGTCCAAAGCACTTTTGTCCATAATAAATATATTAATTTATCATTTATCTCTACAGCTGAGGTGTAGCAAATCACCATTTTAAAGTGAGTTAGGATTAAGGTAAAATATCCTCATTTTTTTTGAGTTTTCTTCATGTAATTGTGAAACATATTTGGATCCCTCTTGTCTACTGGATCTAATCCTTATTAGCAGTGAAGCAGAAATCTGATGCATGCAGAACTTAAATGCTCTGAATAAAATCAAAGTTGCAGAAATTATGGGTAAAACATCTGTGCTTTCAGGTGTACATCATTCCCACTCTCTTGTTTGCTGAAATAATGTATGTCCTTGCCTATTTGTGCTCCCGATTAGAGTATAGAGAACATCCTTTTCCTTTTATTCTAAATAACAATGGCCTTTGTCACCACAAAGATAATTAGTAGTAGCATAAAGCCAAGTCTCCCTGAGACTGAAATTCAAATGTACATTACCATGAAGCAATTCTTTAAAAGGACTTACATTCTTAGAATGTATTCCTGAAATATTACCACATAAAAATGAGGCAAACTGATAAAATGTTGTTTCTATTAATAAGATGTACAGGCTTTCCCTCAGCTCCCCTGTTTTATAAGCCTCTTTCCTCATATAGTTATACATTTTCCTTGTATGTATGTATATTTGCATTGAAATTGCATAATAATTATACCCAAAACCTCTTCCAACAGAAGTTAGTGACAAATCTTCCATTGACATCAATGGAATCGGGTTGAAAGCGAATTCTATTTTTAGATTAAAATAACTTATAACAATAAAAAGCTAATTAAGATCTAACTGTAATGACTACAAAGCCTTTTTTCAAATTCTTTGCCTGTCTGAAAACTAAGCTTGCAGATCAGCTCAGACAGATTTTTATTTTTTTTTTAATCTAAAGAATACAGATTTCCCAGTGATTGAGGGCATGATTGTCACTTCTGTATGGTCCAGAAGTTCTTACATGTGTTTGTTCAAATCACCAAAATATGGTGGCTTATAATAAAAACATGAAAAGAACAGTACTCAAGAAGAAAGATCTGGCAATAAGTGTGTGCTTTTCCAGAACACAATACTTTCTAAGAATAATAAATATTCAACTGAGCTTTATAGAAATAGTTTTAGGTATTAATATAGATTCTGAGATACAGGCCTGAGAGAGGGAGCTGTGGTAAAAACCAGGAGAACTTAGTACAGGAAGGTACAAGCTCTCATTTTTAGGGGATGGGATGATGAGATGCAGAGTTAGAGACAGAGACAGTTAGAAGATTCCTATAAGATGCTTCCTCCTTTGGAAGGTGCTTATTCAGTGAAATCAAATCATTTTTCAAGAATCTCTTCAACAAGTCTCTCCCAACTAACCCAGTGCTGTTCCATGGCATCTCCCAGTCAGTCACCTTGGGTGTTCTGCTGGGTACACAATGAAACCTCCCTACCAAGCAGTGAAGTACATAGTGCTTATTCTGAATATGAGCTGTAATTTGTAATTAAAAAAAAAAAAAAAAAAAAGTTCACAAAAAAATGTGTATTCTGTAATTTAAGTTAGTATTTGTTAGAGGATAGGCAATTTAAGATAGCTTCCTTGGAAGTCAAGGAAGTTTGAAGTTTGTACTGATATAAGGAAACTGGTAACATCAAAAAGCCAGTAGCCTTTTACAAGTTTTTGTGTGGTGGAGACGCAGAAATAGTTCCTTTCTTTTTCTGCTCTGTGTCTTATTTTCTTGCACGTATTATGATGATATTGCTGTCCGAGCTTGTGAATTTAAGCACACACAAATCAGCACTCTAAAAGCATTCATTAAAAAAAGAGAGAGAAAAAAAAATTGAGATGACTGCATTACACCCTGGTGTAATCCAGTTTCTAGCAAATGGGTAATAAAAGCAAAACCAATAAAATACATTAAAATAAATCCTAATTCTTACATGGGCAAATACAATGAATTTCCAGCACTCAGCTGCCTACTTACCTTGATCTTCTGGTTACAAAATTAGAAAAGATAGATGAGCTAATCAGTTATTTCAGCACTCCACTTTAATTTGATAAAGACAAGATGGTGGAAACTAATTTTTACCTATCTCTTCAAAGCAGCACATCCAAAATCCTGCCCTTTTTCCTCAGTGGGTTGTAGCCTTTCTTTAGTCAATGCACTCATTAGTTTTCATAATCCTCTGATATGCACAGTTCTAAGGTTGTTTTGTTTCCCCCTAGCCTAACCCACTACACAGACCTTTCACAAGGCTTATAAACATTAGTTTCATTGGTAGAAAGCCTGTATTTAATGTGGGATAAGCACATCATGCCTAATCTTGTACAGCACTGGACACTGCTGTGATGTCAGTGATCTCCAGAAACTGTGTTCTGTAAGCCTGTGGTTAAGTCTTGTCCTCCATAATTCAAGTGCTTAAAGTTAAGCTACTGTTCACACCGCTTTGGGTGTACTCAAGCAAGAGTATTCTGCACCTTAAAGGATCTTTCCATAGAGTCAGATGTATGGATAAATTTCAGTCAGTAGCTCCCATTGACTGCATTAAAGTCACATCATAGTTCTGAATGTAAATACAGATGTATTGCCAGAATTTTAAAGAGCATTTTATTATTCATGTGTCCTCAGGATATGAACTATAAAAAGCAGTGATGTGGCTTTGGGTATTTGTGGTACCAGCACATTTCTGCTTCAGATTTCACAGGCAACACCACAGCTATGACAAAAGTGGAATACATTATTTCACATATATTTGGACTCAGTAGAAAAGGCACAAGTAGGTGTGACAAGGACAATGAATTTTCAAACATGACTATACTCTAAATTGCCTTGTAAGAGGACATTGCATGAATGGATAGCATCTATAACATGCTTGTTGTGTTCTGAAACAACCAGAAAATACCAATGCCCATATTTTGTCTGTTGAAATTAAAACATACATTCACAAAATTCACCACTGAATTACTTTCTAGAAAAAATGTGGGGTCAAAATGTTAATTATTCTAGCTACCAACTTCTTGTTTTCTTCCACAGTGTTTTTTCCGTTTGTTTTTGTTTGTTGTTTGTTGGTCTTTGGTTTAGTTTATTGTGTTGTTTTTTTTTTTTTTTTTGCATGGGCTGTCAGATGAATTACATCATTTTAGGTACAAAACAATATTCTAGTTAATGAGACCATAGAAAAATGTCACTGTGTCCTTTTAGAAAACTTGCTGTTTTCTTCAGTCACAGGGGCCAACATTTATGTTACTAGTAAGAGAATAAGTGCAGTATAAAATTCACATGAAACCAAAAATTTTCCCCAAGCAAACAAAAACAGTGGGAACTAAAGGGCTCTGTAATCTGACAGTAAAATGCATGACAAGCACCAGCTACTGGAAAGGGAACAAATATTGACTTAATATAATGCACATAAACTGCAACTGTGGACTGAATTTGATGGAGGGGATTATTTCATCCTGAGTTTCTCTTCCTCTACCATCCATATCAACAGGTCAGGATACTTCAAATTTTCCAAGGCAGCTGAGCAGCTGAGTGAACACATGAATGTTAAGCTACTCTTTAAATTAAACTTTTTTCCTGCCTGCTTACATAATCAAAACTATCCATAAATGAACAAGATTTAATGCCAGAAAGAAATAGCAGCTCTTCACATCTTACTACCTGCACAACGCCAGCCCATACGTGCACTCCAGATCCCACTATGCTGTGTCCAGTGAGTTGCATTTCAAATAAAACTGTTCTGGAACACCTGCAGCAAATTTTGATTAGACAACATCAAAAGTCTGAAAATGTATCACTTGCCTCAGTCATTTGTCCCAGTAGTTAGTCACTGTCAAAAGCAAAACTGTCTTTTTTCTAATTGGAACTTGTTGGCTTACCAGCAGTTGGCACTTGTTATGCATTTAGCCATTAGGATGCAGAGCCCTGTGGTTCCTACTGGTTTTGTTTGCTTGGACGAAATGAAACTTTTTGATAACTCAAGCTGTACCTCTTTTTTAACAAACCAGATAGACTAAGCTTGTTTAGATTCCTGCTACAAGGCATTCTTTTTCAGCCCTCAAATTGTTTGGAGTTTTATCCCTCTCTCTTTTCAATATTTTACTTTTCTTTTTAAAATGTTGACAACAGAACTGAACAAAGAACAGCAAAATTAATGCTAATAATCCTTAGATTGAGGTAAAGTTGCCACTCTCTCAAGGATGATGTTAGCTTTTTATATTCTAGGTTGAGTTTTCTTATTTTGATGTAGCCCCTCTGTAAACATATAGTATATTTAGGATTTCTTTCAGGGATCACAATTCTTCTATGTAAGTTGCACATGTGCTTTATTCCTTTATTTATGGTTGGCATTTGCCTGTATTAGCACACATTTTCTTAGACTGGACCTAGCTTACGAAGAGATCTGAATCTTCCCTTTTCTCCCCATTAATGGCCATTTCACAAATCTGCATATCTTGTCAGCAGTTATTCTTTGTATATCATTGATGAAGACAGTGAGGCATTAGACACTTTGTCAAGCTCTGTGCATTGTGGTAGACATTGTGTCATTTGATGGTCACTTTACTTGCTGAGGTCTGTGTGCTGAGTTATAATGTATGTGACATCTGTTTTCCTGACACTGCACAGCACTTTTTTAATAAAAATATCCTATAATGCTAATTCAGTGCCTGACAGAAATTCAAGGTATTTCAGCCACACTGTTGTCTGTAGCTACCAAATCTGCACTTTCCTCAGGGAATAAAAATCAGGTTTGTTTGAGAAGACCTATTTTCCCTAGAGTCACACTGATTGGTTTTTATTTAATTACAATTCTTTGTCAGCTGAATCCTGAATCATCATCTTATTATTTTTCTGAGGATTGCTGTCTTGGTAGCCAGAGCTGTCTGGCATAGCTCATTTGTCTTTTGCATTTTGATTTTTGGCATAACTCAACACTGTCCATTTTTGGCTGTCTCATAATATATTGAAATCAATATTCATTGCCTGACTCAACTTCATAACATCAGCTTTGTACATGACTGTCCTCACACTGCAGACTCAAACTTTTAGTACATACAGCCTTATCCTTCATTTTTTGCAGAGGGGCAACAGTGGAGGCATGGTTATGGGCATGTGTTTAACAGAATATTGGGGATCTCTTTCTGAGGTGAGTGACAAATCCAGAAGGAGCTCCTGGAAAATCTTCCTGACATTCGTATAATTTCATCTGCAGATGGGCACTGTATGGGAGGGAGGAGAAATTCAGGCTCTGGGTGACTGACACTGGCATCATGTCACTTAGTATGCACAGACTGAGCTGTTGGATGTTGGAGTCCTGGTCAAAATTGACCGTGGACAAAGAACAGTTTGAGTCAGGCAGGTGTCCACATGCAAGAGGGAGGCTAAGCATATTTACAAGGGAATGCAGTGACACCTGAGGACCACAACTGTGGTGCCTTGTGGGGAAAAGAAACAAGAAAGGGCTAAGTGATATCTAGGCTGTCAGAGCTGCTGCCTGGCTCATTCCCGCTTCTCAAAATCTTGAACATATTTATTCCAGCAGAACGACTGTCCCAGCTCAGCACTTAACTTCATATAGCTATAAAGTTTTTAATCTGACCCTGGACATGAGTTTATTCTTCCAAGAAAATATGGCCTGGCATTCTCCAGGAGAATATTGTCAGCCCAGTGCTGTAATCCATTCTTAATAGTTCAGTAGGAGTGGATTTTAACTTTCCAGTCTCTCAAATCCTACCAGTTTCAGCAATGCTGATAATATAGCATTCCTTCACAGTAATGTCAATATTCAGTTTCACGTATTTGCTGCTCAGGCAAGAGACTGGGATTTATGCATGTGAAGCTTGCAGTCAGAGAAATACATTTGCACAAGGAGGATCACCATCTTTCAATACCCAGCACGAGGGTCTACATGCCAAATTACCATTTGCTAAAGTTTCTCCACAGCACCATGTGGGTAAGAAAGGCTTATACAAATAAGCATGAAAGGTTTTCTCATGTCCTGACAATTAATTCCAAATTTATCTTTTATATTCTACTCCACAGAGGAAGAAACATTCAATGTTCAATGGAGCCTGGCCAGATGTTTTAAGAAAGTATTTATGAACGCTTGTTCAGATTTCTAAAAGCTGTCACTTGAGCAATATTCATGTCTGGTTCTTATTGCTGTTTGCCAGGATGAATTTGTGTGAATAAAAGTTTGGGGAATTACTGTTTGTACAAATCCATCCATATCCACAGCTGAATATGGATGAAAGTTGCTGGTCAAACAACTGCAAATTGTGATTGTATTTAAGAAAATGAAAGTTTGCTCCTCAAACAATTTGCAAAGAGAAACAAGAGTTGAATTCACTGGGGAGTTTGTATTGGAAGAAGTGAACTAGATTCAGCCTTCTTCTAGTTGGAGGGAAAAAATATGTATATTAATATCTTCTAATATGTATGCAAATCCAACAAACACGGTTTGCCTTCACACAGTTTTACACTACTTACAATTACAGTACTTACATTACTTACAATTAACTATGAGGTTCCGTCTGTGGCATTCACAAGCTCTGTGGATTTTTAGTGCTTTCCAGAGGATGTCAGCTCCATAACTCAAAAAAACAACATCTGATAGCCATGCTGAGCCCTGCTCAGGATCCGTTGGACTCAACAGAAGACTAACTTCAATGAGAGGAGGATCAGGCACCTTACAGCTACACCTGCTCTCTGCACCAGCACAGGACAATGATCTTCTCTGCTTTGTCTACCAGAACTGCCAAATGTCTATCCTTACAACATTTATGTCAGATTTCAAAGGGGCTTGTAAATCACTGCTGACTGTTAATAAAATTCATATATACTTTAAGAAATGCATTTGTTTGAAAACATTCAGGAGAGAAAACAAATGGAAACTGTTCAAATGGAGGACCATGGCATTGTATAACAAACAATATGACTTTTCAGTGAAATGAAATATCTGTCACGCTGGTTTTTGATAGATACAAGCCATCTTGGTAGCGGCATGTCACAAGAGAAAAGTACAGCTTGTGATGCACAGTACTTTTCATTAAAAAGCACCCCACATGTCACAAAACACTATTAACACACCCTGGCTCTGTATGTGGTGCTGCCAGACTGTAGTTAGATAATGGAAAATGAAGACGAATCTTACATACTGGGTATTGATTTATTTTTCATGTGTGTTACTCATCTGCTCATTGAACTCACAAAAGAAGAAGCAACTCTAGATTTAGCCTTGAGCAGTATACAAGGCCTTATTGAGACCTAACTATAAAAAAATAGTCTGTAATTGTGACTGTACTTCAGTCTTATTTGGATAGAAAAAGCTGCATCAGCGACAGTAATATTTAATTTAAAACAAAATAAATTATGTAAAAATGAGAAAGCTAATTTCAAGGACATTAAAAGGAGCATCCAAAAGAGTGAAATACTAAGAAATTATGTTGAAACTACTCAGAAATATATGAGATGCTGAAAGCCAAAGCTCCAAAAGGATCAAAAAAAACCAGCATGATAAAGCAGAAAAGTAAATTTCCTAAAGCTATTAAAATAAAACAAAACAAAATAAAAATAATTAAAAAACACATAAAAATAAACCAAATACTTTAAAAGTCCAAGTTGTGTCCTAATGAGGGAAAGACAACAGGATATACCTTGACAAAGGAAATATAAAACCAAAATAAAACAAGATGAAACAATTTTGAGACATAAAGGCATAGAACCTGATAATCTACCATTCTTCAAATATTCCAGAAATGGGAAACTTGCCTGATATTCAGTGATAACCAGTTATATAAAAAGAGCACTCAGGGAAGGTAAAACCGTAACAGAAACGTTAAATTAATTCTCTGAGTGCACTGCCTGTGAAGGCAGATAGTTTCGTTCTCATACAGAGGTCGTTCCTTTATGTAGGATAAGATTGAACTTTTGTCTCAGAGTGTCAATAGAATGTATTTTAGAATAAATCCATAAGACAGACATTAACACATTGCCAATACCAGCTAATTTTCTGTTGTGGTATGTTACCACTAGTTAAACTAGCCTTAGTGCCAAAACAGATGAAATTGGTAAAGTGGAAAAAGCAATGTTATATTTTCATGTTTTCATTTTTAACAGAATTTATATAGAGGCATAGAGGGTAATCCAATGAGCAAAAGACATGATGTTTCTGCAGACTTAAGATACTTCTACACAAAGCTAAGTGTTAGAAACCATAACAAAAACAGTTTAAATGCACAAGTAAATAAATACGCCATATTAGGGGAGAACCAACATAGGTTTTGCAGAGAAAACATACATCTTAAATGTTTATTAGATTTCTTTGTTGGAGCAAGTAACCATACAAATTATACAATCACTGCAGAGTACTAGGAATTTAAGAAAACTTTTGATGAGGCCCCTTATTAAAGGTTCTGACAGAAATAGAGGTAATATGGAATACAACAGAAGGCCCTGGATTAATAATTGGCTAACAGATAGGAACCAAACTGTGGGAAATAAATTTTGTGTTAATAAACAAAGAGTAACACATGTGAGGAAAACCTCATGTATAATGGCCTCTGAAGTAGGCTTTAACATTATAAAAAAAAAGGGGGTTGCCGTAATCTTGAAGTATTTTCTGACATCGGTTCGGTGCATGGTGGTAGCTACAAAGGCAATGGAGTACTGAAGGTTTATTAGGAAAGGTCTGAGAGCAATACTGAAATTGTTACTTCATGAATGAGTTTAACCATGGTGTACCTCCACTCTGAATACTGAATATGGCTCTTTTTTTTTTCACATTTCATGTTGGAATAGATTAATGATTAGAATTAACAAATGATGAGAAGTTTTGTATGAATGTATGAAGGTAATGCAATCATCAAGGAATATTTTTAAATAAATAACAATTGTTCACACAACATACAATTCAGTTATAGAAATAATTTTTATGATACTGTAGAGACTGAAGTATAAGCAGATAAAAAAGTGGATTAGATGAATTAATGAAGGAAAGGTCCATTGGTTACTGGTAGCCATAATGTTTGGGAAGTCACTATATCATGGAGCTGCGAAGGTATGCCCTATATGTGTCCTGCTCTTTCTTCTTTTAATATTCAGCCCACTGTTGAAGGACTAGTACAGCATTTGTCACATACCTCTCCCCACCCATCTCTGGCGATATCCCTTGGCATCCCTTAGATCCCCATAGATGAAGGGATGTTTTCTTCAGGTGAAGCACTATTGTAGTTCATGTCCAGCCAGTTTCTGGTCCTTCCGTTCAGAGTCTGCCAGCGCAGTTGTTAATTAGTGCCATCTGTGACGGTGGCTTATGCTGCAAACACCTGCCACCCAGAAAATACACTGAAATCTTCACTTTGTTTTGCTTGGGTCACTGAGCACCATTTAGTAATGACTTTGATCAGTATTTTTCTGGGTTGCATGTGGCAGGTGCAATGCTTTTGGTCTCCCACTACACTTACCAGCCCACTGACACATCAGACCCCTGAAGAAGCATTCTCAATGGGTGACAATACTTCTAGTTATATGATTTCACTTCAAAAAGCATTTGGTTTTCTGTCTGAGAAACCTAAGCACAAGCACTGTCGTATTACAAACCATATGTCCATATGTTCAAAGGAATATTTTAGAGGAATTTTCACATTGCTTTTTGAGAAAGTCAAGATCATTTAGCTTTTTTAAAATACCCTTCAGTGAGACAAGAATCCTGCAGGAGTTTACAAGGAACATGGGACATACAAATCTGAAGGCAAGGGCATAGTCCAGCAAAAATAGAAGTAAAACACAATTGAACTCACAGTGCTGACTGATAAATATGAACTCCAGCAGTATCGCTGAGAAGGCAGGCACAGAAGTTGGATGAGCCTTTTGAGTTGATTTAACTCATGCAGCTGCCAGTTGTGTGGTTGAAAAGCTATATTATTTGTGAATTTAGGAGTACAGCAAAGCAATATATTTTCAAGAAGAAATTTATCTTGATCTCTACGGTGTTTGTCACCCACAATAAATTTGTTGACTTCAATTGTTATATATGATTCCTCTAGGACTTTCTAATAAATACAACTAATGTATTCTATGCAGGGAATATTCTAGTCCCTAGTTGTTTTCAAATTAATTTCTGTCCTCCTTGGGACATCTCTCTCTCCTTTTTTCACTGTCACAAAGCCTCTGCAGATGGTTAGTGAAGCTAGTTAAATGGAGAAAAAATAGATTGGAATATGCATTTGTGAACATCCATCTCAGGCACAAATCACAACATTTCATGAGGTTAACCTTTAAGAGCATTTTTGTAACTGTTGGTACCTATAGAACAGTTTGCAAACTCTGAAATTTCACACATTTGAATCAGAGTTGTTCTTCTATATTGCCTGGTCATAATTTTATCAAAGAGTGAGAGATACTATGGAATTAATAATGTAACATTGTTAAAAACGGCTGTAGAAACACATTGTGAGAAATTAAACACAATTGTACAAAAATTATTTCTTTTGAGTTATTTGATGGATATTACCCCACTTATCTTTAAACACAAATATTTCCTAGCATCTCTACAGCTACTTCAGTGAGTTCTACTGAAAGAAATTATTTCCTGTGAAATTTGCAATAAAGCGCAAGATTCACTCCCTTTCATCCTCTTTCCAACATATATAACCATGTTTATTAGTTTCCTGTACATTACTACAATGGAGAGCGTGTGGCAGTCAGGTTATCAAAAAATATTGTGAAGACAACCTACCTACCATCTACTTTGATCTGAAAGTCTTCACAGTTGTGCCATCTGCTTCATCATAGTTCATTTTAAGCCTTATACTCAAGCAAAAGGAGTAGCCTGGCAATACAAATCTTACAAAACTAATCAAGAACAGAAACATCTCCATGCTCTCAGTAAAATTAATCTATAAGCAGCCAAAATTTGGTGCAATTAACTTAATCATTCAATTTCTGAAGTTGTTTCTACCAAGTCTGCATGTTGATTTATTGGAATGGAAATTTTGTTTATAAAGGGGTATTTGTACAGTAAAGTGTAAGAACGGTCCATAAATCACAAATAGCACTCAAATGGATCTATTCTGCCCATACAGATTTTTTTTCACAGTATCACAAAGCTCGCATACATTTCACAAGGCTAACATGTATGCAATGATTTAAATGAAAAGACAGACAGAGGCATGAAGTATTACTATTTGCTTATTCACAAGAGATACATTTGGAAGACAAAGTGATATTTGGAAGATGAGGTGATATAAAGGCTTCTTACACCATCATCTTTCCTCCTTCATGTATGAGGAACAGCTGAAGATGAGGATGGATTTGGTGGAGACTCCGTGCTGACCACTAGCTGGGGTGCAGGTGTCCTGTGGGTTTTGGAAGTTGGTGTAACAGACATCAACCTCTCACACACTCTGTGTTTTCTGGATAAAGCCCTAGTAACTTCTGTGCCTTCAGCATCAAAACAGCACAGAAGTGATGCCTGCCATCTCTGCTCACCGTTCCCTGTCTCATCCTGGGGGCAGCCCAGGGGCTCTTCTCTGGGCAAGGAAGGAAATGTGCTCTTGTAGTTCTTCACAGTTTGACCAAATAACTAGTGATTGCCTAGTAAGTTGAGAATAATACCTAACTCTGATGTTATCTCATCGAAGACCAGAATATCACACTTTGAAAGAAACCTTTAGCAAGTGTAGTTCCTTCTGCCCTTATCACAATTGGGATTGTGCCCAGCTTAACGTATGTGCTTTTTATGCCTTTGATTTCTATAGGAAGCCTTGGCTCAGAGTTAGACATCCACTTATGTGCATTTCCAGATAAGAATGACTTCCAAGCCTAAGAGCTGAGATGTGCACACACCAAGAACTCCAACACTGAATTACCTTTGAAGAATCCTTAAAGAAATAATAGCCTTGAAAATGCCTTGCAGCTACCATACAGTTACACAGCCTTCCAACAGCAAATGCACAGATTTCTCACATCATTTAATGCCTACTGCCCACTTTGGAAAAAATGCACTCTTATGATATGCAACTATGCTCAACTGAGATACATAACAATATAATCAAACATAGTAACTCACCTTTCTTTGTTCTTAAATGTGGAGCTTTATGTGTCAATTTTAATCTAAAAGGGGCAATGTGCTATGTCACCCTTTTGAAAACAGATTTTATTCACTGAGAAGTTTCTACCCAAGTGCAATGTTTGTACATCTCAATAAACAACTTTGCAAAACCCCCCCAACAGGTACAAGGTATCTCCATGCAGCTTCAGGTACTAGGATGTAGAGATTGTGTACAATTAAATGTGGTCACCAGCAATTAACACTAATTATCATATTAACAGATTTGCTGCTGAACCAAGGAAGTGTGGTCTGGATGATCAGGTCATGAGGTGGACTGTGAACTGGCTGAAGGAAAGAAGCCAGAGAGTCGTGGTCAATGGGGCAGAGTCTAGTTGGAGGCCTGTATCTAGTGGAGTGCCTCAAGGGTCAGTACTGGGACCAATACTATTCAATATATTAATCAATGACTTGGATGAGGGAATAGAGTGTACTATCAGCAAGCTTGCTGATGACACCAAGCTGGGAGGAGTGGCTGACACGCCAGAAGGCCGTGCTGCCATCCAGCGAGACCTGGACAGGCTGGAGAGTTGGGTGGGGAAAAATTTAATAAAATATAACAAGGGCAAGTGTAGAGTCTGGCATCTGGGTAGGAACAACCCCAGATTCCAGTATAAGTTGGGGAATGACCTATTAGAGAGCAGTGTAGTGGAAAGGGACCTGGGGGTCCTGGTGGACAACAGGACAACCATGAGCCAGCACTGTGCCCTTGTGGCCAAGAAGGCCAATAGCATCCTGGGGTGTATTAGAAGAAGGGTGGTTAGTAGGTCAAGAGAGGTTCTCCTTCCCCTCTACTCTGCCATGGTGAGACCACACCTGGAATATTGTGTCCAGTTGTGGGCCCCTCAGTTCAAGAAGGACAGGGAACCGCTGAAGAGAGTCCAGCGCAGAGCCACAAAGATGATTAAGGGAGTGGAGCATCTCCCTTATGAGGAAAGGCTAAGGGAGCTGGGTCTCTTTAGCTTGGAGGAGACTGAGGGGTGACCTTGTTAATGTTTATAAATATATAAAGGGTGAGTGCCACAAGGATGGAGCCAGGCTCTTCTCGGTGACAACCAATGATAGGACAAGTGGTAATGGGTTCAAACTGGAACACAAGAGGTTCCACTTAAATATGAGAAGAAACTTCTTCTCAGTGAGGGTAACAGAACACTGGAACAGGCTGCCCAGGGGGGTTGTGGAGTCTCCTTCTCTGGAGACATTCAAAACCCACCTAGACACATTCCTGTGTAGCCTCATCTAGATGTTCCTGCTCCAGCAGGGGTATTGGACTAGATGATCTTGTGAAGTCCCTTCCAATCCTAACATTCTGTGATTCTGTGAATGCAAAGTAGGATATTGGAGACTACTTAAATACACCATGCTGCACATTGGGTGACTGCATTATCTTCATTTTTATGGTATATGTAGGCTTCATGTTAAGAAAGGCAGGCACCGATTGTGTATTTATTTCTGGTTTTCATTAAAGGTATAATTGTGTAGACTGGTATTGTTTTGGGCATTCACATAACTCCAGATAGAGTACAGCAGTGGAAAAAGGGTAAATAGAGGAATAGGATGGTTCAAATTGTCGAAGTAAGGGCTCATCATCTTTGGGTTATTTCTGTGCCCCTGGGCCACTGTGGGCTGAGAAGCAAGGCCAGCTGGCACAGGTAGTCCATCAGCTCAGTGGTCTCACTGCATCCCCTTGTGGTTGGGTGGCTTCAAGAGCTGAGGATTGTCCATTCCCGTGAAAACGAGGGGTTGGATAGAAACCAAGCATCTTGTCTGCTCTCAAGAAGTGACCAGCCTGGATCTGAAGTACTAAGAAGGTGAAACCTCTTCACGGTGTCAACCTGCGCATTTCCTAGAAACATGTGCATTTTCTAGAAATGTGCGCATTTCTCAGTCCCTGCTGAAGTGATTCTCCAACCCATGATGCCCTAGAATTCCTCCCAGCACATTTTGCAGCCCATCACCAAGACAGCATAGAGGCCTATGAGTAAGCGTGGAGGAGGAATGTTTCTAACTACACTTTATCCCCATATTTCCAAACATAGCATGGATGGAGCAGCTCCTGTTCATGCAGACTGTTATTCAGAGAGGCTTTGTGTTTTCTGTGAAGAATGATCCCACCTTTAATGTACCAGCAAGCAAGTCTCTCACGGTGAATGCATGGGATTTGAAACAACAGGAATGCACAATTTACAACGATTTTCTTGAGTTCTAATTTCACTTAAAAAAAAGAAAAAACAACCAAAAAAAAGCCATGGAATCCACCCAACAGCAACTGAGACAGGGATAATAACTTATCTTTCCAGAAAGAAACACCGAAGTTGAAACTTGTTATATATTTCCAGTGGAATTTGTAACTTAAATCTAACAATAAAGGTATGGCAGATACAGATTAATAATAATTTAAAAACAAAGGCAAATATGAATCTGCATAATCTGCAAAATCCTTGTGACATTTCCTAAGAAGAGACTATTGGCTTATGAAGGTAGAACTGATCCACTGTTTTCAAAAGTATCACTTCAAATCCTACAAAAATATCTTGCAACAAGCAGTTTTCATCAGTCAGTAACACATTCATGTAAACAGATATTTAATTAGAATTTCTCACAAGCAATGACTGAAATTGCTACTCGTACTGATCTTCTAAAAATGAACAATTAATCTTCATAATCTATGGTCTTTTCCAAAAGAGAGAGGTCCAACGATAGTTGCATCTAGAGAGCGAGAGGGAGAGAGGGAGCAGGTCCCTTGAGGCAGCTCCTCGGGCACTGCGAGTTAGCATAGCCCCCTGAAGTGCATTGAAGGGCGAGATGGCGATTTACATCAACAAAGAATTTACCCCTTTCACGTTTATTTTTCACTCTGGCCTGACACAAGATCTAATCGTATCTGTCAGCAATAGAGAATCTTAATAGCTCTTGTCCAACTCTTGCTAGTAGTTCGTTTTCTCATCTGAACAGGGCATAAATGAACTGCAAAAGTCAGGTCATTGTTCCCTGCTCTTACTGCCCTCCCCCCGCTCCAAGTTGCAGCACTTTCGTGTTTTATGTGTCCCCTTTAACTCAATTCACCTTTGAATGTTGTACATGCAACTCTTCCTGGAGATTCTTTTACTTATTAACCAGAATGTATGTTCTTAATTCTTTTTACTTAGGAATCTCTGGGAGAATAAAAGGTGCGGAGTCAGCTCAGTAACCAGGGGGAATAATAAATCAAATCCATGCAAGAGACAGAGTGAGATAAACAGAACAGTTGTAAAATTACAGCAATAATGTGGTCGGGTTTGCAATTTAGTACCAAAAAATCCCATTTTCAGGACCATGACTGGGCTATAGGATTACTTCTGCAATTTGTTTCACGTACCCTGGCTATAAACCAACACCTCCTTTAAAAAATACCCTTACTTTTGTTATTCTTGCCTTGATATTTAAAATTAACAAGACCTGTTGACTGTGAACAGATTGTACAGAGCAATATTTTTCACAATTGTTTAAGCTTCATGACAGCATGCTTGCCCAGACCTGGTGACAAACTAGCCACTGCCCTTTCTTTCCCCCGGGACGTGGCTTTCCAGGGGCTGTCTGTACTGCAGAGGGTTTTGCAGGTTTCTGTGTTTGCAGTCCCAGACAAAGAGTTCATAAGCAGCAAAGACAGTAGCTAATCCAGGAGTCCCTGCCGAGCCGCGACTCCCTTTTGCTCAGGCAGAAATGCCAAACTTCCCGTGGTGGTAGAGACCGAGCATGTAAAACCTGCTCGTCGGCCCCACAGATAAAGCCCGTACCCCACCCCACGCAGCCAGAGCCGCTATCAGCTCCAGATCTCAGTGCACACATCTGGTAACTTTTATTTAGAAATACGAACGACTCTGTGTGTGAGTGAGGACGGGGGACGGCATCGGGAGGAGACGCCTGATTTCTTGCGGGCTTCCCTGCGCTGCTGAAACAACCCACTCTCTGACTCACCCCCCCACCCCGTTTCCCGCAGCCGCGGCGCCCGGGGCCGGGGGGTTCCTCCGCGCCGGCGGAAACCGCATGCCCACACAAACACACACTTCTCCCCGTTCCCCCCACGGTCTCCCCAGGTGGCAGCGGTCTGTGCTCGCTCGGGGAGAAGTCGGTTCCCTCGGGATTCCGATGAGTAACCCAGCACCGACGCGTCCTTGCGGAGCCCCCGCGGAGGGCGCAGCGCTCCGGGGCCGACCGGGGAACTGCCGGGGGCCCCCGGGGAGGCAGTGGGCTACCCCATACCTACCTTCCGTGTGAACGGCGGAGACGTAGGTCCAATTGTAGCGCTTGACGATGTCGAGCATGGCCCTGGCTTGCAGCGTGTCGGAGGGGACCACCCTGAGGAAGTATTTGTACAGCGTTTTGTCGCTCAGGTCGATACTGGTGGCGGAGTAAGCGATCTGGGGGATGTCGAAGAGCTGGAGCAGATTTTGGACTTGGATAGCAACCGAGCTGGAGCCGGGGCCGATGACCCCCGCGATGGGCTTTTTCACTCTGGTCTGGGGCTGGGGCTGAGAGTCGGAAACGCAGCGGGTGCCTCCGTCCCTGTCGTCCCTGATGGAGATGAGGGAGTCCCGTATGAACTCGATGCTCTGCTCCAGGGCCACCGAGGAGTGCCAGCAGGAGTCTCGGATCTCGCTGCCCAGAGTGATGTTAGGTAGCAAGACCGGATCGGCGTTAATTTTATCCAAAGTGTGAAACATGGCTTCTACTCTCTGGATGCCGTATTGCTCCCGGATTTCTCCGCACTTCCTCTCTGGCACTTTCTCAGCCGGCGGCTGGTGATGGACAGAGAAGAGGGCCCCGATGATGACATCCCCGTCCATCCGAGCCACTGACCGCTGCGAGGAGGCTGCAGAGAGAAGCACCTTCCGCCCGGCGCTCCTGGGCAGCACGTCCATCTCCAGGAGCAGAGCAGGGAAAAAGACCAGCAGCACGCCAATCATTTTGTTGCACGATGTCATCCAGACCCAGGTTACGAATTTCATGTGCTCCTCGTGCCTGCACATGGTTTAAGGACATGTAGGAAACGGCATCCGCTTTCCCCCGCCAGCGCCCAAGTTGCTCCAAATACCATCACAGCGAAATCTTACAGCATCACTCTCGAAGGTGCCCAGGCAGCCGTCATCCTAGTGACTTTTAACCTGATGGCATAGAAATAGGGGATAAAACACGCTATTCGGGAAACCGATGTCAAACCAGAGCTCAATAAAGCAATCCCGCACAGTTTGAGGAGATGACTGCTTTCGCAAATGTCCAGGTCAATTTGCTTCGGTAAAAGCTCTCCAAAGGAAGTTTCAAGAGGGAGTAAAATATATATTTACTTTCCTTGACACGCGATCATAAATACTCACATATGCTAAGTTTATATGACCCCTTTCGTGTCCGCTTTTCAAGCCAAGGCGGCTGTTTCCCGCACCTTCAGCCGCAAACACGCTCTCCTCCGCCCCCGGGAAGTTTTGGAAATTTCACAAGGTAGTTAGCTCATCCGAGAATTGTCCTAGCCTGGTCCCTGCGTCCCTAGCCTTGCAAGTGAGGTGACAAGTGCTTCTCTTCTCGCATTCTGACTACCCGAAGGCATCTCTCTCAGTTCAGGAATTTCCTTTTCCAATACAGAAAGGGGGTGAAAAGAGAAAGCGAGCAATCTGCCCCGCCAGCGACGGGAAATGTCATTTAAAGGTCAGCGAAGGGAAGAAGAAACGAACTGCTTTACAGTTGAGACTGACTTTTCCGTGTGTAGGGGGCAAAACTGTAATTCAGCCAGGGACACACATATGCAAGCGGGGGAAAATACACATTAGTTACTAAGGCAACGGCGGGCAAAGTCCTGATGTGCCTTACCGGCACGCCTGCCTTGCATGCAGACTTCGGGTGGGGAGAGGCAGCCAGCCCGGCGGCTGGGCTTTGAGCCTTGAAAAGCCGTGGAAAGAAAGGGGGTGGGCGGCGCAGCTGCCGCCGCCGCCCGGGGAGGCGGGAGCGCGGCCAGGTCGGGCCAGGTCCCTGTTGCACGGCGGTGCCGTCAGCACCCGGGACAGCGCCCGGCAGCCGGCCCTCCGTCCCCCGCCCCCTGTGCCGTCGTCCCCCCGCCCCGCTGGCCCGTGTGGCCCTGTTCCCGTACCCCGCTGTCCTGTTGTCCCGCTGTCTCAGTGTCTCCCTGCCCCGGCCCCGCCACCGCCGGCTCGGCTGCCTGCGAGCACCGCTGGGCGCTTTACCCAAACTTCTGTCCTCCGTCTGGCGCTGCTGCCGCCGTCTTCCTGCATGCACACAGGCACACTCACACACACGCACCCCGAGGCGCGGAGCCCGGCCGAGGCACCCACCGCCCCAGACTGGCCGCCGCTCCCCCGACCCTCCCTGGCGGCGGGCAGGGATGCCGCGGCGGGGCTGCCCGCAGAGCGGCGCGGAGGGCTGGAGCCGGTGGTGGAGAAGGCGATGGTCCGCTGCTCCGCCGTCTTGTCTATGTGTCCGCACATGCACGCAGGCATAGCCGTGTGAAGTGGGCTCCCCGGGCAGCCCCGAAGCCCGTCTCCCGAGTGCCTTTTGCCTGCATCGCTTGCCCCACAGGCAGCTCCACGGCTGAGCCCCTCGGTCTGTTTGCAGGGTTACCCCTGAGACTTACCTGGTCGAGTGAGGCAGCGGCTCCCTGCCTGCTCGGAGCCGGCATCGGCGGCTCTCCGGCCGCCCCGAGCTGGCGCGCTGGCGGCGGGGCGACGGCTGTGGGCTGGGCGCTGGTGCCCTCTGTCTTCAGCACCGCTCCACCGCAAGGAAAAAAACAGGTCATCCCGGGCTCATCCATTATCTCATACAGAAGGATCAGTCATTTTCTCCCCCTCCTTAATTTCTTCGGCTATTTTCTTGTAAGCGAGCAAGGAAGCACCACCTGGAGCACGCTGTGGCTGCAAGGGAGGTGTTTGGTCTCACCGCCCGCGGCTTTTAATTCATTATCTTCTGCGAGAGCAAAAGCCAGAGACTGCTGCTCGAAGGGGACCCAGACTACACTTGGTAGACCTGAGACAGTGAAATGTGGCGGTCTGCCTCACAGGCAGGGTTTCGCTATTAAAATAAATATTTATATTAAAAAAAAAAAAAGGAAAAAAAAAAAAGATACTGCAACCTGTAAGGATAAAGGCATTGAGATTACAGTTTTCAGGTCAAGAAGAATCTACATGAAGCACGTGAGAGGCATGTCAGATTAAAATAATACCAGATTGAATAATCATAATTCAGACGACCTGCTTGCATCCCTAACACAGGTCTCAGGTGTTTTACTTGACTGTACAAAAGTTAAAGTTAGATTACCTCCCCGCTGGGAACTCTATAGATATTTGCCCTACTTTTGAAAGAAAGAGGCAAGGACAAACATTTAACTATTGCTCATTCAGAGAAGGGTTTGCAGTGAATGCTGCTTCAGGGATGTCTTCTCCCTTTGTCAATATTTGCACTTTTTCTACTGTCACACAGCTACTTATTTGCTTGCATTGTGTGTTTATACAAGCCATGCTCGTTATGGAAGAGCCAGCTGAAGAGTTTGTCGGTGCACACTTTCTCTGCAGATCATGTTTCCCAAAGAGGGAGCCAGGGCAGAGGGGCTGCCTGTCCTCTCAACCTGGGCATGAAACTTCCCCAGGGTGCTGCAGAGCAGCCTGGGGCAGCTCTGCCAGGATCAGGCCTCCTGGGGCATCCTGACATGTACAAATTCCCCTTCACCCATGCTTTAATAACTAAACTTTAGTCTATGCCCTTGACACAACAAACCTGCCATATTGCACCAAATTATTCCAGTGGTTTAGGGAAAGGTTTGCTCTGGTGGCTCTGGCAGGCAAAGTGTTTGCTAATGCTCCCATTGGTCCTCCCAACAATTAACACCTTGTAGCCTTCATTCCCTCGAACTCGCACTCACAAAGATAGCAGATCTTTCTGCTGAGTCTCACATATGGCTGAGTCTCACACATGGCTGTCACTCAGAGCTGTTCTTCTTCCTGTGATGGTCTGAGTTTTGCTAAGACTGGACAGCAGGTCACCAGGTCTTGATGGCTAGCCATGGCCTCAGCTGCTGCCTCTCCAATCCCTGCAGCAGCTAGTAGAACTTGGTGGAAACTAGCAGAGGTGTGGGGCTCATGAGAAGACACCTGAGATGTCAGGAGGCTTTAGGAAAGGCCAGAAAAAGAGGGCACTGGGACTGCAGGGGCTTTGGTCTTCCCCAGTGGTCATGGTGGAAACAAAAGCTTCCCCATGGGGCAGGGGCACCATCTGGCCCTGCTGTTCTTGTGCCCCCCAAAGAGGTCAGAATCATCCCACTGCTTTCTGTCCCTGTGTCCTACACATCCTGATCCTGCCCTGGCCCACAGATCTAACACTTCTCCCCTGAGAAACAGTCTGTGCCCCTAGTCCTACTGCTTTCCCAAATTTCTTAACATATAGTACCTTAATCATCTGGTAACCATCTTTGGGACACTACACAGGACTGCATTTTTTGCAGAGATATCAGTTGCCATCAGACAAGCAGAGGACAAGGGCAAGAACAGAGCAGGGGCTGGAGGTTGCTTGTAAGAGATGTTTGTTTTCCCAGGGAAATTACCTGATGTTGACTATTTTTCCATCTTGAAATGGAGGAATAGTGAACAATTTTCAGTCTCCAATGTAACACAATTTAAGAATCACTTGGAGGTTGATTGAAATATTCTATTTTGATGGCATCAAAAGTGTTTTGTTCTGTTTTTATTTTAAACAATTTATACAGTGTAGCACAGTGTACGATTATTTTTACTTCAGATGAAACCAATCATCAGCTTAAAATGGAACTTCTGTTTCAGTATTTCTACAACTTTTTTATTTTTATTTTTTTTTGCTACAACAGGCATGCTCCTATTAAATGTTTCTAATTCATCAAAATGACCTCTTTCAACAGAAACTTTTCTACTGGAAATGTTCTGTTCAGTTGTAATGAGAAAGGCCAGTGTATTGTAGAAAATGGTTTGAGAGGGCAGTAGTTTGGAGTGGCAGAGACTGAAGCTTGGAAACCTTGTTTGCTGAGATCCCACTTTTGGTTTCCTAAACACAGCTCCTCTCTCCTCTGCTTCCTATGAAGAGGGAAAAGTCAGATTAACTGTCTGGTTGTGCAGACTCTACTGCTAAATTACTAGGGAAATTTGAAGCTATTCTGCAAGGATCAATGCTGCTAAAATTATACAATTTTATTCTGCCTTAGAAACAAGTAGAAAGCTCATGTATTTCTATCTGAAGTCAGTTAAAACATATACCACCTATGTGAAAAATTGTCTGTAGTTCTTTCTATTCCACTCACTCATATGCTTTCCTTTAATGATCTACAAAAGCCACCTACTATACATAAACAATGTAAAAATGAAAAACATGCATAGGTAGCCCTTCCTAGTAGATACTGATTTTTTTGCTCATGAACAAGGTTTTAGAGTAATTTCATCATATGGCAGGCTCACTCAGTTGAAACACAGATCTCAACCTCCTAATATATTCAATATATTTTCTCCTTTTCTCTTAGCAAAGCAAATGTTTCTCATAGTTTTCATCTAAAGCATATGCCAGCGACACAGTTTTCACCTTTTCCTTATATTTAAGCTCTCAAGTCACCCTATCTGTTAAGAAACAAAGCAACAGCATTTTTAACAGTTTTGGTTACTTACGCTTCCTGCAACTGCTAGGAAATGAACATTAATGGATCAATGTCAGTAGGTATGGAGCTTCAAAAAGATCTGATTGCTCAGCTGTTCCTTGTACTAGTAGATCCATTAAAACCAAATAGTATTAACTCACAAAATGTAAGTCTCACTTCTGCGATACTTAGAAAGTAGTGATAGCGTCTACATAAACCTACAGCTATATAGGGTTACTCTTCTCTGCTCTTTTTTATTGACAGACATAGACACCCCTTGATCCCAAGGATCCCCAGAAATTTGAAAGCTTCCATTGCTAGTCATCAAACATCCTCTCATCCCCTGTCTCAAGTCATGGTATCTTGGGCTTATTTATTTTATAGGCTTAGGAGATTTCACATCCTTTTAAAATAAACAAAATTCCTCAGAGATTTAGTCAGCAGAGAAGTGTTTGCCTGGTTATGATTTCAAATGTCTTTCAAATAAGTCTGAGATTAAAATCAATGCAAAATTCAGCATTCGGGGATGTCTTGTAAATTTTTTACGCTCTCTAGGGATTATAGACTCCATGCAATGATGAATGGACTAGATTTATTCAGCAGTTTCCATGTCTGGCTAGCAGAGCTGTTAATAAGCTAAGATAAATTCTTTCCACATTTTAAAATAAGTAACTGATTGCTTTTATAACACTATATTAAAAAGTCTCAGCAGAAGTGCTTCGTGACAACTGTTAAGGAGACAGACTGCAAGAGCATGCTCTAGAAGAGAGGGCCTCTACTCAAGGGAAACTCATGTCATGAATGGTTTCTTTCCAACAAACCTGTGCCATCAGAGCAATGACAGACAATAGCCAAAAGCACCTGGTTTCCCTTCATTACAGAAAGGGTATGTGTCTCAAAGCATAGAGATTGCCCAGATGCCTGCTCTTGTGAAACTCAGTGATGAATTTTGGTGCTCTGATGACTATGAAGATGCTCCCAAAGAGTGAAGAAGAAGTCGGCTGAAGGTCTCCTTTGCTAAACAATGCAACTATTTGGCCCTGGATAATGTTTCAAACCATTACTGTATTTATTCCTTTTTTTACTGCAAAAATGTACTTAGGGTGCCCTCTAGGCCAAAATGCTACACAATATTTACAACATGCTCTTACACACACCAATTCTATCCAGCCTGATGAATTCTGATAAAACTCTCTTGCCCTGAAATCCCCTAATTTCCCTGAAATCATCCCCTAAGAAACAACCTGAGTAAATAGATAAATCTGTGCTGGGACTCGCATACCAACAAGATTACATTATATCAGGCCAAAAAGAAAAGTGCATTTCAAAGTCAAAGGTCCAACGTTTCTGAGCTTCAGATTCTCCATTTAAAATCCATAGACTTCTAATTTAATTTGGAAATGTCAGTCTGAATCACGCTGGCTGAACTTGCCAGGCAGACACTTATGTAAGTGTGAAGAGAGAGACAGTATCTTAGATATATGGGATTCAATACAGACTAACTAGACAGGTATATTTAATGGGATTGTAACTAACAAATAGGGTGAGGAATTTAACTAGGAAGCATTGTACCCTATAGAGAAAGATTTGGTATTCTGTTCGTGGGAAATATGGCAGTTAAAGCATCTGCTAGCTGGAATTTTCTAGTGATTTTCAAGGACAGTTCTGTGTAAAGCCATCTGCAGGAATCCAGTCTGGTACCACAGAAAACTGGCAACAGCTACATATGGAAAGGAAGTCCTTGCAATGTAGATGAGGGAAGGGTATCCCTGCTCCCTCCCACCACCTCGATTTCAGGCTGGAGCTGTGGGTCAGCTGTGGGAGCTGTGATCCCTTACACTGCCAATTTCAGTTACAAATGGAAGAAGTATCTCAGGAAGATCAAATGTTTACCTGAGCTATGAAACAACACATCTCTGCATTGCTCAGAGGAACAACTGCAAGTACCTAGTAATTTCTGAAATTTCCCCAATGACTACAGTCAACACTGAAGAAACCAGCTTTGTATTTGCTGCCCATTATCGGTATCCTTCATTTCACCACATATTCCCCTTCTAGATATTTTGCAAAACAAAAAGAAGAAAAAAAAATTCATATTAAAAACCACAAGGGTCAGAGATGAAAAAGGCTGACAGTCTTCCCAAAATGGGAATATTTTACATATGACATCAATGGAGGTTTTACAAATATCAGTCTAGTAATCAAACCATGTGTAACAAATATCTGACACATTTTAAAGAAGTTTTCCAATACTCAAAAAAAGCCTAAATTAATAGATCAAAAATGTAACTTATGCTGAATACCCCAGAACATTACTTTTCCCCTTTACAGTCTATTGCTGTTTATGTCACAGTATATACAAGGTCCTTTATCAGCTTCCCTAAATACCTATTTTTGAAGTCTGCAATAGCAAATAAAGAATGGAAGAATGGAATATCTTAAAGATTAATAGGATTTTGTGGTGACCTTTAACTGCTCTTATTTTCTACACTGCACCTCCTTCATGCATTTGCATTGATCAGGATGGACGGAAAGGATGCCTTGAAATTACTGCTATCAGGCTGACTGGCTTTTATTCACTTTGCTCTCACTACACATGGGTATAAATTAACTCAGAGGTGACAACTAGGAGAACTTCAGCCCTATTGTTCTAGTTTCACAATCATTACTTTGATTATTTTTCTAAATTTAGGTAATGTGATAGAGTAGCACATCATTATACAGTTCCTCAATAAAATAATGGAAGTTTCATATATGCAAGGGGTTTGAAAGAAAAAATACATCTCAAAGTGCATGATACATTGAGCTGCAGAGATGTGCAGGAATAAATTCAAAGGGATTGAAGCGCCATGGCTTTGCTCTCTTTCAGATTGTGTTGGTCTTGCCTGGATTATGCATAGTATAAGCACTATGGAGTGAGCAAAGTGAATGAACGGGTGCATAGACCGAAGGAGACCTGGTCTAGATTCATGTTACGTTGAACAGAGAGATAAAGAGGTATCAGCAATGGTCTGCCTTCCGTAAACAGTCGTAGAAAAATACTCCACACTGAAAAAGGGAGCAGATATGTATTTTTTTAACATGGCTCACATATTTATATTTGTGCAGTTTACACAGTTTTCATGCTTTGGTCTGAACCAAACGTTTCGGTCAAGGAGACATGACATAAAATACCAGGTGATACTATATTTATTTTTAATACGTAGCTATTGAAGCAAGACATACAGAACAGAAATCTGATACTCAGAAATGGCATGAGGGCATACAAACTTTTCTGTTCCAGCTGTTTGCAAATGGCTTGGTGTGTTTGTTCAAAAACTTGATACACAAAAGCACTGCACCTACAAAATGAGAGGCTAGGTCAGAGCATTAAAAAAAATAGTTATCACAAAGTGTTTACACACGTTCTGATATCTTCTGTACTATAACAAAAACAAGAACAGTATCAGTGTACATATGTTTCTTTTAAGTACTTCTTTTATTTATAGTCCTCATGAGGAATTGCCTTGATAAAAGAATTTGCACACAGACTTTATCATTTTGACTTTCTATCCAGGCAAAGCATTTCTGGAAGCATTTCATTACTTCAGGATCTATTAGAATCATTGTTATAACTCTCTTTCCTCCAAGTTCCCTGACAGTATGCTGCTGTGGTTTTGGTGACACATTAATTGCTTTTTCTCTGTGATTTCCTTCTGGTGAAGTAGCCGCACTGTTCACTGGTCTGCTGCCATTTCAGGGGTGCCAAGACCTTGATCCTCACCTGGGGTGCCTGGCTCCTCCTCAGCCACTAGCTAAAACTGGCTGGTCCTTAGGGTGTTTCACATCCCAGTTCCTCTAGAATCAGACTTTCTTAACTCTTCTTCAACTGTGCAATGCTAGGATTTTTTTAAAATTGCTTTTATTAAGGCAGGGAAACAAACATCAACCATAACACAATATGTTTTAGGTCCAGCTGATCCAGCAGCTTGAATTAATCAACTGCGAATGCTGGTCCTCAGTAACTATATTCAAACGCTTTCTATCTTGCATTTGCATTAGCTATTTGCCTTTTGCCACCCATTCTCTAACTAGGCAATACTCCATTTATATCTCCAGTCCACTTATGATTAATGGCTCACATTTCGTTCATGCATTAGATCACAGAGCTTCAGACATCATACTTTGATGTTTGCTTTCCTGCACGTCTTCCTTACATGCTGTTAAAATTTTTTTTACTCTAGCTGATCAAAACATAGAAGACACTAACATCACAAATTTCTATAAACAGTGGAGTAAAAATGTTCTGAAACAGCAGACACTTTCATATGCTTTGAATTGGACACAAGGAAAAAGGACGCACCTAAAACCATTAGGTTCTTTAAAAATCGTAATTACTATCTGTAGCCATGAGGTTAAACTGAAAATGATCAAGAAAGAAGGCCAGAGGCAGTGAACAAAACCCAAAGAGAAGAACCTCACACAGTCTTAATTAAAGGAAACTTTTATGTTGGTTGTCTAAGGAAATAAAGGCAGTGTGCTTACTGTGCTTACTGCCTCCACAGTCTCCTTTGACAAAATACCAAAAAATATTCAATCTGCAACTAGGGAAAAAAATTGCTGAAATTTGAAAAGGTCTCAAAGATAATAAGTACATTTGTTCAAATTTGTGAAGGTCAGTAGTTGACTAGAGGAAGTAGACCAACATAAATAGCCACACTGGGAGAGAGGCAGGTAAAATAACAAGCAGTGGCAACCCAGTGCACAGGCAGTGCAGCCCTGGACCAGCCACAAAACCTGGCACCTCTGTCCTGGGCAGGTACAATCAGGTACTCAAGAAAGGTGATTTTCAGAGGTGGAGGGTGGAGCGATCATTATGCAGACTGATTATATGTGCCTGATTTTACCAGGGTTGGGTAAGAAAGTGGGGTCCTCATGGAACCACTAATTTTCTCATGTGTGTAAATCACGTGTTAATCATGATTATTAATTGTAACTCACAAGGTGATTCTTGAAACTCAATTAGCAATGAATGGATGAAGGAACAGGAAGAATACATGGATGAGTTGCTGTGCTGTCATATTGTAAATAAAGCATGCAGTAAATCAACACCAGCTTCACTAAATTAAGATAACTCAATTAAGGGAAAATTTCTAAATAGCAGTTAGTTGTATGTTTAAAGAATATCTGCATATTCATGATGATGGCTTTTATACAAAGTGTCCTCATTTTCAAATTATCTGTACAAGCTTGTTGTGTAAGTACATCTTAATTTCATGGCATAGCCTTTTATTTTTATTCTAGAGGACATTTTCTAGATAACTATAGCATGTGCTTGTTTTTATAGCATATGCTTGGTTTTGTTTCCCTTTTTCTTGACAAGAGCTTCTAAAAAGACTCTTTTTCATCATCGCTGCACTTTTTCTTGAGCTGCAAACCATAAGTCCCCAATAAATTACCCCAAACCAGCTCAATTGATTTGACAGCTGCTGTCACTACAGTAATAGGCAGCTATTGATTTCCATATCCTTATTTAAATTCAACAGACACTTGCTAGTTCTGCATATAAACATCTTAATTACTATTGTGTTTCTGATTTCTCAATGGTATCTGCACTTAGTTTGGCTTCTTTGCCTTGTGCTCACATCTCAGAAAACTGGCTTTTTCAAATCTGTTATTAGATCTCTTGGCCTAACTGAACATCTTATGTCCTAGCTGGCTTTTCTTTTTCTCTAAGTTCCAACCACTGTCAAGAGAGGAAGAAAATCTGCACTTCATTCTTCTTACTCTCCTTTACCAGAAAATGTAGTGGATGCCACTGACATAATTTACACACTTTCAACCCATTTTCTAGATCATCCTAAAATTTGAATCATGCAGCCTAAATTTTGCATGAAAAATCTTTCCTAGTTGCTTTAATTTTGTGGGTACATGTAAATAGACTGATGACACATGTATAGAACCTGATCCCAAAGAGTATTTGGACATATGCTTAACTCTACTCTCATTTAACTAAGCTCTTAAGTTTATGTCCTCAGTTTTCTTTTTAGAAATTGAGGAGGAAGGTAAGGAGAGGAATTTAGGGGTATGTGGTGAGACTGCCTTCAGCTTCAGTTGTCTAGTTCGTTTTTAATTTTGTTTATTCATTTCTAATGCAGCAAAAGCCTCATGAATAAATAAAGAAATAAATAAGGCCTGCCTAGTAAACTTTCAAGGGATCTACTGTTCTATGAAGGGAGCACCACACGTGTTTCCCTTGCATCACAGTGATGCTTTCCATCCATATATATACATCCTGGCCTATTCATTGCTGCAAGGAATACCTGGTGCTGCAAGACCAGAACTCATATTGGCTCCTAGAGGTTGCACAGTAGATATGAGAGTGTGGAAGAGCTCTAACAGGCATTAGAAAAGAGTCTCTTAACCTTTCATGGTTGTAAATTATACTTTCTAGGATGCTGAGATTAAATTGTCTTATCTCTTTGCCCATTTTATCCGTCTTGGTTAGAGATGTGAAATGTGGGTGAGAGGAAGCTGTTATTCAGTTTGATGCTATTTTTAATTTTATAGTGTAGATAATGTATTCAGAAACCTTTTCTTTGAAGGCAATCTGCATTTGATGTGTTAAAGCGTATCACATCTTTATATAGTTTATGAGATAATTCTGATTAGATGAAGTTCTTACTCTGTGGATGAAAGCATACAATACCGACAAGAATTATCGTAATTATATATTAGAAGATGGCTGTTCAGGAGAAAGGTATTTGTTTAGTGTATTGTGCTTTAGGGCTATGAGACAGGGAAGCATCTGCATTTGAAGAACAAACAAAGACCACTTTAGAACAGATTGTCCTTTATGTTACTTTACCTTACACGTATCTTAAGGATCACTCAACTTGAAGCTATTTTGCTCCAAACAACATTAACTTCAGGAGAATCTCACAGAAATCCAAGGCACAAATGGGAAGAATCAGCTTGGCTCCTCAGAGAACCACCCTGCCTGTGCAGAAGCAGATGCAGGGAGTGTGTATTGCCTGGGAAAGGTGGCACCAAAAAGTCAAGCCACACCAAACTCTCATCAGGCAAACCAAACCCAAGCCTGAACAATTTCAGCTGGGCCCAAACAGGCAGAAGTGGAAAACACAACTGCCCAGGCAAAACCCTCTTATGGAAGCTCTTGAGTTGCAAGAAAACGGGACAAAAAAATCTGTGAGGGCTTGTTTGGCGTGGACGCTACCCCCTTTCTCCTTTCTTGAACAATGGTGTTTATTTGGCTTAAGAACATGGAGCAAAATTTTGAAACAACACCGGCAGCAACAGATAATTCTTCTGGAGTTACCTGGGTAGCAAAGGAAAACAAAACTCGGCATCCAGGGTTTTATCACTTTTGGTGGATAACTTACAAGTTAGTGGCTGGTTCTCTGAAAATAACTTGGCCTTGTGTTACCAGCAATGTCTGTCTTTAGGTCTTCTGACACCATGCTTATTAACAATGCACTGACCTGCATGTGGAGCTGGACCAACCCTGGGGCATCAGTGAGCACAGGAAGGTTGCCCAACCCTCCTCTCTTTGTAGGACCCCAGCAGCAGCAGCTGTGCACATCACTGCCACATTTCTAGCATATGGGTTAAAACTGGATATTGTGCGGATTTCCCACTAGGTTAGTCTTTTCCAGGCTTCCTGACAAATGTTGTTTCTAGTTACAGGTGAAAGTAAAAACCATTTTTGGCCTGTGGTAGAAGTATCTTCATTGCTCTCCTTGAGGACCAGATGTCGTAGGGCTCCCTGGGGGCTTTTGGCAGCAGAGGATCCCTACGGGGGTCCACAGGGCCCATCCCAGCCCCCAACCTGAGAGCCCTGGGGGGGTGGCCAGGCAGGGGCAGTCATGGCTGGTGGTGCCCCCTGGGGCCTAACAGAAATACACTGACTTATGTTTCGGTCAGGGGCTGTTGCAATTGGTGATAAGCCATAAACAAGATGCTTATCAAGCCAGAAGATAAGCACCTGTTGTTTTGCTGGTATCCCTACACACAACATCATAGTATTGTTATTTACATCCTATAATATCTTAATCATTTATCACTTCCCATCTGTGCTGCAGACCCCAGTCTACATCTATTAGGAACATCTGCAGGTTCATAAGCATCCCAGGAGATTATTTTTTTGCAACATTCTTGTATTCTGTTCCTATTGCCTAGAGAAACAAACTGCGAATAGTGAAAAGTAATACTTGGCTGGAAAAAAAGGAAAATACTTATTTTGCTCTGACCCCATTACTTTCTCTCACAATCATTTTTCAAATAAAAGCTGTTTTCCTATTTCTTTGCACCTCCCAATTACCTCCTCAATTAGAAAGATTTATTTTTGCTCAAGCAGGGTTGTGAGATTTAATATTTCATTGTATTATTGTGTGACAAGGTGGGGTTTTTTTCACCTGAGACTGTGTTCAGTGATGCACAGTAATTTCTGCTGAATCATTTCCCCAGCCAAAGAAGGTGTGTGCTACCAGCCCCAGCTAAGAAGCATGAACAGTCCTGTCATACACAGATGGGACACCCTGTAGGAAAATGCCTTAGAACAAAACAAGTCAAAAAGAAAACCCCTTGGAGCACTGAAAGCAGAAAGGAGATCAGGTTGAAGCATGGTTTATTATTGAAATTTGTGTAAAAACTTTGTAGTGCTACATAGTAGATTATGCATCTACCCTACCGAAAATACAGTAGACATTTAATTATTTTTTAAGGGTTTTGTGTTTTGGGTTTTTTTTTTTTTACAGCTAGAACACAATACATGCAGCTGGGTTTGGCTGGATGGGAAAAGGAAAATTAGACACTAATGAAAAGAGGATGTCTTTTCATATTAGAGATGAAAGAAAAATATTACAATTCAAATACAAGTGTCTGTAATTGGAAAAGGTGATTATGTATAGAAGTGCCCAAGTAAAGTACTTAAATTTCTTGCACCACCTATGTTGGTTATAAATCACAAACTAGAGATGCTCATTTACTCAGTTCCATCAGTCCCTACTAGGTTTGGCTCCCTATGGTACCATGTAGAAAACCAAAACCAAACACACATTTAGGGCCCCAAACCAACTTTTCATAGCTCATTGATAGCTGCATTTCTAAGTTTAAAGCCAAAGACATGCAAAAACATAGTTCGATTAATAAAAGTGTAGGTGTATGTGTTATTTGAAGTACAATGACATTTATATCCAGAGAAAACATTCTTTCTCATTAGTTAAGATTGCTGCCTTATCAAGTTAATATCCCAGGCCAAAGTAAAAACTCAGCTCAGGGATGCTTCCAGCTCCTCTCTGCTAGAGATTTGCTCCACAGATCCACAGTGCCCCAGACGGCTGCGGGTCTTAAGGCTTCTGGTCTCTTAAGATTTTTCCCTGAACAGCAGCATCAGCCTTCTACTACCAGAGGCAGACCTCTCCTCTTCCAGATTTACTGTGCCTTTCAGATAAAAGCTAAAAGAGACCAGATCCCACCGCATTAGCAGCACAAAGCAGCCAGTTCTGCTGCCCAGCTGAGAACTGCCTCGCTGTGATTCCCTTGTGGCGTAGTGCTGCACAGCATCCAGCCACTGCAGTGAGACACAAATACCACATATTCTGGTCTTCTAGCAGAAAAGTTGTTTGGCACTAACAAGGGCCAGGTAACATGTAACTACCCTGAAGCACCGGGTAGTTTGCTGATGGTTTGCGACATCTCCTCGGCTGTTCCATGCCTTGTGCAGTCCGTGATTCAGCGCTGCCCCTTGGTTCCCTCAACTCCAGACCAAAACAAATGCTGGGTGGTGAGGAGGGAACATCCCACCTCCTGTGAAACCCCGTGCTTTGTCTGAGCTGGTGTAATAATCCCGGTGGGCTCGAAGGTGAATTTTCACAGATAAATAAATGTAACACTCCTCTAAAAAGAATGAGTAATAATCTTCTGTCATGAAGCTAGATGAATCTTTATGAAATATTTCTAACATCAAACCCTGTTAAACCTCAAGGAAACATCTTTGGAAGCAGATTTCCACCTGTGTTAAATAAATACATTGGCTTGTGGCTTGAGTACTGCAGATATTTCTGTACTGGTCATTTTATAAATCAAAGAAGTAACATCCTGATCCCTGATGAAGTTCATGTTTTCTTTGACAGAAAATACAAAGACTGCTTCTTACTTCTTCATAAGGAAAGTGTCCAAAAGAAAATTATCCCAGAAAACCACATATTTTTGTTTCAATTTCACTTTGAATTGCTTGTTTATCCATAGTGCAACCACAGAGAAGAATTTTGCTCACAGGAGTTTTGATTGGCTTAATTTTTATATTAGAGAGTCAGCTATGAATTCAAATTTTCTCTTGCCGGAATGTGAAAATATAGATTTTTCACCACTAAGAAAGGTATCTGTAATAGATAATCTCTGAAATATTTCTCTGTTGTGTCCTTCAGCTCTCCTACAAACCACTGTGCCATGTATTGAGTTATAAACATCTATATTTTAAGCCTAAATTTCCAAACGCTTTTATTGTTTTTTTGGTGTTTGTGGGCTTTTTTGTGGGTTTTTTTGGTAGGGTTTTGGTGGGTTTTTTTGTTATAAATATTTTATTTACTTAATTCCAGTTTTATTAGAGGGCTTGCTTTTTCTCAGGAACAGCAAAATTTTTCTTTAGACAGTTTTCTTATACAAAACCCCAAAATTGATAAAAGCAATACCAAAGCTATGAAAGCACCTTATTTAGGTATTTAAATAACTTCACGAACTGGATTCCAAATCCTACATAGTAACTCTAGATGATGGCCTAGATGCAATGACATGGTTATTTTTTTTCCCTGCTCTATATTTAGGTAGTCTTTTTAACCGTCCTTTTCTCTTGGAAAAAGAGAGATGGGCTTAGCTCCCACCAGTGACTGATGAGATGCTACCGTCAGTCCCGAGGTCAGGTGCATCACCTGGTTTTCACAAAACCAGCATGTAGCTCAGCTGAGCAGCAGATGGACAAGAGTGTCTAAGAATTGTGCATACATGTGAGCTGAGCCAGATGGCCTGAAGAGTGTTATTCCATGGGGTGCAGCTAGATTCCTCCAGGAGATGCTGTGCTAAGAGCTAGAAGGGCATGAGTGATACATTGAACATTGTTATTTTGCAGGAACAGAACTGAAACCCTGAAGAAGCGAAAAAAGACTGGCTTGCCATCCCGTGGCTCCATGGTATTGCTCCCTGCATGCCAAGGAGCTAGCCTACTGACTTACATGGTTGCTTTTGGCACACAAAAGTACTATGTTCTTTGTAGCTCTCTAAAAATATTTACATCTCCTACTCTTTTGCCTGAAGCAATATCATGCACTGTGGATGGTAGCAATTATATGATAACACTTTTAAATCCCCCTATGATAGCTACATCACTTTAAAACACCAAACACTAAGGAAGTTGGGTAGAGCTGAACCTATGAACGTAATTTCCTCCCAGGACACAGGATACTGACCATGAATTCATTCATCTGGAATAGACTGGAGCCATACCATGGGGTCCATCTTTTCATATCTATCATATGGTGATTTTTATCTCTAGAAGACAAAAGATTTTTCCTACTAGTTAACTAAACAATTAACACAGTGAGTGGTTTTCTAACTAGTTTGCTGAGGCACATAGATGCTTAATTAGCTTGTCAGTACAACATTCAATCATCGTAGTGCAGGCAATATAGTCTATCTGCCCTCTGTTGCTGCAACCATTCACATTTTCTGTCAACAGAAAAAATCTGGAGACAAATACAATTTTGACTTTCTTTGGAAAACGTCTTCTTGCCTTTGCAACTAAAATACTGGTAGAAAGGACTCTAAAATATTACATCAACTAACACACCATTTTCTCCGACCTCTCTCAGAAAATAGACCCTTTGTAAAGTAGCATGTCTCCTGCTTTTATTTGCTTACTATTTCTGGGATTTAAGAGTTGCTACTGAGAGCAAAGGGGAATTTTTATCCATAGGCAAGGGAGGCTATGTTCTCAAGTGTGATCAAGAAAATCACATGGTCTCATTTATATCATATTCTATTCTCTTTATACTGTTCCTTTCTATTTTGTTAAATGAATCGGCAATTATCTTCTTTCATGCATTCAAGTTCTTTAGAACAGGAGGGAAATTACTAGGTACTAATCACAAGGATCCTTAGCCATTAGCTGCTGAATAGAAACGGGTATTCTTCCACCTGCTCTTGACCCTTATTTAAAAAAAACCAGCTTGTTTATCCTGAGAACTAAAGAAGATATTTCCTACAGAATGGGGGGGAGAGAAAGAGAGGCTCAGACAGAAGTTATTATGCAGAACAGGCACTTTCTTTGTGCTATTTTCCCCTGTTCTGAAAGCAGAAAGGTTTCTTTCTTGCTTACTAATTTTTATGACATCCAGATAAGAAAATAAAGTTCACTTTCACAAGTGCTTTACATTAAAAGTTTAAAAAACCACCATTACTACCAAGGAAAGCACAAATCCAACCCCCGACAGGAAATAATCGAGTAGAAGACATGCACACCATAGAAACACAAAAGTTAACTAAAAGACAAGGACTTCACAGCCCTTAGCCTGTGAACAGAGCTCACTGAAGTATGGATTCTTGTCCGCTCTTTCTATATGGATTCTTGAAATGTATGTTGTTGGAACAGTTTCTAATAATGGGTGAGGGATTTGACTACCATCTGTTGTGTGTTTTTCTTTTATTTGTTTCCTGCAGGAGACCATGCAATGTAATGTTTTGGTTCAGTCACTTTTGTCTGTTCTTTTTTGTGCTGCTGTGTATTTGTTGGAGAAGTCTGAGTCAAATAAGTGCTCTTTGGGCTTTTAGTGGGAAAGGGGTAAAGTTTTGATGGTCACCAGTTCCTGGGGAAGCTAAGGTAAGGGCTAGGTATGATAGTTATTGCTAGAACATTACATCTGTAATATGTTTTTCAGTTTGAAGAAAATGAGGAAAATTTCTCAAAATGATTCATCAGCTATTGGATTCAGAAGTGGATGGAGCCTGTGCAAAAGTTTAGTGCTTATTCAGAATATTCACTCTCACAAGGAGCTTTTGAGGGGCTCACAATTCTGAACTGGAAACCTGCAAGTTGTTGCCAGGGTAGATCAATCACATTTAAAGAGGATTTACAGATTTATAATGAAGTAGGATATTACAATGTTTCTTGCTAGCTTTATTGTTAGTTATAGACTCCAGGACATTGATAATGCTGCTTCTCATTACTAACCTTAGGATCAGATTTGACAACAATTATGGATCCTTACAGAAATCCTTTTAGGCTACATCTGTGTAGCCTTTATCAGGCATGCCACTGGATATAGGCTAGTTCCTGGGCAAGTGGCACAGCCTATATGGTATCTAAGACCTTCTGGAAGGAGCTGTGCCCAGTCTGCATTTAAGCAGGACTGACCTTCAGCGTTACAAGAATCCGGAAACTTTTTGTGTTTCTCTCTGTTTCACTCATCTCTGTGACGACCCTTCCATATCCTTTATAATGCACAGGCCTGACATACCACTTGAGTCTCTTGTTGCAATAACTGGACAGTCATGTAATGCTGGTGCTAGTATTTCTGGGGAAGCTTACCACCAGAGGCCTGCCTTCAGAGCCATCCAAATCCAAAATAAAAAGGCAGGTGACCTGCAATGGACTAGGTGAAATCGATATTCCCTGTATTCCCAAGTACTCTTGGTTAAAGACTACAGGCAAGGGGCACTGTTCCACCTGGCGGACTTCCCTTTTCTTCCTCATTTCCCGTTGCTGGTAGAGCTGAGACTTCATCAAGTGGAGGAGAATGAGCTGCAGTCACTGGTGGGACTCCATCTTTCTCACAGCATCAGGTTGTCAACAGCAGGTGCAGGACACTTGCATGAGAAGTCCCACATTTGAGGTTCCATGTGGGAGGAAACCATGCTGCCACAGACTGACAGCATACCACTTTTATCATCCCCTCACCTCAGTAACCATGATGGGAGTTGCTGTCCTCTGGCTGCCCTGACTCCTGTCATCAAGAGAGCCAGTTCAGGATGGGAAAATCTGACGTTCACATCTTGCAATGTGAACCTGGGTATCATTCCTTCAAAGGGAGCTGCCTGCCCAGGCATACGGCTGCATGCCAGTAGGTGGGAGTGAAATATGGTAGCTTCATAAATTCCTAAAGAATCACATAACTTCAGCTGCTCACTCTCTTACTGATTGAGTCAACAGCTAAATCCCAAAAGGCACATCCAGAAATAAAAGGCCTCCATCAAAGAAGAAAAAAAAAAAAAAAAACCAACAAAAAAAGGGATCTTTTAACAAGACCTTCTTGTTAGGAGGAAGACAGAAAGCCTCCCAAGGCAACTCTAAGCCACTGGCTTGGTAGGACAGGCTGTAAGGCACAGACCTGCTGTGCCAGGAGGCAGCACACCCAGAGACACAGGTCACTGAGGGTGGGATCATAGCATGGGGACCCATGGTGAGTTGCCCCCAGGGTGATCCAGGTCTGGCCTTAAGTTTTTAAACTAATAGGACCTTCTTCTTAACTTTGAGCAAAATTATCTCTTTTGTCACCTGCACAGCAGTTTTGTCATACAGTTGCCAGCAACCTAGCTAGCAGTAAAGCTGTGCTTACAGCACAGCATTCTCTGAGCACCACCAGCCCTTGGCTGTCCCTGCTCAGGGAGATCCCCACAGCCTGGGACTCCATGTCAGCCCCTGGGGCCATCAGCCCCTGTCCCAGCAACAGCACAGCAGGGCTGGGCTGAGCTCCCCACAGCCCTGCCTGGCCACAGGCCCTGCCAAGCCAGGCCCACCCATGGGCCCAGGACACTCCCCATGAAAGAGGTTTGCTCAGTCATCCTTCCCTCAGTTGCTATTGTTCTAGATAGCAAGGTACACCAGAGTGTCCTCCCTTTTATCTCCATTCTGTGGTAATTTACTGTTGTAATATAGGACTGAGTGATGACTTTTACGTTAATTTTCATATAGGAATGCCCAATGCTCACGTGGCAAACTAAACATTGTGAATTAAAATAGCCAAACCGCCATGGCATAATGGCAAACACCCTCAGGGCTCCCTTTGCTATTGCATACAACTGTTTTGAGCAGCTCCACTGAAACCATAAGGGCCTCACCCTTCCAAAAATGCTAAAAAAGGTAGAGAATCAGACATAGAACGGTAATTACTACATTTGTAAAGACTAACAAATAAGCTCTAAGAAAAAAAAAAACCTTCTTTTTGTAAATGGCTTTCCCATTTGTTTATTTACAGTTGTTATGAGTCCTCCAGGGTGGATCTGTGTATTTCACAACAATATAAATGTTTTTGCAGTTTTTATTGAAGTTATATTTGTAATTAAAAACTCATTGGACCTTTTTGCAGTTCTAATCGCCCAAAAATCCACTCGTTATGTAACTAATGGCTTGATTTGACAGACCTTCGTGTGCCTTCCCTTTTTCCTCAACCGTGTTTCCCCTCATGGATGGCACCAAGGTCTCCATCATCACCGCTACTTTGAGGAATAATTTCTCAGCGTCACCTTCTTCCGTGCGTGACTGGCCACAGCAACCAGACGGCATATCCACTGCTCTGCCAGTTTCTAAACCCGACAGACTTCCTGAGTATTCCACCTTAAAGTCACTCAGATTAAAAGGTTTTCACTAGTTTTCCCCCAAGCGGCGTTTTTTTTCCACAGCCCTCAGACAAACCTATTGTAGCGATCTGAAGCATCTCACAAACCCCATGTGGGGCTTTAATCTCCCCTCCAGCATTGTTCCTCACAGGCGTTAACATAACCCATTGCCCTTCCCAGCCCCACCACGGCAGAAGGCTTTGCCGACGGATAACGGACGTGCCGCCCGACCAGGACACCCGCGGACACAGGAACCCCAAAACCTCCCGACTCCCCCAGCCGCTTGCGCACGCCGCCAATGACGCCACAGCCTCGCTCTCGACCCTCCCCAGCCACGCCCCACTGAGGGCGAACAGCGATTTCCCCACCCCTTTGCCGTAAGGACAAGGTCTGCGCCTGCGCTATCCCTCGCCCTTCCGTTGTTTTTTCCGCTGGCGCGAAGGGGGACGGGGAGACCTGTCACCTCTCTCAGATCCCATTGGTCGCTGGCTGGGGCGGGGTGGGTGCGTGCGCATCCTCGTGCCCGCCCACCCCACCCCCCGCCCCCTGCCAGGCGGTCCTGCCTACTTCGCCAGCGGATCAGGGGTCTCGCGTTCGCCCCGCCCTCTGCCGCTGCGCGGGGGGGCTCTGCCCCGACCCGACCGGGGAAGGAGCAGCCGCGTTACCCCTTCGGTACGTTGATGGCGGTTGGCTCCCCTTTCTCCTCCCCTCCCCGCTGCGGCCCCGAGGCCGCAGCGGGGGGCCGCACCTCGGGCTCGAGAGAGCGGTGGCCGGTCCTGCTGCCTGCTCACCCTGAGCGCCTGGCGACCTACTGGCCGTGGCGCGGCGGCCTGGCCGCTGCCGGCTGCGGAGTGGCGGTGCGGCCGCGGCGGGGCTGGGCGGCCTGGGGCCCTGTGCGAGTGTCCCCGGGGAGCGGTGGGTGCCCCAGGCTCGGTTCTCGCATGGCCTCACGGGCCGCGTAGTAACTGCCGGGGTGGCGGCGGTGGGCAGGCTGACCGCAGCCCGCTTGACGTGTCCGGTTGCTGAGGAGTACCGCAGCCGCTGCTGGCGGCTCCTTTCCGATTTTAGAGTAAGTTTCCTCGTTAGGGAGCAGGGGACCTTGCCCGCCTCCTGGCGAGGGAGCGGGGAGTGGCCGCGGCCCCGGGTCACGGCCTCGGGCTGCTCGCAGCAGGCTTTGTGCCTGGCTGGGGAGCGGCTGCTGCACAGGCCCCGGGGCAGCACTCACGTCGGTGCGCTGTGACCTTCCCGGACCAACACCGGAGCTTCTGCGGGCAGGTTTGGTGCTTCACGTTGTAGACACGATCATCTCCTGATCATAGGAGTTTTAAACAGATCTGCTCAGACAGAGCGATTCTCTGTAGTTTATACATCGGAGTGTGGTGCTGAAGTTGCACATGTAGACTCTGGTGATGCAGGAGTCATTCGTTCTTTAAGTGCGATGTTATGTGTGCTCGTGGTTGGGATTTCCTTGGTTTATTGTCAGCACTCTGTGCATGAGTGTTGTTTTGAAAACTCACGTGTTTCCATAATTCTGTTGTGTTTGGAATTCAAGAGCAACAAGACTTGTATATTTCCGAGTATTTCTTTAGACTTTCATGAACTATAACATTTAAGGTTTATTTGGGGTTGTTTTGGTTTCGTTTTTGTTGTTGATTTTTTTTAATTGTTTGTTGTTGTGTGGGCTTTTTCGTTTTTGTTTGTTTGTTTTAAAAGGATCCTTTTAAAATTATTCAGAATTCTAGGAATTCTGCTTGGATCCAGCATGGATATCTAAATATTTTCCTATCTTTGACAAAGACAGTGCTCTAATTTGAGGTCAGAAATCTATTGCTGTGTTCAGGCTCCTTATAAAAACAGTATTTAAAAAAAATCTTGTTTGAGTATTTAATTATGAGCATGTGGATTTGAATATGTAGTTATTAGTTTCCCAGATGGGTCTAATATTCCATAATCATCTTCATGTGTATTGTTTAGCATGTGTGTTTTATTTTCTGGTGTCTTATCCACAAAATCTTGTTCACTGCCTCGGTTCAGTCAAGTAGTTGGATATGTGTCTTGACTTAGCTTTGCAGTTCGTCGAAATCAGTAGGACTGTGTATTTAGTTTGCTGATTGGTCCCACTGAAATGTGCAATAGAATAAGTAAGGGCTCCTCTGCAAGCAATTTGTATATCAAAGTCCCAGGATGCACAGTTCCCTGGGAAAATAAAGTATTCAATACTAGTAAAAGGTCATTAGGGACTTCTAAGGACTGAACTTGACAGCTTAGGCTCTAAACCATATTTATGTAATCAGAGCTTCAGACTAACCCTGTGTCAAGTTTGTTTAAAGTTTCACCTCAATGTAGGCTTTGACAGGAAGGAACAATTTTGCGTGTGTATTTTCCCCATACCTGCCCCAGGTCTCCTGTACCTCCTGCAGTTCTGTTTGTAGAGTTTCTTCTGCCATTTCCTTCCACCTCTGCCTTTGAGAGATTCCACTGCTTTTCATTTTATATCTGTCCCACAGAATTCCAAGTAACAGCTGTGAAATATAACATTCTGTTGATCTGTCTGTAGCTGTCTGGCAAAATGATAAGATATAGTACAAGACAAATGCTTTGTGTCTAGCTTTGTGTGATGGCACAAGGACAGGAGACTCTCTGTAAAACTAAGTCTCTTTTGAACAGTTAGATTTCTTAGTGCATTTGTCTGTGTCTAAATCATTTGCAAGTTTAGTAGCTACTGCACAGTGAAATTTAAATCTGGGAATTTGATTTTGTAGTACTTACGGCTGACTAATTTACTTCATCTTACAGAGGCTGAAAATATTGTTGACAAAACGACAAAATGAGTAGTCGTCGAAAACGCGCACCTCCATCAAAAGTAGATGAAGAGAAGAAGAAAAAGCTCAGCTGGAATATGCATGAAGACCGGAGAAATGAGGTGATAGCGTTAGATGATGAAGAGACTAATGAGGATCATGTTCCAGGTCCAAGCACTTCTTCTGCATCCGTCATTGTTATAAATGATGATAGCACTGATGAAGATCTCATTGAAAAAGAAGGCAGTGGCTCAAAATCTGTTAAGTTTTTGGCAGTTAATGATGAGGAAGACTCATATTCCATCTTGACTCCTGTGTCAGTACAGCTAAATATTATAGTCTTGCCATACCATGCAGATGGGTCCTGGAAAGCTCTGTTGGGAGAATTTGCTCTTCATCTTCCTTCTGAGCAAGTTTTAACTGATGAATTCCATGAAAGGAGTTTTACTTTGAGAGGAGACTCTGATGATCAGCTGCAGCTCTGTGTTCATGAAAGAAGTGAAGAAGAGTACAGTAATGAAACAAAAGAATACCTGGGAGCTTATGAGCAATGTATTTTGGTGAAATCAACTTTAGGTGGTGAAATATTGGAAGGCTTGAGATGGTTGCAAAAGAAAAAGATAATTGGACTTTATCAAAGACCTGGAGAGGCTCAAGCTTTAAAGGTATGGATTATATTTTTACAATGTGATGAAGATATATAGTTTCTACATGATTATGTAAATGTTTTCAGTGTGTTTTTTCTTAAAAAATTTTTTTTACTGTTGCACTGTTTGTCATGCATAACTCAAAGGAATCAAGGAAGCTTTTAGCTGCAATGTACTGTATCCTCTATATCAGACGTGTCCAACTCATTTTTACTGGGGCCACATCAGCTTCGTGATTGCCTTCGAAGAGTCAAATGTAATTTTAGGACTGTACAAATATGATTACTACATTTATACAGATGGTGATTTTAGTAGATACATTGCATCTGTCTGCATATGCTGACTTTCAAAGCACTGTTATTTTCATACTCTTCTCTTTATAAAATTCTTGTCATTCTAACAGTTAATTAAATGATTAACTGTATAACCATGTCACAGGTTGGAATTTACCTTCTGGAAGCTGGGCTAAGTAAACCAGAGTTTCTCAGTGATGGAGGTGGAAGACCCAAAAAAGCTAATCAGCTGATTCAAAAACTCATGGAAAAGTTCTATAGTTTTTTAATTCCAGGTAATGCAATTCGGTTGAATGTTGATGAATAATTTTTGTTATTTAAGTGTGTCCTTTTTCTAGTAGTTTTAAATGCAAGGGAAAATAAGTTATTCCTGCCTTTTAGAACAACTTTATTTTCAAGGTAATTCTCTCCATGTTATTTTCTAACTATTAATCATATACTAATTAGTTTATGGTCAAATCACAGGTGATAATATTCTTTCTCTACAGATGAGGCACTGAGGCACGTAGAAGTTTGCATCCTTACATTTTCACTGATTTGTGTGGGTTGTTTGAATAGATGTACAGTAGCTTGTCCAACCTACACAGGAACTGTTCAAAAGAACCAGGAATTAAATTTGGAAAGCTTTTGTTCCTAGTTTGGTGCCTAACACACAACTGTGGCAACAGAATTTCTGTTTGTTTTGTATGGTAAAGCCATTATTATGTGTACTACTACAAAATGTACCTTTCTGGCAATTTTAAGGATGCACCACTGCAAATTCAAAAATATGGATCACATCAACATTTTGGAATTGAAGAGGTGTTTGCCAGGTTATACTCAGCAGTGATACAGATTTTTAGGGTGATCAATGACCATTTTACGGTGTGATTGCTTAGGAAACTCTTAAAAACAGCCTTGGTCTTGTTCCTCACTGTAGGATTGATTAAAAATGTTAGTTGAAGTTTTGCCTCAGTAACAGTGACTGTAATATTCTGAGTTTCAGTGTTTTTGCAGAAGCAAAAGGAGCCTAATGTCCCCCTCCATAATTCTACTTAATATCAAAAGGCAGAATTGTATAAAAAAATTAGGGAATTTGCTAGAGAGAAGCTAAAAGGATGAGCTAGTGGAATAAAATCCGTACATCCATATGTGCTGCAAAGAATAAACATGCAACTGTCAGAAGATACTTGTGATATAACAAAAGAAGGGGCAATATAACTAAGTATGTGAGGAAGAGAAGATCTTGCACATAAGAAGTCATCCTGCAAAAAAACTGAAGTAGTCTGACTCAAGTGAATTTGACAACTTAGGTCTAAAAGCACAATGAAGTAGGTCTGAAAAGAAGTGTGAAGAATAAATGATTTGATATAGAAATGAATAGTAATGTTTTTAAATACATTATGAGAAATACATTATCATAAATGCATTAGAAGCAGAATATCTATCTGAGAATTCATAGACTTGAGATCACTAAGGCATATAAAGGAGTGCTCAAATAAAGTAATGCTATAGCAGCAAGCACAGCTTTCTTCTCTGTGTATCTGTTCATTGTGCAGGAGTTGGGGAAAGATGGTTTATGGACAAAATGAACAGTGTCCTATTTTGAGATCCAGAAGAATTTGCTGCTGCAACTTGGGGCGTTTGTCCTCAGTACACTAAAAGATAGACTTTTCTGGACTACATGGTTGAGTGTAGCTTACGGGTGAAGGGGCAATATAGCTTCTGAAAGGGAAGACATGTCCCTCAGAGTTACTGGAGCAAGAATGTGGACATGAGTGGTGGGGCTTTTGTGCCTTAACTTACCATTTCAGAAGCCATGCAACCAGCTCAGATTCATAAGTGATCTGTGTTTCCAGCTGGTGAACCTTCTGACTATTTTTCAGCATGTACATTTTGCTGTGGTGTAATAGAATAATATAGTCTTGATTCAATGCCAATTAATACCATGTAAATGACTAAGTAAAATAGAGGGTGTAGAGAATAGAAATAAACCGTTGTTAATGTGTATGAAGATCACCAGTCAAGTCCTACAAAAGCATGTACAGCTTAACGTGTTCCTAAGGGTTTGGGAAATACGGTGATTGGTGAGATAGTATCATCAACAAACTTGAAATGTATTATTTAGCTTAACAGAGATGATGAACAACTGCAAGATTGCAAGCAGACTAAGCAATGAAGTGGAGAATCAGTATAAATTCGGTATAGATAAAGTGAAGCAGAAGAAAAAAATCCTTACTTCATATTAGGAAAAAGTGATGACCTCTTGTGATAGCCTCTTTGCTAACTGTTGCAGCTGGGGTTATAGGTTGCATAGGTAGTCGTATAGCTCAGTAGATGCATCAACTTAGTTCTTGGTGTCAGGCAAACCAAATCGAAGGTAAAGAATTATCTTAGATCCAGCTAGCTGCTTTCTTAGTATGGAAAAAAAAACCTAGGCCATAAAAATAAAATAAAAAACCTAAAAAAATGGCTGTTTAATTGCTATTCATATATCTGTTCTAGTGAATGGTAAATGTTTCAGAGTTTGTTTTCCCATAGTGTCATGGAACTATATGACATACAGTAGCATGGCAATCACAGTTACTATACATCATTCTCCTTCAGTTTTCTTAATAATAAATTATTTGTACAAAGAAGAGTGGGTTTTTTTTGTCTCTGTAAGACATTTTTTTAATACCAAATGTAAAGCAACAAGTTTTCCATTAATCTAGAATAAAGGGGGAAAATATTACATTTTCATTGATGTAGATATATGGCAATATGGAAACTGCCCTACAGATAAAACTAAAAGATTCTACTGCTGATGCAATAGCAGAACTTAGTCATTGAAGAAATTTAGCACAACACTTGATTATAGAATCAGAGAAACTGCATTTTTAGATAGTACAATACCATCTATTTCTTGAAGGTAAAAATACTAAGACGAAGTTATGTAATTGAGTTACATTTTGAAATGGTTGAAAGCATAATTAAATATTCACTGTTTAATAAGTAACTAACTGAGAGATAAACTTACTTAGCCTCCTTTTAAAAATCCCTGTGGTGTGTAGAACCATTTCATCAGAAAAAAAAAAGTAAGTTTGAGAGAATGATCAAAACAAGAAAGGTACAGTGGTATGAAAAAACATTTTACTTTAAAGTATATTATAGTCTTAGCTGCCCTGTGAAATTCTGGGTAGACTTAGTTTATATAAAAGTCAAGTTATTATGCTCTGAAATGTAGTATTTGAAAACTATTATTTTAGCAATAAAATGATAGGTGTCATTATAGATCAACTTCATTGATCAAAGTTATGCTCTGCAGTGACTCTAATTTCCCTATTCTTTCCATGAAGTGAGGAATGTGTGTGAGAGAATCTCTTTGAATGGTTTCTGTAGCATATAAAGCTGCATGCTCTGCTTGGTGCTTTTCCTTTGGCTGGAACATTAATAGCCCCACATGTGCACTCTGGTTGCCTTCTTTAGATATACAGTTTTCATGAATTTACAGAAACTTAATGTTTTTCAGTATTTTCTTTCCCCTTGGAAGTACTGGAATTGTGCCATTGACTCAGAAGGGGAGGGCACTGATGGCTGCCATACATAGGCACATAATTTCCTGTTGTTTGTTTTGGAACCCATACTTCACCATTCATTTGAATGAAAGAAAGCTTTTGCTTTCCATGAAAGAGAGTCCTAATAGCAGCCCTCAAACCTTATTTTAAGATTAGGTTCTCTGGTGTTTGTGGCAGGTACATATCTCGTTAGCATGAGGCATCATAATGATCTTTTGATTTAACAGAGCATGCCATTATCTATTTTCTCTATTTATCAATATATTACACTTTAAAATTTTTCATTATGTTTTATTCTTTAGTGCTTAAGTTCAGTGTATGCCCTTGTATCCAAATTATGTGAAAAATATGTAAGCACAAGGCCTTTTTTTGCTATGATGCAAGTGGTGAGAATTTCATGGTGTCCTACTGCCACAATTTTCTTATCCAGATGGATAATTTGAAATGAATGTGAAAGCTCATTGAAGATAATCTCCCATTTTTTAAATTTATTTTATCAAGAAAGGCTTTATTTCATGAAAAATGTACAAATCCTTGACATCCCACAGTGTTTTCCCCTTTCCAAAATATTATGTTGGCATTTGAATCTGAAATGTGAGTTATTTATGGTTCTGTATTGGTTGGAAATGTTTAGTGGAAGGTCTTTATTAAATAAGCAAGGTCTCATTGTTCTATCCGTAAATTCTAAAGGAAGAGCTTTGCTGATTACATGTACCTCTGTGATTACATTAGCATGTTAATATTAACTTCTAGGAAAAGAGTGCTCAGTGCTTCCTACTGCCGCTGTTACAGCTGGGTCAGGTGCAGTCATGATATGTTTAAATGACATTTTGCTTTGCTTGCTTTTATAAATGTGTTGCTGCAAAATTTATGGAGATGTTGACCAAAGCTGATTGCTAATGCATGTTTTGAATGACTTGGTGTATGCAGATGAGCTGGAGGAAGATGAGGAAGAATCTGACATGGAATTAGAGCGACAAAATATTGAAGAGCTTTATGACTTTGTGAGGCACACCCATCAGCAGGATATCCAGTCACTGAGAGAGGATGTGCAGCACCCTGCGTTAATTCCTGTTCTGAGGCCCTACCAAAGTGAGGCTGTGAATTGGATGCTGCACCGAGAGAACCTCTCAAACACTCCAAGCAGTGGCAAGTATATGGGTGTGGAAAACTTGGGTAATCAAGGAAAGTGGGATTGTATTGTCAGCAGTAATGTTTTCTTGCTGTTTGATTAGAAGCTTTGTTAATTATTTCATTACTAGTTTTATAAAAGCTGTTGTTTGGGTAGTACGCTGAATGATTAACTAAACTTTGCTGAACAGCAGTTGATGTGTCTTGTTGGTCATGACGCACTGTGGAGATAGACGTCTACTTTTTGTCTCTAAATGTCACAATAAGGCTGAGCAATTCTAAGCAGTGTCCTGTTTATAGAGAAACCTCACAATGGTAACATGAACTCTTTCTCCGTAGAGAATGCACTGCATTTCTTATGGCGGGAGGTCATCACTTTGGATGGAGTTAAAATCTACTATAATCCATTTACTGGCTGGTATGTTTTTTTAGTTATCTATTTCTGAGAACACCTCAAGATTTTAGTTTGTGAAAACCTTCTTGGCAGCTTTTAGTGGAGGATATAAGATATTCCATAAATGTCATTTTTCAGTTGGCAATTAAAGAATTTGAGCCATGATATCTCTGATTCAAAAAAAGAAAGGCAAACTGGAGTATTTAATGCAGAGGTAAATATATAAATTTTGAGCTGAAGACTGATTTCTTAAAGCTTTTTTTAAATTTCAGTGCAAATTGTAGTTTTAAGATAACATTTTTTTAGTTAGAGCATTGACAGCTTTGACTTTGTTTTTAAAATCTAAAGGAGGCAGTATAATGCTTTTATTAATGCTGGGTATTGCATTACTAGTTCTGTTTCACTTCTCTCATTAATTAGGTTATAATAGAACCTTTTGATTGCTAGTTTGCTTTTAATTTTTTTCCCTATATAACTTTCAGATGTTTAACACAAATGAATATTAGTTTATTTCAGTTTTTTGGAGACTAATGTTATGATATGCTAAAGTTAGCAAGGCAAGGCTTGTTAGGAGGGGAGAAATGCAAAAACATCTGGCATATGTATTCATCTTGGGCAGGTTTGTACACTGGAAAAGCTTGCTAGCTTTTGTGAATCTGAGCTTATCTAATCAAACATATTGCTTCACCTTACAAGTTTTGCCTTGCTGAAGCTATACTGTGTATGTCCCTGAACTTCTGCTTCTCTGTCACATCATTCTGTAGTTACTGACTTTCATTTGGGAATGTACTTGAATTGCAGTATTATCCGTGAATATCCAATTGCTGGACCCCAGTGGCCTGGAGGTATTTTGGCAGATGAGATGGGTCTTGGAAAAACAGTTGAAGTGTTGGCCCTTATTCTGACTCATACACGACCAGACATGAAACAAGATGATCTGACGTTACCTGAGGTAAGAAAACCAGAATGAGATTTAGAAGGAAGAAAATGCTTATCAGAATTAATGGAAGTGCACTTCTCTTGAGTTTATTGCTTTCTGTTTTATAGAAGTCCAGATTTAAAGCTGAATTAAAATATAGTGAAAGATTTTGCTTTGTATGATGTGATACTTGGTGACATAAATAGTGGAATTGTTTGCATGAGAAGCAATTGATAGTTTGACATTAATGAAGGGTGTTAGGAGGCAACTGCTCTGTTAATAGGCTGTTGGTAGTTTACATGCACTCCAGGAGTGTATAAATGTGTAATGTACTCTATCATGTTGGAAATCGTTCTTCTTTTGACTTCATTGTGTTGATGAGTATCAAACATCCATTAGATATATATTCTGTGCTAAAATAAGGATGATTTAGACTTGGTGAATAAAGGTTTTTGCTCTCTCCCTCTATTGCATATAATAACCGAGCTTATTTATCAGCAGTTTTCCATGTTTTCACTTTCCTCATCACGCATCCTGTGAAAACTTACCACATTCACTAAAACCAAAAGTTCTCTCTAAAGGGAGAGAACTTTTATGTCTAGGTAAACTCTTACCACTTCTGTGAGTTCCATCCTTTTGATTTCATGGCAGCCACTTGCATTGTACATTTATTCATTATGGTCTCCTGTCTGCTTGTAATTTTATTGGTTGAAAACACTCAATTCTCAGAGAGTAACATTCTTCTTAATTGTATTGGGGGGTCAGTATTGAGGAGTGTGAAGATGGGGCATTAGCACTAAAGTATCTGGATGTTATTTGACAACAATAACTAGAGACTGTAGCTTTTGGAGAGCTGGAGTTGTGAAACTGTTACATGATAATAGTTAGGATATACATCTTAGCTAATATTTTTGAGATCTTTGGGAACAGAATTATATGATGTTCCCTGTAGTTAAAAGGCACTATCCACTCATCCAGAAGGTCCTTTGTCATCTGTATTTTTGTATCTCAGTTCTTGAGTATACATCTCCTTGAATTTAATCACTATTCCTGAATTACTAATAATAGAGTCAATTGGGGGTGGGAGGGAAATCCCTGTAAAGAGAAGCTTACTTGTTATACAACTAACTAGGGCTTTTTAATCTATATTGCTTACCTCCTTATGTGTTTCTAGCTATATATTAAGTATATATTTTCCTCTCCTGATCAGTAACCTAGATCACTTACAGCTATAGATTCTTGAAACTTAATTCTGAAGTAGTGGAGGGCGCAAGCAGCTTGCAGGGCTGTTCTCTCTGTTCTCAGTGTAGGGTGCTGAACACCATTTGCCAAGAAACTGAACTGAATGGGGCATCACTGTGCACACTAAAAATGAGCTGAGCAAATTAGTGAGATCAGAGCACACATCTATAGCAGCTCATGCTTATTTTCAACTGAAAAGATTAGTGAAGTTCAGAATTACTTTTGAAGAGACATGAGCTAATAACTATCTAATGTTGTATGCATTAGGGTAAGCTTGTGAACTTCTTTGTTCCACCTCAACCTTTGGAAGGAAATAAAAAGAAAAAAACAAAGGAGATGGAGCTTAAATTGAAGGAGAAAATACAATATCCCAGTAAGTATTTCTGACTTTTAAAAATACATTTTGGTTTTGGCATGTCTTATATTGGCCACTGACTAGGAGTTTACTTCTACAGAATGAAATTATTATTTTGCTGAGCGCTGTGGTGTAGGATTGCATGCCACAAAGATATGTTTCATATTTAAAAGTAAAGCTACCAACTCAGATTCCTCTACTATGAATCTTTATGTAACTAAAGCTCCTTGTAAGAGAGTTTATGCATTTAACTGAAATAGGCTGTCTTTTATAAGCTTCAATAAGCAAATTGACCAACTTATTTCTATTGATACTCAATATGGTCTTAAAATCACTGAAAACCAGCTATTTGTAGGGCTACCTCAAGTAAAGCATTGTCAAAACTGCTACCTTTTTTTTGCATTTTTACATGAGCATGGTGTTTAGAATTTCCTTCATATGAATTTTCTGAGGTAACTTTGATTTTATCTGAGCTGTAAGTTTTTTGCTTTGATTCTATGTATAGGCTTACGAGTGATGATATTAGCAGCTGTAAAGGAAATGAATGTGAAGAAAGGAGCATCTATTATTGCAATATTTAAGTACATCAGTGCTGTATATAGGTATGACATACAGAGAAATAGACGGCTTCTCAAAAGAACTCTAGAAAAACTAATTGCAGAACAAGTGGTAGAACAAGTGAAAGGACATGGTCTGGCTGGATCTTTCAAGCTGGGAAAGAATTACAAGGAACAGAAGAGGCGAGAAAGAACCAAAGAGCAGGTAAAACATGCTGCCGTATTACTTCAAAGAAAGTTGCCAAGGCAGATCTTATTTCTACCAATTGCATGCTACTCTCAGCTGTGTTGTCTGTGTGCACTGGGTCAATGACACTGGTTTATTGATAAAAATGAAGAAAACTGCAGCATTTGCTCTGACAGTCATGAACAAAGAAGCAGAAATCAGAGCTAGATCAAATTTGGGGCTAAAATATTAACTACATCTGTCATAAGTCTTTAAAAGTAGTGCTGCAGTGGGTGGCAGATATATTGTTCTTACTCAGAAGTTGCATTTTAAATGCTGGTAAACATTAACCAAATCCTCAAACTGGAAATCAATTAAAAATCTTAATATCTGTCTTGATGTGTTTATATATTTAAAAAAAGAGGTGTGGAGGAAGTCTGACATTATTGGTTACTTTTACATTGTAGATAGCAAAGACTTCAGAAAGCAGTCAGAAAAAGCAGTTGATTGATGCTAAAACTCAAACCAAAGACTCAAGGAATAGTGATGTCACTTCAGCAAATATCCTTAAAACCCCTTTACGGGTGGATATCACCATGGAAGAACATGATTATTGTACAGCTAGCAAAAATAACAGGAAATCTGAAGCAGATCATGCAAACTCTGTAAAAAAGAATGATGTTCAGCAGGAAGCTGTGGTCCCAAAGTCTCCCGATTCACCTGGCAGCCTCCGGGACTCCAGTGGTGTGAGCAGTCATCCTGACTTTGATGTTTCTAAAACTACAGCTGATGTCAAGGAGGAAGTTCCAAAGGACCAGTCCTCACATTCCCAAGAGCATGCCGGCAGTAGCGTACAACATGCCAGTTCTGTATTTCCGTTCAATACCTCTGAGTATCGTTTTGAATGCATCTGTGGCGAGCTTGGATTGGCTGACTATAAAGCTCGTGTGCAGTGCCTCAAATGTTACTTATGGCAGCATGCAGAATGTGTGAACTACAAAGAGGAAAACCTGAAGATCAAGCCCTTCTACTGTCCCCATTGTCTTGTGGCGATGAAGCCAGTTTCCACAGGAGCAACTCTGATAATTTCTCCAAGTTCTATTTGTCATCAATGGGTAGATGAGATCAACAGGCATGTAAGATCATCTTCTCTTCGAGTTCTGGTAAGACTATATAGCTTCACAGTGTGGAGAGTTACTTTCTCAAGGTTCAGGGCTTCCTGTTTGACACTGTATCATGTAAGGTTAAGAGGCTTCTTTGTTCTCCATGTCAGAATTCTACATTTCTTGCTATTAGACCTATGCTTTGACACCACATGGTGTATTTGTGTCTCAGAAAGACTGTCTGCATGAAGCACTAAGCTTCATTTTTTCCTTATTAGTTGGTCACTGGAAGAAGATACAGAGGACTGGATATCTTTATCAAATGGAAGCAGATTTTGAGCAGTTGCAACCACAGGTGATTTTTGAAAGGGAAGGCTGTCTCTGGTTTTTTATTTGTGTGAGGTTTTTTGATTTTATTTTGTATTTTTCCCTGGAAAGTTACCAAGGAACTTAGGCCTAACTATAGATGTTTTGACAGTGTCAAGTCTCACTGTACATTTGTACCCAAGCAGATCTCTCATAGTTGCTTCCTATTTCGTTCTAGCTAAAAACACATGTTTCGGTAGATAAAGAGTGTACTTCTGAATTTCTGGTTCTTGGGCTTTACAAAAGAAGTCTTGGGCCTTGGTGTTTATTGAGAATAACACTGTTGCAACTTGGGTGTTGTCTATATAACATCTGCCATATTTATATCTGTAGACCTTGTATTGTCATTTTACATGATTTCTAATAGCTCTATCACTAAAATAAGCTTAATTATACATATAGTAACTATGGCTATACAGGATTTTCTTTTTATATAGTTATCACAGTGTTCAAGGGCAGCCATTGTCTTTTATTAATGATGTAGTCAAGATTTGTCCTTCATATTTTTAGCAGGCAAAGACCTTTGTAATGATATAGTGCTTTGAGAACCATAGGTCCCTTATATTTTGAATAAAATAACAGTAGTAGTAGATGAGAAGGAAGATGAGAGGAAACTTTGCATGCAGGGATATATCTGATACCTTCAGCTATCCTGCAGAGATGCCCAATGTATAAATGAATTCTAGGCCTCCAGTAGGCCATTGGTGCAGTCTAAGTAGCCTTAGCGCATCAACTAATAAATTCATGAAACTTGCACAGTTTTCGTAGGACGCAGTCCAAGTTTTATACCAGCTTTGATGAAAACTGTCAAAAATAGATTTACATGGTAACAGTAAAATAGCTTAAATACTGAATGTCAGTACTTTAAGCTGTGTGACGCCTTCCATTCTGAGACACTGTTTTAATTTTCTTTTAACTGCCAGCTATCCAGACTTGCTTTCAGTGCTGCTTCAAAATGATTTTTTTTTTTCTGTAAAGTTAAAATTAAAATAGTTCAGATGTTTCAAAGAACCAGTTTGCCATGTTAACAGGCTTTGCATTGCGTGTGAAGGGTGTTTTTTATTCTTCCAACTGCTGACAACCCATGGAAGGTTCTCATGGTTTTATGTAATAGAACAAGAAATTAAAATTTATCAGTAAGTCTTGCTTTGTGGCAGGTTGTCTTTTCCTGCTGTTGTGAAAACAACTAAAACTTAGCCAAGTTATAAACCTCCGTAAAATCTGTTCATAAATACTTGGAAGAGATCATTAGACTTGGGCAGCTATTTTTTCTTCTTAACAGTTGCTTTGGTGACCGTGCTCTTTTTTCCCTTTTCCCCTTTCCATTCTCTCTCTGTAGTTCATGTGCATTGACCTGTGTGCATGTGCTCTGTTGTCACACTCTGGGGCTGAAGAGAAATTTTCTGCAAGGGTTTCTTTCAGTTGACAGAAACTCCGATGCCTTATGCACAAAAGTAGAGGAAAATTATTACTGGAAGGAAAAGTACAGTAACAATGAAATTAACAGTCAAATCATGTGCTGATCATCAAGGGGTAAAGTGGGAGGCAATCAACTCAGGTGTTACAGAATCACCTTAATTTTCGTATTTTTAACTATTAGTTGCGTGAATTAAGAGAGCATTAAAGTTTATGACACTACGAGGGGCTGGAAAGACAGTGTGATTTTCTTAAACGGTAAAAGTGTTTGTAGGCGGTTGCAGATAAGAATGGACCATCTTGGTTAGTGTTTATATAATAAACACTATGAAATCATGAACTTGCAGAATGAGAAAGGACTAGGAAGATGCTAGCTATCTGAAGAGACTAGAATAGAGATTCTTTCTAAAACGATAGGGGTATTCCTGTATCTGTAAGAAGAAAGCCTTATCTGTTTAATATTGTGATTGATATTAATGAGAAGTGGTAAGAAGTAGCTGATGATAAAATTCTTAAAGTAAACAATGGATGCATGTTATTTCGAAGTAGGTTCCTGAGTTGAGTTGGGAGCAAAGAAAGAAGTTTTTATAAGAAGGAAAAAAAGGTGATTGATATATAGCTCTAGTAATAATTGCTCTTAGTAGCTAAAAATTCTGGAGATGAGAAAACACTCCTATTTTTAAAATTTTTTTCGATATTTCTGCTGTACCACATGTTATTTGAAATTTTAACATATTTTGGTATTGTAAGTATATTGGGACTCATAATACATACTGTATTTCCTTTAAATATAGGGGGCTACTGTGGGGAAGTGCACAGTAAAATGGTTGGTTTACCTTGTTCAATTTTTTTATTTAAACTCCAAGGGAGATAAGAAAAATACTTCTGATATAAGAACAAATGTCAATATGAAAAGTTTTTATAATATTCTGTCAGTGCACAGGGATTGTTCCATACTAGGGTACTCTTTCTATTTCATGAGTCTCTGTAGAAATCCTTTTTGTAGAAAAAACATTAGCCATAATATAATTTCTGGTTTTTAAATATTTTGCTGCATACTTCTCTTTGCCTAATCATACATGAAATTCTTGGGGCGGTGGGGAGAAAGGTAATACCTCTATGGTAGAGGACAGGACATGTAACACTGACTTACATAATGTTGCTCCGTACAGCATTATGGAATACTCAAACTTGCATATGACTGTTGCAACAAATGACTATAGTAGCAGATACTGAAGTCCTCTTTTCTGCAAAGGAGAAAAAACAATATGAAGATATAAATAAGTAGACATAAGTTTTGCATCAATGTCTGTATTGCATTTATTATCTGTGTTACTGGTATGGATTTCCCACCATGCTACTATATGAGTATAGGCTTTCTGAATTACTTCATATTATACGAGGAACACTTCTCCGAGCATGCATGTATTAAGCTGTACTGGTATTTTTGCACTTTAATAAAAGTGTTTCTTACCTTCATTCTTTGCTCTTGTGCTATTGAATACAAATCCATGTAGGTGTATCAAGGTGTGAAGAAGCACGGCTTTTTGCAGCCCCACATGTTGGCAGAGCAGGAGGTGGTTATCACCACATACGATGTCCTCCGCACTGAGCTGAACTATGTGGACATACCCCACAGTAACAGCGAAGATGGGCGCCGCTTCAGGAACCAGAAGCGGTACATGGCCATCCCAAGCCCCTTAGTAGCAGTGGAGTGGTGGAGGATCTGCCTTGATGAAGCACAAATGGTTGAATGCACTACTGCAAAGGTATGACATTTCCAGTCAGGCATTTATTTAACCTGAAAAGGTTTTGACAAGCTCATTATAAATAATACAACAGACTTCTCTTTCCCACTCTTAACATTCAGTGCACTCAAGTAGTTTGTCCTTGTAGCTTGTTCTTTATAAGGGAATTTTCTGTTGGAGATATTGACTATTAAATGGTTCTGATGTTAGAATTTTGGCAGACTGTGAAGTGTATCCAGCTCAAAAAATATTTAACATAATCTATACTGACAGTTTGAAGAACTGGGTCATCATGCTGTGTATAATGTTTGATAGTTTCAAACAAGACACTAGCCTGTTCAGGGACATGGTTCAGAGGCATAGATATGGCCTTTGGGTCTAGAAGTTAAAATAGTCAGCAATGTGTCTGCAAACACTAGGGTTGCCGTCTGCAGAGAGAGATTATTTTAATTAATATTTGTCCATCCTTTTTGCCCAAGGCAGGAGGACAAAAATGCTACTTACATAATGCTTATAGACTTTTTTACATAGTTCCTTTTGCTAACTGTTTGCCTTTTGTGAAACCTTAATTGCACTTCATTACTTGCAAGTGGGTATGGCTTTTATCAGCTCTCAGCTACCCTCAAATAAGCTCAATAACTTTATACCCATTTTTATAATACGTTGTACCCATGCTGCTTATAGGTCTGCTAATCTTACTTACTGAAAAGATGTTTGGACTTCTTAAAAGCAAGGTCCATGTGTTTTCAGACTGTGTTCCACTTTTGGTTTTTTCCTTTCCTACCATTGGTTCTATCTTCTTTTGCTAGGCTGCTGAAATGGCACTCCGTTTAAGTGGAATAAATCGCTGGTGTGTCAGTGGCACTCCTGTGCAGCGAGGATTAGAAGGTGAGGTTTTATGTAGCAGTGTCATCTGTGGTTTTTCTTGCATTGATATTTAAGCAGTGGTTTGAAGCAGTTAAAATGTCTGCTAACTTTGCTCTGAATTCATTAGGTACTCTGACTTGATAAGCAATAAACCTTCGGCATGTGATGAAAACATCAATAAATCTATCAATATAAAAAAGGTAGAGCTGGAATCTTTTTGTCTCCCTGAGTTAGACAAATACTTTGGGGAGCAGAGTATGTCAAACAGCTGACTCAAGTCTGTTCTTCAGTTTTCACTTAACAGAGTGGGTAAATATTAACCCCTCTCTATTGCAGCTGAAGACAGTCTACTCTGGTTACAGAATCCTTGTAACTGTCGAATACAGCAAACAAAGCTGTATTTGCTTTTTGCGTGGCCCTGCATAAACTGCTGTGGGCATCAACTGCCATGAATATAAATGCTAAAAATCTTGGTAAAGCTTTATAAAACTGTTTTTAAGTCCTTATGTGAGGACTTAATGAATCGAGATGTGTGGAGTAGGGAGCTGTATGTTAGCAGGTGTCATTTATGTTGTCTTTTTTGTGAGGTACTCAGTTTCTGTAGACAGACTTCAAACAGAGACAAGAAAAAAAAAAAAAACCTGACTTCTTTATATCCTTGTGTTCTTTGATGGGTTTTGAGATATGCGCTACACATTGAGGTGGTGAGTCTGAAAGTGGATAAATCAGTGTAAGCATTTGTATGTATTTTTGAACAATTGTTCAGATGCCAAACTACTATAGAAGTCAATATTGTAGATGAATTCATTATGGAAGTGTAGATTAATATTAAGAATACATATAATAGTTGTGAGAATACACAGTTAATAAAGCAAACAATATAGAAGGATGTGATTGATTTGGCTGTCACAATTTACTTGTTCAAGTCCTTATGTACTATAACATTGATTTAATATGTATCTGAAATGTCATATTGTCCATAAAACATGTTTGCCAGGTGCTCAGGCTATACTGATGCAGCCCTCATCACACAGGGGATGAAAACTGCTGACTAATTTGAATCTGTGCCACCGCTGCTGTAATGAAGCGGGATAGGACTGCTGTGTAAACAGTCTCTTCCTGCATAGAAGAGATTCTTAGGATTTTTCTTGCCCTGGTCTATGATGTATTTGGTGAAATTTTTTTTTGGCTCTTGGCTGAGTACCATAATTACCATAAAGCTAACAGAATAAAGAATATAGCCATCAGATCTTTTGAATAACTATTTTTAAGATACCATCGTATATTTCTATTTCCGCGTTGTCCACATGCAGCATTTAAACATGTGCTTCTGTATTTTTCCAATAAGATTTAGAAATAAGCTTAAAGTCAGTATATCCTTAAATTTCATTGCCCAAAATGATGGTTTTCTGAATTGGGCAGAATTAGCAAGCTGTATTCTCTCAATTAGGAAGAAAACAACAAAAGCGAGTTTTGTTAATTTCTTCTGCATTGGTAGAAAAGTGAAAGTCTTCTGAATTGCAGTCCCTTCTAGTATGGTGGGCAACAGACAGTTGGTGCACAGCAGGCTATGAAGTAATGATACTGAGCAATATTGTTCTAGAAAAACCTGGCAAACCCAGTTAACCATATGCAATCTTGTGATTTCTGCCTCTTGCCTCTACTCTGAGCAGGTTTAAATTCATTGCTCTGTTCTACTAAACCTGAAATTGCAAATAGTTACGTTCCATCAAGTTCAATGAAAATCAACCACTAGCAAAAGGAGAGAACCCCCACCCCACCTTCCTCTACCCGGTCCCCTGCCTCAAATTAGCTATTTTGGTGGGGGAATGACTAGGAAACAGGTGGAAAGGATAATGGCCAGAGTGTAATTGCTTTATGCCTGCTAACTTTTGTATGAAAGTTTGGGTTTTTTTGAGGGATATTGTTAAGTATTAAAACGCAAACATTGTTGTAAACCACTTTCTTTTCTTGGCAGATCTATATGGATTAGTCCTTTTTCTTGGAGTTGATCCTTACTGGGTCAAACATTGGTGGGACCAACTTTTATATCGACCTTATTGCAGGAAAAATCCTCGGCCTCTCTACAGTCTAATTGCCAAGATAATGTGGAGATCAGCAAAGAAGGATGTGATTGACCAAGTAAATAAGAGCTTTGGGTTTTAAAATTACTGAACAACATTTATCAAAAGCTTTATTTGCAAATTACTTATTTTCTTTCTGTAATTGCAGATTCAAATCCCACCTCAGACAGAAAATGTACACTGGCTTCACTTTTCTCCTGTGGAGAGACACTTTTATCATCGCCAGCATGAGGTGTGCTGCCAGGATGCGCTGGCAAAACTCAGGAAGATTTCTGACTGGACTCTTAAGCTTAGTAGCCTGGATAGAAGGACTGTGACCTCTATTCTGTACCCTTTGCTGCGGCTGAGGCAGGCCTGCTGTCATCCACAAGCTGTTAGGGGGGAGTTCTTGCCGTTACAGAAAAGGTGAATTTCTGGCACTTCCTAAATGGCTTGCTTTGTCCAGAGCAAAACTATGATTGTCCCTAATGGCGCAAGATCTTCTAGTTCTCAAACCTATTCTTAAGCTTCGTTAGTTAGAAGTGCAACTATGCCACACGAAGCTATCTGACCTCAGAAGCTGAATAGAATGCAGTAGGATGGTAAGGTAGTTTTTGTGTTAAAAGAATGTAGTACTGCGAGGCAAGTTGCTTTCAGTGACATTTTAACCCTATGATGCTGATGCCTATCACGGTTTGCAGGTGGCAGATTGAGTGTAAAACAAAGCAGATTCTTTTTCAGTTTTAAATAAGCTCACTGCTTTTTCTTTGCCTCTTACAAAACTTATGTTTGTAAATGAGAACAACGAACAAAATCAGTAAACAATTAAATAATTCTTTAATTTAAATAAAATGTTAATGTGAGGCTGCAGAATTTGTAAGATCCACACTTGAACAAACTTGAAAGCTGTTCAATTTTTTCTTTTTTGCATGCTTTCAAGATCATCTCCGTCATGAGTGCCCTGCAAATACCAGTTCAGTCTCAGCCTTTGTTAGACCAAAAGCTTGTTGCTAGCACTCTTTGCAAAATGTAGCTGCTACTTTTACAGCCAGTTAGAGATGGGTTGTGAAAGAACAGGCCATTTCCATTCCAGGCTCTCAGAGCATTGTCTGCGTTGTTTTCTTTTTAAATTATAAGTAGGGAAATACTTAAACTTTTCACACTGGCAGTGCTGTTCCTACTGTTTTCTGCTCTTATTCATCCATTCTATTCAGTCTCTTTCTATCCTTCTATGAAGTTTTGTGTCCTTATTCCTTTAGTAACTGTGGTGGAAAAACTAGCAACAAAAATCAAATCTTTCTTAAAATCATATGTACAAAGAAAAATTGTTTCCCAGCACTATTTATGTAAGCTTTTTTTATGAACCAAGCTTGACTGCAACAGTGGACATTCCCAGAATAGAGAGAAAATTTGGCTCATGGCTTTGGTTGTGGGTTGGAGAATAATGGAGAAATTCAGTGCGAGGACTTTGAATAAGAGAAATTTACTGAAACAAGGAAGTTGATGCTGGTGCATATGGATGAGAGAAACAGGCCTGAAACAAGAAAGCTGAGTTGGAGCATGTTCTATGCTAGATTACTTTTTCCCCCGACCTGTGCAATGAAGGTAGTAAATGAGAACATCTACTCAGCAAAAATATAGCCTTCAAAATGGAGTTTTCTAGGCTTCCCTAGTTAAATTGAATAAAACCCCCTTTTTGTCTTATTTGGTAGTCTCAGGCTACGTATCAAATTGTATACTTTATACGTACATACTTTTGCTTTTATAATTTTTCTTGAAACTCCTGATGGTTTTAAAAATGAAAGGTAAGCAGTAGTGCTAGAAGTATCAGAGTATGAGCAGCAGGTGCTGAGTGTATTTGCCAGTATTACCTCTGCAGAATTCAGCTAGTTATGAGCAGCAATTATATTGATTTCAGGCCTGCTTTAGTGTAACACTGTGGTGTAAACTCAAGGAACAGTTTCTGCAAATGGAACAGTGTTGCAAGGAGGGTAAAATAAAGGCCTAGTCAAGGATACCCCTCCAGCATACCTTGGACTCAGACAACACAAGAGTTACATCACCTCTTACTCTACTCCAGAGCAGTAAACACCAAATAGTAAATGCTTCTCCTGAAGGTGAATGAGGTTGAAGAGTACATTTTCAGGGAGGGGTGTAATGTCTGGTCTCACCACAGCAACTGGTCATAGAAACAGCCTCAGGTCAGCTGTTTTAGACTGCTGTTGCAGTTTAGTCTCCTGTCTATTCACATCAGTCTCCTTTCTGCCAGGGTTCTTTGTCCCTTGGCCTTACTCCAAGCTATCCTTTGTGCTTCTTTCTTTCTTTCTCTTTTCTCATCTCTGTTCTTGCTTCTCACTCTTACCTCTCCATTTCCTGTATTTTCCTGTTAAGCTAATTATCTTCTGACTAAATTCTTCTTGTGAATTACAAATATTAAAAACAAATGTAGAAAAGGAAGTTTAAAATGATACTTGCTAATCTTCAGTGTTCTCATTTCACACATTTTCCTCTTTAGCTTGACACCTCATCTGTTTTGCATGTTTAGATTGGTAGCAGAGGGAAGAAATGCAGTCTTTCATAGCCATTTTCATTTGAACAGCTTCTAGCAAAATGAGGTCTATTTTTGCTTGTTTCCAGTTCACCACTGTGAGAGAAGGAGCAAAATATTTTGTCCTGTGAAGGATTATTTTACCTAGTTCTAATTTTCCTCTTGCTTCTTATTTCTGTCTATTTTTAGGAGATGTCAACCTCTTGATATACTCAAGTTAGGTAGCATAAAGCTCTAGCTGCAAGAAAAGCTGATGGTCGGGGTTTTTTTAATAAGTAAATAAATCTCAAAAACATTTTCACAGTATGTTGGAGTCATGTAACAATCTTTCATGCTGCACAGCGTAACAGTTTTACTTTTTTAGTATTGTGGTTTTGTTTCAAATTTGAGCCATTTAATCTCCATTTCAGCACCATGACTATGGAGGAATTGCTTACATCTCTGCAGAAGAAATGTCGAACAGAGTGTGAGGAAGCTCACCGACAGCTGGTGTGTGCTCTTAATGGCTTAGCTGGTATCCATATCATTAAAGGTAAGACTGGATGGCTATAGCATATTATTTACTCCTTTTGATAGGCTAATTATGGTTAAGATGGCACCATGTAAAAACAGTGGCTCTTTTGAATTCAGGGAAAAAGCCGTAATGAAATCCTGGGAAACTAGAGTGGCTTGTTACAGTGTTTGTAACAGAAAACAACATTCATTCTAGATGAGGGAGAACAGAATAAGTGTAGTTTGGTGAATCTTTGAGATGTCTTAGACTATTTCTGGAATTTTTGTTTTATATTCTCTCTGAAGTCTACCATCTATGTGTACTGGGACGATAAAATGTCATACTTGTGTAATTGTACTAAACCTGCTTTTGTTTTACCAGTACTACTTTCTGGGCTTCCTTTGTGTCCTCTGCCACACAAACTGCTATGCTGACTCTGCAATCTGTTTGCTGCTGCCTGCTATACAACTGTGTCGATATACATTTTATTTGAAGAGGGGAAAAAAAGCTTTGGATCGGGAACAAAAATAATTATATTAATCTTAAATGTTCCACTAAACAAAGTCATAATAAATTAAAATGACTTAGTCATGAATGTGAAAGAAAAGCATCTTTGCCAATTAGCAAATCTGCTTGAATTTTTCCAGCTTGTGTTAAAGTCTTGCTTCAAAAAGGAGAGCAAGCAAACTGCCTGTTCTGCTACTTGCCTTAAAGAAAGATTACTTTCAGATTATATTTAGTCTGTAGTTCGTAGGTTTGAAATACTTTGTTGTGATGGCAGAATTAACAAAATTTTTCAGGTAGAATTAAGTTCTTAAAGATTTCTGTACGATTACATACTTTTAAAATACACTAGTAGCAAAAATTAAGTTTGGCCTTTTTCGAAAAGCAAATTGGTGAAAGTCGCATCTGGTGAGAAACAAAGCAGGACTGAGGCAGAGTTCTGGTCTATAACTTCCCTCCCTGCTTTCAGCATTACTGTTATACTCAGTCGTTTTTATCAGCAAAGAGGAAGTGCGCCTTATGCTCAAGTAAAATCACTAATTTATTGTTAGTATAGGTGAAAAGTTGAATTGCTATTAGTCCAGATGTAATTGTTACAGGTGAAAAACTAATAATTATCATGCTTACTTGTTTCTACTGTTTGTCCTGCTTTTATGTTCACCTTTCTGCTGCCTCTCTGGGTCCTGAGGTCAATGGTTTCATACTGGTGGTGGCAGTGCTATGGCTGGTTGTCTCCACCTGGAGCTCTTCATTGGGAGGAATATTTGTGTTGATGGTTTCTTCTTTCTCCCTGAAGGATCCAATGAGGGTCTTTTTATGTTTGCTAGCACACCTTTCTCTTTCTTCATGGGTCTGCAGTTCCACCTTAACACCACACTTAGTGTACATGATACGTTTTATGAATGTTACATGCTATTTCTTTGTTCTCTTTGCCCCTAAAAGCAGTTTTGTCCAGCTCTAGGTCTGCATTTCTTTGACTATGGGTGAGTTGTTTATAGCCATGGCTTCCTTGTTTGCTGCCAAGCCTGTGCACGATCTCTTAGCATCCCATGGCTGTACTCCTCTACACTGCATCCTGTATCTCTTACTTTCCAAGGCCTCTGCTGTTGTTACTAGTCCTGTATTTCTCTACACTACATCATGGTGTTAGCTGTAAATATGTCATTCTATGTAGAGTAACTGCTTGTTACTGTTACCTACGTAAAGCTGTGATTGTGCCACACAAAGATAAACAAGAGTTTAAAAAAAATTAGCCATAAACACCTAGTGAATCAGAGAAATTGCTGTCACAGCAAAGCCAAGTAAGACATCTAGGCAGGTCAGAAAAAATTCGAAGGTTGCCTGACAAGTCTCAAGCTTGAGGCCTTGCAAAATCAGCACATAGCTTTTGTCCTGTTACTAGTAATGGGAATAGTATATTGCAGGACTACACCCTTGCAACTGGCAACTGTTTCAAAGTAAGAATCTTGTTGAAATAGTTGTTTACACTTCAAGATAGGTAGGAAGATGTGGGTTTTTTTTACCCTGTTATCTGTCTTTAGTTTCATGTTCCTGTACTTCTCTGTGTTTGAAGAGTCATCTTAGACTATCGCTGGCTAAATAATTTTCCATAAGTTGAGAAAATAAAGCAAAAATGGATTAGTTTGGGGGCTTTTTTTGCTGCTTTTCCATATGCAGCTTAAATTTTGTATTTTTTCTTAAACTTATAGAATCTACTTTCTGAGAAGCGATTGTGATGTTAGGAGCTTACATCAGTAGTTATACTCGCTGCATGTATTTAATCATTTCTGCATTTTTTGAAGTATGACACAACTTTCATTGCTTTCACTGGAAAGTGAATCATGTATTTGCAGTGCAAATTTAGTAACACATCACTGCGGTGAGATGTAGATGATGTTTATTTAGTGCAACATGTGAGATTTTTTTGAACTTAAGCAACTGTGAATACATATTTTAAGATCAAGAAGTCTACAGATCTTGGAGTCACAAGAGATATGTAATTTGGAAACTGCTTTAGTCTTTGTAAAATATAATACTCCCTGTCTTTTAACAGTTGGGTTTTTGGGAGGGCACTGAGTGGAAGAATGAATAGGGAAGATTTGCTTAAATACGAGCAAATATTGTACAGCCTCTCTGAAGCCATCTTAGTATGTTACGAGTGATGGCCTCTCCTGGCTGTTTGTACATTTAAAAACCAATATAATATGCATATGTTTTTGTTACTGTTTTTTAATTCAGGAGAATATGCATTGGCTGCAGAGCTGTACAGAGAAGTGTTACGATCATCTGAAGAGCACAAAGAAAAGCTCAAAACAGATTCCTTGCAAGTGAGTAAGCATTCAAATATAAAGAGATATATTTAAGAACTGGAATGCTTTAGTTTTAATTTGGCAGGTCAGTCTTTTATTCCTCCCAGTGGTGTGCTGAATGACTCTTCCAGCTTGCTGTTATTATTACAAACTTTAGACAGGAATCTGTCCAGTGACCTTCACATTTCCTTTTTTTTTTTTTTTAAAAAAAAAAAACCTACTGTATTTCTAGAAACTTTTCCTTGTGAGTCTTTGTGATATCCCAGAAACAGTGCATGATCTCCACCTGCTGTTTTGCGATAAACTTAACAAGCTGAATTCCTAGACTTGTATCTACCCACTGTGACTGCCCACATTAGTGGTACTATATTGCATGCTGCAAATACAGGATGCTGCATTTGCATCAAGAATAATACTAACGTGCTAAATGATAAAGAATAATGAAATTGTTGCACTGCAGAGGATGTTCTCTGAAAGGGCATCAAAACATCAAAAAGGATCAAAGTGAATTTTCTCTTCAAGAAATACATTAATATGCTTTGAATACTGTGTTTAAAATATGAATATATTCTCCTGATTAAAAAAACCCAGTGGTTCTCTAAAATCTTTATATTTCAAGAAATATCAGTTCTAAATTGACCAAAATTCTCTTAAGTGTAACGAGATATTTAAAATGTTAAAGTCAGATAAATAAGAAGTGATCAGTTGTCTATTTCTTTACTTTGCTTTCTTCACTAACTCATTCTTTTACTATCTTGCATGAGGTCATCTGATGGCTTTGTTTCTTTGATCTTTCCTTCTCCTTTGTGACTTCCCAGAAGCATTTTTTGCTTAGTGTAGCCATATCAGCATGAACTTGTTAAGCTACTCATAACAAGATATTAATTAAGCTGTTTTACTGGTTTATGCAAACCAATAAAGCAATTTTCTTTCTCAAAATGTACACTGCATAATATTGCCTTTGTGTAATAAAGCACTTCTGAGTACTTCCCAGTTGTGTACACTTAGCTCTATAAGATGTTGACAAACCACTGCTGGCCAGTGTCCCTCAGTGGCTGAGGTTTTAACAGGGCAGAAGTGAAGTGAATCCAGGAGGTGAGAACAACCTCCAGCATCATGAACTTGTGCCCTTAGTGTGAGTTTGTGGGATGTATGCAGGCAGCATAACATTAGGGGTCTGGTTTGAGAAATGTGGGGTGAGCTTAGGGAAGAGGAATAGGGTTGCCTTATATTAACAATCAAGTTTATTTCCCTTAAAAATAATTAAAAAAAAAAAAAGTCACATTTATTCGTCATCATTAATTTCAGAAAAATTTAAAATATGAAAAATTGTTGAAGATTTCAAGAGCTGGTTTTTTTTTCCCCTATACTTTATTTTGCTTCAGACAGACTAGGCAATTTTTCTCCTTCTAATATTCTGAAAGATATTACAACAGAATTTGGTCTTAGATAAGTATCTTATTTTCCATAATAATCAGGGACTATTTTAATCAGGTGGCTGAGTACAGGACAGAATCTGATGACTTAGTGTCACACTTGCCTGCTGATTTACTTTTATGGTGTTGAAGAAGGTCTTTTTAATGTTTCATTTCCTACCTCAGTAAAATGAGGAAAAGAATGTTTGTTTTCTTTATAAGATGCTTCCAGATTGACAGAGAAAAAAAATAAAGCTAATTTAAAATGAATACTAATTTCTTTCTATATGTTTTCATTGCTGTTTAAACTCTTCCTGTCACAGATATCACAATGTATTTTTTCATGATTACTGTTGACTTTGTGCATATCTAGAGACTTCATTCTACTCACAACTTGATGGAATTGTTGCTGGCAAAGCACCCAGGAATTCCCCCAACTTTACGTGATAGCCGACTTGCAGAAGAGGTAAACATTGTTCATTTTTATATAAATGTATTTTGAAGAGCACTTTTTTTTTTTTCAACATTTTCTCTTAACTAAAGAAATAACATTAAACAGCTTTCAGGTTTACTATGTGCATAATTATCTTGATAGTAGCAGACAAAGGAAGATTTAAACACACCCTAGAATGCACAAAGTAAAGGTATCTAATGAAATCAGAATGTAATTGTGAAAGATGCATATGTGTGTACATGTTACTTGTAAAAAAAAGTTATTTGTTTATCAGTTTTTAAAATATCAAATAAACTGGTGTTGATCTTATTGTGGAGAGACCTGCAAACCAAGAGAGGTTTTCACTGTCAGAAGTAACATTAATGAAAAAATTATATCTGATGCATCTAAAAATAATGAAATTTAAACCTTTCTTGTTATTTCATGGATAAGTTTTATATGTAGGTAAGTTAAATTGTCCTGTTCTCAGATTGTTCTAAAATCTTTTTGTTTACTTATTCAGCACAATATATTTTAATGTACAGAGAATAAGAATTATGAGTTAAATTCCAGTTCCTTTTTGTAATACAGTGTATTCCTATTGTGTTTGGGTGTGTCCAGAAGCAAAATTGCATAGTTAGCACTTTGTTTGTCTTAAATTATTTTTGGGCTAGATTCTAGAGGAAAAAAATAATGCTAAATATTGCTTACGAATGAAAGTGGGTAGCATGTAAGCAGCTAGCCATTTTTAAAACATTAAGGCAGCTGGAGCGTTTTTTACATTTTCAATTATTCCTCATAAATATGAGTTGTGCATAATTTAAAGTCTTATTTCCATACAGGCAGAACAACTTCGACAGCATTATATGAGTAAATCCAATGCAGAAGTTGCGGAAGCCCATCAAGCCTTGCAGCCAGTTCTTCAGACCATTCGAGAGCTCCAGAGAAAGGCAGGTACCTCTTATATGTATTTAGTCTTTGAATTTTGAGGTTTTCTTAAATATTTTCATCTGTTTATCCAGAACTCCAGCCATTTATTATCTCTAGCAGTTCTAGAGACAATAAACATTTTGGCAGTGTGCACATGCACATTGTCAACACACACACATGGAGCCCCAAAACATATTCCATGTTCCCCACATGAAGAGGCACACAATACTTGATGAACAGATGACTGAAAATAGAAATACATGGTGGTATGATTCTAGTAAAATTTAACACCATGCTTGATTTTTATATTAACTGTGTTTCACTTGTAACTTAGGTAAATAAGTTTTATAGGGTTTGGTGTTTGTTACTTTCAAATGAACTGGTCTTTTATGTGCATTTAGTCATTATGCTTAAGGCTTAATTGTGTTTAGTCAATATGATGATTGAGTTTTCATGGGAAGGTGCAAACCCTTAATGAATTGGTGAACACTTGAGATGAAAGGCTGCTTGTCATTTGCATGATTCTAAAGAAATAATGAAGAAATGAGGCAAATGGCCCATGAGGAAGTAAACTTCTGCATCTGCTTTCACCTTTTAAAATTACAGGGTCACTTCAGTGTTGCTCTATTGATTTCCCAGAGACCTTGCTTTCTATGATTAAATGATCCTTTTGTCTCTTTTTGAGAGGGAGAGAGGAAGGAGAAACTTGGAGATTACAGTATCTCTGTGGCTATGCTCTGTAAATGGCCTCAGTGAATCTAACTCTACTGAAGCAATTTGAAGTAGTAGAACTAGGTGGGAGTGTAGAAAATTACACAGGAAAAGGGATATTTTTCAAACATAGTCATCTTCCTCTTTCCGTGAAATTTACCAGTCTGTGTTTGTGTGGTCTAAAGAGCAGTGTAAATCTTTGCTGCAATGAGTAAATTGGTTGTTTGTTGAATGTTCATGGATAAATCTGTTCTTTTGCGTACAGATACATTCAGGTTCTCCTTGGTGGTTGGATGTCATCCAGACAGCAATACAATATGCCATCGATGAGGAGCTTGTTCAACGTGTGCAAAACGAAATAACGTGCAACTACAAACAGCAGACTAATAAACTCTCCATGGCAGAGAAGTAAGAGAATAGCTAAAATAGGCTAATGAATACAGTTAAGTCTGCTCACGTCCTCTTATGAATTTGTGCTAACAGTTGCAATTAAATAGCAGGAATTTTTGCTTCAGAGCGTCTGGGGTGCAATTAAGTTCCAAAAACAGTCCCTCCAAAAGCATAACTAGATAGAAGACTTGGAAAGAAAAGCAGGAGAACTACAGTTTTCTCCTAGACAAGCTTTCTTTAAAATGTTCCTTTTTATTATCTACTGTGGTTTTGCAGTCTTCTGTACTCATGCAACTGCTGAGCAAGAAAGATTCAAAGTTAATTGCATTAAAATTGAGTAACCTCTAAAAGAAATTGACTTGCTTAAATGGCAAGTAGACAGACAATAACAGAAAATCATTGTGCAGTAGAGTAAAATAGCATCACTGTTTTTCTGAGCAAAGAATTTCGGCTTAGATTTATGTTAGAGGCAACAGTACCACTGTTGTTGTGTACAGTTATAGAATGACAGATTGGAAGGGATGTCTCGAGATTGATCGCCTAGACTGACTTCCAGCCAATAGATCCAGGCCCATCCTCAGTGATTCAGCGCAAACAGGTTGCACAGGGATTTGTTCTGTTGGGTTTATGGTATCTCCAATGAGGGTGATTTCACAGCCTTTGTGTGAAGCCCGTTCTAGTCTTTAACCCACCTTGTGGAAAAAAAATAATCTTCAATGTAGCTAATATGTGTTGCATCTTCTGTCCATTGTCTCTTGTCCTTTTGTCAAGCACCTTTGAGAAAAGTTTGGCTCAGACTTCTCTGTGCCTTCGGGTTAGGTAGATGTAGACAGCAATAAGGTCTAACCTGACCAATCTTATTTTAAGGCTGAATAAAGCATTTTCTCCCAGCCTCCTCTTGTACATTCTGTGCTTCAGCTTCATAAGTTTGTCACAGAAAAGGGAGACTATTAAACTTCAGGCAGTTTTCTCAGATACATGAACAATCCTTATACTCTTAAATACAGTCTTTCTGAATCATTTTTTTAGTTAAATACTTCTTTTTGGGTTTTTATATATATATATATATATATATATATATATATATATAAAAACCTAGGTGTATATAAATGCATATACATATGTATATGAGTAACCTGTGTATAAAATGTGTATATGTATGTATATATTTAAATACTTTAAATATGCACAGATTTGAACTAAATATGTAAAGAGAAATCCTCCAGTATGGCTACTCTGTTGACAAGATCCAAAAAGGTGGCAATACCTTGCCCTGCTGGAAGTAAGCACAGCTTTTACTTTTCAATATTTAGACTATTCAACAGAATTATGTTAAACAAATCCTTACATCTTCTTTCTTCAAAACTCAGAGTTATGCTGAGAAGGAAGAAGGAAATTCTGTCTGCTCAAAATAGATATTGAGACCACCCAGCTGGAAAGTAGCTTTGTAGAAAAGGACCTGGAGGGTTCTGGTGGACACCAAGTTGACCATGAGCCATCTATGTGCCCTTGTGGTGAAGAAGGTTAATGGTATCCTGGACTGCATTAGGCAAAATGTTGCCAGCTTGTTGAGGGAAGTGATCCTTTCCATCTACTCAGTGCTGGTGAGGTCACATCTGGAGCACGCTGTGTCCAGTTCTAGGCTCCCCAGTAGAAGGAGATGGACATACTACGGAGAGTCCAACAAAGGGCCAAGAAGATGACAAAAAGGCTAGAACAGCTCTTGTATAAGGACAAGCTGAGAGAGCTGTGGTTCTGTTCAGCAGTTTGGGGGCATCTTCTCACTGTATATAAATACCTAAAGGGGGGTTGCAAAACAGATGGAGCCAGGCTCTTTTTAGTGGTGCTCAGTGGCAGGACCAGAGGCAATGGGCACAAACTGAAACAAAGGAAGTTCCCTCTGGACATCAGGAAATACTTTTCTACTGTGAGGGTGACTGAGCACTGGCACAGATTGCACAGTGAAGTTGTGGACCCTCCATCCTTGGAGGCTGTCTGAGCAGAGTCCTGGGCAACCAGCTCTAAATGGCCCTGCTTGAGGAGAGGGGTTGGACAAAACAGCCTCCTGAGGTCCCTTCCAACCTCAATCCAGCTGCGAGTCTGATGTGAACATTTTGTGGTTAAGTGTTGTTTGAGAATGATGGCATCTTGTTCTGGCCAAAATTAATTTGAGGAAAGGGTTGTTTGCATGTTCATGCTGAGCTCATATGCCTGTGCATTCATCTATACTCTTGCTTGTATTGTACTGGATTTTTTTTTTTCATCGCTTGAAAATCACTATTTAGGATGTGTCTTTTTAAATTGTTGCTGCTTATAGGTTGTGTAAGTTTGCAAAAGTGATCTTCAATACCAGTATTTATTTTATAAAATAGGGATAAAACTTATTTCCTTTTAATTTTTTTTAACATATGCATTAAAATCTTAAAAAAGTGTCTTATGAAGTGTTACTAGTCAGTGGTGGAAGCAACTAGTCCTTATCTCTAGTTGAGCATTAGAGATGGTTGGTATAGTGGGAGATTTTAATAAATATGAAATATTTGGCAACCGATAGTATTGACAACAGACTGATTGCGATTTACATATATTTTTCAGACTACCTGGTTAGCCAAACTTGTCTATTTTAAAATACATACCGCCTAAGCCGGTCATCTTAAATTACAGACTTTAGTAGTGTTGTTAAACCTGTGCTTGTCTCTCCACGTTTTACAAAAGCGATATTATGGATCAAACTTTCCATATGGGGTAGAACCACAGTTTTGTAGTACACTGTCTTGTGTATGAATGCCAGGCCTTGTCTGAAGGCTGCACTCTCGGCAAGAGACCTCTGCTCAGGGGAGAAACACAATACGGGAAGTGCTTAACTGGTGTTCATGTTCCCACTCCAATCAAGAGAGACATCTAGACTTTAGAAAAATAGTTCATTGTCATGTCCATTTAGTAACTTTAACTTTGAAAGCTAACTTGCAAAATGCAGTATATTTTTGTGATGGGTGCATGTGTCTGCTGTGAATTGCACAGATGCATTGAAAATCAGTTTGGCCAACAGGTTCAAATAAGACTGTAAGTGTATGTAGTTGTTTGCCTTTTGTAAATTTGCATTGTGGACTAGAAAGTTTCAGTTGGTGTTGACTACTAATATTCAATCGCATCTCTCAAGTCTTGGAAAGAGTCTTTCTATCCTAGAGATACCAGGCATCATCTCAGGAGAGACAATAGAATGATTTCTAACAGTTAGTATTATGTGTAGTAGTAATAAGCATTTATTTTTTAACTTCTTATGTGGTCCTGCATTGCCGTTTAGCTATCTGTCTTCTACTTCAAAATACTGAATTAAGTTTTGATTTGGTATTTCAGTGTGCAATTAGTTCCCTTTTCATTTAAATCAGATTCCGTGACTGCAGAGGCCTTCAATACCTGCTCACAACCCAGCTGGAGGACGTGAAGAAGTTCCAAAAGATTGTAAGAGAAGCGGTGAAAAACTTGGAAGGCCCTCCCTCTAAGCAGGTCATTGAGGCTGCCACCATCTGCCATTTACGACCTGTTAGACTTCCACTTAACAAGTATGTCTTGAAAATAGAAAACATGCTTTAGAGGTGTATTATTAAGTTTTTCTTCATTTGAAATAAGAAGAGATTAAAGTCTTGTATATTCAGGGTCTATATGCACGCAGATATCACAGGTAGCTATTTGTTAGGACCATGACCCTTACCTTGGTTTTGTTCTTACAAAACCTTTTCCTGTCAGTTATTACATTGAGTGTACATAACTCTTAAATGGTTCTTTTTGATCGACTTTGGGGTTGTTTTTGTGTTGGAATCGGGAATTATAGGAATTGCTTTGGTTTTTGATGAAATACTGAGTGCTTGTTTTCAATCTTCTGTATTGCAGCTGTGTCTTTTGTAAGGCTGATGAGTTGTTCACAGAATACGAGTCAAAGCTCTTTTCTCATACGTAAGTTCATAGCTTTTTATACTTCTCACTATTAAAAAATGTGAAAGTTGGATTGTTTTGTATTTTATACTTTAAGTTTTCTTAAATAACTTTATGGTCAAATTACAGCAACTTCTTGCTAGTGGCCTTGATAGCAATTTTATTAGTCAGATTTAATTTTCTGTGTAAATTTCATTTGAAAGAAAAAGTGTACAAGGAACAAACACTTGCCACTTTTTCTCAAGCTGCTGTAATATGACCATACGTTTGAAATGAAGTGTTGAAGTGTTCAGAAAGTGATGTATAAATACAAGTATACTAACTAAACACATATTCCTGTTTGTGCAAATGTTTGCAGTCAGGTCGCAAATGGTATAATACCATACTCATTCATTTTTTTTTTTTTTTTTAATTCTGTGTAACTCGTGAAGTAACAAAATTTGGCAAAAGCCACAGTGAGAGAGGAGATTTCAGACATGACTGCAGCTGTGAGCTGGAAGAAGGGCTGCACCCACATATGGTGTGAGAGAAATATGCGTAGTGAACAGTACTGAGAGGTATAGATTACAGCCCTATATATGGTTTCTCTTTGACTTTCGTCTCTCATAGCCCTCACCATGTCAAAATTGGATTCAAAAATCTTGAGGTCACTGAGAAAACATTTTGAAAAGTCTTTACCAGTGCAAGCTCTCTTACGTAATGATTGCTGGAATCATTAGGAAATGTTAGTGTATTTCTGAATTAGCATTGTTTGTCAAGGAGAGAACTGGGAAGCTGTAGTGTTCTTAAATAGTGCAATACACAGCAAATTTTGCATCAGAGTTTTAACTGCAACTCTTGCTGATTTAAGTAGTCAGAATTGCTTTTTTTTTTTCCAAATGAATGTGACATTAATCATTAATAACTACTAGAAGATAATTAAGATGTATAAGCCTTCACAAAAGCTACTCATGACTATGAGCTTATAAAATGGCCTGTACAGTGATTTCATTACAGGTACTGAGGTCACTGTGTTCAAAGAAATCTTTAGGGATATCAAGTAATAAACCAGTTGTTTATATTTGCTTGGTTTGTTTTATCCTTTAATCAAATATTAGAAGGCTGAAATATATGGTGAATAAGTAGTAATGGATGCAAAAGTAGAAAATGAGTGGTAAGTATCATGTTGGGTTTGTTTTTAAGTGTTACAGGCCAAATGGCAATATTTGAGGAGATGATAGAAGATGAAGAAGGGCTCGTTGATGACCGTTTGCCCACTACAAGTAGAGGACTGTGGGCAACCAGTGAAACTGAACGTGCATTGAAAGCAATTCTCTCCTTTGCCAAAGCTCACCGAATGGATGTTAAGCTAACTGAAGAAGGCAGCATATTTCTAGAACTCTTTGAAGCGTGGAAAAAGGAATACAAGGTGCAGTAAATGAGATGGTGACAAAACAATTGTGTAGCCCATTCAATGTAATATAAGCAACTTTAAGCTGAATATGAACAAATTTAAGTTGTATTCCTGAAATTAGGGTTTACCTACACAAAGCATTTTCACAGTGCTTATTACAGGATTTGATTTAAAATTGTCTATATATGATTTAAGAGTTTCCAAAAGGTATACTAGTTACTAAGCAGATTAGTAAGCAGTGTAATTGCATCTATTAAGACAGTATACAGCTATAATTAAATGTTTGTCAGCTTAGTTAAATCAGAATGTAGCAAGACTCAGCAAATCGAATGTTGGTCCATTCTGTATTTGAGTTTATCTTCAGTCTCATGCTAGCTACAGATGACCTTTCACTATTGCTTTATTTCTTGGATCTTCTTTACTACACAATGTAACCTGAAATAATTAGTCTTCTGTTGTTTGAATCAGAGAGAACTACAGGAGTGCACTGCAGCTTTCTCCGTGCATGGTTGTGTGTCTGTGTGTCCTTGCAGTGAATACATACCAGTGATGGAGAAGGGGCAAGAGCTTTTGCATACAAGGGTCTCATCCTGTCTTACAGCTTAGGTGTAATCAAAAGTGTTTCTCTTGAATGCTTCTCCTTCTCATTTTTAATTAACACAAACAAGCTTCAGTAGAACATACCTGTGTTTCACCTCTGTGATCTTTCTCCCAGGCTTTTACAGTTTTCACAATTAAAAAATCAGAAATCGACAAATAGTAACTTTTGGCATTTGCAAAAGAGGTCTCTGAATTTCAGTTAGATCACTGCAGATTTTTTATATAATATGCAAATATTGGAAAGCTTGTGAAGAACTAATTAACAGTATTACTGGTAATTTAAAAATAATGTCAGTTTATATGTGTAGCATGTTTCCAGTTGTAGCCACTTCTTTTGTAGAAAACCAGAATTTACTTTTTCTTGGGTAAATTGAGACTGTTATCTTCACTTTGTGCTCATCTGTGCTCTTGTCAAGACCACTCAAGCTGTTAATGTTTTTTTAAAACATATTTCATCTTTAAGGAGCAGTCTCAGTACTATAATAGCTTTCTGTTCAAAATTGCTTCATCATTTTTCCTTATTCAGCATTTGCTTAGTTTCACAAGCCATTTGGTTCTGAACTTGTAGTTGCATTGCTTATTGTAATAGTTGTAGAAGAAATGAGAGACAGCTATTTATAGTTGTTCATAAAAGGATGGAAAAGAAAGCAGGCAAGATGATCTCCATACTGTTTGTTTTCCTTCACCATTTGTTGTTGTGGCTGAATTACTGTAAAGAAATATTAACTCTTACTCCAAAAAAGTTTTCACTTTATACAAGGTATGGCAGTCATATAAAGGGAACTCAACTCAGTTCTGCTACTGATTTGTGGAGGCTTTTTTTACAGTTGCTTCATGAATATTGGATGGTACTGAGGGATCATGTGTCTGCTATTGATGAGCTGGCAATGGCTACAGAACGGCTGAGAGTGCGTCATCCTGATGAGCCAAAACCAAATCCACCAGTTCTCCACATCATAGAACCACATGAGGTAAAGTACTTGGCAGCAAATAAATGTTTTACTTAGGTTTGTTTTTCTGAAAGAAACTACCTCCTACAAAAATAAAAATTTGCATGTAGATCTATATAGGAGGTCTATAGTGTGCTTCTGTTTCCATTTGAGAAAGCCTTGGTGGAGTAAACAGTTCTTATATATTTTTATGTTCAGCATATGGGCCTTTTTGAGCTTGTAAGTTTTATTTTGATTTTTTTTTTTTGAGCCCTTTGACCATAAGAGTGTGGCGTGTTTCCAAAAGGCTGCTGTCCTCTCAGCAGCAGGTGAATGGCTCTGGGACCTTTCTCTACAATTGGCCAGTTTTCCAAGGGGGTGGAAAATTAAGTTGACCTATTTTCTCACCCTTGTTGCTACTTTCCACAAGGACCTGAAAACCAGCAGTGAATACCTAAAAGACAAATCTTTTTTCAGTATCTTGGCATTTCTGAGTGTCCTCTCAGACACTGTCTGTTCATGAACATAAAATAATGCTGTGTTGATTTAACATCTTTTTTTTTTTTCCTCACTGACAGAAATGTTTTCAATAGAAACATTTTGTGCCTTTTTTTTTTTCAGTAAGGTTCAGCATTAGATAAAATTGCTTCTTTTATTTCTGTAGGGAAATAGATGCGTTGTGTGTGTATTAAAGCAATGTTAAAAATGGAGCACTTTGCTTAACAAATGTTTAACAAAGTCTATGATTTATGTGCTTGCAACAATAAAAGAAACACCAAAGCCTTCATCCTTTGGGTGCTTGATTCTTCTGCAGTGTTAATAACTACATCACTACCAGCTGTATTAATAGAAAAGGAGTTCGCTTGATGCTTCTATCTTTGTATATGTTAAATGAAAAGTGAAAGCTTCTAAGAAGTACAAAGAAAGTAACTAGTTGTTTCTTACACATTGTGTAAACAGTAGACTCCAGGATCTATTTGGCTGTAAGATAGATGATAAATTGAATGAAATTTGAAAGAAAATTTTTTAAAAATAAGTTATTTAAAATTGATTTTGTCTCTGTAAAGAAGTACTATGTTCATACTGGGTACTGGAAAGAAATAAATAATAAATCTTGCCTGGGGAGAAGCACATCTTAAATTTACAGAATGAGCTGTTCTGTCTGCTGTCCCGTTAAATTATTCAGCTGAATTTTGCCAAGAAATGAATATAAGTCTTATTGTGGAACTTAACTGTATTTTCCTTTTTTTTTTTTTTTTTTTTTTTAATGTGCGTTTAATACTGTTTCCATAGGTAGAGCAAAATCGAGTGAAACTTTTGAATGACAAGGCAGTTGCCAAATCACAGCTTCAAAAGAAATTGGGACAACTTCTGTATCTCACTAATCTGGAGAAGGTAAGGTTTACAGTTCCTTGGTTCTTACCAAAGTGATGTAGTTTATTTACCTAGTGTAAAGCTACCATTTTTATTTAAATCTTACATTGTAAAGAAATTGTATTTTCTATAAAGATTCATTGCATGTTGAGATTCAGTGTGAAGCTCTTTTTGTTACTGCAAAGTCATTAATTATTACATTATATAATTTAGCTATTTGCTTAATTGCACAGTTTTAACTATCTAAAACTATTTCATAGTTTATAACTTTCATTAAAACTAACTAGGCCATGCTTAAATGAAGCCTTGTAAAATGATGTACCTCTCCACCTACCCTATTTTACAAAGAGCTTTTCTTCTTAAACAGAAGAACAAGCAGGTCTGTAGGTTAAATACGTGTAAAAAAATCTACACAAATACCCTGTATGTTACGTTATTTGAATCACAGTGTTGAAGTAAGTACAATTGCTTAAGTAAACATAGTTCATAGTTAAGTCTATGTAAGTGTTTTCACAACAATGTAGAGCTGATAGAAAATAGGCGTTTCTTGTTTGAAGCTTGTACTTTACAAGGATTTTTGAAAGCCATAGTAGAGATGCAGATGCTATCTGAAGGACTGCAGTATAAGCTACTCCTTTTACTTATTGTGAATTACATATTTTTTTAAACTCCTCATGATAGACTTATTTATTCATGAATGATGTTTTTTTATTTGGTCACACTTTTTTAAAGGACTTAATTATTCCTTTTTCTCGAAGCTTTTTTTAAATATAGAATAACTTTTTCTTTGTTGAAACACAAAGTTGTTTGGTTTTTTTCTGCTTTACAGTCTCAAGATAAAACTACTGGGGGAGTTAACCCTGAACCATGTCCGATCTGTGCACATCAGCTGGGAAAACAGGTAAGATATTTAGTCAGCAGACTTTGGTTTTAGAGCATTTTTACCTAGGTCTGAGTCAGTTGTGTGTCAAATCTTCAACCTTTGATTTTAAACGAACATTGTATTGAAACAAGGGAAATAGGCCCATTCCTGTGATGTAACAACCTCTGCCCTGGAATAATGTCTTATACAGTTGCAAACGCTGGTTGTTTTGTAACTCTGAAGTTTTGCTTTCATCCTTTTGTCAGAAAATAAATTCTTTGCTGTTCATAAGCTAACAGAATGAAGAAATAGATAAGCTTCTGCAGTATGATAGAGTTTTACTATAACTGCTCTTGTTGATAGTACTTTTCTTATAGACTCTAAAGAAATTGATATTAGCTACTTAAACAGTAGTAAAAAACAACAGAATAAAGACTTGTAGCCTGGATTTCTTTCCCCACCACTTACCTCCTGAATTGCAGGAGTAAGATTTAATCAAAACTGATCTATATCATAAAGTACAAAACCATAGTTTATACTTCACCTACCATGCATTAGGTAAAAACCTGAAAGGACTCCTGTATGGTCAAACTAATTTGGCACTTCTGTTTTTTTAGGGTAGCTATTTTAAGGTGTTTTAGCTTCTGTTAGTTTTATGTTTAAGTATGAACCAGTGTCGCACCATGTCTCCAAAATCCCCTCTATGTTCTTCTTCTGAGGATGATAGAGGATTTTTACAGAGAACAGTTGCTTGCCCTGTTAACTGCCCTGATGCTTCATCTCTGAGCTAGAGGAGCTCACTGAGAGGACAAACTCGTGTTTTCTTTAACTTTGGCTGAGACTGCCACTTGAGATGATAGCAGCCATCATGTTGCAAGGAACTTTTAAAATGCTTTGCATCCCATTGCTGTGTGGTTGAAAGGACCTTACAAAGCCTATAAGATCTTTCACTTGCTAATAAGTCATTTAGTAAATTCCTTCTGCTACTTGGACCCATGAAAACTAATTTATTTTTTTCTCTTAGAATGGCCTATAGAACAGACAAATACAGAGTAAGCCCCTATTTCTAGGTGCAAAAACATTGATTTACAGATTACTTCTCTCTTAAGGAAGGTCAATGCTGACCCATAGATGTTTCAGGTCCCTAAAGGAAAGGCAGCTTCTGCAGTATGGTCTTTTGTTTCTAATTCATTATGCCAAAAAAATATAAATATTCTTTGTTCTAAATGCTTTTTTCTTCTTAAATCCAAAAATGTTGTCTAAGGCTTAACAAGATCTAAACATTAAAGCACTTTCAGACTTACAAAATAAAGACTGATCCAGTATGAACATATTGATAAAGATTTTTACAGAGGGCAAATGTGTGGGTCCTTTTAGACATTGTAAATATGTAATCTCTGTACTTAACCTATGTATTAAGAATAATTCTTCATAGAAATTTAGACTGTAATGTCTTCAAGTTTAAAACTGGGAAAATACAAAAAATAAACAATAAATAGAGACCTGCTGTGGAATGTGAATCTTTCTGTGCTCGAGAACTTTGAAGTCCATGCTTTTTAACAGCTAGAGTACTAAAAATTCTAAAATTCTTCCATTTTAATCTGAGTTTTGTGAAAGTGTTTCTGTGAAAATGTAGTTTATCACATATTAGTATACCATTTTTCTTTCGCATTGATCCAAAACTGATACTCTGTTTGTTTTGTTTTGGTTTGTTTTTTAATTCTCTGCATAGTGGGCAGTGCTGACGTGTGGACACTGTTTTTGTAATGAGTGTGTAGCTATCATCATAGAGCAGTACAGCGTTGGCACACGCCGGAGCTCAATTAAATGTGCCATTTGCAGGCAGACAACATCTCATAAAGAAATATCATATGTCTTCACTGCAGAAACTGCAAATCAGGAGGATGATATCCCTGTAAAGGTACGTAGTTTGTGAGCTTTGTTGCCCAAGCTTTCAGCAATGTGTAAGTGTTGTGTTTTGTTGCATACTGCATTTATTGCAGGCAAATCTACCAGACAATTTTGTAAGTATATTCACTTTTATTGTTAGTTTTGTTTATAACTGGTAGAGTTCTTTTTCTTTTGAATTGGACATGATGGGCCTTTCTTATAGTGTAATCAAAGTTTTTGCACTCTTCTCCAAGAAAAGATACACATTTTCCTGTCAAGTAAAAGGTGGGCTTTTTGGTTTTTGTTTTGCTTAGTATTTTTTTTTAACTTAGGCTTTTCATAACTTCTGGAAACAAAACATGAAAGGAAACAATGTGAAAGAGGATATCATTTTAACACCTACTCTTTAAATGTGCCTGAGGAAAGGCCTTCTAGGTGGATGACAAAATTACACATCTGTAAAAGTAATGCTGTCTTGGGATGTGAGGGGGAGGGACAGCTTTTGCTGAGCTTCAGGTTTTTTTGGTTGGTGGTTTTTTTTTTTGTTTGTTTTTTAAAGCATTTGACACTGAGCAGAAATAAATGCTGTTTCTATGCAGGTGATTAGTTTTTTTGGTTGTAGTGATTTTGGCTTTTTGTAGCTAAGGAGAGATGAGGCATTTTGGAGGCATAGTTTTGCTGTATTTCCTTGAAATGAGTAGTCTGAGAAAGCTGTCTGTACTCTAAGGCTGTTAGGATAATGTAAATATTTTAAATTGGTAAGTCTTCATTGTTAGCCAGAGAACGTAAATCCTGATTCTGAATTTAAGATTAGTCATCTGGAATGTTTCTTGAGCTACCCAAGGAGTAGTTGTTTTGTATTTTGTATATTTATGTAATATTGTCTGCTGTACCAACCATAACTAGGAGGAAAAAAGTGACTTCTTTTTTATAGGGGTGAATGAACATAAAAATCCTGAAGGGAGATTATATCTATGCTTCCTCTGTCTACTGAATTAGTAAACAGGTTCTGAGTATATTTAGTAACCTTACCCAAAAATTATTCAGTAATAAGTCAAATCACAGTAGAGGAAACAGAAGAGTTTAAACCCGTAAAATATTATCTATCAAAAACAATGCTTTTCATTGGAACTTCTTGATGATGAATTTGTACTTTGGAGAAAGGTTTCTCTAGTGTGATGTTGACATTTCTTTTCCCTTTAAGTGTATCATCAATAGTGTGGTTCTGAAGCCAAATTCTTTAAGCTCATACCAAAATCTTTTGATCTAGTTGTGTGGTGTAAGCTTTTTTCCCATGTTCTAGATGAATGTTGACCCTGTGCAGTTAGATACTCTGCAACAGTATTCTTTCTGGGGTTTTTTTTGTTTAGAAAAACCATTAGTGCTTCTTGCCTATCCGCTTTTTAAACTTTGATATTTGGTTAAAGCCTCACTGACTGGTCACATGTACCTACTGAGAAGATGACTGTTGAATATAGAGTGACTTTGATCTTAAAACAGCTCCCTGCCTGGGCAGGTTTTTTTTGTCAAGGCTTGCCACTGACATTGTCCAGCTCTGTTAAGACTATGTTTTCCACTGTGACTTTGTGTCTATTCCTTTTAGCCTGGCTTTCTAAGGAGACAAGGTCTTTTCATTGTACTATCTTATACTTCTCCATTAATTTAGCAACCTATTAGATAATTTCAAACAGCTTGATAGTCTGAGTTTCAAAGGTAATTAATTTTCTACAAGTCTTATTAAAATAGCCATGCACATAAAGTATGTCTCCTGCTTGGCAAAATACTGTGGCTTGACTTTTACCCTTACTACTAAAAATACCTTAAAGATCAAGTCTGTGGGGGAAACTTTATTTGTAACTTGTGTGCCAATAGTTAACGAACCTCTAGACACAAATGTGTAGGAAATCAGTCTTGATTGGACTGTTTCTTGTTAACTTGTTACTTAATTGTTACTTTTCTTGTTAACAAGGTTTTCATTGAGTTAAAGGCAGGGATGGAGGAAGAGACAGCATCTCCGTGAGTCTTTAGCAATACTGACACATATGTAGTGCGTAGGTACATTTTTGCTTTGCACAAATCTGTTATAGATTAGTATTAAACCAAAAACCTGTGGTTATTGCAGTTATGGAAGCAATAGAGGATTCTGGACTAAAATGCAAAGGTAAAAGACTAGTATTAGTAATATTTTGATTTAGATAATACTGCTATCTTAAAGTATGATTATAATACAGTTTTGATCAGGTTAATATAGTTAAAAGTAATAATGAAATATCCTGACGAGGAGTTCTATGGTATCTGTACAAGTTTCCTTGAACCTTGTGGGTAGATTTGGCTGCTGGCCTCTACTGAAGCCAGTGCTACCACATTCATACTAGTTATGTTGGCCTCTCTGGACAACTGGAGTCCCATTTTATCAGTGCATGCTTCCTAACTCAAATTATTAGATTTGAAGTAGTTGATGGCATGTGGCAGCAGGGGGAGTAAATAGGCTATATTTTTGATGGGCTGGTTGTTAGGACCTCACTTCATAGGTGTTTTTTAACAGATTTCTTCAGGGTCTGGAGATGTCACCTCGTTTCTAACAAGGAAACTTCAAATATGTTTCATAAATTACATTAAAAAATAAATAGAATAACTAGATTTCATAAATAAAACACAGAAGGAATGTGTCATCTACTGTCCTGTATAAAGGGCTGTAATATTTTCTTGAAACACTTCTGCATCAGAAACTTCAGGCAAAGCATAAGTATTAGTTCTGTGTGAGTTTGCTTCTCATCTTGAGCAAGGCCCATTCTTATTTCACAAAAAATACCAATTTCTACTGTGGCTTCAGTTTATGTACTGCCAAAATAAGCAACATTGTTAAAAATAAAAATTTCTACCTCATATTCCTTTGAGGATGGTTAACAAAGTATAACTAACTTAATATGTTTTTTATAGAATACTGAGGTTAAGATCAGTATCTTGCAGTATATCTATGAAAACTCTGTGATTTATTCAGCTTTTATATTTTCATCTGAACTTTCTCAGTCCTTCTGGTCTCTTTCAGTATTCAGTACTTCTTTCCACACCACCACCACCCCCCCGTTGTCATATACATCTTGTTCTTTATTGTACCGGCATTAACCATGTTAAGTTAATGCCTTTGTCAAATGCAAAAAGACTACTGTAAATGGGAGCATTTTATACCGAGAAAGAGATTACTGGCACCCCTGCGTGTTTTGGTCCTGTAAAAGCTTCCAGTGTCTGGTTAGCGTTACAGTGGGTATTGCCAGCCTGTCATCCGAGACATTGTTGCAGCGTAGTTTTGATTCTCATGTGTGCTGTTCCATAATTAATTAGAACTAGCCGATCAGTTTATAAATACTCATCTGGATACTCATCTGGATATTCAGCGAAGTTACAAACCTGAGGTTTGTGGGTAATGAGTGGGGTAACACGTTTTTTAAGACAGACTGAAAACCAAGATCTCATAATAGCAAAAGTGCTTTTATCAGTTTGATCTCTCCTTAAATACTGAGAACAAAATTGAAATAATTTGTGCTGTGAATGAAAGCTTTAGTCAATAGTTCAATAACAAGTCTAATATAGTCTGTCTAATATTACGTAAGTAATGGATGGAGAAGTTTGCACACTTAGTTTTCTTGTTTTAAAAAGAGAGCAAAAAGACTGTGACCACTTTGATCATTGTGCTGTTCTTTGCCATAGTTCTTCTGACTGATCTCGCACAAAGTCACATCTGTAGCACCTGAGTCAGGAAGTCTGAAGGGTAGAAAGATCAACAGCAGCAGCTAAAGCTGCTTTCTCTTACAGGAGGGAGAAAAAGGACCTATGGTAAGGTCCAGAAAAAGTCTCTGAGGAAAAGACAGAGCAGATTAGCAAGAATTGTCATCACTGAATCACATAAATGGCTCTGGAATATATAGGAAATGCCAAAAGTTAGTCTCAGATCTCCTAACTGAAGCTGGTTATGATTGGCAGACAGCTGCCATAGGGCTGCAAATGTGTCATTCATCCTTGCAGAGCATAACACCTACTGATGTAAGCATTTTTAATTGTCTGTCTGACTTTTGGGAACAGTGTTAATGTCTGCCAGGTGCAACAGATGTAATGAAACAAGCTGGTGTATTTCTATGTCCATGACACAGAGTTGGAATCGCCATGCAAGAACCTGGGAAATAAAATGGTACTTCTTATTGCAGCCTTTGGTAAAAGAGTCTGCAGAAAGTCTTCTAGATGTATTTCTGGAGCATACATTTAGCTGCATAACATATGAATGATCAAGTAGCACAGCATTGGTTCCAAACTTGTGCTTTGACTGCTGACATGCTTCCCCGCCAATTCTGCAAGCAGCATGACTTCAGTAAATTTGATCTGTCATTGTAGCGAGCCAACATCGTTAATTCAATGTTCAGAGGACAGGTGCAGACAGAAATAAAACAATATTTGCCCAGCCGAATCTAGTGCAGCTTGAAATTACTATGCTTGTAAGAACTAGTACAGAATTAAGTAAGGTCTTCTTAAAAAACCCTAAAACATTAGGTAAAGTTGCGATTATACAAAGCACATACTGAAGGAAATCGAGATACTAAAGAACTGTTACTCAGGATCCTCTTCCTGACTTAGGGGGAAAAGGAAGAGCACAGAAGTCAAAGTGGACAAGATGTAGAATGTTGTATTTTTTTCATTAAGCACTGAAATATTTCCAAATGCAGAATATGAAGATGTTTTCATTGCAGCATGCAGTCCTTTAGGACTTAATTAAATTATATTTACCAATTCCTTATTTTAAATATAATTAACAGACTTCATAGTACTGAGCATAAGTTTGGTGTTACCAGAGTCAGAAACAAAAGCAACAGAAATAGCATTCAGACGGGTTTTTCATGGCCAGTTTTCAAGAGGTGTGAAGGGAAGGAATTCTAAATATGTGTTTGGAAGATGCCTTCAAGATTGTGCCACTGAGTTAAACCTCAGCAGGCCTGACTGGCATGTTTGGTGCAGGTACCCAGCTGTGGCATCCAATCTGCCTCCTGCAGAACTAGGCAGCTCTGTCTGTGTGGCACTTTGTTACTCTGTGTACTGCACACGCTGTAATAAACCGTGGATCCTATAGTAGTGCGTAAGGGAGGTATAAAAGCAGTTCAGTGCTGCTTAACCTGCCCTTCCTCCAGGTTGCTGATTTTTAAATTTGTGTAAGATGTGGAAGAGTCCTAATATAACATTATTTGATAAAACAATGAATGTGGAAGGAGTTGTTCAGTATCGTACTTTACTAATACTGTTCTTTGACTTTTCAAAGGGAAGTCACTCCACCAAAGTGGAAGCTGTGGTCCGAACACTGAAGAGAATTCAATTTAAAGACCCAGGGGCTAAATCCTTAGTTTTCTCAACGGTATTAATCGCTATTTTCTGTCTTCTCTTTGTGTGTGTGTGAGTTTAAAGAAGTCATAATATTTTCAGGAATTAGTTTAGCAACCAAAATGTTGAATCACTCTGTACAGCCACGTGATTGTTTTGAGAATTTGTAGGGCAATTCATGTAACTGGGTCATGAACAATGATTGTAGTCAACAGATGTAAAAGCTTGTTTTCTTAAAGGTCAAACACTTAGACTTACATATGAGCATTAGAAATCATAGATATTTTTAAATGTAATGTCCAGATGCTTTTGATATATTGTAAAACTGGTTTTGTGATAGCTACCCATTTTTTTCTAATTCAAGCTGATCTTTTAAATTACATTTCTTAGTTAGTTTTATGAAAGATTTGGTTCCTGCCATACAAATATTTTTCTAACTCCTTTTTTAAACTGCAAATGCTAGTATTTTGAAAGGTCTTTATCTACTTTTTCTTAGAGAAGGTAAGAAGTGTATTTTAGTTGCCACTGCTGCTTGTCGAGTTACTTTTATTGTGTTGTGTGGTTTTTTTCTTTTACAGTGGCAAGATGTGTTGGACATAATTTCAAAAGCTTTGTATGACAACAACATGACTTTTTCTCAAATCAATGGAATTAATAAATTTCAGGTACATAATGGATCTTTTTATTGAAATTATTTTCAGTGGGGAAAATTACAGTTCATAGAAGTCATTTTGATCCTTTTACTTCATTGCTTCATTTGAGAAACTGAAAGAGCAGCAAATTTGTTTGTCAGAAGTGTTGATCTCTAATGCATTCTAAAAATCATAATCACAAAAAGCCACAATTTAAACCCTTTGGAGATAAACAGTACCTTCACTTTTGAGAAAGAAGCATTGGCATGGATGTTAAGGATGAGACACACTGATTAACATCACAAGAAGTTCTTGCCTTCGTGATGTCTGTGGAGTATCAGTTCTGGGATGACAGGTCTTGAATTAGTTGGGCTGCAAGACTTGCTCTGGGGCCTGTAATAGTTGCTATAATGTCTTCAAAATATAGAGATGCCCCCCATGTTCTCTGCAGAACTTCTGTCACACTGCTGTGGTATTTGCCTTTTAGGAGAATCTCTCTGCATTTAAATATGATCCAAACATCAATATTTTGCTGCTGCCTCTTCACACTGGTTCCAATGGACTAAACATCATCGAAGCAACTCATGTTCTGCTTGTGGAACCCATTCTAAATCCTGCACATGAGCTACAGGCTATTGGCAGAGTACATCGTATTGGCCAAACAAAGTAAGAGTTTAAATTGCATTGAGTGGTTTAGATATGATCCAGAATAGAACTGCATACTGGAATCAAAATAAATCTAGTTCATTGAACTTCTCAATTTTGGAGATGAGGGTATTAAAAAAAAAAAAATGCTGAAAATACACAATGTGGCTGAGGTCAGGCATGGCCCTTCCTCGTTTCCTTGAGAGGCTCCTCCTAGCTGGTCATTCCCAGCTCCAGATTAGGAGCTGCGTAAGTTGTTGGGAAGTTTTTTTGTTTGGTTGGGCTTTCATTTTTAAAGAAAGTTATAGCACACACTTGTTAGAACTGATTACTTTTAAAATTACAGTTCTCCCCTCACTCCCATCTGGATCTTTTTTAAGAGATTAATAAGTTTGCGTATCTTGTGTTTGTTTCAGTGTTGTAGATTTTACATGGGTAATATTGAACACTTAACAAAGGTTTTAGAAAGTTTGTTCTGAATGGATAAGATCTATATTTTTTCCTTAGGTTCCATGTCACTTGAAAAAAATAATAAATATCCCCTGTACATGAGTGAGAAAAACAGCTGGAATCAATTCTGGAATAATAATATTCTAGAATAATACTGGGGTTTGTGTTCTGGAAATGGAGGCAAAGTGAGAGGGCGTGAATGAGTATGCATGTGAAAGAATGTTTAAGAAGAGGTGGGTATTTGGTAAAGATGTTGAATTAGCTGTGAGGACATTAGAAAGATCAGTTGCAACAGCCTGCATTATAATTTTACATGATGCTGGCACAAAAGGTCTGGCAAAAACCTTGCAATAAAACCAGCAAGAATGTGTGTTGTACTTGTTAAGAATAAGACTTCAGTGAGGTCTATTTGAAAAATAAGTACCGTGAGCATGTTTAGTTTCACTGCTGCAACTGTTACCAGTTCAGTTGAGTTCTTATTTACTTTGCTTTTTTTTAGGTAGTGCTTTTCCTCTGGATCACTAAGTATCCCCCCAAATTCCTCTTGTGTAAAATTACCTGCCAAAGTTACAGCTTCAGATCTGAAAACCAAACAGAGCACTTTGAAGGGTTCATATATTGAAAAATATTTATATTGGGGAGCCTGGATTGATTTTTTTTTTTTTTTTTTTTTTCCCCCTCTTTTCTTTTTTTTTCCCAGTTTTATCTTTGGAGCTCTTTTCCATTTCACTTTCTTCTGCTTGACATTACTTTCTTTTTTTTAATTACATCTTTCTTTTTGAAATTTTATTTTGCAAATTAAGTTATCATTTTTTACGTTTATCGACATTTTGGTTTTTACATTTTACTGGTGTTTACAATTTCATGTTTACGGGTGACGATTACTGACTTAAAAAAAAAAATTTGTAGTATTTTGCCATCTTCAAGAACCTGATTGTTAAAACTCTAGGAATGAGCTTTAATTATCCATCACATTGAGCTCTGTCTCTTGGAGTGACTTGTGACAATGCAGTATAAACATCGTATATAACCAGTGGACCAAAGTAATTTCTTTAAACAACAGAGTGGGCTCTTGAGGACTGTTTGTTTGTAGTAGGGACACAGAAAGCAGAACTTTGCCCAGCATCTGCCTTAGGAATTTAGTTTATATAGCTTGTGTTCATTTAGTATGTGATCCAACCAAATGGAAGTGTGTGCTCTGGGAGGCACTAAGCATCCGTAAATGTCAGTGGAAGGTGTTAAACACCTTGTAAGTTTGTTTTCTTAAAATACAGTGGTGTTTTTTCAGCACTCTTACAATAATTAGTGTGAGACAGAAATGTTCTCTTAAACTTTGACAGTACAGCATAACTTGTGCTCACTTCTGATCTTGTTTTCTTTTTTTAAACACATTCAGATCTACCATTGTTCATAGGTTCCTGATAAAAGCAACAATAGAAGAGAGAATGCAGACTATGCTGAAAACTGTAGATAGAAGGTATGTATTGATTTTTATTTTTTTTTAAACATCATTACTGCACTGAAAATGAAAAGGTGATTGTCAACCGTGCTTTTATTACAGTTAAGTATGCATATTTTAGATATAAATTTCAAATGTTCTCCTTCAAATAGTTTTGACGAAAAGTTTTAAGACTTGAAAAATTGATCTTTTAACCTGGTTCCAGTAACTTGAAGCTTAAGGTATTGTCTTTCTCTGTGGAATATTTAGGTTACATTTTGTATATTTTATTTCATAAAAGCTCAATATATTATGCATTATGATTTATCTTTTCAGTTGATATATTCCGTTAGTATAAAAGCATTGTAATTAATGGAGTAATACTAAGCCTGCCACTGGAGTAACAGCATATATTACAAGCTCTAACACAGGACGTTAATTCTTTCATTATTTCTGAATTCTACAAAACTAGTCTGTCAGTTCAGTGTCACACTGGTTGGTTTTGCAGTCCGTGCAAGCAGTGTTCAGATGCTTGCTTGTAAGTCAGTCTAGTGTGGAGACACAGAAAGCAGTTTTCATTGTGTTTATCTTTTCAAAATCTATAAGCAATGACAGAGTGGGAGTGGAAATAAAAAAGTGGTATTTACATTTTTTTATGCAGACAGTATAAGAGGTTTGTATAATACTTCTTAACTATGTTGTATACACCTAACAAAGCTAGAAGGAGGCCTTAGTTTAGGAAAACTAGTTACTTTTCCAACTTTTTGGCTGTTACAGATTGTAAGACTAAAAATTTACATGCATGTCTCTGGCTGTAGTTATGAAAGATCTCAGCTTTAGCTTTGAAAGAATTATTTCCTCAATTTCAGTGCTTACTATTGTTTATAAAATTCTGATAAATATACAGTGGTTGAGTGATGCAGTGAGGGCTGATGTTTTGAAAGTAATATCAAACCTCATGCTTGGAAGCTGAAGCCAATCCTTTAGATGTTAGGAGAACAAAGTGGATTATTCCGTGTTCCGCTGCCTCTGCAGCGTTTGGTGTTGAGCACTGCTAGCGACAGTGTCTTAAAAAGTGCAAGAGAAGTAGCTGATCAGGGTATGTTTTTTCGTGATGGAAAGTGTGTTTCCCTGCTGAGCTTCAAAGCTGAACAGTTATTGGACTCTGGCCTGTGTGGTCTGTCTTCAGCACACACAGCTTGTTCCTTCTCTGATGTCTGCATGCCATTTTTTCCCACAGCCACACAAGCTCTTCCATGAAACAGTCAGAAGCCTCCGTTCTGACAGTGGCGGATTTGGCTGACCTTTTCACAGAGGAAACTGAAGAACTGGAGTAAAAAAATTGGTTTGGCCTAATGAAATCAGAAAGTACCTGACCTAATAAGCACCGATATATAATCCACTTGATCTGTCATTCCTATAAACATCACCTAACACTGGTCTGTAACAAAGCTATTGGAAATCAAAAAGTCTTAATTGTTACTGTTTTATTCTGTGGCAGTTTTTAGCAGCACACACTTCTAATAGCACTGGAGGAAACTTGCACTTTGCACGTTGTACAAAAACATGGATTTTATTCCCAAAGAGCATTTGAGCTGGGTGCTAGAACTGAAATCTTAGACCCTTGGTTGAGGAGATTTTTATCATCAGGTTTGTCTAGTACCTCAGTGTGAGAGCAAGACTAGGTGGGTGGTTGGGTGGGAAAGGGAAGCAAAAAAACACATCTAATTTTTTTTTACTGTACAAAAATTTATTAGAAAGAATGACTGTAAATTAATATTCTTCTAGAAAAAGCTTGTTAGTATTTAATGCAGAGTTACCAAATGTCTTACTGGTAACACTTTAAGTGACTAATCTTTACTAATAACTTGGATATTTGTATTAGGCTTTTAGATACTCATAAAGACTTGTGACAGTTAAAAATTTCATTGTTAATGCTTACTCACTGCAAAATGATGAAAATTAAATTATGCTTTTTGTATATGTGTTGGTCTGGAAATCAGTTAAATACTTGAACTTACTGTACATGTTTTTGCTTATTCTTGAAGCCATGACTGGTTTAGTGCTTTGTTTAAAAAACAAAACAAACAAACAAACAATAATGCATTTGTTAAAGAATTTTTTTAAATATCAGTTGGTTAAGTTGCTGATCACTTTATAATCGTTTAGGGCTTATGTACGTGTCCTCACCCTGATTTCTTTGTCTAGTTCTCCCCTCAAACATGCAGCAATCTAAATATTGAAAATAGATGAGATTGTTATGCAGTCTAACTGTTGGATACCTAGTTGAAGTCAGATAATCAGTGGAGAGAGATGAAACTTCTGTGGAACTTCATCCTTAGATATGTGAGATCGCTCGACCCCATCTCTGTTGACAGTAGAGAGTTTAGAAAATGAATGTAGGTTAACTTAGACTGCTGAAAGTAGACAAGATAAATTTTAAGCCTTTTGGCTTAGGTTATGGATGCACATTTGGATAACACCATTTCTGAAGGTACTACAGAAGCAAGCTCAGTTAGATAGTTAATGTTAAATGCAATTTTGTGTGTAGAGACTGGGCAAGTGTGTGTGCATAAGCAACAGGCTGTTTCCCTCAGATTGCAAGATTTACTGTTTCAGTAGACAATTTTTTTTGTATATTTTAGAAATCTTACTTGGGGTTGACATTAAAATGATTCTTTTAAGAAATCTCATCTTAGAATTTTTACTCAAGTCATGTCTGCTAAATAGATTTGCCATACAGTTATTGAGCTTCTCGAGTTCTGTTTTCAAGCATCGGACATTTGAGTTGCACCATTTGGATATTAAGCCTGTCTGCATGGCAGATGAGTTTTCCACTGCTGACAACAAATGTGAATAGAATTCACATGAACAATATCATATCAAGAAGTGATTTTGACATTTATAGTTTGTCCTTCTGGACTGATTAGAACATTTGTTCTAAAGACTATTTGAGTAAATTTACAGACAATGTATCTTCATTTCCCATATTTGTAATATGTGTTGGTTGTATATATACATTTTGGCTTGGAGATTACTGATTTTTTGCAGATTACAATTTGCACAAGGCAAATAGAATAGGCAGTAGACTTTTTAAAAATGAGGATGATGAAACAGTTTGCACAGAGACTGTGACATCTCCATCGTTGAACATATTAGGAACTCAAATGACCCTGAGCAACCTGATCCACCTCGAAAGTTGGCCCTAGTGTGAGTGGTGTGTTGGACCAGATGACCTCCATGGATCCCTTCCAGTCTAAATTATTCTACAGTGTACTGGAGATCATGCTGTGCACACACTCCAGGAACTCTGAGGGCAACAACGTTCCAGTTTCCTCATCATCCTCAGAGAATTTTAATATTGCACAACAACATGTGACTGAACAAGGAGCTGCTGTTCACTCTGAGAAATGATACATCTATGTTAAAAACTGTGAAAGCACATAGCGTTTACATCCGTAGCTGCCATTTCAAATAACTAGGTGTGGCAATAATAGTTGTCAGTGAAGACAGAAGCAAACTGAAAAATACCTGCTATGAGAGGTTTCCCAAGCTCTGTAAGTTTTTGGCTTATTTATATCAAGATGATTATTTATTTATTTTTTTATTTTATTTTAATTTTTTATTTACAAAAATGTGGTTTTCTGATGCAAACGCAGAGCTTTTCATCAAGCAGTGCTTGAGTCTTTAGTCCTGACTTACTACTTTTGTGCTCATGTAACAGCAAGGAATGCCAGAGAGCTCAGTCTGGGTGCTCTCCTGACTGCCAGGGAGAACCCAGTCCTAGAGCTCTGGAGATAGAATGTTAACATGTGTGCACTAGTTGTGTTAAGGCATCTCTTCAAATTGGAAGGTTAAACCATTGGAGCCTGCGTCAGTGGTAAATGCATTCTTCAAGGTTCACATTAAATTTAGTCTTTATACTTAAGACCAATATTGAAAAAGTAACCAAACTGTAATCAAACTGTATTTCACCACTTTTTGCAATTCTTTGCAACCCTTAGTTTCTTTGACAAAGATTTTCTTTCAGATATTTTAAGACACCTCATGAGGTGAACTCCTTCCTTTTTGTTCTTTTTCCTTCTTTTTTCTTTTTTCTTCCCCTTCTTTTTTTTCTCCTTCTTTTTTTTATCTGCTAAGGGAGCAGCTTGTATGTCTGCAGTGCTTTTCTCTTATCAAAGCACATTAAGCCTATTTTTCATGATGCTGCTATGATTTTGCTCTATCAAGAGAACATTCTTTTGAAAGAGGGTATCTTAGCTGAGAACAAACTTTGTGTTATTGTACTAGTTCCAATATACTCATGGCATTTTCCACAGAAGACAGAAATCTATAAATACCGACTGCAGTGTTTACATAATATTTTTGTCGACATACCCACGGTCATGTACCAGATTCTCATATGCTCTCCTGCTAAAACATGTAAACATGATCCCAGTTGACAGTATTGTTTATCCAGCAAAGTCAGTCCCTTTAAAAATGAGGCTCCAACAGACTCCAAAGTGCTCAGTGCTGACCTGTCATCTCTTTCAGTTCCATGGCAAATAATGTTAGGAGCTTTTTTGACTGTAATCAGTGAGGATTTCAGGACAGATTTTTCTCCCTGTGTATACAAGTTCAGTGCCTTGTAGAACAGAGGTGTCATCTTATTTGGGGATCTGTAAAAGTTTGATGCAAGTAGTAGACTTCCTTGAACCACACAGTGTGATAGTGTTGGAAACTAAGAGTGGACTCCCTTAAGGTGTTAAACTGAGCTCTGCAGATTTCACTGTGGATCTTTAAATGAGTTTGTAAATTAAGGTCCTCTTTGCTCTTTTGAATCAGTCTATGCCAGGAGAAGGTTTTCAGGACACACTATAGTTTTCATGCAGGTCAGATACTACAGAATAATTACCACAGTCTTCTCATGCATGTTAAAGTTGCATATTAAGGAATGGACATAGCAATTGGTGATGCTTTTTTTGAGATAGGTCTTCCAAAACCACTTTTCTGCCAATATCTGTAGATGTATTGAAGTGCTCTGCCAGCAGAGCACACTCTGCTTCAGAAGTAACTGTGCTTCAATACAAATGTGAGTGGGATCCTACAGAAGAAAAAATGCATAGTTGTTTCCAGTTAAAACCATAATTAGACATATTTCCTCCTGTAGGATTCTGTCTGGATTAGTGGCTGAGGACCAGTTAACTCTCCGTCGCTGTCTTTTCTGACACAAACAGCTCTGTCCTTTCCCATCCTTTTTTGCAATCCTTATGACTACATTATATTTTCCAGGAGTGCCAGAATTATTTGTTTAATTAGCAACTGTGCTTTAGTTAAATTGGAGGGGAAAAAGTCTGTATTGATCAACCTTGCATTGACCAATGTAAGAAAAATTAACTTTGAAATGTATTGTTCCTCCAAAGTAAGGAATTACATGAATTTCTAAAGGAATTTTTATTTCCTCTAGCTATAAATGGAGCCTGTTTCTCAAGCTTAATCTGATTAAAGTCTGTATAAGGTTTCCTACAGGCTAGATGCAAAACCACTGTACCTGTGCTTTTCCTCCCTTTTTTAGTTACTTGAAACAAGTAAGGTCTTTAAAAGATTGTATACTATAAATGTAGGCTAAAGGAATGTCATAGTGGAGGAAACAAAAGGATGCTAAAGACATCCCTGTCTCTTACTGTTTGTCTATCTGTGTTTATTTCTGCCATCTCATCCCACCCCCCATCCTCCACTCACCCCCGGCTCGCTGAGTTAGTCATAAAGAACATTTATTTGGTCAGTGGAATGAGAGTAAGAGAGTCATAATCCATAAAATGGCTACAGTGAAACTAGCTTATTGTGTCAGAGGAAAGCTGTGAGGGGTAAGGGAATTTTAGCGTGGTATAAATTCTTTCTTTGTACCTGTAATGTCTTCATTTAACCCTATGCTTCCCCACTGTAGAAGCAGATGATGTATTTCAGTCTGTTAACTTTTATATTTCTAGTTTTATAGCATACAGCTGACATATGAAACAACCTGTTAATCTAATTACTGAGCAATCAGTGAAGCTTACAAGTTTTTAATCGTAAAGTCTATAGGTTTTTGAATTCATTAAGTGCACCTGAACCACTGTCACCAGTCCTGGTTCATCCACTGTCTTCTCTATAGAGGAGAAGGAAAGAATAGGTAACTTTTGAATCATTGTAATATTGAAGTCAAGTCCCAAATAGTCATTCTACATATTTTACAGTCACACACTGTGTAACAAAGAGGACAGTTAGTTGAACTTGTAGCTTTCAAATGTAGCTAAGGAATTAAGTCGTTGGAGGGGGAGGTAAATGACACAGGCATTCTAAATACTAGAATAATTTGACTTAGAAAATTAAAATGTGAGATATCTGTAAACCTCTGGCTCAGTGTCCTCCTATATCCAAGATGTCAGCCTTCCAGGGCTTAAATTCTAAGTCTCTTTGTTTTCTCTGTTTCTAGATTTTTCACAAGCAGATGCCCAGCCCCATTCATTCAACTGGACACATTCCAAATTTTATCAGTTTAGGAACAGATGTGTGTTTCCATGATGCAACATCTCTTGGTTTGATAGCAACATTCACATCAGGTAGAAACTACCTTTCCAAATTGATCTATCAAGTATAAGGTCTGACTGTTTACAGGGTGTCTCAAAATGTGAGTTGTTAATGTAGGCTGGCTTAGATAATCGTCCTTTCTGAGGGGGATTATTTTTGTGTAATTTCCAAACATTACTGTATTGGCCTATGGAACAATAATTCCTGGTTGTAAAAAATTTCTGATCTGCTTGTTACCATACAGGCCATTTCCTGCTCACAAAAGGACATTTGCTCCCAAAATGGCAAATAATTATCCTAATTCTTCCTTCTCCCATGTAAATTAATGTACCTTTCTATTATAAGGATGTATGCAGCAGCTGCAAGCAGTGGAATTGGTTCTATTCCATCTTCTCAATATACTGGAAAGTAAACCAAACTAGTAGAGGTATAACGCTAATAGCTCCTCTCTGCAATGTTTTCTTTGATATGTGGCACTTTTAAAAATATATACCCTCTTTATTCTGCAACCTAAATATGACATAAGATTTCCCTAGTGTATGACCATGCTCTTAAATGCATGCTACCTTTGTAACGCTGATCTTCAGCTACCAGAGGGAGCGTGCTGTGTGGTCCACACAGGAAGGGCACCAGCAACAAGGAAAGGACATATGTGTGGACTTCTACAAAGTCTTGCTAAAGCACTGTAGGACATTGTGGAAATTATTATACTGTGCTAACTGCTGCCACTATTGTTAGGCCTTGAAAGCAGAGCTGATGAAAAGACATTGTGTTGTACAGCCCCTCTTACAGAGGTAGAAAGCCCAGAGCAGCCAGAAAAGACATGGAGGAGGTATCTCCAAGTCCTTGTGATCTGTTCTGATCTGCTGAAGCTGTTGCACATGCTCCACTGGAGCTAAAATCTGCACTGGATGGAGCTGGGGAGGATGAGGAGGAGGTTGGAGAAGAGATTTGAGGAATAGTTGTAAAACCTTCTTCTGAGTGCCCTTCTGCTGATTTTCCTGTGGGAGGAATGAGTCACCGATATGAGCCATGAATAAACAAAGGGTGAAAGATCGTAAGTGTAACCTATTCATTGGAGCTTAGTGTTCATCTAAAGGCCATGGCACATTTTTGTGTGTTCATGAATTGAGTTTATAATCATTTTCTTCCTGCAATGTTGGGATATTAATATACAGGGCTTTGCAGTGGTTGAGCTAATGGGAATATTGAGAAGTTTTATCCCTGTGATGTATGTTTTAGCATGCGCCTAAGATAAGCCAAATTAATGTTGTGGATTTGTGAAGGGTAACAGTTCAAACTCATATGAAATAAATGTATAGACCTCCTTGACACAAACTGACAAGTTTTGCTTAATTAAGGAAAGATAATGAATCACTTCTGCTGTAAATGCACAAGCTTCTCTGAAGGGAAAAGACATGGACTTTGCAACAGCCAGTTGGGAAGTTTTGCACTGAGCAAACTTGAATCTCAGCAGAGGGGCTGGGAGGCAGTGAGCCTGGAGCAGCCCTGATGGGCAGCACAGAGCCCTGAGAAGTCTGGCCAAAGCTTCGAGCCTGCTGTGTCACATGGTATTTCTGACAAATCTCCCCTTCTGTATACTGTAATCATCGGGCGTCTTGCAAGCATAGATCTTCTGTAAAGTTTCTCCCATTCTTAATGTCTGCTTCCTTCATCAGCAAGCTACCACAACTCAACAGGGGTTTTCTGTTTTCTCTGTGGAGCATGTATTTCTTTTTTGTTACTCATTCTTAACAAAGGTGGGTGCCTCTCAATCATTTACAGTTCTCGTTAAAAGCCTCCAAAGTAGAATTGAGGGACAAAACACCGAAGGGGTGGACAAAGTGAATGAAGTGAGGAGGGTTCTGTTTCTGCCTAATAAAGGGCACACCGTGCTGCTTCTCTAGCACAGGAGAAGAGTGTTGTGAGTGGGGTGGGTCTGGTCCTGTCCTGGGGGAATCAATACTAAAATACGTAGAAAAGGCTTTCTGGGTAGTCTTGCTCTCCACTGACTCCCCACTTTAGGAATCCCATTGTTGGGCACAGGGCACTATTTGGTCATTTTTTTTGGTAGGCACTTGTTTCTGTGGAAAAGTTTTAAAGCCCCAAACCATGACCCTGGACTTCAAGTCTGGAGAGAGTCTTTCACCTTCTCCTGAACTGAAGAAAACTCCACCTTTTATGCCCACCAGAGCAAGCAGTAGGAAGGGCAAAGATAAGAGAGGTCTCCAGCAATACCCTGACTATGCGCTGCAGGGGGAAGTTTGATACAGTGCTTTGCAGCATATTGTTTGCTGGCTCTATGTGCACTGATTTCTTTAACTTCAGCAGATGATGCTGACATGGGAGAGGGTGCGTTGTGTAATTTTCTTGAAGAAAATACCATCACTGATAATTGAAAAAGGGTATTTCCCTGGAGCAACTATAGCAACATAGAAACCCTGTAAGCCAGGTTCTTAATGTATGCGGGTGTAATTGTCAGCTTTAAAACTTAATCTTAAACCAGAATCTATCATAGCTCTGTAATAACAAGAGGCAGTACTTTCTTGGTATCATGCTGATGTACAGTGGGATGTAGAATAATTTTAGATGTTACCAAAACAAATTTTCTTTCATAACCTTTGAATTAGTTTTCTACTAAAACGTTGTTGCTTAAAAAAAAAGATAACTAGAGCCTTTGCAAAGTTTTAAATCTAAATAGGTATAGATTTTAAAATAAAATGGTCAGTTGCCTTAGTGTCAGCTCTGCCAGTTCCTCATTTATTCATGTTATTACTTGGTTACTGTAATAATGTTAAATTTAAAAATCACTTTCAAATGAATACAAGATAGATCTTTGAATTACATTTAATTTTTTTCAAATATTGTTTTGGTAATCAAATTACTATGAAATATATAAATTACCAACTTTTTCATAGAAAAATGCTTTCTTTTATATAAATAGATATTAATAAATACATTATCAGGTATTTGCAAGCAGTTCAATGTCCTATAATCTAATGATAAATTTCAGTGTGGAGACAGAGAATTATTGAATTGTTCTAGTAATAAAATAGTGAAACTAATCAGCTTTTGCACTGGCAAGGTAATGACTTTTATAAAGCAACACATGAGAGAGAAAAGAGCAGTTTTCAATTGTGTTCCAAAACTGAAATTCCTGGAAGATAAGCCAAGGAAGAGTATTTTGATTACCTGATCTATTTCCTTGCATTACATAGATACTGTAATTTCAATGAAATAATTTATCTAGAAAGTAGCAAAGCTAAATTTTAATTTGAAAATTACCAGTGATGGATAAGTGTACAAGTTAATGTTCTCTTGGTCTCTGAGTAACTTAACATTCCTGTCAATAGCCTTTCTTTTGCATTCACAATTTTCTGTCAGAATTATTTCATACTGTTTCTTAACATTTGCAGCTGTTCCAAAGTCTTTGATTTTTGTCTTATATTACCCTGCTACTGAAATAATAGTGATTGTTGTAATAGTCATTAAATATACTTTTCTTTCTACCTTTCTGGTTTGTGGAAAAATAGCTGGTGCCTTTACTGAGAGAGAATGCTTAATTGTGTTCCTCATCATTTTCCTCAGTATGTCACTGAATTGTCTGATAGATGTTTCCTGTTAAATAGAGTCATAGAATTGTTTCTGTTGGAAGAGACCCTCAGGATCATCGACTCCAACCATAACCTAACTCTAGCACTAAACCATGGCCCTAAGAACCTCGTCTAAATGCCTTTTAAACAGCTCCAGGGATGTAACTCCACCACTTCCCTGGGCAGCCTCTTCCAATGTAGTATCCAAATATATCCAAAGTAGTATCCAGCTAGTATCAATTAATAGGAATGCTCTCCACATGTAAGTAATTGTTATTCAAAACTATGATTACAATATGTGGAGAGGCCTAGGGGTCCATAATTACTCTTTTCAGTGTGGTTGGTGGAACCCAGCTTGAAAACCACCGCCTTCTGGAAACAGCTCACGCTTCCCTGCAGCATTTCTTCACTGCAGCCTCCTGCTCCACAGAGACTGTGCCTGTGACACCTCCTTGATAGAGTCATCTGTCAGATCAGCTGTATCATGTTTTCCTTCCCAGAACTGTAAATCATTCCTGGTCAGTCCCAATATACAAAAAATTATTTTTAATACTGTAGTATTATTAGGAGTCATCTTTGGCCCACTGCTGTATTGCAGTTCAGCTGTTAGTGCCTCTAATGCTTTTTAATGTTTTAAAAATAAATAAATAAATAAAGAATTTGTTCAGTTAGTTATACCTAGATAGAACCTAAATAATTAAGAATATAGCTGATATGTTTCAAAAACTGCCCAGCTTTATGACAAACATGAGAAATTATGTGTAAAATAAGTTATCATCTTAATACTGAGCACTCCAGCAGGTCCTTATTTTTCTGTGCACTGTACAAATGCTCGGAATATAATCCAAAGCCCAAATCCAAACCAGCAGACTTTCCATCCAGCTAAATGGTCTTGTGGACCAGATACTCAGGGAGAGAGAACCTGCAAACAAACTGTGTGAAAGCTGCGAGGGACATGAGCGTGGTGAAGGGACTTGCCTGAACCCAGAGGCCCGTGGGGAGGAGCAGGGAGCCCTGCGTCCAACAGCCAGTGCCTCAGTGGGGCAGAGCCACGGGCAGGGGCAGCGCTGGGGCTGCTCAGCACGAGCCGGCACACAGCGGGTGCTGTTCCTGCTGTTGCTGGGGTATCTGCTATTGATCCAGCTCCACAAAGGCTCCTGTCACTCGCGGGGTTGTTCCTTGCACAGCTCCCTGTTCCCAGCAGGAAGGCAGAGCGGAGGCCGTGTCCCTGTTGCCCACACCTCGGCTGACGGCTTTCGACAGCCATCCTGCACCCAGCAGCCAGCCTGCCTTTCGCGAGAGATGCCAGTTCTAGCAATAACATGGAATAAAGTGTGACCCTGGAGAAAACACCACATCTATTAACAGACCAGAGTATTTTATGACCTGATATGCTGAAATATTTGTGCTGTAAATAGGCAGGAGATGAAGTTTTTCTATCAAAAGGCAGTACACCAGTTAAAAATGCTGCATGCCTTGACCAAGCTTTTTACAGATATGTTATATTCCAGAATAAATGAATAATGCTCTTGAATAAACAAATAACAGAGTTAAGCACCTTAGAGGAAGGCACTAAGGCTCTTGGGGGTCCAGTAATTAAAAGATGATCTCACAAAAAGTACATAGCGGGGTCTTGTTGAATCAAAACGAAATAGCTGGTGTGAGTGATATACAGAGTTTAACAAAACTGTGTTGTGATGACACTACCTTATGATATCACCTGTACCAGCACTTGTGCTAAGGAATTATGGAGGGTCTCCCTCACCCAGGGGGTCGGAAAACTGGGGCATGTGAAGTAGAACAGTAATGAGAGAAGCGGGAGTGTAGGGGTAATGCTTTGGGGGGGCAGCTTTTTTGTCCTAACACACGCGCACACACACACACACACACACACACAAATAGGAATCATTGCTACATCTAGTTTCCCTTTGTGTAGGTATCTGTGGTATCCCAAATAATGGGATGGTGCACTAATAGAACAAAAGTTGTTAAGTGTTTGTATGGCAAGGGGAAAGGGAAAATCTGGACTTCAGACAGAGCTAAAAGCTAAACAGAAGTCACAGCTGGAGGGAAAGGTCAAAAGTTAAGGTGGGCCACTGGCCATTTCCAAGGAGATGTTTAAACAAGTTGGTTCCTTTGGGAAAGTTCCAGTATCTGGGGACATGTTTTGCTGTCAGTCAGTCCACTGTAAATCTGGAGCTTCATGGAGTTTTTCTGTGCTCCTGCCAACGCAACTGCAAGTAAAGCTTGGCTCTGGTTACATCCATCTAGAGCAAGCTGTGGCTTGCCTTATCCACAGCAGAATTCCTGTTGACTTCATAAAGTTTTGGATGAGTTGGGACATCTGGATTTGGTACAGTAATACTTAACATTGGGATGTTGCTGTAAACACTAGGATGTTTACAGAAATGAGAGACGAATCAGGCTGCGGCTAAGTATTTCACAGGAGCATAGGGTTTCTTCCAAGAAAAATATCTGAGCACTCTAGGACAGCATCTGCCCCCAGTGTTCTGTTCTGGAGGAAAAATCTACATTCACAAAGATTAAAATTAGTTTCCTTGGATTTTTGCGTAAAACTCTCGGCTTGAGGATCTCCTGTCTCGCAATTGCTAATGGCACTAATTCCCGTAAGTGTCAGTGAAACTGTAATGGGCGCTGAGCAGCTGTCTCCTGCCCCTTGGGAACTGTGTCCTCAGTCTATCCTGAGCCAGGGAACACATCATTTGATAATTAACCGCTCAGCCTCTCTTTCAAGTGAACAGTAAGTGAGCTACTATGAAAGATAGTAGCTGAGGGTCAAGATGATTAATATTTAGAAAGGGAGAGCTGTCTTTTAAATACCCTTCCCTTGTACCCAAATCTAAATTTTGGAAACCTTCTGAGTTAGATATGCTGCATGGTTGCATTTCTGTTCCCCTGTTAGACTCCTCCTTAAATACAAATAATCAATTCAAAGCAGAAACTGATTTAGCCTATTTTTCTGCCTCCTGCTGCTCACAATCCACTCCGGAATGTAAGTTTAAAACCAATAGCCACCGTGACATTTTGGAAGACGATTAGTACATGTTATAAAAACCTTCATGAGCTGCTTCATTTAGAGTAAGAACTGGCCATAAACCGGCAGGAACTTAGCGACTGCAATGTGGCAAAAGCATTTGCAGGTCTCTGTGCCAGAGGTTAGCTGGCAGCGAGAGGGAACTGCTGCTGCTGGGGTGGAATTAGCTGGCTGCAGCTCACGTGGATTGGTCAGGTTGACGCTAAGCCGGTGACTCAGTGGTAAACAGAGAGCTGGGGCCCTCCCTGTGCAAACCCTGCAAGCACAAGAAATAATCTTTCCTTCATTTTGCAAAATACCAGAGGTTTTATAAACAACTGCAAAGGTCATATAGAAATCACAAGGTTTTCCTCACCCCAGCCAGTATAATTAAAATGCTCCCTGACATGATTGCCTTCTTGGACCAGGGCACCAGCCTTGAGCCCGAGATGTTGCTGGAGCTCTGTGCCCCGTGTACTAGGGCGGGGAAGGATGGCAGCACTTGGAGATGCTGTTTTCAGCAACCCTACCAGCAGGGTTTCACTTGGTTGGGAACTGAGCCCCAATGGATGAGTCACATTCAAGTAAAAATCTCCTGTGGCTGAAGAGCATCTCTTCCACATCACCAACAGGATTTGCCCTGACACCAATGTGAAACTGAATATACTCTATTACTAATGCAATGCTCCATATTTCCTTGTTACTTTTCCTAGAGACTTCCTCTACCAGATCACTTTTCAGCTTGGGAGCTGCTCTTCCCACATTGCCAGCAGGAGGCGAGTACTCTGGTCATCTTTGAAACATCCATATGTCACTGCTCCAGTGCTTCAGGAGGTGTTTTCCAGGTCAGGATCTCTGGCGCTCGGCCGTGAGCTGCCCTGCTGCTGGTTCACCTGTAAAACACAGTGAGCCATGCATGGGAAGAGGGTATTTCAGGGCTGTTGTGTACCCATGTGGAGTGCTGCCAATCCATCATTTGGTGTCAGAGTTGGCACAGCCAGAACCTTGTGTTTCCAGTGGCCTTACCAGACAGTTCATTGGAATGAGTGTTTCATTTTGAGAGGTAAGAATGCCTCTTCAGTACCACCATCTGTGATCAACACTGCACTCTTCTCTATCCCATCCCAAGCTGTCAGTACTCACAAGCTTTCTGGGTGCCTTGGTATCTGTGCGTGTATCCAAGTCAGATCTTGCAGTGAAAAGAGCTGTGTAAGTGGCACACACTACCTCCAGCACCAAGAGGGCCACTACAAGGAAGAACTGAAAAGCAAGCTACACTTTCTATAATATGAACTTCACAATAGGATTTGCTCCTTGCACCATTTGCTGAGATCTGACCTGAAAGGTGGTGCATCTGACAGAGAAACACAAAGCATGTTCCTTTGCACTCCTGTCTCCTTTCTGGGGACACTGTGTCCCTGTGCTAGGCACATATGTGAGGGAAGAGGTTCTCCAAGTCTTGCACACAAGACATAAACATTCTGGATCTCCACAAGCCAGTTTCCAGTTCCCCAGAGTCTATATTTAGCAGCTCTAACAAAACTGAAAATAAACACCTTGGGTTACATTTAACAGATTTTTTCTTTATCCTTTAACTATTTCTCAGGTTGCTGCACTTGTTCCCTCATTCAAACTCCAGTGTCCCACAGCAGCTGAGTCATTCCTTGGTTGGCTGCTGGTCTCAACCTTAACTCTGCACTGTAAGCTCAAAGAGAGGAACCTGTGGCATTACTAACACTGGAGCACAGGGCAGGCTTGGTTTCTTGCTCAGTCTTCACTCAGACTGTTGTTCTTCTCAAGAAGGGACTGGCATCAGAGAGGTTTGCATTGTTAATATTTAATGTGATATCATTTATTAAAGAACTTGCCAGTGGGTGGCTTCAGTAGGGAAAAAGAAGACATCAAGCACTAAAAGCTGCTTAAATTATTTCTCAAAGAAAGTTTTCCAAGTTTGCACTGTATTTCACAACTTAAAAATTAGCTTATGTTAAAAAAAAAAAAAGGATAAAGTAACAGAATTGTTTTAACAATTGAAGTAATTTGCTGCCATGTATAAAACGTTTATTGTCTCTCTATTGCTACCAGTGAAAAAGGCACTGGGCTGGTTCCTAATTTCAGTGATCATTAACCACCCTCATGTGATAAGGTATGAGGCAGCAATTATTGTTTTTCTGGCATATTGTTTCAGCGATCTCTGAGTTCAGGATCTGCTAAATTAGGTTAGAGCATGGTAAGATTTCAGTAAGATGGTTTGAGTCACCCACTCAAACAAGCTGGGATGACAGCTCCCAAACCAAGCTTTGTCTGCCAAAGTGTCCATCCCCCCTGCATTAGTTTCCTTGAATAGGAAGGACTGCCGGGATATTGGCAAAACAGACCCACGGAAACATCCTTGGGAACCTGCTGCCTGCTTTCCTCGAGGGGTGCATGTTACACCAGCACTAACGGCCAGGCACATACAGATTTTAAATACCTTTTACCTCTGCAGAACAGTACAGAATGCTTCAGGAAAGCCCACACTTGGGGTGGGAGATTGATGCAAACATGATCCAAAGAGAATAATTTTTTCCTTAAAAAAACACCCCTGTATATGAGCTGGACTTGTTCTGTACTACATACAGCATCACATGTAATTAGAAGTTTATAAGGCATAACCGTAAGATGAGAGCAGAATTGTTACTCTACTCCTGTTTCTATAGCGTTTCTAGGATTTCTAGGCAAAATGTACTTTAAATATAATATCCAGTTCTGTAAAAGTTTTTCTCAAGTAATTTTCCTTTGAGAATGCTAATCCAAATGCTTCACATACCCCACAGGACAAGTTTTTTACTTCACGATGCATCACAAGATTTATAGGAAAGCTGCAGTGAGTGGCAGGAGGTATATCATAAGCTATTCTTATGCCTTCAGCTGTGGGATTTTTCCTTGAAACCGGTATAATTTCATTTGGTCTCACTGACAATTACATATCCCTGTAGTTAGGCTCACTGTAGTAATGTAAAACTTCCTGAATTTGGACAGACAGGTGATGCTAGACTATGGATGTCCTGGGGGAGCTGCCCCTGCGCTGCAGTGGGCTCTCGAGACTTTAATCTGAATTCAGGTGTCTCATTAAACATCTTCGTCTCACAGGAAAGATAAACCATTTTCTCTTTAATTCTAATTCCCCCCACCTTACAGTAGTAAGGAAAACAGGAATTGGTGTAGTAGCGCAAAGAGACAATTCCAGACGATCAATGTGGTGAAAGACCAGAGCAGGTCAGAACAAAAAAGACAAACCAGCATCCATCCCATCACTTTCCTGGGTTCAGCTGCAAACCCCTTCACCTTAATGTTGTCTGATCATCCCAAGGACTTTACATGATGCAGCACAACCTGTTTCCCATCAGGCATAAATCAGCAGAGGCCAAGAGAAGTCAGATGAGGAAGATCTACCCTAATGGCTCTTTCCAGAATCAATGATGAGAGGTTATTCCTGTTGTTCAGTCATCAGTTTCTGAAGCACTGAGGAGGAACCAGCAGGCTTTTGTCACTGTCCCCTCCAGCAGTAGCTGGGAAACCTCCCTTATTCACTGTGAATTGTGATGGATAGCATGATAAAAAAATCATAAGCCTTTAAATACAAGAGCACCTGCAATGAAACCTTGGTCCTACTGTAGTTCTGTTAATACTTCTAAAAGAGTAAAAGTTTGCTTTGCAATTCCTGCACTTGAGTATTTCCTTTGTGTCTTCTTTCACATAAACAGGTACAGTCTTTACATCCAATATCACAAATGATACATACGGGTCAGCTGGTCACGTGAAAGTACTTTTTGTCTTATCTACTTGAGTCAAATGAAGGTGTGATGGTAGATAACAGGCTTCTGTTTTCCCACTTTACTACGTATTTTGTTGAGTTGCGAGAGACTTGCATTCCTATTTGTTGACTGCCTACAGTCAACAGCGTATGGATAGTAAACACCTACATGGTGTTTACTGTCTCTACATGCTGTTTAGTATCTTGCTTTGACCTCTTACCTAGTGTTTGGCAATTTATTATTGTCTTAGCCCATCAACAACACATAGCTGAAAAATGAAATATTGTGTGGTAAGGGGGGCAAAAATACACAACTTTAGGTTGACTTTTGCAACGTGCTGCAGTCAAAATCAAGGAGAAGAGAATTATGAAAATACTGAAATATTTTGCTTTGACATTTTAATGACTCATTTCATGTTGGAAAATTAAACAAAAAATCCAATACCTTTAGAAAGAAATATGTTAGTTGGCTTTAAAATCGTATTTCTCATTTTGCAATTAACCTAAGGGAAAAAGTGGACCTTTGAACTGATTCAAAATTATCTTTTTAGTTGGTCTGCTCATTTTATCGGAGATAAAAATCCATTTAATTTCTATCCACACAATTTGTTGCAGTTGTTTTCTTACTTGAGTTTGTCAATTGATTAAAAAAAGTCTTTATTTGTCCAAATATGCCGACAGCATTGAAGTTATCAGAAAAGGCATCTGTTATGTAAGAAAACTGCATTTTGCAGTATAAACTGCAAAGAGGAGCAAGGTTTATACTGGAGCTCCCTAAATCAAGTTCAGAGGATTTTATTATGGCTTCCTTCCAGCTCAGATGACCCAGGCAGATGATTAGACAAAAAAATTCCACTCCTCACAATTCAACAGTAAAACTCTGCAAGAAAAGACCTCGGTGCTTCTGCCTACATTACTCCAGAGCTGTGCATGGACCCTAAACAGGAGCTCTACTCAGCTATCAAGGAAATTCTGAGTAAATGGGGATATAAATCTCCCATTACTTCATGTTCTCCATCAACACAGCTCCTAGCCATCAACTGTGCATCCTCTGATCTGCAAGCCAGTGTTCTCCATGCTACACCTGAGAGTTTGATTCCTTGAAAAGACTCAAACCCCCATTTCAAGATTCAGTACCTCTGTTCTTTCTACTGAAATGCACTGCTAAAATAAATAGCTCCTTGTTTATTTTATTATTTAGAAATGAAATGTTCTGTTTCAGAGTCTGGAATATGCGTATATAAGGCAATAATCATGTAGCTATAGAATGAGCTGATGGCAAACATATAACAAACAGCTAAAATGATCATTTCATTCCAGACCTCTGATTTATACTGAACAACCCTGAAAGCCATGGTACTGAAAAAGGAATTGTTTACATGTTTAGAATTAAAACCAATTTAACAGACTGTGTAAGTACAGTGGTAATATGTGCAATGGCCTGCTGTTGAAAAGGAACCTTTTTTTTCCCTAAATGCTGTGTTTATTTCTTCTGGGGCTGCAGCTGGGGTGGCTTAAACTACAGAATAGCACATGTTTTTGATGACAAGGCACACAGTTCTTTATGTTCTCTGTCTTTTATTGCTGCTGCTGCCCTGTACTAGTTTCTTATTATTTACTCGAACACCTGTGAGGACTGCTGATCGTTCCAGAAAATTTATGACAATGAAGAGTTTGTATAAACTTAATGCACCATTTGAATAACTAATATCATTAGTAAGATATTAGAAGCATTATGCAATGAAAGGAAGTATGCCTATTCTGTAAAACTGTAAATTTTCTTTAGAAAAAGGATGTTGCTCAAAGTCCAAGGGAATAGATCTTTATATAAACAAGATCAAAAAAATCGCTATATGTGCAGTTTCAGAATATACATTAAAGAAAGCATCTCACAGCTATAAAAAGGCCAAATTCAGAAGATTTACTATAGGTGTAACTTAGGAGAAAAAAAATCAAAGGAGGCACAGCAGCTTTCTCCACTTAATTAATTGGATTAATAGCCATAATTACAATTTGTAATGTGAATTAATGAAATATGCAAAAAATATAGATAAACCAATATATGCATTATGGAAAAGAAGAAAAATACTTTCCCAGACGCCAGGGCATTCTGCAAGCAGAAAGAATGAGCATTTGAGACTGCCTGAGTTTTAGGTTTTAAACACCAACACCTCTCACAAAAAGGTGATGTGTACTTTTGGCTCCACTGCCTCCTGCAGTGTGTGTTTAATCATGTCTGGCACCAACTGTTAGTCTGAAATTAATGAATGTTCATTTTCTCCTCTTAAGTTGCTCCGCTTTGAGTGCTACCAAAGCCTGGCTCCTTAGTGACTTGCATGTCACTTCTGCCTCCACTCCGCTGCCGTAGCACCAGCCTCCATCAATGCCTCCACCACGAAGTTTTGTTTCCTTTCAGGTTCTCTGCAGCCTCAACCTTCTGCCAGGTGTTCAGAGAATCCACCCCAGAGCCCCTAGTCTGGAAGGGAGACCATTTGGTCACAGCTTCTGTTGAAAGCTGGTGCTTATCCAGGACCTCATCAGGCCAACCCTGGAGTCAGCCCACCCCTAGGCTTTCCCTCACATCCCTTTTGGTCCTTCAGCAGCCTCTGCACACGTTCACCACCCACCCCACCATGGTCTGTGGTGGGGTGGGGGGCAGCCTGGGGCTGGTGAGCCTCATGTTTGTTGGGCCAACGTGCCAACAGGGTTGCCAGCAGCCCCCATTCAAGATGGAAGAGAGAAGGGAAAGATGTGGTCCTTCTCCCTCTGAGCACTGACAGTGTTTTCCCTCTCCATCTGGGTGCTGTTCTACACAAGATGTGTGAAACCTGACTGTCCCAGCTCTGTCAAACGTGGCTGAGGGGAGGCTGTAGGTTCAAAAGCTGCCAGGACCTTCCTGGCAGATAGATATTGTGGTGCTCTGCAATAACTCCCTACAGTTCCTGTCCACTTCCTTGGGTACGTCACTGCAATGTATTGAAATACCAGCTTGGATGTACTAGGATAAGAGCAAAAGCAAGCTTGGAGCCTGCCTAAGGCCCCCTCAAGCTACTCTATTCCAAAAACCAGTCTCTGTTTGCAGATCCATGAATAGGCCATGCATCAAGGCTTGGAACCCTCCAGAGCAGTGGTTGTAATGCCTGGCTCGGGAGAGGAGAGGTCTCTGTTTGTGTCTCAATGTTAACAAAATAAACATAATTGTTATTAATGATGATTGCTTTTAATGGAGCCATGTGGTGCACAATGATAGAAATGTTTCCATTACAAACAGCAACTGCTGACAAGACTTCTTGTCTCCTAGTATTCCTTTATTAACGTTCAGACTTCCGATGATGCACATACTGTCTTTGCAAACACAATACAGAGTAACTTCAGCATAGTTGCAAGAAGCTTTATCAATATTACGTTTGCTTGCCAATACCCTATCAGCTACACAGCACTACAGCCTGAGAGGGAAAATAAGATCAGTGTTGACATCAAGTAGTTTTTGTTTTTTCTTTTTCACCTAACCATAGCTAATAAACTGTTCTGCTTAAAGATCAACTAAGAGAAACCAGCAAAATTACATCTAGGGATGTTCCTTGCCTAGAGAGAACCTGTTCACATGACTACTGTAATAAAGAATGAGTCTAGCAGAATTTCCTTTGGTCTGCTTCAGATTGCAAGATCTCAGTATTGCTTTACGTACATATGATGCTTACTGCAGTGTAGTTTTAGCTTCAGTTGTGGTCTCTCTTCAGGCCATGAAGCCCTACAAATTTTCAATATATTTACTGTGAACCTGTAGATCAAAGTCTTGCAGACAGAAAGCTCTTGAGTTAATGCCTTAATTTGCTGCATGGATTATGACCAAGCAGCTGGTCAGACACGTCCCCCCAGAAAAGGACACACAAGCCCCACAGCCAAAAGCCTCCCTCACATCCTCCGCATGGCTCCTGTTGAAATGCACATACCCGCTGTCCGCTGCTGGGCTGAAGACATGAGCTGAGTCAAGCATCTCGGCCACAAACACTGACTCAGACTCACAGGACTGGCCACTTCTCCTTTTCATGGTAATCTGCTGCCCCATGGTTTTGATCAGGGAATTTCTGGGCCACGTGCTGGACAAATGGCCACGGAATGTGCATGATGCTTCTGTACAGCCCTTGTACAACGTGTTGGGGGCACCCAGCTGTGTCAGACCTACGTGCACCTGCAATGTTGAGAGGACGCATACTTGCATGGACCAAGGGCTTTGGAAGTGGTGAACTCAAGCACCTTGCAGCGCCTGCACAGAGCAGGTACCCGGGGACAACAGGATACGCTGCCTATACCTTGTTCAGCTCTGACAGTGTGGGCAGGTGTGGGCCAACTTCCACATTTCTGTGAAAAGTTCAGTGCAGCCTTTCACACCACAGACCCCAATGCAGCAAAGCTCTGAACTCATGCTGCAGCTAACATGCATGAAAAGAGGGCTTTTTCAGTTCAGACATGCTGCTTATGATCTGTTTGTGGACTGTCTCACTTTAACTCTGTCATCAATCTGAATCATTCACAGAATGATTACACTGTATAAAGAAGATGTGAACTTCTCTGTCTCAGTGCTGCTATACAAAGATCTGAGGTTTGAGGATATAGAGGCTATTCATTTTTGTTAAAATCAATTTGGTAAGTTATGTGATTTTTTTTTTTCAAATACTTCTAAGGTGAAGGCTGGAAGATACACAGTGATGCCAAAAAGATATCACCAACATTTTACTCCACAATGAACATGAAAGTTCTCACTGATATTTAGTCAACATCAACATTTAATCAGGGAAGACAGTTAAATTATATAACAGAGGAATAATTTCAGTTGTTAGGGACAGTATTTTTTTAATAAAAATTCTCATTAAGAGTGAATTGAAGAAAAACTTTGGAAGGACAATGGCAACCATGTGAAGCCAAAGTGCTGAGATGGCAATGAGACAGCAGAGAAGATTATGAAAGACACAGCTCTGCCACAGGGTCCCGTGCACTCTTCTGTTCTAGTGATGACTAACACTGTGACTACCCAGAGCTGTCAGCCCCTTGTTCTCATCTCTGCTCCTGTTCACACTTTCCTATTCATACATCGTTCTGGTTCCTACAGTTTTCCCTTTTGATAGGAAAGATCCATTAGGAAGTTACAAGCTTTAGATTAGCATAATGAGTGATGGAGTGATGTGGCTTGCATCAGATTTGAACATCTTTCCTAGCCTGATGGAACGTATTACTCCACAGGTAGCTCAGTGGAAGGCACCCTTTGTTGTGTCCCCATAATGATGGAGGTAGTGAGATGGAGATCAAGGTGGACAGTAAACTACTCACAAAAGAAATACATTTTAGAGGTATTACACATAAAGGATACCTCCAGAGAGGCTGTGTCCTTACCTAGCTGGTAAATAATGCATGGCTTCCTGGAAAGGGAGGAGATCACAGAGAATGAGAGGCTTAAGAAACACATGAGCCTCACCTTACAAAGCCACCATGGCTGACCAATGGAGCAGGCATCCTCACTGCAAGGAGTCATTAGTGGAGTCAGGCCAAACAGCATCTTCTCCACTCTTGTGGTCTGTTCCCTCCTGAGTTGTATTTTCTCTTGTCTCTAGAGCTCTCTGTCTGTCTCCTCAGGGCAAAGCTCCTCCTGCTCTCTGGGTAAGAGTTCCTGCTTGCTGAACAAGAGATGTTCCCACACAGAAGACCTCAGGTTTGCTCTCCTGTGCTCACACCTGGTACTTACTGTGTATTTTTTCTGGTCTGCTCCTCTGCCCTCCCTGGAGACACACTGCCAACATTGCCTCTGTGCTTCTGCTCCCACTGCTTCTCTGTCCCCAGCAGCCTGCTTCCAGCCACAGCCCCTGTGGCATCCAAATGCCAAAGGCTGACCCATTTCTGTGGTGGATTTCTTATTCTCAAAGTGAGATGAAGCCATTGAGAAAAAAAAAATCTGTTTCGGAAGAAAACATTTTCATTAGCTTCAGGTTATTAACCATTTCCAACTTTCAGTGAAACTTAGATTTCTGAAAAAAAAAAAGTATTATTTTAAATGTGAGAGTTGGCACTTTTCATTTTAAAGCTGTTGGAAAAAATGTTGGAAACAGATTTCAACAAAGTTCTTTCTCCCTTTCAGTCAAAACAAGTTGCTTAACTGAAATGAGTTAGGTTCAGCCTCCTTCCAAACTATATGTGAAGGAAATTTATTGTAAAGAACTGTCATATTTAAAAATATATAAAATCAAGTGAAAGTCTGAATCAGTTAATACTACAAGAATTTTCACCTAACTATCCTCTCTGCTTTTGGGTTTATCACAAGCATCAATTAAGTGAAGGCCCAAACAACATGCTTTTAGCTTTAGAACTGAAGACTTACAATCATCACAAAATCATATCTGTTTCCATGCATGTTCCAGGACATTTCATAATTCAAATTGAAAACTGGTGGTCCACACCAACAAAAGACCCTTCCCATGCAGTCCAGTACCCCCTTATACAAGAAAGTTTTGTATTCTTATATCATACATTAAACATTATTCCGAAACCAGAGTTGACCAAATTTTTCTGAACAGCATACTTTTTTGCTAAAGAAAACATGCCATGAACAGAATATTTTTCCACAGGAATCTATTGCCTTTCAGAAAAAAAATAGTGGAAACAGCTATTTATTTGATGAAATACAGTGTGCTTCACTTAGACTCAATACTTTCCGAATAAAGTTGAAACTGTTCCAAACAAAGGTTCTTACCTTATGAGATTAAATACTTTTAAAAGAGCCATTTGACACTTTCAAATAATATCGTCTTGAAATCTTACTTCAAGGAAATTTGAAAAACTAACTTTCCTTTCAATTTATGACAAAAGGAAAAGTCAAGGTATAGATTATTTTCCATAGAGGACAAATTCTATATATTGGCCAACTCTTTTATAAGATCATTAGCTGAACTATATGTACAGTTTGACCATGCAGCCACACATATATTCATATAAGTTCTCATGTAATTTTATTCCAGAATTTAAGAATGCTCTAAAATAGTCACTAGCGAATGCAGGCAGGAAACAAAACTTTAAACATGTTAAGTAAATGTAGATTTGCACTGTGATACCTCTGTAAACCTACACAAAACACATACTTCTGCAAGGAGCTTGCAGTTCATCTCTATGAATTAGTGAAATGAAGATTGATAATAATTTAAATGTATTACCTTTTCACTGATGCTAATTTGAGCGGAAACGCCACACTAATATGTTTATCTGCCAGTAATGAATGGAATGAGCAGCGAGGATGAGCAATAGCTGGTGCTGCAGAAGGCGGGGATGGGGACAGGGGCCGCCCTCTAACAAACCATCAGCTGCTCTTGGGCCAGGTTATGGTATCGCTACAGTGCTGGACCCCGGCTGCTCATCACATCTTCCTCTCCAAGTCCTGCCAGTTCACCAGCTCAGCTGAGAGTTCTGGCTTACAAAGGGAAACAAGTATTTTACACAGCAGCCGGTCTTCATTTGGGCCACTGGACCCTGGAGGTTATAGACCGATGAGCCAAACAGGCAGCTAGCAGAAGCTTTTCCCTCACAGCAGATTTTCATACAATGAATGCCTTTTCCCCTAGGGCCTGCAGCTGCATGGATGTAATCCTTCACGCAACGTTTTAGTGAGAGCTCTCAAGTATTTTCTGGATTAATTCCAGAAAGTACTTGCATTCCAGTAATTTTAGGGTGGCCCGTCTTTCAATTTTATTCTTAAATCTTCCAACACAATGTTCATTATAGCTTTCATTTTGAGGAGCAATTTTAAATTTTACAGTGTGCAGGAAAGCTAACGTATTTGCAGGCTTCAAAAAACACAAACAAAAAATAAAAAGAGGAAATTAAAACATTTCAGCTACTAAAAAACTTGTTATTTGAGGCAAATTTACTCACAACAGAGTCATTCTTCCATGCCTCTCTCCAAATATACTGCCTGTTTCCATATTTCATTAAAAATCCTGAAACTTGAAACCTCAAACCATTTTGATTCAAGATGGCACTGTGTTCCCTGAAGCTAAAGTTTGCTTACTTTGTGATCCAGTTCTCCCTTACAGACAAGATTTTCTGTCTATGTTGTATTTATTTGGAATATGGAAAGTATAACGAAATCAGCAATGTGGCCAAAGAATCCAGAGTAAAGTGGATCTACACCTCCCATTAAGGATCAGTACACTCAGTATTCCACCTTCTGATGGTGTGCCAATAACAAAATGTAAAAATTATTTTGCCAATATTTTCCATGACACAATTATTTTCTTTTGTGACCATCAAAATGCCCCAACAATAAAGACAAACAAATCTTTTCCTTGCTACTGAGAGCTTACAAGATCAGATTCTTCTCTAAAATGCAATAAATGTATGCAATTATGTCAAACATGACTTAAGACAAAGTCAAATATTTGCAACAAGTCACACACAAAGATTGATTGCAGATGAAATTAATTCCACATTTCATTTGAACACTATTTTAACATGTGTTATCCCACTCCTGAGGTCTTTATTCACTCCTAGTATTAAATCACATCAACCCCAGCAGTGCAGCCTCAGGAATGACACTGGAGACATGACTGGCTCCAGTCTCCTCGTCTGCCACGAGGCAAGGGCCAGGTCCCTGGGAGGGATCTCTGAGCACCTGGCGAAAGACATGCAAAGAGGAGGCAAGAAATCATAGAACAGTTTGGGTTGGAAGGGACCTTCGATGGTCATCTAGTCCAATCTCCCTGCAACGAGCAGGGGCATCTTCAACTAGATCAGGTTGCTCTGAGCCCCATCCAGCCTGGCCTTGAATGTCTCCAGGGATGAGGCATCTACCACCTCTCTGGGCAACCTGTACCAGTGTTTCACCACCCACATTGTAAAAAATTTCTTCCTCATATCTAACCTCAATCTCCCCTCCTTTAGTTTAAAACCATTACCCCTTATCCTGTTGTAACAGGCCCTGCGTGCCCATTTTTCTTAGAGGCCCCTAATGTTGTAATAACACACCTGAGACAAGTTCCCTGTGTGATACCCAATAGCCAACACTGTTAAACAATATTGTGCCACAGAGGCCACCCCTGCTCCATCTTCAATCTAAATACCACTAATCTCAAAGCCTGACACCCCACTACTTAATTTACCTCAGGCTTTCCTTTCCAGAGGCAGGCACTAAAGCTTGATTCCTTTTAAATGCTCCACCTGAAAGGTCTGACTTCCAAAGTACATCTGCCTCCATCCGAGGCCTGAACTGGTGTACATGTAAATGCCTTCCTGTTCTTAAAACGCGATTTTGTGATCCTGCCTCAGGAATTATTTACTTTTGTTTTTCAATCTTATTCTAGCACTCACAGAAGAAATTGCAGACAAAATAATAAGTGATATGTTTTCCCTTGCAGTCTTTCACTTTTTCTATTCTCTGGCAAGTCTGTAAAAAAATAAAAATATTTTAAAAGTGATATGAAAATTGAAAATTGTTATTTAAAAATGAAGTGGAAATTGGGACTTTTTACAGTGGTGTTAGTATCTTTTTCTAAATAGTCTTCTGATTAATAAAATTTGGCAAAATCATCAGTCACCTCTGCTTTTCTCAATCTGTTTTTGATTCCTTTAGTTCTAATTTTGATTATTTTGTGGGATGCATGAATCACAAGTCTAGCCACTGGATCCTGCTGTTTAGTTAAATCTCTTCAATGTCTGATATAATGAGTTCCACAGAGCAAAAGATTTATGATATTTGCATCTAACTGCATCATACCTTTTATTTTATACAGTTACCCCCAAGTGGCCAAGGCGGAAACCCTGTCTTTATTGATTAATGGAGAAGGAGTATGAGCAATGTTTAGGATCCAGATGTTCAGATTTGATGGTGTCTCTTACATTCTTCTGCATGGAAAAGTTCAGATTTGTCACAATACTGCAGCTGTTTGCAAGCTCTTAAGTTCTTGTGTTTGTATGTGTGTGATGTGATGATAAAGATTAAGTTATGTTACTGCTGGGCCAACTTAAAAAGTTGAGAGGAGGTTCCTTACAAGGGATTTTCTGCATCCCAGATGCTGTCACTTAGCAGGTGCTGAGCCCCCAGCAAGGCGTACAAACACAGGGCTTTAGCATCCCTGTTTACAAGGATAATTCTTCCTGCAAGCCTGTGCAATGACTCAGCAGAAATGAAACCAAGGAGCAATCAGCAAAGGTTTTAATTTTAACCTTACATTTACAGCTAGGTAATAAACTTTTTAATTGTGGTTGAAGAGGCAAAAGTCTCATCAAAATCAGTTTGTGTTTTGCCTACATTATTTGGACTGATACTTTATATTATTTCTAGAGCAGCCTGTCCAGTGTTGTGCATCAAAAAAAAATCTGTACTGGTGATCGTTTACAGCTTAAATTACACACTTGCAGTCCCAAAGGAAAACAAACAACAAGGAATTTGTCTTTCTCTGATCAGGCAATGTAGTGTGGTACCAGAAAGCATGCAGTATTACTTGTTCCTAGAGGAGTTAGAATTAGGTGACATTTACAAGCATTCAGCAAATGAATTATGGGCTCTTGAAATAGGAGTTTTCTAATGGGAGCACTACAATATTCCACCCAGAAGAACAGATTCTATTATGCTGTGGAATCCTATAGCATTATGAAAACAGCAAGAAGATTTATTATTCAAGGCCCAGAGGGGAAATATTTTGTAGATCAGAAGAGATAATGTTATATCATATTCTCAGAGCTTATGAGATACTGTGACACAAATACAATATCTACTTGATAGGCTGAAGGTGGTAGAGGTTTAGATATTAATGGCAGCTGCCTCATGACAAGGTTTTATGAACCAGTTTGTTTCTTTAAAGATATATCCGAAATGCCACCATGTTGACATTAAACAAGGGAAGAAATCAAAGCAGAAGGCAGTATGACATTTTGGAAACGGACTCAAAACCACATGCTATGTCTGAAAGTCACAAGATTGCAAATGCACCCAACAGGCAAAATCTGACAAAACAATACTAGGGTTTGCTTCCGGTTCCAGATATAAATGTCATTTATTGCTTCAGACCTTGCTATGTAAGTTGTCCATGCAGCAGCATTGATTTCCTTTAAAAACACAAAACCTAAAACCTTTAGCACCTTGCGATCCTATCAAATCCTTCCTTAGTTTATTTTGCTATTCAAAACCTCGCAATCCAATGTCATAAGATTAATAAAATACTTTTGAAGGGCATAAATAAGTAATTTACCTATGCACCTGATTTATTTTATTTTTCCTAATAGGATCTAACCTAGCCTCATCTACTGCTGGGGAAAAGGAGATTAATGCACCATAAAGAGCAGGGCATATTCCATACTGACCGTGGCTAATGTGAGAAATAAAGACACCTCAGGATGTATCTGCAGAATTAGTCTTGATGTAATCATAGGGGGTTGGTTATCCAGTAGTGATTGTCTAAAAGGGACTTGAATCTCCTTTTGTATTAGTATAACTGATAGCTGTGTTGCATTTACTCATCCACAGGAATAAAGTTGATGGAGGAAGGTAAGAAAGCCTTAAAAATGCATTCTGACCTTAGATATTTTTCAAAATGTCTGGCCTAATAAAGAGTCCATTTTCTCTATGTTGGTTAATGTAGATATTTGCCATACAATTTTTTTAGGTGAACAAAATGACCTTGAGTTCTTTGTCTAATGTATGGACAGAGGCCCTCCTTGGGCTTACCCAGTTGTTAGCGTTCACAATGTCCAAGGTCCATAAACTTGGAGAGGATTCAGTCTCCTGCTTCCAGGCAAGAAACTGGCCTGTCGTAAGAAAATCTTATGGCTGTAAATGAAGTCCTGCCTACTGATTCCTCCTGCATACCTCTTCCTTTGGTATTGCACAATATCTTTAACTTGGACATTCCCAAACCTCCAGCGCATATGTTTATGAAGGAGAAGAGATAGCTACAGCCCTGGTAACTTCCCTGCACAGCTGTGACTGGAGGGAATTATGGGCTGAGAGCCCAATCGGTGAAGCAAGGTTCTATTTTCATCTCTGCAGCTGACCTGGATGTTCAGTTCTGGGTATTTTGCAAGGGTGTGAAAGGGGTAGAATTTCTGAATCCTGATCTGTTTTATTATGGATGGTGAAAGTTCTTCCTTAATCCTCAGTCTTGTTTTTGAGATTCACTCTTTTTGAAGAACTGGACCAGGACAATACCATATATATTAAGATCTTTCCCCAGATGACTGAACACTTTGGGAATTCCCTTCCTCGTTCCATCCAAGATGAGGAGAGATTCACTAGCATTGCTCAGTGGAGTTCCCCAGCGTCATTCAGAGGAACTCAATCACTATATATAGGTCTTGAAGAGAGGGAAGGCTTTGTCCTTGGAAAATGGGAGTGTACAGGATGCCAGATCTGACCTGTAATTACAGGCAGAAGCATTTAATATGAAGGAGTGGCCTGTCATCTCTTTGCAGAGTCTTGGCTGAATCAGTCTGCTTGGGAGGAAAGAGCAGAAACAGGGAAATTACTATAAAAAGCCAATTTTACAAATAGCTTAAAAATACAGTGTTACTATATATATATACACACATCATTTTGCCCACGTACTTCTAAATCTGAGCATTCACTACAATATTGGTCTCCCGGTTACATCCTCTTCCTACTGTTCTCTTCAGTATCACATTGCCAGCCCTCTGTCTTTCATTGCCATGACAAAACTGCCTCTAATTTATCTGCTTATGATACATCTACCGGTTTTGCCATGAAGAGCCAACAGCGTACTAACCTTTCCTTGGAACAACCACAGTAGTTGTCCTTGCATCTGCCAGCCACCAAAACTTAATCCATAACTGAGAATTTCTGATGTATGTTGAAAGTTGCTCCATATGAGCGAGTAATCCCTGAAAAGAATTATATTTCTATATAATATACAGAAATTCTATATAATTCTATATAGTACAGAAATATAATAAATAAAGAACATAGAATCATAGAATACTAGGTTGGAAGGCACTACAAGGACCATCTGGTCCAACCTTTCTTGACAAAAGCACAGTCTAGACAATATGGCCCAGCACCCTGGTCAGCTGAATCTTAAAAGTGTCCAGTTTTGGGGAATAATAACATGTCTATACAATATGTATATTCTACTATTATATGTACACAATACTATATACATAAATTATATTCAATATCTATATAATATAGACATAAATGTAAGCCTAAATAAGCAAATATGGACATCTCCTCTTGTCATATCTGCAAATACTAGGGATCAAGAAACAGAAATCTTTCAAGGTCACAAAGTGAAAGTCTGTGTTTCAAGCCTCAGCTCAGTTCCTAAATTACCTTCTAGTATACCTTTTATCATCCTAGTGTTTCATACTCTAACATATATAGGTAACCTTTCCCATTTTGGATGTGACCATTATTGCTGGTGATAGCTCTGAAACACATGTACGGTTGGTGGAGTCAATAAAAACCCCATGCTGTAAGACTGAAATATCCAATATTAAACCCCATTAACTTATTTTCATTATTCTTGTTGCTGAGTCTATCCCTTGTATGACTAAAAGCATATGTGATTAGGAATTAATTCTCAGACAGACTGCTAGTACTTCTTTGTAAATTATACTCTTGAAAAAACCAAAACAAAACACAAAACAAAACAAACACACCAACAAAACCCCACAACTTTTGCAAGAACTACATTGATTTGCAGTGGTAGAAAACGAATACTGGTATAGCTATACCTGTGCAAGCTGTTCCAGGTCTGTCCCGGGTCTGTCTGTGTCTTTGTCTGAAAGTTCAGGCAACTGTTGACCTCAAATGACTTTAAATGAGCCTGTCTACAAAAAAAGTGTTTCACTACAAGTCCTCTGAGTAGCAGATGCTCCTGCTTTGGCTGCAGGACAACCTGTGTCTTGTGTCTCTGGAGTACATGATGTATTGGTTTATACATATAGGTGTCAGAGTCTTCTCCTGAAAGAAGGCAGCTCCTATACAAGGCCTCATAGAGCTGGTAGAGCTGTTCCTTCCTCTACTTGGTGAGTTTTTGTTTCTAAGCAAGCAGTTTTGTGCACGAATTAATTGTTGTTTTTTTTTTTTTTTTTGGAGAAGCATGTACAGGCCTGATAATTTGCTATTTCTTTTATCAGAATTGTACTAATTATGGCAGAATGACCAGAACTAAAAGAGATTCAACACCATTCCCCACTCACATTGCCTCTTATGGTCCCATTAAGTGAAAGCTAACAGACAAGAGGGAAGCAATTCCAAGTAAGTTATTCATAAAGCAGCTCATTACAAACAAAATATTTTTATATAACCTGGTGCAACCCATCAGTATATTTTAAAAGTAAAAAATGTGACACTGCTTTGAAGTTGGATTCTTATCACTGTTTGAGAAGATTAAAACTATAATCTACTGTAGTCCAAAAAACCCCAAATGTACTCATGCACCCATGTCACGAAGGCTTGATTTCCTTGCCAGCATACTCTTTTGGATTAGCACATATATGCACAACCCAACCGGATGTTCCTAATGAATACACTGCTTCCTGATCAGCCCTAATGACTGGCAGCTACCATGCCTTCCTGTCAGTAAGCTGTGATAAAAACTAGAGCTACAAGTCTTGAGGCACATATGGTTGATAGTTTACTGGGGGACCAACCAGCTCTAATTGCATTTGAGTTAGTCCCAACTCCCCTTCTCCCCTATCACAATGCTGCCAAAGCCAGAAATATGCTACAGGGTTGCACAGCAGGCAGTAGAGTGCAGATGGTATTTTGACCCTTGCTTCCCTCCGCAACCCTCCATGGCACTTCTGAGGTTCAATCACTTGACCTTCAGCTCCTTTCCCCCTCAGATAAAATGGTGAAGTAGCATTTATCACACCACCAATTCAGTTGCATAAGGGAAAAATGAAAAGAAATTAAAAACACTAGTGGCTGACTGCATCTCGCCACGTCTTCTGAATCAACCACCTGAGTTAATGCTAGGTAACATTTTGCCTTTAAAAATACAAAAGCCTCTGTGAAACAATAGGAGAAACTCCCTGGGCTGAAAACAGCCTTCTCCTCACAAAGGCAACCCTCGAGTTGAAGAGGCAGTATCATACTCCAGGGGGTTGTATCCTGCACGTGCCTATGGCACAAAAACGTTCTGTCTGTCTCTTATTTAGAAGACCACCACTGTCCCTTGCTTAGCTGCTTTGACAGTTCCACTGTGTTCCTCTTGCCTGAATGGCAATCAAGAGTCAAAGCAAAAAGTGAAGAGAATGTCGTTAAGTTACAAGGAAATAATTTTTGCACCAATTCACCCTCCATCCTATATTATAAATTGCTTCCTCAGTGTTTTAGGTGCAGTATCTCTTCTCCAAGTTAAATAAACTGGAACACACTGTTTCTGTACAGTCATTTCACTACAGTTCTTTTATAAATTATTTCAAATTGGGGAAACTTGACCTATACTGAGATAATTTACGCTCAGTTAGATCTCATTGAAAGAGGCTGCTCTGTAAACAAACACTGCCTATTGTCTTCTCTCCAGATAAAACCAAACTTCTGCCAGTTGAAAGTTTAGTCCTTGAGGGAGCACTGATGGCAATTTTAATCATAACTGGAATCTTCTGAGAACTTTCATTTCAACTAAGAAGCACAAACCCTTCTACACCAATGCTATGACATTTTCACAACTCAGGAACAGCTTCATGATCTGCAGATTTCTCTGTAATTTCTTACAGTGCTTGGTCTAAATTATCAGGAAAGATGAGAGGATGCCACCTCTAATTAACCACTAAGTTTATGGTTTTCATGTTGAGACAGTTGAAGATGTCAGAAAACTAATGTTTCGATATTTTGTTTACTTTTAGACCAGTGTAGTTTACTAAGAACAGCTGAAGTATAAACACTGCAATTAATTACAGGTATATTGTCATGTTCATTTTTTACCTATGAAAAAGTACTCCAGACATAACCATCATGTGACAGTTTTCACTTCTGCTTTCAACAAGGGTAGTTTTGTGTGAAGTCAATGTTGAATGACTGCTAGAAGTCCTGGGATAGTGATTCAAACCATTAATGGAATTATGTTTCAAAGATTATAACAACATATTGAAGTATTCATTAAAATATCCACTCCTGAGGGTTATAGACAAGTTTTCATACAAGAGCACACGATTTTTTCCACTCTGAGAGAGGCCATTGATCCATTCTATCTTGCGACTTCATAGGTCTGTAACCAACCAAGGGAGTCGAATTTGGCAGGATTAAAACTTTATTGACTTGAAGGTATTTATAGCCCAGTACCTGGGTCAGAGCACCAAAAATTCCCACAAAACATGTGTGGCACCCACCCACCACAGCTTTCCTAATTTTATGTACGTAAGTGGGCATTTATGCTGACATTGAGACATCTGACTTGATGTTATGGTAGATTTTCCTAGAAAAAAAAACACCGTCTCACGTTAAAGATGAACTATGACAAAACAACACTAATCCCCAAACTTCACATGAGCTTCTCTAACAGCTTCTTTTATAATCCGAGTGCCAGATGTTCAAAAAGCTCAAATGTTACTACTATCAAAAAGTTTTACGAATGAGAATCTGATTACCATGCTACTTCAAGTCTTCAGGCTATTTACAGGCTTTTAAGAGGTACTTTGTTAGAGAAGAGAGGCTTTGCTTGGAAAGGGATAAACGTAAAGGCATTAAAGTACCTATCAGATCTCTTGATGGTCCTGGGCTGAAAACATAAACCCAGGAGGTGCAAAAAACTTCTTTTGAGGTGTCTGTTGTTTGGAAACATCCTGCTCTCAAAGTTGTGCAGCGCAAATTGCGTGTGCGGTTTTGTGGGCAGATCTCAGCTGTTTATTTTTATACACAGCTAAATACGAACACTCACGCATTAGTAAATCTACTTGCAAATGCATTTCAGAAACATTTGCAACTTTTTCCCCACATGTCTCCATGTAGAAAGAATTTCCAGATACAAATACCTGTCAGTGAAAAACAACTGTGATTGCCAGAATTCGAAACCAGAAAGTGCTTAAATAATTGACATTTATTAGCAAGTGACAGCAGTCAAACTGCACCTTCTACAGTCTTAGGAACAAATGTGCTTTATTTCACATACAGTTACCAGCTTACAGGAGATTTTCTGCACAACTCAGCAACTGCCTTGTCATTTGACATAGGCTTTGCTTCAGACAAGGGAAAAGACCCGAATTACACTGCCTCAAGAATCAATTTACACTTTACTCTTCCATTGACTTCAGTGACAGTGTCATGTACAGAACAATACCAGACCAGATACGGATACTCATTTTCCATTTATGAGTAACCAGAATGAAGTTTCACTCATTTTGGATTTAAGCCAGTAGAAAATACCCTCTCCAGCTGTTCACCCACTGAATCCTCAAAAACCTTCTGGCTTGTAGGTCAACGGTACTAAGCCAAATTGTACTATTATAACTTGCCTGATTACCTTAAATAGCAGTTAGTGAGAATGATGATGATTGTCAGGTGGGGTAGAAGGGGATAGCTCAGGTTCTGTGAGCAAGTATATGCATTGAAGAAATAGAGAAGCAGCAGATTCTTCCCTGAGTGACCAAATGACCAGAGGAGTCTCAGCTGAGGTATGGGAAAATAAGTCCAAGCCACAGAAATTCATTGTCCTCACTCAAAAGAAGCAATTAAAATAAAAAGCCCAAATTCTGTCATAGAAGCCCAGTCCCAGAACATAGAGACAAAAGCTCTACAGCACCCTGTGTAATTAATACCTTTGCAGCACCTTGACCCCAGTCAGCCTGTGGTGAGAATAAGCAGCTCAGCGAACTTCACCGGTCCCATAGAAGACATTTCCAATAAGAGGCATTTGCGAAAACCAATGACTGTCTACATGAATTCTGCCCAGCAATTTGTATAATTGCCTGCTGAGCAGATTATATTATTTGCTTGGTTTCTGTGAGTCATGAAGCCAATCCCTACCATCTTCTGGAGCTCACTTGGCTAGATGAGTATGTCCTGATCCTATAATCAAGCCTATGAAGGGGAAAAGGGCCTGTCCTCAGGATCAAGGAAGATCAAGGCTGTAGTGTAAGGGTGGGGCAAACCTGAGAGTGCTTATTATAGGAAGAGCTGGCAACAATGCCTCATATTAAGGTCATCTTGTGCTTTGTCTTACATACCTAGCATGAAGATGATGGTTTACGTCTCTTTCCTGTTCTCTAAAAATAAGAGTAAGAAAAGGTAAGAATCTTCCAAGATGCTAAATAACCAACAGTCACATATTTTATGTACTCCCCACCGAACATGGGTTAAGTCTTAAGAGATTTAGAGAATCTACAGCCTCTCTCAAACAGAAATCTACACAAATAGCAGTGCAACAGGGTCTTTGGAAACTGGGTGCAGACAAACAAGGCTTTCAAAGGAAATTTTAAAGAAATAATACAATTTCTTGTGAATTAACAAACAAAACTTCTAAATCTGTATCTTCTGTGGCCACAGAATAGTGTTTACATTAGTATGTTCTTTCTGAAAAAGGGGTATGGTCTAAATAAAATTGCTTTTCTCTCAGGACCACAAGACACACTGTATCCCCTTAAAAGATGACATGGATATCAGGAATAAGGACCCCTACAGTGTAACACCCTGAATAATTCCTACCTAGCTACAGTCCCCTAAACAGCTGGCTTCCATAGTCTGAAGAGCAGAACCTGCAAAGGCAGGTCAACACCCTGCAATTCTGGGAGCACATTCAGGTTTAGGGGAAATAAAACAACACGTTTTGCTTGGCACTCTAGAAGCCTGCAGGGTGACCATAAGCCAAACACACACCAAGAAAGGTGTTAGACTGGCACTGCTAGTTACAACAAAAGGCATATTTCAAACTGGTTGGCAAGAAACACTTTGCTGAGGTGACGGCTTTAGCAAGACCCAGTGCCGCAGCATCCACCACTGCTCTAGGGGAGCCAAGGGGGTTGTCTGGACACAAAGCAGCAGCTGTGCCCTCCACTCAGGCCCTGCCCTGGCTGCTTCACTGCTCACAGTGGTGGCCCATCTGGGCTCAGGAAATCTTTGGCAACAATAACCCCACTTCCAGTAGACACTGGTCCCAGGCCAGGGAGGCAGGGCAGGACAGGGAGGCCTCAGGTACCCCTGAGGGTACTGGTCTCTCCTGGGCCAGGTCGGGCAGGAGTCCCGCTTTACCCCACACCAAGGGCTGTCAGGCCACGTGCACACCCGTGAATGCTGACACAGGCCTGTGGCCTCCCGTGAAGGTGACCCAGTTAATGGATGATGGACAGGCTGTGAATTGTTGTCTACCTAGACTTTAGTAAAGCCTTTGACACCGTATCCCACAGCATTCTCCTGGCAGCTCATGTCCTGGACAGGAGTACTCTTCACTGGGTTAAGAACTGGCTGGATGGCTGGGCCCAAAGAGTTGTGGTGAATGGAGCCAAATCCAGTTGGTCATGAGTGGTGTTCCCCAGGGATCAGTATTGGGGGCAGTTCTGTTTAATCTCTTTATCAATGATCTGGTCGAGGGGATTGAGTACACTCTCAGTAAGCTTGAAGATAACACCAAGTTGGGTGGGAGTGTTAATCTGCTGGAGGGTAGAAGGACCATACAGAGGGATCTGGACTGATTGGGTCATTGGGCTGAGGCCAATTGTATGAGGTTCAACAAGGCCAAGTGCCGGGTCCTGCGCTTGGGTCACAACAACCCCAGGCAGCGCTACAGGCTCAGGGAAGAGTGGCTGGAAAGCTGCCTGGTGGAAAAGGACCTTGGGGTGTGGGTCAGCAGCCGGCTGAACATGAGCCAGCAGTGTGCCCAGGTGACCAAAAAGGCCAACAGCATTCTGGCTTGTATCAGGAATAGTGTGGCCAGCAGGACTAGGGAAGTGATTGTGTCACTGCACTTGGCACTGGTGAGGACCCACTTTGAATCCTGTGTTCGGTTTTGGGCCTCTCATCATAGGAAGGACATTGAGGTGCTAGAGAGAGTGCAGAGAAGGGCAATGAAGCTGGTGAGGCACCTGGAGCACAAGTCTGATGAGGAGCAGCTGAGGGAACTGGGGCTGTTCAGCCTGGAGAAAAGGAGGCTGAGGGGAGAACTGATCACTGTCTACAGCTACCTGAAAGGAGGTTGTAGCATGGAGGGTGTTGGTCTCTTCTCGTAAGTAACAAGCAAGATGATAGGAGGAAATGGCCTCAAGTTGTGCCAGGGGAGGTTTAGATTTGATGTTATGAAAAACCTCTTCATGGGAAGGGTTGTCAGGCATTGAACAGGCTGCCCAGGGAAGTAGTGGAGTCACCATCCCTGGAGGGGTTTAAACGACGTGTAGATGCGGTGCTTAGGGGCACAGTTTTGTGACAGCGTTGGGTTGACAGTTGGACTCGATTATCTTAAAGGCCTTTTCCAACCAAAATTATGCTAAGCCGCTGTCACTCTACGAACAGACTCCGGGCACCCGAGCACACACTAACGCGCGCGCGCACCTTCCCCGCTCCGCCGCCCCACCGCGCACGCGCGCGGGCAGTGGCGGCGGGACAGGCACGCACCCCACATCCGGGCATTCCGGCCCCGCTCCGTGCCCCCGCCCCTCGCGCCGAGGCGGGCGCTCGGCCGCCAGGGCAGAAAAGCCGTGCTGGCGCCGCGCGCGCTCCCAGCCCGTTGCCCCGCCCCTTCGGCAGTGCCGGGGAGTCGCGCGCCCGCCGCCCCTCCCCGCGCGTTCGCTTGTCCTGGCGCGCGTGCCTGTCCGCGCGGCCGCTGGGGGCGTGGCCGGCAGCGGAGTCGCGCGGGAGTGGTGAGGCGAGGCCGGGCCAGGCCAGGAGAGGCGAGGCGAAGCGACCGCCGCGGCGGCGAGAGCCCGGCGGGGGAAGGGGTGAGGCGCAGCGCAGTCTCCCGCGCCCTTCTGCCTGCCGAGCGACGGGGACGGGTGAGCTGCAGCTGTCCGTGACCGGCGGGGCGAACCGGGGCCTCCGCCCCCAGCGGGGCTGCGTCTCGCGCGTCCCACTCCTGGCCGGCGACGGCTGCCTGGCAGCCGGGTGGTAAACAAATGGCGGCCCGGCGGGCGCGAGAGGCCGGGGTCGCGGCGGGGCGGGGGTGTCCGAGGCCCAGCGCCGGCTCGGTTGCGGCTCCCCGCCGAGTCTGACAGGTCCCGGCCGGGAGGCGGAGGAGGCCGCGGGGGGCTTGGTGTCGGTGCCTCCTCGGTGTCTGCTCCTCCCCACCCGCTCGGGCCCGAGTGCTGAGTGTGTGCCGGTGTTACTGTGCCATTTGGGGCCGCCGGCGGCCGCCCCGCCCCCGCCCGTGGCCTCTCTGCAGGCCGGCGGCCGCCGGGAGCGAGTGGCTGTGGCGGAGCGAGCTCTGCCGCTTCCTCTCCTGGAGGGTGCTGCCAGCGCTATCCGAGGTGTCGCGATAGCACGTGGGAAGGGCTGGGGCCGGGGTCTGCTGGGTGTTGTTCAGACTGCAGTCGGAGAAGCTCCTTTCTGCATAGAAGGAGAGGAAAAGAGAGCAAATAATCCAGAGGTATTGCTGAAATCCTTTTCTAATCCTCCGTGTTTGTGTGTTTCAAGTAGCTGCGCTCAGAGCATGCAAGATGTGGTGTTTTCCTTTTTTGTTGCCGATTATCGATGTCCATTGGAACCTTTTTTCCCTCTTCTATGAAGGAAGGTTAAAGAAGGTTGTGCAGCTGTACTCCTGTAACCCCCCAGGTTGGCTGTCCAGAACATATAGGGCGGTGACAGCAGCTTGTTGAATGGCACGCACATTTAAACAATTGTGTGGCCTCACTTCCAAAAGTTCTAGCGCCGCTGTTGTTTGCAGCAGGTCTTCTGAATTCTCCAGGGAGAGAACCTGTGGGCTGGAGAGACGGCTTTCTTTTGTTCTGTAAAGTTCTACTTGGATTTGGCTGAAGAGCTTTTCATAATCCTTTTTTCCCTTTTGCTGATTATGTTGTCAACATGCCAAAATAAGTGTGTGTTAGCATACTGATCCAAAACTGGGCTTGTGCTGCTGTAGCAACAGCATCACCTTGCTTGTGCTAGCACTTTAGTCAAGAGATCTCTCTCTCTGTTATTTTAGAACAGGTGTGTAGTGCTTGATGGTTAAGCCACTGCCTTCTGCTGCATGTTAACAACATATACCTTAACTTGTGCTGTTATCTGGAGAGTAAAGGTTCATGCCTCCCTGCTGATGAGGGTGTTAGTTATGCTTATTTATAATCTTCTTTCCACCCATCTCCCGAAAGTACAAAGACCTTTGGTTGGTAAACAAGTTAAATACCTGGAAGACTAAAAAATACAGTCAACTTTAATCCATCTTCTGTGCTATATGCATGTAAATATCTGTGTTTAATTTCTGCATAGTGGTAAAGTTTCATCCAGAGAAAAAATAGACTGAAAGGTTGAATGGGGTTGTACTGCAAGCTGAGACTTTTTGTGGTGTCTCTGCCTCATTCTTTTCCCAGGCTAGAAGGTGTAGAGAACAGGAGAAGCCCAGCAGAATGGGCAAAGGCTGTGCAAAAACAGTGTCTTGTCTTTGCTTCTTTCTTTTGCACTAAATTCTTCTTTTACTCAATTAACTTCTTACATTTGGATTATATTTACTTTGCCTCCTACTTTGATGTTAGAAGTCTCATGGGCAAAAAAAGTGCTGAGTGCTGAATTTAACTAGCAATATCTGGTTGGAAACTTTCTGGGCAAGATTTCTGCATAGTCTTGGACAACTAAGTTTTTGACCTAGATCATAAAGAGTGTCTTGTGGTACCTTTGTAAAGAAGAAAGCATATGGCTCTTCGTCTTCAAGTAAGCTCTTGTAGCTGCTGTGGCTTCAGCTTTGTAACAAACCTATGCTTTTTATTCAGTCCAGTTGTACTAAAAATAACAAATAAAATTTCCTTCATATAGACAGACCTATTTCTTTGGTGAGCTCTGTCTCAAGTGAGGCAAATGCTCTTTGCCTCTGGTGATGAGATCCAGTGGTATAGAGATGGAGCAGAGAATCATTTATCTAGTGATCATTCTACTGGTGACAATTTTCTTTCAGTTTCCTTATCTGCACAATAAGAATAAAGATAACTTGAGTATTTGTTGGTGAGATGGTTAGATTGTATAGGGAGTAAGTATTCCTGAATAGACCACAAACAAACAAGTATTTACATTATTAAGTGAGGGTTACAAGAAGCCGTGTGTAAACTGTCCTAAGTGTCTGGGCACTATCTAGTCTCAACATTGAATGAAGGAAAAAGACTGAAAAAATCTTGTAATGTAAATTGGTCTAAAACAGGCCAAGAGAGTTAAAGTCACAGACAAGCTCTGGATTCTGACTTACTTTGTGAGCCACTGTTTTTAATAATTTTTGAGGTGACACTTGATGTCTTGTTTTAATTTATCATCTGTTAATGCTACTTGAATCTAAAATACCCTGCAAACCCTTACAGTCTAGAACATCTAATTGAGTAGACTATGCTGTTGTTTACCAAATGCCAAACATTGATCTTAGCTCTTAATGTGAAATCGTGATGAAAACCTGATAGGTTTAAACTTAAGGCATGAGAATGAGAGGCACAGTGGGGTAAAATTTGAACTGGCATAGTTGCAGCTTTTCATATAAAACTTAAGATGGTGGTTCAGGTTGATGGTTGAATAGTGATAATTGCCTCAGACTTGGTTACGTAGTTGCCACAAGGTGGGTGGTGTTTGTTAAAGTTTAAGCTTTGTATTTATTTGCCTATTCAGAAGCATCTCTAATAGAAACTGTAGTTTTCCTAAAGTCCTGTGGGACATAGTAGTTTGTTGGAGTGACAGATTTATTGCAAATAGGATCTTTTTAGAGGTGTGCTTTATTGGCATAGCTGTAATACTCTTACAAAACCTTGTTTTAGCTGAATCACTATTGTCATCAGCTGTGGAATGTGCTTGGATGGGAATGTTCAGCTGGAGTCTTTGGGGAAAAAGTAATAGCATCAAGCCTGTTGACATTTGGAAAAGGCAATCTAAAGGATATTAGAGATCAGAAACTGATGACTCATTGTACGTCCTAAAACCCTGCACGGAAGAGTAGTGCAGATCTTTGTGTTTTCCAGTTCTTAATTCAAGTTAAAAACATATTGAAAGAGCTGGTATAACATGCTTCTTAGGAGATACCTTTCCAGCTTCCTGACGTTGACTATTTAAGATAAGTGAGCTTTTGTTTAAAAAATAGTGTGGTGTGTGTTTGTTTTATTTGCGTTTATTGTTTTGTTTTGGTGTTTTTTTAAACTGGATATTTTTTTCTGTTTTCATTTGTTTTTAAACTGAACAGCTTGGAAAGGGAAAAAGGGTGACAGGTGCTGCAAAAAATGTATTTAATTTGGTAAGAAAGTGAAATGCTTGAAAATAGAATAGGTTCAAATTGTTAATACTGCTTCTTTTCTTGTTCTCCTATTGTTTTTGTTCTACTTATAATTTTTCAAAATATTTTAGGACAAACTCTGTCTTTTCTACTTTGGTATTTTTTGGTGCAGTGGAGGGTCTGTTAAATTTTTTTTGTGTACTATCTACTTTTGCTGTACAGTGGTCTGGCCATCTTCTACTAGCAGGGGGTGTATTTTTAATAGAAAAAATAACCTTATATGTACAGAGTCCATAGCATCTGCATTTCAGTCTGAAATCTTGGGAGAGCAGTTATGTTCACTTTCCATTTACTTTAAAGTTGTTTTGTTATTTTGCTATGGGAACTAGTTAAACTTGTGTACTAAGACCTAAAACAGTATATTAACCATATTTTTGACCTGATCTCTGTAAATATACAGAAGTCAAGAATTCTGCAACATAATGTATGAATTAAAATATTATTTAAGAAGGAGGATTAATTTCTGGCTTCTTTTGGGGGGCTAAAACTACCTACTGTAATAGTGCATTATTTTTTCTTGTAGTTCTTTTTGTCTGATTTCTGAGAAATGGTTGATTTTCTGTTTTTCTGAAGGGTTTGTGAGACAATATCTGAGGAGGAGGATATCATTGTTCCTTTGAGTGTATCACCTTGGTTCCCCCTCTCTTATTAGTGATAATCTATGTGTATGAATACATGGAAGAAGCAGCTTGTTACACTAAAGAGCTTTTTAATATTAAGCAACTGCTTAATAAGTTCTCATGTGTGAAGACTGAACCTGGACAAATTTTAACTAGACTAAAATGCTTTGTAAAAAAAAAACAAAACAAAACAAACTTTGTTTTTTTCCACAGTTTTCCAGCTCTTGCAATCTTCAAGTTTGAATTTTCTCGTTAAGTGGTTCCTGGTGGGCCAAACCAAAGAATTAAGTGAAGTGGGTCAGAATAATAACTAAGTAATCTCTTCTAGCTTTAAATCTAAATAGGTAACCATCTAGTGTGACTAACAGGTAGCAATAAGCTAAAATGACAGAACTTAGATTGTGCTTGTTAAGTCTGTTAAATTTTTATTTTTCCATAAAACCTGCAAAATATTTAAACATTTGTAGCTCTAGGAAGTATAGGCACGTGACCTTTTCAGAGGATTGTACATATGGAAAGCAGTCTGTACACCTGAAATGAAACCTTCTGATCTCATTTCTTGCAGATTCTGCAGCAACCAAGAAGTCGCACTGAGTTCAAGTTCAGAAGTGCTTTACACATGAAATCTACTGGCTCTCTAGCTGATTCTGCCCTGTCACCATCTCAACAGGTAGAGTGCTTTTGTGCCTGAGCCATGCAGCAAGCATCGCTGGTCCTGGTGTGGTTGTCTTGTGTCAGTGTGTGGCCAAAGGCACATTGAAGCCTTTAGGATTCTTCTTTAGGGAATGTGTTAAGGAGACAAGAATGCATGGCAGATCTGTCACAAAAGTACTCTAAGGAAAAGCCTAGTAGTTTTGGTTTTGATTTTTAACACTCATAGAGTTTAATAGTGATATAAGAAAGTGTTGTATTGTGCCACCAGGGCTTCTATTCTAAAATGGACAAAGCCAGATGCATGGGGCATCATTGGAGAGTCTACTTCAGTCAAAGCAGTGTTTTGCTTTGGGTCATTTTCCCCATGAATTCTTTTCTTTTTTTTTTTTTTTTTTTTTTTTTTCTGTGGCTGCAATGATTTGAGAGGAAATATCTCACTCTTCTCTGAATGGGAGGAAGATGGTTTGCCACTAGGGAGAAAGGAACTCCTAAAGTGTTACTTAAAAGAATGCAAAATACACATCAGCTCTTTTAATCGGGTGTTTGGGGCTGGAATAGATGTGGAAAAGCTTAGGCTGCCACAAAAAGTTGCATTTCCTCATGATGCGAATGCTCACTGTTTTTGCTGTAGTTACAAACTTCTTGTTTTTGTCTGGTTTGTTTTTGAGGTAGATAGTAACTTTACGCCTCTAAGATCAGTTAGTACATACTTGTTTGATGCTAGATCACTGACAAAACTAGAATCTTTCCAGAGGTATGTATCCCCCTGAGTTTTAGTTTTTTTTCTTGCATTAAGAAGCCATGCTTTGAGCCTGACCTTTTGCTGCCTCTTTTGTGTATAGCATAAATTGCTATAGACAGTGATGTTAATGGTAGAAGTTGCACACTCTTTGTACAGTAGTTTGGGCTTTAGTAATTGAAGCTCCTTCTCATGTGTTCAGTGATTAATAAAAAAGTAATGTAGACTCATTCCAATATGTCCAATACGTGCAGTCCCTACCAGGCAGGGAAGATGCTCTCTTCTTTGTTGTGGCTGAATTTCTGTTTGAGAATGCAGTGAAAACTTGTCTGGCCAAATGTTTTGAATATGGTTTTGCCTTCTCTGATCTGCCTAGTTGTAACAGAATCCACTGTTGTCCTGATGAATTCAGGGGTTGGGGGTGGTAATTTGTATCCGATAAGGTTGAAATTTTAAGTGTGGCGTCTGAAAGGATTCTGCTTCCTGAAAGTATGTCTGATGTAAACTAGTTTCAAGAAATATAAGGCTTCACAAAGTTCCCGTCAGGAACTTCTCTTTCAAATCGGAAAAATTGTGTACAAAGGAACAATTGCCTAGTATATAAGATTAAAATATGGCCACATATGCTACTCTATTACTTGTGCAGCTGAACCACATACATTTAAATTTGTCACCTTTTAGTCATGTTATTTCACTAGCCGTTTAACTAGCAGTTTGTAATGTTGTTTGTTCTTTTGAATTTACCTTTTAAAGAGGAGTTGGAAATCAGTGTAGCATGAGTTTAACTTTGTACTATGTCCCTGTTTCCTGCATTTCCAATGCTATGGAAAGACATTTAAGCAGGATTTGAGATACCCAGATCCCTTAATATGAGGACAGTGGCTGCACTGGCTTTGGAGAAGCCTCAGGATGGGGATATTTAACCTTAGGCTTGGTGGAGTCTTGAAGAGTAGAATTAGAGTATCCTCAAGCAGGGATGGCAAACTAGTTTTGGTACTTGCCATTTTCCAGTTGAACTGGTGTTGAAGACATTTGCTGAACCTCCTGTTCATGTCTTTCATTGGTTATTTGAAACCTGATAAAGACAGACCTCAAAGCAACCCAAACATCACCACCCCCAAACCCAAAAAGAGAGCATAATATGCCTAACATAGAAAGTTAATGCAGGCATACTATTGTAGTGACAGACTGAGGTGATGTTTTTTAGACACAAAAGTTTTTACAGTTTTTGTGTAGAATAGGGATGACAAGAGAAGAAAGCTTACCTTCTGGGAGGCTCCAAGGCTTATTTAAAGCATTTGATAGTTAGACCCGTTAGCTAAGGTGACTGATAGTTGTTCTCCCATACGTGGTAGGACATAGAAAAATAGCTTGTTCAATAATTACCTGTAGTACTGCCAATTCTATTTTGTTAGAGTTTTCTGAAGCTTTTTTTAAATTATTTTTTTTAAATGTCTGTGTTGCTTTTTACCTCTTGCCCTGTTTTTCCTTACCCCTTCTTTTAACCACCTGTCACTTAGATATCTCGCTTGGCTGTTTTTTCTCAAAGTTTTTGCTTTTTACCAAACTTGTTAGCCACTTTTTCTAGCCAGAGACCTGGGTAAAAGATGGAAGATCCAGAAATATGTCAGTCTTTTCTACAATCTCCAAAACAAAAGGGAATTTTTTTTTAGAATGATTTGCATATATTTGGTTGCTTGTGGGTGGATTTAGATGATGCTGAGAGTTTAAACCTGTAGTACTGCTTGTGTCTCTATTCTTCTACTTCCTTGAACCAGCAATTTAAGAACCTATTGGCCTATTTAGTCAAATTTGATAGTTATATTTGAGACTCTTCCCTCTTGAGTTTTATAGGTTTGGTGAATAAAAGGTGGCTGAGTAATGGAAGGTTCCAACAGCAGCAATAGTTGCTGTGATTTCCAATCTTATTGGCACCAAAGAATTCATGTATGGGAGAAGAAGGAAGCAGACTTAGGTTTTCATAATACTAAGTACAGCTCCTTATACTCTGTGTGTAGAAGAAAGTGGGAGCTCTCACTTGCAACTGGAGTACTGTGTGGTGACTGAAACCCTTATTATGCTATTTTAACATTTGTGTTACAACAGCAACTGAAAATCATGTGGCTGTAGCAGCTGGAATTTTAATCCTTTTAATTATGGCAGATTTTCAAAGCATGTTCTGGCTGATTTGGTCAGCTGACTGTATAGTATGTACAATAACATCAAGTCATTGCACAAATTCTGAAAGCAGTGGTCACCTCACTGGAACAGGATGTATTTTTAGGTTTCTCTGCTAGTAACAGTCAAGTGTGTGTACTTAAGCATCTCACATGAACTGAAGCTGGTTGTTGACACTACACTATCAGGAAAGGACAGCTGTTCGTTCTCGCTACAGTCATTGATCTGACACTCTATATTCTCACCCAATCATGGCAAGGAACACAATGGGGTATAAACACTGTAAATATTATTGGTACATGTTTCAATGACAGGTGTTTGGGGTTTGGTTTTTTTGGTTTTTGTTTTTTTTTTCAGGTCAGCAATGGAACTCTTTGCTAGCCCTTTCAGTTTTCTCTATCAGAATAACTGAAAGTGCTTTATCTGCAGTGTGAATTTTCTGTATCTCCCCTTAACCCAGCAGTTTTTTCCTTCAAGAGGCATTGTCTGGGAAGAGGGTGGTTCTTGTTCTCAGTGTAGTACTAGTGGTATGTTTGTTATGCTTCCTCAAAGGAAAATGATTCATATGTGGATGCTTTTAATCAATGAATCAAAGAGGTGCTAAGTTCTATGGTTAGCTTACAGAATGGAGTGAGTTGTGACCATTTGTTGATTAATGCATGTGCTAATTCTTGAGGACTTATCCATTCTTATCCATTTATTTTCAGCAGTTCGATAGGGTCTTTTTTCTTTTTGTTTTTTTTTTTTTTCCTTTGCACTTAATTTGCAATTTGATAATTGAATTATATCAAAAGCCTTCACTAGTTTTAGCAGTCCAGGAACTGATGAGTGCCCAAAACAGCTGTTGAGTTTGAAGCCCAGGTATTAAAATCAAAAATGCAGAAAAATTACATGTATATAAAAGGACTTTGTAGTAAGCTATAAATAAAATGTGGCATTCTGACTAAATTGAAGTTCTGCAACGGGTGCTGTGAAGTTAAGGCTTATAAACAGGACACAGAATTTTAGTGAATGTTCTGCTGATGGTCTGCTGACATCCAAAGAGATGCTGAATTATATGTGTAGTTAAGGAGCTGAAGGATTTCAATTTAAAAGAAATGGCAACTAATACCAAACTTTTAATGACCAATAAAATTCTTATTTATGGAAACTGAAAGCACAGGTTACTCCAGCTATTTAGTTGTTCACAGGCATAACTGTTTATTTATAAAAATGATTGCGAACATCTCTTACAGAACTAAGTTAGCATCTACCTATTGGTAAATCATGGTGTTTGGCTTTCATATACTGTCTGTTAGTGATTCTTGGTTTCACCAGGTTTTGTCTCTTCCTTACTTCAAAATTTCATTTACTTGTATGAAATCATTAAGTTTCAATTAATATTAGCTTATGTGTGAAAGGAGTACAGGAGTCTGAGAAAGGCCAGTCTCATGATGCAACTCAGGTTTCACAATCTGACTTGTAAAGACCAAGATAGTGTGCTAGGGAGGAGAAGGTTTTACTGTCTTAATAGAATATTCTTCTGTGTAAGCTCACTTTGTCTATTTAAAGACAGTATTTAATGATGGTGGACTAATTTAGGATATGGTGCAGGCAAACCCGAGCTCAGTTTGGCTGCGTTCTGAGCTGTGTGCCTGTGGGCCAGCTGCGGCTTGTGCTAGAACAGCAGTGTGTGCTGCTTGGTGCACCTGCCCTCCACTCTAGATGTGGCTCACTTCAGGCCATCTTAAAGCCAGCACAGTGCATAGCTTTTTGTAAAGTAGGTAAACTATTTTTTTAAAATTGTTTTTTAAACATAGGTGTGGGTAACTGATTAAATTAAGCCTTACTGCTACCAGACTGCTTGTTTTATTGGGAGCAGGACTGTATTTAGATAAATGCAGCAAGTGCTGGGCTCTGAGGGCTCTTGCATTATAAACTAGCAATTGTCTTTTCCAGGGCTGTTTCCATTTTGTCTTAAACGCTTCAAAATACATGCATAACCTGAGAGCTTCCTTTTGCTCTCTGCTCACCTGTTGACTTGAGGAGAACTAGCGTTTGGTTCCAGTATTAATGCAAAACTCTGAAATTTTCTTTTGTCTAGCAACAGGTAAGCTGCTATATTTGGCAGGAATTACTTAGAATGGGCTTTGCTGGAAGAACTAAAAATATCTCAGAGAAGTCAAATTTTCTCTTTTTCATTCTTTATTAAATGTGTTTCAGCTCTTTACAGTAGATGCTATCTGACTTAATATGCAAGTTGAAAGCAGGTTGTGTGCCAGAAAGGTTTGCTAAAATGTTTAGCAAGTCAGTCATTGAGTTCAGCGACTGATGCACTTGACAATTTATTCAAAACTTTCTTGTTACTCAGTATATAAATACTAAGGTATGGTGGGAAAAATTCAGCTGTGTTTTGCCTGCTAAGTGTAGCACATATGCTGCTTTGTTAGAAGTATTCAGGAGAGTGGGTGGCTAAAATATTTGAGTTATCCAAATTACGATGGATGGGGGGATGAGGACTGATTGCTACTTAAAGTTGGCGTGAATTTCAAAGCATTAAAAGAATACGAGTGAAATGTCACACAGATTTCTGTTTAAATGCTTTTAATTATTTAAAGTGGGATGTGTAAAAGGCAGTTTTGTTTCCTCTTCAGTTTGAACAAAAGGGAATAATACTAATTTTATTTTTACAATTTAGAGTATTTTTAATTTAAGAAGTTCAGTGCATTAAAACAGAAGTGTTTAGTCTGAAGGCAGTGTGTGAGAGCACTTGTTAGCTAGTAGAATAAGATAAGGAACCGTTTCTGTTGATATTAAATTCTGTAAGCTTTTTTTTTTTTCCCAAGAAAATTGATGGAGGATGAGAAGTGAGGAAAAGATGGAGCTGACTGATGTATTTTTGGCACAGTATTTTGAGATTTGGCTCTGTGTAAGTCATTTTCTGATAAGTCTGAACTGGAGGGAGTTTATCAGAGAATGGGAGGAGCTTGGTCACTTGCATGGGCCTGCACTGCTACTAGTGAGCAGTTCCAGAGCTTCTTGAAGTATGGTACAAAGATGCAAAGTTTCCTTTTTTCTTCTTGATACCACAACAAAGAATTGAGTTTTTTGTTTGTGTCAATGTCTTACAGTAGAGTATACAATTAATTTTATTTGCATTTTTATTGCTGTTTGCCCTTGTTGCATTGCCCTTCCACTTTGAACTGCTGGTATTGTACTCAGGACAGCATGCATTAAAAAAAAAAAATACTGTTTGTGGGTTGAATTGGAGGTATAGATAGGAACATGTTGGGTAGTAAAATTTATGTAAAAGTTTTCAAAGAAGTAAAGGCACTTAATTAATGCGTAGTTTAATTGCTACCCTTATGTAACAGCAGCTATAAAAAATAAGGGAGGAGCTATAGGCTGTAGATGAAGAAAAAGAGTGAAGAGCTCTTGTAAAGGACTGTTCTCTGTCAGAAACATTGAGGGGGTCAGAATGGATGGGACAGGGGACTGAGATACATGCTGAGGGCTGTAGATTGCCCTAAACAGAACTGCACGAAGAGTATGTTAGAAGCTTAGGTTTTAGCAAGCAAGCTCAGGGAATAGGTTGCCTCTCTTTAATTTGGAGAACTGGATATGAGGATGCATCTGCTTTCTTTTATTTCATCTCCCCACTCTGTAGAGTTGTATGGTTTATGATTTTAGGTAGTAGGTCATGGTCAACGGTAATATTTTTTTCCTTTTTTTTTTTTAACCTTCTCATTGAATCACCTGTTTGCAAAGGGCAGGGGAAAAGAGCTATTCCAGAGGGAATGTTTATACAACACATTTACCTAAGTTGCATATGTTGGACCTGGAGAATAAATGCATAGACTGTTTTGAAATCTCATACAAATGTGTAGCTTTAATTTTCAGATGAACTTTTAAATACCATTTCATTGAGATAAAATGTCACATACTTGTTCTCTTAAAATGGCTGCTGATCAGTTCACATTGTGTTAACGTTTATTTAGCTGTAGACATAGAGGATGCAAAACTGCAAATAATAGTTAGTAAGTATTAACAATATTGAGTTAATATACTATGCTTTTGTCTCCTTTCTCTTCACTCAGAATTGGATTTGCAGTCATGGAGGAACTTCAACAACATTTACACTGTGTGAACTGTGTCAGCCGTCGTTGTATGACCAGACCAGAGCCTGGCATTTCCTGTGATTTGATTGGCTGCCCATTGGTTTGTGGAGCAGTTTTTCACTCGTGTAAAGCTGAAGAACATCGCATGTTATGTCCACTTGAAAGAGTGCCTTGTTTGAATAGTGGCTTTGGATGCCCCTTCATAGTAGCCCGAAATAAAATTGCTGATCATCTAGAAGTTTGTCCTGCAAGTGTGGTATGTTGTACCATGGAGTGGAATAGATGGCCAGTCAGTTATGCAGACCGAAAATCTTATGAAAATCTAAGTAAAGATGTTGATGAAGTGGAGCAGCTAGATATGGCTTTAGCCCTTCAAGACCAGCGCATGTTATTAGAGTCACTTAAAGTAGCAACTATGATGTCAAAAGCAGGTGATCAGATACCAGATTCCAGAGAGCAAACCTCTGTCAAATCAAGTGCCCCTGATACAGTGCATTCAAATGGTCTGATGCCTGTAGATGAAGAGTCCTATGGTGCACTTTATCAAGCTACTGTAGAAACGACGAGGAGTTTAGCTGCTGCTCTGGATATCCTGAACACTGCTACAAGGGACATAAATATGTTAAGTTCAAGGCTCTGCATTTCACCACATGAAATGAAAGAAGATCCTGAGATAAAAGAACAAGCTTCTAATGGCATTATTCAGGATAAAAAGTCTGACCATGAGTATCCAGATGAAGATAATGTAGGAGCAGTTGGGGGAATTAACTTTGACAGCCTGAGTCAAAATTCACAAATGGAGCAAAATGGTTCTAGTGATATTTGTTATGATGTAGTGCAAAAACATGACTTAAATCTAAACCTCAGTAACTCCTCACTTTTGTGTAATGGCTTTCATGTAGAAAATGAATGTTCAAAGGTGTTGGACCAGAATGAAGATCTTGGTGTATCTAATTCAAAACCAGATGGTGTAGCAAATGGCGAATGTACTGCATCACATGATGATGAAGCATTACAGTCTTGCAGCTCCTACCCTGCAACAGCACAACTTAAAGAAGTAATATCAGCTAATCACTTAGTTAATGGCAATGTTAATCATGTACTACTTCCCCATAATGCCAACGAAGAAGAAGTGTTAGAGAGACAAGTGGAGCAAGAAAGATTGAGAAACATAAATGCATTTTCACTTTTAAGGCATCGCTCATCCAAATTTCTTGTTGGCCACTTTTGGTCTACACCAAAAGAAGATAAAGCTGTTGATACATCAGATTTGGAGATAACAGAAGATCCTATGGGTCTTCAGGGGATCGATCTAATCACTGCAGCTCTGTTGTTCTGCCTAGGAGACTCTCCTGGAGGTAGGGGGATATCAGAAAGTCGCACTGTTGATGTGTATCATGTTGACTTTGGGACCCAGACCTTTTCTCTCCCATCTGCTATACTGGCCACAAATACAATGGTGGGGGAAATAGCTTCAGCTTCTGCATGTGATCATGCCAACCCACAGCTCTCAAATCCAAGTCCATTCCAGACCCTTGGACTGGATTTGGTATTGGAATATGTGGCTAGATACCAAACAAAACAGCGTTCAATGTTTACATTTGTTTGTGGACAGTTGTTTAGGAGGAATGAATTTTCATCGCATTTTAAGAATGTGCATGGTGACATTCATGCTGGCCTTAATGGCTGGATGGAGCAGAGGTGTCCTTTGGCATATTATGGGTGCACATATTCTCAACGAAGGTTTTGTCCTTCAACACAAGGGGCAAAAATTATTCATGACCGCCACTTGCGGTCATTTGGAGTTCAGCCTTGTATATCCACAGCATTAGTAGAACCAGCAAAAAGCTGCATAATCGGACTACACAATGACCATCTGAGTAGTCTGCCTTTTGAGGTTCTGCAGCACATTGCTAGTTTTCTAGATGGTTTTAGTTTATGTCAGCTTTCAAGAGTGTCACGTTTAATGAGAGATGTGTGTGGAAGCTTGCTGCAAGCACGTGGAATGGTGATACTGCTTTGGGAGAAGAGAAAGTACCCAGATGGAAGAAGTTCTTGGCAGATAAAAGAAAAGGTAAGTTATTTTTTTATTTTGAAGGTGAAAGGGAGAGTATTAATTTGGTCATGTGTCTCCTTTTTACCTTAATATTTTCCCTGATCACTATTGTTGTTACTATTTTTTTTATACAATATCCCTTTAAGAAACAGATTGTCGTACAGAACAATAGTTGGTGAAAATTGCTAGCAGCTTGGTTCAGAGTTCTCAGCACTTGAAGCAGAGGTTGAAGTAGTGTCTGTGTAGTTTGTACTTGATGTAAATTTATTAACCTCTGTTTTTTGCAAGATTTTAAAATATTAAAATGATTACTTCATTATTTGCATTAATATTGATATTCCATGAAAGTGGGAAAATTGCCTACAAAGCTTGCTTTTGTTGCTTTTATATGGTTTAGAGCTATTTTAATTTTGGCTAATCTGTTGAGATCCTATCCATTGTCATGATATTGAGTGCCTTAAGTATGTAAATAATTCTTAAAATACATGGGTGATCTTTGTGTAGTACAGTTTTCACCATTTGCCAGCCCTCTACCTAGAACTGCAGAATATCTGTAGCAATCATTTGAAATTGCAGAAGTCAGACATTTCAGAGATGGACCATTGTGATGGGTCATGCAATACCTCATCATTTAACTTCTGATTGTGTCTGCTTTGTGGATGCAAAAAAATATTGCATATCTTTCTTCCCTGTGTTCAGAGTTGACTTGTAATCTGAATTAACCTGGGACTGACTGTACAAAATTTGACATTGTATGGTTTTGTCATGTTGATTTATAGTAGACACCAAACATTGCTTGAAAGTATTATAACACAAACATTTCATTTCCTGCTCTGAGTTTTGGTATCTTAAAACATTTTGAGCCTAAGTGCAACTTATTTTCTAGGTTTGGCGCTTCAGTACAGCCTTCTGTACTGTGAATGAGTGGAAGTTTGCTGACATCGTAAGCATGGCTGACCACTTGAAGAAATGTAGCTATAATGCTGTAGAGAGAAGAGAGGAGGCTGTTCCGCTGCCATGTATGTGTGTAACACGAGAACTCACTAAAGAAGGACGTTCACTGCGCTCCGTTTTGAAACCAGTACTTTAAATATTGCAGCCACTCCAATTGCACATACACTCAAGCACCTGATATAACCTCGGTAATATTACGTGACACTTTATTAATGTACTAAAGATACTTTCTAGCTAAATCTACTCTGTCACTGTGTATATAGGGTTTGAAGTGACATTTATTTTTTATAATATTGTTTAGCTGGAAAGTAATGAAAGTTGCCTTAATGTTTGAAAAATTCGGAACTTGCTGGACAGGGTAGTTTTATCTAACTTATATAATTTAAGAACGAAATCCTAAGGTGTGTTTTTTTGATTTACTGGTGCCCATGTTGCTGTTGACTGATAACATTTCAAAAATGGCCTCTAAGTGGTATGCACATTTAGATAGGAAACACTGAATTGTAGTGAGACAAAATCCTGACCAAATGTACTTTCTGTGTTTGGTCTATTTTTTTAACAAATTATACTCCAGATATTTGAAAGATAAGGAAGAATTCAAAACTTTATAGAAGATGTCTCAAACACAGCTTTTAAGCTCATCTTTTCTCATGAAGTCAGTGTTCTAGTGCTCTTCCTAGTTAACAGGTGACCTAGGATCAGCTTTTTAAAATTTTTTTTTTTTAGCAATTATCTAAGTGAACTCAGATTTACTGCAGCTTGATTTTTACTACAACTTTCTTTTGACATGTCAACAATGATTATTTTTCTTCTGGACTATTAACAGTTACATCACTTTTGGGAGCAAAACTTTTAGAGCTAAAACATGGAATACTGGTTTTTATTCTCGCACCTATAATGACATCAATGTTTAAAGTATTTTCCCTTGTCCTGCAGTGGGCTGAGGGTTAAATGGCTTGAGCAGTCAGAAATTCAAAGTATGTGATGAACAGTTATGAATTTATAATGCAGCTAATGAAAGGGCTTTACTTGTTTTATGGGATTGTGAGATGTATTGTCTCCTTTTCTGTTAATTTGTCTATAAAAATGCTGCTCTTTTGAGGAGCATTTTAAATCACTGATATGTATAGCATATGTATCATCTTCATAAGATGAGACATGATTTGTTAATTGCATAAGGAATATCAGAAATGTATGTTCAACTGCATCTGTTAAATGAACAACTCCAGTTTGCCTCCAGTCTTCCATAATAAAAGATCTTACAAAGCATTTGTGAACAGAGAATACATGCTATGAAAAATGGCCTGGTATAGCAAAACTGTAATAACTTGAACTGACTTTCCAACTTGTTTGTATTAATGTTGGTGTCTCTAGCCTGTTGCACTTAGCAACTGTGCCACAAAGCTAAAACAGAAACATACCAGAGCTTGGAACAAAGAAATACAGTATGTGTTTCCATTATAGGAAAAAATAAGAGATTAGTAAGGAGGAGATGTTTACAAAAATGGCTAAATTTATTACTCGTAATTTCTGTACTGGACACTTGTTTATGGCTAGTCTGGCTGCAGTTCACAACTTTGGTATCTGTGCATTTCCCATTCTGGATCCAGTCCAGCTAAACATTCACTGCCTTTTTCTATCTTGAGTGCTACAGGTGCCCAGAAAAATAATTAAATCTAGTTCTTCAGTGCCATGAGTTGAAATTACAAGAGCTCAAACAGCAGTTCTGCCTGGATCTTCAAAGGACATATTCTCTTTGCACACTTTTTCATTTTTTGTTTGGAGAAAGGAAAGGAGTAAACCGTCTACAGAAATTAGCAATATTTGGAGTAATTCTTAGCTGTTACCACAGTTATGTGGAAAGGATAATCTAGATTCATGTACAAATCTGACTATACCAACTGCGTTTTAGGTAAGGATTTTAATACGCACACACACATGTTCTCCGAGTGCAATGAAATGCTCATTACCCACAAATTCTTCAGTACAAGGCAGGAGACAGACTTTCATCAGTTCTTGTCTTTTAGCTCTAATGGCTGCTTGCTGCTGCTCTCCAGTGTTTAAAACTAGTTGTGTGACTGAAAGGATTCTGAATGTTGAGGAGTTTATGCTTACATTTATGGTTAAGTCTATTTTAAAACATCTGTCTTGGGTTCCTAGTGTGTCTTTTTTTTGTAGTCAGTGATGTGGTGGTTTTGGTACTGTGGGGCATTCTTTAACTACCCAGAACCCTGAGAAGTACAGAAGGCAGGCATGTGTCTTGGTCTCTTCAGAAAAGAGGGTGGGTGCTCAGTTAGAGGAGCTGGTGTTGGTAGAATCTCGCTTGTAGCACAGTGCAGATCTACATCTAAAGAATCATCAGTTGTTGATTTATTAAAATGAACTTTTTAGGTACTCTGTGTTCTTATTAAGAAATAACACTTTCTCAATACATGCACTTTTGTTTTCAAATGTAGATACAGGCTTTTTTGTTAAATTAGTTTATTTTTTATGAGAATCCAGAGCTATTAAAATATCGATGTTGTAAACAAAATCTCTGCCTTGTAAACTGCTCCAAATGCAGGAATACAAATAGTTAGGATGAAAACTTTTTATACACTGCTATGCAGTTTGTAAAACATCTATGGTGTATAGTCAGTCTATCAAAATGTGGCTTGTTCACATTTGCCCTTGAATTTTAAAAATGTTATATACTGTTCCTGGTACATCTTCCTTACAGCATATATAGACAGCTGTTGCAGTCTTTCTTTTACTTGATACCACAGTGCTACTTTGTTTAAAATATTATGTTTTCAATCGTTATGCAATATTTTTTTTGCAATGTCTGTTGAAATCCTAATAAAATCTTGGAGTTTCTCTTCTAGTATGATTGTACTTTTTTTAGAAGCTTATCACTAGCCTTCTGGTGTTCAAACATGGTGCTCAATGTCTGCCTATAGGATTCCAGTAAGTACTCAAAAAATCAAATTACATAAAGGAATCTATTTACAAACATTTAAACATTGCATAATTTGAAAGTGATTAATATGTATTCATACTCACTTCAGCATGAAGATAGGTCATTCCTTTTTAGACTATACACCCACTTCTATTGCTTTGGTCAATTATGCTGCATAGATTTCCATCCACAGTTAAAGATTTAACTACATAACATAACATTGAAGACTTACATTGTACCTCATAGGTTTGTTTTAATTGTTTTTTCTGTGTAATAATTTGGAAGGATTATCTGGTCAAGAAGATACTCTGCTGGTTTGTGAAGAACATTTTCAGTGTATGGTCTCAGGAGTAAAGCTTTCTGTAGAAAATTGTTGCTTAAAATGGTACAGAAGCAAAATTTAGGGTGTTTTTTAGATAAAAGTCTCAGTTCAAACTGTGTGTGGAATTGCAAAACATGAATGCAAATGTCATTAAAATAGACTCTGCTCAGAAATTGACCTTTTGCCCTTCTATTTGCTAATATGAGTATGCTAATAGTCTTTACAAATAAAAGTGTACCTATACTACATAAATCTGATAATAAATTAATCTAAACTGTGTCGAGTAACATGGTGTGACTCATGGTTTAATTTCAGCAATTAGAAACTTGTGGCTATTTTACTTTTTAGACAGGCCACATTAGCCTTTTGTTTTCCACCGGAAGTGGATTAGATATTCTACTGTGTAAGGAAATATTTTTTTTGTCTAAATTTCTTGATGCTTAAAGTATTCTAGAGGATTTACTTGTATGTTTTAGCTTGCTTTTCTGAGAATACTATTGCTGAAACTATCTTCATAGACTCTTATCTGCTGAATTTACTTTCCTATATAGAGATTTAAGTTCAGTGGAAAATTTGATGCTTGCTGTTATATCAGAAAGCTGATTTAAATTCTTTCAGTCACAATGTCTGTTTAGGCACCTTTGATCATCTTCAGATGAGCAAAATCCAGTGGCTGGCTACAGTGCTGGGGAAAAAATAGCATTCAGATAGTGTTTATAAAAAAAGTTATGGCATATAAAGCAGAGGCAGTTTGAAGAATGGCATTTTAATAGTGTGACCATTTGGCATGTAGAGAATATTCCAAACTGGAGAGGAAAACTGAATGGAGAAGTAGGTTTAAAATAACAAAGGCATCCAGTCCCAGCATAGGGACTCTTCTGAGGGACTGTATTTGTGAGTGTGCTGGGAGTTTGACTTGTGCATGCTGCAGCTGTTTCACTGATAATTTACCAGTCTTGCCATGATAATAGGAGTTATTCTGCTGCTATTTGAGCCCTAATGTGCTTAAGTTGTGAACTTTCTCCAGGTGCTAGCTGTATTCCTGAATCAAGTATTAGTTGAGTGCAGTCCTCTCTACTGACTGTGGGTATGTATTCAGTGTAGGTCCTACATGTGGGTGATGTCAGAGGCAATATTTGGTAAGAATAATTTAAAAATAAGGTAGTTTGGATATGGAGAATTAATCTCTTTGGTTTCCATCAGTATTTGCCAGAAAAAGAGAACAAATGTATTAGGGAATTCAAAGAGCAAAATAAGAAGACTGGTAGCATTCACTGTGGCTTGCTAATTGCTGGTAGCCAAGATAACAGTATTCATCATCATGAGGTAGACTATGAGATATGACAGCAGAAGTCCACACCTTTGCAATTTTGACAAACCAAATTCTGCAACACATGCAGTAGCAGGTATGCAGACTGGTTATAGCCTCAGGTAGTAGAAAAACTTTTACAAAATAAGCATGTATAATTTTAACTGCAAAATGTAGGAAAAAAACCTAGAATTTCATGAGGTATATATTTACACACGACTAGATTTCTAGAATCAGTCAGATAATTGTGATTTCTGCCTTGAGGATGTTTCAGTGTTCTGGTGCTTAGTTTCATCCTAGACTGTCCTGACATCTACTTTAAATCATTAAATGAGTGAAATGCAGCGAAATAGGGAAAGTTGCAATGACCTTACAAAATTATTTTGATTTGACAGTGTCATACTGTACTCAGCTGAAATCAAGTTAATTTTCCATGCAGTTAGAATCTTTTCTTAGTAGCTAGCATGGTCTTTTGTTTTGGATTTAGTATAAGAATAATGTGATAACAACTAAGCTTCCCATGCTTTCAGTAGCTAGGATATGTTTTGGAGTTGGTATGAAAAGAATGTAAGAACTCACAGACATTTTGGCTGTTGCCAAGGAGACCAAGGACTTTCTCAACTGTCCAGCTGCAGGTGCAAAGCAGCAGGACAGTACATAGATCGATATCCAGGTTTGTCAGGAAAATATTCCCCTACTGTTAACACCATGCTCAGTATAAAGCTGGAGTTGGCTTTTCTGGCTAGTTAGTTCTGTTCTTGTTCAGTTCTGTTGGAATTTGGCTTTTTGCTATTCTGCCGTTTTGCAGTTGGCCTTTGGCCTGTTTGCCTTTTGCTTTATCAGTCTCTCACTTGGATCGGCTGTTCGGGACTGGAGGCACTTTCTTTTCCAGGACTGGCTGCTTGGCACAATCGGAGTTCGTAAGCAATTGCATTGAGTATGACTTATTTAATGTAATATATTATTATTATGTCTTAAACTGTTCTTAACCCATGAGTTTTCTCCCTTCCCATTTGGTTCTCTCACCTATCCCACTTGAGGGGGTGATGAGGGGTAGTGACAAAGTGGTTTTACTTGCGGGCTGGGGTTAATCCACCATAGACTTTTTTACAATATTAAAAAATGGAATACAAAAAAATAGATTGTAACATATGCTTTTAATTTAAGATTTGAGGGGTTTTTTTTGTCCCCCTAAGGTGTGTTTTCAAGCATATAGCGAAAGAACTAGCTTCAAGCTTCTTGTGACTTAAATGGAAAGAATTCTGCTATCAAGATGAAAATTGGGTTGCATTAGTATTTTCACATTAATATCTCAACAAAGTGATAGGCCACAGAATAAAACTCATCTGATTATGTGACTGGTTAGGAAATGAAAAATCAAGGACCTGGCCTGAATATATGTTGGACTTTTGTTCAGAAGTGTTAATGCTTGATTTTTACATATTGTGTAATCTAATATTGTGTCCGCTTTAGTATTTTAGTGTTTCATGTGTAATTTTGGAGGCCTTTGCAGGAAACAGGAAATAACATGCTGCTTAATAAGATTTGGACCTTGGTTAAGGTAAAATATGACCGTTATGAACTGCGGCAGCTGTTCATGAGCATCAGGTGGCTGTGGAGTTTGATGTCATTGTGTGTTTCAAGAGTTAAGAGATGAGTGGATGCCTTGTTGCCCAAGTGAGGTGGCTTTACTGCTAAGCAAGAAGAGTTTTATATGGCATCTTGCTGTGCATGTGGTTTTTGATATGCAGACAAGTAGGGTGTTCCTGATTTAATAGTGCAATAATAAATTAGATGAACAACTTAGTGTTACTTATGGTTAGTTACTGAGAACACCACACAAAGTGTTGTGTATTCTTTGTCAGTTGTGGTGACCTGACAGAGTTTAGGGAAAAGTTAACAAGTGGCCAACTGGAGCATGCTGTGCTACTTTGAATCTCAAGCAAGTACCTGATAAGTATGTGGAGATTGTAATATAATGTTTTTCTTCAATGGTCGATGCAGCTTATCAGGTTAGAGTGACTACTTGCATCTGTGGAGGTAAAATTCTAAAGTTGTGCTCAAGCTGAATCTCATGTGAGGAGGGACTGAAGAAAGTCTGGAGAACACTACCAGCTGCAGATAATTATCTGGGGACTTGCCCATGATAAGGGAGTTACCAGCTTTCAGGCACATGTGACTGCATAGCTTATAATTGCAAGCTACTGCAGTATAATGAGTTATCCATTAATCAGCTGGGACATTACCATAGTGTTAATATAGCAGATGCATTATGCTTTGCAGCTGGGGCAGATTGAGAGATTTATCTGGTCATTGACCACAACCCAGCTAGTAACATCACTTCACAAATTATTTGATTGACAATTTGCCATGGCATATGCCAGGAGCTAAAATCTAGCCTGTACTGTCAGTGATCCCATCATTGCCAAATGCACTCTCCCAGCAGATTTACTGCCACTTCTGTTTCCCTCTGTGGCATTAAATGCTAGTCTATTGTTTTTTCACATCAGTGTAAGTGGAATTAACAACAGAAGTAATGATTTTTTTCAAAACACTGTTTAATGCCAATATTAGAGACCTTTTAAGTTGCTGTTAGACTTTAAGGGGATGTTCTGACAAACACATCCATAATGCAGCTTGGATGAGGGGGAAAAAAAAAAATCACTTTTTATTTATTGCTCTCTGTGGATCACATAGCTGTAACCACATTGAAGTGACATGCTAAAGCTGTGACTACAGTAATTCTGTGAAATTCATGCAGAGTTCATTTTATGCTTAGTTGGATTTATATGTCAAAAAAGCTGATTTCTCTTTCCTTGAATTTATGTGGGTAGCAATGTTTGAACAAAGTCATGCTACAGCAAAATGAGTATTAACACATACAGAATAATAAACATAATACAAAACCACTCATTTTGTAGCAGTATGGACAGAAACCTTAACAGAACTTGTTTACTTAGAAGAGACCGCTAGCAACTTGTTTATCTGACTTTGAAGCACTTCACTGCAAAGTGATGCCAGCTGGCGTTATGTAAATACAACTTTTAACAGATTTTTGTATATTTTTTGTTTCAGTAGAACAGTCTTAAATTTGTGAGATACAGGGGTAAATATGCTGTACATATTCATGTTCTGGCATATGATAACATTTATTACTAAATTTACAGGAAAGAGGTGTTTTTGAGGAAGTGAGTGGATTCAGTTGACTTCATGCAATTTTCAAACTGTTCTAATCCAGGTCCTACTGGTTGCTGCTTAAAACATGCCTCAATTCTAGAGCAAAGTACAAGTTCTCCATGTCTGAAATAAACTGTTCTAGGTGATATTGTGCAATCCATCCATCACTCTTGTCAGCTGCCAGGTAACAGTTCAGTAGCTTTCCCTTTTATAGTTGTCTGGTTGATGACATGTTCCTAAATAAACACTGGTTATATTTGCAAGCATTTCTAAAAGGTAAAGTAGAATTGCAGTGTTCAAAAAATTTATATAATATCCAAATCAGTAGCTGAAGTTTAATTAGCCCCTTTAAATTTTGAGCTGATTGTATGTGAACCTTAATGAAATCCACAGAGTTTTGCAAAAAGCATGGCTGAGAGCAGTGGGAGCAGAATGATTAGTTCTCTTGAAGTCTACATGGTCCAGACAGTGAACATTTTTTTTTTCACTATTCCCTTTTTCTTAATTTCTGTTATTATCCTTTCATTGTTCTAAAAATAACATCCCCCTGGCTGTCTACAGTGAAACTCCTATTTTGCAGTCATACTAGCCTAAATTACATATGAAAAAGACCATTATTTAATAGCTTAATAAATAGCAATTAGTTTTATTTTCATAAAGTCTTAAGTTGAAACTTGCACCAATGTTAAATACCCAAATGTATGGTTTAAAAGCATAGAAAATGAAAGGTTTCTTTCCAGATGAAATTAATCCTTTATGTGCTGTTAAAAATCAATAGAGGTTACTAGTTTATCTGTTATCTCTAAAAGTCTTAGCTTTAGGCTTACAAATTGCAACACTTTGCTAGAGTCACTTTGAATCTTGTACTAGTAAGTAAAAGCACCAACCTTTTTAGTTCACATTTTTTAAATATGAAGAAACACCTACCTCCTAAGGTTTAGTCTTTAAAAATGTCAGAAGACCTCATTTGATAAGACAGATTGGTTTAATTTTCCATACAAAGACATGGAGACCAGAAAGATATGAGTACTGATTTGTGCTCTCTCCTTAAAATATTAAAAGGAAAAGCATTAGAAGATAAATCTAATTTAGTTGTTCCAACAGAATACACCATATTGGCTCAGTTACTTTGGCAGGCAAACAATGGTGGACTCAGCTTTTGCAGTATTAAGTCTAAAAAGACATAAGTCTTGTGCTTGTTCAGTATAGGATCTTTCTGGAATAAAATAATATTCAAGTTCTTCTTCAGGTGGTTGTTGTGTATCTATGTGGATAGGTCTGCGATTGCCATCTCACCTGTGGCACTTTGCTTTGAGTATGCTGTAGCATGGATTATTCAGCTGGTCACATGTGGAGACAGGTTTGGTTTTTAATATACATATATATATTTTTTTTTTTTTTTTTTTAATGGTATTGATGTAGATAACTTTGCCAGACTGTTCACCTCCATCCCACAGTAGCATGGCAGATACAAATGAGTATCTGTAGATAGTTTTGAAGGGAACATGTAGATCAGCATTCAAATATTAAATGTCCCTTTTGTGTGCATAATCACTTCTTAGAAATACAGTTAAAGAAAACCTATTATTTTAGCTTGTTTATTATTATATATTATATATATATTTATTTATTATTATATATTGATAGAATTATATATTGATAGAATCTATGCAGTTTGGAAGAAATGGATGTATAGCTGAAAATGAGGTAATTCAGAACGCAAAGGTAAAATAAGTACCCTGTTATACTTGGAATGCACAGTTAGCACCTCACTTAATATACTGTCGTTGCTGGTGAGGGGCAATGGTGGAACAGCACTGGTCATCTTCACTAGGTCAGGACTGATACTTTCAGAAGTTCTAATTATGGAAGCAATAGTCTAAGTTATCACATTGGTTCTTTTCCAAATGAAAGATATAGTTTATTTTGTGTGCTGTTTAATGCAATCAGGGTAGTGAATAGTTACAAGATGAGTACTATTGATCATAACGTAAAAAAACCCACTTTATTTGCATATTCATACTTACAGTAGAATTGTAAATACAGTGGTTACTTGTTGCTTTCAGTTTAAGTCATTTGACACGTGGATGCTTACACAGGAAATCTAGTAACTGCTCATCATGTGCTTCACTGTGCTGTCCCTGTCAATCCAGACTGGCCATCACACCAGCCTAAAAGCTTTATTCTCCTTCCCTTTTTCTCCTCAAAATTGTTTTAACCACTGGGATAGCTGTAGTTAGTAACAAATTAAAAATACTCATAAAAGTATGCAGTGTGAAAACTTTCTTTAAACAAGTTCTTGAGAACTTAGAAGACAATATTCTACTATATGGGTTTATTAAATAATTACATACCACAAAGAATGGCTGGTTGGCTGGCAGGAACTCAAGAGAGGGCTTGAAGTTTGCATGGGCCTAGTTCCATGCAAACTAATTCCAACAACTCATATATAAACATACTTTTTTAAAGCTCCATGTTATTCTCTTATGAGTAGGAACTGAAAAGTCAGACGTTAAGTCAGGATTTATTCTGTAAGTTTCCCAGGCAACGAATCTGCTGTCAAGAAAAAAGTAATTCTGATAATCTAAGAAAACAGTTACACTTACCTGGAATTTGAGGTGATGGTGGCATACTCAGGCACTATTAAATTTTGGTGAAATTAGTGCCTGTTACTAATTTATGAATCTATGAACTTCTCAATTTAGATTTTTATCTCAGACTAGGAAAGACTTCTGGCAACAAATTTTGTCTAGCAGTAAGCCTTCTATAATCTTAGTTTGAGAACATTGTGCCTATGTAAGTATGAAGATGACTTAATGTATATAAGTAAAGCAAGGAGGACTCTGAGTAGGACAATTAGACCTAGGTGCTATTTTTCAGTAAATTTAAAACCACTTGGAGGTGGAAGAAATCATAAGTTTCAGACAGCTATTTTATTTCCATGATGTAAGGAGCAAAAAGTAAGTACTGAGAAAGATAATGTCATTTGAAAATGGAGGCGTGCTCATAACTGTTCAAGAAAACGTAATGTGTAATAAAAGCGTAACTCTACAAAGAGACTATTCATGTGCCTATACTGAAGTATACATTCTTGTACTTCAAAAGCTATTGTAATACTGTTTGTTAACATGACTGATCCATTTTCAGGCTCATCTCCAAACTGTTATTCCTTCAAAACAGGTGAAGAAAAAAAACAAGAAGTGGTCATCTGGTGACTTAGGGGCCAGGCAGAGCTCTTGAGCAGCCAGCTGTGGCTTCTACGTTGGAATTACCTTGAGGGCCTGGCTGTGCCAATGGGGGAGGCATCTGTGGGAGAACTCGGGCTCAAGTGGAAACAGCTCACTATGGTACACAGCAACATACACACACCAAATTAAGTAGTAGAAGTCCCCTGTCTATGATCTAGTCTCCAAAGTATGTCGCACACATCCTTTGGCTTGTGGCTGCGAGCTGTTGCCATGACCTGTGGAAGGTTGCTAAGTTGCAGGCTGTTTACACACTGATTCTAGACTGCAATTCATATTTTCAAGGGTTTCTTTATGTCTGGATGAAAAGAGTGTTTGCTCCTCAGCAAGGATTATTTGTGTGTCAGGTAAGTGAACTGAGTGAAGCTTGCCAAATCAGCTGAAATAAGGTTTATTTAAAAGAGAGACAAGAAATGTACAGTTGAAAAATTGTATATACATGATACCAAGAAGATGAGGAGGCGGCAGCAACGTATTGGATTGATCCACTAGTACAGCAACATCTTCCTATAAGGAAAGAAGATAATGAGTAGAGATACTCAGCACACTATTATCCTCTTGAGAATTAAATCTACTTCTGGATTGGAGCTGGCTGATGATACAACCTTTTAATACTTTTAGTGTGTGGTGGGACTGTCAGGCAGGAAACAGGGTGGTTTCTGGAATTGTTTCTTTCTGCTGCCATGTTACTTAGACCTTAAAGATAATTTGTTGCCCTAAAGATAATTTCTGATTTTTTTTTTTTTTTTTAAATCCAGTTTCAGCCTAAGAAAAAGGCTCTAAGTTGTTATATTTTTATATATTTGGAGAAGGAAATTGATTGCTAAGATCAGTCACCAATAAGTTGGATTTCTTGTATTATGAGGAGCATATAATAACCACTGAGAATTGTATATTTAAATGAATAACAATATCTCTACATTTCATCCTCTGTTATATGGGTCATGATTTGGGGAATAGCATCCCTCAGACTGTGTTTGCTTTTTTTAAAATAGTAAAGGGGAAAAAAAAAGCAATAAACCAGTTCTATTTCTAACTTCCTTAAAATTTAGTCAGAAGACTTTTCTGCAAGACTTCAATTTTTTTAATGCTGTACATTAAGTTCCACCCAGTTTTGGAGCTAGAAGTGTATTGCTCAAGAGCATCTTGAGAATAAACTTTTTGTGTTTACCTAACTTTCCCATTGTTCCCTCACCTTTTACACAACAGCAACTGGATTTTTAATGTTCCTGAATTCAAGATCAATAATTTAGTGAAAATAGTAAATTACGCAGAACTTAAAATATTTGATGCTATGATCTTAAAACCGAGCCAAATATTTTTCCCTCTTAACACTGTGTGACTTTCTGAAATATTGTTCATATATAAAACACTTGCAAGAAAAGGTCTGCATAATGAAAACTAAATGGTAACTTTTTCTTAAAATGATCACAGGAGTATACTGATTGATAGAAAGTTTCTGTACTTTAATTTGTTGGCAGTTCTCAGAACACTGGACTGTGGTCAGTTACAGATGGTGTATTAGACTGGAGCACAGTTAATAGGGTCTGTGTGCCTCAGCTTTTCAAAGTGGGAGGATTATGTATGTCTCCACAGAAAAAAAAAAAGGCACATTCTTCTAATTAAAAATTCATCAGTCATATTGCACACAATTTTGGGTCAGATTCCACTCTCCTAACTAATAGAATGAAGTTTTGGTATTGCTTACAGTCGTGTTTGGTTTTACACTGTGCCTTGTTTGAAAGGGCTGAAACACTTTTTTTTTTTCCCCCTCAAGGTAGGTATTTTAATGAGAAACTTGACATACCATTGCTGGTAAAAGACTGGTTTCAAACAATGTACCTTATAATAAGTTGGCATTGTAACAATTTACTGTTACTGCTTTTGACTCAAGAAGCTCAAGGTACTTTGCAATCAGCAAATCTCTACTCTTCTAGAGTTTACACAAGCCCTCTTAATTAAATCCTTGGCGATGTTGCTGTTAAGTCTATCAGAACTCCTAGTTTGCCTGGGGACATAGGACTCTGGTGCAGATGCTCCACAGATAAGTGAGGCTGGCCTGGAGTGTCCCTCCAAGAACTGTGTGGGTTGCTTTACTTGAAGCCGAGCAGCAGCTGTGTGCTGGGCGGATCTGCGATAGGTGTTGGTAGCTGGGCACTGATGGGGCTGATCCAGCACACTGAAAGGGGCCTCTGCTGAAATATGTTGGGACTTTTTCCAGCTCCCAAGACAACTGAGGCTGGAGAGGATGCAGAGATGGCTTTATATGTATTAGGATTAATAGGATTTTGCAAAAACAAACCTAACAGAACAGTGATTCCTATGTGTGTCCTTGTAATATTTACTGTAATGTTATTGCATATTTATGCTGCCTAGTTACTTCTAAAAATATATATATTTTTTTTTAAGTTAGGGATATATGCTACACAAAACACCATGCAAAAGTGAAAATAATCTCCTGTTGTGTCCTATCTATTATTACAATTCACCAACACAAATCCTAAAATGGTCAGTCATGACAGAACTTCTGTTGGTTAGCACTAAGCAGTTCATGCAGTTATCACTGCTCTGATGGAGCACCTAGAAGTAAAAAATGAGAATACTGGTGCTTATCTGGTTCTTAAACTGCTTAGCCTTCTTACAGTTTTCAGACTATAAAGGTAAAATCTCAGGTTTTTCTTAGCTGCTGTACTGTCAAATTAGAACAAACAGTGAAAGTGTTAATTCATGCCTCTGTCAGAATTATCACAAGAAGGACAGTGGGACTTCAATCAGAAGGGCTGGATCCATGGATCACCGGTTAGTTCAGATTATTAATCAACATAATCAACTTAAAACTGATCTTAATTTTTTGGTGGGTTTTGTGTTTGTCACTTTCATATTGAAGAAGCATAGGCAACTAACATTTTACTCAAATTACTAATACATTTAAATCAGCTTACCACATAATATAAAAGTTTTCCCTTTTACAAGCAAGACTGTACAGTGTGCTGCCTTTCTCTTTTCTATAATTAGCACAAACATTTCAAAATTGCAATAGCACTTTATCCACATCTTTACAAGAAAGAAAATGACCTAAAAAGGGAAGAAAGTCTAGTCTAGGAAGGAGCAGAGCTAATCTAAACATCACCTACAACTTGCAGTTAGGGACACCCCCCCCGCCCTGCCTTCTCCAACCAGATCCTTTCAGTGTTTGTGCTTTGTTTTTGTTTTTCAGCCTCTGTCTTCACTACAGATTTCCCTACTTGGTAATATTATCATTTGAGAGCACTGTACAGCAGCAGCAGATAAAGCTGTGCCAAGCAGCAAACTGGACCATAGTGTAAAAGTCTGCAATCAGTAAAGAACTACCCCAATGTGGAACTAAGTTATCCGTCAGTTTAGTAGTGTTCACATTTTTCAGATAGCTCTGTGCTATTTCTATACCTAGCAGACACTTTTCAAATACGAAAACGGTGAAGAAAAAGAGGACTTTCCACTTTGAAAGTTGAAATTTGGACTGCTGTATACTGTCAAACTTCTTCATTAGTGTCTTTGTTATAATTTCAGCCAGTAATGTTTTGTCCAAGTTTCCTGAATGTAATAAATGGTTCAAAACTCTGAGATCACAAAAATACCAGAACAATTTTATGCCAGGAAGAGACAGTATAAGAAATTAGAGAGACTTCTGTATCATAAGAAAACCATAAACATATATTTCCTGACTGTTTAATCATCCACAACAATGGGATTTACATAAACACAGAATTTCAGCATTAGTATATCAGTAGGGCCCTACATAGGAAGATTTGTGATTCTGCAAAAGTTTAGTGCACAGCAACAGAAAATGCCTTTAAATGTGTTTTACATGTACATAAATATAATAATAGCTCCAGTTTCTGGACATACAAACTTTTCCTTAGAACCCTTTTAGCTACAGCAATTAGGCAGAAACTGAAGACATAGCTGTTGATAATAAGCTGTACACAGCCCTGGTGATTCCTCCTGTGAAATCTCCACCACCTGCACATATTTTGCATAATAAATCAGACATATAGGCTAATTGCCTGGAAATTACATAATGTTAGACCTATCAGTACAATTTCAGAGAAATCCCACAAAGCAATTGGTTATTGCAGAAACTCTGATCCCCAGAACCCCTTTTTGGATATTAATGCTGTAGAAAAAATAGTCATTCTTTTTCATACAGTTCTTCCCACTTAGAAAACCAGTCAGCATTGACAAACACCTTTAATGGTACCAGTTACAATAAGCTGAAAGCTTTAAAATGAATTTGGCACTAAGCATCACTGTGTTGCTAGCTTACTGTTAGATTTGAGGTAGAACAAGGCTTCTGCTCAGAATACGCTGTAGGTTAAGTTTATTGCTAGATCCTAGAGAGCTGGTAAGGGCACGAAGGCTTAGCATTTATTATTACATTTCAGACAGACTACTAGGATGGCAGTTTGTTCCCATGGGAATGAACAGTTAACAGCAGTTTCAGGGACAGGTAAAAGCAACTTGATTATTAGAGTTTTGACCCCTTTTTGATGGGACCTGTAAGGTTGACAAGTTGGAATGAGGACTTAATATAGGGAAAAAAACGAAATTATCCTGTGTTTAAAAGATGACTGGATTACAGGACAGGCTTTTAGGTTTGAGAATAGCATTGAGGACTGCAGGGGAAGAGCACTGGTCAGGCAGTACTAGAATAAGGAGTCGTTTTGGCACAGGACAATAATCTATTGTTAATTCTTTAGGAGGCTCAAGTTGACACTTAAAACTAAATTTAGGGTTGTGGCAATGGCCCAGCAGTTGAAGTACTTCTTCAACTCCTGCAATCCCAAACAATAACAGCAAATGTAACATCTGTTCCCCTCCCTGCCTTTACTCCAGCTAGAACTCCAGTTTAGAGATGACAAATCCACAGACAACACAAACCTAACAATGGCAAAACACACATTTACTTCTGCTTCTGAACTTGAACCCAAACATTATGGTACCTATAGCTCACCAGTTTCAGATCTAATGAGAGTCCATTTTATCCTGACTACAGCCCTGAGTCCACAATATGGTACTATTCATCAATAAAAATTCCTCTTCTAGTCCCACTCTCTCCAAGCCATGGGACTTCAGAGGCCCAAGCCAATCTCCAGTTCTAGTTTTTATCCCAGTCTTGCAGGATCCAGCAATAAATCCAGTTTTTCAGCCTTTCTTGACCTCTCAGAGCTAACCCTAATCTGAACTTGGGTTTTTGAGGAAAAAGCAGGAAGTCAACCTTGTAACTTTCTGTCATCTTTAGCGTGAATCTAACACCCAGTATTGACAGGCACACAATGGCAGAACCTGGAGAAGGAACGGACTGAATTATTTTTAAAGCTAGTATTTGGCACATCAGAGTCTAGAAACATTTTTTTTTTAAATTGCTCCACATGGCTTACATGTCTAAGATGAGGACTCGCTATTTCCAGGCCACCAAAAAGTTGCGGTTTGTTGCTGGTTCTTCTTTATATTGAGGCATAGACAACGGCCAGGAACTAAACTATCCATCAGATGTATTGCTGGATCCTGCAATTTCTTAGCTGAGACTGTGACTGGAATGAACAGAAGCATATGGTTTTATGTAGACATAAGATGCTGGGGTGCCTTTAGGGCTATTCTCTAGCTTGTACTTTGGGATAAAACCCCAAAGTTCATTGTCACATTCTGTATTGCCCATAATATTAAATGAATGTGTATTGGAAAGGGGTAGATATTTGAAAGACATTTTGGTAACTTGTCTAAGGCTGAACAAAAGCAAAGATTAAACCGTAATGCTTTGTTCCACAAAGGCAGCAGCGCTGCAGCAAGGGCTGGTGCTACCAGACATGCAAGGATAGCCAGAATTCCATTAGCTTTGGTCGTCTGGAAAAGTGGAGGCATATCACTTACACAAGCTCAATGTGGATCAGCTGAAATGAACTAAAGCACTCTTAAAAACAAATTTGGCAGTACATACACTGCAGCGTGTCATCACCCCGAACACAGGAAACAAGCAGCCATCTTTTAAGGCAGGATTTCTTTTGACTCATTGAAAGGCCTTCATCCTGTTCCCAGAACTTGACCTAAATAAAGTGACCACTCCTCTGTTTTCTGTCCTTAAATGCTTCTGAAATGGGTCTATTCAGACAAGGACTGTGCTATAAATGGTTGGATTGCATCCTCTTTCTCAGTCATTCTTTGCAAGTCCTGAATGTTGCTACATGCAGAAGTTGCCAAATTACAGCCAGAAGTGCAAAACAGAACACATGCTTTCAGGAGCCACAGAATTTTTTAAAAAACTTTTTAACCTCGCTCAGTATTTCACATTTCTGGTCTTGCCATAACTGTCTGCCTCTCAGGGGAAGATTAAACCATCGTGGACACTTCTGTTGATGCTAAACCTTATTTTGTAATGCTGCATGTATGGCAGTTATTTAATGATGCGTTTGCTGCACTAAATTAAGTCCGGGCTCTCAGGAGTAACTGCAGTAGCTTCATTTAATCAAGCAATAATACTCATTTGCTACAGTCAGTACACAAGACACGTACTCTTTTGCAACCTGCAAACCAAGTCTTTTCCAGCAGAGGTAATTGTTCCAGTCCCAATTTTCAACGGCTCTCTGGGGTGGGTATTAACTCCTAGATGGCATTTTGAGAGGGAAATCGCCTCCGATTCGTGGGTGCTGGTACTCTAGCACCAGAACACCCGCACGGCCCCCTCCCCGCCGGACCGTCTCTCCGCCCGGCCGCGGCCCCAGCGGACCCCGGGGGGCGGTGACCCGGCCCCCGGCCGGAAGTGCGGGCCAGGCGCGGCCCCCTAGCGGCGGCGCGGCCTCCGGAGCAAAGCCGCCGTCAGACGGAGGCCGCTGCCCGCCATGTTGTTCCGTTTCGGCGTGGTGCTGCCGGGCCGCATGACGGAGAGCGGCGGGCTCCTGGTGGCCGGCTCGCGGCCGGAACTGGGCCAGTGGGACCCTCAGCGCGCCGTGCCCATGAAGCCGGCGCGGCCAGCCGCCCCGCTGCCCGCCCAGGAGCCCGCGCTGTGGCTGGCGGAGGTGGTGCTGCAGGACGAGGACGCCTCCAGCCCTTTCTGGTACAAGTTTCTCCGGCGGCGGGGCGGCGACCTTCTCTGGGAAGGTAATGGACGGGCGCGCGGCGGCCAGGCCCCCCCCTCGCACCCCCCGGCGCTGGGGCCGCCAGGACGTGCCCGCGCGGCGGTGGCGGGGCTGCCGCCTTGCCCCGCCCCCCTTGGGTGACAGGGACGGCGGGAGGGACAGAGGGGCGGCCGTTAGCGGCGGGTGGGGGCGTCTTCGGCCGTTGCCCCGCGCCGTGGGGCAGGCACCGGTCAGCCGCCTGGGTGAGGGGCTGCAGTGAGGTCGGTAGGAGCCGGTCGCCCCGGCGCCGCCCGCCCGGCTCTCAGCAGGCGCGGGGCTGTCGAGGGGCGGCTCTGGGTGCTGCTCTGGGGGCAGAGCAGCGCTGGGAGCTCTTCTTCCGGCTCCGGCAGCTCCGACGCTTGGCCGGTGCCCGGGAGCATCGCCCGGGGACAGGGGGAGGTGTGACCGTCAAACGGGCCGTACCCTGAACTAGGCGCTGCCGGTGTCGGCCGCCTCCTGTGCAGGGGTGGCCTGAACTGTGCTTGCAGGTAGAACCTCCTAGGCTGTCGTGACATGACAGGAGCACTTGCTAGCAAAAACATGTAACCATGTGGTAGAGGAGAGTGAATGCAGAAGGAGGCTGCTCTTCTAGGTTGGTAAAAGTTATTTGAAACACTTTCATTATTTTTTTCTTACTTTAGGCATCAGTTGTCATGATATTTTGTTTTGTTTTCTCTCTTTCCCCTGAAGTAAAGAACTCAGAATTTCCTACTTATGCATTAAGGTGTGATTTGTTTCTTTATTTCAGTAAGATGAAATGTCACGATGGCATTTTCAGGCTGGTAAATTTTACCAATGGTATTGCTGAAAAAAATAAGGAAAAGTTCTATTAGAGCTTTTCCCGTTTTCTTGCTGTAGTACTTCCACCCCAATTTTCTCCCATGTTGTCAAATATTCAGTAGCTTCAGTCAGTTTCCATGTGCAGTTCCAGTATGTTTAATTTAAGTATCTTAAATGAAAGAGAACACTCATACAATTGTGTGCTGAGTCAAAGCTCTAAATATACCTCTTGTTACTGAGGAATGGATCTGACTCAGTGAAAGGAAGACAGATGACTAGGTAATTTGCGAGGGTTTTTTTAACTTATGGAATAGTTTCATAATCCATATACTGAAATAACACATTGTAAAGCAGTTGCTCTTCACCTATTTCAAGAAGACGTATTACACTTTTAAACTGCCATTCGACAACTGTCATACAGACGAAAACATGCATGTTGTCATAACTGTTGCATTTGTTTTTTCTTCTTTACACTAATAAAAGCCTACATGTTAAAAGTACGTTCACTGAAATTTGTGTTATGGAATACTATTTACACCATTTAGTAGTAATTGTTTTATTTAATAGCTGAAATAAGTAGTATATTCTGCCTGTTTTAACCATGTTTTTCTTTTGCAGAAATGCAGGAAAAGTGAATTTATGGAATAAAAATCTTTGCAGCTGTCCAAGGAAGCAGAAATGGGTCTCTTTTGAAGGTGCCAAATTTAGATAATATGCCAATGATATTGGTATATAAAGAGGTCCTCATCACAGTGAATATAGAAATAATAGTAGAGTGCTTCAGTCTACAGAAAATCTGCAGTTGTAAGGTGATGGTTACTATCTAGTTTGGAAGTAATGATATCTCAAGGTATTTGTCCATACATGGGAGCACATTTAGTAAATGTAGTCTGTTGAGTAATAAACATCTTCTGTTTTGGCAGTAGTGCTACTGGATTTAGGATTAACCTGCATGGGATTTCATTCTGGTCATTGTGAATGCTCAGCAGTTTGAGCTTATTGCTTAGCTAGAATGATAAAAAAACAACCAGGCATATCATCCAAATGCAGAGTTTTGTTTTTTTTTTTTGATTAGTCATTCATATCAACCATTTTTTTCTAAGTTGTTATTTACAGGAAAGAACTAAATTTGCTTAAACCCTGAAAATTATTGTTCTTCGTGTGTTACATGAAGGGAGTGTAAAGATGTTTTTCTATCCAATAATTAAGCAATATCTTGCAGTCCTTTTTTATGTCATTTTTTTAATGATTTTTTTTTTCAATTGTAGATTAATTAAAGTTTTGTCTGTCATCTGTTTATTCTTGTAAAAATCACAGCTGGAATAAACAACTACCTTTTTAAAAAAAAGAACAAAGGGTTTTTTTTGTGATAAGTAAATGCTGTACTATGGCTCTTCAGTATCCTATGTGTTTAGAATTAAAATGTGCTTTGGGAGACATTTAGCTGTTGGAGAACATCTGCAGTTTTGATGACATGATTATAAGGGATAGAGGAAGGTGCAGAATGATATTTGCTCTAAGTTTGAGTTGAGGCATTCATCTGTAGTCAGAGAAACTCCTGTCCAATTACGGATGTCAGATGTTTACATATTTTGGATAGGAAATAATGTGCCATATTTAAAAAAAATCACTCCTTATTTTTTTATTAGTATACTTCATGTGAGAATTTCCCTAGTGATACATATTATCTTTATAATACCACAGTGCATGTTGCATCATATGTTTTGAGTATAGGTTGAGTTCATCCTTGCAGCAATTCCAATGCAATGGAGAAACTGAAAGATAAAGTGAGGTTGTTTGTTTCTGTGGGCTAGAAGAGACAAAGTCACGGGCCAGTGTTCTGTGGCCTTTGGGTTCTGCCAGGTGGTCTGGTAGGAAGTGAAGCCTTCGGGCCAGGTTTGGCCAGCAGGAGGGTTGCTGGCTTGTTGCTTGTGTCTGGAGGGAGCTAGTTCCCCTCTCTGCAGGATGAGGTGGGAGAGGAGACTCTTGTGCTTCTGAAGGGTCAGATGCTTACCTCTACTGTCCTGGGGTGATGATGCTGGTCTGCATCCAGGGCTTGTCAGTTAAAGCTATAGGACTCCTCTGGCTCAAATCATGGGATTTCTGTACATGCTCTAGCCTAAGTGAAGTTTTGTCAGGGTTGATACTTTGCTTACCTGCTGTGAGCTCCGCTGAAAAGTCTGCTATCCAGGAGAGTTTTTAACTGTCCTGCTGTATATGTGGAAAACAGGTTGGTTATGTTGACCTTTAGAACCTAGGAATAGGTTTACCCATTTAAAAAAAAAAATAACATAGATACTTTTTTTAAAAAAAAAAATCAACTGCATCCTGTGTGTCTTTCAATGTACTTTGTTTTTGATGTAGATTCTTCAGAACTGGGTTTATGTCTCTCTTTCAGCTCGGGGAGAAGAAGTATATTGTGCCTGCTGTCAAAACTGAATAAATACAAGATGAAACTTAATGCTTTGATTTGTTTTTGTGAGTTTATGCTTGAACACTCATCTACACCTTTATCTGTTTTGCTCTGGTCTAAATAAACTGTAGGTACTGTACAAGATATGTGTTCCATAACAGCATAGAGGAGTTACTAAGGGCATGCCCCACACCGTATTTTGAGATAATAGAATACAGTCTGTTGACACATTTTGAGAAGGAGGGGGAAAAATACATATATATATATATATATATATACACACATATATATACAGTATAAGCTTATATTCTGCGATGTTGATCCATTTTCACATAACCATTAGTTAGATGTAGTTGGTGCTTGCTTGAAGCTTGATAGATACAATATTGCCTGTTAAAGCTGAAAAGCACATCAGCCTACTTTCTAGTAATTTGCACAGGTGAGCAGAGCTTTATTCCTTCCAACAAAATCCCATCTCTAGTCTTCGAGAGAGCAGAAGAGAGAAAAGGAGGTGTCTTGTTTGCACTTACCTGCTGCTGTTCTCTGCAGTTTCTTGGGGACCCATACAACAGAGTTTGGTCGGTGTACTGGCCTTTCAGTATTTCCAGTTCGTGCTCCTGTGAACTTGTTAGTTACAGTTTAAGCCTTCTGTTGGAGAAGATACACTTCTGATGATAGTTTTAAAAGACTGGTACATTTATGGAGTAATAAAGGCTTTCATAATATTGTAATATAATTAATGAAAATATCAAAAGTAAAACTTGATCATAGCTTTCAAAGGTTAAGCACTTGATTGACTGAAAACACTGATGATAGTAAGGCACATTTAAATTTTGTTTTTAAAGTGGGAGTGCATTGAAACCTAAAACAATCTCACTTCTTAGACTCAATTCCTTGGAACAAAATGGATTTAATTTCTTGGTTTAAAGGGGAAGATCCTTTAAAGGCTGTATGGGAAGTTAATATCTAGTTGCTGTTTGTGCTGGAGAGGTTGTAACAGAATAGAAAATACTTGGGGCTAAGCCATAGCAAGATAAAGCAAAGTAAACATTCTTTGAGGCCATTCAGAAGTACAGTTGTATGCAACATTATTTTTCTGCAACTGAGATTAATTTAATTTTCATTTTTTCCCAAAGCTAATCTACAGATTCCCAAATTAGGTAGCGGTTCTATTATTAAAAAACAAAAAACAACTGACCAAACAAAAAAACAAACAACCAAACCTGGAGAGGATAACATTTCTTCGTATCTCTTTTAATGCAGCTGTTTTATGTAGGATTGTTCCCACTGGGTGTCGCCATTTTACCTGTGAACGGTCAGCAGCTGCTGAGTTTCTTACAGCTACTTGCACATTTTATCAGTATTTACAGTAGTCTCTTCTGCTTTTGAAAACAATCCCGGGCTTTACTTGCTTCCCCCCATCCCAGTCTTGTTCTGAAGTACGTAGGAACTAGGAAGGAAAATAAAGCACAACTGGATGTTGTTAGTTGAATAATTGTGCATAATATGAATTTGTTCATGCAATGCTCTTACTTTCTGGATGACGCTAGATACCGTAACTCCTTTCAGATGTGAGGAATCTTTACAAGTAAAAGGTGATAACTTTGAAATCTACAGCTGTTTAAGGAATGGAGAGAAACTTCTGTGCAATAGCTCCTGGCATTTTGTTCTTCAACCCCCACAAGACAATAATTAGCATGAATTATGGTATAAGTAATTAGTAGCAAGTTTTTCATTATTTCTATCTATATGTCAGCATTAACTAACTTATACAGAGCAGACTACTGGAGATCAATAAACCAACAGAGAGTTGCCCATGAAGCCGCAAAATTAGAAGAATAAAACCACATAGCTACACATGTGATCTTCTGGATTTGGCAGGTATTAACATGTGTCATTTCCAACCCACAGAGATAATCAGGGACCAGCTCTGGCTGCTGTGAGAGCCTAATTAAAGCATTTGTGGTTATAACGGTTAAGTTACAAGAAATGCATTGTTTATGCAAATACTTGATTTGCTGTTTTCCCATCCCCTACTTCATTCCCTGCTCTCACCTCCAAGTGACAGCAGCATGCAGTATGGGTCAAGAATTTATTTTCAATGGTGAGAAGCAATTGGGATGATAATTTGGTTAAGTATTTTCCATGGTTACTGTTTTGGTGTAATTTGTTTCCTGCCTGTAGTTCAGTAGTCTTTTCTGGTGTGGTAGAAAGTAACAGTTGATAATACACGGTACAATGCAGTTTCAAAGCAGTCAGGAAGACTATTACATTATACATTTTGTTGCTATCAGCCATTATTCTATCATCTGCATTTCCTTTGTTTTTATTTCCACCATCTGTCTGAGAAGAACCTCTTTTTTACATAAGCTGAATTCCCTTTTAGTTGCTTTTCTGTGGTTTAATCTACACCATTAGACTGGGCATTTGGTTAAAAACTCTTAGTACAGTAGCAGGTCCCACTGAGAAACACCTGTGCCTAAGCAGACCTGGAGAGAGAAAGAAAACACATTTTTTAGTGTTGCCTTTGAAAATTCTTATTTTCTCATCTCTGATTTAAAAAAATTGAAAAAAGCTTTGTTCATTAGCAGCATTAGGTGCTGAGGAGGGCTTTCTTGTAAACCATTTAGTTCTAATTCTGTTGTAATTAAAAAAATAAAAAAAAAGAATTCTCTTAGAAATAGACTAATATACTAACAAATGGTAAATCCAACCTGAATTTAAATAGAATTAAAACTTATTTCCTTGGTTATATATATCAGCCCTACCAAATGAGAAGTTGGAATGGGCTGGTTTAAGTGTCAGAAAATAAACGTGCAGTGTATGATACAAATGGTCTTCTGCTTCTTGGATATCTCTTTTGATCTGGCAAATGTGAGGAAACGTTTCTGAAAAATCAGAGCAGTTATGAAGGAGTTAGTGAACTAGGTGTGGTAAATTAACTATTTTTTATTACATTAGGTATTTAAATAATACAATAAATTAATCTACTGTTTTCAGAATCTACAGGGGAGATGGTTTGTGGACAGCAAAAAAAGCAGCATTAAAAAGCAGAGTATATTTTTTTTTTTTGAGCATGCTGGTAGGGGTAAATACATGACATACAGAATTCAAATGCATTATTTGGCACTATTTGTCAGAGGTGTAAAAACAAAGAGCAGTTTTTCAGCAGTTTTGTTGAGACTTCAGAAAGGCGGGACTCCAGTCTAAGAGCCTGTGGCAGATTAAAACTGCCAAAATACCTGACCTCGCTCAGCTCCAGTGAGGGGAATTCAGCCTTACCTACCTCTGTTTTTTAACAATCAATAGCAATTCAGGCTTGGTGGGACTGAGAGACTATTTCAAGGCATCAGAGATTGAATTTCATTTAGCCAGTTAGGCATCAGGGAAACTTTCATGATAAAATCTGATGTAAAGGGTAAGTAAATTTGAAAATTATAAATGTAGTGATGGAAGTCCAGTTAGAGTAATGTCTGATAATGACATAATGTGATAGCAAATTCAGTTACCTGTGAGAATCAGATCCAAACCAGGACTTGAGACTTTTCTTTATTGTGATGTTGGTATGACAGATTAGGAAGTGAGCAAGTACTTAATCTTTTAAATGCTTCATTTTGGAGATTTTTTTTTTCCCTCATGTTTTCCTTTGGTTCATATTGTTCTATTACTATTTGGAAAAAAATCTTTTATTCCTCAAACCATTCCCATTCCTCTGCCTCTAGCGTGTTTATAGCGCTTATGATGTTATTAAAATCGTCCAGGGGAAGATGTTCATTTACCTTGTTAAAGGACCTTGTTTAATATTTCAAATGTAATTACTTATAATATTTAGGCATACTCAAAATTTTGACTTGACATGTAAAGCCTGCTGGTTCATGCAAAATTTATGACAAAGATTAAAAAAGTCTTCGCCCTTACTGATTTGTAAGTAGGTAATCTGGCTGCTCGCTGTTTGGATTTATTTGTTGCTGTTGAAGCTAATGTGTGTATCTAAGGTCGTCTAAGCAGTCCTGTGGTTCTTCAAAGGCAGCAGCAAACTGAGAAACATGCTGACCTTGCTGGGGTTTGGAGGTTTGAAAGTTGCACGCCTGTGGTGTAGGGTCTGGGTAAAGCAGGGATGAGACACACAGCACCTTGACAGCTGCTGCCGTACCCTGGAGTTTCTACATACCTTCCCTCACACAGGGAAAAACAGAAACAAAATGAAAACTTCCAACCAGCCGTGCAGTCACCTGGTAGCTGGGAGAGCTGTGGCTGAGCAGTACACTACGTGGCTTTGCTGCAAAGAACTCTGCAGAGACAGTGGAAGAGGTGATTTTATTATTTTTCATTCATTCATGGCTTTTTTGTTCACCACACTTAATAGCACTGAGAAATTTCATTGACCCAGATTTTGCTTATTATCTTTTAAGATCGAGCTGATAATTTCACCAGTGTGACTCTTTCAGAACATTATGCAATGTGTGCAGTTGTCCTCCATGTCAAGATGATTCTGTGCTGTTGGCAGACTGTTGGATTATACTACTTTAATCTCTTCAATACAGCTGGAATAGTAACTGAAGGTTTTTCTTTGTATCCTGTTACCGCATGTAATTAGATCAAATTGCAGGAGGTCATCTTCTGGTCTCTGCTTATCTTCTTCCAGTCCTTGATCTTTGGATGTCTTTTTCTCGCTTACTGTATCTTCATCTGTTTTTCCTTTTTTTCATTCTTGTACCTGTCTTTTGCCAGTGCCATTTATCAGTTATGTGGAGATCTTTGGTTTTCATATATTTTTTTTTTGGTAGGTTGTGCAGCCAGGTTCCTTTGTATTCCACTTTGATCATCCTTTATGTGCATTAAACCAGGAGCCATATGTACAGTCATGCAGATTTTGAGAGCCTTCTGTGAGGCTTGAGCTGTAAGCAGGGATGCTGCTGGCTCTGTTCTCCAGCAGTTCCCTACCTGCCTCAGTGGATTCCGCTGCACAACCATCCAAAGTAGAGAGAGCAACAGCTGGGTTGCAAAAGCAATGGTTAACTTTGTAATTTAATGCCTAGAAAATTATTTTTACTTTTCTGTTTCAGATAAGCATTTTTGCTGTGAAGAGGCACAAAGATGGAATTTAATTAAAATTATTCTGGACCTTATTGAAGGGAAAAGAGTGCTACCCTATTGGTTAAAATAGGACCTATATCTTCTAATAAACTCTTCCTTTTGTTCTGTAATTAGGAAATTCTACATGATCGATTAACAGGAAGATCAGTACTGTTCAGATATTTAACTTAACTTTGTTATGGTTGAATTTTACATTTTTCACATGATTGCATATTTGCATCCCCAAAATAAATAATTAAACCAATCTTCTGCCACTTGGCACAATATGAATAAAAACAAGGTTAAGAAAAATATTAATTTAGAAGTGGTTTGGGCTGTAAAAATGTGTTTCCTGTTGTGTGTTGCCCTGTCTCAGAGGGCATTTGTGCTTGTTTTCTTTTCTGCAAAGACAAACAGGCGAGTGGAAAACAGATTTGATTTTCTTTGCTCTGCTACTGTCTCTAGGAACAGAAATGTTGAAATGCTATTAAAATCCCCCAAATCTTTAAGGCTGCACTATGTTTTCATGACTATAAAAAAATTCACTCAAATAATTGTATATTTCATATGATAAGTACCTGGAAGCCTACCTAGTGGTCTGGTGCTGTGTGCTGGGAGCAACATGGGAGTTCTGCTCTTGCTGCCTTGCAAATGCTGGTGACAGGACACCCAGCTGCTGTCTGAGCAAGGTGCTTACATGGAAGCTGTGGTAACTCCATCACTCTGAAGGCTGGTGGAATCAGGGGAAATGATTCAAAACACCTCGAAGTGTTCATACAAGGTTTGGGTAAACTTGGGGAGACTAGTATAAGGGGACAGATACATTTACATGAACAATTTCTGCCCTGAAGAGTTCCTTTTGGTGAGAATTTGCCTCGCAGCTCAGCACTGGTGTGCTGTGAGCTGCTTCCCTCCTCATCAAGTCTGGAGCACCCACCTTGTCACAGGGATGCGAAGTCCTCCAGCTGTTCCATCTCTGTGTGAGTGGTGTGTGCAGGGAGCTGGCTGGTGGTGCACACATTGTTGCTGGTAAAGATGTGATGTGCACTTTGTGGGCTTGGAAGCATGTTGGATTGCAGCAACTGAAACCCTGGACATTCTCTGTGCCACACCAGGTGGTGATACTGAGGCATCCTGACAGCTGTGGTTGACAGCTGTAGATAGGACCTTGCTGAGCTTCAGATATGGAAACTAAACTTCAGTGTTAGACCTTCCACTTTGGTAATTTACTTTCTGGAATGCTTTGTTCATTTAAGAAGTGGCTAATAAAGCTGAGTTTCTGTGGGGAAGGGCTGCTGAGTCTAACTTCTTAGGAAGTCAATTACAAGATCCAAAGGTGCGGTAGCCTCCTAGATAAAGCAGATAACTATAACCCGTGAGGGAAATCCAAGTGGAGTAGGATGTTGTGAGGGTATGAGCAGCTTCAGTCATGAGCAGACATGTCCACGCTCTGCATACATGCAGTCTCATGGCATGTCTCTCTGCACTGGACTCTATTTTTTTGTCTGTGGTGCCTGAGCAGAAGATAATAAAGTAGAAAGGGCTGCATCACATTTCTGGTGCACTGAGAGGGATCGGATTCTGATGAGCTTGATCCCACTGTCTTCCTTAGGTGCTCAGTTTCCTCACAGACTAACCAGCTGCACCATATCAGCAGCCCTGGACTGGAAAGTGGCCAAAGAAGTGCTGGTCTTTGATCTATGATGCTGTTGGTGGCTGCCTGTAGCTAACAACCTGCCGCATGCTGGGCGTGGGAAAGTCTCTGTGCTCTGGGGATCCAAGTTCAGAAAGGACTTTGCTTGGCCTGTTGTGGCAAGGGAGGGAAGGGTGAGTGTTTCACTTGGTGTGCCAGATCTTTATCTGGCTCTGACTGGAAGCATTTTCGTTCTTGGTGTGAACTCTTCCCGTACCTGTGGGAAGCCTTGGGCCAGCTCAGCTGAGTCTGGCAGAGGTTTATGACTACCACAAAGGAGATGCAAGGAGCCTGCTCCACCAGCAGAGATAAAGGGGCTAAGATGAGACTAAGGCATGTTTTGGCTGCATTTACCTCATACCATGAGGCTGATGCACCTTACTTCAGACAGAAGAAACTCATGAGAAAAGGTTTAAAAAGACAGGGGTAGAAAAAGAAAAACTGAAGGTTATACAGTTAATGATTTCTGCTCATCACCCAAGCTATGCCTGTTTTCCTACTCCTATACGTTCTGCAAATATATAACAGAACATGTTATATATGCAAATTCTTTTCTATTTAAAACAGTTTATGAACAGTTACCTTGAATGAAAACTGGTTTAATTGGCTGACTTATTTTTGTATTAAATGACTCTGAAAGATAAAAGTTCAAAGAATCCAGTCTTTAGTTCTTTTATAGCAACTTTAAATTATAGATGAGTTCTACATTGCTCCTCCAATTTGTCATCTGCCTCTACTTCTAAAACATTTTTGCGTTGTTGCTTCATGGAATCAAAAATATTATGGTTTTCTTGTGACATACTGCGGTAGCAGAAGCATGATGTGAACTGATAGAAAAACTCTCTGAAAACGTTATTTGTTAAATGTCTCTTGTGAAGCAAACTGTGGTGAGAAGCACTTGTGTATCATTTGGATACTGTTTGGGTAGTGAGATCCTGCTTGTTTCATAACTCCTGCAAGGTGAATGGAGAATTCAGCTTCCTGAACAGCTCAATATGATCACATTGTTCTCTAAATTAGTATTTCTTAGAGATGGTAGCACTCTCCCTTCCTGTCTGAAATTATATCACTGTATTTGTTGAACAAAAAATACATTAATATATATATACACACATGAATATATATCTATGTTGAAGGTATATTCATATGCATTCTGTTACACAGACTTCATATTTCAATGAGAAGGTTCTGAATTCAAAGGCCATTATAAAATGTGAGGAGTAGTAAAGAGCTGTGCAATTCTCATGAAAAATGTTATGAATGCAGGCTGTTATTGTTTACCTGAGAATTACAGCCAAAATGGAAACATTCCTTTTGAGATTCCATTTTGACTGTAGGCCACAGCGGGAAGGTGAGGTTGAGTGGTGCAGAAAAATCAACAGAGATAAATAACAATTAGAGAAGGAAGTTTTTCAGAATGAGATTTGACAAAACCTGTTTGAGGGAGCAAATGAAACAAATGTCTCATGGCAATTTACACTTGGCCCTGCTTTCATGTGTGTTGCAGGCCAGGTAAGGGAATGAATGATGGTGAATGTGTAAAGGTTACCAGGCAAGGGGGTTACTGCCGTTTAAGAAGCCAGATGATAGAAAAGGAAGGAGAAAAAGAGCCAAGAATTAAAGCTGGAGGAGAAGAGAATGGACAGTAAAACCAGTGAATGATGGGACATGCACCTCAAGCAGCAGCAGCTGGAAATGGGAAAGCAGGAGGTATGCAACTGAGATCATGAAGGCAAGAGTGAGGCTTTGTTGTCTTATAGGGCTGATCGTTGGCTCGGAGAAAGGAGAAATTAAGCAAGAGAGGGATATCATAGATGGTGATAGCAAAAATTCAAGCAGAATCACACAGAATCACAGAATGTTTGGGATTGGAAGGGACCTCGAAAGATCATCTAGTCCAATCCCCCTGCCGGAGCAGGAACACCTAGATGAGGTTACACAGGAAGGTGTCCAGGCAGGTCTTGAATGCCTCCAGAGTAGGAGACTCCACAAGCCCCCTGGACAGCCTGTTCCAGTGCTCTGTCACCCTCACTGAGAAGTATATTCTCAAATTTAAGTGGAACATCTTGTGTTCCAGTTTGTACCCATTACCCCTTGTCCTATCATCGGTTGTCACCGAGAAGAGCCTGGCTCCATCCTCCTGACACCTTTTATATATCTGTAAACATTAATGAGGTCACCCCTCAGTCTCCTCCAAGCTAAAGAGCCCCAGCTCCCTCAGCCTTTCCTCATAAGGGAGATGCTCCACTCCCTTAATCATCTTGGTTGTCCTATGCTGGACTCTCTCCAGCAGTTCCCTGTCCTTCTTGAACTGAGGGGCCCAGAACCGGACACAATATTCTAGATAGGGTCTCACCAGGGCAGAGTAGAGGGGAAGGAGAACCTCTCTTGACCTACTAACCACCCCCCTCCTAATACACCCCAGGATGCCCTTGGCCTTCCTGGCCACAAGGGCACAGTGCTGGCTCATGGTCATCCTGCTGTCCACCAGGACCCCCAGGTCCATTTCCCCTACGCTGCTCTCTAATAGGTCATTCCCCAACTTATACTGGAACCTGGGGTTGTTCCTACCCAGATGCAAAACTCTACACTTTCCATTGTTATATTTCATTAAATTTTTCCCTGCCCAACTCTCCAGCCTGTCCAGGTCTCGCTGGATGGCAGCACAGCCTTCTGGCGTGTCAGCCACTCCTCCCAGCTTCATGTCATCAGCAAGCTTGCTGATAGCACATTCTATTCCCTCATCCAAATCATTGATGAATATACTGAATAATATAGGCCCAAGTACTGACCCTTGAGGCACTCCACTAGATACAGGCCTCCAACTGGACTCTGCCCCATTGACCACGACTCTCTGACTTCTTCCCTTCAGCCAGTTTGCAGTCCACCTCACTACCTGATCATCTAGACCACACTCCCTCAGTTTAGCTGTGAGGATGCTGTGAAAGACTGTGTCAAATGCCTTACTCAAGTCAAGGTAGACCACGTCCACCGCTCTGCCATCATCCATCCATCTTGTTATGTCCTCATAAAAGTCAATGAGGTTGGTCAAGCACGACTTCGCTTTGGTGAAGCCATGCTGACTGCCCCTAATGACCCTCTTATCCTTGATATGACTTGAGATGGCACCAAGAATAAGTCGTTCCATCAGTTTCCCAGGGATGGAGGTGAGGCTGACCGGTCTATAGTTACCCGGGTCCTCCTTCTTGCCCTTTTGGAAGACTGGAGTAACATTTGCTTTCCTCCAGTCCTCAGGCACCTCTCCTGGTTTCTACCGGGCACAAGATCAGAGCATCCCGACACGTAGGAAGTCAAGGAAGGGAGCCAAGAGACCTGCATGGTTAAACAGAGAGCTGCTGGGTAAGCTCAAGTGGAAGAGAAGAGTTCATAGATCATGGAAGGAGGGGCTGGCCACTTGGGGAGAATATAAGGCTGTTGTCAGAGGGTGTAGGGAGGCAACTAGGAAAGCTAAGGCCTCCTTAGAATTAAACCTGGCGAGAGGAGTCAAGGACAACAGGAAGAGCTTTTTCAAATACATGGCAGGTAAAACTAACACCAAAGGCAATGTAGGCCCACTGATGAACGAGGTGGGTGCCCTGGTGACAGAAGGTACAGAGAAGGCAGAGTTACTGAATGCCTTCTTTGTCTCTGTCTACTCTGCCCGAGGCTGTCCTGGGGAGCCCTGTACCCCTGGGGCCCCAGAGGAAGGCAGGACAATGGAGGAGTCCTCCATTCTCTATTGGACTTTGAGGGAAATATAGTTAACAAAGATGAGGAGAAAGCTGAGGTACTTAATACCTACTTTGCCTGCCATTGGAATGGTCCAGAGAAGAGCAACAAGACTGGTGAAGGGACTTGAGCACAAGACCTATGGGGAGAGGCTGAGGGAGCTGGGGTTGTTTAGTCTGGAGAAGAGGAGGCTCAGAGGTGACCTCATCACTCTCTATAACTACCTGAAGGGAAGTTATAGCCAGGTGGGGATTGGTCCCTTCTCCCAGGCAGTCAGCAATAGGACAAGGGGGCATGGGCTTAAACTCCGCCAGGGGAAATTTAGGCTGCATATTAGAAAGAAATTATTTACGGAGAGAGTGATCAGGCATTGGAATGGCCTGCCCAGGGAGGTGGTGGACTCGCCATCCCTGGAGGTTTTTAAACTGAGATTGGACATGGCGCTTAGTGCCATGATCTAGTAAATGGACTGAAGCTGGACCAAGAGTTGGACTTGATGATCTCTGAGGTCTTTTCCAACCCAGTCGATTCTGTGATTCTACGATCCCTGATAGGAGAGGAGGAAGAACTGTGAGCAATGGAGGGACAGCGTTTGAGGGAGCCAGTGTGTGTGTAAGGTGTCACCCAGCACTAAGGGGAAAGACAGGTTCTTATAGGGATCCTTGGCAGAATGATGGTATTAGCAAGGGTCAGGACCACAGGGTGCCCATCACACAAGGGTGCCCATGTACAAGGAAGCATGGGGCTGGGAGAAGCAAAAGAGCTAGAGATCCTGAGAATATGGCCCAAAACCACCAGGGTGCAGTGAGGGCTGGTGACTCCCTGAGCACTGGGGTGCTGGGCGCTGCAGGGACACCCCATGGGGTGGCAGCCAGGAGCAGCTTGGGGCACTGGGGCAGTCCCAGCCCTGGGCATTGGGTACTTCCCTGGGGATGGGAACAGGCTCAGACTGGGATGGGATGTCAGTCCATGGGTGGGTGGTAGTCAGGATCAGATACAGCTTTGTGATGGCTGGGCAGGGCCATGGTGACGTGCATCGCTCTGGACAGTTGTCACGGGGTAAGATGGGGGAGGCAAGATGTGTTATTTGTAATTGTAAACATTTTGCTAAATACATGAAGTCAGTTAAGTGTCATAAACATCCATAGGTTTTGTTATGCTGTCTTCTTTGTTGATGTGTACTGCTATCTTCAAATATTTTTAAAAAGTGGTAAGAATGTGTAAACAATTAGAAATGTGAGGTAAAAATACAGTGGTGATATTTGTAACTTCAGGAGCTGATCTTGCTCACTTTATCAAAAGCTGTGTCATACCATTGCATCTGATGCATCATGGTTCAGCAATATAGGAGGAAGTAGTTTTCTGCCTCATATTTTCTTTTTCTTTTTGGTAAATAGTAGTATTTCATAATTGTGATAGAAAGTACTGCATGTCATCTGGAAATAAGGAGATGATTTGAGCTTTACTATTAATCTTATTCTCTAATCATTGCATTAATACATCTCCCAGAATGCTCTTGCTCTAGCAAGTTTCTCTAAATGTGGTGCCTAGAAGCTGCTCATGCATTTACGTGCAGTGTGAAACTGAGGGTATTCCTTCGGGTATAATTTTACTCAGAAATGTTCTAATATCATTAATAATGTATAACAGGTTTACATTAAAAGCAAGGCATAGACCAGGTCACTTCTAATCTGCACAATAATTCCTACATGGCAATTAGTATTACAATAAGTATGTAAAAATGATGGGGGTAGAGAATATACATGTACTGAATTTTTGGAGGCTAGATAACCTTTTGACTGATGACGTGACCTGGTTCAATCCAAATTGCTTACTCTGGCATGGTACTAAAAATCGGTTTTCTGTACTAAAGCTCACACTATTGCTGTAAGAGAAGAAGGGGTAATGGATAATAAATAACGGAAAATATAAGAAAAAATTCTTACTTTAGACAAAGCTATTTTAGGTAATCATGACTGCATGGCATTGCAGATATGACTGTGTCTCTCTGGGTGACTTTGGGCAACTTCACTGTGTACGAGCAGACCTTCTAAGCAAGACATGTGCATCTGAAGGGTACAAAGTGCTTGTTTATTGGTTAGCAAACATAAAAGACAGGTGGGATTTCATGAGCTCCCAGGCTGGGCATTAGCGTGCATCCCGTCCCCAGCAGAACACCCAGAGAGTCTTTGCTGGCCAGGCAGCTGTGGGTGAGGTGGAGGAGGACCATCCTTCTCCCAGAAACAGGTCTTCATTGCTGCCAGGTTGCTGCCTGTCACCTGCTTGCTTTTCTTTTTCAGGATCTGGTGCCTTTCCACATCGGTGTTTTTGAACCCTTAAGCTGGTAACAACTCCAGTGTTGCCAGTCCAGTCTTTCTTTGGAGTTTGACCTTTCTGATCTTGCGCAGCCGTACTCTGTGCTTTCTCCGAGGTCTTTCTCGTAGCTGGGCAATTTCCTTAGTGTGAGCCTGAGGGACAGTGACACTGCTGTGCCCTGTCAGAGCTGGGCCTCAGGCCACAGCACGCTGGGGCCCCCAAGAGGGAGGTCATGCACCAGAAACATTAAATGCTGAGGTCACAGATTATCAGACATCAAATGAGGGACTTAAATGAAGTTCATTATTCTTGAAATTCTAAGTGCCACAGTTGATGATTTGGGAGACTTACACAGCTTTAATGTTTTTTTTTTTTTTAAAATAATTTGCAAAAATTTATTTTAATGTTGAACATTTGCTCTCTGTCAGTGCTTCTGTTACAGCTATTTCAGATGTTAATAATGTGTTATGAGAAATGCAGTTTGAACAGGCAGCAAACACCACTCCTGGCCTTAAATACTCAGTTCACAGCTCCTGCAAATCTTTTGGAAGATTTTCCAAATGTACAGCCCGCAACAGTCCTTTCTTCTGTTCTAGGTAACGGGCCCCATCATGATCGAATTTGTGTTTATAACCAGAGCAACGTAGTAGATGGAGTTTACTGCCTCCCAATAGCACACTGGATTGAAGTCTCTGGACATACTGATGAGATGAAACATACAACTGACTTCTATTTTAATATTGCAGGACATCAAGCTATCCATTACTCCAGGTAAAAGAAAAGTTCAGGGCTTGGCTGTTGTCAAGTATTCAAAGAGAAAATCTGTACTGACACGATGTCAGCAAAGTTTGAGTTTGAAGTGGTGAATGGTAGTATGTATGTAACAGTAAAGTTTAAGAAATGGTTCACACCTCTTTGCAATTAAATGTCAGTTTTGGCAATAAGGAGGAGAGATTCTGAGTTTACGGATACCTGCAGCATGTAGAAATGTGTTAAGCTGCACCACATCTGAAAATGACTAGTGGTAATTTATGGATAAATGTATGAGGAACTGTCATTTTCAAATTCTTGTCCACATATACATGTAAATAAACATGTATGTAATGTGTCTGGTTTGGGATTATTTTACTGAAGAACATCTCCTTGGAAACAAAAAGAACATATTCCAGCACCAGAACTTTAGGGCATGACATTATTGCTTATGTGTGGCAGCAACTGCAATTAATGACAGCTGTTAGAGATTAATTCTGCTTCTGTGCATGCATTTTAAAAACGTACTAAAACTTAAGCGAGTCTTAAAATGTTTGTACTGATGTGGTTTTCACTTGAGTCCACTGCCACACCAGTGAAGCATCCTGGCCTGACTTAGGAGACAGTGAAGCTTAAAGACAGCACCCACCAATTAGGGCTGCCGATAGAGCACGGGCTGTATTTAGAGATACACCTTTAGCACTGGTGGTTAACGAAGTGGCACTGAGGAATTTGGGACCACTTGTAACTTTTTCCTCATCTCCAGTCCTGGATGTGGCAGCAAATTTGTTAATTGATAACTGTTGCATGGATGCTGCAGCCCCAATATGCCATGTGCAGCTGGTGTTGGTTACCCAGCGGTTAGTGATCCCACAGGGATATGGGTTTTTTTTAGGAAATCAAAGCACCTCATACTTTCATTAGGTCTTAGCATTGCTTTGTGTGAATTTCTCCGGATTACTGTTTCAGGCACTGCAACCTCACCATCCTGTTTCCTCTTCCTACCCTTTTGTCTCCACTCTCTCACGGAGTAAGAAGCAGACTTGTCTTTTTCTCATCAGACTTGCAGTGTATGAGGGAAAGATTTTCGTACCTTTTCTCTGAGACTGCCTTAAGCTATATAATATTCCTGACAGACTGTACTGTTTTCTGTGTCTTAAGCATACATTTCCAACACCCTATCAGAGAAAAGATCTTGTTTATTCCAAAGTACAGACTTGTCAATCGCAAATCATTTTGCTTGGCAGAGGAAGTCTGTGAGAAAGAACAGCTGTCAGAAAGTGAATATCAAAGCACCAAAGGCTAACTTATCTTCCTTTCCAGAGGCAGCAGTGATCCATTTAATATTGCCTTATCTGTGTGACTGTATGTTTCTAAGATTAGGTAAAAAGCACAGATTCTGCTAAAGAATAGTTGGAGAAAATTTTCTGAGCTGTGTAGTCTTTTCCAGATGAGGATCGCCTCCTCCGTTCCCCTCACACACACACACATACCTTCATTGCAAGGTAACCTTATATGTACATCTTCAGCAAGTAATTCTTATCTCATTTCTTTGAGCTATATTAAGTGAGCATATCCCATATCAGTCCTGTTGCATAATTATTTTTAATACTTTGAAGATATGCAGACTTAAATGACTTTTTAATTATTAACAGTTGGGGGCAGATTCACCATTCTACTGGTTATAACACAGCAGCCCAAAAATACTGGCTAATTAAAATTTTATTTTATTTTATTTTTTGGCAGGGCAGCTGAAGGGATCTGATGAAAATGCCTTTATTTTGTAGTGGATTTATTGATTCAGAAGAGTATTATGGAGATTAATGTCACCAAAAAAAAAAAGAAAAAGCAACAACACAAAAAAACCCCCAAAACAGAAGCAAAGAGCAAGTCCCCCTGCCTATATGGTTGAAAGCTCAGTGTAGGATTTATTTGTAGTTATCCAGCTAAGATTACTTATTTCCATGTTGTAACGGAGGAAGCAGTACCACAGGGAACTGTATGAGCACAAATTCTGAGTCCTGTCACCAGCCGTAGGATCCTTACAGAATGGTGGCAGCTGGAAGAAAGTGATTTGTCAGTGAAAACTTTTGATGTGAGCCCCTTACTTCGAGTTGCTCCACTTAATAGGGGTGCCATGCGCAAATTAGCTGGAGAGGAAAATTTATCTCTGTCAAAACGGGCTCCCACATGAGCCCTTGGACACGTTTTACTTGACTGTCATCTGTCTAATCACAAAAATTAGAAATAGTTATTCTAAGCTTCGCTACCACCTTCATAAAACATGTGCTTAAATTTTAAATGGGCTGCAGCAGGATAAGAAGAACCTGCTTCCTGCTGTTGCCAAAAATCATTTTGAGTCATGCTGAGGCTGATGGCAATGCTCTGAGGAATCAGATTTTTCTTACTCAGTATGGATGTATTTGCTCATGAATCAGTGAATTTATGTTTAAACATATATTTACAGAACTCACTTTGTGTTGATCATTAAGATTGGAGAGTATATGATGCGTTTTTAAGCGCAGCAGGATTTCAATTCACTTTTTAAAGTGTGAAATTGAGCTAACAGACAGTGACACAGTCATGACTGATACCTCCATGATGTTAGTGTTCACTTGTTTTGGACATATAATGACACATATCACGAAAATCTATTTGGGAAAAAAAATTACAGTTCCTTTCTCCTTTGTGTGAGATATTACTGTGGTAAGATGCCTCCAAATTGCAGGAGAGCTCACTTAGGACACAATAATTTTCCAAAGCAAATTAGAGTTATTGTAATATTTTCGAGGAGAAGATGACTTCAGAAAATTTGTAAATCTGGGGCTTGTTAGCTGTATTCAGTTCATCCATGAAAGGTGGAACTTCCTAATTCATAGGTGTTATATACCTTATTATTTATATTAAAAACCTCTGCAATTCTCAGAAGAAAGGCATTGTATAAGAGCAAGAGAGGGAGTGACACCTGAAATGACAAAACCCTTAAATAATATGTTTGAGACAATGATGCTTGATGGCAGAATTAGGTGCAATGGGAATGAATATCACTGAGAATAAAAGCTATGTAATTATAGTTTTCTGTTTTCAGACTGATTTTCGGTTCTCAAATCCACCCCTGATAAGTAGTGAGTTCCCATAGTTTTACCAACTCATTAGAATATATTGTATGACCACCACCTCTTCATTTTAGGACAATTGGGGGCAGTGCTTTTTGTGGGTCATATCCACTAAATATGATGAAAAATATATTTTTACATGCTTTGCATGTAAAATGCAGCTAAACTGAATTATATGATAGCTAATATCTAGCTGAAGTATTGTTATGGCTGCTAAACATTTTAGAGGAAAATACACAATAAATTTTAAATGTAATATAATGTGACAGTGGAGTCACTACTTGAGAGTAGCCATGGGTCCTGACAACAACTTTTTGAGCTACAATTTTTGTGGTAGCTTTTTGCACTAAGATTTTAAGGACATTAAATATTAATATTCAATGTTTATGGAGTGAGTGGTATGTTCCTGTAACTGGATATAATCCAAGAAATTGTGAAGTTGATGAATGTGTTGCTGTCATCAGTGTTTATGTCCCTAATTTATTCTATAAGACAAAATAAAGCAAAAGATAAAAAAAAATAAACCCTTGTGCTTGGACATACTCTTTTTGTTTGTTTGTTTCTTGATGGTTACAAATTAAACTTAATTTATGATGTAGTCTTTACAAATGCTTTGTAGATTGTTGGTAAGACAGTTTCCTTCAGCACTGTCATAGTAATGTAGGTTACAACCCAAATTAAGTGTTAAGTGGAGATGATCAGGACAGGCACATAGAAAGTGTGCTCCTGACTTGTACTAAAATGTTAATGCAGATTAGGTGAGTGGATGAGGTATCATCCAGGGCAAAATCCAGATGCTCCTTATTTACCTTCTCAAGGCACTAACGTAGTAAGTATTCTGCTGATGAGCACAGAGTTTCCTTTTGTCTGTAGTAATTCTCCTGTGAAGAAAAAGAGCGTTTACTTGATTGACATGCATCTTTCATCAGGGTGGAAAACAAGAAGCTGGTTGAGTATATTTTTGCATGAGAATCAGCGGAGAAGGGAAATAATGTAACGTCTTTTAACTTATTTGGGTCAACGAATCACAGTTATTGCTATTTGAACGTTAGAGCTCTGCTGGGACTGATGAATTTAAAAGATATACTTAAAGACATCTGTGGTAGGCCTCAGCTTGAGATTAAGACCACTAAATTCATATGTCTGTTTACAGCAATTCAGCTCACTGGCAACTAGATGTCTGCTTTAGAGCAAATTGAAGAATTGAATTGGTCTCCAAACTCCACTGATGATGCTGATGAGATCTCTATTGATTTATAATGACACTTTAAACATCCTGTCTGCTTGCTTGGCTGTTGATGTCTAGTGTCATTTGACATGCTCTAGAGTTTACTGTCTGGCCTCCATCTGATGCACTACAAGAACATGGTTTTTTTATAGCTCTTTGACCATATCTTTTTCACCCCATCCAGATGTTCCAGATGCTATAGGATGTCTCAGAAGTCGGTGGGAAGCTGTCCTTGGCAATGCATTGAGTGTTGCTGTGCCTGAAGACACCTGTTTGTAGATAACCAGGGCTAGGTGTCTTCATCTTGACCTTATATCACATCCGTAGCCTGTATTAATGAATAATGTTCATCTCAGTCCAGTATGATGGCAAAATTACCTTTGCATTACATGACTGGGAAAAATACAAGAGAGCGCACTTTATTTTTGCTCTTCTCTTCTGACTTACTGTTTCTAATTTGTTCACAAAATAAAATACCCTTCTTTTTTTTTTTTTTTTTTTTTTTAAATTTTATTACTAGGTTACAAAAAAAGCTTTAAAGAGGAAGCTGTCACAAAAACCCCCTAGAGTGCAGTGAGCTGTGCTACTGTAGTAGAAAACTGAACTGATGCTTTATGCCTGTGTTATGAATTAAGAGAAGAGGTGATGATGTCTTTGGAGATTACCATAATTAACATTAAAAACTGAGAGCTAGCTGTCCCCTGTGCCTGAAGAATACTTGTGGTATTAGAGTAAAAGAATAAGAAATAATGAGCTCTTTAATAAACGTCTTTGATTGTGTTCTAGTAAAATAATCCTGATTAAAAATACTTAACATGAATAGCAGTTTGGCCTTTGATCTCAGTACTTAGGGCTCTAACTGTAAAGTTATCTGGCCATTTTATACATTAAGTAATGAAAATATTCTAAGCCACATTTTGTCATACGCTTATCCCATAAACTGGGACATTTGACCGCGCATATGAATATAGTTTTATTATACTGAGCTATAGTCTTAAACTTGTCTAAATTAGAGTGATTGTTTCCTTACCAATGGGAATTGTCTTTTATAAAATGGTTTAAAGAGTAATTGGTTTTTGTCTCTTGAATATCTTTTTTCTTTTTCTTTCTATAGTACCCTCAACTGGAGCTGTGAAATGCTTTTACTAGTGTCTACTCTAAAGAATATGGGTTTCAATCAGTGTAAGAGGTGACTTTTGAGCAATTTTTTATTTAAGTTCTTGCAAATGAAGAGAGAATGTGAGGAAACAGGAGCAAGAGTGAGAAGATAAACATATTATGAGGTCAGAATTTTATCTGTTTTTAAAGTCCTTATTTGCTTACATTCATTGAATTTGGATATATCTCTGTCTTGGGTAACAAATGCATTTTTCTTCCACATTTTTTGCCCATCCAAACAAAAATTTCTCCTTTCATGAAATTCCCATGCTGTGCCCTCCCTAACAATGGCAAAAATCTCGAAAACTGGTTCTCATTTTCTAAGTTTTGTGATTCTGCATGGGCAGGATGGCTCCTGGCTGGGATAACCTAAGCCATGCTATAAGAGATTTACTGCAAATCCCAGTACCTTGAACAGGAATACAGTCAGGATGTGCCAGCAGTGCGGTATCAAGCTGTGGTACCTATGTAATACTGTGGATAAACTGGATCGAGGGAACTTTTCACATTTTGTTTTTCTGAGTGTTGGCAAATAGCTGCTGCTATTTGTTCCCATGACCTGTCAACTGAGCACTCAAAAGAAGCTTGAAATGGGAACTCCTGGAACTCCTGGATCTCAGTTATTCGTTTCTAATTGCTTTTCTTGTATGAGCCATTATAACAAGCAAAATCTGGCATTTAAACGGGTGATGTAAATTTTGCCAGAAGAAAAAAATCACAGGGCCTTTAGATTAAAAATTTTTGTATAGCTGTCATCAGTGCTTGAATTCTCAGTGCTACTTCTACCTGCAGTGACTGGTCTGTTAAATCTGATGACTGGCTGCTGACCAGCTTGCTGCCAGGTTTGTTATGTACTGCAGTGGCTGAGGGACACGAAATATCATTTAGACATTGGGACTACACTGTTGAAATAATGGCTGATGAATGGTAAGTGGGAGGAAGTAATTTTGGCAGCAAACAGGACTGAGAACTAGCAAACTTGCGAACTATTAATATTTTTATGTCAGGTATTTTTCAAATGGCAGGCATCGTTAATATTCACCAGCTTTGATATTCACTTTGAACAGTTCCTATATATAGTCTAAATAGCATAACATTTTATAAATTATTTATTAGAACAGTTAGAATAATTCTTGAGAGCACAATAAGAGCACATCACACTGATGTGTGGATTTCACTTTTGATGAAAACCCATTTATTTCTAATGAAACACAGAATATTTTCACAGTTCAGAAGTTTCTGAATCCCCCAAAGTGATGCCCAACACTCATCTGTACTAGAAAGAAATGGCTTCCATGGCACCTTCATTACATCTTGTTTTTTCCTCCTAATCACAATCTGAATCATACTCAAAATGGGCAACGTGACACAACAAGCTAAAGGAGAGTTTAGCATGCTGTCTGGATAGTCTTGTGAGTTTTATCTGGACTTTTTCTGAATTTTTGTTTATCATTCTGCCATTCATATGTGTCATTTGGAAAGGGAATTTGATTCAGAACTAGTTACTTGGAGACATGATTGTTGAAGAATGAGTATTTTGTTATTAAAGTTGCAGCAATCAGAGTGGCTGTTGATGACAAGATGAACACCTTTTGTCAGCTGTGTGGTAATGGGTAATATTTACTTAAAACCACTGCTGCTCTTTAAAATAGGTATTTTAATAGGTTTGTCACTGCAGACAATGATTTCCTTATTTCTTGAGAAAAAGTTACAGTTCTGAATCATTCTGGGAGCAAAAATCAGAAGGAAGACTGGGAACCCTTAATGAGAAAACCTTGAGGAGTAAACATACGTCTTTGTTCTGTTTTTCTCTGTGGGATATAACAGACAAATGTTGATAGTCTAGTAAATATGAATTTTATGTGGGGTATCACAGTTAGGGAGCAAAAACTATTGTTGCTTCTAATTTCTCTTTCTTCTTTTACCAGGCCTCCCTGTTCCTTGTCCGTATTTGTTCTGGAAGTCTTCAGCCCTTTTTCCTGTCTCTTTACTCTTTAACATTCAGGCTGTCAGCGAGAGAGTAAAGTTCTGTCTCCATTGGAAAGCAATTTGCCCGCACTGCTGGCTGTGAACAAAATTGACTGAGATTGTGAAATCCTGGGCAATTTAGCTCACAGCTGGGACTACGGGGAAGGGGCAGCATCACTTTTTCACTGAAGATGATGTTCCAGTTATCTTGCAGATATTTATTTCCTGTTAGCTTTTACATGCATTTATTAGGTGCCCTGTAATCACTGGCATTTCTTAAAATAGTTTATCTAAAGATAACAAGCTTTTTTTTCAAAAGCAGAGATTGTGCACTCAACCTTATTGCTATTTAGTTTACCAGGAGGGAGTGAATTCAGATGTTGGGTCATTATCAGAAGAACTTCAATAAGAGAACTCCGTAATTTTCAACTGGTGAAACTGTAGAAGCAGGTGCTTGTGTTTGCAGTGTAGACCCAGTCTACCCACCCTTCCCTTGGTTTTTCGCAGGCACAACTCCTGGGGCAGGTTAGCCCAGCCAGCCTGCAGCTGACTCTTAAAGAGAAAAAGCCTTAAAGCAAGAGAGTTTTCAGACCCCAAATGTTAAAGGTGAGACCATCAGATAGTTTATAACCACCAGCTGGTTTGGTGTTCACTTGCTCAGTGTATACTTTATTTCTGAAACACGTAAGCTGTAAATCAGGAAAATCTGAAATAAACAACTGCCTAGTTGTTTCAACTCAAATGAAACGGGAAAAGTGTAAAAGGTAGTTCATTTAAAACAGCAGCAAGCTGAAGCTAGTAAGTTATGTATTCTACCTCTTATAAATGCTGAGAGAGATAAATGCAAGTTTTCATGCTTAATGCTCTAGATATTTACAGGATAATTTTATAATAAAAAAGTTCCTCCATATAAAAATATGGAGAATCCTATATAAAGGATAAAAAAATGATTTATTAGAAAGGAAAATTGACTGTAGCTCTAGTTTCTTTGAAGTTTATCTCAGGAACGTAAGTATTTTATTTCCCAAGAGTAAATAGAGATTATCAAATTGCTGCTGTATCTTCCCATATATAATTTTCTCTCTGCAAGAAAAACAAAAAACAAAGAAATGCACTGTGTTTGTCTTCCCAGGGAGCATATTAAGAGGCTGAACTGAAAGCCTCTTGTTCCCTCTTTTAATGCTTGTACTTTGGGAAATTTAATTTCAGGGAGTCAGATACATAATCCGTGCTATTGTTCAGTGGTTTAATGCCTGTCCTCTTGTGAACTATGATAAAAATTGAGTCAAGTGTCATAGGTGTCGCCAAGGTATAAAAAATGTGGATTTCCTCTTTATTAGCTCAATAGACAACATGGTTTGTGAGTTTAAATGAAATGTCTTTTTTCTTTGCTGTGTAAAAACCTAGTAATAGAAAACATGCAAGAAGAGGAAAAAGGGTAAATATGCATTTCAGTTTTAATACAGAGACAAGAAAATGTAGAATACAGATGAAATCAATAATGAACTAGAAGCTTGCTTTCTTTCCTTGAGTGAAGAGCAGCAGGAATAGGACAGTAGCATCATGCAGAAAGTCCATTCATCAGCCATGGGTCAGCAGCAAGACTCTCCCTGACTCTGTCTTTCAGTTCAGGGGCTGGATGCTGGGTGCTAGTATATATGTCGGTGGGCTTCTAGACCTTTTTTTCCCCTCCTTTTTAAACTATTTTAAAATTTTATCTGGCTTCTCCAGGATTGCTTTTTCAATTCTGTTCCTAACAGTTATATCCAGTGCCTTCACTTTCCTAAGGTGAAGGTCTGGTAAGGAGAATTTGCAGCTTCCCCAGTAAAATAATTTCTTTAGAGCTCCTTCTTTCTGCAGTCTGGCTGCCAGCTTGAAGGGTTTGCTGTGAGCAGATCATTCCTAAACACAGCATTAACTACTACTTTCATTGCAGAAGGCCAAATTGCTCAGCTTTCTGTAATACTGAGTTGCTTCAATCTGGTGAGATGAAAGGTGGAAAAAGCTTCTCAAATATATTTTCAGTCTAGATAATAAGGCTATCTAGTATGAGTAATGTTTTACAAATTTACAAAGTCAAGCTTCAGCCGAGAATGTAAACACATCTACATAAACTTTAGCACAGTAGATCTCTTTAATACATTTGTTCAAATGCCTGCAATACCAATTTCCAAGCAGATGATATTGCTAGAAAAAGAAAGAAATCTGAAAAAAAAAAAAAAGGCAGTTTAAAGAAAATAGGCAACCCTTGGTAATTTCTTTCAGTCCTTGGGGTTCAATAAAACATGCAGCATTGCTCATTCGTGAAAGTTAAGTAAAATAATTTTTACCCTTTTGACATCCAAGACTTCTTCAAGAGATCCCACTCTACTTTGCAGTTTTGTGCTGGGAAGAGTTAAAAAGGTCCTTCTGGGGCTTCTCAGCAGCTCCATTACAGCGTCAGCTTCTGCCTTTGAGGTTGTCAACTCATCCACCAGGGTCATTAATTTTATGTTTATAATCTAGTAACCAGGTATGTTGGCAAAATGAAGTTTCCTCACAATTTTATTATGATAGCAGCATGCAGCTGTTGTCCCTTTGTTTTGACTTTGTTGTGGGAACATATTATTTTAGGTATTTATGTAGCTGACTGTGGTGAATGCATTAAATCAGTTTTTCTCAGCATTGCAAAGATATTGTTCCCCAGCCTAGCGGGGACAGAATGTGTCTGTCCCTCTTCAAAATTAGTGTAAATGAACTGACGTGGGTTTAGAAATTCTGGATAAATATCTTAACTGGAATGAACACTGATACAGAGCCCAGACAGAGCTGTTGTATTTGAATGATACCACAAGGGTTGGATGTGCTTCTTCCTCTGACTGTTGTAGTTCTGAGGGGATTCCAGCATTTTGCATGTGTGCATATGCTGCCACGTGGATCACAAGGCTACCTTGCAATAAACTGTGCTTTGCAATTAAGTAATTTTCATGAATATGTGCTTGTTTCTGAAGCATTGGAAAGCATTTCCATTGGATCTGAAATGCTGTATTTTGAAAAGTGAATTTATCTTTTATTATTTTTGCACTCCAGATTTCTAAGCTAACAAGTAAACTCTGAAAGAAGAGAAAAGATATTTTTACCAACGATTCCTGAAACTTCTTGGGCACTAACCTGAAGTTCTTCTGTAATGGTTTAAGACAATTTTGTTAAGATGCTTTAACTTAAAGGTGCCAGCAGTGGCATCATTCCCATTGCTAAGCATTAATGTTAGAAATTCTCATTCCTAATGCCAAGAGATTCACGGCTCGTTCCGATCTGACTTAGTTTAGTAGCCTGTTGTTCTTGTGTTTCCGAGTATTTGTTCTAATTCAAAACAAATGGGAATGTTGGCAACCTAACAGAGACATATGTAGGGAGTAACCATTGGCAACCATGGTTGCATGAGACAAGATTCTATAATTGGAGCATTTAAGTATTCATCCTCACAAGCCAACAGAGGAGTCCTTTCCAGGTTGTTCCATACAAGCCTTGGAACCTGATTCTTTTCTCAGGCTGTATTTTTGTAATTGGCACGTTGTTTGCTTCAGATAATGTTTATACAAATGAAAGTGCAAGAAGAGTAATTCTCTACAAAGGCAAATCCTGCTTTCTGCTGCGTGAAATGTGCTCCTTAGGCATCAGTAGAAACCTTGCAGGTATGTTTGAAAATAAAGTCTGACTAAGTTGTATAAGGCTAGATCTCGACACCCTGCCTCATAAGGCATTGATCTACTTATGAATGATTATTTTCTTATCTTCATAGTACAAATACATAGTGAAATATGACAGAAGATATTCATTTGATTACAGGGAGGATAACATTTTATCTTCCACAATTTGGTTTTGGCCATGTTCTTGAAGTCTTGTGTGACGAAGTTATTTTAGATTGTATCTAAAGCAGAGATAAAATAGATTATTAAAAATTTCTAAGATATAAATTAATTTGCTTTAAACTTTTAAATGGAGTGAAATGAATGAAAGGGATAAGAGTTTATATGGGTTTTTTTTTCTTTTTCCCTGTCTAGGTTTAAATATACTGCAAACTTAATGAGAGCAATTCCATTGAATTTATTGCAGCATGCACACTTCTCATAGAGACAAAATTAGATAAATTTGATCTGTTATTGTGTCAGAAGAACAAAGATGGTTTACAATCCCTTTTGGACTTCCATTTCCCAAAGCAGGGACAAGACTGGAATATGTTCTAGTCCTGGCATGGAAGAGTTCAGCTTTATCAGGCTGGTTTATCTCATTTATTAGTAATTGACCTTGAGGTAATGGTACAAACCCTGTTGATGGGGACAGAATGCCTCTTTTGTGTTGCCTTTTTCACATGAACTTTGTGGTCAGGAGATATCCCACAAAAAGAATCACCAAGGTTTCTTGTTAGGAGAACTTTACATCCTCTTCGCATCATGAGCAGAATGGGAATAGCAAATTTGGTTACAAAAAGATGTAGCAATCTTTTTTATTTCTGTGTCAGAGGTTCCCTGACACAAGATAAGCTTTCAACATAAACCACAGTGAAAAGCAGAGATACCTGAAGTAAGTTGGAATGCATGAGGGCATTTTCTGCAGGCTTTGTTGCTTTTATTACACTAGAGTTGGAGCAAAATAAATAGGCTTGCAATGAATTCTGTGCTACTATAGCTTGACTACTTCTGGTGACTGAGACAGGCAGGATAGTTAAGTGAAGACTGAGAAATAAGATAAATTGCTATTTGTAAAAGACATTCAGGAATTAGCACAAAGGAGGAAGAAGAATTATTGAAATTGAACCTGCTTTAAGATCAAATAGATATTAATTGCTTCTGAATGAATTTAGAGTGTAAATTAGAGCAAGGCTTCTGACATGAAAGGAACGGTGTCTGAATTCTGGCATGACCTTTCAAATAGGGCAGAGAGGACATGGAACCTAAATTATTTCAAGATGGATCTTGATAAATTATTATAGGTAGTGATGCCAGAGGTGGAAATTAAAGCTTATGATTATAGTATCATAGATCATAGGCTCAAAGAGACCTCAGAAAGCATCCAGTCCATTTCCTTGTTCCAACTTAGTTGCTATTATATTTAAATCACTCCAGGTTTATCCAGCCTGATCTTAAATCAGATTGCATCTCAGGGATGAGACTCTACAGCCCGTTACTCTTCCATTCAATTACCTCACTATTCCTACCACTAAAAAGCTTTCCTTAATCTCAACTTAAGTCTTCCTAGTGCAATTTAACTTCATTTTTTTCTTGTCCTCTTCGCAGCAGACTTGGAGAATGAATTAGTATCCCTACCCCTTTATAGCTGTCTCTCATATGCTTAGAAACTCTTGTCCTTTTTCACAGAATCACGGAGTAGTTGAGGTTGGAACATCCGAGTATTTCCTTTTAATATTAACCCTTGGTTCTTTCAGGCATTTCTCTGAAAATTCTTCTGATTGTTCTGGTTCTCACTGCTGGGCTCTCTATGTGTTTCTCTTCCTTCTTCCCACTCCTTCTGGTGATGATCTTCCAGTACTGAATACAATAGAAGAATTATTTCGTGACTCTCATGCATAGCACTACTGCTTATTTATCCAAGTATTATTGTCATTTTTGCAGTATGGAATGTGGTTTACTTCCCAGTTGTTTAGGTGTTTTAATCAAATACATTCCCTGCTTTTGCAGAGTATAGGATATTAGAACTGCCCTTTATCTCTGCAGCTCCCCTTATGAAATGGGAGTTTTTTTGAGTTTCTTCTTTATTAGAAGTTCTTAATGCTCCTTGCAAGGGAATGCTTGGCATTGCTGTGGAAGGGGAAAATGGGCCATAAACAGAAAGCTTTGTAGATTTATCTAGACTAAACTTCTCTTATATGAATGACTTTAATTCTACTCATGTGGATCCCACTTATCCTGTACCTCTGCTGGATTCAAAGCTAGGACAATCCATAAAGCAGACATAGGCTACAAACCTCCCCAGCGTTAGAATCCACCAGAAGATTATGGATGAGGAAGAGAGCTGTGGTGTGCTTAGGCAGTAGCATGGTTGCTCCTTGTCTCGTAACCTATACCTCCTGCTGTAGATGCAGATTGGTGTGTGAAGATTTGTGCCATCAACCTGGTGCTTCAGAAATCCCCGCCTAAGACAGCAGAACCTGAGGGCACTGTACCACTGGAACTGCTTTTTAGCTGCCTGTCTAGGTAACCTTATATTTCAGTTGTTGGTTTGATATTATTCTTACCTGTTTTCATTTTAGCGCATTGTCAGCTTGAGGTCAAATCTTAATGGCTTATTTGCTCTGCATAGCAGCAAATGAGGTAGTTTGATGCCACATTCATGCATAAATTTGTGAACATGGAATAAACAAGATACTATTAAGCATAACCCTCAGAATTCAAGGGTTTGAGAAACTTTGCATATTGCTAAGCCGACAAAGTGTTGTTCTAAAGTGATAAAAGCAGGTGCTTCTTTTTAGTTGCCAAGTCTGCTCCCATGTGAGAGGCTAGATAAGTAGTCCAAATTACATCTAAGAAGAAAATTTGCCAGAGCTTAATTGCTTTTCATCACAGTGCCAAAGAAAAAGAAGAAAAAAACCACCTTGGAACTACACTGTAGTCTGTTTATTTCTCCTCATTTAAAGCCCTGAGGCAGAATTCTTAACTTCACAATAAACTGTACTCTTTCAGTGATAAAGCAGAACAAATTTATAGGCAATGACTTGTGCTTCTTCTATATTTGGTATTTAGGTAAAAGCAATTTTTTGTTCAAAAATATAAGTAGTTTTTACCAGGTCTGCAGTTGTGTTGTTTCAGTAGGATATCGTTTAATCATTAATCAGCTATTTTTTCTGATGACTTCTGCTAAGGTTATGTCCATTTATTCCATCTTCATTGGTAAGAGTGATCTTATTAAGCCTAGCTATTAGATCTTGGTGTTCCGTGAGTTAGGCCATAGTATCATTAAACCTTGCTCTCCTGCTCTGGCCAGTAGTGCTTTATCTGCGTGCTGGGCAATTGAGTGCATCAGACTGTGTTCTGTCAATCCTGCTTAAGTCAAGCCTCTCATCACAAAGGCTCCATCAGCTTGTCTTCTGCAAGGAGACTTTATCAGTAAGTCAGCAGGTGAAGGGATTAAGACCACAGCCATTTACCCACGTGCCCTGTGTAATGTGCAATGAAATGTCAGTGTCGTAACCCCTCAGTTCTACTTCATTATTTCAGTGGTAAGGAGGCATTTTGTTATGAGATCTCTCTGTCCTGTATTAAAGGGAATGTAATGAAACCAGAATTCTTGTACAAGATCAAACCAGGGACTCCTCTGTTTTGATATCTGCCTGTGTTAGTATTTTGGAGGAAGATGCAAGAATTTAAAAAAAAATAATTAAAAAATCTTCCATTTCTTTTTCATCTCTTGGTAGTTGCTTTATAGGTGAAACTGTACAGAAGTTGAGTTTCTTTATTTCTTTTATGTAGATAGAGACAGCTGATTTGTCCCTCCCAAGTATTTTAGCTTTAAGCAATCCTCCAATGACCTCTTAAAAAAGCCAGATTCTTAATCTGCCCTTATATGAAAGTATTTTCAGAAGAAATAGCTGGCATCTACTGTATTTTGAATGCTTTAATTTTTTCTATATGTTTTTTGTTACAATGAATTTTTAATAGAAAGTTCAAAGTTTGAGTATATAGAATGGCATCATTGATTTTTAGAATGTTACTATACATTTTATGTTATTTTCAGTTCACTTTTTTGTATAGGCTAATATTACTACTTGGACTTTACTATAAAGCAACACTTTCACCAAGCATCACTCCAAGCATGTACTGTTTCCCTTTCTTATTGATTGTAGTTAGCTTAAAAACCAGTGGTTTGTGTGAGTGGCTGAGGTTTTTCCAAGATATATTACTGAGATGTATTCATCAGCTGTGAATCTTATCTGCTCCTTTGCTGCATGATTGTTTAGTTTTATTTGATATCAGTAGTAGTTGTAACTAATAAAATCTTAAATAATCCCGGTTTGGGCAGATTTTACTCTCTCCTTGAGTAGGCTCATCTCTTGTAAGAGATCTTAACTTGAAAACAGAATTCCATGTTGAATATAGCTCAACAATGTCAGACTGTAAAAGAACAGTCAGGGAACCATGAGGAGGGTTATAGCCTTTGAACCACAAGAAGGAACTAATCTTCAGTTCTCAGAAATGGTACTGGGCATAACATCTTAAGAAAGATGTTGACCAGCTGGAGAGTCCAAAGACAAAGAAGAATCATCAGATGCTTTTAATATATGACAAGCAAGTGTGTGTCTGTGCACGCGCGCATGCATATGGGAATACGCATGTGGGTGTGTGTGTTAGTAATTTTCAGATAGGTAAAAGCATTTTGCAGAATGGAAGGGAATAATGTCTTCTTTGTGTCCATTATGGAGACAAAAAGATGTTGCTGTGACCTGAGACTGCACTATTCATATTGGATATTAGGAAAATATTTCTGAAGGTGAGGATGGTCATCAGTGTGCTTTCTATATATCAAGCAATATTTGAAAGTGTTCAGATCTTACACTGGAGAGCAGAATTTGGTCATTTGAAAATCCTTCTCTGTTTGTAAATGCATTTCAGAACATTAGATAGCAATCTAAGTAGTGTCTCTAGATTGCTTTGACAAAGATATAGGAACCTCATCTGATTTCTAGCAAGTGCTCTTACTATTTTCATTGTCTCAAGTTCAGGATTAAAAACAAGGAAGGCCCAGAAGAGAGATGTCTAATTTGGTACTAAAAGGAAGACATCCATGTATCTAAGAATAAGCCGCTATATGTTGTTAAAAGAATGCCAGTGGCAAAAGAAGGAGAACATACAAGATGATAGTTCTGGGTCATCAAAATTGAGTGGTATCACCATTTAAAGTGATGTGCCTTGTAGAGGGTAGAGAAAAGACAAAAGAGCATCTTAGCTACAGCTGGCAGGATTTCCTCTGTTCTCATTTTGAATATGCCCAAAGCAATACTTTTGGAAATCTCTTTTGTGTCAAATGAGAGAGAGGTGGGAGTTTTTTGCTGCCATCCTGCTATCTCCCTTTATTTCTTATCAGACATTTGGCCTTTGAACTACTTTAAATTCGGTTAAAAGTATAAAGTGTCACTGCAGGCTTTTGATTCAGACAGATCATAATTTTCCATTGAAAATCCACCTTAAAAAAAAATTCGGAACCAGTTCTGACTCCAGTGCCATCAGGGGAGGAAATAGGAATGCACTGCAATTGGAAGCAGTCTCTGATATTTACAGTGCTGCAAAAAACATCTCTGAGTTGTGCTTCAAGCCTACATGCCCCTTGGGCTGCTTGCTCATAGTGGTGTCAGGGTAATAGCAATACATCAATGCAAAAAGTGCTCCGCATGCATGCAAGCATCACAAAATGCTGGGGGTAAAGTCACTGAATTATATATGTTGGTCTTCTGGGAATGCAGAATAAGTTTTGCTGCAGGTTACATGTAGCTGTAGTTGCATGCTACACCTTTAGGAAATAAAAGCCTTAAGGGAGGACACAGCTGATTTAATCATTATTTTGTTTGTTTTTTCAGCTAAATTGCCCTGTCTTGTTATATGTATATATTAGTGCTCAGCCTGCAGATGCATAGTGGGATCTAAGGAAGGCTGGTGCAGACAACTGAAGTGAATTGCAAGCTTTAACATCAGGCTGCATCTTGGCCTGGTGCTGAAGGATGTATCAATCCATCACTTTTCATTTAAAATAATATGCTGGACCTTGGTAAAAAATATTACCAATATAAACAAATGGTGTGGTGGATGGATCACTCTGTTGCTAATAACCAGTGAAGAATACCTTAGGATTTTTCCTTAGTTTGGCAAAGTCCTCTTTCTTGATTAAAGCTGGCAACTGTAGGGATAAAAGAACATCTAAAATATTGTACCTGATAGATGTTCTGATGAAATGTGTTCCCCAAAGGCTTGAATCCTACCCTTATCTATAAGAACTGTGACTCCTTCGAAGGGAAGACAGATTTTAGGAGAGGATGTAGATGCCAGCTACTAGTACACTAATGACTGAAGAGATCTGGAAACAGTACCTGGGTCATCCCAGCTTACAGCTCAACATTTTAAGGAAATTTGAATTTGGCTCCCATTTGCCTTAAACCATTAAAAACAAAAGTAACACAGGAGCTGCTTAAGAAGCTGTGAAGGAGGAGCTGACCACCTGATGCAGTAACCTGGTATCTTCTCCTAGGGCAGGTTGCCCTCCCTGTCAACCAGATCCCTGCACTTAAAATTGCTGGATTGTTTTTTTACTACCCGTGGCAGTCTAAGATTGAAAGGTACAGTGCCTCAGATTTTGGGAACATTTCCTCCAGCCTAAAAATTACAGTCTGCACCATTAAAAATGTGTCAGAATGCTAGTCTTTCTTTGCCTCGGACTTATTTTCTCCTTAAGGATAGGAAGACTGTTTGCATTTGCTTTGGTTAAACAGAATGCATTTGTTGTTTCAGATGCATTCGTAGTGAATTGGTATAATTTAATCTAGGCTGTGCAGGGTCCTGGGGGGGAAGCAACTAAGGACAGTGTATGTTTGCATCATTAAAAATAATTTAAGCGTGATGGTAGATGGAAAATAACTGTACAAATGATTTCAGGGTATACCATATTTATTCCCCAGTAATGATAAATCGTTGCTAGTTTTCCCAGCTGACAAGTCAAAAAGCAGGTTTTTAACATGTCAGCCTTCAGTCTGGGCTCTGTAAGTCCAGTAAACTGAGCAAACACCTGCCTAATATTTAGTCCTTGTTACCACAAATTCAAGCTTCTCACATTAATTTGTTCATTTAATTTGCAAAAGTCCTCTTAAGGTAGGTAAATATTAGCTCCATATTACTGATGGAGAACTGAAGTGTAGGGCAGGCTGAAAGTAGCTTTACAGAAAGTAGCATTGAAGAAAGGTCTTCCAGACAATCTACAAGTCTTAATCTCAGAATTTAATCAAATATTTTTCATGTTACTCTAAGTGGTAGCTTCATTGACAAAGTGTCTCTAACTGAATTTACTTTTTCCTCTGGGACCCAGCATGGTTTACTATCCTTAGTAACACAGGGAGTTAACATGTACAGTGGCAAAGTCCTATATTTATATTAAACCATAATTCTAAGTGGAATTTTGTTTAAAAACAACCCTGTTGTGATATTTGGAGTATATAACATGGGTTAATGGCTGAAAAGATTATAGGTTTATTGATCACACATAATCCCTAAATGTTTTTTGAACTGCACATAGGAATCGCTTAATCTGCTGCTGGAAAACAACTACATGTGAGCTGGAAGACAGCAGCTGTCAGAGAGCTCCGAGCATGATTACGTGACAGTTGAGAGGGAAAGGTAAAAGAGGTCTCTTTCCCTTGCCAAAATCTCTTGAGTCGAGAATCTAACTACCTACTGAAGTACAGTAGCAACTTAAAGAAGAAAGGCCACATTGGAAAAGGGAAACTGAAAGTCATATTATTAAGGAAAGAGATGTGAAAATGAACTTGCCACATTCTTTTTATGTTTAATTTGTATGTTTCCCTGCTTCTCAGTGTAATTAAGCCCTCAGTAGAGCTATCCAAAATCAATATATAAAATACAGCTGCTAAACTCTCCATCAGTTTCTGTACTCACATGTGCACTGACCTTTTTTATTCTTTCCTTCTGATATAAGACAAAGTCAAGGCGTGAAGCAGACAAAGCCAAATGGACATATAGGTACTATGTAGTAGGATAATCCCAGAACTTTTACATAAATTGGCTGATAAGACAACTCTGCAGTACTGTTTTCTGCATGGACTGTTTTCCTGGTAAAACGGTGGTTAAGCTTTGTTCAGCAAGACAAGACTTTACAGTTATTTGGAGGTGGGTAAATAAGCGGCTTGAAGACTAAGGTTGAGGCTGCATCTTGATTGTCTCGAAGGCTAAACTCTAGGACCTTATCAGAAAAAAAATAATTCACAAGAACTGACTGTCCTAAATACTTTATTTTGGTCATTCTCTGAATGCCACCACTAGTTTGGTTAATTACAGGGAAAGACAGTGATAAAAACACGGTAAACCCATCAGATTGTTCAGTAAATGCAATTATTATTGTGCAGTACAGGAGGTCTTGTCATGAACAAGATTCTTTAGGCTATAAGAAGAAAATAAACAAATGGTGTATGTCCCAGTGGTTTTGTAGATAGCACAGCAATTATGTTCACCCGCTGAATAATCATTGGGGAAAAATTATAAAGCATGCTACCCAGAATTTTATTTATCTCAGGAACACTTCAGTCACTCCTGATTCAGTCAAATGCTAGAAAACACCCTTTTGCTCTCCTGTCAAGGTAACTTACTGTATTAGATGTTTCCCAAAATATTGAGAGAGTTACATATGTATAAGTCTCCAGGAAAGCCTTTGAAGGAAGGCTACTAATGTTCTTGTTCTTGAAAGAATATCCTCATATTGTCACACGGTATTAGTGATGTTGCCATTTGTCTTTCCTGGCTATGGAGTTTTGCGCGCATTGCTCATCTGCAGTCATTCATCTGCGTCTCTTCGGGCACTTTAACTTATATTCAACGAATTTCTCTGGCAGAAGCCTGACAGCGATCACTCTTTCAAGTTAGGCTGGGGTTTGCTGTGGGGCTGGTGTGGGGAAAGAGAGGCAGTGAAGCAGTTTTTACAGTGGACCTTTGCTAACCCCTCTGGTTGGTCAGACTGCTCGAGCTGATTATGCTGGATTTTGGGCAATTTTGAGGAGCTCCATTCCTATACCAGTGTGTGGGATTGTGCCTTGAACATAATGGTAATACACAATTGTAGTGCTTCATTGTATCTCTTTTACGTGGCCGTGGAGTCCACCGTTGACTGAGTAGTGATATTTCTCAACATGCAAACGGGATTTAATTTGTAGCTTAAGAAATCCAGAACCTGTGTATTAGAACTTCTTTCTTTCCATATGTGCTCTTCTTCATATAGGTAGTGTTCAGGAGTGTGTGAAAAGTGACAAAGGACACAACTTCAAGGTGTAAATCTTAATTTCTGAAATTTTGGGTTAAAGCTTGCTCACTGCACAGGAACAAATGCATTTTCTGTTAGCAGTAGGAAATACTCTCACTGCAATCTAAACCAGAACATGGATGTGAAAGAAAAACCAAGTAAAATATCTTCAAACAATCTCACTGTTGAAACATGGTTGAAATGTTTATTTGCTATATAATAGCAATATAATATATTTGTCTAAATTTGACTCACTTATCATAAACTGAGATCAAGTCTGCTGTCTCATTAAAATGGGCTATTAAGGGCAAAGACTGTGTGGCTGGTATGTAACTCACTGTAGATACAGCTAAAATACAGGAAACAACACATGCTACCTGGAGTTGAATTTTTCTTTTTGACAATCTTTCAGTAGTGACATAGCAAGATTTAATAATCGTCAATTGTAGGTCTTAATTAAGTGCTAGTAATCACTTACTACTGTGATAGTGGAATGGGAATAGCTACATGATGATTTAAGGGCTGTTTATAGGAGCAACTGCTCCTGAATAAACATAAAACTTTTCTTATTTGTCTCTGAGATTCAAATTGGAAAAGACCATAAGAAATGCATGGCAGATGTTTTATTTTTGAGGATCTTGCTTTTATTATAGATTGGCTTCAATTTTTTTGGAGTTAATAATGTTTGCAATGTTTGTAGTTAATAATGTTTACAGTTGTATGTTCAACTGTAGGGATATTTTGTGTAATATGTGATTGCATGTTAAAAATAAAAGTTGATGCAAACAAAAAAATTAAAGTAGATCACTGACAATTTTTGTATATAAATAATCCATTGTACATACCATCAGTTTAATTGCATATGCAGATTAAAAATCCTCATTTGAAAACAAGCATCTTAATATTCAGTTTATATTCATGTCAAAATCTTTTGAGACATACAATAGTTTTTTGATAATTAACAGTGGGAAAACCATAGAAGTCTTGAAGTTTGATTTAGATAAGTACCAGGAATATAGATGTTTATCCATGCTACGCATATCTCTCTAGTGTTCTTGCAAAATTGCTGGTTCTTCAGGCCTTAAGGGAAGCTGGACATGTATTGTAATTCTGTACTTGGTTCCCACTAGACTCCATAAGAACAGAGAAAAATGAGAAGAAAATTACTCATTCATTTTTGAGTTTCCTCACAGAGGAGTTTAAGTTGAGGTTTTTGTTCTGTCTGGTTTCCTTATTATAGAGGTAGCTACAAAGCTGGAAGAGTTCTATGTGTTTGACTAATTAGTAGAATAATTCAGATCTAGATGTGAATCTTTTAGGTCCTTTTTTGTGCAAATTGCTTGAATCTTCAGAGTTTTCTAATCTGTGATGTTAGTAAGCTTCTACTGCAGGCCTAATGATGGATGCCTTGGAGACCTGTGATAGTAATTATGCTCTGAGTTTTTTCTCAGAGTGTCTGGCTCTTTGTGGTGGGTTAGGAACTTGATCCCCACCATCAAACATTACTAACTCAACTGTAATGAAATAAGAAGCTGCTTACTGCATGACATGAAGAAGCTGCTCTTAGCAGTGTTTGTGTGATGATGCTAAGCAGGTTTGGAGCTGGAAGTTGGCCATTTCCTTGTTAAGGTATTTTAATCAATCCCACTACGATGTTTTCTCAATACTAGAATTCTGCCAAACATCTGGCTGGGAAGTTGTCCTCGGCAGCTGGAGCACGTCACCGTGAAGCTGAAGCACGAGCTGGGTGTTACGGCTGTGATGAACTTCCAGACCGAATGGGACATTGTTCAGAATTCTTGGGGCTGCAACCGCTACCCGGAACCCATGAGCCCTGAAATTCTCATTAAACTGTATAAAGAGGAAGGTCTTGCCTATGTCTGGATGCCAACCCCAGACATGAGCACTGAAGGTAATGCTTAGGTCAATCTTGCAGTAAATTAATAGTAACAAACACTTTGAGTTACTTATCTGCCACTTTCATGGCTTTTTTTTTTTCCCCTGTGTAAATTTTGCTTAAAAATATAGCTAACACAGAAGGTATAATTTCTCTATGTGTTGTCTCTAACAAATTACTCGCATTTTCTTGTAGGCGGAGAAGCCATAAAAAGTACTTTGTGTCTGGCAGTATATGTGTATTTGAGTTTAAAGCCATCCACATTGATAACTGCTTGGCTGGTTTTTCTTTCAGCTTGAATTCAGCCTATATAATGAAAATATGTCGTGTAGGTGGAAGACTGCAAGCTTGCACAGCAGGACAGCTTGCCAGCCTTGCTGGTTATAAATGGAGAGACAGTGCCGTGTGTCTGTCTGCTATCCTCTTCCCCCAACAAATATTTTTTCTGTGACTGTAGTATCCCAGGCTGATAAATCTCCATAGATTCTTTTATATATTTATTTTTAATTAATTTGGAATGCCTGTAGCACCTGATATGGAACATAAATCATTATTATTTTTAATTCCTCCATTGGAATGCTCAGTTCAAAATCTTGTTCCCAACCAGTAGGTTAGAAAGTGTGCGTTTTTTCAAGTGAATGTGATAGAGTCATAGAATTATTTGGGTTGGAAGGGACCTTAAATTTCCTCTAGTTCCAACACCTCTGCCATAAGCAGTGACACCTTCCACTAGACCAGGTTGCTCAAAGCCCCATCCAACCTGGCCTGGAACACTGCCAGGGATGGGGCATCCACAGCTTTTCTGGGCATCCCGTTCCAGTGCCTCACCACCCTCATGGTGAAGAATTTCTTCCTTATATCTAATCTAAATCTACACTCTTTCAGTTTAAAGCCATTACCCCTTGTTCTATCACTACTTGCTCTTGTAGAAAGTCCCTCTCCAGCTTTCTTGCAGGTCTCCTTTAGGTACTGGAAGGCTGTTACAAGGTCTTCTGAGAGCCTTCTCTTCTCCAGGCTGAACAACCCCAGCTTCCTCAGCCTGTCTTCATAAGAGAGCTGCTCCAGCCCTCTGATCATCTTTGTGGCCTCCTCTGGACCCTTTCCAACAGGTCCATGTCTTTCTTATGTTGGGAGCCCCAGAGCTGGATGCAGTACTCCAGGTGGGGTCTCACAAGAGTGGAGTAGAGGGGAAGAATCATCTCCTTCCACCTGCTGATCGTGCTTCTTTTGAATGTAGCCCAGGATATGATTTGCTACCTTCCTACCAGCAGAAGAAAGTGCTTTCCATAGAGTGAAATACTGCTGCCACAAATAGAGAACTGTCATATCAGTAACAGGACATCAGGGAAAATAGGACACCTTAAAACCGGGATTTGAAAGGGCTTAATGTCAGTCCTCATCTGTGCCATGAGGAAAAGTTAGGCTCTGATGCAGCTTAGTTCCCAGGGTAACAGAGGTAACAGGGAGAAGGGCATCAGGAAATAAGGTGTATTCATCCCTTTGGGAGCGACAAAGACTATTCCGTGTTGTTGAACCATATGCGTAGTACACAATTTAATCATAACACTATTAAGTTGTACAGGAGAATACTCTTCTGATCTCCCTCTCTCACTTATTATTGCCCTAACGGTTTTCATTACAATGTTTTTGAAAGCAGCAGTATATAGCTAGCTTCACAAACCTCCAGTACTAAAAACATTTCATATTTAGCTTACTAACTTAAATGCTATGTAAGATGTGCTCTGATGTGATTTGCTGCCTTGTCTCAGTCCCTTTGAAAATGAATATACCACACACATCCAGTGTTAATCAGAATGTATATTTGGAGAAGACTTGGTGAATTTTACAGATTTTGTGTGATCTGAATCTATGTTGCAAGAAAAAACAAAGTTAGGGTAGAAGGCCATTAAAAAAAAAAAAAAAAAAGAAAAAAAAAGAAAAAATTCCAGATATGTCAGGTTTGCCATTATGATTTACAGTTCATCAAGCTGTACAGACAATTTCATCCGTGAACCTAGCTTTCTCAAATGCAAATGAACGTGCCTTGTTTTTAACCTTAGGAAGAATACAGATGTTGCCACAAGCTGTCTTCCTCTTGCACGGGCTGCTGGAGAATGGACACACTGTCTACGTTCATTGCAACGCTGGCGTTGGCAGGTCTACAGCTGCTGTCAGTGGCTGGCTGAAGTACGTGATGGGATGGAGCCTGCGGAAAGTGCAGTACTTTTTGGCTTCCCGGAGACCAGCTGTCTACATAGATGAGGAAGCTCTGAATTGTGCTGAACCTGATTTCTACCAGAAATTTGGGCATCTCCGTTCCTCATGCAAAATACAAGAGTAGAAAAGCAGAAGAGGACAGGGAAATTGGAGAGGAATCCTTACATTTGCACCTCAAGAACGTAGAAATCATGAGTCAGATGCCTGCCTCTATTATTCAGATTATAAACTTGTCATAAAAGTCGTGAGAATTTTGTTTAAAAAGTGCCTTTGAGGGTTTTTATTCTCTTTTGTTAAGCTGATATAGTTCATGTTTTCAAGCCTTTTGCTGCAAGCAGGAGACCTAGAAACTCTGCAAAGGGAAACTAAAATTTTCTTTTAACTGCTTGCCTACAGGAGCTGAGGTTTTAGGGCAGACACTAAATAAGATATGAGGTGAAATAGTTAGAGTTGGCAATACTTCAGTGACAAGAAAGAGAAAGCATTCTCAGAAAAACAGATACAAAGGTTAACTGAATTAAGGTTCAGGTTAGGATGAGGCTGATCATTGTCAGCTGCTCAGTTATTTTAGGTGGAGTGTACATTATTTAAATATTTTCTATTAATTCTGTAGACAACGGGTATTAATGAGGAAAAAACAGAAGGAAACTGATTTTTCAACTCAGTTTCTTGAACAAAAAGCTAATGTCTGGTGCACTGAACTAAAATTCTCTCTCTTTGCCTAACTTGTTAATGTTAAATATCATGAGCTACAGCTGTACTTTTTTATGACATTGGGGTTATACAGAGATGTGGCATGAAGAGAGGAAACAACTCTACTTATGTTGTGGGGAAGGACTGCTACTTATTACATTATCCCAGGCTGTGAGATCTCCAAGTCACATTTTGCTCGTCTGGTCTGTGCAGTGCTGTACAGAGGGCTCCCTGGCTGCCAAGGCAACCTCAGCTGTAACCACTGGGCTAAAACAGGACCTGTAGAAAGTGCGTGATAAGCCTCTGCACATGATTGACACCACAGCCTCTGTGTTGCTGACCTAGATTAATTCTTTCACTATAGCGAAGGTCCCTCCTTGTGCAAGCAGTGCATGGATGTACACAGATGCTAGACTTAGCCAATTGAAGCTAATACTGGGCTATCTCTGGGGTGAATGAAGTGAATAATTTTCTCTATAGGAGCAAAGAGCAACTCTGAGGAGGGTTTCTCAGAAGCTTAGCCTCAGTAGGATAATGTTGGCTCTGTGGATGATCCCTAATGTTTTCCAGAGCTGCTTAGTTTCTTAGCTAAACTAGGTGGTGGCACTAACAGCTTCCAGCCCTGCTCAGGTAAAACCAATTCACTGTAGTCCAAGAGAGAAAGGAGAAAAACCTCTTCCTAAGGAACAGAGGATTAAAGATGTGTAAATATTAAGAAACCTAATTTATATAAATTTATTCTCAAGTGAAATCTCATTTTTTCCAGGTGACTTGTTCCTCTAAAGACCCAGTCAGTGCCAGAGTAGTTTAGGTGATAAATATTGATTATCTGAATAGTTAATGGAGAAACTATTAGATATGAACTGTTCATGGAGAATTTCCAGAATAATACATTTTATTTATCCTCTACTTCAATCTTGTTTGAAAGGAAAAATGTTTATTTAAGTTATTCTATATGTGTGGGTTTGATCATGACTTTGTTTCTGATTCTTTGAAATAACACAACCTGTTTAGAAAATGGACAAGAAAAATTCTCTATCGAATAAAAACGTAATGACAATTCCAGCAGCCCATTTCGTCTTATGTCTTTGCTGCCCAATTTCATGAGTAGCAAAAAGAGTCATGACTGGTATATAAAATATAAAGGTGGGACCAGCCCATTTCTTATCTGCTATGCTGTGTCAGTTTTGATGGGCTATTGAAGATGAAATCTCAAAAAGCAGCCCAGCAAAGGTGTGTGGAAGATACAGCATGTCTGGTACCTCCAAAGACAAAAAAGGGGTTTCTTCTCCTGGCTCAATGCAGAGAGCAGAGGGAGTGTGTCAATGCTTCTGTCTGGCTGTTGCAAATGTACAGAACTACAGCTGATCTTGTTTTGATGGAGTTTAGAGTAAAAATGGTGAGCTTTTATTACTGTGCGGCTCTCAAAATTAAGTGCTGAGAGGAGGAGGATAGCTTAAGAAGTAGAGAGAAGAACTTGCTTTAGTTTTACATTTCTGTTAAGATATATTTGAAACCTCAGGCTTAAAATGTGTTTCCAAGCACCCCCAACATACAGGCGTTTCCATCAGATGCAACTTGTAATGATTGTTGGGACAAGTACTTGTGGGTTTTGTTCATGTTTTACAGCTAACTGTATTTCTTTTTTAGGGCTCTTGGGACTGAGCAGTGCTTAACATGGCACAAACGAATAAGTGTATGACTAAATATAGTAATGCTGCACCAGATATTTCCTAATTCTGATTTTATCAGCAATGAAAGCAGATTGGTGCTTCATTTGTAGGGCAGAAATTAAAATGATATAGAAGCCACAAATTCAAGGAAGCCCTAAGAAGAGGTCGTTAATTTGTTGTTTATTGTAATTTCAGCAGGCAGTTATTGATTCATTGCTTATTGCTATTTCAGTTTGCTTGTCTACTGAACTGCTAGGGGACTGTATCATACACAGATTGCATTAGCCGATGAACTGCATGAAAACAACTTGCTAAAATCATGTTAACAAAAAACACAAAGAAATCACATAGCTTGCAGTCCATTTGTACCTGTTTGTAGCATACTCTTTTTCTTCATTGCAACCTTCCTGCCTGCCTCGTTGAAGGCCACCTTGTCAAGGAATGTTCATTCAAAGCCTTCTCTGATGAATGCAACTAGGGATTTAAATGCTAAAGAGATTGTTGCAGGAGGCTACAGCAACTGAAAAAGCAATCATATAAAAATATTCAATTTTTCCAACTGTATAATTACATAAGTCTGCATCTAGAGATTATCTATTAGAATTCCAATTTGTAGTATGTTCTTATGCTGATTAGATCATTAGCTCTTTCCACAGACTAGCCTCTAGACGCAGTTTGGATGAAAGGATGAAGACAGCCTGTTGTTTATAAACTTATATATTTCCTTGCTGCTTTAGTTATAAAAGTGCTACAAAATTTAGACAAGAACAACAACTATAGAAAGAATTAGATAAACAGTAATGGTTATTTTAAAGTGGGCCCAAGAAGCAAACTAATACACACACAATAATGAGAAGCAGGAAGAAATATTTTGATAACTCAGTGATTTTGTAACAAACACAGCCACTCGAGGGATGGTTCAGGCTTTGAATGGTATATTTTCATTAATATTTTTTCTTTGGACATCAGAAAAGTACTAACGAGAATCTTCTGCATGACATTTTTATCTGGGCAAAGCAGCCTGGTGGAAGGAGACTGGGCTGGCTGGCATGACTGTTGAATACCTTTCTTTCTCCCTTGCTCCTCACTTTGTTATTTCACACTTTGAACTGTGGTCCCTTTGGCACTTGTCTGCTCTAGTTGATTAGATTGTAAGTTTATGGTCCTCACTCTCTGTTTATAAAGCACCGTGAAGCTCTGGATGTGGCTGGGACTGCAGGTTTTATACCAGGCTGTACTCCAGAATAGTTGGAGAGTCTCACACCTGGCGGCGGAGTTGTGTGCGCTGCACAAAAATGTGCAAAACAGTGTCTCTGCTCCAGGTGGAATTAATATTTGAGCCTGCCAGCCAAGCCCTCTTGGGCAAAGATAAAGGAAAGAAAGAGACATGCACAGGAGCATGTAGTAAAATCCCTATATAAAACAAGAATGCAAAAAGTCAGACTTACTTCATGACCTAATATGATGGCCTTTTTCAATTCTAATTTATAAAACCCACTGACTGTAATCAAGAAAAACAAAAATTATTTAAAGGAGTCAAAGACATTTGCCATAACTGTATTACCTTGTTGCTTCTTTTATTCTTCATCATTAAATTGCAGTAAGAGGTTTCAAAGCAATGAAAAAGTTTAAAAAAAAAATACACTGAGACTGTGCAACAGGAAACTATGAAGAAATATTTGGAAGCATAATAAGTACCACAAAAGCATATATTTGGCAAGCAAGCCCTGCCTTCTTGAAAGATAATGAGCATCAGGCTGCCCTTAGCTGAAATGGAATTGGATTAATGTAGCAGAGGACAGGATATGGATTACTGTCTCCAACTCTGTTTACATTTGTAGTGGTAAATCAGCACCTCTGCAGTTATTTCTTTAAAAATATTCTTCTGCAAAAAAAAAATAGTTTCATTTTTCACATGTGTATAGCTTAAAGGGAAAGGGGCTGCTTTGAGGGAGCAGACTTTGGAATGGTGGAAATATAAAGGAATTAATGCTTTTTCTGTTGCTTGGCAACACAACAACATCACCAACAGCAAAACCAAGCTGTATGACTTCATAACTGATCTTCTTCCTAAATTAACAGAAGAAAGCAATTTTTCAAGGGCAATGACATTACCAGATATTAACATAATTGCATGTTCTTGATATAGGCAACCAACACACATGTTGTTGGCCCTTCAGTTATGCTACCAGTGAACCTATAGGTTATTCATTCTTAATTAGACATAATTTCTTCTTAGTTTGCCCTTTCACCTCAAGATCCTTCCTTCCAGTCTTGACTGGTTTAGAAATGGTTTTGTGACTAAAAATTGCCATATTTTTAAAGATGAGTAATAAGTATTTTATTTAACCTTTTTTACATATTAAGGCTTGTCTGGAGATAAGGAACTAAGAACTGTTATAGCTGTAAACCAAGAATGGTGACACTGTGAACCTTAGCCATATATAATTCAACCTTTTTGTGCTTAAATATGTTGTCTTTTTTAGGAGACTGAATTTATAAAGATTGCAGGATAATGTCTGTGATTTGATAATTACTTCAATGCTTATGTTCTTATATTAACATCAAGGAAAACAGAAGGCCTGTTTATTCATGAACTGGTAAAATATGAAATGATATCTCAGTCTTGATTTAGATGATGTGAGGAAAAAGCACAAAACAGCTGCCAAGAAAAAATTTCTAATGCCTGGCAGGTTTCTGTGGTCTTTGCTTAATGTCATTAAAACAAAATTTGTTTTGTGGTAATGCAGTTTCAGCAGGGAAATAATTAACAGTCAGGCCATCATCCAAGTGCAGCGGCCATGGTTAAGTTGGGCAGCCAGCCCGAAGCCACTGCAACAAATCAAATGCTGAAAATGAATCCAATCTTCAAAAATTCAATAAAATACATAAACACAGAGGTTAAGAAATGAATATAAAGATTGTAAGAAAGGCAAAAATATATAAAGTATATAAAATACAATCCTAACTAATGTCCAAAGGAAAAATATTTTGCAGTGGGGTAGCACACACCACAACTCACTTTAAAATGTAATCCGTGTGTTAGACAAAGTACAGCTGGTAGGTAAAGTTCACCAACTGGTTAAAGGGATACCACCAAACTATTTAGGCTTAAAATGCAGTTACAATATTTAGCTGTATAAAGAAAGAAATATGGACAGGTAAGCTCTCAAGATCACAGACCAGTTGGCTACCCTTTCTTGAGCAACTAACTCATGGAGTGTTCTCAGGTCAGTGAAGCTTTATGAGCACAAAAGTGGTTGCTGATGCACTATGGCTTGGCAGTCAAATAAGTCCCTTGCATAGTGATGTATTGTTCTGAAATAACACCAATAAGTCTATGCTTTAGATGAATTAATGGGGAGGGCATCTCTTAAAATATGCTTAAATGGTAGCTCCAGATGGAAGTCTAAACAAACAGATGTCTTGATGGAGTCTTTCTTGTCTCTTGTGTCTTGCTGAAACAGTAAAGCCTCTTGGAGGTCTTCTGCCCCACAACACCTGTGCTTACAGCCACAGCACCAGACAAGGCAATTTTAACTGTGAGTAGCAGTGGCCTTGACACCAGTTAGACTCTGCAAGCGAAATAGTTTATTTAATTTCTACACTTGAGTTATTCTGTTTCTTAACATGACATAAAGGATGCTTAACTTTGGTCCCTTACCAGTAATTGGATGGGACAACTCCTATTCTCAGTGCCTCCATCCACACTGGCTGTGTCAGCACTTGATCAGACATTATTTTAAGTGCTTTGCAACTGCATGTTATAATGGTCTAAGTTATCAGCTTAAATTTAACTGGGAGTTACTTGTCCATGACCCCAACATAATTTCCTGGCACGCATGTGAATATTGCAGTTGATGGCACTCACAGGCACCACGTGGTCTAGCAATAAGAACCAGGACTCTGATCTGACCTTCATTCCAACTGGGGATTTCACCTGGAAATAAGGATGCATGAACAGATGTCATAATCTTCAGTCAGATTCTTGTAGATTTCCTGGTGTCTTATATGGCTATATGGTACTTTCTGTCCAAGTTCCCTCTTCAGAAAATAAAAAGAGCAATCATGATAGTGTGTACTTTTAAAATTTAACTTAATTTAGATACCAAAATATGTGCAACTAAAATAGAATATGCTGTTCTTAATTTTTGACATTTTCCACTCTTCCTAAATGGCAAAATAAACACATTATTCTACAGCAATTTTCATGCACGAAGGAGTACAAAACATTTTGTAATGCAATAACTAGATATACTAGACCACCAACAAAAGATTTAGAAGCAGGAATAGGAAACTACATGAACTGCAGAAGAGAGTGGTCTGCTGCGATGAGGCAGAGCAAATGGTGGCCTTCCTTCCAGTGGTCTCATGTCACATGGAAAGAAGCAGAGGAGAAAGTGGAGGCTTGTGATGCAGGCTGAGGACAGGGAGGTTCACGGGCAGAGCCGTGTGAACTAAGAGCTGCTGGGAAACAGCCAGGAGCTGGGGCAAAGTCTCAGAGATGAGATGTGAGTGGGACTTGCTCCCTGAGGCAGGAGTGTGACCGCCACAGCCACATCGTCAATCTTATGTCAGTTGACTTGGAAATACCCCATTCAGCAGTTGGCAGACACAAGCACAGGGACTGAGGAAACGTGGCAGTGGGACACAAATGCATCTCAGCACCCAGCAATCACCGAAAGCACACAATATCCACAGGAACAGCAAAGCCTGATGAGCTATTTAACAAAATCTGCCAGGATCATTATTTTTGAGAGAAAAAAAATTTGATTAGGTCTCTTTTGATTGCTGGGAACATGACTTGAGTACACTTGGGAAAATGCTGAGCTCTGCCATTTGCGTATTTCTGCATTTCTGCTTATGGAACTAAAATCAATAACTTAATTTTAGCTGTACGCATGATTTTATTTTGCTTTCCTGAGTAACAGCAATTTCAAGGTGTCTTTCAATGACACCCTGATTTAAAAAGCAAAAAACCAAAACAAAACAAAAAGACCTAAAACAAAAAACAAACACCCAAAGAATCACATCAGAAATTGATTTAAATATACATATATATATATAGGGCAATGATAATCCTAGTTTGTCTGGTTATTACTGAGCTTAAAATATGCTGTTATCTTCCTTTTATGCAACTACTGTCTTACATTCCAGACTAAAATATATGTTGGGTAACACAGAAGATATAAAAAATGGCTGGGTTTGAAACTGTTTCTGAAACTGTTATGTTTTTGTGCTGCTGTGAAGTGTTAAAATTTGTGTTAAAAACCCCACACCAGTAAAACAAACATTGTTGAGTAGTGCAATAGTTACCAGAATGTTTATCCCGCTGTTATCTGCATTTCATTTGACATAGTAGGAGAGAAAATGATTTGGAAAAAGTTATTAAAGTCCAACAGAAGACATGATTGTGTCCATCAACATACCTTTCCTCCCTTTTTCTAGCAATGGGTTTGGACAGACAATCTGCTGATTGTCTTCTGTGCTCTGAAAGGCTCTGCTCAGGGGACACCTTCTTTAGACAGAAACTGATCTAACAAAGCACTTACAGCTTGTGGAAATCTAAGTACAAGAGTAGTCCTGGGCATTTCAAGTTGTAAACTTCACACTTGGTGCCTTAGTGCTTTGCTACATTCTTCACCTTGATTTTTGATGAGACAAGTTCTAAATTGGTGGATTGCTGCAACCAAAATGCCTGCAGCAAATGCCACAAGTTGTGTGCCCTTAGGAAAGGATAAGGGCACTCACTTGTTACATGTCTCTGTGACTCAAACAGGCTATGTAAGGTGGTAAAGTGAAATCACTTCATTTTTCAAGGGAATGGGTGATAATAGGTCTTGGAACTTCATTTCAAATACAGGATCTGACAATTATGTTGTGCACATCAGCGGAGTTGTCTGAGCATCTGTGTTCATGTGCCGCACACCTGCCTGGAAAGGAAATAAAATTAGGAGGAAGACTACCAGAGATCAGAGTTTTCAAGACTGCAAATTAAAAGAAAGAATGTGTACGTGTCAGATATGTAGTGGCTGGAAACGCAAATGAGCACTGCAGTGTCCTGGGGACAGCCTGCAGTTTTTTGCAGTATTTCTGTTGTGTTATGTATGACTGTGGTTTTCTCTAGCCTGTACACATTTGCTCCTGAAATCTTCTTCTTGGTCTCTGCCTCTGCTTTTCCTTCCATTTGAAACAGACTCAAATACTACAGAAATTTTGAGGAAAATTATTTGACTTGTGGAATTTTTATTCTCTGTGGGCTTCCTTACCCTTATCTTGGTAACTGCTCGTTCCAGACTTGCCAAATAACAGAGTAATGCTGTACCTGCTTCAGTGCCACAGCTCCTTCTTTTCACCTGTTCCTTTGTAGTTCTTGAACCCAGTGAGGAGAAGCACAAAACCATGTAATGGTTCTGCATGGCTCTGGGTTACTTCCAAGAGATATGGAGAAATTGTAGCAGATAGATAGACAGAAATTTCCCTGCTGAAGAATCTGAAAACTACAGTTGAGCATGATTTTTCCATCAGTGCTTCTAGAAATAATTTCAACTAATATGTTGGTTTTTTTCCCATATCAGTTGCTTCTCAGGAAACCCTTATGTGTTTCCTTCACTGAAGAGAACTGGTCTTGAAGAACACTTGGCAACTTGCAGTGGTTGTGAATGGTCTTTTGGTCTCTTCAGCAAAAAAAATACTACCAAATTCTGATGTGTGCCTCAAACAGAGCCCTTCAGAGCTGCATAGTAGGTACCAGAGCTACAGCAGTTTTCTATGAATGAATCTTTGCTTCTTTTTGTATTTTTCTACATCTAGTTCTCTCATTGCCTATCTTTTGGCACAGATGTGTTGAAGCTGTTCACTGATTACCATTAGTTATTATTCCCCTGTGCTCATGGCCTGTAATACAGTTCCTTCAGCTGGTGTTCATGGCTGTTGCCAGCAGAAGTTTGGTGACAAGCAGAATGCCTCGGCAGTGCAGGAGTGGATTCTCCCTGCTGCTGACAAGTAGAGGTGTAACTGAGTACCTGAGCCTGATGGAATTGAGCTCCGGGTTATTCTGCTGTTTAATTTAATAAAATGTTAACTTAGATTTTTAACAGTTAATATAACAAATGCTAAGACAAGCAGTCTCCTTTACCACAGGTACATTGGCATTTTAGAACCTAGAAACTTCTGAGAGTCATTTCAAAATGCTGCACAGTGAGGGAACTATCTTGAGTTTGCTCTGTACTCCAGTTATCTGTCCTGGGGGTGAAGTGGCAGAAGACCAAGGATCTCTGTTTGGCAGTGGATATTTGGCAGAGCAGTGGGTGGCTGAACGAGAACAGTCAACAAAAACGGATCACCGATAGTTTGAGATTACCTGTATTTATATTTGGTGTCTCCCAGGAGTCTGTAAGAATAGTATTTATTTTCTAATTTCTGAGACTATCCTTATGCCTACCTTGTTTGCTCAGCTTGAAAACGTGAGTTGTAGGCTGGGGATATCCTAGAAACAGGGTCTGAGACTTAATCTTGGCTTCTGTGTTTCTAAAGCAAGGCTAATAAAGTTGTTTTCCCAATGACCATACCTGCACAGAGCAGTTCACTTATAGAGCAGCTGCACAAGGTCACACTGAGGGTTCATCCAACCCAACACCCTGACTTGGACAGTGGCTGCAAGCAGAAGCCGAGGGCAGAGTTAGACCAAGGCAAACACAAAGGGTACTACACTGCCCCCAGGCTCTGACCATTTGGAGCTCGAGGGATTTCTATAGCTAGTGTAATTTCTCTGTTTAGTAATCTATAATGTATAATTCAAGTGCTTGCACTGTCTCTTATGGGTGTAAGCTTCAAGCATTCGCAGTGGCCTCTGGCAAGAAATTCCTCAAGTCTGCCACACACTGGAATAACCACATTATTTTGTTTGTTTTGCGGTGCACTTCATATCCCCTAGGTTTTTTTTTTTTTTACTGGAAGATTCAGCGTGTAATTAATCTCCTCTCCACTTTCTCCATCAGAGAATCATGTGCTCTCGTAGGCACACACATAGCAGAATATTAAGTGCTTGATGAAGTCCAATGGGAATAAACAAAATCTTAGCCCGAACCTAAACACAAGCTCATCTGCAAATGCTTTGCTGAGCATCAGGGCTCCAACAGCATTGCTGCAGAGGTAAACTCATTTTGTTCCGCTTTAAAGTGAAACTACCTACTCAGAGCCTTCATTTAGGTGTAGACATTTAGAAGGTCACTTCTAAAACTCTGCTTTCTTTGAGGCAACCATTTTCCCTCTATTCCTGTTTGTTACCTGCTACCTCAAAAACCTTCTGGTTTATTAAGGTATTAAGTAAAGTAGGCATGCCATTTCCACATAGCTTTCATTCTTTTAACTATTGCTTACCTCTGATTTCCATTTGTTCACTGCCTCTGGTCAGAACCAACCAGCACGAGGTGGGAAGTGAGCACCCTCACTCATCTGGCCATCCCACGGGGGCCTGAAGATGCAAAAATCCTACAGTCACCAAATGGTGCTTCTGAGTGATTAAACAACCAAGTGAAACCAATCATTACATTAGCATTGCTGTGCAGATCCTCTGGCACTTGCACTACTGTAATTCTGGTGGATTATTTTCTTTATAAAAGTCCTGATGCATATACGCATAGAGGAAATGAAAGAAGTGGGGGCATATGCTCACACCAGCATTTAAGATATCCACAGCCAGTAGGGGATATTTGTGCTCTGAAGCCTAAACTTTCTGTGGTATCTACAGTATTGTGAATCCCATCTCCAGTGGCTGATATATACAAGGTGTGGAAGTGCTCTGGTGCTGACACTGTTGGAGCCTCAGAACCTAAGGCATTTTTCTTATTTCAGCTCATTTTTAGGCTGTCATCTGTTGTGAGAGATGAAAAAGTGTATGTGCAATCACTGTTTTATTCAACAGCTTGCAAACATTTGCTGGAAAAGAAAAAGAAGAAGAGGGAAACTACGGTTGGGTGCCACCTCACCAAATGGGAAATATTTTCTTTCTTGCCTTTCTTAGCCCATACAAGATACTCAAATAGGGCCAGCAAAAACTATAGTTCAGAATGGAGAAACATTGTAGGTTTATAATGTAAATAATTTTATTTTCCTGTTGCATTTTTTTTTTCCTTTTCCTCGAATGACCAAACCATTTAAATAAAAATTTAAAGGGGAAAACAATATCTTCAGCTGCAGTTTACTGGTGTTTTTTTAAAAATGGTAGCTATGGGGAAAAGAAGAATAAGGAAAGGGCATGTGGCTTTGCAACCATTCCAACACTCTTTGCTGCCCTGAAACAGCTTGTGCCGCAGTAGGAGAATTCTGAACTAGGCTGAAGCCCCTCAGGAGATACATTAATGAAAAATAGGACATACGAAATCATGACCCAAAAGTGGATGTCAAGGTGAAGGATGTTTTTTCCCGTTGTTGTGGGAGTTCATTGCAATCTGGGAGAGCTCCATCATGCACAGACGGACTGTGCCCTTTGGTGGCAAGTACGCATGTGCCAGAGAAGAAAATGTGATGGCAGCCTTACAGCTGGGACTGGCCCCTCACCTGAGAGCGATAAACAATCTCTAAATACCCTGAGACCAAGATAGTGAGTGGTGGCTGTAGCAGTGTTGTGAGCACTGGTGGTCTGGACTCCTCATCTGGAGCACCTCTTCTCCTTGGGGAGAATGGAGGGGAGAAAAACAGAGCCTCTTGCTTCCCATGGCATGCCCCTGCATCCCTCTGCAGGGATTAGCCTTAGGCAGAGTTTAGAGAAATGCCAGCTGTTGCAGTCTGGCACAAAACTAGAGACAGATAAAGGCTTAAAAAAACCTGGATGAGCCTTCTTATATAAGCAAGGTTTTGAGAGTAGTCACAAAATGTTTGGGATATCACAATTAAATCCTGGTCAGCCTCCTGCCAGTGCATTTTGGATGCGAATGGGGAGCCCAAATCTCCCGCTTGCCCACCAAGCCAACCCACTGCCCATCTAGGCAGACCGTCAATGAGAAATGCGAAGGAAAATTGTTATTTAATTTTATAAAAATGTGATAGCTGGAGAAACCAGCCTGAAAAAGAAGTGAGGCCAAGTACACCAGGAGAAGAAACTATGCAAACACCTGTGTGTGTGCGTGTGTGGTGTAGCAACTCTGTCAAAATGTTCCCAGCATCCCCAAGAAGTAGGGAAAAAAAGCTCTAGCTTTACAGATCCTGATGTTTGTGGGATCCTAACTAAAAAGTCTGCCACCCACATACTCATTGAAGCCTGCTGCCCACATATGGGCCCAAACACAAATGCCATTTCTTCTTCTTTTTTTTTTTTTTTTTTTTTTAAATTTTATTCTCATATAGGTGAAATATAAAAAACCACAGAAGATCCCTTTTTTTTTAATACTACCTCTGTGGTGATTACAATTTGCCTTTGCCATGGGGTTTGTTCTTCTATACTCTATCATAATGTTTTTGCACTTGGCAAAGGGCAGCCATTTACCCTGCAAGTAGCCATATTGTAACAGGCAAATTTCCTTAAATTCAGCTATATTATCTTCTACTTCCCCCCAAGACATTCCTGAGGAGAATAATGCATTCTTGTATTATAACATTTCATGTTATAACGTCTGTACGTTACTGTGAAAGGGAGGAAGGATGAACTTCCCCTACAGTTTACCTAATTCCTTTTTACATAATTCCTGTGATTAACTCTCTAATGGGGACATATTGACCAGAGACCCCAGGGAACTCAGGTAACATTTTGCAGGGAAAACACTCCACTGTGGAAAAAGAAAGTTCCTGAGAGACCCACCAAAAAGTGTCTTCATCTTGATCTCAGTTGACTGCCAGGGTTATGTGTCCTGGGGCACCACATTGTGTGCGAGCAGGTTTCCTTCATCATTGCTCATCCTCTCTCTCTGGAGATTTCCGGTCACCGACCTCAGCCACATAATTTTTATTTCCTTTGTTCCTTTTACTTCTCCAAAATGGGGTAAAAATATGTACCTGTAAAAGCATAGATTTCTTTGTATGGTTTTGGGCAACAGCAATTTTTTCAGCTATCTACAGCAATGGGTTCCCCTTGCTGTTGGGGATGGGCAGCGTGTCTATAAAGCAGGTGGGGATGTTGGGAATGTAAACACTGAGTATGTCTCAGGTTCTTATGCAAAAATCCAAGCAAGCCCCTCATAATCTAAAATATTCTGTTTCAGTCAATATTCATCACGCTTGAATTGGGCATTCCAGGGCACACTGCCCTTTATTTGTATCATTTCATGGTCAGTTCATAGAATAATGTCAAGCTGACTGACTGGAAATCTTTGCTGTAATATATACAGAAAGGGCAGATCTGTAAACCTGACAGAGGAGCAGATATTCAAAAAATGTTACTGCTTTTGCCTTGGCTAGAAGTGGAGAGGTGAAGAGCTGCTTACTGTTGGGATCAGGACCAAACCGCCATCATGGTTAGGGTTCCAAGAGCCACAAAGCCGACAGCTCCAGGGCCACTGGGGCTGCAAAAGGCATGCCAAGGGGAGCACGACACTGCACCTACATTGCTCCCTCCAAACCTTTCTCATCTGAGCCCTTGATGGTGCTGGAGATTTTAATTTTTCAGAGGACTAGGAGTTTCTGAATTAGTCTTTCATCAAACTGTCAGGATATTATTTTACCTTATAAGCCATTGGTTCTGTTTGCTTCTGTGGCATCTTCAGTCTCAAAGGACTGACAGCACTTCACCTTCTATCCATCTGGTCTGCCTTCACTCTCTATTGAAGTACAGCTGCCACAGTCTCAGGAGCACAAATTGGAAATGTGTTTAATTGTGTATAACAGCACTGTCTCATAGTGAAGGACAGAAGCAAAGTAGAATCTAGTAGAAACAGCAGGAGACCTTTACATAAAGTGTAGATAAAAAAGAATATTCAATTACTATGATTTTCTGAAAATACATCTCATTTCATCTCATCCTTTACCTGTTTTATGCCTATTTGTATTAGAGATATCATGTGGAAGGTGTCTGGTCTACCTGTCACAACCTGTAGTTAGTATTTTGATCAAAATCCACTAATTCCTAGTTGCTTCTGAATTTTCTTAAGTAGAAGATTCTTTCTGAGGCTCAGAGGTGCTCATGTCCTTGCATAAAAGCAAGGTGCCCAGCTCACATACTCGTTCCACCAAAACACAGGCTCCCTAGATAGCCCAAGTCAGGAATGCCAAATGAATCCTTGCTGCTGAAAATTTTGATCATAACAACAGTACCCTGCTAATGCACAATAGACACATTAGGATATTAGTCAGGATCATAACAGTCTGTTTCTAACTAGTAAGGCTGTTCAGGACCCGAGATAACCACAGGCATTCCAGAGTTACAGCTGCTATAAAAGATGCCGCTTCTAATGGCATAATAGCAACAGTATCCTGAGACTCTAATTCAGTAACTGGATTGTTAATTATATGATCTTGTGTAGCTTCTGCATTTCTGTCTGCAAGAAAACAGTGCAGCAAGCACGGCAGTGCAGAGTGTGCCTTCCATGTACCTGCTTCTCTCAGATAGAGGCTGTTCCAGTGGTGAATGGAGGAAAACAGAGCAGTGATGTGTTGAAAAGCATGGCCAGGGTTTCTTGGCAAACAACCGCCAGAGTAAAGGGCTTGTTACACAGAGGGATTTCAACTCCAATTAGCTAAAATTGTAGGGAAGAGTATTTAGCTAGTAAAAAAGAGTTGGAAGGAACAGAAATTTGTTGAAGTCAGTGAAATTTTGTTTGTTTAAGGCAGAAAAAAGGTCATTCTTGTAGACAGCTTTTTGAGAGTCTTGTTTTTTTCCGAGGTTATTGAGATTTAATAAGACCCAGCATCCCATGCTGAGGTCATGTGTATAGCAGTGTGTGGTTTGGAGTCCTCTTTAGCACTGGCCATTTTTCCAGTTGCTCCTGAATGTGATTTGTAGGTGAGTCAGTCTGCTGAGGAGATTTGGTATTCATGGTAATGATCCCCTTCCCTACCTTCCAGTCACCTCAAAGGACTCATTTGGTGATGTCTATCACATGCAATTATGTTGGAACCCCATTAATTAATAAATATTAGTTGCTAGTAGTTATGCAATTAATTGCATTTGGAAGAATATAAAACTGAGTAAATAACTTCAGTGGTGAGTCCTATTTGGCAAGCTAATACAGCTCATCCTGCCCAATTACACCGATAAGATTTTAACCTAATTGAGCTCACACTGTGCCTCTCCATTACCTGATATTTAACAGCACATAGAGAAGATTAAAGGGATTCAGGGGATGGTATGTTTATAAAACCAGGAATAGTCACTCTTGGTTCTCATTTAAGCATAAATACATATTAATTCACAAATGAACAATACTTTGTATGGAGGCTGCCATAGAGATGAAAATTTTGAGAAGTTTGGTGGTTTTACTGGTGTTCCAGGTTAAAAATAATAACCCAGGTTACTCAGGACCTCATTACACAATGGCAGGTGTATATCCTGCAATCCAAACTGTTGTTCGCCATGGCACCATAGGAGCAAGGGGCTCACCATACTGGATGAAATCATTTGTTCATCTAAACTGACATTTTACCTTCTGCACTGATATTCTTGAGGAAGGTGGAAGGCTCCCATACGGCCTATTACCTATCCAATTATACTATGTGGTGTACAGGAAAGAAATATCCTTCCAGAGTCCTGCAGGCAATTAGCTTACACCCAGAAGCATGATATTCAATTACTCTTATTATTTCAGCATGCCAAGCAGCCAGAGGTGGTTAATGATTGCCTGAAATTATCCAGCCTTTTAAAAAATCTACTTAAAATTACTAGAACCTTACATCACATGCCAGCAAAACCCATATGAGGCCCACTAGGAACAGTAAAACTGAGGAAGGGTGAGTGTCCGATTATTCACTTGCATTGCAGAATTTGTCTTTTTGAGCCTTCTCTTCACACCCATGAAATCAGTCCTGAGAGACATTTTACAGGACGATAATATTCATTGAGAAGTAAATCTAGTACTTTTTCCTAATAAAAATCCTGGGTTTTTGTTTGCTATACAGAACTGGCTATTTTTCAGGGAAGGTTTTGGGCTGCCGAGCTCTCAGCTTCTGTTGCAGCACTTTGGATTCAGGATTTGCTCCTGACCACATCCATGGTATGCTGCCAAGGTCACAAGACTTTCACCAAAAGACCCCATAATAATGGCAAAGATCTCATAAAATCTTTCAATGTTGTGAGGTAATGCTTTTGGGGAATCAATTATTTTTCATTGAAGAACAGGTGGCTGAACTAATTAACAGATTAACTCATTGAAGAAGAAAACTAAAGTTCTTTAGGCAGAGCAAACTAAACAATGAAAACCGAGTTATCTTTCAACAACTGTGTTTTAAACCACTTTGCAGTAGAGTTTGTACTTGAACAGGTATTTCCATTGTCATGGAAAACTGGGGCCAAAGATGCCAAGCTCCATGTAAATTATATAGGACAACAGTATAAAAACAGTCCCACTGATCAACAGTGACTGAGTACCATATCAGACCATTTAAGAAAGGAGGTAGTAAATAATGAGTATAAGTGCTGTGAGAAATTATATATTTGATATCTATTCAAAATAGACAAGAGATCTGGGCTAGTAACTTTATGTCCTTCAGCGAAAGCATAAGGGAGAAGATGATGAAATGAGTCTGCATTTTTGATGGTACCAAACAAGTGCTGAACTTCGTCAAACTGACATTACAAATGGGTTGCAGGTAAAATTTCACAAGACCTTCACTCTCTGAAGGACACATACTCTGATTAAGATGTATTGAATCATTACTTATTCAGTAAGAGGCAGTTAAGTTCTTCCTTCTAAAAATTCAAGAAAAAGCTTTATCTTTAAGGCTTAAATTAACTTCTTTTTAAGTGTAAAACTGTCTGGTAAAAACAAAGGCAGGGGTATGGGTGCCTCTTATGGCTGCAGACTGTCATCCAAGTATTTAGGGTCTCATACTTTACACCAGTACTGATTGGATCAAATGTATATTCTGCAAAGACATATCTTTCCAATTATGTCCATGGCACTGCCTTCAGAAATACCAGGACTCATTTTGGGCAATTTCACATTTCCTAAGTAATCATTTAATTCTACAGCCCTTATAGAGAAAGACTGTTTGACTAAATGGACTTTCAAAATGGACTAGTCAGGGAATGCAAATTTTATTCTCTGAAGTGGATGACAGTGTTTTGGGCACAGCTTTGGGATCCACAAAGAGAGTGTTGTAATTTATATTCCCCAATGACAGACCTATTGCCCATGGCAGACAGAAGCTGGCTGCCTCCTCATGGGTCACAGTGAACACACAGAGACAAAACATCACTTTGCCAAACATATTTTATTGTTGCAAAATTATTTTTCCCTAATATTTCTGTTTCCTGTAGCAGGTGGTAGGTAAAAGTGAGACTAATAATGTAAATATGTTTTCTTTTCCACATCGGGATAAAAATTTCAAGGTGTGTTATCAATTCAAATATTCTTGAATACCTACAACTGTAGCTTATTGAATACAATGAATGTAAGCTAGAAAAATGGGTGGATTTACTTCTCTCATTAATCAGAGAAATAAATTGCATTATGATGTTGATGTTTTCCTGGAACAGTAAACAAATGATTCTGTGAAAGACATATAGGAAATAACACTGAACTGCTGCAAGTCTTCTAGCAACTGCTGCCAAGAGCTGCAAACATAAGAGGTAAATGAGTAATCACCAACAGAGCAGAACAGCCATTAGACGTAATGATAGAAAACCTCCTTTCACAGTCACAGGCATCAACCTTTCTGTGCAATTATGAGTTGGCAGAAGCAAACAATTGCATTTAAAACAAGATCAAGAACTACGAAAAGAACCTGGCATTTTGCTTCAAGTGAGTGGACTGCAAGTGAATTCAGGTACTCTGCTTGGTAAAGGGAACAAATGAGACTGTAGTCCTTAGCACCTTTCAAAGAAAATTCAATGTAAGAAAAAAAAGTCAAACTATTTTAAATTCTTACTTCTTAATAAATCAAGCAAGAACTACCCAAAATGTCCAGCTCTTCTGCAACACTTATAAGCAGGTCTAGTGGGAACTCTCATGAGAGCCTTTAGATTTATATCCCTCTTAGGAAGGGAGAAATGGGGGTTTGGGTGTATCACTAGCTGATAAATGCCAAGAGCAGCATACAGGGGAACACTGTAAGCCTGTGACGTCTTCCATGGTACTTTATTTTGCTGTGGTGGAGTGCTATTTACTTCTTATGCATCACTCATACCCCTGACAGGAGAGTCATATCATTGTCCTCTGCACCCCAAGGTGCTTTAAGCAGTGTTTCATTTAGTATTTAATTACGAGCTATTTTTATTTTGTGAAGGAAGTTGCCAAAGAAGATGGGGGATGTTATTTTTGGAGGCATGTAGTGAGACTACTGACTACAGAAGGGATAGTTTAGAAACAGAAAATGAAGGAACTGTGCTGGAGGCAGAGAGATATCGATCTGTTCAGTGTCACAGAATAAAACCAAGATAATGTGACTTTGCAGGGTGATTTCCCTGTGGATGCTTTTCTTTCCATGTGGGTTTGGGAGTCTGAAACACAGAACTGTGGGATTTGACTTGTTTGTTTGTTTGTTTGTTTCTTACTTGTTTGTTTTATGTTTTGTTTTGTTTTTTTGTTCTGAATTTCTGCTAGATTCTAATTTCCGCATCCTAAATCCCTCCAACACCAAGTGTAGAGCAGTATTTCACTGATCACCACATTTAACTGACTCCAGCTAATTCATGTTGAGAATATTAGAAAAATATAAACCACATATCTTGTCACTGAAAAGGTGGGCTCAGGGCTGCATTTCCTCTGTGCACTTAAGTGTTTTGTTCTTACATCTAGGAAAGAAGACAGACTTTTAATTGAAGTCCTCTTGTAGTATAAAAATGAGAGCACATGAAGTTTTATCATAGAAGAAAATAAATTACATGTTACCCTTCATTAACAGTTTCTGATTTTGACCATTCCAATCAGAAATGATGGTACTGGCAGTCTTCTAAATTTTAATGAAAACTTTAAGGCATTTTTAAATTTCAGAGTTAAAATTTATCATTATAAAACTCCTGCAGGGAAGCAGGTTCCTAAAGAATAAGTGGCAGAGAAGAACAAGTTGGTGTATTCTCAGAAGCCAGGATATTACATAAATTGCATTGGAAAAGGAGATTCTTTTAAATCTAAAATATGTTTTGACCCTTCTTGCTTATTGTAAACTGCATGCTAATCTGTCTCAAACTAAGAGAAAACCATTTGTTCTATGCTGAAACACAGCATATGGGGTTTCAGTTCAGAAATAATGTTATTTTTTAGCTCAGTTTCAGAAAAAATATGAGTTATGTTCTCTGCTGCTAAAGGATTATGTTATTAGGAATAAACTCACTCTCTTGGAATTCAGACTGTTGTGCTGTGTGGAAGATTTAGTTTCAGAACTTAAATAAAATGACAGGTTGACCAGATGTTTTTCAATCAGTATTTGAATAGCAATATTTTACTGATGCAGGGCCTTTTCTCATGCAGCCATGCAGCTGTTCTCCCTGGGAAGTAAAAAAAAAATTGTGTACATGAATGAAGTATGACACTTGATTATATGAAATGGCTTGTTAGGTAATCACCTTCGGAGTGTCTAGAGACTTCAGGGGATTTTAACATAATCTGAAAAATAGTGTTCATAAAAGTGTCAGTATGACAGAGATGAGGTTTATTTTTCAGAAAAAAAAAACCCAAACCAAACTAATGAAATTTCTAAATCACTGACTGATAGAACAGATTAAAACAAACCAGACTTTTAACAGGCAATTGAGTAAATAATATGCATGCCTGAAAGTATGCTATGTATTGAACTACATATTTACCTGATGGTTCTGATGGCTTTACTAACAAAAAGTTATTGCCTGTCAGGAAAGTGGCCATCATATTTTCCTCCTCATCTCTAAACAGGACTAGATATGGTCATCTTGGCTTAATATCTGCAATAAGAATCCACCACAGAGTTTGCTGACAGATGGGTTTTCAAGGTCTGTCAGTCCTGATGTGAGGGGAATATCCATTTATCTTGACAATTAATCTCCACTATGCCAGGTATTTCTACAGAGGTATGGAACTGGTTTATAAATTTCCAAATTATGTATATGGATTTATATATGTAAAATTTTTCAAATTCTGTATGTAGCCATTCTCAGTGGTGCGAGAAAGGCAGTGAAGTTTTCAGTTTCCTGTATCATTGTCACAGCCTGATACCTGAAGAACCAATGCAGTAAGTGCTGTGTAAGAAAATACTTTTCTTTTATGTGAGTAGGCCAGTTGAAATCAGGGCTACTTGTCTGTCCTGTTCTTGGCACTGGGATTTATTTACAGGAGGATAACCTGGGGGAAAAATGTATTCCACTTATTTAGGTCTATCAGGCAGTCCTTGGCTGAATGAATGTGTATTATTTATAAAATAAACTAATATATGATTACTTTCCTGTTATACGGGTCTTTCATGACACAAACTATTTTTGTCATGTTGTAGCAGTGTAGTGAAATACTGTAGAAAATGTAAATGGATTATGATTCTTTATTATCGCTTTTTAGCTGTATTTTAATAGCATGGTAAAAGCACTTTGTTGCCTAACTATGCAAAAATTACTTTTCTGGGTTAGCTGGTTTGGCTTACAGTGTTCACTGAAGGAAGTTCTAACACAAGTGCTTGGCTATTAGCGTATTCAGGTATTGCTGTATGGGAAAGAGGTTAAACACTTAGGCATTTAATTGAACTGAAACCACACAGTGTATAACAGTATTACAAATTACCATAGGTAAGTATGTAAGGCTGAAGCAGACTGAAACACTTAGAAAGAAGGAAACCTAGAAGAAGAAGTAAGAAAATATTAGATTATATTCTTTACACCAGAGAATAAGGGAAAAAAAGCAAGAACACAAATTAATGTCCTCTCACCTCAAGAGAAGATCAGTTTGATCTGTGCAAGATCAAATCCAAAGGTGGTGGTGGAGCTCAGATGAAACAGTTACAGAGCACACCCCATTAGCTGGGCTTTCTGCCATAGGGACACCAACCAGCTCTCACCCACTTCTGCTGTTAGAGTCCTTTTTAAATGCTGGGGAAAGTTAAATACACAAATTAAAATGTCTTTGAAAAGTTATCTTCTTCCTTTTATTTTGTATTCAGTAAAGTTTGTCAAAAGATGGGCTGTTAATCTACCAACTGCTTCTCTGTCAGGCTGCAGTAAGGTCTTTCCCAGTGAGCACTTGCATTAATCAGGGAACATGGATAAGTGACCTGTCTTTGTTTTAAATTGGAAAAGGAAAAACACAATTAAAAGACTGGGAAAGAGAGAGAGGAAAAAAAATGTAATAGAAGCAAAATATAAGACAGGGTTGATGGTGAACCTGAGATTTTGAAAACTACCTGAATTTTAATAGGTATGACATCCTTGCAGTCAGTTTGCTTTGTGGGTGCATTGAGAGATGATGCCAGCTCCTCTGAGAAGGAGAACTCTTTGCCAGAGCTCCCCAGCTCTTACTACTTGCCCTTCCAGTGATCAGTCTGACCCTTGCTGTGGAAATGTCAGAGAAGGACGTGGTTCCTCATCATTTCTGGCTGTGGTAGCTGTGTCAGTCAGCCAGGTATCAAGATAATGCTTTCGGTGCATCAAACACCATTTGCAACGTTAAGATGTTCTTTTCCTACTGCTGTGCTAACATGGGACCACAAGTGAATCCCTGGAGTTCAGTTTCACCATTGAATTCTCTCTGGATTGCCTAAACCAGGGAGAATAATTTTCTTCTGCTTTGGGAGGAAATGGGTTTTATCAACAATTTTACAGGACACATTTGTAGGTTGAGCTTGATTGCTTGTTGCTTTTCTTACTTCCATTCAGCAAGGCATTTAAAACTCTAGCAAGTTTTTAATAGCATTTTCATGTCTTAACTGTGGAGACTTATGTAGGGATTTATAGTGTAAACAAATAATAAAATGCCTGGCTATGACCCCTCCTGTGAAATTTGACTGTTCTTCTACTCTCACATTACATTTAACAGTATCTACATAAAGCTCTACACAAAATAAACTTCCTGTAGGCTTTAAGCTTGGTTCTCTTATTGGAGAAAATGTACCTTAATTTCCCTGACAAGTACATAACACTTTCCTTGTTAAATATAAAGATATGTATATATACAAATCCATAATTTCTTTTTTTTTTACATGTTGATAAGGGGTCACATAATTCCTTTCTTTATGCAATACTTCACTTGGTAAAAATACCTTGTAAGTACTTTTTTTTTCTCTATCTTTTTTGTTCAAACCAACACAATGACTTGGCCTGCATCACTAAGTTACTAACGAATGCTTATTAGACATATGTGCCAGGGTCCAGGACTCCTGGAGATAAAATGGTTCCCCTACTGTGCTAAAACAAACAAATCTCAGAAGAACAAAATCAGGCAGGAATCTCCTACTGTTATTTATGATTTTGTTAAAGGTATCTGACATTAAAAACAAACAAACAAACAAACAAACAAATGCAATATCTTTAAACATGTCTTGCAACAGCTCCTTCGCAATTGCTGAGACAGGACTTCTCCTCGGAGAGAACACACTCTGTACAAATAGTTTTTAAAGATTCAGACGTCTTCAAATTTCTCTCTTTCGCAAGGCACCTCCTACAATTAAGACTGATTTGCTTGTGTCAGGACTACCCCTGGCTGTGCCAGGAAAGAATGCAAAAATGCTGTGGCCAGAAACAAGGACTGTATCCTTTAAAAATTAAAGCTACAGACTTCTGTTCATTTTATGTGTACTCACTTTCATGCGTTCTCATCACTCTTTCTTTTCTACATCTCAGCCTCAGTATCTCAGAGCTGTTAGAAGCACCTTGGCTAATCTATGTTACCTGGTGGTCTCTCTCTGGCAGGTATTTACATCACCCAGAAACAGATAGAAAAGTAGTTTGATACTTGAAGTTAAAAGTGTTATTCATACCAATATCTCAGAGACATTTGACAATGAGACATTGGTGCAATAGATTAAAAATTAAAACCTCAGAAGGACTGAACAGCAGGTGATTTAGTGGGGTTTTTTTTTCCCCTCCTGCTTTTGTGCATGTCAAAATTTTTGAAACAAAGATGTTTTTGTCATTACTACACTCAGCAACTATGACAGCTCTACTTTCCACAAACTAGCAACCAGTTTGTCTCTCACTGTTTGCTGCTTCACCACATCAAGGCTTCATTTCTAGTCCAAGCACCACCAAGTGTCAGCATCAGTTCCCTGTGCTAAAGCAATCATGCCATTAGAAGGTTCCTGTCCCCCTCATCATACCTCTAATTTCTGCATGATTTAAATGTGCCGTTGTCACTGCTGATTAGGTGGACTGTGCTGCCACCCTGGGCACATCCCTTCAAAGGGCAACAGATTGTGCCCAAGTTCTGAACAGCTGTAGACTGATAATTAAGATCTTTTCTGAAAACCATGGTGTAATGGTTCCTTTGAAGGTCAGTTTTACTGAGACATACACTATATTCTCCTAAATCTCTGTGAAGCCACAGAAGTAGAGATGCATATTTTGACCAAAACAGGACACAAAATTAAAGAACAACGTCACAATAATTAAGACACTGCGGGGCAATACATGTGTGTAAAGCTGCCTTCGCTTCTGTACTTGCAATGACCGATTTACTTTTGTAACCTCCAACTCTGTTTTCCAAAGGAAAGCTCTTTGTCAGTATGCTCCTTCATTTGTTTCCTGCACCTTGCTTAAGCACTGGACTAAATGCAGATTTGTCATTTTTCTTATGGACTTCTTGGATTACTCACCTCAGTTTTTGAACATGTAACATACTTATTGTCATAACAACCAAGTAGAATTAACTGCTGATGTCACCCTCATTTTATAACCAGGATACCAAAGCAAAAGGCAGTTAAAGCCAAAGTGACCAGAATAGCTAGTAATCATGTAGGATTTGAGTGATAAGGGACCCTGGGGAGATACCTGAGGACTAGTTTTCAAGAGCCTTTAGCACGCCCTGTGCACTGCCCCTCCTGCTGCTGTGCCACCCAGCAGCATCACCCTCCCCTGTCGTCTTTCACATCTTGCTTTGCTCTCTGGCTGCTGCAATAATTTTCCTCCTAAATTTAGGCTGGTAACAAAGACTGCAGTTCGGTAACCTTGTGTAGATTAAAGTGCTCCTTAGCCCAGGCAATCCTACTGGCTTCAGTAAGACTAATAGTTTCAAACGTCATATATTAATAAACAGGAAAAATAATAAATAAAGGAACTAGGAATATATTTTGTATTGCAGCCTGGCTGTGAAACAGATATGCATTTTCTAGAAGTCAATTCATTTTATACTGACTACTAAAACAAATGTATCAGATGACAATACCTGCATACAGGCTAATATTTGCAGTCAATAAATCAAGCAGGGAGTGAAGAATTATGTGTTAGTGTTTCAAGAAAACACAATGATCATGCAGCCTCAGAGTTTGCTGTTGGATTAAACCCACAAGTTCTGGAAAAATAAGGCATTTCTTGGTCCCAGAATTCATCTTTTCATATAATCATTTATTTGCAGTTTGTGTGTGCTGAGCTGGGCAGACAATAAGGGAATAATGAACAGCACTGAGTTGCAAAGAGGAGCCTTCCAAAGCTGGGTTACTCTGTTGTTTGGATGTGACACCTTGAGAGCAGCAAAACTTCGGTGTCTTACTTGGCTGGTTATATCCTAAATGAAAGACCAGATAAAGTGTGCAGTAAGGAATTGGAAGAGCTGCAAGGGGAAGATCCATGCTTTATTTACCCTATTTCTTATAAATTTTCCCTAAGCATTTTCTACCTTTCATTACTGGAGTTGGGACAGTGTACTAAGTGGACTCTGCATCTGATATTGTGCTTGGAGGGAGGGCCAATACCTACTTTTTAGTCCAACCTAAACTCAAAAGCCACTTCAGTCTTTTTTATAGCTACATTAAAAATATTAAAGAAAAAGTTTCAATTTCCATATCCCTTTACTTATAGCCAAAGTTTCAAATAGTTTACCAAAACTGTTCGATTCCTGTGTTATGTTTTCTGATTCTGACAGAAGTGTGAAAAGGCATCAATAATGTAATGGCAGAACTGTATGCCACAATGTCCTTTAACCAACGAAAGACAGTTTACGTCCCCCAGGCTTGTGTGATCGAGATAAAATGTAATAGGAAACATTTATCTCATCCTTCAGGACACAGAATTTTCATGAACAGCTATGGTTAATGACCACAGTGATCAAGACAAGTTGCTATATTGAATATCCATCTATTTTGATGTTCTCCAGTGCAGGAAGGGGAAAATCTCTCCTTCTAACCTTTTTAGTAACACGCCAGTCTCTCGATATCTCAATGTTAGGTGCAAATGTCTTGTTTTTGTTGGTCTCCAGTTGGGTAGCCCAATAAGAAACTTGCTTTGGCTGCATTTTAAGAGCTCTGATCAGGTAGGCTTCCTAACATTTTCTTTCCACACTTGCAACTCCAAAACAACGTACTGTCTCCAATTTTACTGCCTGTGTAAAATTCAGAGTGCTGTATGTAATCAAAGCCTGTGAATTTATACTCAATTTAAATGCAGTGATTATCCTTTTTGAAAAACAGCTGTAGGTAGGTAAACAGTTCAACATTAAAATCAGAGAAAAGAATCTGCTGATTCCAAGAAAGAAGAAAGTGATTAGCAAGAGAAAATGAGAAGAGAGGCAGGAGCAGAAGAAAGATTATTCTATGAAGGGGTGGCTACCAGAAGAGAACGTATAGCAGGGTTACTGTAGAGCTTTATAGCATTCAGTAGTTTATTATAAAATTGTTCAAGGCATAAGTCTGCATCCCTGCATATTTCCAAGCCACTCACCTCCCTTGACAACCTTGGGATGTATTTAACCCCTGACTGATGCCTTGGTACCCTTGGTACCAGCAAGATAGCTTTCATTTCACTTTGCAGACCAAGATTAGCCATCCAAAGTCAACACCAGCCTTCGGCATGCAGTAATGCATAATTACCAGGGTTTTTAAACTGCCGACAGAGCTGGCAGCAAGATAGTAATATCTCCTGATATTGTTTAAATCCATATAAATATTTTTCCCTCCAGGAATAAAATATCTGGGTATACTTCTAGTCTCAAAAAAGGGGGATGCTAGGCCAAATCTACTTTAGGGGAGACGTGGATGAACTTGGCATCTTTGTAATCTGAGACACTTCCAGATCAGCTTTGATCTTGGCATTCCATTTTGCTGGTAAACTTCACAGGAATGCAGAATTAAATTGTTACCTTGCTTTTCTAAGGTCACATAGATGACTAACATCACACTTTAGAGCACATAATTTTTACATCTCTAATTAAGTAAAAGAACCTTGGTTAATTGCTTCTTTCCAGGTATAATATATAGTCAGTAATGTTAACTGCTGCATCTATTTATATTTGGAAGGTGATGATAGCAACAGGAAGTTCTAGAAGTAAAAGAAAAATGATAAGGGAAATTCATACTAAAAATATTTGTAATCCTCTCAGTCCCCCAGGAAAAAAGCTTAGCTTGCAAATGTACATACTAGATAAACTGACACAACTACTTACCATTTAAATGTGTTATTGTCATAATTTGAAAACACCCTGACATTAACACAAAATCACCTCAAAATCTTTTAAAAATCAAGCCAAATTAAACATGTAGTAAATATTCTGGACAGTATGGTTAAACATGGTTTTTGAAGAGTCCATCACATTGTGTTACACAACAGAAATGCTTCATGCCCTGAATTGCACAAGCTCAGTGTGGAATAAAAGACAACAACAGTGAATACCAATAAGGCTGCTGAAGAAACCCATGCATAAGAAGTGCATACATATAAAGTAGGGGTCACATTTTGGTGGTAAAAACAAGATGATTGGGAAGGAAAAGCTTGCCTTTTCAGGCTTAAAGACAGTCATGAGAAGCACTCTGATTTTATTACAATTAGAAATAAGTCTATGTCTTTTTCATTTTAATAATTCATTTTTTAGTTCAGACATTTAGTAGCTTGCTCAAGTCTTTCTTCAGTTACTAAAGGATCTCTGTCTGAAGATGTTTGAACAATCCAAGGGCTTGCATTAAAGACATACTTAATACTAAATAAAATGGAAAGAGAATATCTGCAATCCTTCATTTTCATACTTAATGTGTACAAAGCACCACTTAAGTAAAAGGAAACAAAGGCCTGAAGGGTTCTAATGGGTCCATTTGCTGCAGTGCCACTCTGTTTTGTGCTTGTACTTACAGCATTACACTTGCCTCCTCTGCATTATACCATAAAATCATTTCAAAAAGTTTGAAAGAGCACATTTTTGCTGTAAACGCCAGGACAGGAAGCTGCCAACTGCAGAAGGGTAAGTTTCTTTAAAACAGGGGTGCAGAAAACAGTATTTCTATGTATATGCTCTAAACAGACAGCACTTGCTCATGCAGAGATGTTTGCAAACTGTGGTCCTGTAGAAGGAAAATGATGCTGGTGTGCCTGATGTACTGTACTTTGGTGCCTTCCATTATGATTCTTTCCAAGATGGATGCAAAGTAATGCTCTCTACTGTTTCATTTATCTTGTTTAGCAGTTAATCCACAGCCATCTGCAAAATGGTAGCTGATGTGCAAACGGAGACATCCTTTAATTTAAGGATAATACGCAACAAAGCCAGGAGTGGTGAGATCAATATGCTCAAATGTATCCCAGGTCAGCAGGTGGGGAAAAATTCAGACCAGTTATAAGGTGTCACACAGAAAACCATTAGCAGGGCATGGAAGAGCACAGGAATGATTTAATGAGCTTTCATCCCTTGAAGCACTGTCCCTTATTTTTAGACTAAAGGTAGCTTTTCAGGATACGATGGAGAGAAATTTGTACATTTTCCACTTTGTTGCTAAATGAGACTTCATGCCATTGCCTTAAATGCTGTAGATTTCAAACAACGGAACAAGCACTGAGAGAAAATGGGTCCATTATCCCCTTGTTCATGGAAGAGTCTGAAAAATGTCCAGCCTGACTGGTGTGCAGCCTCACTCATTTGCTCTGCTAATGTGGAGTAAGAAGAGCTGACCTCGTGAAGAGCTTTTAAAACTCCAAGTCTATGTTTAATCTTGCTTGTGGTGTCCTGTACAAGTTTGGCACTAGTGTTGCACAGCCTTCCTGGGTTAACCCCAGCTCCACAATGATCACCTCAGGCTCTCTTGTTCCTCACAAATCATCTCCTGTGTTTTCCCCATCCAGGCATATTTTGAGAATTTCTTGCATCTGTAGTTTTTTACTCTAAGCTAAATTACTTCCTAATCAGAATCACCACTTACCACAGCCTTACTGGATGCCTCTGCCAAAATCCATAGTGCTACTCCCATGGCCAGGGCAATTGAAATCCTTTCTAGAGAAGATCTGTTATAATCCCAGCGTCCAGCACAGCTCTGACTCTCACTACTCTCCTTTCCCAACCCCTCTCTCCCACCTCAGCTCACAGTGCACCCAGGATAGCCAGCACAGGTCCTCCTTTGAGACCCACATACGGCCACACATCCTCGTCCCCTAGGGTGGGCATCTGAGCTATACAGGGAGCAACATGGAGATGCAGAGCTGCAGGGAGGGTGCATTGCTCCCCAGCATGGCCCCAAATCTAGAAACAGCTGTACTTGGCTGAAATGTGGATAATGCTGCCTGTGGACACTCAGAGATTCACTTTGTGTGTGTGTATCCATCATACAGGTCTGCTGTGCAAAAGTTGAGCCTCATCATTCATGCCCAGCTGGGGAATTTCTTCCTTGCCAGGTTCTGCTGCTGGTGGCCACTGGGATTTTCTTCCCCTGCGCTGGTTGATTTTGGACTCTGGTCAGGTTTTCCCTCAGGATTTAACTGGTCTCTTGGGATTCACTGGTGTACTTGCTTGACAAAGTAGAAGAACCCTTTGTTGGCATTAGGGCTGACAAATACATATAATGTAGGAATGTAAAAACATAAGAAAAAATATTGAGTTTTTTCCTCAGAGCTTTATGGAAAAACAAATTAAACCAGGTCCTCTGAGGGCTATAAACATAGATATGGTCTTGAAGAACTCAGGGTTTCTCTATAAGGTACACAGGTATGGTGCAGATGGCAAACATATCAGTCAGCTTTTACATTTAACAGATCTGCTGCATGTCACTGAAGCAGCACTATCACTCAGCCCTGCAGCAGGGCAGCACTACACATGGAAGAGGCATTCCTTGTGTTCTACATTCTTGACTTTGGGCCTGTGTCCACCAGTGACTTGACTTCCTCACACTTTACCAGTTGGACATTAAAATTTTTATGAGCTTTTTGTATTTCATGATCTTATCCTTGGTTCTTGATATTTTTTTTTCCTTGTCTTCCTTGCCTTGTCTATCTTACTTTCTTTTTCATACCTCCTTCCAGTCCATATAGATTCTTCGCACCTAAGGGGAATATACATTTGCAGGCATGTGGTGTTGTGGTTTTTGTTTGTTTTCTGGAATCACTTTAATCATGAACACTAGTGTGACAATGTTATGGTATTTCTATTGAGCTGGACTTCATGGGAGGCCCTATATTTTTTATAAGTTCTGTTCAATTGCTGGTTTTGATAGCCAGCTATGATCTCCCACTACACAACACCTCTGAAAGCAGTTGTATATCTTAGTATGGCAGTCTGTCTGTCACAGGAGTGTTGTAGCTAGGACAGACTAAAGACATAAGTAAGAAGAGTTTGATATGAATGTCTTCAGAGAGCAACAGAAGTAATTGGATGAAACAGAAAAGCTTTCAAGAGCATAAACAGTTCTTCAAGAAGGCTGATAGGTCCAAAAGCTTGTTTGATTTCTTTTTCTCATTGCATTAGTTATTTTACTGAAGGACACTACCTCACCCCTCAAACCTTGCCTTGTTGAAGCATTCTCTGGAGAAATGAAACTTCAGGGTTTTTTCAGATCCATATCCTGTTGCTATAACAACCCTACCTTAATGTTTCACCCAGTCTTGATATTCACAGAGTAAAATGGAGTGCAATTTCTAATTGTCTCCTCTCTTGTATCCCGGTATTGTGTTTCCAGTGTGGCCACAAGTGAAATTTGTGACTTACCTGTTTGTTCTGCTGCTGCTTGAGTTAGGACTGGGGTGAACATGTTTCCACCATTTCATTTAGCAGTATAGTAGCAGTACGATACTGGCCTAGGAGGTAGTAATGAACTGAGATGGCAAATGGTCAAAAACTGGTTTGTTAGTTCTATCTCTTTGACCCAGCTGATGGAAATGCCATACTGTAAACCCCAGGTAGCAGTGAAAATTGTACCAAGTTTCCTTTCTTCCCAAGGCCAATATGCACTCCCTGCTCTATACTGAAATCCCAGTTCAGTTTTGAAGGTTTCAATGCCTGGAGCTTTGAGGTCAGAAAGCAGAGACTTTCCTAGGAGGTACTGTGAAACTTCTGAATTGTCCACCTGGAGAGCTGAGCTTTCCTTTTTCCTGGTTACAGAGCTCATTCATGGTGTCTCATTCCCCAGAATCAGTGCAACGTTTTGGGCTCTGTGTTTTGTCTGATTCCCACAGAAGAAGGGTCAGAAGAAAGCATAGCTCTAGTGTATATATAAAATATTAAAGGAAAAAAAATGCAACAGGAGATAATTTTTAGGTGTTTGTGGATTTTTTTTTGTTTGTTTCGCGTTGGTGTTGTTTTTTAGGTGTGGTGTTGTGTTTTGTTTTTTTAGGAAGTGATTGCAAGCAGTTCAAAAACAACCAACCAAACCAGAAAATAAGACATCCTTTCAACTACATGTTCCCGCCATTGCTGAGTCCTTTCACACCAGAGAATGCTACACATATTTAGTTCTCTGGCATTTCCCAGCTTGGATAACAAAACCAAGGCCTGAAACAGCAAACAACTGTGCTGAGGTGAATGGTTTCCACAAACAGCAGTAGTGGTGCAAAAGCTCCATGTAGGTGAATTACTTCTTTTTGCTTGGAAAGGACCATGGCGGTCTGCTTACTTCAGTGTACTTCATTTGGCAAAGGTAACATTTGCTTTCCTACAAAATTTTCAGACAACAAGTGAGTGTGAATAGGGTCTTGTGAATACAACTCTGAGGGACCAGCTTGCAGCATGTGAGCTTCTCCACCAGCACACTAACTTCCCCTGTAGTCCGTGTGGTCATTTGCATCCTTAGGAGATTAAGGTAATGCACACCCACATGGGCATGGTATCTCCTGCCCATGCTTTATAGCAACAGAAATCAGTTGCAAAGAGCAACTGATTGCAGATTACAGGTTATGGCTAACTATAGTTCACTTTCCTCCCACCTGTATGTTGTTTACCTTTAATGACTCATAAGATCCTGTGCTATGCTATGTTTTGGAGGATGTGTAAAAGGGAAAGACTTCTCCTGCTGCATGCTCTCTTCACTCACACCTTCCTCCACCCCTCAGCTGCACACTGTTGAAAAGGCTGAGGGGGAGCAGTGGGCTGAAGGAAGGTAGTGATATCTCTTTACTCGGGAGAGCTTAAGCAATCTTAGGATCTTGTTTCCTGAATATAACCTTCCAGTTATTTGAAAGGAACTGCCACTGTATTTGAATAATCTCTTTATATAAACCAGTGTCACCTCAGAAAGCATGCCTTCCCACAGCTTTAAAAATTTTTTATGTTTCTAATTCCAAAAAAAAGCCCTAAAGGGAGTATTTTTATTTTAGCTAAGCTTGTAAATTTTAAAAGGAAATAAGGATTGAATTTGAAATATAATTGCCAAATATCCTCTCTAAATCTGATAACTTGACACAAGCAGGGCTCTAGGAAGGGAATGACAGTGAGTAGCTAACAGTGTTTTAAAATTTATTGTGAGTGCAACTAAGCTTTGCACAGAGGTGTAACTTCCATCTCCGCATGCATGTTTGTAATCTGCCTGTCGCAACAAGAGATCAAGACGCTACCTACCTTTAATAAAGATCTGATGACACTTCCTACAAGCTTAGTTCTAGCCTTTGCCTTCTGGCTGGGCTCAGCTTTAGCTAATTCAGCCCAATCGATGGTTTCAGCCACTTTGTCAAATCTTGTTTCTCTGATACAGTGAGGCTGCCCACAGCTTTGCTGTGCCCTCCAATGCCAGCCCCAGTATCAGGGCACTTCCTTGGCTGGGGAGAGGGTGAGGGTATGTGAAGGATCAGAAAGGTGCTTCTAACTCAATTTCTTTTTGTAATTCATCAAGAAATAACTTCTGTTTGTTAGAATAGCCATGGTACACTTATTGAGGAGGACAGGGGACAGAGAATGTCAAGGGCACAGCAAGATCCTAAGTGTCTTCTAGTGGGGTAAATAGGAATAACCCTCTGTGGAAATCAATGGGGTGGATTTACCCTATTGCTGGCAAGAGGGGAATGATTCTCACCCCCAAGGTGTCATTTCTAACACGGGTATCTGTTTTATAGCCTGGCTCCTGGCACACATTTGTGAGCACTGTACAGTTATTGATTGGAAAAGGGGGTTTTGTGCCTTTGGTCTTGCCTGCTATTGCTTTGTGATTTTGTTTGCATGTTTGTTTTGCAGACAGCTAAATCCTTTCCTCCCAGTGCCACTGAGCCGTAGACAAACACCATGGTATTGGCACACTACATGCTCAAAGAATATGTTTTGACAGTTTAATCAAAGAGGGTGAGGGGAGCTCTGGGCTGCTGACACGATCCCAAGCTAATTCATTTTTTTACCTGATATTTCTTTGTTACGCATCTTGTACGCTTTCAGATTTCCTAACAGGTGCCACCAGTCATGGTCAACCCTGCTGTCCCAAAGTCTGCAGGTATTGGCTTAACTGGGTCAGTCAGAAGCTCCACTGAGTGAATGAACCTGGAAGATCTTCAGTGGTTCCATAGTATTTCACATGGAAAAAACAAAATAAGCTCCAAATGAACCTGCCTCCAATCCTGCCTTTGTGCCAAAATGAGAGTCTTTTGCAGGGATGTTTTCATTTTTATTTTCTGTTTATCTGACCTAAAGCAAGAGATGACATGAAAGCAGAATTTTTACCTGGAGGGAATTGTGAGTATTTTGGTGTTTTGTTTTTACCTTTGAGCATATTAAAAGGTTAAATAGAAATGTTTGTCACAACATTGTTCCTGAAATAAACTGAACATCTTTGGAGCAATGCAGGCTTCTGGCTATGCTATCACAGTGTGCCATCAGACGTATAGTTCAGGCAGTATGTCCAGAGAGCATGGTGACATCAAGTATCTAATAGCAGCACCCAAGTGGCACTGAATAGCTAAAAAAGACACAGAAATTAATGCTGAAACAATGCAGACAAGTTGTTTAATTTAGGTCCTCTCATAGAAGAATTATAGAATTCACTATTTTTATTTAGAAATAAAGATAGAAATAAACCTCAGAATTTTCTTAAGGAAGTTTTCAAATCTGTGGAAGACACTTCTCATTGGAAAAACAGTTTGCTTTAAATCTTTTTTTTCCTTTTCAGTTAAGAAGCATGTTACCCTTTCCTTTTTCATGCTTCAGGAGAATGAGCCTTGCCCATGCTCCAGCCCACCCTCAGAAGAGAAACAAACACTGGATGTGGAAGGGGTCGGATCCCATAACACGCACTCAGTCAGGACCTTCTTTTTCTTTATCAGAAAGGTCTTGTTCTTTGTTTCTTTTCTGACCCTTTGGACACAGCTTTGGGATTTTCTCAGTCTTCGGGACCAACCAACTCTTGCAAATGCAGCCAAGAAAGCTCTTATTGATTAGATGCGCTGAAGTTTTCCCTAAGGCAGAAGGTAAAATCTACTAGCTCTTTCAGATTATGTTTTTTTGAACCTTCTGGGTGTATTGTAGTATTTCTTCAGCTTGCTTTCAACGTCTGTCTAGACAGTGTACACCAGTGAACTGCCAGAGCTACTCACTAGAGGGGAGCTGAACGGACCCACGTTGCATTTTCTCTTTTCATCATCTCATCAGGTCACTCACAGCAGACATGGAGAAGTGGTGGGCTCGGCACCACACTTTGGCAACAACCCTTTTGGATTTATCCTGTTGCAGGGCTGTGGTTGGGAGTTTATTTTATTTCTTCATTTGCTTTTTTGCTTTCTGAAGTGGGGAAGAAGGGCAGTTTCAGGAATGAGACATACATTGTACTGTTCCTTATGGCCCCTTCCTGTGCTCAGAGTGGGAGCACATGTCTGCAGTGAGAAGAATGAGCGCAAGTTACTTTTTTATGTCTATATTTTTTGTCCTGCCAAGGGACTGCATGGTAGTCAGAATAGCCTGAAGGCTGATTGTCCTTGGGTATTGTGCTGCACTCAGAGAGTAGGTGTCTAATAGAGGTCAGCTTTGCTTGATGTCTCAGTTCTTGCTGCTTACTTTGTGTAATTTAAAGCTTCTGCAGAGTGCTATAGTTGGGTCTCACAGGGCTGTGATAGAGTCCCTTAAAAACCTGTAGGCATCCTTCCCTGGAGAGGTGGGACAGAAATTAGAAAGGAGTGCCTGAGAGAGGGCTCACCTGGTACACTCGGGCAGCCAGCAAACTCCTGCTATGTAAGCTCAGCCTTCCTGCTTGTTCCTAGGGGCAGCATAGAGTCATCTGAGCCTCACAAGACCAGATAATTCAGATTGGAAGAAGCATCAGGAGGGCTCTAGTCCAAACTCTGTGCTTAAAGCAGGGTCAGCTGAGGTCAGAGCAGGATGCTTAGGCCTCTATCCAAGCATATTGCCAGAGAGACTCCTGTCATGTGTGACAAACAAGTAACTGTTCTCCAGGCACTTCTGTTTCCTTTTCTGAAAGCAATAATATTTCCAGGGAACTTTGATGTAAAAAGTATCTGAAAATACCTTAGTGAAAAGCCCCCAAATTGTTTTGTGTTCTTTAAGTTCTGGCCTTTATATGTTCTGTTATATCTCTGAAACCTTTACCATGGTGTACTGCTCTTGAGGTAGCAGATTGTTGTTTCCTTCACAAAACTGCCAGGTATCTATATTTTAAACATCTTCCTCAGCTCCCTCTGGCTACAAAAGCATTTATCAGTTTGCATGATAGACATTTCATATGGTCTGGAAACTGACATAGAGACAAATCCTGATAAAGGCTGGAAATCATCTGACAGTTTCAGTAAGAATTCACATGCTCCATATCACTTTTGATTGCCATTTATTTTAAATTTCAGTACCACAGTCAGGTTGAAGATATGGGAATTATCACAGGGAGCTAGAGCACAGCCAGGAACTGGCTGCAGGGGAAGTAGCTAGTTTTAAAGATGAAGCAGCAGGATGTTCCTAGATGATCTGACCCTGTTAGTTTCCATTAATGAGCTTCACACAAATAGGACAAGTGCAACACTGACAGAATTGGGAAGCATCATCATACAGAACAGTGTGAGAATATCAGCAGGAAAGGACAGAAGAGGGATGGTAGGTGTGGCTGAAAAAATATTTAACCATACAGGACATTAAAAAAAGCCCCTTAGGACAAGAAAGTCTCTGACATGAACTTCTACTATAAGCTGATCAGAGAGAAGTGACTGAGATAGATTTGAACATACTTGTCATTGACAAGTGGCAAGACACATGTAAAAGACAGAGACAGGAAAACATACCCTTAGGATTCTTCAAGAAATAAATTTCCTAGTTAGGGAAGTTTAAATACCACTGGGCAATGTCCTGATGAGCCCTCTCCCAAAATACAGCAATTAGGAATTTTGTCATCTGTTTTCAAGAAAAATGAACTGAAACCAGAAGAAGTTAAAAAATTCTGTCCGGTCAGTCAGAGAATGAGACAGTCTGTAGGAGAAGAGAAAATGATGACTGAAATAGAGAAAGAGAGGCTACATGACTGTAAAGTATGCTTTTACTGCATAAATATAGACAGAAAATGCATACTTGACATGATTACATGCTTTTGATTCCTGTGCTCTCGTTCCTGGGCTTTTCATGGGACTAGTTGGACTTGACCAGAGCAAGGAGCAGCAGAAAGCCAGTGGGAAACACTGATACCTAGTAGGTAGTTCTTACTGAGATTAGGGTATTAGTAAGCCACTTTGGGTTTATCTCCAAGTCTATTGTTCTCCTTTCCTTCCAAATCTGTTGCAAAACCCTTCTGCTCAAGTCAAAGCATATTTGTTTAGATAATTTTTTGAAGACGTTTTCTGATCTTGTGTCCCCCTTCCCGTCTCCTTGTAAGTAGTTTCCATTTAGAAAGTACCACATTTGATCTATCGGATTTCCTAAAAATAGCTCACAAATAACCTACATTGTGTATCAGACCTTATTTCTGGCATGGAGACTACTCCCACTTCCTCCTTTCCCATACTCATTTGCAACTCTCCTCAAGTTTTAATCTTTTCTCCAGGGGTCTAGCTTTGATTTCCATATCCTCATTCTCATTCTACATATTGCCCTTGCCATCAGTGCATACATCCTCTAGTTTTGGGATCACCTCTAGACAATCTTTAATCTGCAAGTTTCCCAATCATGAGGACTCACAGCCAAACTTTTTTTCCTGTTTCATTCTGCAATGTATTTCCGAAGGACATTTTTTGTTTGGTTTTGTATCCCTTGCAGGATGTATCTCAGATAGATTTTTGGCAGTTCCTGCTTTTTTATCCTTGTATGTCCTATCCTGTGAAATCTAGCCTTACTTACTGAGCTGTCATTTTGCCTTTCTACTTCTTGTAAGCTCTTTGCTTATATCCTTTGCTTATATCTTTTTTAAAGGCTATAATATTTTTTTATATCCTAACAAGGTGGATATTTATTTACATAAGTGTGGAATCCATTTCTATAAGTTTTTCTTCTGACTGAGGATAAAGATTTCTATTACCCTTAGTTCTTTAGACAGCAGAAAATTCTTTTCTCTTTCCATGGTCAAGCTTCTTTATCATCTCAGTCCAGCTGATTTTACTAATCAACTTCCTTAGCTTGTCTAAATTTGCTTTTTCTGAAATCCAAATCCTTAGTTAAAGACCTACCCCTATTTGCTATTTGATTTTAAATATAAGCTGAATCAATTTGTGATCATTCTGCAGTTACTTTCTATTATTCTATTCCATTAACCATCACTTATTGAAATCCCAAAACATAACGTCTCATTGGCTATCTGCAACTGAGATGAAGAAATATGTTGGCTGACACATCCATGAATGCTTTCTCCTTACAGGTATTGATAGCATTTGTTCTTCAACCAGTACTTTTGGAAATTCAGCCTTCCCATAACGCAACAAGTGCCTGTAGTGTTTCCCTCTGTAATGTAATGTGAGCTGTCTATCACAACCAGTCAGACTGATCTGAAACTGCAACCTCTCCACTTGTATGACAATCAACCAAAACCTGCCAAGCACCCGGCCTTGACTGCTGAAGCTCCATATCCCAAATAATAATTATTCCATTTCCAGTGGCCTTACCTACACATCATCTTGTACTAAATGTTGTACAACCTGACTAATGCTTTTATTAAAACTATAAAATATTTCTTCCTCAAAAACCTGCAGAAGGTTTCCTTCTGAGAAGAGATTTCAACAGTAGCAGAAGGAAAATGTCCATCTGATGAAAAAAAGACAATATGGTGCCTGCAACGATAGAGGGTCCTGTCAGCAATATCAGGGTCTGTAAGTCTTTGTTAGTGCTCATGTGTCTGTATTGGGACCCACTGGCCTTCCTGGTGCTACTCCCTCCTTTTTGCTCTTCTGCACTATTTGCAGTAGGTTTCTGCAGGTGATTGAATGTGGTGAATCGTTGCAACATGTTACAATTAGAGAAACAGATCCACTAAATTGTGCTCTGCTTAGATACTGCGAAAATGCACACTGTTCAACAGCTTTCATCACAATTCACTTTGTAAGTCTGCCAGTACTGCTGCTCACCATAGGCTTAAACATACAGGACAGGCTGGTTAACGACCTTTTAAATGGTCTGTCTCCGTGCTTCAGAGTGGGGTGTGCCATCCTTCTAAAACTGATTGGCTAACCACTGTGCTTCAAGGGTTTATTTGGCTTGACTTGTTCATTTTTCCTACATGTAAAAAAGAAATCTGCTCACTGTCAGAGAAAGACAATAAAGCTTTACAGAGTGTCATTTGGGAGGATGAGTCCAGGCAGAGCCCAGACCTGGTCTGAACCATGCCCTTGGTCATCAGAGGTGGGAGATTGCCATGGCCATGGGCAGCCACGTGTTCAAGTCAGATAAGTTGCTCATGCTCTGCTTAGTTTAACTTCCCCATGGGTATTTAATTGTGGAACTGGAGATTGTATAGGTAACTTAAGGTAAAACAGAAGAGCAAATGACAGGTTTTTCCAGAAGATACTTTTCAGTTAATCGGATCAGTGTTTAGAAAGCATAACTATAAAAAGGGCACAGAAAGATATTACTTGAAAGGTTAATGCATCTGGATTTAAGGCAATTCTGGCTGGATATTTTTTAGGATTGTACACATCTATAAAGAAACATAAAGAATTTTGAGAAACCCTTCTAGCATAATATTCAGAGTTCCTGTGGGTTTTTTTAATGTGACAAATTAGGATTCCTTAAGTTAGAAAACCTGGTCAAGTATTATAGGTTTTTGAAGGCTGCTTCATTTTTCTATGAAAAAGATAGATTTTTAAACAAACTTCATGCATTTTAAAGTAGGAGAAGCTACTTCAGAGCAGGATGGTAGAAAATGTTAGCTTTGTGGCCCCAGGGAGAATTTTGTCATTTTCTCCAATAAAAATGCTTTTTAAAAGGTATCAAGTAAACAAATCCAAAATCAAGACACCATTTTACAGTTAACAAGGTGTCCTGAAAAAAGTGCCATCTTACGTGGGAAAAAGACGAGAACCCCACTGTGGCCAGGTGCGTGAGACAGTGCTGTTCTTTGTGTGCAGCCAAGATGTGGTTAACATAATCTGTCATAGGCATTTTGCAACATCTAGCCTGTGATTGTTAAAGCCTAAAATTACATTCTTTGTATGGTCTGATTCTTGTCTATATTTGCTGTAATCACTTTACTCAGAGCTGTAATTTCTTTTTTTTTTTTTTTTTTTGCCTTGTAATTTTTACTAGGAGAAAGTAGTTGCCAAAGGAAGAAAATGTGTCTGGGACTACAGTCTATTGTGAAGTAACTGTCAAGTAACAGTGTTATTATTAAAATACAGTAACTTGAGATGTAATCCCACTAGAGAGAGAAAGGAACTATGGGTTCATTATGGCTTGCATGGAAGCATATTTCTTCTGGATTTTACGGTGACCAGGTGATGCTAGCCACCCTGTTCACAGACTCTGGCCAAGTGCAACCTCCTCAGCTGTGCTCCTGAAATGGACCTGTGTTGTCACAGCCTCTCTCAGTAGCACTCCAATGCCTCAGGTAAAACCTCTGCTTCTTTTAATCTCTTACATCTCAGAAACATCTGCAATAGCTTTCAGTGACAAGAAAAACTGGAGGAGTTACTGTGCTGTAATCTTTCTTGCTTTGATTTGACATGCTTTGAAGATGAAGTGGGGTACAAGCCATTTGATTATTTTATAGTTAAATTTCAAATAGACATTGAAGGACAAATTGAGAGCTGAAGGTAATTACTGAGAGCAGTTCACACCTGCTTCTGGACACCTGCTTGAAGACCCTGCTGCTCACCTCATACAGATTAAACCTTTTCCAGAGGCTGGTGAGCTGCTTGAGGGCTGGGTTTTGTTAAATGAGAAAATAAGTCAGTTCTGCATTGAAATGCAGGTGAATGGAGGGAAGAGGGTAATTAAACACATATACTGTAAATACCTGTGCCAGCAAAGAAAGGACTCCTCTCTCATCAGTGTTTTCCAGTTGGCTTAGAACATTAAAAAAAACAGACCGCAGATTTATCACAGATTTATAACCTTTCTTTAGGTTATAGGATGGTTTAATGTGTCACTTATTGTTGTTATAATGGGTACCTAATTTTCTCAGTGTCCTGGCTTCAGCCTGAGCCTACACCTGCATCTTTCTTCACCTTTCCCATCACAATGATAGAACCGGTACAGTACCACTAATGAGAGCAGCAATGAGTTGTGGTGTGAAAAGAGTGCTTATGTCTAAACTAGTGCCTTGACCAGTCCTTTCTACATAAGCATTTATGTTTCATGGAGAAGAAATGTGCAGGGAAAATTTGCATCAACATAAGAAGTTCTGGGGGAAAGTTCCTGTGACTTAGCTGTCTCTGGATCCACTGTGCTTTTCCCATGACTTCCAATTTTGAAACTTTCTTCTGTTTTTTGGAGGAAGTCATTTTACATCCCAAAGTAAATCTTACCTCATATTTTTATTACAACAGAAGAGACAAGTAATATTCCAAATAATGACTCCATAGTATTATAGAAAAATGGTAAGGTGTAAGAGAATTGTCAAATGAAGCTGCTTAGCACATGAGAGCTGTAGTGACATCCTGTGATAAGTGACATACCATGGATATTTGGTTTTACCAGTTACTGCTAAGTGACTCCTGTTTGAAAGCTGCCAAAGTTATTACCTAGTGCCTGTCACCTCCCTGCCTGTGGGAGTGCACTGAAAGCCTGTCTTTTCAAAGCATTGTAAAGTGACTAATGGAAGAATACAGGAGGAAAAAGTCTCACATAGAATGTGCCATTAGCATACAGGTGCGGAAATGCCAGACACCCTGAACATAATGCCATGGAAACACATACAATGTACATTCATGGAAGAGACAATAAGTATTTTATAACCAGCTCACCACATGACACTTAATTAGCACAGGTACTCTGCTGAGGAGCACACAGGAGGCAAACAGCTGCTGAGTGCAAAACTAAACACACAGCCCCTACTCACACAAGAAGGAAAATGCGCCTGGACCTGGAGGCCCTATACCAGCTGTTTCATTTAGGAAGGTGAGCCAGCAAATAACAGAGAACACGCTTCATCTAAACACTTAAATAGTTAGAATAAAAAATTAAAATATACAGCAAAAATAATTGCTTGTACTCCTATGGCTCCTTTCACCCAACTATTCCAAAGCATGCTTGTATTGCCTTTTCATCTGCAAGTCCATCTCCAGGTGTGCTACTGTTTGCAATTCCCCAGTGAAGAGAGAGGTATTAAAAGTGATATGATGCAGAGGCAATCTGCACAAAGAAGGGGGATGAGCTGTATCATCCCTGAGGTCTTCTTCATCGCTAGTATCAGTGAGCACTAAGGCACTGGGGATCTTCATATCTGCTTTTACAAATAGCGACCATCCAGTATCAGGTGATTGCTGCTTAAGGCAAATGGTTAAAAACAGTTAAAAAGCCAGTGTGGGTGACATTGTTTATGGTTTATGTCAGTTGAGCTAACTCCAGTTTAGGTAGAAAGAGGCAGGCTGATCTGTTCAGTTTCTTTGTGTGTCAAGGAGATTATCAGCTTTTCAGTGACATACTTAACCTGTTTCAGAGGCTTTCCTTTTCTTCTTGTTAGTCTCTGCCAAGTTTCTGTAAAATCTCTGTTCTTGGGTAAAGCTCAGAGAGGATTAATTGGCAAAACAACTTACTATTGATAAACCTGCTCTTGCAACTGATGACCCAGCTGCTGTTATCCAAGTCTGCGGTAGGTGTGAACCTGAGGTTTTCCTCTCTCTGGCATTTCACCTTTCCCAAGCTTAGCAATTTTTAATTGCCTTCTTGATTGACTTCAGTTCTCCCCAAAAACAATACTTAAGTGAACAATACTTTTTCAGGAAGCACAAAGATACAATCTAGTATTCAGAGAGGGCAAGCTGCACTTTTTAACACAAGGTCATTTTCTCAGGAGATAGGTTCTGAGCTTTGTACACCCCAAAAATGTGTTTTCCTCTGTAGCAGGATCTGGCCCTGAACAGCTCATGGTTCTGTTGGCTGGTGCAGTAAGAAGAGGCAGTGTTCATGTTCCCATATGAGAAAAACACATGAGGAATCCAGTGTCACTGACAACAAGCTAGTCAGACAAGAGGGACGATGTAAAAAATACACCTTTAAAAAATATATTGTTATTGTCACCCTTTTGAAATTCCTCTTAGCTCCCTATAATCTCTGTCTTTGCCTGTTTTTCCTCTACATCCTTAAGCCCACTTGCTACCTGAAGATCACCAGCATTTCTAGTTCAGCAATACTGCTGGGGTCCTCTGGCACAGGAACAGCCTTGTTCAGAACACCAGGCAGTTCTTGGATAAACCCAGCCACAGGATTTGTTTACGCAGTATCACGTGCTTCTTTAACCTGGACTACAAATCTTATACTATTTGTATGTGAGGCACATTTCAACACATAACTGTTCTTTGTTGCCCTCTATACAGCCACATACACTGTTGTAAATATTCAGGCAGCTGTTGTCACAACACTGGAGTGCCTCAAGACCTTTTTTCTAAAGATGGCAACTGCCTTATTGAACAGGACCTCATCTATCATGGGATTTCTCAGCAATTCTCACTGTAAGTTTGAAAAATTTTCTTACATCATAGCTGGAAGAAACTCATTTGCTTTTCAGAAAAACACCTAAAACAAGTCTCAGAGGCATCCACAGCTCTTAAGGATGTATGGAACCTCAGGTGTGAGTTTATGAAATTTCCTGACTTGGGGTTCTGCCTGAAGGACATGTCTCACTAATATTTTTGGCCACATCAAGAGATTCCAATTTTATCCAAAATGTCCCTGTTGCTCTTCTTTATCACTTCTGCCTTGTCAAGTTTTCTTTGATGTTGGGGATCTGTTCATCTTTTCCCTGCAAGTGTATTTTACGTGGTAGAAATGGCCATTAAGTTTTCCATCTTGACCAGGACACTTATGGTTTGAAAGTTGGAATGTTTGTGGTTCATGAGGAGAAAATGAGTGAAAGCATTCATATTCAAAGGCATTAGGTGAAATTAATGAAAGAATCAATCACAAAATTGCCTAAGGCTTGTACTTCTCAGAAAAAAAGAGACAAAAAAGTATGTCTTTAGCTTCCTGCCTTTCTGTGGAGATTATTCACATTATACTTTTGTCAGAACACTAAATCTGGGTTTCCTATAATGTCTGGAAGAAAATTAATAATACAGAAATTGCAGGAGTTATTGAATGTAATTAAAACGAAAAGTTTCCATCAATGCTTGATTGCTCATTGTGATAATTCGAGACATGACGTTTAAACTGAGAAGAGGCTGACCAAAGCTTTTCTGTCTCCAGGATTGTTCACATACAAAATATGTGTAGCACATTTTTATGGGCAGTGCAGAATGCCTTCTCTTTCTAGTAGATGAGATATACTAAATAACCAGGTGATGGAAAGAATACTGAGGTTACTATAAGAAACAGTGGAAATCGGGTTGCAGCTCTGGTAAAACAAAGATGAAGATCTCAGACAGGCAAATGTCCACTGGCTGTGGTCTGGAGCTTTGTCATCATCCTGATGAGAGATTCAGTTTTGCCTGAAGCTTTAAAAGAGAGTACATTGGGTGTATTTTCCTAGTTTCCTTTTGTAGATCTGGCAAAATCAGTGTGAAAATTGTCAGTCTTTACTCAGAGGTATCTTGAGTGCTCTGGATGAGACTGACAGCAATTGTTTTAGACCCCAGCCCAAGTCCATTTGCAGGTTTTGGGGAGGAACAGGCAGACAAGAGCGCACTGCTGTCTGGCAAAAACCTGACTGCTAATCAGTATCTTTCACACATAGTGGAGGTGCATATAAAGAAGCAAGATTAGAAACACTGCTACCTGAAGCCAGGAGCAAGTGTTTTTAGATAGTGCAAGTCTTACATTAGAAATCAAATCTATCTGAAGGAGAAAAAAAATAAAGAAATGAAAGCCTACAAGTCAAAAATTTCACCACTGTTGCCACACCTGTTGCTATGACCTTAGCTTTAAAATGTTAAAACCACAAAAAACTTGAGGACTGGACACCAGATGTTCTTCCCTAGGCTTTTAATGAGAAGACCTTGGTGCCACAGGAGAAAAGAGCAAACCTTGCCTCTGGAAAACATATAAGTGAAAAAAATATTAAAAAGAGTCCTTAAAACAACCCCTTAACCCTTTTTGATGTCAACTGTACATGAGTATTGATGCAGTCCCTGGGGTCTGTGATAACAGTAATACCATGTGACACTGCTTTTACTCCTGGCTTACAATGTCTTTACTTGTGTTAACTGAAACTTGTTAGCATAAATTTTAGTCCTGTGACATGTAACTGGTGAGGATGTGCTCCAACTTGGGACCAGCTATGCTAGATTTTTGGCTCACTCTAGTTTTGGACGCTCAAATATGATTATTTTAAAACCATCTGCAAACGAAGCTTTTTATGAGAGGGAGAGCTAGAATGAAAAAAGTAAAACACCCTAATTATGACTTAGGATACATATTCTGTAGGTTACATGTTTTTTATAGAGTTATCTTCTTCCCAAGAGCACACAACATCTTGCCATAATATCCTTTAGAAAACCAACATTTGTGTAAAATGACTAATAGAAAAAAAAAAAAAAGCAGCACATGACCTTGTTTTCAAATGCAGTTATGTATATCTTTTTTTGTTTCTCCAGATGCAGAACTAGGAAACCAGAGAATATGGCACAGCGTAATCAAATCTATCTAATCTTCATTGTTAATTTTGTGCTAGAAGAGGACAGCAACAAGGCCAGATTGCCTTGTGTTCAATAAAGGTGAAATGCACAGTCTGGGAGTTCTGCTCGGGTGGTTTTGAAGCCTTGCTCTGAAGCATGGGCAGGCTATTCTGAGGACACTGTGAATGCATAATAACTGGGGGGAAAAAAAAAAAAAAAAGAAATAAGGGTGTGATTTTGATCATGGTCCTTGACAACATGCTGCTAAAAGGCATCTTAGAGTCGGAACTGATAAAAGTTGTCTCTCGTGTGAGTCATCTGCAGGAAGACAATCCCTGGTGAGCCATAGGGGTCAAGGATTAACATCTAGCGTGTTCTTTCTTTTGTTAGAGAAAATAGCTGACATTTTGTCCTCTGATTGCCAGGGAAAGAGATGAGAATGTCACCATTTGTCTGGATGACTCAATCCCAATTTTAGAACATAATATTTGTCACTGTTTTAGCTACTTTTCCACTTTCACTAAAATGAAGTGTGTTGAGATACTGTTGTCTCTATTAGAGTTTATGAAGTTGATGGATCTTTTGAAATGAGTGGAAGCCCAAGGTTGTGATATCAGTGCTATGTCTTACTGCCTTTTCAAAAAAACCACAACCTGTCATCAATTTTTCACAAGGATTTTAGTGGTGTGAGAGTCAATAGATATCTGTCTCTTCCAATTTTAGAAGCACTGATGCCTAACCCTCTTAAAATAAATTATTCTGTGCTGTTGCAAATATGTAATGCTCTCAGCTGAGATGTGTACCTCCAAAGACAAACAGCTATTATTGTCTTTACCTAATCAGGGTTGTTGTGTAGACAGAGACACACAGTTATAAAAACTGAGTAGGCTCTTGTTAATGCTGTTTTCACATTCCCTCAGAATATATCCCTTCAAAATCACTGAGCTTGTCACTAGCTGCCAATATTCATCAAGAAAAGCCTCTCATTGAGTTCACCACAAGTGTTTCTGAGCTGTGCTCACAGAATTGGCTTTGAGCTCCCCAGTCTCCAGCTGGGAGTTTCCATCTTGTTACAACTGCCATTGCTTTCCTGTTGCTTCAAAGCTTCTGCTGGTCACCTGGAGGGAGTGAGGAGGAGTGCTTTGATGCATAGTTTGCTTCTGCTGATGAAAGAGGGGAAGGCGATTTGATTTCCTATGACCCTCTCTCCTAGTACCTTCTAATTTGTTCTTATGGATCCGAAGTTTGATGAGGTTTGTCTTGGTGCCTAGGTTGATAAATGTGGGACAGGGATGCTGTGGACCATTGTAAGCTGGAACTCTCTTGTTCCTGAAATGACAAAAAGTTGGTCTTATCTTCTTAATGTCTCTCTTTGAACAGCATGAAAATATATTATTGCTTTATACTTGCTATTCTAATACTTTCATTCACCACCTGTGGAATAGGAGGTAATCTGTGAGTCCAAGCTATGCTGGCTTTTACTGCCATCTGGGAACACGAAGGATGGATCTCTGAAAACAATGTGGGGTTTTTTTCTTCTTGACACTGGTTTTCAAGTTTTAGGTAGCTTGCTAACAACATAGAAACTTCAAGAAAGTTAGGATGGAAATAGTTTGTGTGCAGAAAAGTGTAATTTACATCAGTTGTGTTATTGAGGTAGCAATCTACTTTGTTGATGCTTCAGGCTCCAATTGTGTTTGAGGGTGGCTGGAGCCAGTAATTGAGGATGGAGAGTTTCATCCATGGCAAGCCAGATCTGCAGCATGGGACTCATTTTTGGTGAGCAGGGGGAAGATATGGAAGAACAACCCTGAAATGGCCCTGCACTCCTCTACTAGCCTTCTTCACTGCCTGTGCAACAGGGACAAGTGCTTATTCCATTTCACAGTAGCAGGGTATGAAGAGTGCAGTCACTCCCTGACCACATATGAAAGGGAAAGAATCCTTAAAATTTATATGTATTACTGAGTGTGGCCTGCAATTAATTGTATGCACGTAAACACCAAGAATGACCCATTATGGATATTTCTAACCAATATCAAGTAATAAGTGAAACAGAATATTTGATTGCATTGTGTGCAGAAAAATTATGAATAGGATTAGTGAAAATTTATCAAATACATAATCTGTTTAACCAAAGCCCTGGAAAAAATAGAACTAGATTTTAAGAGTTTTTACAATGCAAAAAGTTATAAAATCTGTTTATTTGTTTGTTTGTTTGTTTTTCATATGTTACAACTAAAATAGCTTTACTGGTTTATGAGTTTTCAACCTGCAGTCCCAGCCCTTGGCTCTGGCTGTGCAGAGCTAAGGTCACTCTTTTTTGCTTCATGTTGAAACAGAACACATGTGGGAGAAAGGGAAGGATTGTGATGGTTTTTGTTCTTGCAAAGGAGAGACAGCATCTGCCGAGAGTAGAGAAATATTAACAAAGATTAAATTATCTGTACCACTCCTACTGCTATATTCTTTCCTTCACTCAATTCAACAATTTTAAAATTAATTTTAAAATAGCATCTTCTCTGTGAAATCAGCCATGGATACTTTTTTGATTAGAACAGACCATTATCATCATCTAGTCTGACCTCCTGGATACCACAAGCCATGAAATTTCACCTATGGATTCTACTGCATAATAATCTGTCAGAGAAGATCAATCTTGGGTAGAGTTTATTTCTGTATTGACTGGCAAATCTGTCCTGCTCCAATACAGAAATTTCAAAGGACAGTAACCCTGGCCTGCCACTTAAATCAACACTGATAAAATTAGATCAGTCTGTCCAAAGCAATTATTTTCTTTCATTCTGAAGTACAGGATGACATTTTGCTTTTATTCATTAACAGGCTGAAACAAACACCAGTCACATCCTTGTTTCAGTGCACCATGCTGCTCGGGGAGCTTGGAGACTGAATTCACCTGATATCACTGCCCACCAGTGAAGCTGCACAGAGTCATTTCCTCTAACATGCACAATGCTGACAAATGAACCAAAGGTTAAAATCAAGGGCCAGTCTCTGCACAGACATTGATAAGAGGTGTGGAGGTCACTTTTCCCCAGCATAAACTACACCCTGCCAGCTCTGAGAAATTAGTTGCATAAAGACATAGGATGTTCAATATATCGGGTAGAAACTTTATTCCTCTCTTCTTTTGGGAACTTGATTCCTGCTGTTGTTTGCTTTTGTATGGGTTTATCACTCTGCTTCAAAATAGCGAGCAAAGTAGCTCATGACCCATTGCAAATGTGCAAGAAGATCACTTGAAGGCAAGGAGATATTCAACAGAATATTGAATATTCCATTTTATGCACCCCATGGGTGTCTGCCAGACTTAAGGTGACTCCTGCTCACTTATAATCCGAAAGGATGACTTTGGTGCTCCAAGAACATTCACTGTTTACTTCATCCTTGCTCAATAATCAAAAAGTAGCACTTAAGAAATACATTTAGAGTTCCTGAATCAGCAGAACGTATAGATTTTAACTCTAATCAAAGAAAATGGATCTTGATGCAGTGAGATGACAAAGTAGCTCTTCACAGTTCTTCCCTTGAGCAATTTTCTTGAATGCAGCTACCTCACTGTGAGATGATATAATGGAGGTTTGTCCATATCCATCTGGCTAGTATTTGCCTTTCTGATATCTTGTCTGTCTTCTGGATTTGGGGGATCTTTCAACCCCTTTGGAGTCACTAAAAGACAGGGCACAGTTTCATGGTAAATATTTTAAGCCTGTAGCAGGATGGGGTCTATGAATATTTGATAACCATGTACCCTAATTGGTGGCTCTTCTGGGCACTTCAATAAGATGCTCATCCCTCTGTTGGCTTCCCTAAGGAATAGTTGTCCTGTACGTTTTCCTACTTACTTTATGCTGTTCCATAGTCTGTGATTGCTGACTGTTAAAGATATTCAGATTTCTTAAACTTTAAGAAGGACTGTGTGCTCATCCAGCTGCCTCAGACAGCTCTGGAGGTGGCCCACCCCACCAGCCAGTGCCACTGAGGGAGTGCAGCCAAGTCTTTCGATCAACTTGCTTCATGCAGACTTGATTTCCAATCAGAGAAAGGATTGTCTAGAAACCTTTTTTTAAAAAGGAGGCTTTAGTGCTGTGTCTTAACAAAGTATTACAGACTCTCTAGGCAGTTAGGCTGCAATGGGGGTCTCACTTGTTTCTCAAGTCAGTGCCCTGTTAACCCTTGTTTTGCTGATACAGACTGCTTACTTTGCCCACAACATGCTCAGGCTTGGGGTCAGAAATATAACAACTTCCAGGGACTGACAGAGGTTTTTTACTTTCGTCAGTGATGAGGGCACTATTTACTTTCTTAGAACACCCTACACCTAATCAATTCTCTGCTCTTCACAACTCCTCTGGCACCAACTTTGTCTCTCTGATTTTCTGCCTGCAACATACAGCTTAATCTCCTCAAAAGATGCGAGCGCCTGAAGTTCTTTAGTTTTTCTAAAGCCTTTGGATTTAATATAAGGTACCAGCTTGAAATTTAATGGCCGATGAAGCTTGACTAGAGGATCTAATGATTCCTTCCGGCTTTAAACACAGAAACTCTTGGATCCTCCGTTTGCCTCATATGAAATACAATCTAGAATAAAAATAATCTCATCATTCAACACATGTTTTGTTCATCAGTGAAAATTATTTCACTGCAACAAAACCCTAGAAAAAGGAATTTTACTGGTGTGCCTGTGATTTGTTGGTGTTCCTTAACCCAAAGCCTCATCTTGTATGAAGGTTTAGAACCATTTCTCTGTGCTGGATCTGGACTTCAGCTCTGTATTATCAGTGATATGTGGAATATCCTTATCAATAAAAAAAAAAAAAAGTGTAGAGCTCATTTGCTTAAGAGAAAAACAAAACAAGGTATCAGGTGCAATTTCCCTGCCAAAAAAAAGAGTTCAAAGATTGCATTATGTGAAAGTTTTGGGAAGAAATGTGAGGATCAAATGAAACCTTCTAAATAGTGACAACAACAATAAAAATGTTGTTTTAAAATTTATTAGAAAGGATGGCTGAACTAGGAGTCAGAAAATCTGGGCTCAGGATAGTATATCAGGCAGGGGAGCCTGAAATGAGATATCAGTAGAGTTTGGGCATTTAGATCCAAGTTTGTGACCAAGTTTGCCTAAAGCTGTCCCCAGTGCAGCAGCAGTTCTGCAGCGGGGACACTGGGCTGCTGCCATGGCTTCTGTCTAAACCTCTGTGTGAAAGGAGAGTGGGGCTGGGGACCTGGGAGTCCCCTGAGGGTGCAGCACATGGTGGGGCTGAAAACATGTGCTTGAATGAGACCAACTCCTGTAGGAAACACAGCTGGTGGCTTGTTTCCATCCCTGCCCATCATGCAGCTCAGCCCGTGACGGGAGCACTCAGCCAGGAATGCCTTCTCCTCCTGGGACTCTTCCTTTTCCAGCCAGCAATAGGATGCCTTAAGGACTGCAAAAGATCTTAAACCCAAATTAGAGCCAAGAGTCCAGAAGATGTCTGCTCCACCACAAGCAGCATGCTGTCTGTGCTCAGATACAGTGGGAAGCAGAGGCCCCTGCAGTGAGCACTTGCAGAGGGATGGGCACTCAACATGGGCATCTCCCCACAAGCCCATTTTGAGAGGGTTTTATAGAGAAAAACTATTAGATTATTGAGAAAAATGACTGAAGCCCAGCCTATTTGCTGATATTTTTGACTCACTCTTGAGGACACAGGCTGAGTGGGGATTATTTTTTTACCCCCAGAATGAAACCAGCAGGAATTAACAAGCAGTGCCCTTTCAGGTGCTAACCATTCTTTCCCTCTGCTTTGACAAACAGCTGTATGAGTCACAGATACGTGCAATCAATTCTGTGTCCTCTCAAGGTGAGTTCTTACGTGAATTTTGGTCCCCAAATGCCTGACACAGTTATTTTTTGAGAAGGACTTAGAACTGCTTCTTGAAAGTCTCCAGTGTAGTCTCCATCTGTGACTGAGTTCATTAAACAAGTTATTGAGCTTGCTTACCAATGACATGAAGAAATTCATACTGTGATGAATTTGCATGATTTAGTTTTGACTGACAAACTTTTGGGTCACTTTTATAACCAGTTTTGCTATCTGTGACAAAACACAAGAAGTTGATCTTTTATTCTTTTTACATTTTTTTATATGGTTAGTTACTATGTATGAAGTTATTGGTGTTACTTATCACCCAAAATGCCGGAAGATTTAATTTTTAGGAGGACATACATGCATATGCACATACATAATTACTGCCCTTGTTCTTCTGGCACATCTATGGCCAGTAATAAATAGTAATAGTAACTAATAGTAATAGTGTAGGAATAAAAGTCTCCTTACCTGGAAGATGCTGAATAACATAATCTGTTGTATTACCTACAGTCTTTCTTGTCTCTGAATTGACATGAATGACTCAAATAAAGTTACAGCCATGTGAAAAGTAAAGATATCCCCATTATTTTTCCTTGTCTCTTTTGTAACGGACATAACTTGCCACACAACAGTTTACAGCTTTCCAGCATCTGTTGCTGGTGTTTGTATTTATTAATTCATTAGGACACTGAATTAAATTGCATGTTTAACTATGTGGTACTTATTCTGACTTTGCACAAATTTTCTCTATCCTTTGAAAGAACTTCTCTTCCCTCTGCCTTCCTCCATTTGGGAAAGAGCAGAAAATCAGCCTGGAGGGAAAATAAAGAATTCTTATCCTTTTGTTTTCTTATGTTTGGGTTTGTGTCTCACTTCTTGCTAGAGGTTATATTTTGCCTGCTATCAACTTCATGATGATATGAAACTTGACAAAGAACATTTGTTCTGTAGCCGTACATATTACTTCATGGGTTAAATAGCATCCTGCTCATTTGCTTACTGAGCCATGACATTCAGAGAATGGTATTTTTCCTTTTTGTGGTGTGTTCTTACATTTTATCAACTATGATGATTAAAAAATATATATGTTTATATATATTTTTTAAATACCATGGAAATGCTCAGCTTATATTGGAAAGAGTTTGGAAAGAAGTATGTGACATTTGGATATTCTTGGGTCATAGCACTGATGCAGTTTGGCTTAAACACCAAGTGACTTCCACAGACCTTCTTGTGCACTGTGAGCCTGGACCTTTAATTTCCAAGCTTCAATCAGTTAAAACACACAATATACATGGTTTTCTGATTTGACTGAAAATTAAGTCTCTGTCATATCAGCTGGCATGTCAGTTTGCTAGATCTGATGGAAAGCTGGAAATGAGGAGGAGAGCCCCAGCATGGGAATATGGTGACCACCTCTTTCCCCTGCAGCCCACTGTGCATGCCAGAGCTGAGCTGTTCAGCATGTCAGGAACAAGAGAAATGCACATTTGAGTAAGTCCTCATCTTCCTCTTGAAAACCTGGCAGTCTGACAGGATGAAAATGGGTTGATATTGATATCTCACTTGTTGTATCAGGAGTTGCTGGAAAACCACCTTAGGGTGGCATAACTCAGTGCTTCTACCAAATAATTTGTGTCACTTGGTCCTTTCCCAATCACCTTTCCTTCGGAGCTAGCAAATCATTTGTGCCATCATTCAGTGAACTACCTATGGGACTGAACTGGCTGAAGAATAACTCAAGAAGTGGTTTGCTCCCAGCCAAGGTTAATTTTCTGAGCCAGAACACAGTGTGGCTGCAAGTTGCTGCAAGGATTGGATAGTCTGGGCATGAGACCGAGCTGCTGGGAGTGGGAAGTGAGCAGGATGCCAGGATGGGATATTCCAGGATGTCCTCACTGAACAATTTCAAAAAAACAAGGACATTGAAGCAAGTTCATGTGGCAAGAGAAATTTGGAGAATTTGTCCACAGAAAAGCATCCATCCAAAAGAGGGTCTGTAAAACTATAGGAAGGAATTCTTACTGGAGTGAGAGAAATTCAAGGGTGTTGGCAGTTTTTAGGCTTTGCACACCTATGTACTTAAATTTCAACCAGGTCACGAGGCTTGCTCAGAGCACAGGAAGTTAAGAACACGCATGAAAGCCTGTGTAGGGTAGATGAACAATTTTCTGAACTGGTTTTGCTTAACTCTATTTCAATCGTAATTTAAAAAGAATTAAAAAATATAAAGTAGAGAAAAAGGTAAAAGCTATACATATAAAATGAACAACAAACAACCCCCTGCCTCCAAAAAAATAAGGCCCAAACCAATATCCATATTGTCTCAGACAATATAAAAACATTTTAGAGGCAATTGACACAATGGCACAATTTTTTTTTTTTTAATTTATTTTTTTTAAGCTCAAATGAGCTAAAAACTTTCAGGATGTCTTCCTGCAGATTAGTTGAATATACTTCACAAAAGACACTTATAATTATTTATGACCTTTCATCATGCAAGTACATGTTGAAAAGTATTTCTGCCATTTCTACCTGTTAAGAGGCGGTTAGAGACCAGGGAACTACCTCTACAAGTAGGACTCAGATTTTTCAACTCACTGCATGAACAAATGCTGCCTACAATTAGTATTTCAGTACAAAATGAGTAAATCCACTTTATCCAGTTCTACTTCAATTCTTTTAAAAATCTGTCCCTCAGCTTTAGTCCACTCAGGTCAGTTTTTCTCATCTCTTTAAAAATTCTGTGTTCCACAATTTATGATATGGAGATTCTTTTTATAAAAAAGTAATTATGACAGTTTTCCAAATGATCACAGTACCACTGTGCCTTCAATTCCCAAGGGCCCTCAAAGAATTTCTTTTAATTCAGAAAAAGATTACAAATGTGGCATAACCTTCCTGACTGAAATTGTGTATATAGATTTGTCAGGGGAAACACAGTCCTTCAGTGGCTCCATCTCTGAGCCTCGAAGGTGAAAGGTTTTGGCAGATGAGAAAAATTGTTCATTTTGGTCATTTTGGTCACACCAAGCAAAACTGTTCCAGCTACACAGCTAGTATAAACTGGCTCAGCAGTCATAGGCATGATGCTGATTCTTGCCAGCTAAGGAGACTATTATATTCATTTTGCTTATCTGTAAAGCCCTTTTCTGAAATAGCATGTGCTGATTGTCTCTCCAAGGTAAGAAACATGCCAGGAGCAGTGAATTAGCCATGTGTAGTGCATTTGAGGTCACACCTGGGTTTGCTGCCTCTTGGTAAGTTATTAAGCTTTTATTGAAGCATATTTTCTATGAGCATCAATATTATCTGCATGCTTTGTACCTAATGTGTTTCACTTCTCTAGCACGTTTCAGTTAGGGGTTTTAAAATAGGCTACAAATGCTAATGAACTGAGCTTTGCAGTGCTCCAGAGAGGAAGGTAAGCAGCATCACATTACAGGTCTGTACACTGAGGAATGGAGTGGTTTCTGAAGACAACACAATAAAATTCAGATGATGGTTCCTGACATTCTGCTGGTACCTTGAGTCCCTTTCCCCCCAGCAGTGGTGTAGGAAAGGAAGGATGGTGGCACACAGCTGCTGGTTGCATCCCCAGGAGCATCAGGGCCCTGGATGTGCTAAGGATTGGACACCACCTGCCCCAGGGCCCTGTTACCCCTGGGCAGAATTGGCCCCCCGGCTTCACACCCCTGCCAGTGCTCACGCTCTCACTTTCTTACCAAGATCTGCCACATCAAGCACTGTGATCCCTCATATACAGTCCCAAACATGCTCTTGCCAGGGTCCTCAGCACAGTGCATCCTTCCAGTTTTCTGTCTTGGCTTCAACCCTCCCTGCCCTGACCCTGCTGTGCTCCTTCTAACACCTGCACTTGGGGTTTCTCTCACACCTTGGCATGCATCCTTGCACTCTAAATATTTGTAGCTATAATACAAAATTAAAGTCAATCACTCCAAAGTGGGAGATCTTTTCAAGACTCTTTTTTGAGATATCTTAATTGAGAGAACAGCTCTGCTGACACTGCCATGCTAGCATACCTTAAGCATGAGGATCCTGGTGTTGGTGGAAATCTCCGCCCTTCATCCCATGCTCTGCCCATGGGAATCCATTAGGAGTCAAGCAGTGTGGAACACAAGGGAACAGAGCTCTGTCACTGAAGAGTAGAGGGACCATGCTGTGGGCCACTGACATGGCACCTGCCATGTCTGCGCCATGGTACTGGGACTGCTTCTGGTGCTGGTGTAGCTGCCACTCAGCCAACAGTTTTGAGAGGAAACCATGCGGCCATCAATCACTATACGTGTAAGTGGGTCCTAGGAGGCCACAGTCTCCTCTCCTCTAGGGATGCTTGCTGCTGTGCATGGGATCCTGGTGTAATGTAAATTGGATTAGCCATCAACTGCATAGGGATGAGAGTTTTGACCTAGCCCAGTGCCAAGGCCCAATACAGATGGAAAAAAACCAGCAGCCATCCCTGTAGCATGAAAACAGTGAAGAAAGTTCTGTTAGGAGACTTAGTGGTGTTTTCTTACACAAACACACTTTTACATCCCCTGACACTAATTTTTCTGCCCTGACATTGTGCTTAGCTGGTATTTAACTTTAAAAGTTCTTTTGTTCTGTGTGCTGGGTACTTCTTCTACCTGTCCATCCCCCACTTAACTATGTTCCAAGGTCTACATGTTGTCAGGAGACGTCAGACCTGCAAGCTGAAATGTCAGGCCCATTGGGAGAAATTCCTCTTAATAAAACCGAAGTTGCTTTGTAGGATCTTCAAATCATTTAAAAATAGTCTTTTTCTCTCTCTCACACATGCACATTTAGATGTATGCACAAATTCTTCACTGGATTCCTAAGAACTGCTTTTTCTAAAGTGATTAAACGTTCCATGTCAGTGTCTAGTGGCTCATCTATTGAAATAATTTTTATGGATAAACTGTTTGTACAAGTCCGTGTGGTAGGGAAGGAGAAAGTATTGTTTGGATTCTCAAGCCCAAATTTTGGTACTGTGGCATAGGACGGTGGGTAATTGAGGTCTTGCCTGACTCATTTTCCCAGTGTAGCCTCACCCAGGGCTAGTTTTGCAGCTTCTTGCACTACTTAGAGACAAAACAAACCTTTTTTTTTTTTTTTTTTTTTTTCCTAAAGCCTCTTGCCCTCATCTGTTTCCTGCAGTTCTACTTAATCAATTTGTATGCCCAACAACTCTTCTCTCTTTCTTGCAGTTTCCTCTCTTAAAGGGAGACCAATTACATAATTTCAGTTTGCATTCCCTTACTTTAGCTAAAGAGAAACAAGACACAACTATGTCTCCTGTAAGATACTCTGATAACTGCCATATTATATGACAACTGTGCAGAGAGAGGAGTTCAGAAGTTTAGTAGTGTGGTACCCAGGGTGCAGTTCCTTACAAGCTTCCAAGGTTACTCATGAAAACTTTGCCAGTTCGTGACAACTTTCCTCTCACCCCAGGACTGAAGAATTGTTACACTAAAAGGGACAGCAGAGATCAACACGGGCTGTACAACCAATTTTTTAGCAGACTAAATATTTCAATAACCTGTTACATACAATGAGCACTGGCAGATGTGTAAGAAGCTGAGTTAATCCAATGGAAAAAAAAAAAAAATTAAGAAAACAACAGCCATATTAGGATTGTGAAAAAGAAAATGGAGATAATAAAGTTGAAACAGTTATCATAAATAGTACATTGGAAATGAAGCCTATTAAAACAAAAAATTAGACAGAGGTAGAGCTTTTTTAAAAGTATCTCTGTGGAACAAAATGGCACTTTCCATGGGTTGTAATTGCCCAACAATGTTTCACAATATACAATATGCTAGCTATTCTGTGCCTCTTGTTCTTTGTTTGCACACATCCACGGTGATTTGAACTGGCAGAATTTAAAGAAAGTGCTTTATGCCATTAACTGATTTTTCAGAAGCCTAAGTGCCTGCACCAGAACAATGCAAGAGAAATCAAATTAGTTCTTCATACAGCTTGTGAAAAAATGGGAAGTATCTAAAGAATGACAAGTGCTGATATGTGCTGATATTAAAGTTCAGGGAGTCTCTGAGCTGTTTCCCCATCTATCAATGAAAGCACATCTTTCTCTTGTGGCCCGCTTCAGATTTTGAACATGCATAGAATGAAACCTAAACTATAGTGAATATTGAATCCTTTATGTTTTCATCGTCTGTGTAAGAATTCTTCTACAGATTATTCATATCTATAGCGTTATATAGAAAGAAGTTAGTGTTCTGTCCTTGATGTGTTGAGACGTAGCTGTGGGCCCCTCCTCAACAATAGTATAGCAGGCACAAAATGTTTCATTACCAGTCAGTCTTGGGGATTCTATCCCTTTTTATAAAATAAAACAAAACATGTAGAGACTCGAGTGGTTTGGTGGAGACTTCCCAATCCTGAAAGCAGCAAGGCTGTCACATCTGTCTGTTTAACTATGGCATAGCACTCTTAATAAAAGCTTAGAATTGCAGTGAATTCTTGTTGTTAACCTCTAGAAGTCTTGCTTTCTTAGAGTTGCTTGTGAGGGGAATAAGTATTAAATATTTAATAATGCCAGAAGTTGCAGCTCCCAGTTCCATACTCCCAGCTCATGGGAGTGCAACAGATCTCAACTCTAACCTTCATCAAAAGCCATTGCAACAGCTTTTAGAGTTATGTATTGTATTAGTTCTCTGTCTTTGTTTCCCCTCTGGTGAGAGACCCTCTTTACAAAGTCAATGAAAAGCTGATATATTCAGTGGTGGGATACTTAGTAGCCTTGGAGAGGACGGTGAAAACTCCATGCCCAAACCAATGCATGATTCTCTCCTGTAGATTTCAGACAGGAGGGATTATCCAGTTCTGTCACTCACAACTGTAAATCACCATGGAGAAGGTAGCTGCTTAGTCCAGACAAGTCCACAGAGTATCAAGTCCATGCTCACTCCCAGACAGTGTAATCCAGACAGTACTTTTTGCACTTTACAATAAAGTTCAGCTATAAAAAGCTTCTGCAACACATAGGAAAAAAGCAGGACAGTTCAAGAGTGTGTTGGCAATGTCCCAGGTACCTTCAATAGAAATGTTTTAGGTTGAAATGCTCAAAATTATTCTAAAAAATTGATGGCACTTCTCACTGAAGAAAAGGCTGATGTTTTCCTACCATTGTCACCAGTACATGCCAGTAGGAGATACAATTACGTACACCATCCACTTAGGATTTTAATCTATTGCTACCTTAAAAGGAGTTCATGAGGCAGCTTCTGACAAGTGATTTGCTCTGAATATTTTTTTTTCCCTTTGAGGAAATACATAACATCCATTTTATTTGTGATGATATAGGTTGCATCTTCAGTTCTGCTGGTCTGACAGATTAATAGATTTCTCTTCCTTTTACAACATCCCTTTACTTGTTTGTGAACTTGGGTTTTCTCTTTCATCTTTTCTTCAGACTGAATATATCTAGGTCTCTGCAACTTCCCCATAAGCATTCACTGTTTGAAACTTTCATCATTTCTCTTGCCTACCCTGATTTAATTTTACCTGGTTGCTGATGTGTGGGTGTTCAAGCTTTCCACGATAACACTTGCCACATGCTGAACACTTGGTTAATGGAAATATTTGGGGAAAATAATGAGAGGTAAATAACAAATTGGAAGATAAGGAAGAATTTGGAAGTTAAGTAAGAGAGAAATGAGTTGAGGAGGGACTAAGTAGGAAAAAAACCAACAACAACAAAACCAGATGAAATAATTTATTTTGCTGTTTAGGCATTTATTTTGTTATAGATTAACAGCTTACATGGACAAGAAGCATAAGGGCCTTTCTTGGGGTGAGTGTCTGAGGACATTGAGAAATACCAGTAAATACACTATAAGGAAGCTGGTACCAGAGCACTTTAGCTCAACTGAAGCATCTACCAGCCCTGCCAACCTGGGCGCTGCACTGCGCTGCAGCATGGTGGTGTCTCATGGCAGAGTGGGCCCCAGGAAGCATTGTGACAGAAAGGCTGTTTCTACAGCAAGTCACAGGGATTTGCCCAGTGCCCCCAGCTTACCAGAGACCTTGGCAAAGGAGGATACAGGCACAATCTAGGTCTTTCTTCTCTTACAAAGTCTTTCTCCAAAACATTTATTCAAATTTATTATATGAGGTTCCTTTTTTTTTTGTCAGGTACAATTTACACAGCTCTTTCTGCATGGCATATACTTTATGTCAGTAACTCAGGCTTATTACAAACATATCCTGCTGAGATTATCTGGCACAACTCTTTGAACTTCAGACCTACACATTATATTGTTCATTAACAGATAAAAAATTTTAAGAACTTTTTACAACCCTTTCAAACTATTAAAAAGTTATAGCAATAGCTTGTTGGAGAGAACATGGGAGTTATCTAATAGCAATTTTTTATCTACTATTTCTGCCAACCAACTGCAATATTTAAAAGCCACCAGTCTGTTGCTGGGTTAATCCTGCCCCTCCAGATCCTCTGCTCCATGCTCTCTACCCAGCCCCTCCACCTCTCTTGCCTCTTAGCTCAGAGTCTTTGGTAAAGACTTCACAGATAATTTGTATATTGAAAGTCACAGCTGCAAACACCTTCTGAGCCTGATATCTGATCAGTGCGGAAGCCAGGAGCTACTCACACCCCCTAATGTCAACATTTTTTTGTGCTGTGAGTTTCTTTAAACTTCCTGGATGAGCACGCGAAGAAAGAGGTATTGCTAACTAAGCAGGACTGAAGTGACGTTGGTCTTCAAAGCTTTGCTGCTACCTGTCATTAGTTACGTTAATTGAAAAGGAGAATAAAAGGAGATCTTTTGACTGTTTTGAATACCTTGATAGACAGTCAAAACTTTTCCTGAAATATTAAAAAGGAATTATGTGAGATTCCTCTCCAAAAAGGAAGTTAAGCAAACAGATCCAGTCCACCCTGGAATAAGGCAAGAGCCCCTCCATCCATAAAGATTCAAAAATCTTCATGAAAGTATGAACCTATTTAAAATATGAATTACTAATTAGGAAAAATAATTACTTAATGTGAGCTCTCTTCACAATATATTTTCTTGATAGTTATTAAAGTGAAAGTCCAAGAAATGCTACAAAGTGCTGCAAATGCCATACAAAGGCCCTTGGAGTGGGGGAAGACTGAGGAACCAAACCCCTTATTGTCCTAGTGTTACTGAATGCACTCTGCAGAATCAAATGCAAACTTTTGTTATGGTTATTACAGGTGTTGCATTGTTTCCTTAAGTGTGCTCATTACAAAAAGAAGCACAGACTACTCTGGTAGGTCTTTATCCTGAAGAGACTGCAGGAGTGAAAGAGAAGGGAGTCCAAGCAAAAATCTCTATGCAGGCACAATGTTTGTAAGTCTGAGGTGTGGTTTTGTTTGTTTGTTTTAAAACCCCCTCTTCTTTTTTTCCCTCCTGTTAATACTTGTTTAACCTGTCCATACTTTTAAATGCAAATTCATATTTGGACCAAAGATCTATCTTCTATCCTCCATATAAAATTATGCTGCTCCACTACAGACACCAGAACTGAATGGTTAAATGTTAGATTAAAGTCAGCACAGAACCCAGACAAATTCAGTTTCAGGAAAGGTACTGTAAGTTTAGCCCAGAAAGTCCAAGGAGCCTCACAGTTTTGTCACAACAATAGGACAGAAAACGTGGCAGAAATGTTACTCTTCTTTATTGTCTGGGGCTCTCTATTTGAATTTAGAAAACTTCATTATGAAAATATGTATTTATAATCAAGGCTTGTGTGAAAAAATAAAAATCCATTAACGTATTTTAATAATATGCCACCAATAATAGTATGACAGTTATTTTCCCTTTTACAAAAGGACTGATGAGACAATAATGCACTACTGATCAACAATTAGAACGATAGCTGTCTGCAGAGCAGTTTTGACACATTATACTAACAAACAATGATTGAGAAATGGACTTCCAATGCCAGCTGTAATTTTTGGAACATAAGTGGTAACTATGTCTATTGAGTACACATGCTTCTCAAGAAACCTTTGCTTTGAAATCACATAAAATCAGAACAATGGAAAATTGTAAAACTGAGCAGGTGCTCAGTGCAGAAAAAGCAGCCTGTAGTACATGAAAAGAGATTAAATCCTCTGGGAAAGCTTATCTAAAGTGCAAGTTTGCACTCTCTGCAAAGTCCACCCACACTGAGGCAACATTATCTTCTTACAAGGAAACACTTTACAGTCTGGAGACAGAAAGAGTGAGGGCTGTGATGTGTAAAGCACTGACTTGAATAGAGCTGTGACTGAGGATACTTAAGACAGAAATCCAAAGTCCTTTATTTATCTCCCGTGAAAACAGAGTCAACTGGTTGTGTGCAGGTGATTAACAAGTGACATATATCAGCCTAGCAAAATCCTATTTATTTTCCCTTGTGCAGGGACTGAAAAGGAGTAAAGCTACCTAGAGGCAGGGCTGTACAGGGATTCAGGACTTTAAGTGAGGGTGATTTAAATGGACAAGCATTATGTCTGTACAGTCATGTACTTCTATGGAAATGTATGCAAAATAATAGTTTATATGGCATAAGAATACACATTTTCAATCATAATTCCTCAGGCTGTGATATCTCTGAGACAGAGGTCTTCTTCAAACTGTTGTTTTTCTACTTTTTTGCCAGCAGCCCATCTAATTGGTGTGCTATGTGTGGAATGAGGCCAACAATAAAAATTGATAATACACCTGAATAAGTAAAATTGCTGACAAGACTCACAATTCAGTTGCAGTTTTTGTGAGCTGCTTCAAGTAAAGAAACATCCTACTGAAATGACTCACGTGTTGAAACCTTGTCCCCAGCTAGAATGGGTATGGAGAGCCCTAAGCAACCTAAGAAGGGATTAAACAAGTCACTGGCCATAGTTTACCATCCTCAACCCAGAAGAACAAGCACTTGGGCAACAGAGTGAGTCCCTCAGCTTTTGCTCACCTGAGGGTGATACACATGCTGTGAACTCTCAGCCTGCTTTCACTGTAGCAGAGGGCATAAGGGGGGGCTCCTAGACACCATTTAAATCTAGCTGGAGACCTTCCTTTTTTCATTAGGCAGCAATAAATCATCAGTAGTGTCATTGATTCATTCACATCACGAATCCATATTTATGGGTTTGCATCAACATAGGATAATGTCAGTAAGAAACATCACCGACTCTAGGTCACTTAAGGTTTTGTATACCCTCATGGCTATTCAATTTTATATATTTTTAGTGGGATGGAGTTGGTCTTTGGGATTTTTTTCTGATAATAGTCCCAACCAATTCCACCTTATATATGATTTTACATAAAACTCTGAGCTAGGCTTGACATTTCTGTCTATGTCTCAGCTAGTAAAACAGAGGAGCTTAATGTATAACGAAGGAGGGTCTGAATCCTCCAGTTGGAGCTAGAAAATTATTCACTAAATCTTACTTTCTTGTGCATTTAAAGTCTAGGAGAGCGTCACATGAGGGAAGGGTAGTTTGAACTACAGTGGCTATCATTTGGAAGTTGTTTAAGATTAGGAATAATATAAAGTAATAATTCTGCCAGAGTTCCCTGCCAAAGATTTTGGCTTATCTCATTCTCATTACCCACCTGCAGCTCATGTAATATTTTCTTGGGTTTCTTCATATTCCAATTACTCCCTGCCAATATCCTGTATCTCCTGCCACCTCCTGGTTAGAGGAATGATACAAGTAATGGCAATAAAAAAACCTTACATAGAATAAATTCTCCCCTGTGAGCACTTGGAGTAACATCCAGTAAAAGCTGTGGTGGATGCCCCTTGAGGTGTGGTTTTTTTTTTAACAGTCTGGGAGAGATGGTTGCTCAGTTATCTAAATCCCAATTTTCCTCCTACCCTGCATAGTTCCAGAATATTCCTTCTTCAGAAAGTCTTGCTGAGCACTACCTTCCAAACCTTTCTGGCTACAGATTTTGCAATAATTAAAAAGCAGTGTACAGCATAGCTGATAGCCAAAACTGCAGGTGATGCTTCCAAAGCCCTCATTTACAGAGTCAGAGATGTGGATTTCCATAAGGACAGCTTTGCGAGTTCACCTTTTCCTTTTCTAATTAACCCCTGTCTGTATTATACTTTGCGTGGGGATTCATTACCTGTTTTACTGATAAGTTTGGATAAGCTTCTTACGTTGATTGGAAATAAAAGGTGGTGGTAGTCAAAGGAAGTTTCAAAGTGGCAATGTTTTTCTTTGTGAATCTCTGTTTTGCTTGAGCTTAGTAAATGCAGAAGCTATAAAAACTTCATTGCTCCTTCTAACACTTTATAAATTCCCCTACTACTGTGTTCTTTGCAAGAAATTATATTCATAGTATGAGTGCAAAACATACGGGACTTTAAAGGAGTATTTACCTTTAATATTTTCAGTTTCAGAATGATGCTGAGGTTACATTCCCACAGAATAATTATAGCATAATCTACATTGAAGGAACTCTTTGGAGGTCATCTCATCCAGCTCCTGCTCAAAGCAGGGCTAACTTCAATGTCAGAACATGTTGCACGGAGCCACTCCCAGTCAAGCTTGGAAATGGAGATACCAGACTCTCTGGGCAACCTGTTCCTGCATAGAACTGCCCTCACTGTGAATTTTTTTCTTTTCATCCAATTAAAACTTTCCTGCAACTTGTGATTGTCACCTCTTGTCTTTTCATTGTGCACTTCAAGGAAGAGTCTGACTCTCCATATCCTCCCCTTTTGGTAGCTGAAGATAGCAATTAAATATCCCTTAGCCTTCTCTAAGCTAAGCAAGCACTGCTGCCCCTGTCTTTCATCCTGTTAATATATCCAGTGCTCCAACCTTCAGTCCTCTTGATGGTCCTCACAACTTTATCACAAGTGATACAATGAATAAGTAATGCAATTTTTTTTTTTTTTAATCACTTAGATAGTGTGAAGAACTTCCTTATTCCAGTAAGATGAAAATAAAGATGCAGTTGTTTCTCTAGTGAATAATAATGAAACGGGGCACAGAAAAGTGAAGGCAGTAGGGAACAGAAGTGTCACTGTATCCCAGTAGCCTTCAAGTCCTGCTTCGCTGGGAAGCCATGACCCTGATACGGCAATGTAGATTCATTGCAGTTCGCTTTTTTGGAATAACCCCAAACATAGTTGAGGATGTGGAGCACTGACTGTAGCTGCTGCTTGGTGAGAGATCCTGCAACATCATGCCAGCAGGATGTGGTCCCTCAGGAAGGCAGTGTCCAGCCCCACAGGAGGCTGCAGGCTGGGCTGTTCTAAAACTAATGGAAATAGCTCACTGGAGTTAACCCAAGTCAGATCTGCAAAAGTTGCTTGCAGTTTCCAGAAACAGTGCCTTATTTAAAACACCGGGCCTGGTTCACTAATTGGTTGTAGAGGTTTAATAGAATGCTGAACCACATTTATTGTTTTCAAAGGCTTGGAAGCATTGGTAGAACTTCTCTCAATTCTTAAGCTTTGATACATCTCTTGTACATTTAAGATAAGAATCTGCATTTAAATTTAAGAAGGGAATAACACCTAATAATCATAACGAAGTGGGTAATAGCAAAATTTTCACTGTACTATTGTGGTATCAAAAGAATCATTTTCTGGATACATTGTACAGCAAGCAAAAGAAAACTTGTAACATTACCAATTTCCATTTTTGGCTTGAGATTAAGATAGCCTGATATTATTTGCCAGGTTTAGGTATGAATGCAAATGAAAAACATGACTTTGAGATACTAATTTTGGAATATATAATTTCTGGTTTCTTTTTTAAAATTAATTTTCTGTGTTTTTTTTAACTGCTTGTTATAATGTTCAAAATCCTGCCCCCCTTTCTTATCCAAATCCTTTTCTTTTTCCTCACTTTCTTTGTCCTTTTTATGTTCTCTCATCAAACTTGCAAATAGAAATGGGAGAAAGGAAGGAGAAAGAATATAAGGAACAATAAAAAAACCAGTACATCCACTTTAATTCTCTATACAGGTATAAAAATATTCCGCAAACATTTTCAATTTCTTTATCGGAAACATTTCAACCAGCTCTAGCAATTTAGTTGGAAATTGCCTAAGGTAATTCTGTCATCAACAGGAAGATAGATATCCTCATATCATTCATGTTTCTATAGGTATGATGTTTGGCAAATAAAAGAAAAATTGTGGCAGATGAAAGTGACATGTCCTTTCTCAATTCTTATTGTCATTTATTAGCTGGAACTGAACTGCTTTATTGTTTTTCTATTTTTTTTTCCCTGATCTTTCCCTCTTATTTCAAAGGAATAAAAACAATTGGGCTGAAAACCCTCTCACAATCTCATAAAATGCCTGTGGATTATATTGCACATTTTCTTCTTCATTCTGTGTGTTGTTCTAGCATATTTCATGTAGGAAAGCTTTGGGAAATGTAAGCTATGATTGCAGTCAATGCACTCTTGCTCTTGAGAGGCAGTGTATTTAAGCAAGACTCATACCATAATTCCTGAGACCTATTTCTAGTCCTGTCAATGTCTCATTTTATGACCTTGGGCAAAACTTCAGACTACTTATCTCTTGTATAAGAACAGGAATCTGAAATACTTTAGGGGCATTATGAAGCTTAATCAATATCTGTAGACTTTTCTGAGATTCTCATAGGAAACATGTTACTGTAACGGACAGTTTCTCCAGGTCTATATACCCTGTCAAAACTCTTGTGTAAGCCTTATCCTGAGGCAGGGAGTAGAGACCATAGGCTACAGATTTTGTTTAATTTGCTGTCCATTTTGTTCAATTTACTGTCCTCTGTTTGCTACCAGCTGCATGCATGAGTAGAGACAATCACTGCCCAGTTTGTCCTGTTCATGTTATTTTGTAAGCAAATAGAAACACTGAAGAAAGCATGGTCTGACAATGACCCTGAGGGCTCCACTGGGCTGCCCACTTTGCCAAAGCCAGGATTTGCTGGTTGGTTGCTGATCTGCTGTCAACAAAATATAGCGATTTGTCTTCTCTCTTACTGGTTTTGTATAAGACAGCAGTATGAGGTAATAAGAACTTCAAACTGGGGTGGCCTCACTATGGGCAGCAGCCCAGTGGGAGTGAAAGGTGTAAAGGAAAGAACCAGGAGAAAGGCATCCAGCTGAAGGATGTTTTATGCCATGAGTGCTTTATCAGCCATAACAAACCAGTCACTACCTAGGCAAGTGGAGTGGCCAAAGACGTGCATTAATCTGTCTTTCTCCTTTGCTAAACCTCTCAATGGCCTTATTTGCAATAGTTTCTAGTTTCTAGTTTCCATCACCAATGGAATTTTTTAAGCTTTTTGAAGATGACCTTCCATGGTTACTGGTGTTGAACATACATTAAAAAATATACTTGTTCATCTTTAATCTTCACATGACAATGCTTTTGTCATTTGAAAAAATAAATGCGTGTATTCGGGGCCACACACATGCAGATGTTTACAGCTGTCTTTATATTTCTCTGTTTCTTACAATTTACCAATATGCTAACATATTAGTAATTGTTTTTTTTTTTTTTTTTTTTTTTTACAGAAGAAAACAGATTCCATTTGTAGAAAGTTGTCAGTTAACAGTTTAGCTTAAAGGGCATTTTCTAGATGTGGAATGCTAATAATTAACCAGAATTAACTGGAAAGCCGATGATTTTCTTGAATTTTGTGTAGGTTTGCAGCATTTAGAGAAAACAGACAATTCCTAGCTCAGGGCTTTCAGAGCTTCCTTTAATTATGTCACTCAGACTAAACAACTTACTAAAATGTGCCTTGAAGTATATACAATATACATAGATTGATCAACAGGTATTCATCTTCTGGCAGAATTTTGTAGTTATATGATTAGATCCTATGCTAGATGCTAAATATAGATACTTTTCCTCATTTATTGCAAATGCTCCAAAATTGACACAATTAAACTAAATGCACAAGTGCTAAATCCCAGAATCTACTGCCACCTACACCTGGATTTCTTCAGAAAACAGTACTGAAGTATAGTTCACACCATGACAACCTTTGCCAGGAAAGGCAGCTGAGTTTTCAGTCCTCCTTACCAAAGTGTCTGCCTGCAAACATGAGTCGCACTGACAAGGATGATTGCTGAGCTTTTTACAGGGGGTCTTCCAGATCATACTTGTGCTGTTATATAGCCTGCTTCCTCTGAAATTCTTGTTTTGCATCTGCAGGCCACAAAAACTTCTCCCAGTCATTCACGCTGTCAGCCTCCATTCTTCTCCAGACACAGAAAGTTCACTTGTCCCTATTTTCTAACTGCATTTTCATTTAGGGTTGGTAAATTCTTTTCTTTTGGATTAACACTTCTGTTCTAGTCCTCCAGGCTGTCAATCATTTTGCGTATTGGGATTAACGTTATCTGACCTTCTTCAGCATCAGTCGTGTATTTGCCTCATCACTTGCCTTGTTGCCACCCGTCCCTTCAGTTGCTGACAGGATTAGTTGAACACAGCTCCTTCAACTAAGATAGTGTACAGATAAAAATCCTTCTTGGAAAAAGGAAGTGGAGAAAAAATCTCCTGAAACACTGATTTAAGTTACTCCTTACATGCAAAGACTATAATTTAAAACACGTTAAATAATAAAGTTTTAGTTCAGATAGCCAAGCTATGAATTCATCAAATCTGAAGTATGGCAGCCTGATGTTTGCATTTTCCTCTGCCATTTTTAAATGATACTGACAGATTATTTCAAATCTAAAATATTTTATTGCAATAATGTAAGGAGCTATGCGATACGCTCCCACGCTTGTTCATTGCTTTTATCAATCCTTCCTCCAGGCTGAGATGCAGGTCAAAGTGTGGATCTAAGTGTTCAAATAAATTACATCAATAGTCTAGCATACACAGCTTTTAACTGAATCGTGATCTCAACTTCTAGTCTGATGATTGCACACATCTTACTCCTTTCAGTAATTCAGGTGATATTTGATTAGGTTCATAATGCATGTCATGTAGATGCTTTATTATTTAACCAACAGACCTGAAGTGAGAAGAACTCAAATGGGAGGGATTTGGAAAGATGAAGAGATAAGACAAAAACATATAAATGGGGCATCTAGGGTTTTATCCAAGGAAAATATCAATTGCTGTGCACAAATTCTTTTATCTTAAAGATTACAAGGTAATTCAAACCTTTACTTCAGTTTTGCTCACAGCATAATAATTACTACTCCCTTCTTGAAATGAACAAGTACTTCCTTACCCTTCTTTCTGAGGGTCACATTGTAGTGACCTGTGTACATCACACGTTTTCTTCATCTCTGTATCCTCTGCAGAAGCACAGTGAGTGGAAAAAAAGACAAGAAAATCAGAAAGCAGGGAGACTTCTGGCAGAGGCATATGCAAATGAGCAAGAAGAAAGGCAATGAATGGGGAAAGAGAAGAAAGGAAGTAGATGAGAAGGGCCAATAGACTAACTGCCTAGACTTGTGGTACCTGGCAAGTTGCTAGCAAGATGACAGTATTGTCTTTTGTAAACAACATCTTTGATGTGGGATATGCAAAAGCTGGAACTACTGATCTAATACATCGCGAAAAAGATTGCTTTTTTTCTTAACCCACTATGGACATGTTTAACTTGCTGCCTGTAGCATAACAAAGCAGTTCATCTCACTGGCCCCCATGGCTGTCTTCTTTGAAGACTCTTCCCTCGTCATGTCTTTTCCTTTCACCTGAATTCTGTTCACATGATAGGGGAACTTGGAATGATGGGCACATGGCCATAGTCAAGTGCTGTCAAGTGAATTCCATAATAATGGAGAGGGTCTTGCTGTTACTAGTCACAGAAGGAGATGTGTAGTGGACTTCTGGAGATGATGCTGGGCATTTGCTTCAGAAGTGCATTCCTGGCCTGAAATGAAATACTAAACAACATAAAAACACTCACTGAATGCAGGTTTGTAGAAGAAAGAGACTGTTACAGGCCATGGACTTTACTGAGGGGCAAGGAGCAATGATGAGTCACTCAAATCAGTAAATCCTACAGACCACATTTTATTTTATATGTTGGGTAGTTATTCTGTTTTTTTCTTCTTTCCTTACATATGGCATGACATTCTAGTTTATCTCAGGAAGCCTAAGGGACTTATTTAACTACAAAAGCCCTTTTCTTTTATCTGAATCTAATTTATTAGTAGCTCTTTGCATGTTATTACAAGGAGTTCCACAACTTCATTAAGCATTCTATTTAAAACCCAAGTCAATAACTTCTTTGCATTGTCTCTCATTTCCAGTTTTTCAATTTCATGACACTTCACTTTGCTTCTATCTTATGAGACAGCTTTATCAGAATTTTCCAGATGAACTTCTCTATGTTGCTACTTATTTTGGATATTATATCCAGTATCTTCCATAAGGCAGTACTGAAGGGAAGTTTGAAGCTCTTGCTATTTAAACTACATTCCATATTGACTTGATTCTCAGTCAGGATATTTTTGAACGCTCCCACTGCATGGCCAGCTTTATTGTCCAAAAGTCTTTGCTCATAATTCTTACTGAGTCCTTCCTGAGGCTGGAATACAAGTACAAGGCGCAGCACAGGATGTATAAATGACCCTCTGAAATTACTCATTTACAGTCTCACTATTATTTATTACTGAGCTGATCTTTGCTTTCCTATGCCTGTGTGGAGGAAGAAGGAGTTCCTTAAACCATACTTGTTGCAGTAGAGAGGATTTACAGTAAAACCCATTGCCTGTGGACCACCAATGTTAGAACTTTCTAGCTAACAGACAATGGTAGGACAAATTTTGTTTGTTTAATGCCTCAACGTTTGGAGTCAAACTGACTTCAAAACCTTTTGACAGTCAATTACTACATGTTAAATTGCAATACGTGTATGTATTTCTACAGGTTTGGTGACTAGACATATGCTTGAAATGAAGAAGTATGTGGTGCCCTTTCCCTTTTGAAATATTAAGCCTTCTAAGTTTCGTTTTTCCTGTCATTTCAAAACCATTCAAAAGCATCCATGTAATGCAGCCATGAAGAATTACTCTCCTACCTTTTTTTTCTTTTTAGTTCAAAGACAGCTGGACTTTAACTTCCTTAGTTCTCTGGAAAGCTAGAGAAGAAATTACGTCCTACATATGAGATCAAACTGGGTGGGATACTATTTCTTGTGGAAAGCTTTAGTCCTACTGCAATTTTGATGGCTTTTCAGAAGTATTTGTAACCCTTCCTCTTCTTGACATTAAAATTAATCTAACCTTCTTGTCCACAGGTGCAGTGACAAACATCTGACTTTTAAATCAACAGACCTGTTACCTATTAACCCTGAAATCAGGGAGAGACCGTCACAGCAGTTGCAGCATCCCACCAACTGAGCCCATCAGAGGAAAAGGCCCTTGTCCTCAGATCATAGGCCAGAGATTTGCTGGTGAATACCCATGTGTTTGCCTGACATCTGAATCAAATTACACTCCTGTAAGAGGTGCCCAGAGAGAGACGTATCTTATTAATTATACATGCAAATTGGGATCCAGCGACATCTTATGAGGTTCTGTGTTGCAAGCCATGGTTTTCTGATGCTGTCGGCAGCTTTTCAGTTCAGCACAGCAGCAATCTAATTAAAATGGCCATCAAAGCAGAGATGAACTGCATTAAATGGTTTCCATTAATGTCATATTTAATTTAGTGGTTCAGTGTTGAAAATGGTCATTACTGTCCTTTGCTAGGTTTTGAACTTCTGGACAACAAGTTTTATAAATTATATTTACATCTCAAGAAATATAAATATTCTGTTTATCTATATGATAGCTCTTCTGTCTTCTCACTCCCCATTTGATATGTTGCAGCTGGGTTGCCAGATACTCCTTATTTGTTTCTTCAGAATACTCAGAATACTTCAGAATACTCTTCAGAAATAGGATGGAAGAAAACATAAACCTGTGTAAGAATAAAATATTTGACTAAATTTCATCCAAACCACAGTTGTATAATATCAGTGTATATGTTACCAACATATACTTTCCCTTACTGTAAAATAGCATCTTCCAAGGGACATTTAGAAACTTTTAACATTGCTGATTTTAGTATGATGAGAAATCACACTTCTTTGTGTGATAAACATGTGACAAAATTGGAAAAATGCCTTTTCTGCAGACTTTAATTGAAGTCACTATGAAAAATTCAAAATTCAGGAGAATGGAAGTATTTGGCATCTTTGGTGATCCAGGAAAGACATCAAATAATATATCAGAATTGCAGCCAAGGAGAAATTGATGACTTCAGATAGAATTCCCAGAAACATTCTTTAATTGCCCATGAAAATTACTTTTTTCTAGTCTAGTTCCCACCTAAGCAACAATATTAATTAAAATAACACCAGAAAGATTTAAATAAATTGGAGAAATTCCAATTTTGGAGAGGAACAAAAAATTATTATTTTATAGGAGACCTTAATAGAACCACACACCAAGAAGTTGGTTACTAGAAGGGAATAAGACTGTTTGAAGAGTATAAACACTGTATAACAGGAAGAACAAGTGAAATGCTCTTCTAAAATGAATAGGATAAAACTCAGAAAATACTCAGTTGAATGTTAGTATGTAATATTTTACAGTTTCAGGATATTAGAATGTGAGAATCTTTTGCTCCTGAAAAACTTACCCATAGCAAGACTCATCTCACTATTTAAAACATAATTGGGAAAAAAAAAAAACCACATTACTTTTTAAGACTACATATGTATCTCTGAAAGGGAGGGAGCCTTTAATTTCGAGCAAGGAATTTTTTTTGTCTTGAGTGGGATTATATGGAATTAGTAGTTCACTGAGACTGTTTACTAAGAGAAACATGGATGTACTTAACTGAAATGAATTAGTTCACTGTAATACCCTAGCACAGCAAGTCAGCCTTGTAATAAGCATAACCTGCCTTTCCAGAACATTGAGCTTAGATGTGAACAACCCTAGGACATTTTGGCTATATCTATACCAGTAATTGAAAAAATAAATTCCTGGAGTCTGTAATTCAATCAGCTGTACTAAAAAATTGTTACAGTGGTACCTGATATGTTTCAGGACCAAAGCTCAGGCATTGGCACTTCTTTGTTTTTTTGGGGGGGCAGAAACTGTAGTTGCTACAACCCTGAAATTTTGCATGGGAGCAGGTCATTTCAGCTGAAGCATTTACAAGTATTTTGCTAGCAAAGCAAAAAAATGTTGCTTTCTGGTTGAATTGATTTTAATAAAAATGTTTTGTTCTGTTTTATTTTTAATGTAGTTAGGTTTGAAGGGAGGAAGGTATTTTCATTATCTCTGTAAACTGTATTCTTGGCACCTCTCAGGAACTTCCTGTCGGAATTCCACAGTCAAATTAAAGGATAAATCAAAGGTGATTTTTCTCCTCATCTGCTTTGTTTCTCCTTTTCTGTGTACAGCTTTTTAAAAATTCCCTTGCCAAAACCTGTCCTTTTTCTCTAAACTCATTGATTATTCCTGAAGAGTGAAGTTTTCTATTTGAAGTACAATGGGTTCACCCAATGGGTTCAACCTTGAGAAACAATAATTTTAGACTCCCTGCAAAGATATCCTTCCACTGCCAGCTTCAGCATGATATAGTTGTCCTGCAGAAATATTAAACACAGAGAATAACTAGACTGTTAAGATACAATATATGGGTCTCCATTTGTTTGGTAATACTTTTGCCTTATTTAAAATGTGATAATTTTAATTGTAGTAGGAAAAGAAACAAATATGTTCTCCTGTCTGCAATCACAACTCCATTTATTTGTACTTCAGCAAGAGGAAGTTTGTTGCTTCCTGTTTTTGTTGTTAAACTCGTCAGTTTTGGATGTGTTTGTCAAACATGTACTTTCTGTAGTATTCTCTAAAATACGCTGGCATTCAGGCAATAGTGTGCTTTCATGGTTTTCTGTTTGTATTCTCCTATTCTTTGGTGGAGAGGATGTGCTTTGTGGCTCCACAGAAAGGATCAGTTTTTGGTCAGCTGTAGAGGAAAAAGTGGTCCCTAATGGTGTCCCATGCTAATAGTTCTGGCAGGGAAAACCATGTATTTTCATCAGGAAATACAGTGAATTGGCTGGGAAAGTAAAATTAAACTACACTTAGTGATTATCCTGCTGCAGAAGCATTTTCAGTGCATTTTGGGGTAATCATGTTACGTCTGCTTCTCAGTCTAGAGGCAGAGAATATATAGTAATGGGTTGAACTACAGTCAGATCCTGTTCCCAAAGTATCACAATAAGAGGGTCGGGGATTATATCTCTCACTGCAGGTAGCTAGGCAGCTAGGATTAGTTAATGAGTGCAACAAGGATCAAAAATTTCAATAATTCACTTTTCTGATTTTGGTTTTGTTTTTTGTTTTTTTGGTTTTTTGGTTTTTTTTGTTTGTTTTTTTTTTTTGTAGGTAAATACTAGCACAAAATCAAGTTCCAATATATCACTACCCAACAACACACTATTTAGCCTCCTTTTCCTCAGTGTAAGGCAGCTGTTCCTTTAGGTGTTTTATTCCATACTCTTAATATAATGTTATTAAAGACAAGAGTCCTTTAAACCAGTGACTTCTGCATTGATAAATCTGACATGTCTCTGCACTTTGTTGACTTTCTTAGACATATTACTGAGCTGAGTGTAGAATATGTGTTAAAAATACAACAAGATTTCATCAGGAGGTAGGAAACGAAGCACTAAATTTAAGTCTGCTGAAATGCTATGATGTGCCTAGGTGTATACTGAGGAAAACCAGCTGAAATACTATTCAAAGCATTATGTTTTTGCAATACAACAAAGAACTAAGTGGGAGTATTCAGAATATTCTGATGCGTGAGCTGACGCTCTTCCTCTCTGACAGAAACCAGGGCAATGCAACTCCCTTTCCCCTGTTGATGTTTATGAGGATTATTTTGCACTGTTTCTTGCAACTTTTCTCAGAGGATTTTCAGATACTTTATAAACACAGACAAATCAAACCTCATAAGGGAATAGCTCTCTGTACTGAAGCCAGACATATAATCTAAATGTTTTTTTTTTTTCTTACATATGCTGTAAGAAGTCCCACAGAAACTGATCTTTTGACACTAGAATTGCAACACTTCACTACCCGACCCAGGAAAGAGCTCTTGTAGATATCAAGCCTCTTGGTCCGTGCCAGCAGCGGGAGATGTCGGGTTCCCGAGGGTGACAGTAGGTGAGCATTTAGCAGTAAACCCGACCCCCTGTGGTAACAGGTTCAGGGTTTGTTAAATTTGGCACTGTTTGTATTTTCTTTCTGTGGTCAACTGAGTTTGAGGTGGGACTCACGTCATCTGATACTCAGCTGGGACTGTTCCTAACTCTCTTGAGCTTTTTCCTGTCCAGAAATAAAATGGAGAAGTTGCTGCAGACAGCCTCTTGGAACTGTCACTTAAGAAAAAGCATGCATTTAAACTATGATACTTATTTCTCAGACTAATTTCTTTTACAGTCCTACCTAATTAATCTCACATTTCTGAATCAAAATTTTAGCCAGAGCTCTATCCAGTTACTTCAGCCACTTTCCCATGTCTGTTATGGAATGAAGCACGAAGGCCCAAATTGCCAGTATCAGTATTTTAGTGGAGCATGTCTTAGAACAACTGTATGGCAGGAAACCAGACATAGCTTATTAATGGCACTTCCAGACACAGCTTATTAATGGCACCAATATATGTGCTGAAAACTGGTGTATATGTATGATTGCTCACCAAAACCCTGCCATCAGTTTCCTTTGGGTAGTGAGCAGCCAGGGCCATGATGTCATTTGTGCATCACAGCTAGGGGTGAAACCTGTGCATCAGGTTACACCCAACAACCCTAGCATTCTTCTTGCTAGTTTCAATAGCCTAAAGCTACTTGAAATGGGAGTAATTATCTGTAATGAGATACTGCTCTTCTCAAAGTAATTATGGCATATCATGGCAATATATGAAACTTTTAACTAATGTCTCCCACAACACTAGTAAATTCCCAGCCCACTGGGTTTATGCACTGATAGAAACTTGTGTATAATTTTCCATGTATTTCTTCTATAATTATTATAATTACAAATTATATCCTGCTCTATGATTGTGGAAATATTTTCCTTTTGTTTTGAAATAAATATGATTAATTATGTGGTTCCTCATTGTCCATAAGGTAAAATACTATTCTTCCTTAATAAAAGAAGAAATTAGAAACTTCTGGAGTATCTCCTTGATTTAAAAGGTACAACTCACAGAGAGATTTCTTTGGTTTAACTACTATAAAAATACCTATAAACTCTTCTTGCTTTATAGAATAATGCTCAAAGCCAATGGTCTGTTGTAGTGAGGAGAAGAGAGCCTGAACAAGGACAGAAGGCAATTTCCTGCAAGCAGGCACCCTAGAATGGTAAAACAGGCTAATAACCAGGGAAGAGTTGAGGTTTGGATTTGCTGTTGGCTAGTTTTTCTCTTTGCTGCATGAAAATAAATATTGAAGGACAATTTTTAAAACATCCCAAGTTATTTGCAAAATTCAGCTTCACTGTGTTGTGCTTTTCAGTCTCTTGTAGACTATTGTTGATTATGGTCTCTTTCGATCTCATAAGGTTCTGGTTATACACGACTGGAGTGAAAAAGAAATGGGCATTTTTGGTCTTCTGAGAAATATGTTCTTCATATCTTCAAAGATATCTTCAAAGTATGTGAAACATACAGATAGGACTGCAGCTACTCTGCAACCAGTAGCAGCCAAGGCTGTCTTACAAAATACAACTGGAAAGAAGTGAACCAGTTAATTTCAACCCCCACCACTGGCATGTAGCAGAATAGTAATAATTTCTGCAGGGAATATGAGTCTGAAGTTAATTTCCTGTGTCCACCTGCATGGACTCATGGCCATCTCTGCTCTTCCCCATGGCAGGGGGAACCAAATTGTAGGGAGAGGATACTTTTGGTTGAAGATAGTTCACTTTTGTGACCAGGCTGGCAACTTTGAAGCTGGGAGTTGGGAGGAGGATACTTCAGGATAGGATTTCCCAGTAACCTAATGGCTATAGTTCTTTCATGAGGAAGAAGAAACACAGACAAAGAAACACATACGAGAGGAAGAAAAATAAGAAACAAAGGCACTGGCTATACTTTGATAAAATGGAGTTCATTTATAGGGAGGTAATTCAAAGGGGAATGTGTAGAAGGTCAGTGTCTTTTACATGACTCTCCTTTGTCTCACACAGGAAATACCAGTAACAAAAAAGTAGTTTCTAATCAGAGTAGGAAGTTGACCTAAAAAGAATGAGAATAGAAACAGAATTGAAATGCAATAAGCTTCAAGAAAGCTATCTAGCACTGTTGCTGAAAACATTTAAGAGACAACTTCACAGCCAATAATTCATTTGCCTGAAAACAGAGGGTTTTCATGAGTGAAATAGGTCAGATTAAGCTAGCTTTTGCATAAATTATATTAAAGTTGTATGTATTCTGCTTCTTAAAATAATAGTTTGAAGTGGAAGGAAAAATGTTAAATAAGTAACACAGTGTTAGTAACATTTACATTATGATTACATTTAATTACAGCAAAGTTGGGAATTATTCACAGAGTTTGAGAATTGACTTAATTTTTGGGGTAGTCAACACAGAGTTTAATTTATGAATTAGGGTTGTTTGCCACAATGAGTAAAGAAGTCAGAGATGATGGAGAGTGCGGTGTTAGGAGAAGGAAGAAGTGCTTCACAGGGTTGGAAGAGGACATGGGAAGGGGAGGAAGGCAGCAGGGGAGAATGCAAGAGGAAATGCAGGAAAAAGGGGGGCAAGAAGAGTTGAGGAAAAAAAGGCCCTAGGTAGATAAGGAGGTTAGTATGGGTATGTGTATATACGCTGTTGGATCTACATATCAAAATGCATTAATGTTGAGACCTTATGGTATTTACCAGTTGTTTCAGAATTGCTGTAATGGTGTTCAGAAGTCCTCTCTGTGCCAGGCGGCTACTGCCCCGGGTAAATGGCACAAGGAGAGAGATGCAGGAGGAACCCCACAGATATGTACCTCCTCCACGGTGCAGAGTGAAATGAGAGCTGCCTGCAAGGGCAATGGAAATGTTTCCCTGGAGAATCCTCCACTGGATGACTCCAGCCCCCATGTGTGGGTGGTGGTGCAGCTGCAGTAATGAAGGCTGTAAAATATCTCCCCAGTTTAGACAAAATGAATAAAAATATAGTTTGCTTATTTAATCTTCCCAGTGTACCTCAAAAGTCCTAAGCTAGGTGCTTGAATCCTTTAATAATTCTGCAACAGAAGTGAACTTGCCACACTGACATGCAGACAGCTGCAAGCAGGTGGGTGTTTTGCTCTTTTCATAATACATAAAATGGTCTAGAAAGCTAGACATCTTGCTCAGCACTTCTGAAGGTTTCAGATGAGTGCAAAACTAACTGCTCCTGCTCAACCTATTACTAAATCATAGATATTTGCTTATATTGCTTGCTTGTTGGATGTGGACTACATAGGCACAGATTTCTTTCCGTCATGCTTATCCACAAAGCTGGGCAGCCATCTAGCCACATCTCTGGGCAATGAAGGCTTAAGGGGTACAGCTCTGGTGGCATATTCACAGAACTAGGATAACTATCCATATTTGTGAACATGGGCGCCTGCAAATGCACTGTGGAATCCATGCAAAAAGAGCTAAAATGAATGCCTTATGCCACCATGATACTCTGCTGAGTTGCAGAACCCCTGCCCTGTGGGACCTGACAATGGAAGAGCTTTCATTTTGCTCCATTAAAGAAGCTAAACTTTGAACAGAAGGACTGCAGCCTGGGTCATGCCTGAGTAGGCATGTTGTAGGCATCCCCAATAACCCTTTGGCCCTTGGCATTTCTGCTGCTGTGTTAACTCTAGTGCAAGATTCAGTGTAACAGTCACTGATGAAAACCAACCTTTATCAGATATGGTACCAACAGACTACAGTCATCCAATGATAATGAATTTTCATCACTATGCAAATAACAGAATCACACAGAATCACAGAATCTTAGGGACTGGAAGGAACCTTAAAAGATCATCCAGTCCAATCCCCCTGCCGGAGCAGGAACATTTAGATGAGGTTACACAGGAAGGGGACCATGTGGGTTTTGAATGTCTCCAGAGAAGGAGACTCCACAACCACCATGGGCAGCCTGTTCCAGTGTTCTGCCACCCTCACTGTGAAGAAGTTTCTTCTCATATTTAAGTGGAACCTCTTGTGTTCCAGTTTGTACACAAACTGTGGTGTTTTGAGATCCAGGACGCTGGAAAACACACCCCTTTATGAATCTCCTGAAAACTGCTACTGCTACTGCTAAATTTTTTTAGAGATGCTGTCTGGCCTCATTGCAAAACTAGAGGTTTCTCTCACTGTAGCATGTCTTGGTGTATAGTACTAGATACACAGCCTGTACCTGTAGCTCAGAAAGAGAATTTTCACCATAGAAAAGGGGAGTGGAGCGCTGAAATGAGTGGCTGTCTGAAAAATGCTTTTTTTTTTTTCTTTCTTTAAGCACACAGACTAAGAACTTTGCTCAGTTTCCATGTATACCACAATGAAGACGATTTCTAGTCATGTGGAACAGAATTTCAGGACAGATTTCATGGAGTAGTTCTTCTGAAATAGATAAGTTTTGCCTTAAATGCAGGGGATTTCAATAACAGGTACAATGCATTTATAAAATGTGTTGATTTTTTAGCTAATGCTGCAGGGGTAGATTTACTGCAACCATACTTCTGTGCTTTCAATATTTCAGTCAGCTATGAGTATCACACACGGAAAAATATCTCAGGCATCCATCAAATTTTTTTTTTTTTTTTTTTTTTTTTTTTAAATAACCTCAGTGTTGTAAACACCAGGATTTTTTTCCTCAGGTGAAAGCATTTAGGGCACTTATAAAGGTCAACCTCAGGGTCTTCAATCTATATTAAGCATTAGAGGTATGAGTCCAGGTTTTCTTCTTTTTTCCCCTTTACATTTTTTCAGTGCAGAGCATTCTTCATTATCTCAGGCCTTTAGGACATCTCAAAAAAAGTTCTTGGGGCAAGGAGGGATTTTGGTGAAATTGAGTTTTGGGGCATTTCTGAGGTGCTCTAGGCTATTAAACCAGAAGAGTAATCTAAGCTGTCACATCCTTGTTCTAAGGGCATGCTTTCCATTGAATTGCTTTAAGCTATCATATCTTCACACAGCTTTTGCCATCATATTAATTTGACAGACTTTTCAGGAACTTTCCCCCAAGATTTTTCTTTCAAAATGTTTGATATTTCCCGTGACTCAGAAGAGATTTAAAGCAGCAGACTAATTTTAGTAGCAAAGCTTCATCACTCTTGAATTGCATGCAGCTATGTGCCTTCCATTTGAGAACTGTTACTCCCTAGGCTAGCAATAGAAATGTTTAGAGCTGGTGTTTTTATAACAGCAATGCAAGCCATGTTGTGTGCTCAGAAATGAAAGCAGGAGTGGGTGCAAAGGCTAAGGAGGTGGTTTTGGGGGACTATGTAGAGCTGAAAGAAACAGACTTGCTATCCTCTGCTGTCCTGCCCATCCTGCCCTTCAGAGAATTTCCCATGCAGTAATCTATCTCTAGAATCACACATAAAATTTGTCTTGAAGAGTGTTATGTGGAGCAGATGAGGAAAGAGTTAACAAGCTGCTGATAAGCCATAGGGATGATTCAGACACCAGTGCTTGAGTTCACTATCTGACCATCTTTTTATTTAGTAGCCAGCCAACATCCCTTGGAAATCAAATAGTACAGTAATATAAGAATATTACTGTACTTTATGAGCTTCCTTTCCCATGCCAAAGGCTTAAATTAACCCAGCAACAAGTACAGCTTTTTATGCCATGTGCTCCAAAGCCTGAACCCTGACTCTAGCTCTGAACTTATGCTACAGACTCTCCATGTAAATGTATATGACTAAGAGTTTGGCCTTAATCTTATACCTATTCAATTTCTATCTTTTGAAGATGTGCAGAACCATTCAGTAAACTGCACAGTTGATGTCTTCTATTTTACAATCCTGCCCTGGTTTCTGCTGGGATAGAGTTAATTTTCTTCCTAGTAGCTGGTATGGTCCTGTGTTTTGGATTTAAAATATTAATAATGTTGATAACACACTGATGTTTTAGTTCTTGCTAAGCAGTCAAGAACTTTTCAGCTTCTCATACTGGCCTGCCAATGAGAAGGTGGTGAATACACAAGAAGCTGGGAGGGTCTTCTTTTGCTATCCTATTAAACAGTCTTTATCTCAACTGACTATTTTTTTTTTATTCTCTCCTCTATCCCACTGAGGGGATGTGAGTGAAAGGCTGTTTGGTGCTTGGTTGCTGGCTGGGGTTAAACTGCTGTGCTGGTTTAACTGAAATTGACTTAGTTTTCTACATGCAGTTATTATCTTTTCTCCTTCATAGCTAGCATGGACTTTTGTTCAGATTTACTATGAGAATAATGAGGGAATGCTGCTTCCTGCCTGGGATACAGTTAATATTTTCTTCTAGTAGCTTTCCAGTGTTTGGGATTTGTTATGAAGGGAAAGTAAAAACTCACTGATATCTTGACTGTTGTGAGGGAAACCAAGGACTTCTTCAGCTATCCAGATGGAGGTGCCAATTGCTAGGAGGGACGCACAGATCTAGACGGACAACCAGGCTGATCAATGAAATCTCCCCTACCATTAGCTTCATGATCAGTATAAAGCTGAAGCCTGTTTTTCCACCAGGTTAGTATGTGCTTCCCACTTAGTTCAGTTAGCTCCATTCCATTTGGAGCTCAGTGCTAGTTCAGCCTTTGCCATTCTGCTGTTTTGCAGTTGGCTTTTGTACCTTTCTACCTTTTGCCTCTTTGCTCTCTTCCTTGGATCAGCTGTTTTGAGACCAGGGTGCTCTCCTCTCCAGGCCAGGCTGTTCTGCATGACTGGAGTTTCGTGAGGAGTTGCAACGAGTCATTTATTTTATATATATTAGTGGTAGTAGTAGTGTGTCATTATTAGTTTGTTGTCTTATTGAACTGTTTTAATCTCAGCCCATGAGTTTCTTCCTTATCAATTCTCTCCCCTATCCCACCTAGTGGGGTGGAGGGGAATGAGTGAGTGGTTATTGTGGTCTTAGTTGCTAGCTGGGGCTAAACCATGACAAATCCCTAACTTTAACTGCATCCTTGGCACTAATATTATTACCCTCAGGGTATCAAAGCTTATTTTAAAACAGAATATAATACCCAAGCCCAATTTGTTCTTTTCCTGATTTTTAGACCTTTATGGGATACTTAAATTGATGAATTGCAACAACAATCCTAACTCTAACTTGTACCCTTAGGTAAAAATCTTCTACTAGAAGATAGTAGCAATAACTATGAGGATTTTTATATTTGTCTCTGGAAATACTGTAGAACTGTAAAGTAAAATAGGCTTTTGTGTATTCAGATTTTTCCAATATTAACTATGTTCCCAAGCATAATCCTTACCCTATCATAGCCAGATGACTACTAAAATGAAAACACAGTAAAAGTCCTTATCGGAATGAACATTTCTCCTTACTCTGCAGGCTGGGAACAATCCAAGAATAAAATAGGATTTTTCAACTTTAGATTTCCTAACTGTAACCCATAGACCTAAGCTTAGTTATAGCCAATGTATCAGTATTGATGATAAAAGTGAACATAAGGCTTTAGGCTACAGTCCTAATCTTAATTATATATGAGTTCCATCCTACAATAGGAATTAACAGCAGATATTAGTCATTGGTCACAAACACTACTCCTGCCTAAAAGCACAATCAAGAATCAAGAAATGAGAAGAATAACATTTTAAGAGATAATATAATTGAATTCTTATCATCATCAGACGTCTTACAGGATTCAGAAGTAAGCAGAGCACCTAACAATCTGAATTTCCCATCTTTAATCCCAAAGTAATGCTAACAGCAATCACACCCAAAGTAGAAAGTGGTGTTTTTAAAAATTGTGAATACATTAGACCTCACAGGCACCACCCTCCTCCAGTTTCATTAGACCACATTCATTTGTTCGCTTTCTTTGGGTAGGGAAGAGGTCAAATGTTGCCTCAAAGGATTTAGTAGAATCTCATCTTCGTTTGACAAATGCTGTTGCATTGACTTTCTCATGTCAAGGAGTGTGTTGAACAGAAACTTCATTACAGCCTGACAGCACTGATCATGTATGTCATTCTGAGCAGTGAGGACGGATGGTGTTTAAAATTAGAAAACCCCCCAATGATTTTCATGGCTGGGGGATGCCTCATTATTGGCAAGGCCTTGCTCAGTAAAATACTTTTTTTAAACTTTCACTTGTGGGTTGTAGTTTAAATTACTGTTACTTTTGCAGTATAAAGTCATATTAAGCCATTGGTTGCTCTTTGCTGCCTTTCAAACAATAATTTAAAAGCACTTTGAAAACCTTAATTGAGTTGCAGGGTTAAGGAGTCACGATAGTTATTGTTATCACATGTAAGAAAGAAACCTGTTATGCCATGAAATTTGAGACCTACCTCAGATTCTTGTCTTTTCCATTTATATTTACTGTTTAACCATAGTTTTTGAGGTTTCAATGGAAATAGTCACAGGGAGAAAAAATTCTGATTATCGATAAAACAGTCCCCTGATGGGTCTGTAGAAAGTGTTTAAAAAAGAGCTAGAGAATATTAATTAATTTATAACATGCAGATAAGTTGTGCAAAGATTTCTAAGAGTAACTTAATGCAAAACACTCACTGCCAGTGATCAGACTGACCTTTTTCTCATGTAATGTCACTTACATATTTGTTATGAACAGATTACTATAACAACAACAACAAAACAAACAAAAAACAAAAGGACTCCATTGCATTTTGTTTGCACTGAAAATTAAAACTAAGCACACCTACAGAAGGCCTATGAAGTTGAAGAACCTTCCAAATTAGACATCAGTAAAAAAATAATAGCACAACAATGCATAAACTGACTTGAAATATGTACAAGGTCTCTTAGATTGCTTTCACCACAGTGAGGTTGTTGCATGATGAACATCACACAGCAAGTTAGTGGCAGAAAGAGAAATATTAATTGCATGTTCCACAGTGAAAGGTTAAATCCTAAGTGTAAATAATAGTGAACATTAATTTTATCTTGACGTATCTTCTGTTAGTTTCAAATCTGCTGCTCTTTTGACAATACCTTTTTTTTTAAAGAGATACTGATTAATATGATCCTGACTTCTCAAAGTTATTATGTGGTAGCATGTTAGACAATATACTCCTGTTCAGATTGAGAAAGAGATTAAATCATGAGGTGTATATTTGCTTCGATCCAAGATTCCAGTTTTAGAAATGCACTTGAAGATTATGTGCTCTGTGCCATAGAAAGTAATTTGTCTTATCATAGAGCCCTTGATGACAGAAATGGTACTTTCAGTTAGGCAGACATAGAGAAGTCTGTTTTCAAATGTATGGTGCCATAAATCTAGTCTGTGGGAATATCACACCGACCACCTGGTACTTGGTCTACTCTATTTTTCAAAACATTTTCTAAACCTTTTAAAAGTTGCAGAAGGTGTTTTGTCACTATACCTTATGTCTGCTTCTAAATTAAGAATTAGAAAGATTGAGGTTGAAAGAGCCCTCTAGATATCACCTAATCCAACCCCCCCACTCAATCAGGGTCACCAAGAGCAGGTTGCCCAGGACTGTGTCCAGTCAGGTTCTGAGTATCTCCACAGGTATCAATGGGTATGAAAGGCTGAAGATACTTTACCTATTGCACTTACTCCAGGCAGGGAAGGTTATCCCAAGTATTGTGCTAACTGTCACACTGGTGTCTGGCTTGCGGGATGTGTGCTCTGTAGCCAGAGAAAAAGCAGGCATTGTCCCTTTCAGACAAAAGCCTCATTTTGCACTCTCTCCACCTATTCTCCTGCCTCCAAGCAACACTGTGTTTTCTTTTGGGGCAGCTGCTAGTATCTGTCAGCATCAGGCATGGGTCCAGCAGGTTTATGTAAGTGGTGTCTGCTCTGAGTGTTATCTGACCCACAGGACACCTTCAAACCTGAGTCTGCTGCCTTTCTGCACTCCTAGCAGGAAGAATATGATGAAGGCCAGCACTGCAGCAACCTTCCTTCATAGTTCTCCTTCTGTGAAGGCTTTCTCACCTTTATTTTTAAGGTCACTCCCTCAAGCAGTCACAAAGATCCATGATTCTCCTTTGAAGATCTACCGATCCTCCCAGTGCAGACTGTGGGAAGGATGGAAGAGGACCAGCGAGTTTTGTGGGCAGCCTGAACACAGGGTGAATTCAAGAGGACTATAAGAAGAAATATAGATGCCAAGGGTCCTGGAATTTAGGTCTAGCCTTCCCAGCACAGCATATTTGCAGCTCTGACCATCTGGACTTTCTTACACTGGCAGTTTCCATCTGCCACCTGCTTGATGCTCTCAATTTCTTTTGTGGGGTTGATCCCATCTGGTTACAGCTTATGGTTCCCTTTCCTGCATTGTAGGAACTGCACAGCTCTCTAATCAGACACTGTGCACATTCCCATACAGGCAACATCCATCCCCTTAGGAACCGTAGCATTCATTGCAATTAAAAGGTTGTTGCCTGATTCTTTGGAACACCAAGGAATAGTATGAATTGGTGAAATACGACGACATCTCACAATCCACCTGAACTACTATGCAATGTATAGGAGCAATCATATCTATACATAAATAGTTTTCACCATGATATCTAGCTAATCCTAACATTTATGAAAACACTCCATAGGAGCTTAAATGTGGGAACTAATGGACATCATTACTTTCCCACTAAAAACATTGCTCAGTTTACCATCTTCCATTTACCAGCTTTGGAAACATTAAAGTTTGATTTGACCCTGCAGAGATAAGCATGTGGTAGCATTGTGGTTATGCAAATATCAGTGTTATGTTAGTGGGCTCCACAGTATAGCAAAATGAGCTGATAGGAATTTCCATTACTGTACTAATGGTTGTTTATTAAGATGGGAAGAGGCAGTCCAGGAGCTATGAACAACACCCTTTTCTCACAGCCAGTGTTTCCTAGCACTCAGCCATCTGCTGGCCTGCCTACCTGTGATAATCACCCCTTCTCCCTGCCAAATTTTGTGCTGCACTATGCATGACATTTTAACTTATTTAATGGACTAATTTGCATTTTTCAAATAATTTTACATGCCAATTAATTTCAGTTTATGGTTAATCTGCCCTTCCACAAACAATTATAGGGAAAGATACAGAGAAGTACACACTTCGTCAGTTCTGAATGCATCAGAGAACGTGTCTGGGGCTGCTGGGGCCAGTGTGTGGGTTGGGGGGTAGGAAAGCTGTGCATGGGGGAAATGTCTGAACTTGATGGGTTTGTAATAGCAGCAGGGTATGCAGGAGTCCTATGGTTTGTGTGCATAGCTGACAGCCAGCAGGGAGTAGAGGAGAGTGTTGTAACTGTGACCTGCTCTTCTGTGTGGTGCTGGGGTGTCTGGGAGAGCTGGAATAGCTACACAGGTCATTTGAGCAGTGGAAGCCAGGGAGATTTCCTGTTTTCCTCCAAAGTTTTGCCAGACCTGTCCCTTTTATCTGTCCTGCCCATTTTCTAGCTGCTGCCACAGCTGGGTGCCCGAGTCCCATCAAAGGCAACAAAGGGCAGTCAGGAGATCAGCAGGGGGGTGTCCAGATGTAGCAGCTTCTGCCAGGAGCTGGTCAGAACTTGAGGGGCATAAAGCCTGAAGCATAAACTTCCTGTCCTTAGATTTAATTATCAAATAAAAGGAAAGGGAGAAAGACAGAAAGATGTCTCTGCCTCATTTTCAGTGCTGTATTATGGAACTGTTGAATACCCAAAGCACTGTATGAACTGGATATCTTTTGAGCTAAGCTGTTACAAAGACTTATCTTTCTTCATAAAAGTCTTTCCAAATGAAGCAATTAAACCTTCTTATTAAGACCTTTTGACAGAACTAAATAGCAAATTGCACCTCCACGGACAACCCCTCCAATCAGAAATCTCCATCTTTGGATGCTTTAAATGCTTCGGAACATCCCCATTTCCCACCGGCAGCCCTGACCAACAGCACGTCCCCCACACCATGGTCATCACAGCTCCTTCTACTGCCATGGTACAGGTGACAGGCTGTAGGGGGGACTTCCCAAAAAGCTGACAAATGATTTCCCATATGAAACATGATGATTAAAATGGACAAGATATTGCAAGCCTCCAGTATCTACAAAGTCTTTGGGAAAGTCATTGCTCTCTTTATTTTTTGTGATTATAAATGCCCTAGAGTTGCTCTCCACAAAGCTATGTTTTCAGACTACTTAAATGTCTGGTTTTATCCATTGTGATAAAATGTCTGTGGCTAGAAATTAGAGAGACATTCTCAAGGCTGGCAGATTCAAAGTATGACATATTTTCTGTGTTGAATGCACTGCAAAGTCCTTGTAACATGCTATACTGATTGATTTTTACTAAGAACAGTCCATTCTTTTTTATTTCATCAGTCCTCCTGAAACACAAGCAACGCCTGTGTGACAAGAGGGGAACAGAAAAAATTGTAGTCATTGCCAGTCTTCCATATCAGGGAAAAATAGCATAAACACAAACTACCATAAAGTTCTGGAAAAGTATAGACCTCATCCTCTTTCGTTTTCCTTAGTTTTTAAAAGGAATTAAACTGCACTTACAACATCCCTACATTGAGGAAAGTGGATAAGTGAAGACTTTTTCTTTGAAGTTGTAGATTGGCTTTTTGTTGTCAGATATAATATGCAAAACAGTTTTTAGTGGTTCTGACCATTTGCAATATCTGGCAACTTCTGTAGATCAAATGAGTGCCTGGCACCATGAGCAATCAAATCTGTAGCAATTTATAGCAATCTCCTACAGTGAATTAAATAATGATCAAGGTTTTCATTAATTTAATTTGGGAAAATACTGAAGGCCTTCCATTTTTGCCTCGAGGGGAAAATATACATAATTCTGCAGGTTAGAGCAAGGCTTTAAACAGTATTTGTGTTGGTTTTGGGGCCTTCAGAAATGAGGAAAAAGAACCCACATTGTTCTTAACTTGGTCTGCTCCTCTCTATGAGAGTAATTTATCCCTCGTGATATTGTGAAGCCAAATGAGAAGTCTCCTAATCAGGTATTGGATTAAGGCCAGTAGCCTCTTAGGAACATTTACAAGAAGTTGTCACCAAAATGTGACCTCTGTCAGTGGCCTAAAGGCCCTTTACCTATATCAAGTCCCAATAGCAGTTGTAAAAATGAATATTCATATGAAGTATACAAGGGCTTGGAGTGATGCCCAGGATGTTTTTCTGGATTTCACACCCTTCACATTTTTTTAAGAGGAAAGAAAATCCGGAGACTCAGAAGTGTGATATATATACTCATTCAGAATATGAATGATGTTTACAAGATGTTCTTCTTAGCTATAGAATCGACATCCTTATTTAAAGCCAAAACAAATCTAAATCACTCTAATGACTTTTCTTGGGCTGCAGGAGCCTGGGCCTTTGCTATCTCATCAGGTATTGTAACACATTTCTGTAATTATGCATGGGGAATACGTAAATGCAACCATTATGTGAAAGAAAATAGAATATATGCTAAACAAAGCTATTGAAAACATGTCTGCTTAATGTCACCAGAAAGCTGTTAGACATTCGGTATAAGTGTAATAAATTACCTTTCTTTCTTAAGCACTTACAGTGTCACACTGATGTAGTGATAGAGTCCTTCAAAACTTTTAATGTATTGAAGAAAATACATTGGTGAGGAAAGAAAACCACCTCAAGCCTTTCATACTGCATGGAAGGACAGAGAAAAACCATTATTCACACAGAATAACATGAGGAGGTTATGGCTCAGAAAGATTTGAACTGAGGTATCCAAATTCCAAGTCAGCAGCCTAGGTGCTTTTCCACCTTTTCCCCCTTATCAAGAAAACTACACTTCTTGTTCCAACCAGTAATTCTGTAGTACAATATAAGCACAGAAAGAGGACCTTGCACAGGGCATATATCAATGAAGTTGAGGTACTGGATTCTTCATAAATTCTTGAGTGTTCTTAAAGATTTTTGGGACCTTTTGCAACCTTTGTGATTTCCTACTATAATACCATTGGTGAAAATACTGTCCCTCACGTGTTTTGCAACTTATGTGATCAAGCCATCTGTACAAAAACAATCAATCAACCCTGTTAGCGCCTTATCATTTCCAAAAACATCTGTCAAAGGTGGCAGGAGAAGATGAGATGCAAAACACTGAGGCTTAAAGGCAGAAATGTGAATATGAGTGAAAGACTTGAGGACTTGAGTACTAAAAAAAATTGGGAACAGGCAGACCAAAAACAATAGGAAGGTTAAAAAGCAGATCAGCTATGGTCAAAGCAGCAGACAGGATAAAGCAACAGAGAAATGGTTCAGTGAAGTGGAAACCCTTGAGATAGTGAGAAGAGGCTTCTGCCAGGATCAAGGAAGGATGGCAAGCAACAGGAACTCTGGGTAAGGAAGCAGACAAAAAACTGGGCTTAATCCAGCTATCATTGGTGCAAAGAGCCCCCACTGAGTGTGACAGGAAGAGGTTGGTACTGAAAACTTCTTTGATAGCAGAACATTCAGTGGGTCAAGGGGTCTTCCAGAGTGAGGCAGGAGTGAATGCAGAAAAACCTGAGAAGGGGACGAATGTCTTTTCCTCACAAATGCCTTTCTTGAGCCTGAGCAGAGCACCACTGAGACCAGCATCTTGAATGGAACATGCTGATTTCCCCAGTATGATGCATGGGAAACACACACACAAATCTGCAATGCTATTTGCCTTTTCCTGTGAACATAGATGCTCCAGCTGCCCATGGCCAGACCTTCCAGTTGCTGTTGCACACAAGCCTAGGAGAACCGAGACTCACCTACTGAGCGTTGCTGCCTGCCCATAACAAAAGTAACCCCAGATTGTCCTCTTTTTTTCCAGACTCTGAGTTTGAATCTCCATTCTCATCCCTTAGCTCCAGCACCTCTAAAACATCTTTCCTCAGGTTTAAAGGTACTATGTTCTCCTTCCATTTCTCTGATTCCTTCTCATTTTTTTGTTTTAAGTCCCTTTCCAATGCTTTTAAGCAAATCTATTTTCCATTCTTTATTCTTCTTCTTTGTCTTGCAATGTATTGTAGATTAATGAGATTTCCAATAGTGAAAATAAGACTTCTATTGCTCGATTCTGTCTTTTATATCCAGTTAGATTCCATGTCTCAGCAGATGCCCTCTTTACCTTCCCAATCACTTGGAGACATCTCAGCTTTCTTAAAGTTCATCCTAAGACACTCATATAGCATTTCTTTTAGTCTTTTCATGTCATTCAAAGTCTGTGTTGTCATTCTACAAAGCCATTTGTAGAATAGCTTTGTAGAATGGCAAATATCATTGGCACCCTTGTGTTTGCATATATTTACATTTAGCATATGAAGGATGGCAAAAGTAATCTTTAATAAGTCTGTACCTATATCTTTCATAATACCTTTGCACTGGTTCTCTGCTTCCTTCAGTACTTGTTCACAATCCTGCAAGTGTTATGATTTGGCTTAATTTAAGCCTGACAGATGAGTCCTGCTGAGGCATATGCACGTATTTTGGATACATTGCTTTGTAAAGTATATTTCTGGTGAGCTACAGAGCTGTATGGCCTGTGCAGTTCTCCTATAATTGTTATTAGTATATGTCCAATATGGACCTAATAGAACAATCTTAGTATAACTGTCTTACCATGATCAGATGTATGCATGGCACTGGCACTCCTGGAAACCGGATATGTGTATTTTCTACCTGTATTCATCACCATCCACACTGAGATTGTAACTACCTTCTGGTTTTTGGGTTTGTTTCTTTTTCATTGTCTTCCCCAGTTTCAGGTTCAGGAAAATGACTTGAATTTTCCACTTCTTCTGTGGAAAAAAATCTGATGGATCTGTTTGCTAGAAACAGTTGTACACATTGCACTGAACTTCATACTTATTTGCGTATTGCATATAAGTGAGAGTTACAGCTTTCTCAGTGACTTGAACAAAATAAATGCAAGTGAACAGATCTAACTAGAAGTCTGCTACTGCTAATTCTGTTTCCTTAACTACACATACGGGTGCATTCACAAGAGCTATGGAGCTGTTTGCCTGCAGGTGTGGGGAAAAGAAGGGAACTCCCAGGCAGGCACCTGATATTCTAAAGGTCTCCTTCCTCATCGCCTATAGGGTAAGAGTAGAGAGATTAATTTCATGTGGCTATGGCTAGTACTTTAGAGTTATGATTTTTAACTGTAGCTAGAATCCCACCTTCTCACCCATTATTAAGGCAGTAAGTTGGTCTGAATCAGGTTCTTACCTCTAAATGTTTCCCATTCACTCTGTGAACAGCAGCAAACTAGAGTCCATATGTGCCAATGGCTAGCAGCACTTCTGAAACAGCATAGGAGCCTTTAGAAAGATGTATGTAAAGAAAAAATTCCTCTGTTTTGTGATACTGCAGCTGGTGATTATTATAAGAATAAGGTATTTGATCTTTGATTCCAACGCAAACTGTGCCTGGGCTTGAAGATTTACTGAGAAACTCAATCACACTCCCTCATCCTGCTGTTTCCATGCTGATTGATGACTACTTTTTGAAAGCTATCACTTTCCCAATTTGTCAGGCACTTAACAAGCACTACACAATTATTGCAGATTTTTAGTATTCTAACTAGTGAACCATGCATTGCTAAATGAAAACAAAACAAAACAAAACATAAAATCTCTGTTGTTTCTTTCTCAGCACCTTTAATAAGCTGGTATTGCTGGACCTATCCTGTGTGCACACAGCTAGGTCTCTGAGGGCCATCAAATGATAAAGTAGGATCTGGCCTTGCAGCCTGTTCCATGCAGGTCTGTGATGTGTTTATGCAGGTCTCTCTAAAAACAGGAGACTTCTGTTTGCTTGTAACAATTTACCTGTGCAGAATGAACTGTAGAACTTCTAACAGTCTTGATCTCTCCAGGTGGCAGTTACTGTGCTGAGGAGAAAAAATATTAATAGTGTTTCTTGCCCTGTTAACTGTCACTGGAACATTTCAGGCAAGATTATGTATTGGAGAGTGCATGATCACATGTACAATTCACCACAGAAGACTTCTCTAAGCATGTGGGTACTACTGGCATGGAAGTAATTACCAGCAAAATAATTTGGTAAGACAAAATAGCAAGTTCAAAATGCTAGAAAATATTTGAAGTGAAACAAAAGAGTGGTTTTTTGATTCATCACACCACAAAACAGTTCTGCATTTCCTGCTTTCTGTTTTGCATGCAATTGTTCACTGTATATGAATTGAAATTATTTGCCTGATTCCTACTTAAAAAGGCACATTGCAACATGTCTTACAAGGGCCTTTGCCTACTCTTTCTAATGTGCAATAAATTAGACACCTGAGTATGGTTTTGGATCAGCTGGTAACCTCTGTCCAAGTCTCCTAATTTTATCCTTTTCTGTGTCATTTTAGAATGTACATAATAAGCCCATTAAAAAACAGCAGTTTAGATAACTATATAATTTAAATTTTATTTTTCCCTGAATCTTACCATCTCCATAGGGCTAGTAGCATCTGACAGCATGATTAGTAGGTTATGCACAGTTTTGATTAGCACCAAGTATATTTTAATAGACAAGTCAAAAGCAATCTGGAAATGTTTGTTGATAAAAATAATTGGGAAGATAAATTCAAGCATGACTAGAGGGAACGTGATTATCAAAACTATGCTTCATATAGTCAATTTTAAGTGATTTAATTTCACAGACTCTTCTAAAAATAATCACAAACATCGCGCAAACTGGACTTACTGAAATGACCTATGATTCCAGAGCATTTACAACATAGTTCACCCTTTAGCCAGGGAAATGTCATTGAAAATGCCAAGTGAAGGGGAAGTTGAAACCTTAAAAGGCTTGATAAACTGGTAGCCTTAATTTCCAATGTTTTTCCATTATTGCAAATCTGTACAAGCATTCAGTGATACCATTTTAAGTTTATCCTTTCCTTGTTCATCCTTAAAGTTTCAGTACATTTTTAGTTCTTGCAGGTAAGGGCAGTTAAGACCCCTTCTTTTTCTGTAACATTGCACTTGGCTCACAAATCTTGCCAGCAATTTCAGTGCACTGCTTCTGAAGGCACTGTTAATCCTTAGAGTATTATCTTGGCTGGGATGCTACAGGGCAGGGTGCTGACTCCCAGCTCAGTCCTGAGTTTGACAAAATCCAGAATCTTTCTCCTGCAATCTTTCACATCCCTGATCTGTCAGGAGACATCTCTAACCAGCTTCCTTCTTCAGGCGGGGAGGAACACCAGTGAGTTCCACGTGAAGTCTACTTTCAGATAAATGTTTTTCCCTCACACATACAACTAGCACCCATTTCACAAAAGTGCAAACTGTGTTACAGAATGACTTGGTAGAAATGGCAAATCGCAAATATATTGCAAAGCCAGTCATGAAATACTAAGCCAAATTCTTTAAGAAAGCAAAAGAAAAATCTAGCCCTGATTTGAACTTTGCCCTGATTTGATTAAAGGGTTGAACTAGATGACCAACTTATTTTTATTACTAATTTCATTATTATTTATTCTGTGGTCCTGTACTTTGATAGCAAGATAATTTTACTTCCCCAAAGCACCACATGCCCAGCAGCCCACAGTGCGTTTAGCTGTACAACAATCTCTGGTCACGCAAGAGGCACGATCCTGCGTATACCAAAACAGAGTTAAGGCTTCCATTCAAGATTCTGGACTAGGTTTAGAGAATTGGTATATGTAACTTTTGTGGACTCCTTTAGACATTCCATCTAGACTTCTAATGGACTGACTTGATATTTTTTTCTAATTTTGTGGATCAAACAAGTTTTTTTTTTTTTGTTTTGTTTTGTTTTTCTTCTTTTTAAAAGCACACTCTTTTTCAAAATGGTGTGGTTGTCTTATGTCCTTTAATTTGTCTATAATATAAAAAATGTAATCGGGGAGATTTCCCTTCCTCAGATTAAAACAACTCACCAAAACAATCAGCATTTGGAGCTATATGTCAATCATTTTACCAAGCCCAGACCAAAAGGAAAGACATACATAAATTTGATGAGTTGTTAGTGTTTTTCTTTTGGTTTGCCTTTTGTTTATTTTAATTGATACAGGATTGCCAAGTGTCAGTTTGGAGGAATTAATTTTACATGGATGCCAAAAATGAAGGGAAAATACTTCTGCTTAGAATTAGTTTTTTCGCATTGTGTTCTAGGTTGGCTAATCCTTCATGCAAAAATTAGGTTTAGTTAGCAATACTGCTTTCGGCTCATCCTTCAGACCTGCTGCAGCATGTTGACTGGCTTGATGCTTCTCACACTTGCACTGGTGTAATGCAGGACAGATATCAGTAAAGTCATTCCAAATTTGAAAGCCTCAAAGTGAGAGAGAAAGGGAAATAATTGCCTTATTCTTAGTAGTTGATTAGTTTAAAGACTCTGGAGAAAAGCCAGGAGGCATTTCACACTCTAATAGGCCTGTCATTAATACAGATCCTGAGGCAGCTAATATCTCAGTAAAATATTTTCAGCTGTTTATAGCACCAGCATCATTTCATTTGAGAAGAAAGTTCTAGTCTCAGTAAATACATTGGTTTATTGCGATTTCCGTTTTCATGTACTTATAGGAACTGTATAATGGAATACATTCCTAAACGTAAAATAGAAATCTAAGAAATGAGCTTTTTAAAATCACTAATCAAAATGAAAAAGACCTTCAGTGAAGGAGGATGAATGTGGGTATTTATTATCCCACATCTTTGTCTGACTTACGAAGTGACACTGCAGATCTATAATTTTTTTCAATGTCTTTTCCAGGCACAGCTTAAGTATTCTAGCAACATAGATCTTCCTTTCCCTCTCACAAAATAGAAAATATATTGGACTCAAATGTCCATCTTTGTGATTGCAACCAGACAGGAGTTTTTTCAGGGTCACCCTGCTGGTGGCTGACCATTCTCAGCAGTTCAGCAGGCAGGACTCAGGTGGGGTGGGGAGTGTGGACAAAAGAGCAATACTGTCCCAAGCCGACATTTCCCCTCATCTCTGTGGCACTGGGTGTCAAATGTGCCCATGTCCTTGCCAGGGAGCCCCTGGGGAGAAGGGAGAGGGTGTGCCCTGAGCTGGAGAGAGGTGCCAGGCTGTAGCCCAGAGCAGGGGCAGCGGGGACAGTGGGAGTAGCTACAGAGGAATTTTGAAAAACAGGGACCTTGGGCATTTTAAAATATATTCACTTAGTGATCACTTGCATCTGGCTTAAAGTTTGTCTGTAGGTAAATAGCCACAGTGTTTCTTTCATTTTTCATCTAGTAATGAAGAGATCCACTGTTATAATTCCTTGTTTTCTGCAGAAATAATAAATAAGAGAGATTTCAATAAAGGCACCAACACACAAGCAATTGCTTGAATTATTAGTCACTACAGCTATCAGCAATAAGGCGGTAGTGGGGCTCTCATTTTGCTCTTTCTTTCCTTTAATGCTGTTGCCTTTTAATATTTACTCTTTACTCCTGTTCTCTTTTTCTGGCATTTTTGAACATGGTTTTGCTATACATGGTTAGGGCTCCATTCATTTTTCAGGTGACACAGTAATGGCAGGAGTTAGCAGTCCATTTGTTAAATGAAAATCCTTTATAATATCCCATTTAAAAGCCTCCCACATTTGCTAGTACTATGGTTATTCAGAACCTAGTTTCATCACAATCTTTATTCAAACCCAGTAAGTCAGACATGATTTAGGTAACTTTCTTAGCTCTTTCCACTCATTTGATTGCTTTTGTCAGTGTAATACTCTTCAAAAGGCAAGCAATAATGGCAAAATAAAAATTCCTGGGAAAAGATGCTTGATTGAAGATGACTCTACTTACTAGCCATCACAGGAAATCCAGAAAGTACAAATGCATCATACATAGCTCAGCTGAAATCTGGGATAAGTGGAGTTCACTTCAGGTGTTGCAGTTTCTAAGTCCTGCTTCTGAACCAGTAATGTGACTAACTTGCCATAACCAGGGTGTGTTAAACAAGATTCATAGCTCTAAAACCTAAAAGTGATAGTCTCCATCACTGGATGCAGAGAAATTAGGTATTGATGGAAGGTGCTTTGAGTCAACTAGATGTTCTTCACATGAATAATAAATTCTTTGTGTTCTTCTCATCTGCTAGTTTAGGGCTGAAAGCAGTTTTCTCTAGACCATTTAATTGTCCTCTCAGCGTGTACTTGAAGTCCTGTTAATTCATGAACCAGTAAGCCTGATTTATGGTGCATGATGTCACTACTGCAAGATGTAAAAATAAAGTGAAGAGAGGCTTTATATCATAGTAGTATTAAAAATCATATAGCAGAGTTGACACTGTTTCTACACATTTTTTGTCCTCTCTTGCACTGTGAAGATTAGCTTATGTTTACACAGCACAAAAAGTTGCCTGAAAACTGGATCAAAAATAGAACTTTCATGACAACATATTTTATTCCTTTTACATAAGCTTCATGTAAAATTAACAACTACAGCAAAATAACCCAGGCTCTCCTTCTCTAGGTATAATGAGATCATTGTTACTGCTGGAATTTGGGTCAACGAATATTGCATTGTTCATACAGTCATAATGTTAAAAGATCATAGCAAATAACTACTGTGACACCCCACACTATGTAGACCATAGAATTTCAACCAGAATTTCATGGTTTAAGCATATAATTTCTTATTGTTACAATGTATCATCTGGAAAAAAGTCTGGATATTTTAATCACTTCCTTCTAATGCCATGCTAAGCAGTCCCCAGTGCTCAAAAATGCTTAATAAATATTAGTGAGACTCTAAAGTGGAAAAATTTTTTTTTAAAGCTGTGAGTTTTAGGACTAGGAGACTGAGGATGGCTTAGTTTCTGAATAAATCGTACCCAGCTGGTAAAACCAGAGAGACAGCATTTCTAAAGTGAACTAGGCACTAAATACTAACTGATTATTGTAGCTACCAGTTTACTGTGGCTATCCAGAAATTACTTTGCCCAGAATGCTGAAACAGTGAGAGCTAGCCTTGCCTGTGGCACATTAAAGGTCAGTGGAACACATGCCCTAAACCCCATAAGTGCATCTGAAAAAACGGAATTTTTTAGTAACTAGTGAATAATAGATTTTTGATGCAGAGGGGTGAGGCATCAGATTTACATCAAGATCCAGAAGCAGCCAAAGCTTTAAGGTTGATCTGCCTGCATCTCAGTGGTATACCTGCGTGAAGATCCTTCTCAAAAGCTTCTGTAACAGTAAAGAGAACTTCAAATTTGACTAAAATACCATTGGTAACAAGAAATAGTCTACTGCCATTACACTTAAAAAGATAAAAGTGTAAGCTGTAGACAGCAGAAATCCACACCACACATGCTTCCTAAGGTACATCTGAGAAAGGAACTGCCCCTCTGCTGAAGCCAGAAGTTTTAGTCAAATCCTATTGGAAACGCTGTTTTCTAATCCAAAAAGTCCAGGAAACATGAGAGTGTAAACAAAGCTAATCAGAGAAGTGAAACACCATATGTGCCAGATTGAAATGGGAATAATCATAAAGAGAAATGAGCAGCAGTGTAGCTAAAATTTCTTATGTTGAAGAAATAAAGCAGACAGCAGAGGTGATTAAAAGTATGTTGCCTGATCATTCTTGAAAACTTACAGATAATAACTAATGCTGCTATAAACAAGATGAGCTAAATACTTTGCCTGCACATTATGGAATTTTCAATAATCACAGAATCACAGAATGTTAGGGATTGGAAGGAACCTCAAAAATCATCTAGTCCAATCCCCCTGCAGAGCGGGAACACCTAGATGAGGCTACACAGGAATGTGTCCAGGCGGGTTTTGAATGTGTCCATAGAAGGAGACTCCACAACCCCTCTGGGCAGCCTGTTCCAGTGTTCTGTCACCCTCACTGTGAAGAAGTTTCTTCTTAAATTTAAGTGGAACCTCTTGTGTTCCAGTTTGAACCCATTACCCCTTATCTTACCATTCGTTGTCACCGAGAAGAGCCTGGCTCCATCCTGGTGACACTCACCTTTTACATATTTATAAAGATTGATGAGGTCACCACTCAGTCTCCTCTTTTCCAAACTAAAGAGACCCAGCTCCCTCAGCCTTTCCTCATAAGGGAGATGCTCCACTCCCTTAATCATCTTTGTTACCCTGCACTGGACTGTCTCCAGCAGTTCCCTGTCCTTCTTGAACTGAGGGGCCCAGAACTGGACACAATATTCCAGGTGTGGTCTCACCAGGGCAGAGTAGAGGGAAAGGAGAACCTTTCTCGATATACTACTCACCCCTCTTCTAATACACTCCAGGATGCCATTGGCCTTCCTGGCCACAAGGGCACAGTGCTGGCTCATGGTCATCCTGCTGTCCACCAGAATCCCCTCGTCCCTTTCCCCTACGCTGCTCTCTGATAGGTCATTTCCCAACTTATACTGGAACCTGGGGTTGTTCCTATCCAGATGCAAGGTTGTCAAAGGATAGAAGTTTGAATGAAGAAATAGCTGGGATGATGAATTTGGATCTCAGTTTACAGTTTAACACATTCCAGGTCATTTCTGATAATTACAATTTATTGTGTTCAGACATCACAGTTTAACAGAGTTTAAAACCACAACATTTTAATCCAGCACCAGGTGTTCTTTTCTTCTGAAAAATCTAATTCATTCTGCTCATGCAAAAACCTATCACATAAAATATGTATGTACTTTCAATGTTTACTTGATGTGTACAGTATCCAATGAAGACTTCACTTCTGAGCATTCCCATCTTCCTAGCTGCTGTACAGGTTCCTTTCCTGATAAGGATGGTCACTTGAGAAGGGAATAAGTGACTGCAAGGTTTTCACTGTGGAATACATCACTGAGCTGAACAGCAGGAGAAAATATAGCTAAGTCAAATGCTTCAGCCAAAGGGACTCCAATTATATTCACCAGAGGTGATTTTAGAGGTGAGTAATGATGCATGTTAGAACTGCAATGCAGAGTTCACACAGAACAGCAGCCTGTTTTCAAAAAACAAAAGGAATAAAATGTTTCCAATTGCTATAAAAAAAAAATCAAAGCTCACTTGGTGAACAAGAGCCTTGGGGAACAAGAGCTCCAGAGACAGTAATGCAATGATCCTTCTTTACATCAGCTGAGGACTTGATCTCCTGAGTTCTCAAGGCATTTTAGATATCTGGGAATCACTTTTTTTTTCCCCCAGAATGGCTCAGCCTTTCCTATGGACAGAGTTTCACAACTGCTTTACAGCTCACAGCTAGTGTTCTGGTTCAAGCCAAGTCACGATTATAAGGAAAATGCATGCGTTATGGAAATCACAGGGCAACTCTGAAACTAGAACTCAACCATTCACAGCTGGGATGTGCAATTGGCAGATGCACAAAACTTACTTATGCCACAGTCACATTGTTGGTGACCAGTGTGCCCCAATAATATTTTTTTGCCAAGTGCTGGGTTTTCCCTGTCAACTGATTTTACATAAATGTAAATTCATTGAACTCTAACTTCCACATTTCCACCATGTCATCACAGATGGATAATATCATTGTACATCACACATTCCATAGATGTGTGGACATGGGAGTCCTCCAAAACTAAAACACCTTTCTCAAATATAGCCAGATAATCAAACAATAGACTCCAGAGATGATCTGCTTGTCAGAGAGAAAACAGTAAAAAAAAAAATGTTAATCACGGTACTAAGTTACATCTGAAAGTCTTTTGCAGTACTGCCAAAGCTTCAACTCACCAATAGAGTTACCCTTTATGTATCTTATGTTGGTGGCAGGTGCAAGAACTCATCTTTTCAGGTAGCAATTTACTTTTAATTAAAAAACATATTTTTAGATAATCCAGTTAGCTTTCAGTTTTCCTATGTTTGCAAACTAATTTCCTTCAAATTACAAGCACTTTTTGTATTGCATAGGAGACAATTCATATAAAGTGTTTAATTTATTTGGGCTTTGGAGGAATGAATAATTGCAAGGGTGACACGTTCTGCAGGGAGAGATAAATCCTAATGCAAATTCTAACTCTGCATTCACACAGAGTTTGTCCCAAATTCTAAGGTAAATCTTCATGGCAGGATTAACTATTTTTTTCAAACAATGTTTCCTAACATCCTGATACAAAAGCCTTATCTTCTCATTGCCTATAATTATACCAGTGAACTTTAAACCACGATAAATCTGAGCAGAATAATTCAGTGTTCTGTAGTCTTCTAACATCATCCTACTATTCCAAGGCTTGTATTTATTTGCTGATCCCACTATTTACACAATTTATTTGCAACATAAACACCAGGCTGGTTTAAAGCACCCTACCTGCCCTTCATTCCATTTAACCTCCTCCATTTTACACTTTGCAGCTCACCTCACCTAAATGGTACCAGTTGCCTATCACTATGCTGATCTCAAAGGATTTAACCAGATTGCAGAAAAGAAATACAAATTTGGGAACCACAACAGAAGAAAGAACGGTATGGAGACATCAGATAGGGACTCCAAGGGATGGGATCTGCTGGGTAGCTGGCTAGTGTTGAGCACATATGAAAAGCTTTAAGGTGCACTTAACTGCAGCATTAGCAGTTTTGTAGACCAAAAGAGGTTAATTTTCTTGTTATCTGCTCTCCTAATTATTCCAGTTCATTGAGCAAGCTTCACATTTAAGGATCTCCTAGAGATTAATAAAAGTATGTTCAGTGAAGTGCTGTGAAGACATACCATCTCTGGCCTGGGAGGAAGCATAGCACATTGGCACCAAGTTCCACCAGGGTTTATCTTCTTAGCAATTTAATTAGCACTACCCTACTTTGACTCCTCTGCTTTTAGCTCCATGGCTAACTTGTCTTTTAACACAACTGTGCTGCAGAGTGTAAATAGACCTTAAGTCCTTCTGCAGTTCTGGTGCCTAATAAGATGTGCAAACAGAGAATCCCACCTTTTCCTTCCCTCCCGACTTCTACTCCATCCAGTACAAAAATGACTTTATGGATTTCTCTTCATGTGTCTCCAGCTTCTCCATTTCTCTTAATCCATTGAACCCTGAGTGTCAGAGTTGTGCTCACCTTGCACACCAGGCACATCATTATGGCTCGAAAAACATCGCAGGTTTTTTCCAGGTATGCAATAAGGAAGCCATGACGAGGCAGTATGAGATGAACAAAATACGTGGAGTTGCTTCAAGAGGGTGGACGTCAAACAAAAAGTAATTTAAGTGCTCCAAATCATCTGCCACTTTAGCTGATTTCTAAGCAGTGAGTGTACTGGGACCCTTAGGAAACTGGCCTCATCAGGCTAAAATCTAGCCTTTGCCACTAATCCCTCAGTAACGCAATGCATCTCTTTTTGCCTTGACTCCTTTTATTTTACACGAACCACTTTTTTTTTTTTTTTTTTTTTTTTACAGAACCCTATTCTGATTCTTGCATGGTCAACCCTGAAACAAGACTGGTGTTAACAGCACTCAGGTTCAGCACATCATTCAGAAAACTTGGACAAGATACTTCAAAAGGTAGAATGGTTTTGTGACCAAAGCCACCACTAACTAAAGAGAAGATTAGTTGCTGGTTATTGTCCCAATTAATTGAAATCTCTTGCTAAATAACAGTCTGTTGTGCTTTTGTTTGTATTGTTAAGTCCTTCAGTCTGGCTGAGATAATTTCTTTTGATCTCTTGTGAAAACCTTAGTATTGAAAAAAAAGTTTAAAAAACGTGGGGTGGTTTTTTTCTTCTTTTTTTTTTTTCTCTGGAGGGTGCAGAAATGATCTGATAAATGCTTTAACTGATGTCTTCACATATCAATCAAAACAGCAGTGGGAAATTTCTGCCCACATAGCTGGGAGCATGTCTATTCTGGCAACTTCATCCAAGGCATCAGCCATGTAAACTTTGAGTCTTACACAATTGAAGGAAAAGGGTAGTTACAAAAATCCCTAGAAACACTTCTTTGCTGGAAAGTCCAGAGAAATCCAGTTTAATTTCCATTTACTTCGTTTCAGCTGTTGATCCTCTACAGTTTCAGTTCAAAAGGGAAATGAAAGCAAATACAGAAAATGTAACAACACTGGAGATGCCAAGGTGGTGACCAGACAATCTCTAGAAATTGTTACTAGGGCTGAGCTGATCTTCAGTTAAATCACATTACCAGTCAAATCACATACTACACAGTACATGCACTTCACAATCTCCCCACTACCCTGACTGCAGCTAAAATGCATGACCTTATGTCACCTTTATCATGAGCATTTTTCATCTTTCAGCAGGTTCAGTATAAACACGTGTGCATATCTGCGACTGCAGAGGTAACTTGGTGCAGCCACTCAGTCACTCCGTGGTCACTTGTCTATATCAAATGGCTTACCTACACAGAATTTTTTTTTTGCAAAGCAGATGTTTCACATTGACTTTCTGCATGAACAACTTTGTAAAGACTGTCTACATATTTAATCTAATTTAAAATTAAATTATATTAAATATAGATTATATTAATTAGACTAGATCAATCTAATTTTTAAAAGGTACTTTTATTCTAGCATGAAAACATGGAAATGGTGTTAGCAATCATCCTTTTTCAAGTGCTGCTCAGAGAATGACTGAAATCACTGTTCAACTTTTATTGCTGTTCTGAAAAATAAAGGCATGTTATTTTCAGTTTTCCCAATTCATGTTAGTGATAAAAAGCCTATTCTCCTTGCACTAACCTCCTCACAATAATTTTTCTATATAGAAAAACCTGAACATAGAATTCACACTTGTTAGGCCAATAGCGCTTATAACTTGGTAAGAATTCTGCTTAGGAGTCTGGTTTTAAAATTAAAGGTATTGTTCTGATATTCCCATGGAACTGTTTCTGCAGAAGAAACATGAATCTACTGCAACTTACACATATAGTGCATATATAAATTTATGTCTTTAGATACATAAGAATTTTTGAAGAACAGTCAGCACAGCAATGGGTGCTAGGATATTTCATGTTTCTACACACTGCCTGCATTGCAACCATGAATTATAAACCCATGGCACTCTCTATTATGGAGCATTTACAGCTGTTTCTTGTGTTACTTAAGGTTGAAGTCAGATTCCCTGCAGGAACCATGATGAATGACCAAAAAAAGGAAAAAAAACAAAAACAAAACAAAAACCAGAGATGCAATTTGACATTTAAGTAAAAGGAAGATTTGAGCTGTGCCAAGATTAGTCATAGGACAATGATTTAAGAGTTTCTGAAGACCAAAGGTTGCTTAAATAAATAAGGAAGGTATAGAAAACACATGCAAAGGCAGAGGTTCACACATGAATTCCTTGTCGCCTGTAGTATGCCTTCAGTGACGATTAGTAGTATTCTTCTTTCCTGAAACCTGTTTGTGAGTTGTAGCATGACAATCCTTGGGATTTTGACATTGTAATTTGTTGCTGTGACATAACAGGTATATTACAAATTAAGCTCCCACAAGGTCTCCACACTTCTAAACAGAGGCTGTGAAGGAAAGGGGCCAAGAAATTATACATTAAACTAATGAGAAAATCTGATTTTTCTTTCAAATCATCTGGAAAATACGGTTTGATGCTCTTTCAGCCAAAATCTGTGAGAGTTTTGTCACTAATATCAATGTGAGCAGAATCAACAGCCTGTCATGGAGATTAGTATGCAGAAACAAGAGATATGAGCAGCAAAATCCTCTGCAGTCTCTCATGAAAAATCATTTTCTGGCTTTTGGATGCATTTGCTGCTCTTGCTACTTTCCTACATGAAAAAGAGAAGAGCTAAACATCAGAAAGATGATATCGTTTTGTATTCTCTAATGGACTCAGTAAGACAGATTTGGTTATTTTCCTCACTCAAGGAAGTCAGATGGTCCCAGAAAGTCTTTGCTTGCAATTATACTCTCTATAGTTGAGTGCCAAGTCAGATCAACTGTTTCAAGGGGCTTGAGACTAGATCCTTTGGCTCTCACTCACAGAAATGTTGTTCAGTCACATAGATAAGTTTGAGAAAAGACTTTTTCATGCTTAAGATTGAAGGATTAGGCTGTAAAAGAAAGGAAATGAATCCCAAGGGTCAGCAATTATTTCCAAATTTTTTCAGCTAATAAAAAAATGGAACCCTTCACACTGAATGGCACAGCTGACTTCAAGGCAGAGTCAAGTGATATCAAAGCACTTAGGATAGCTATCCTTTACAGCAAGGGATTATTCACCTGAAAAGAGAGGAGGTCTTTTATAAAACTTTTCAGCCATTGATTTGAAAAATGGCCTGTATCACTACACTCATGCTGCAGAGAAGGAAAGAAAGGCACAGAGATACAAGCAATGTTTCAAGGTTAAGCCATAAGGGAGTTACTCTGTTATAGTGCCATGGATACTGAGCATGTCTCTGCCCTTCCAGACAGTCATGCTTTAGCAGGAATTGAATGCAGCACACCGTGCTCATTAGATATAATTTCAGCATGTAAAGAGAGATCCCAGAACCAGAGTAAACAGCAGTGAAAACAGGCAGCTCTGACAAAGTACTACATTTCAGGAAGAGTGGAGGCTTGACTTTGTGTGTGTGCTTCCACAGAAGCCATCATTATTGTACAGATGAGGCTTCTACTTCATTATCTTGATCTCGACCTTCATCTTGATCTTCATCTTGATCACAAAGCCATCACAACCCTTCAGTCTGATGTGCAGTTCTCAAAGTGAGGGTCTTGCACTGACATCAGTGGAAGGGTTGAATGTGCAGTGAACACACAACACCAACACAAAGCAATTTATTGTTCAGCTCTGAGAGCAGAATTTTGCCATCAGTGTTTTAATCAAGTTACAAGCCAAGATATATGTCTTATGGCTTTGGCAGTTTTCTAGATCTGTGACAGATATTCTACACAGATTTACAGGGCACTCTGCCGTTGTTCTGTCCATTGCTCACATTTTATATTTCTATATATCATCTTGACTTCAGTTAAGTTTCTGCTGTGATGCTTCTTGCATTCCCAGAAAGGAAAGAATAAAGTGTAATTTAAAAACAAAAGACAGATAAAAAGACATGAAGAAAAATGTTTGTGAGGATAATAGAACCAGCCTTAAAGAGAAAGAAAGAATAAATATAACTGCTAATGTTTGGAAACCAGCAAAACATTCTCTAAATTGCTGTTTCTTATACAATTGTGGAATAAATCTAAGATCAGAAATCTCAGTATAAGATGTGAAAGCAAGTTGAACACTGCCAGTGACGGGGCATCCACTACTTCTCTGGGCAGCCTGTTCCAGTGCCGCAGCACCCACATGGTGAAGAATTTCTTTCTTCTATCTAACCTAAATCTACCCTTTTTCAGCTTAAAGCCATTACCCCTTATCCTCCCACTACATGTAAAAAGTCCCTCTACAGCTTTCTTGTAGCCCCCCTAGAAGGCTACTATAAGATCTCCCCAGAGACTTCTCTTCTCCAGGTTGAACAACCCCAGCTCTCCGAGTTTGTCTTCATAGGAGAGGTGCTCCAGTCCCCTGATCATCTTCATGGTCCTCTTCTGGACTCTCTCCAACAGGACCATGTCCTTCCTATGTTTGGGGCCCCTGAGCTGGACACAGTACTCCAGGTGAGGTCTCACAAGAGCAGAGTAGAGGGGGAGAATCACCTCCCTTGACCTGCTGGTCACACTTCTTTTGATGCAGCCCAGGATATAGGTGGCTTTCTGGGTTGCAAGCACACATTGCTGTATCATGTTGAGCTTCTCACCAACCAACTCCCCAAAGTCCTTCTCCTCAGGGCTGCTCTCAATGCATTCTCCGCCAACCCTGCATTTGTGCTTGGAATTGCCCCAGCCTTGCACTTGGCCTTGTTGAATTTGATGACAGACATATGGGCCCACCTCTCAAACCTGTCAAGGTCTCTCTGGATGGCATCCCTTCCCTCCAGCATGTCAACTGCACCACTCAGTTTGGTGTCATCAGCAAACTTGCTGAGGGTGCACTTGATCTCACTGTTCATGTCACTGACAAATACGTGAAACAGCACCAGTCCCCATACCAACCCCTGAGGAATGACACTTGTCAGGAACACCACTCCAGGGTTTTGTTTCCAATCTTCTCACTGTTAATAAGAACTTGCAGAATCTGCCCCCAGTTTCAGTGCATCCAGTGATAGATACTTCTGCTCTGTATCTAGAGAATAGGTAAAGGCACTCACATTTCAGCCAGATTTGGGATGCAAGGAGTGGGAATGGAAGGCATGGAGTATCATTCAGGAGTCCTCTCAGAGGACTATTTACCAACCCAAAACATACTCAAATGGGAAAAATATATTATTATTTGCCCCTGAGGATTTAGAGGAAGACTTAAGAAAACTATCTGTCTTCATAACACATTTCTGAAGGGAAAAGAAAATCAACACTGGAAATTCAATGCCTGGGAATGGAAGAATAATAAGGGCTGTAGGGAGGAGGAATTTTTCTAAGGCATTTTTTTGGCATATCAGACTTTTTCCCTACTTCTGATCTTCTAGGGAAAGGGATTTTCTCAAGAAGCTAGAGGAGGAATCAGATATATATGAGGCCATGAGAACAAAGTTAAGAGGTGATCAATGCTGCTCCAGTGCTTGGAAGGGAACTGGTAACTCCATAGTTCTTCCTTCTCAGCCTTATTATTTACACTTCCTGTGACTAACTGCAGCTCATGAATGAGTTGGGTTTTTTCTGTTCCATGGAAATAATGAACAGTTGAAGTGTTCTGCATCTTAAAATAACTCTTTTTATCATTCAAGATCATCAGCTGAAATATGAACCAAGTAATCTGATTGTCAAATTCTGCTACTTTTAATGCTGCCATTCTATCAGAGAATTTTCCTTAACCCACAAAAGCCTTTGTAAATCCAGCTAACAAAAACTGTTGAATATTTTACGGATTTGTGACAACAAAAAAAATATTCTGCATCTACCTTAAAATTTTGTTGTTGTTGTTTTGTTGTTTTGTTGTTTTATTTTTAAAAAAGGCCCATGATTGATCAGGCTCAGGAAGCTGTGAGCTTAGAAATTGTGATCAATGGTAGAACATCTGATATATGCCCTGGTTTTCATAATAGGTCTTTAAATACATTCAGAAATGCATTTAGTTGTTTAAATATTAATATTCATACCTGCTCTCCTACAAGCAAACTTTAATACATTTAATTTGAAGGGACAGTCAAACTCATAAACTTTATCCCCAACTTCAAGCACCATGCCATTACTATGTTCTCCTAAGGTAATGTTAGCAGCTCCATGCTGTCATTCTGTAAGATATATTAGCCAGAAGTAAGTTAATTATTAGCTGGAAGAAAATTTATTATGTGCTCTGAAGCTTCACATACAGTGTTGCTTGGAGAGGAGAAAAGAAAAAAAAAAAGAAAAAAAAGAAGAAAGAAAGACGAGAGAGAATAAGTAAATGTTAAGCCTTGGGCACTACATTTACGAGATCCTCTGAGATTTACTGCTCCAGCTTGTTTTCCTAAAAATGCCTTGGGTTTTTTTTCAGCTAAAATACACTATAATGCTTATAATACTAATTTGTTTCAGGTGCCTCTTACTCTGAGACTATGTAAGCAAAAAAGTGGGTGCCCTGTAGCAAAACTCAAGTCATAGTCATGGCTTAGAGCCATCCCAATGCAGCTATAAAATCCAAATGTGTACAATCCCCTACTTTTCCCCATTCATCAAAAGCTGCATCAAGTCACCACCATAATCAAACTTACCTGGGTTTCTTGCTCAGTGTTTGGATTTGTAGCCAGGATTACAACATGCCCTTGCAAGAAGGAGGAAGCTAGCCATAGGTAGTTTTGGCCCTTGACATTCAATACCAGAATAGTTACATGGTTCCCTGGATGATAGCTTAAGGGCAGAAAGTTATGGATAACGTTGATTAGTTATTCCTGTTTTATTGCCACCTGTGATGTCAGTAATGATATGTTAACATGGCTTCTTATAAGTCAGAAGTAAGGATAGCAGAGTAGATCAGTAGCTGACCTGAGCCTAAGATCTCCTGCCTGCTAACGCGACAGCCCTTCACATCTTTCACCACTGAAGTATTGCCTGACAATAGGTAACTGCTGGCAAATGTTGACTCCAGTGGATCATACTGGTGTGATATGGGTGAATAATTCCTCTATTCCTGTGCTATTTATAGTTTCAGATATACTGGCTTCTCAACTCAGTAAAATTCATGACCTATCAGAGGCAGCACTTTTTAATGCGATTTTTAGCATCAGTAATATTTCTCTTCAGAACAAGTTGAACTGGAATGGATTAAACAGTGATATGTGTAGAAAAGATGAATAAATAAAATGAAATGAGGCTTTGTCAGGAAAACAAATTTATCTGCATATTTTAAGTTGACAGGAAAGCACTGACTTACAAAATTACTGCAGGGCATTCTATAAACAAATTTCAAAGAAACAAGAATTGTTTACATTGTTGAAATTATTTTAAATTTTAAAGGGAGTGGTTCTTACTGAAGAAAGCAGAAATGTCAAATCAAGATTGATTTATTGGCAGCTAAAAATAAAATTTAGCTTTATTATGACATAAATGAATTTATGTCATAATTTTCGAGAACATTCCCATTATCCTCATTGGGTCCTTTTTTTTTTTTTTTTTTGGTAAAGAGTTTGAAAAAATAATTGTACAAACAGAAAAAAGATCTCTTATTCAGGGAATGGAGGGAGACAAGTGAGTTTCAGAAACAAACGTGAACACAGAGAAATGAAATGGAAAGTGCTTGCTCAGAAAAACAATACAAGTAACAGAGAGTCTTAGAAGTTGGAGAACTCTCTTCTAAGACAACTGTTTGAAAAAGACTACAAAGTGTCAAAGCACTACTGGTATTCCCAAAAGATTTTTTCTGCGAATAATTTTTATAAACTGTGAACCGATTTTCCTGGAGCAAAATCATAAGAAGAACAATTTTGAAAGTGGTGCCTTGGGAACTACATACGTAAATCCTGTTGTTTGCTAACAGGATTTGTGAACAGAAGTCCCCACACACTGCGTTACAGTCTGAGCTCTGAGAGGATTAAAACACAATGAATGTTTCTTTTGCAAGGCTTTTCATTTTCATTCCCTTTCTTCCTTCTCAGCATTCAAGATGACACCATCTTCACAGCTAGAGGGAGCTGGCTTGTACCCGGGTCCTTGAGAGCTGCAGCTAATTATGTTGCAGGCAATTTCTCACTCTAATGTCAAATCTGGCACAGTAGTTACACTGTTTGTTGAATCCAGAGCAACCTTAGGAAGTCAGAGTTATTTTGGAGCCCTATTGATTCAATCAAGAAAATCAGAAGGATACATGACTATCACTTATTAATTTAAAAAGAACTATCTAGAACGAGGTGAAACCAGCATGAGAAAAGAAGCTGACCTAGATATCTGCCTCAGATTCCCCTGGGATTGGAGCTGTCCTCCCTGTCCTGGAGCACAGCGAGAAGAGGAGGAAGGAAGGGATGTGAAAAGGGTTCTTTCCATCAAATGCCTTGGGACTGAGTGTGCGCCCATGCGTAGGGATGGCTACAGCCACATCTGGTTGCTGAATTGTGCCTGTTGACTGCCTTGTAAAGAAAAAACCACCCACTGGTGAATCATTTAGTAATTCTTCAGTGATCTACCTGGGTTTTAGAGAAAATATAAGTGATCCATTATTAGGGTTGAGCGCCTTACAGCATTTGAAAAATGCATTTTATAAATCAAGAGTTGAAGCAGAAGGTAAAATTTACCCATCTGCCAAGGGCCAGTGCAAAGTCAATGTACCATTTACTTTCTCCAAACAAGTTTAAATGAGACCTACGGTTTCATGCTGGCCTTTCCCAAAAGGACAAGCTTCAAGATCATTCAAATGGAAAATGATCACTTTAAAAATGAATACTCCAATAGAGGAAAAGGAGAAGTTTATTGATATGGTGAAATAAACAAAACTCCCATCTAGTATTACTGAGATAAATGTCTATAGAGAGTTAGAAAGAGAGGCAGCATATTTTTGCAGCATCACAGCTAGGAAATTGAACAACACATTCACTTGAAAGAGATGCTCTATTCCATGCAGAAACAGCCCTGCATATTTAAAAAAGTAAAACAACCTAAACATGTTAAACTCCTTTGAAATGTAATTTAATATGTCTTCAGTAATTCCAATGGAAATAAAAGATCTATTTTAAACTCTCTTTCTAAATGCCACCTAGCTGTTTCCATGATGGCTGCTTAAAAAGGAAACAGGCAGAAATAATGCTGGAACACTTCTGAGTGGCTTTTATTCTTGAACGCTGCCTGTCCTTAGGACAACTTTGCCCTTGCTCTTGTCCTCATGTACTCATTTCCATGAAAGAAAAATGTCACTGCTCTGAACTAGTAACATCTTACATCAGTTTAGGACTGGTGTAAAGGATTGTTTCACAAGATGTCAAGTTGACAAAGGATTGCAGGACAGAGAAAACCAATCAAGGCTATGAAATGGAGCAGTAGCAGATAGGATCTTCTCATTGACTTGGGGTTAAATGCTAATGGCTCATGTATTCCTTATTTTCTTTTTTATGTATATATACATATATAAATATGCATATGTACACATATTTTAGGAAGCTTTTTGTGTTAGCCTCAGCTTGAAATGTCTTCATCTGCATAGTATCATCTATTTAATTAGTTACATTTTGAGGGATGGTTGTTGGTTCTAGTCTGTTTTTATTGACTTTATTTTCAAATAATTATCTTGGGCACATATCTGAAGTTTTTATAAAAATACCCTAAGCCTATAAATAATAGATCTTTCACTTGATTCTAAACACTAGCACATTATTCAGCAAAGACTTACTTGTGTCTTTAGAACTTAGTAGAAAGCTCCTAGGAAACTAACTTTTCAGAACACTGTGGAAGTATAGACAGATGAGTGCACAGGACTCTGTTAAGAGATTCTACACAAAGACCCACTTCTAAGCTCTGCTACAGATTCAGAGCCCCTTGCTATGTCATGGAGCTGTCACAGCTTTAACTGCATGAAACAGCAGAGGGGGAAAACCAGTTAGCTCAAAAGAAACCGAAGAGTCTCAGAGTCAAGCTGTAGCTGTACAAAATGTTTGTTAGCATTGAAAATGTGCACTGTGAGAGCTGAAAAACTTTGAAGTAAATTCTAAACTAGGACTAGACAACTGAAAGAGGGATCTAAGTGGACTGGAGACAAAACACTACTCAAGTCAGCAGTTTCCAAGATTCACACATTACTTTGAAAACTATTGCGGATCTGTTACAAGAGTAAACGCCTGCAGGACAAAATAAAATGTATAAAAGAATAATATCAGTTGAACTTCTTTTATCATGAGCCCGTAACAACTTCTACCTAGCTTAAGCAGTTAGGTGTCTGCATTCTTCTATTTGTTGGTTTGTTTGTTTTTTCCTACATTAATTTTCAAATAAAACAAAGTAGAGGAAAATAAAATATGAAGATTAAATCTAAAACATATGGTAAGTATAATAATATTAATTTTATCTTAGAAGCTAATAGCTTTGCTGCTACAAACAGCACTGGCCAATTATGCATCATATCTCAAAGACCGTACACAGCCACAACAATACAATAATTATTATAAAGCAGTCTCTGAACCTTGTTAGACTTAATAGCTCAAACAAAATTGAAATCTACAAATGCTTATTTGAAATGTATCAAAATATCTGTAGTTTTGACATAAGGACTGGTGATGTCATTAATATAAGATTTATTTTTAGATTTCTGATATTTTGTGGTGCTCTACTGATTAGAAACATCACAATAGTAGTTATTTTCATGCCATGTTTTGATGTGACTTTTTTTTAGTCTGTCAGGTAACAGGAATCTGAAAATGGAAAATACAAAGAAGTTAGTATTACCCATCTGCAAATTAAAGTGCATGTGTGATTCAAGCTAGTTCCTGTGTTTCTGAACCTACTTTGCTCACTACTTCACTGCCTAGGCACCTAGTGAACAGAAGCTCAGTTTTCAAAGTTTCCATTGTGCATTTACAAGTATACAAATTTTATCTGTTATACATTAATCATTTGATCATTTGTGCAATAGCTATATGTGCAGCCCAATATTCTGCACATGCACGGGGAACACAGGGCCATAGATACACACATGCAAAAAGACTGCTTTAAAACTACTCATACTTTAAAAATAAAAGGAACGGCACATGCAAATAAGTGTTTGCTGTGGCTGGTTGACCATGCCAGAGCCTGGTGTTCCATAATTTGCTGCCAATATCCTAGGGAGAAAAAGCTCCTCTTTCCATTCCCTGACTCAGCAAGCTACAAATTGCTTTCAGAAACAGGATAGGCAAGAGTCCATAGGTCTGATGAAATAAATATATTAATAGGAGAAAAGGCACCTTGAAAAGGCATGCAGAAGAACTCATGGTCTTATAGCAGGACAAACTGCTGACAATTTGTCCTAAACACCTCATGCTTGGTCTTACAGTACTTGAAATGAAAGTCAGTACGAGTCAGTTTAAGGACAGTAACCATTCTGCCAGCATGAGACAGCAGGCAGTGTTACTGCACACAGAACCTAGCAGAAACAAAAGGTTTGTTTATAAGACCATTTTCTGAAAGATTTGCCATGGTGGACCGTATATACAATTCCCACTCTTACAAATAAACAGTGCAAAAATGAAATACGATCTGGAGCTCAGTCATTCTTATGAAAGAACAAAATCCGGACAGGAGATCCACTCACAAAACAAAACCAAAACCCCACAAACAAATAAACAAAACCCCAAGCAAGTAAAGAAACAACCCACCCCCACACACACCTATCCTTTGTGCTGAGAAGAAGGGTTCAGCAGGTAAGCTGTGGTGGTACTCTCTTCCCATGACAAACTGCCCAGTGTAGGAAGCAGGTGGTTCCTCACGTCTTGTTACATGTATCGTATTAGAGAAGCACCCCTCAAGTCAGTCTTGCAGAACACACCCTGTGGAGTCTTTCCTTTCTCCAAGGTTTTTAACAAATATATTTTGCCCAAAGCTGCTTCATTTTCCACCATTTCCTTTAGGAAAGTACTTCACAGTCTTTTGAATCTCACCTTCAGGCATCTAACTGTGCATACTGTGGCATTATTACAAGCAACCAGTACCAAATTCATATCAGTTTTGAGATTAGGAAATAATAATAATAAAAAAAAGCATAGCACTCTATGCTGCTTTAATAATAATTATGTTTACTGCAGTGAGCTTTTCACAAAACAACTGAAGATGTAGTCGTCAGAGAAGGGTAGTCTTCATTAAATTCTGGAAGTGTTTCAGCAATACATGAAATCACATAAACATAGGCTTCCTCTTTCATTCTGTCTTGGAAAAAATGTATACTTGTGGAAATACAGTTACAGGTAACCAAATATCCCTGGTTACTGGATGAGAATCTATAATCTGAATAGATCTCAAAACCATCTGGATTTAAGTCACTCAGTGGAGCATGTGCAGAATTACTTCATTGTGAAATGAAAACCTTGCTCACACAGTGGGGTTAATGTCTTTCTCCAGGTACAACATCTCTGAGGGTCTCACACGTTTTCTTGTGATGTTGTAACCCAACACCACGTGCTTCAGCTAGACAGGGAACCTGGTGTATTGTGCCTGCTCCAATTCATTCTTCTCTCACATTGGGACTGAGGCCATTCCAGGAAGCTGGACCATCTGTGCATATTTGTCTAACATATTTGTTAAGCGTGGCCATCTCTCAGCAGAGCTTTGACTTTCAGCAGAGGCAGTACCATCAGACTTCTGGAGTTGCCATTGCAGTTCAGCAAGCACAGCTTCAGTTGCAACCCTGAAAATGCATGAAGAAAAATCCTGAGGTCCAAAGGAAGGTCTCTTCCCAAAAAAGGGTGAAGCTTGACTTTGATGATACCTCTAGTCCTGCTGGAACATTGTCAGGTTGCAGTTTGGATGAAGCAGAACCACTCTCTTCACTCATATTTTATTCTCACCCAGCTGACAGTGATACTAATTCCAAGAGAATTGTTGTCAGATGTAGCTATTAATATACTGTATATTTAGACACTGGTTTGTATCCTAGAACAGCTTTTGACTCTCTTTGACAAGCACTTTCTAGGTTGTACTGCTATACTACAAGAGATACTATCTGCTTATATTAATAATGCACACGTATTTCCTCAGCTAGAAAAGCTCACATAAAATGAGCTAAATAAAAACACTGACCTCACAGTAAGGTAGCAGAGGTAAATATTAATTACAGTATGCTAACTGAATATTAGCCCTAAACTATGCAGAAATTTAGCCTTTAATATTGGAATAAATTATAATTTAATCATACAAATATGTTACATGAAGTAAGTTCATAAACTTTAGGAAATGAAAAAACAGGAAAATTGCCTGGGGAGAAAAAAAACATAGAAATGATTTGTTGAATGTAAGATGATAGCTACTTTGCTTTTATTTATTGCACAGATAAACTAAGGAGGTTTTCTTGCAGAAATACGGGTTACTGTTTTATTTGGCGACGACTTATTCGGCAACATCTCATATGCGATATGCAGGAAGTAAGCATTTGGTTTTAAAAAAAAAAAAATCATAGAATTTTATGAAAAATTCACTGCATGTCATGACACTTTGATAGTATGTATACAGGTGATTATAATTTGAGATGCAGGATCTCATTTCTTCCTATTTATAGGGGAACTAAGACTGGTGAAATGCAAGAGAATCACAGGCTCAGAGTAGAATTTTTTAATAGAGGTGAAATTTGAATTTAGGAGCTAGTGCTCAGTTCGCTGCTTTCATTTTCCAGCAAATAAAGAATGTAAATAACTTCTGAACATTTAGTTCTGTACAAAACAACCCACAAATTCCAAGCAAATTCTGAAACTCCATTCTTATTTTAGTTTGTAATGGGCATATATTGCAAGGCTTTGAAGCTTAGAGATTTGAAGTATTGAAGAAAACCTTTCTCAGACACATTGTTGCAGAGAGAAACAGAATTTTGCTTTAAACTTCCTCTAGTAGATACTATTTAAATACTTTTAATGAGCTAAACAATTTTGCCCTTATATGAGTGAGTAATAAAATATTCTGTTTGATTTATCGCCTCTAAATTCCTCATAGAGTTTCTTACCTTTGCAGTTCAACATTTACAGACTTCCCAATTTGCCTCAAACTAGACATTACCAGTGGAAAGACTTGGAGAAAGAGTTATGATGGAGAGAGAAGACTTCACTCTGCACTTGTTAACACTGAATTCCCACCCTTGCTACAGGGGTCAGACTTAACTGTTGGAAATAGACTTGCTGAATTAATGGAATTTTTTTGCCTTTGTTTAAAAGCTGCCTTTGGTAGGTTCTACTAAGGACAAGCCACTTGCCCTAAATCAGGGCTTGGAGCACACGTGCAAGGACCTTCCACTGAATGTTTTTCTTGTAGTGAGCACTCTATATGGAGATTATGTATTCAAACAATTGCTTAAAATGTCAGAATTATTTTTATACCCAAACTAAGGATGCCAGTAACTAATTATGTCTGATTTTGATGGAGAGGTACTCGATAGAATGTATTAAGAGATAACTTCTGAGAATGCCAAGTACAGAACTATTCAAAGCCTGTGCTGATGTTGCAGCACAAAATGATGTGATAGCAGAATGCGTTCAAGCCAAGTCTGTAGAGGGAGTACTGGGAGCTAATAGCAGGAAACTGAAATCACACCACATTCACAAGACATGTTAGCTGTTAAATAAAGGCATTATATCCAACATTTCCCATCTGGACATCTGAATTCTATGCATAAAAGGTTCAAAGCACTTTACATAGCACATTGGACATGTTTACCTAGGATTCTCATAGGGCTTTTTCATTCAGTAACAATTATTACTCAAGCAATAGCTTCAAAAACAAAGGTTGCATTTCCAGCTGTCTTTAAGACCGGATGTTTTTGCAAAAACAGCTGTGTTCTTTCCTCTTCAATTTTCTCTACCAGTCTGTCTTGCCTGTTCCCTTTACTCCTAACTCATACCCTCCTTGCTCTGTCTCCCTGAACAATTCCTTCAGCATGTTGCTCCTTTTCTTCTTCTTGCACCTAAGACATGATGCTGTAGAGATTTTACTCCTTACCTTTTTTCCCTTGACATTCTCTTTCAGACCACTGATCCTGCTTTTCCTCCTCTTCCTTTGTAAGATGGGCAGAAACAACTAGAATTATTCCCAGCTGTCATGCATGGGCTTCTAGATACTTCTCTGCAATTCAGAGCTTCGAAGCAGCTGAAAGTTGTGGTTAAGAACCATCTGACCCCATGGATCACCAACATACTAGAGACAGTAATATAATGCCTTGGGTGTATACCATTAATAATTAAGAACAGATAAATCATCACTTTTTTTTGCTTCTATACTGTGGACCATAATTTGGGACAGCAGAAGGTGTTTTGTCTGAAGGTTTTCTTGTGTCTCACAGCCAATTTGAGAAGTTGGGAGAATCTTGATTTCAGCTCCTCTTTCTGGTTTAATTACCAATGCCATATTTGATGTAGCTTGTTGTTGCTCTTGTCTAGCATGTTTAATCCCAGGCAAAGTAAAGGTGTTTTACACTCAGGGTTTAGGGGGAAATGGCACATAATCTGGAGTAGTCAAAGTGCCACTGTGTCCTTGCATTCCCTGAGAGAGGGAGACAGCATCTATCAAATCTCACTACTCAGGACTCAGGGAAATTGTGCCAGCCCCAGAAACTGGGGTGGCATTTGTGCAGTAGTTAACTTTTTCTCCCCTATAAGTAAGCCTTGGCTGGTCTGATCCAGTAGTAGCCCTCTTATTTTATGCACTTTGGTATACATCTAGGTTTGTTTCGTGTCTTGCAAATTACTTGATTCAAATGCAATTGCCACAACTCTCCAGAGTATTGAATTAGGCTACTAAGAATATATTATTGGTTTTCTAGTGTTTTATTCAAGACATAAACTAGAAACTCAGCCTTCTGATCCCTCATTTTTTTAATTTATCAGTGACATCATTCTATTCCGTGCAAACTTTATACTCTAAACTACAATATTCAAACTTCCCCTCTGAACTGGAATTCACTTATAAGGATAAATAAAGGGAACTACAAATGACATTGGTGATCTCTAGCACTTGGTGAAGATAAAAAGCTTCTGCTGGAGTCAATGGGAAATGAACTACAGGACTGTAAAAAATAAAGTACTTTGGTGTAACAGGATATTGATTTTCCACAGTATTTAGTAATGTACCTAATAATGAAACTCATACTATAACAAGAGTTAACATCCTAGATATGTTCAGAAAAAATTCTTTAAAGAGAGAAATAAAGATAGCTGAATAGTAAGATGGAAAAGTTAATACTTCTTTTTGATGCTTTTAAAATTTCTTTAATGAATATTTTACTAATGTTTTCAATAATACAAGAAATGCAAAACTAATCATGGTCAAGCTGCTGCTGAGTATCAAAATGTAAAAAGAAGGAACTAAACAAACTAATCCTGCAGATACATTTAGGACTAAGCAGCGAAGAATTTAATTAACTTCCAGTTCTATGAATCCCATTTTCCTATGGGATTCTCCAAAGTGATCCTTATATCTAAGAAAATTCAAATCCAAAGTTCAAATCCCAAAATTGTGATAAGTTTGTTGGTCTCTGCAATAAAGACATCCCTTTGATAAATGATCGTCAGATATTGCACTGTCTTCCCAAAAGCAAGACATTGATAGAAAACTTATGTTATTCATTATTTTGACAAATACTTTGAAAAATTCTTCATGTAAATTAGCTCTTTGTATAAAATGACATAATGAATTGCTTTTCCCATTTAAGCAAGGGCATTACACAAAGTGACAACCAGGCCCAGATGATACAAAAGGAGAGAGGGAGTCTTTCATTCCATATACCTGTAATAAGCCATTTCTCAGTTGTGTCTAAGAAAAGTCAAATGTTCCTGAGGGAAACCAAAAGCATAAATTAGATGTGAATGCTGTAAACACAAACTATAGTGAGCTGTGCTACTGTAACGTGATACTACAATTTATTAACACTTGTAATAGCTAACTAATACCTATTTAGGAAGTTTTAACAGTTTTAGCTAATGTCATCATCTAAATAACACAAATGAAACAATTAAAACAGTGAACTTACCTTTTTCTTTAGAATAATGTTCTTCATTAATATAGGAAATGAATCTTTATTTCATAGGACATTATATAATCTGGTTTGCATCTCTACAGCACCCTCAGAGATGTTTTGCTTAGGGTTGTTCTCAAACTTATTGAAATGACTGATTTGAGGCATAACTGATGTACGTGTGATATTTAGGAAAATCAGACAAGTATGCTGCTTTGGTCTGTGCTGTTATGTTTCCAGATAAAAGTATGCAAATATATACACCAAACATGAACTAATAAGAGACCTGTTTCTTCTTTGTTTTCCTAGACTAAGTGGTGTATTCATATTTTCTTAAAAACTCTTCCACATTTTTTTAACAGTTACTCTGATTTGGGCCTGTTCTTTTAGTACAAAGTGGTCAGTAACATAACTATCAATAGATATGAGATTAATTTATTCCTTCAAGTGTGACCTTTTTCCCAAGGAAGCCCAAGGAAGATGATTATCAGGAGATCTTTTGGCAATAAATATTCAACAACATGTAGTATTTGGTTGCAAACCACAGCCTGGTATTCCTTAGTGACTGAATAAGCTCATCTCTTTATGAGGGTGAAATCTTCTCCTTCGCTTCAACAATTATCTAATTTCTATCTCTATTTTTATATCTGAACAGTAGACTGTGCCATCAAAACATCTTTAAATGCACATCTGTTACTATATTACCTGCTGAAGTTGCTGCTTTTCTTTTCGAGGTCAAAGTAGTTCCTAATTTTTTTTTTTTTTTTAAATTATTTTTAGCAAGAAACAAACAGAATGCAATTCAGAAAGCTAAATGATCTGTAGGAAAATGTGCATGAGTCCTTAGGACAAGCTTGCCTGGAGATCTGAAAGGTTATGTGCCAGCTGATCTGTTGTGTGCACTAGTGATATGCATGGAGACTTTGGCATATATAGTCACACATATTAGTCTGAGTGTCACAGACCACAAGATCAGACAGGCCATTTTTGTCAGGGAAAGGAGCTGGCAAGGAGGTTGTATTGATTAGTACTTCTCAAAGGCTTTGTAAAAGGAGGGGTATCTCATTTCTGCGGTTCTTCATTCAAACATAAAACTGAAACCCTAATGCAAATCTCCATATGTGCTGAGCTTCCTGGTTATTTTTTCTGCATTTTTGCTCCTTATAAGCAGGGCACTTTACAAGATTCAGGACAAAGTAGAACTTTAAATATGCTTCTCTGACAATTTTGTTCATTCGCTGACAATCTAGCATGATATGGGAAACCTTCTCAGTAGAGGCAGAAAACAGAAGCAAAAAAAGCGAGTTACATTCTTTCCCTTTGAGAAATATACCCAGTATTATATGTGGAATTAGTGATTTATGCTAGTGAAAAAGAGAAAAGGGACAACAGGCATTTTATTTTTGACTCTCACAGAACAGTAAATTCACAGACAAATCACACACACAAGATGAACAATGCTCGGACATCAAAGCATGCAAATTCATGCCTCCATTCTCTTTAAATAAAGAGAGCTAAGTCATTATTAATAAACTTATCTGTTGAGCATAGGTGTTGAAATTTGTGTGCTATATATATATTGCCATTGGGAGCTTGGGCATACAGAGTTTGAGAAATATAAATTGTACCAAGAATTTACAGAACAAATTCATGCACCATGCTGTACCAGAACACTGCTGCTGTGCTCCCACAGCATGTCTGCTTTTTAATATTGAGCAGGATAAAGAATGCAAATATATGAAATTCATTGATGCCTTGCTGTGAAAAGTTGCTGTAGAGTGGGAGCCATAAGAATGATGAGTAAAAAAATAAAACTGCAGCAGTAAACAGAGTAAAACTTCTCATATGAACAAACCAACCGGCAGTAACTAACAGAACCAAAGCACACACAGCTTTAAACTTTCCTCTTTCAGTAACACAAGTCCTTGGTATTCACATTTTCATGCTGTGTACTGCAGCCTGTGCTGTCTGAAAAATGAACCGACTTTAATTTGCAAACTACCCCAGTTTCACAGAGTTCTAGCTATCCTTTATTTATTATGCCTCAACCTTCAGCTACACTGGTCTATCAGACAAGGCCTTGCAATAAAAAATTTGTACCATGACTTCCTTTATTGTCCCCTTCAGATATAATGTGACCCAAAAAAAAAAAAAAAAATGATTGAGAAGTATAGAACAAATATGACAGAAAACACTGTTTTTTGTATCAGTGCTAAGAAATCTTAGCTCATTTGTATTTTCCATGCTCAATAGACAGTTTATTTGGGAAGGTGATAACTGAATCTTCCTAAAGAAAGGTGGGAGAGACAAGAAAACATTCTGGAGGACACAGAGAGCACAACAGTATCCAGAATCTTCCAAGTAATTCTAATCCTGTGTTTTCAGTATGAACCTGCTCATTTATGGTGTGCATGCAAGTAAGCAGAAAGGATCCTACACCATGATTACTGATAGCCTTTGGATGTTAAGTAACAGGCAACGTGAAGGAGATGCCCACTGCGACTGGGCACTGTCAGCAGTCACAACTGGTACTACCAACAAGAATCACAGGGAGGACACCGCACTAATGGTATGTACTGTCTGCAAACTCCAGAGCAGAGTGGAGTTTACCCACAGATAAGCTAACATGTAGAATGGGATATGGTTCTTGGTTCTTATATTTCTTTTCAAGGGTGCCAGTTTGTCAGTTTGCTATAGGTAAGAAGTGTCTCATTCGCTCACTGCTTGCACAAGAGTGTGATGTGTATACCAGACCTTAACTTGCAGGAGTCATCTGAAGAATAAGTCAATACCTATATCCCAGTCAGTCTTTGGCTTTACCAGTAGAAAAGACCCAGAACAGCAAGTCCCCAACACAGGACAATCAGCTGACTGTTTAAAGGTAGGAGCCTAGGAATCATCTTTCACCATTTTAAATTTGTTAATTCTGCACATGGTCGGTCAAGATGTCATAATAATCTCAATAAAATTGTTCTTGTCCTCTCTTCACCTTGTCAGTACACTATTACTAGTCATACTTGTTCTGCCTTGCCTTAAATAGAAGATATAAAGATTTGTGTCTTCCTTTGAGCTTGTGCAACCTCTAGCAGAGGAGATCTTGCATTAACATCAGCTTTGGTTCACTGGCCTAGTTCTGAAGAGATTGTTTCTTCTTTCCTCACAACTTTTGTGTTCGGTGCAACTCTTCCCTCCAAGGAGATTGAAAACCACCAGCCAGACCAGTTCAAAGAGAAAACCCAACGCATTCTTTGCTCCAAAAGGAAGGAAACTGAAGTCTTCATGCCAAAGCTTTGTTTCTGAAGACCAAAAAATAGTAGTTTTACTTTAATCTTTACATCTGTATCTGGATCCAGGGGTAGGGGGGAAAAAAAAGACAAAATAATTATCCAGAATAGAGCTCTCAAAGGGCTTTCCATGACTGCAACAGCCTCACTACTGATTCATTCTCAGTAGCCTGTCTTCCTTTACTTTATGACTTTCCTTCAGCCTCATTTTCAGTTAAATTAAGGCTTTCTACTCTTGTTTTTCTACTGTCATGATGTGAAAGAAATACCAAGACCAATGTTTGAACAAATTCTAAGTCATGCCCTCTTCTGATTCACTGTTCTTCATGGGCCACCGTGAGCCGGCAGCTGCAGTCTCAGGAGCCAGCTGCAGGCATCTGGGCTCCTTTCCCTCCTTCCTGACAAAGGATCTGTGTTACTCCTGCTTTGCAGGACCTGCATGGGTACTGTTTAAAGGTGTTACAACCCTGAGTCCTTTAGTTCCATTTGCAAAACACTGGCATGGACCCCAAGTGGCACAGAAGAGTGTCAAGGAAACATTGCATATTTATAACCAAACCCCCACGTCACTTATAGTATCTCAGTAAATACTTTAGCAAATTTAGTAAATTTTTTAGCATTTTGATGCTCACTGACACATTTAAAACAAGGTCCCCTGAGAAGCTGAAGCAATCAAGTCTGGTTTTCTGCAGCCACATCACCTCTTTGCATTTGTTGGTACCTTCTAACAGTTAAGACATGCTGGGCCTCCCCTTTCTCTCTCTTCCTCCCACTCTGGTTTCATGAAGAGTTGTTTCTGAGACAGCTGTCATACAAATTTGAGTAAAACTGGCCAATGGGTTTGTAAGTTTTTTAGTAGATTTTATCTCCTTAGAAAAGAGATTAAAATAATCCTTTGTAATTTCAGATGTCCAACCTAGGGGAACCAAAGGTAAAGTTAAGCTGTTACCCAGGACGCCAGTCAGTACCAGACATGAAATACAGTAAAAGAAAATATCCAAGAATGAAAAGACAGACAGGAGCAAGTAACACTTGCTAATGAAAACACTTGTTAATGAAAACACTGAGGATGAATCACAAGTTTTACCACTTATTGTAGATAGTTGAAGCCAGGAAATCGGGTGTTCAGTGGAGCAAAGCAGGACCTCAGTAATCAGAGTGGATGATCCAAAACATGTCACTGCAAAGTGGAGAGGTGGAAAGGAATAACCTGAGAAAATGGACATTGTTCATTTCAGCTGTTGGAATAAATAAGTGAAAATAAAAGAAGCTTTCTGCTTCACAAGAAGCTCTTTCAAGTTCCTTACTAAAGGAAGAAGCATTTCGTTACCTGGAAAGCTGGCCTTTTCAGAGTCTTGTCTCTCCTTCACTTGCATAAATAGGCTGAGGGAGAATTTGAAAAGCTTCCTGCAATCTTGTAAGTTTGTCTTTTATAAGCATTGTCCTTCAATTGTTTCCAGAAAAATACATAAATGGAAGAAAGGCTAGATCCTTACATTGCTCCTTGATTTAATGTCTGCTGACTGCTAATTTGGTAATGCTTTACAGCTATAAATGATTACTTCAGATGCAAGGCAGCAGAGATATGGGTCTGAAATATCTGCCTATTCCTATAGTCTTTGGCATCCTGCATGCTCATACTGGATTATTAATCTTTGTCACAAAGGTCAGGAAGCATCACACAGTGATTAATGGCAAGTTGCAGAGGTTTCTGATAACTGAGCTCCAAGGATTGTAGTTGAAACCTGTTAGATGGCTATTAATACCTCCTTTGCCCTTTCTGTAACCCATTCTGACTGCCCATGACTGTTGAAGAATTGCCGGCTTGCAAGGATATTCACCACCCATCTCTCTCCTCAGCAGGGTCACCATTTTCAGACCCTTTGTATTGCCAGTTGGGCATTAATGAGAAGGCAACAATGGGTCAGGAAGAGCTACTCATACAATCTTTTCCCTGTCCATGATTCACCATGGTATGTGCTCTTCTCTGAAACAAGCTCACAAAAAGCAAGTTGGAGCATGTAAGAAAGGAAGATAAAACATTTGGTGCCAGAGGCGTACAAAAAGGACAAAGACTGTTGGTTCGTGAAATCTGTGCAGGAAATTTGTTCTGCAGTCAGATAATTCTAATCCCATTCTCAGAGACTTCAACCAAGGCTGCCTACTTGAACAAAAAAAAAAGAAAAAAAAAGAAAAAAAAAACCCACAAAATTTTTCCTCCTAACTCCGAACTCAGAGAATACAAATCCTGCTCAACTGTGTGATGCTACGGCAAAACAGGATTAGAGAAACCATAGCAGGCAAACTTGTAGAAGAACTCCAGTGTGACTGCTCACCTTGATAGGATACAAAGGAAACAAAAAGACTTTTTTGTTCTGTGGAAAATGTTCCTGGTGAATATGAACCTGTCATTTACACTAGAACACTGACTGCTGTTTTCAAACCACGGGTGGGATTTCACAGTAGGAAGGCACTGCAGGTCAGCTAATCCACTCTCTTTGATCAGAGTGTCCATGCCATCACTAGAAACAGTCTCATAGGTTGTGTTTCTTGAGTGTGCAGTAGAAGTTCTCCAAAATATTGTCAGGATATTATGGAGGAAATGTAAAGGTAGCTAAACATTTAAGTAGATATCTTGCAGGGATATTCAAAGATGCCTCAGTGTTAAAACCCATTTATTACAATGTGATTTCAGTATGTAAGTATTTCAAAATTTTTTCATGACTATCTATGTCATTTTTAAGTACCTAAATGTATTTTGAAACGTACCTCTCACAGGTTACTGAAAGCAAAAGACCTTTCAATTATGTGTTTACATGATTGTCTCTCTAGTTAAGTAAATTACTCTTTGTTCCCACATTTAATTGAAATTGTAACTTTATAGCTGGTTCAAGTAAAAAAGTGGGTTTGCATATTCCATAACGTACCTTGTTTTAAAATAGTAAATGCAGAGAAGCAAGCGCATCTAAATATCTGCTGAAGATTGCTATGGAAATGCATATCAGTGACTTTTCTCTTTTTAGAATAGATATTCCTGCGTCTTCTAACCTTCCTCATAAATGTTCTGCTGGAAAATCATGACATCTTCACATAAATAGTCCTTATGAAAGGATGCTGTAAGCAGTATCAAATTTGCTACCATAAGAATTTGTCGACTTAGTGTTTTTGCTGTCAGTGTCAAAACCCATGCTGAGTCACTGTTAACTGATTGAGCTGATAGAAGTGAATACATTGACTAAGTCGTTTATTTAGATGTTGTTGCTACAAGTCTATGAAAACTACTAAATGTATTAAATAATCAATCCATTCAGAAGCTCAAGATGCAGTAGTAGAAATGATCTGCTACGTTACTGTCAGAGTGACTCCTTGGATGCCCTGAAAGGTTATACAAGAGGGTAACTATTCAGCAAACATTGCTCACATTCAAAAGAGCCTGCATGACTTATAAAAGAAAACACATAATCCAAAGAAACAGGGAAGATAACATAAACACATTTGTTTGGGGTTGTTCAGCATCCTGTAAGACAACTGTATAGGTTTGAAAGTGGTGGATTACAATATGTGTCTGGCTGTCTAGGTACACCTAACATATTAATGATACATAAATTCCTGTAGATTACAAATTATTTACAGATACGGACGTGTGGACAGCATTATTCTATATTATTCATTATGGGCACGTCAGTATGTGAGCTACGTAATTCTATAATGTCATAAAACCTGTTCATTAGGGATGAGATAATGCAAGACTCACCAGAGATTTGCTAAAGACCAAAGCAACCAAAGCATTTAATGCCACATGGAGCTTTGCTACATGCATATTTCAATTCTCTGACTCTTGTAAGCTTCACCAGAGGTAAGAATATTGACATCGTAAATGGACCGGCCACAGCCACCATCATTTAACTTTTGTTTTAGACTTGTTTGTCTGGTGTAGGGATTAGGCTAAAGTCACACTCAGAAATCTTTATATATTGACCCAGAACTAGGCCTTTTAAAAGTCAAGATAAAGATTATTTGGGAATAACAATGCAACATGAGTCTGGCGTTCTGCTTAGTCTTATCCAGATGATTCAGTCCTGAAGCATCATTATTTTGCCTCTGTTTCATTGTATGCATAGGCATAGACATCTGCATAAGTAATAGAGGTTTTAGGCTCAGTGCCCTCTGAACAGTAGCCTTATTGACATATCATACCCCATCATCAAAAATCTGCTTTGCAGAGCTCACAGAAAAATTCCTCTTGATGAAAAAGGGCAAAGATTTCATTTCTACAGGTTTGCTCTGCTTTCTGTTCTCTCATGGAAGGAGTGAGGGTAATGAAGCCTGTGGAAAGATGACACTAAATGCACTGAAAAAAAAAAAAAAAGAGGTTGTAAAGGTTGGGCTGGTTTTTCTTGTTCGGAATAGTGTTGATGAAATAAGTGTTGTCATAACAGCCTGGTTAGAAGGAAAATGTATTGCTATAAATAGAGCTGATTAAATAATACTGGAAAGTAAAGCGAAAACTTGCTGAAATAGTTAATATAATTTCATTTATTTTTGAGAAAAACTAGTGCATGCTCTTTAAAGTATGCCTTTTGAAAGTGGTAGCAACACTTTTATTTCTAACAGAGCACTAGCAATGGAATTAAACATAATCAGAACAGCAATACTACAATAAATTTAAAAGGTTTGCCAAAGATTGGTGTATTTTGTACCATGATTTAAACAAGAGAAACAGAAAAACAAAAATAGTACAGAGGCTTGCAGAAAGGCTAAAAATAATTTGATTCAGGAAAGATTAAATATCTAGCTCAGCAATAACTGCATTATAGAGTTAAATTACACCACTTTATGAAGGCCTATAAGGCAGAGAAGCAATCTGTTACAAATATAAGAGGACATAGATGAAAGTGATTAAGATGAAGAAATAGGTCAACATTTGAGGAATATAAACAAGCCAGGATGGAAGATTAATCAAATTAAGCTGAAAAACAAAGACAACGACAAAAGCTTACCAAGAGAAGGAGATGCTGTTTAGGGAACTACAGCAGAAATATACCTTTCTAGTGAGATGCATTTAAAGTCACTGTGGAACTGAGCAAGGTCATTCTTCCTTCCCTGGTGGACATTTACTAGATAAAGAAATACTTAGAGCCAGTTCATCAGGGATGGTCTAGGGTGATGTCCTTGACTGCAGTTACATTCCTACAGTAGTTCTCTTTACAGCAGAAATTTCATAAATGGTTTCCTAGAGGACAAGGAAGAAATTATTCCTCACACTATATTAGCTTCTCCTGGGTTTGGATGCTATATATTAATAAAAGGCATACAAAATATATATGAGTGTTTTACTTTTCCAGAGAGGCAGCTACTGCAGTTGTCATGGGATGTCCCAAAGGGCGGAGTGAGCTAACCTCATAAATACGAACAGCTTAAAAAGTGGCCCATATATTGCAAATGAGAAAAGATAAAGGTCAACAAAGCAGTTTCCCTAACAAATTGACCTACACTGCAAGAAAGCTTGAGACATTTCTCAGCATTGTGCTAATCAATGAGAACTAGAACTTCCATGACTCTCTTTTTTTTCCACTTGGTTAAAAACACCAGCAAAGGAAATGCAGTGGAATTTGCTTGATAAGAATTAAGATCTCTGGCAACAACCTTTCATCCCCATTAAGTTAAATTCTCAACTGCCAGAAGATGCCATTTTGTGCTGGAGATGGCTCCCATTGCTCTCAAATTGCTTTACTTCACTACATTAGTCTGCTGATTCACTAAAGATTTAAAGATAACTGGTCTGGCATTGTCAAATTCACCACATGACATTTCCTCATACTCAGCTAAATACAACTATATCAGAGAAACCCAGTGCCATCAAGTTCCCGCAGTGATTACTGCCAGCCTGAAAGAGGCAGGAACAGAAAGAGAGCCTCAAAGGGTTCTTTGCTGAGCCAAATGACTTAGGCTGTTTAAGGAAATGCAAAGAATTAGCTCCACAGTGCCAGAGACAAAATTCAACCACATTAAGAGCCTGCTTAATGCACTGTTGCTGAGAAAGGTTCCCCTCGGGAATGGTATAAAGAATATACCATTAGTCAAAACTCTCCTGTCATAGGGAACAGATAATAGAGAATAGAGGAAAAGCAAAGGGTAATGAAAACACAACAGATTATAAACCCAAACAAAAATTTTAGAATTATACTTTACAATATCCATATTTGCTTGGCTTGACATTACTATTACAAATGATACTTCTGCTCTTCCATTACCTGTTGTTGTCTGGGACCCTGATTTGTTGTCTCTAGGTGATTCTGGCTGTTGATTCCCAGAGTTCGATCAATTAGTGTTAGCAGCAAGAGAATTGTCTGGTGAAAAACTACCCTATCCTGGAATTTACCAAAACAAAGAATTTGCAGGATTGTGAATTTAGACTTTCTATGTATGGTGTAAGAATTTTAAATAAGTATGAAAACCAGCTTTATAGATTATTCCTTTAAACTGGGCCAAGGAGAGATTATCATTACATAATTCAATTTGCTGCACAGTTGAGCAACTACAATAAGCAATTGCACATTTATTTGATTTTTTTTATGAACTATGTAAATGTCAGCATTGGGCAACACATACTGTCAGAGTCTCCAGACATTTAGACTAGACAATATACCACATTGGTGTCAGCGGAGGGCTGAATATAAATACTATAGGTGTAGATATGAACTGGGTAATTATCTAAAATTAATAAGAAAAAATTCTCCATACTACCTGAAGCAAGCAACAAAAGCATCTTTGTGAGTGCAGTTCTACACACATTGCTGTTGCCAACTGTTTGAGCTATGACCTAGTACTAAGATGCAATAAAAAAAACAACAATAAATTACAGAGGGAGCAAATCTTCATACTGATTATCTGTACTCAAAGCCTAGTCAGAAGATCATAAAAATAACAACTTTTTCTGTTTATCTGATTGTAATGGGATTATCTCACCACGCTTCATTTTGTTAATGTTGACAATCTGGAGGGACTGCAAAAAAAATCTGTCTTTACGTAAACCCCTATATCATGGACTACAGAACAGACCAGAACAGCATGGTCTGTGAATTCGGGAGCAAGAAGACATAGTCTGTGGTAAAATCCCAGCTGCATTGCCATCACAAATGCGGCAGGTTTACTAGGTGGATTTGAGTACATACTTTGTTTTTATGTGCAAGAGTGGTGGGATATGAGAAGCTATTGTAGGTCCGTCCAATTCCAGTTACTGAGTTATTTACAATTACTACTTATGTTTGAGCTCAGACTTTTAGTGTAATCAGCATAACAGGTGGGCCTTAGCCCTGGAAAATAGCATAATATCTCCTCTGTTACAGCTTATGATCAAGTACTGAATAGCACATCCCCTGCATTTATATGAGCTTTTTCTTTATTTGCTGCTACTCTCTAGTCAAGAGCTTATGCAGCCCAGCAGCAGTATCATACCGCTCCTCCTCTGACATTCACCTTTTGTTGTTCCTTACAGCTGTGCAAAATGGATCTCATGGAACCATTCTGAGGAAGACAATATTTAAAGCTCCTTTTCTGTACAAGTGGAGATGACCCCACTGACAACAAACAGCCAACAGCAGGTTCCTAATCCTGAAGTCCCCACCCACTGAGATATTAATGGAGGTGTGGGGGTGATGGGTATTAGATGCATAACTTTCTGAGAAACACTAAACCTCTGGTAGAACAAGGTCAAATTCAGCCAAGCCAGTTACAGCTATGTGTCTTGAGGACAGAGTCTAACTTACTATTTTGAGACTACCAGTGACTATATGCTTATAAATTTGGAAATCACTGCCAAGAGATGCTAAGCACTTTCCCAACTCTGTCAGTCAGAGCTGGCATTAGGCATTTTGGACACCATACATGAGCAAAAAGCTTTCACTTTTTCTGTCCAACTTTACCGTGCCTTGCACTAATACATAACAATCTCAAGAATCTCCACCAGGCCCTGTTATCTCAAGCAATTGCCCTGATTTTTCATCCCTAAAACTAACTTTGCAGACAGCTTCTATTGTTAATCTCTCTATCTCTCTTACTAACCCAGGGGCAGAGAAAGCTGATCATGGTCTTTGTGATATAACTAAAAGAAAAAAGAAAAAATAAATTAAAAAAAAAAAAAAAAGAAGAAAAAATTCCAATAGCTTTTGTATTACCAAAATACTTTATTGCTTGCAGAAAGCCCTGAGTAGCATACCAAGAAAAATATGAACTTCCTGCCCAAATAATGACATGCACAAAGGCAGCCCCTTTTGCAGGACAATGGGAACAGTAGGTTATAAGTAACTAAAGTCTTCAAGGGCACTTTGTTTTAAATGGTGCTGTGTACTTTCTCTGCTCTAGTGCAGACACACTGCTTATCACTCTAATTGAATCAGTGACTTATTCTTATAGAAAAACATACACATTGGCATTCCTGGGAGGCTGTGAAAGGCAAGTAGGTCTGTACTGTCTGGAGTGTTATGTCAGTGTCATTTAATAGTATGTGTTAACCCTAACACCCATGCTATTGTAGCACCCTGTGAGACAAAGTGACATTCTGATGTATCTGATCACTTTCCCTCCTATATGGAAGAACATTCTTCTTCTTTATGGCATAGAACTTCAACAGGTGTAACAATACCTTTGTCTTTGAGTTCAGATAGAGCCATAGCAATTTCCAAATCCCAAATATCTGACAAAATCATTATTCTGGTCTTCTTTTAATTTTTTATGTTTTGTAGTACTTTGTATAATTGTGCTGCATGTCTTAATGTTTCACTTCATTATGATGACCAAAGGAAGCTCTCCTTCTGGTTTAGGATACCTGAAGCCCACCATGCAGAATGGCTCAGACTTCAGCAGGAAGAGTAGCTGGTACCCACCCTCCTTCTGGGCTGAGAAAAAGCTTGACACCTACTGTCCCCCAATAAAAATATTAAGGTCTTCTCAATGATGACGAGGTGTGTAGCATCAGAATTTCATCTTCTTTCAGGTCCTTAAGTGCCAGAAAGGGAGGGACTTCAAACATACCTTGGCAAGTAGCCTTTCTCACCAGTAAGTCACTAGTTGTGTTTCTGCCAAGAAGCACTCAATACCGTGCTGCTGCATACAACACTTCACTGCAGAAATCCAAGTGCCTGAGCTGGATGCTCTAGATTATCACACAGGTGCAAGTGCAACATTATTAAGTAGTGTAACATCTGCTGTAAGTGCCTAGCAGGAGGTTAACCCTAACATCTCTGCTCTCCCGGCTACAAACAAAGCTGAACATTTGGACAATTTAGAATTAACTCAATGTTAATTTAGAATTAACTCAATGTTGGTGGTTGTTGTTGTTTGATTTTTTGTTTTGTTTTGTTTGTTTGTTTTCCCTAGATTTGATATATTTTGAGGGGCTAAGTTTTTATTACATCAGATCATTAATCAAATTGGTGTCGGCTCTTATTCTCTATAGATAGCCTGTAACCTTCTAAAATCCATAGATCTTCTGCTCAATGAATTTGTTTGATAGAATATTGACAGTAAGTGAAACACAAAAACATGGATGAGGCAGATTCATACCAAAATGTGAAAAATAATCAGGGGCTTCTTTTTGCTTTTATTATTCCATTGTTTATTAGGGATATACAGTGGTTTTGCCAGCAAATGATAAGAAGCTGATGTAATATTTGACCATGTGATTTATGGTCACCTGGTTTCTGCTGATGGGGTGCAAATTCTAGAATTACTTTAGTCATCTTGCAGCATCCACTGATGAACATCTCAAAGGCAAACACTCAGATCAGGAACTAGCTCTTCTCCAGAAGTAAAACAACTAGAAGTAATTGTGCAGCCATACTTTTTGATAATCCCAGAAATAAAAATCCCTGCAGAGTTGGCAGGAGAAAGAGAGACACACTTTGAAACAATTGCATTCCATGTTATTTAAAATGAGAAAGAAACATCTAATAAAAACCTCTAACCATCAGTTGTGTACTAGTTATGTTTGTTTTATTTATGTTATGTTTGTTTTGTTTTAAATGTTTTATGTTTTCTGGAAATACATGTCCAGAAAGAAAGATCTATCACGCCAAATCGGTACAGCTACATAATCATAAGGCCATAAGATGTTCAACATTGTACTGAGAGTAAAAGGTGATTTGAAATGGAGGAGTATAAAAGAGCAAAATTAGAAACAAACTGAAAAAAACGTGGTGTTATTTAACATGAATGAAATGTCTCACTTGACTAAGAAGAAAAATCTTCAGTTTGAATTTATAAAAAATACTTAATGCAAAGGATGATAGCAGCAAGTTGCACTAGCAACTTCTCCTGTAATACTTAGTGATTTTAAACTATGACTTTCTGGCAGTCACCCTAATCTGATCTTTCAATGCATCGTTTCTCTCTCTGTCTATTATCATTTATTACACACACACATAACAATAGCAGATTTTATAGCAGTGATTTTATTAGCCCATTTCACTTATGTTGTTTTGTAGAACTTAATGATTTTAACCTTCATTTAAATAAATAAAAATTGCATAATCAGAAGATAATTGTTAGAATATGTAAAAACTTCCGATTGACCCAAACCTTTTGTCTCATTTAGATACTTATTATGTACCTACCATTTGAAAGATAGTGAAAAAAATTCTTTTTGAGAGAAAAAGGATCGTGGAAATGAGAATTCCTCTACATTGCAGCTTTGACACCATAATTAGCTTGCTTTCTTTCCAGAAAGATGATCAGAAGGGCATGGGAAAAACATGTTATCTAAGTAAAAATTACTAATGAAAATAAGAGTGAAATAGTGACAACTTTCTTCTAATTCAAAGGATCATTAGTAAAAGAATGCTGCTACTGCAGCTCCAGGACTCCAATATTTTTCACTAATATATAATCAGAATATGATTAATATTGCAAAAATTTTTCATTAATAATTCTGCAGCAATTTTTCATTAATTTCTATCAACTGCTTTCAGGCTGCACTTGTATTACCATACCATAAAACAGAAGAATTTAGAATAACATCGTAAAATATAAGGTGTATGAAAACTTGGAATTCTAAACAGAATGTTTTCTTTATTTATTTTTTTTCCCCAAAAAAATTGCATTTCTTTTTCTAGAACCTGTAATGCTATCAAAGAAATAAATAGTAGACTACTTTCACAGATTAACAAGATCCTTTTTAAGTGAAACAAACTTTTGGGTAGTAATTTCAGTCTGTTTTTAGACCTGGAAACAAGGATAGCCTTTGGGTTTGCCCATCCAAACTGAGAAAATGGAAAAGCTGTGCTTGCTCATCCAATAGTAGTGCGATGCTTAAAGCACACCAAGACATCATGGAGCCTCTCTGGTAGACTTTTTCCCATTTAATTATATAAGGTGATTGCTATTCAGGGACAAGGAAGTAAGTCAGCAACTTGTGGTAAAGCAAAATATTTCAGAACACAAACTTCCATGACATTGTGTATAATAAAGAGGCAAGAAAATATTCTGGGCTTACTTTTCTACAAGAATCCTACTTTTTCTGCCTGAAATTTGATTTTTTTTAAACGTATATATCCTTGTGAAAACCTGAATTATACCTTCTTCTCCAGTGTGAGATAAATTCCTGTGATCCCTTCTGTGAGGGAAGGCACACATTGTCTGGTATCAAAGCCTATACACAGGGCTAAACCATTGCCCTGTATCAGTTTCATTTAATGTTTTTGGTTTTGTCAGATATTTTCATATAGGTGGGAATTGCTCTACTCCTGAATCTAAAGATCTTAGGGAAGGAATGAAAACAGTATCTCTTTGCACCATCTTGTCACTCTTTTGTAAGACCATGAATCACAGGTAATAAGCAGTGGAAAGTGAAATTTTTCTACAGTAAAGCAAGAAAAAATATTTGGGTCTTGCTGTTAACAAGAATAACTTGGTTCGAGTTATCCACATGTCCCAAAATATACCATTTCTGGGGAAATCTTCCTGCATCCTCTGTAGGTCTTGTTTGCCTGGAGATGCATGCAGACTAACCAGCTGTGAAAAGAAGTTTCTTTCTCTACGCAACCCTACAGGTATTTCTAATTCAGACAACTAGCACCAGCTCTCTAGAAGGGGAAGGAGAGTGCATCCCAACTCCACACCCAGGGCAGATGCTTTTTGAAATTCCCTGTCCGCTTTATAGCCATGCTGGTTCCATTGCATTTGCTGTGTTCTTTGAGAGACACTTTTGGAACAAGGTGGAAGATTTACCTGAAGCCCTCCCAGGAGTTTCAAAGCTGCTTTGCAGACACAGTCACCCACCCACATTTCATAAAGTATCAGCTTTCATTTTGTTTGCTAATGAAGCAGGCTGAGTGCAACTTGGGGAAATGATTAATTACCTGCTACATCACTTAGACACAGACAAGTCTATGTGGCCAGATGGGATCCACCCAAGGGTACTGAAGGAGCTGGTGGAAATGCTCATCAAGCATATATACAAGCACTGTTTTGCACATTCAAATGCACATTTGTGCTAGAATCAGATGAATCACCATAAACATGAAAAGATGATTCAGCCGTATCTCAAGGTTAATCTAAAATTTGTAAAAAAAAAAAAAAAAAAAAAAAAAAAGATCTGTTTGGTTCATGGTCAAATCAACTAAATCAACTAATTTCTGCAAAATATTACATGAAGAATTACATCTCACTGTCATTCTCTATTCTCATTCATTCCCAAAGAAGATGGTTAACAGCAGGTGAATTTTGTTAAATTAAGATTTCAAATCTTGCTATGCTTTGTACTTCCCACTATGCCTGTTTTTTATAGTGTCTAATCTTACCAACGGATATGTTTTGCTTGAGGTGGTGGGCAGGTAGATGGGGGTGCTCTGCTTCTCAGACAGACTCTGCCCGCAATGCCTGCGTCAGTCTGTCTTTCCCTCCCAGTCCACTCAGATACAACTTCTCAGAATGGCAGCTTGGAAAAGTCATCTTGGGGCCCTGTATTTCATACTGGAGAGCTACAAACTATCTTGCAGCAGATCATGAAGAGCAGGTGTATTTCAGGTAGTTTCGCTACATGTCATGCCTGCATCCCAGACTGGAAATCCAAGTAATCTGTATTCCCCTAGTTATTTTTTTTAAATATTTTTCTAGCTATTTCTTTAATCTCCTGTTCGGTACTGTGTAATTACATTACTGAGTGTTGCATGTGACTGTCACTTACAAGGTCAATAATTAACATTGCCATGGCAGAACATATCTGCAGACCCAGGGAAAGAAATATCAAATCCACAACCTGTAGGTAGAAATTTGCATTTTCTAACTATTTAAAACCACTGATAACAGAAACCTTTATTTTGAATGAGAAAGTGTTTTAAACTCACTGCAGAGGTCTGTACCTATTACAGTGAACCCTAAAGCCAGAAACTTTGAAAATATAGTCCATTAATGACTTCCAATAACCATCTTTTCTAATTAGGTTGTACCTGCCACTGGACCCTCTAAGTTACTGCCCTCAACAATATCTCAGAAATAGGTGCCATAAGTATTCAGGCTATAATCCTGACAAAACAAATCCTTCAGGTCCCTGGAAAGTGTTGGTGTTAATTGCCATTCGCCTAGCAGGGCATCATGTGTAACCAGTAAGATTTTAATTGGAGACTGCTGTAGACATCTTAAACTACCAATTCGAGCCTCCTTTGACAGACTTTATAGAGTTAGCACTTTTGTGCAGAGGTAAGTATAAACCATTAAGAGAGTTTATACACAACCATTATATGGTTGATTCTCTGGTTAAATTTCAGTAAGCTATGCTTGTCTCATCCAATTCTAATATAATGCAGTCAATAATGGTACATTGCACATGCTACTAGCATTCTCTGCTCTTTCCAACTTAGAAAAATAAAGAATTACATAAATACACTTCTAAGTAAGCCCCTAAAAGCAAAATATGACATCTGACCCTGTAAGCTTTCTCCACAGTAAATTTATTCTTAAAATTTACTGGTAGTACTACTGTTGGCTCTGCTGTATCATGGTCAAAGAAATACTAGTATAGACAAATGTATCATCAGACTAAAAAAACAATTTCAAATAAGCAGTGTTCAAAAGCAAATCAAGAGCTCACCATTGCTCACAAATACTGGGACACTGAACACAAACAGTTGCAATGACTTCCAGTCCTCTGTGTCTACTCCCAATTTCTCTCCTTATATAGCAAGGAGAGCCGTATGACATAGCAGGTGACTCTAGACTCACCAGAGCACTTTTGTCAGTATGTCTGAGCCAATCAGCTCTCATCTGGAGTCACCTCCATGTCAGGCTGCTGTCGCGGTTGAGACGGACAAACGACATGGACCAAATTCTTTCAAGATGAAAGTAATAGATGCCATTTATTGCTACAAGTGCATTTTTATACAATTCTGCCAGTTCATGTGTCTTTTCACTATTGGTTACAAGTTACAGCACTAACATCTCATTGGTTAAACTTGCTATCATCCATGTTATTCTTCTATCCCCTTCTCTCTCACGGGTACATCTCTCCTCTCTCATAGGTACATCTCTCCTCTGTCCGGATACTCCTTTACTCCCATCCTTCACAAGGGTAAATCTTAATATCTCAAGGCTGATCTCTACTCTCATATTTTCTGTCAAGGATTCCACAGACCCGCTGCAGTTTCCCACAGGCTGCAGATGGCAATGGAACAGAACCTGCATCTTACATGGTGCAGTTTCCAGGAGTCAGGTCGGACAGCTTTAAATTGTCACAGTTCCAGGTGTTCTGGTTCAATCCAGCTGTGCATAGGAGGTGATACCTGTACCCAGGCTGTATTGACAAGAAAAAAAATTACAGTCCAATGAAGTTAGAGTGTTCAAGTGCTGGACACTGAGAGACAGTAATAAAGAAAGATCAACTACTTCACAGACATCCTTGAGACAGAGACATTAATGAAAAAAGATTGTGTGTGCTTACCATACCTGGTCAAGTGAGAGAAAGAGGTATACACAGTCCTCTCTAATGAAGAAAAATCATGTAATGATTGCAGGTACCTGAAGTAAGGACACAAATTGTAGGAGGAATCTAAGTTTCAGTCTTACACATCAGACAACTGCATGACTCAGCCAGGATAAAAAAAAAAATATATATTTAATGAAGAAAGATAAGTGCACAAATACCAAACATGAAATCACACAGTAAGTGTATCCTGAGAGAAGTGGATCCTGTGCTCCAACTATACAAACTTTTAATCATGCAAAAATAACCTGAGCTTATTTTCAGCACACGCTAGCCTATGGTGCAAACTTACACAAGTACCTACTGAAGGGCTGAAAAAAAAGAGTAATACTTGGAAAAATTCCTTGGGTGCACTGACAGGCTAGAGTAATGCTACCACAAGCAAACAAAAAACATTTCCTGCTCCCAAGCCCCACCTCAGCAGCTGTTGGCACCAGGTATCAAAACAGTCATGGCTAAAAACTAACTAGAGATCAACTACAGATTCAGATTCTGCTCAGAACAAATCTCCCTGGGTCACGGTTCTTCATCCCAGATCTTCAGAGAGAGCAGAAAAGCCATTCTGCAGCACTCTGCTGAGCAAACTTCCACCACAGCAGTGAGATTCAGCTCTTTCATGAACAGACAAAGCCAAAATATACACGAACAAAGCAGGCAATGGCTTGTGCAACTTGTGGGTCATAAACCCACAGTAAAAATATAACCAATGCCTTAAAAAGCTAGGATACAAAAGACAGATCAGGGAAGAACTGGAGGAGGAGTCCTGAATACAAAAGAACTAGAAACAGAGGATAGAAAAATAAGTAAAGTAGTATCATCAATTATATTTCTATCTTTCCACAGTAGCTTAATTTCACTAGCTTCTATTCTTGCATAAAACCACATAAGGTAAGAACAGAAGCCCATGAAACAATAGGGGTTTTATCTCTACCCCACTATCCTGCAGTTCTGTTTCCCAGGGGAAAAAAAAACAATCTCCATGAGGGATTTTCTGTGCATGAAATGGGCTTCCAAAGAAATGGTATCACAGAGTAGCAATTTGAAAGACAGTATCCCCTTGAGAGGATCATCCTATGTTATCACATTTTTATTTCTTAGCAGCTCCAAAACATAAAACATAGAAAAATACATATATACATATACTTCCTGTTTTTTGGTTTTTGTTTTTTTTTGTTTTTGTTTTTTTTTTTTTTTTCTAATATAGTTTATACTACTCAAGGTATATTCATCTAGTGCACACATCTTGGCAAGATGTGCTGAAATACAAAGATTAGGCATATTTTCCTGCTGTTATGACCATTAACTAAATACGTTAGGCAGGTTACCTGAAGTAAATTTCTTTCACTTCTGCCTCATTAAAAAAAACAAACCAACCAAACAAAACCCCCCCTGTGTTACACTACCAGATAAAATTAATTTAAAAGCATAACTTCAGCTTGATATCAAGTTTACAAAGCTCCAAAGAGCCTAGACTTCTATTTTTTTAGTGATACAATTAACTTATCACTCTCTGTGCTTCATGAGCAACAAGTACGGCCTCCAGAATCCTTCTGAGGAACAACTTTCCATGAACAGTAAAACAGTGTAATGCCGTGCTCTCCCTGGTCTCTCACTGGGACATAGATCACTCATGTAAGAATTCTTCCAGAGATGCTTCACTTTCCACTCTTGTAACTACTTTGGTGACATTTTTCTACAGTCCCACAGGCAGAAGGATTTGCACTTGTGCAGAACTGAAATGAATGCAGCTCATTTACATCAATAAATTGGTGTTTGTGGAGGATATATCAGCCCTCACGTACAAAAGTATTATTGGATGTATGACAAGATTTCCAGGTGCTAATGGAGATGATCTTTAAAGAGTTTAGCACCAAAAGGCATTTTTTTCTGAGGAATATTTCTGAAAGATGTTTTTGGATTTTGCATTGCCAAGGTGATTTTTACATGATTTTTAATAGGAGGAAATTTAAACATTATCTTTTGAATCTTTTTAATGAGGAAATTATAGTTCTATAGAAGACTAATCTTAGCTCTTTGAAAGCTATTCTGACATTAATTTAAAATGTTTTACTTATTTTGTGACAAGTTTAACATGCTTTAGGGGTTGATTTACAATATTTTAGGCACAAATCTAAATAAAATAATATTGAATTGTATTCAGCAAAATCCAAAACTTCAGCAGTTAATTTCTCATAAAGAAACTAAAAACTGAAACATTAGATAATCTTTTCTGAATGGAGAATAACAATACTTGAAAAATTCACACAGAAAAAATTTACTTCTGAAAATTCTCAGACAGAATTGACATGGCATATGATGGAATAGACTTTCTAATTAGAAGTCCAAATGACTGTCAGAGTCAACTAATTATTTCATCAGCTAATTAGGAGAACCAGTGATTTCACAAAGAGATTACAAAATCAATGAAGGAGGAACTAAAACATTTTGATTCCAAGTGTTTCTAATGTTAATCCTGAAGGGCACATCTGTCACTGACTGTGTGTCGTTAAGCAGCCCTTCTTGGTTCCCTTTGCTCAAAAGAGCTGTGGAGTATGGCCAAGGTCAGGCCTCTCTGAGTGAGCAGATACTCTCTACTGGCTGTGTTGCTGTCCTCTTGGGCTGGGACACTCCTCTCTTATCAACAACATACACCAAACTCCAGGATTTTTCTTGCCAAATGCTCATCTAGCATAACAAAAAATAATTTTTTTTTCTGAGTTGAAAACTGATAAAAAGAAAAATCAGAAAGACCACCTATGGCTTTCAATGCTCACAGCAGTGAGCACAAGAAGTAGCTGGACCCAAAGTTACGTGATCCCCATGGATTACCTCGGTGGTATATATAGATGCTCAATTAGCCATTCAGAAAAGCATGTAATATCAAGACTTGTGAGTTATGTGGATATTCAGTTTTAAAAATGTGTGAAATTTCTTCTGAATAAGCCCAAAAGTTTGGGACGAATCTAGGGTTTTAACAGATTTTTGCAAGTGTAGGCATGTCTTCTGCATTGTCTAGTAAGAATTGTGGTTTTCCAGTCTATATGCTGGTATTTTACAAAACTTGTTCTCACTTAGACAAAGAGCCTTACTCTGATCCTATTATGATAATATAAGTTCAGAAAAAACTCACTGAAGTCTGAGGTAGGTACAATGACTAGACCATGGAGAAATGAAAAAAATAATTGGAAATATTGATTACTCAAAAATAAAAACCAGTTATGGAATTCTAACACACAGTTTCAGTTAAAAATCAATTTTTATTTCATCTAATCTTATTTCTAATCTTATTAATAAAAGTGTTTTTGTTAACAACAGCCTACTATTGGAGATGGAGTCTAGACAACAAAGATACTTCTTCTTGTTGGAAAAGCAAGTACAACCACAGACAGCATTACAAACTTGTAAATAGCAGATATATGAATGAGCGATCATTGCCACATCATTGCAGTCTTAGTGAAAATTTGCACTCACCTTCTGTTCAGTGTGCCAGGACTTCAGGTGACCATGCAAAACCCAAGCAGTTATTATGGTGCATCGTTCGTACCAAGGGGGAATCTAGATATCTGATAGGATCCTCTGTGCTACTCCATGTTTCCTGCGCCAAACAAGTGTTTTAAGTGGGGTTCACCTTGGGTGACTTAAGACATGTAAAATTTAGGTGATATTGCAGGTTGTCAAAGGCCAGAGGAAGAGCAAAAGCATTCCAGACATTGACTTATGTATCTTACACTTTTATGTGAGGAAAATTGGCTCCTGGAGTTGCTTGTCTCTCTTCATTGACTAGAGTGTGTCTAGATCCCTAAGTCAGACTAAATTGTCCTTTGTGCCGTACAGGCAGATAAATGAATCTCATTTATACACGTTGACTACATCTGAGCCAATGGCAAAAATCTGGTGAACCTGAGTGGTAAAAGGGATAACCTTTTAGATTTGAGAAACAATTGTTTAATGACAGAAAAGACAAATTTATGCATTTTGGAAATCATATGTTTCCATCTCCCTGTTGCAAACCTCTCTAGCCACTCAAGAAAACAGAAGATACAATGTTTAAGTGAAAGACCTTCACCTTCAGTTTATGGACAAATGGCAGATGCAGATACAGCCGCTTTTTCAGATGGATGTCAGCAGTAAGGGTGAACTGATACACTTCTCACAATTGACCTACAGCTCAGAGAGCAGAGCCTCACTGAAAGTACAGAGGGATTTTAAAAGTCACGATTATAAAGTCTGCCCTTTCAAAATTGTTCAGCTTATTTTGTAAAATGGCTATAAAGCTCATGTAATTGAGTCTCTTTAAATCTAGTGCCATTATTTTTCCTGCTGCTGCGGTAGTTAATAAAACTTTTATCATTGCTATTGGCAAGTTGTTAGTGCTTTATTTTTATTAAAGAGAGAATAAAACTGTGAATTATTTTAAAAGAATCCTTTTATTAGCAAGACTCTCTACATGTCAAATAATAAAAGGTCTAGGCACCCCATATTGCAGAGTGGAAAATTGTTATTTTTATTGACTTATACTCGGCTGCATCATCACATAGACTGACAGTTTTCAATCTACTCTCTTGGAACACCTGGGAGCTCCATGAACTTCTATTTACAAGACCCATATGTTCTATGTGCAGCATTCTATAATTCTAATGGAAATATATCGACAGATGTAAATCAAACCCCACTGCATTAAGCAGTACAGCAGAAGCTTAAAACTTCAGATAGTTGAAATGACCTTCCAGCTATGGGCTTAATGTTTGCAACAGTGGACACTGAGTACAATTCACAATTTGCTATGCTATGGGAAATAGTAGTACACAAGTCATATTGTTTTTTTTTTTCCCCACAAAATTACCAATATTGACACTGATTAACAAAAGCTAAATAGGTCAAGATATTTGTGGAAAGGCATTTGCAGAAAGGCATTTGCTTCTTTCAACAAATAGATGCCTTCTATTTCAGGGTTGGCCTGATGTAGTCTTCTGCTGCTTGCCTGCCCAAGGTATAACTAAATAAATGTTAAAAATATGGGTGAATTCAAAAAAGAGAAGACCATGGAATCATCCTCAGAATATTAAGCACTGACAAATCAAAATTCATCAAATAGAATCTAAAACACGTCATCCACAGTTACTGTGGCATCCACAGTCCCTCTCCAGTATCTACCATCTCTTCAGCATCTTTACAGCAGCTCTACTCATATTCTTTTCATTTCAGTTTTACTCAGAAAAATCTTGAAAACAATTTAGAAGTTTGCTGTAAGCGATCTTAAATCACCTAGTATGACCTCTTCTGTATCTCAGGCCACTACATTTCACCCATTTCTCCCTCCACTGAACCTGGCAATTTGTGTCTTTGATTGTGTATTTTATCTATTCCAGAAAAGAAAAGAGACCAACCAGAAGTTTCTTGGTTTTTCTCTTTTTTTTTTTTTTTTTTTTCCTCAGATCTTCTTTTCTGAACAAGAGGCAAGGACAAGCTCCCTTTGTCGATAATGAAGAATCTTTTGATACTCATTGTCCGCTTGGTGGTACTTTATCAGATTACTTCAGCTCTATTGATAAGCTAAGCAAATTCAAGTGCCCAGACCTAACCCTCTCCTGCGTTTGGCCTTTGAGAATGCAAAGCCAGCAAAAGCAACCAGACCAATCATTCTGGCTACCTCCTGTCCCTCAGCTGCCTTCTCCTTGCTGCCTATTTGCTATTTGTGCAGCTGGGTGGTAAATCAGTCCAAAAGAAAAAATCCTAGTCCAAAAGAAAAGAATTAAAGGATAAAATGCCACAGAGACTACAGGTCTGGAAAGGGTAGGCTTGCCCTTTTCAGTCAGCACTCTGGTTTATGCCAGCTTCATGTGCTTGTGCACCTGTGAGATAAAGCACTTTGTTTGGCTCATCATTCATTTTTTATTCCTATTTCCCCTCAGATTTTTCAAAATCCCTCTTCAAGTATGGGCTCAGGAGGTAAAGGTAGTGTAAGAGTATCACTCCTGTTAATACCACTTGCCAAAGTAAAACCACCTGCCTCCTGCTAATCAACATTCTCCACTTTACATGGCCAAGGTTCTCATTCACCTTTTCCACAGCACTGGACAATGTCTGGGGCTGAATTGCTTCCTCATTATAATGCTTAAATCCTTTTCAGGTTTATCTATCTGTCTTCCAAGATATGGTCCCCTCCACTGATGGCATCCTAAATTTTTAGAGAAAAGGAGCATTTATCCTACAAAAGAGAATGCATGCTTACATTTCCCATATAGCATGGTTGTGCCTGTGTACATGTATAAAATTTAGGCCCACTCTTCCAGATTTGTTTAATACACTTGAGAGACAGAATTATTTATTGCCTGAATATACAGTTATTGAAATATTTTGTCTTGTTTTTAATCATTTTCATGTCATAATGAAGGCAGAAATGGAAAATGAAGTGCCAAAGAAAGCTGCTTATCTTTTGTGGAGAAATCATTGCATCATACAGAAACAGAAAAAATACTTGTTTCCCCTCACTTTTTTTCCTTCTCCCCCTCTCCTGTTTGAAAATTGTTGCTTATGTACTTGAATGATGAATTTTCCTTACTGCATGCAGAAAGCAGTCTGTTAATAATATGTTCAAAACAAATATTCATACCATCCTTGAAACAGTACATACTGCATTGTTGGAAATGCAGATTAAAATTTTTTATAGACAGGCTTGGAAAGAAATGGTTAAGAAGACTTACAGATCAGCACAGCACCACCACAACTGCCAGGATGTAGATAAAAGACAGTGTCCCATATCTCTTCAGTTCGATCAGGAATCTTAAAATGCTGATGAAGAAGCCAAAGTGACTGCTTCGTGCTCCACTTCCACAATGAGTGAAAGGAAACAAAAAGAGGAATTTTATATTTCACAACCAGTGACAACTGTGCCTCTTGTGGTTAGTGTTAGAATACCTTTAAGTCAAGGGGATTAGCTTCCCTACAGTTTATGGCTTGGCTTTTTATCATTTCTGGTGGGTTTTGGTTGGTTGGTTGGCATTTTGTTTTGTTTTGTTTTGTTTTTGTTTGTTTGTTTATTTTCTTGTTGTTGTTTGTTGTGGTTGTCATTGCTGTCCTTTTATTTTTTTCCTCCCTCCCACCCCACTCTATTACAACTGCAATTCTTTAATTGCTTGATGTACTAGTTAGTGGTCAGATCTAAAGCACACCTTCTAACTAGACATTCTCTGATTAAAAGCTCCTTGGGTGGTCTTAATTTCTATACATTGAAGCTTTTTAAAAGGCAAACTTGTGCCTAAAGGTTATGTAGAATCTGGTACAAGTCACTGAAACTAACAATTTTATGGGGGTTTGCAGTGATTTTGTAAGTCTTATAAGAAAGCTCAGGGAGGCAATCAAAAGTTAGATGTAGTTTACGTGGAAAGTTGATGTCTGCTGGGGCTACCTGCAGCCATATTATGACAGAAACCATAGTCTAAGTGGGGGCATGAACAATTTGATCAAAGGACCAGTGTTGTCCGAGCAAAAGAAAAATGCTGCCATGGAACTGGTAACAACAGAACTATTATATTTCTCCTATTCAATTCCTAGTGCACAGGTGCCCACACCAACAGAAATGTCTTTTCTTGGAACTAACCTCAGACTCATGTTCTCATTCTGTCCAACTAGGCAAACTCTTCTGTTCTCCACTGTTAGCCAGGAAAGGTACAAAGGAGTATAAACTGAATTTCCCTGATAAGAATACGATTTCACTCTTCAGAGCTCCAGTACTATGTTTAGGACAAAACACAGATGAGAAGCACTATTCCAACTGTGTGATGATTTTGTACTGCCTTCTATTAAAGTAATGAGACAGGATTTGTAGAGAGACAATGAGGAGACAATGAGACAATCTTTTTTTTTTTTTTTTTTTTTTTTTTAAGGCAAATTAATAATAAGCAGGAAAAAAGGCAGACAGGATGAGGTCTTTCTGATCCAGTGGGTAATCTGGTTAAATAAAAGATATTGCCTCTCTACAAACCTTTCCTTGTTTCCTTTTTTTAAAATTCAAAAACTCCAATATCCCACCCACATACCACGGAAGCAATTTCAACAGAGACTCAAAAGAAATGGTGAAATCTCTAATGGACCTACTGAAGTCTCTCATTTCCATGCTTGCGAAGCCAAACTTCTCAGGGTTTAAAATGTCATGGCTTATTGGCTTAAGAGCAGAGGGGCAGATGGGTGTCCTCTTGTGGTGGAAAGACATCTAAAGGGAGAAAGGCTTTGCAGCATTCTGTAAAAATAGCTTCACATTGTTCTTTTTCACACAATGACAGGAGACAGGGCAAAAAATTAGGTTAAGTGGTTTTCTTATGAATCATAATTGTAGCCTAATTTGAAAGTAAGAAATAATTGCGATAAAAGAGAGTTGTATACTAAATGGAGCAAATAAGGACTAGCCCTAAGAGCTGAAATTTGTCTATGGACAGTGACACATGCCTTCTCAGTTAACCATCATTATATGGAAGCAAATACCCATAATACTTTAAGTATAGCCATGCAGTTTCAAAATATCATCAAAAATAAGCCTTCTTCTAGGTGAAACAACTGTGTCAGTCTCCCAGACTGCATATACATCAATAGGCATCACCTCCTGGCATATTCAGCAGTTTATAGATGTTACTATATCCTCATGCAATTCTGCTCATTTGGTAGATAAGACATACAATTAACTTCCAAGAGAAGGAGCTTAGACTGAAGATGAGTTACAAGGAGTATTGAAACCCATTGTTCTAGTTGCCATTATGAGGAATGCTTTAAAAATAAGGATGTTGAACCAATAACGCCTTTTCTATGGAAGTTTAGTATTTAATCATTTTAATACCTTTGGATTAGATTAGGTAGATAATTGTGCAAACACTTTACATACATATTAGATTTTATACACTACTGTCCTTGTTTCAGCTGGAATAGGGTTAGTTTTCTTCCCAGTAGCTGGTATAGTGCTGTGGTTTTAGATTTATGATGAGGATAAATTTGATAACAGGGATGTTTTAGTTACTGCTGAGCAGTGCTTACCACCCCACCAGTGAGCAGGCTAGAGATGCACAAGAAGTTGGGAGGGGACACAGCCAGGACAGCTGACCCCAACTGATCAAAGGGATATTCCACACCAGATGATATCATGCTCAGTATATAAACTAGAAGCAAAGCTGGCCGGGGGTCCACTGCTCAGGGCTAGGCTGGACATTGTTTGGCAGGTGAGCAACTGCATTGTAGATCACTTGTTTTGCATATTCTTCTATAATTATTATTATTTTTCCCTTTATTTTCTGTCCTTTTAAATTGTCTTTATTTCAATCCATGAATTTTACCTTTTTTTCTCCAATTTTCTCCCCTATCCCATTGCATGGAGGAATGAATTAATGGCTGCATGGTGTTTAGCTGCCTGCCGATTTAAACCACAACAACTGTACACAATACCAACCTACCATAAGATATAGCACACATCTCAGGCTAGAGATTTCTTTTTAAGAAAATCATTGTATTGAAATACCAGATTAGATGCCATTACAGCACTTCCTGAATAAGACATTTCTCATTTTTGTATATATATGTAGGATTCTTAAAGTATTTTTGAAACAACACAACACTTATCATATCAAAATAAATGTTATTGCCTTTTTCAAAGCTGGAGAGATCTACTGGGTGCTAAACAATGAATTTCTAAAAAAAAAAAAAAAAAGGTTGTATAGATGGAAATGAAAACTTGAGTGACAATTAGGAATCTCTGAAATAGAACATGAAAGACATCAGTCATCTAAAATATATCCAAAATCTGAAAACTAACCTGTAATCACAAATTATACGATAAGAAAACAGACTTTGCATATTACAAAAGAAAGAGTGAGGATGAAAGGTATTAACTACAAAATAATAAAGAAGAAGCTGGAGGATGTAATTATTCAGCTTTCATAAGGATGGCTTCTACAGAAATAATAACTAACTGTTTGGTACAAAGAAATTCCTAAATTCTGTATCAGTCACTGTTTATACCCTCAGCTTCTGCCTTGTACAGCACAAGTGGTTCAAAATCCATGGAAGATGTCTCATTAGCACAACTTTTATGTTATGAAACATATTAAATGTTGCCATAGGGATAATGAGAATGAAAAATGGTAGATAAAAGCTAGTGAAAAGTGTAGCTCCATGGAGAGTGTGTTGCACCAAACACTGCAATATAAATTGTATTGAGAGTATTGGACTTTTTCGGCAGCAATTGTGAAACAAAGTGCTCTTTTCAGGTGACTTATTTTATACGATAAGAAATGCTCTACTAACTTGTGCACTTAAACAAGGTTAAAAACATTGCTTCCTGTGTGCACAGAGCTGATTAATGCCACTGACAGAGACAGATGTGGACAAAATTCTGGCAAAATGCATCCTGAAGAAACTGGGACACGTAAGGTTTTGTGGTAGGGAGATTAATTTCAGAGAAATATAAAAGATACATACACTATAATGCAAATAACACACAAATCATATTTCTATCAATGCACACAAATCCTTTCACAGGTATGTGCAGGGTTAATAATGTGTATGCAAGACTTTCAGTCAGTTAGTGGCATTACATGGAGTAAAGTGCTAGCTGATGCTAGGGGAGTGACATTGTAAATGGAGAGTATGAGTTTCTCATTACACAGTTTAAGCCAAAAATTCAGAGATTTAACTCAGAAGTGGATTCCTTTGTCCCACGTGTGCACACTGCTATAATTTTAAATATTTTTTTCTATATTACCTCCTTAATACTCTGTTCAATAGCATAGCAATTCTGTATTTACTTGCTGACAACATACGATTTTTGAGTGTGTGACTGCCATTACTCCATTCTTACAGTAGTTTCATTGTTAGTAGTGACATATGTACTCCTCAGTTGCTACTAAAACTTTTGCTGTCGCAAATGTTCCCTTCACTAAGGTATATATGTTGGCCATTTGGAGTGACAGGCATTTGTCCCCCTTGCAAGTGCTGAAGTCAAGTTGAGCCCCTTATACATGAATTCAAACATTTAAAAAAGAGAAAAGCATCTCCGAAAAACTTTCTTTAAAGAGCCTAAGGCAGAGAACAGTGCTATACACCTTACCTCTCTCTGCTTCATTGCAAAGTTTTTACTTAGAATCTAATCTAGCATAAAGCAGCTCAGCTGTGTGCCTCGTTGAAGACTGTAGGTAATTCTGCTGCAGGTGCTGCAGCCCTCCCAACAGAGCTTCCCAGCTCCCTTTGGGTTAAAGGGACTGAAATGGGAATGGACAAAAGAGATAGATGTTAAGACAATGAGAAAAGAAAAATAGATCTGAAGAACATTTGTGTTTCCAAGAAGAAAAAAAGGTATGTTTTTCATTATACGAGAATCCAGTTGCAAATATTCTTTGCCAACACCAGATGAAGCCTGAATCTGCCTGAAGAATACACATGAGAAAGAAGACATTCTGGAAAATTCCCAGCCTACCAATATTCTTCATGAGTAGATGTTTTTTTTCCCATTTCATATCAATCAAAAGCACTCCCAGAAGTTTGAATGGCCTATGAGGATTCATTTCGGCTAGACCAGGGCCAGAGTTTTCCAAAATCTGAAGATTAAATATTGAAATAACATCTCAGCTGTCTTCAATTTTGCAGGATGTTGATATGGATAAACAGCATGACAAAGTGAGAAATGAGTTCAAGACAGACATGATTCCTGCCAGCAGGATTGCAAAGGCTGCTTACAGTAGGATGGCTAAACAGAAAGAACTTAAAAATAACATAATCAGATGCCTATCAGACCTAGAAACCAGTGTAAGTCTGATAGGACTGCTGTCAAAATTGTTATGCTTGGGGAATTTAATGGCAGTTTTGTGCCTATGAATGATTACTGTACAAAAATTGATTCAGACTGCTGTTCACTCTCACTTGACTCTGATGTGATAAACCACTGGCAGAATATGAACAGGGATTAGATTTCAAGTGAAAACAGAAGGAAGACAAAAAGCTGTCACCTTGGAATGAGGAAGTTTCCAATAATCAACAACTTGCCAAATGAGACATCCTTTGCTGCTACAGCAGTCCCTTGGCTCCCTACAAGCATCTGACGTGAAATAAATAGACATCTCTGGGTGGCCTCACTAGAAAACTAGAGGTGGAATCAGTATGTAATGAGTTAGATATAACTGCTAAAACCAGCAAGTTTCTCAGGAAGAACCATTTCTTTTGAGCTGAGTTTGAGCATCTGAAGCAGCTAGGAGCTCAGGGGAGGCTGTGGCAGTCATGCTAAACCACATTTCTTCTGTTGTAGCCTGATGCCCTGGGTTGCTGAAGCATCTCCCATTGAAGGGTAGGCGTACTAAAACTTGCTAGTGAATTCTGTATTTGGTGAGTTGCCAGGGTAGAGAATGGTATGCTTCTTATTGGGAGTTATACTTTCTTGGAGATATAGATATATTTAAATATTCTTGTAGTTTAATCTCTATCTCTTCCCTTCAGATGTCTGGGAACATCATCTTCCTACAGTATTAGTACTGGTAACTTCACTTCCTACCATGTTTTTACAAGACCTATTGGGATATAAAAAACATCAATTTCTGTTTCAAAAGTAACTTAATCTTCCACATCTTTAGGTGTTAAAATAATTACTTAGTGTGGATAAATTCCATTCAATCTCAAGCTGCTAGATTTTTTAACCAGTGACAAAAGTAACATACCATGGATTCTCTGCAAATAAACAGAAATTCCTGATCTGAAGTTCTCAAACAGTCTGGTTTTCAATTAAAAGCAGGTTACAAGGAGACATATGGAGTCCAGTGAGTCCTATAATACGTTAAACTTCTCCATGACAACAAAAGTTGCCTCTTACAGAAACAGCCTTTTAATACAGATAAATACATTTCCTAAAAGTTCAGAGATTAAGTTTCTCAGCAAACCTTTTCAGCCTTAGATACCTGATCCACAACAGTATTACTGTTCTGAACAGAAGCTTACGGCCAAGGAATGCTCCAGGAGTGTCAGCTTCAAGTTTCAGTAAGACGTAAAGAAAAGGCAGTCAGGGAGGGTTATATTTTTTGACAAGAAGGTCAAGTGGCTGTTGTTCTGCCATCAGCATGATGACATACAAGCAGACTGACATAATTCCTTGCACTCATACATTCTGGGCATGCCAGGAGCAGAGAGCAGAATTCGTCCTGGTTCTACCAGTCTGCTGCTACAGCAGATTACTGTAAAAGCTGGAAGCCTCAGACCAGATTTTCTCAGGACGTTGTTTACAAAATGGAGGAAAACCTAAGCTTTGTCGTTAGCTTGTTCATACACCTACCTTCTCTGCCAAAACCTCCAGAGCCATCTCCAAGGAACACAGAGAAGAGATGGCTTGGTCTCTTTCTTGCTCTTTTCCATATTGCCTGCCTAATGGGCCACTGTTACCTTGTAACATTATTTCCAGTTTCTAGGGTTTGAGTTCTTTCATACTGCTCCACTTCTTAATATTCCTCAAATAAAATGGGCTACATTTCCCTTTCCCATTAAGCCACTGGATATATTTAAGGCAGGCAGACAATCTGGCTCAACCTGATTTTGTTCGGGGCAAGAAAAATAAACATACTATCCTCAAAGAGTTTGTTTATATAAATGTAAGCTTTAGTGAAAGCAAAAATTCCCCTAAGGCCTGATTATTTAATTTACATGGTTTGGGTGAATTTGTGACTTGATGAAAAGAAACAGAGGCTAATTATGTCTTCCTTTTTACCATCAACTGTGGTTGTGACCTAGATCTTGTTCTTGAGTTTGGTATATTTTTGTCTGCTTGCTTTTTTACTGTGAATGATCATGCCTATCAATACATCAATGTAGACAGGACTAAACAGCACTGGAGAGCGTAACCACTGCCTAGTGTTGACCCCTTTAAAAAAGAAACCTACTGTCCAGTAAGACTGACTCATCCAATTGAGAGTGACCCAATTCTGTTGCTATGGTGCTTTTTTAGAGGAGTACAGTTACATTGATTATCATGTATTTTACTGTCTTGTATTATCTACAGAAGTATTTATTACCTTGCTCCTGACCATGAAGAACTAGGATGCTGTTGGAGGTGTCATCCCTGTTCTTTCTCAGAAGTCACCATTTTAGCTGTGAGATTCCTGGAGATGCAAGCCACAGGGACTGCTGTTGAGAGCAATCTGATAAGCACAAGACATGAACTGGGGTTCAATAAGTAATTACTCATAAAGTTAGAAGTCCTCATAAAGTTAGAAGAATATTCAGTTCGTAAAATCAGAAGCAGGAAGATTTAGAAGTTAAGATAGAATATGCAGAACTTTTCAACCCTTGTGCATTTGCACTGTGATGTAGCTTTAATTAAATTATCATATTTTATTGTTTCCTGTCTCATTCAACGAATAAGGTGTTAATCTGTACATAACACTGCTATTCATGGTATAGCCTCTAGTCTTATTCCCCGCACATCCGTTAAGTCTAGACTGAGTAGAAAAATTATTAATTTCTGAATGAATGCCTCTTGCAGTTTAAACAGGCTACTTAAAATTTATCAGAATGATCAATAAGTATTGTGTTTATGAGAGTAGGAAACATATCCATTTTACAACTAGGTAAAGAAGCCATAAAGAAGTGTTCAGGTGGACACTAGATGGAGGAGACATGCACCTGTACCAACATCCACTGTCTACTGTCTACCATGGCTTCCTCTTACAAGACAAAAGTGAGCCACAGAACATCACAGCCAGGTCCTCTGCCCAGACAAGAGGACCCCACTCTCCCCCTCTCAGTCTAGGCAGAGCCAGAATTAGCTCTGGTGGAAGGTTATTGAGATTATGGAGAACATGCAAACTCCAGTCTCCTCACAGAGACACCCAAATTGGGTACGTGATCTTGGGCTCTAGCAAGATGCTGCCTTTTATCCTAGTGGTCCCTGTGTGGAGTTAGATGTAAGTGAGCAGGAGAGGTCCAACATGGACCTACCATGAACATACCAAGGCTGCTGGAAAAAAAACTAGGAGGAATTGTGAAGAGACTGTATTGGGCATTTAAAACAGTATGTAGTAATATTAATAACATACAAAGTTATGCAATACAATACAATTAAATTACAATGCTATTGGAATAGTGTCTCCTTTCCTCCATCAGCCAGTGTAGATTGGATGAGACCTTGGAAACCTTTCAGAGGTGGAGGTGTAATTTGCATAAGCATACATACAGAGTCACAATTTAATTCTTCAGTTCACTCTTGGGGAGTTTACATCCCTCTGACACTGCAGGATTTTTTATCTACTAATTTCAAACACATTTCTTCATGTTCTTTAGGGTGTGGTCTGAATTGCTGGTCCTCGCTTTGATATTACTATAGAGTGAAAGCTGATAGAAGTCGCCAGACAGTGCTGTAACCCTGTTTACCACAGAGAGTGTCTAAGAGGGAACACTTGTAGTTATGAAGATCCTCAAAGAGGATCTGTGAACCTCTAACCAGCATCAGCTAAGCACTTGGTCATGTTGCAGTCTTTGTTGTCAAGCAAGAGTCTTCTCAGGCCTGGCAAGAGCACTCTGGCCTCTGACATCTCTCAAAGGATTCTCAGATGGTTTCTGTCATCAGTCATAACCTCCTTGCTAGCAGTAGCACACTGTCCTGAAGACATAGATATTTCTTCTTTCAGTCTTTCCTTCCACCCCCTCCACCCCTGGCATTTAGACCAGGTTTATTTTCCACATTTACAAATATCTTGCATTCTACTTTTGATAAAAGCTTAAGTTCATTATAGGATTAAATACCAGTTTGGTGTGGATAGGATCTTTTACTTTAAAAATATAGCAATATCTTTGGTATAACTTTTAAGTTCTGACTTTGAAAGGATGTAAGACTGATCTTTACAATATTTTACAAAGAACAGTGACAAATCAAGGTTGAAAGTTCTCTTTAAGGATTAATTATATATTTTAAATAAATCATATTAAAGCTGAAAGACTTTCTTAATGGACACATTTAAGGCAGAATTCTCATTTCTTTTCAACACTGATGGAGCTCAAAGGACATATTGGAAAAAGGACAGAACAAAAGAAAAAGTTAGAAATTTAACACTGAAGATCTTCTGAGATCTCCCAGCAAAAAAATCCCAATATATTTACCAAAGAGAGAAATGCTGTCTTCCTTTGTATAAGGTTGAGTTAAATAAGAATAAAAGAGAATAAAATAATTCATTGAAATAAGTTAATAAAAATAAAATTAATGATACTAACTAAATTTGAACCTAACTACATCATTGAACAATGAAGTCATGAAAAAATTAGTTGCCTCAGCCTAATTAAAGCAAAAGCATACTCAACTCATTCCCTCAACCAGCCAACATTCATCATAACTCTTCCTGTTCGTGTCTGCACACAACAATACCAATCAAACAGAGAAAAAAACAGCAGCAAAAGTAAGCAGCCATCCCTTCCAGCACTGCTTTTTAATCACCCAGTGCCTGAAGAAACTGGCTGAACCTAGGTAAGAACCTAGGTAAGACAATTGTCCTTTATTGGTGAACTGTATAGGATATTCTTTATTTATTAGGAACAAGAGTCAGGATTCTTCTTGCAATTATTTTGCTGAGCTGAAGTTCTTTTTCTTGGTTGTTATTGGCTAGGACAGGACTATTTATGTCTAAATGAATACTGGTTTGGGGAATCAGACATTTTGCTTCTGTTACGAGCAAGAGATATTCTCAAAAGTGCAACCTGAATGTGATTTTTTCCATAGCTACAGGCAACACCATGGCTTGTATTGTGTCCTATTTTTTTTTATGTTTTTTTTTTCCTTTTCCTGCTCGGAGTCCCTAGGATCTTCAGGGTTGTGCCTCTGTACAGGAGGATGTGTAGCTGTAGACTTTGGAGGCCCACTCAGCAGAGCAGCCCTCTAGAAAAGCTGGCAGAAATCTTTGGCTGTGTCACCACCAGAATTTCTCAAAGCCGAGATGTTTACAAAACATTTCTGTTTCAACAGGCTGTAGGATTTCCCTGTAGCTCTGGAGGGTTTCCAGCTTCCTTTGATGTGAATGCCATTTTGCTGGATAGAAACCCTTGGCTCTTTCTCAAGAAGTTCATGCACTTACTAGCCTGGATTAAATTCACATCTTGGAACTAATATATTCCTTTTTCAAGTTATCTCAGAGTGTGCCCCTCACCCTTCTCTAATAGGAGGCAGTGGAGTCTACCTTTATCATTGTTATGACTGCAGAAAGATCTGGGAAATGCCATATTAAAGCTACCTGGAAGCTTGTGTTAAAATGATCAGGCTGATGAATGAACAGGGTCATACTCTTCTCTTCCCTGCCATCCCCAACCTCATTAACATCAGGACTCTTTGTTTTAGCTGAGATGCAAAGGAGCCTTTTAGAGTATTTTCCCATTTTCCTCATGCCTTCTGCCTACTTCCTTCTGCAGCACCCTTCCATTACAAATAAAAAAAAATTGCTTTTTTTCTTTTAATTAAAAAGTACTGAACAAACCAGCCCCAGTTCTTGCCAGGCATCAGTCTAATGATTTGTAATGGCAATTTATCTTCTGAGTCACTTGCCAGCAGGGACAAGAGTCCCTGAAACTGACCTCTCCACAGCAGCCTAAATTTCATTATATTATTTTTCCAGTAAAGATTTGCTTTTTAAGAGGAGAAGGAAAGGTTATAAATAGGTCAGCCACATTTCAAGCCCTCAGGGATCATTTTTACAAACTTAGCTATTTCTTTAATCCTGCCCAGCAAATAGCATTTATCATTCTTCATATTCTGCATATTTTAACTAATATGAGCACCTGACTTCAAAATTATTTAATCACATCTTATTCACCATGAGTGCTAATATCACTCTTAATTAAGCACAGAATATCTGAAATCTTCTCACACTAACACCTTAGGAAATTGCAAAGAAAAATTTTGTTTAGCATACAAGGTTTTAATGCATCTCGCTTCTAAATCTTCTAGGTCTGCAAAACTGTCCTAGGAGACTCAGATGAAAATACTTCTTCTAATAATTTCTATTACATCCTTCTCACATAGAAATAGCTACCCTCCTGATATTCACTCATTTTTGTCCCATGTCCTCAGTAGAACCAGAGAATTTGCAGAAAGAAAATAACTAGAAGGAATAAAAATTGATCACATTTTTTCAAATGCATGAAAACTTTTGATGTTCAGCCAGACCAAGTGGATGGCAACACAAGTACGTTTCTTTTTACACAGGTAAATAAGAAGTGGTTCACTCATGTTACTATAGGAATTCTTAGCCAGTGAACAGAGAGGTCCAGTTCTTCAATTCAAGTGAAAACATGCCAGAGAACTGAACCAGGAATATGATACAGCTCCCATGTTTTTGTATTCACTGATAAAAAGTTTTTTCCCTACTTGACTCCTCGTTGCTAGATTTTGTAATTTCTCAGAGAGACTATCCCATTTAAAACAATATCTGTTTCCATATGATAAGCTTTTAAATCTATGTAGTTACTCAATGATTAATTATGAGAAAAGTATGTACTGTATTATTAAGTTTGGTAAAACATTAACATACTGATGTAAAATGGAACTTCATGTCTATGTACAAATCTGGTGTTGCAACAGATAACTGAGAAAAGCACATTTTTCATATCCAACTACAGGACAGTGGCATTTCATCAGCAAGTGTCCCATTATGCTACTGTCATGAAATATGTTTGCTCTCCACTGCTAAAGCACTCTGGAAATACATTTACTTGACTCTAGGCTCTGACTGTCCCCTTTATCACAGGAGAAGATCCTACCACTATTGGCTCTCTGCCCTTGGCAATGCCACATTTTTGTGCAAAATTACTCATGTGATATTGGAAATCAATCCTTCCTAAAACCTGGTTGCAGTGACACAGAAGTGAGGCATCCACAGTCAATGTCCTTATGAGAACAGCTATACCAAAAATATCCACAATGGAAGCACTTCAGAAACTGGAGCTAGATAAAGTTGAGGAAGCTCGTTAGAAGAATATTAAAAAGGAGTAGTTAAAGGAGTAAAATACCCACAGGGCATTTTGGTTTCTGTTGAGTTTTACAACAAATATATTCCAGCTATTAAAAAAAAAAACCCAAAACACTACAGAAGGGATTCCCTTCCTTTTTTCTCCCACATCAGTGCAGTTAAAGAGAAGAATCAATGAAACTTACTAGAGGACAACCCCCTGCCCCTCCCCCCCCCCCCCCCCAAAAAAAAAAAAGGCAATTTACCCACACAGAAAAAGAAACTAAGTCATATATCCCATGATTCATCTGACTGAGATATTTGGAAGACTTGCTTCTTGAAGCTGAAAAAAAAAATAGAACTAAAGGCAGTGGCCAAAGGTTTACAATAGATGACCAGTTTGTAGAAAAAATAAGGTACTGCAAGAGCATTACAGGGAAAATAAATTGCATCTGTGCTAATTTCTGACTAGAACTTTTTTCACCAAAAGTCTGAAAAAATTAGAATATATGATTGTTACACTAACTGCTGTGTATGATGTATCACTTCTGCTACTCTTGGTGCTGGAAGAATGCAGGGTGACAAATTTGACACCAGTCTTTAAAAAGGCACCCAGGAGGAATTCAGAATTACAGACCAGTAAGTTTTATATTGCTGCCAGGCAAAATGACAGAAGCCAAAGCAGAGGATGTAATCAGTGGACACGTGAACACATACTGTAAAGAGGAAAGAATCAGCCTGTCTCTTATAGTGGAGTGGGATGTCTGTCCATTTATGTCAGCTCACTCAGGGAATAATTATGCTATTTTTACATATCCTGTTCTATGCCTTACTGTTGCTAAAATTTACCTGTTGCTGGTTCTTGACTGTAACTAAAGTCATTCACGTTTTGACAGTTCTGATGGGCCATTCATGTTTTCCCTATTCCCCCTAGGTGTGCATGACACAAATCTATTCATTGCTTTCCCTCTACTCCAAGAAAATTGATTATTTCACACTCTAGGACCGCAGTCGCATATTTTTCTTTCTAATAATTCAAAGATTCTCTATGTTCTTCAGCCAAGGAAGAAAGAATTCTTTCTGAGTTTAAAATGATCTGATTAGCTAATTTAAGAATATCAGGTGTTCTATAGCATTTACAGTTGCCACCAGAAAGCAGCTGTCGACAACTACAGATTTTTATTTTAAAATGAGAAATTTATGCCTCTATAAACAGTGACATTTCAAATTATGGTTTAAACACTTTGGAGAGAATTAGCAAGGAAGGGGAGGGCAATCATTTTTACTTTAGTCAAACATAAACTTGTCAAGGGTTTTGATCACAGGGTGACAATAAAACCCTGGCAGATGTATTGTTAACCTCTTCTCCTCCCACTTCCCCCTTCTGCCCCTCCCTCTCCCCACTTCCCACTCAGGACAGGCGATCGGGAGGAAAATAATGACAGAGAGAAGAGAGTTGGAAAAGTTAAAAATGTTTTACTAATGCTCCTAATAAAAATAGAGAAAATAATACCAAATATACAAAACCAATCTTGAAAGTCTCAGCAACTGCAGAGCTGGCATCCGAAGTCCTGGACTGGACTCTGCAGCCAACCGGAGCTGGATTCAGTCTGTCACCAGGCCTCAGTTCGTAGGGATGACTCGCAAGGTCCTCTCCTAATGTCGGCCATAGGGAAAAGGGACAAGATCCCGTGATCTCCCACGTCTATATGAAGTATTCACGTGAATGGAATGTTATACTCTGTTGGTCAGTTTCTTGGTCACCTGTTTCTCATTGCCCCTCTTGCAATAGGTGCATCCCTTCGTTATCAATAACTTTGCATTCCATTGCTATGTTTACCAAAACATGCATCTGGTTCTCCAGGAAAATGCAGCTAATAGGAAGGCTTTAGCTGACAGGCAAATTCACTAAAAGAGAAACTTGTTTTTAACAAAACCAGGACAAAACTCTAAGGAGCTATATAGTAAAACAAGCTGAAAGTAATTTTAAGTTATTTTTTTTGGTATACCTAAAATTGTCCTGTAATTATGTCTTCAACAGAAAACAAAAAAGAAATTTCAGATTTTTTTTTTTAAAGTTTTTAAATTCCAGTTTTCTCATAAAAAACATTTTCACATAAAGTTTTTCTCCTAAAGAAAAATGCTTTATCTTGACATTGTTGAGCAATTTTGATCATAATATTTTAAAATAAATTAATGGGAATTTAGAAATATGTCTTCATGTTTGGAATTCTTACTGTGGTTTTCCTCCATCCATTTACTGAAAATATTAACATAATTCCACATAAAAATTTACATGGAGATTTCCTGAGCCACTTCCCACATTTTTCACATCTATTATTACTGTGATATCAACATGAAAATAATCAGCTTATTTTTTATAATATTTATGTAAATATGTTTGCCACTGCTGATGCTCAGTTCTTTATTCAGTTGATAAATTGTATACATTACTATCTCTGTGAATCTTGAAATGAAAAGAGTTTGAAAAGCCAAACAGGTGGTGAGATACTGTAACTCCTTTATTCTATTTGAAGTTATCTAAATATCCTAAGCCCCGCTTTATTTTCTGTATAAGAAATTAGAATGATTCACTTCTTATAACGTCAAGAAAATACAAACTCACAACACAGCATTTCTATTCAGAATGTATAGGGTGTACATGCTAAAACTGCTAGAGGCAGTAAAATTGATGAGGGTAGCATAAAAACCTAGTAGGAGAGGAACAGAATGAGAAACCTTTATTATTTTTCTTGTTTCTGAGATGGTTTCCGGAATTTTATATTTGAAGAATTCTGCATATATCCTTCAGAAATCTTGCACTGCAAGTTTGAATTGTTCGGGATTGTCAGAAAGAACATTTGCTCATGTAATCATATACTGTCACCCCTGTGTTTAGGCGTGATTATTTTGACCATTTTCTCTGGCACAGAAGCCTACTCTAAAGGCAAAAGGGGGACATGGCTTCCTTGAGTCCAGTGTGAAGTTGCTGTGCAACAGACATCAAGGGGTTTCTCAGCCTGGCTGAAAAATTGGCCTTATTTTCCAAAAAGAGCAGAAGTACGGGTTCTTTGTTTTGGAAATCTCTTCCATGCTAAAGAAAGAAGGGTAGTTCACCACAAATGGCTGTATGGAATTCAATTTATCTGCTACAGAAGGACAGAGAGTTTAGCAATCCCTTCTGAGGTTTGACTCTGTGGTGAGCAGTATCAAATTTGATGCTTTAATATCAAACTTTGACAGCAGGAAAAAGAAGGCTATAGAATCTGTAATGTACCAAATTAAATGTGAGTTTCCATCTCATAATCACCTCAGATTATCTAATTAATGAAAGGAATATTGAAAAAGTCTTAATAAACCTAGACTGCAGGTGAGGAAGGACATCTTTAGCACCAGTAAGTAAAATCCTTCTGCAAAGACAGGAACAGAGCAGTGCTGTGAGCCAGCCCCCAGCCAGAGGGTGCCTCTGCTCCTGAAACCCTGACAAGGGCAAAGATCAGTAACCAAGCAGCTAAGAGAGAGCAGGATGATGTTCAAGTACAGAAACACTATGAAAAACACACTGATCTGGTATGCAAAACATAAATAGATAAGACAGTGCTTGCACTTAATTGGAACAAGTTAGAGGTATCAAGGCTACAGTGATTTGTCTCTGTGTGTGAAGGTAAATGACACAAAAACGGGAAAACTGAAGGGGAGTTTTGGGGGGTGTTTTGGCGACAAAGGGCAACAAAGGGTAACAAAGATGATTAAGGGAGTGGAGCACCTCCCTTATGAAGAAAGGCTGAGGGAGCTGAGGCTCTTTAGTTTGGAGAAGAGGAGACTGAGAGGTGACCTTATTAATGTTTATAAATATATAAAGGGTGAGTGCCACAAGGATGGAGCCAGGCTCTTCTTGGTGACAAACAATGATAGGACAAGGGGTAATGGGATTAAGCTGGAACACAAGAGGTTCCACTTAAATTTGAGAAAAAACTTCTCAGTGAGGATGACAGAGCACTGGAACAGGCTGCCCAGGGAGGTTGTGGAGTCTCCTTCTCTGGAGACATTAAAAACCCACCTGGACATGTTCCTGTGCGACCTCACCTAGGCGTTCCTGCTCCAGCAGGGGGATTGGACTAGATGATCTTCTGAGGTCCCTTCCAATCCCAAACATACTGTGATACTGTGACATGCTAAATAGGCCTCCACTCAGGAGCTCAATAATCAATAAGTGCTTTTCCTGGGTGGCATTGCTTAGTCTTTATTGAACATTCAAAAAGGGCTTTAACACTTGGGTCTTTCATTTAAGACATCTCTCACTGAAAAATCCTTATCAAAGATGTCATGGGATGTAGATTATTTCAGAACAGGAGTTTCTTTATGGCAGAAGATGCACTAGTCTCTATACTAGAGGTCTAGTTCTCAAACACCTTTTGAGTACTTGATTTAAATGTGAACACAGTGTGCTAATTTCCCATTTGTGTAAATGATGAAGGATATTCTTGTTTAAGAACATTTCACACCAACCTTTCCCATGTACAAATGATCAGAGAGGTTTCAAAGCAATTAAAAATCAGTCTCAATAGTATTCCATTTTAAAATGTCACCATGGACCTTTTCAGTCACTATTTTTAATGTCAGCTCTCTCTCTCTCTCTCTTTAATAAACATTTTGGTTGTCAAAATTGGCTTGGCCTGAAAAAAATGCAAGTTTGCCCTAAGGACCAAGGAGAATTTTTCTGCAGAGTAAAAAGTACATTGCTTGAACTGTTTCAGAGCTACAGATCATTAAAAATAAATTACTCAGTTTGAATATTTTAAAAGCCATTGCTATAAAGATTAGAGGTAGCTATCAGGCTTGTTTTTAACTTGGGAATCACCATTAAGAATAAGAAATAGGAATAAGTGGAAGAAAATGAAGACTTATTTATAGTGCACAAAAGATTAGTCAGAGGCATAGAACTTACATGGATCATTTGTATAAGAGGTTAATAATTTTTTTTTTTTTAACTTGCCTGTTTATTTGTTTTGAGAGAGATAAATGGAAACCAACAAGACTACTTCAAGACTACTTACTTTTTAGTGTACTTGAACAAAAATCTCTTTGTCCTGGAGAACTCAGTTGATGAGGGAGACTGGGAAGAAAGTATTCTCACTTATAATACTTCAGTCACAGCATTATTTGACACAATGACATAATTAACTTCTGAAAATAACAGAAATGTTCACACATCATAAACCTTCTCATGGTCATTCACCTGCCCATGCCTGCCCACCTGAATGTGATCCCAGTAAGATGGTATTCGTCTCCAAAGGGTTTTGGAAAACTCAATTGCCTCAACCCTCTTTAGGACAGCTTTGACTGGTGAGAACTGGCTGCCTGGAAAATCTTGGAAAAACCATCCAACAAAAGGCATCACAGCCTCCTTCATCTTCCTCTCAATCAAGGCATGGGTAGGAGCAGGTCAGGAATCTACAGGGGGTGCTGGTCCTCCTGGCAGAGTCATGACAGCCTCCCACAGCTGGACTCCACAGTCCAGGCCTACCAGGACAGGACATACACCTTACTTGCCCAGCAAACCTACTGCTTTTGAGTGAGTTTGCACTGATCCAGAGAGTAAGATCTACGTCTGTTGGACCAGAGGCAAAGAGGAAAATTTATGCTTGGGTCGCAACTGGATTGTTTTGCAAGGAAGGAGATCTTGTCCGAAAAATGCAGAGACACAGAGACACGAATAAGAAGATAAAATTCACCTCCTCTCCTCTCCTCTCCTCTCCTCTCCTCTCCTCTCCTCTCCTCTCCTCTCCTCTCCTCTCCTCTCCTCTCCTCTCCTCTCCTCTCCTCTCCTCTCCTCTCCTCCCCTCTCCTCCCCTCTCCTCTCCTCTCCTCTCCTCTCCTCTCCTCTCCTCTCCTCTCCTCTCCTCTCCTCTCCTCTCCTCTCCTCTCCTCTCCTCTCCTCTCCTCTCCTCTCCTCTCCTCTCCTCTCCTCTCCCCCTTCCTTTTCTTTGTTTCTCAAAGGAGAAATTCAAGCATGGTTGTGTAACTGATGCATATAGAAACCCATATTTATGTGGAGAAACATAGAGTGTGAAAAACACAACACAAAACCTGTTAATGGACAAAATATTTTGGCAAGTTCATGCTTTTTTTCTAGCTGTATGCTAGCACTACAGGTCTATGATAGTGATTAGTAGAAAATTGGTATTTCGCATGACATTTGTTATTAATGATTATAGCATTTGTTTAATGACTAGTCTTCTATTTTTTTCCCATGCTCCTCTGACAGAAATTATCACATTGTTTTAGGTATTGTGATTGGGGATGGCAATTTTAAAGGGTGTAATTTACTTCTGATTACTATATTGTGTCACATGAATGACTATACTTCATCATGGTGTACAGTATGGTAGCAAGAGAGAGCAGCAACTGCCTTGCCTAAGGCTTGGTGGAGGGGAGGAAAATTAAATGTTAACAAGAAGGAAAGTGTTTGTTTAAACAAAATCACTTGCTTGGAATACAGCACTCTCAGATGGTCACTGTGTAATGAAGAGGGACAAACTGAAGAGAGTGTGGAATTACCTGTCTTCTTAAAGATTGCTTTTAAAATTCTCATAAAGGATTTAAATCCTCAAAAAAAGCCTATTGCTAAAGTTGCCTATGGTATGGAAGAAACTAGAGTAATATATGTTTGTTTACATAAAGCAACACAGGCAATACTGCAAGATTACCGTGTACCATTACAGCATTACGTGAAGCATCTGCGTTACTCTTACATGTGGGCTTTTTTCTATCTGCTGTTATAAAGAATAAAACAATCTAGGCTAATAAGAATTATAATGCATTATATTCTCCTACATTATATAGGCTGTATTACAGATAGATACACTATATACTATTACACTATACACTATATACCATTATACTAAAACATGAAGTACAAAAGCTGAGAGGCTTCTGAAATAGCTATTTTGCTTGTACAATCCAGTTTCTTTAGCAAAATTCTTTCAGATTTATGCCAGTCATGTATACAGTATTTTTTTGATATTTACTCCAGCAGAGAAAGAAAGAGTGAGCCTTGGGGAACAGCATATTGACCCTTTCCATTCAAGTAGTGGAATAGTTACATCAGTAATGACACACTATCTTTGTCAATGGTACTGGAGCAGTCTGCAATAAAAATGTCAGCTGATTTTCTTAGTCTAGCATATCTCAGGCACAGTATGCACATATAACTCTCAGAAAATAACTTCAACACTATACCAAGGTGAAAGAAATACTTTGGAACTTCATGTTAAAAAAAAAAATAAAAAAATTAAAAGCATCCTTTTCACCAAGTCTAACCCTTCAGGCTGGTAAAATTGATGACCTATTGGCTAAGAATGTGTAAGATGAAAAATAAAATTCCAGTGAAGGTCACAGACAAAGCTGATAAATCATTTGAAACATTAAGAAGTAATGAAGTAATACACTGGAAAGTAAAATAATCAATAGCGCTAAAGAATTTTATGTTTTGCTGCCCCTTTTTAGACTCACACAGCTGTTTGGCATGCAGCTGTGTATGTGGCTGCTTGCTACCTCAACATATGAAATATCACTGTGTCTTCCCAAAAGTCCCTTTAGCAGGCAAAACTGCTGGGATGCATGTAAAGACAGACAGAAGTACACGGGCATCACTTGAGGGCCTTTAAAAACACAAGTACCACAAATACCCGAATTGCTCAGTGATGAAGTTAGAATTAAGCAAAAATCCTGTGGATGAGAACAAAGGAATTGCCTATTTTTTGCTATTATATTTCAAGATTGAGATAAAATGAAATGTCTAAGTGAGGGATCCCCGTAACCAGCAGTACATACAACAACAGCAGGGAAACCTGGCAATGGTGAAAAGAATCAGTCTTGCTGATTTCTTAAAATTTTTCCACTTCAATTTGCTCACCTTTCAGTCGATGCAATTAACAGTGGAGAAAGATGATGGAGAAAGACAAAGTCTCAGAGAAAAAAGGTAGTAAAATATGGGAGAATGATTAAGTATGTTGAAAAGCATTGGCAATGGCTGTAAGGAAAGAAAAGGATGAAACATAAACCGAAAATTCACTATTTGTTTTGTGAGGTACTGCCAAACTACTTTGAGATATAAGCAAAACAGCTACTGCCAAGCCACGCCAGAGAACTTCCCTTCCTAATATAATTGTGGGATCAGATATTTATCCCTATCTCAGGAAAGGCTGTTGAGTGCATACTTTGAGGATATTTTCTTAGTACTGCAATTTTCTAATAAAAGGATCTGTAAAGGCTTGACCACTGTAGCACTATCACTTTTAAAACTTGGGAAAATGAGTCTGCAAGTAGTGTCAAACCATGTACTTTGGTTTAGCACCTATTTTCTTGCTATTTTTCATGGCAAATTGAGGTTGAAGTAGGGCTTTTTTTTGTGCTCTTTTTTATAGAAAAACATCTCATTCATATCTATTAAAGCTTGGCAACTGAAGTGGCTGGGTACCTTGGATGGCCTGTGTTTCAAGAATAAGACACCAAATTCATGCTTTACATTCAAGGTTCCATTACAATTAATAGATATTAATATCTAGGGCTCAGTTCAAATATCTAAACATGGACCGCTAGTGCTCTTTGGGTTACCTTAGGATATTCAAAATACCCAACTCAAGGGTTGCAGATACGAACATAGTCAATGGAGTCTAGCAAGAAATTCAGCTTTCTCTAAAGGATACACCCAAGACTGAGGCCATTCAAGAAGCACTAGGTTATCCCTCCTGTCCTTCAGCCACCTTTGCAGAGGTGCTCTCATCCTTCATAGGTACCACCTCATATTTGATTACCTGAATGTCTCAGAAACTCTAGAATAACTCAAAAGGTACAAAACACCTCTGTCAGGGCAATTATGTGAAGTGCAAGATCTTCACTGACTATAGTGAGAACTTAGACAGCTGCCTTGCATGTAGACTCCCAATGTCTAGAGACATTTTTATGTGTCATAGTCAAAACCAGGTTCCTTTTGCAACTGTGAGTAGAAAAATCCCTTAATTCAAATAAATCAACAATGCGAGCTCCTGAAGTACAGTGCTGTTGGTTTATCACACATCAATTTTACCTCAATCTGCTCTGTTGTTTTCAAGACAAGAGAGTTGGTAAGTGACATTCTCAGAACAAACTATTTTGCAGTTAACCTCAAAAGTGGTCCTTTTCTGTTGACAGCTTATCCAAACTGAAGATATAGAGAAATGGCAGTGCTTTTTGTTTGGTTTCTCTTAAATGTAGCTTTTAGATGATTTCTAGACTAGATTTAACTGAAGTATGTGTTGAGATTTTTTTTTAATAAATCAGAAAAGTTGAGAGTCATAGGGTTGGTACTCTTCTGCAGTAAGAAAAGCTATCTTTAGATGAGCTATCAGTGTCCAAGCAACAGCCATTTGTGTCCAAGCAACAGCCTCACTCACTCTGTTCTTTGACCTCTTCCTCTTAAGTGACTGGAAATGTTCAAACAATGACAAATAGGAACATTGTAAATACCCCGAAAAATGCTGACATTGGTGGGGATGGAGCTCATAGTGTGAAGGTCATGGAGCATATGAGACTAAACATACCTCAGGCAATAATGCTGGCTTTCACAGAGCTAACATCAACCATGGCATTAACAAGACAGTTGGACAAAGAATCTTATATCCAGCAATAAATGATAACACAAAGGCTTGAGGACAGGTTCTGGCAGCTTATTGGTAATACATTCTAATGCAGATTGTAAAGCCCCTGCTGAACCACTACCTGTGCACAAAGGCAGAGCTAAGATCTACCAGCCTCTTTTCTAAGATGGTTGTTGGCAGAGGCTTCAGTAAAGTACCGACAGCTATTCATTCTTATCCAGTACCTGCCACTGCAGCTTTTTACAGTGAAGATCTACCTGGCCTGTTGTCTCAGTGCTGAATGCAACTCAGCTGAAAGGTCAAGGCATGAAACACATTACAGAGGTTCTGCTTTGTCGAGTTCTCACCTTTCCTGCCTAAAAGTTGTTGCTGGAATAACAAAGAGACAAGGTTTTAGCAATATGAATGATGCTGTATCAATGTTCAATGTGCAAATGTCATCTGCCGCTAATTCTAGCTCTGACGTTCATGCTGCTTCTTCAGGCTAGTTGGAATGTATCTAGGAGAGATGGAAGGTATCTGATTCTATTCCTAAAGGGCTGTCATTAATTATGAGTGACAGATTAAGAGATGAATTTTTGAGTTTCACTCAGAACACAGAGCTGTTTAATGAGGGTTTGAGAAATTTGAATTAGGAGTCTAGTTTTACTGAGCTGGATGATAGAATACAAGCAGTCCTAAAGGCTTCAGTAATACATGGCCTGCTACAAGACCAGTCTTTTTCAAGGCTTCCCATGAGTTTCAATTTTGTCAACTTGAGCTCCAGGGACATTTTCTTTGATTTGATCTTATTAACAGAAGTTGAAGTAAAACAATACTTGAAACATATTTTGGCATATATTGCTGTTTAAATTGCAGAGCTACCAGAGCCTCAGGAACATGGTCAGAAATTAAATAACAGAGTGAAAAAAAACATGAAGTCATAGAAATAGAGCTGGAGAAGACAGTTTATGGGCCATGGATAATAAATAGCTAAAAAGGAAAGGAGAGAATGCAAAATAAAGTTAATTAAAACTGGTATGAATACTATATGTAAAAGAAGTAAAATAGCATCAAATACAGATTTCATAAAGCAATAAAAATGTAAGCCTTCCTGTTTGAACTTTATCTTTTTTACGTAACTATTTTAGAAACTGATCTATTTATTTACTTTTAGCATACCACAGCCATACATACTGAACAAAGAAATAAAGACCAGTCACATGCTTTTACCCATGCACGTGCCTTCTGCTCAGTTAACACCTTATAGCATTGCTGTTCGTTAGCAACACTGATTTTTGTCTGAGAACAACACCATGACCCTCTACATGACTCTTCTACTCTTATAGTCACCAATGCTTTTCCACTTAGTCCACTTCAAATTGCAACTTAAGATGGTTTGGATCTGATAAGCTGCTGCTCAGTTCTGTTTGATGTTGGGCTAATCATTCCAGGAGCACACAATCTAGTCTGTCTCCCACCACAGGAAAACACAACTTTGCTAGCAAATGCTTAGCTTTTTCCCATAAACCCTTCCTTCCTTCTCCAGCTTTTTCACTGTCTTTGTATTTCACCTATTTCTCTCAGGATGAAATTGCTTTTATATCAGCTGCATTTCAAAAGCCTTGAGTTCTTCTCATTCCAGATCACATATTCAGGGAAGGGGAAAAAATATCTAGTAACGGAGTTATCTTTTGTGCAAAGTTCTCCTTGTACAAACCAACCAAAAAAAGGAAAAAGGAAAATGCAGGGCATATCTTTGGAAATCCACAAATAGAACTAAATTCATTAAGAAACAGGCCTGGAATTAGTACAATTCACATAATACATCTAAACATTTCTTTATATTTCTGCACACAAAGATTGACAAGTCACAAGGAATTTAATGGTGTGTACTTTAAATGCCTCCCATTAGTTAGTTTTCACTTCAGGTTGTGTTAAGTGGCTTTAATACAAAATACATTTACTGTATTTTTTGCATTTTAGATAAGGACTGTGGCTAATTAACATGTTGTCTTAGTAACGATCAACTGTTTGTGACAAGTTGAGGACATAATGATTTCCATTACTATTTTTATTATAATAGACGTCAGCAGTTTGATCCTAATACTTCTCATACAATGAGTGGCACAGTGAAGTCACTTATTAAATGAGCATTAATTTAAAAAGACACACTGTGGTCAAGCTTTAGGTAAACAGAATACTTCCTGAAGTTAAAAAAAACAAAAGAAGAGTTGGCCTGTTCCCTGGCTATGCTTGTGACAGCTTGTTCCCTCAAAATGGGCTTGACTGGTGAAAGGAAAAATATTCAGGTTATTAAGTAACATGGAATATTGCGCTTGGCATCCTTGAGTCAATGTACTATTTGGGCTTATATTCTAGGAATCTATCTGAACACGTTAAGAGAGCACTTCATTTTAAATCAATTTACTATGTATTTACACAATTCTTCTATTTTTTTTCTAATTTTTCCCAGCTAGTTGTCACATTGCAACTTGATAACATATTATAATACAGAAGTCCAGCAGAGCAAAGAGAACCAAAGAGACCTGTTATTACCTTTATTCCTTAATTGTAGGTATTTACATTTAGTAAAACCTCTGTTAAATTTCTGCACGACTATCTGACTTATGTTTTCACTAATTTACTTGTGTAATCTTGCTACTGAATTTTATTAAAAAATTAATAAATATTTTCCAAAAATCCAAATCAATTTCAACAAAGGAAAACTTAACATTCTTGTCATATTTTAAATGTGTTGTTTTTTTTTTTTTTTCTTTGCTTTGTTTTGGTTTATTTTATTTTAAGTTTTCAGTCATTAAATTATTAGGAGAGGAAATACACCATATGGTTTTCATGACCAGATGCCTATGAATAACCTAGCCATGCTGCTCAATGGATATCTAGAAATAAAAATACTTGCAGAATGTAGAATGCTACATGAACCATTTGCAAACAGAAAAAAGGGAATTCCACCAGCCCCAGTTGTTAGAAGATAACACCATTGAATTTGGTATTGAAAAGGCACACATCATTTAAGATACTCTACTTTTTAGAAACGTGGGATGACTTGTTACAGCTTCATAGCGCACATATTTTCACATACAGGGTAGGTGAAAATTCTTGTCTCTATCATTGCACTATTTTTTAAAATTTAAATAATTTAGTGGAATCTGACGATCAAGACTAGTCTTGCAATTTGACAATGTGTCATTCTCCTTATAGGCTTCTACAGAATCAAGAATATGTAGTTACTTTTTTTCAGGAGAAAAATATTTTTCTAATTAAAAAAAAAATAATAAATCTGTTCATGATTACCTCTTCTGTGTTTCTGGGGTCCCTAGAGGACTTTAAAAAGGTTTTGTTTATTATGTTTAATGTTTAACTGCTTGATATCTCTTTTCCAACAAATTGTTTCCTTTCCTCAGCAACAAAGTACTTTAAAGTCTTTGATTTCATTGCAGGAAATCCCGAAGCTTGCTTTCAATTATATAGTAAGTCCTATCTATTAGAAGAAGATTGAACAAAAAAAAATTCAAAAGAAATAGAAACAAAGTAAAGGAAGAAGCTATTTCTCACAAAGGTTATCTGTCAATCTAAGGTAGAAAGGAGTCATAAAATGGAAATATTTGTAGTAAACTGCAAACTTGCTGCAAAATATCTTTACTTTCTCCTCCAGAATATCCCTCCAAAATGATAATTTTAGCTAATAATGCCAAATTGTCCTTTCAGTTTTGTAATTATAACATTGCTCTTCTGATATATAACACAAGTCAGACTTGTAGGGAGAAGTAGTGGGAAGTATCTTTTATGGAAACAGATGGAATAATTTGGGAAAGTGAATGAGGTTTTCAGCACACAGAAAGTAGATGAGGAGGATAACAAATTTTATGTACCCTAACAGAGACTTGCTTCTCCTTCTAATGTGTAATTTTCCTTTTTTTTTTCTTCTTTTTTTTTTTTTTTTTTTCTCTTTGGAATTTTTCTGCTTAGCTTTAGCACCATAAACAATTTAAACCAGAAATCAAGTTAGACTTCAGAAAAAGGTTTTCACGTTCTTATTTTTACTGGTTGGAGCTGGTTCAAGCAAGTATGTTGCAATAGCAACCTGAAAAAAAACTCTCTTTGAGTTAATGTACATTTAATTAACACAAAGGGACAAAAAAAGAGAATGAGGAAAGCTATAAGTACGTGAAGGTTCTGAAATGCCACGCAATGTTATCTTTAAGTGACTGAACAAGACAAGTGAAGGAATAAAGTGCTCTGTAAGCCATATTACTAAGAGATGTTTCCAATGATTTACATTCAGGGCTCTTTCACAAAAGGGTGCTGCTTAACTCAAGAAGTCCTATGACTCAGAAAGCAAGCTACTAACTTGAGGTCTTGATTCCAACATCCTTGTCTGCATGCGGAAGTATTTTTACCACACAACTAGATTAAGAAAGGTCAATGAGCAACAAAAAAAAAAGAATGAATTAGGGAAAAAAAAAAAAAGGTAATTCACTCTAATTACAATCACCCCTGTCTCCCTAGCGGAGATTTGCAAGAGGAGTTACTTTTCTATGAAAGCATAAATCCCTTTCTAAGTCTGCCCTGCTCAGCCTTTTTAGTGTCTGGCTCCTTTGCATTTTGCTAAAGGATCCAGGAACCTCCAAAACTTTTCAGATAATACCGAAGGCCATCCTGTGGGCAATTTTCATAACAGTTTTCAATTACAATCTAGTAACAGTTACAATCTGTTTTCCTAATAGCCCCATTGGGGGACTCGACACTTGTGCACTAGGAAGCTTGAAAGGTGAGAAAAAGAAGAGCAAATACTTAGGGATGGCCAAGAACTTCAGTCAATGACAAGAATAAAAGAGCATCAATCATGTCTTCTTTTAGCAAGTTCATCTAAACTTTCTCCTGTTGGCTTGATGCTGTTTCCCATTAAATAACTGACATATAAGAAGAAAATTAAAACTGCCAAGAAAAGCTGAAGAGAAACATGGTTGCTTTCTGAGGCAACATTAAGAGTTCTTTCCCAGGAAATAAGTGATGCTGCTTCAAAGTGCCAGGCTAAAAACAAATCTACCAGGAAGTAGTCATCTTTCCAAATTTGGAGTTACATGGATACCTGTAAATAACTGCTAGAATTTAATATGATTTCCGTCACATCATTTGTAACATATTATATCTAGGGCTTTTTCTTATTATCCTGTCTTCCTAATACCCGCAGAAGTAAATGAAGTCCAGTTTAAAAGACTATATGATCTAAAGGAAGTTGCTCATAGAGGATGTATGAAATAGTTTCCAAATGATCTTTTATGTGTCAGTCACTAACAGAAAACTGCTAGCAGTAATTTACAGTAATAATGAAGAATATGCTGTAACTGGTGGACGGAGTCAGAAATAACTCTTCACTGTCACCTACACCAATGTAGGATTAGCTACATTTACACAGTCCTAAAACTGCATTAGACCCTTTGAAAGCTGTCATGAGGCTGATGTGACCACAGGTGCAAATAAGTTTGACACCCCTGTACACAGTCCCATTAGTGGATGCAGAGGCAGCAGTGCCACTGGGGAAAGTGAAATTCACTGTCTGGGTCATTCACAGCTGGTAAGTGTCCCAGCACAAGATGCTAGATGCAACTGTAATGTAAAGGAACCCCAGGACGCTTCCAGCTGACCAGGGTCTAAATTAAGAACCCAGGAGTACAAATATGACTTACAACATTTTGTTCTTGCTTGTACTATATGATGAAGAAAATATACCTCAGTCTCACTCATAGGTCTGGTATAAACACAATCAGATAATTATAAGTCTACCTGATTGAAATGAGGAAATGGTATTTGCATTCATGAATTTTGCTTTTTCTATCTGTGCATACAAATAACTGCATGCTAAAAATATGGGGAAAATATGGAAAGAATGTTCATTTTCCAGCAAGGTTCCTCATTGTCAAGTGACTAATTGATTTTTTTTTCCTCTGCAGCATAATACAATTATTGGAAATCGCAAGGTGATAACAGTCTCTCTCAGCATGAAGTGATTAGAGGATAAGAAATCAAAGACAGGAAAAGAATACCGCTTGAGTCACAGATCATCTCTTACAGTGTAGAATGTACTAACTAACTTTGTTGTACATCCAAAACTTCTAATCTGCAAATCAGATATGCATTTCCTTGAATTTATGTGAATTCAGAGCACTGTTAAAGAAAAAAAATAAATGAGAAGACAAAAAGCCCATAGTTCTGCTAAGAAATGTTTTCCCATGGTAATTGTTTCACACTAGAGCAAAATAGCTGTCATGATAGGCAACACCTGCATTCCTAGGCAGCCATTCTTGGGTGGTTTCTGCTGTGATCCTCTCTTCTACCAAACAGCTACTATCTAAATTCACTGCTGCCCTGCAGCCATTTATGTCTCTGCAGTCTGGCTGAAAAATACTAAAAACACCATGAGTGAAAGCAGGGTTATGGTGTGGCAGTATTATGCCTTGGTGCCCAATGTAGTTCATGGAGGAGAGGGAAAAAAGGGGATGTGGTGCTGCCCTGTCAAACACCTGGGAAGATCTGCCTTTTTGGCTGCTGCTACTTAGGTAAGAGGAAAAGGGATCTCCTCCTGCTCCTACTATCCACGCCCACACTTTACAGAAGTGAAGATAACTATGCAAACAACATCGAACATCAGAACATAAGTCAACAACCATAAGTAAAAAGGGATTGAATATTCTATTGGGAAAATATTGAGATGTCATATTACTCAGACTGCAATATAATTTCTCTGTTTGACATACCTGTCCGTTATCTTCACCGACTTATTGCCTTTGGCAAGATTAACATAAAAAATACAAGTACACATGGCTGCAAACTTAATGTTTCCATAGTTTTTGGCTTTTTCCCTAGTAAGCTGATCAATTTACCTTTAAGGCATTAATAATCAAGACTAAAAAACTGATATTTCTGAAGTGCCTGAAAAGCTCACCTTTATTAACACGCACAACATGATAGATGTTTTTGATGCCATTTCTCAGTTTGTCTTTAAGTTTACTGAGCAACAAAAGGCCACATTAACAAGACAGCTATGAAGAGGGAAAGGGTGAGACAGCAAAAAAGTGATCGAAAGAAAGACAGATACTGGGAAAGTAAGTCTCAACTTAGTGAATTACACGAGTTTAGCTGCAACTGCTTTCACACACAGATCCAATGTTTTAACTATGCTAGCTGGAGTTCACATTAGCATATGCTCCAATACATGACTGTGTTTCCATTGCAACATGAATATTAGTAGCAGCCAAAGTTAACACATTTTCCACTTTCAGTCATCTTTTCAAATGCTTCAAGATTTGCTTTGGTCAAGCTAAGTCTCTGGTCAGTGGAATGTACTTTCCTTTTGAGGATGTGCTGTTTTTTCAGGCACATACATTCAGAGAGTTACACATTTGGAAGGCTCTGCTGGGCAAGAGTTGCTGTCTCTCAACCTTTGGTCCAAGAAAATAGTTCCAGGCAGAAACCATTCTTTACTTTCCTTTGAAGTCATGACCTGGCCACAGTCTCAACTTCAAAGGGATAACAGGACCCAAATCTCCAGAAGAAGCTGGTTGTCTATGGGTTAAAATTAATCCTCTGTTAAGAGCTTGAGCCTGGAATAAAGTCTTGAGTTGCTTTTCAGCATTTTAAGTAGTAAGTTACCACCACAAGTTTGCTTCAATCTTCTGATCATTCAGTAAAGTATTTCCTGTCATTCTTATGGATAGTTATTAGTTTTTGCTAGCTGACAGCTTGTCTTTACACCGATTCCGTTCTCAGATGGTCTTCCAGAGAGGAGAAGGTGATTCTGAACAAGCTATTGGAATCTGCTTCCACAGCACTAAGGTGACTGCAATATGCTCTCTCAGATAGGTAGCTCCCATTTGCAAGGCTGTCTCAAGCTCATCTTCCTACAGAAAAATGAAGACATTGGAAAAAAAACCTGTCTTTGAACTGATCAGTCATTGTGTTCAATTTTCTCTTTTGTTGTTCTCACCATGTTATCAGTTTTATCTAAAACAAACACCCATATGTATTCATAAACAAACATGAATATACTTCTGGAGGAAGTATTTAAGGAGACCTGGAGTTTACAAAAGAAATATTTTATCTATAATTCAAAATCAGAATAAATCCCAAAAGCTCCAGAGCTGAATATAACATAAAAATAAGATTTCTTTCTGGGTGACTCTGACAGTGACTCCTCACTGGAGTTGCTGATCACCACAAACTTTGGAAAAGTTGCAATAGGATACTTGTATTTTTGCAGATTCTGTCTTTCTACTGGGTTCTAAGAAGCCCCAATTACTCTGTCCCTCATTAGCAGATTATAGTTAGGCATAAAAGCTTAACATGTGAAGCTTTAAAAACTCCTAGTTATTTGGTTTTATTTTTAGACCACGTATTTTGAAAGACTGAAATGTAAGGGAATTGAGAATAGCTGAAGAAGCAAACTGTCCACAGGAGAAGATAAGACACTAACTCCCCCCAAGACTGAAATTATCTGTTTGCAAAAGTACAGGGAAGAATGTGACAGGTTTTCCCATTTTGTAGATACCATTTGTAGACAATGACACTCCAGTGACCTGAAGCACTGAAAAAGTGGATGCTTGCAAGTTTGTAGCATACCACTGTGAGTGGTATATGCTGTGGCAATCTTCATGCTCTACTTGCCTGTCTTGTGATTGGATCATGCCACTCACAGCTCCTAAAATTCCTCATTTTCAGTGGAAAATAACTGACAAATTTTCAAAATGAGGAACAGGCCAGGGAACAATCAGAGATCCTCTAATACGGTTTAACATTAACATTTCACTCAGTAGATAGAGTTGGAGCTTATCAACCCAGGAATAACTTAAAAGACTTTCCTTTCTTTGATCTTAACAAGAATCTATTTATGCTTCTGCGCATCAGCAATGAATTTCCTGAAAGATTCATAGCTACTGTCATGCACCCTCTCTCAAGGAGCAACTTATGTTTAAAATCTGAAGCTCATCTTCATTCCTAAATGTCACTGCAGCAAGTAAATATTAAACTTATGGAAACACTGCTTGGAAATACTTTACATCGGTTAGTTGCTGGGAGTATGTTATAATACTAATTTGTAAATCAGAAGACAAATGTTTCCGGCACTGTGTGGTAACAGCAATGTCAGCAGTCCTCAAAAGAGTAGGAGTTTTCTGATCAGCTGCATATTCAGATCACTATCTCATGTAGTATGGTCTGAAACTTGAACTGAAAAGTATCTCAAGATACATTGTTATGCACACTGAGAGAAGCTGTGCTCAGCCATCAGCTTTTTTAATTTTGTATATTACATAACGTATGAAGGGAACATCAACTAGAAAAAGAAAAAAAAAAATGCATCCCAGAAGACTTAGCAGCTTATCACAGGAATTTGTAAGGGAAAAGGGTACCAGCTTGAGAAGGCATGCAACTGCCCTTTCACAAATGTATCTGCAATGGGAATCCTCATCTCAGAGAAATGCAACTGTGATCTCTAGGTTTTCATGACTTCTTGACTCCATTACAGTGATTTCTACCAGTTACAAATTTAGTTCACAGACAGAAGAGATGGACAGCTATTGTTGCCTAAGGTTGTTACAAGAATCAGGAGGAGTTATGTATTAAATAATCTGTGTTTAACCAATAGATAATTATCTCAAACGTTATGTGAAATATTTGTGCATAAATTTGGCCATTAGATTATTTGAGTTCCAAAAAGCATAACTAAGACCTTGACCAGACTTAACACTAGTTCTTTGGGCATCCAGACTTAAAATTATTGAAATTTGAGCTCCTGTGTCAATTAAAGATATTACTGGTTGTCTTTGGAGGCTGACTGGAATATAATCCTGATCTCCTGGTGAGATCAGGTAATTGCTGATCTCCTCTTTCTGGAGAAGTCTTAGTCATGTGGTTTAATTTTAGGTAGTTTTTTGAGGAGAAGGGAGTTGGACTTGATGATCCTTATGGGTTACTTTCAACTTGAGAAATTCTATGATTCTGCAATTCCAAGCTCTCTACCACTTTTTCCAAAGTGGCGGTACATTTTACACCTGTTAGCCATCTTCTGCTAAGACAAACATAAAAAGGATAACAAATTTTTGGCAAAGTTTTCTTTTTACAAACATTTATTTGAATTAACCAGGAACTCTGGCTCTTGATTTCTGCTTAAGTAAGCACATGACTTCTTGGAATACCCTTAGTACACCTACTCAGTTTTGAACCAAATAAAACTGACAGACAGAAATGGAACCTTCTCTAACCTGAATCTACCAGATAGCTGACAGGCATGAAGTTAAGAAGAGATCAGAGCTATACTTTCTCTGTTTCCAACAAATCACATTATTGGTAAATATATCACGAATATTCATGAATACTCTCCCAAATTCTCCCAATTTTCTATACTTTTATAACTTTTATATAATAGTGCTTTTATAACACTGTGCTCTCACTGTGGAAGCTAGAGAAAAAGTATTGCACTTTCCATTGAAAACAAAGTGCAAAGAAACATTTTAAACTTGAGTTTAGAAAATCAAGTTTTAAAAATTGCTTGCACTGTGCACTTGGCAGCAGACACCAGCAGTTCCAGGTGAACCAGCATGCAACATGTCTTGGTCTGACATGTTTTCGTTTGATTTTGCATCAGAGGAACTCCACTGAGGAAACTTATCCAATGTAAGTACAAGTGAGATTAGAAGCCTGTATTAATGGAGCTTAGTTAATCATCAAGAGCACCAAGATGTCTGCATTTGGAGTGCAGCTAAATTGTTTCCATAATGGATTCTATTAGTTGAATTAATTTTCATCTCTAAGCAGGATTTAACTAGGGTCATATTTGCAACTATCGTCCAATTTAGGAATCAGCAGCCTATCCAGAAGTGCAGTATTTCCTGTATTCTGGGTGCCAGTTTGCAGATGAATAAACTCAAATGAGCCAGATCAATTTCGCTTGAATGACAAAGATAATACAAACACTAGTAGGCTGAGATGGTCACCTTTTGTCCCAAAGGTTATAGATACAGTATTTACATATATTAAGTCTGAGTATGCACCCATAATATGTTTTCTATTCTGTGAAAAGTAGTCAGTCATATCAAATTTTTTATATGCTTGCCCAGCATTAACAAAAATCTACTACTGTAGTTGAGAGTTACATCGCTATTCTCAGCAGAAATGTCATAGACTTAACAAGCCTAGATTCTGAGTTATAGTCTCTCCAAAATCATGGTTCATGAAGCAATTCTTGTTTTGTTTTTGTTAGGGGTGGGGAGAGGGTAGGGTTGGTTAGCAGTCTCTGTAACATATATTATGCTTTTCATATTAATTATTTTTCTCTCTAGAGCTGCCAGCTTTCAACAGGCACTAAATACATACCCCAAAACCTGTTAAAATTAGTGAATGTTGTGAAATCATTATCTCTTGACCTGAAAGTCAGGAAAAACAACCTACAAGCCATTTTTTCAATTGGTGTTATTGTAGCATCACGTAAAACTGCCTTCAGATGGGAGGCAGAGCCTTCCTAAAGGCCTCCAGGTATCTTCCTACATGGTCCCAAAAAGGAATAATCAGAGGGGTGAGAGTGATTAAAGAGAAAAAACTAAATAAGGGAGAAGGGGAAGGGAAGTTTCTTGAGAGAAATTTTAGCTTATTTGAAAAGGAAAAGAAAAAGCCTAGCAAACACAAAAGTAGCACCAAGGATCACAAAGTGGAAAGAAAACCCAGCCAGACTGTGATGCACACAAGGAAAGGTTTAAGTGGGCTCAGAGATTGCACCTTGCCAATTACCATCCCAGCTGATAATACAAAGAACTCTTACTGCTCACCAGAGGTCCCATTCACCCCACTATCTTGTTTGCCTTAACTCTAAGCCAAGAAGATCAAAGCTTTTGCAAGACAGAAATTCTTCATAATTCAGTTATTTATTTATTTGAGCCCCCCCCCACCAAAAAAAAAAAAAATCCTATTGCTTTAGGAACTAAAAATTTAGTTGAAACAAAGCACTGGGGTAGCAACATTTTAATTTGAATATAAGGAAACCCGAATATCCTTCAGTTTCAAGACGAATAAAGTGTTTCTGTTATGGTTTTATAGATGTACATGTTTGTTCAATTATACTTATAAATTACTGGGGGTCCATTAATAATTTCTAGGGGGGAAAAAAGGTTCCTTGAATTGAATATAAGTAGAAATAAGAGATAGTGGAGCACACTGTGGGTACAGAAACTGATCAGGTGGAGAAGGGGCACTACACTTGGGTATCATGAAAGATGTCTCTGTTGCAGGTATTTCTTGAACTGTTTTTCAGAGGATGTCTTTCTGACAGAAATGAGTCCTGAGAAATAATTTGAAGATCAACAGGCAAAAGACTCAGCAAGGATGTTCCAGGAAGATAAAGCAGCATGAAAAACAGTGACTAGGGCTAATAAAAACCTGAAAAATGTCTCAAATTTTAAAGCATTGATGACCCAGCTACCTAAGAAACAATGCATGCCATTTGTGGCCTGAGATAAAAAGCAGCAGCAATTAACCTGGGTTTGCAGCACAGGAATTATAGCAGCCTGATTTCTTGCTCCAAGCTGATACATCAGTCAAGGATAGTAACAAACATGGGTCTTGGAGTATGTCAGGTCTGAGAGCAAACTCCATTTAAAGCATTAGATTATAAGAGACAATATCTCTAGACTTGTGTAAGGAAAAAGCTTTCTTATTCGGTAACCACTGTCTATTTTATAGAGATCTTTAGGAACCTGGATTCTCAGTAGTAGACCTATTAAACTTGGCCTATGGTATCATACAGCATGAAAGATAATATAAAGAAATTAGTGAATTATTATTAAGAAATTAAGATTGGAATGGCATTAAAAATGGTTAAAATACTATTAAGAAATGTTATAAAATAATACAAATATATCTTAGCAAAACAATAGTAAGAAATGTACACATATGCCCAGTTGGGTTTTAGCTTTGCTACTGAGTATGTGATTAGAAAGCCAGAGATGAGAACCAAGAATCAGGTTGGGCCTTTCCATAGTGAGAAACTCAGTTCAGGCAGAGTGAGCAGTGCATGGATTTATCTTCTGTAGTATAAGATTGGATTAGGAATAGACACAATTATTCAATGGTTACATTAGTAATTAATTTGCTGCTGTAAGAGTGGGTCAGTAGATAGAAATAATAATCAGTACATAGGAAAGCGCTGAATCAAGCCTGTTCTGAATGTCTCCATCACACAGGCAGTTTGAAGCTGACCAAAGGACCAAGTGCTGGTTTGGACCACTTTGTCACCATTGAAGGCTGGAGTGCATTCGTTATATATCTGGAGTGAAGCTTCCAGTTATTTTCCTCTATAATGAGTCTGTTTCACATGCAACAAAATTGTTCTGCAAACTGAAATGAAATCAGAGAATACCACTCTGAAACAAAATACAACTTAACTTACCTTATACAGAAGACAATTTTTATATAAAATAAGAGTACATATTGTTAACAATATTAATTTACTTCATACAGATTAAAGTACTGTTTTGTTTTGTTTGAGATCTTCAGCTTCAAGACAGTGTTCATCCAGAGTTTCCTACAGATGCCCTAAGACTTTCCAAATAACTTCATTTCTAAATTTAAATAAACTAGATGAGGTTTCTTCCTCAAGTCAGTGGCCATCTGCTAGCAGTCTTTAACCTAGTATTTTTTCCTTTTCATCTAAACATATATTCTTTTTCTTTAGCATTTTACACATATGCCTGGAGTTGAAACATACCACGACTGCCAAAATGCCTGAGATGTTAAATGTCTCATTTATATTGCATTGATTTTTGTCTTCTCAGTTTACTGAGTGTTTCAAAACATTATATGCAATTCTTTTCTTCCACATTCTTGAATGCTGTCTGTTCCCAACTAATATCTGGGGGTAAAAAAAAGACCTTTGAAACAACAAGCAAAATGGTAACTTTAAATGCATTTTCCTCTCTCAAAATAGCATAGAAGAAAGATATTTTTGACAATGAAATACATCATGACTTCACTGCATTTCCTCCTCCTGCTTGTTTGGAGGAATGTACAAGCGTAAAATACAAAAGCAACTGTGCAATGACAAATTCCTACTGAGATACAGGACTATCCTCGCATCAGTCAAAGAACGCTCAGCTGAAATTCTCATGGATTGATTGATGAGAAAATGCTGCCAATCTTACAAGTAAAACTTTGTCCTCAGTGACTTTAAGAAAGACCAATTCAGTTGCCTGAAGACAACAGGCTGAAGGACACTAGTTCTCTAAGTGCTTCAGTTTCGTTTTTTAAGCCTCAGAATTCAGGTTTAATCCTACCAAAGTCCAATTACAAGGTTTACCCAAGCTGAATGGCAGCAAGTATTGAGCACTAACCACTGTAATTAGATATCAATATGTCTTTGCATGCTTAGACTGATCGTGGTATTCAATACAAAAGAGGACAATCAACTTTTTTTTTATGGCTTCAGATCCAAATTATTTACAGTGAGAGTCTCCTGGTAATGGTATTCACAGGACAGCCTTAGTAAAGAGAAATAATACTTAGTGAAAAGGAAGTTCTCCATATAGGTCAGTTTCCAGGGCACTGATGATCACTTGTGGATAAAACAGACAAAACTATCTTCAAAAGCCACATGAAGAAACTGATATCAGGTTCAAAATAAAAGATTTAACTGCATCTAAAATTTCCTATTTTTAAATGTGCAGTACAGAAAGCAGATGATGCAAATGACAAAGTGAGAAGTTGATGGGATACCTATTTTTTTTTAAATTTTGCAATATAAAGCCATGAAAAGAGGAATTTGTTTCAGAGAAAAAAGTAGACAAAGATGGTTTTTCCATTTCTAAAAATGGAAAATGCAGGTGGATACAATAATTTTAAATACTGAGACTGTTAAGGGATTTCTATGCCTCTCCAATTTATTTTTTGAATATTTTTGTGATATAAAATAATTTTTTGTATTTTTAAGCTTTATTTTTAAAAATATTTTTCCACATTTTTTAATGAAATACAACTGTAGATTGTTTTGAGGGGATTTGTGTTCAAATTTTTTAAATATTTTCTTTCCTTTTGTCTAATTTTTCCAAAGTGGAGCAAATCTGGTAAGGTAGAAAAGTAAAAAAAACAAATGCTTTTATGATTATTCTATTGAATTTTTATATGGAGAAAGGGAGACAAAACTACAGATATACTGAAGCAATAAAGTTCTTTGTTCAATCTTGAAATGGAGGAACTCCTTGTAACTTTTTGTTATTGTCATGCAGTGAATATTCTTTGGAAACAAAAATCTTCTCCTTTAAATCAACTGTTATAGATGGCTTTTTATTCTATCACATACAAAGAACATGAATCATATAAATTTCCATTCAAAGTTTTTATAGAGTCACTTCAGACATAAAAAGATAATAACCCCAGTTCTATGGCCTTCACATTTACAGATTTATATTATTCTTAAAATTCTCACTGCATTAGAGAACAATATAGAATCTTTCCAGTGGATAATTTAACATCCATATATGTCTGCACATTTTCTTATCAGAGGCTTTTTTCATTTATTAAATAAAATACCAACATCATAGTCCAAAGTAATTGACTTAAAATATTATGATTCTGTAATTTATATTAAATATTTAGCAGATGCTTTAAGTTTTATGTATATCATTAATAAGGTATTATGAAGACCTTTCAGAATTAAGTAAGAGACATATTTAAGATTATTTTGATAGTAATACTGGCCTTTTCAAAATGTTAGATTAAAATCTTGCAGTTATTTTTAAACTCTTATAACCCAGATAAGCCTTTTCTTCCCTTCAGAAATAAGGAAAACAATGTTTCAGCAACAGTCACATGCAAATCCACTGTGCAAAAAGCTTTTGAGCTGATAAAACTTATACTTAGGAACGGGTCTACCAAACAGACTGGTCTTCAAGATGCCAGGTACCCTGACATAGATTGGCTGAAAATTAATGAAATCTAATAAGGTAGGAATAAATGCCAAAGACCCAACATATTTTCTTTTTGAAGTTTTCCAGTATAATGTAATAGGAGTGGACTATACTTTATATCCATAATGAAAATAATCATTAAGTAACTTCCACTAATTATTTAAATCTATAGGCTTTAGGGATGAGCTCTGTGTTTTTCTGTTCACACACCTTCCATTAACAAAGCAGAGCACATTTTCACTTGTAAAAGGAACCACTTTTATAGAGAGAGAAATATACAATATTACACACTCATTTCTCTAGCACTGCTGTCTCTTGAAAAACCCAGCACTTCCAGTACATGAATGTAAAAACATGGGTAAACTCTGGTGTTAATAATGATAAATAAATGTATGTGAAAATTAGTGTTTGCTTCAAAGATGGAGAGTAAAGTCCTGTGTCTAGTAAAGCCAGGGAAATGTACCTGTGAAATACACAATTCTGGGAAAAGAAGGGTTTGGAAATATAATGAAACTGATCCAGCCAGAACAGACCAGATTGTCCTCACAGCACTTCCCCATGGAAATAGGTGAACTGCTATACAGTGAGAAAAAGTCTTACGAGATTTCTAGCTCAATTTTTGCAAATCCTGGGTAATATAGAAATCCTAGATAATACAGAAATTTCTAAATCATCCTGAGCAGTAGGAGGTTCATTATCCTTAGCAAAAATGGTGCCACCGTGGCTTATACTGATCAGTTATGTGGGCAATTTTAAGCTTTGTAATTTAAGAAAAATACGGAAAATTACATAGAACTGAAAGGCCAAGAAATAATTTCATACCAGGCAAAAGCACAGGAGGAAAGAGGAGAGGATGTAGATTTGCATAACTGTATACACAACTCAGGAGGGAACTTCAGCACAGCCTAGCATCTCCTCAGAGCCAACATAAAGACAGAAAAAGAACTATTTCCAGGAGAAGAAGAACGCAGGAAAAGGCACCACAGCTGGACACAATGTAATTTCATATCCAAAAGACAAACTAGATAGAATTTAAACTGTTTTTAGAGAAAGGCATAATCCTGCATAGTATTGTGGGAGAGGTCATCAGTATTTATGCTTTAAATTACTTTCCTGGCTTTTCCTATGCATAAATTGATTTCATTCTGCTTGTCAGTGCCCTGAGAGCACTACTGGTCCCCAGGGGCCTTGCCCAGCCTCCTGGGGGGTGTACCCCAGCTCTATCATCCATGCCCAGTGGCCAGGGGGATGTTGGGCTGTGCTGGAGTCACCTAGGCTGGCTCTCACCAGGCCCTGGCACTGCGCTTGTGGCACCACTCTTTCCTCAAAGCTGGTCTCCAAATACGGTCAGGCTTCCTGCAGGGGGCAAGCTGGCCGAACGTCAGTGCAAGCTGAGAAAGTGAGAACCCAGTCCAACTCCCACTGACGAGTTTTTGCCATTGACACCCACTGAGCTAGAATTTCACCCCAGGTTTTAATAACCTATACAGAAGAAGATGTCCACAGAGCCCTCACCGCATCCCTGCGCCCCTAAAGACAGCTGTCTCTTCCACACCACTTTTGGGAGCTCCCACAAGTTCATGAAAGCATGACTCTGAAGTCTTATGACAGATTTCTGTTACAGACCCATCATATCTTGTCAAGAAAGATGAAAACAAGTCTAGAGGAAGAATGTGTCAGTGCGCACATAGGCAGGATCAAAAATATGTCTCTGGCTAAATGGCTTTCCACTCAAAGCCTTTCATGTTTTAACAGCTATTCTGACACCTTACAATTGAATCACAAAAGGCTCCTCACTTGGCGTAATTTATTTATTTTTTTGCTCAGGTTATGATATTATACGTAGAGTTGTTTTGTCTCAAAAGCCATGAGGAAATAACTTTAATGACATTTACCAGAGCTCCTCAATGGCAGAATTAAACCTTTCATCTATTCCAAGTATCTCAAAATTACATTGATAGAATGGCAAGAACATCAGAACACTCATAAAATATCAAAGATTTAAATGTTGCAGTATTTACTCAGGACTAAATTCTCTATGTCCAGATGGACATAAGCAATTAGTGGTGTCCTTCAGGTGTCCATGCTGGGACCAGTACTATTTAATATCTTAATCAATGACATAGACAGTGTGATTGCATGCACTCTCAGCAAATTTGCAAGTGTCACCAAGCTGAGCAGTGCAGTTGACATGCCTGAGGGACAGGATGCCATCCAGAGGGACCTGGACAAGCTCAAAAAGTGGGGCCATGCAAACCTCATGAGGTTCAACAAGTGCACAGGGGTCAGGATGACCCCAGTATCACTATAGGCTGGAAGATGAAGGGATTGAGGGCAGCCCCGCAGAGAATGACTTGGGGGTACTGGTGGACAAAAAACTGGACATGACCTGGCAGTGTGCACTTCCTGCCCAGAAAGCCAACCATATCCTGGCCTGCATAAATAGAAGTGTGACCAGCAGGTCAAGGAACGTGATTCTTTCTCTCTACTCCACAGTGGTGACACCCCACTTGGAGTCCTACGTGCAGCTCTGAGGCCCCTGTCATAAGAAGGACATGGACCTGTCAGAGAGAGTGCAGAGGAGGCCACAAAGATGATCAGGAGCCTGGAGCACCTCTCCAATGAAGACAAGCTGGCAGAGTTGGGGTTGTTCAAACTGGAGAAGGCTCTGAGAAGACCTTATTGCATCCTTTCAGTACTTAAAGGGGGCTTATACGAAAGATGAGGACAGACATTTTAGCAGGGTCGGTTGTGATAGTACACGGGGTAATGGGTTTAAATTGAAGGATGATAGATTCAGACTAGATATAAAGAGGACATTTTTTACCATAAATTTTTGCCCAAAGAAGTTGTCAATGGCCCATCCCTGGCTGAGCAGGGCTCTGATCAACCTGATCTAGTTGAAGATGTCCCTGCTCATTGCAGGGGTGTTGGACCAGATGACCTTTAAAGGTCACTTCAATCTATGATTCTGTGATTTCATGATAAAAGATATCCCAAGATAGTGAAATAGCAGCAAACTGGTGGAGAGTGTCTTGCTGAATTACATGTCTCTGGTGCAAAGTAGGCACCTGAGGTCAGTGCTGGAGCACCAGCTACACCTGCTGCCAGAGCTAGACCTGCCTCATGACCAGAGCAAGAAGTAGGTTTTGTAACCCCGCCAAACGCTGTTGTATTGTGTGAGTGCTGATAGTGACAACTGATTCAAGCATACAGCATGCGGAGGGCTTAACGCTATGAGCATGTTTGGTGTGTTGGGAGGCATGAGCATGCAACCTGGTGGAGGATGGCTCATTTGATAGACTCTCAGCAAATAGGTTTGCTGAGCTCTGATTCACTGCTGTGTGAAACTGTCAGAGACACTGTTACACCCCAAAGCAGCTAGAAAAGGGACCAGCAATGAATCAAAAAGAATATATATCCTTAATCAAAATTATGCTCCGACCAACATTTAGTAAACCACAGGTTCAAGAATTCAAGGGGAATCCAATCACTACAGAGCTGCCTCAGGGGATCCCCAAACCTTTGGAATGATGATTCACGTGTACAATCACTCACCTATAAGATAAGGGCTCTCAACCTTGAGGAGTTTCCTTAGGTGGTGTCTTGACCTAAGGGGAGACTCCCCAAGTGCAAACCTGCTGCTCTAAGGAGGACCAACTCAAAATGGAGTACCCAGCAGGATTCCATTTATATCCAGGTTGAATCTGACCTATGGTTATATATGGTCGGTAATCTAGAAACTTCTCTCAATTGAGGCATTTCGTTGGTTAAGGGCCTTGTCTGTCAACCAAGGGGTGTTTACATGACCGTAGCCACCAGATAGAAGTTTCTGGTGCTGTTGAAGGTGGTGGAGAGAGCATCTGTCACACAAGGATGAAGCACATTGGTAGCTGGGGCATTGTGTGGGACACAGGAAACCTACTTGGACACCTTTTAAGGGCTGAGAACAGCAGGACACTACCAGACTTAGGAAAAATTGCATCATGTTGTATTCATGGCCTGGATCACAGTATGCCTTATGTGCTGGGCCTCACCCAGATTTTCACAGATTGAAGAAGTGCTTCCTTTACAGAAGGGTGGAACCCAAGCATGGACCGATGTCTATGTAGCACAGGATCTGGTATGAAACAGCAAGCCTACTAGCATAGCACTGCTCAGCCATGGGGGACCCATTTGAGCACCTTGGGCTGCTATGGAATGGGACAGCACTTACAGCTGTCTCTCTGGCAAAGTCTCACTGAGAGGATGCTGTGCTAAGATCCCAATGGATGGTGCAAGGGAGAGAGAGAATAGAAAGCTTTGCAAAAGTCTTTGTAATCCTTACAGTGTAATTTTGGAAAGATGTTACTGTCTTCTCTGAACTCATCTCAAATATTAGGAAGGCTTATTTTGAAAAGAGTCCCCTGGGAGCTATGAGGCAGGTGTTCACATTTACTGTTGCTTTTGCAAAATAAACCATTATATTAAATGCCTCTGATTAGATCAGATGGAGGAGTCATTACCTCCATTTTGATTATGGTTCTAATGTCAAAAGACTCCTTCTTTCCATGAGACACACTCAGGTGGTAGACTGAGAATTAAGTGCTGTGAACTGGAGTAGAAAAGGCATATTCTGAACCATCCTGGTTTTCACAGATAAAGAAATGCCATTTATTGCAAAATAATACTTTCTAACAGTAACAAAGGAATTTTTATTCATAAACAGGTTCACAGTATCACTTTTTCATCCTTTGGATGGGCCAGTCTAGTGCATAGTCTGAATTCCTTGAGGCAGTTTTAATTTCTGATCAACGGAGTCGTCATTTTACCAGCCATGCAGCAGAGGGACTGAACCCTTTATATTGTGCAGAATCAGCTAAGCTGGAGAAAAAGTTTCTCAATTGCTCTTTAGAATCTGAGGGTAAGTTGTGCAAATAATGTGACTTTTAGTGCATCTTTCTCTTGGAACGTGGGTGTTCCCTGTGCTTCAGTAATTAAAATACTGGAGAAAAACTAATTACAATTTTTAAATTATCTGAGAATTGTGGCACTGTACAAGTGAGATCCTCATAATTTCAGTTATACCTGTTCGGTAACAAATATTAACAAGTTTTCAAGTTGGAAAATATAAAAGTCTACATAACTGTTTTTTCCATTTCATAGTAAATATTGGTTCTGCAGTCCCACAGATGAGTTTTGTAAAAACAAAACAGCACGCAGAATCACGAGCTCTACAGTGAGATAATATTTAATGTGGAGAATATTTTACATGGTAGAATATTTTTATATTTTTGAACAAAATGTTTGACAACACAAGCTTTAAACAGTTCCTAGTGAAGTAAATGGAAAGACCTCCAGCTGACTGCAGTAGACTCAACACGAACTGCATCTGTTGGTAGGGTCCTGACCTTGAAGGAAATGATGAAGTCTCACTTGTCAAAATGAAGTTCGCTCCTGAGCCATTTAGTTTTTATTCATGATCCACATTGGCTAAAATTATGAGAAATCTGTACTCATGATATTGAGGAGACTACTGCTGCAGTATTTGTTCACCAAAGCAACCAATTGTATACTCTCTGTTTTAACATTTCACATCACACTTTCTTTCTTTTTTCTTTTTCCTTTTTCCTTTTTTTCTTTTTCTTTTTCTTTTTCTTTTTCTTTTTCTTTTTCTTTTTCTTTTTCTTTTTCTTTTTCTTTTTCTTTTTATTTTTCTTTTTCTTTCCTACTTCCAGTCCCACAGAACTATTTAGAGTCAATTCCTGAGCACTGTAAGAAGTCTATGTTACCAGGAGACTTCACATTCCTCACCATTAGCAAGGCTCACTCTGGTTTTGTGTGACTTGATGCCAATTGAAAAAATATCCCTGAAGGGAAAAAAGTATGCCAGTGCAAAACTTGTACAAGTAGCATCAGGGTCAGGCTCCATATGGTTTCCCACCCATAAATTAGGGCAGATAACCTATCCCCAGTGGTCCTCTCCTTTCGCTGTTCTTTTTAATGATCAATATTGCTTCTGGGCTCTGTGAAACACCAAAGTGACATCAGGTGTATCTCAGATAAAGTGACATAGTCATCTTGTCACACAAACAGTGGTAACCTGAGGCATCACATACATTTGTCTCAAAAAGCTGAAATGGGAAGCAAAACCAAACTGTTTTCCTTTGGAAAATGCTACTCTGTCCATTAAAACTTTGAAACTTCTGAAATAATTTTATTTTGAAAACTTAGGAATATAAAGTATGGAAATACAGTCATAACACCTGGAATGAATCTTGCAGAAATTAAACACTTCCACTTTTTGATTCAAAATAACTATAAATTATTTTCTGTCTCCAAAGCTTATCACTGATGATTTTCATTGGGAAAAATTATATGGACAGACTTTAATAAAAAATTGTCTTAGATCACTGATAAAATCCATTCTCATTTTATCTGAGTCATTTCAGCCAGAGCTGTCTACAGATAAGTAGGTCATTTTGAATTAAAAGAGATCTGGGAACAGCTCATGTATTGGTAGGACCCAGAACGGAAGATAAAAATCACAAATATATGCTTCTTAGTTGTGTCTATACAAGATCACTTTGATCTCTATTGTACTATTATCAAGTTATATTAAGGAAATACTTTGTAACACACCTGGATGGAGTCACTATTGGTCCAAGGGCTTCTTGTGAGAAAATATGTGTGCCTATATTTACATCTATTTTCATAGAGTCTTCCAGCTCAGTTATCAGGTCCTCAGGAATTGATAAATATCTTAGAGTTGCCTAGTGGCCTTTGTATAACAAACCAAAAAAACATTGGATCATACACTGCTTTTTATATAGGACTTGAGGAGTGCAAGTAGTAGTGGTGATCCCCAAGTGGGCCACCACATTTCTTCCCACTTCCCTGTTGCCTTCATTCTCACTCCCACCTCACCTGTTGTCCTTACGGTTGAAACTTGCCACCCATTCCTTTCAAGTTCCCCAAATCCTTCCTGTTTTTTCCTCTGGTTTTTTTTTTTTTTTTTTCATTACTCTGAATGTCAGCTTCTTCCTCCCTACAGGCTGGGTTGTCTTCTGGGTGCCCTGCACACATAAAGGGTATTTTCTTGCCTGCAGCTGTAACAGCCAGAAGGCAGAGAACAGCAGGAAAACTGCTGCTCAGATCTCAAAAGCCTGAGCCGGAGTGGATCTCTCATTCCACAGAGATGGCTGTAGCCTGGCTGGTCAGGGCAGAGCACCAAGGATGCATGTCCCACATGAAGCATTGGTATAAATAGTACATCACAGTCAGTGATGCACAAACTGAGGTGATGTGAACAGGGCTAATTTATATCTTTAATTTGCAGTCTTTGTAATGGACAGAAGTTAATTTCCAATTTAATAACATTTTACCATCATGTTTTTCGCTTATATATCAGCCTAAGGAATAGAGATGTCTGCGGGCAGTTTGACACACAGCTTGCCAGTTTACATGGGAATTCTGTGGAGGAAGTGAAAGAACAAATTTCTCTAGTGTGGTATTCACCAGTACCGCTGTCTACTCTCTTACCTCATTTCTATGCCAGTTTCCCCCCCAAAGATACAATTAATTCATCCCTAACAAATCCACAAGGTGACCTGCAGCTACAGGACAGCTTACTTACCTGAGAGTGGATGCTAGCTGCAAAATATGATTCCTTTTGGGAATCAGGGGGTAGGATGATGAAACTATGATACTGAGAAAATAAATAAATGATTAACACACTCAGGAATAACAGGAGCTTAAAGTTCTATGTGCTATAAATACCCACTTGTTTGAAATACTTCTTTTAAATTTGACTTACAAAGCCTGAACTGTGCTCAAAGTATGCTGACCTATTTGCTGCTGCTTTGGTTCGCATACTGAGTCCCATGATGAGCCTCAGTCTTCAGGCTAAACGTATCCTCATGTGCTGTCTCTTGTTTTGCCAACCAGAATTCCAAATCCACAAATATGTGACATACAAGTAATTAATGGTACTTTAAATATTCAGAAGCTGCTTCCTGCACCTACCATCCTGTGCAATGTCCTCTGAAATGTCTAAAACTAATTTGAAATATATTTTTTATGGCAAAGAAAGTGAGATTTGCACTTTGGGTATCCTCCTAGCAAATAGAATCTGTGACACTCACCTAATCTGAAGATTCAAGAGCTAAATTGCAAAATCTGAAGTGAAATCACCAGAAAAAAAATCTAACTCTAGGTGGTGTTATGGTTTGCTTTTGTCTCTGGCCTTCCTCAACTTCTTTTTTTGTTTAACACCCTGTGTCATTTGCATCTGGTTAGGAACTCAGCTGCAGTTCTTCTGTTCACTGTGTATGATACCTTAAACTGCATGCACTGCCATGGAAAACAGCACAGTGACTGCATGGAGAAAAGCTCCTCTCCCCTGCTACAGAAGTAACGCTCTCAGCAGGGAAGGAGCACCATTTTAAAGCCAGCAAAAAACCTTAGAAGTATTTTTAAGGCATGTGGAGGTTCAGCCCCCCTGCAACACTCTATGTGTTTCATCAGTAACTCACTGGAGCATCATATACAACCAGGAGATTCACTGGAGAGAGGCATGGTCTCTCCTTTGTTCTATCGCCTCACTATGAACTGTGAGCTCTCAGCCAGGAGTGGTACAGAGGGTACCTCCATGTGATTGTTATCACATGATCTTGATTTCTCTCTGTGTAAGGACAACACTGGCACCTCAGTGCCTGAGATGGTGCTGCAAGTATCAGTCACCTTGGTTTCATGTCCCATCTGCCCTTAGGGAGCAGCCGATCCTCACTGCATCCCAACACGTAGCTCATCAGTACAAGGAAAAGCGTAAGGTGTAGCGTTACTTGGGCATCCACTATGCTCACCACACCAGCTGCTGTGTACTCCTTCCCTGTGTGCCTACCTGTCTCTGCTGGAACCTTTTTACCTAGCACATATTTGTGAGTTCTGTTGCAAAACCTGGCTACCTTATGATTCAATGGTGCATTAGCACAGACATGCCTAAATGGCTTTGTGCATCTGGCATCTACATGATAGTGCAAGTGAGAATATGACTTAATTTGGAAGAAAATCAGAGGAATCAAGTAGAAAATTATTGACGTACAAAGATTTATTATTGCTAGTGTTGAAACATTCATGAGAAAAGACTTAAACATCAATGTGTGAAGCCTTTCTGCTAATCTAGGACACTCTATTAGGATTTGCTGTAAACAACCTTCAACTTTTCCATCAACAACTTCCCTCTGCCGTTATTGATAGCACATCCATGATCAAATACTAACACCCCAGACACTAGTGCAAAATGAAGGTTCAGTTATAGCTGTGTAGGAATTTCCCCTGCAGTCTTCCAAGAATGATTCTGTGATTCTGTGATTTGCCCAGGGTCAAGCGGGGAGTCTCTTAAAGTAGTCAAAATACCACAAACCCCCGTGTTAATGACCTCTTAGTTAACAGCAGCTTCATATTGCTGTCATGCCAGCCTCACTACAGGCCCCATTAGCAAGAAGGAAAATCCAGAATTTTTAAACATGTTGAGGAGTAGAGAGGAAAAGACAGAGAGAAGGGATCTATAAAAATCTCCATTTGTCCTGCTGAAAAGCTTCCTTCAGAAAACAAACAAACAAAACTCACACAAAAACCAGAGGCTTATTCATTCCATAACCTTTCACAGCAAAAATTGGTTCTGGCAGGAGCAGATTAACAGTAAATCGTTAGAGGTAATTTAGATCAATTGCTAACAGTATTAGTTCAAATGGCTTTGTAAACTCACCTGAAATTTCTCCACTTCTACTCTGAGCCTGAATTAATCTTATGCTTTCCAAGCACTGCCCTGTGTTTAATTTGAAGGCAGGTATTACACAGAATTCATATGTGTGCACTTGAATTTTTTTTTTTAGATTTCTCAGCATGTAAGCCATGTTTTGCTGGCTGCTAAATCTCCTCAGTGAAGCAAAAGTCATCTGGGAGATCAAGCAATGTTTCACTTTTAGGGTACTCCAAAGGATAACCACAGAGAGGCTGCAACTCAGTTTAATATTTAGGGAGGACCATCTAAACCTGTTCCATGTATATTACCAGTTTTCATCTGAGGACTTAGGAAAACAGACAATCTGCTGTTTAATTTATTTCAGTGATTAGTTGAGTCTTCTGATGAAAATAGGTTTGACTTTTACTTCGTGCAGTCCACCTTAGGCTCAACACAGGTCACAAAGAACTACTTCAAAAGAGTTGTACCACACCATATATACTTTGTGATATGCAGCTGTGAAAGCATTTTGTTATGGTTTAGCATTGTTTAGAAATTGTTATAGAAAATACATTAAAAAAAATCCTTAGGATTCCAAGAGTTACAGAACATTCTGAGAGGAAAATAAAACTGTCTTTGAACAGATGGAGCAGATAAAGAAAACTTGATGGCCATGAAATAATTTTACTACAATCTTTAATTTTATGGTAGGTATTGAAGTGTTTAGAAAGATCTTCAGAGTAAGTAGAGAAATGAAATAAAGTCTAGGCTTTGGGGGATTTTTAAAGCAGTGTGCCAATTTTACACCAACTTTCTGGAACAAACAACTGTTAACTGAACATATCCTATACAATTCATAAGTCTATTCCCAATAGCAAAAGCCTCAGTTGTAAGCGTAGCAACTAGAGATCTGACCTAAATAAAATGTGCTCTTATGTCTTTGTATTAACAAGCCTGTGCATGCAGTTATTTATGGAGGTGAAAATTCACGTGAATTTGAAAAACACAAAGATAGATCTCTGGTGAAACTCTGCATGTGGCCGAGCCACTAGTGGTAGCCAGGTAAATAGGTTCATCAGCAATTGTAATGCTACTGGGTTCAGGAATACTTTTTCAAAGTACTCATTAAAGTCCTGTTATACAAATAAAAAGATCACATTACACTTAATAAAACAAAATTATTATTTTATCACAGCTGTTAAGAGGCCTAAATTCATCCCTGCATTTTGCTCATTCCAAGTCACTTTCAAAGTATGCTTACTGTGGGGATCACCATGAGGAATGAATTGCAGAACAAGGTGTATCAAAAGTTAGAGGTTATAAATTACAATGGTGATCAGAATGAATTCATGAGCTAAGGAAAGAGCTATCACTTCAGGTAATTTAGAGCAATTCAAAATTGCAGACTTCTGGAAATCTGGTCCATTAACAGAGCAATGGGTAAAGATGCCTGCTTGTAAAACTGTTGTGGGACCATGCAGTGATATGTGATCATGAATAATTCACTGTAAATATTTGTGTGCCTATTTTTGTTACAACGAATTTTAGTTTGCCCTGCTCATCACAGACTCCTTGCTATAAAGATCCAAGGATATTTGATTGCCTTAGATCTGCATTCCCACATCTTATTCCCTCCCATCATTGCAGTGGATTAGGTCTCTTCTAAGAATGCTATGTATTATTAAGGATACACTTTGTCTCATAAGACTTGACTGCGATATTTCAGCTGTCCTGTGTGCTGGCAGTGCAGTGATATAGTGGTGTGGGAAGAAGCTGGCTGCATTGCAAAACAGGTTTGACAGAATCATATGTTCCCCTGTCTCACTGGAGGTTGGAAGTTCTGGCTGTTGGTGTTAAAAAAATGTTTGTTTCTCATTCAAATGTTTGCCTACATTAATGCTCTGAGTACATATAAGGAAGTTCCTTCCCCTCTTCCACTAAATGTATCATTGGAAAGCAAAAGGATTTTATGTATAGTCTTGAAAAGTTTCCAGAGTAGATGTGCAGTTTCTGCTGGAAGACAAGTGCCAGTGAGTCAGTGTACTGAGTCTCTCAATTTCCCTGCTTTTCTCACCATCATTGACACACAACTGCTGAAGAGCAACACATTGTTGTGTACTGGGGCTCTACACATGGAGCAAGCACTGAGGTTTATCAAACACATTCACCAGCAGCAAGCCTGGCCCTGAAGACCCTCTCCTCCTCTTCCTCTAGGGGCTTTTCCACCAATGGCAACCGCTTCCCACCAAGCCAGAGCTTCATCCTCTTCTCTTTCCTTGCATACAGACAACTGGCTGGCTGTCTAAGGAGTCACTTCTCTGCATGTTGCATTAAGCAATTCCTCAATGAGCTGATAAGTTGTTGGGTTTTTCTCCTATAGTTTCCTCTACTTGCATTTTTTACCCTACTCCATAACTGACTTTCTGAAAGTGGGTAGGTGGGTTATACCTCAAGACACAGGCATAGCCTGTTATGTGCAAGATTAGGACCTAGTCAATTGAAGCCCTGTTAAAATCAAGCCTGGAAACAGGCTTTGTTTATCCTTCTCTCAAGAGAAAACAGAAAGAAAATAAAAGCAGGATTTGGGGCTGAGGCTTGGATTTTCTCTTGTTGTTCAGGAAACAGTAGCATGGTAATAAAAAGATTAATAACTAGTCTCTGGGAACACAATCCAAGCTTAACTGTCCTTCCAAAAATTAACTCTGGCGGCTTTTGTGTTCATGGCAAACAAAACCCAGCAGAGCGTTGTTGCTGTTACCAAAACATATAGGGACATCTTTTGTGGTCCTTCCACAGTCAAGCAGTTTACCAACCAGGGTTATGGGTGAGAGAGTTTTGATGCATAGCCGTAACTAGATTCTAGAAGATACAACTTGCTGCACTGATATTTATGTGTTTATTCATCATCATCATCTGCTCAGAGCAGCTGCAAAAGCAAGAGCATCCAAACTTAAGTTAATGACTGATCACCTTTGCAGAAAGGAACACTTACTCTTTGCCTTTGAGGAAGTAATGAAACTTATATCTCATTGTTGCCATTTACAGAGGTAACAAAGGTGGAAGGGGGATTTGCAATAAGGACTGGTTTTATTAAATTATGGAGCCAGAGCCTAAAGTTGGACTTCTTCCCCAGTGCCACGGTAGTAACAAAGTTCCTATATGGAATAAAAGGTGTGAGTTGTTTTCTAGACAGCTCTGATACCTGTAATGTCAAGTGAATAAAGCTAAAACCAGCTGTTACAAGATTCATATCCAATATATCTATTGGCTGAAGGGATATCATACTGTGGTAGGAAGTACAATTATCTTCAAGTTACAGAAAAAAAATCAGTAATGTGAGGTAGTATAGCAAGAACTAATACAAAACCACACCAGTTCATTGAAAATCAACAATAAACAGAACAAATTACAGGAGAAAAAGAAAACCAATCCTATTTGCCATTCCTTATGTTTCTCAGTGAAATACTGCAGTACACAACTGTGCTACCCAGCAAATTGCCTATTCCACATTTCTGACTTAACCTGTTTTTGTCAAGCAAGTATTTTCTTCATAAATTGGAGAGATGCTCCTTCTCCATGTTCAGGAGAAGAAAATTAAAAGGCATATTAAAACTGTCATAAATGTGATTCATTTTGCAAAATAATAAAAAAACAACAACAACAAAAAAACCCCACAAACAACAAAACAAAAAAACCAAAAAACAACACAACCCCAAGCAACTGTGAGAACCCAAATCCCCACATAAACAAGAGAAAAGACCAATTGCCTCAGCAGCTCTCTCCAGGATGGCATCTTGTCAGGCAGAAAACAGACACGGTCTGGGAAGTCAAACTGTCCCACTGGGCTTCCAACAATGAGCTCCAGCCCTTCTGTGACCTTGCAGCAGCCCAAGCTACAGATGAGTGTCTCTCCCTGCTTCTTCATACTCTGGGCATCGAGTGTGGCAGCATGGAGGGGTGGCACACAGGAGCAGCAGACACACTGGTGAACTGCCACTGAGCCACACTTCTTGTGTCCTCTCAGTAGTGGTTGTGGCACATTCCTGGGGACACAGCCTAATGTGGTCTGCACTGCCACATTGCAAATTTAGATGTGCTCCATGATGGAGCACCAGGGACCTCCAAAACCCTCCATGAGATGAGGACAGATAGTCTTTGATGCCAGACATACTAAAAGAAGGCAAGCTTCAAACTTCAGTAAACCTTGCATGTTTTCTCTAAGATTTTAATTCTCCTGATTTAATCACTTTACATTGTTATCTCAGTTACAGCTTGTGTCAATTTACCAATCAATTAAAAAATGAAAAGAAGCTATCATGGAAAATGTTTTAGAGTTAGACAGAGAGGCTAAAGCAATTCTAATCTGAGGAGATATTTTCTAAATACACACCAGTAATTGGAACAAAATTGTCTGAAATTAAGCTTACGTTAGACATTTTTAACAAGTTTGACTTGCTTTAGGAACAATTACTTTTTTTTAATTTTTATGATAATTATGCAAGTCTTCTGTAGCTATCAAGTTCAGTCAAAATAATCTTGAAGTGAGCACTATTTAAAAAAGCAGCATTTATAGTTATATTAACCTGAAAATCTAACTTACAGTCTCTTTTTTAGAAAACACAGAATTAAGAGGTTTATCATACCCAAGTGTTAATTTGCATCACTCTTTACTACTTCAGTTCACCTGACACCGTAACAACAGTGGCTTGAACAGCTTACTAAATTTTACAGCTCAGGTTCTACTCATCCCGCTCCCCGTGGCTATTGCCCTTATACATAGTGGTGACTCCCACAGAACCATAAATTAAGTAATTGACAATCAAGATAACTTTCAGCTACATCTGATTTGAAAGGTACTTTCTCACAACTCATTCTGTATTGGCAGTGTCACTGGTTGGGTCAGCCAAAGAGAGACATCTTTTATTTGAACTACATTTTGCCCTCCCATTAGTATAAAAATATATAGAAGAAGGGAGTGACTGGAATGCACAAAAGCTCTCTGACAATCCTGTTAGCATCAGAAGAGCTGTTATTGATACTTCATAAATGCTTGTATGGCTACACAGCAAAGGGTTCCTGGGGAATGGCAAAATAGTTTCCAAAGGAGAGCTGAAAACTGTCCAACAGCAGTATCTGTAAACAAAAACCAAGAGTAATGAGACCCCTCTATCTGTAGCCGTTGCAGACAGAAATTGGTTCTGAAGGCTACTACTGTGTTGGTTGTTTAATTGCAGAAACAGCAATACTCTCATCCTATTTACCATAACTTATTGACAGTGGTCAGCAAGCATCTTGGTACGTGTTACACATGTTATCAGCAGGGAGTCAAATGAAGCTTCTCCAAGTAGGATGCTGGATTAGCTCTGATGCTCACAGAGCACTCTTACTTCAAGCATTACCAGTGGTACCAGGATTGCAATTACTATTATTAAGTAGAGCTAACACTAGCCAGACAGTCAAAACAAGAACTTTGCTCCAAACCATGTATTCACATGTGTACATGTGCGTATCATGAAACCACATGAAAATCCTGGGATGTCTGGCTAATGTTTGGGTTGCATCAGAAAATATCACATCTGGCTTCCTGTTAGAAGTGAAGTTAGCAATGTAGCAGCAGCACCTGAGGACTCAGGTAACATGCAACTATTGCTTTAGCTGTTACTTAAATTTGGTTGTGTGCCATTTTTCTGATTCTTCCCAGCAAGGCAAAGCCATGTTGAAGGGGGTGTATGAGGCTTGCAGACCTCAAAATTGTTTTTAAAAGTACCATTGAAATCTTGCCTATATTCATAACAGCAAAAAATAACCCCAAAAATATAAAAAGCAAGACATTTATTATTGCAACTCAGCTGACCTCTGCCAGCAGTGTGACTGATTGCTGGTCTCTGACATTTTTGGACTGCTGAGTTAAGGGAATACAAGAGGTGACCTTCCTCCCATTTCGCTCCCAGAGCCTTGCAGAGAAGTGGTATGCCTGTCTGGCCACAGCAGGCACAGTGAAAGCAAGGAGCAGTGATTCTGGGACCTTTGAAATCATCTAACCAGAATGTGACTAACTAACTAATAGAGTGTTGCTCTGCAGCTGGTGTGGTATTGTTGTTCCTGGTAACATTGACACCGCAGATCTGGCTGCAGCAAGTCTCTGCTTAATGTCCTCCCTTGCACAGCCTCTACTGCACTTCAGTTCTTTGGGATTTCCTTTTGACTCCCAAGGTGTAATACAATATCTAGCACAAATATCTAACACCTGTGTTAGAAATCCTTGCACAACAGCATTTGTAATTAAAAGAGCTGTCCTAACCTTACCTGTATGTATCCTCTAAAAGCATATCATTAATGCAGAGCAATAACCCAGCCACATATTTTGAATTGTGGGTTGTGTTTGGGTTGCTGTTTGTGTTTTTGTTTGTTTGTTTTGTGTGTGGTTTTTTGGTTTTGTTTTTTTTGGTTTGTTTGTTTGGTTAGTTTTTTTTAAGTTAAAGAGAAAAGTCTTAATATAAAATAAGAAGCGTTTACTTACAGAGTGTTACTCCTTTCTAAACTTAGCTTCATTACTTTTGCAGAAACAGGTATTATAAAAAGCATGTTCCCATTCATTCATACTGCAGGGCAGCTTGTTAGCATGGAACACCTGGTTACACCCAGTAATCTTTGGAAAAAGTTTTTTTTTTTTCCTAAGCTCTAGTGCATACTTCCAGTGCTGGAATGACTTGAATATCACGCTTCAGGTGTCTGGTAGGCCCTGTTTGATTCGCGGCACATACTTCTGACTCTTGTGTTTCTGCACAACACGTAACAGACCACAACAAACAAACAAACTCATGCAGAGCATTTAAAATGATGAAACCAGCACTTTATTCCAGCTCCAGAATGACCCATAAGATCACTTTTCCCTGCTCAGGTCACTTCTGTAGCATTTTTTAAACATTTGAGGCCCGAGTGGCCTGATGCTGTCACTCAAGGAACAGTAAAAATACCCACTAAACAGTCCCTTCAAATGGATGTGAAAATACTACAGTGCAAATATTTTTCTGCAATATCTGACATATATAGCCCACATGATGACAGGTGTGGCAAACATTTTCTTGGAACTTGTTTTGGATTATCTTTAATTTTTGTTCATCTCTTCACAAGCATAAATATACAATTTATATTTATAGACTTCAACTGTAAAATGAAATGGTATCTTATATACGTAACATTCATACCCCAAGGTAATAATTTTGATTTGATTAGACTACACTCAATCAATATAGATCAGTGGAATTTAGACTTGCTAAATTAAATTTATAACCCATGAGGGACAATCTCTATCTTCAGTGCATCAGAAGCATGTTTAAGCAACCCTTGGGGGAAGAAAGATCACAGACAAAATACAGGATAATCAAATCCAGAACCAGCCTTCTCAAAAGTAAGGGTCAGCTCTGACCAGCTGAAGCAGCATTACAATGAGTATTGCTGGTTGGGAACGCTGGACATGCAGCTTGGAGATGTTGCAGTGCCAGCATGGTGGAAAAATCATCTGGTGTTTCTGAGAAAGGCAGAAGACTTTCTTCCTCTGAGGTGTGCTCTAATGTGACTTTAAACCAGGACAAGCTTTCCCAGGCATCAAAACAGGGCTACACTATGCAACTCCCCATCTGCTTTAGTCACAGAATGCGAGGGATTGGAAGGGACCTCAAAAGATCATCTAGTCCAATCCCTCACTGCAGGTATCCATCTTTACCCTGCAGCTCAGCCACCAGCTTCTTGCTTTCCCTAGAACACAGTGAAGTTGTGCCAGCAACACACAGGAGACAAAAATCTGATAGAGAAGAGCAAAGATGAGACCAGCACAGCAAGCAGACAAGAGCTGCCATGGTTCACACAAGCACTGTGTGGGGCTGTCCAAGAGTGGGGGCAGTGGGCCTAAGCCTCAGCTGCAAGGGCTCAGCTACCTCCCAGCTGTGCCTGATGAAGCAGCAATTAGCTCCTCACTGGCTCCTTTTGCCCTTTCTTTGCTCTGAGGCTTGTATGCAAACAGCTCTCTGTGGGTATGGAGCTGGTAGTAAGATGCGTTAGTACCCTGCTGTGGGGTGGGAAGAGTAGTAGCCCTTGGGTCTGAGGGGCTGGGGAAGGCAGAGGGGAGCAGCCAGAGCTGGGAGAGGAATGGGAGTGAAAACTCACCATAGCAGCTGCTGAAAAGCCTTGGAGGATGGCTGTCTGGAGGGGTAGAAGTGTGTTGCTTGGCACCAGAGTGCAATGGCTGGAAGATTAGCTGTGTCTGTGTGGATATGATCCTGCTCTTTATCTTCAGGAGAGAGAAGGTAAGGAAGTGGTGTCTGCTGATATCTCCCTTATCTAAAATACTGGAGCCAAAGCTGAAAATAATCTTCTCCAATTGCAGTAAATTCTTGTTGTTTGTCTCTATGTTGTGGAGTATTTTGTAGTTTCAGATGCCAGTACTAATGATTTGTAAGGCTCACTAATATACAAGGGGGCTGAGATGGTCTGGTTTCGGTAGTTGCCTGGCCTCTTACAGGATGAAGTTATAGAAGCTGATGATATACTGTTAGGGCTCCAGAGATTATCTACAGCTGCAGTGCAAAAACTGATTCCTTTCAGGCTTTACCAGTAATAAATAGGCTGTCCTAAGATCAAATCATGTTGGATTTATAGGTATGGGTTGGAATTTGATTACAAATCGCATGGTTTAGGAATATTGCATTTTTCTCCAAAAAATCCTCTAGCTTGAAATAAGGAGCTGGTAAGAATAGCTTGCCTTCTTTGAGTCTGACATTCTTGAAGCTGAAGACACCTGGGACTACTCACAGCTGTGAATTTTTGATGGTATGCAAACCAGAAGGCTGTCTCTGAATCTAACAGTACTATAGCAATCAGGTCTGATCCCTCTTAAACTTTCCTTGACAGTCAGAGTTCTGGATTTTGGCTGCTTTCCATTTTAAATGTGGACATTTGTAGTACAAATACTTCAGTGAAGCCTCCCAGTTTGCACCAAAAGTGGAGAGTTACTCTTCTGTTGACTCTTGCAGCTTTGGTATCTTTTGCTATTTAAATGAAAGCTGTAGCTCACAACTGGCAAATTTGGCAACCTGCGAGGCAAAGCTGGTATTGAGTTACAAAAAGCAAAACAGAAGTGCAATCTGATGAACTTTTTCTTAGCAATTTTTTTTCTGAATGGACTTCAAAGATTTGGCTTGCTGTTCGCTAACAAGGAGGAGAGTAGAAGGAACTACAGGGATCCTTGTCACTCAAAACTGAATAATTTGACTTGTAACAGCTTTGGAAAATATCAGTTCTGTGTGCACGTTGCTGTTATTTTGTCCTTGCTGTCTTAATGGAAGGTGTTTCAAGTTGCATTGTGGTTGAGAGTTGGAGGTAGAGTGTTAAGTTCTGGAAAGACTAAGGGGGCATTTGCAAAGGACATTTTTCAGCCTGTTATTTGATGCTGAAGAGCCCAGGTGAAAAGGAGACCCTCATATTAGTAAACTTTATGTAGCCGGGTGTAGTACAATGCAGTGTAGTTGGTTTCCCCAGGCTTTTGCCCTGATAGTGCTTTAAAACTGAGAGCAGCAGAAGTCTGTATCAGTTGCCTGACATACAAATTTAGCTTGCTACCTCCCTCATAGGAGTGTCCCACATGACAATGATACAGTTTCTAGTTATTGTATATGGGGTTTTTTAATGTTTGATTTTTTTTTTTTTTTTTTTTTTTAATCTGCCCCTCTCCCTGTATTGGGGTGAATGTAGCATTACTTAGTCTTACCCTTCCCAGAAAACGAATTGTCTTGCCTTTTGTGCTATTGTTTGTGTGATGAGACTAGGGAGTTCTGTTGCTTTTACTGAGACTAACAGCTGTCTTGAGAGCATTCGGAGCTTCTTCACAGGTCCTTGCTTCGTCCATAGGCTTACAAGGATTATGGTCTCTTTAGCATGGCTTTTGGGAAGCTAAACTTCCTTTCATTCCATATTAGCACAGCTTGAGTCAATCAATTTAATATTGAGAATCCAAATTTATAATGTATAGTCTGTAGTGGGAATTGGAGTGTTTATTCTGTTTTTATAATTTTATTATCCTGTTTATAAAGATTTTAAGAAAATCTGAAAAGAGATTATAATTTTTATATTGCTATCCCTCTTACACACTCTTGAATCACTTCTAGAGGAGCGACTGGCTTCATTTATAACTGTGCCATTGCTGCACTTAAAATGGTTGAGAGAGAGTTGGCTAGAAAAGACTTCCTCAGTACCTGTGATAGTGAAATTATGGGCGTGTGGTATGGCATGCCCTCAGTTCTCTAGCTATACAGTGCAAAGTATGTATGAATGTAAAAATAAATGTAAGTGCTCCATACTAAATACAAATGGGTATATGAAAACCATACCAGCAATTTTGTAACTTGGGCAAACAGCACTGTTAGTTTATGCCAGTTTTGCACCACATATTGATGTTCAAGATCTTGCTTTCTGGTGAAAGGAAGGCAAAGACCTTCCACAAATAAAGAGTAAGGAAGACTAGGGCTAAAAAGCTGCTGTGTTTCCTGCATTATGCAGCCAGATGGGTAAAGTGAAGGACATGCATTAGAAATCTGGTGCAATGATTCAAATACTTGGAGAAAGGGCTGCCTCCATTTGTTTCTAGGAAGCACTTCATTGAACAGTGTGATTATGCACTTCTTTGGCTTGTTTGTAGCATTAAGCCTTCTGCTAGTCTAAATAAGAAGCTTTCTAATATTAAGATACTTCCACAGAGTCACAGAATGGTTGAGGTTGGACCTCTGGAGGTCATCTCGTCCAACCTCCCGTGCTCAAGTAGGGCGACTCAGAGCCATTTACCTGGGACTTTGCCCAGGCAGCTTTTAAATATCTTCAAGGATAGAGAATCCACAAGGTCCCTGGGAAACCCATACCAGTGCTTGGTCACTCTCACAGTAAAAACATGTATCCTGATGTTCACAGGGAACCTCTTGTATTTCAGCTTGTGCCCATTGCCCTTTGTCCTGTCACTGAGTACCACTGAAAAGAGCCTGGCTCCCTCTTCTTTGCACCCTCCCTTCAGGTATTTATATACACTGACAACACTTCCCACTGAGCACTCTCTTTTCCAGGCTGAAAAGTCCCAGCTCTTTCAGCATTTCCTTAGAAGAGAGATGCTCCTTCATCATCTTGGTGTCCTTTGATATTCCACACTTCTGAAAGCCAGCATCAATGGCAAACCAAGCACCTGATTCAGATTACATACATGAGATACACAAACTAGCGAGCAATTAATTTAAAATAAAACAGACTAGTAAAGAGAACTTCTCACATGCAGAAGCATTAAATAAATGTAGACAAGAAGTGACTATTGTGAAGAGTAGTCAACGCTTGGCTAAAATAACTAATTTATTTCTGTAGAATGCCTGGTCTCTTCAGTCTACACATTTGATACATAGTGTTTTTTTTGTTGTTGTTTGTGGGTTTTTTGTATTTGTTTAGTGGGGGATTTTTTTGTTTGGTTGGTTGAGTTTGTTTTGTTTTAATGTATTTATTTTTAGGTCACAGTTCTTTCTGTTAGGGGAGCATCCCTGACAGTTGTTGATGTTTACAGTGGGGATTCTTAGGCTATTTAAATGTAGTTTGTATTTGCATATATATTTAATGGCATAAGGGAGTGTGTTAAAATGGGCCGTGTGATGAATAGAAAATTGTACTAAGTTAAACCAAATATGTCTAAAAGTTTTGTCATTTATTTCTTTAAATTACCTGGTTAAGCCTCCAACTTGCAGAGTGATTAAGTGCTTACGTGTGAAATATCCTGTAAAAACTTTGACATAGATTGCTAATCCTGGACTGCAGTAAATCATTGTGATAAGACTAAAAATACCTCTCAAATACACAGAGGTCATAATTACTGTCATACTTCCATCCTTCAGTATTTGCAGCATAAGAGGAAAAAACTGAACATATAAATCCTCTGAGATTAATTCCTTAACAGAAAAGCTTTTAAGTATCACCAGTTTCAGGGAGACTATCAAGAGTTACAGGCATGCAGGCACTACCAATGAATGGGAGGGAATGACTGACAGGTAAAAACATTCAGACACTGTACAGTGTTTCTCCTAAAGACAGGGTGGGCTGTGTAAAAAGCTGGGGGGCTAAAGCATATCAGAAGCAGGATTAGTATTTTGTTGTTTAGGCTCTTCTGTGTTCTTTTGTTTGTTTGTTTTCCCTTTACCTCATATGAACATATCAATATTGTAATATCAAGTCCTGCTGAGGAAAATATATCATGGCTATGAAATACACAGGAGATTAACCTATCTGGACAGAAAATAGAGTGAAATCTGAGCTGTCACCTTTCAGAGAGCATCGGTACCTGAAGTACTTGAGAAACCAAATAAAAAGATTATGTTGCCATTGACTGTCTGGAGTTTGATGTGCCTGTGGGAGGTGTTTTTGTAAAGGTTCAGATGTGATGGCAAGGCTCCTCAAGTCCTATGGAGTCTGACCTAAAAGTGAGACAAATTGAGGAATGCTTGTTGGCCACTGCAAGTCCAAACATGAGATTTGTGCCTATTCGTGGCTATTGTGAGAAACTCCTGTATTCAAATAGTGTGTGAAACTTTGTAATGAATCTTAATTTCTTGATTTTTGGCTGCCTTCTGGCTTAAGTGCAGTCTGCAAGAACCATGGTTTTAGACTCTGGGCTCTACAGTGCTAATTAAATAATCTTGTCAGTATAGCTCTTGGTGCTGTTTCCAGTACTTCTATGTAGAGTCAAGAAGTAAATATCTCAGAAATTAATTCATCATTGTAAAGTACAGTGCCCTTAGGTTAGTGGGTTATAGGAAACTGGCAGCCACAGAGGACAAGTTCTTAATGCCTGCAAGTGAATAGGCAAGACACATAGCTAAAAGTGTAGCTTTGCTTTTTAGAGTCATTGTAAAAGGAGCACCTCTGAAAAGTCTGTCTCTCTGATGCAGTGTCAAAACTGCTTGATTTACTTAAAACCAACCCTAGATTTAATTTACAGACTCTAGTATTTTTCTTGTGTGCTGCCAAAAACAAAGGCAAAAATCTGGCCTAGGGTATCCTTAATTACGCACTGCCAACCTAATTTTCTTGAAACTTGGCTTTTACTGGCACCTTTGCAGCTACATTAGTTTTCAACCTGCTTAAGACTGCTGAAGATGTTATAGGAAGAGAGTGGGTCTGTGAATTTATTCCTTGACTCTTACGGAAAGTATGTGCAGTATAATGTAGCGCTGGTTAAATAGAAGGGGAGAGGTGGGAGTCATTCCAGGAATGCTCTGGGACTGGCAGAGTGGCTGTGTTCTGCCTCTTCTTCTTATTGGGGGTGCAAGGAGGTGGGTAGAGATGCCCGGCTGTTTACAAAACACTTCTAGGGCTTCTTGAGAGAAAAGGAGGCTAGGAGTAAGGAAACATCTAGTAAGAACCACTTCTTTAGTACATGTTGAAAGTCCTTGTTGTAATTCTAAAGTGAATGGTTTATCAGAATGCTATACTAACACGTATTAAATTTGCCTACCTAACTGTCAAATCAAGAAATCTTGGGAAATGAAAGTGCGAGTCAGCCCATGGCAGACCCTGTGTTTATATGTATGATAGATGGCTTGTGATGAGAGAATAATAGTATTACTGACATATTCCTGCTCAGAGACATGAATACAGATTGTATTGACGTTAAGCAGTAACTCACAGGTAAATTTTTAAAGCAGAGAGAGTTTCTACATGGTACTCTAAATACTAAACTGAAGGCTGAAGATAAATGTTTGCAGTCTTCGATCAAGAAACTTCAGTGGGGATGTGGGAATAATTAATTGGCCAAATTATTTACTGGCTTTGATATGAATGGTTATTTGGTGTTTGGTTCCCTGGAGCTAAAGGATGAGATAATTGCCCCAAACTTCAGTCTGTTATTTTTCCTGCTCTAAGATAAGGACACATTTCTGAGGTGATTATTTCTTAATTACCTACATTATGCTGCTGATACCCACCAGATAAACACAGCTTTTCCTTTTAAGTGGTGCTGAATATTAAATGATCCTGGATTGGGGGTGGGAGAACCCAATCTGGAATGTCCACCTTCCCTGCCTTGCCCCTTGATGGGGAGGATAAGACATATGAGGGGCTGGTGGTTCCTCTACTGTGAGGAAACACTGGCCATGATGGGGAGTGAGGTCCATGAAGGTGCTAAGGCAGCTGGCTTAGTGGATAGCTGTGTTTTTCTATTTTATTTCATCATAGATTGATCGTTAAGCTATCATTAGCACAACCCTGTCCCATTATACACAGTTGTCTCTATTATATATATAGGATAACTGAAATAATGACAGATCATCATCTATGTTGCTTCTTGAGGCACTTCTTACTGGAAGGAGGGGCAGTCCATAGAACTCAACTTTTAGATGTGCTTCATTGTAGTATTATTATTTCTGATTTTGGCTTTTCATTTCTACCAGTCTAGGAGGGGGAGGGTAGATGGGTGTGAGATATCTTGGGTTTGGTCACATCACTGAATTTAATTCTTTTGCTAGGTATGTATTGTTTGAGAGAGGTATAATTACTACTATTAGAAACTAGGAAAAAAACAACCAACACGCAAAACCCATATTCTTAAGCATCAGTGTCTATTCCAGCTATTCAGGCAAAACATATTAAGAAAAAAATCACTCCTGCCATTTAAGCTGTTTACTGCATTAACTAAACTGCCATATTTTATCCAATCTCCATGCAAACAGATGTGCTATAATCTTAATTTATCGCTTGTCTTTCCTTTGCAACTGGGTTAAAAACTAACAAGTAAATGCAGGAACTGCAGACAAAACTGACAGGCTTAAGCTGCAGTATGTATGCTAATGTGTTTTTCAAATAGCTTTGAAAGGTGTGATTATGTCTTCCTAGTTTGGTTTATATTGAACCATAAAGAGCCCTAAAATCAACAGTATCTTGAGATTTTATTGAAAGTATTTGTAAGCAGCCTTTAAGAAATGTAACATAATTTTGTATAGTGACATTGTACTATTCATAAGGTTGTTATTTTAATTCAAACTTTTCAAGAAGCTTTCAATGAGAGTATTTCTTTAGACAAAGAAATCAGAAGTGCACCAGTTTTGTCCACTTGGTAGTAATTTCTGAGGTGTTGGGGGATGTAAAAAATAGTAAAGTTTGTCAATGCCGTTGCTCACTTACAGAATTTTTAAGGGAAAAAGCCAGGTGTGGTTTGTTTTTAATATTCAAATGCTGATGATCTCTGAACAGGTGAATGGAGGAAGTCAATCAAAACCACATGTGAATCTGCATCTGGGAAAGCAAGTCTAGAAGAAATGCAGATAAACGAGTGTAGTAGTTTAGAAAATATTTATCTCCTAATTTAATTTTTCTAAATAATGCTACAAGTACTGTAATTCATAAGAATACAGAACCAAAGTGTCTGCAATAACAAGAATGTAAGTAGTTATCAGAAGAATTTCTTTGCTATACACTACCTAGGTCTGTATTAAGTGGGTTGACTTGGAAGTCAACAGTCTTATCTATCACCTATGGCCTTTTCCATGGAGGTTTGTTTGTCCTGAGGCAGTGTGCTCTGGTGGCAAAGGTGGAGCGGCCTCATGAAACTGTGATCTGCAGGTAGAAGGAAGTGACTGCCCTCTTTTATTTGGGAAGACTGGGACTGAGCTGCTGTGTCCAGTTTCGGACACCTCGCTCAGCCCCTTGCCTTTGGCTGGCTAGCACAAGCGGCATTGTAAGAAACCATAATGGGAATTCAAAACCAAAAATAATTCTCTTTAACCAAGGCTATCATTAATTTTCTTTCTTCAGCAAGCAAGCAGACAATCTGGGGAGGAAAAAATGCAAGGTTAGGCAGCAGACAGATGGATACTGTGGTATATCTTGTTTGTGTACAAAGCCTGGCTCATATTTCATAATAAAGTCAACTGTTATTTTGATGTTTTACTGCTATTTCAACTATGCCTGCAAGCATCATCTTTACAGGAACTGGGATTTAGGGGTGGAAGTAACATTGTTATTCTGCACATGTTTGAGCCACTCAGGTTTTCCATTTGTTCACATCTGTATTTTTATTGAAAATTGATAGGTGCTGTAATTGCAGCCTGCTGAAAGCAAGTAGGTCAGAGTTACACTTTCTGTTCCAGAAGGGCTGCTGGGACTGGAGAGACAGAAATACATCTGGACAGTTTTCCTTCCTGTGTGCCTGTCTGTGTGCTGCAGACACTCATTAGACTCCTCACAACTGCTCCCCAAAATACTTTCATAGCTATTACAGAAAATCAACTGAAGCATCTGTGTTTAAAAGCTCCCTCCTTATTCACTGTCGTCATACTTCTCTTGGCAAAAGATTTTTCTCATAGTGCATTGGCTCAGTTGTGCTAACTCTCAAGGGAAAATTTCTTGGAGTGCACTGATGATGATTTCCTAACAGAGATGATGGAGGAGCTGGTGAGGTGAGAGACCCTGCTTGACATCCTATCCATAAAGAAGCAAGAACAGGCAAGGGATGTGAGAGTTGGGGACTACTGTGGCTGCAGAAGCTGTGAGATGGTGGAGCTCAGGATCCCAAGAGGAAAAGAGCAAAGCAAAAAGGAGGATTGCATCCCTGACCTTTAGGAGACCAGGGAGAATACAGAGATGGTGTTTGATGGTGCAGGGATAGGGTTAGGAAAGCCAAGTCTGGTAGAGATATGAAATGTGACAAAAAGAACTTCTGATGAGTACATCTGCAGCAAAAGGCAGAGTAGGGGGAAAATGTGGGCCCACTGCTGAAGAGGACCTGTCAGCAAAGGACACATGAAAGTCTGAGGCACTGAACCCCTTCTTCATCTCAGTCTTTATGGGCAAGGCTGGGCTGCCCTTTGGGAAGCTCAGGTCACCGAGAACAGAGGGGAGGTGCTGTGGGAGCTGGTTGATGTGGCTGCAAGGCCGCTCCCCATTATCTTCGGTAGGTCATGGGAATCAGAGGAGTCTCTTGAGGACTGGAAGAAAGTAAATGTCACTGATCTTCAAGGAGGATCTGGGTAACCCTTAAATTTCCCTTCTATTGTTTGCATTTAAATCAGGGATGTGGCTTATCAGTAGCACTCACTTATTGTATCTTCTGTTTGTTCTCTTATTTATTAATGCATGAAACTCCAGGTTATGCACTAATCACATACATCAAATACATAGAGGGAAGCACAATTGTCTTCAGTTGCTCATGATAAAAATCATTGTTCAATATGTGAAATGCTATCTCTAGTGAAGAAAAGTGAACGGTTCTGTTACCTGGTTTGACAGGGCCAGGGTTATACTCTTGACTATTCTGGATTATAGTCATATGAACTGTCCATGGGACTTTCACTTCACCTGGCATTGAGAAAGATTACTGTATTTGATCAGATGCTTGCCTATTTCCACATAAAATTCAGGTGAATCATCAGTTGTTACTTTGTGTTTGTTTTTTTTCTCCTAACTCCAGTCTCTTCTAAAACTCCCAAATTATTGGTAAGGGATGCTACACCTTCCTCTTTTTTTAGCACCCCCCATCCACCTCACCCCCATCAACCTCATTTTCCAAAGGCTTAAAATGTAGTCAAAAAGATTTGTGGGGTCAAAAGGAAATCTATCATGTGGAGATAAAGTGTTGCAGCAATGGTGTTACCTGGTTATCTGCTTTTGTTTTATTTACTTATTTCTTGTTTTTAATAACCAGGTCACTTTCTACCTGCTACCAAATGGTAAAAATTTGTTCTCCATTGTTTTGTTCAATATCAAGAAGGGATCTATCCCCAGCAAATAATGTCATTTGAGCTACTTATCCTAAGCTCTCCTTTGATAGTCACGAAATACATATTTCTGTAGTTTCTCCAAGGTAAATATGAGTAACTAGAGGTCAGAACACTACACATTTTTGAAGTGCTTAGCTGACTATATGAAGAGGGTGACTAACAAGAGTATGAATAGTTCATCTATAGATACTGTGTTTCAGAGAAGAAAATGAGATAGGACAGATGATAGTGTCAAAGTTTTGTAGTAGTGTGTTGGTTTTGTTTTTATTTTTATTCCTGTGTATGCTCTTAGCTTTGACTGGCACTTAGGAAACCTATTCAGCTCTTCTGGGTTTATCACTTTTAATAAGCACACTAACATAGAGCATTTTTCAATTCAAAAGATCCCTTTGTGCTGGCTGCAACAGTGTGCTGTGGTGCTGGGATGACTGGGAAAAGGAGCTGAATCAGCCCCACTCCTGGCAACTTCTCTATTGGCATCTCAGAGAGAGGTGCTTGGAAAAGCAGGTGACAAAAACACAACCTTCCCCTTCTGAAGGCAGCTGCATGAATTGTTCCTTCTAATGCATAGATTTAAGTTGCATAGAATGTAATTTTTGCTGGAACATCATGAGTATTTAGATGATGTTAAAGGCAGATGATGATAGACTCCCAAAGACATGTGAGCCAAGGAAGATTTCACCTTTGCTGGCCAGAGGAACAACATTTTGTGAGGAACACAGCATATAGCTGATGATTACTGACAGCATTTTTGCTTATAAGATGGAACAGCTTTCTTCCTGCTAATTTTTTTTTTTTCCACTAAAGAGTTTTGGGGTGTGTGTTGGTGTGTTTTATGGTTGTAGGTTTTTTTTGTGTGTGTGTTTTTTGTTTTGTTTTATACTCCACTGTTATTAATTTACACTGTGGCTGGATTTGTAGGACTAATTTTGTTGCTGCTGTTCTGGGAGCAGAATTCTTAGCCATATGGCACAATGTCTTTATTTCTATGTGACAGACAGAAACCATTATTTGGTTTTGCAGTGGTGCGAATGTTTGCCTCCATGAATGATTTTCTTAGGCTAACTCCATACTACACTGGAGAAAAAAAATACATATAATGCGCAAATTCTCTTCAAAGGGCAGTTTTAGTATTGTAAATGTTTAAGAGAATAATTCTGGTCTTGCATAAATCCAAAGCTTGCCCATTACAGTAATACATTTTTAATTCAGCTGAATTCAGATTTTTTTTCCTTTTTTTTTGTTTTTCAACTGTAGAAATAACAGAAGAGAGGACAGAACTCCTGACCCAGGACACTCAGGAGATAGGAATTGTCATATACACACTGATAGATTAACAGACATCAGCCTGACTAGGTTAGAGATACTGGACCCAGACATTTATTGAGATCTGAACATCTGAAAAGGCTTGTCTTGTTCCAAAACTAAATAATACCACCAGCCTCCAAGAAGAGCTGTTTCATAGTAGAAGTTCCCTTCAAGATGCAGCCCCAATAGTGGAGGAACTTCTGCACTCTGATTTTAATTACATGCATCAATCTTTTATCTTTTCAGAGAAAATGAACTGATCTGATAGTAGTGTTCCAGCTCAAGGGTATTTTTGTAATAAAAATTTAAACAAAGATGCTACCACCCACCCCATCCATTCTGGACTGTGCAAGAGGGCGTATCTCCCAATTAGAGAGTACACAGAAGTGCACTTTGGTCCAAGAGCTCTTTCGTGCAGGAACCCAGTTATTTTTCTGAAAAGTATCACACTGACTTTACTTTGCCTGACAAAATAAGGGGTTGGTTAGTGCTCAGAAGAAAATGTTGTGCAGAGAAGCTAGGGAGGGCTTAGCATTGCATGGTTCACTGAGAACCAGAGGTTGGCAGGCCCTGCCCCAGCCTTCCCCAGCCCCCTCAAGTAAAGCCCCAGGGCAGGGGGTGAGAAGCAGATATCACTCTATTCCCCCTGACAAGAGTCAGAACCTTCATGACAATGCACTGAAGCATGATTTTAATCTGAGAGTACCTTCTTCACAGGTGACAATGTTAAAGAGCTCTGGCACCTGCCACCTTGGTGATCAGGATACCAAATTTCTGAGTTGTAGATTTGAGCACCTTCATAAACTGTTCCCAAAGTTAGGCCCTGGTTATGGTCCAAGTCCTCTTCTGCTGCCTTCAACTCCTCAAACATATAAAAAAAGTAAACATTTTAATCACAAGACAGATTTTGTCATTTAATAGATTCCTTAATCTACCACTCTCCTCCTGTTTGGCACATTGTTGTATCTACAGAACTTAATTTGACTCAATATATTGCTATTTCTATAATTAAATTCCTGTTAACTGCTGAACCACTTAAATGCCATATGAAAAACCCACTTCTTCCCAACAACTTGTTAAGCATCCTTTCACAAACTGAGGGAAAATGTCATTACTTTGATACTTATGTTTTGAATTTGTTAAAGTTTGAAAACAAATATTGATAAACACTAAGCATGAAAATTGTGCCAAATATTGCTATAAGGAAACAGAATTTTGAGGGCTGTGGAATTTTATCCTTGGTCAAGCACAGTAGTTCTAACACTGTCATTAACATAACTTGCATTAGCTTAAAGCAAATACCTAAAATCAGCACATGGTAGGGTTAGGATGTACATATTTCTTGACTGAATACCATCAAAATTCTAAGACTAATTTACAGTTCTAGTATTTGCCAGGGCTTCACACATTATTGCTGTTTTGTAGTGTGTATATATAACATTTTTTAAATAAAAGCAATCTGCTTCTCAGTGATCAAATATATCTGTCATGCAAGTGAGAAGATTCCAGGCTAAATCACTAAAGATGGAAAACTGGAGCAAATATGTACAGATTTATGGGGAGAAAACATAGTTTAATCTCATTTATAGAAATGCAAACGGCACTCCAAAAATGCTAGCACATAGAAATGGATTATCAGAGCACTCCTGTGTTAAAAATCTTCTTCAGAATGAAATTTTCAGCATTTAGCAATGACAAGTGCCATCCTTGAAGATCACAAAACTTGAAAGAACTCCATACTTTTTCTCGTGTTACTGCAATATATTCCTTTTATTTATTATTGTCTCAGAGGAAGAATGTTACAATGTAGTGTTTGAAGCAGCATTTACCTGGTAGCAGAGGACAAAGGATGCATACAAACACAGGCAGAAAAACAACTTTATACATAACCTCATATTCAGAATGAAAATAAAAGCCACCAAATTCACTACTGAGACCTTTTTTTCCTTACATGGGGGGTATTTTTAAGGATTTCTTGCCTACTAGGAATGATGTAGCTTGATAAAAGCAAAGTACTTTGCAGAGAACAGAATATAAAGCTATTTCCAATACTACTCATGAAGATAGGTCTGAGGTAGAAAGGTGGTCATGGCTTTCCTCTTCTGTAAAATGTGGGGTTTTTTTTCCTTCTCAAAATAACTACACTACTTCTTTTAATAGATGGAGCATTTATAAGAGCCAGCATCTTCTATTCCCACCTTGGCAATTTTGCTCCACCCAATCAGGAATAATACTTCGCATTTATAAAGAGCTTTTCAGACACTAACTAAGCAAGCCCTACAAGACCTTTGAGAGGTGAATACTATCATCCCCATTTTACAGATGGGAAAACAGAGGCAGAGTGGTTAAATAATTTGCCAAAGGGTTCAGAAATAGCTGGCACCAGAGCCGACATGAGAATGCGGTCAATGCTGTGTCCAAATCACTCCTTGAGCAGCAGCAGCAGGAGGCCAGGAGTGAGGGCTGTGCCTGCTGGACAGTCTACTTGGCACCACCTCACAACATTAGAAATTCCTGACCCGCTGTCTTAATGTCATCTAGCAGTTTTTGACAGCAGTAGAGAATTTACAACTCTTCCAATACCATTTTGAGATTTTTTTTTCTTTAGTATTAAGTAAGAACAACACAGTTTAGTTTCTCTCCACTACACATGAAATACATTGCATGCAGTTCTACCAATTAAAGGTATGTCCTGAAACTAAAGCAAATGCCCATGCAGCATTGTAAACTCTGTGAAGGCATTAAAATCTCTTATGATTATTTTAAAACTAGAGATCAGCTGATCAGTGACATAACTTTCCTGTAATTATCCCTACTTAAAGTACATAAATAAATGATTTCAAAGATGAGTTGCAAGATTACAATGCCAAATGATAATATCTAAGTGCACTGCAATTTTGAAGAAAATGTTCCATTGCTAATAGTATTGGAAAGGGCTTTCTAATTGTCTCTTCACTTCCAAGAAGCAGATAAAAGAAGTGGATCTCAGGCAAATGAGCTTTACTTCACAGACTGTAAATTCCAAAACTTGAAGCAAGTTTGGCACAGCGGGGAACAGCAAAGCTTTGTCTCTGAACAAAGTTGGGAAAGATTACACTAACTTAGACCTTACAAAAACCAACTTAAGCTATCATCTAAGTCCTCTTTTTAGCTATCATCTTCCAACTCAAGTAAGGCTTAAAAAAATAATCCTCCAAATGGAGTGTTGCCTGGAAATAACTAAAATAAAGTTAAAAATACCATTTTGGTGCATGAGGATGATAGTTATGACTCAAAATTAGAGTTTACCTGGTTTAATGGAGTTAAAATACTGTAGCTTGCACCCAACAGCAGTTATTGTTAACTAGTAACAATAATGCAGATTATGGGAACTTCATATGCCAATTTGGAAAACAATTCAAGAGTAATCTGAAATATCTGTGGTTAGATGGTTAGCATATAAATAATCAGTACAGAATATTAGATGTGTGAGAATATAACTAAGGGTATTTTACAATGTAAAAACAAAGAGCTGAAAGGAATGTATAAATGTAACATTTTGCTCCAAACTCCTTATGCAGTTCTCTTTACGATTATCAAAAAGAACGTATATAAAGCCCCTGCCCCTTTTCCCACGGCTGTATATTTATACAAATCAGTGACAAATACTCCACTGCTCATTAATTTACAGTTGCATAGAAAGGGAAGAAGAAGAAAAAAAACCAAAACAATACTATAAAAACATCTTCGTCTTTGGGTATTCAGTGTTTTGCTATTTCAAGTAGAACACGCAGTCAGAGGGAACAGCATGTTCCAGGGTCCCATGCAGCTTCCGATGAAGTGGAACTCACGACCGGTGGTTTGTAGAAAAGGGCTGTACTGCACGTCAGGAAGCACTAGTCACCATCCAAATGAACACTTCACATCGCCTGTCAGGATGAGAAATAACTACATCAGTACGACATTAACACGCACAGAAAGGTCTGGATATTCTCAGTTCAGTTAAGGAGAATGACGTCATTTTACAAAAACCCTCTGTCTTAAAACTTTAGACGTATTGGCCCAAGACTCAGCAAATCACTGAGGCATGTAGTTAAGAGAAACCTAATTTTACTATACTACAGTGTTTAAAATTCTTGTTGAGTAAGACCCAGAGGATGGTAGTCTACAGAGCAGTAAATATATAATAACTTATAGGCTCTCCATGTTCTGCACTCATAGGAAAAAGAGGTTTAGGCAGACTACCGTCCTGTCTGAAGCCTAAGTGGTAAAAATGGAGAGTACACAGAGTCTGGACTTGGACTCAGCCTCTTCAAATGTGAAGTTGATTTCCAGGCACCTGTTTCAGGATTCAGATCCCTCAACAGACAAGTGTGCCTTCTCTAATGATTCGGGAAGGGTAGGTTTGCAGTGATACCATTTGGGAATAATCCTGTTATTTAAAAAAAATGAAATGCTTTTTCAGGAAGATTAGTATTATTCACCAATAACACTGAAAGCTATCTCTGTGCCTGCTTAGAGAAAGGATTTCTGAAAAATGCTAGTTTAATTCCTTGATTTAACTTATCAAGAGACTGAAACACAAACTCTGAGTTGATTGCAGGGCATGATTCACCCCATTCTTTTTAGAAATTCCTGTTTGGGAGGCTGATCCTACTATCCCAGATATTACTATTCGAGAAAGTGTTCACAGAGCAATATTTCTGAATTTGTATATATTCATTTTGGGAAGGTATGACCTTTCAAACTGTGGATTAATGGACAAGGTAAAGCAATTTGGAGGACTAAATAGACTCCCTACCACTTAATTCTTCTGAAGTCTCACACAGCAACTTGTGTTAGTCTTTAAAACTCATTTAATAATCAAACTTTCAAAGAACTCTGCAATCACACAAGATTATGTCATTCCTTATTTGTCATACATGGGCTCCAATATCAACCTAAAACTATAGCAAGTGTTTTTCATATTTCTGTTACTTATAACAGAAAATTAACTCATCATTCATACCAGTTCAATTTTGAAAAACAAGTATCTAAATACTGGATTGTCTTCAAGATTTTTGTGAACTCTGAAAGCAGACAAATTTCTGCTTCAAGTTTGTAAAGCAGCTACCTTCTGGGAGAAGGAAGCTCCATGTAATGCCTAAAATGCTGTGTGGCTGCTCATCCTTGTGCCTTGGTGCCCATAGCTCCTCAAACCGAAGCAATGGGCAACAAGGGACAAGGACATCTGGATATTTTTGCAAAAAACAGCTTTGATCTTGTAGGGCTGATGTTGGCTTGAAACTAAGTGGCCTTGATAGATTTGAGCTGATTGTATCTGGTCAGCATCACAGAACTGTATACTGTAGTACCTTTGGTAATTCCTGAACTAGCAGGAATTCTCTATTAACTGGGATACTGCAGAATCTACTAGCCTTCTTGTTACACGGGTCTATCTTCCAAACAGACCTCTAGGGAAAAAAATATAGAAAAAAACTCCAGCCACTTTGCTTTAATGGAACTTTTCCACTTGCTTTACTTTATTTCCTATAACTATGCAAGTATGTAAACATGCCTCATACCTGTGGTCTGCCAGTGAAACTTGCTGCAAATAGAAAAGAACAGAAGTTAGAAATCGAGATGATTCTGTATCTTGGCGGTTTAAGAACAAAGCCAATGTCAAGAAAATAAGTAATAACAAAGAACTGAAAGACTTCTACCTTAAAAATATTAAACATTTAACTTGGAAGTGTGTTGTTATAGTCTATGCATAACTTTTTTCATAAATTTACTTTTCTTGTAACAGATTTATTGCATTAAGAATATACAGATGATATGATTTTTCCTGTTTCACTTATTACTAACCCTATAGACCTATGAGTACTGTATTATTATGCTGTGTGTTCAAAACACCCCGTTCTGGAACTTACTTGGATGCAAAGGCAGGAATGCTGCACAGTGATGCACAACTTATCTGTTTCTGAGGACCAACTTCATAAACAGGGATGGAAAAGAAGCTTTATATCCATCATTAAAGGATGTGGACAGCAAATTAAACCCAAACCCACCACTAAGAGCAGTGCTGGCTTGTGTTTTCTACTGATTTGTATGAATACACACCATTAAGTTGTGCTGAGTAGCTCCACTAGCTGTCGATTTCAAGAATAGATGCTCCTTAGAATAAAATCTTTGACTTGCAAAGTGATGGGCTCTGAACTATTGAACTCACTGAAAATCTCAAGGGACAACCAAAACAAAACATGTTTTGCTACATCCTAATTTGCTTCTCAAAATGTGCAAAGTGCATCTTCTGTGATGCAGTTCTCCACAGCCAAACTATGTATGTACAAGAGATAGAAGTGGTATTTTGACAGGGTCCACACTGAGTTTACAAAATTGGACAGAATGGACTTCAGTCTTATTGCTTCCAGAAGGATTAGAACAGAAACACCTCCTTCTCACTTATGCCTTTTAAAATTGACCATTATCATTACATTTCATTTGAAAGAACTGTTGAAAGTTTCAGAATATAGCAAAGTTTCCACTACTGTTTTCTTAAGGGAAAAGAGCTGAAGGTTAAGATATAAGTGTATTTTTTAAAAAATACATTGAATAACAAAGTTGCTGCTTCACCCTCCTGCCAAAAACAACAATCTGCATGAAATACTGCTGGGACCAGAGAGAGGGCAAGCTCCTCACTCCTGCAGGTACAGTGGAACTATGGAAGGAACAGGATCTATGGAAATGTATGTCAGCTGATATAAACCACACATATAAAAGTAATTGGTTTACCTTTTGATCTCCCTTTAATAGACACTGAATAAAATATCAGCTTTCAATGCATTTAAGCAGGGAAATGTGTTAAGCGCTGTGTTAACAGTTATTGCATCTGGTCAATTAGTTTAATAACTGGTTCAATAATTAGTTCAGGCAGCCAAGACTGGGCTATGGTCCCCTCCTGTTACCTAAGGCCTTTTTCTCAAGTCTTATTAGAGAAACATAATTCAGAATTTCTGAATCTATGTTCACTTAAGTTCTACATAGAATTTACATCAGCAGCAAATTCTAGCTCTCCTTTCCCGTATGTGACCACAAACGAAAATTCCACATGGAGCTATAGTCTTTTCTTATAGTGAATGACTTCCACTGAAAACATGAGACTATTTATTTCCTTTCACAAATAGTGTCTACTGAGGAACTTTGAAGAACAAAATTGTGTAGCTTGCATATCTTGACAAGAAATCTTATCAGAGGGAAGATTGTTCTCCTAGTCAATAACATAAGAGTGACTTTTTTTCTTCAAAAGACCTCCTCAAATTTGGTATTATTTTCAGACACATCATTTATTACACTTACAGCAGCAAGCTGGAAATGTGCTGTTGATTTGCTCCATAACATCTGTTAGATCTGTGTTGGTATCATGAGGTGGAACTAACAAGTCATCTGCAAATATGGCAACAAAAAAGAGCAATGGATTTAGTAAGGAGAGGAAAAAAAAAGAGAGAGAAAAAAAAATCAACATTCTGAAAAGCATTCTCATCCAACCTTCCAGTTAAATATGCCTTTATATTTCAAAGAAAACCACTACCTGAAGCCTTTGTAACTTAATGTGTAGGAACTGTCATTGATAATTGCCAGCTTTGAGAGAGGAGGTGAAAGTTATATTATTGATTTGCAGCAGAACTCATTTCTCTTTTATTAAAGCTTAACCATTGCACCCAAGATTTAAGCTAGAAGAAATTGCCAACAAGGAGCTGTATATAGGAATTTATAGTCAAAATAAATAAAAGGTTTACAAGATGAGGGAATTATACGAGGTAGCTGCTCAGTTAATATTCTGTTCCATTTTCAGATGATTTGTCATGTAGCTTCCAGAGCGAATACAACATTCTTTAAAAAAAAAAAAAAAAAATTATCTTTTCAATGGCCTTTATTCAATGTGCACCAGCAGTTCCACTAGTGTTAAAATCCTCTTTGCTATTTTTTTTTTTAATGCTGTATAAAATTAGGCAAGGGAATGGTTAGGGAATACAACTGGCTCTGTTCCTGGTAGTGCTATTAGACAGCATCTCTCATAAATCTACCATTGCATTAAATCAGACTCAAAGGCATTCCATGTTTTTCTAGATAACATGAAAGCAAACCCACATGTCAGTGCTGAATGAAAACTTTTCGGTATGCAAGGGAATACTTTTCCTATTTTCACAGAAATAATTTTTAATCTATAGCACAAAGGCTTGAAAACAAAATCAGGGAGGAAATTGCATTTAAGATAATTTGAGAAAAATATGTTATTTTTTCCCTTAATTTTGAACATTCAATGGTCTGTGGTTATTTCTGCTAATTCCCAGTGGAATTAATGAGTTCTGCTTTTGCATAATCTACAATAATCTTTCAATAGAGAAATCCCCTCAAGTGCAGAGGTTATACCCTTAAATGCTTATTAATTCCTGAAGATGTGAAAACTTTGAAGGGTGGGGTCATCAAAGTGCCAGGATAAGCAGAGGATACACAAGAATTTTTAAAGCAGCCATCAGGAAGCTTCTATTATGTCTTATGTATATTTGATTACTTGGGTGAGAATGTGTGTTCTATGACAAACAGCTCTTGGCTCTTTCAGTGCAATGAAATCTGGTTCACCCTTCAGTGGCAATGTATTTGCCCAGTAAATTCACCTGTTTAAAATGGATGTGACCACGGAATCCATTGACAGAAATCTGTAAGTCAGAGTCACAGGGATTCTTGTGATACTGCAGCTGTTTGCAAGCATGGGGAAAGCAACAGCTGCAGTGAGTCCTGCTCTCAAGAGCATCGCAAAGACCAGTTCCCTTTTATTTAGAAATCTTTTCAGAAAGATGCCAAACCTATTCAGTAGTCACCTCTAGACCCACGCAGCACATTATCTGATCAAAACACTTACCTGTCTGATGAAACTGTAAGCTTGTCTCTTGCTCGAGTGGGTAGCCGAGGGCAGAGTGCTGGGACGAAGCACAGGAGGAGGTGCCATTAACCCGGGAATCTGACTCAGGCTACATTAAAGATAATAATACCCAAATTTAGATAAATTGAATCTACAGAATTTAGTTGTGAGCTTGTATGCAGTCACCCCGCTCATTTCCTTTTTTATGTCCTCTTTGTTGTTTGCTCTCCAAACTATTTAAAGTTGGCTTAGGTCTATACAACTGTTTTTCCCGTTTTTCTTCTTTCTTTTAAGAAATAATTTGAGAAAGAAAGTAGTAATACAGTATTTGAACTCCAGAACTGATTGTTCTGAAAAAGCAGAAGCACCTGAAATAGTATTTACATCTAAAGCAACTATAGAATCTTAGCTGAAATGGTTCCCCCAATCATTTATCTTTTTGATTGCAAATCATCAGATTACTTCCAAACAGCTTAAAGAGCAGATTATTTAAGTAAATCTATCTAAAGCAGATACTGAATTAACAAAAACATTGTTATTTTTAAGATATTTTTGAAACTGAGCAAGTACCTAAAACACCTATGAGACTCGATGCAAAAAATATTCAATATGACAGTTCATTTGTACACAAGTTTGCTCCTTTGTAGCTCACAGCCTTAAGTCCAACATTCTATTTTTTTTTTTTGAGAGAGAGACAATTTCCAGTTTAAAAGAAAAATCTTCAACAAAATTGAAGATTGTTGAACAAAGGAAAATACATTTTCTTCCATACACAGTGGTGAGAAATAGAAGGAAATGTTCCCTTGAGCACTCAGCAAATCTCTTTTTCTCCTCCAAATCTCATCTCTCAGCATGACAAAACCAACTTCCAGCTTTGACTAAAAGAATAAATCAAGATATATTGCTCTGCATTTAGAAGACAAAGAAAAATGGATATGTTTTCAGGCCAGCCAAGTATTTTACCATCAAGACACTCCTACGAACAGCGAATGCTTATCGAGTAGCAAAGTCATTTGCTATTCAGTATCAGGCTTCAACCCAGCTATAGGGTCTAGGTAAAATAAGTGGTGATTTTAAATTGGCCAAGCCAGTTAAGCAGATGAAGAGTGGGGTGTGGAGCAGAAAGAGAAGGGTTCTGGTAGTGACATAAATGCCTCACCATAATAACCAGATACTGAAAAATGTTAGATGCAAAATAGTTGAGGATATAGCTGAACATATTCACATGATTAACAGTTTTACTGGGAAAGAACTTGAGAAAAAAACTCTAGAAAATCATGTTCTACTTGACCCCAGCACCTACAAAATCTGATCACCTCCATCATCAGTCCTCTTCAGGCATCATGAAGTTAGTGCATTCTTATTCAAAACAACCCAGCTGACAACCCTTAAGCCAGAAACTATAAGAAAATAGCCCTAAATGTTATTATATGCTGTTATACCATATGCTTACTATACTATGCTGCTTCTTCCTGAACAAATAAAAGCAGAGAGACCAAGCACGCCTCTGGGGGGATGAGGGAGAACCTTCTAACTCCAGTTTCTGGGAGTTTTCAAATTTTTTCATAGGCAAAGTCACATAAAGATATGAAGGGATGGATAAGTTCTTCTCCAGAAAACTCTGAAATTGAGATATTTTTCTGTGTGACAGCAGTTTTTAAAGTATTTCAAGGGAGATATTTATTTTAATAATTTTTTATGTATAGTGCTTTATTTCAATGTGTCTTCTACTGGTGTCTTTTCCAAAGAAGAGCCTGAAGTGTTCTGTGGATTAATGGACAGATAAGACATACCTGTTCTTCCCTTGACTTCTGTTGCTTTTGGTAAAAACCAAAGCAAAACACCTTCCCCCACCCCAAACCTCTGAATCACAGAAAGCCTCAAAAAAGCCGGTTCCCTTTACACATCCATTATGGATGTTTCTTCTTGTTCCAGACTTTGTCTCCCAGCCATAAAAGGAACAGTCTCTTCTGCTCTCTTGATAACGCTCCTATGCTTCCAGTGAAGAGGGAACTGTAGTCCCTGTTTACTGTCTTAAACTCTGATCATATATCCATTGACAGATGGTTTTAGCTCCCATTAACTTCAATATCAAATACAACGTGAAACCTCTATTCAGTAGCTCGACAAGCAGAGAAAAATCTAAACAGACTTTGAATGCCCTTCATAATAGATCTCACTTCTACTTTACGCATGCAGAATCTAAAAGGGCTGAAGAAAGAAAAGTGAAAATGGAGATTTTTTTTTTTTTTTTTCTGTATAATTAACATGTTAGTATCAAAGTTGTCACATGCCAGTCCTGTTTCACCTTCCTCTTTGACACTATAATGTCAGGCAGACAAATATTACAACATTGTGTGACAGCTATGAATCCTTTGGGCTTGCTGAAGTAAAAATAGTCTGGTAACCTTGGAATTGTGACCTGAAGTTTGCAAATGTACAGTGAGCATGCATGTGCATTTCTGCTAAAGGTGCTTTCTAAAGAACATCTTAGAATGCTCTTATATAGATTAAACAGTTACTAAAGGAAAGCATCTAAGTTTCAATAATTTTCTATCTAAATATCTGTCTATAGATAGACTCATTCCAAATCTTTTAGAGAAAAAAAAAATAGTCCTAGTATTTTAGATTCAGTGGCAAATTATTAATGCAAACAACAGTCAGGAGTCTGTGCGGAAAGGAGAAATGCAGAGACTTGTTGTTGACAGAAGAGAGAAACGGAGGTGGCATAAAATGCCAGTTACAGCCAAGAAGTGTCTTTACGACAGTTATGTCATTTAATACCAGTAATAAGTTCTACAAGAATTACATGGTTGTTATATATTTTGACATTTGGACTTATGAGAATCTTCCATACAAATCATCCATCTTGTTAATGGAAAAGTTATTCCTTATAACCACTAACAACAACAACAACAAAAAATTGGATGGACAATAAAAGCAGAAGAAACAAATAAATATACTTAGATGCTCAATTGGCTTCTGATAAAGTCCTTCCCCAAGCAGTGAAAGAGGTGAAGACTTTCACAGACTGTGAATGGTGAACACATGAGAGAAAACCAGACATGCTGAAGAGTGGTCATTTTTTCAGAAAGTTAAGGGGGCAGTAATGGGATTCAATGCTGCTTCATAATTGTATTACTGTCAAAATAAAGAAGTTCCAGAGAACATATACTAAAAATTTGAATTATTTATAATTTCTGAATCCTCTTCAGCATCCTTGCAGATAGTTAGCAAAAAATGTGCTTAGTGGTAGGTCAAAAACATCCTAGTAGATAAAGTAAGGATGCATTTAGAAAGGCATGCTGAAAAGTCACAGATATATTATAAAAGCAATAATGCAGACCTTCTCATATAATTTATTTCATACCAGCCCCTCTACTAACAGACAGAAGAGAAACAGGGACAGCTTAGGGAAAGGCACCTAGAAGAATCAGAAGCACAGCATGACTCCCACACATCAGGAAGATTTCAGACAGGAAGGATAAGAACAACAGTATATAGTAAATGAGGTGTATATGATCAGAAATATGGAAAAAGTTCAACTCTGTTCTACCTTTCCCTATCAGAAAATAGAAGCTGCAGGATTCCCAGAAAAATCCAAAGGCGGCACTTATAAGAAGAAACTACTGCTCCTTACCCCCGCCCACCATAGCACAACTGTGTATATCCTAAAGGTCTTACTAAGAATGTTATAAGGATATTGAAAAGATTACGAAATTATAAGATTATCCATAGCTACATGAGAAAAAAAAGGAAGTTTTAAAGGGTAAACATGTTCCTACTTTATGTACTGAGCTGAAAGTGACTATGGGTTTTGCAGATTTTAAAGCCTTCTCTGAAACACCTAGTATTGGCCACAGTTCTAAAGATAATTACTTCATGAATGATTGCTAACAGTTGCATCAGTTGTTATCTTCCCTTTTAAATATTTAAGCTACTCAAATACTGATTAAAGATGCTAGAATGACAGTAACAACAACAAAAATACTCTGCTGGAGGAGCAGAGAAGCCACTGGAACAGATGCATCTTAATGCTATTTAGCCAAAACTGCTGAGAGAAATGACAAAGTGAGCCAGTGAAGCAAACAAACAAAAAATAGTCCTTATCACTGTGATGAAAGTATCATCTACAGCAGGAACTTAGTACCATTTTGATAGCTGGTATATGCAGTCTGTTTCTTGGCTTAGTTAAATCCTCTGCTATGTACAGCCAGGCACCTGACTCACGCAAGGCAGGAATCATTTGCTTCACTGTACTCTGACCCAAGTGGCATGATTAGTCAACAGAAAACATTCAAACATTCATACAAATTTCTCCTAATCATTCAAGTTTCCACACGATATAGTACAAAGTGAGATCTCTAACAATGCCTTGTATATGTTGCTGTTGTTATTTTTATAATCTAGATGTGCTTATGCTGATTTCTAACATTCAACATTTCTTCCCCCAGCAAAGAGACCCTACAGTCTCTAGCTGACATTTACTAAAAGGCTCTTGCCTTCAGCATTACTTATGCACAGACCATTTTGCTGTAGCTTATTGGTCTAAATATGCTACTCAAGAGGAACTGTGTTTTTAATGGAATGAATTGCTCCTTTGCATTTTAGATGTATCTTTGGCCATCTGTCTTTGGCATGCTAAAAAAGCTTTCAGTGACTGTGGCAACAAATAAGCGAATTATTTAGGGAAAGACTGGAAAACTGAAGTTAAATACAGGGTGCGACTGGCACCACTACTTGGAACAGAATATATATTTTCTTCCCCTGCTTTTTAATGAATGAAAAACTATTGCACTTGTTTGTTCTATTCTTAATGTTTCATAGGTTACCATGATCACTCCAGCACTCGTCATCATCTTGTGCTCGTTTGACTTTCACCATGGCTTACTCTAGAGGGCAGAAAAAAACTCTCTTTATGCTAGAAATGACTGAGTGCAACAGACCAAATTAGCATGGTGAAAATATCTGCAGCAAAATTCCAGTGCCCTCGTTCCACCAAGAAATCTGTCACAGAGAAACAACATGGTAGAAAGACATCAGTGTACATCTAGTACATCTACCTGCTCAAGTAGCTGCCGTAGCCGATGAAGCTGAGACTCCAGCTGTTTATTATGATCTTCCAATATTTGCATCCTTGCTTCCAGGCGACCTTTATGTTGCCTCAGGAGTTTAGCTTCAGCAATGAGCTCAGCATCTTCAGAAGCATGTTGAGGTGACACAACGGAGTCAGGAGGTGATGCAAGAGGGTTTATTCCTCTCCGAAGATGTTGCTCCTTTAGTTGCTCATACTCTATCTGCAGACTCCTGGTATATTGAAAAGAGGAGGAGAATGATGACTTCATCAAGCAAATTATGATAAAAAGACTTCCTTAGATCAAATGATGTTATTGTCACCTCCAACTAAGGACACAAGTAGCTCGTACAAAGACAATGTCTTGACTTGTGGTTCATGGGAAAAAAATGTAGCAAAAAATAGAGGTGAAACTAATGCATTTTCTCACAGACATAATCTCTTCTACCTAACAGAGCCAGGCTATGCACAACATATGCCTTCATATTTTATTGCTAAAATTATGTGTCCCTAGGTCCGTGGCTACTCATTTTCAAGAGCCACACATTGTACATGCATGGTTCAAACAATGAAATGACAATTCAGACACCAGGTAGGATGATTATGAGACCTTTGTTCTTCCTCAAGGTCGGCAATGATGCGCTCCAACTCTCCTCGCTCTTCCTTTTCCACTGACTTGAGTATCTGAGCAGGACTCTGTGGCTGACTCACAGGTGACTCTCCTCCCAGCGTCTGGCAGTACTGCTGGATAAGGGCGTGCTCGTCCTCTCTAGAGCAATAAAGCACCACAGATAAAGACAGAGCAATAAAACATTTATTATGTGAGCAAACATCTTTGTCAAACTGAGGGATTTTGTTGGTTTATTTATGAAAAAGGATTACAAGAACAAGAAATAAGCCTAAAAAACTATATGGCAAAAAAACCATATAAACATAAAATGCACAAGAAAAAGAAGATTGATCTGTAGTAGCATAAAAGACCAGTTTACTTTAATGTATGCATAAAGAACAAACGCTACTGATGGTTTGAAAAGAAATAGTGAAAGCAAGAACATTTTGATGTACACATGTGACACCCTGAAACTCTTCAAGGGTAGCAAATCTCCTCTTTACAGATTCAGGGATTAAAAAAAACCACAAACCACTATAACACTGTCTTCCTCCTCCTGACTCACGTAGAAATTACCTTCTTTTAAGGATATATAGAAGTCCTGACACTTTCAATTATGCTATAGTGTCCAAATGAGTTTATTTTTGTATAGGTGTGCCCTTTCTTCCCCCATTACTGTCTTTTCTCTATAAGTAAAGTCAGATAGTAAGTGAAGGATACCATATCCTAAAAAGTTTTCTTGCTTGCTTACACGAGAGGGATAAATCAACAACAGAAAAATATATACTAATGTTTTCAGGGAGAAATTGCTGCAGAAGTATAAATGCTGAAGAAACCTCTGCTTAAACTTTGCTTGACTACAAAACGGAGACTCTGTACCTTATGATACTGTGAAGTATTGTTTACCCTGAGATCTACAGTTAAAGCATGGTTAGCAATAGAGAGAAAAACACATGAGCAGTATATACACACGTATTTGGATATCGTTTAGAAAAGAGACTTTTTAATATTAAAAGTATTTATTGTGTTGTTGGAAAGAAGTAGCTACAAATTCTGCTACTAACAGACTGTGGTCTGACATAATGAAAAGTATCCTTAAGGACTGCTTTTGAAAGCATATACTAAAAACGGGAAGTTTATTACATGCAAAGTATTTCTTTTACAAGTAAAAGTGTAATGGAGCTTTTCAAAAGACTTTTTAAAATTTCCTGTCAGTCACTTTAACATTCTTCATCATAAAAGATTCAAATGAACAGTCTTATTTGAATGAAGAATAAGGCTAGTTATTTAGAAATGTATACCCTGGAAGAAACAGAAGATATTTCTGTAGTGATGAATAATCTATAAATAAATGTATATACAAGTAAAACACATCAGGTGTTTCACAGGCCAGGTACATGGATTGGGGTTTTTCTCAGAAATAAACTCAAGTTCTTGGGGTAACGAGAGCAAATGTGTGTGACAAGAACAAATAAGAGTTGTAAGCATACTGTTTGTGAAATGGAAACCCCAATTTTATCCTGCTGAACCAAGATTTTTTTTGGTAGCTCACTACATTGATACCTATTTAAAAGCAGCACACTCATATTAAGAGCAAGACAAAATAACCACAGGCTTAATAAATACTGATTCCCAATGTCTCTTTCTTAGGAAAGTACTTCTATCATGCAGTGAATTTGTTTCTTTGCAGTACTGCTGAAGACAAACTTTTTACTCAAGACTAATCCTATGGTAGAACAACACTGAACTATTGCTTCTCAAGGATAACTGTCTACCCAAAGTTATCATATGGTCTTCCACTTCCTAACTTGTCATTGAGATCTGAAAATCTAGACTACTACAATCAAACAAATGTGCATCAAGTAACACTATAACTAAAAAAATCAAACCCAAACCAAAACAAATTATAGACTGTGATGGTTCTATCCGATTTAAAAGTTCATGGCATTCCATTCCATTTAAGGTCATTTATGATATAAAGGTTTAAAACCACCATGTTTGAAGACATCCTTCCATAGAGCTCTGGTTGCATATCACTTTCCTTCATCCTATCTTTTGTTATTAACTACTGGTTAACAAGTCAAATTTTAAAGGAAATAATGTACATTCATGATTTTTTAACTGGCTTGACTGTAGTCAGTACTATATTCACAAGAAATGCTAATATGTATCTTTGCATGCAATGAATTAATGTAATGAATTTTTAGTTAAATACAGCAATGTAATTTAATATAATTGAGGTTGTATGTGGGTTTAAGTCCCTCAAAAATATAGGGGATATCTGACAGTGTTAGCTGAAAAAGAAACAGAACAGTGCTCCTTTTTTTCCTTACCTACAGGAAAAAAGCCTCTACCTGTTTTCTCCACTACTTGAGAGATCTCATGGAATCTCATCATCACTTGCTTTGACATTTTGCATTAGTTTAGTTAAAACCAAAACAAAGGCTAGTGCATTTTTTAACCATCCTGATATAAAAAACCCATCCCATATTATGAAATTTTTGCCAAAGTGATGTAACCCCTTTTGGGGCTTCAGACCCCCTGGTACATAGCGGGACTTCTACAGCCCTGCAAAATGGGCGAAGTCCACTTCCTGCAACCCAAACAGCTGCACCAAGCTGGGAAGTGCTCATGATGCAATTGTCACATCTTCAGCAAGAGCAGAAATGGAGTGTTAAAAAAGACTGGAGAGAGAATGGGGTTTCAAAACCACTGTTTACATATTAATTTAGATGATAGAGTGCAATGACACATACAGAATTCTTTTGTGCAAGAGTGTTATGTTCCCAGGAAAAGTTAACTTGACCAAGTACTTTAGTCTGGTTATTTTAATTAGTCATCATAAAGTTGCCACCTACATTTTTAAGATGATGAATTAGTTTATAAACAACTATGTAGGTAATCTGAAATTTTGTTGTTGTTGTTATTTTGGTTTTTGTTTGTTTGTTTTGTTGTTGTTTTATTTTTTGTTGTTTGTTTGTTTTAATAGGGCTCTGTAAACTGGGTTTATTATATTTACTTATATTTATTAAATCTGAGATTCTGTCAAGATTTCACATTAGGTGTAACCTCAGTTTTTAATGAAACATATAAACCCGTTAAAGAACAAGTTTATACAGTAAATGCTTCAATACTTTTGACTGTATTTTGATCCAGTAGGTGAGATCAACACAGCTAAATACAAATAACTTTGTATTTTGGACTCACAGTTATTCAGTTCAGAGAAAAATTTCATTTCTACACTCTCCCACTGGTTCAGAGCCTCAAAAACTGTGCAGGGCAGACTGAATTTTGACTGGTCTGTTTTAGGCATCACACCCTTCAACTGACAGCAGGCTTTTTCAACATGCCTGATAAAAGAAGTCTTCTGAAGAATGATATGTTTACCATATATTCCACCTTTGGTCTATCTTGCAGAATTACTTGTTAAAAAACCAGAACCTTGAATCTGCACCAACAAACCTCATGGCTGTAGTTCAGACAGATTCCTTAGCAGCACAGGAGTCTCAGAGCAGGGCTTCACAATGACCTACAACATGAGGGAGTGACACGTGCTCTGTGTCGCATAAACACTTTGTGAGAATCCAGGACTCTCTTCTGCTGAATTGGTTGGAGATGGCAATTGCCAACCAAAATAAAAGCATAACCTCAAAATAAATTCCTCATCCTTTCTTGGTGGTCATCCTCCTGAAGACTCTGCACACTTTGAGAAAAGTCTAGAAGCACACAAAGCCCTTCGACAGCAGACTCCAGTTCCTTCTCGGCATTTCACCATAGCAGAAATCAGTAAACATGACATCCCAGGAGGTCAGACTTGAAAGCAGTACATCTCAAAGGAAAAGAACATCCCAACAAGGAAACCCAGGGAAAATGGCCTTTGAAATAGCCTATTCTCTTTGTGGATACATATTTTCAAGAGGTCTGTTCCTAAACATGCATTATGCATGGAGGAAGCAAGAGGCAAATAACACTGCATATGACTTCCCTTGCATCAAAACTAAGCTGTGGAAATAAAAATACAGGTTTCCTGACAGTCACTTTTCATCAGTACGTTATTTTATCTGATTAAGAAAACTGATTGCTAAATTAGATTTTAGATAGTAAGAGGTGGATATTTGTCATCCTCCCTCATCAATAATTTTAATGTTTTCCTGTGGCCCTCATACCAAGCACCATGCATTCTAGTCAAAATGAAGTGCAGGTTGACCTACTGATGCTATGAGAAATATTACAATAAGGTTCAAGAGGGTACTCCAAAACACTCTTTATCTTTCAGTTTATTTGTTCATCTCCTAATTTTATCACCAGGTGAAAATAATTTCTCATTGTGACAAGACACTTTTTAACTACTTACATCATGTCAGAGTACTCAAATACTACACACCAGGGCTCCACCTCGACTTACAACATGAGTGGCAATGCCAGCTAAACGTACCACTGGCTTTCACTGCTTGTTCCTACCCCTGAGCGCACAGCTTCTTAAAATAAACACAAAATTTCTTATACGTTCCAACTCTGCCTTCAGCTGAGTATGAAGTGTCATCAACAGTGCAGCAGACACGAAGATAACTGGTAGTAAGGTCATAACTCAGCAAACAGCTATTAAACATGCACATTTTACAAAAAATATTTATACTATGTCCAATGCAATTTACTTCAGTATGGGCTAAATAGGATAGTTTGTACACTACAGGAATAAGAGGGTTATATTCTTGTCCTGTTTTCCTAAATTTTTGTTTTGTTTTGCATTTTTATTCTACAATACCATGATTTATCAAATTGTGAGGCGTAGCTTTCTGTCAGGGACACTATTTATCATTCTTTATCGCAAAGTCTTCATTTTTTTCCTTATGCTCACCTTGCCTTGTGAAAATGCCAGTCTGCTTTTAAGGTATAGACGTTTTCACATAAATTAAAGCCGAAGAAGATTAATCACAACAGTCTAGCCTAAACATTTAGAACTCCCTAATGTATGGAGAAGATGACAAGAAGGAAAAACATTTTTATTCAATGTATGTATATCAGAAAACTCATGCATGAGAGCATTAGAATGTTAAGAAGCTGAACATACTACACTAGAGATTGTGATTTTTTCTTAATCTACAAATATTTTTCCAGCTGAGGAGAATGCGTTTTTTTAAAGGAATTCACATAGCTTTAGAGGAGGGGAGGATTAGAAAACCTTAGTTAGGGAGATAGAAGAAGTCACAATGACATTCAGGACAGCAGGTTAGTTTAAAAACCAAGAAATTTCTTTGAAGAATGTTTTCTTAACCAAATGGCACACTGCAGAACATTCTTGCAAAAAACCCACCCCCATGATTTTTAACCAATGGCAGAAGTTCTCTTATTGTTATTAAAATCTAGAAGACTCCTTACACATAGTCTTGGGAGCATGAAGAGTGTTAAAAGTATTGTTGATTAACATGTTAACCTGATAAGACCAAACTTTCCAATATTAAGTGCAACTATGCCCCTCTTCTAGACCCACAGTAAACTGAAGGACTCTTGAGGACTGATAAAAAATAAGATCACAGGGCTACAATTACGAGAAGCAGGGAATTTGATTTCCAAACCAGTGATGATCTTCTGAAGGTTCAAAAGAATACCATAAGAAAACAAAATTTTGCTCAGATAGGTTTACAGCAGGGGCATTGAAGCTGAGAAAATGGTCCTCCAAATTTCAAATTGCTCCTTCAAAGTCATCCCATAAGGAATGATTACACCATGCTCATTTCCAGGTCAAAATGCATTTAAGCAAGAAGAATACAGCTGAACTGTAATCCCAATGTTCCAGCTGTAATTACAGACTTTAAACTACAGTTCTTCAGAATTTTATGAGTACTTTAGTATTTATCTTAACGAAAGCATACATTATTATCTGAAAAAACAACCCCGAAACAGAACAAACAAACCCCAGAAGTTGCCATTCAGTACTAAAGTTATTTACTTTGTCTTCCCGGGCCTCTAAATCTCTGCATGTTTTATTTCTGTAATAGTCCACTTTTGATAACAGGTCTGAGACCCAAATTCAGAGACCCCTCTCACACATTTATACACAAGTTCACAATGTTCATTCTTTTTCTTAAAACTAATTTTTATAGAGGAACAGGGAAATGGCATTAAAATCAACAGCTAATTTGCCAGTAAAAAATACGCATATACACCCCTTTTTTACTGTTGGGATGGATGGTTGTTGTTCTTGTATATGGATAGACTAATTAATTGCAAAATAAAAAACTCGATCAAGTGTATTAGTATTTAGCAGCTTTCAAGTTTTCTGACTTTCAAACGACAGTATGACTTTTTTCCTGTCATTGGTGAATGTATACGTCTTACAGATGAAAAAGTGTTATTAGTTATATAAATAGAGTTAATTAAGCAGGAAAGAGGAAATATTTAAAGGTGATCACTCTGAAGCAAAACATTTTAAATCTCAAAATGTTAGTACATTCACATGTAGAATAATTTCATGATTAGATGTTGAAACAGTAAGTGAAAGTACTACTGAGAACAATAGCACTTTTTAAACTAAAGCTGAACAAGAACAATTTCTGCCCCCTCTTTAGAAAAGCTGATGACATTAATAATAAAAGAGGCAGTCCCACTACACTGATTTAATTAATGGAACTGATGATATAGTGAGATTAAAACCTTCATGTATTTTTATATTGAAAAAAAAAATGTAATTCATCAGGAAATCAAGGACAGGTTCATCAACACTTTTTAATGAAGGCTTTGACAATAAAAGTGACCCACCACTCAAAGGAAAATGGCATTGATAAATTTAATTTGGGACTATGTTTATATCCCCAAGTACAAACAGATGGATCAGCATCTGACAAACTGAAATCTAAGCAAGTAGCATCTACCCTGTTCTGGCTCTATACAACCTCCTATATAGATGATTATCATTTTTTTCCTCAAAATGAGAAAATTGTCCTGGGAGGTAGCAGAAGCTATTGACCCACTCTATTGTCAACTTTGACACAGAAGGATTTATTTTCTTTTGTACTACGATAAAAGCAGAAAAGTAATACAAACTAGAACTTATAGAGCTGTGACTTTTTTTTAGTCACAGAATCACAGAATGTTAGGGATTGGAAGGGACCTCAAAAGATCATCTAGTCCAATCCCCCTGCCGGAGCAGGAACACCTAGATGAGGTTACAAAGAAATGTGTCCAGTCAAAATATCCTTCCTTTTGAAACAGAATTGATGACAAATGTAGAGTTACCTTACAACATCAAAAGAACATCACCAATTTCTACAGTTGGTGCTTGGAATAATGAAATTTATGCAGGCATCCTTAGAGTCATACTTATTAGCTACTTTCACTGGGACTAAGTCCCATGTTACAATTTGTGAAGATTATACCATACATCTATGACAAAAGTTCCTGGCAGCCTTAATGAGTCTGAGTTACTTACACGCTTCCTGTGGTGGAGCTGCTGTCTGTGAGGAAGGAGCCATTGGTTTTCTCCATCTGTGCAAGCCTGAAAGACAGGGAAGGACCACGATTTTCAGAGGGAGTCCTGCACAATTTAAACAGAGGCACTGCGAAGATCAATTCTACTTTGAAACAGCTCAAATGTGGCAGTCCTGATATGCATGAATAGGACTAAACTCCCAGATTTTGTGACAAAAACATATAATCCAGAGGACTTTTATGAGGAACTTGTGCTATGATTAACTAATTCTACTTGCCAAGCAATGAAGAACAAGTATATTTTCTCTCTCTAGTATAATTATCATTAGCACCACCACAACTCTCATGGTAAAATTAGTTAAAGAGATGTTTTTGCAGATGTTTTTCTTTTTGAATTTTATAAAGCAGCCTAACAATAGCGGATGCATACTTTTTTACATATGGCACATGCAACATCTAAAATTATGCTTGGCAAATACCATTGCACTGTGGACAGACAAGTCCTGGAAAACCACACAAAAAACCCCAGTGTAATTACAGAGAGTCATGGCCTACAGTTCTCGTTTGGAAGGAATTAATCTAAAAGGACCGGATTATTATATCGTACATGTAAGGCCATACTGCTCTAAAATCACAGTGGAAACTTTCTATCTATTCAGTTTTCTAGGAAAGGTATACCTTATCTGTGTTAGACACACACATAAAACTATTAAAACTCAGTACTGTGTACATACGCCGGACTGCACCAAATACTGACATTTTCTTTAGTATGAAATTATCTTAATTTCACATATATTTTTGCAAGTGTGTTATACATTATTACAGACATTTTCAAACTTAATTTTAAAAGAAGTGTGCAAGGCCCTAAAGAAATGAGAGAGAGCTCCAGTGTCATCTTTCAGCATGGTGCAAGCTTGCCCATCTTTACATTTGTTAATATTCCTCATACTTGAAGGAAGATAAATGAAAGCACACACAGTACAAAGTTGTCTTGATTGTCTCACCCCACCATATCTGGGGTGGGATGTTGCACTCCAATGCCTTCTCTGAAGGTAAGGACAAGCTCCTAAGTGACTGGAGACATTCAGATCATCTCTGCTCTGAGACATCTCAAACATCTAGATCATGGTGAGTAACAAGAGTGAGTTAGATGCTTGTAATTTGCCTTTATAATGCTGCTTGGCTCAGCATCTTTAAGTTTGACACAATAAAATTTTCAAAATTAATGTTCATAGCCCCCTTGTCACATAGGGAAATGGTACAAACCCTGTATTTTTCAGAGGAGAGCCTGCCCTGAATCTCTTAGCGAGTGAGAGATATCCTCTTTCACAAACACAAATTCTACCATTGTTAACATGTTTTCAATCTCCGTCACTTAGTGAGGATTTGCTTGGAACAGCACGTGGAGCCAGGAGACAGCCCTGATGATGGAGCAGAGAGTGAGATAGGGAAGGGACTCTTAGCATTGCTAAGAGCCCTCAAAGCAGGACACAAACTGAAAGCTGAGAAAGGAAATTAGAAGCAACTTGGAGTTGACAAAGCACAACAGGACATGGAAACGATATTTTATTGCGGGTAGGGAACTTTGTTAACAGAAAACTGAGAGTGGAATGTGCTTCAATCAGTGACAATAAAGGCTTTCAGTTAGGCACAGTCTTATTAAGGAAGCCCTGGTTATATCTCTTGAAAGAAACCTACCTGAAAAGATCAAGACAACAGAAAAAAATTACTAGTTTATATGTGAAATATGCATAATAACAGATCCAACTAGAAAGCACACAATAAAGATTATATGAAAGATACAGATGTAGTTATGTTTTCATCTTTCAGATTTTATTATTACAGGTGAAAAAACATCTTGAATGGCTTTAGATAGTTAACTTATATAGTAATTAGTATTTTTTAAGTTTGTAGTTCTACTTCTGCACAGAGTAGGTACAGATTTAGCTTTGTATCCTGAGACACGTGGTCCACCTTCAGCAAGTCTAATCCAGAGCAGAACTGGTAAGAGCTGAGGGGGAGAAGAGGGAAAACAGGTATTGCACCTGAGATTTCCCTTGATATTTAATGCTGATCTAGAGTTTGTGCTTCATCTGGACACAGAAAGCCACAGCATTCTGGCACCACAGTCTGAAAAAAGGACATGGAGACAGAAAATTTTCATATAGTTTTGAAGGAGTTTAATTCCTTTGCTCTGGCCCAGTTTGTAGTCCTCTACATGGGTTTTAATTGTTTACAGCATGGCCTAAGTTACAGATTCAAATGAACGTCAGGTGATTTAAATTAATTACCTGTTCTACATTATTGAAAAGCACTACGACTTTGTGTTTGATATTGTACTATCCTACTTACGAAGGATGAAACTATTCATTGTTGGGAAAAAAAAAAAAAAAAAAAAAAAGAAGTGGAAGCTGACAGTAGGTAGCCCTTCAGGGTTAGTTTCTGTCCCATTTTTCCCCTGCTGCAAAAATCACCTGTTGAGTATCCTAGGTATTTCACAAACTGTTTTGAAGCTTTCTTATGGTGCCTATAAGTAAGAATTCAGTTATCTTAAACATATGCTCTGAATTTTTATTCAAAAGCTGAAAGAGTAAAACTGTTTATTAGTTGTGGAGATCAGAAACGACAACAACAAAAAAAACCACTGAAAGCAAAATCAAGTCAGTTCACATGGTAATATGGATCAATTTCTTTGTCGCTTAAAAGTTGGGTGGTGTTATTGTTTTTGAGAGGGTAGCTCTGGTTAGTGCTTAATCATCACCAGCTCTGAGCATAGAGAAGAGAGTTCAACAAAACACAGAAGCACTGAGATGGACTTGGCAGAAAAGACGTTTTATCATGAAAGTCCTAGGTGACCCCATAAGAGACAGAATATAAAAAAAATTGGTAATTAATATATGCTCTGCTAATAAAAGTGAATGGTAATGGATAATGTCAACCTATCATAGAAGAAAATAAAAACCTGGATCTAAAATCCTACAGGGAACAATGATGTAATCCAACAAGCTCAGTTTATTTCCAAAGGTTAAATATGAAGAAACAAAAGGAAAAGAGCACATTTGAGAAATAACGCATAGTAGTTAGTTCTGCAACAGTTTCCATGCTGCATGACAGACGGCAGATTTAATGCATCTGCTTTGCATTTAATATGATTATATTCAGAATCTGAAGATTTAAGAACATCTTATTGTTTCTGAGTATGGAGAATTATATATTTTTAATAATTAGTGTCCAGCCAGTAGAGTTTATTAAAATCTGCAGGAATCAGTCACAAAATGCAGTGTAGTAGTGAGCATCTCTTACCTAGTAGCGTACTGCTCTATCCTGGAGTGTGTGTCGTCATGAAACAGTTGTGGAGACTGGGAAGGACTAGTTAAAAAAAAAAATATAAATGAGTGGTGTCTAAAGCAATTAATGATAAAGACAATGTTATTTTTAAAGCAAGTTAGACTGATGACAAATAAATGAATTCACAATATTGCTGAAGGAGTTATTGCTTTGGGTCAGGCATGCCCTATAGCTCATGCACATCAGTTTAGCTGCAACTGGGCTAGAAGAAAACAACCAGCACACTAAGCTTTCCATACAAAGGGGTTCTGCATACTCACTCATATTGCTCTGGCCACATACTGATGAGAGTGATAGGACTGCAAGGAAGACACAAAAAAAAATAGAGAGAAAGAAAGAAACCATGAAACAAAAAACTTTTGTACAATTTAAGCAAGAGAAAGCTGGAGAAAAACAAAACATTTTAATCATTAACTCATCTAGATTATTTGAATTAGCAACGATTGACGTAGAGAAGAGACAGCAACAGATAATGCTGTGTATCACAAAGAGACAGGACTGACTTACATACTTCATTTTGTTAAATAAAAATCAATTTTTAAATAAATACCAAATCAGTGTTATTGATTGAACTGAAGTTCATAAAATGGAATCAGTTCATTTAAATTCTGCTCAAGTACTTAAGCTTTCCTTTTAAACTAACAAGAAAATTATTTGCAGAAAAAATAGGGGAGAAAAACCACCACTGACAACAAAAACACCACTATAAGTCAAAGTTATCAGTGCTTATTTTCCTACTGCATAAAAATAATCAGAGGTAAATACATATTGTATTACATTCTGACACTTGAAAAACTATTTATTATAATAATTATTATTAATTTATTTAAAGGAACATGTTATTGAGTTTTGTGTCCTGCGGGGGAGAGAACCAATACCAACAGTTTCCTCAGCATGATGCTGGCAGTTTATCTGTATATTTCCCACATGACTGGACCAAGAGACTTTTTTTCTGAACTGTGATTACAGTTTTGGTATTTCAATTTCTGGCACTATTGACAAACTTCCATCACATCAAAGCAACTTTTATTTCCTGTGTTGGTGACTTATTTTTTTGTTTTCAAATACAGACCAGCTGAAGACTCCCATGGCAAGTAACTTTTTAACATTTAAATGTGCGTTGCTTCCTTAGAAGCCAGGCCACCAATAATGCCAGTTTTCAGATTACTTCTTCCTGTTTCTTAAACCAGTAACGAACAGGTTTTGTTTGCTTATTATAAATAAAATGCACAGTCTTCTGGTCATAAGAAGAGAATGTGGACATGGCACTGAGCTGCTGCATGCAAGTAGAGTGTGTTTGCTGCAGCTCCACATTTGCTGTCACTGGCGACGCAGTGCTGGGCTGATGGGATGCGGTGGTGCCGCAGGCTCCAGGGTGCCAAGGGCAGTCAGTCCATGAAACCACTTCTAGCGCCCTGTCAACACATCTTAATTTTGCTCTTTTAAGATTGTCCTTTGCTGACAACTACAAAATAAGTAAATAAAGTGGAGTATTTCTGTCAGCACCATAAGCAATAGTGTGGAGACACTGAGAGTGCTCTCTTTTATTAGGCCACCTGCTTTTCTGAAGCCTCTAGAAACCTAATTAGCTCAGAGATTTCTAACTCCAGGGACTTTGACATAGCCAAATAAGCAGTGCAGTTCCAAAAGCCCAGTCTCTCCAAAGCCATAAAAGTATTCTCTTTAAAATAGTCATTCAGCACCTTCCAACATTACATGCTAAAGTCAAAGACTTTAGCATAAAATCCTTATAAAAATCAAAGCATAAAATCCTTATAAAAATCAAAGCATAAAATATGTTACTTTCTCAAAATGGGGCAAGACATGCAAATAATACAAAACATGTCATGGAAAATAAGACAGCACAAGGCTCTACAATTCCTGTTGATTATTTCTCAGGTGGTTTGTTTTTTGGGGTTTTGTTTGTTTGTTTGTTTGTTTTTGATAGGCCAGTGACCTCAGGAGCAATCAAGCTTACGTTTCCAGGTTGTCACCCTCCAACACTGTTTGCACAGGTAAGTAGCCAAGTCGAGGATGCTTTGCAAAATACTTCTTTGACCGGAACTTATTCTTCAGCACCTTCGTGAAGTCCCGTACATCTTCCCCAGATGTTGTCTAAAAATTAAAAGAAATTAAAGTGAGCATTACTCAATAACATTTAGGTAGTAGTGCTGTGACTGTCCTGAAAAAGGATACAAGGAAGAACTTCAAAATGTCACTGATGTTAAATTGCCTTTTTAGTGTCCTGAAATATGGTACAATAATAACGGTAACGCATCTACAAATTCTCTTCTATTGGAAAAATCAGTGAGGCTTCAAATTCCCAGCAGTAAATGCATCAGATTAATCAGGTACTTTATAAATTGGAGAAAGACTGAAACAGTTCATGTCTTAAACTAAGTACTTATAACAAGTCTTACAAAACACAAAAATGTAATTTTTCAGAAAAAAAGGCAAATCAGTTTGCCAGAAATAAGGGGATATTCTTTGCCATTCACAGCAATATTGACAGTATGCTCATATACATGAAACTAGTGACTCACCTCACAGAGAGATAAACCTTGTAATGGCTCTGCTGAAAAAGATATAGCTAACAGTAATGGCTTTGTTTAATTGGAAAAAAAAAAAAAAACAAACAACAACAAAAAACAACAACCAAAAAAAAACCCCACAAAAAACTAACACAGGCTTCTGTCTTCAAAAAGCACCACAAAATACTCACTGCCTCCCACTCTATACCTAAACTGGAAAAATTTATGATGAGGTGGGAGTAGTATATGCTAAACCATTCCCTGCTGCAATGGACAAGTTTTTCATCAGCATTTTCTCAAGTTACCAAATATTTTCCTACAGGTTTCTGCCACTATCTGTATAATTCCAGAGTCAAAAAAAACCCCAGAGATGAAGTGACAGCCATTGTACAGGCACTGTTCAAAGGCACAGTCAGAGGCAGGCCTGATAAGGACAATCAGTGCCTGAAGTAACAAACTCATAGACTGATTCAGTCACCTCCTTATTATCACAGCATAAGACTAGTACAAAAATTAGCCGCAAGATTCCACAAGTCTAAATTTACAAGTTACAATCAGCAGCTCCCACATCCTTCCAGTCACTTTTTTGCCGGTCCCCACTGATGCAGCCTCTTCCAAACCAGACAAGTACTTAGTCCCATCCCTCACCCTCACATGCAATTAATTGTGTTCTTTAGAACACAATTAAAATTGATGCAACTGCTTTTAAAGATCAGTTTAACTGGAAATAGTCACAACAGTAATGGCAGCACTGCTGTGGTAATACTATTCTGTTAACTTCTGCTACAAAACCAGGGATATAAGCAAAAAATACAGGCATAAAATACGAGGTGAAAATGGCAATAAAGAAATCTGCAGGAAGAAACAGTAGTATATGGTATGTCTTTAAAGTATATGTGCTTACAGACTGTACTGAGCACTTAAACAGAACAGTCTCCATCACGTGTAGCAGTTACTATTAAACATTTCATCTTGCAACTGCAGTAAAGTGACCATTCATCTCTTGCATTAGCTGAAGATGTGCAATGGCTGGTACAGATTTCCAGCCCAAACCCTGTAACAAACTACACGTTGTATTTCTGTGCTCTCTGATTTGGGAGAAACCTGTTAACAGAACAGAATGATGAAGCAGATGGATATCTATAGGGAAAACAGAGTGAAAGGCACTTCGATTTTCTACACATTTTCCATTACATACTACAAAGAGGCCTAGAGGCAGGTCAGGCAAACTATTCTCTGATTTTATTCTCTATTGTCAAAACATACAAATGCTTCCCTATTCACCTGTGTACTTTAATATATTTATAATATATACAGTTACAAACTCTGTAATACAGATGAGATGAGCAATAAAAATTGTAGATAATCAAACTGATGTAGGTAACAGTTTCTCTCATCAGGGTTTAACAACTAAAAAACACAAATTTGGGATTAAAAGGTATTTGAACCCCTGAATTTTAATACAGGTAAATTCAGGGAAGACAACCACTCCAATCATTGAATCAATCAAACCAGGAATGTGAGGCAGCACAAAGAGCTGCTTGATCTCACCCAACAGTAACTCCAGCAGATGGAACTCTGTCCCAAGGCCAAGGAATGAAAAAGTTTTAGTTCCTACATATTGCAGAAATAAATGTTTACTGAACTGCCGGACTTTTCCTCTGGTGTATTTTTTATTTGGTGTGACAGCCTGACCCAGTTCATTGAAAAGACTAACATGACTGTGTACTGACTGAAGACAACAATACTAACCTGTGAAATCTGAGCAGATTTGGAAGAACTATTTTAATTTACACACAAATAAGATGCAGCTCTTCAACATATTTTGTCTATGTTTTTTGCATATAACCATGCTATACAATCTAGTCCAAAATTATGTCAAAAGAGACGTACTGTAAGATTTTACTTTTGAAAAAGAATAGTCAGGCACTTTTGTGCAGAATCTAAATTAAACCCAAGAGTAAGCTTGTACACTTCCTTACATCATGACATCTTGACTATTTCCACACAAGTTAATAGGACAAACATACCGTAGTTACAGAATGACTTCAAAAGCAAAGAAAAAAAAATCCTGTCCTTCACTGTGGAATATAAGAGTTGCAATGTAGAAACAATTTGGAGAAAGAAATGCAATAACTATTTCCACCTAAAATTCAAAGGGCTCCTTGGTAGGAAAAGCCAGATTAATATAACACAAGTACCACTACTGAGAGAATTTCCATTCCAAAAATGCTAAAAATAAATAATGTAGGTACTTATTTAAGAGTATTCCTGAATTAGATGCTAGGAAAATGTTACTAAATTTTCATACATCTCTGTGTAAAATTCTACATTAAAAATCATCTTTTCAGAGAAAGACTATTTAAAAGTGAAAAAAATAGCTACAATAACTTTGCATTTCTACTCCTTAGAGACAGTAATGTTTTCAGTTCCTTACCCCACCCATCTCTAAATCCTGAATGAAAGAAAAAAGACAAAACTAAAACCATTATCATGAACTTTTGCATTTCTAGCACCAAGAAAACTAAATTGCAAGCTACAATGAATGCTAAATGACATTACAGATTAGGATTCAATGACTACACATAACTATCTGGTATAAACAGCCCTGTTCTGAAATTATGAAACAATTCTCACCTGATGCGAATATTGTGAAACTCATTAAAACAGAGAGTCATCTCCTTGCAAATTCAATTTCAAAAACTGATTCCTTAAGCCATTCTCCAAATTATTTTAAATTGAAGTTGAAGTAAGTGAGCTTCCGAGAAATCCCTTCAAATCCTAGACTGAACTGCTTACCTGAAGACAACTAAGTGGTCTTCCCACCATCTGTGACTAAGCTCCAGTTCTAAATGTCAGATTTATTAACCAGGGAAGCATTTTTCTTGCTAATTATTTCTAGTATTCTTGATATTAATGCAATAATATACATTAACAGTAAGAGAGAGAGAAGCTAGATTTTATTGAGGCAGTTTGATGAGTACATGTATTTGTACTCTCCCTTGCAACACAGGCCACAAAAGTAACATTTTAACATCACCAGCCTTTGAATTTGTTTGAAAAGCCAGAGTAGACGCACTCTCTCTATTCAGACTATCTGTACTGTAACATAATGGATTCTAAGGAACTATTCATTGGCCTTTAGTACCTTCTTTTTATGTAGTTTTTTTCTATTTCATAGACCCAGCTCTACACCATTTTTGGGCATGATTCCATTTAAACATATAAGCTATTCTAACTTACTGCAAAGGATTTTGTAATTCTTGACAATCATATTGCATTGAATGAGTTCAATATGTGGAGAGGTTTAGCAATAAATCTGTACGCCAACCATAGTGCATTATCACAAATAGTAATACAAAATAACACTAGATTCTTTTTCTGAAATCAGTTCTTTACTTCTGACCTAATTCAGGTGAAACTAGCTAAAATCGAATCTATGCAGGTATTGATTATGGGAGCCAAACAGGCATAGAAGAAATCTATTAACATAATGGGTCATTTTTTTTTTTTTACATAAATTGATTTGGCAGAGTGTACTTAAAGCAGGACACAAGAAAAATTCTAACTCCTGTATTCAGCTGCCAAATTAGTGGGGGTCAGTGCTGGACGTCTAATTTTATGCATCACCTAAATTATATGTCATTTCTTTTATTCTGCCCTACTTTAAACTTCCCCAATTTCCTTCCTTTTCCTCCTATACACTTACCCTTCCTTTAGTCACTTTAATCAGGAATGCCACTTTATTCCACTTACTATCCCATAGAAAACTCAGTTTATTCCTTCCATGTTTCATGGATATAAGAGACTTCTACATTAGGTTACCTTATTTTGCACTTAATATTGCTTTAAAACTATATTCTTTTTGCAGCAGGAAATATAAATCTTCATTATGTTATAGGCTGTTTCTAGTGCCAGGAACACTGGGGATTCCAGCCGTTTCCAGAATATAACTTTCTGTATGACAGTCTTTACTGGTAAATGAAATGACTCACAATTACATAATGTGAACGTATTTAACAAGAAGGTGTCTCCCAGGTGTCAAATTTGCTGCTGCAGACAAAACTTGGAAGTCATAAGAAATAAACCGTTCTGTTGTAGGGACAGTACCATATCCTGTGCCAGATGGAATCTGTATTTCACTAATGCAACTGGAAGGGTATCCTGTTCTGTGGACTGGCAGAATTATCTATTTTGACACAGCTTAAACTTTCGTTTCTTGATTTTCCGTATATTATAGGCATTAACACAGAGCATTTCTGTTCTGTGACTATGAATTAAACTAAAGGTGAGGTTTCAGAGAAATTTATAAGGAAAGAAGAAAGTGAATCTAAGAAAAATACACCTCAAACAAGGTAGATTCCTCAGGATACATTGGCTAAGGAGAAAAGTAAATAATCAGTATTAACGTATACTTAATAATGTCTAATAAAGAAAGAAAAAACCATAGACCTCCAGATCCTAAGAGTTAGAATAGTCACCTGAGTATGGGCAAAACCAGGCCTCTATCATACCATGAAAATAATAGAAAACATAACCAGAAAATGACCTAGTTGTGTGAAAAAGTACATTAAAAAGGAATTAAACATCAACCCAAAACAATTTTAAACATTAAAGATTCTAAGAATAAACATTAGTATTCCAGCAAACACAGAAATTTTTCTTATCAGTTACTTTTATAAATAAATCCCACAGCTCCTAATGTAATAAGATCTCTTATTACTGTTATGTTCTTACACAAATAAAAATATAAAATGTTAGCATAGGCTTCATTATACCTTGAAATCTGATATCTAATCACGTCCAGATGCCTGACATGCAGTCTGGCCTAAATCCTGACCTGATGTCTGTTTTATATAGACTCCCCAGCTGCAACTATTAGAAAAATGCAATTATTAAAGACTGACTGATTTTAGTTTTCTTTTTCTTAATACTTGTGACTCACCTACAAATCAGGCAAGCATCTGTGAAAGAACAAATTTAATGGTTTTTGGGCAAAATGAGCACCACATATATATTCTGCTATAGATAGAGATCCTCAGGTTAAGGCTCAATAAAACTTCTGAATTGGGCTTCCAGTCACTTACTGTAGAAAAAAGCTCCACCACCAATCAAATAATTTCAAAAAGAAAAAAAAAATCAAAGCCACAGAAAGTCACACAAATGAAAAGAAGCTTTCTTACAGTGAAAAAAAAAAAAAAATCCTGTTGTGTAAATAAAGTTATAGGCCAGGCAATGCTGTGAATTATGTCAAGAACATTTCTATGCCCACCAGCAGCACAGATAGAACATCTTTTTGTACAGCTTCAGTTGCAATAAGAAAATATTAGACTGTATGTCAAGAAATATATCAGACCTGTAGCTAAAGCAGATGAAGAATCTGTACTGCAGAGAAATATTAGAGATGTTTTTATATTCAACGCATTCATCACTGTATGTATTTTGCACATGCAACTTTTGCCCCATCTAAATATCTGTTTTAATTTGAAAATATTGAACAACTAATAAGCGTCTTAAGAAGGTGAGAAGGGCAAAGAGGAGGTAGAAAGAGAAAATTGGTGACAGAATATAACAATCATTAGAACTGGCTAAAAAACAACTAATCTACTTCAAAAAAATTCTTCAGAATGTAGTCTGGCATGTCAATTTATCAATCAAATTCTAACATTAGGTTATACAGTTAGTGAAAATAAGTTAACGTAACTCATGGTTTCTTCTGATCATAATTAAGTGAAAACTCTACTTAAAAGAATTTTAGATCTGTTATGGGAGACACATTGGATGAAAAAGAGGGGGAAACCACAGGTAACAAGCCCAACTACTACAGCAAAATGCAATCATATAACTCAATGATTTTTTTGCTAATGACAGAACCCACAGAATGTTGTAACGCTATTGAAAATCAGCTCTATTTATCAGCTCTAGTTACCTTCTGGTCTGAATTTGTTTTTCTGGGCATAGAGACCTTTCACTACTGTTGTTTAAATTATATACCAATTATCCTATTAATTTATTTGTGACTGAGTTAGAATATTTTAAGGAAGTAAACAACTACTAGATTAAAAAAGGGAAAGTGGTATTTGTATGAAGGAAGTTACCCACTCCTCCACTTAAGAAAGTCTCTTGGAAACTTCCTTAGAAAAATAGCATTTGAAATTAGGAAAATATTGTGTTGTAAAATTGATTTTTGTTAGCTAATGCCGCCAAACCTTTCACACCATTTTTGGTTGAAACTGTCAATTCTGTTTATTTTTTTTCCATCTACACAACAATTTTTAAATGTACCAGTAAACAGTAATCACTCAGGGGAATAAAACATGACATATTTCCAACCACATTTTCATGAAGAAAACAAAACACTCGACCTGAAAGCAAAGATCACACACCCTTAAAATATTGAAGTGCATTACTTGAATATTAAATATTCTTTACTATGTTTTAGCAATGGTAAAGTGAGTCCCTTTCCTCTGATATGTTCTCACCCTTATAGTGTGTGTGCATGTGCAAGTATACAGGTACTGTAATTATATTGAATATTCCAGCTTTGTTTTTACAGAACAAAACTGAAGTTCAAGTTCTCTCAGAAGTGGATACTTCTACCCATTTCTACAGAACCCAAACACTGCTCACATAAAATCATAAGCAACAGCAAAGTCCCTGATGACTTCCAAGGAGAAAGGCAGGAAGACAGGCCCTACTAAATATAAGAAAAAAAAAAAATCCTGGCAGAATATCTATGCGACAACAGACTATGAAAATAAATTAGACATCAAATAATGCAAAAACAATCCCTTAGGAACAGTCAGTATATTGGCACTCACAGGTATACAGTACTCCACCATTGGGTAATGCAATTTGTGCCCCTTTGCTGTACGTCCAGAAAAGAAACAGCTCTGACAGACGTCGTAGTTGAAATGTTTTAAGCTCCGGTACCTATGGGGAAATTAAACAAAGTGATTAGAGCTTCCCGGATTTAGTTTTAATATATACTTGTTATTAGGCCTCATGAGGCAAATTACTCTCTGAAACAGTGTCACCTCTTCTCAGCAGCAGTAACACAAGGACATGGTGAGTTGGTTTGGATAAGCCCAGAGAGCACCTTGAGGTGTGGGAGTGTGTGGGGCCAGGCAGTGGCACAGCCACCGCTTGTCACAGCTGCCGACCCTGGGACACAGCTGCCACCATAACAGCTGCGCGGGACATAGGAAACCTGCAGCCCCCTCTCAGACCACTGCACACAACCTGCCCAGGCTATACAGGGCTCCTCAGGGAGTATCAAAAAGAAATTCCTGCCATACAGAGAGAGAAGGTCAATCATTTGTTGCATAATTTGATTTGAAGCAGAAAATCTAACAGAAATCAGCTTCGTACATGGAATGCGAAGAGTTTAGAATTTTAAAGTTGAGACTGACTTAAAATTTTTGTTTTTCTTCTTCTCTCTTTAGCATTCAGATGGTATCTCAGGAAAAACAAACAAACAAAAAAACCCACAACCACACCAACCACAGACAGGTTTACTTTTACATGTTTTTACATTTACCAGTTCGATTAAATGTTTTTACATCATTTTGATGCTAAAAAATTCTAAACATATTTCAGAAAATAAACCTCTTGAGTCTTAATTAACTATAAAAATATAAAATTGGTTAAAAATTACATTCTTTTAAAGAGCATGTATATGTATAAACAATGTAACAAACTTATACAGTATCCCTTGTATTAAATGTTGCTACCAGGAGCACAATTTTTCTTTTCTTTTCTTTTCTCTTTTTTGACTAGAGCTGACTAAAGCAACAGTTCAATTCCAGATTCTGCCCACTGTTCTTTATAGTATGGTTGTTCTGACTGGATGTGGTGATATCATTTGTATGAAACTAAAATGAGCTAACTGAACCAAATCGAATAGCTACTGAACAGCTAAAGTTTAAATGAGATTGCTTCCTGAGAGCAGTTTTCAGTACTAATCTACCCTTTTCCCCTGCTGAGTTTTTTATGTTTTATTTTGCAAGACAATATGTGTCTATAAATGTAAAGGTTCACTTTTAAGGATGCTGATGCAACTGTTTATAAACTTTACTCAGAGCCTAGGTATTAAATGGCCACATCCACCTTCTGCTAAGATGTTAGATGCTTTTCTTGTTGCAGATCTCTAACTTCACTGTAGAAATTATTTAGAATGAACCCTTCTTTTGTCTTCCTTTCCACCTCTATGCCCTCCTTTTGTCTTCCTTTCTACCTCTATGTCCTCCTTTTCAACACAAAATATTTCAGTACAGATAAGATTCATCAGCCCCAACTTAGGCATCTAAAAGATATCTCAGCAGGAGCTTTGTCGCTCTATGTTCCCTTAAGCATTAATTCAGAAAAACAAGAACATTTGTGGAATTTTATCTTCTCTTAGGGCAGGCAAAAAAAAATTTGAGCAGATTGATTACTTTTGGAAGTACATACCTATATGAAAATAATGGGGTCACTAGCTCAATCTTATAAGACTGACAAAAGCCAGGATGCCTAAAGCTAGGTAAGACAAATCAGACATCAGGATTCCTATTATTATCCTTTAAAACAACAGAAAGAAGGAGAAATAGAAGGCATGGGGAACAAAAATTACTCTTCTGCCTGAAGAAAGGTCTTAGAATCACTTATAAGATTGCCTTAGATTGTTCTTAAATAAAACACTTGACTTCATGACCACAGCAGAGAGCAGAGGAAAAGCCAGTTATGTCTAGCTCTAATTTTTTTGTTTTTTAATCATTTTATACACTGGAGCAATCAATTCACAAATGCATGATAGTTGTAACACTATCTCATGCCCCATGATGATAATACATAGTAAAATCATACAGTTTAGGACGATAACACATAGAATATCCTTGGCATCATTTTTTCATTTAGAATTCACGGCTTCCTTTGGGCAGATGAAAGTTAGAATATGTTTGATGCTTTAGACAGACACTGTGCAAGTCTCACCACAGTAGCGTATCAACATTTGTGCTAAGCAAGGAGGGATTGCTTTTGAAAGGTGTTTAATATGGCCTGGCATGAGTTAGTTTCCCAAGACTTGTGCAGGAGAGCAGACTGCCTGACCACATTTTTTTCTTACACATCAGCTCCTTTTGGTCTTGTGTCTACAGAACACATGGGGTGTGTTTATATGTCATTTGCTACCTATCGGATCCACCAATGCCAAAAAAACTGATGATAGCCCATCCTGTCAGTCACAGGACCACTGGGTGACTAACAGTGTTACTGCAGGAGCCAGAAGTGCCCCGGCTCAGGCCACACTGTAGCCTCATCATGGGTGGCAGATCCCATCTTAATCCAGGAAAATGGTAGGAAAAAAACTAAAAAGAATTGTACTTGTTAGAAGCCTTAAAACTGTGGATAATGTCAGAGAAACCTAGCATCCAACTCCCCTTCTCTTACCTAAAGCCAACAATTGGACACTCTTTACAGATGTTGCACTTGGCCTGATGTTTTGCTGTTTCTGCAGCTGCCACGCGGTGTAGAACTGGTAGCCATACCATAGACTGTGGCTCTAATCGCATCCAATCTATAAATTGCTTTACAGTTATTTCTGGCTTATTGTGGTTCTGTGGAAAGAAAAAAAAATATATATATTCAAATTAAAAAACAAAACCAACGAAGCAAAAAGAACCACCACACACATACAAGCAGATTTTCCTCAGAATTCAATTAAAAGAAAAACCCGTATCAATCCTTTCCATGCCAGGTTAAAGTAAAACTGGCTACAGTACACAAGAAAAAACCTTGATTAAAATGCAAATAAAGAAAACAGTCAGTAAGAACACAGAGGACTAAACACCTGTGATAGAGGAGGCAGATGGTAACAATGATGGAGTCCATAGTAAAGTCATATTTGAACTGAAAGGACTGGAGAAAGAACTAAGGGAACATGAAAGGGAAGCATTCTGGAGTTCAGACACACTAAAGATTTTGTCTGTATGACACTGAGATGTTGTCTTCTGAATTAAGATTGATGCAGCAAGACAGCTAAAAGTCAGTAGAGCTTACATATGTGTCTAATTGCCATGAGACTCATGGAATTTTTTTTTAATGTGTTCTGAGCCTATGATATCCTTTCAAGTTAGCACATTAAACAGACACACAAATAAATAAACAGGTAAATAAAAAAATAATTAGAGAGAAAGAAATCTGCCACTTATAGGCAATCACTGCAAGAATACAGCAGAGCTAAAGCATTAGTATGATTGTTCTAAGAAGCAAACATGCTTCCACATTCTCCTTAAGTTGCAATCAACAGAGAAGCCTAGCTGTAAAAGTACCATATTTATCAACTTTCATGGGAATAAGAACAGTGGTCATCTTTCTGAGCTCCCTGGAAATAACAGAACACAACTTATAATGAAAGTTATTCTTAAATGGTAACACATGACAAAATGCAACACTAGGCTTCTTAACCTATTAACTGTCCAAGTTGACTTTTTACCAGTAAGAGGGAACAGCATGGAGGAAAAAAAAAAAAAAAAAAAAAAAGAAAGAAAGAAAAGAAGTGCTTTCCCGATAAGCAAAATACTTAAAATACTTGTTTTCATTAGTCTGAAATAGCCCTGTCATGCAGTTGCACACTTTCTCTATGCTCTCTCAGTGATAAGGGACTGAACTTGAGCTATTCATGTGAGACAAGGAATGCCACCTCATCATCAGTATAATCATAATGTCACATGGAGTATTTAAGCCCTGTGTCACTAGTACCCCTCATCCATAATTGAACAGCATGAGAGACAGGGCAGATCCTTGAGGGATACAAAGATCATTCCTCTGTGACTGAAAAAGTCTGCCACTAACAAATGAATAGTTTATTTTAGTATGACTTGAACCACTCAAGACCAGTGATAGACAGGTCAAGCACCATCCCTTATAGTCTGAAGCAGCAATGTTAAAACCTCAGGGGAAGTTTTACATGGGTAATTGGTCAAACCAGTTTCCACAAGTATCTACCAAACTATTCATGATCTGAACAAACATTTTTCCAATTCCAGCCATCTCAGAGTCCAGAAATGAACCCAATAGTTCTGAAAAAAAGCCAGCACAACTGAATTTTTCAAAGCACTAGATGAAAATGTAGAAATATCTATGAAAGAATGGCAAAAGAAAAATGCTCATAAATCCACTACAATATTTAATTCAAAAAAAATCAGAAATATTAAAGTCAGTAGTTTTTTATATGCCATAATGAATTTTTAGTTCATATATAATTTCTGACAATGCTCAACACAGCCACTTTGACAGAAATAATACACTCAAGAAGTATAGTTATCACTAGCAAGCAGTCAGATCCTCAGGCATCCCTGATAAAGTCTGAGTTAAGTTGTGTTCTATGACATCTTCTTTTTAATTCTCATCTTCTTTAAACAGACAGATGCTCCTTGCAGCTTCATTAACCCCCTGCACGTAGTGTGGAGCTGAACAGCATGCTGTAAGACAGCTCTATTCCATGTTCTGATCTGCTGCATGATGTATAAATGACTATGCTTGAAGTTTCATGCAAAAGCAAACTCTTTTGTCAGTAAAATAAAGCTAAATAATTTCCTGATACACAAGGTCAAAAATTACCATCAACATCATTATCTTGTTTGGTTGAGATCTCAACTTGTTCTAGCAGGGAAAAGCATGTCATTCTCACAGTATCAGGTTGCTTTGAATGATGCAAAGCAGGATAATTGGCTGCTACAAAATTTTTTAACAGCTTTTAGAGCAGCCAATATGGTAAAACCCACAAAGATTTATCTATTCTTTTTGCTAAAATGTAATTTGCTTCATCCTCTCCTAAACCATAAACCATCTTTACAGCTGCATTTTCACAATAACTTCCCACATTTAGTTGCAGGAGCATATTCACTTCTGTTCAAAAACTCAATGGATGTTTTAAAATTCCTCTCATTTTTACACCATGTAAAATTGAATGTTAAGACTTCAAAGAGAAGTTTTGGCTTTTTTTCACATGAAAGTCCTTGTTATCCTACCTGTTGGAAGCAGCTGCGCACGCTGGGTTCAATGTTGCTGCCCCCGAAGGCTGCCACTTCCCCAAGCTGCCGCGGGATCTGGATGGCGTCGTGCAGCAGCAGGCCCAGCTGCCTCTGGTCGCACATTTCTGTGGGGCCTGCCACTTCCTTGAAGAGATCTGAAACACCAACAAGAGGCACCAGCCCATTTCACTTCCATGTACACCCTCTGTGATTCAGTAACCTCGTAGCTCAAGCTTTATAATTTCTGTAATCCAGATGTGGCTACAGATGGCGACTATCCCATTTACAATAGTTCACCCTCATCTCATCTTGATTACTTTCAGTATGTTTTCTTGATCCATAACCATACAAATGTGAAAAGTAAGGCCAAATGAATGAAACTATAGAGTTTCTTATGTCATCGCTTAAAAAAACTGTACATTGCAGCTCCTGTTTTACCTAGAAGTAGTGGTATGACAAAACAAAAGACATCACAAAATCAAATAGTTTTTTGTTTTAACTCATCATTAACACATTGCCCCCCTAACATTTACTAAGTTTTCTACATTATCACTGGGACAAAAGAAATAATTTTTCAGAAATCCAAATCTTATGCCAGAATCTATGCCATCCTTTGGTTGTCTGGGCACAGAAGCACGTTTGCTCTGAGACTAGAAATTACCACAAGTCACATCCAGCCATGTGAAATAGCTTAAAGCAAGAGCAGCAGCCAGCAAGATGACTCGTGCTTAATGTTAATCACATTTGCTTCCAGGATAACCATGTCTGCTTCCACATACTCTCCCTTTACTGATTCTCCTTTTCTAAGGTAGGTGTCGTGCCCCGCAGTATAAGCAGACACTCTGGGCTGACTGTGACAACAGAAAAAAATCAGGCTGAAAGAATCAAGAAAATTGTTCCAGATATAGACATTTACTGGGAAGAAAGATATTGCTTGTACCTACTTAAGAGTCACAGTAAAGAATTGATTTAATAGACCTGTCTGCAGTACAGAAAATATTTCTTAAGTTTTTTCTCAACACATTTCTTGAGATAGTTTTCCAGTTTCTAAGAGTCAGTTTAAAAAACCCTATAGGATTAAAGAGAGAGAAAAAAAAAGCCTGTTTTATTCTTTCTATTTGCATGAGTCTACAGTGGAAACAGGCACTAGGAGAAAAATTCATTAACTGTTGTAGCTGGGAAGAAGATTAAGTAATTTCCCAAGCCCTAAACCTTCAAAGTTGATTGGGGAGCTAGTAAAAAAACCGATGTGGCAGGAGAAATAATAGTGGCAGTGATCAGCCAGGGCTGATACAAGTAGGAAATCAGCAATTGCCTTTCAACAGCTCAAACCCCTCCAAAATCATTTCACTTAAAAAACCCAGATGTTAATAAACCTTAACACTGGCAGCTGTACCATAACTAATGAGTGTTGAAGTGCAAAGGAATTCATGGATAGTATCCTCTTTTGCCTGGACCTTCAATGTTACATACAGGAGGAGAAGCTCCTCAACTAAAGGCATGGAAAGCCAAAATGTTCTTGCTATCTGGCCTACAACCCACAAGATGGTAAAGGAGGCATAGTGAGAACAGCTCTGCAGTGGCAGATGTATGGGAGGAAATTTCCTTTTAGGTCTGACAGAGTGCACCCAGACAACACACTTGCCAGTGCGAAAAAGGACATTGCATGTCACCCACTAGCAATGCCAGAAGCCACAAACTCTTAAAATGGAGTTTGTTAACATGTGTGTACACATTATATAAACTTATACAGAAGATACATTCATATAAAGACTAAACTGTGTAGGGGACTCCACCAAAAGGACAAGCAGAATGACTGGAGAAGCAAAATATTACCAGATCTGAGCCACAGAAAAAAACAGAAACTAGAAGAAAAAAAAAGCAAAAGAAAAAAAACCAAAAACAAATCAAAACAAAACAAAACAAAAAACCTAACCAAACAAACAAAACTACACACCACTACAGTTATTTTAAATTCAGTTCGGCCTCACACCAGTATTTTGAGGATGAGAGACAGCGGGATTCAAACTGTAACTTAGCTGGACAACCTGTCTGGTGCAGGCAGGCATACTTGAAAATGTTGAAAAGTTAGTTAAATTCCTACCCAATAGTGGTAAGATAGAAGTGTGATGTCCACGGCACACATTTTATGTCTTTTGCTGAAATTGCCAAGACATCAAATTGAAAACCTAGCACTATCAAACATGAACCATCCAAGCACCTCCCAGGAATCTAGTGATAAAGACTGAAATATAATTAAAAATATGCAAAATGGAAAATGTGTCATAATCTTTTCATTTACATTGTTGCAAACACCATGTACATTATTTTTTCTTCCCTTTTTTTAAAGTATCACAGTGCTAGTTCCAAATGATTTGAAAATTAACATAAACATAACATTAAAAAATCATATTCCCAGTTGTACATCACTTAAAAATTGAGCTGCTTCACAGTTGAGATTTTTGAAGTAGCCCTTCATTTTCATCTCAAACCCCAGAGTTTTTATGCATTAAATGATATGACTCAAAACCTACAAATCTACACACTAAATTGAAGTCCATGCCTGTTTTCTGCTTCTGCTGCAAGTCTAGGCTTTCTGTGTTAAAAATGAGCCCAGGTAAGAGCAAAATACACACAAATGTGCTTCCACTTACTACACAGTGCTATGACTTTTCTCAACCTCTCAAACTCAAGAAAAGAGAGGGAAGATAAAATTCCTGTTGTCCCTCAGGAAATCCATACTTCTGAGACATCTTTTGTCTCCTGATTACATGACCAGGCATAAAACCTGCTGTGAATAATCACACATGCAAATTAAAATTTTTACTGTTGCAAACACTGGCTGATATGATTGAAATTTACCTTTCATGAACATTTGGGACACTAAAATTGAGTGGTTAGAAATGTTCCATTTTTCCACAGTATTCAGAAGTCCTGTAATGTATGAACAACCACTGGTAAAAAAGGAGTAGTGTTGTGCTAAGTGTTTAGGAACTAAGCTACTATTATCTTGTCATGTGCATCCTTTTTCTTTTCCTTTTCTATTTTTTCAGGCTACTTCTATTCCCACAAATTCAGCTGTGCATCAGGGTTTAAGCTCAAGCACTGGAATACTACTTTCTGTATCATTAAGGTGCTAAAAATGTATCCACCATGTTTTTGAATAAAGTTGACTGACTCTCACTTTCAGAATAGCCAGGAATAATGCAAGAGTTATGTAGCATCAGGGATCATTTCCAATATGCAGCTCACCTGTGGCCCCCCTATTCTGGGGAGAAAGGAGAACATAACAGTGATACAGCCAGACCAGGTCATTGGCCTTACCAAATAAACAGGCCCTGGAATATTTGCCCTACAAGCACAGGTGTAACCAGCTCACAGCAACTCAATTACATTTGCAGGTCCATTTTTATTCACAGGAGGATCCAGGTATGTACTTGAAGTTAAGCATGTCTTTAAACGTTTTCAAGAATAGACATTCTTAATTCAAGTTTCAATGTTTCTTCTACAGTAACTGGGACTTCTTTTAATTAAAGATTCATTCTCACATTAACCTTGAAGTCTAGTATCTTAAAAAGAAGCTTGCTTAAATTAAAACAAAAATAACCACCACAGAAATTTCTCTGGCAAAATGTATTTTAAAAATGTGTCAAGTGAAAAGATCCTTCCTACACTGAAAATGAACATACAGTTAAGAAAAGAAAAAAAGGCAAAAGAAAAAGAAGAAGAGAAAAGGCTTCACATTAAAGAAAGAAAAAAGCACAAAAGCTTGATCTCAGCAAAAAGGTAAAAGAGAAAGATGAAGGCAAATTGTACTGGTAAATTGAAATTATCATCCCCTGTCAGTTTACCATATTATTCCTTGAACCAAATGTCTCAGAAGCCAGAAATTACGTTTCTTCAAGGTAATCCCTGAAAGGGTCTCTGGGAAGGCTGAGGTATAACAGAAAACAGCTGAGAAGCTAATAAATTATTTCAATTTCAGATATATTTCAGGTTGAAGTTATGATCACTTGGTATAGAGGTGTCTTGAGACTTTTCCTGTACTAATTTTTTAGGACTTTTCACAGCAATTTTCAGGAAAAAGCCCATCCTATTAACACAGATTGCGCAAATCTGCACCCACCATCAGCTGCCAGTTTTACTTTACTACTACACACAAAACAACAACATAAAAATTAATCGACCCAGTCATCTTGTCATTGTGCTTCAGTGCCTGTATTTAGTAACTGTAACTATACTAATGCATTACTGATAGCAATTTAATGTTAGTTTATTCCCAGGTGTTGGATTTTTTTAAAACCATCTTTTGGTAGGGTTATCATTCTGCTATAGGCAGCCTAACTAGCTCCTATACTTTATGAAAGTTTTTTTATTTCACACCAGATGGCATATTTCCTTCTGAATAGTCATTACTGAACAAAGGTATGTGCGCCAAGCTCTTTTAGTTATGGACTAATTCACAGAAATGTCAAATGACATATGGAAAAATGAACAACAACAACAAAAAAACAACCAACCAAGCAAAAAAACCAAAAAACCCAAACAAACAAGAAACTAAACCAAACCAAAACCAACAACAACAACAAAAACCAAACAAACAAACAAACAAAACCCCCACAAATAAACAGCAACAAAACACCCAAAACCACTATACAAAAGAAAACCAACAAAGTCCTAGTTCAGGGTCATATTCAGACACCAAAATGTGCCCCAATGCATAAGATACTTGTACTTTTGTTCAGTGTTAATAACCAAGATTACAAGACTACCTACAAAGGAAAGCAGAAATTGTTGTAGAGCTCAAATAGTACATGACAAATACAGTCTCTATACATTTTACTTGTCTACAAAATGTATCAATAAATCATGGCAAAGAATAGCAATTTTAAGATGAGATACATAATATATAAATGTCGATCAACTATAAAGCTCTTATATTGTGCTTAATATCTTGTCCTGTATCTGGCGGGGAGTCAGTGGAGGGAGAGGTTGCCACAAAGTTACTCAAGTCTCTTCTGCTCCTGCAATTATTTTTGTGAAATATTTTTATACTCCTGAGTATTTCTTAAGGTTGTGGGATTGCTTAAATCAACATAATTTAAACTTTTATTGCACAGTTATGGCAGGAAGCACATAGACTGGAAAACTATTTTCAGAGTTCAGATTATCTTTCTCTTAGACCACAAAATACAATTGCTGGATTTTGATGTATTTTGTTGCTTCATCAAACACATCAATCTGTTCCAATCAACACTGACTTGCTTGATTTTTTCCTAAATAAAACATACGAACACACAAAAGAGAACAGAATCCGTGAAACAGAATACTTCTCTGTCTTCCACATCACTACATTCTCCTTTGCTTTTGGGAAGTGCAATACTGTGCATTGTGATGAAGCATAACCGATATAAATACTTTCCAGTCAGGATATAAAGCCTAATTTCTACATTGTCACTGATGATGAAGAAAACAATAGTTCAATTTTTACTTAGTCAAAGGAAAACTATCTTGCATGAGAAACATTTCACTAAAAAAAATGCTACAATGTGTGTTGTTATTGTAAATGACTTAATTATATATAGTAAGTATTTTATAGAATACATTCTTCCTTACATCTGTACTTCTCTTCCAGAAGGCCCTTAGAAAGAGACATCAAGCCAATTTTCAGGGACTGCACTCGAATTTTTCCAGTTCGGCCACTGAAATTATAAAGATAAGACAATTTAATACAATATAATTTTATTTCATTTCAGTTCAAGACTATTAAAAATGCAAATGCATTGGTGAGTTCTACTTCAAATACACTTCAAATCTCAAAACAAATTAATACTACAAATCACATTAAGAATGCTTCCGTCATAAAAGCTCAGCTCACCTTCTAAGTGGTTTACATGTTAAAACAGTTCATATTACTCCAAAAGGGCAGACATTCAGCTCCGTAAAGCTCTCAACATTTTTTAATAATGTGATATACACAGAAAAAAACACACAAGCACACAGCAGGAAAGCCTCTTACTCAGTGTGAAACACAAGGACTGCAAAATAAAGTCAAATTTTCATATCACAGTAATTCATTCTTTTTTAATGGCATTTTTTCCTTTTATGTTAAAATGCTCTGATATACATGTGTACCAGGACACAGTCAACCACATGTAGTAATTTAAGCGATGTGGAGCTGTCATTCTTTTTAAGCAACACGACTTCAGGCTCACCTTGTCCAATGTGAAAAAAATGCCAAAACCAAAAAAACAATCCACATCAAACCTTAAACACCTTGAGAACAGATAAGAGGATGCCAAAGCAAATGATTTTAAACATTCAAGACAAACATCATTTGAAAAAAAAAATAAAGTTCTGAAGTTCAAAATTTCAGTGCAGAAATGGAGAAACATATTCTTAAAAGATCTGATGATTTCCTCTTTCAAAGACCAAAAAGTCAATGCAATTTATGTATAGATGAGACATGGGGAAAAAAAAAAATCATGAGACAGTAGTGAAACCATATATACCGTACACAACCCCCTTCATTTGAGGTTAGTTGGGTCCTTCACTAGCAAGTAAGATAATACTAAAATTAATATCACCTCAAACATTACTTTGGTTCCTTTTGTCACGCAGGAGTGATATATCCTTTAATTACTTCTGGAGCGCTTATTAGATATCTCTTTCTGTCCTATTCATTCAACATATTGTCTGCTGTCTGATTTACTTCACAACGGTTGTGCTGAGTACAAAATTATTAAGTTACTCCTGGGCTCTCAGTAACTTAGCTAAGCGCCTTACAAATATTAATGCATTTGTCTTCACAATCATCACCTAATCTAGTGAAACTAGACAGTATTATCTTCTCTATTCCACAAGCTGGAACAGCGGTAGAGAGAAATTATTGCCAAATTAATCAAAAACACCTACTACTTTTACTGCCTAGTTTGAAAATCAGGACCCAATTTTCCAGAATGTTATGAAAGTGCCACCTATTTCGTTTCATACATTCAAGCTTAGCTTCAAATTACCTCTTTCAATAACAGACATGATATAATTCTGGTATATCTTAGTGTGTAAATGGCTCATTTTACAACCTTGATAAAGTTCTTGCCCCATTCTTTCCCATGTACGGTCACCTATGTTTTAACTTTGTATTCAATGGAAAAACAAAGCTGAACATTCATTTGGGTTTGTTTTAACTCAGGACTGACTACTGCATTTGTTTATTAATAGCAGAAACTCAGAAAAATTTTGCAGCTAATAGGTCAGGGCACATATGCAGAGGCTTCAAACTTCTCAAAATTTCAGCAGATTTGCTAAGTGTACAAAACTATTGTTACCAACAATGGCATGCAAGTATTCTGTAGCATCGTGATGGCATAGCCAGATATAATATATAAGCATTTTACCTAAGTATGTGAACATCAAAGGGGTAAACAGTAATGAGTGCTGCTGCACACAGGATGTAGCCAGATAACAATAAGTTGCCAGATAAAGGACAAGATTAAGTACAAGAGATTGCAAAGAGGAATACACAATAAGGATGACTGGTAAATCAACAGAAAACAAGATAATCAATATCCAGGCCAGAGGAACCCTATGTCCTCCAAGGGTGGGGGACAACAGCATAAAAACATCAGGCACTAGGCAAGGAAAACTGGAAAAGTAAGAAGATGAACCTCCTTCAGTTCTGATTTCTGTCAAAGAGCTCTCAAGCCTAGCCAGTGCTGACACTACAATTAACGACTACCAAGGATGGCAGGTATCAGTGATCTACATAATGCAGCAATAGTAGGCAGCCTGGGAGATCTCTGGATGTTCTTGTAGGTGCTTTCCCTGGATCAACCACAGAAGAATCAGAGTAGCTCATTTTCCTGCCCCAAAGAGGACCATGTCCTTCCTACAGCACTTCTTGCTACTCTCACAGCCTGCCAAGCTGCTCCCACAGGGCCTTCTGTGAGTCGGGACGGATACTGTCAACACAGGGAATGCAACCAGAGGGCATGCAGAAAATTTCCATCAGCTACTGTCAAAACCAGGGCATAAAGTTAAGGCTGACTGAGCAGGTCTCTCATTCTTCTCATTCTTCAGAAGTTCAGATTTTGCTGAATTTAACATGCTGGAAAGGCCTGGGATATTAACTCAATCTGGTGTTAGAATATGCTAGGTGTGTAAGTGCAACAATAAATAACAAAGCTGTAATTCTTCAGGGCAAACTAGGGCTAGAGAGAATGATCGTGAATGACACCTTTGAGCATATAGAAAATGTTAGCATATGTGCCGCACCATAGATACCCTTACTAGACAAATGTACTAAAGAAATTTGCAAGTATGCATTATCAAAAATATCCTAACATGAGAAATATCAAGAAAATTTGAAAAATTAAATACAAGAAGTCAGATAAACATTGCAAGACCTTAAAAACAGTACATGTAAAAGTTTCTTTACGGGCATTAAGTAATTTTGATCAAAATAATGAGTCATCACCCATAATTAATACGTGTATTTTGTATTTAAAAAAAAAAAAAACAAACCCAGCAACAACAAAAACCCAAAACAAACAAACAAAAACCACAAAAACCCCAACCAAAACACAAAAAACTCTGGACTAACCTAAACAAGGAACTTTAACTTTGGAAAATGTTTCCAGGGCAGATGTTGCTGCCTAGAATAACCTTTAAGTCCTTGAAGTAGTAAAAGTCATTGAGTAAATTTAATGTTTCTCTCCTCTACTCAGCTTGAAGGATAAATCATTCCTGATATGTCAGAAAATACCAGAACACAGCAGACTTGCCTACTATTTCTAAAAATAAATTGCTTCTTTTTAAGGGCCAAAGATATCTCTAGGTAAGTATGAAGAACTACCCATTTTGCCATCAATCTGTGAATCAGTAATTAAATCTCAGGTTAATAGGATGCAACTAACAGATGCTTTTTGTAGGTAGTTTAATGATTTGAAACATAGTATGTGTATACCAGCAGTGCAATAAACAATGGAAATGGCAAGACAGAAATTAGTTCTTTGCTAAAGGCCAAGGAAAAAATAAAGGCAGCTCAAAATTGGTGCCTGTTCTTTCAGCTTTTTTTTTCTTCCTGGGATGGTTTTGAAAGAGGAGCAAGGAAATGTACTGTAAAAGGTAATTTTACATCAGAAGACCTTCATCCTCCAGATTTCAAAGTTTGACTGAAGATTAAAGTCTTTCATCAGCTTGAAGAATTATCTACACTAAAGCTTTCAATACAATAAAGGGGAAATGGGAGCAACAGGAAAGGTTATTGAAAGGTTTGTTGCTTATTACATGCATTTTAAATATGAACAGATTAAACAACTGACTTCTAACTGAAGTTAGGAGCCAAAGGTAAGATGAAGAATAATGGATTTGTGATCAATCTGAAAAAACCTCTGAGAGTAACTACAGAAAACTCTGACAATATTAAGCCTCTTACTCCAAATAAGCAGCAACATTTAAGTCAAGCACTTGATCCACTGCGCTATTTGCAAGCGATATGTTTATTCACCCACAAGGCAGAGCTCTGAAAAATAAAAATATTGCAGGAAGAAGTTCCAGTCATTGTTTAATGGGCTCTCTGATTTTCCAGCAGTAATGATAAGGAGCCCTATTAACAAAAATGTCAAAATATTAAACAGCAGTATTTGAATGCCAAAGCATAACAAGTAGTCAGCACATAAATGATACATAGTCCTATGTACTCTGTTCCCTCCTTCCCTCTCCCCTACCACAATATCTAAAATTAAAATAAAATAATAAAATAAAATACCCACAAAGTATAGGACTACTGCCATGTAGTCTTCTGGGAGGAAAAAAAAGCAAAAAACTATGAACTATTAGAATGTCACTGATGAAGTGAGTGAACATAGTAAAGATAATGCATACACCAAGAAGTAACAGCTCCTTTGCAAAGCCAAGTATAAGAATGTCTATCATTACTGAAAAAAAAAAAAAATACATTTGCTCTTTCCATCTTCAAATGGGGAGAAAAGACAGAAATTTGCTAACTAATCTCACAAGTAACCTCATACAGCTTAGAAATTCTAACTTGAAATTCTGTGTATAACTCTTAACTAAGGCATTTATTGAATTAGACACATTGAAGTGACTATCCCATGTATTGTACTACTGTGCCTTTAGTCAGCTCCAGAAGAGTCCTGAAATGCCTTTGCTCAGGCAATGTAAGGAGATATCTTATATAGAATGGAGGAGCTGATGGAAACCAAGTTTTTTCCCAGATTTTACTGCAGGATGGAGATGAGAATAGTAAACACCACTGAAAAATGAGCAACAAAGTCATGACTCAAAGGCACAACTAAGTAAAAACATACTGATTGTAGGTCACGCAGGGTGACATAGTGCAGAGTAGGACAGAGAAATCAGACATTCAGTAGAATAAAGAAGTGTAAGGACTCAGAAATGACTGGCCAAAACACCAAGGGGCTACTGGAGTGGACATTCTCATGACATCTGAGACTCAGTGCTCTCTCTAGAAACAGTGGTCACACATTTAAATAAACCCACAAGTTCTTACTGTAAGCATCCTGAAACATTCTTGAGGCAAAATCACTATCCACTGGGAAAACACACCTTTGCTGCCAGGACCAGGGCACGTGGATCGCAAAGCACCAGCACCCAGAGATGGTAGGAGGCAGGAGCTGCACACATGGAAGGGAGCTGAGACCAGGACTCCACTGAGCCTCCAGAATGAGAGAGGCTTTAGTGCTGAGATCAGAACAACCAATAGAGACAGGGAGCCCAGCCACAATTATGGCACACAAATAACTAAGTGTAGAGTAAATAACAAAACTGTCCCCACCTGGGGCAGAAATCAGATTTGGTACAAATAGCAAACAACCTGCGCAATTTTGAACATTTACAGTAGGGACACAGCTAAAGCAGCATATTCAGTTCTCTACTCACACATACACTTCCTGAAATCCTTACAATGTTTCTTTGTTGAGCAGTGTAATATTAGTTCAGTGTATCTGAGCAGGACAGCATAAGAAACACGCCATTGCAAGAAACTGCACTTTTATTACCGAGCCAAAATTATCAAAATATATGACTTCTTATTAAAGAATTTCTAAAGGCTTTATCACTTTTCTACTACCATGAACATTTCCTCAAGGAAGTAACTCAGGAAAAAATATACAGCAGTCCTACAAGTCTAGCATTTTTGATAAGTCACATGTGCAATTCTTACCAATTCTGTCTTCACGGTTTATATTTTGTTACTACTATATTAAATTCTTAGGGAATACACTGTGATTATTTATTTATTTATTTATTTTACTTACCTATCATATACATTGAGCAGCCAGTTAAGACACATGTCCACACAGAGAGGAACATTCACCATATCTTTGTGTTTCTCTTCAAGTCCACTGTAGATGGTAGTGAGACAGCTGATCACATCCTGGACACCAATCAGCTGGTCATTTTGACTCAACTTGTGCTGTTTGAAAACTTCACTTGTTGTGTTCAGGTCCAACAGGTCCACTAACAATAGGTGATTTTTTAAAAAAAAAAAAAAAAAAAAAAAAAGGCTTGAATACAGATGTTCAAGCTTAGCATTCATAATTCTTGTTTTAGCAAAAACTGCAGACAATTAGCCAAGAAGTGGCTTTTATTCAGTAACATTATAGTGAAAAACTGTTCTCTGTTAGAAGTCAAAAGCATTTTGGTATTATGTACTTAACAAATACAAATCAACAAGAACACCATAAAGGCACTTGCACCACTTAGAAGTACATTTAAAAAGCCACTGAAGTAGTCAGTGTAATTAGAGGACCTTAACTTCAGATGTACACACACAAGGAGTCCACTGGGCTTCAGGGTTTTCCCCATTTACCATAGAGCAGAATCCCATTAAATCACTATCACTTTTGATTAAATGCAAAGCAAAGCAAATTCTTAGATAAGAATGTTCCCTAAAATGCAGCAGGAATATACTGAGGCCTGATTAACTGAACAGTAGTTGCTAAATTAAGGCTTAAAAAAAGCAGGGAGGGACACAGGGAAATTATTTATTGTAGTTTTCCAGGACTCAAAATGCTCCACTTTCATGAAAAATATTTTGATCCCTTTTATTACAGCATGCTTTCTATAGGCAGCTGGTTATGTGAGAGATATCCTAGAGGTGACAATGGTTCTGCCTGCAATGTGATTGTGAAAATCTGGGTTTTGCATGGTGAAAATAAAGAGCTGTCAATGAGCTCTTCTAATTCCAAAATGAAATGGAAAAGAGGAAACCTACTTTGGTGTAAAAGAAGGAATAATAGTGTAAGCTAAAGGGTGGTACAGTCCTCAGTGACATTTTGACAGAAGAGATGACTTCAGCAAAAAAGAATAGTTGCAATATATCAATACGTTTGCTATACTGTATACAACATGAAGTATATTTTGAGCTCATACAGAGCTGTTTGAGAGCCAGCAACATGTTTACACTATAAATGTCATCTCTCAAAGGAACTTACACACCACAATCTCAGATGTATCGTTAATTCCTCTGCACTGACAGTATTAAATAAGGACCCCAGAAGGGCAGTTTCTGCAAATCAGGTTGGTCTAGCTTGGGTTGGAAAAGAAGTACAGCAGGAAAAAGCAGAAGCAAGACAACACTAACCACTACAAGCAGTTCTGTCAAGAACTCAATGAGCATCTATCAAAAGATAAGGTTATAGGCCAAAAGAAGGTCACATTTCCAATCCCATTGCCTCAATCTACCCTTTCTAAGACGACTGTAAAATAAGAAACAGCGCCTCCCAGACTCTACCTTTTCTCTCCCTTACCGACATCTGTACATTCTGTTCTAACTTTACAGCACCAGACTTGCAGAGGATTTATGCTTGTTTATTTTTTTGCTTTCTTTTTCTCTTTTTTTTTTTTTTTTCTAAAAGCCCATCTCTTTTGGGCCTGCAAACAAATGCCAGCCATGTATTTACCAAACAGGCAGACTGCTAACTGCAGAAAAACTCCTTGCCACTATTTTGACCTGAGGTATTTGACAGCACACTGTAGCACAGTCTTCTACAGTAGCTGGAAAATACTTAATACACTGGAAAAGGTTCACAGACATATTTAAAACCAAAACACACCACAATGCAACACAGACTATTTTTTGTGTGGCGGAGGGAGTAGGGTAAAGCCAGGTGCAAAATTAACATGCTACCCAATCACTCAGGACAGGTGACCACTTTCCATGCTTTTCTTTCATCACCTGTGGGGAGGGGGGAAACTTCAAAGTGATTGTAACCAGTTGGCAGTGATATTTTTCAACCTGTTTTTGTAATGTATTAACAAAATACATTGGTTAAAAGCAGGTAAGGACGTTCCTGAAATAGCATGACAGTGCTGAAAACCCACCCTTTTTAAAGCCAGTGAAAATGTGGAATGCTTTGAAATGCCAGAAATCCCACCTGGCTTAGCATAACCATCCTGGCACTGAAAATGGTAAATCCACAGACATTGGAGTAAACCTGCTAAAATTAAGTTCTCACATTCACATTTCTGTCAAAGGATTCTAGACAGAATTGGTAGAGGTACTTTCAGTATTTTCATAGTAAAACAAAACTCTGCTGCTAATTACACAAAGCTTTCAGTTTTGGTTGACACCATTCATGGAGAACACCCAGAGGAAATTACTTCCATCCCTGCTTACTTCAGCACTCACCTGGTGGAATGAACTTTGGGTACAGGCAGTTCTCCTGCCATGGCTGTATCTACCCACTAGCACAGCTCCTGGATTGGGTTGATGATGTAAAAGGGATTATTTTCTCATTAAATTTCTGAAAGTTTTAAAATAAACTGTGTTTATGCAGATGGGGAAAAGCTAACATGAGACTCACATGCAGTTGCTGACATGAAGCCTACTATACACAGCTTTTAGTGCATTTTTGCTGTGCCATCCTGCATCTGCTCAAACATGCTGAATGACCAATCCTGCTGTTAACCAACAAATGGACACAAGAGTCCTTTCTGAAGTGAGGAAACTTTCCCAAAGGAAATCTATTAACAGAAACCACATCATTCAGCACAGTTCAAGTAGATGTGAGTGACTGACTCAGGAGCTAATGGTAAATTTGAGGGTGCTGTAACCACATAGCAAATAGGCAGGCATTGCTATGGACCTTTTGTATCAGAAAGACCTTGTGAATGATAGGAGATCCTGCAAAAGACTGGATGGCTAAGGGAAGCCTACATGGCTCTCACGTTTAGTCGTGTGTACCTTAATGTTCGTTCCTTTCCCTTGTGTGATTGATATTTTATTTGCATTCTTAAATTTTAAATCACCTAATGGAGCTCAATGACAGGAACTGTGAATATACATGTTTGTTTTGTTGCCTTTTTCCCTTCCAGTACTACACTTCAGTATCTAGGGTAATATAGTTTCTTGAAAATGAGCTAGAGTATGCTGCGTGGCAATAAAATATTATAGTCAGGGCCTGGTGCTGCATGGCTGCCCAGTACAACTGCAACACAGAATACTCTCTCTGGCCCCATTCTTCTTCTACTACAGTGGGAAAGTGCTCTCAGTATGTCTGCCCCACATGATCCAAGACAGGGAAGCTAATACTTTGTTCTTTCCAACCTGGAACCTTTCTCAGCTTCCTGCAAAATATATACGCACAGGTATATGCACACATACATTACTCTCTGCCAGAACCTTCCTTCCAAAAAACAGGACAAGATGAAACATGACTCTACCTTCCTGCTTCTAAGGGAGGGTGCGGGGAATGGGAGGGAATAGCAGTCCCCAGAACCATGAGTTTTTAACACTTACTGAGACCAAAGACTCAGAAAAGAGACTTGGCATCAGCAAAGTTTCCCAAAGTAGGGTTCTCAAATTACATACTCCTGAATTTGCTTGTACAGCACTAATACTGTGTTACCAGTCTTCACTGGAAAGTCAAAATCTATCAGGTGCAGGTGGAACTCTGCATCCTGCTCCAGCTGTGCTCTTGGAGTTCTCACCAAAAAGGCCTTTGCAGTTATGCACATACTGTGGCTGTGACAGCAATTTGTCACATTTTACAGTTTACAATGACCTCATTTTCGAGTGATTTATTTTGACATCTTCTATGCCTTAGCACATAAGCCTTTCTGAAGCATTCTGCATCCAAACACCTTTAAACACCATCCATAGTTAAAGTTACAGGAAGACTAAAGTAACTCAGACCAGAAAAGTAATGGCAGTGGCACAGAAGATGCCTCTTTCCTTACCTTAAAACAAAACCATCACCAAATAAAAGTCATGAAAATAAATCTAGGCAGGGCTTAACCACTCTCCCCTTCTGCAGAGAGGGGGTGCTGGCATGTGCTGTGTCTTGGCTATCTCAGCAACCATTCATGGAACAGAATCAAGCTGAGAATCATCACAGTCAAAGGTAATTTGACCTGTTCACTGGCAAGAAATAAGCAGTTAAGCAAATGACAAAAAGGACAGCACTGATTATATTTTGAATGTGGTCTTAAAATTGTGCGAGGTCATAATAAGTTTCTGTTCAGAGACAGAAAATTCTTGTAGCATTTAGCTGTGTCGATAATCTGCAGTGTCTTTCTTAAAACCCCATAATGTTGTTTTCTCATAAATTACACCAATCCTTGGTCAAACACATGCACTTAATAAAGACAAAGAGTTTTTTGACTGTTGTGTCCTCCCATAAGGCAGAGAGACAAAGCAAGCAAGCAGCTTCATAAATAATGAGGCAGACTGAATCTGTAGAAATGACAGTTTCATTCCTGGCTCTTTCAAACTGGAAAATTCTCTTTCCACCTCCTTCCCTTGAAACTGGAGACAATATTTGCTTTAATACGAGGGCACTTCTGAAATCTGTGAATGAGGAGAGCTAACTATTGCAGTAATTACAGAAAATTACATATTTTGTAGTAAAAGCATAAGCAGGAAGTATGATTCTCCTCAAAGCTTATTAGAAGTAATGAAACTGAAGTTTGTTCTATACAGGTCGCTAGACAATCTTTATGCCAGTCAGAAATAGGCAGCATGATTAGCATCCATCATGCACAGCCTGTTTTTTCACTCTTTCCCTGGGGAGCAGCACACACAAGGAGAATTTACTTTCTGGTTTCTTGCTTTGCTTTTGGTTTTTAGGTTCATGTTGATGCATATTTTATATGCTGTGCACTGATAAGCAGAAAGCTCATAATGCTCTTTGGTCTTGCTGAGAGATGAAACTACAGACTTGGGTGGGACCATATCTCTTACACAGAGAAGCTCTAGGCTGTGTTAAAGAAATATAGTTTTTCTTTAATACCATCAGATAATCTTTCAAAGAACAAGTTCTGCTTATTCCCAAATGCAAGACCTTGAACCCTAGATCTCACACTCAATTTGAAATTCGGTAAGAAGCCAGCACAGGATAGGAAGAAGTGGCAAGAGGTACTCCCAAGGGCCTGTGCTGTTGCATATATGCACTCTGGCTTTCTGAAGTAGCAAGCTACCATCTTGGGCACAGCTTCATTTGGTAGAATTCATATTTGAAGTCCAGCCAAGAAGCTATTGCCAAGACCAGATTGCAGTCTTCTAAGCTGGAAGGAAAACTAACAACCTGGAGGGCAGGAAGGTACCTCTTTGTGCAACTCCTCCTTTGCATCTTTAGGACAGCTTTGCCCTTGCATTCCTACTCAGCCTGCAGTACTGTACACCCTCCAGGGCTGAATAGCTCCACAGCAAGGACTTCTGAGTTTAAAGAAAATTTGGTAATGTGGTACAACATTTTTATACCAGTTGTTGCCAAGACCTTTCAAAAGGTCTAAAATCTCCGACTTTCACACTTATTCACAACCCACATCTCCTTCCAAAATTGCTCAGTTTCCTTTTTATTTTTCCTATTTTACCCTATTTTCTTCCCAGTAGATGCATGGATTTATGTATTTTCTTTTCCATTCATAGTCCTAATAATTTTTAAGTTCATAATGTCACCATCTCTATAACAGAATTTTTTGCACTACTTTCTTTTTGTATACCTTAATCTCCCCAGTTCTATGTTTCAGTCAGTTTTCTCCCACATACCCCCGTTCTCTGCCTTCTCACAAAATGTCACTTCCTTCCAAGATTTTGCCCTTTCATTTATCTTCCATGTCTTCATGTCTTGCCCCTCTCTGTAATGTAAACCACTTCTGTATTGTATCAAATTATTGTTTCAGTCCCATTTCTCTAAAATGAATATTCACCAGTTACAAGCTTGCTCAGCTCCTCCCAAAAATTCCATCTTTCTTTTTCTCATCCTGATTCTCAAGGACAATGCAGAGATACCAGTGCAGGATGACTCTAAAGAGTACTCTGAGTTTGTTTTGCACAGGAGGCTCAGGCAAGAGCCCAGAATCCCAGTGTGGTACTTGCTGTGTGACTCAGAGAAGTCTCAAGTCTGGAGGCCAGGACAAGACCTCCTGATACATCACTTCTGAGACTGTTGAAAACTTGGAACACAGTAGTCATGCAACTTGCTGCTGAAACCATAATTGTGATACAATATAAAATGCTTGTTTAAATACCTAGCAAATACAGAAGAAAAAAATTGGAGATACAAACGTGAACTTTGGAAATGGAGTAGTTTAGACAGCTGAGCCTACTCAGTAGACACCTATCCTTTCCTGCTGACAGAATCTGTGTTCTCTTCAGAGTGGGCTGTGGCTGAATTATTGGATTGCTTAAAAACAGGGACAAATGCCAACACAGGTCTGGGAAGAATATCCAATGTGCGTATTAAATGCATTGGTATTTTCTTTCTAAATATAGGAGCTTTCACTACACCCTGAATATATATATATATCTATCTATAGACACACATATTATTATTGCTAATAAACATAGTTTGTTTTGTTCTAGCAGCTTTCTGTGATTAAAATGTACAGCAATATCAACTACCTATAAGCAAAATACGGATCTGTATCCTTTCCCCTCATAATTTGAGCAACCTGAACTCCTCCTTAACTAGACATCACAGAGCAAGGTATTCTCTCTGACAGGGAGGAATATTTTCAAAGTTAAATCTAGCAGCAGTAAACACTAAGAAAAAATGGAATAGAACCCTCTAAAATATAACAAAATACCTGAGATTATGTCAGACTTCAGGATTTTAGCTCACATCATTTCACACTGCTTTGTATCAGGAACAATATGCAACAGTCAAGAGATTCAATATCTACATATTCCTATCAATTCTTCTTAGTTGGCATACCTGCCACACCCCTTTTTTCACTCATTGTATTTATTTATTTGCAATAATGACACCTGCTCTTGGCAACTTTTCCTGGTATTTTGTTATCTGACAACCTGTCCAGTATGTCTCTGGTCCCTTGTTAAACATGAATGTTGTTAGACTTAAGCTGACCCTCCCTTCCCCAAGTACTGTAGAGAAACAATTTGCCTCCAAGGCAAACTCACAGCACAGTGCTTTCTGCAGTCTTCGGATTTTGATGGCCGTACGGTAGGCAGAGAAGCGTACATTGTTCAGGTCAGCTGAAAGAGCAGAACAGAAACGTGAGTCACCTTTAAAACAGAGTCCTTAAGTTTCCTTTACATATACATTTTCACGTTTTGGAAGAAGTCTGATATCCCTTCTCTGCAATGAATTAACAGGATATATCAGAACAAATAAACCAACTAAGAAGTTGAGACCTCAGTCCAACTCACCTGAAGGGAAAATCTCCTGACTCTGACAATCTAGGGCTTTCAGAGACTGGCACAGCAGAAATCCTGAGACTGTCTCAGCATATGTAATACATATACTTATAACAGAGTTTTACATCTATATTTTGCAGTGTTAAGTAGTTTCCAGACAAGTGCTCAAGTAGAGTATGTTTCTCCAATAATTTACTACTCCATCAAACAACACAGAGGAAACTGAAGGCAGTAAAGGTCACAGTAACAGAGAAAAAATGGCTTTTTGAGCCATAATTTCTATACCATGACTTTGTGAACAGTGTTTTGAAAGGGACTGTCAGATTGACATAAGCTATATTGTAAAAACTGTTTGGTATAGTGATGTTTTTCCTCATATAACAGTATTTTACCCTTTTGTTCCTTTGAAAGAAAGATTTCACAGTATATGTAGATGTTAGCAGGGCATGTTGAACTAGTTCTACTATAATATGGTCTAGCCTTTACTGAAAGCATAGCTTCTCTGATTTGTTACAAAAATTAGTTCCCTGCAGACAGGCAGCCTGCTTTAACCATACAGACAGCCTGCATCATTGGACAACCCCTTGTGGTTTTAAAAGAAATAAACAAGATACTGCATTAAAACATAGAGTCAGAGCACACTGTTCAGAAATAATATCACTGAAAGGCAACACACACAACGTGATCAAGGCAGTGGGTTTCACACAAAATGTGTCTCATCGCAACGTGGGAAGTGCTCTGTTACACACAGTGCATGGCAACTCAGATGCAGTCAGCATACAAATGCAGATTTTACACATGGAATGAACATCACATCATAGTTTATTTTAAGAAATGCACTCACCTAAGGACTGGAAGAGATCAGTCATTTTAGGATGATCCCAATAGGTTGTCTGTGTCTCATGACTACAAAGGAATGAGGTAATAATCAGAGTTTCAGGCAATGCACATACACACTTCCAAAGAACAAAAAAATCCCAAATATATTCTGGTTTTCTGTGTTTAAGTGGGAAGAAATCCCTCAGCTCTTTAAAATGCATGATTTATGCCACTCAGCTCCCTGATCTTTTAAATCACAAAATTAAAGAGACAACAGCCCCTCCATATTTCACAATATTTACTTTTGATTCTAAGTGTGAATGGAAAAACTGATCATTCTTCACATACCAACTCAATATGTGTCTTCATTGAAGGGGTGTGCTCTACACTAGTGCTCAAAGAACAGAGATTCAATAGGCAGCATAACTTAACACAGTGTTTAACACTGCTGTTTCAATTCACCAAGGTTTCAGGTATGCAGCCAAAGGGGTCAAAATGTGTATTGTATCAGGTCTACTGAAATATCCAATTCCATTCTATAAGCCACATTTTACTTGTATTTCTGAATATTAATTGCTGGAATGATTGCACATTCTTGTCTCACAAAGTATTTACCTTTGAGTGAGATTTTTTAGAAAATTAGAGAAGTTGTGTTAAAAAGATCACAGCACTCCCTTTAAAAGTTAATAATGAAAATGAAATTATGCTAGGTTAGAAAATCTAACAATAATGAGGAGAGAATACAACTTATTTCACATTTGTTTCTATTAAAAAAATGATGTGCACACATTCTTTTTTTTTTTTTTTTTTTTTTTTTCCATGTACAGGTATACTTGTTTGTAAATAATGACTTTAAATGGCACATTGCCCTTAAATGTAGTGGACTGTATCTTCACTTTCTGTGTATATAAATGCCTGTACCTCAGTAGGTGCACAATATTTATCATCATTGATTTTACTTTTTTTAGTTGAGAAACCAACAAAGAATGAACCCTTTTATCCTACGTGAAGCAAAAAAATGAGATAGAAGGTCCCTGCTCCAAAGAGCTACAGTAACAGAACAGGTACCACAAAGCTGAGGCAGATTCCAAACAAAGTGCATGCTGAGGGCCAGTCTTTTCGTTATAGTAGTGGAAAGTGGATGTATTGGGTCTCTGCATAGGGGCTACAGTCCCCATTTCACCAGTGTGACCTTGTCATCTCTGAGTCTGGTCTAGGTCTCCACAGTCAGCTTCTCTCTGTCATTAGGCGTAACTCTCTCTGCCATGGGTCTCATTTACAAATGCACTATCTGGCAAATCTGGCACTATCAAAACTTTGTGAGGTGTTTTTCATGGAAGGTAAAATACATCCTATTACTACAGTAGGTATAAATTCTCCTTTCCCTCTTTGTGATAGTTCCCTAGGAGGCAGCTAAGAGAAAAGCTCTGCACACAATTACATTTAAAGATAGATTTATACAACATGCAATCAAAACACCATCTTCTGTAAGACCTTGATTGACTCTGAAATACTATAGGCAAACCTTCCCCAATTCAAAATACTGAAGCACATCTTTACATTTGAGCACATTTTTCCTGAACTGAAACTTTTATTTCATTGTGTTGTCATAATACCATGTGGATTATGTTTGTGTTTCAAATTTTGAATGAGGTGGTCAGGGTTGTGATAAGCTAAATTCCCAAGCCAAGGCATACCAGTATCTAAATAATTGTTTTTGCAGTTTCTGGAAAAACACTTCTCAAATGGAACTATGTTTGTCGTTGTCCAGAAAAGGTAATTTCAAAATCAAGTAGCTTGACAATTATTTCTCTGGAAGGGGTACACCAATAAATGCTGAAGCCAATGACAACAGAAAATTACATATCTGAGTTTTGCACTGTGCCAAGGTAAAAGCAATTGACTGTCCAGCATTCTCAAAAACCCGGCTATAAAGACACCCTATAGTATATTACAAAGAACATACACAGCATCAGTAAAAAGGAGCAGAAAATATAGTATGATGACTCATACTGATCAACTTATTAAACAACCTCAAAACTGGTCCTGAAGCTGCCCAATATCTGCACTATTGTGTTAAGCTGGATACTGCGATTATCATGTTGACCACTTAGGATTGATTTCTGTTGACAAAACCTATTGCAACTGCCCATATAAATGGATCCAATGTGTTATCAGTTTAATAAAGCTTGTTTTAAGGAAATTGCTTCATCTTAACTCTTAAAATCAAGAAAAACATAACAAAACCAACAATGAAAAAGCCCACACAAACCACAAATGAAAAGAAAAAAACACAAAGGGCCAAGACTGGTGATTTTATTGTCAACATCATGAGTGAAAAGGATTTCTTAGGATTCTCTGAGAAAAGACTCTTAACTAAAACACCTTTGAACTTCTGTGTTAAAAGTAAAGGTAAGTGGGAGTACTGTGACGGAAACTTTATATATATGTACGTATAAGAAACCATTTCACTCTATTTTAAATGCTAAAATATTAATGCAAACACCGCACGTAAACAACATGCAATTTAGCTGTGTGAAATCCTTAGAAAAAAAAAATCATGTTAAAATTTGCTGTAATGGTAAAAACTTTGCTGAATCATGGACTTTGCTTCCAAGTTCACCATCTTCTGGTATTAAAAAATATGTTTCCATGAAGAAATCCATAGCCTACTTGTGGGGTGTTGCAAGGATCTCACCTGGGAAGTGCTGCAGAAGTACAAAGGTTTATTGGTAGCCAATGTCTTTCTACACAAAAAACAATGGATTGATAGCAAAAACCCATTTGAAACTCTTCTTGCAGCAAACTGTTAAATTTTGCTAGGTCTGATAAATCCTTGCTTTCTTACCCCTCCAGAAATATACTGATATACTCCAGTACACATCTGTAATGCTTAATTAGGATACGGGCAGATCTAATTGCAATTCCAGCTTCTAAGTTATTTATAAACCCATATGCAATGAGTAAGAGCTGATATTACCAATCAAGCTTTTTCCTTAAATCAGGTTTCCATGATTAAAGAACAAACAACGGTTTCATTTTTGAAATTGTATGCCTTAAGTACATAGCATCACTAGCAGTTTTCTGAAAGACTAAGACCTCCTTTAACCATGACAACATACCACGCAAAAATGATGTTATTTTTTCTATTTTGTGTGTGCTTAACATGAAGTAGAAGGAGATATGCAAAAATCTCTGTATCCTGCACTGTCATCTTATTTCTCTATTTAATGTAGTAAATACTTGAAGAGCTAAACTTTATCTTTACAAAAAAACATAGAACATGAAACACACACCTAATAAAATGATGACCAGAAAAATGTTTCTATTTTCATTTGAAAGAGAAACACATTTGTGCAAGACTGTTATAGACTAATGGGTTTTTAAAACTTATCACTCAGTTCTTTCGTACACATGTGGTAGTTACCTGCCACTAGGATTATGCCACAAAGAAGGCCTCATGAATGTCATCTGGTAGAACACAAAAAAAAGGCAAGAGAGAATCCATTCTTTCAAGCTTGCCCCTAATTATCCAAAAGTCTGTACTACCTGACAGCTGCTAAATGACTACACAAGATGAACGTGACTTTGTCAGCCTCATCCCTAAAACCTAGCAAGAAATCAGTGCTGCTACCACCACCAAATATATTCCATAGATAGGCTTTACTTTCGAGGCAGAAAACACGAAAGCCAGACTACAGTGGACAGAGCTGAAAAAAACATGTGAGTGTAAATTTTAAAAGAACTATAAAAAACTGGGGAGAGGGAAGGCATTAGTCTCAACATTGACATTATTTAATGTAAAATTTTGTTTGATAACAATTTCATAATATGTACGGACTTTGATGCGAACACAAATTGATCTTACAGTAAGAAAAAATGGATGTGCAGATAACCTCTCTGTGCTACAAATAAAAGTGTCAGAGAAAGGAGTCATTTTGTCAGGGCCTCCAAACAGGAGGCATGCAAGACAAAGTGCTTACTGGTGATTTGGTTTGTAAAGCAGCTCTTTGAAATAAGATCCATCTTTGCTGCAGCTACAGTAGCTTTCATGTTGTTGATGCAAGACTAACGCAAGCAGCCAAGCACTGAGAAATGTGCTTAGAAACTTTACAGCACTGTATGGTCTGTAACAGAAGAGACAGACTTGATGAAACTGAAAGAGATCTTTCTGACTGGGATCTTGCAGCTCCTTTTGATGCAAGTTTGTGTCATAGCAATCTATTCTAAATACACACTACAGTAGTTACAAGTGCCTGTCAGTTATTGCCCAGAGAGTAAAAGCGGATTTGGATATCCTCCTGCTTCTCCAATATCTTGCTTGGTAAACACAAACAACACACAAGACATCAGACCTAAAAGAACAAGGAAATAGATACACAAAAGATTATGCACCCTCTTTGTGTGTATTTTACATGCACATGTGAAAGACATCACCCTTAGAGGAAAGGACCAGAGAGTTTGAAATTGCTAATTACCAGAGTTGCTAAAATAAGGTAAACATCTAAAGCAGTATGCAGTTTGCTCACAGAAGTGCTCCAGTCATTCTCTGAAGATCTCCGGGCAAAATGATTTTACTACATTACAAAGAGAGCTCCAACTTGATGCCTCTGGAGGCTGTAACTTCTGGTAAGTCCCAGAGGGCAATTGGATAGAATTGAATGGATTGCTTTTACCATAGGGAGACAACAGGAAGTCTTCAGAAAACTCAGCCCCACTAGAATCTATCTGCTAAGAATGAACAAATGCTGTTTTCTGTATTTCTCTGTAGAAAACAATCTGTAACTCCCAATGATGGGAAACTAAGCCTGTGGAGAAGTTAATGGAAATCTAAATATGGAATTATGCTGAAGTTAGATGGGGCAAAACAAAAAAATACATGATAACTTGTGAAAATACATTAGAAGTTTACCATACTTAGTCATCTCACTGAACTTCTGAAAAGACTCAAACCAAGCATTTAACCAAGAGCAGACAAATCTAGAGAGTCTTCCCGCTCTGTTACAACTACTGTGGCAGTTCTGTCCCAGGTCACAGTGACAATGACACCAAAGAGCATCTTCTGCTGCAAGTACCATACTAGCTTCAGGAAGAACTACTTGTAGACTGAGGCTATAGTTAACTTTGGGTGAAGGTGAACTGTCGGGCTTATTATTCATCTTGCATGTAGATGGCACTAGATAAAAACAACTTTTCAAAGTCTGCAGGAGCTGAAGTTACAAGATTTCATTTTGCACTGTGGGTGTCATAAGAAGGGATTTCTGCCACGAGAGAAATTGTCTGGTCTACAGGATAGGAACACAAGTCATGTGAACAAGTTACATCTTCCCACATGGATCAGTTAGGGAAGAATTAAAAGCGTTTCGCTGACTTAGCTACAAGAGGACTCCTTCAACTCTTTTTTGGTTGTTATCAAAAGGGTCTCCCAGGTCTCTTCCACCAGAACTTGCTGACACAATATGAGCCATGTAGCAAAACATATATCCATGAATAGATTATATGACAAAACAGTGTAATTTTAAAAGTCTAAGTGCGTTTGTGCAAATTTGAGTAACTAAAAATAAACATTATAATCATAAAATACTTCAAATTTAAAAACCTACATATTAATGAGGTTCTCTAAAGCTTAAATGACAAACATTTACACTTACAATCTGCTTCTTACCCATTATGTTTTCTGGCAGCTTTCTAATTATAATTGGCAAAGATAATCTTTGTTACAAACACTTCCTGGTTGTAAATAAAGAGCTGAAGAACAGTTAGAATGTCATTTAACTTTTGATGTCTAGAAATAAGATAACAGTCCTGTTGAAATGAATGGAGTAAGTTGTAAGGTGTTTCAACTTGCCCATGAAGTTGTGAAAATATATATATATATATTAAACTTTTTGCCTGCAAGAAATAAAACTAGAGATAGGTTTGTGGGGTTTTTATTATTTCTTAGCATGGACGAGGCTTATATCTGTGTTGAAAATTGCTGGCAAACACCACAAAAGCAGATGCTGAAACAGTACAGCCAAATTTGAAATGGCATAATAACATTCCCACTTTATAAATATGTCACAGTGGTTTATTTAGATACCATCTGTTTTGGGTGGGTTTTTTTAGTTGTTGTTTGGTTTTGGTTTTGTTGTTTGTTGTTTTTAATTTTTTTGTTGTTGGGTTTTGTTTTAAAGCCCATTAGAAAATACAGTTTGGTGGTGAAAAAAAGTTGACATAATGCATTGCAAAGTTAATGTATATTAGGGGTTGGTGGAGCAATTTATGTTCAGATACTTTGAAACCCCTCCAGAGAAAATGTACTACCACATTTCTTTATTAGAACACGAGGATCAGCAAAGGAACTAGTAACCGAAGAAACTCTCAAAAACTGAAATCTGTAGTATCTCTTTCTGCAAATTATAATTTGTTTTCACTTCTAAAAGAAATATTTCTTAATACTTCTGAGAATGGGAATATGGATATAACTAGATTAAGAAAAAATACTAATTTTCTCAGTTCTCCCGCTCTCCACTTTACAGGCATAAACCAAGAAAAGACTTCATGAACAGTCTTGAAAAAAATGGAGAACCAGAAAGCATTCTATATTCCCATTCACCATAAAGCTGAACATGATATAGGAGGTGATAAAACGGGATTTTTAAGATGGTGATGCCAGCCTCTTTGCAGCATTACAGAAAAGTATCTGGGGTGACTACAGAGTTTGATATTGATCAATTTAATGATTACAACAAGAAATTGCTCTCTCTATGTAATGTCCTGCATGAGATTAAACTCACAGTGATCCTTTCTGTATTACTCTTTTGATTCTCTGCACAGTACAAATCTCTAATAATTTATAGCATTGAAAGGTACACAGCTAAAGAACGCTTACATCACAGTTAAAAGAACAACAGTGAGAAGTGTCAGGGTAATTAAGTTTTCTGCACATTCCTTTCAGTTCATCGTGCACTCCTCAAAGATGTTTAACGATCATACATGTTGTCTCCTTTATTCTTCAGTTTCTCTTAAGTGCTATGTAATATAGGCATCCCTTTCTTCATTTTCAGTTATAGAGGCCAAGCATGTATTATTTGTGTGATTCAAACAGTTAAAAGTGAACAGTAGTAGAAAACTCTCCTTACTAAACCAATGTCCTTTGCAAACCAATCTGCTCAATGCCAACTTTGCCAAACCTTTTGACCAAACTTCATGCTTTTAGTACCAAAAGTGCGTTAGTAAATACTGTGCTAGCTGTGCTGTTTCCCCTGCATACTGCTCATTAGTCTCATTCTTTTTTTAAAAATATGAAAGTCTAAGTTTGTTTTTTTTTTTTTTAAACAGCACTGAGATTTCACAGATTCAGGTTTTCCTTGAATTCAACTGCAACAGAGAAGACTCAGAGTATAGAAATAAAAAAAAAATTCTATCCATTTTCATTAAGAAAAAAATCAAACAAAAGGCAAAAAGGAGTAAATACAATCACATCAACAGAAGAAAAGACATTTGGCAAATTTGGTTTACATAGTAAGACAATTCAAGACTAGAAAAGAAATAGGCTAAGTCATGTGTGTAGGTTCAGTTCAACCAAATATCTGCCATAGTGTAGGGAGCACACACCTTGATAAACGTAGGCTCAATGAGTTATAAATCCTTTTTCCAGTCAAGGAGAATAGACACTCCTTTCCAAAATGGCCCAAACCCAGACTGTCTCTGTCTCAACTTACAGGGCAGAGGAGTTTGTACACCGGCTTTTTAATCTTTCACATGCTTGCATTACGACCCCAGAAAGGGCGAACATGCCAGCTGTTAACAAATAGGGTGGAAAGAACAAACTACCCTCCAAAGCCACCACAGTGTGCTGGCACACTAAGGACATCTTTCTGTGAGACACTTCTCTCTGTGCATGTAAGCGCAAGTTCCCTCTGGCATCAGGAAACAAACAGAATAAATGCTGTTCAGCTAAAGATACAGATATCTTGCACCATTTTGACGTTTTCCTTAGAGATTAATTGCTATCTAAAGTGCTCCCTCGTGTCTTCTCGGCTGCTGTTCCCTATTTTTTTTTTTTCTTGTTAAACTCCATTCTCATTCTCCATGTGTAATAAAACGGTGAAGAGTGCAATATTATTTTTAAAATACTAATCCTAACAGAGGTACAACTACATCATCTTCTACAGCTATGTCATTTCTAAATATTTTACATTTCTCATTCAAGGACACTCACATAAAGCAATTAAAATGAAGTAAAGGTATAAATTTACATTTGTCTAAGAACAGTGTATGTTCTTATTCGGAATTAAAGTAGCCTCATTTCAATTAGCTTTTATTTCCCTTTCGAAATTAATTTTAATTTCTTATTTTTTAGCCACCAGTTATTGAATCATACTTGTATTCTCCTGTATATCTTCTTTATTCCATAAAATGAACAACTAGTACCTTAAACTTCCTCTCTGAACATACAAGTCTTGCTGTAAAAACAGTAAATGTAATTGCTCTCGAATCACAGAGTTATAGAGACTCAGCATTACTGTTCCTTCTACTTGTGTTTTACATCAAAGGTGCTTTGTTCAATGATATTAGTACAATTAAACAAAAAAGAAAGAAAATTAAGTTAATCTTTGCCTCTTTCCCAGAATTTCTTTATAAAAACAGCCACCATTAAATCCTGTTGACTGTTCTCTTGAATTGTATTAAAAAAGCTCATTTAAACACTCCAATCAAACAAGTTTTTGTGTCAGCATAATTTTCTTCTCTTCTTTAAACTGTATCTGAAATTAGAGAATTAACAAAGATTTCAAAGAATATTTAAAGCTTAAGAGTACTCTCCAGCCTGATCCAAAGCAAACGAAGTTCAAAATCTGCTCTTCCCTCCTGTATTTTCCACAACTCTGTGCTTTATTTAAATGCTGCTGACAACACTGAAGTTTAGATGTGTAAGCAGTAAGAAATGAAGGAAACTGCCAGGGTCAGTCTGCTCGTCAAACTGTGGAGCTTCTGAAACTCACCCTCTTTGAGATCCAGTAGTTAACACTGTTGACTTCATTAGAGCTATCATCAAAGTAAAAAGGTCTCTGCTTCTATAAAGACCTCGATCCTCAGAGGACTTGAGCTGCACACTCCTGCCCCTATATTAAATATCTTGCTCAAGACCATTAAAACAATTTCTGAGAGATGCCAGGGTCTCTTTCTCAGCCTGACTGGCTTCATTCTGCAATTGAGCTCCAAGGCAGTGGATGATATCAGTGGACATTTTGCCAGCAAGCTGTGTGCTTGAAGTATTGCACCTAGTGCGCACACTGGAAAGACTGACTTTCTTCTAAACTAGTTATGATAAAAAAATTCTCGAAAACAGAGCTTGGGCTGAGGTGGAGCAACAGAGATGCCCAGAAACTCAAAAAAAAAAAAAAAAGTATTATGATGTATGAAAAAAGTGATATGTATATAAAATATTCAAGTAAAAAAAAATGTTTGCTTTGCTCAGCACAGATCAGAACCTTTAATCTTTGTCTATCTGTTGTGTTGGTAGGACTATCTATCCTACATCAATCCTCTGGCACTGAATGTATTTGGGAGCTCCACAGTCCCCTCCAACAGGCCAACTCGCACCTGGTGAATACCCCCAACATCAGCTACCAGCTCAGACCAGGTAGAGCAGGAACACGAATTGCCATCTTTCAACACCCACTAAGAAGATATTCAGAAAAAAAGAAGGCTGTTTCAGGGTAGTTTTCCTTTTGCTCTCTATAGTTTGATACTTCAGCATTTTATTTTTTTTTTTTTAATTACCACTGTAGGTATGAACATTTTAATTGTACTGTTGTCTGAATCTGGACAGTCAGTGTGCTCCCACAACCAGCCGCTGCCCTCTCCTCTCCCACTCAGGGAGGGAGAATCCTCTCTCCTCCAGCATGTCACAGCTTTCTGCTGCCTCCTGCAAAACTTTTCAGCAGAGGTGCAAATGCTTTTATAGAGAATTCAAGGATTTTCACAGTAGGTTTTTCCTTTTGTTAGTTACCTACCTAGAGCCTTTAAAAAAAATTAATATCACACTTTAAAAACAACTGTCACACCTCAAGAATGATGACAACAGGTTTGATCAACATAGATTCTACGTTACGTGCTATTCAAAGCTCTCAAGCACTCATAAACTGTTTGAAGCACAAATGCGGCCCTCGGATTTACAATAGAGCAAAATGAAATAATAAAAAGTCATCACTGATGTTCTTTGAGAATTAATTACCTGCAGGTCCAATTCATAGTCATCCTATGCACTAATAAAACTGGTTTTTTTCAAATTCAAACTAATAATATTTTAACACTGATTTTCTTCAGTCCATAATGAACTATTCTGCATTTGGCTTACTATATACTGCACCTTCTTAAAATTTCATTAACCTTTCAGGCAAAAAGCTATCCTTCTCTTAAAGCTGGAATCTTGACCTTTAAAGTACTGGCAAAGAATACATAAATAAATGCTGATAGAATAAGAAAATCCAAGTTAAAGATTGCTCTGAGTAGAATACTTAAATTTCTCTATACCTCCATGACTACATATTTCTTAATATTTTCAAAATAAATATCTCAATCATTCCTTCTAGTAACCAAGGTGTTTGCATTTTTTTTGGTCAATATTTATGTTAATTTTACATTTAAGTTACCATCAAGCACTAAAAACTTCCCTAAAAGAAAGACAATCAACACATGTCTATTTCTGAAGGAATTTTGCAGAAAGTGATGAATGGGTTCTAGAGCTATTAGTCACCACTGTTCTGCTATAGATTATATACTTTGAATTTTTAAATACATTATGTATTCAGCTTTTTTTCCCTTCAATCTACAGTTTATACTCTGGATGAGCCACACATAAGAAAAAGCCTAGCTTCAATACCGACAAAGTGTTACACTGGAGCATCTCTGCTGCTTCCTATCAGTTTGAGTAGGGTTTTTAGGTAGGGTTTGTCATAGATCTCTTTTTCATATTTCTAAATTATACAATATGTAAAGCAATAAACACGAAAATATATAGCATATGCAACATAACAATATGTGGAGAAATTCTTGATAACTAGAAATTATTCTAGTTACTACTTCATGTTTTTCTGCCAGGTTACAGTGATAAGAGTCTCTGTTATGCTTAAGAAAAAAAGAAACACGGTAAACTTACTTGATATAATAGGGTACTTTGTTATGTGAAACAGATCTCTGCCATGGAAACTGTACTGAGGCTGAGGAAAGGAAGAGAAGGTAATGATTAGTAAGCACCTGTCAAATAAAAAAATCCAACTATATTTTATTTATTTTATAATTAAAACAGTTAAATTAAATGGAAACAATTAAAATTTCCCAGACAACTTCCAGTAATTAGAAAATCAGCTGGAGAAAACTCCAGCAATCTATCAAGATGACTCTAGGCATCTTTTTGGTGCCAAGCTGAAAATAAAACAAATGTGGTGATTCTATTTCAAAGAGGGATAATAAATTTTGAACAAGCAAGCTATCCATCCAGGGAAAATGGAGACACTGGTTTTCCTACCTCCATAGAATTATTATCAGTTTAAGTTTTGAAAATAAACACTTTTATAACTATAATTAATACTCTACAGCAGAACAAAAGGAGAAATATCAACCTTATTATTATGAGTTACAACCCTTAGCTCCTATTTGCAACTCAAATTAATTTGGATGAACACTCTGTAATCAACAAGAAAGGCATTAAAGCCTCTGAACAGCAGTAGTCTCTGCAGTATTTATGTCAAGTCTGATACACCAAGAGATATCATCCATAACATCAAGAAGCCTTCTACGCATGGAGTTGCAAAAGGTGTGAAGTCACACATGACAGAATTCTGCTTATCTGAAGATCTTGAGAGATAAAAGGGGAAAAACTGCTCAGGCCAACAAGACTGCTAGTGTACAACTTAAAAGCAGCTCTTTACTGAAGAACTGTAGGTACGTGCATGTCCCACCAGAAACTACCAGACTAGTACCTGGTTCTTTAGGAGTTTATCATAGAAGAAACTCACTTCACTAGGTTCACTGTAGAAGCAGAGGTTGAAAGACCAGGTAAGGAATAACTGATCCTCACAACACTTTCAAGATTCTCATAGTTAGAAGTCATTTATGGCTGCTAAAAAGGTTTGAAAAATTTTATTTAGAATATGCACTATTTCAACCTGTCAGGGTAAAACCTTCATTTTTCCAGATTTAATGATTTTTTTATTACTTTCCTTTTGAAGTATCTGTCCCCGACTTTCATTTAACAGGCTTTATGTATAAAGTTGCAAGTATTAAGTTCTGTAACTCTGTCTAGTTCAAGCTCTTAAACCAGAGTTTTTAAAGAAGCTTTATGTGTAGTTTGTGTGGGGAAGGAAGTTGTTTAAAACAAATCATTTAAATTGATAACTGCATATTATTTGATTTTCTAGGACTGTGGTTTTCAGCTATAGCTCTTTCCATTCTCTACCAACATGCATTCTTGAAACTTTCCCTTCTTGACTTCTGTATGTAATATAAACCAAGTGTCCCCTTAAGTCAGGAGAAGATGCCTAAACAAGGCTGAGGCATGCTGATAAGGCACTACATAGCCTCTTTGGACACAATCCTATGCCTGTTTTTTCCAGCAACAAAGCCAGTTCACCACTCACTCAATCTTCTGAATGTAATATTTGCTGTGGCATGCTGTAATCCAAATCAAGGAAATGATCCAGGTCAAGGCAAACAGAACCAGCTAGTGGTGGGGTTTGTTTTTTGTTTGTTGTTGTTGTTGTTTGTTTGTTTGTTTTATGTGTGTGTGTGTGTTTTGTTTTTATTTGTTTAACATTTACATTGGTCCAGGTAGGAGAAATGAGCAACCTTAACAGTGACACAGGAGTGAAGTTGGGAACTTCTCAAACAAGCTAGAGTAGGGGAAAGTGCACCTTCTCTACGTTGCTTACTAGTCTATTTTAACTACACAGACTAGACTGACTACTCTCTCAAACAGCAAATCTGGCATTTTTCAACAGTGTCAAAGGTACCACTATCTATATTATTTTTAGCAAATTATTACACAGGTGTACTGTCCAGGCCAAGGTTACAAGTTTGAGATTGGAAGGGCTACAAAACCACTGTGGCAACACTATGCGGTATTTTAAATTGGATTAAAAAACAAACAAACAAACAAACCATACTTTTAAAGTTGTTTGTTTGTTCTCTCAATTTAAAAAAAAAAAGGACAAAGTGGCTCCAGGAACTGTTATTTTGCATAACAGACTAAATATTTTAAACACACAGCATCTTTTCTACTCCGATGTTTACTGAAAAACTAGTGTTAATTTAAAATAAGAACATGGTTGTCATGTAACTCTAGAAGAAATAAAGTTCTATTTATTTTTTTAAATTATATTAGTTGTTTAGCTATACAGTGACATTTAGCACTTAAGAATCTTTGGGTGTCATGGTTGAGCTGCTCATTTTTATGTTCACTTTTCAACTCTTGCAATAATCTAATCTTTATTATTGAAGCCCTCCATTTAAAACTAGAGAGGTTAACACTTTGTGTCATGAGCTTTATTGATTGTAGATAGGTTGGAACGTCAGAAAACCAACATGGATCTTGATATCAAAACTTATCTATCTGTAACATATAGGTTAAATGAGAACAAGGAAGCAAAACCATCTGCTTTTGTCCTCTTAGTATGTGGGAGGTCACAGGCTTATATGTCTAAAATTTTCACTAAACGGAAAAAGACGTAAAGATGGGTCTCAAGAGGAAGTGATGCAGGTTTGTTTTCCCCACCCCTTTACTTGAAGTTTCAGGAATGTATGACATAGCTTTTCCTTTGTGTCTTCCCAGCAAGGGTGGAAGCAGAAGGAAACTGAGGAAAGAAGTAAGCAGGAGATGAGAAGGTGAGGTTATAAACACAAAGATTTTGAGGGAATGAGATGTCAAGAATGCAAAGATTTTGAGGAAATGAGAAAATGTGGTTATGAACACAAAGAACAGTGACAGCCTTTGCAGCCAACTAAGGACAAAGAATAAAGCAACCAGAGGCATAGCCATAGCTCAGAAATGTATTGCAGTGAACCCCAAGAGAAGCACACCAGTGAGAATGTCAGTGGAGTTATAAAGACGAAACAACTCCACAAAACCAGGGAAGTAGATAGCAACATGGAAGAGGAACTTCCTCAGGCTAAAGAAAAACCTGGAATACAGAACAGTCAGTTTTTGAGAAAGCCGTCATATCCCTCATGCATCTATTAATTCAAAGAACTTACTGGAAAGAAAGTGCTGTGATGCAGGCCCAAAATCTCGATGTGCCTCCTGTAACTGCTTAAGACGATCCTCTACAGACACCTACACATAAACACACGTACACAAAATTTACGTTGCATTTAGTTTGTAACACCAGGACCATGATAATAAACACAGTTGTTTACATAAATTTTTAGTTAAAGAAATTTAAATTGTGTCATAGCTCTTGTTTGACATACAGCTAACCATGGCTACTGTTTTCTTTCATTTACTTGGTGAAAGTCATGTTCATATCTTGCAGTGTTCTTGTGCAAGAACTGCAGATCAATAATGAACAATAGTACAGGGTATTTCAAAGAGATGGACTCAATTTGAAATCACTATATCTTCGAAATTGGGTCCATCTTCTTGAAACATCCTGTAGTTTCATAGTGACTATAGCCAACTGCTGAAGTTTCTGACCTCCTCCCAACTCTTTCATTGGTCCAAATTTGCAGAGTCAGGAGGTCTCTGATTGTATTTTGATCCCACAGCTGCCTTTCCAGAATGGTATTTTGGAAAATACCACTTCACTGGCATCAGCTGACATGACTTGAAACTCCACTAGTATACACAACAGCAGTTTGCCTGCTTAGTGTTTAGTTAACTCAATTTGAGAGGACACATCTGCAAAAACAAACCAATAAAACCACCTCACTACCAAATTACATTAGGAAAGGTAAAGACTGATATGACACAGTAATAGTTTAGCCTCTCAGGAGAGATCGATTCAAAACTACTAGGCCAGAAGACAATGCCCAGGTTTTGAAAATTCACTACTCTCAGCTAGAGAGGCAACATATCCTTTCCCCAATTCTTTCAGACACTTAATATCACCCTTAGAAACCATGTAAAGAAATAAGTATCAGCTGACTCACAATAAGTATTTCCTAAAAGTATTTCCAAAAAAAGAATAAGGAAGTGCAAGAATGGATAAATGAACTTAAACTGGTGCAAGAAACTTAATTAAACCATTCACTATGAAACTGTGCATGAGTTTGAACTGTAATTGGCACATTGATTTACCTTTCTCAGACAGTTTAAGCACAATAATTGTAACTAAGCAATATGAATCTCACAGCATACCGTCTTCTGTTTTATAATGCTAAATGTGCTATTGCTCACATCTTGTTATAGCTCTCCTAATACTTTAAGTGAAATTCCCTGCAGAAACTAAATAGTCAAAGCTAAAACAAAACAACTTCCACAGGAGCTGGAAAGACAACAGAAATACATACACCGGTTTTCAGTAACAATGATCTATGCAGTAAAAATACTGCTATGAGACATACAAAAAGACATGCAGCAATAGTTCCCACTAGTCTCCAGAGACTGATGCAATCTCCTGAGAGGCTAAACTGCTGAGACATCTTGAAAGGAGAAGCTTTTGGTCAACACACAGAAGGAAAGACAGCTCCCTTTGTTGCTTTGGTACCACTAAATGAACACCTTAAGGACAGAAATAATGAACAAATGGTAAAAACGGATCATTTAAGAGAACAGAAGAGAGTGAGAAGTATTCTCCCCCCTCCCACTGTACACGTTCAGAAGGATACCTGTAAAAGTTTCCACCGCATATTAAGATCATCCAGTTGACGAGACATCTTTAATGACGGATAAAGGTCAAGTGGAGACAGCTGACTGGACAAATCATTCACTGTTTTAACTTTCAAGTTGATGGGGGCAATTTCTTCTCTAAATGTCTAAAAAAGTAAGAAGTGTACATTTATGTCCAATGGGTATCTGAGCAGTATAAAAGCCATAAAACAATGTGGTGCTGACTTGCCCAATGTGGCAGCTTATACTACACAACTGTGCACAACTTGGCTCTCCAGCAAAGAAAGTTCACTCAATTCAATACTCTTATTAACTCCTTCATATCCATCTTTAGAGAAAAACAATATGAAATTTACTCAAATGTCCATACTCAAATTGCGCGCCTAAAACAATTTAAGTAAGGTTTTTAGTGGTGCCACAGGGCTTTAGAGCTTTTCTTTCATAAAGAGATGTGCAGTGCTCTAATAGGAGCTTTAGCAGTACAGAGTCTGTCAAGCACTCTTAAGAAAAAAATGTGTTCAGTAACAACAGTTTTCCAGTATTAAGCAGCTGACAAAAATTCAATTTAGAAACTATTACTGAATTAGCAAAGCATGAAGAAATGTATCTTTTAAGAAAAAGGAGTATGACATTTTACCTGATTAGAACTGCAGAGTAGAACTATTACAATGATTAAAAAGAAGAAAAAGGTTTGTTGAATCAAACGGAACTTAATACGGTATTAAGACGAAATTGTTACAAGTTTTAGTTACAGATGAAAAGATGCATCAAATGTCTTTCTTGCTGTGAGTAGGTAATTGTTCAGTCCTATAAATGGCTTGATTAAACATGATGAAACAAGCCAAAAACAACTGGAAAAAAAATATTTACTTTGGACATTTCAATTACTTACCTCCCTTCAAAACCTCTATCATCAGGCCCAGAAACAGAAGGCACCTACTGGCAAGAATGAAGCATTTGGCTTCTGGGCAGCTACCAAGCCCCTAGTATATCAACAGATGTATAATTTTTTCCATAGCCATGAAAACCTAAAAGACTTTGCTTTACTCTTCTTTACAGAAAAAGTCATCAAGATCTGACAGATAGTTTCTAAACATGAGAAGAGAGTTATTCAGCACCAACATCTTAGTGCTTGCTTTAGAATCTATATTAAAATGTAAGAGAGGGAGGAATAGATGCATTACTGTTCTCCTATCAATAGCAGTCTGGATATAAATCAGCTTTGATGCTTTCGTTTTTGAAGATTTTGTTTCCGTTAAACATGCAAGTAACAACAAAATTTGGACAATGAGGATGCTTACATTGATACATGTGAAATAAGGCAGCCCTGTGTTAATTACATATGAGCTCACAGGCTCCGTATACATAGAGTATTTGAGGAAACTGTTTGCAGCCTGTGGTCCTTCATTCTTCTAACACCAGCAACCCATGCTGAAGACATGGATGGTCAGGTATATGATCCCAGGATCCCCTAATGTTTTGCCATATTAATTCTTGAGCTTAAAAACTGAAAAGTTGTGTGTGTGAAACGGAAGCTTGGTGATAACTGCTAAATTTGCCTGAAACAACAATTTCCTCTACGTACATTTGCATAGCCACGTGTTCTCCTGGAATCCCCAACATTCAGGCACTCCCCCAGGCATTGTGCTGTCTCCAGTCAACTTCCTTGGACAATGTTAGTTATCAGAAGGTAATTCCTTCTTTGGGGAATTCTGCATTACCGGGTCCCTACACAACCAATGTAGCTAAGCAGGAGACTACTACTACCCATCATGAGCAACCATGCCTTGGGGTACTGAGCCCTGCATGGCTGGCCTGTAACCCCACCTGCAAGAACTGATGTGGTCATGAGAACACTGTACAGTAGCATGTGTTCTCTTTGAAATAATCGTAAAGAGAAACCAGGCTAAATTAAAAGTTAATACAAATTTTCACTCATATCAGCTTAAATAGACAATATATATGTGAAGTTTGTGAAAGTTAAGGAACATAAATTAAAACTATGTATATACTTATGCATGACTGAAAGAGCTATAAATATTTTTCTGAGAAGAAACTTATACATGATGGTCAAACAAATCTGACAGCTCACCACTATGAAAAGGAGGGAAGTCTACTGTCAACTGCCAGGATGATAGCTGACTCAGTTCACTCATACTGCAGTGCCTGGACAAAGATCCAAACACACCCATGCAGTAACTATGGGTTAGACAGTATTTCTAGCAGGGGAATATTTAAATCCCAGGACAGATTTTTTTTCATTTAATGAGTTTTATGTTCCATACATATCAGTATCTTGCTGATCACATGTGCTTATGCAATCACAGTTGACACAGCGAATGTAGCATGGTTCTGAACTTTCTTTGAGACCTTGGATCTAGACTTTCAAGGGCACTGTAAACTGTACATGAGAATTTAAGTATACAATGTACCTATATATTAATATCTCATGTGATTAGAGGTAGTAGAATGGAGGTGCCTGAATCTCAGGCTAAATATTTCCCAGGAGTTCCACACTTACTGTAGTTTTCTCGATGTGATCTGGTAATGAATCTATGAGCAAGTCTCCCACAGGTTTCCAGCTATTCCTCACATTCTCAGCCTCCTTCAAGTCAGCATCAAGGTCATCCATGGCACACTGCAAGTCTTTCAGTTTTTCTAATGCTTTGTCCACTTGCTTCTGCCAGATACTGGCACTGGCATTTAGGTTCTCCCATTTCTCTTTTACCTCTGATGACTGCTTACGCATAGCTTTGGCAATCCTCATGGCTTTCTCCTCAGGGGTCAATTCTGCAGAGGGAAACAACAGTTACATTGTTTATTTTTTCTCTTATTCATGTCTAGTTAAACAGGTGGTGCTCCTGACATGCACACTCAAGACAATCAGTAAGTCACAGAATCACAGAATGTTAGGGATTGGAAGGGACCTCAAAAGATCATCTAGTCCAATCCACCTGCTGGAGCAGGAACACTTAGATGAGGTTACACAGGAATGTGTCCAGGAGTGTCTTGAATGTCTCCAGAGTAGGAGACTCCACAACTCCCCTGGGCAGCCTGTTCCAGTGTTCTGTCACCCTCACTGAGAAGAAGTTTCTTCTCAAATTTAAGTGGAACCTCTTGTGTTCCAGTTTGAACCCATTACCCCTTTTCCTACCATTGGTTGTCACCGAGAAGAGCCTGGCTCCATCCTCATGACACTCACTCTTTAATAAGGTCACCCCTCAGTCTCCTCTAAGCTAAAGAGACCCAGCTCCCTCAGCCTTTCCTCATAAGGGAGATGCTCCACTCCCTTAATCATCTTTGTCGCCCTGCACTGGACTCTCTCCAGCAGTTGCCTGTCCTTCTTGAACTGAGGGGTCCAGCACTGGACACAATATTCTAGGTGTGGTCTCACCAGGGCAGAATAGAGGGGAAGGAGAACCTCTTTCAACCTACTAACAACCCCCCTTCTAATACACCCCAGGATGCCATTGGCCTTCCTGGCCACAAAGGCACAGTGCTGGCTCATGATCATCCTGCTAGTCCACAGTCAAGTGATAATTTATTTCAGTAGGTACAAGGTTGAAGAAAGTCCACCTTGCCATAACTGAAATAAATCTTAATCAGTCCTGATGAAAAAAATACAGCTTGATGAAAAGACAGAAAACTATTCCTGACTTCCATGTATTATGATATGGGCAAAGTAAATGCAGCTTATGGATGATTCATTTTTGGAGGCACAGGGGGAGGAAATAAAGGATCATTCTTCATGGAAACTGCAGCAGGGAACCTGTGGAACATTTCATGTAGAAAGAATTTCTGCAATCCAGTCAAGAGGTCTACATACTGTCTTGATGAAAGTCATGTTCATATCTTGTAGTGTTCTCGTGCAAGAACTGCAGATCAATAATGAACAATAATACAGAGTATTTCAAAAAGATGGACTCAATTTGAAATCACTGTATCTTCAAAATTGGTTCTATCTAGCTTGGTGAGACTGAACCAGATGGAGACAGTCAGAAGCTAAAACAAAACATTACAACTGACTAAGCTGGGAGTTGCTCACTTAGGGAAGGAAGGTGAGGGGGGAACACACAAAAAAAATGGGGGAGGAGGAAGCTTTTTGCTTTTCTAAGGCTCAGTGGATGTTGAAGTAAATGCACAGTTGTTGTTGGAAAAGTTCTCTTGCTATGCCTCTGGTGATGTAGCTATTGTTCCATAGCACCCAATACAGAAAAGCACACTGCAAATAATTAATAAAGAATAAATCAAAAACATATATTTCATTTGTAGATAAGAAAAGCAGGCACATTTTTTCCCAGATGTAAAAGTAACATTTTAATTGGTGGTGCAGGGGTAGAGGATGTTGCCAAATGACCAAATGTTGCCCAAAAGCACAAAGCAACTTGCAAAGGAGCAATGAGGAGAAAAAAGTATCACCACTAGCAACCAGATGAGAATAGGAGACAAGGACAATCAAGAGCCACCATCAAGGGGAGAGAAATACCTAGGCTGCAGGTTGCAGAGCAGCATGTTTAACTTCTAGAATTAGAAAAGCTCTTCTAAAAAACAGAGACCCATTTGAAGAAAGAGCTGAGCTGAGTGGGACAAAAGAAATTTTGAGCTTGGCAAAATATTTGAGTGACTTGCTGGGTGTCATAAGCTGTCACACAAGAGCACCACTCCTGTGCACTCTGCCTGCAAAGGCAGAAGCTGGCCAGGCTTAGGAGCTCCACAACAGCAAGAGGGTATTTGAGAAGAGGAATTTGGGAAGGAACAGGTGTGACAAAAACCTGCAATGTGAAGGGATATAAATTATGTATGAAGCTCTGGGATATAGAGACGTGGCAGTAACCCACAATTTGCAATACTGACAGACCAGAATAAAGATGAAGACCAAAGATAGGCTGTGATAAATTGCACCTTTTCTCTGGAATTCCAGCAACTCACAGTAGAATAAACAACATCATAGGACACCACAGTTCTGGGATGATCTCTACCCCAAGCTTTCCAACAGATTTTAGAAAAAGGAAAAGCAATAAAGCTCAAGTTCTAAGCAAAAAAAACCAAAGCAACAAACAGAAAGAAACCCAAAACAAACAAAAAAAAAACAACCACCAACTCTTTCAGATAAAAACTATTTTTTTAAACAAAAAAACCCCAACAGCTACAAATTGCTTACATAAAGATATCAAAGAAGTTGTCAATGAGAGTAATTTTGGAATTATTCACCATTAAGAATGATAATATACCATCAGTGAATGAATGAGAATCCACTACAGCCCAGTGACAAAAGGGCAAGCTGAATTGCAGCATGCAGGAAAGCTGCCCCTGGTGGTAGAGTTTAGTATCACAGGATACACTTCAGAGACTTTGATACAATCGTAGGTTGAGGGCTACCAAGCCTTAGGAATAAAAGCTGCAGGACTTTAAATTATGATTGAGGGAGCACCTGGAGTTGTAACAATTTACACAAGGAAAAGGAATATGGAACTTCACTTAAAGGGGACAGAAAATTGCAAACCCAGTGGAGAAAGTCTCTTTTGTTGGCATCTTGAACATGTAAATATAGGGGACATTATACCAAGAAACTGGACTAAGTTATGTATATGCAAAGCTGCAATCTGCTATTTTTCTCCAACATCATGGGCTTGTGTCATCCTTTACCTGTTATCAGAGCCAAACCCTACCAATTCTGCAAAAAAGAGTAGAAAGTTGGAAGGGCTTGACAGTTCTAAACTAGATTATTGGTAAATCATTTAAAATGCTGAGTCACTTGACAAGGAACATGCTGAAAGCTAACAGCTGAAAATCTTGGTTGTCTATAACTGTAGTGACACAATGGATTTGATGAGTGTGTCTCACTCCAGTAGAAGCAGTATGGAAAAAAGTGGCTGTAGCAATAAATGGGAACAGAAGAGAACAACAGCCTGACTTGTCAGCTAAACCAAGGCATCTTTACACATGACACTAGTTGCGTATTTTGGGAGGGGAAAAAAATTCAAATTGACTGGAGTGATACAAGTATCCCAACAGAACTGAAAACCAAAACAACTTTTAAGACCATTTGTCAAATAAATGTCGTTGTGCCACAACGTATCTGCCACATAGTTGATTTGACAACTATTAATTAATTGCAAGACTTCTTTATTTTACAGAAGCCTTGGAAGGGCTTGTAAACTTGCCCTAAATAAAGATTAACTAGGGAAAGAAAGCAAAACACACATTTTTATGAGCTAGAAAGCCATTCAGCATCTACTAATTTAAGAGAAAATACATCTTGTATGACTTCATGTTTACCTAACTTATTAATGACCAACACATTACTTTTTTCAAGCAGATAACACATTCTCCAAGATATTGGTTGCATAGCATAGAATTGTAAACCTCAAAAAAGAAAGTCTTATTGAGAATTTTCTTCTCTGAGTTCGGAATTGCTATCACCAGTTTGTTGTTAGACACTCTGAAAGACAGAATTCCTTTTAGCTGTGAAAAAATGCTACACAGTCAGCAGCTGCTCAGAAAGTGAGAAAAGTCTATATTCACCAGACCATCTGTTTACCAGAGAAGAAAGATATTAACTGACCCTGCAGTCAGGGAGAAAGCGCAGTGGGGAAAAAAATGGGAGGGAAGGAGGGAGGGAAGGAGGGAGGGAGGGAAGGAGGGAGGGAAGGAGGGAGGGAAGGAGGGAGGGAAGGAGGGAGGGAAGGAGGGAGGGAAGGAGGGAGGGAAGGAGGGAGGGAAGGAGGGAGGGAAGGAGGGAGGGAAGGAGGGAGGGAAGGAGGGAGGGAAGGAGGGAGGGAAGGAGGGAGGGAAGGAAAAAAGTCTGATGCTGTAGTGGAAAAAAACTTGATTTTAATAAGCAAGTTTTGTCATTAACAAAACAAGGAAAGTACCAACAGCTTTTCTGTGTCTCTAGCAGAGGCAGAGTGCAATAGAAGAAAAATTTTCACACCTAAACTTCACAGCATATAGCTTCTTTGCATTCTTACGTATATGGAGAATACTTACCCAGGAAAGCTACCAGCGAAGAAAATTGTTCTTGCTTAATAACTTGCTTTAGGTCTCTCAAACTATTCCTGGCTCTAGCAATTTTGATTTTAAGCAACGTTGCTTTATCCTCATCATATGGACCTGAACTAGAGATCTCTTTCCATCTTGCACATTTACATTAATTTCCTTTCACTTTCACTATATGCTTAGTAAAATACACTAGAATTGGAGCTGACGTCATCTCCCCTCCCTCTCAAACATTGTCTCTTCCTTGGTTCATTCAATCTTTGCAGCAAAAATCAACGGGTGGCAGAGCACCACAATCACTATGAACACTTTCAGAGCATTTGAACAGACACAATGGCACACGACAGACTCCTAAGCAGCAGAACCAAAAGCAATACTATCACTGCCTGATGAAGTCTTTAGCATCACTCCAGCAAAAGCATTCTCTGAGTTTCTAACAAGCTGGACAGAAACTTAGTTCTCATGGGACGGGAATAGGAATTTCAAAGAATAAGTGGCAACCGGTTAATGTGGAAATGTAGCAATTAGTCAGACTCCAAACACTCGACCATGTAATCATAACCCAATATGTCACCATTTTCTTCTTATCAAATATCTATATCATATTTAGCTAAAACAAAGAAAAAGCATGTTCATTTTCATCTCAGCCCATTTAGGCTTTCTTCTATCAAAACTGAAAGTTCTTCAGACCAGAGAAATATAATTATATAATGAAAGAATAGGGAAAGTTTCTGCCGAATAGAAGACAAATCACCTTTGGTCTGCAGAAGACAGAATTGTGCAAGCAGAGAAAATGAAAGCTGTTAACCTCATGTATGATGAATCTTTCTGGAAAGGGCCCCGGAGTATGGGCTCTACATAAAGATAAATGAGAACAATGCTAACAAATATACATATCCCTTAATAATGGTTGTTGGTATTTCCCAGCAGGTGCTGGTAGGGAAGACACAGAGGACAAAACAAGGGAAAAATACCTTCTAGTTAAAAGAGATAATTAAGTTCTCCCTTAACATCTGTCTCCAGAAAACTAAAGAACAATGCATTTATCCAGTATAATCAGTGTAATTTGTCAATATAATCAGAACAGATATAATGCTTCTCACTAAAAACAAGCCACCATTTTGTAATAAATGGTAAAATCCAAAGCAAGTTCATAATACTTTTGCACAGTGGAAGCCTAAAGTTTCTGTTGCTCCAGAAACAAAAAAACATGTATGAATTCAGTTTTAGTCTGCTCCTGTCACAAAACCAGAAAAATCCAAATGTAACACTACCATTATAGCATCATCAAGCGACTACGTCTCCTTCCAATACCCATTGAAGTGACAGTGCTAATGAAGAAAAGGATATCACCACTGTATCTTAGTTACTTTAGGCAGGCAAGGAATTAATCCTGCATTTCTTTCCAAAGCACTGCAACTGCAGATTTTAATAGGCTTTTTATTTCTTCCGAAGATCAATAAAGATTTTTTTCTGACACAGCATATATGGCAGGTAGCTTCTCAGCAAGGTTGCAGGAGACAGATATACATCCCCTAACAGCATTTCAAAACAAAACAGAGGCATCTATTTTATTCCAAAGCAATACAAAACTGGAAAATAAAGACAAGTCAGGCAGCACAAATGATAGGGCTCCCTGAATTGATGACATCGTGTAACAACACAGGACTTTAAAACATCCATGTTCTGAACTTTTTTCAACCTTCTAAACAAGTTTCCTCAGCCTGTTTTCTCCTCTATACACTTTCAGTTTAATAGTCTGCAATTTCCAATTTGCTTTCTTGAGGCTCATTTAAAATGTTGAGCTGTGTTTGCTCTAGAGAGTAAGAAAGGAATTTTCTTTCAAACAAGGTCCTAACCTTTGACATCCCCCAGTCATCCACATTGCTAGTAGCCTAACTAAGGATTCTCTTACAGACAAAGATTTACTGGTTTCTGGACTCTTCAAAATAAGGCAACAGTTAAACATTAAGAGCATGTTTTCCACCAGGGAAGCATCCTGTATTTCAGCTAAAATTGGGCTATAACATAGCATACAAGGTCAAGACTGAATATAGCTCTGCTTGGATCCTGAGGTCCTCATGGTTGGAATAAAAAAACAAAACAAACAAAAATAAATTAAACACTATGGCCTCATTGCCAGTCTGTTTCCAATACTCAGCTGCTAAAATTTCAGGCTTAAAACTCCTCTAAATTTGCACTCCACACCACTCAGCAAACAGAAAGAACCTCCTTGAATCTTACTAATAAGACTCCAAGCAGGCAGCATGTAGACTCTCCAGGAAGAATTTCAAGGCTTTCCCTAGGTGCAATAAAACTTGTAGGGTGACTAAGATATCTATTTGGAAAGGAAAGCGATACTTAGTTTGAGATTCTCTCATGAGTAACTGCATGTTTCTCTAATCTTCTGATGAAACTCTCCAATGTCACAAGTGAATGAGCTCCAACTAAAACAGAAGCAGCCATGTTCAAAATAGTCTAAGTAGTTTCTGAGCATGATTCCACTGACCTCCAGTGGGCCGTATTCTCTTCATTCTCCTAAGCACTCCTAATTTTCACACTCAAGACTTCATACTCGGCCCAGCTGCACAGCAGAGAATGAAAAACTATTTTCAGAGGTGTGTGATAGCTAGTGGATGGGCACAGTGGTTGAGAAGAGAAATGCTGCCTGTTGTATACTTTAGAAAACAGTAAATTGCCTATTTCCGGTCAGATCTTCCTTGCTAAGAGGAAAAATTACGGCAGAGAATGTATTTGAATGTGTTCAGTGGTAGGAAGCAAAGAAGTTTGACTTTTATTTATGTCTTAAACAGGTCTACGTTGCAGGTCTACAAATTTACATATATATGCATGTAATTAACTGATACCTATTAATATATTTCTCTTGTTAGACAGATGTGATTTAGGGGGGTTTCTACACTTTCATTTAGAAAGAGATAACAGATGGTAAATACTTAATTTAAAATGATGTCTTTATCACAACAACCTCAGCTACCAAGTAACAGCTGTCAAAGTTAGGAATCTGATTGTGTAACAAAACTAGAAGGTACTGTTTGACAATACTGCAGTCTCCTGGAAACATTCACTATTTCAGTCAGAATCACTGTAGTGACCTGTGGAAATCTGCTAGGATGTACGTTTATGTTATCTTCTAAAAAAAAATTATCTCCACTCCATCACTCTATCAGTGGAATTTTAAGGACACAATTTCAGCAAAGTCATATCATCAATTCAAAAATTTTGGGGACAGAAAATGTTATTTTTGGCTTTCTTTATGTTTCCCATTGGCCTGCAACCTTACTAACAGTACAAGGATCTAAGAAGTCTACTGTAATTATGCCCCGGAGAATTATAATTAATATTTTAGATCTAAGTTTTCTCCTGGACTGCGGACAAGTGACAAAGCAGCTAAAAATGTGAGCATTTCCAATTTCCTTATACTGTCCATCTATCAAATTCTGGAGCTGGCCTGCTGGTTTATCAGTCAGTCCCACTCAGATGCTGAAGCATCTCAAAGGCAAGAAGAACATGAAGCTTATTTTCTTGTGATGGGCCCTCCCTAGAGAAATATAGCAAAACAAAATTAGGAAAAAAGACAGATGGGAGATAAAATTAACTTAGAAGGAAGTTTTCTGAAAGCTGAAGAACTGTGTTTAAATGTGTCAGTTACTACATCATACAGCAGAAGAACAACACAGGAAAAATAAGGTCAACATGGGAAAGATGAAACCAAAACAAAGCTTGCTTATAACTTGACTTTTCATTCTTATGATATATTTGAAATTAACAAGAACATTATAGACAATAATGACTCATCATAAGGCATCCTATAACAAATATTCTCTTTGGATAGAACAATGAACCTGTGTATGCACAAGTCCTTAAAACAGGTCTTGGTCAGGCAAGTTCAAAACTGATTAATATCGGTTTTCTCCTAAATCTCTCTCATTTCATTCCTTGTGTTTGCAACAATGTTCTCCCTGGAATCAAAACATCTAGGTGGAGATAGGAAAAAAAAAAAAAAAAAAGAGAGAGAGGTGGATTGAGAGGTCGAAGAAAATAGAAAGTGATTTTACAACCTGCATCCTCTATAGTTTAGCTCACCCTCCCCTCTAAACACCTCTGCTATCACACAAGGTAAGCACTAACCCCAAGAAATAGTCATTTTCCAATTAATTATGATTTTAAAAGAAAAAAATCCTGCTATTTGTATTATAGCTGCAGCTAAAAATATATTCAAACTATGACTGTACAGTGCTGTGTACTGCACATCGATATTTTTAAAGACAGTTTACAATCCAAAATCACACTTCTTCTCCACTAGTAATATGAAGTGCACTTCACCTACAAGTTAACTTTAACCTACTGCAAAGAATACCAATGACAGAGAGGCTGACAGAAACTAAAAACAATAAACACTTTAGAGACGACCATAAGCCCACACTCACAGCCCTCAATGAAAATGGCTAATCAGAGGGAAGAAGAAAAGAATGAAGGAGTCAAGTCGAGCCTGGGAAAGGGGAGAGGTAAGTTGTGGTTTTAAGGTTTGTCTTTTTGTTTCGCACTATGGAATCAGTAAGTAAATAATTATTTTAAATGGCAATAAATAGTTTATTTTCCCCAAGCTAAATCCATTTGGCCCATAACAGTAGTTTGTAAGGGATCTGCATATGTCCCCATCTTGACCCGTGAGCTTTGTCACTCCTGTTCTTCTTATTTTTTTGCCTCCATCCCACTGAGGTGGAGGACATGAGTGGGCAGATGGGAGAGATTTTTGGCTGGTAGCCAAGAGTAACCCACCACATGCTCTAAACAAGAAAGTCTACAGCACTAGCAAGTGTGAAGAAGGAAGAGGAAAGTAGCTTAATGCATATCTATAAAACTTCCCAATCTGAGCACATTTGATCAGTTTTCAGATACGACTAGACAAGAGACACACACCACTTGCAGACCATCTGCTTGGCCATCACTGTTATGCTGTTTTTACCAGGGTCATCAAATTCCCTGCTATTCTGTTATCAGTGCCATCTGTATAGAACAACATAGTAATAATAATAAACAACAACAAATTGCATAACAAGAATTTATGATGCAGCTCATCATCTGAAATTTGTTCTTGCACTTTCAGTAAATAGTGACTAGATCACTGACATCAACCCCTGCTAGAAAATGAACATTTTAATGGATGGGCATCATTTGTGCTGGGTGGTTCTACGACTTTTGAGAGCAGAGTTTGTGACTTCAGACTTTTGGGTGAAAGAATGAGCAAAAATAGAGAGAGCATTCCTTATTTTTCAACTGCAAAGTTGTTTGTGATTTAGACCAACTAAAACATCAAATATATCAAATAGGTTTGAGAGTAAAGACAAACAGAATGTTTTTGGGTGTCAGGAGTTCAAAAAGGAAGTATTAAGATACTTTACAGCAGCTAAGTACCAGATATAATCACAGGGAAAATGTTTCACTGGCTTCAATCACCAGCTATTCAAGCTTTATCACAAAATTGCATTATGGAATATGAAACCACACAAAAATTTGCACAGAAATAACACAAACTATGGATGTAGGAAAGATTAGTTATTTCCATTGAAACAACTTTAAAAGTTTGCTATGGAGATGTGTAGGAAGATGCGGGAAGAAAAAAATAACTTCCAATACAGGCAGCTATATTGCAATTTTCTAAATTATACAGAAGAGTAAATTATTCACATCTTACAGCAACTAATATTTCTAGAAACGTAGATTACTACCTTTTCCAAGAAAACATCTTATTTAATGAAAACATTTAATAATATTCTAGCTTATATCACAAATGTAATTCTAGGATGTAATTACACAGATATTTCAGATATTTTTCTGTTTTGTGGTTATCACGGGTGGAGGAAATTTATTGGCTCCTTGGTGGTCTCTGATATAGAGACATATCTCAACAAATACTATGCAAATATTGTTTCTAGGATAGTGGTGGTTTATTCACAGAATCACAGAATGTTATGGATTGGAAGGGACCTCAAAAGATCATCTAGTCCAATCCCCCTGCCAGAGCAGGAACACTTAGATGAGGTTACACAGGAATGTGTCCAGATGGGTTTTGAACATCTCCAGAGAAGGAGACTCCACAACCTCCCTGGGCAGCCTGTTCCAGTGCTTTGTTACCCTCACTGAGAAGAAGTTTCTTCCCAAATTTAAGTGGAACCTCTTGTGTTCCAGTTCGTACCCATTATCCCTTGTGCTATCATTGGTTGTCACCGAGAAGAGCCTGGCTCCACCCTCGTGACACTCACCTTTTATATATTTGTAAACATCCCTTAGTAATAATTCATCTAACATTCAAATCTTTTAGATTCTACAATGACTGCCTTCCTAAAGTAAATTTCTTTTACTTCTAATGAGATATACCATCAAATACGTTTATTTCTATTTGTAGAGTAAAACTATGCAATATCAACATACATATCTATACATGTGGACGTGCACCCTTGAACAACTGTTCTAACTACATTTAAGGTGTATGTGCTATCATGTTAAGAAAAAAAAAACCAGAATTGATGACCTCAGTGTTTTGAATAAAAAACTGGAAAAGGAAATAAAGATTTTTCTACTTCTTCTATTAAAATGTGAGTATTTACAAGACAGAGTAGTATTACTTTGAGGCTAAATAATTGAAACAAAAGCAATCAAGATGTGGTTTGGAAAATTCTGAAGTCTAACCAAGTACTTGCAATATAAAATATGTGCTAGAGACATGTAAGTCCATTTTGACCATTCCTGGAAGAGAGTATTTTCTGACCTGTTTTCGAATGCAAGCTCCTTCTTGGTTCCTCAGGCCCCTCGATCGGTTGGTCAGCAAGGAAAACTCGTGCCTGGTCCACAGCATTGAAAATTGTTTGTTCTTTGTCCTTCAGTTCACGCCTCAGTGCCTTTTGGGAAGGGAAAGAAGAATGTCATTTTTAACTTGATCTGGTGAACAACAGATACTGTACCATTTTCCCTATTTTCACCTCTCTGATCTGACCTATCTGCTAAGTAACAACCAACATATCATTCAGACTGCAAGATAAAATGTAAATTTTACAAAACAGAAATGGTGAGAAATTAAGTAAGGCTAGAAGGGTAACTTTTACAGAATCAGCTTGAGGAATTGAACACAAGATGATGATGGTAGGTTTTAAAATCACACGAATAGAAACTGAAACTTCTACATTCAACTTCTAAAACAACAACAAAAATTACAGCGTTTATTGCCATTAACAGATTGCTAACACATAGTCGGTTACTGTAGACTATTTTTGACTTTTCATAGCTGGAATGATAGAAAGTTGCACCTAGTGAAACTTCAGAAGATAATTTCATGATTGCTAAAAAGAATTGCAAAAGTGCCTTGCATTCCTTAGAAAATGTTACTTCTCATACATATTTTCTATTTATTAATATTTGTAAAACTCAGAAGACATGTAACCACAAGTTTTATGATAAGAATATATTCCAAATAAACATCCTTCAATCAGCTAAAAATATTTTATAGCTTATTGTTTAGACACCATCGAGCCTTATATAAAAAAAGAAAAATCAATTTTAAGATGTTTTCATGCTAATGGAAATGCATTTCAGGAATTTTTTTCCTCCAGCAAATATGAATTCAGTGTAACTACCCTTAAAAAAAAAAAAAAAAAAGTGTTTATAAGCAGTCAGCTGTAGTGTCCCACCTAGAAGGAAACTGCTTTGCATGTTTTGTTTGTATAACGTTCTCTCAGTAGAAACACAAAAGAAGATACTTTAAATGTTACTAAACTGCTATGCTTAATTTTTCCAAGATATTATTTAGCTCTAAGTACAAAATAAAGGCTGATTTTCCTGAAATGAGATGCTCAGGCCTCATTCCAGCTCAGGAAAAGCAGTTAGTGTTCACAACATTATATAACAAAATGAGTGCTTTCCACTACAGAAAATAATGAAAAACAGTTACAATGCAAGTCTCACAAATGCTACATTATCCTTCCCATCAGTAAGTTTTTGATCCTACAAAACCAAAAGCCACCTACCTCTTGACTTTAGCTTAGAAGGCAAGATGGTTTTTTTCCCCTCCTTTACCCCCATTTTACACCTTTGTCCTCATCTTCCCAAATCCTTCCACTCTTTGTCACTCTACTTCTGCTCCAAATTAAATAAAACACCCTAAACCAATAAAAACTAATTACTGAAAATACGCTAACTATTTAGGAACTTGCATTATATGGTCCTGTTTTCAGTAACTATAAGCTGACTTTATACAAAAAACTCTTCAGAAGAGTGTTATCTCTACCTGCTTTTGTAGAGCAGTAATAACACTAAGAAGAATAATCCCTATTCTTTGTAGGATTCAATATATACTATGTTTAATAAGAAAAAAAAAAAAAAAGTAATTTAAAAACCAAGCCCTACTTTATAAATAAATACAGAACCTGTAACTCTTGTAAAAGCATCATTCCTGAAGAAGCTCTTTTAGTCAGCACAGTATGTCTTAATATTTAAATTTCACATAACATTGGAATAAAACTATTTAAAATCATCCATATTTTACAAATCAAAAAACCACTCTCTATGCAGAAATTGGTTTCAGGAAAGAAGGAAGACAGTAAGACATTATCACAAATGTGCAATTAAAGTTCAAAAATTACCCATTTAAAAAGCTTTTGGTTAGTCGAGTCTGTGTGAATGCATCATTAGAATACAATAATAATTTTTAATTTCAAATATTTTGTCAGAAACAGAGGGGTGATTACTTTCCTGTAAAGCAGGAAATCTTTGTAGAATTACTTTTTCCCTCTTCATGCAATTTCCCAAATATTTTTGAAGCATACAAGAAAAAGGAGGTTATGACAGATTTTGACCTTAAAAAGAGATTTCATCAGTTCAAAATAACCTAGAGATGGATCTCTTTTGCTGTATCTCTTCTGTTTACTTTCACATAGTATGTTCATCAATTTCTCCTGCTCACCCTCAATAAAACTTCAATCAAATTTAACCTAAGAAACCTTGGATTTAATTCTCTGTTCCCCTCTACCTTCCCTGCCACTGAAGCTGTTCAAATTGAGGTTGACAAAACAAAGATTTTAACATTTTGGCCCATATAGCTCATCAACACTAAGTCATTTGCAGCATTCCTCATTAATAGATTTTACAAAGAAATCTTTTAGCATTAAAGAAACCTTGCACGTGAAGTAATAATCTTGAAATAATTTAGTAGTAATGAAGAGTATCTTGAGCACACCACAGACTTCTTACATTATGATTTATACATTTTTTCTTATGCCAATTTTTGCAACAGCCACTCAGACTTGCATAACTTTATTCCTTGTTTCTTAGCAATACTTGATACATTTCCCTGTCTCTCTCTCTGCCAGTAAACAAGAACAGCAATCAGAGTACACGATGCAAGAATAACCAAATAGATCAATAATACCCTCTTGTCCTTCCAGGCAAACCTCTCTGCACCAGAACAAAAAAGAAACTTAGAAATGTAATCTCGACTTCAAATATCATCTGTCTTGAGTGGGCTGAAGAAAGATTTCATTGCTAAAATCACATCTACAAGAACACTACAGAGTAAAAAGAAGTCATAAAACGCCCAGCAAGGAGCATGAATGCTGCAATACTGAATTTGATTATTGTATTAAAAATTTGTATATAATAAGTGCAATCATGTATTTTTGTGTTTTGTTTAGTTTTGCAAAAGATACCTCTCCAGTGGCTACTCAGAATGGATACACCTCTCTCAGTAGGGAAGTATATTGCTGTGTCACTTCATTCTCTCTTGTTTGTCATAAAGAGCTAAAACAGTTAAAGCATTTGTACAGCTTTGAGCATAGCACAGGTTTTGGTAGTGGGCGATTTTTTTTTTCCTTGTAGCTAGCTATACTTTTCAGGGAGAAAGAAGAAAATTAACACTGAATTTTTGGTACAGATCAAACAAATATTAAGTGAAGGTATGGCAAAAGACTGGACTAGAAAGACATCTGAAAACTTGTTGAAACTGTGCTAGTAAGATAAACACATGGATGCAAGTATTTCTTGAGTCTTGCTGAGTATCCACAAAATGGAAATGTGAATGCTGAACACATAAAGTAGCACAATTACTTTTTTCCCCACATGATGCTCCTTCATATTTATAAAAGTACAATGATATTTTAAAGATATAAAGGGGCTGTATGCAACTTTGGCAGTAATTCATAACAACATATTTCATACTACAATATATTTCATACCACAACCTAAATTATACAGTCGCTGTATACTTTATGTAATGGGTTAAAATGAAGTTTCACCTCCCTCGGTAAGCTGACAGATGATAGACTACCAAATTCAACACCTACAATTCCAACAGTTTTATTGCATTTGCAAATTAGATCTTATTTTCTATATAAACCAGGACACGGATTTTTAAAGATTCCTAGAGAAAACAACACTAACTTTAGACATTTTTTATTTTTACAATCAAGGGGAAAAAACCTTGGAAACCTAAATCTGATGTGTTGATGTGGTGTCAACACAGTTTTCAGAGCTGACCTTAAATAATACTAGTCAAAGATAATTTAAAAAATCCTCCTTTGAGACCTGAAAGAATTCTCCCACTTGTAGACGGACAGACATTCACAAAACTACACTCTTGAAATGTTTTCTTCAGCATCACAGAAAGCAACAAGTATGAACAGCATCACAGTGTTCATTCTGCAGGTATGAGGGATATTCTTCGAGCTACTTGACTATGACAGAGTAACCCAGGACCCACTAACAGAACCCTTCTCTCAAGGAAGAGAAAAAAGAACTGTTTGCTCCCTGATTTACAACCATTAGCAAATTATTTACTCTGCATTTTGATTTGTTCCTCTTTCAGTAATTGTGAAACATATGTTTTTCTCATAACTTTGGAAATTATATACAATTTATTCTGTTATACCAAGATCATCTAACCCATATGAGCTCTGTTCTTTAGAGATGCTTATGATTTCTAATATAAAAACTAACTCTTCTTACAAGCTAACATTTTTTTAACTTTCTATCTGAAATTGACAAAGAATTTGCTTAAATCAAGGTCTTTCAAAATTTCCATTGGCAATGCTTTGTAGCTGAAGCATTTTCCCCTCTAGAAAAATTAGAAAGCTAGAAAAAGTTTCGCTACTCATGAATTTTTACACTGTTCAGTGTATCCTGTAAGCACCTATTTCCTTCAATTGCATCTTAAAATTATTTTTCAAGCATAGTAAGTGGGCTTCCAAAATGACACACTTATATTTTACAGCCTCTCTTCTTCTCTTTTGAATTGTACAGGCTTGTGTAGAATAATTCAAGCAGCAGATCGGCTTAATAGTTCCAACAGATGAAGGCAAAGCTAATTTCAAAGAAAACACATCGGATGTTTCTTAAAAACAGAACATATTTAAATCAGATCTCATTATGCACTCTTTCAGGGAAGTAAAGACACATTATTGTAACTCATATCAGTTTATCACAATCTAGCTTTATGTGCCAATCAGCAGCTCCTGTAGCATTTAATTACTTAGTCATCTTTATTCTGCACCCGGTGCTTGAAAAACTCCTGTTACTTTTATACACTAAAAGGAAATGGAAAAAAAAAAAATCATCTGTGTTATATAATAGCATAAGGAGAATAAGTATGTTGATTGAGAAAATTTGAAGAATAGAAAGAGGAATTGTTTATAAAGATCATGCCAAGATCAAGGTTGTGACTGAGTTTCTGCCAGCTGCCATCATCATTAAAGAATCAAGTGGAAAGAAAATAAGTGTAGCATGTTTAAAAGCTGCTCCTTCACCACAGACACTAATATAACACATATACATTAAATTTCAGAAGTGAGTATTTTTGTCTCTGGACACACCTCTATGGGAAAGGTTGTTTCATAATTTATCTACCTCAGCTGATATAGAATACATTAAAATAAAGAGTCATATTTAATTTGAGATGGTGCATCTGACCATGCATTTACCTTTTATTGCTTCATACTTAACCTATATGGCAAGAGAAATAATGAAGGAGAAAATTAGTGCCTAATAGTCAACCATGAACACGGAGATACAGAGACACACACGTAGCACATAAGACTTCAACGATGATACCCAATATTTCATGTTCTGACAATCAGCGACAAACAGTGACCAAGACCAGAATAAGGAAAGGAAGGCAAAGATTAGATGAGAAAACAAACAAACAAACAAAAAGAACCCCCACAGCACACATCATAAGCAGCTATTTGCTTCCATAATAAATATATATTGAGCATTTCAGATTCATGTTTGGTTTTTTTGTTTGTTGTTTTAAACAGTAGGATCTAAATAGAAGCTTAAGTTTTAGAGGTTTATTCCATGGCATGTGCAAAAGACTTCTCAAAAAGTATTAAAGACAAGCGAGTGTTGAAGGCTGCATTTTTCTAAATTGTGTCTCAGTTTACCATTTATCACTTGCTGCTGCTTTTGCTGTACTGGCAACAGAGGGTCCAAATACAGCGGCAACAAGTAGGATTCAACATGAGAGTAGACCTGGACTATGCATGTTGGTGATCTTTTACCAGAGGCTAATACAAGTTAGCTTACTTAAGACTTTCCCTTTGATTTATCAAAGAAGATACTTCAGGCCAGAAAGAGAGATATTTCTTCACTGAGACTATTTGTCCCTTGACAATTTCCCTTCCCACTCTGGTCTATGATGAGTGCATGTGCTCACTGAGAATATCACTCACCTTTGTGTAGGCATTAATAGATATTCATTACACGAAATAAGCATCTATAACTAATTATCAAAGTGCTTCACAGTAGTAGAGCCAAAGAGAGAGAGGATGAAAAGCATGCTTTACCTTCTACCGGTCAGTCTTACAGACATGAAATACAAAGCTGTTACTAACATTGTAAAAACTAATAAGCTGACAATCTCAAACTGCATCTATGTATTTATGTTGTGATATCTTAATTAAGAAATGGTAACTGACTTCTTTCTGAACTTGTAAATGTAGTTCAAAAATGGTGAGGCTATTTTATCCTAACTGCATTTTAAAATCAGAAAAAAAGATGTTTTGAAACCCGTTGGTAAAGTTTTCACTTACAATAACCTTGCAGAGATTTTGAGGGAGCTTTTCTTGAACTAAAGAGTACAAGGTTACACTTTTTCTTAAAAAATAATTTTTTTTTTTCACACAGTTAATGATTTGCTAAGAAAGAACCTCTCTAATCTTTTCTGAGGGAAAAACTGCTGCAAGTCCTACATTCCCTAGAGATGGTACAGGATCTAAATCCAACTAGGGATGAAAGGAGACACTGCTTAATTGAGCAAAGGTTACAAAAAATGAGGAATAATGATGTTCATTAATACATTTTCCAGCACCAAAAATCTTATGTAACTGGATTTTGTATTTCCCAGCCAAATGAAACGAGACTTTATTATTTGTGTTTCTAGGTCAACGATAACCAAGGCTTGGTTGCCCTGAGTAGTTTGAAGGGCTCAACAGAGCATAGTGCTAGGCACTGGAATGCTTGAAGGTTGTTTGTTTGTTCGTTTTGTAATATAATTTAGAAGTAAGCTGGGGGGGGAGGGAGGAAAGGGAGAAATACACCATGCATCCCTGAGCTGTTTCTTCAAAACAACTTCATTATCTTCAAAACAGTTTTTCTAAAAATATATTATTATTGTTCTTTACACAGAAGTAATCTGAAAAGACAGAGATCTGTGTATATTAACACAAATTCCCCACTGAATGAACTACTGAAATCCTCAGAAAGATAGCTATTCTGGATTTCTCCCAAAAGGTTAGTGGAGTCGCATTGTGATGGGTTTGCTACACACTTAGCATATATATACCCTGAACTTGCTTTGTTTGGTCGTGGTCTCTTCTTCAAGAAAGCCATTTTTTCAGTCTTCAACTCTTACTTTGCATTTTGCTTTCCTTTCTAGGCTTAAGCTTTCTCTCTTATTGATGATGATATTGACCAGGACTGTCAAAGGAATAGCATTCGGTTTTTCTTTTGGTTTTATGTGCTCTGAGTTTTTAATGAAAAAATAAAGAAATAAAAGTATCATATAAAGAAAAAAGAAAAAAAGAAACCACTTAACACCTGCTAGAATACAATACTTCTTTTGCTTATCCAGCCAGTTGCTAAACTAAGTGAGCATATTTTGGTCTAAAGCCATTGTAGTATGACAACCAAAAAACAGCATGAGAATCATTAAATTTGATGGTTTGAATAGAACTACACAAAAGAAGTAGATTAAAACAGACTTGGCTTTACATTGCTATGCACAGGGGAGAAAAAAAAAAAAAAAGGTAATGTTTTAGTGGTGCTTTTAGCAAAAAACATCTGTTTAACATACCTAATCAGGATTTAATATAAGAATTCACACAGATTGCGTCCTAGAGACAGCAAAAATGCCTGAGTCAGGGTGCAGAGTCTGACAAGAAAACTCTTGAAGCTTTCCACTCTTCAGGTGATGGAAAAACAGATTTACCTTTACACAACAATAGTAATCATCCTACTTGCAGTGGAACCAATTTTCAAATGCCAAACTGCTTGTAAATACACATTCAGTTTTACATCAAAGGATTACAACGTGCCTTTGGTGAAGGAAAATTAGTTCCATCAATTTTTACTTTGGAAACATGACAACCATCCTGTATCAACAACCTTGAAAGACTTTTTTTTTTCCATCCCTGCTCTAAGGTAAGCCATGAGTAGGTTTGCAGGGCAGAAATAAAAATGAATATGCAACTTCTGGCTTGTATTTTTCCTGGAGAAGATCACACAATTCACACTAAAGGGATTAACCAGCAAGTTGTGATGTTAACACATATGCTTCTGTTTGACAATTGCAGATGATCAAACCCTTCATTTTAGATCAGATCCAAATAACAGCATTTCAAAAGTGCAAAACCCTTGAGCACTAGGCCAAGGTTCAAAACAAACTGGGGAAGAAAACACCATCTACATATCTATGCAGTCCGAAGAAATGTTTTTGTGTGTTTTTTTGTAAGACACAAACATACAACTATAAAATAGTTCACTGTGCCCCAGTGAATTATAAAACAGTAATATGGCAAATTAAACCACTTAAGTCCTGCAGGTACCACTTTGGAAAAGAAATTTGAGGCCCAACAGGCTGCAAGTGCTCTGCATCACTGATGCAAGATCAGGTTATGTGGTACAGATGTGCTCCTTACTTCAGGAGGTGCACACCTAAGCACCAACCCAGAGATAAGGAAAACTGAACATCAGTTTGAAACTTCCTGTCTTATTCTTGACCTGATCACCGTTTCTGGAAATGCTACTAATGAGGTATATTCCCATAAGAACACAACAACTTAAAAATGAACCGTTTAACAAATACTGCATTTCCAGTCATTCCTTTCAGGCATTCAGGTATTGCTTTATCATGGACTGATATGAGCAGACTAGAAAGAGGATAGGTTGTGATGTAGCAATCACTTCACAATTATTTTGCAATTCATATATTTTTACAGTTAGCTGAAAGGACAGAACCAGATCTACAGCAAAATCAATTTATATCACCTCTCCCGCCTCAATCACTTGGGCAGGACATGGAGTCTACTTTAATAAGGGCTTCTCCTTTACAAGTGACTAGATGGCAAATGTGATTTAAAAATGTGACATGAGATACAAAGGCTTTAAAAAGCTCAACCTTCTAATAACTATTAGACTTTTAACATGAGTGCATGATCGAGAATCTCTAGACTACACTTAAAAAAACAAATAAACAACGAAACAAAACACCACCACCACCACAAACCTAAAGCCAAACAAATGCAAATACTTTATGCATGAAACCCCACTAGTCTCCTCAGTCCTCCATCCTCAAAGCAGCCTCTTTTCAGTAAAATTTGTTGGCTTCCTTTGCTACCACATTTTTTTTTTTTATTATGAAAATGCAACAACCATAACGCTTTAGATTTGTATGCCAAAAGAAATGAGAGACCTTCTGCCATTTTATGTAAAATATACGAAAATCATCATTGTATCGGTAAAAAGGATTTAATGTTGAATATTGCTAGCATATATGAACTGAAGGCATCTGCCTACATAGAAGAAAACCAAAAAGATTTTATGGTATCTGTGGAGCCAGCGTGAAAATGAATCATCAGTAATTTTTAAGACAATTCTCCATTCTCTAAGTATGTGGAATTAGAATAAACTCCACTGCAACTCTAGGAAAAAAACACATCAAGGATTTCCATGAAGAACCCAGCTTCAAATTCTTGAAGACATAGTCTCTAAGTATTCTGTAATAATGTACGTCTCTCATCAACAGAAGATGTGAAGAGAGGCAATCATCTCTACTTGCTCTATTTTGTTTTGCCTGTCCCCCCAGCCTCTGCTACTGGATCCTGTCAGAAACAAGACAACAGCTTATATGAAACTTCAGGACAATTCAGAGCTTTTATTCTAACATGCACAAGAACTGCTGTCCAGACAAAAGGGACTGACACTGAGAAATCAGCAAAGATGTAATTGCCTTTTGAATTGTCTGCCAAAAAAAACCCCAAACAACCCCATAGGAAAACATCATTGTACAATGCCAAATAAAGCATGAAACAGTTTCAAATGCATTTAAAGATATTATGCTCTAAAAAAAAATCAACCTTCAAGATGAGACCATGTATCATAAAAATGAGGATCCTTCCACTTCAGATGAAACAGTTTTGTAGAGCTATCTACAGAAGTTACATTTCTTCTACAGTCTTCAAAGTTTTACATCCTTTGAAGAAGCAAAGAAAACTTGTGCCCTCAATGCTAACTTCAATTAGCATCAAACTGTGAATTTGTGTAGTGCAAAGCATATAACAGTAGAGTTTTGGACAAGTTTTACTATTTGGTTACATAAACCCCAACAAATAAGGTTATGGTGGAAACACTGTCAGTGTCAAATTCACGTCTACTCTTTATGGGTAGCAGCCAATATAACTTCTGCTTTTTATATCAGAGAATACTAACAGGAAGGAATAAAAAACAAAATAAACGACATCATTTTTATTATGCATCCTAAACACACTATGCTCCCAGCCTGACACAAGACACACAAAACATCTGCTGCATATTAAATGGCTTATTACTTCATTTAGCAAAGCATTCAAATATTCTATTAGCACTAGTAACCACATGTATCTGCAATTTCTTGCACTATTTCCCTACACCATGTAATAGTAAGCATCTACCTCTTCAGTATCAGAGAGAAATTCCTTTTTCTTTGCTTGCCAAAGTCAGGCTTGTGTTTGTTTAGCTGAGTTTACTGAGCACTGATGAACTGTCAGCATTAACAGGCCATGAGATTCTTGCTTCAAACTGCAATGATAACACCATCAGCAAGCTGGGTGCTGCACTGTTGTTGTTAAGAGTAGTTTAATTCAGGTCACCTTCTGCTCATTTTGGGGGATCAAAATTTCCTCTGCATTTCTTCAAATCAACATCAATGGGACAAGTCTAACATGTTTGACCTCATAAACTACTTTACTAATAAGTGGTACCTACCATATTACTGCAGGGGTGTTGAGAAACATTTTTAGTAATGGCAGTTCAAACTCCAGACACTCAAGAGCAACTTTATGCTGTGCAACACTATGAATATTCATGCAAAATATGAAGACAGGACACACTTTGTGAGCATGCCCATAGGAGAAAGGTTTCCTGTAACATCAGCTTCCTTTAGTGCAAACGTATGTACATCAGGGTCCTCGCTAGTGAATTGCTATCATAAAAATATGGGTTGTACTACAAGACATCACCTATGAATTATAAATAATCAGAAAAGTGAGATCACTGCAAAAAGTTTCATAGGAGCATCTCCTGTCTGACAGTTGCGTAAGGGAAGAGATATTCTCCTCTGAAGGAGGAAGCAGAGGCAGCAGAGCCCAGCTGAACGCTAAAGCAGCAAAATGCCAGAGACCCGCTGCAATTTAAGACTGTCACTAGCATTCCTGTTCTGGGGCTTGAGTTCAGCTGTGTATGTATGCATGTATGCATACATGACAGAGCACTGCTACTGGAAATCCTTTCAGAAGCAGAAATCCTGTCAGAGATAATCACTCCTCTTTCTTAGAAACAGTCACTTTGGTTTCTCTTCAGAAACAAATGGTCTAGGCAGACAACTGAGTAATTACCAGTCAGTCAACAATCTGTCCTCTACTGATGGATTCTCCCTACACAGCACAATACCAGAGAGTTGGGGACAGGCAGCGGAAGAGCAGCTACAACAACTCAGAACAAAGGTTCTGTGTCACCAGGACCAGCTGCAAAAGTCATGTAAATCAAATGATGCTCAAAGTAGGGAAAAAAAGTCTTGAAATTATCATCCAGAATTCAACCTAGAAAGTTTTCCCCTGTCGAACTACAATTCTTTATTATGCTTGCACCATGATCTATCTCATGGTTTGTGTTACATGGTTCCTTCTCCCTAATTCCCTAGCCATTTCTCTCTTGGTTTACATCACCAAGACCTACCTCTTCCTCCCTCATCCCTTTTTGCACTCCAGTTTTCTGCTATAGCTTCCTGTTTTCAAAACTATTTAAACTGAAAGAGCTTTTGTAAATCTTATACCACATTGTTGGTTACAGTGATATGACAGATCACATTTGATATCTAGTTTTGGTTGCTTCTCCAAAATTGTGTGTCTCTGAATCACTTGAGAGTATTTCCAGCATCTAGCCAGTAGGGAAAAGTTACTGTAAAACCCCACTGCCAAAAAAACCCAAAGCAAAACAAAGAACAAACAAGTGAAAAAGCAGTGTTTGAGACGGGAAACATTCTAATCCAGATGATTCTCAAGGCATATTTGGGAGAGACATGAGGAAGGAGTACCTTAAGGGTAATAAGACTGTTTCCCTCTGATTATTCACCTCCTTCAACTGGTTCTACTTGCAGAAGTCACAGGAATAGAAAAAAATAGAATCTGACACCTGTGCTCTGTCCATAGAAGGCAATGGCATTAAAAAATAGGGGGGGAAAAAAAGGTCTCAGCTGTAATATGTCATATATTCTGTGTCACAGCAGCAATGCAGCAGGTACCACAACATATTAGTACTGGGTTTGGTTGGTTTTTTTTTGGTGGGTTGGAGGGGTGTATGTGTGTGTTAAGTAGCAAAGGACTTGCCCTCATAATGAATCATACTGAAAAGAAACAACAAACACACCTTCAGCTGGGAGTTTTAGTCCCTTCTCAGAGAACATGAGCGCTGGAACAGGCTGCCCAGGGAGGTTGTGGAGTCTCCTTCTCTGGAGACATTCAAAACTCACCTGGACATGTTCCTGTGTGACCTCACCTAGGTGTTCCTGCTCTAGCAAAGGGATTGGACTAGATGATCTTTTGAGGTACCTTCCAAACCCAAACATACTGTGATACTATGATAACATCGAGACTTGTCACAATATGCCATAGTCTGAATTGCTTCATTAGTTCCATTTCTGTCTCCGCAAACTGAACTTGTCCAACACAAGGGCCTCACTAGGTCTTTGCATTTTTAAATAGGTGATCTAACAATGTCCCATAAAACCAACAGAAAGCCCAGCTGACCATTTGAACCAGACTAAGCAGTTAAGCAAAAAAAATACATCTGTTTTTAGTCAACCCTACTCACAAGAAACTAGGATTAAAGCATTGGTAGGCATTCAGTACACTAATATCAAGAAAAGCATTGGGTAAATCTGCTCGAAAATTGACATTGTTTTGCAAATTGTGTTAAATCATCCAGTTACAGGGTCATGTCCTCCTACTATACAATTGAGTTTGTTATTTGATTTTAACCTAAAGTGATTTTTTTCAGTAGAAAAAAATCAGAATTAAAATAATCCAGGGAAAGTTCTTCAAAATATCCATGAACACTAAAGAGGAATCTTTGCCTTATTTTTCCCCATCATAATTTCTTGTAATAACTGTTCATATAAACCATATTCCTTGATTTAAAAAAATCTATAAAAATGATTGTTAATTTGGAAATAAAAAAAGGCCCTACCTTATTGCAAATGTTGTCATAACCATTTCCTTGAAGGACTATAAGTGGCCTTCTATTTATGAGAAAGAAGTCATTTAATATTATTGACACTAATTTGGGGTCAATCAGTGAATGAGACTAGTACTTAAAAGCATGCTTCCATGAAGCAAGACGTATTAATTCTAACTCAGTTCCACAAATACTTTCCCACTGAAGGTCGACACATAAGACAGATCCCAAGACTTATTACTTATGTTCACTTCATTTCCTTTCTCTGCTTTGCTTCTTTTGTTTCTCCAGTAGGAAAATCTCCACATCCTGCCCCCTCCCACCCCAAAGCTCTTCAGGCAAAGAAGTGGAATATTTTTATGTATAGTAAAACCGATGTATATTAAACAGGATTCCTTTTTCTTCAGAAACTAAGAATTTGAAACCCTAAACAATTTCTCATCAGAAAGCAAGCAAACGAATAAAATTAAATTGTTATTTTTAGTCCTCAATACTTAGAAAAAAGCTGTATTCCATGGCAAATTTACCTAGTAAAGGTATGGAGAGAAATAGAAGCAATAAGTAAAATGTTGAAGGTATAATATAAACAGCAACACCAACAACCAACACAGTGAATGTCTTAAAACCGAAACCTAGAATTGTTTTTAGTGACTAGGTGCTATAAGTAACAAAGAATATTCTGATATGCCGACAACAATATTTCCTAGAAATATGAATATCAACTTAAAGTCACTAAAAAAGAGGTGAAAACATGCAAATACAGTGCAGCAAGACACCTATACACTGGTTCTTTACCCTATAAACCTTTAATGAAAAGTGTACACCATAAATTCAGATTTTAAAAACAGTACATGAACTTCACTTATTCGTTAGTTCATTTATATTGTATTTAGTAATGGGGTGCTCTAGCTTCAGTGCTTCTAACTCAGGAAAGAATTCACTGATTTCTTAGTAATCTCTTGACATTCATCTACAAGTACAACAAAAAAGCAGTAAGAACATTTATTTGCTAGCTTCTTAGACCACACACATCATCTTAGGACCCAAAGGTTTTCCAGGATGGCATTAAGCAATGTGATTCACATCTGCCCTGTGTTTGTTCTTTCATTTTCTCTCCAGTAAGAAAAGTACCTTTGTTTTTACATACCACGGGGGTTGGTTTGTTTGTTTTACATACTGTGCTGTGTTTACTACCAGCCATTCTTTCATGTACATTTACTCCATAATTTTAGATCCAGTGTTATGAGAAATAACAACTTCCTCCTCTTCCAGTGCTGCTGCATCACCACCATGACAAGCATAAGTAGGAATATTTGGGAGAAAAAAGGGTTTAAATAACTGCCACTAAGCAACTACACTAATCAGACTAAGAATCTCTTAGCAGCCAAAAATGTCAGAAGGTATTATCAGAATGCTCATACAGAAGAGCACAAGGTCATCAAAAAATCATCCCAAATGAGGCTGACCTATTGAAAATGAGTAATTTCAACCAAGCATGACTGCCTTGCATCTTCAGGCTCCTCGGCGCATTTCTCTCTGCCCACACACTTCATCTTCTCTCTGCTCAGCTCTGACCACTGCATCTGAGCTCTGAGCTACCTTTGAGCATCACAAATACAGCATCACAGAGAAAAATGCTGATTGCTTGCACATCGCTGGTGTTGGAGGAGATGCATACAGACATCAAGCACCACTGCATAATTAATTAATCTTTGCAGAATGCCAACAAAAAACTAAGTGTTGTGTATCAGAGGTACAATTTTCACGGTACCTTTCATCACAGTACCATCATTGCACATGACTAGGCACCAATGCTTGCACAGTTTAGGAATTTTCTTTAATAAGCAGGGTTGGACTGAGATATTTATTATTGTGAATATTAGTTCATCTTTTAGCTCAGTTTCTCAGTGTAGCCCTTTGACGTGGAAGATCAGATACAATTTAGGTATGCACAACTCTACAAGCATCTTATCAGCTAGCTGACGTTTGTGTATGTCCAACACTGATCATCTTGTCATTATCAACATAAAGTCCACATAATATTAAGGATGCAAACTGAGTTAAATGGAAAATCAAAGTGCCACGACAGCTTTGCTACAGTGACAACAGCAGCCTGATCATAAGCGTGTGTACTCTTCCCCCAAACATCCTTCATACTTTGAATGACTGTCAAATTCAAAGAATAAAAAGATCTGTTCTGCATTTCCTTTACTTCCTCATTCTTCAGAGAACAAGCCAAACAACACATCCATAAGACAGAACAGGTGAAAATCATTGTAGCTTTTCAATTTTGCAGACTCATCTATTTAATGTCTATCTTGTAAACATTAAAGAGGTGCTTATCCTAAAACAGTTCAGGAAATATAACAAAAACGTTATGCTATGTATATAAACGTGGTACTAAAATGAGGAATTATGAAGGACCAATGTCATAAACGATGTTTCTGAGTTAAGGATGCAAAAAATCCCAGTACTTGTCTGAATCTAGGCTTAAGTACTTTCAAATGCCTCACTCGTAGCTTTTCACAACTGGGAGCATACCTAACTCAGATGTGAGAGCACTGAATTTCAAATGCTGTACAGGACTCATCCTCCTCCTCCTCATATCCAAAACATGAACTCAACAGAGAATACCTAGACACATAAAAGTAATCCTGTGTGAAAGCACCCAAGTTTGTGTACTTTGCAAGAGCATTACAACTGCTGTCAGCTAGATCTCTACATAGGCTAATTTCTCTTACTCAAAAACTCATTCGTTACTAGCAGAGGTATCTGTGCTGCACTGCTGGATAGACATGACTTGTTATGTATGAAATGGAAAGTGAAAGTAGTTTGATCATAAGAAACTCACAGAAAATTAAAAACTAACAAAGACAGGCTTCTTAAACACTCCTCAACAAGAACAAAAAAATCAACTTCCACTGTTCCCCCTTCAGGACCTCTTGACTTTTTAAAACCTCAGCAGTACGGAGCTTTACAGATTTGCCTTGCCACTGCAAGTCAGGCAGATTTTCAGTGCTTCCTATGCGTTCTCCTTCCCAGGGGAAGAAGCCTGCCACGTGGGGTTGATGTGCAGGCGCTGATCATGCTTTACATGAAACTACTGTATCAGGCTGTGTATAACTCTAACTTCTAGAAACTCTTGAAGGTCTCACATGCCAAATCCAACATTTGCACCTTTCAACTCAATCCACAAGAGAGTGCCAAGAACCAAAGATGCTTGTGGATATGGGCAAGTTCCTCACACAGAGAAGGCAAGGGCATGATGTCTGTGGGCCAAAGGTGAAGAAAAGTACTCAGATATTTGCCATATGGAGAAGCTGCACTTGAGGTTTCTAAAGTACAGGTTAAGCAGTGCTAACTCACAGACAGCTGTCAAACCTCCGAGAGACACCAGGAATTCAACTATGGGAAAACATGCCAAAAGACACACACAAAAAAAGATTACATATTTTCCCACCTGGAATTCCAGTAAGAGAAAAAGCACATTGTTCAACTAAACCAATCTGGACCCAAACACCCATTTAAGTTCATTTAGCAATAATATTATGAACATACTCATTATTCTGAGAGCAGGGATCCATATAAGGGTTTTATCACTATATGCAACTATTCTTAGATTTTTCAATTTTTTCCCCTCTTCCCTCAGATTTTACTCATTCCAGACTTTGCTATAATTTGTAAACACAGGCTTACATTTACAAACAACAAGTGCGCAGTTTCAACACATTACAGTTTGTGCCACTCAAGTAAGACTTTGTGGGAAAAAAGAAAAAAAATCCTGTGTGCTTCTGCAATTTCCCCTCTACCTAAATATGTAGCACGTGGAGTAGCCTCCTTCAGTTTTCTTTTTATTCCAACGGCAAAAAAGAGCATCACCAGGATTTACAATATCAAAGAAAACAAACAAACAAAAATTAAAATAGTGTTTTCTGTCAACTTCACAAGAGCAGTAACCAAACAGTGCTTCTGTCAGCTACATTTTTTTGTCTCAGTCTTGAAATCATTAGTAATTTGGAGCTAAGCTCTGTTGAAAGCATGACAGACTTAAATTTTAAAATATTGAAATAGAACTTGCCAATCTTTATGATGAATATACATCTCCTTTTTTCTGTGTATTTAATTAGAAAAATATGTAGATTTCTCTATTTCTTATAGTTCTCTCTATAAGAAAACTAAGTACATGCCTGTTTTAATGGCTCAAGCCTAGAAATTTTCAAAAACCTCACAATTAAAAGAAATATATATCATCCCAAGTTCTCATTCATTTTTATACATACTAAAAGCTGCCAGGATTACTGAACATCTAGCTCTAGAAGTGTAATAAATATAGAAAATACTACTTCTCAGACACTACATTTAGGTTACAACTGTTCAGTAACATTCAGTAACAGTTTTTACTCCAAGTTTAGAAGCTTCTGAGTCACAACTGCAGCAAGGAGAAAAAAAAAAAAAAAGAAAAAAAAAAAGGTTAATCACAGTCTACTTTTTCGTCAGAGCCTGGGGACTTGTTTCTATATCAGGCACTGAGGCTCCTGAAAGCGTCCATATCCAGCGTGACAGCACAAGCTGCCCACAGTGCTCATGTTGTAGTGAAGCACAGCACAGGGTCTCTCTGCTCCAAAACTCTAGACGGAAAATCACGGGCAGAGAATGCACGTGGCACAACTGGCAGACACCATTGATAATTACCTAAAAATAACACCCTTGCATTTACTTAACGATAAAAAATATTTTCAGTGTCTTGCCTCTCTTCTTTCAGAGCATGAAAATGTTATATTTTTTAGCATTTTCTTTAGTTAGAGGGTTTCTTCCTTGGCTTGAATCTGATCCCTTTAAGGTAGTGAATGCTTACACAAACTTGTGGCCTATCTCCTCTGAGGCAGGTTCATAACTGGAAAAAGGAGATAGAACAGCAAAAGAGAGAATGTACAAATTGCTATTACTTAAAAAAAACCCTAACACTTTGTATCAGGTTGATTCCGAGATGAATGAATATGGACTGTATAAAAACCTACAGCAAGGGAGGGTAAAAAAAGAAAATTTTTAGAAGATGACCTGAGGTATATATTTAACTGAAGAATTATGTATTTGCTCCAGTAATTCCTTTAAAATTATCTCATTTTCTATTCTCTCTGTTACTGCTAATTCTAAATTCTAGCTGACCTGTTTCACTGACTTAATGAAAACTATACTGTTAAAAGTAATGATTTAATTTAATCGCTGAAGTCTCTGTTGGTACTGAAAATTTTCACTTACACCCAAGTGAATCACACATTTATATCATTATGCATTTTTTAACGACTCTTTATAAAATCATAGGCATAGTCCTTCCATTAATCAAGATATTTTACTTTACATTTTAGATATTCTCCAAGCAGGTAAACTGCAAACCAGCTGCTTTCAGGGAGAGGAAATCTTCTGTGTTTTATTTTATCTATTGCATTACCTATATTATGACTTTTTGACTAAAAAATGCTTAGCAATATAGAAGGAATGTATGAAACTCACTGCAACTTCAAACAAAAGTGAGAACAAATGTGTCAGAACATTTACTTAACGGTTTCTGGCTTTAGTTTACTACTCCCTCTAAAGCTTATAAACACTTGTTTGCAAAAACAAAACTGCCAGTTATGAAACTAACTGGGAAGTATCATTTGTTTATTGCTATACCACCAAATATTGGCATTCTCCATTTACATAGTCATTTAACAAGAAAGGTCTAAAAGATGAAAATCATACTGTGAAATAAATAAATTACTAGCATCAGCAGCTATTAAATTCTCGGAGAAGAGCTTTAAAATGTTCTCTCTCCCTACTGGCTCTTTCTGTTCACGTAACTAACAGCCCACAGAGGCCAGAAGTTGAGCAGAACTGTTCAGCTTCCTCTGTGCCCCTAAAGTCTGTGCTGCAGAGAAACACGGTACTGGGATACACAAGCAACACACACCTGTCAGTGGCACAATCATGTGTCAATAACAGCACAGCCTCCCTGACAATCAAAAATGATAACTAAGGCTGATCTTCATTCACTGTGGAGCCAGAAGAGGCTGCTCATGTCCCAGAAGTTATTGCACATGTATTCTCTATTTGGCAGAGTGGACCACAAAGCTTCACCATCAGTTCACACGCAGTGCTTGCAATCACTTTAGAAAACAGTTGCTTCACTGCTAGACCTGGCATGATGTTATATCATCATTAAACAAGATAGAAAGGATATTCAAGAAATCTTTGTTTTTGTACAGGATGCTTTTAAAATGTCCTCACGCATTACAGGGGAGTAAATTATAAGATGAGCAACCAAGCGTGTAAAATAGCTTGTTAGTAATAAATGGGTGATTGTGAGGACAAAATTGCACTCCTTCCAGAAAGAGATGCTTAAAAAAACACCCCCAAACCAAAACACAACAAAAACCCCAAACCGCACAAGCAAGTTGACAGCCACCTTGCACAAGAAAATACTTTCTATCTAAATTACACCACGCTCAATGGAATTCAGTAAACTGTTGATTAAAACAAAGTGATGTCAGTAACTCTATGAGGAATGACTGCAGCCATTGCAGGCCTATCAAGCACTGCACTATATAGAGGAATTGTACTTGTTCCTTATTACTGATGCTCAGAGTATCCTGAGTCTTCTGATGTGGACAACAACAGATGATGCTTTAAGTGATGCTAGAAAAAGGAATCAAGTTACTAGCCTCACAAGATAAGGATTCAGGTTCCAAATCTTATCAAAAGAAAAAGCCCCAAACTTCTTTTCCCCATAACAACTAAGCAGTCTGGATAAACATACAAGTAGTATGTTAAGGACCTCTAGTAGTTGAAAGTGTAGGAGGGAGAATCCTAACCCCCAGTCTGGCACCTTTGTGAAGAGCAACACTGAACTTACTTAGCAGGAAATGTGTTAGTACAACCATAACCTCCAGCAGTTTTCCTAAAAAGAAAGATCCAAATCTTTAAGCATCATTTTAGGTTTAGAGACCATTTGGCTGCTGAAGCTGAAAGACCAGAACTCCAGAAAACAAAGCTGCTTCTAGTAATGTTCCTTTCAGTTCCTCAGTCTAACCACCTTGGATAAGAGAAATTCACTGAAACTCAGGTCAGAAGATACAGATGTGTGGTAACTTCCTAGGAACACCTAATATTTGAGGTTAAGAGTTGTGAACAAAACAAACACAAAAACCCCACACCACCACCCCGACAAGGTTACCTTGCCCATTAAACCAATACCTACACTTTTATCTCTTCTGCATTCTAAAAAACCAACAAAACAAAAATGGGAAAACTAACAAAAATATAACAAAAAAACAGAATCCCATTCCCTCCCCTATTTTGTACATATATTTTGAAGCCCAGCCTTTAATCTCAAGAATCTACATAAAAACAGGAGCGGGTGGCTGCCATGGTAACATATTTTTTCCACTTTATTGCTGAAGTTGCTAGGGCGTATTACGTTAATAACAAGGGATTGAGGATCCAATAGTTCAGGAGTTAACTGGAATAAATATTCTTCTACCCAAAAGAGCCTGCCTGCAGCAACAAGAAGCAGGATCTAGATGAAGATATTCTTGACAGAAAATAAAACTGATTCTTCGCCAGTCCATGCCTGCAAATTCGAAGTTTCAAAAGGATTTTAAAGTAACAGCAGTCTCTCTCTCATTGTGTATTTAAGAATATGGAGCACATTATAAAGAAATCATTTGATGCAGAGAGGACTCTGCCCTTTGAGAACACATGATAAAAGAGAATACAGCTCTCTAGCACTTGCACAAAACTCATATGGAAGTATCAATTATGTAAAGAACTTCTTAAAAGATTTGGAGCAATCCCTACAAGATCTATTCCACACCTTGAATGACAAGCAAACAACTTTGTTAAATACAGTACATCTCTATATCAAAAAATTATCAACACAGATCACAGAGTAACTGAGGAGACATGAGAAGATTCTGTGGTTATACAGAAAGCATCTCAAACTGGTTTCAGAATGAAAAAGACATGAGCAGGACAAATAGTTTCCAGCTCTACTTGATACAGACTATGAAAGCTCCCAAAAAAGATATGCAATAGTCACTGTATCATTATGGCTCTTTAGCAGTTCTCTACAACTGGGAAAACAGATTCACTGCTGCTGTGCCAGGGGGATTTTTTCTGGCTCTCTGCTTTTGGAACAGACTTCAGAAAACAAAAACAAACAAACAAAAAAACACACCAAAACCAAAAACAACACACAAGAAACAAACAAAACAAAACAAAAAAACAACAAACAAACAAAAAAACTCACACAAAACCAAACCAAACTAAAAAAAAAAAACCACACCAACAAAACATTCAGGTAAATGTCCTGTCTCATTTCCTTGTATGAGTCCATTTCTGGGATCCAGTGTGAGAGCTCATCTGTTGAGGTACTGTCCTTAAGTTTAAAGTAATACACAGCATTTTTTAATGCAACTGAAACACGACTCAAAAAACACATGCACTAGAAGTTCCTGAGCATCTATCTAGGCAGTTACAGCTTAGAAAAATGTCTTAGGAGTCTCAGTCTTTGAAATAATTTGCTCAATATGTAGCATCAATCAAAAAAAAAGCCAATAAGATGTTATGCATCATGAGGAAGAGCAAGACAAAAAGCCATTATTTTACTACAGTCTAAAACATTGATGCAACTTTACCCTAAGTATCACATGCAATACCAGTCATTACACCTCCACAAGGACAACGTAGAGTGAGAAGAATGCAGGGAGATGAACATCAGAGATAGGTAGGGGAATACAGTAGCCGGCTCATGGGTAGAGATTAAAAATGGGTCACCAATATGCTTGTGCTCTGCCAACTTAACTGGTGATGCACATGGCTCACCCTTGAAGGTCAGGCCACAGCCAGTCATGGTCTTCAGCTCAAGATACCAGAGTGGAAACAGGCAGTCTGGTACATCTTACTTCGTCAAGGCATTCTGAGATTCACTACTAGTAGACGAGCTACTACTACTAATGATGGAAACAAAGTGGTCTTTTGGGATGAAAGGCACAAAAATACCAGAGAAAGAAGCACTGGACTCATGGCAGACTTTTAAGGGACAAAGAGAAATGCTGATCGCTGTGCTGCTCTGCAGTGTAAGCCCGATTTCTGTCACTCACTTTTCTCTCCACAACCATGTCAGGATGTCCTCTTAGTAATTTGAGGATGACTATAAACCTTCAAGAAGAATAGGCTTTACTGAGTAGTTTGAAAAAAACCCAGTGAGGTTTTAGAAGGTCATACAGGAGTCTTTGATTAAAACAAATGAGACACTGAATCCTCAGAAAAGAGCAATGTGAGATGTATATCAAAATGATAGTATTAAAAAGGTAACCCCACTAATATATTTTATTTATTGTACTGAAAAAGTGCTTGTCAATTGTTTTTTCCACAATAAGATAACCTGCTTTATGCCACATTAGTGACAGAACATTTTCTTCTTTCATTATCCAGGTTATTTATTACGTTAACTACTGATCCATTGCAACTTTCCTGACTTACCACAAGACAACCACGCTTCTTGGAACAAGCTGAAATACAGGTAGAAGTGACATTTTTTCATCCAAGTTAAAAATACATTACACTGACATCCTAATTTAACACTTCATTCTTTGTGCCATGCTTTTGTTTATACATCATACTTTTGGAGAAATAACTGAGGAGAGCAGAGTGATACACACCTAAATCATTCATGTAACTCACATAAATCAGTTTGAGTAAATTCATAGTGAGCAATGGCTTTAAGTCAGATGGGGGGAGAACTCTCCTTTAAGTTCAGACATTAATTATACTCTTCCTTCCCTGTAACAAAATATCTCCACCCACAATTTCCACTTCTTCCTCCTAAACACACCCCAAAGAATCTCATTTACAGCTTAATAAATTGTACTGTCCTTGTGAAATCGGTTTTTCACCAACAATCAACATTCAGGATTCTCAAATATACAGAGCACTTAAAATTTCAAGAGTCCTTAAAAAACTCCTAACCATTAAAAGTTTACTTAAGGAGCTCTCAAACTGTTCAGTGATGCTGATGTCTAGTGGGGAGGCTATTCTTCTTCTTGACAGAGCACATTGGTTTTGAAAACACAGTCTCATTTTGACAAGCACCTTTGCAGCAGTGTGGCCCAGATTGCACAGGCTCCTGCTTCAATCACACCATTGTCCATCGGACCAGGTTGCTGCTCTTCCTCTAAGCAAAATGCTGTATTGATCCTCCTCTTTCAACTACAGACTCTTTGATTATCCTTTTGATTATCCTCAGTCAAAATTAATATTTCAGCGACATAGCTGACCACCTCTATGCAGCACAGATTTTCTGCTTGCTTGATGTTTTATGTGATGAAATGTTTAACAAACTAATAAATCCCTTTCTAGACTATAATTAAGAGCATAGGCTAGGGCAGCATTGATAACATAATAGTGATTCTTATGAACTGATTCTTATAACTAATAATTCCTAACATGGAAGCAGATTTTAATATAGAAAATATCCAAGAAAAACAAATCTAGAATAAACAAATAATAACTAATTGAAGAATAAGCCTATTACCCGAAGTCAGGTAGGCAGACGGAAAGAGCACAGAGAAGTTAAGGCTAGAAAAATATTTTTTCCTCACAGACTTTTCCTACTGGTAAAGAGAACACTGGAATTACAGGTACCCTGAAGGGATAACAATAAGTAGAAACCAGTTTCCAGTTGGCTATGTATGCTAACACTTTTGATAAAGTGGCAGTAGCTAAGTAAAACAGAAACAAACACTTGCAACTTCCAGCATTTGATTACTTTAACAAACCAAATCTGAAACATGAAATACACAGACAGAAACCCCCAAAAGTCTGAAGAGTATTTGAAATATTAATGACCCATCCATAGACATAAAATTACCAATCAAATATTTACAGGTCCTCGGCCAATTCATTCTGAGCTCAATGCGGCTAAGTTAAGCATCTCTGTGATCCAAGACACATGCATTATTTAGCATTAGCTAGACATTTGTTCATTTATGCAGACAGATGCCAACAGGATTTATGTGAGAGGGTACCCATTTCTGCTTAATTTGAAATGTCCTGTTCTCTCTCTGAAAGCTAAACCACATTGATTTATACCATTAGCCAGACTTTGTATTTTAGCAAAAGCACACTTTCAATAAGCTATAGTCAGGATCTCTTCCAGTGGAAAAGTGAGATACAAAGCTCTCAGAGCATCTCCAGTGAGCGAGGTGTCAGCATCTGCATTGCCTCCTTTTGCGCACAGGTGTGACTCCAGGTATTCCCGTATGCACAAAATCAGCCCACTGATTTTTTGTGGTGCTTTTGTAACTTTCCTTTTTTGGCAGAAAAACATGTCCACATAAGGGTGGTATTTTGGGGTGCTGGATAGTTTCTTTGTTGTTGTTAGCTTTGCTTGCTTGTTATTTGGTTGGTTTGGTTTTTTCCATGGTCTATGCAGCTGATCAAAATTTACATCACACGCTTTAAAATCATAATTTAATATTCATAAGGAAGACTGGGAAAGAACAGAATGAAAGGGAAAATCTGAGCTGGTAAGGACAAGCAACAGTGTGGAACTGGAATTATGGGGGGGAAAAAAAAAAAAAGCTGACAATAAACTCTGAAAAGGCAGCTGCCTTCACTTTCTTTTCCCTGTAAGCCATTCCCTGTGGCAGTACCTTCACAGATGTGTTTTCTACACTTCAGAAGTGTGAATGTAGCCTCAGCTATAGGTACATTTCATACAGATGACTTTTTGACTCAGATACTTTTAAACTTCCTCCCAGTGTCCCGAAGCATTTATGAATTTTCCAGTATTCTTGGGACTGTCACCACAGCCCACACGCAAAGACAAGGAAAATTTGAGAATAATTAAAATACAAAATTCATGCTCCCTTCCTCAGGCTTCCTCTTGCCCTGCTCCCTGAAAGACACGGCACAACAACACCCAGACAAGACTTGCTCACTTTTCAATCGTGCTTAGCATTTAGTGTGTGATAAGACGATGAACTACTAGAGACGGCAGAAGTTTGGCTGAATAGCACAAAAAACAGACAAAAATTTATAAATATTTGATATATCCTGAAAATTTTCTGTTAATCTGGAACATATAGCCTGAATCAGTAGCCCTGTAGCTCTGTTTCAGGTGACTGACATTACTGTGGGTTATGTTTGTTTTTAAAGCACAGTAGAATGATTGATATTTAAAACAAAAACAAGTTTAAAAAAAACAAACTGCAAACCCTGTATCTCCTTCCGTCCAAACAGACCTGAGTAGCACACAAACAATGTGAGCTAACCCAAACTGTCACATAATACTGTACTTATTTATCTAGCGCTGCTGAAGCTGAGCACTGTGTGGGGAAGATACTAAGAGAGGGGAAGAGCAATAAAATTGGTGTCATTAAGCTGAAACAAACAAGTCAAGCTGAAAAAGAGTAGGTTAATAAGGAGAATGATTTTAAATAACTGGAGGCAAAAACCAAGGCTAATACCAGAAGGATTGAGTACCCAGAAAAATAAAGGGCAGGAGATGAGACTATCATGGGTGCACATCTTACAGAGCTGAGCCACTATCTCACCACTTACATTCTCAAGTACCAGCACAGACAAGATCAGGTAAGCAATCTGGAAATAAGAGCAAAGGGATCACAGAGAAGTGGAGATAAAGCGAGGTATTGAACTGCTCATTTTGCACAAGGACAACTTCAAATGAACACTCAGATATTAAAGGAAAGGGGAGAACAGAGGCACCCAGTCCTTACTCAGGGAGGCCTGGGAAGAACCTTTTCAAGGCCAGTTGATGTGATACTGCAGAAGCTCAAGATGAGATCATAAAAAAATCAGTTGATTAAAAGTAAATCTTACAAATAATATGAAATGCTTAAAAGGTTTAATGTTTCAAAAAGTGTGGCCAAAAAAACATTTAAAGAAGTTCCAGGATAGTGAGTGGTGAAAGGTAGAATAAAGTGAGTATCCTTGAAAGCAAGAGAAATCAAGTCATATCCTGGCAATATTTATCTGATACAGTTGCACCTCAAATCCACTGAAAACTTTCAACTTAACACAGGACATATATTCTAAAAGGAGCACCTGAAATGCAAAGCAGCCAGTGATACCCCATAAGGCACAACATGACTGAGAGTGTGGCATCACATAAAGGCATAAAACCAATGGCGTCCTTATTCAATATCCCAACCACACTAACCAATCACTTAACCATGCTGAGGAAGCGGAAGAAGGACCACTAGGGGTTTTGTTTGTTTTTTCTCCACTTTTCATTTTGTACCTGAAAACACACAACTTTTCAGCTAGATGTAGTTTACTAGTAAACTGCAGCTTCAGTGAGGAACAAACAGTTCCTGCTACAAAACAGCAGCAAAGTGCAGCCATAGAAATCAAACTCATGGACAGCTGTGGTCCAGCTCCCCTCCTCTGGCTATGACTAATAAACAACACTTCAACTGACAGTGAAATGCCGCATGCTAATGATTTGTGTTTGATACAGCACAGTATCATCACACGATATATAGCAATCTCTTGGTTCCTACCAAAATAACTGTTAGAAAATAATTATCTAGTCATCATCTAAGAAATATCCGTAACTGAATACTGTGCTCTTGTTTGTGTAGGTGTACAAAAAGCAAAGCAATGCACAGGGCCACTTTAACTCTGTGCTGTTGCAGACTATTAATGCAGCGCATATTAAATATTGGACTGGGACATCTACCTCTAATAGTCACAGTGACACTGCAAGAATATTTTCCTTTTGAAAAATGAAAGAATAATGTCTAAAAGTTCCTGAATGCACTTATTAGAATCTTAACCTCAGCACACAACAAAATCTCAAACATTCTTTAAACATATGGGCAAGGACTAAACAACCCAGAAGTGTTCTCTCCTTCACGATGCTACAGTTCACTAGTGACCCAAATTAGCCATCCAGCATCATCACTCTTAAATTTTTCTACTTCCAAATGATGTATAAAAACTACCATTTTTATAAATCAATTTGAGATCTTCAAATGAGATGCACTGGTAGTATTATGTGTTATTGTCATTTATACACTATGATCTAGCATGAGACACAAGGAAGTACTTAGAAAATGACCTGTAGAGATCTATCATCTCCCACTGACCTATTTCAAAATATATTTGGATCTGTTCCAGGTTTATTTCTCTTTGGGACTAGTAATCCAACATCCAATCATTATAAAACATTCACATCAGATGTGTCTACAAAGAGATAATTATTTAAGTGAATAAGAACAAAAAGAGATGAACCCTCAAGAAACAAAGATCCTGAGTTCTTTCTATTAACTTTACCTTAAAAGACAGAACTAAGGAGAAACATGCAAATTTCTTTACGTTCTTTTATTTTGGACTTTAGTCTCAAAAGTGCTGCTCATTTCAGGCTACTTTTTCTGTAGTTCCTCACACTATTCTAAGTGAGGAATTCTCTATTACTAAGTGTTTTCTCAAACTCAATTTTTGCCCTCACTAAACACCACAGCAGAAAGGACATCAGTGTTATGTTGGTGGAGGGGAACATAGTTGTTAGCAATTAGCTACATAAGTCTGCTTTTAATATCTTTATATACACCATACAGAAGAACAAATACTACAATAAGAAGGAACCAGCTTTACTAAAATAATTTTTTTCCGATGGTAAATGCATGCTAGCTTGATTACTGACCAGAGCTGATGAAACAAATTCTACTTTCTACATGAATGAAGATATGTTATAGACGGCAGAGAGCTTTTTTATTGTCAAAAAATACTTAGGAATCAACAACCTATTAAGCAGAAAACCAGAACAGAACTTACATAATTATACTGTATTTACATTTGACATTGCTTTCACAACTCTTCTTCATTTCTTACTTTTGTAAGCCTTCCTTAACTTTACTTAGAGCAAAATCAGAATTCTACCCGGTAGGAATCCAAAAACATCAGGAAACATTAAAACAAAAAAGTGTTTGGAGAGAATAGATGCATCATAAATCCTTTAGATGAAATCTTATATGGAGTATCTCAGTTGTGGTTTCCTGGGCAAGGTGGGGAAGGAAAAGGGGTGGAGATCTCAGGTTTTTTCCTATGAATTAGTCACTAGGAAGAGTTCTTTATTTCTCCTGTACTCAAATTTTCTTCAGTCTGTTACTCACAGTAGCATATTTACTTATAAAAGTTAAGCAACTTACTTTACAGTGGTCATACTGTTGCTGTAATGTTGGAACATCCCCTCCAATGGGCATTTGCTTTTTCAGTTCTTCATCTTTTGTGTTCAGCCATTTGATTAACTCTTCCAGGGATGTCAGCAATCTGTTCCATTTCTCTGCACTAACCTCCAAGTGAGCTCTGTGAAATGACAATAAACCATCTTTAAAGCCCTGAAGAGCAAAACCAGCATGGGAATGCAACAAATACAATTGCTCCATCACTGAGATAGGAGTGTTTTAAGTGTTTAACTGCAAAGCAACTTCATGTGAGAAAAACCCACTACTTCAAAATATTTTGCACAGCAAATCAAAATAAGTGGAGGAAAAATGAGGGAACAGAGACAAATATGTACCTGATGCTTTAATTTATCTAAAATCTTGAACACTGCATATCTAAGAAACATAAAAAAATGCTGTGTTTTGTTGTGACTCCACCACCACAAAGCATGAAGTACAAGTGTAATTTTGCAAACTAAAGCACTGCAAAACTGAACTCTTTCACGCCAGGACCTGGACTGTCCAGCAGAGAAAGCAACAAGTTCTCCCAGCAGTGATCAACAGTAAATTCCTTGTGCTTCTGAAAATCTCACTGACACGGATAAGTTAATACATCATCTTTAGTCAATGGTGAGTTACTAGAGAATTAACACAGTGAATCTGTCCCTCAGTTTAATTGACAAAACTCTCAGAGTCTACAACACCTTTTTCTATTATTTTCAAAAATACCTTGACTTGATGGCTTCTCTTTTCAGTGCCTACACAGCTGCAGGGAAATCTTTGACAGGGACCAGCTATCCTTACTTTACTGCAGTCATTCTATGTTATGGATTCATTTGAGACCAGCAGGTACTTAGTTTGCACCAGCAACCAACAGTCTTCCTCCACACAGGTGATGGAGTAAAGTCCTTTTCAGTGTAGCCTGATACCAGCTCTGCACCCTCCTGCCCCACTTCTGACAGATTAGTGAACTGAACTTTACTCGTTTCCTACCTTTTCCCTTTCCTATTTGCACATGGTTTTTTATCTTTTTTTTTTAATTATTATTATTTTTTTTATTTTATTTTTTTTCCTGATTCACTTCTTGGAACTTTAATTGTAGTATTGTCTCAAACAGCATTTGAGTGAAAGTTTGGGACTGATATGACAATAGTTGGATTGAAAGGGTGACATCCTGCAAGGCTAATTTCAAGGCAAGATTAGCTTTGAGTACACTGGGATGTCCTAGTGATACTAGGATGGATGAACCAAAAAAGCAGTCAGTAAGAACGTAGCAGGGGAAGGCATAAAGAAAAAAAAAATCCGGTTTCTGAAGAGGATGAATTAAGAACCTGTAGGAAGAGGACTCTATTCTTCTTCACTCCATATCCAGGAAAATGCTTAGGTAACTATGTTGAGAAAAAAAAAAAAACAAACCAAAAACAAACAACAACAACAAAAAACAACTAACCAACCAACAAAACAAACAAAAAAAACCCCTACCAACCAAACTTGCTAGGAGCAACATTTTACTGCCTACAGTTTTGTAGAGTTCTGCCATTCCCTTATTGCTGTCACTGACACTTTTCTCTCAACACTGAATTGAAGCCAGTGCTTGTAGCCAAGGTCTGAACAGCTGAGCCAGCATCCTGCCCTGAAGCAAATTACAAGCGACCTATTGCATTTGCAGTTATATGAGTACCAGGGAAGAGGATCCTGCCAGCCTTGGTTTGCAGACCAGCAGGTCCTGAGTGAAATGTATTGTTGTCTCAGCTCTCCTGGTCTCTTTTCAGTTCTTTAACACTCACTAACCAGAACTGCTTTCAAGGCAACCAACATATTTTTCCCATATGGACGGTATTCACTTTACAGCAAGTTAGCATACAACCTGCTTCACAGCTGGAACATTCAATGTAGCCCCCAAGCCATGCACAGAGACACATTCCCAACAGCACAGGGTGGGCCACGCACAATGTGGACCTTCTTTGTTTCACAACTAGCTTGACAATCCATCAAAAATGCCCTCAGAAATACCAAGCTGCAAAACATTGCATATATATTACCTTCAGGTGCTCAGTACTCAGAACCAGCCCTCCTTCCTGGACATGAAAATAGAGTTACACTCCCTATCAGAGAGAGTCATTGCTCTCTCAGCTAAGCCAAAGCAGCCCACATTTTAATTTACAGTTTTGCAGTTAGACCCACAGATTGTTACAAAAATAAAGCATCTTTGTGAATTTCTAGAAGCAACCACAATTAATATGTTCAGATCTACAGCTTTCCACTTCACTTTGATACTGAAATCTTTATTCATCATGATTACTGTATCTAACACATCTAAACACACCTCACCTCTAAAAACTGGCAGTCTCTGAGGTTTCAAGATTCTGCTCTAATTATTTAGTGGAATTCTTGTATACAAAATGAATTGTACCTTTGTAAGAGTAAAAAAAAAAAACAAACGCTGCAACTAGTTAAAGGATAATTTAAGGGTGACTCACTGTTAATTTAACATAAAGTGAAATAATAGTGAAAAAAGCTAATTTGATATTAATGTGAAAGATGTGGCATGTGATACTAGATTAAACATATTGCAATTTACTACTAATGAATACCCGTGTGCCTGCCAGATTAATGATAGTAGCAAAATATCACTAGCACATGTTTTCAAAGCCCAGTGCAAACTAACCTTGTGGGGGTAGAGCAGTACAGGGTGGGGAGGAAATGAACCACACTAACAGGGACTTGAAAATTCTTCTCTGAACACAGAATGAACTAACCTTTCTTGAAAGGTCAGAAAGACATTAAGGAGGGGTGAAAAATACACAGGGGAAAACATATCACATCAGTCTGGATTTTTCCTGAATGTTACCCTTCTAATCTTATCAGAAGCAATACTGAAAATAAATGCAAGATACAGCAGCAGCTGAAGAGTAGAAACAAGAATTTGGTTCTCCTGGGGAGCATTCAGTAAACCCCGTTCAAAGCAAATGCTGCACAGAAGCAAGGAATCTCAGGTATGCTACAAATTCACATTTCAGTGTAAAGTTTTAGTATCACATTTAATTTGTTATTTACTAAAGAGAGCTGATAAACTATGCTGAAGTTCTGAAACTTTTCTTGGGTTTCTTTGAGTTCAAAGACAGGATTTCTGTCCTTTGTTTTGGAATTGGTTGTTCTATCAATACACAGCACACAAACAAAGCTTCAGGTGTTTGTGCTCATCTGACAAATGCACTGGCAACCTTCAGGGATTCACTAAGTCAAGTGGTGGCTTAACAATCTACTCTGGTAAAAATACAGTTCAGGTTTGAGCACTGGTTGGAGCAGTATCCCCCCAGCACCAACCACCTCCTATTCAGAAGTGCTCCTAAGGGAATCCTGGATGTGCCCAAAAACCACAGATGCTCCCAGGCAGCTGACCAGGTTGAGAGCAGCCTCCCCTCCACCCCGACTGAATAAAATCACCCAGAAGAGCAGGAACTCTGACGTAATGCCACTTCTGTTGACCCTGAGAGGGTCTCTTCACAGCTGGAGACCTCCTCAGCTTTTGCTTCTGCTATGGAGGTAACACTTTCCTTGCTGAGCAACAAGGGAACACGTGGAATAAGAAGATTGGTGGGTGGTCTAAATATAGAGAATCCTTCTCTGTTTCTTCCATACTTTTACCTCTACCCTCCCCAAACACTAACACCCTCGCACCTCCTGCCCCAGAATCTCTCCTAAGCACAGAACTTTAAAAGGCAGACCCACACAAATCTGCAGCTTTGTTTTCTTTTTGAGATAAGACAATAAAAAGAGAAAAAGAAAGAAGCATCAATAAGTCTACGAGTAATTTCATGGAAAGCTATAGTCCTCTCAGGACTAGTTTTAAGTAGTTTCCATGCATTTAAAAATGTCACAAGAGTGCTGCTCTTTGAGTTTGGAACTCCCTTTACTTACAGGAGAAAGGAAATAAAGACAACACAGTGACTGGCATCATCAGCTTTGAAACAGTGAAGAAAAACAGGCCGGAACAGTGAAGAAAAACTCAGACTATCCCTAAGGGAGAACAGTACTTCCAACATCTAAAAACGAATGTAATCAGAACGTACACATAGCAGAAAATTTTCTAAAAAACTTAGAGAAACTGTAATTTAGAAGCTCTATCCCCAGCAAATACTCATAACCAAACAATCAGGTTTTTCAATCATCAGTCCTGGCATCTAACATGGCTATATGCTGTTCTCACAAAACTCATCCATAAGGCTTTGCTTTCCAATTCATTCTTGAAATAAGTAACACCAAGAAAGCAAAAGTTGCAGGCAAGCGGTTACATCAACACACTGACTTCATATCAGTTCTATGCTTTGTTATTTCCCTGTGAAGGTTTTCATCACCCTCAAGCGAGTTAGAAAAATGAATTGCACTCAAAGAACAGGGTAACATACCTAAACTCAGAAATGCTATGCTCCTTTCAATGGTGACTGAGATTTGAAAGCTTAATTTACTTCTCTCATATTTGCTCCAGTATTCTCTTCCTTGACTATCTTCTCCTTATAGACATGTGGCTCTGCAAGTACCAGCAAAGTAACATACACATCGCAAACTTTATTGCTGCCCAGTGGGATGCACCTGCCACATCTATGCAGCACTGAAAAGATGGGTCCATATACAGGAAAGCCGGTATTGCCACTTTTTTGAGCATTCACTGCACAATTTCAGTATCTGCATTGTTGACTTGGAACTCAAAAATGGTTTGAAGGCCCTTTTTGTGGGCCATCATTTCCTGTGTGGTGGGGCCAGTCTCTGCAAGCCCCCACACTGAACTGCTTGTTTCTTCTGGTTCAAGCTCTGCCTGTGGGTTCACATGAGGCTGATGTAGCTGTTTCATTGTTGAGCAGGCTGGTGAGGGGATAAGTGCAGACAAAAGTAAATGTCACATTTTTCCCCACTATCTCACTCTTTCAAACTCTTGTGCCTGAATTCCAAATTCAACTCATTTTTCTGGCCTTTGGAAAAATTATATGAATTCTTAATATGGCTATTTTCTATTAAAATAACAGTTTCTTTAATCAACAACTATGCAGTTGCAATTAAAAGCTCTAGAAATTATTTTCTAAGATATTCATTAATGAGGAATTTTATTCACATTAATTAACATGGTAATATCTACTTCCCAAATGACATCACAGCGTTTTTAACAGTGACTACACTTGGACAGTCAGTGAGTTTGACACTGTTAGGGCTAAACACTGTATAACGCATTCCTTGAATAACATGTATTTTGAAACATTTCTTAGTTGATTACCAGCAGTAACAAAAGTAAAATCATTACTACCAATATGGATCAAGACACTTAATGTTGCAAGTCCTATCAAATTATTCATTTCAGAAAAACAAAACAAAACACAACAACAACGGAACACACCACACACACAACCAATAAACTCCTGATTTTTCCTCACAGTAATTGTAGATTCACAGAATTACTTAATTGACATTGCTATCAATTTACAATAAGGAAAGATTCAACATACTTTCTGGAAAATTTAGCACACATTGATAAGTTACAACAGTACAGCTCTGGAGAATGAAGAACAAGTAGTTAAGCCTGCATGGTGAGCAAGCACACCAAGTTTTTATATTTGTGCTCAGGGGTCCTTTATGGAAGAAAATAGAGATTTCGCTTCAGTGCCCTGGTCATATTTCTCAAGCCGCCTTTTAGAAGACAGCACCTGTGCCCCATTCATGTCTTTGATGTTTTTGTTACTTACCTGATGCTAGTTGACTTCGCCTTCAGATCATTCCAGCGCTGGTTCATGTCATCGAGCCGGTGCTGGAGCACTGCAGCTTCCTCAGAGTTTCCCAAGGCTTTCACCATCTTCTGTCGGTTTCCATCAATGCTTTTAAAGATGTCATTGTGGGCATCAATCTCAGCTTGAATGTCCTGAAATATCAGCAAGAAAAGTCCAAACATCTTAGTCCTCTAAATAAAGGCAGGGAGAGCTTATTCTCATTAATGCTCCTAAGCAGTAGGACAGAGCACATAATCTACCTTTCTTGGGTGACTCTGAAAAGAGATGCAGAGCAGAAAACCTGCAACCCCATTAACATCATTATAAAAGCTTTGGCTTTTTTAAGAGTAAGAAAAGTTTGAAAGTCATCATTGACTGCAAAATGGGACTTAGAACTATAAACACTAAGTTCTCTGCATGTTTTTGAAGCATTGAAGGTAACTAACCCTCTACCGTTCTCCCACGCATTTCACACAGTGCAGCATTTGTAAACGCACTAGAGATAGTTTCCTACTCAGAAATCACACAGATTCAGTCTTAGATATGTTGTCTCCTCTTTGAAATAAAATATTGCAGAAAACTTACACAGCCCAGTGAAATTCAAAGACTATGTAGTGATGTAGGTCATACAGAATGAAAGCTTTTGACTAAAACCTATGTCCTTAAACTGCAGCTAAATGTCTACAGCTACCACAAAAGCCCATTTTTACAATTAAACTGCTGTGCACCATGGCCTGCCATATATGGAGAGGTACACATAAAACAGCAGGATGTATTATAATCTGAGTTTCATTCAAAAACCAGAAAATAAAAAGAAGTGCTGGTGATTTTGGTTTAGCTTATTCATTTTCCCTCCCCTTAGAAATTAAGGATACTTTATCCTCCGATCTGCCATCTGCCTCAAGAAACACTTTATAGGTTTTGTCTTCACCTGAATACAGTATTATCTTTAAAATACATTATAAGAGCAAACAAAACTTCCTGCATCACCACCAATGTTTTCTAGCATCTCTGCATCTATATGTATGCTCTAATAGAGCAATTTAAATGTGTGGAGAGCCAGGAGGTGTACTGGCTGTATCAATAGGATTAATCAGCCAAGATTGTTACAGGAACTTGATGCAGATGTAAACAAACTTATTTTGCAAAGGAAGAAATTCAGTAACTGAAATCCATTGAATGTTTTTTTTTTTCTTCCAGACACCTCAGTAATCTCCATCTGTACCCAGGAGCAGGAAAGGAAGAGGCTCTTCTACCTCCCCAGCCTCAAAATGTAGTCCTGCACCTTAGAATGGCTACTTGCACATCTACAAATGGCATCTGTAAACAGCAGAAAAGTACCTATGAATTTGAGACAGCACGAAAGTTTTCTTCAGTTAAGGAAGAAAGGACAAAAAAAGCAAGAATACAGCTGGAGAAGGGGAAGGAGAAGAGACAGAAAGGGAAAAGGGTTGAATAGGGGGAAAGAGAGAGCATGGGAGATATCAGTGAAGCTCTGGCTCTCCAGATGAGCTACTATGGGACTTCAGACTACTACCAATTCTTTGCCCCGAGTTTCACTACTTGAAAATAGGTAAAAAGATACTTTTGCTGTCTTTAAACCATCCTGATAAAAATCACCGTTCTGAAAATAGATTCACGCAATGGCATTTAAAATGAAAAAATGAAACGGAAGTGTCTTATGATCAGCAAACCCAAATAAGAAAGCATAGTCATCAGTTAAGCAAATCAGATGCTTATCTGAAAACATTTGCAGCTCCTGTCCTTATGCCTTCAGCACACAAATAGACTCAGTGAAAACCAGCTCAAGTCCACACAGCAGAAGATACAACCACGTACAGCAGTTACAGTTTCTAATTGCACACTAATCTGTGCTACAAAAGCCTGGTCATGTCAAATCCATTTCTATGCCTCTTTGAAAATTACAAAAGAAACCTTAATTTTGTGAGACATTGGAACAGGCTGCACAGGGAAGTGGTGGAGTCACCATCACTGGAGGTGTTTAAAAGGTGTTTAGATGATGTTGTTAGGGACATGGTTTAGAGCTAGAGTTAGGTTATGGTTGGATTCGATGATCCTGAGGGTCTCTTCCAACTGAAATGGTTCTGTGATTCCATGAAAACAAACTGATCACTAATCTTCCATTCTACTGTCACAATATTCATTCTAAAGCTACTGAGAGCCTTCATAAAACATTCTAACTTGGATGACATTTGAGAGAACATTTCAGCAAGCACATTTAACAAAGTTTCCTCACCAAAAATAAAATGCATCATTTCTTCCACTTTAAAACATGCAGAATAGTTCTCTATTCCAGTCTCACCACTAAGAATCCTAGAGTACTTGAGCTTTATGATACAAAGATCTAACATGGAGAATTTATTTTATTCTGTAAGGTAAATAAACAGAAGTTCTTATAACATTAGAGATTCTTTTATCAAGATCCCTTAATAAAGTTTTTGTTACATATCATATGACAGAAAACTCAACTTCGTGTCTTACAAAAAAGGTCTATAGTATTCTATAGCTAATCATAAATTAATGGGGTTTTTAAAAACAGTTACATATAGGACTTATCAATGTTTTACTCAATGTTTTCTTAAACCCACTATACCCAGTAAAAATCTGCATTACACCCCAATTTTAACAACTTTCATGTTTATTAGGAAACAGAATTCCACCAAGTTTTTATAAACTTCTGACTATAGAGCAGGGATGGCAAGTTATGGCACATATACCACATGCATCTTGCAATAGCTGGACATAAAGGTCCAACGTTGATGCTGTGCCATAAGGCTAGGAGAATTTTGTGCTGGCACAAACACACTCATTTTAATTCCCAGGTACAAGCTACAGAACAAACTGTCATGGCTTTTGAATGACATGAAGATGCTAAGCAGAGTTATTAGGGTTGGGGTTTACTCCTCGGGAATGAAAAAATAGCTTGAAGAACTGTATTTTCCCAAGTAACAGTTACCCCCAGGCTATTTCACCTGGACAGTTTTGTATAATACTTCCGCTCAATACAAATCATGGCTATGACTGGAAGAGGACAGCAGACTTGGTGCAGGTACAGGGAACTGCAAGTCCCACAAAAACCATTACACATTGTCTTCACTGCCAAAGTTCAAGTCAGCAAACACATAGTTACAGAAATGCTGCACTTGCCTCTTTTAGAGGTCAGGAATAAAGGTGATAACTGCTCACCCAAAGTATCTGCAGAAAACTCTTCCAGTTGTAACAAAATTATAAGTGCCAAAAAAAGGACATAACTTCCACAGACATCAACCAGAACATCCTCAACATCCTCCTTTGGGGTCTTACATCAGGTAGCAAGCGAATGGGGTTTTTTGGTTTGGTTATTTTAATAGCAGATTGTGTAGTCTGTATTGAACCAGATACATTTTACCTGCTGCTGCCAGCTGCCTTTGGGAACACTGTTGTGTCAGATGTTCCCTTTAGTCTCCACTTGGAGCTTTTCGCTTTTTGATGACTCTTAAGGAGGGGGTAAGAACTAGGGCATGATACGGGCATATAAAAGTGGCTGTTGTGAAAGGGAAACAGGAGTTTTATTGGCCTCTTCCTTGCAAATGCTGAGGATAGCAGGGAGAGAGGAATGCTGTCATAAAAATAGACAGTTTAAAAAAAAAGAGAAGACTTTGAAGAATCCAGGTACTCATCTCATCCAGGGAGCCTCTCCCCTGGTGTCAGATGACAGTCATAACTTTAGAAAGGCTCATCCCATCTGTTGTTTCAGAGTCCTGCAGTGGCAGTTCCTGCTAAGCAATCAGTTTATAATTAATTCACATTCAGAAGAGCAGTACACATTCAAAATCCTTGGGCAGGACTGTCATTATCATAAATCCACCAGTGGCAGAAGTAGATATAAAGAACAGACATTAAACCTCTCTGAAGTGTCATATGCAGACCACACTGGGTAACATTACAGCTGCTGCAACTATAGCAAAAGATGAAAACAATTCACAAAAGAAATTGATTTTAGGTATGACACGAATGTAATTACTACTTAATCTCTCATGTATTTCAGGAAGAAAAACTTTGGGATATTTTTAACATCAAATTTTCAAATGCTTATACTAACAAAAAGCCTTGTGCTGGCTCTTGAAGTTTCCAAAAAGCTGTCTTGGCTGGCACTTAAACCTAATGGATGGTACCTTAACAAGTAACATATGGTGTGGGTAAAACTTCATTTCATCACAAGAATGGTGATGCACGTAGGAAGGCTGAGAATGCTTTTAACAACCTCTGTGGCTCCATTGCATGGCACTGCCTCAACATCTAAAGGGCATCATAAATCTTTTAATACTAATTCCAGCAGTCACATAATTGCGACTGAACAAAGGCAAAGCGACCCCGCTCACTCCAGTGTAACGCGTCTCTGCTTTTGCATCAGAAGGGAGTGTCGTGCAAGCTTCTGCAAACGCCATCTGGTTTTTGCATTACAATCACAGTAACAGCACTCGTAATTCTCTACTTAGAACATATATTAATGAATCCAGAAAGCTGAAAGCAATTTGCTAGCCAGGATCACTGTTACAATGCTGTTTCTCCTGGCAGCAAACTCCTCAGGAAGAACAGGATGGGTGTGTGGGCAATCATGAGAGGGAGAGATGAAGCAGGGGATGAAAAGGGGAACTTGCCTTGCTCAGGGAAAAAAAAAAAAAAAAAAAAAAACCACCAAAAACCACCAAAATGACCAAAACAACAACAACAACAACAACACACAAAACAAAAATAATCCCACCAAAAAACCAAACAAATAAACAAACAAACAAACAAACATCAAAACCTGCTAAATAAGCCCAGATTAGAGTTCCTGGACAAAGCTCACCAGTTAAAACGTTAACTTTCTTCTCCATCACCATAGCATCCTCTAACGTCATGTTACAAATTTCAGCACACATCAAAGTGACACAGTAAACTTCAAGCTAAAAAATTTGGCAGCTGTGAGATCTGTAAGGGTTTGGTTTTGGTTTTGGTTTTTTTTGAGAATTGCTATGATGAGTTCCTTTGAAACAAAATAAGACACTGGAATATTCAAAGTCACAGGGGAAAGCTTGGAGTTTGCAAATGCCAGGGCTTCTACAGTTCAAAACCAGTAACACTGGTTTCAAAACTTGTGTCTTAAACACATCATGAAGCATCTCAAAGAGTTCAGAACATGTCCTAATCCTTACAAGCTATCAGCATCAATTACAGGAGAAGAGCGAAGGCCAGCTGACAGATCAGGAGCAAGAAAGGAGCAAGTGATCTACACAGTGAAGAAATCACAGCACAAATGCTTTCGCTGTTACTATTAGCTGGAAGAGTCATGCTGTTGGGATACTGAACAGGTTCTGTTTCATTAGCTCCAAAGTTTGCTACTGTAGGAAAGTAGATTTTTACAAAAAAACACAGAATTAGGCTTTACAATCTGCTCTCATACTTTGTGATCACAGTATTTATGTTGGTTTTTTTTTTTTTAATCTTAATGTGCAAATAAACTACTATATATTGTGTCAGACTCTGATCTTGCAGGACACAGGAAGTTTGTACGGAGAAATGTTATTAAACAAAAGAAAATATAGTAACATACAATCCAGGTTTCATTGGAAGCACTAACAACTGATTTTGAACAGTCTCACGTCTCTTGCTAATCAACAAAATCATGGCAAAGCTGAGCCTCCTGCCTCTCAGCATTACTGCTACCAAATGTCCTGGTAAGAGAAAGAGTAACTAGCTTGAATAACAGAAGAATAGATGAAATTACAGTAGAAGTGGCACATTCATTGGAAGTAATTCTACTTACAAAAGTCATAATGAGATCTTCCATTTTGACTAAGATAACATTCAACTAAATTTAACCACAAACTGTCAAGCACTTTCTTCATGTCAATAGTGAAGTAAGGTCACAAGCATGCTGGAAAGTACCCTTATGGTCTTGTCTTAGCAAAATCCAAACTTTTCTATCATTTCCTTTGAAAAGAAAAAGAAAAGATGACCACAATCAGAGTACATGCTCTAAAAATGATCTTGTAGGATCTGAAGTGGGGAAGAGAAGCAGCATTACTCTTCCATATTTGAGAGGCAGTCAAACAGGGATCCCATGAGGACCTTCACAGCAACACAGAAAAACTTCTAAGTTTAACATCAACTTGCCCTTTTTATTGTGTATTTTTCAAAATCATAAACTTTTTCAAAGTTGTAAATATATGAAACTGTGCTTATCATACCTTTTCAAATGTTGTCAGTAACTCACGCAAGCTGAAGTTCAGCCCAATCATCATCCAGTGTCACCTGAAGCCTACATTTTCCTGGTACGTCCTCCAAACCAGGTCTATAGCCTTCAGAAGGTTTCTCTCTTTTTCCACCTATACTGTCTCAAAACTCTCCACAAGCTCCAGTGCATGATCCTCTCCTGGGCTCTATTCCCCCTAGGACAGTTCATGCAGCGCCATTGTCACAGTCTTCCTGTCCCTGCTCCTTCCCATGGGCTGGGCACATGGGGGTAAGCCGCTGATGCCAGGGGATGCTCCTTGCAGGGTTAACCCAGCCCCACAGTACTGTGGGAATCTCCTTGTCTCCTCACCTGGACAGGGCTGTCCCCAGCTCACCTCGATAATGGCCTCTGGGCTCCAAGTGCTTCTTGCACAACTCAATGTTTAGTCTCGGTGACCCTGAGTAAGAGAACCTATACTCTGCTGGTATGTGATGGATGCAGAGGGTGGGGACAAAGAGCAAGTCCTTCCATGTTGCTCCACTCAAGGGAAAAAAATACCAATTAAACAAAAGAAGAAAAAAATCCCCAGATAAACTTCTGTTTATAGAAAATACCAAAAGTCAGCTTTTCAGAGAACTCAAAACGGAACAATGCACACTTCAGCCTAGGAAATGCAGCAGTGTGACTCGACAGGAAGCCACCTCTCCTCTCACACCTGGCCACCGGTGGGCTGGTGTTGCTGTGGCAGAAACCAAGCCACCTCCAGCCCGCTCTGCTTTGCCCAGGCAATGCTGCACCAGAAAATAATTAATGTCCATTAAGAAAAATCTAAGAAGTAATTTCCTTTGTCTAGGAAAATAAATTAAAAAAAAAAAAATAGCACACACACACCAAAAAAAAAAAAAAAAACCACAAAAAAATCACAGCAACAACAAAACAAAACAAACAAAAAAACCCACAAAAACCAAAAAACACACAAACAGAAAAAGAAAATGTCCACCAAAGGATCCTGCTGCAAGCTCCAAAGCCTTCACTGGAGATCTCTTCCTTTGGTCCTGTCTGCTCTGACAGCTGTGCGGTAATGTACCCCTGGCATTTGTTTATTATTGTAATCAGCATCCTCCCTTCCAGCAGCCCTGGTGCTGCCCTGAAGCCAAGCACACTCCCCCTTCCTGGAGGCCTCCTCACTGAAAAACCACCACCACCCCTGAGGCTGCAGAAACACCCTCAGACCAAAATCCCTCACTTGCCCCTTTTCCTTCCCCTCAAAAGGAAAGGTGGCCATGTAGTCACTTGAACAGGTTTTGGAGCTGTAAAAGCAGTCATTGCTCCACAAAGTCCTGACACCGCTCATGGACAGATGGTTTTTACAGAAGCCTTTGCTTGCCTGCCCACAGGAAACCAAACACCCCCAGGGTGGGAAATCCCTCCACGTCAAACCATTCCCACTGCAAACCCTGCCTGCAGGTCAAGGACTGTTTGAGCTACTATTAATGCTTTCTGTACAACTACACACTGCTACTCAACTGCCCAAAAGAGTTTCAGTAATAGTTGCCAGCAAGTTGGAAAATGTGTAACTAAAGCTAAACCAACAACCCATCGCTTGCAAGAACTGTTATAACTACAACTCCTATGACTACATTGGAGATCACGTGCTGCTTTTGGTTTCTTTTTTAATTCACAAAACTGTCATTTGAAGTACTAATAAAGTCACTGACAAATCTATCTGGAAATTATTCTCAGCTAGTTGATTATATACATACAGCGAGTATGGGTTGGGATTTCAAGAATAAACTCTGGAGAAAAAAAAATATTGGCAGTATCAGATTTTTTGCTTATTTTATTTGTACCTTGCCACGTGTCTGTATGTTTTATGTGGGCATATTACACAAACTGCAGGAGTGCTTGCCAGATAAACAGAAAAGTTTTCCAAATAAAGAAGGCAGAACTAGACCAGCTTTACTGCACAACTGACAAGTAAGCACAAACTCTGAATTTATTCCACTGCTTATGAAAGTGAAAAGCCCAATTATTAGTGCAATAGAATCTAAATCACATTTCAACGCTGTTATTTTCTAAATTAACCGCTTACAGAAGGAAAATAAAACATTATAGTGAGAAAGTAAAACCATCCTTCAAGAGATTTAACTACACTCCTCTGACAGTTTCTCTTTTCTTCTCCTGAAAGACAGACACGAAGTTTAGATCCTTATTCCTGTACATACTAAGGCTTCTTTCTGCTGTTCTTGCTGAAAAAAATCCCTTGCAAAACAGGAAGAAAATCCAATTCAGAGGTGCTAGTGCACGTAAAATGAAAATGGGTGTAAGGCTGGATTATAATGAGGCTTCGTAACCCCAGGACTGTATCCAAATATACACATTAATTTTATGTTTTTTCTCAGGCTTCATACTTAGATAACTTGTTTCCCAATTTTCTGTTGTCATCAAAAACATACATGCTAGATCTTTCAATACTATTAGATGCAAATATAAATGCCCTGTAAGGCGGATATTGCAGAATTCTGTAAAAGATAATAAAATATATACATATACACACAGCATTGGACCAACGCTTCCAGTAAAACAGCTTTGAAAATCGTACTGAATAACAGCTTTTTCAGTGGCCCTTTCACATGAAAGCACACTGCAGAATTTGAGAAATTCTACATCTACAGAAGAAAAATAAAATACAGTAACTGAAACAAGCTCTGCATTGACATATATTTAACATAGCCTGTACGTGTGAATACAGTAGTTCTGTAGACATGACAATGTTGGATCATAAGTTCCAGAAACAGAACATAAACTTTAAGACAGCTTTATATAACTTATTACTATTAAAATTCTCCTGTTCAGTTTTGTAATACTAGTCCATAAAAATAACAAACATCCATTGTTAGTAACAAAAATGGAATCTTATAATGAAAACTGGAGATCACACACAGATGAAACATTTCAATGCTGGAGTCCAAAGAAGCTCACATTCTGACAGCAGAAGCCCTCATGCAAATACATGATCTTCAGCTAAAAAGAAGCAGAACACCAACAGTGCTGTGACAAAGCCTCCTTCCAAAATGCTCTTGTACATACTGAGATCCACAAATGGGAATTTAAGACACTGGAGAGCAATGTACTGCTGATGCATTCAAGGCACTGCCACAGAAGGTCACATGGAATGGAACTTCTTGTTAAATTTTGACGTTAGTGTAGTTTGGTGAATTTTCTCACATGTCTTAGTAAGATAAAACTGGACAAAAAATTATAGAACTAGGTAACAGCACTTTATAGCCATTGGCAAGGTTACTAATGGCAGCCTACAAAATGTAAGAACCATCAACCAAAAAGCACTTCTGTCAATGGTAGAAAAAAGAAGGTCAGCATAGCAAATTGTGACACAGAGAACTATGATCACATTTGCAAACTACTGTTTTTTGGAGTGCTTTCTGAAATGCACACCCTGCAAATCCAGGCTGAAGAGCCTCATCATTTAGCAAGATGCTTAATGCTGGGATTATAAAACTAACAGCAGAGTTGCACATCTAAAAACTTAGTACTGTAAATAGTTAATTTTTAAAAAACCTACCTTTTATCATGTTTAAACCCAGAAGTAACTGAATTTTAGGATACTGCAAACAAGTGAACCAATGGAATCAATTAAACCAAAACTTGGTAAGAAAAAAGAAAAAAGGTTATTCCATTGTCTCTGGAAGGAAAAATACCTGATCAACTTCGAGATGATCTTACACACACCTCTAAATGTCAATTTCAGAAAATATAACAGCCTTTCAGACTTTAATGTGCAAAACAAGATTAAGTATCTACAAAAACACTATAAAGAATTTACTTCATACTTGAAACAATGTGCAAACATGCAAGAAAACTGTCATGCTAATCAAAATTTGACTTCAGAATACAAAGAAAGGAGAAAATAAGACTTTTTTTTCCAAGAATAAAAATGGAAAAATAAACACCAGCAAGAACCTTAAGAGTGAATGAACCAGGTTGTTTATACACAGATCATACATGTATTACGTGACTCACAATGATGAGTAACAGTAACAAAAAGATAAAAAGAATAGTGTTCCCTTGTGTGACTCAGATATACAGGACAAAGAGGTCAATAGGTGGTTACAGCAAATCAGTACATCCTGGCTTCACTCAAGTCATGCAACTTCAGGCAGGAACAGAAAAAATTCACTTGTTCAAAAGCATTGTGGTATTTTCTGCTGCCTTGCAAAATACCCAGTGTCGAACTGATCAGACCAGGAGGGAGAGCTGTCCTCTCATTTCTATAGCAGGCCAGCATTTATGATACATGTTAACACATGGCTCCAGCCAGGTTATTCCTACACTGAGACTCACTGGCAATTGGACCAAATACCAGGGTTTCACCAGGACATATCTTCCAGCACAGCCTCACTGAGAACCTCTGCCAGGAACCAAACCACTCAAGTGACATAGTACACAAAGGATCAAGAATTCATCAAGACACATGAACTAATCAAGCTTCACAATAAAGAGAAACCAGATGCAGGATAAGACAAAAGTCACACATACATGATTACCAAATTACCAATCAGGTATCTATTACAATGGTGATTGCAATGCAGATTACGTGTTACACTAGAGGGTTTGCAGAGTTCTTAGAGCTAAGGCACTGCACTACTTTCACTTTTTCTTCATTTCTTTCTTTAAGACATGGATCAGCCAGTCACATACAGTGGTCTGCCCTCTGCAATATCTGCCGTATTCAATGACAGAGCTCTGTATTAGGCAGGCACAGATAGAACGTGTTCTCCTTCAGAAAATGGGGCATGAGACAAGACTTTAAATCTCAAGAATAAAGTTGGTAGAATTCCAAATGAGATTATGTAGTCTTGGCGACAGGCAATGTTGCACTGCCATGAAAGATTAGTGAAGAGCTGGGTGGTTTGGTAGTGGTTTTCTTCCCTCTCTTATTTTTAACTTGTTTGCACAACACATGATTTTCAGCTTTGTGAATCAACCATGATTTTCTAACATTTTTATCCTGAATATAAGCTGTATGTTTTGATTTCTTTTAACTTCCGAGTCTTAAAAGCAAAACGTTCCAAACGTACTCAGAACATAAAACCACAAAGAAGCATCTCATACGTGGAGAGATACTAAAAGAGATTAGATGTCAAAGGGAAGCACATGGGGAAGTACCAGCATGGCATCCATTTCATGGATGGAGCCATATAAGAAATTTATTGCATGAGAGACAGACTTAAGTTCCACTTACAGGGCTGGCCAGAACATTAAGGTTTTAATCCTGACTTCAATTGACAGAATAAGGGAGACAGCAGGGAGTATGGAGGAAAACTGGCTTTCATGTCAGGCAGAAATTTCATCTTCAGGTTGTTACTTCCTAGTTATGACTGATAACTAAGTAAAGTGTTCCTATTGATTGACAGTCTATGAAAAGTTCATTGGGAAAGCTGCCTTCTAAGGCTGTTTGTTGCCTTTGCTCCTGGCTTTCCCTTTTCAGACACAAGATATCTGCACTTACTTGCAGTAATCACACTGGAAGCCAGCAAGCAATGAGGCACCTTGTGGTCGTTCTGCCACAGCATCTTTAATTCTGCTCTCTCTGTGCAGAAACAGAACAAAGAAGTTGTCTTGGATGTACTTATTAACGTTGTTATTAAAAGGGTTGAAACTGAAAACAGGGTAACAGTCTAGTGACAATATAATGTGATAGACTGCCAAAGCAGCACACACAAGGAAAAGATTCTAAAGGTTCTGTTAACCCACATGCAGTGTGATGCATCCAGTTTCCCCAGGTAAGAACATCAGACTTCCAATATTTGAGCCCAATCTGGAAACTGAGGTTTCCTTCGGATTTTCTTGACTGTGATGAAAACAGTTTTCTGAGTCCCTAACAGTTTAGTCTGAGAAAAGCTTTATTAAATCCATGCATAATACATGGGTCAATTAAATACCCATCTTTAAAATTATCGGCTACAAGAAGGATGGCTTATTTATATATTTATTATTTGGTAAGGGATACTCATCTCTCAAGATAGTAAAACTGACCAGTGAAAAGCTGATTAATTTAGTAGTTTTTAGACAAGTACTCTATACAAGCAGTAGAAAGATCATGAAATTAATATTTTGTTTTCAGAATTTATCATAAATAATTGACAGAGCATCTTAAATTCTATAGCACTCAGTACCTGTGGATTAAAATCTCATTCAAATAACATATTGGTATCTTCCTACTTCAATACTAAGAAATGGCACTAGACTTAAGTACCTAACAAAGATATTACAGTTATACTGCATAATTCAGATAAGTACCCAAGCACAATCTGTCTGCTGTATATTATTATATGCTCTACCTTGTCTTATATTCCCAGTTAACTAAGTGGCCTTATTCCACAAAAAGGAGAAATATTACCTGGATCTAGTTTGTTTGTTGTGGGGTTTTTGTTTGTTTGTGGTTTGGTGTTTGTTGTTGTTGTTTGTTGTGGTTTGGGGTTTGCTTGTTTGTGGGTTTTTTAAGGCCATTGGAAATTGGACTTTCCTTATCCAATGAAAACTCTAATCTCAGGCATAAAAATTGGTTTCAGCTGTAAGCTTTTCAGCCATGAACTTTTAATTCCATATTTGAATACTGGCCATGCATTTGCTATATAAAAACAAATGCATTTTGAGTTTCTAGCATAACCATTAGCAAGATGATCTTCTGTACTAAAAAGGAGTATAATGTATGTACTTTGTTTTTTTGAAGCAATTTTGTTTATGAAGCCAGAATTATTAAAACATTTATAAAGAAATGTGCTTTATATCAACTTCACATGCCATAGTGGAACAACCATAAGAAAATTACTCTTTTGAATATAGTAAATAGACATCTACTACATAGTTCTATCAAACCACACGAGGTCAATCTCCTAATCTGTCAAGAAATACCAAATTATACTATACTAATTTATTAAAAAGGTTGAGGTTTTGTTTGTTTTTCAAGTTCACTAAAAAAAAAATCAATGATCCTGAATGATAGGTCCATTAACATTTAATTTAATCCTTTTCATGCTGTGTATACTGCATCAAAGTGACAGCCCACAATGGTGCACCAACCAAACTGAACTGTACTCTTTACTGTGGGTGGATAAAGAACATCAGTATCTGATAGAGGGCTTACTTTAGAAGTCTTATGACTGATAACATATGACAACATTTTCTTCATCAAAATTCATTTTCAAACCATGAGAATAAATCCTAAAAACTCCATAAGATTAGGGTTTTAATGTTGTATTTCAGAATGAGTATTATTTCTCCTCACTAACTGTGTAATGATCCCCTGAGCCTACTCTGTCGTTATGCAATTTAAATGAATAAATTATATTGGCATTTACCACATCTAATGCGTGCTGATAGCACAGAAGCTGCCAGGTACACCTAATCATTGCTTAGCAACACCTTAAGGGAGAAGAGAAACATTTCAAAGTTTCAGAAAGCAACTCTCTAAAATGTAGCTATAGCTTGTCTGAAGTGAGGTGCTGGAAGTCAGCTGTAAAACATGTAGGAACAGGAGAACATACCACAAGTAGTGGAGAAGAGTGCAGAGAGCTGCTATTCTAAAGCTCCTGCTGCAAGTCAAACAGTGCTGTAGGGGCTGCTGAAAGACCCCATCTAGTCACAGTAAGCACTTCTGCATAGAGAATGAAAGGATAAGAAACCACCTTCCTCCCACGCACAGGACGAGTATGGGAGAAGATTTACTGTGTCATTTAAAAGTTACAGCAAATCCTTTCCCCTACTCAGCTGCTCATCCCCCAGTACCTCGCAGGCATTATGATTTCCAAGTTTATAATTGCCTGCAGGTACCCATGCTCCACAGCATCCTACTTCCCTCCACCTATGACAGCTCTGCTACAGGGAAGGCATAATTGAGCCTAGTATGCTCATACTTACTATTTTTCTCCTTTTTCAGCTTTATCCTATTAAGCATAGTTAGCACATCTTTACCCTGAAGTAAGCTCCCAGTGACTGCTCTGGCAGTTGACACCCATCATCTCTACTTGATCCTGGAAAGAATTTGGACACAGTAACAAGTTTGCTAGCTATCAAAGATTACGGAGCAGTACAGTTACAAAACTAAGGAAAGAACACAGAAATCTCAAGTATTTTCAGTATTCATTTAGTTTCCTAGCCTGTATCTATGTCTCTGTTTACTTTTTGATCTAATATATTCTACATTATGTCTATTATACAGCTAAATTAATACTCTCAATCATATTCATCTCAGAAGAATCCTCTTTCAAGATTAAGCCCTATAAAAAGGATGTAACTTGTCTGGTTATTCAATAAATGCCTCACTGACAAGGAAAGAAATTAAGCTAAATTCCATTATTCAAGTTGCCACCAAGAAATTAGGACATAAAACCCCTGCATCATCATGGGCCAGAAAACAAAATCACAGCAGATCTATCATTAGTCAGAAAAAGGCTTTGCATCTCCTTTGTTTCATTATTTCTGCAAAAAGTCTTTTGTAGCAACAAAACCACCTCATGCCCTTGCTCCAAACCACTGCTGAAGTTAGATTTTACAATATAAATATAGTGTACACAGCAGCAACATTTTGTTCTAGAGACACAATGCACAAAATCACTACAGCACTTCAAATACTGTCAGATATAAACAGTCTGCAAGAAACGCACATTTTACAATTTCTAGGAAAGTCACACTTGACCTTTGGTCACAAAAGCTCATTCATACACATCACTTCATGAACATGAAGGTGATCTTATAGTTAAATGTGTTTATATTTTCTAACTGCAAGACATGCTGATCATTCACTATCTCTTCATTTTTTTACTCAGGGTAGAAAGGTAAGAGTGGAAAGGTAAGAGAATAGAAGACAATCCAAATCATAATCTGTGTTGGTAAAGAATTAGTAGATTGATGAAACAGATAGGTTTATTAGCTTTAAAGTAAACATTCATAAATATGCATTATAGGGTCAACTCCTGACAATCACTGATAACTAACTGAATGCATCCTGATATTAAATGTTTGGCAGCAAAACCAGCTTTTAAAACTGTCAGAAAATGAAAGTTACACTTAATTCTATTATTTTTTTAAACATAGCTAACATGCAAATAAACATGACTAAATTTTTTTTGTTTTCAAGGGCTATCAGGCAGAACTTCAATTATTTTGTGCATGAGAAGAAGGAAAATTTGAGGCTTTAGGGTTCATTGGGTTTTCTGTTTCTGAACTTTTAAAATAATTGGATTTTTCTCTTTTAGCTTCTATTGTATGTCATACCTATTTTTTTTTTACTTCTATCTCCACTGAACACATAAAGAGAAAAACTATTTAATTCTTCTTTTAGAACTAAAGAAGTTAAGTTACTGAAGTACTTAATTAATCAGCAAGTGCTACAGCTAATGTAAAAAGCCTTAAAAATCTACGTTCTGATCAAGGACCCCAAATACTCAATGCTGTTAAGAGACGAAATTATTGTGGTTTGAAGCTGACACAAAAATGGGAAGCACAATTCTCATGTTCATTGCCTAGAACTCAAACACAGGGAAGGAGCGTAAGAGAGGTCTCCTTGTACAGTAGTGACAGTTCTGTTATTCATATCTTTTTATACACACATGTAATGAGAAATGAATTAATTCTGCTTTAAGCAGTGAGGCAAAAATAGAAAAAAAAAATGTAATGCAACACCTCAGGTCAAAGAATAAAAGTAAAGTCCAAATTGCACAGATCCTGTTAAAAATACCTTTGTTTCTGACTCAAAATAAGCTTCCAAGGCAGATATAAAGCACTAAAGAAAGCAGACAAGCCTCATCCAAAGAGCTTAAAATTTAAGAACAGTAAATAAAACACTTCTCAGAGGGCATCAAGGGAACCAGTCACTGTAGATTTTCTTGTTGCTGGATCATAAATCTTATTCCACATTAAAGCTTTCAACAACCATTACCTAAGGGTTTCCAAGGGAATACCATATGCTCTTAAGTAATGGGGCAGTTGAGAGCAGTCTTTCATGTCATGTGGCTCATCTTTCTAGCATCTCCCACAGCAAGAATATTCTCCATCGCAGTGCCTGAATGACTGGCTTAGCATCTTTAGACAGGTTGTTTTGCTCTCCAATATATTCCTTTTGTTTTAAACTGTTCAAGAGTTGAGTCTCTGAAAATTATTCCCAGCATTTACTAGAGTGAGAAACAAATGTAAAGTCTCAGTAAGAAGCAGTTTAGATCCACCTTCCAAAACACTACCATACAGCTCCCATCTAGTTTTTTTTAAGGTTGCTACATGGGATTGCTAGTAGCAAATTTTATGTTTGCCTTTTTAAGTGTAAGACTAAAATGCTAAAAATGCTTTCTTAGCTTACTCTCTTTTTCAGTTCGTTTATTTTTACCTTTCAGTATACTGTGCAGCCCTTCAGTCTTTCTTTATTTTCCAGTGGCACATTGACGGAGATGGGCTGGTTCTTGGCCAGGTTCTACCTTTGGTTACTCTCATGAGTTAACTCTGAGCTCAACAGGCTTACATGAACAATGACAAAAAAAGGATGCCCTAATGCCTGATTTGTAACATCGCTTTCTATTCAATAACTTATTTCAATAACTACAGTCAGTTTACCAGGTTTCTTTTCTGGCTAAAGGCTGCTCAGTACAAAACACAGAAAAGCAGATGACTGCAAAAGATTAGGTCTGTGGCATCCATAGACTTCATCTCTGGCATCTGTAGCACTTCTAAAGTCAGCCCTCCCACCTCTGAAAAATTTAAAAACAAAATTATTAAGTCTCGCCTAGGTGTGCTGCTAGGACCTGCTGCATTCCAGGAATTCCAAAGCTGTTGTGGGATGAAGAACTAGAATGAATGTTCTCAATAAATTCTCAAACTCAGTAAGCTGTTGGCAGCAAATGTTTCAAAGGATACACCCAAAGCAGGTTTAAAAACTGGAGGAAACCTGTCTAATGCAGAAGAGAGAAGGAACAGAGGGAATGGGAAAGCCTTAACCATCCTTTTGCATATGCTCAAAACCAAAGCAAAGACCAAAGGTGAAAATGGGCTGTGTCTACCATCTCTGCCGACCCCAACACCAGCCCCGTGCAGCACGTCGATGCATGTGACGAAAGCCGCTGCCGTGCTCCCAGGTGGCACCAGCAGCCCCCAGTCTGAGGCAGCCAAGGAAATGGGGGGCTCAGAGGAAGGGAAACTTGTGCAGGATGGGAGGTTACCAAGGGCTATCAGCATACTGACACAGAGGGACTTGGAACTTGCCACTGGATTCCTCAGCATTACTGCTGCGAGCACGCTTTGCTTTTGAAATATCCCATCTGACTACAGCTATTAAGCCCTGAACCAAATTTCTGCACAGAAAGTTTATTATCGTTTTGCATGCTGTGCCGTTTTGTCAACTAAGAGGCTCACATAGAGATCTTATCAGTGGCCTGTTGACAAGAGTACAGAGCATTTAGAATTGAAATTATGATAATATAATCTTTACTCTTGAAATAAAATGTAAGCTGCATTATCCATAACTGCAGCTTTAGCTCTAGCTTGAACAAGAAGCTTATTTAAATACAATGTGCCTAAGGCTTCTCTAGCCCCATTTCATTACTAGTTACTTTACAAGAAAGAAATAGGTTTTCCAGATTTACTCAGGCAGAGCTTTCATTGTTTAACATTGGTCAGACCCTTCACTTCTACTCAATTATTGAATGCTTTTATTCTCATTTACTCCCATTTAAAGTCAAGGAATCCACCCACTTTTCAGAAGGGCTTGAGTTTGTGCTGAAGAAAGGAAGCTGAAGATTTGCACACAGAAGCGTAGAATGAAGTTTAAAGTCAGCTTCACAAAGACACAAGAGCACTGTGTCACCTTACAGCACTTACAACTCAACACACCTTAGCTTCTAGTCAGGTAATAACTTCTTGAAGGTAGTTCTGGGTTTTTTGAAACTTCAGAAAAAAAAAAAAATATCTGGCACTGAAAAATTGTGATCATCATACACAAAAATTTGAGGAAAAGATAATTTCTTAAATATCCACTGCTTTATATTCAAGCTGTAACTCTGAAAACTTAGGGAAGACAAACAAAAAAAAAAGCCTATTCAGCTGAAGAAAGGCCCTGTGTCTTTAGTACATTCAATAAAATCAAGCTATAAAAATTTCAGGACAGAAAGACTGAGGAAAATGTGCAAGCTGCTTTTCTCTCTAAAAATACCTTCAAATTTTGTTTGTACTGCAATCACCTATAAAATACACTCTGTTAATGGAAGTGACTTGTCCAACATATTAAGCTATATTGCTGTCCTCTGGTTACTTCAAGAAAAGCCACAGCAAAAAACCCTAATTGACTATATGCTTACTAGTACAAGATGCAAATCATGACCTGTCACCACAGGCCAACTCCAAACTGCTCTCTGCTACTCTTCAATAACCACCAAAGAAAAACAATATCCACATTTTTGTGCATGCATGGTTTCTCTTCCTTCTGTGCTTCTCACCCACACATAGAAAGAAGGTATGCAAAGAGCAAACAGATTTGTAAAGGAATAGATTTGTTAAAAAAACACCTTGAATCATCTGTCAAGGGTACTGGGTACTTGCAACTCCCCTTGCAACTCCTTGAGATCATGGACCTTGAAGGCAATAAGCATCTCAGCAAAGCCTAGTGTTTATAGAATCAAAGCAAACACGAGTGAGAGCCCACATGGAAGAAAACGAAGCCCATCAAAAAATTATATTCTGTAACTCTGAAAAGTCACTCTAAATGACAAATGCTTCTTTCTATTGTGTCAGACACTTCCAAAAACAAGCCTTCACTGTTATTACTGCAACCTAACACCTTCTAAAGGTATCTCTCCCTTGTAACGGGTTGTGCATTTTCCTTCTGTACTTGATAAAAGAGATATTTTCTGATCTCACAGCTCCCTCAGGGAGTGAGCACTCTGATGGCTCTGGCTATCACAGGTTAAGGGACATGTGAATTTGATACTGAATGAAGTTCTGAACTCTTATCAGGGTCCTACAGAAATTACGACAACATGAGGTAGTTCAAGACCCACTACACAGAAAAAATAATTAACATCATGGTCAGTCATTTTTAAATATGAATAACTTGAGGTAGTATATAGGCCACACTGAGAGACATGCTCACAAACACTCTTGCATTCGGTTATATGCTGACAGAATTGGTGAACTGCTGTATTTCTGTATAACATTCACCAAACAAAATATAAACCAGCTTCTTCAGGAATAGCAAAATACCTTAAAGATAGAGCTTTTGTCTATAGTTGTTAACATGTATAGCAGATGCCTATAGAGTAGTAGGAAAAAAAATTTGATGATAAAAACACAAAAACCAGTAGTTTCTCAGAAGGGGAAGTCAGGAGGGACAATAGAGTTAAAATTTTTGGCTTTAAAACCCAAACACTTGTGCAGAGACAGAGCTATCTTACAGAGGACCGGAAAACAAGACATCATGCAGGAGTAGAAAATTTTTAAGTTCATTTTCTCTGTATCACTGTTTACTGCCTGTCTAGGACAGTAGAGGAGAGCAGTGTTAGCAGTTTTGGTCTAAGGTCTTCAGGGAAAGAGGCTCTGCCCTACTTTGACAAGAACAGTTGCTGAAGCAAATTAGGTCTCTGACAGGGATAAAATGAAGTTCCACTGTTAGCACAAAAGAGCTCCCATTGATTTTGGCCGCTTGTAGCTGATGTAAATAATCAAGTAACCATAAATTTGACAAGGAATAATTGCTGTCTTGTCCATTACACAGTGTACTCAAAAAGGCATTTGAAATCACCTTGAGCAGAGGGAAAAGGAGAAAGGAAAGCTGAGCTTGGACACTTCTTCTCCTTCATTAAGCTCTAATTTACAATGTCACCTGCAACCACACAATCATCTTTCAGTGAAAGTGAAAAGAACTTTGGTGGCCTAAGCAGTTGGTTTGAAAGTCCGTGTTCACACGGGGTAAATGGGCTCTTAATTTTGCCAATAAAAAATGAATTTATGAAGTTTCATTTAATCTGCAGACGAGCTCATTTGAAGCAAAGGTGCACTGCAAGCAGTGGACCCATTGATGTGTGGCTCCCAATACATTTGTCTCTAGTTAAGCTTCCGCACAGCTTCGCTGAGCCCTGATGGGAGCTTGGCTCATGTTCCTGCTGCCTTTGTTAGTGACACAAGACTGAGTTTTCTTTAACCACTTGTCCTGTATGCACAGGACTTTTTCTACCAGTCATCTCTATTTCAGTGTGGACTGACAGTGTTCCAGTTACATTCAAGCAGCCCAAGAGGACTTTTCTTTACTGAACACAGTTACTATATGCTAAGGAAACAAACGTATTTTTCTTAAGAGTCACGCCACAGGCACCCTCCAAGACCAAAAGTACTCACTGCAACACTTGATCTAACATCCATACCTGGGGGTTGTAGCAACTAAATATATCTCTGGACAAAGACTCTCACTACCACCACAAAGAAATTATTGTGGCTTCAGAACATGTAGATAATCTTTTGCTGGCTATGAAATTCTTCCAGCTTCAGGAAAGTGGTCAAAATGGCCTTGCACAAAATGTGGGTGTTACCCTTCCTAATTCATGCAAACAAGCATCAGGAAAGCATACCACAAATACAGGGAGTACAACAATTACCTTGTTTATTTTGAGAACTTAACAGACTGCCAGTCCCTTTTTCTTCAAACAAATCTGATATTCTCAAGTTTTGTACAATCATAAACTAGTCTTTAAATGCAAATAGAGTTTAAAACCATTGCCGCAAAAAGAGTTGGAAATTAACACTTGTGTCTCCTGCAGCTGAGTCTAAGCAAGAGGATTCTTAGCAAACCTACAAAGGTCAGTCGCCCCTAAAGGGGCTACATTTGTTAAACAAAAATTAACACCACCACCCTCTCTCCTAAGTTCAAAACTTACTTTTTGTCACTAAGTATATCTTTTTGCTAGTGAAGAAAATCGCAAGTCAAGTTACCTGCACATCTAAAATCAGTTTGTACTTGTTGTTACTTAATGTAAGAGTAATGGTGAAACTGCTGAATGGAAGGAAGGGAAAACCAGAATTCTTTTTAGAATAAAAGAGGATCATCATTATTTTACGAAGCACACTTAGGGATGCTTTGTGACTTCAGAAGATTTTATACTTATTTTAGCTCTTGCCTCTTAATATCACTTAAAAGAACAAAACAGTCAAGAAAAAGCTGTACTGATGTCAGTTTAGTTAAAAAAGCACTTCCAGTTGTCAGGAGAGGAAAAAAAAACAAAAAGCAAAAAACAAAAAAACAAACACACAACAGTGTTTATACCAGGTTTTGCAATAGAAAGAAATAATGTCAGAAAAACGTGCAATTATGGAACATTTTAGTCTATATTTATAAATGAAATCTAAAGGTCGGTGAGGATGAAGGTACCAGAATAAAAGTCCTCCAGAAAAGCTCATCTGACAATTTACACCTCCATCTCTTCCCCCAAAAAACCAAGAAACAAATAAAAAAAACCCTCAACAACAACACCAAAACAAAACAAAAAAACCACAACCACATACACACCACAAGGCAATAGATGAAGGGTGGTGAAGGTAAGCAGAAAAGAAATGAAGGAGAGAAGTATGAATAATAACTGCTGCTTTTTCAGTGCTTGACAACATTTTGTTGGGAGATCTTGTGGTATCTCAGGTCAGTCCCTGATCCTCCAGACTTAAGTAAGAGCAATTTGGCTACCACAATTAATTACCACATGTAAAGTACTTTGACATCTGTGGATGTAAGAATCACTACTATTGCTATTTTTAATAAATAAGTAGATGAGGGAATAAGGTGCTCATGAAGGCTCGCCTACCCAATTTAGGTTTATTTGCTACATTTTTGGTATGTCTGAAGAGGTTACTGTTATGGCAGAAGAAAGTAAAAATGGCCCAAAAGACTTTTCTAATAAGAGAAACAAAGAATTCCAAGGGAAGAGACCAGCAAAACCTACCAAACAAGAATGTCATTTATTAAGATAGATACTCTTCAACAATGACATTCTTAAGAAAAAAAAACAAAACAAAACAAACACCAACAAAAAAAACACAAAAAGCAAACAAAACCAAACAAAAATAAAACAAAAAACACACACACACACAAAAAACCAAACAAACAAACAAAAAAACCCAAACAAACAAAAAACCCCCACAAACATGAAACACAAATGCTTTGTATCTTGACCCTTAGAAAACATGGATTTTTCTAGAGTTTTTTGAGATTTCCTCTTCCATTTAATTTATATTTTGATACTTTTGCAAGTATTTCATGACATTGTACTGGCTGTTCATTTGCTAAAAGTTAATACCCACTGAACACACCCAACCCTTTTGACTGTTGCTTTTTTTTTTTCAGGTCAGAAAAGATGGTTATTTTGATGTGCAGTATCCTGCCACAATGAAAATAAAACATTCAAACATCACTCCCATGCTGCATAAACCTTGGTCACTGAACGCTGCGTTTCCCATGTCACCACCTGCTCATGTTCTGGATGCCTAGATAAGCATCTGGCTTTGTCTAAAACACCACTAAGGTTTTTTTGTTATTATATTTTACTTCTATTTTTTTAATGGTTGTGAAAATATCCATTGCAAAGATCCATGGGAATAACAACCTCAAAACACACATAAAAAAACTTTCAGAAATGCAACAAAAATGAAAAAATTGCTACGGCTTTCTAAATGAAAGCCCATGAAGACCAAGGTACAAGCATGCTTAGAAACACTAAAATCAGCCTAAGCTGTTTGCCATCTTTAACAGATTCACCTAAAATATGGTCCATGGTATGGCACCTTTAATAAAAATAGGGGTCCTATGTGAATAAAGCTGTTGAAATAAGTGCAACAAGAAACTTCTCATTTATCACTTTGTTACAGGAACTGAGATACCGTAAATTAATAACTAAAAGGAACCCTCTAGAAAAATGCAACCAAGTGCTTTTAAGGTATCGAAGGTGATTACACAACACAAAGACTGGAAAAGCAAATCAGATCCACCAACATCTACCTATTAAAGCAATAAAACTGGCAGACCTTTAACCCACAAATAAAATCATCATATTGATGGCATCTATGGTGTTCTTCATAGCGACCAAACAGCCTCTGTTGGGTTTTGTCTGTGGGCTAACTTGTCTGGCTGACTTTCGGTATTTCAAATTGGAAAGCTAATTCTCAGTGAAAAGTACATCAACCTACCAAAATCATTTCAATCATTCCTGAGACTTTGCCATTACTACTTTCATTATTCATGTCTCTGCTTAAAGGTACCTTATTTTAGCTGAAGTTAATTCTGCTGATAATTAACAGCTTAAGCAGATTAAGCTTAGTTTAACTATTTTTAAAGTTTTTACCTATTATGCATTTGTCCAATTAAACCCACTTTAAAATTACAAGGTGAACCAGTGCAATTTTCTAGACAGTTAACAGGAAAAATGATACAAGGATTTTGCTGCGGAAGCTAAGAGTTGAGCTTTTAACCTTTAAAACTACTGTGTACCTATCAGGTACTTTTGTTCATTAAAAAAAAAAAATAACAACTCCTTAGCATTTGAAATGGAATATTGAATATGTGATGCAGAAACTGTTTGCAATTAGCTGTACCATAACTATACTACTCTGAAAATAAAATATTCTTTCGGGCACACTAGTAATCAACAGGAAGGGGCATATGCTGACACAGAGTAGCATCAGTAGCTGGTATAAGCAGTCACTGAAATCTACACTTGTCACGATAAGAACTTACATGTATCTCTCTCTGAATATCTCTAGATCATTTTTCTTTTATTCAAAAATACTAATAATTGTCACCACATCACCACATTTGTGCACATTTTAGTATAGTCACAATACATCTATATTGGTCCTATTGAACATTACACTTGCAGCAAAGATGCATTTTTAATACACAACTTCTCATTGCTATAAGTTGCTTGTTGTTTGAATTTGTAAACTTCAAATATAGAGGACATTCATAATCTAAAAAGGTTGCACATTTTTGGAATCCAAAACAAAAAAATTGTGTTTGAGTTAATCATGCCAAACATCAATTTCTTTTGTAAACTACATTGTCTTGTAGAACAAGTATCAAGTTTTCATCATTTGGGACTTGTTCAGAATTATTGCTGACTTGAGTTACAGTCTTATACCAATATAGAAGCAGAAACACCCAGAACTGCTCTTGAAATCACAGTCCAAATTAGTGAGATTGGTTTGGGGTTTTTTTGGTGTGTGGTTTGGTTTTTTTTTTCCCTTTGTTTTGTTGTTGTTGTTTGTTTGTTTTTCATATTTTTGAATTAGAAAAGGAGTCTTCCCTTCTCCTCCACAGTATCTTTTATTTAACAACTGTTTTTCAATTTTTAGCAAGTGTAGTGCTTGCACCTGCATATGCTAAGTTTTTATAATAAATTAAAGAAAGACATGAAAGAATACGAATTGTGCCTTCTAAATCACTTGCAGCAGGTTTCACTATGTTCCTAGCTCTCTCCCCATAGCACCCGTTAATTAAGCTGCTTTCAGTCACAGGCAGAATTTTAGTAAACCACGTTGGGGTATCTGCACTTATTAGGCTACTGCCTGTAACTGGAAGACTGTGAACTGTAGCTTCAGGTTGCCTTATTAACAAAAGCTCCCTATTTGACCTTTCCTTTAGTAAAGTCAGCAAGAAAAGATCTACTTGATAATCTGTATAAAGTATATACTAAGTAAGCTAAAATCACCTCAAATTAAGCACTACACAGGTAGAAAGTATATCATATGACATCAAGAATACTTCTTTATTAATGGCTGTAGACTGAACTGAACATTTTTATTAATCTCCTTCTCCCCCAAGAGTGTCACTGCTCTTCCTTAGGTGCACTTAATCTGTGCATTTGGATCAAATCAACCTATTTTAGATCAAGTTTTAAGCATACCTTAAAACACAGTTTAAATTTTCTCATTCCGAGATATGTAAAATTTTCAACACTTAAATTGCCACAACATATCAAATCCAATTCCATTCAGTTAATCAGACAGAAATGTATTGTCTGAAGCAGCCACCAACTCATATCATTTCTAACCAGACAGAAGGAAGTACAAAGGCTGAGTCATGCTATCAGAGCACACATATGACGGGTTAATCCAGTGAGCAATGGAACAAAATGCATTTCTTACAGCGATGACTCTGAGCAGCCTCCAGCAAGTACCCCCTCTGAGCAAACAGAAGCTGCCAGACACACTGGAAGAGGGAAGTTCTTACTGGAAATCTCTGTGGAAACACTTTAGAGAGAAGAAGGACTAGAAGAGCATGGGAAACATTAAACTTAATTAAAAAAAATAATCTTTCAAATTACATTTTTTTAATATATTTAAGTAACTATATTAGTCTATCAAAATTTTTTGGAACAAAAACAAAAAAGCCATGCCAGATGCTATATTTGACTTGCTTTTCAAAAATTTACTTCCCAGATTAAAGTATTAACTGAACAAATGAGCTTTCAAAACTCTAAAATAACAACAACAAAAAAGGTATATTTTGGGGAGCAAGATGTTAATTTAAAGTAAAACGTTCCATTTGCGATCCACTGTGGTATGCAAATGGTAGCAGTATTGCAAACGTACTTATTAGATGTGGCTTTATGTTTTTGGTTTTTTTAATTTATTTTTTTTTTTGTGCAGTCTTTCATTTACCAGTCTTACTTTTTGATGTGAAAATTGTAAAATATTAATCTCTAAAGCATAATAAATTACAGTTGAAAAACTAGGAAATAGTTGAAGCAAATGAAAAAAGTTATTTAACATTAACAAACTTCAACATATTTTCAAATTTCTTCTAGCAGTGGACAAGCTTTTGGTATTATTAGCATGGTAAGGAGACTGGGAGGCCATGCAGCACATCAAATCTGAGCTAAATTTGAGAATTAAGCAAGTGAGAAAAGATTCGGGAAACATGGTCTCTAGACAACAGAATGGGTATTGACAGAAAGACACAGAGATGATTAAGTGGCACATACAAATTAGTTCACTTAAGCTTTGAATTACTAATTAAGCGAGAGACATCTGCCTCTCTTACCACCTTCTGTTGAAGGCTTTATGTGTTTTAAATCGCAGTTGCCCCGATATATTGTTATGTGCAACGTCTACTGAGCAGAGTTTTCTTGGCTGTCCTTTTCCTTATTTAGCCACAGTGATGGATGACCCTGGAAGAGAGAGACTGCAGAATTTGGGAAATATTATTGACCACAGGCTGGCATACAAATGCCTCTTTAGAAAATAATGATGTATGTCATGTTTGGATCAAAACTGGGAAGGCTGTCCCGAGCACACCTGCAGTGATTCCTTGCAATGCCACCTGGCAAGTGTGGGCCAAAAGAGCAGCTAAAACTTCACCACTTAGAGCTGTTGGAAGCAAGACACGGTGGAGATGGAGTAAGACCAATTAATAGGAAGAAAAGAGGCAACTGAATCTAAGCCAAGAGCCCAGTACCACTAAAAGCAAGACCATTTCTGGAGAATATTGTTCCATTTATCCAGAAAAAAAGAAGCATGATCTAATATTTAAAGAAGAGTTGTAATGGGGAAGGAAATGTACAAAATGGCAGGAGTCCAAGGCGTCAGCCAGTCATCAGCCAGCGACTCTACTTGGAAATTAAGGAAAGAAATCCTGCAGCAGTGAAATGAGGAGAAGGGATTACTCATGTAAACAAGTAACCAATTTTTCAAAGGAGTTTTAGAAAGGCAGGTTACCTCTCCAACTGCAATACAACAAAGATATTTTGCACTCTTTTGGTTACTGCAGATTTAAGAGATACAGCAGGCTTAGGTGCAGGAATCTGTTTCTCACTGATGGGAGCAATACAGGTTGGGAACACATCAAGGCAAAGAGAATGATGATGTAGGTGATTTCAGAGGAAAGCATTTGCACATAATAGTTATCAGTTGTATTACAATAATAGTCTCTGTTCAGTCTGACCAATGCAGTGACTTACCAAGAATTTATTCTTGCATATAAATTCCAGCTCTATATTTTCCACTGAAAAGAGCAAAACACTATCTCCCCACTTGCAAGTTATTACAGTACTACATCGATTCACAATACTCTGAGAGCCACTGAGAGTTTTCTTATCAGTCCTGAAGTACTGCATGATCTTGTGATTCAAATCCACTTCAAAAGAAATTTTGCAGAGAAAAGCAACAGCGGCAACTTCAGAGTTCTCCAATTAAACAAAGACTACAGCAAATATAGTTGTCTGCTTTTACAGATGAGCCTCCTTGCCTAAATGATGCTCATCATGAGACCCTCACTAAATATAGCAATTCAAAGGAAAGCTAGCTGTTAAGCTTAACATCTTTAACCTTTATTAAAAACAGTTTTTATTGTAAAGCTTTTCACAACTGAACCACAAGTCTTAAATGAGACAAGGAGATTACAAGGATAGTATCAGTTCAGATTCTTCAGTCTTAACCACCTCGTCTAAGCATTCTTTTTTATACATATATACACACACACATTTTATAAAACTATACTATAATACTATATTACTCAAAACCAACTCAAAAGTTATGCATACTTTTTGTTTTAAAACCAATTATGTTCAGTATTTAGTGAGCCACAGGCTACAACTAAACTACTGACATGAAAACTGGGCTACGTAGGGCACTGACATCTCAAGGACCTTCTGTGTGTAACACAGAAGTACAGACAAAAGCATCTTATTCAGATATTGATAACTTATTTTCTGAAGTACCAGCAGCGGACAATAACAATTAAATGACAGAAGTGAGCAAAATGGAAATAATACGAAAGATGCTTAAAATAGATAAAGCAGCAGAAACAGTTAGCATACAGATTTGAGGATTAAAGACAAAGCGGAAAAAAAAAGGAAGAAATTCAAAAGAGACAAAGAAAGGCAAGAAGTAGTGGAGAAAGTTTTTTCTACTTGGTTAAGATTTTTTTAAAAAATACAAGCTTTTATAAAATCCTACACTGCAAACTGTTATAAAATAAGTTATTGTGTTTGAGGAGGTTATAAAAATGAATTGTAGAAATGACTGAAAACAAGAAGAAAAAATATGTTACAGCTTTATAATGTTTTTATTACACTTATTAGTGGAAAATTTTGCTATATAGCCTGTTTAGAAACAGTGAATTTACCAATGCCGTAAGACAACTGCCAAATCAATGGATCATACATCAGCATTTGTAAGAAACATATGAATTTACAACAGATCTATAAAGGTGGTTCACTGCAGCAAGATAAAATCAGGTATCAAGTAATTTCTATACTCTGCACATATTAGCCGCTTGCTGAAATAAGCATTTTCAACAAAAGTCAAAACTGCAGAAAGCATGATCACACAAAAACAAGCTGTGGGGTTTTTTTGGGGGGGGAGGAGGGATATTCATTACAACATCTTAAAAAAAAATATATATATAATCTCCCTCTTTATTTACCTTGAACATGATCAAACTTAATGTAACCAGATCTGAATGCTGTTTTGGTGCCTTCCCTGCCCCAGCGGCACTTGGATACCCTCAGGACAGAAGCAGCCCTGCTCTGGTCCAGACACCCTGTGCTGCCCCCACTCTGTCTTCAGCCCCTGCTGGTGGAGGGCAGGGAAGTCAACACCACCTGTGAGGAGGTGAATGACCCTATTGAGTGATGTCTATAGCAAAAAAGTTCTCCCTGATTAAAGCACAACTAAACTGTTAAGAGTGAGTAGTTTGCATTCCTATATATGGCTAGTTGAGGGGAATGCCATTTGGAGTTATAATTACTGTGTTGACAAAGAGAGAAACATATTACTACTAATGCAAGCCATAGAGTGAAGGCAATGAGCATCTGCAAAGGCAGCCCCAGACAGTCATACCACGAATCAAGTAAAGTCAAGAGCCAGAGCAGGAACACAGCATGTGCAAAACAAAGCCAGCATTGCAGATGAGAAGGAAAAAAAGAACACTTTGAATGCTTCTAATGCATTTGATATAAATCTGGGAAAAAAAAAAAAAAAAGAAAAACTAATAGAAAAAATTGTTCCTTGTCACTGTGGAAATTCCATGCGTAAGCTTATGAATTATATTAAAAAGACCTCCTTTAGAACATAAAATATCACCTCCACCAACAACAATACAAAAAAACCCCAATTCTGCTTTAGATGATTATTCTACAGAATAAACATTGTTTGAAATGTGATCATATCTTCTGAAGCTCATAAGCTACTTACAATGTACCATCTCCAAAATTCACCTTCCGCACATTTGAGCATGCAGCTAAATTAACACAGTATTTGAACTGTTCAGGTTTTTGTTCATTTATAAAATAAATTCTTTATGTATTAAACGTACGTATTCATAGTTTTGCTGCTTCTCCAACTTCCTTTTTAAAAACATACGCTTTCTACTATTTTCAATCATCTCATATATTCTAATGAGGGGTTGACATCAGTATGTTATTACAGCCACATATTTTATTATATACTCTTAGTACACAGAATTCCCAAAATGCCAGTATCGGACTCCCAAATTTAAAACAGTCATCAATACATCATACATCTGATGTTTCCTGATTTATTCAGTGATTTTGTACTACATGAGAAAGTATTAATGCTATTTAGCACTGTATTGTTCTCTGCTCAGTTGGTTTCATCCTTCTCAACCTTTAGTTCAGCCTGTCTCTCCATCAGTTACTCCTTAATACATGTACCCCATTGTAGAGGAGTCCAGCAATCCAGTAGAGTCCTGAACACCTGTACAACAGCTTAGAGGGAAAGTCTCTCCATCTCTAGGCTCACTTGTTCAACGCTACAGGCTCAGGCAGTATGCCTAGTTTTCTCTTTCATTAGTGCCACCAGTGCCAGACAGGTGTTTTTTCTGTTATTTTACATACTTTAAAAATGTTAGATTAATACCCCCCACACACAAGTAGGGTAGAGACAGAAAAAGTGCAGATGTGTCATGAGCTCATACAGAAGCTATAATTTCAAACAATTACGATATTTTACTCTTCAATTTTCTTCTTAAAATTTAAAAATAACTTCTGCATCTCATTCAAAAGAGATAACACCTTACAAACAACTGAACAGTTAATAAGCTGCTCCTTTTTTCAGAACTATGAACACCATCTATCTAATAAGCACTGATTAATTCCTTATTCCAGAAAATATTAATTATAGTGAGTCATCAAAAGGAAGATGTAGAAACTTCAGGATACAATTGTTCTTAGTTCTGTTCACGCTCTCTCTCTGAGCATTCAATATCTTCTAAAAGTTGATTGTCACCTAGAGAAAATGTTTTTTTCACCCACTGGACAGTCCTATATCTAATTGCAGTACTACAGAGACTTACTCCATTCTTCCCAAGTGAGGCTTATTTCTGTATTACATATTGCATCAAAAAAAAAAAAAAAAAAAAAAAAAAGATCTACAGAACATAGATTTTTAGAAATACGATGGGTTATTGGGTCACCCACAAGCAGTGAACTGTCTTGGAAAATAGCAAATCAGTGTTTCAGTCACATGTTTTTTATCTCCTTCAGAAGGACATAAAATCCACACCACTTCCACGTAGCCTTGTGTGGGAACATTGATCACCCCACTAGAAACTGCTGTTCTGTTGGACAGAAAAAATTCCACAGGAGAGAATGCATTTCAAAATAACTTTCTTTAACAGATCCTGCCTTTTATTGCTTTTAGCATAATCCTATGAGCATCTTTTCAAAACACTTAGAAAATAGTTCTATTGTAAAGGAGAGGGAAGGAGATAGAGGGCAAACATCTAGAGCAGACTATGTTACACACTGCTACACAGTTAATAAGTCATAAAACAGAGCAGCGGAAGCTTGGGCTTTCATTCCGCATTCTCTCTCTGAACCACCCTCTAACAACCAATATTTCTGAAATATCAAACACAGATACCTCCACGCAATGAGTAACAAAAGACGATGCAGTTGGGTATGGTGGGTGGAACAACAAAAGCTCAAAAGCCAACCTTTCTAATATGAACGAACACAATTTGTCCCTCACCCTGAAAACAACCCCAGTTCTCAGCAGTAAGGTCCATGGTTGCATAAAACAAGCCAGCCAGCTCCGCAATCTGCAGCAGGACTTTTGCTGATGACAGCAGCCCCCAAGACTTGCAGAGCAATCTGTGGGCTCACCTTCACCCACGCTGCAGGCATACCTCACCTTTTCCATGGCAGTTTAAGCTAGCTGAAGAGACTGATCTTTTCCAGAAAAGTAGAGTTAGTCATGCCACTTAAAATTTCATTTAAATCAGACAACACAAAATGCAATACCCTGTGATGCTACAGAATGGATCTCATATCAGAGTCAGAATACAACCATAAAAAGCCTTCCAGCCAGGCTTCAATAAGAATGCATAGACACACTATATTTTCATGCAAGTCTGCTTCAAAAAAAGTAAACACTGATCAACATCTTTGTGTTATTTAGCCTAAGTGATTGATTACTCTTACATACACAACTCCCTTGCCTGACATCCTTGTGCAAGGACAACAGAAATAAAATATCCACAAGTATCTTTGCACAAGCTTCATGAGCTCTTGGAATGCAACTGATAGTAACACTAGCATCTACACCAGTGGCAGGTGTCCGTACCTATGAATATATATATATATATATATATATATATATATAAATTCATATATATAGCATACTGTGTGCATAAAAACACACAAAACATGTATGTTTGGGAGATACAGAAAGTTTTTTACTTCAATATTTTTAAACATCTTTCGACAACAGGACAATGTCTAGCTACATGCTTCCTCTGCACATCCAGATTTTAGGTTTTGACTATTATATTTAAGGTCCAATTGCAAGAGGGGTTGATTAATTCTATGGCTACTTCTTACTTTTTTAGACTTGGAAGGCAACATAAAGGTCTTTTAGTGCTTTTGTGAGGAAAAATTTCTCATAAAGCTAGGAAGACCACTTCCAGGGACAGACTCACTTTTAAATTTATGCCCACTGACAGTAACTCAGAGCCTCAAGTCTGATCATGTTATATTTATATTTATGAACAAAATCTATTTGTGTACTCTTACTATTCTTGCTGATGTTTTCTTTGTTATTTTGAACACCTTTAAGTTGGCATTTGATCTGAAGATTTTCAATTGATCATGACTGACTTACCTTTAAGAGATGTCAGTCATTGCCTGGAGGCTTATTTATTTATTTATTCAGAATATAACTACTAGCCTGCATGCACTTGTTGCAAACAAGTCATATCAAAATACAAACAAAAAAAAAAAAAAAAAAAAAAAATCAGTCTCCAGTCAAGAGACTGGAAAACAAGTTCTTGGGTGTGGGAAATAGAGTAAAATCTGTGCACTGGACTCCAGTCTATGTTGTGGCAAACAGTAGACTACCAGGATAAGAAAAATACTGTAGAAACTAAGCAAGACCTGCTTTACTTTTATTGCAACTATGCATAAAATATGAGTTCACATGGGTACTCACATAACAGGCAAAAGAGGATTATGGTTGAAAATGACCTTTTATCAAAAATAGCTATGTTTTCCTTCCATTTAGCAAGAGTGTTTTGGAAAGACTCAACCTTGTGAATTTTTCCATTAACAGGCAGCAAGAGACAGTTATTCTCATATTTCTTTCAACTTTTTGAATAGAAATAAGAGGTCAAAATGTCAACTTGTCCAAGTCATTTTTTTTAAATAATAGCAGCATTCACCATTCTCTCAATTTTCAAAATCACCTTTCTCTCTACAACAGAATTTTAAAACCTTCATTAGTAAGGTTGCCTATGTACATCCAAAAAGACAAAGTTATGGTATCATGTACACTGGGAGACAGCAAAAGTAGGAAAAAAAAAACAACCAACCAACCAACCATTCCACCAGGAAAAAAAATAAAAAAAAATAAAAAAAAATATTATTTTATATATAATAACTGTGATAGTTAAAATCACTTGTGGCAAACCACCATGACGATTCCTAATTGACTACCTTTGAATTTTTAGAACCGTCTTTGAAGATTTTCTTGAAAATGTGTAGATAAACATTCAGAAATAACACTCATTTTCTACAAAAAGGATGTTAATGGTAAAAATGGCAGTAGTGAACACAGACTAAAAATAATTGTGCAAGCAACTTTCTTTGCCTCTCTATCTTTATTTTGATGCAAAAAACCTCCAAGCTGCTTTTTGTATTCATGCACCCTGTTTTTAAGCTTCTTTGTTCCTCCTGTCATACTGGGTTTACAATATTTGTCCACTAAGATGCAAAATTGCATGTCAGTTAAAGTAAGAGGACCAGGTACCCTCTTTGCCTAAGTTGGTCCACTATTAAAGCAAAATCCCACACACAACACACATAGAACTCCTGCCTTCGCTATCAATTTCACCTGAAAAATTCAGTTAACTGGTGCTAAAACCTAGCTGGGTGACCATTACTATTCACTTAGTAATCACTTTGATAGAGTTTTATCAAGCAGTTTCATCAGCAGAGTTAGAACAGGGAGAGCACTTGCAGTGCTTGGGAGAAGCAAACATAAATTCAGCTTTCCTAAAACAACATAACCACTGAGGGTGAAAAGGAGTACTGCAGGTCAGCAGCTCGAGGCAGGACTGATGTCAAAGAAAGGTGACACTGCTCACATCATTGCCCAATCCAGTTTTTTCTCTCTATGCTTCACTTCTAATTTAGAGTTTAGAATGACTCAAAGTGAGAGAAGTTTTCCCACATCATTTTGTTTTCTGAATTTTATGCAAAGACTTTTACCAATGCACAATAAAAATTCCACACATTGAAAGTAACTTAGATTAAAAAAAAAATTAAGGGTGCAATGTTTTCAGTAACATTTGCTGTCATCTTCCCTTCCTCATGATACATTCACATGAACTACTGTAGAAATGTTCACTACAGAAAACATTGCACTTTACAGATTATGAGTATGCACACAGAAGCTATTAACAAATGAAATGCCATGGAAAATGCAATTTGAAAGATACAATCTTTTGCAAAGGCAATTAAAAAGAACATTACCAAAATCTTGGCAAATTTGCAGTTAAGACGGTCATTCTTTTGATGATGAAGACACAAAGAGAAATAGTTCATTTTTGTGAAATCAGTGTGTTGCATGTGAGTGTGTGAATTTCAAGCCATATAAAATCATCTTTGCAAAAATACAGAGTAACAGCTTATTTGACTGTAAATTAGTTGCCTTGTCACTTCTATCATTCATTTTGCAAACAACTTGTATTCACAACAATCTAGAATTACCAGTGAATTAAGAACCAATCCACTGTACAAAAACATACAGTTTAATTTTGGAGAAAATAATTCACCAACTCTAAATTAAGTGGAATTTCTTATTTCTAGAGAACAATATAATGTGTAGACATAGGATTTTGGTACTTAAAGAAAATGTTACCAGTGAACATGAATTATTTCTTTCATGACCTGAGGAGACTTTCAAAATTAGCTGGTAAGGCAGTGTTAGTAGAAATCAAAACTAGCAGCAATTAACATATAAATAAATATATAGTGCATATCATTAAGAAAGTCATACTGTTTGAAAATGTTACAAATTTAAGCTTTGCTGGTTCTGTGAGAAACAGAATCAAGTGAAAAGAGATTAATACTCCTGCAGGAGGATTGGACTAGATGATCTATTGAGGTCCCTTTAAATCCCTAACATTCTGTTATTCTCTGTTACTGTATAAAATGCCCCCCTTCCCGCCCTGAAAGTTTGCCTAAAGTAATACAAACTTTTAAATAGAATTTTATTATTATGAAAATATCTAATTTACTCTGCACGAAAATATGACTGTGAATTGGTCCTATATTATGCTAAGAACCCTAAGCTTTAGAATAAAAGCCTTATGCATATAAAAAATCTTTCAAGGCTTAAATGTAGTAAGTAATTTACATGCAGCATAACAAATATAGTGCCAGAAATGAATTCCTGAACAAATTATAAGCTAAAGAATACACACAAGACTCAAAGAAGAATCAACCAAAGGCTACATGAATAAGCCGAACACCATGCCATGTCTGTTATTATTTCACTTCCTTTCATAGAGGATTTCTGGCAAATTTCACTCCCGTAAAAGTGCTCAGTTCTCTCAAAAAAACATGGGCATGTGGAAGACAAGACGGCTGCTTAAAGTTTCTTCCTAAAAACACAAATCCATCCCATCCTTTCAAAAGGGCAATGAAGGTGACTGTCAGCTTCCATCATTGTGCAAGTTAAAGCCAGAGCTGGTTCACTGATAGGAACCAAGCAGAAGGGAAGGCAGCTCTTGTACAGCTTCACCTACTCTCCACCTGTGTCTACCTGAACCTCTCAGGAAGTCCAGCAGTCGTTTCCACTCACTACAAATTCTAGTAGTTGCAAGAATATTACAAGGAAATTACAAATATTAAATTATCAACTCAGTTGATTAGAAGAGATTCCAATTGCTTCTTTTCTTTCTGTTTGTAGAAAAGAAATATACACTTAAGAGGGCAAAATGAGCTAACTTCATGTTCTTTGCCAGTTAGTAATTTTGTCTTTCAGATAAAGAAGTAAAGACACTTTAATTAAATATATATATATATGGGCAGCAAGAATTTCCAAGAAAATAAGTCTAGAAAGTCCACTTTAATTAAATAATAGATATATTGTTCATTATACCAGCAGACACCTTAATTTTCCTCTTGTTGCCTTCAAACGTTAAAGAAAAATTCTAAATCAAATATCAGAACTAGCTTAGTTAAAAAGAAGGCTTACACTGACATGGACTCACTCTTGTCATGTCACAAGTTTCATTTCCCTTAATTATGGTGATCAGTGTTGCCCCCCAAACTCAGTTTTCAGAAGATGTAAAATACGCTAGAACGTGGAAAAATTCTGTCCCTGCCTATTATGTTTCTAAAAACATACACTTTCTGCTGTCCCCACAAGAGATCTACAACATTGTTTCACAATGCTGACACACATGCATACAATCAGCCTTCTAATGAAAATCAAAACAAACGAGACTAAGATCCAAACTAGCCCTTGGAGAGTTTTGATTAATACCCCATCCATTAGGCATCTGTTTCATTACACAAGGCAGACCTCTAGATTATAGCAACATTAATAACTGTCCACAGACTGAGGCATTTACATGAGTTTCTATAATGAAACCACTAAGCACGGTGCAACCCTGGGTGATTCATTTGGCCTTTACCATCAAATAAAAGTAAATTCAATTTGGCAAAAGATTTAGGTTTGAATAAACATCCCAATGTATCACTGGTGCCTTAAAATCCTTAGCGCTTCCAACTCAGTATTATATCAATTTAGATGGATTGCAAGTAGTGCAATAGTGGGTATTTCTTTAAAATTCTTCTTTTATCAACAACAGTTCACAGGCAGCTAAAGTTTTATTTGCTTTAAATGAGAAATTAATGTGTGTTTTTTAAAAATGTAAAAATTTGTGGTATTATAAGGTAGTCAAAAGTCAAGAGAGGCCTTGACTACTCCTGGTTCATCAAGACTTCTGATAGGATTAGCTCCATGTGTTCAGAATCGCTCATTCTAGAAGAGGCCGGCAGCCTGAGAAAGCAGCGCAGGCCACAGAAGGCAGCTCAGCACAGCACAAGGCAGCCAAGGGTCTCTCTTCGATCAAATGCATTGTGTCTGCTGCTTTCCATGCCAGCTCATGCTAGGTTGGGTGGGGAATGGCAGTGACCAATGCAGGATTCGCTTCTGGTCCCCAGGCTCCCAGCAATGCTCACAGATGTGACAAGAGACCCAGTAGTCTGGCCTGCAAGGGACGTAGAGGGAGCCTCCTCCCCAGCACTCATCTCATTACTCATGAGCCCAACTATTCCCTACTGAGAAGGCTCATTCTCGAAGAAATTTCCCAGTGGAAATACACCCAGACAGCTGCCACGGCTTCAAACAAATGCAAGTGCTTCTTTTCCTTGGGAAGAGAGCCAAGCAGGCGACTACCACAGGAAAGAACTGGAGTTAACAGAATTTTACCTGCATTCCCTGCATCTGTTTATTCAGTTCTTAAGTAATCTTTTTGAGTCGAAGTCCATTTTTCACCATCTTAGGAAGCTCAGCCATAGTTTTGTTACAGAAATATTTTTATTATAATGAAAACCTCTTCAACTGGCAGAGGTATACCTCTTGTTCAAAGAAAAACTGTATATTTGTTTTTCATCATTAGCAGGCTGTTTCAGCAGCTCATCATAAAGACATGCATCTCTTTCTCCTTTGCAATCAACAAGTGATTTTCTATAGTCTATGGTTTCATATTAGAAAAAAAGATGATCAATCACACAGGCCAAAATTTTCAAAAACATTATTAGCAATAAGTGAAAATTCTTTCTGTTACATCAAATATTTCGAAGATCTACCTCAATGTAGAAAAACTTAATCAATACTAAGGAAATAGACCAGAATACAGTAGCCAAAATATTTCCATTGAATAAGTCTTCCATAAATAGGGCTACAAAGGTTGATAGATCTTGGGCTCCATTACATACAAGGCAGCTGAGAGGAAAATAGGAAATTAATGATCTGACAAGGCTTTCTTTACTTTTAAATCCAGTCAGCCAGCCAGAGCACCCTTTCATATATACCAACACTTGACATACCTTTATAATAGCCTTATATTAGAGGAAGTTTCTTAAAAAAGCTCACATTTTAAAGACACCTAAACCCATCCCACTAGATGTTGACTTTACTGAAATCACATAAAAGCATTACCGACATGAAGAGACATATTGTTGTGACTCTGTTTGTGAACATTCACTTCCCATATGTCAGGATTTGAAACTAAAAATATCTTAAAATACTTTTCAAAATAACATTAGAAAGAAATATATGCATGTTCCATCCAGCTGTACAATACTTGCAAAGTATTCAAGCCAATATGTGAAAACTAAGGTTTTGTTTTTCCCCCTGGAGCAGACAGCCTTTTCCTCACTGGTCTCATATATAGTCAGCAATGAAATTAGAGAAAACTCCTAAAGGGACCAAGAGTCTACTGATAATGATTGTCATAGTCTAGCTAGGATGATTAATGTCAGCTGAAGCCATTTATTAATTTGGGAGTCTTTAGTACAAGATATGCAATTTCTTATAGCAGTAATTAAGCATTCAACTCCTTTTTTGTTGTGTCTATGTGACTCCCTTGCACAGTTTGAAGGACAAATCTTCATTTCACTGCCAACTAGAAGTACTATTATCTGTGTACCTGGACTCATGACATTAATATTCTTGTTGCTAAACAGAGTAAATTAACTCTGTGCTGGAGTTGTAGGTGCTTCATTCCTCCAGTGGTCTCTTTTCTGGACTACCTGTCCCACCAATATTCAGTACCTATTGGATTAGGGGAATTAGTTGAAGTCAATATGAAGTTAGACTACGGCAGCAAGCACACTAGAAAAACACTATTTGCCACATTTCACGTAATTTTGTAATAGAAGAATTTCTAGTTTGTAAAATCCATGTCTCTTTAAAGGAAGAAAGGAGAAAGAACATGATAATGTGTGTAATTAAGAGCTGCATACGTATGTTTCAAAGAAAATAAGAAATCAAGCTACTCATAAATTCCCATATTTAATTTGATTTCACAACCTTTTTTTATGTTGCTTATACACATATTGACCACATCTGGTTATTATATTAACCTTAAATTAGAATATTTCTTGTTATCACTTAATACATTTCACACAGTCATTTTGCAGCAAAAGATTAAGTGGACCCAGGTTTCTCTGAGGTTAACAGAATTTTGTGTTTTCTTAATTAATTTCACATCACCACAGAACCTAGACTTAAAAGACATCAGATGATGTTTTGCTTCCTTAGAAGTTGTCTAAAATGTCAACATTTCACCCTATTAAAACATTTATTTAGTATAAAACTAATTTGCAGAATACTTACAAATTAATACAAATCCTACTGGTACACAATTTCTTTTCTGTTCATAGTTCAACTCCTTGACACCCTTTTTCATAACATTCCTCCAATTACTGCTCCCAAGAAAGCTAGTAACAACAAAAGGATGGGATTCTGCTATAAGTAACTTAGTCAACATAAGGATGTGTCTTATTTGAAGGAATCCATTCTCATATTCCAAGTCAGAATCATATTTAAGCAGGTGAAATAAAAGCACACATGGTATCAGTCTCCACCCTTCACCAGAAACATCCATCAGGACTTCAGCTTTACACGTGTTACTTTGGGTAGAGTCCTGGATTTAAAGATCTTGAGGCAGATGGATCATCTTTATTCAATAAGGGCAAATTTTTCTTAGTTTTGCTTTTGGGTTTTTTTGTTTGTTTGTTTTCCTTTAAAAACCCCCAAACAAACAAATAAATAAACACACACCACCTTGCTTAAACTAGTATTGCTAATGTTTTTGTGGTCAACTTTGTCCTGTTTACAACATCACATATAAGCAGGACTTAAGGAAGTTGTCTTCCACTCGCTTAGTAATCCTTTTCTGCATTACTGCTAGCATGACTTTTTTTTTCTTTAACATGGAATATAAAGATCAACAGATTAAGTCACAGCAGTGCCCAGCATAGCAACATTAAAACATTCCTATTTCTAACTCACTGATTCACCTCAAAGGTGCAGTTATCTTCGATGCTGTTAACCACAGGAGTAGTTAAAACAATCTGATCACCTCCACCTTACACCTCCAGTTCAACTGTCCTGTTTATAGCATAAGTTCCTATTGGTCCTCCAGTACACAAAACTTGCAGTATGTGTAATTAATGCCAATGCTCTGCTTCAGTCTTCAATTCATCTAGTTTCTCATGGATAATTTTCCAATTACTCTTTGTATTCATAAGACCTCTTACCATTGTCTCATCAAGAAATTTAATCAGTGGGCACCTTTTCAGGCCATGTTCTGAATTAAAATATTTCCTTATACTGTCTCAATACTGTCCCCTGGATGAAACTCTTGAATTACCATCAAAAACCAAAATAATTTCCACTTTGGCAGAACTTCTTGTCATTAACTTTGGTTCATACCTTATTGCTGTAAGGTATTCTATTAATCTAAAACAGTTAATGTGTATTAGCAGCGTCTTATGATAATATTTTCACTGCTGTATGTAAGTCTAGATGGATGAAAAACTATCACATTACACAAGTCTAAATCCTGCCATTTTTTCCTTTTATTTTATTAAAAAAAAAAAGAAAAAAAAAAATCCTGTCTAATGAAACTATACTCTGCTTATCATAATTCCACAAACTGGCCGTAAGTACATTTGGGCTAGAACAAAAGGACTTACACTGAAAACCTAAAACAATAGCCTATTTATTTAATCAAAGGAAACACAATAAATCACTCAAAGGGCAACCCAGAACAATAGACCTGGACTCCTAAACACTGAATATGAATAATCCTCTTATAGTGCTTGCTCCTTTCTATTAACTACATAGGGGAAACTATGGTTTATACATCATTCAGGTTTCTAAACATGAGAGGAATAAGATTCTACTGTAGTCTTCTGATGGGATTGGTAGGAAGAAATAACTGAGGAAACCATGTTTAAAAAAAATTGATACTATTTTACCAAGCTATTCAAGCAAGCCAAAATAAATCCTCTACCACACGGGATATGTCAGTATACTTTTCATTTGCTTATTAGCTCATATGCACAAATCTCAACAAAATATTCATATTTAAAGAAAATGACAGAGTTGGGGAAATTTTTCTTCTGTGATGCAGAATGTCTAACTTTAGTCTACAGTTGAAGAGACATTAAAACTGTTGTTGTGTTTCATCATAAAGCCAAAGCAAAACTTATTTTGTTTTCATTTACATGCTAGCTCTTGCCATGGTAAAATTTCTACTTCGCTTATCTACTTAATTTTCATTATTCTTTTCCTATGCAGTTTCTTAGCCAAATACTAAACTACTGTCATTTAGAAAAATTAGTTTTAAAATCTACATTCTCCATGCACTGAACCACAATGGAAGGATTATCAGAAGAATTTTTTTGTTCATTAAAAATGAGTTCCTGGGTCTGAACTACTGAGACAAAAGAAAACAATAGCAACAAAATTCCCATGTCAGTAATCATTGCTTTGCCTTTCTCAGAGAAGCCAGTAGATATCTTACTGAAAACATGGAAGATAGGCAATACAATCAGTATAAGGCTAAATTATGACTAAGAGAGCACTGGCATTTCCAGAACTCAGTCTCAAATATCCCTTTTACCAGCCACAATTTCAGTTTTGATTTCCAGCAATTCAATGAAACAGGTTATTCTATCAGGTTGCAAATGTCAAGTACTACTAAAGATTCAAAACCCATGAATCAAACAGAAAAGCTTAATAGTCTTCTGTTTCAAGGGCTTTTAGGATGCCCTTTGTTCCCTTTATAATTTTTTTCCTTAACACTTCTAAAATAAAAAAACCTGAGATTATCACCTAATAACATGCTCGCAGGGGAAAAGTACAAATATTCTGAAACCCACAATGGTGCTGGAAGTACTGAACTCAGCAGTAACCCAATTAGGAAGGGATTAACTGAAAATATCTGTGCATGCACACATCCACACATTTTCCCTCCCCTCTGTGCCAAATAGTCCTCTGAGATCTACTGACAATGGGCTGACTTCCACCCAGCAATTGATGGCTTACAAATTTCTTGCTTGATATGGTGTAGAGGGAATAGAAATAGATACAAGGAAACAACATCTCAGCTCAAGCAAACTGAGCAAGTTCAAAGAAGTTTTCTTAGTTTTTCCATTAAATTTTGCTTAAGTCAGTGTGTAAGGAACAACAATGGAGCAGCTCTAGCAACTGAACCATTCTTTATTTATCTGCGTGTGCCTGTGCAAGCATTTTACACATCTATGCTGTAAATGCATTTCCAGATCCTTGCAAATCCTTTTTCTCCTTCCCTTCTGTCTCATAGACTGTTTTTCAGGTGGTTAGCTCACAGATGTCAAACAAAACACCTTTTATCTTGAGAAGACAAAAATAATTTCCCAGCCCTAAAGATTGGCAAAAACCTGACATCTAAAGACTTCAGTTTCACCAATTAGTACTTCAAGGCAAAAAGTAGTTTTGAGCAGAAACCATAGCTTGCATTTTGAGAGGATCAAAATAGGACATTCTGACAATAGCACTATGCTATCAATTAAAATTATCAATTAAAAGAGTAAGTATTCACCTTCTCTACTGGGAAGGAAACTGCTGTGTACTTCTGCTTCTAAATAAAGGCAGAATGGAGGCAAGGATGCTTCTGTATTCTGGGTTGGAGATGAAGAACAGGGTACACAGCTAAGAACATAACTTCAGACCAGCTCCAGGAGGTCAGGCTACCAAATACAAAACCATGTGCAGCAGTAGGAAACCTTCCTGTGATCCACTCTCCCTGTCTCCAACTGTTATTGAGCCAGGGGGCTTCATGGATCAGATGCTACCCAAACATTATGTTTAATAACCCTGATGGACATGATTTACCATGATTTTGTCCAAACACTAAGTTCATTTTTACATTTGGCCACTATATCATCTTGCAGAAATGAGTTCTACAATCTAATTATCTCTCATATGACAAGATACCTCATTTTATTTAATAACTTGCTGCTTCATTAGATACCTCCTCATTCTCATGTTCAGAGACATAAGGAACAAATTATTCTCTCTTCATCTTCTCCCTCCTATTCAAAGAGTTTATAGACCTCAATGAGAAGAGTAAAGGCACGAGGTTTTCCATATTGAGAACCATAATTTATTTACTTTTATTCCATTTGAAAACCATCCAGGACATTTGATTGCTCTGCTTGCCTTTCTCGGTATCTTTTGTAGCTGAACTATATCCTTCTGTTGGTAAGGCAAAAAGAAAAATCACACAGTATCCAGTAATAAGACTTACCAAGGGCATGCAATAGCATAAATAATGCTTTCTATTTTGTTCTCCCTTCTTTTATTAGAAATTGTTAGTTACTTTTAATTCCTGAAATTGTCTTTGCTTTTTTGTTAGTTCTGTGTTTTGTTTAGACAACTCGGTATCTGAAGTGACACTAAACTCAAACCCAGAATTACCCTGAAGATCTTTTTTTAAAGTATATCCAATTAAGAACCAATTACTGTTCATGTATAATTAGGACTGTTTCTTCTGACACAGGCTTTCATATGCCATTTTAATCACCTTAGAAAGAATTACAACTCCTCACAGTCCATTCTAGTTTCACTGTCACAAATACATACTTGCCAGTACATTTCAACATCCCACTATTTATCTTCTTTTCACAAATTATTTACCAATAAATTCAGCTGTAGAAGTTCATCTAGAAAATTAATCCAAAAGAAGATTCATTCTTCTTCCATGAAAGTTTGAAGCAGTTTGTTGTTGATTTTTTTCTCTTTTATTTTAAATATGAAAACAACAATCACGGTGGCTTCCCCTCTACCCTTTTTTTATCTAGAGAACCTTCAACAGTTTTTTGTAATACACTGTGTTGACTGAATCACTTTCTATAGTGGCTTTCAGACTCTTTAGAGAATTATAAGAGATTTTTGTGGTATGGCCTGTCTTCAAAAGCTCATGAATATTCCTCAATACATAACAGTTATTTAATATCTACTAATTCTGTTCCTTTCCACGGTTTTCAACAGTATCATTGGTATGAAATTCAGATTTGCTGGTCTGTAATTTCCAGGACACCAAAGCAGTTTTTTTAAAAGCTATCGTTACATTTGCCACCTCTCCATAGTTAGATATGTAGACCACTAAAGGACAAATGTAGTAACACCACAAACACCAGTTCAACAGCACCCTGCAAAATTTGCATGAAAATACTCAGGTAGATACCTCATTATAGTAGTCCTTTTACCACACATTTCAATGCAGACTACCTGCTTACTAAAATGGCCTCTATTCAGATTTCAGTTTGAGAGAGGCTCTCACGCTTGCTCAGAATGAAGTTTTAACAGATAATTTTTTTCTGCCAATATCAAATTTTGAGGAACAGAAGGGCCACCTGAAATTAAACAAAATAAGTCCATGGGACACGGTTGCACCTACAAAATAAAACTCAGACTGAATTAATTTCAAGGGAAGAAGCATTTGCAAGATAGCAGACACATCCATCCCCTTCTGCTCATTCATCTTAACTTGCATACTCAGGAATACAGGTACCAGCAACAGCCAGATACCTGCATCACAGGTAGCAATGCTGCTCCCCCACCTCCAGAACCAGCCGTGTTCTTGGATGCCTTCCCAGCCAGCAGTCTTGCCCACATGCCCTCAGGCAGAAGTACATGAATTAATCTTTTAATCAAAGACTTACAATAAGGTCAGGCTGAATGCAAATAAGTTTATATTTCTGAAATATGGACCATCAGGTACAAGTGCAGTGTTGATTTCAAAGTGTTGTGTCAAGGGGAGGCATATTCTTTTTCACCTCTTATGCCTATTCCAGGCTGAGACCTCTGGTACTGATCCCCATGAATGACTTTCTCCTATTTTCATTAACATTTCAGCCATACAAGAAAACAAATACAGTATTAAATTAGTACAAAGGCTTACTTACCTCCCTCATGTATTCATATGTAACAAAGAAAACAAGTATTTTAACATGGATAGAAGTTCCTAAGCAGAACTTATTTATATATATATATTTATGGCTAGTTCTCTGGTGGTCATTAACAATACAGTGTCCTATGTGCTTGGGTATAATTACTGCTCAACTGTAAAAGCATCAGAACATCAGTGACATAACCTATACATGGGCAAGGACACCTGTCAGTCTCTACACATACAATTTACTTGCTCCAAAATAACATTCAAATACTAAAATAGATTGGCTTTTTGTTTTGTGTGAATGTCTTATTTTTGCCTAATTTATCTATGTGGCACTTAAAGATTAAAAAATCTGCTATATACAACAAAAGTGCATCGGGGCAGGATCCATTTTCCTTCAAACTTTGTTCCTATTCTATGTCTGAGTCTCCTACATACTAAGAGGAGTAAATAACAAGCTACGGGAGGGAAAAAAACAACAACACCACCAAAAAAAACCAAACAACAAACAAACAAACAAACCAACAAACCCACACACACTAGAATCTAATAGGGCAAACCTGCATATTCTGTTCTTGTGTTTCCTTGTTGAAGTGCTTATAACAGTTAATTGCCACTAGAGCAAGCTCTATATGAGTTATATACGAGTTATTGGTATGCAAATGGCACTTATGTGGACAAAGAAGAACTATGCTGACAGAAGGCAAATAAAATCTGTATGCCTATTTGAGTTAAACAAAAAACCCACCATTTGTTTTGGCTTATAAAAATTAACAAAAATCTTGCAGCATAATAATAAAACAACTAATTAAGATGCTTTATTATGCCCCAGTGTAAACACATTTCTTCTTGCAAACTTTTTCTTGATCTCCAGTATCAAGCTATGGCAGAATCATATTATGAGATCTTTGGTGCAGGTACATTTTGAAGTGAAAACAGCAAGTTTGAGATACCAAGAAATAATAAATTACAGCCCTCCTCAAGTCATCCTCAGCATTCCTTTCAAAGGACAGATGAGCACACTTTCTTTACAGAGAATGGTAATTATTCAACAGAAACATTATCAGGTGTGCAGAAATTACATTTCTAAAAAGATACCTAGAACAATTGCTGCAAGTTTTATCTAGGAAGACCAGAAGAAGTATAATTATGTTTGCACCAGGAGCATATCATATGACTATGGGAAGGCTTCACACTTCAACAGAAATAAAAACTAAAACTCAATAATCAAGATTAATATTAAGAATTATAGTAACAAGAGTGCCAGTATATTACCCTCAAAAGAGATTGATTGGGATGGACAAAATTCAATAAGCATTTTCTTTAAGTTTTACTTAAACTGAGATTCGACATTGGTAATCAGACACTTCCCTCAAGCCTTACATATTATGTAGTCATAAATGTATTTGTTATTTTAACAGAAGTGTTATAGAATGCCATCATCTTCAAGCTCTTATCCCCTTCTAGAAAACACCCACGTAAAAAGCACTCAGAAATAGCACAGTGTAATCTGCAATAAAGAAAAACACTTTCATATGGGAGAATTTGCTATATAACTGTCTTCATAATATAGTTCATCTTTCGAAAGCATGATTTAGTCATTTACCTTCACATAGCTAGCTACATGCAAATAAATGCTAATGTCCATTAAGGCTCAGACCAAATGAATTGACAAAGTAGAAGGCAAAAATAAACAGCAGGGAAGTAATATAGCTTGCCAAACAACATTCTACTATTGGCAAAGTTTATTTTAGAGGACAGCAATAGTACTTTATAGAGCTGTAACAGATCTGATATTTCACCATAAAGCATGCATATTCAAAGAAAACATCAGATCACAGAAACCGTATACATAGATTAAAATTGTAGTAAACAAAAGTAATTTGTAGTAGAAATTATTAGTGAAACGACTATACCTTTTCCCATGTTAAAATTATGGATTTTTTTCCTCATACAAATTTTGGAACAAAGCTGCCTACTCTGGAAGCCTGACACAACACAGCTGATTTCAAAATTGCTATCTGAAGAGTTATCAAGCAATCTTTTAATGTAAAAGAGGTGGCCATATAACCAGCATAGTCCTTAACATTACCTGCAGCAACTATAAACCCTTTACTTTGGCTCATAATTTCACCAAAATTTCACCACTCAAGCTAAAATTATCAGGTTTTAGAGTTGTTGGTTTGGTTTTTTTTCCCCTTTTCCTAATAAAGAAACAAGAAATAAATGTTTTCACCCTATTTTAAAAAAAAGCAGGGGTCGTGTCTCTATCCATTTCAATACCAGGTGACTGCAATGGGAACCAACCAAGGTTGGTTGGAGAAGAGAGAACTAGGAAGGAAATGGGACTGGCAGCGTTATGGTTGGAAGGACCAGCATTTGCAGAAGAGAATGAAAAAGAAATGCTGCACAAAGCCTGCAACAAAAGACTAGCATCAGCACCTGTCTCTCAGTTACTTTCTTGTCAGCAAAAGAAAGGAGGCTTATTCTAAAACAACTCGACTAGACCTTAAATAATAAGATTCCTCATCTACAGCTAGCTTCGCCTCTGTCACAAAAATCCTGCCAGATATTTGTCAGAACTGTCTTACACCATTTTTTTTTCAAAATAAGTACAACCCTGTTCCTCATGTTCTAATGCCAGACTTCAGATCCCAGGCACCAGACTGCCAAGAGCTTGCAGTTGCAGACTAAATGAATGGAAGTTGTTCCATGGACAAACAAAATACTTAATAAATGCAAATACTTACAACAAAAATAAGCAAGAAAAAACATCTTGAAAGCCTCAAGTAACCAAAAGTTGTTGGACAGTTTCTCTACTTTATTTCTCTGTTTCTAGTTGCAAAATGGAGATAAAGCCCCACCACTCAGCTTAGTAGACAACTTCATCACTATATATGAAAACTTGGGTACTATAGTGGCACATAAAAAGTTCTAAAGAATTGTAAAAACGTGTCTAACAAATAACACTGCTCACAAAACAGTTCAAATAGCATGATCTAAAAAGGAATGGGGCCACACAGAATCATTTTGATTGGAAAAGACACTCAGGATCATCTAGTCCAACCATGACCTAACTCTAGCACTAAGCCATGTCCCTAAGAACCTTTTTTAAATGCCTTTTAAACACCTCCAGGTAAGGTGACTTCCCTGGACAGCCTGTTCCAGTGCCTGACAACCGTTTCTGTGAAGAATTTTTTCCTAATATCCCATCTGTGCCCTCCCCTGGCACAACTTGAGGCCATTTCCTCTTGTCCTATCACTTGCTACTTGGGAGAAGAGACTAACACCCTCCATGCTACAACTTCCTTTCAGATAGTTGTAGGCAGCAACACAGTCTCCCTCTCAGCCTCCTTTTCTCCATGCTAAACACAGAATCACAGAATGGTTGGAGTTGGAAGGAACCTCTGGAGATCGTCTAGCCCAACCCACCTGCTGAAGTAGTTTCACTCAGAGCAGATCGCACAGGAATGTGTCCAGGCGGGTCTTGAATGTCTCCAGAGGAGGAGACTCCACAGCCTCTCTGGGCAGCCTGTTCCAGTGCTCTGACACCCTCAAAGAAGTTTTTCTTCATATTCAGATTGAACCTCCTATGTTTCAGCCTCTGCCCATTGCCCCTCATCCTATCATTGGGCACCACTGAAAGGAGTCTGGTCCCATACTCTTGACGTCCACCCTTGAGATATTTATGAACACTGATGAGATCCCCTCTCAGTCTTCTCTTCTCCAGGCTGAACAGACCCAGCTCTCTCAGTCTCTCTTCATAAGAAAGGTGCTCTAGGTCCCTAATCATCTTCGTAGTCCACTGCTGGACTCCTTCCAGTAGTAGTTCCTTGTCCTTAAACTGGGGAGCCCAGAACTGTACACAGTGCTCCAGATGCAACCTCAGCAGGGCAGAGTAGGGGAAGAGGATAACCTCCCTCGACCTGGTGGTCACACTTCTCTTAATGCACCCCAGGATACCCCAGGCCACAAGGGCACATTGTTGACTCATGGTCAACTTGTTGTCGACCAGAACTCCTAAGTCCTTCTCTTTTCCAGCAGGTCCACCCCTAACCTGTACTGATGTCTGGGGTTATTCCTCCCAGATGCAGGACCCCACACTTGCCCTTGTTAAACTTCATTAGGTTCCGTCACAACCACTCCTCATCAGACTTGTGCTCCACGCCCCTCACCAGCTTTGTCACCCTCTCCTGAACTCTCTTCAGCACCTCAATGTCTTTCTTGTAGTGAGGGGCCCAAAACTGAATGCAGTATTCAAGGTGGGGCCTCACCAGCCCTGAGTACAGTTGCACATGTTGAAAAACAAGGAAGAAAAAACACTGAGCCGGTGTTCATTAAGCAAGTACCAGCTTCTGCACACCAAATAAAGCAAGAGGAGAGTGGAAAGATAGCAGAAATGTTTAATTAAGGACTGAATCATAACACATGCACACAAGGGAGGCAAATTAAGATTACATAAGTGACCTTAACTGTAGCATCTTCTAAATTGAATATAACATGAAAATATTAAACATGTTTTCCCGATATTTTGCGTGCAATACAAGTTCACAGTCAGTAAGAAAAAACAGAGTCAGTTCTCTGAACTCCATAGTCTTTTCCTTTCAAGCACAAAGCCAAAGGAAGCAAAGCTGATGCTCTGAGTTGCTCTATCAAACTTATCCTATTTCAGTAGCACAAAGCTTGGATAAAGACACACAAGCCAAGGAGAGAAGGCAGGTCAGGGAGCATCAGTATTTCTGCACTGAATTTAAAGTCACATGCTCTCAGCTGATTTGCATTTCTGAAGTTCCCCCAAGTGATCAAGAAGCACATCGCGTATTCAAATCTCAGGAAACAGATCTGTGCCACTCTTGTACTACGGAAAGTAATATTCTTCTGTTGCATGACATCACTAAATTATCCTATTCACCTACTTAGACAAGAAACGAGGTTGCCCTGTCTCCTACTACCCTGAATATGCACACAGATTTATCTGTATCCACCCGTACTTTGCACTTTAGATTGGCCAATGCAGGGAACATGTTTTTATTCTGTTTGCACAGCACCTATCTAGTAAGACTCCAGGATTCTGGGGGGCTATCCTGGTGATAGCACCGCTTCTCCTTTCTCACCTCCATGATTTCAAAAGTACTACACTAGGTGTGGACTGGGACTGCATCTTCTAGTTCAGTTTAATCCAGAACAGTATCTGGTTTCTGGACTGCAAGTTCACAGGATGATATGAACCAGAAAGCAGTGATAAGCCTGGTTTGAGAGATTTTCCTCAGGAGACCATTTCTGATCTGAACAAAACTGCTGATACAGACAATCAAATCCCACCAGAACTGAGCAGTAACTACAGGTCCAGCCCTCTGCCTCACTCCAACTTCCCACAGTTTTCAAGATCATTCCCTTCCTCAGTGGAAATTTCAAGGATTTTGCTGCTCTGCTGATGAAGCAGGTAAAATGTGAAGTCTTCTGTATGTAAGATGAAACTCATTAAACTTTTGTTGCTGAATTTAAATTTTGTACAATCATCTACACACACACAAAAAAACAATAAAAAACAAACCACAAAACACATGCATATCCAACCATTATATACAACTCATTAATTTTCATGTGGTTTTTGCAGTACTTGTCAAATTAGCCATGTGAATGCCAGAGTCATTTTTATACGGGGGGAAAAAAGTATTGAGTTAATAATGAATAAAATTGCAGTAACAACAGTTCTTGCTATCTTTATAACTGCCTACATTCCAAATTTCTTAATGGATGTTAATATGCAAACCTGGGTTTTTTTGCCAACTGAACAGATGGTACTTTATTACAAAAAAAAAAAAAAAAAAAAAAACAAAACAACAAAAACAAAACCCAAAAAAAAAAAACAACAAAAAAACCCACACAAACAAAAAAAAACCACACAAAACAAAACAAAAAAAACCCCCACACACACATACAAAAAAAAACGCAACAGGGGGGTGGGGTGGGGAACAACACCAGAGATAATATTGAAAGAGTTGTCAGTCTACTTACAGAACCAGACAGGAGCTAAAACAAAACAAAAACCTGTTTCAGTGCAACAAAAATCCAGACGTCATGGGTATATTTTAAAGGCAAAGGTTTTACTTCTACAGTAATTATACTATGCTAAATTTTTAGAAGACCTCTACTTGCAGAGTGGTTCTGAATTCAATATTTAGCTGACCAGGTCAGCTAAATACTCTCAGAGTAATTACTTCTAGGGGCTTTGAGTGAGATAAATAAAAGTTAATAATTTATAGCACAGCATAATTCCTTTGTATATGTGGCATTAGGAACTATTTAGATAACAGATAGCCTGTAACTTACTAAGAAATTATTCTTCATATAAAATTAGGGAAAAGTAGCAGTGCCACATGAGGCTGCAAGAGGTAGGATACTCACAATGGGACTAAGAAAGTCAAGTACAGCTAAGCTGAATTTCTGTTCTCGATCACAAAAGGCTTGAGAACCGTATTCCACAATGAATACTATTTGATAAGACTCGTGTTGATTCTCTTAACAGTGGCACAGTTTAAACAGTTACTTCTTTTGTATTTTCTAACCACAGAGGTCAAAGCTGTGGCTAAAAGCTATTTCAGTAACACCATGCAGACCAACCACCTTATTTCCACCATAATCACAGATGTCAGTGTCCTCTCAGTTATCTGTGACTGTACCATGATGTGCTCTAAATCAATATTGTTTTATCCCTGTAGGCTATTTATGAAGTTTATGTATTCCTTATCAGCTGCTAGAAAGCAACCCTACATCATACTACTTTCTTTCTTAGCTGTAGTACTTCCTTTCTGGCTATCTTATTTCAACTCAATCTAATCAATATGTCTGGCAGAAAACAATTTCTTTCTTCTACTGCTCAAACTAACATGACCATTGAATGTATCAATTTTCTTTTCAAAGCACTTTCATATACTGTTTGAAGACTCTGTTGAATCTCGCATTTATGCATTACACTCACCTGCTGCATGGATACCCAGACAAGATTCCTCTTCTAGTGCACTAAGCTTTCCTGCTTACAACTTGTTGCTTTCTACTACTACAACTATTTTTGATGTCTTGCTAAGACAATAATAATTAAAAAAATCCTGCTAACAATGCATTTGTAACCTAGTGAAGAATCATACACTGCTTGTTTAAAACTCATTCTCTCTCATCACCTTTTACTACAGTTATCACTTCCTTTGATTAAGACTGCAAATTCTTCAGGTTTTAATTTCTACTTCTGTAAAGTGCCATGCTTATCAAGCACTATAAATGCTACATAATGATAATTAAAGCCATTAATCTACTGCCAACAGAAAACTGCAACTGGATTGAAGTAGATTAATTTGTTCTAAACATCACAGTCTGTTGATTTGGTAGAAAATAACGTCTGTATTTCTAGATTGGTTTGATTTGTTTTATCCTTATGCTAAAGATTAATTCCTATTGCTTAGTACTTTGTTCTTTTTTGTAAAGAATCAATATTTAAAAGAACTTGGTTCTATAACAAATTAGTTTTTCTGACAGATTAAGCATTACACCTTCAGCAAGGGTGAACTATCCTTATCACTTTCCACGTGGTAGTAACAAGCCAAAATACACAAGGATCTTTCAGTACAGCTGCCCAGCACTAGCACATCTCCATGCACAGATTATTCACAAATGCTTACAAATATAACACTACCATTAACAATCTTGAGCAGATAAACATTTTAGCAAGTGTGTGTTTCAAAAGCCCCATTAAAATATCAGTGAAACAATAAACAATAAACCTCTGATTTGATTTTAAACCAGGTCTTGGTTCAGGTTCAAATAGGACAGCAAGTGTCACCCCACACTAGTGTCAGTGTGGAACGCACCAAAGCAGCCCATAGAGCTTCTGCTAAATCTCAAGAAAAAGCAGTCAGCATGAGCAGAAGACAGTCCATCAACTCACCACTAGTTTGCTGCTGCCAGCTTTATACACCTCTTACAGTAAACTTCAAGGCAGACTCTTCTCCAGTCTCTTTTCCTTTAGAATCTGTCACTTTTTGTACAGAACCCTTTCAAGCTATTCAGTAACAAACTACCAAAAACTAATCAGGCAGAAAATGATTTTAATAACCAGTTGGACAGTTTGAGTACTAAATTTTCCAGTCCTCGAATGTGCTTAAGTCATCTCACCTACGTTGTTTATCTTTGTTCCAATACATACTCTAGGTTTACCAACTTGTCTTTCAGACATGTGCAAACATTTGTACATACAGAACTGTATTACAGTTGTATATTTAATTTAACGCATCATCAAGGCTTAAAAGAACAGAGTTGCCAGAAATTAAGCCCATCACACTCTGCAATAATGTTTTACAGTGACGAAATAAGTTATACCACTTACAGTCGTTAAAGAGCTCACCATTATCAGACCTCACAATCTGGAATCTCAGTGTAGAAGACTTCTCAAATCACAGACACCTGGCTGGGGTGGCACAAAATATGCTTCCCAGGAACATCAAACTTAAGGCAAGGATCCATAAGACTTGCTCACTGCCAGGCAGCCCACTGCTAATGGGGGGCTTCAGAAGCGTGACCACCAATGGGGCAGGCAAGGCTGCCTTGAAGGGCACACAGCAGGACAAACAACTCCCTGAGTGTACAGCCCAGAAAACTCTTAAGATGGTGTTAAATCAACTAAAGAGATTGCTATCAAGACAGCAGGCTGAAGTAGGTGAGAGAAACTACATTGTATACGAAGCCAATATTCCCCCATACTTGAAATAAACATATGCCTGCAAACATATCTGAATTTAAAGCTGCTTTATATTTAGGTAAACATAGTTATTTTAAACAGTCATTTTATTTTTGTAAGCCCATTCACATTTTCTTGGTGAGTGTCACAGCTTCTTCCATATGTCCACTGCCCGGAAAGATCAGGAGTATGAAAAGCATGCTATGCCATGTCTGTGGCACTTGAATTTTCTGCAGAAACTCTAAGTTTGTAACATAATTCTCAATACAAAAAGGTCACTGACAATCCTTGATTTGTCAGCTGATCTGTAATGACATGACAACAAACTCAACCAGCCAAGAGTGGATCCACACAGAAAGGGAGAAGGGAATGGTATGGAAGACAGACAGGATCCTTGTACTAGTCTCAGCCTCCAAAGCCAGCTGAAATAGCAGCAGTTGTTGTGCGGTGGCCCAAAAGAGTAAAGAATCAAGAAATAAACACACAACAACAAAATAACTCAATCAATTAAGTGCTAACACTAGGTAGGAAGAAAACCACAGAAGTCTGGAATAAACTTTTCTAATATATTTTTAAAAGGTGTACAAAAACCTGCCCAGGTGCTAACAGCTCCTTACCTTCAACAACTCTTAGGAGAAGAAGTTTGGTGTTTAAATAGTTGCTGTTCAAACCCAGAATCAATGTGTATGGGGATATAGCAGAAGATTTGGCGAGGACATTAGTTAAATATAAATACGCCCAAGTGACTTGCACCTGTCTGTAGAAAAAGCACATACATCACACTAGTTGTTTTACTGACCTTGTGTGCTTGATGAGTAGAGCCTCTGTGTTAGATACCATAGGCCTGTAAGAAACTCTGGGCACCTTATCACTATGTCTGAGATTCCTGCTTTGTTGTGAGAAAGAGCGGGAGGCTGCGCCTGCCTGAAGCCTTGAAATACGGGCGAGCTCAGCAGGCCCGGGGATCTTCCAGCAGGGCTGAACTGACTAGCGCCTGCGTCCCCGCTGGTGTCACCTCTGCCTGGGAGCTCAGGTGCTACTTCACAGATCCGCCAGTAGAGAGGTAACTAAAATAAAACTTGCTCTTTGCAAATGCATTCATGGCCTCTGGCTCTTCTTGCGACCTGCCTGCTTATGTGTACACACAATGGGTGCAATTTAATAACTGGGCAGTTGAGAATATAAGAAACAGATTTGGCAACATCTCCCCCTTTAAAAAATGTAAAACCACTGCTCTGAAAGCAAACAGGATTTTGAAGACATCTCTGCTACTGACAAATTCGAGAAACAGAGAAGCTGCTAAAGCTTTATGGAGGCTCTAACAAAACCAAACTCGTTGGCTGAGAGAACAAATAATTTGTATTTTGATTTGTTAAACACTGACATGTGTTAGACAAAGTAGAAACATTAAAAGACCAAAAGTTGTTCTCACTTCCTTGAAACAGACCAGGAAATGTGAACGGATGTTATTTGCTCTGCAACATATGATCTATACTGCATCGCAGATGGAAGTGCTGAATCTCCTGTTGTGCATTTTGGGTACCATCATAATACACATTACGTCATTTAGATATAGCACTTGTCTTTACTTAGTCTCTCTGTGTTTCCCTGACTTAGAACACAGAGCTATTAATTTCACATGTTGTTTTCAAGTTCCAATGACACTATGATAAAAAGGCTCAAAGATGAACTTGCTCCTCTGATAGCAGGCTACCAACTTCCAGTCAAAAGTGAGGTTAATCAGCAAGACCTGATACTTCTGTGAAGAAAGACCCAGTGATGACAAATCAGATTAATTGCTGTTTCACTTAGGTCACTGCAACAAAATATTTCCTGAATAACAGCTCCATGTTAAAAATACAAATGTTTCCTCATAAAATTCTGTGAGATTATTTTAAAATTAGAGACAATATTCAAGATTTGTCTGTTGTTCCCCCTAAGAAACAGGCAAGGAAATAAAATCTTACTATTTAGGTAGTGATTAAACTTAAAATAAAATAAAGGAACGATGAAGTTTCAATTGGAAGCTGGATGATTCTGAATTAATGTTTCATTAACCCATACCGACACAGAGGGCATTTCCTCCATTCACAATATTAATGGACTGGTTTATAAATTTGATTTTTAACAGGTGGGCAGGGAAAAAAATATTTCCAAAGATATAATTCACTTAATAAATACCTATAGGCAGAAACTGTCTTCTTACTCATATAAAGCCACTAGCATATATTTGCTACAGGCAAAGTAGTCACATAAACAAATAAATATGACATATAAAGCATGTATTTAAAGTCTTACAAGCATCCTCATTTCCTTTAGATGAGTCTGTGTTTCACAAGGAAACTCTTTTCTCCACCAGAATTCACTTGCTTTTAAAAGTTGCTATGTTAACAAATTAGCTTTTATCGTAAGAAGTAAAAATCTATGTCTCTCTACCATGCTTCTCTCTTCCCAAGCAGTGAGAGTATCACACATCCCAGTGCCAAGCTCCATTCTCACTGCAGGAGCAGAGCCAAGCAGCTCTTGCTAATGCTACTTACCTTTCCTGCTTGGATGGAAGAGTCAAAACACCTACAACAGTATTTTTTTTTTTCCCCCTCTAGTCTTGTAACAGTCTCTTTTTAATTCTGATAGGGTCCATAGCCTATGACAAACATAAATAGGTACTACTCATTAAAGACACAACAAAAAACTATTGTGGATAACTCATCAGAAAACTAAAATCATTCAATAACAAAAGAGAACAAAATCATTTCCCAGGCCAGACAGACAGATGATAGCAACAAATTTCACATTATGTTTTTACAAACTGAATACAAGTACGCAGAGGTCTGAAAGAGCTACTGTGCCCATTACTTATCATATGGAAATATTTCCTCTCATCCTTCATCATGCAGTGGCACAAATACAATCTTGCATTTACAGCAATACATTAAAAATGCTACACTATTAGGATATAAAGAACAAACAGAAAGAAGGAGAATAAAAATTCCCTCTTTTCAGTGCCTAACACAATTTGAGACTAAAGTAAAATATAAGTCAAAATCATTGCACATTTAATGCCCAAAAGAAGCAGGGGAATACTTGCCTCAGGAGCCCTTTGACTGTTCTGATCCTAAAATGATCTAAAGAGATTCTGAATCAAGTAGACTTCCAGGCATTAACCTGGTCATCATTAATAAGTGTCTGTCTCTTCTGCTTACTTGCCTCTATCCGCACCCAGGCTGCCAGTGCAATACCCTTTCACATCTCATCTTTCTCATTTCAGTCCCTCACCCACAGATTTTACCTGCATTCCAATGACCTGAAGAAGCAAGCAGACCATAAGATGAAAGGCAACATCAACCAGGACAATCTGGTATTTATATGATATTACCTTTTTCTTTTTTTTTTAATCTAATATTGTAGAGGTTTTTGTTTTCAAATGTCACAAATATAGCAAAAATTAAGAGTATTTAAAAGCCAAAACTAGAGTTCAGTAACTCTTCAAAAATTGTTCAATCATTGTGTACAGTTATAACTTGAACAATACAGAAGAGAGAGGCTTTATAATAGAGTTAAGCAACGAATCGCCTTTCTTCTGACCTTTTCTGTTATATCCTACTAAAGTAAGCTTTGTATATGAAGACATACTGTGTACCTACGCATTCATTAAAAAAAACAAAAAACAAAAAACAAAGAAAAAACACCCTAAACTTTAATCTTATGGAAATTTCAGTTGCCTTTCAGTTTAGCATCTACTTTCATCCAGCACAGCTGTCACTATTACTATTTTATGACTGTGAGGAAATTCCTAGAAACCCCTCAACTTAAAGCCTTTTATGCCACTCTGTCTTCAACTCCAGGGGTGCTAGCAGGTCACCTACTATGGAAAGACTGCTACCTGTCTCCTGCTCTTTTGCAGGTGGCCTATCACATATGAAACTTGCACAATAGCCCAAGTAGTGAGCTTTCCCATTTTGACAAGTCTGATGATCCAGAATGCCTACAAGAAAGTTCGTAAGAAGGAGAAACCTGTTTACACAAGTCAGGAGCAGAGGGCGAGAAAAAAATCATGGAAAACTGAGAATATGGAAATGCATGCACTGGAAATTCATGTCCTTTAAGATCATGTGTGAGTACTTATGTCCCACACTGATACGAATTGTAGAGCTATATCTCTAAATGATAAAAAAAAGAGTTATTTTCATATCTAAGTATGAAAAAATTTCAATATTCAAACATGATTAATACTTTCGGGATGATGGTTTTGTTGACAAACAATTTAATCCACTAGCAGTATCGCAGTTCTACTTGGGTATTAAATCATCGTGTTTCATGGTACGGTAGGAATAGCCCCAACATATGTAGACATGACAGACAACATTTGGCAACTGCCAACTCCATCTTGCTAAAAAGCCCTGCTTCATTTCAGCCAAAATTTAAAGAAGGGTAGGGAAATGAGGCAAAGTTACATTAGATTAATTGTTGTAAGGTGACTAGTTTATTTGTTTTGGAAAAGCTTTTCATTTATGTAACAACTCAACCCCAACTTCTGAAAGATGAATCATTTATTATTCTCTATTGAAACTATAAAAATATAAATCCCTATCCCAAGGGAGACAGAATGATTATAAAAAATGTAAATTTTATTAATCAGATGCTTAATAGAGAACTTCAATGATAACTCAAGCAGAAGTAGCCTATATCTATTTGGACGGTAAACAACCTATGCTTTTATCATCGACCTGATTTAAGATACATGTGCTTAAGTCTTGTTTTTACAGCTCTATTATTTTTATTTCAGCAAGATCAGACATTATGACTAACTACAAATACTGTTATTTGAAACCAACAAAACAATACTTTAACTCTTAGCTTAATGCATAAACTGAGGAACTGAAATTGAGAAGAGAGTTAATTAGTTCTTAAGCTTTTCATACTGGATTGTTACTGTTGCATGCTGAGCCTTTTAATCATGAAATCACAGAACAAAATTTTAAATCAATGAGGAGATGCCAAAAATTCAACAAGCCAAATTAGTAAGGCAGAAAATTATGGCCACCTAAACCTGGAAAAAATTGTATTAATATTAGTCTCAAGTGTGGTAAACCAAAATTGCAGAATACCAGTTTGGAATGGACCTCAAGGATCATATCATCTCCAGCTGGGAATACAGAAAACACAACCGAATATGCTATAAATGGATGCATGTGAGAGGGAAAACAGAAAACAAAAGCACAAAACCACTGCCTTACACCTGGCCAGAGACTAAGCATCCATCCATCATAAAAACAAAAGAAGAGAGAGACACCACAGGCAGACATGACAAAGAAATGCCAACAGAAGGGCGTTGAGAAGTTTTTGCTGTTGGTATCACTCCATGGTTTAAGCTTAAGACTTTAACAAAGCAGGATCAGCTTTCTATGGTTAAACACTTTTGTTATCCTCACGTCCAGCAGCTCCATAGCTAAGAACATGAACAATCCAAGTACTGCCCAGGCACAGAGAGAAGGGAGTACGGAGGCTGCAGCCCAGGCAGAAAGTAAAACACAGTTACAGACAACTGGCACAATAAAAGACCATCAACATGAGCCAGCCTGAGAGGTGGCAGAAACTAGCAGCATCTGTGCTTTAGCAGAATAAGCTTTTCCAAGGTATTATAGTCCTTTATAAAATTGATACATTTTGAAAACAAAACCAAAGACTACTTTTCTCCAAAAATTCTCTTCCAGCTTGGGACACAGAAAACAGATGAAAGCAGAAAACATCCAGTAGCATAGCATAACAACAGCAAAGCACTGTTACAGTGTATACGCACAGTAGGATTAATGACTTAAATTCTTTGGGTCTTTTTGTGGTTTATTTCTGATAAATATATTTCCGTAATTTTCCCTTAATTTCACTGCTGGACTAAATTTCAAGAGTTTCCATTAAAGGTAACAAGTTACAAATCAAAGATACATTGCCTACCCCAGAAGAAGTGGGTATTCTCTGCACACCTGCAAGTGTATTTCTGCTTTAAAATACTATTAAACCAGTATTCAATTTTTTTTCATTACTGTTTGGTTTCTGTACTGAAGTAGCATTTGCCTTAGTTTTTCTTTTTATAATTTCTTAAATAGTCATGCATGTCAAATTTATATTATGTATTCCAGAAAAACACACTTTATGAAACTACCATGTAGCTTTTTATTTTAAATTTCCTTAAACAGACTTAAAAGAAGATTCAGTGCCTTCATTTATCATCTGCTTAAACAATTTGCTACTTACTAATAAGCTTTTCATGGTCTTTAAAGGTAAAAATGTACAATTTCATAATCCTTTTTAATTCCCTCCACTTCAATTTTCCATGCTTAAAGTGATCAGAACAGAGTTTTTGTTGTGATTTGTGTGCTTTTTTTTTTATCCTTTATGCCTGTTATCCATATACCATTCACTGTCAGCATATGTTCCCTGATGTACTCTGTTTCCAGTTAGCAAAAACTGTTCAAAAAGTGCCACCTTTCCCGTTGTGGATGGAATAGAGGCACAGTCCCTGCCTACCTTTCAGTGCCAACTGGACACTGCATTACAATTTCAGCAAGGTCTACACAGATACCCTTACATCACTGACCTCTCTTGTAAGAGCAATAGGTAGGTCTCATTGCTACAGCATTCATTTCCACGTTAACCTTTAGCTATGAAGACATTCCCAAATCTTTGACCTAAGTTACAGGTGGACTTTGTTCCAAATAGGTCTCTGTTTTCCAGCATCATATAATCAATTATTTTTAGAGTGGATACTTGAAAAACTGATAAAGGTGTCTAACATACATGCTAATTCCACTACTTACACTAAGCAAAGTCTGAGTATGTTAGAACAGGTAAGCAGGGACATGTACTCCCTAGCAACTAGATCAAATGAAGTTATTTGGGTGTTTACACAGATACATTGAAAATACACTGAAGAAAATAAACACACATAGTACATATAAATTTAGATGAAGCAATACTCTTAATCGTTATAATTTGATTTTTAAGTTACGCAAAAAGAGGATGATCCTGTTTTGAGTTTTTATGCCCATCCACTTTCCATTCATCTTCTTTCCACAGATAAATAGAAAAGCAGAATAAAAGTGCTTTAAAAAACATCACCATCTATTTCTGCTTTTTCCTAGGAGTAAAATGTTACCTTGATATTTTCTGACCTCTAATTTTAAAATTCTAATAGACTTCTCATGTAAATGCTATAGTCTTGCTGCAATTACTGAAGGTCCTCACTAATCAGTAGGCTGAATTAGAAGCAGCTTGCTGAGCCCAGCCATGCAGTTGAGCCACCATCTCCCTGGGACAGAAAAGCCCTACTAACAACTTCAGTGATTGTGCTGAGGTCTCCATTTGTGCTGGTGAGACTGAAAGTGAGTTAATTTTCTTAATGCACTTGGAAGCCTTTCTTTTTGTAGCCAGAAAACTCTTCTTTTTTTTTTTTTAATTTAGTTTGAGAACAAGAAGATAACACATGGGGGTGGAGTTAAAGCTTTTAATTGCTCTTGTTTGGGAGTCAAAGCCTCTGAGCTCTGCCCACAGATGTGAGGCAGCAAGGACGTGGGGCAGAGATGGGGCAGACCTGGACTGACATCCAAACTGATCAATAAGAACATTCTATGCCATTAGCATTATACCAAGGTAAAATTGCACCTCTCACCTTTCACAAACAATGAGAAATTCAAACATTCAAAATATCATGTAATAATACACAACTTATGTTTGAGGCTCAGATTAAACTGTTTGCATGGCAATTTCTAGACTCAGTTCCATACTGTCCTGCCAAAGTTTGCTTCACTGTCAGCACATCCACCTTCTTAAAAACACAAAGGTTAACTGTTATTTTCGTTACCTCAAAGCCAATAAACTTTATCTATCTTAATTCCTGTATTTATCTATAAAGGTACTTTTTGAAAACAGTAATTTTACATTGAAACACATAACAAGGCTTGAAAGGGAAACTCTCTTGCTTCCAGTCTCATTAATGAGAAATATTGTGGTTCAGATAATTATTTCACCACAGAGACAAAGCAGCGAAAACCTGAGTTTCAACTGGCAAGAAGAGGCAAAAGGGTAATTAGGTAAGTGTGACTTTTTCATATTGAGTGGATTGTATGAAATTTGCCAATGAATACTTAAATACTGGGCTGTAATCATCTAAGAGATATTAGCAGTCATCTCTGAGCATGAACAGAAGATGGCAGAAAAACACAAATATAATTCTTTTTAAATCTGATATTAAAGGAGGAGCTAAGAAATTCTCTATCCATGAGCTTTACTTCAATTCCAGCAAAAGAAAGATAGTGAGCACATCATAAGCACCCTACATATAACATGAAAATTAGCAACAGCCAACATGATTTGTCAGGAATCAATCACGTCAGATTAACTTAATTTCCTTCGGTGACAAGATAACAAGCCTTGGGAATATGGGAGTAGTAGTAAGTGTCATTTATCTTGACTTCACTAATTGTCAACAGCCTTATAAGACAGTCCCAGATGCAAGCATACCTGGCTGAAAAACTATATTTAGTAGTAAACATCGAACTATCAAGGTTCATATAAAGAGATATTGGACAGGGACTTCTCTCGAGTCCAGTACTTTTGAATATTTTAAGTAACAAGATAACAGAAAGAAGTCAACTTACTGATTTTTACAAAGATGACTAAGATAGGAGCAGCAACAAAGATGCTGGAAAAAAAGAAAATAATTAGAAACTAAACTTTGCAATTTTGAGAACCATTCTAGAAAAAAAAAAAAAAAAAGAAAAAAAGAAAGAAATACACACCTCTAAGACAAACTTCACATGCTGAAGCTGAGTAACACACCAACAAACACAGCAAATGCAATATGAAGAGTGATGATGAGAAGGATGGGCATTGCAAAGAAAGAGCAGGGTGCTGCACCACTGAGTGTGAGTGAACAAGGCTAATCAGAAACCTGTGGAAGAGCAACACCACCTTTCACTCTGCTAAATTCTAGCAAGGTCTGAGCTGACAAACTGCACCAAGTTTTGGGTGTAGAGTTTCATGAAAAATTTAAATGAACAGCACATTAGCCAGGGAAGAGCAGAGTAAATGATAAGTTTTCTGAAAAGCAATGAGAAAGGGAAAAATCACAACAGTCTTCCAATACATATCAACCACTGTGGGAATATATTCTTCAACTGTAAATTCAGGTATGTGATGAGTTGAAGAAGTAACCTAAAATATACTTCTCTCAGTTATAGAGAAGAAAAATGCATTTACACATCAGAATTAAATACCAACAACAAAATGCTTTAATACTGAATACTTGAAAAAGCTGAATCAATTTGTCTTAAAAGCAGCTGCAAAAAGCTTTAAAAACAGACCAGACAAAGATCCTTAAAAAATGACGTAGTTACAGATGATCTCAGCACTGGGCTAAGACTAGGTGATGCTGTAGTCTATTTGTTCTCTTTTATCTGCACTGGTTCTTACCACTCACCTAATTTCTGTATGTATGAGAAACATGGAGATGCAACATCAGCTGAAATGCCTACTTGATCTTTCTGTTTTGAACTCATATGTCCAACTGTGAATTCCCCAAAGACAGAGAAAATATATTCCAGAGTCACTTATTTCAAACCTAAATTTGTACATCTCCAATGCTTTTTATAACATTATACAACTCTTACATACATACATAGCTCATTTATCTCTCCATATGCAAGCCAGAAAACTGGGGGTTCTAACTCAACAAAAAATATTTTTGACATGTTAAGAGGTCACAAGGAAATGCTGGGGCAGAATCTCAAGCACACAACTTATTATACCTTTTTCTGAACTCCAGTAGCAAATTTAGCACACACTTGCCTATCATCAGGACCAGATGTTCTATCTGCAATTTTGAAGGCCCTTTCGGGTGCAGTCCTATCACATACCTCCATAGGCTATGCTTCTCATTTCAAATCAAATCCGTTTTGTCACTCAGACTGAAATATGTAGCTTCACTCATTCACACACCTATAAAAATACCATGACAGACAAGGCTGGACTAGTAAGCAGCTTTGCTTCTCACGCACAGCTTCACTGTGATCACACAGACACGGTGCAATTTAATACTTTCTATACAGTCTAGTCCTAAAGGAACTTATGTATCAGTGGTGCCACAGGAAAGACTTTCGCAATATTCTCTTTGCAGAGTCTCAAAATAATTATTGGTAAAACCAGATGACAGTAGCAAATGTAACAGCAGATAAGATATAGGATACCCCTAATTAAAAGTCACAGTACTTTCTTCATTAGAAAAGGTTTCTCCAAAATACACACTAACAAAATGTTTAATTCTGCTTTATGTTTGCAATCACATCTCCACCTACATTGAATCAGCCAGGAAAGAGCTGATGGAGAAGAGGGCTTCCTTCTCCCTCAAATAGTGAACCCCCAGGATTCACAGTACCTCCTGCAGAGTGATCAGTAGGTGGCATTTCAATAGATTTACTGTTAACTGTCAGGTGACTATTTTGTACATATTCATGGCTGCAAACGTTACAGCTCAAGATATTACACTGAAAATAATAAGTGTTGATAGAAATACAACTTAAATACCAAGACATCCATATTAGTAGGCACAGCAAGTTTTCTTTAAAACAGTTTATCCACCCACCAAGGGGAGATTTTAAGGATTTGGGTTCTATATAGCTGGGGAAAAGCTGAAGGACAGATTTGGCAAGAGACTCAAATTCTAGAGATGTTTTTATTGCAACACAGGTATCACTGCTTCCTGTTGGGAAATGGATTTTTTGTTTCTTTTTCAGATGGGGATGAGGAACAGCGTGGAGCTAGAAGAAGTGACAAAGAATATTTTAGCAGTCTGAGGACGACTTTCCTAAAGTTTATTGACCAACAACTTGGTTTTTTTTAAAAGAGGGAAACAAATAAATGAAACAACCATAAAGAGCAACAGTAAGTGTACATTTAGGAAACTGCCCCAGAATATGAAGCCTACTCCTGTCATCTAGAATGGCCAATGACTGAGATTACAGAACAGCACTTCCCAATGTATCACATAATGTTACCCAAGGAGCACTTGAAAGCTGATCTTAAATTTGAAAGAAAACTTTTTCCTTCATATGAAAGAAGATTTATTACTCTGGTAACTTACCAGAGGGAAATATGGAGATCACAAAGAAAGACTACAGCTAAAGATACAAGGGAAGGAACAGTAACTACTGACATCAAACATATCAGTGAAAGATAACAAATCTCTTTTCCATAAATTATGTGAAAAAAATAGTGGGTTTGTGTTTTTCCTTTCTCTGCTCACCAGGGCAGAACAAATAATTTAGTTACAGTGATGTCTCAACAGAAACAATCTTCCTGGCTACCACCACTATGATTATTTACTTTCAGCTTTGTCCTTATAACAAAAAATCCCAGCTCCACAATCCCAGCCTCTGAATTATGTGAAGAAATTGATACAAAACCAGCTTCAGCTGATGCAGTTTCATCTCAAATAGCATCCCATCTCTTCTGCATGTTATAAGTATTGCATACTTTCAACTGGATCTGTTGAGCTTTTCTCTAGTTAGAGGCCCAAGAAACTGAAGTCATCAGTAGATGCTGGTTCAGACAAGCACAGCAAAAGGCAGGAGACCATTGCAAAAACTGCACCCAAGCAACAAGAGTTAAGACTGACTTGCCTGTTGTCTTGCCCTTGAATACATGTTTAACATTTTCACTTAAATAAGGCAGCAGAAAAAAAAAATTCTTAGTTTGCTTTTTTATTCTCTCTCAGGCAGACGTTCATATAGAAACTGGGAATTTTTCCTACAGGTTTGAGCACTGCTAGGTATAGATCTTTAATCTGGAATTACGTCTACCAGCACCTCCTCTTGCTGCTGTCATGTAGAGAACCTTTATCATTTCAAGAGCTGTGAGGTCCTCGCATCCAGGAAGCACTACAGGTTCATTTCAGCTTCTTTTTTATTATTTATATGTCAAATATCATGCCATGGGTGGTCCATGAAAGATTTTCACTGCAACCACTGGACTTGATTTGCCATTCTTCTTCCTTTCTACACTGAGAAATAAATAAAATCAATGAAGCCAGTACAACAAGGCCTAAAAGCAAGGGTTAGCAGGTCTGGAACTGGCACATTTGGAGGCAAACAATTACAAACGGACAGAGGAAGGAAACAGTGAGAAAAGAGAAGGGCAAGTCATCGTTTTCCCTTGGAGCATGTATGACAATTAATTTCAAAGGATTACACAAAGGAAGTTGCCAGAAACCAGTTACAGTGACTGGGGAAATCAGCATTCAGAATTCCTGTGGCTGTGATCAAGTTATAAAGAAAAAAATTAGCCAGAGAATATCAAACAGAACGACACTTCATTTACTTGCCTTTGTTCTGCTTTCTTCCACTGAGAGAAATTAAAGTGTGCTTTATTTTACAAAAAAAGCCACAGGCAGTGATGGCCTGTGTATCTGCACAGATTTACAGCGCACAAGTGAAATAAAAGGAGGTGTAGCATCTTTTATCTCTTAGTACTTTGTGCAAAGCCTGACAGCCCCGCTGCTCGAAACAGTCAAGTAAAAATAAATAAATAAATAAAAGTCTGAAGAGTATCAGAAACAAGGAGTGTTCATTTTTTGTTGGTGTAACTTTTAGGGGTCTGGGGAAGCAGAAGAAAGGTTACAGAAATCAACACAAATGTCAACATTTGATTAGTGGCCATAGCTCATTTGCTCTCTGAACCAAGAAATTCTCCAGAGCAGTCACTCCATGCAGCCCGGTCTCCCTCTCTTCACCTGCAGTGACACTAATGTATTTCTACAGCAGACAGAAACTCTGTTATCTGCAGTTTTGTTCCAAAGAAAAGCAAACTATTGTTTTTCACCTTAGAGCATTTACTAAAATGTTGCACCACAGGAGCAGAACAGGCAATGCTACAGTAACTGGACAGATGAGAGTTTTCTGCAGCTCGGTGCCTAGTCATACTATTTTATGTATCCTTTTGTTCTTCCAACAGGTTCATTTACTCTGGCTACCTTGTCTGTAAAAGTTCCAGGCTCCCTTACAGACCAAAGCTTCAATACTCCAAGAACAGTAATGACCAACTGCCAGCTCTCAGTTTAACAGTGTGTTGACTCTAACTTCCAAAACCATCCTAGGAAATCACCATTAGGCAAAACAAGACCACAAAATTTATGCCGTCATTATAAACTGTAAGCCAGCTGTTTTTCTTTTTGAAGTGTCCTTAATTCCAGTTTATTTTTCCCTAAGTCACTACACAAATGTCATTGCCAAAGACTTATCTCTTACAAAGATGCTGTGACAGTACCAAAACAGTCATAAAATCTAAACATATTTTACAATCAAATTAAACAATGCTAAACAAGACAAATTATTATACTTAGCTTTATGCCATAGGCTTTCTAAGATGATCTAAATCACAGTTCCCTTTCACATGTCCTGTGCAACTGGACTGAAGCCTGAAAAAGCCATAGTTTAGAGCCTTCCTATACCTTCTCCAACTAGTGTTTAAAACTCTCTTGTATTTTGTTCTAGATCTGCCACTCAGAAAGTATCATAACAACTAGCAATTAAGTTTCATTTCCTTTGATTTTATACAAGAAAAAAAAATATATATATATATGCTACGAATATGCAGCCTTCCTTTGTCCTTGTTTCAAAAAAGTTTGAACATAATCATATATATGATATATATATCACAATGCATGTCTCATTTTGTCAAAATCCTACTTTTACAGTAGCTTTATTTTGGGCTGCATCTTCCTTGTTTCCATATTTTTTATGATTGTGTTTCCCCTCCTTTTGCAACCTAAAAATTGTGCAACATTCACACACTTCTATTTTCAAACTGGTCCTTAATCACCACCTCAAAGAATATCTGTAGGCTGTTTACACATAGACTGGCATAATTTATAGCAGCTCTCACTTGACACAAGAGACTTACAATAAGCATGCTGGCAGCCAAGTTTATTAAATATGCAAAAGTAACACACAGGGCTTCTCATTTCTTCTGGTTTGCAAGTGTTAAATTTTTTGCTCAGCCTATAATTCCTCTCTTTTTCTGGAATAATGTTCATTAAGCTTCAGCACAACCAACTTGAACCTCCAGGGACCATACACCTCAACAACGTACTGGACCTCAATAATGTTAAAGCCTGTATTTGCTCACTAATAAAATCTTCATTGCCTCCTCAAATTTTAATTAGGAACCTTGAATGTTCATGCATCATACAATCATCTTAGACTGAAGCATAGCTTTGGCTTATTCGTAAATTCAAACGCCTTTTATGATATTAATCACACATTAGCCAAAGCTATCTTTCATTCTGTTTTCACATTTTCCATTGTTTACTTGTATGGAATCTCCACACAACTGTTCTTTCATGTTTCTTCTAGTATAAACAGATTGCCTGTTAACCGAAAACCAAGAGTTTGTTATAAATACATGGAAAAAATCAGTCATTCTTTAGCCACACTACAAGATCATTCCACTGAAACACACTACTGGTCACTGATACCATCTGCAGATCAGCATGTGTACCAACAACTACTCGTGTTCCCAAATGAATCGTGTTTTATGCCACAGGAACAGGTTAGTGGCCGCGGACAAGCCAATTAGCTGCTGTGTTACACAAGCAGGATGCAGTTCTACCCTTCTATTGTAATCACTTACCAACAATGTCAAAATAAAACCATGATTCTAAGTTTTTACGACGTTACTCCCTCTCACATTTTACTGAATTAATCCTAATCCATATCTGAAAATAACTTTTAGCTGGTACCTTCAATATATGAGGCCGTTTTAGAAAAGCAAAAGCACTTCTGAAGTATCAAAAGCCAGTCTATATTTTAGACTTTTCCACTCAAATATATTACTGAATGAGGTTTTTCCACAGGATAAGGCTTACTAGTCCTCAGAACATGATCACAACTTCCAAAGATTTCTCCACAATCACAATCCATGAGTTGGTTTGGGATTTTTTTTTTTTTACTCTTTTCCAATTAAAATAATTGTTGGCACCAGAATTCAAAGATAGCCCATATTTTCATAGCTGTTTGCTAAGAATATCCCACCCCTCCATCCTCCATTTCAGTCACGCAGCCATCAGAAACACTTGCAAAATGCATATTCAGGTTTTGCTGGCAGAGTGCTAGTGTCTCTCTGTGAAAGAGGACATCACCACACCTCTGCAAGGGAAAAAAGTAGAAGAAATACACTTGTTTTCCTCTAAAACTAAACTGCTGTAGCTCTTCTCATCCCACAGCACCTGGGGGGGCCTGAAATCTTGAAGTTTATCATTGCAACTGTAAGACAGAACTCAGTCATCTAGCTAAAAGTCATTCTAGCTAAATGAACGTAAAAAAAATAAATAAAAATTCTAACCTAGTCCAAAAGTTGTAGAATCCACTTACTTTCTAACTCTAAATAATTGTAACTAAGCCTGTGTAAGGGCCTTATCACACCAACATGAATAGAGACAGGGCTCATGGAAGGTCAAGTCCAGATTCAAATTCTTCAACAAAAACCCTCAATTACCTCCCTTATTTTCATTTAGAAGTACTCTTATATAGAGGAAACAATGTTTTGTTTCCGCATTATAATGGATTAGAGTCTTCCACAATCTGGTTATTTGGCTAAATTATCTGCTTACAGATAACAGCTGAATTGTTTAAGATTGTATTCTTCTTACTGAGGGCTACATGAAGAAATTCCAGAGCTCATTTATCACTGCACTATTGGGCTATATGAAATGAAAGATAATGGCCTGCAAATAGATATATAGCTATTTCACTGAAAATAGCTGAGGCACTGCTGTTAGCTCCTGATGCAAACACATTGTAAAGAAGTGAAATTCTATTGAAAGGCTTTTCTTTTTGGCCTCGTTTTTCCTCCCTTCTAAAAGGGGAAAGTGTTGTGCTTGCTAATAAAGAAATACTGGGGGACAAGAGAGGTATTTGTGTAATCTGTAACTTTTATTATGCCTCCGTCCAAATCTGAAAGGAATCCATACATTACGAAGTGGGCAACCTTCATTTAAACTCTGAAGTTTAACATCTACTTTCCATAACAGAAAGAAAGAGGAGAAAGACGTCTGTTTCAACTACTTTGCGTTGTTGGAACTTTAAGCAAATGATTAGTAGCAAACAATAGAGAGAATATTAACCAAGAGAGTTACAGTATTTTGTATGGAATGTTCAAAATTAAACATGAAAGGTGTCTGATTAGTTTGGGCTTAATAATGCATTCTTCCTTTAAAAAAAAAAAAAAAAAAAAAAAAAAAAAAAAGCATAGTTCAAACTGATTCCAGCATAGTTCAAACTGATTCCAAAGACAGCAGGTGACAGAAAGCAGCAACCTCAGATGACTGTTCTAGGACCACATGCCAAAACCCAGCACAAAGAAGCACTAATTGGTCAGCAGCCTCAGTTGAAATGCCAAGAATTGAGCAAGCACTGAAAACCAAAGTCTCTGGATCTCCCCAGGAAGGATGCTCTCTTCAGGTCAGAAATTTGAAACACCAGTGCAGAGAAGCCAGCCCTTCTATTAGCACAACACTGGGCCCATAGATACAGGGGCTCACCAGCAACTGAGGAGCCTCTACAGGAACAGAAACATTTGTTACTTCATTTACAGCATCTATCATATTTACCATAAACCAGAAAACACCGGTAAATATAGTTCCACTATGACTAAGAATTGCTTTCAGCAGCACAACACAGGACATCAATTATCAGGAACACTGTTGGCATCTTCCACCCACATTCAGTTCCTCAGCTACATGAGAACACATAAGTTACTTTTGTTTTGAAGCAAAATGCTTTGCAGCAATGTATATCAAGAGTGCCCAAGAAGAAAATGTCACCAGGAGCCAGAGAGCCACAGAGGTCTGCAAGTAGTGCATATGAAATAGGAATCTTGCGGGGCAACTTTATAACATGAAATCACATAGTAGTTTGTCTTTATTAAAAACAGAGGGGAAGGCAAAAGGGAGGGCAGAACTCTTCCAGAGTCCTTGATGACTAGCAGTGACAGAACAGCTTCAATCAGCCCTATTTTCCCAGCTAAATGGCAAGTGCAGGTTTCCTTGAAATAAGCTTGAATTATCTGTGTGAGGTAAAAGACAGACGGTCAGTTCTCTAGATGGGAGCTGGTGAAGTGCTATGCTGTTTTAGGGTCGTACTGCTTCAGGACTTCATGAATTTGGGAAGGGTAATTGAGCCCTAAGGGAAAGAGGAAAGAAAAATTGCTCCCTGAAAAATGGCAGTGATCAAAAAGCAGTGTGGTAAAATACTACAGTAAGATGGTCTCATATATCAAATATTGATCTAGCTCCTGTAAACACATGAAGTTCACAGAAGTCAATTTTCCCATTAATCCTACATTCATGCCTTAATAGAACTACTCCATATTTTATATTCATTTTCATTCTCACTGCAATAGCAAAATATTTTTAGCTCAAAAATCACACTTGCCTTTAAATATAAGAGGATTCTAAAAGCATGTCCTGAAATATTTCACTCACCTCCTTCTCCTCCTTCCCTCCCTTCCAAAATACTACTGAAATGCTATTAAAAAAAGTTATGGCCTAGAACCCGTCTTCTCTCCTGTTAAGCTGCATTCTGCTTGCGAATAGGAATGATTGGTGCAGCAGTTAAAAAATACCAAATTTATGAAGCTGTATGTCCTCTCCCATTCTGTTTCTCGTTGTTTCCTCACCTTAGAGAAACAATTTGATTTCTTGAGAAGTTTGATACATACGCAGAGCACTAGAGAGCGCAGTCTTCTGCAAGAAAGGATTTACAATAAAGTATATTATACAGATTCATTTGGCACTGATCATAATTAGATAAATGGCAAAACTGTTACATTTAGGTCAGCCTCATCACTGAAGATGTGCACAACCTTTACAAGGGGTTAGTGTCATATTCATCTTTTTGAGTTTTGAAAACATGATCTGAAAACGCAAAATTAAGTAGGGGTGCTGGTTAGATGACAGGAACTTTTACACTATATTAAAGTGCCTTCTCATCATAGCCACAAAATTCAGAAATGCACCAAATGCCTGACTGTCCCACATTGTTACCATTGCAGTTACACTACAGCAAAAGAATTTACAAAGGAATACGTGCTACGGTTGTGCAGCAGACTCATAGCAGGCCTAGATTTAGATCAAAATTCAGCAGAGTAGTAGGGATTTTTCATAAGGAGTAAAAATGTGAAGTTCCTTTTTATAGGAAGTAGGCAACACAGTCACTGCTGAAAACTGCTGCACTATAGTTTTGACTATTTTAGTCTTCACTCCTAAGCTAACAGGGCACTAGCACAGAGGAACATAGAAAATAGCAAGCTGGAAGACCTCTGGAGGTCACACAGTCAAACCTCCTGCCAATTTCAGGACCCAGTTTCAAAGCTAGGTCTGGCTGCTAAGGACTTTATTCACTATAGTTTTTAATAACTCTAGAAATGGAAACACAACAGTCTCTTTGGACAGCCCACTACAGTGCTCAGTGATGCTTATTGTACAGAATTGTTGCCCTTACACCCAATTTCCGCTGCCTATTTTCTTTCACAGGGCACCTCTGAGAAGAGCCTGGCTCCATCTCCGTCTTCTATAATAACAACCCACCAGGTAGGCAGTGACAACATTTGGAAAGCCCTGAAGCCTTCTCCCCTCCAAATTGTTAATAAATAAAGCCATCTACTCTATCCATATATGCCCAATTTGACTATCAGTGACTGTGTCAAACATCTTTCTAAAGTCAAGATCAGGGAACACTACTGCTTTCCCTTCATTCAAAGACACAGTGAGAACTTTGTTGCAGAAAGCAATCGGGTTTGGCACCCTTCTTAAAATTCATGCTGGCTCTCCACCATCACCTTCTTGCTTTTTTTATGCTTGGAAATGGCCTACTAAACTAAACCATTGCTTGGGGACTTATTAAAACATTCTTTAAGGACTGAGAACACATGGGTTCTTGGGGAAAAAGACTTTGTGAGCTCCTAAATCTCACTATCAAGAGATATTCCTAATACTTTATCTACAAGTTTCTCCTGAAAAATCTGCCCATTCTTCTTTTTTCCACCTCCAATATCAGCCAGATGCTGCATCTGTGACAATCACTTGTCTTCAAGAACCAATTTATCCTATACTCAGGAAGAGGATGGGAGTTCTCAGGACCTCATATCTCTCCAGTTCATCAGAACATGAAAATATCCCTCCAATATGCTACTGATTTTTTTTAATTTTTTTTTATTTTTTTTTATTTTTTTTACCAGATCCCTCCAAAATTCCAAAGGCAATCAGTCTGTAACATCTAACAACCAACATTTTGCCTACACACCAAAGCTCCTGTCTTTGTCGCTGTTAAACTGCATACAAAGGTGCAATTTGATACCAATGGAGAATTAAATTCCATTATCGCTATTATATTTCAAAATTGAATCTCATTTGTTGTCCATATTTCTAGTTTTTATGTGTTTTGACTTACTGGCTAGTAATTTCCAGACTTCACCCACTTCATTTTTTAAGTCATTAAAAACTTTCACCCTTCAGCCTTACATTGCTTCTGTAGTTACTGTGATTATTCTGTAACAAATGTCAGTAACAAATCAATTTTCATTTCCCAAGACTTCCAGATTCCTATCATTTCAAGTATTTTTTCATCAGTTTTCAGCTTTCCAACTTTTAATCCATATCCAAAAAGAAATTATGTCCATTTCATTCATTTCAAATTATCATTGACTTATATACATTCTTAGTCTATTCAGGTTTCTACAGATGATATGGTTTTCTTGTCCTTTCAGTCACTAAACACCATCATGCTATCTTGTGGAACTTAGAGCTCTAAGTCTTCATTAGCTATGTTAACCCTGTTCTGTTTATCATACACCCAAGTTATGTTTCATCCCACCCCTCCACATCCACTGTCTCATAAAATCACAACAGATGCCAGTTCTTCTACAGTCAATTTCAACACAAATAAGGTGTGTGGGTTTTGGTGGTGGGGTGATTACAATTTCTATTTCTCAGTTGCTTTCTAAAATAGTAAATCCTAAACTCATCAGATGCTGATCATTAGATATTATTTACTAAATCTCCTGTTTCAAAATAGCCATTTTTTTTTTTTTTCCACCAGTGCACTTTTAGCCTCATTTTATTTCAGTAGATAACAGTTGTTACATCCAGGGTTCCCTTTAATTCTGGCCTCCTCCCTTCTATAAGGCTTTATGGTAGAACTTGATCTAATTCGCATGTCCCTTATACTACCAGAACAATATCAAGCAGTCCAGACTTAACTTTCTCATCTAAAAAAAAAAAAAATTAAACTGTCTGCATAATTTAGCAATGGTTTTCATGACAAGGCATTTTGTCATTTCCCAATAAAGAACTAGCTCCACACAACTACCTCCTTCAGGTCACAGCTCCAAACTCAACTTTTGTTCTCACTTCTGCTGTCCAATAAATATGTACTAGATTGCTGCTGCTGCTGCTGAAGATCCTCTTCATCCACACTTGATCACCTGCATTTCAATAACTGAATATGATCAAGTGCCAATGATTTTTTTAAATCAACTTGAAGTCATGTAAAAATTAGAAAACTCATCTTTGCTGAATTCATTGGAACCAGGAGTAACCTAGTCATTTCTCAATACAGTCTTCCGTGGGTTTTTTTGCCCCACTCCCCATGACCTTCACATTTTTTTGAAATTTCAGAGGAAGAGAGCCTTTGCTGCTCCTCTCAAAATTCAACATAATGTAAGTGTTCTTTGGAATGCAATCACCAGTGTCACAGCAAAAGAGGATTTTGGCTGACTCCAGCATTCACTCACTGTGCTTTTAACTTTCTGTGCTTTTATAAATTTAACACTACTCGATAAAAATTAAAAATAAATAAATAAATAAATGAGAGATAATTGTGTTTTAAGCTATGCATTCATAAGAAAGAACCACAAGATACATGTTTCTGATGCACCATTTCTCTTCACAGCTGAGGAACTCAGGAACTCACCTAAGTTACCATGTATCACTTTAGGAGTGAAGTCTCCTATTGTATCAGGTTTGAGGTTTCAAATATTTTATACGAAGGGGGTTGATAATTTCTTTATTTTTAAAGAAGGTGCTTCTCAAGAAGTGATCACAAAATAAATGAGTAAATATTCTCTCAGCTAGTAGCTATGTTCCTCAGTCTGTCCTCCAGTGAATGAATGCTCCAGTCCCTGAATACCAGCAATGTTTTTCAAAAATGCCACAGTCAAGCTCCACAAGTAGGATACATATTTTAAGATAATCAATTACTGCCTGAGAGAGACACACCATTCATTCACTTTTGTCAAGGAAGTTAGAGAATCCTTCCCAATTTTCTACTTCATTTTTGTAAGTAATATTGTAATTCTGTTCTCTCAGAAGAGATCTATTGATTTGTACCTTACCATGATTTTTGGTGTTCCCAATAAAAAAATCTAAATTCATTCTTGTCTGAGCTAGTTGATTATACCTAATAGAAACCATTCTTTAAGGAAGAATCACATATTAACAAGAACACAGAGCATATGACAAGCCCCTACAAAGCATTTTTCTGGTTGTTTACTTTGAGTATCAAAACATCCCTGAAGAGTTACAAAACAAAGCTGCTAACAACAATAAAGCGAAACTTACTACACCTTGCCCTGACAACACCATGTGAAGTGTACACATTTTGCCCTGGTACACCACTAACTTCAATGTAAAAGAACCAAACAACAATATTAGCGAGAAGTTACATCTAGCAAAACTCACTCTGGTACGAAGGAATTAGTGAAAGAAAAAGAAGCAAAAGAACAAATATCCTGAACCTTGGATTTCCTGTTTTTCAACAACACTGCAATATGTCGGCAAAATGTTTATTTTTGTTTGTGCTTTTAAGAATTTTACAAAATGAAGATTATGAATGCTGAGCGTTACTGTTACATGAAGCTGTTTATAAGAGGAACAACTATGACTTTCCCCAGTACAGTTCAATAATGAAACATTGTTTAGTCTTTTATAAACAGTGCAATTTAAACCAGACAAACATTAGCTTCAAATATTTGTCTTATGTATTTCATTGGCACTTTTACAATGTTTATTTCCTTAGCATTCTGTTATGCTTCAGAGGACACCTCACATAAAACATTTAGATTCTAGTTCATGAAGCAACTATCCTGTACACAATGTAATAATTCATATACTATGTAGTAGGCAACTTCTCTTCAACAGAACCAAACTGTATTAGTGTATCCCCAGAGATCACAAGACATGTACAAACTTGTGAAATTCCAAAGAGGACTACAAGAAATCTTTCTTGACATGCTCTCATAGTTGCTTTTAATTTGTAATTTCCATACCATTTTCTCATCTAAGTATTAACATTTCCATCACCAGACTCCCATATATCATTGCCTTACATTGACACCTGCTGGAAGTGACTGGGATTGTAAACTATCCCTTTTTCCCTCAGTCAGTGTCTGATTTAACTCTGCGGGCAGACCAACAATTCTTTCAGTAAACTAAGCACAGACATCTGAAAAAACTAAGCCACGTGACTTTTTAACAAACAGAAAAACAGTGTGTAATTTTAACCTACACAAAAAATTCCCAAGGCTATCACTGCATGGATTCTCAATCAGAAAATGTATTTTAATAACGGCCTTCGAGAAGATTTTTTTTTTTTTACTACCCCTTGGGTAGACTTAAACTCAATAAATTAAGTATCCAACCTTTTACTAGGCTCTCAGGCTAATTGGCAAATGATTCTTGCTGCAAGAGGCACTGAATAGTTCTTGTTTGACAAACATTGTTACAAACAAGCTTATACACAAAAATGTGACTGAATAGGTTTTAAAGCACTTCTAATTTCCTAGTGCTAGTGGAAAGACAATTAAAAATTGTGTCCGTAATGAAAATGATTTGCCTTAATCAAAAGCACAGAACTGTTAAAGACAAGAATGACTGAGGTATGCTTGTTAAAATAGCTTGTATATACACAAACTACTGCCTAACATTCTTCATAATGAAGATACACCCCTTAGTATAGCTTTGTAAACAGAAGCACACCAAAAACCCATTTAAAAACAATGTGATTTTCCCTGTATGCCAGAACTTCTCCTACAAGCTTCATTGTTAGGAATCAGATACTGCATTATACCCTTTTTTTACTTTCAAACTCTGCTGTAGAGGCGGGATCTCTTTTACTTGATGTCATTTTTTGTATTTCTCATAATAGAAAACACATTTCACATTGAAGCAAGTGTGATGAGTTACAGTTATCGTCAGAACCAGATGTGGTCATGCACTTTGCATGCAAAACTCAGACATAATTTCACCAAAACACAGAGGCAGTTTTAAAGTATCGTGAACAACAAGAATAAAGAAAAGCAAGTTCCAAGGCGTCCAAATAGAATTTCTATATGGTTATGTCAGTATACAGTTGAAGACCTCTCCAATGCCATATTTTTCCAAAGTTGCAAAGCAAGATCCTTACATTAATGTCCAATAATACAACACAGTACAACCATCCCACACAGGCACCAACATTGCAGCAGTATTGAGTTGTGGACTTTATAGACCAGATCAAGATATATATATATATATATGTGTGTGTATATATATATAAATTTGGTGTGTGATCTTAAAAATTATTTTGATCTTTAAAATTATTTTTATTAGGTAGCTTAGATCATTACCCCAGTATTAAAGTTCTGAACTACTGAATCTGTTCAAAAGAAAAGAAGCAAACAGAGTCTCAGTGGAAACAGAAATAGTGAGAATAGTGAGCCACCAAAACAGACAACAACAAAAATATCAATACGAGTATTAGTCTATATCAACACGCTTTTCCTCCAACTTTTCTCATTTTTTATCTCTGAGAGAAATCTATAAATACAGGCAGATGAAGTCAAAATTCATGGCTGTGTATTAGTTTGCTGAACTCATTCCTAATTAAAAGTTTCATAAGGCTCAAAAGCGTTGGGCATGGAAGAACTCAGTTATTCTACGTAATGGGTACCCAGGAGTTAAAGTACTGCATTTGCCAAGAATTAACCAACTCCTTTGGAAAATGAAATGTGGGAGTATTTTACAAAAGATCATTGAACAGTAACACTTTCTTTCGAGATACTTCAATGGTAGGCAAGGGAACACTTTTAAAAAAAACTGTATCACACTGACAAGCATGAGGTGATTTGGGTTTGTTTTTTTTTTTTTGTATTGCATTCTTTAACAAAACATGCACATGAGAGTATGACAGGCTTTAAAAACGCACTATATAGCCTATATACTTTTGACATTCATCCCATTCTTGCTTTCTTTTCTTTTTATCTCAGAAAGACAACAGAGTTAGCATTAGACACTCAATATTTAGGGATTATATTTCTTACCTTACAAAGCTTCTGGTAACGGGGAGAAGAAACTGCCATTCTCTGTAAACGATGCAACAACACCACAACTTTCTGCAGAGACGTTCTCACCACAGCCATCATTTTAAGTTTGCCACACTTCTGAAGACACCTCAGAATTTGCATTATAAATGAACAGCAACTATCATTTCCTCTCAGTCACTGGACAATGATTTGCCAGCTTTCTGAGCATGCTCTCTTCCAGGACTGCTTTTGCCAGCCACAGGCTTTATATGTTTCAAAGGCAGAGGAGGTTGATACAGCATAAGTTTCTCTCCCAGAATAACCCCACAAAACAAACGCAAAAAAAAAAAAAAAAAAAAAGCCTTCACAGATTCTTCTAACCTCTACTGCTCAGCTCTGCTTGTGCAGAGGGTGAATTAAGTTGTTGAGCAGCTGAGCGTCTGCCACCGTTCAGGAGTGCATTAAATAGCCAAGAAAGGTTATTAATTTAAGCCTGAAAGCTGCAGGAACAAAAAAGGAATTCCTTCAGGAAGATGGCTCCAGTGTATCACAACAGTTTATCTCCCCCAGTAGCTGCTTCCTATCGGCAGAATGAGCATTTGCTCTCTCACTCTGGGAAAGGATGCTCTCGCTCTCCGACTGAACGCAGCTCTGGCAGAGCTGTAGAGTGAGTGAATAACAGACTGTGCTAGAAATCTTGAGAGAGGAGCAGAGGGATACCTGCCCTAATTATATCAACCATACGCTAAAGACTAATAAATCACATAGGCGCTTCTTAAAAACAGATTACTCAACAAAAAAGGAAAAACTGCAGGGGGTAAACCTCTCTTCTATGAAAACTCTCTTAAAGCTAATTTAGTCAAAGGGATCTCAAAGGATTCTCACTTGCACCAGAAAGTAGGAATGTTTTTCAGGAGCTCTTTCCAACTAAAATGTTTTTCTGAATGACTTATTAGGAGAAAAACGAACATGGTTTTGACAAACTAAAAGCATACAGTTGTGCCATCACCCTTTTTTCTAGCCGTCCTGGAATCCAACAAGATGACATCATTTTGACTTTTTTTCCCATGACAAAGCAGAATTAAGCCATCTAAGTATGGCACTAGCATGCCCAAGAGTATAGAAGTGTTGCCAACAGCAAGGCACTCCCAATGCAGTACAGCTATTTATTACTTCCCAAGGTGCTATCATGAATCTACTTAAATGTCTATTGAGGGATTGCTGTAGCAAATGCTCAGGTAGGATATTATCAACACAGTAGTGGCAGACACCATTACAATTAACTATTATTTAATGTGCATATTGCCAAATGAGCAGGTATATACACATTTCACGCACATCCAACAGCGCAGTATAGAGGCATCAACTACAAGTAGCACGATGAGTTCATATGATCCTAGATAATGCATAGTTTAGATTCCATGAATTATACACTGGTTTCTCACTTCTTATGCACTTTCCATCCAAGGTGATGAATGCCAAGTGCAGGCTGAAGATATAGGACATTTGAAAACTCTTCCCATTCAATTCTGCCAGAACCACCTTTTCATCCTTATTTTTAGAATTGAATCAGTATTTCTACCAGTCCACAGGCAACCCCCTTTTATCTGTGGTCTGTTTTGTTCCTGATCTGTCTAGCACCCATGACAACATCATTTTTAGGAAACAGAGCCTTCATTCTGTTCTGTATATAGAAATCCTCTCCACCTTGCCAGGCTCACCCTTTTTTCATCATCTCCACTGCTTATTTGAACCACTCCCCTGTAGTCCATTTCTCCTGCCTTGTATCTTTTGAGGTCCCTTCCGATCCCTTACACCTGCCACTTTCTTTCAGTTCTGCTTTTTTACTTCCAGCTAATATACAAGTCTGAATCAAGCCATGAGATAAATAAGCAGCCAACCACTAGTCACATTGATTTTAATTTACAATAAAACAAGACCTCCCAATTATTTTTAACACCTTTACATCTGTAGGCACAGGACTTCACACACATTGACCCAGCATTACTTCTTACTGTTTCCTCGTTCATATTCTGCATCTTGTTTCAAATTAGGTTTTAACCTCTTTTGGGTGACTGCTAAAAATTTTGCGACACAGATTGGAGTGTTTTGGCACAAACTTGAAAGAAAAGTCTTCTGCAAAATTTAGATACTTCGAGAATGAATTAGAAAGACTGGTGCTATAATTGTGAATTTCCTCCTTTTCAAAAAGAAATCATTTCCACACTCAGAGTTTTCATTATTTGCACAGTACTGTTGCTAGCCTCAGATGTCACAACGGAAAGCAAAACAAGGCTTTAATGGTGTCCAGATCACTGGTTCCACTGTAGAGAGACTTGAGCTGCAGCCAGACAAGTTAGCCCCAAAGTGCAACAGAGGCTAGTCCTCCCATGCACACGTACAGATGCCACTTTAAGAGAAGAGTCTATTTCAAAAATGCATGACATATAACAACAACAACAAAAAAACCCCCATCATGTCCATGTTCAGCACATATTTCACCTAGAATTTATCATATCTTCAACTCATAGTAAAGTCTTACTTGATGCACAGGCCTTGGGGGCAGAAGCGTCTTCACACAGAGCAGAAAAAAGCCATGAGCCCTGCATTCCTTTTATAACCATTTAGAAAAAATTCTTCTTCACGCATTTAACAAAGCACAGAGAGGAGAACATTGTTATTTTATACAATTCAGCAGTGGAAGAATAGGAAATTGTCTTTGTTTAATCAGATATTAAGCTTAAGAACTTGCAATGGAGTGTGACTTGATTTTTTAAGGTACAGTAAGGTGTTAGAGCTTCATTTTTATTTTTTTTTTTTCAAAAGTTCATTACAACAAATATTTGAAAACAGAATCGTTGGTTTTGTAGTGTTTAGCAGTATCATAACATGAATGTTTTCAGTTATATTTAAAGTGAGACTGAAAGGTGGTAGAGGAAAAATTCATTTTGGAAACCGTTACACTATGACGGCCTTTGACATGCTCTACTTCCTTTGGTAGCTGAAAAAATCTCACAGTATTATGTAAAATCACAGGCAAGTTAAGCGATTATGCTTCATGTGCACAGTGCATAGAAGCATACCATCACAGAAAAAGATGGAGAATATCAGCTAACAGGATGCTGAACAAGGGCAGGCCATGCCCAAGCACCTGCATCTGCATTCTCAGTGGCTGCAAGCCAGGACAACATGCGTAGTCAAGAACTGGTTATAGACCTTCTCCACACAGCAGGCAGTCTTGTCCACAACACAACACAACTCTGGCAATTTTAACCAGACTGTAACAGGATGAAGAAGGGTGAACAATCTTCTACTTCACAGCTGCATAGAGCCAACAAGTGAAGTGTGAAATAACAGCTTAATCTTGGTATGATTGACTACATATAAAGCAAGGTAATGCAGAAATAAGTCTATTTACACACAGCACTGCCTCATGCTGCCAGCTTCCCGCAGCCTCCTTTTAGCTCTTCCACCTACACTATATTACTTGTTTGGGTTTTTTTGCCAACAGAAAGTATAATATTAACTTCTAGGTAGTACCATTACAGACTACTCTCAGCATTTCACAAAGAGCCACATCTCTACAGATGAGTTGCCTGACTGACCAGAATCATATTAACATTGGTAAGTGACATGTCTTCTTCAACAGACAAAAGCTTCCACAATATATTGTTGTCTTCCTAATGATTAAAGCGAGCAGCTTGCTATCAGATACTTTAAAACTGTCTTGTTTCATTTAAATTCAATGTTCAGATTAACAGCACTGCTGAAAGCAGCACTTTTTTCATTATAAACCTTTCAAGCCCGATGAACTTAGACCACAGACAACATTCCCAAACCAGAGTGAACAATTTAATAACTGAACTGCCTGCCTGGTTCTGTGCATATCAAAATTACAGTGTTAAATGAGGCAACTGAAGGAAAAAAATATTAAAATATTCAGTAGAAAGATGACACATGAACAGCGTTCACATCAGGTAAACAGGACAAAGGAAATTCATATATCTTAGAAACATAAACCCTTTTAGCCAGTGATTTCAACGTTTAGCTGCCAAAGATCGAAATATATTAGTTTTCAAAAGAGGTCTTGGGTCTCCCCATCCTTTCCTCCTGTTTTCCCTCAATACCCTGCACCCTTAAGGCAGACCGAACCCTGCTCTTCTCTGTCCCTCCCACCTCCCCAGAGGAGATGTGTGAGATATGCAAAGACAGGAACAGGCAGACAATGTTGTACTCAGCTTTTTAGACATAGAAAAAGGATCTTACTTCTAGATTTTAGACAAGCTAAGGTGTCCACATATTAAAAAGGACCATAAGTGACGACAGTTAGTCTCGTCAGTTATTTCTCAGGTTTCCAGTGTGTGGCCTACACAGGAAGGTAGTCCTCCCATGGGCAGCAGGAGAGTGAGAAGAGGTGATCCAAGTGTGACAACTTCTTGGATTGCTGGAAAAGTAGTAGGAAGGCAGCAGGCAGGGATAGAAGACAGTGCAGTCCAGGATGGTTTTACTTTGAGACAAGTAGATTAAATTGTTTGGTTGGACAATCACGCAACACGACTTGGTTTAATCAAGCATACACTTCCTGAACATGGTCACCCTCCAAGGTTTAATATACTTCCTGAATATGGTCACCTTCCAAGGACATCTAAGAGCCCTCAGTGCTACAGATGTCCACAAAATATATATTTCAAACCTTAGAGAAAAAAAAAAAATCTGCTTCCTTCACACACTTGACTTCTAAAATACCGTTTTTCAAACACCTTCCAATAAGGCTGCTGGTTTCCTCTCTCTAGTAGATAGCTTTGCTTTATAACATTTGCCATTGAGAAGAGGGACGAACAACAGCAGTATTATCTAGTTTCTCACCTGCATCTGTTTCCTGAGTTCCCTTATGCAGACACTGTCCTGAGCAGTGTTCTCACGTTGGGATGCATCTGCTAGAACGTTAACTGTTGTTTCTGCTTCTTGAAGCCACTTGATGAAGCTCTCCAGATCCTTGTGTGAGGCCTGCACTGTCTTCAGCTCTGTCTCCAAGAAATTCTGCCTATCAACAGCTCTGAAAACAAGACAAGTGTCAGAATACTACCACATCACATGCGTCATAACAAAACCACTAAAAGGAGATCCAAAAGTTGTCTCTATTAAGAAACTATACATCTGTCACAGTTTATCATTATTAACATCACTGTTTCTCAGGTTATTATATCCATAGCTACCTATAGATGTTCTGAACTGGTTATATATGTCACAACATCTTTTAAAAAGTCATATAGAAAAAAATAAATTATTAATTAAAAACTTAACTTTTCTTTTTTGAGTGGTACCATCACAGACTTACGGCACCCTAAATGGTAGAAGTGTTATTCCCATGTGTGAAAAGTGTGAATGCTTTTCCTCATCAACAAAAATTATACAGAGTAGAAACACTGAGGGCTTGGGGGATTTTTTTGGTCCTCTTTTACAGTGAACAGAAACATTTCCCTAAATTTGTAAGAGTTAAAGTGCTGAGAGATGAAAAGTCAAACACTTGGTTCCCTCTGCTAAAATACAAGACTTTTGACACTATCACTCAAACACACAGAATATACACTGCCATCATAACAGTCTAGACATGCTCATCATGCTTAAATCTAGAAATGACTGGCATAACATTGTTCAAATTTTCGATTAGTCCAAAAGATTGCGGGCTGGTACAAACACAAAGGTGTTTGCTTTTTGTTTTAAGGGGAATTTTACAATGTGAGGAACTCATTTAAAACCTTTGGATTATATTGTTGGTAAGCAACTTAGAAAAATTTCCTCAGAGAAAGGACCACATTATGCTTCTGCATAACAGAACTGTTTCCTTTTCATTGAAATGAAACTCAGATGGGAAACTGTTACAGTCAGCAATTGTAAAAGCTTTGATTAACAATGTTAATTAAAGCACGACGAGCTAAATTTTACCCAATTGAGGCTGTTATTCTGCAATATCCCTTTTCCCCAAAACAGGAAGAAAGAAAGAAACGGTTTGTTCCACACCAGCACGCTGCACAGGGCCACTGTCTAGAATGCTGCTGATACGTAAGTAGGAAGTTCAATTTTATTCTCACATCAAGAACTAACCATATTGTGATATTTCTAAGGTTTTAAGGGTAAAGTAATATTTAATTGCAAGTAAGACAAGGCCAAAACACTCAGCATTTGATATTTCAACATGAATTGAACATGTTTTTCCAGAGAAGCCCAAACTTGTGTGTCTTCCGCCTCCTATTCTGCTTAGGCTTTCTTTCTTCCTTGCCATGCTGTGGCAACTGTACTGCTCAGCAGTATGAGGAATCACCATGTTTAGAATCACAAATTTCAAAAGCAGTCAAAATATTCTTTTTAGAAAAGAAGCTGCAGGTGTTCTGTACCATTCAAGATGACATTTCCAAACCAGTATTCTGTTTTACTAGCACATCAGAAAAGACAGGTGCAAGGAGAAGCTGTTTTCCTTCAAGAGCAGTAAGAAAATCTCATGCAACCCCAATTTTGCTAGGCTTACATTCCTAAGCATTAACGTAACCAACTGAATTTTCTACATCCTACTTGCAAAAAGACAGTGTTGCTACTCCCCTTCAGGAGCTTAGGTCTTACATCACTTGTTAATAATTGCTTTATCTAAAATAAGAGTGTGTGAATCATTCCTGACTTCATGCTTGCCCAAGTTTTGCCTACTGGTAAATGACTAGCAGGGTACGAAGCCTTCATTCTTGCTTCTCACGTGAAGGTCTGCAACGCTTCACCCACTCTTAAGAAAAAAATCATAAATTGCATGCTATGGATTACAAATGGTTTGACAGATATTGCCTATAAAAGATAAAAAGCACCAGCTCAAAAATTAGATCACATCAAAGAATTGCAAGAAAAATGTAAAGTAAAAGCAGTTATGTGCCCTGATATCAAAACCCTCTCCCTCTGCAGGGATTTTCTTGCCTAGCAGGGGGTTAAGGCCAAAGGTGGAAGAACAGGAGTCACAACAGGAAGAACAGACTGGTAATAAAGGTGACCTTCAAAGAAAAAGAAAAGCCCCAAAGGATGAAACACTCTAAGTGACCCAGATCTCTGAGTCGAAGTACTGATGTACTAGACGGGAATTGAGACAATCTGAACTTTGTAGCTAATAACATTCATTGAAGAATGTCGTCTTCAGCATAAAGTTCTTATTTCTCAAACTTGCTGCTTGGTACAAATTAAAGGGAAGAATAAAATCCTCTTACAGTCCCACTGTATTCTAATAAAAGCTGAAAATCATTCCTTTCACTAAATGCCTACTCCAGCATCATAAATCAACAGATTTACTATTAACGTTCTAAGATTACATGGGTTCTTCTAAAGAGGACCTGTTTAGCAGTAGGGAACAACACTTTTACAGTGCAGACACAAATACTCTAATTTCCTTCCAGTAAAAGCCAAAAATGTAAAATAGAAAATGATGGACATTTCTGTACTGCAGGTTAACAACAACCCCATACTATAAAGAGATGACTCAGATTTTCAAATTATTCTAATACAATTTGAACAGCCTTAAAAGACAGAGGGTCTTTGCAGGATGTATGAATTAAATATAAGTAGAATCTGAAGAATCCTTTACAAATGCAGCTAACTTCATGTACCATGGTGATAGTGGAGGTCTAAGCAGATTCCATTAGCAAAAATGTGTCCAAGAAAATTGTAACTCTACTATTCAAGTTTTCATGGCACTGTTTCAGCTTTCTGTTCCACCCAATTATTTTCTCAGATTTGAACTAAAAATCTACAATGCATACAAGTGCATGATCAAAAGAAACTCAGAAAATAACATCCAAGACAGTATAGACAGCAGTTCTAATCCATTACTGAGGTAGCAAAACCACACTGAATTACAACAGTTTCACCCTGAAGTATAAAAATAGAACATAAATAGCCACTGGGCAGAGTATCCAATTTACACAACGTCAGGCTGGGGAGCTTCAATCTTTTAATGCCAACAGTTTTAAAATAAGCTCCTTAACTTTACATGCCATGGTTACAGTCTTCCTGGTAGTGTTCTTGGGCTATTCAGACCATGATTCTTCCACAACCTCCAAGCATGGGAACAAACTGGTATTTTAAAGCATTACGCTATAAATACAGAACTGTGCTTAGAGAAGCCATAAGGCCACATGTGCTCCATGTACAACCCTTGCATATCCTGAGATGTGGCACACAGAGTAAGCCTTGCCGCTCAAGATTCACTAGTATTTCCATTTATTGCATTTAAAAATTAAAACCTTTATTCCCTTTAAAAGGTGTTTTCACTGCACATTCTCCCCTTTTAATTCTACTCTGCTGCTCCACACTCTGGTTACTCACTGACTCTTGTAGTTCTCCTTTACATTCTGTCCCAGGCTAAAAGACAAAGCAGATACTCCTCTTCCTAGGGCTGCAGACTGCAAAACAGTAGCCCCACTGATGGTTGTACAGGAGCTTCAGTTATACACAACAGAACACAATTCCTAATTACTCCAGACTTCAAGCAGATCCAAAAATAATTAAGAGGCTTCCAGGCAGGAGCTCTTCTTCCTGTTCACCTATCCTGAGTGGTGGGCAGTTTTATGACAGTTCTAGCTAAAATGCTGCCAAGTTTGAACGTGAATGAAACTACCACAGAGCTGCAGTCTACTATTACTGCTAATCCAACAAGGAGCTGTTTCCCCTCACCCTCTAATTGCATCTTCAACCCCAGATGTCATAATGACATTTGGATGAAGTTGTTTTGGAAAAATTATTAGTTTGAGGAAAGAAAGTATGATCTGATGGTAAAAACGCTCTTTAATCTTAAATCTGATGGTAAAAAAGCTCCCTGATCTTAATGCAAACAAATGATCAGGAAGGGCCATTTCAGGAGATCAATTCATCACTATGACCTAATTCAGAAAAAATAAAAGTAAAAAGGAAATTTTGTCATACGCCAAAGCCTTTCACAAAGTCTACTGGAAGTTCTCTGAAGAACCATGGAAAGGAGTTGTCCACATCACACAGAATAACTATGAAAGATTTTACTCACTTGAAAAATCCTATCTTATGTCTTGAAACATTTAGAGATTAACAAACTTCTTTTCTCTCTCAGATGATCACACAAAATGAGTCATACAAAGTTTTGTCTGTTTTGTACTTCATCTCTCAATGGACATAACCAGGAAACCAGATGCCACATAAAAAGTACAAAATTACAGAAGCACCATTTTCCTTGAAAGAAGAATAAGACCACATTCTGCTCTGATTCCTTCATTACTTACTTTTGCCACTGAAAAGTTCTCCTCCTCTCACTCCCCAGGACACAATATCAACTTCAAAGTTTTCATTACCTGGGATTTTTATTCCCTTAACTGACATCTCATTATAAAGCAGTTGCCCCTTTTACATGCACATGTATGCACACATACATACAGAGTTAGGTTGTCATTTCCCCCACTCCCATATACACAGGATCAATTTTCTCTTCTGTCCCTCCAGCCACAAAGCATATTGTCCTTTGAGCTGCAGGCACTGAGTCAGACACTATTCTGAATTTTAACTGTCTATCAAACACTAAAAATAATTTCTGCAGAGATTAGATTACTTTGCAGGAAAAAACATGCAGAGGGAAATACCATATTTTCATTAAGACACATTTGCAAATATATTGTAATAGAGGATGACTATAAAGTAAGTTTCAAGCAAGTCTTGCTTCCTGTAGCTCAAGTGCTTGCTAGATAGCATCCTAGCTTGGTAGAAGTATCCCACTCCGGAACACAAAGCACAACCCCATTCAGGGAACGTTTCCATCAGATGAAAGGCCATGGTGGATTAGTGCATTGGAAGAACAAGTTGCATACTTACAGCCTTATGAAAAGAAAGCACAGCAACAAACTACAAATACATGAAGCGTATCAGCATCAGGGAACAGGAGAGGAACTGTTCAAAGATACTTAGAGAATAATAGCCACAGGCAAAGCTGAGACCAAACATTAGAGATCAGAGAAATTTTTTTTTTCCTTAAAAAAACCCACCACATAAATGGGAAGTCATCCAGAAGCCTTCCATGGTGAACTGTGGAAATTTCCATCATCAAAATTCAAAACAACTTCACTGTAATTGAGTAACTATCCATAGTAATCCTAAATGCTGCAGTAAAACAGTCAGAGACTGCAGAACGTGTCTACATAGGACACAAGTTTAATACAAACAGCTTATAATTACCTTTGGTTCAGATTAACCCAACAAGTGTTCATTTGGTCAGTGGTTTCCTTCACTCTCCTCGTGTCATCATCACGATACTCTCGAAGAAGTTTATTAGACAGATCATTGAATGCAGCTACCGTGATGTCACCTCTATGCAAATCCTGTACTAACAGCTGAAAAGGAATACCAGAATGAGACAGAGTAAAATAAAAATCAGAATATTTTTCACACTATGCTTTTTATACTACAACACCCTCATTCTTCTGCTTTTTAATAAAAAATATGCATATTTTTAATCTGAAAGAAAAATCTTAAAAATAAAATCTACAGATACTAAGTGTCCTGACAATGAACCAATCAAAAGACAAATAGATTAGGAAAAACTATATTCACCAGAACCGCCAAGAGCTAGAAAAATCATCTTGTGTTTTACTGGCAAGAGAAGTAAAAACACTTCAATATTTTTAATAGCATGAATAAGTTCAAATTATGATAATAGTGACATAGGCAGCTGCTAAAAGTAGCATAAATGAAGTGTGCCGCATGAGAATTTTATTTCAGTTTTGTGGATTTGTTTTTGTTTTTAAACAAAGAAAATCCATTAGATGTGTTTGTTTATTGTGGCAGAATATTCATAAGGTTCCATGACTTTACAGAATCCTGAACTTTCCAGATGAAAAAAAATATATTTGCATATATATATGTCCAGTTTTATCTTACATTCTCTCTATTATATGTTTAGGCACAGGCCTACTTTCACTTAAGAAAGCAAAGCAGACCTAATAGTCCATGTACAATCCTCTGCTCATGTAGAGAGAGACGATGAAAAGCACACAATTTTACTGTTTACTGAAATAGCTACGGATAAGTGAGGATTTCTCACAATCATACTCTCTGCTTCATTGTGCACTGAGCTGCGCCATACATTGTCCCTTCATGAATATATATGTGTGTGTGTGTACATACATGTGTATATACACACACATACACTTTAAAAAAAAAAAAGCCCTGTTCTAAATCTTGCACTGATAAGAGGCCTTTCTCATTGATTTGTCTCTTTAGTTCTCACCCTGTGCCACCTACAGCCTGCCCTTTTGCTGACAGCCATCAGGACAATGAACATCAGACTTATTGATTTATCACAGAAGGCTTGCTGTGATACGAAAAGCAGTGAAGAAGTGAAGATTCCATGGAATTGGGAAAAGAAAGAAAAAAAAAAGTGTTGAATATGCCTGGCACACATCAGAAGTGAAATTCAAGATAATTTTAAATAACCTAGTCCAGTCCTGGATTTACTAAACTACTGTTAATAGGCTTCAGTGAAGTAATACATGCTACATTCTGTGGCTATGTGATTAAACTTTTATTGGTCTGAGGTTCAAGCTTTTTGCATAATATTTGATGCAACATTGTACTTATTTCAACCACACTTATAAAAAGGCACACATGCCACCTGTTTCCCTCCGAGAAAGTGAGTCTCAGGAAGTCTGATATACAAAATAGAGACAATTTAGAATACATCATGCCCCAAAAGAGACAGAATTGTCACATCAGTCCTATAACTAGACCGTATATTCACACATCAATTGAATCCACTGGCATTGCATAGACTAAGGAGTCTGGTAGGGGGAAAAAAAAATAGCATAGGTGGTCTTACTTTGTTGTCTGAGATCTGTTTGGCAAGTGCCTCTCTCGGGGCCTGCAGGAGCATCCGCAGGCGGATCTCACACTGCTCCATGAGGCGCTCCATTTCTTGCCTCTGCTCGTCCCACCACAGGCTGTCTGCCAGCATGTGCTTCAGCTGCTGCTGCCGCAGCTCCACGCTGTGCTGTGTGCTGTCCCACTGGTTCTTCACCTTCTCCACTGGGGACGACAATGCAGAATGTGAAAAACCCAAGGCAACAAACAAGTAGCCAGAACTATTACTTAATTCTCAGGACAAGAGAAAAAGACTCAAATAGAGTAGTTTCCATATTCAGTATTTTATTTCCCATTGTATTTCACACAATCACACTAGCAAATGAAAAATGCAGGCGTTTGGCTACCTCTTGTTTAAGCAGGTCATCATACAGGTAACAACTATTGTTTCTGGAATATTTCAAGGGCATTATTTTACTTTTTAAGTACGCACATGTGGGAGGCAAATCTACCACAGCTGCACAGGTGGCAAATATGCCACCAGAAGGGCTCCAAGGAGCACAGTTTTAGGGTGATGGCTATACCGGCAAGTCATCTTTGTGCATCTGCAACTTAAACCAGTACATATAAACAAATGAATAAATACATACTGTTTAGATCTGGATAGCTTATACAAAGTGAACTAGGCTTTCCAGACCACTGTGTGTTGAAGGCAGTCTGGTGGTATGAGCACTACAATTTTGGCCAAGGTAGAAACACTCCAGTAACAGCCTACTTTGTCACTTTCATTCCACCACAGGTTTCTACAGGCTTGTGTAGGTTACACAGCAGAACAGGGCAGTTATTGATCACATCCCATTTACTTCAAGCATCCTGTTCCTCACTCAATAAATACTGTTACATTAGATGATCGACAAACAGGCTTTAACCTTTAATAAACAAAGGGTGAAAAAGACAACATGACAAGAGCCCAGGACAAAAAAAAAACTGAGTCAAGGAAAGCAGTAAGTCTACCTCCAGAAAGAAATCGATAACATTGTACCTTTTTCGTAATACTTACAGACCATTTTAAAAAAGCATATACTTAAAAGTCTATAGAGGTAGAAAAAGGTTTCCCTATCACCAGTCATGACAGTTATTAGGGACACATTATATCATTAGAAAAACTAAAGAATAAAAAAGCAAATGTAGAAAAGCAAAACACAACAAAAAGAACCCAGCTAGATTTCTCGAGTATTTCTGTACTCTGAGCAACAACAAGTTAGCAGTCTTCACCACATCCCATATATTTATCTTACCAGTAAGTATGCAATCTTATTAGAAAACTAACATACTTGATAGTCAGTTCACTTCCACAAATTAAAAATCCCAAAGGACGTGCTTTAGCCAAACCCACTTAAGCCAACTTGACCCTTTGCTTTTTTTTTTTTTTAATATTTTTTAAGCTTTTGTAATTATACATAGCCATTATACTTGATCTGCTTGGGAAGATCTCTTAACTTTAACTTCAATACATTCAACAATATTCTGTTTAGTGTCACAAAGCTCTCAAAGACTGTGACAGCAAAGCTCGCCTGTTAGAATAACTGTATGACTGGGGGACATACCCAATAACTCTGTGCCATGTAGATTCACCAATTTCAATCCACGGGAAATTTCTGGATTAATTTTCAGGCATGACATAGGCCATGCTGAAAGAGAACTTAGAAGAAAGCTTCAGTCCCCCAATGGTAAATAATAATATGGGGGTTTATTTTAAAAAAAAAAAAAAAAAAGTTCCTATATTGTATAAAGAGTATGTTCAAAAACAGCAGCTGCTTGGAGAGATCAGTGGTTTCACCCAAAACAAAACCAGCAGTAGTGAAAAAAAGTCTATAACCCTTTGCGCTGGCTAATGAACTGCAGAGAAAAACCTCTTAAGTGTTCAGGTTCTCCCTACAAAGCTGGAAGGAGAAAATATCCCTGAGAAACAGCTGCCTACAAGAACAACTTGGTTGAAATTGACAGGTACTTGATTTTTACATAGCAGTACTATCATTATAAAAAGATTATTTCTTTATATATTTTTCCCTGTTAATGGCCAGGTTAACCTTATTCTCCACATTACTGACATATTTCCCCTTTTCAGTCTTCAGCAAAACAGGACAGAAAAACAGGGAAACTCTTGGTAGCCTCAGCATTGAGCAGGTTTAAAAGGTAGGTTCCTAGAAAAAGTCAGGGGCAGCAGTATGATATCAAAGGCAGAAAGACTGGAAAGAATTCTTCATAAGACTGTGTTTTTAATTGGCTATGTCCATGTAGTAAATGGGAGGGAAGTTGCAGGGAAGGAAGCTTTTCTCTGTTTCTGTGCTCCTAGCTATTTGAGTAATTAGGCTTCAACTAACAACATACAGCAGCTTCACAGAAGTCTGTAGGACATTCAGTATATTCCCCTCAGTGTTTAAACACAAGGTTCATAAAGCAGCCCTGAACTTTACTTTTCTTCAAAGAGCAAACTTTTCTTTACAAATGTCAGTAGGAACAAAACCTTCGTTTTTTTTCATGTTTCATGATAGGTAGCAAAATCTTCACACAGAGCTGGGGTATCTACGGGAAGCTTCATCCACAGCAACATAGGCAGCTCCTCTGTTTCCCCCTTGGATGGACATAACTATAGGGAAACTCAAATTTTCACCACACAGTGGCTTTATTCCTTGTTCACCTTTTTTGAAAAATAAAGAATGTTTTGTGACTGATCTCCCCTTGTTGACTGACTCCCATGGACTACATAGTCAGCATCCTGCCCCAAATTTCCACCCGACACCTAGTTCTGAGTGTCTGAAAAACTCAAGCCCTACAAGTTGCTTTAGCTTCTTTGGATTATACTCCCCCCACCACCAATCCATAGCTCCTGTGAACCTTAGGGAGCAGGTGCCATCTCATCAGATCCTTCAACATACCTGCAGGCTTTCTGTCTGACCCCATTATTATCTCCAGCAAGTCTTAAGGACACCAAAGAACTTCACATAGATGCAATAAAGGAAAACTACATTGCAGGGGAGAACATAAGGAAATATATATTTCTGTTCTTACTTCTAACTGTGATACTTCCCACTGCATGCATTTTCTAATCATAGCAACCAGCAAAGGCATGTCAATCGTATGTTTCTTTCCTTAAGTATCAGTAAAGAAATGGTGTGGACCTTTAAACTGGAAACTCAGTTTTCAAGTACATATCACTGACTTAAAAGCTCTGCTAACTCTCAATGATTTCAAAAATACATACACAATGCTATTGACCCAAGTCGATACATTCATGCCTGTCACTAAGTGTCCAGTGTATCATAGCTCAATAAAAATAAAGATAAATTATTAGTTCCTTTTATCAATAACTAAAAAATCCTCATCCATGTGTCTGTGCCTGTCAAGCAACTCAAATTCTTCATGACGTACTTTGAAATCCCAACAAAAATATTTACCTTAGTACTTGTTTGTTCAAAGAAGGCAACTTCAGCTAGGCTCAAAATCAAGAGTTTAAGATGAAGATGTGAGGATTTTTTTTTTTTTTTTTACTGGCATGGAAACACTGTATTTTAAACACAGAATAGAAAAACTTACATTTTTCTGTGATCACTGTCCTAATGTCTGAACTGGAAGTTTTATTTTTCAAATTCTGAGCCAAGGTAAAAACAGAATCAAGTTGAGGGTGCCGCTGGTCCAAATCTGCCTTCGTTATCTGTTGAGAATTAGGACATGATTTTTAAGTTCAAAAAGCAGAATTTCGTTAAAAACATCTGTATTATTTGTAGATAAAACAAAACGTGTGTGTCACCACATGCAGACGGCTGTTTTCATCATTATGGAAACCTTCAAATTGTCACAGTATTATGGCACTGATTTTAAAACAAAATATTCTGAATTACAGTTACTGAAAATTCAGAGGTGAAGGTTAACCTGTACAAGCTACACAGTTACCACAGTTGTTGCACAATATTTTCCAATATCTATTTTTCACTCTCCTGTAACTTATTTTCCTTTTACTAAGCTCTAATCATTTGGGGGAGGGGGAAGGGGGCAAGGAAGTAGAGAGAGAAATATAGAAGGAAAAGAACAAAGAGGAACAATCAGACCAGAAGTTATATAATAAACATAGTTATTTCACTATGCAATGTACCAGAAGCTCATATTACAACTATTATACAGTAAAAATGAAGTGTTACCAAAGTTAATGTACATCACATTATTCTTTCTAATTCCACACTACGTTAGACACCCACACAAACAGTTTAGAGTTTGTTTAGCCTGCGGGTTTCACTCTACATTTACTCATGTTAATTGATATCAAGTCTAATAAAACCTTAATGGTAGCATATATCTCACAAATACTGCCCCTAGTCACGGCTGAGCATGGCATGAGCTATCGACAGAAACAAACATCGTAAGCATTTATGTTACAACTTTTAGTCATTTTGGCACATCTCTGGAAATCAGTTTAGCCTAACTACAACACAACAAAACTCATTAAGAAACACTAAAAAGTAGATCATAAAGGTCACCCTTCAAGCAAATATGAAGCTGCTCCAAAGTCTTCAGCATAAGGCATCTATACGGTCCTCAAAAGGTATAATTTTCAGGAGGTATTCTCTATATACTTTGTTTAAAACAAACAAACAAAAAAAAAAAGCAGTGCCTAGCTCACATAGGGACACAGATATTAACAGGAAATAGTAGAAGAGAGAGGAACATCGTAACAACATTTACAGTGTAATTTTCAAGTTATGCATTTACTGTTGTCTTTTTAAAAAAAAAAAAAAAAAGAAAAGAAAAAAAACATGTAATTTCATTACTGAATGTACACGCTATTAAAGTGTGAGACAATTTTCCAAGCCACTAGCCTTCACAGAAACACATACTTTCATTCGTGCAATAGTCCGATTGATCTCTTCAGTATTTCCCACGGTGACTATGTTTGACTTGAGCATCTGGTCAATCAATACCAACCAATCAGCCAGCTCAGTTGTAGTTTTATCCAGATCAGCAGGTGCAGAAAGCTCCAAAGCCTGCGGAGTCTGAACAGGAATTTCCAATGAAGAAGATACTAGCACCACCTTTTGGACATCTGAAACACAGTTTGGGGTTTTCGTTAAAAAAGTCACAGTCATATATGCAATTGTGGGAATTAAGGGCTTATTGTAATTCCTATAAATATGCAAGAGCATCTACAGAGAAAGCGCAGCAAAATTTGTATTTGAGGTTATTAATCCAATAGATGCTTCTTGGACATGGTAATAGACAACTGTCCTAAGAAGGGACAGACACCCACTAGTTCAGCCACACCCTTCCTGTCTTTTTACCCTGACACCGCGAAGAAATGAGGAGTGAGAAGAACAGCAACATTTACTCCAGAAGCTGTGTTTGGTTGTATTCTACTTCCAATAAAACACTAAGTTAAATCAAGTTGGAGCGTGAATATTACACATTTGCCTCAAGCAATGGAATATAGGAGCTTTACTTAACAAATACCCTGTGTGAAAGCAAAACAAGCTGAATTAAGGTTTTGGAACACTTCAACAAAAGTTGGGTTTCTTCCTTTAAATTTTGTGTACTGCTGCTGAATGGAATAACAATTTAAAAAAACCCTAGAGTTAATTTACTGCAAGCTGCAAATTCTTTCAGGCAAAGGCTGTTTCTTTTTTTATCTAGCTTTCTAAAAATTAGGCCTGAGCACCTTGTTTATACTCTGTATCTGCTAATCTGCTTCCAACGACTTGAAAAGACAGTGTCAGCGTATCATATTTAGACAGCTTCCTCTACAAGATTCAGGAAGACAAGTATCTAGCAGATGAGAAAGACCTACCTGTGTCCCTACTGAGCTGAGAGATGCAGAATGGCCTTTATTTATAGGACTGCAGAGAAACTGCATGCAGGAGACACTTCACAAACAATTAGCTGTAGGGGAAGCTTCTAGTGAATCTTAATTACTGAAAGGCATGACCACAAGGCACAAATCCACAGGAAACCAAGCTGTCACAAACAGCTTTTTTGGTTTTTATTCTGTACCTCATATACTGGCTCTTGATGAGGAGGCCTAAGCTTTAGTAAAACATTCCTCTATTTCAAAACTCTTAGGGGCACCCCAAAGGACTCCCCCAATCCTGAACTGCAGAGTGACTTTTTCCCTAACCAAACATTCCATCTCTCTCCCATAGTAACACAAATGTAGCCCCAGTACAGCAATGGACATTTCTTATTTCCATTTGTCTAAATTCATAGGGAAGGTTTTCCTTTTTAGATTATTTTTGACAGCAAGCAGGATTAAACGTAATTCAATTAAGGACAACAGAAGGACTGATCACTCACCAGAAGTTTTTGTCTGTGGAACGAGACGAGATTGTGACTGACCAACAAATGCCTCCAGTTCTCTCACTCTGTCGGGTACTTCTCTGAACACCTACAGCCCAGCACAAAGGAATAAAAACAGTAAGACAACCTCTATGAACAGCAAAAAAAAAAATCACTTATTAGAAGACAAAATATTCTAACAACATGCTTGCTACAATGGCATGGCTCAGGTATATTTCAATTAATTATTTCAAGGTATCATTTAAAACCAATAAAAATGCCAAGAGATACTCAGAGTGTTGTTTCAATACCTTCCAGTGGCTTAACTTAATCTTGGAAAGAAATAAATTAACTGTTGTAAGACAGGTAGTTTACATGTTTTTTACTGCCTAAGCATAGCTATGACTCATTATTTGAGTACACTTTGAAGGAAAGATGACGCAAAGCATGATTTGTGGTAATCAGTGATAGAAAAGTGGAGAAATAGGACATTAATTTAAAAAGAAAAAGGTATTACCACTTTATTATAGTGACAACAAATTTGCTGATTTGCTTTTCAAAAGTTTTTAAAATACAGTAATGGAAATGTAATATACAAAGTGGGAGGGAAAAATCCCTGTTTTCATGGCTGAGTAGGTAAAAACAGATACTTTTTCTTTTCTTGAACGATCAAAAGTCTCTTTCCCCAATACATTCTTAACTCCCTGATCCATAATACTATCAGAAATAATTCTATTCATTTTCCACTTGGATGTCCAGGCTCTCCTTGAAAAAAAAAATCCGGTTTTACTCCAACCAATGAATTTTTTTCTTCTCATACACTTGCCAATGAGATTGCACACGCAAGTTTCTAATTTACAGTAGTTGTACTCAAGAAGAGTCCCAAACACTCTTGATGAAATTTACTCACTAAGCTTTACAATAGCTTCATTTGTTTTCCTCTTAACTGTTGCAACACCCAGCTTTCCTATACAGCAAAGATTTATTGCAATTCTCTCAACTTTAAATTAATACATTATTGTTTGCCTCAAATAAGTGAACTATATTTGATCCACCTACTTCAAGGTGTTGCAAAGGAGTTTGTTTGTAGTGGGTCGAGTGTATCTGACACAAAAGAAACCTAATAGAAAAGAAAATCAACAAAAAACCTAAGCTAACTAAAATAACTCATTCTGATGGAAAAGTGTCCACCAGTGTTTTTGCATAGACATGGACTGGGGCACGTGTTCTTAACATGTCTGCATGGCTTGCAAGACATTTTATGTACCTATCACAGATAAAAGGAATAGAAAACAATCATTCTGAGTACACCACTGTATTTTCAACTTCAGGTACCCAATGCTGAATCAATGCACACCTTATTCCACCTCACATTGAGGGACTGCAGGCAATCAGAAAGTTTATTTTTTTCCTGAAGATCAACATTTTTATCCAAAAGCACTTCAGGTTCAGTTTTGTTTAGCCATTCCAGTTTGTCTTCCTGTACTTCCATCTCTTCATTTAAGACCTAAAAGGAAAAGAAGAGTCTTAGGCTGAAGCAAAAGGCATATTTGCATAAGTAAAAGGGGAGAGAAGCTTTCCTTTAATTCCAATATTTGAAATCTCCCTGGAAATAGAACAGAAACCCTTCTATTTTGGTTTCTATGTTTTATCTGGAAATTATTAAAACATTTACTCTAATATCAACTCCTACTACTAACGGGGAAAACAAACACACACACCAAACGAAAAAAAAACACACACACACAAAGCTGTGAATAGCAAAGGCATCTATACAATTTCATCTTGTCTGTGTAAGTAAGCTCACAAAACTGTCTCACACAACTATAATTTTTTTCGCCATCTACAACGTGAACTCCACTACCCAAAAGCCATTTCCTGAAACTTTGCACAAGACACACATATGCATCCACATATACAAACTAATCAATCTTGCCTGTAATTCTCGCAGATTTTCTTCATGGTTGAATGTAAATCTTGTGTCCAGAGCATTTTGTACATTTTCTAACCAGCAACGCAGCTCATCAAGCTTCTTTCTGTACTCTAGCAGCTGCTGACTTTCTCCTTTCAGCCTGAAAAAGGAAAACAGAAAAATATACGCATTTCTGCACCGAACACAACATGTCAGTCCTACATTACTTCTGATGCAACAGACACGTATTTTTCCGTGGTTGGAGATTTTTAAAGGATTAATTTTAGTATTCGAAGGATTCTATCCTGATCATTAAAATGCAAGATACATGCAAATTAATAATACCGCCTTAAAAATAGATAAAATTCAGTTTCAAACTCACAAAATAGACTTTTAAAAGTCTGCAGAAAACATTAAACATAAGTGACAGGCCTAATCATGGTCAGCCACTACAACGCCACTGCTAGCGAATTATTAGAAATGTCCCTAACCCCCCAAGGCAAAAATTCTCTAAATCATACAAAGCTTTAATGGAACTTCTAAAACCAAACAATTAAGAAAAATCTTATTACATTTCTAAATGAATCAGAAGATGTTAAAAAGTATAATTACGTAAGTAGTCTCAAAAAATAACTATTAATTACAAGGATTTATCCTTAAACATTTTTAGCAGTGAGAACAGAGAGGGGGACCTTCTATTCCCAGATATGCTGAAAATCTTTATATTTATCTTGGACAACCTTGCTCTTTGATCTTTTGCAGTAAATTTAAGGCTAGTTCAAAATGGATTTTCATTTGGTTCAGAAAACACCTAGTCAGATGGATTAAAACTCTGCAAAGACAGACCTAACGATCTTATTTTATAGTACTATGGAAATTCAAGAACAATTCAAGTGTTTCAATTGGTGTATCTCTGACAATGTAAAAATAGAAATTAAAGTAGTTGAACTTGCAGTTCAGCTTCAGCCAGAGAAAGCAGCTGACTATTTCTTCCTAAAAAACTCTGGCATAGCAATGGAATTATTTTCAAAACAAAAGAAAACTGTCAGAAAATAAGGTCTGTGGTTGTCATTTCATGGGTTGCGTTAAACACAGACTCACTAAGCAGTCAACTGCAGGTGCATTTAAGAGAAATTTGTTCTAGAAGACAGTTCAAAACACAAAGGTCTAAATGTCAGGAAAATTCAGATTAATGAGAGCGTGCAATAGAATATACTGCCTCTCCTAGACTCTTTTAAATGAGATTCTCCTCATCACATCTGGTCAGACATCCAAATTTCTGATTAACTTATTACCTCTGTTGTCTATCCATGACCTCCGTGGTGATTGCTTTCCAGCGTCTATTCAATTCTGTGAGCTTCTCCTGCAGGAAGCTCCCATCTGTAGCAGACAGTTTCTGTATGATTCCTTCCCCAGTTCTGTTCAATGCTGAAACACTGGTCTGATGGCTGCTGACTCCCTCTTCAAGTTCCTGTCAGAAACATAAAAGCCACACAGAATTTTATTACTGACCTAAGGTGACTTTGATCTGTGGCTCATAATATGCAGGATGAATCCTGGGTGCATATTATTTTACTTAAACAGGCACTTAAACCTTTCTTACTTAAAATTGGATGCTATTAATTTAAGTTATTAAGAATCTGTTGTTGAATGTAGTTCAATTTTCTAATAAGTGTCATAAAAAGATAATGACACAGCATAGGCTGCCGAATACTACTCACAAGAATTCATTTAAACCATCAGTGCTAGAATTCACACTTATGTGATTCCTTTCCTCTTAATGTACAGCACTTTCTAGTAGTCCTAACAGATGGTATGACTTTTTTTTTTAAAACAGTTCTTTTCATAACATATGCCCTTGACTATTTCTGTAACTTCACAGTATTTTAGCTAGGATAATTATGGCTGCACCGCCAGGGTCCCAGATATCACAGAAGGTCCGTGAAACTAAAGAAAGTCAGAGGATGTCAGGATCAAACCTTCCACCGTTTGTGAAAATTTATTCCCAGCCAGATTAGGAATAAAATGATTCAAGAAAGAAGAGAAATGCCCTGGAAGAAGACTCCAAGCACCAAGAAGGATAAAATACAAACTGTATGTCAGGTAGAACATACATTTCTTTAGCAACATATACCTACCTCTTGGATAACCATTATTCCAAAAAGAAAACAAACAAACAAAAAAATCTAATCCTTAAAGATATGTTTTCTTCTCTTTATTTAAAAGGAAGTAAATTAATTTAGCTAAACAGAAAAGTCTGCTCTTCCATAATGATGAGAAATACATCAAGGAATTAAATTCCAAAACTGAAGTCTGAAACAATCAAACCTAACACATCTGTAATTTGAATCTTCTCTTTTCCCAGATTGGTTATGCAAGGCATGATCTTGCAAAGTCATTAGTTTAAAAAATAATTTGCTAAGTTACAACTGAGCAGTGTGGGGGTTCATTGTTTTAATTATGATTAGAAAGTATGTGAAATAATATACTGGATTTCTTAACCAATTAACATATTTTTAAAGCTGTAATGAAACTTATAAAACAACAAAAAATTATGCCAACATTAGAACTATCAAATTATCTCAAACCCATCCGTACTAAGAGTCATCATAAAACCTCACACAATAAGCAGGAATTGAGATATTCCCCAAGAATCATTTTAGACTGTAATTGAAAAAGATATTTTAAGAGTTACCACTTTCTAAAGTGTAATTGCATTACCTCATTTCAAATCTACACGTCTACTTCAAACACTAGAATTTTAGACAAAGAAAATCTAGACTTTTTCCAGCTTGTTTATTTTCTGCACAAATCTGACATACCTGCTGATGCAGCTCAGCTGTCTGCAGGTCCAGGCTGCCATCTGGACCATGGGCATCGGCTAATAGCACTTCAGCTTCCGTTATCCAGTGGGAGAGGTCATTGAGGTCACAGTGGAACTGTCTCCACACCTCAATCGCTTTATCAAAGCAACTGTGTGTAAACAAAGCATTGAAAAATTACCCAAACCATTTCAGTGAAAAGGCTACGATTACTACTCCAGTGAGTAGAAACTTTCCTTGTGCAACAGCGAGGCTGGCACATAGTCTGGGTAAGAGAGACCCAGTACTGATGGCTTTCTGACATAGCAGCATCTGGTAAAAGGCAATGGCAGATCGTCAATAGCTTCCAGATGAAGGGAAAAAAGGGTAGTCCTAAGTAAACTTTCATTTCTTCACTTAAAATAATAAAGATTGATTAGCTGTACCAAACTGGTCTGCAGAACCCTTTTTTTTATTATTATGAAATGGTTCAGACATCAGACAGTATGGAACATGAAATATGATTAATTGCTCAGATTTTTTTAATTCATAAACCATGGGGTACTGGTGTTTGGAATTTAATAAGCGAAGGTTATTTTGATTATATAGAACTGATTGTATTACCGGTAGGCCTGCCTAAGTGGGTCTTACACAATTTAATCACACAATAATTTACCAGGCATTTCATTATTATTACCATCTTTGCAGCCTCAAATTAATGTGTAGCTTAACTTCAAGGGCAGCATTTTCTACTATGGAACAGGCTGAATTATTACAGTCAGGAGGTTGTTTTTTCACTAAAATGAGAGTTATACTACAATCTAAGAAAAACAACCCATGAATGTTAAACAAGGAAACCATGTCAGATAGGCATAGAGAGAGTGGCTTGCTTTTGGTTTGTTGATTGCTAATTTCTTGTTGGGATTGTAAAGCAAACAGGGCAGATGTCTCAAAGGACACAGGACTTGAAACAAACAACATGAAATCTACATCAACACCAATAGGCTGGATAGTATCCCATGCCAAACTAATAAAAATATTCTTCTTTTAAAACATAGGAGGACAGGTCTCCTGCTCAGAGGACCCTCTAATGTGACAGCAGAAAGATGTCATCATCTGCAGTCCATTATTGTCTCAAACAACTCCAACAGCAAAGACTCCAGGGTTATCACTTCTATACAGATATAATCTGAAATTATTAGATGCATAGCATCAAAGATATTAGAAACCAAACTTTAAAGAGCTATCATTGCATCTATTTTCTTTCCTAATTAAATTCAGCAATCTCAAAGCTCCTAGTGAGATTATTTTAATCAAAATTATATTTTATTTTTATCAAGACATCCATACTTCTTGGCACATACAGGACTTTTTGGTTGTTATTATTCTTCACATAGGCCAATTCTAGTAAAGGAAAAAGCCTTAAAAATATCTGCTTAATTTTTTCTGGCCCTATCACCTAGTTCTACCATTTCAGTTTCCTGCACACATGTCACTTCAATACACCAGATCAACCTCTAGACTGATCCCAAAACTCATTCTCTTTTTATTTCTCACATGCATTTTAGTCTCACTGAACATATTGTCTCACAATAGTGTCTCATTCCACGTGTAATGAGACGAGCGATTCTAAGCACTTAAAATACTTTAGAAGACTATTTTAGTGGTTTCCTTCAAAATGAACGTTGCCAGGGGAGTTTTGAACACGTGACTTTTTCAGAATCCAGAATTTTAGAAATTTACAAGAGAATGCTTTAAGATACAAAGCTGCTGTTTAAGATACTCCTGCTGTTTCTGTTGCGAGCCTACAGTTCTATCAGTATTTTGAGCCACAAGATGAAGTTTCACTCCTGTTTTGGGCCAGATGCACCAGATGCTGTTTCCCTACAGACTGTCTCAGCAGAAAAATATAAGTACCAAAGCCCTGTCACTACAGCACAGAGACTTGGCTACTCCTTGCCTCCTCTCCAGGAATCCACTTGCTTCCAAACCACAGCTCATTCCTAAGTCACCTGCACTTTCAGCACTGGTGGAAACTCCACAGCAGAAGTAGAATTAGCAAGTCGGCATTGTTACAAAGAGTCCACCAAAGCATTAAGCCCATACACAGGCAAACATTTTGTTTTACTATATTCAAGTCAAAGTGAAGTCAACCACATTTGGTTGAATACTTAAAAGCTTTGCTAAGTACAGTTGAATTCAACTTGTGCTTGGCTACGTCAGAGCTGTTATCAGAGGTTTTACTACTTAGCTGGCAACCAATCACAAAATCATTACTACCTCTGAAACTTAAATCAATCTTTTGCCACAAAATGGAGACGCTGTTTCTACCAATTCTGTAAAAATCTCCACCCACTCCAGAGATTTCTAAGGAGATAGAATCTTCTAACCTTCTTGCTTAAACTTAGGGAAACACTGGGAAAACAAGAATAAACTTGGTTAAAAATGCTTCTCAGTAACAGAAAAGGTATAAAAATACTAATGATAAAATACAGCATTTTAATATTGATACTAATAGTGTCTTCATTCATCAAAACATATCCTTCTATAAAATTGTAGCACTTAATATATTCAGGAAGCTACATACCAATTTGGGTCAAATTGCTAGACCATTACTCCCTTCTGTATGAAAAATGTGCCCAATATTACTCTCCTTAAGGTGTAGAGTTTTATGAACTTTATGAATTTCAAAATTAATTTGTATTCAGTGAACCAACTGAGGATGTAATCTGTTGCATTTTGCCAGCTAATCATAAACACTGAACTTGCACTTGGATATAGTTATCTTCTTTGATGGGAAGATTATGTTTCTGTTTAACCCTGGCTACTTATTGAAATGAAATTTAAGTAGTAAATTAAATTGTACTCATGCTTACAATAGGATAAAATCAACTAAAACTTTTCAATTAAGTTACAAGGAGGGAAAGGCATACTGTGCATTGTATCTATTGTATCTATGAAGACAACAAAATAGCTGCAGGCATATAAATACAGATGGGCACCAGATTCAGGAGCAGTTCTCTCCAAATACAGCAGGTAACCACAGGCAAACTGCAAGAACACAGAAAGTGGTACCCAGCTGGCACCACTGTCTGATTCTAAATTAAAAAACAGTTGAATAACAGTGCCTACTGAGTTATTAGAAATCTTGATACTTCAGTGATCTAATGGCCCAGAATTTCTGGAAGTCTCTTATTCTACAATACCAATTTTTACAATCCAACGCATACACCAGTGCTCGAAGAAAGAGTTGAAAACAACATCTGCAACACACACTAAAAAAAATATCTCTTCAAATTACATTACCAAATGTGTCTGATATTGGATTTCTGGTGTTACAAAGCAGCTGAACATGACTAGACAATGCTTTATGCTCTACAGAACTTCTGCATTAATCTTTACCTTACATCACCATTAAAAAGCAAATCCTGTATAAGCAAGTCAACTACAGTATGAGCCTTTGCATTTCAAGTTTTATAAAATCATTTTCAGTCATTAAGGGGTTTTTTTGCATAGCAGTAATTTCAGCATCTACTGTGGTTTGCAGCATGAGTACCTTCAGCTTAGCAGTAGCTTCCTGAACACACATAATCCTGTCATGCTTTCACCAGTTTCAGCTTCAAACGCCTGACACACTTTACCAAGTTTGACTAAATAGTACTGAGTCTGGTTTTACACATTTAAAGATGTATCAGATAGTAAGGCATTTTCAGTTTAGAGTATCTTCTGTAAGGAGGGAGTAGAAATCCCTGTTTAGGTTTAACTTTTTTCGTCCTGCTTCTTTGGCATAAATGAAATTACAGATATTTTATCTTTCTGGAAAGAAAATAGGAAATATATTTTTCCTTAAGCATTGATTTCAATATTCTCTTGTTGTTTTAACCACGAAATACTCTAATACAGTCATCTCTCATCTATAATTATTAACAACAAAGATTATTGGCAACTACCATACATGCTGTATTTAAAGATCCTATCCTTTCAAACTCCCTCCCTCCTTCAAAACCAGCCTTGAATTATTTGTTAAAATAAATCCTACCCAATATTTTTCTTCTAGAACTTTGCTTTGTCATACCTTTGCAAAACAAAAATTTTGTTTTATAAACAAAGTATTCTATTTTATAAAGTAAAACCAATCAGCTTCATAAAAGCACCCAAACTATAATTTGCAAGTTAACTGTTTCAACATTCAATAATTCTGGCAATTATTACTTAATACTAACATATTAAAGTTGATTACTCCCAAACTCTTCATCATTAGGATACGTTTGTAAAATGCTTATGTTCAAGTACATAAAATGTTTAGCACATGGTCACAGAAATCAAAAAACCTGGACTTACCACTTACGATCATTGTACATTCTATTAATTCTATCCCATTCTGCATTCAACTGGGTTAGTGCATCTCCTATTTGAATTGCCTCAGGTCCAGACGCTTCTAATATAACATCAGGCTGTTTCTCATGTATTACTGCAATTTGATCCCCAAGTTTGTCCAAAATATCTTTTATGTTCTGCAAGCACAGTAATGACACAAGCCATTAGTACAGTCAATGCCAGTAAGAAATTTAAGGGAAAAAAAAATTTTAAAAAAAAAAAAAAGACCAAAATGTAATCTCTTCAAAACACGGTTCCAAAAAATCAGTGGCTACAATAAGACCATGGCCATCAACAGTTTACAGATCAAATCAGTTTTAGCAACTGAACTGAATAGTCCATGACACCTTTTAAGCATGTGTCCTCAGGTTTTTATGAAGAGGGCTAAATATTGTATATATCCAACCTCTTCCTGAGGTAAAGTGGCAGGAACAAAACAGCAGTATCTTCATTATTAAACAAATCTCCCTATTTCATGAAGATAAGGTATGTATTCCTTCCTCATGTAAAAAATGAGCCACAAAACGTGACTTTAATATGCTTCAGGTAAGCTCCCATATGCACAGAACTGCAAAAGCATAAGCTACATAAAAGTTTTAGATTTAAATGACAAAGGTAAAGCAATCTATCCCAAATATCGTTGAACTGTGATTTGAAAATACCTTTATACCAGGTGCTGCTGTAAGATGGCCTTGGTATTCAGAGAACAAACAGTCCATGCAAACAGTGGAATTTACTTTTTGAATTTAAAACAATAATGCTTCTAAAAAGTCTATGCTCTGCTATTTGCTTCTTCTGAAAACAGCCTTAGAACATACAGAAATTTCAAAATCATACAAGATACCTGCACCAAAGTGAAGTATTTTAAACTCATCTTAAACACTCCTATTTGTACTTAAAGGAGCACAGAAGGAAACAGGGACAAGAAAATATCATCAAAACAGAAGAGTCACCCACTTTGTCAAAGTTTGGCATCATTCCACTATTAGCTTTTGAAAACTATGCAAAAAAAAAAAAAAAAAATGAAAGCATGTACACAGCATGAAGAAAACTCAGAAAGGTGGACTGAAATTTTGACAAGCTTTTAAAGGACTTGTATAACACCTGCTCTAGGTGAGAAGTAAAGCCTGACTACCTCAAATAGGACATATGAACCCCAGCCCATGGAGGCACATCTACACTGTACCACACCAAGTGCAATTCCCAACTTCAATGGATATTTTCTGTGGGAATATTTGTACCGTGCTCCTTTGCGTGCTTAAAATCAACCAGGACTCAGACTTATCCACACTTAACTCACATTTGACATTAGGATTCAACATTTTCAAACATACTGTCTTCATCCCCCTTTGAAGAAGGGCAAATACTTAACCAATTCCTCATCATTAATCACACAGGTAAATCCACCGCCTGGCAATTGGGTGAAATGGGAGCTTAAAACTGAGCACATATTGATGCTTTGCTAATCAGAATGAGTACCATTGCCTTCTGGCTTCATATAAAACTTCATATAAAAGTCAAGAACCTCCCTTCCTGCCTCATCCCACATGAGCAACTGTTTTCCCAAGACACAGAGAATAGCAAGTATATCAAGGAGACCAAGCAGGAACGTAAGTAGATTGGCTTTACTGTTTCTCTACATATTATGTACACTATGTGATGAAAAACACAACAGTTACTCCAATAAGGGAAGTCAAAGCCTTTTCTCGCAGCCTCCCACCCAGCTTCCACACTGCTCCACTCTGCATCCAGATCCTGCATAAAAGAAAAATTAGCCACAAAACTGTCTCATTATTTAATTTTGAGTGCATATTGGTCCTGAATATACTAAGCAAAAGTACAAATACAGCTATACAGTCATTAAGGTTGTCTCTTCTGCTACTCCCTTCTCCTGTTCTCTCTGAATATAATGCTTAGGCATGTAGTACCTTCAGTGCATCTTCCTGAGTTGAAAAATCCTCATAGATGCCAGTATTTAGCTCTGGTGCATTCAGCAGCAGTTCAACATCAGCCATGGCCAGCAAGACTTTGTTGATTTCAACCAAGTATTCAGCAGAAAAAGGCAAGGTCCTTCCTCCTGTTGCAAAGGGTCCTTTTAACCTCTGCTGGACAGGGGTTGCCTAAAAACATGGAAGTTCATTTTGTATTTCAAAGAATAAGCAATTTTATGAAAAAATCCTAAATCAGTCAGAAAGCTGCAAGTCCAGCAGAGAAATATTTCTATATTTATTTAAAAATTTAGAAAACAGTAGATATCACACATCACAATGATCCTGCGTTATTATTAAAACTCTGGGGTGTGAGAAGGGCACTGTGGTTTCTCTCACCTTGCTCCTTACCGTTTCCATTTTTTTAAAGAGTGTTCCACCAGTACCACAATATGCTTTTTGCATCAATAAGAGACACTAACTCCTCAAGAGTTCAGCAATTGTTATCTGCTCTGGCTGGAAGACCAGATTATCTAGCCAAGTACCATGTTAGCAGATAAGAAAGAATGAACATTAATTTAATGCAGCTTTTTCTTGGCTCATTAATGATGGCCTGAATCTGAAGCACTAGGAAACCAGCTGCAAGAAGCTATACTCTGCCATGCCTGGCAAAGGCAAGCAGAGCTAGGTAAAGCAGATACTCCAAAGACTGAAAGCAATTTTTTGCTGAAAAGGTATCTTGTCCAACAGGATTCTGTTCCCATCTCTGGAAACAGACCAGTTCTTTAAGATGAGCAATGGAAAAGTAAACCCACCTCCAAGTAACTGAAGAATTCAAGTAACTTCTAAGCTAACTAAGCTACCATCCTGTACTCAGTGAATCTGAGTCAAGTAAGCCAGAGGCACCCAACTGTACGATTTACTAAAAGCTGAGAATCCACTTAAGAGTGTGAAGAACAGATGTATGTTCACAGCAATTTCAACCCATAAATTTTACTCTGCAGTTAGTCTGAGCTGAGTGCACATGTGCAAATCACTAGCACAGCTGACAACCAGTAAAATATTAAGCCCCCCTAATAAAGTTGTTTGCAAACACCTGTTTGTATCTTCCTTCTCCACATGTTTCTGAGTATTTCAAGCATACTACTCAAATTAAATGGAATCAAACATGCAGCTTGTGTAGTTCAAAAGAAAAAAGGACTGCAGCAGAAAATGTATGTCTACATATTCACCATTCGGGAATTCTTCTTATCCATTGAATGTTCCTAAGGATTTTATTTATTTTGCGCTAGTTTTGGTTGTTTAGTTTGTTCTTTTTATCTAAGCAGACAGTTGTCCCTGTTTTGAAACTGGGGATACAGTTGTACTTCCACAAGACCTTTACCACCAAACTTGATACACTTTTCATTCATTGCACACCAAGGAAACAGGCTGTACAGACACATAAGTATAAATTGACTCTCCTGAAAACAAGTATTATATACAAGCATCATAAAATACTTAGCATTGCTTTTGATTCAGTAACAGTACAGCAAGCAAACACCACAGTAAAAACCACGGGCTTTAGTTACAAATCAAGCATCTCGGTCCCCGATGCTCCCCAAACACATTTTCTTCAGGCGCTGTACACATTTTGTCAGTTTCTATCACTGAAATTTGGAGCAAAAGCCCAAGGCTGATTTCCTGTGGAAGGAGCACCCTCAGTTCCAAAGAAATCAGACAAAACTCATGCAAGTCAAAGTATCTTTTCCCCAGCAATGTGGAATAAGCCTAAGCTTGAAAAAGCACTAGGATGCCTGCTACAGCACAGCTGCCTTCAACATCTTCAGAAGGTGTGTTCTCTAACTCTCTGTCATCCCACAAATCCCATTCTCACACAGGCAACAGTCCAGAATCTGGACTTCATCCAAATGAACAGGTCACTTATTATCTTTCTACTTCACACACATTGCATTAACTCCCATTAGAAAAAACCTTGCACAAAATTTAAAACAGCATCCATTGGCACACAGCAAACTTGTTTTCCACTTGTTGCCAACACTGACATATACAGACACTTTCTGCTTCCCCAGTAGTACTGTCCTGGGCCAGGTTGGTGCTTTTCTGCAGAGCAGTGAATTTCTCTTGGTGCTGCTCCTGCAGAGCACACACTAATCTCCAGCTGCCTCCCATCACTGAGATGATGTTTCCTCCTTTCACAACCCTCCTTCTTAAAGGCGAACATATGTAAGTGGCAGACACATTAGTGCTTTACTATAGCAGAGTTCTAATTGTTCAGCTGTTCTCTACCTTGCATTGCAGACTGGCAGCTTCTAAAATGCAGCATAATGTACTAAAAAATGGAAGAGGAAAAGTTTGACACAACTGTCTCACACAAATCAAACACCTAAATGTCATGGAAGCTGGTTTGTAGTGTTTTGTGGGGTTTTGTTTGCATTTTTTAATTTAAAAAAAAAGTGGGGGGAGGAGGAATCAAATTCTTAAGCACAGAATTTGGATTCAGATTTTCTTCCTCTTTCCTCTTTTATAATGAAATATGTTTTGAAACAAAATCTATCAAGGGTTCAACTCAAGGAGATACTCTGACTTGCTTCCCAGTTACTACTTAAGAAATTGACATAAAATCAAATAATTTACCTTTCGTGTTTAACTACATAATTATTTTAACAAAAAGTGTATGGCCAGTCTCATCCCAGATAATCACACGTTACTTATCATCTTTGCAGATAAATATCCTTTCGATCAGATTTGCTTGCTTTTTAACCATTGCTTGTCCCTTCTCTCTCACAAGCAAAATATTTCATAGCCAGTTTTCCAAGAAAAGGTTTCCCAAATCTAAAATCTAATGTCTATTTTATTTGTTTTTCTGGGTTAATAACTTCAATCAGTAAGCAACATATTTGTGCTCAATGTAGCTAATAGTTCACATTTAAGTAACCCAGAATCTTCCCTATAAAAAGCAAAATAGGCAAACAAACATGTTTTCTTTATTACAGGAATGATACTTCAAGAACCTTCAAGATGATATCTGTGTTTCAGTTTATAGGAAAAACTCCACTGTGCCTGCAACAGCAAATTCACCATCTGCAAAATTATCGTTTTCACTTCAAAACAGTTTTCTGAAATCTGGGAAAAATCTCTCAGGAAATTTAGTCAAGTAATTACCTCTGCAATTCAAGGTTTAATTTCTCCTTTCCCTCATTCTGAGCCAAGTCAGAATAGAGCAATTTAGACAAATACTAAAAAGTAAGGTTGGAAAAGAAGGAAAAAACTTCTCATGCAGGCTTTTCTAGCTAACATATTTGTGGCAAAACAAGGGTTAGTCAGAAGTACCTGCTATGTGGAAGGGTTACCAATATTTCAGAGACATTTAACTCCACAATCCCTAGAAGAATACATGACGAGCAATATTTATGATCGAGCTACTTCCAGCAAATCAATATATAGATATACATTACTTTCAAGCACCATAAATAAGTCCTCTCCTCCACACTCATTTACAAAAACATAAACAATATGTTACAGAAAGCCTTAATTGGAGCCTACTCTCCAGTTTGGCAGCTAAAATCTTTCTTTCCCTCATTGTTTATTCATTTCAAACATAGTTTCTCTTCCTCTGCTCCCTGCAACTTTCTTACATCAACATGAGGGGTTGAGCCAGCTGCACACCACTGGGTCAAGAACTCATTTAGTGCTTCTCTGTCCTGAGCTAAGGTGGGCAAAAAGCACTGCAGTTTTCTACTTGGTAGTCTGGGGGCCCTAGGGATGCATCCAGGGTTTCCAGTCTCTACTGACTAAAGAAGGGGGAGGGAAGAGTGCTCAGGCACAGAATAGAATGGCAAAAACTGGGAAGGGGCACTTTCTGTTTAAGAACTTTAGCATCAGGGTCAGTCAAGTCCACTAGCTCCAAGAAAATTCTGGAGCAACTGTGATCATCTAAAATGATAATGGTATCTGGCAACACTATTTCTTGCTTTAGAAATTGTATGGTCCCATACCAGTTTGGGTGTTCAAGATCAACTAGTAAAGCAGGTGACAGAATGAGCCATAAGGGTAAAATAAGGTCACTTAGGCTGGCTCACCACTCAGCTATCAGAAAGCTAGAGTCACAGGCACATGAAGCAGAAGTAGCAGTTTCTAAGTATGCAGCAGTCATGAAAACTGCTGTGGACCCTTTCTGAAAGCCAAGCTGAATCAGCCAGGCTAGGAACTGCATCTGGGAGTAAAAGGATAATTTTATACAATTTAGCTAATTCTGAGCAAAAATTATGTTTCTCCATCATTAGTCTATTGTAATTGCTATGGAAATCCATATTTGCATGTTACTCTGCTTTCAGCACCCAGTTACCCTAACGGAGTAATCCAGGAATGGATCCAGCAGTGCCAGGGATTAGCTGCAGTATATCCCTACAGAAAAGCACTTTATAGGAGGCAAAGAGTGTTTCTTAGAAGATCAGCCAACCTGCAGTGAGAACAACAGGGACAAGGAAGACCAGTCCGTGGCACAACTGGACTGCTCCCATTAGCAAAGGACCACTCAGGTGCGGCTGTTTTCCTTTTCAGTATGGTAATTGATTTACTCAAACCAGCTGATGGTCAAATAGAAAAACTGAATCATGTTATTTTACTTTGAATGTGTATGGATCCCCACTTCTTTCAAACAAATATCCTGGCATAAGTCAGGTCCCAAGGATCTCATGTGCAAGTACCACAGCACACCAGGAGTGACCACAAGGGAACAACAGAGCCATCAGATGTCAGACAGGTAAAGAAATCCCAGGGCCACCATGGGAGGATATAATTTGAAAAAGTTTATCAGATTTAAAAGGTTTACTTTCATAGCTGATACGGAATAGCCTACGTGACCAAGGAGAGGCCACCATCTGCCACAGGTCTGCAGCTCTCATGTGCAGCTGAAGCCACATAGCACTGCAGCTTGGAACCAAGAGCAACACATTATCATTTTGTGGTGCAAGTCTCTCAGGGAACCCGAGCATTTTACCTCTGCCTCCAAGTTAATTGGTACTGTGTTAAAAAGTTACGGAGCAGTCAAAAAGAGACTGATTGGTTTTAATTATGAAGCAGAAACTGAGAAGTTCTTGACAGATTGTCTAGCCCCCAAGCTTGTCCAAGAAATTACTTACTGCTTCACAAGGTTCCTCTCTGTTATTACCTAAAATATTAATGCAATTACCATGTGACCGAAGTGTTTGGAAGGATGAAAAATAGAGAGAAAGAAAACAAACAAAAATCCCCAAAACAACAAACCACACCACACACCCATAAAACCACTAAACCACAAAGACCAAAAAAAGACAAAAATCCCAAACAAAACACACACACATACAAAACCCAAAACAAACAAACAAGCAAACAAACAAAAAAACCCCACAACAACTAGGACTATCTGTAGCCTCCATGATTAAGATGTACAGCTTTCTGGGCAGTAGATTTTATCAGACTTTGACATCCTATTAAATCAGTTGTGAAATTGTTTGCCAAGACCTGAACACACACATTATCACACATAACTCTTCTCATCAGAAATACTTCAACCTCTGTCATTTTTATTAATCCTCATTGTGTACAGTAATATCAATCACATGAGGGTAGTTTTCACTCCTTAAGCACTTGAGGCAGTGAAAGGCAGCGTCAGAGCTGCTACAATATCCTGACCACAGGATGCAGAGGCACTAAGTTTAAGCCTTGAATTAGCCTTTTTCACACCTGCACTAAACAGACATTGGATTAGGTTGTTTGAGACAGGGTACCAAAACCAGCTAAGCATAATCCACATGAGACCGGCAAGAGAAACTGTCCTAATTCAACAATACTGGCCAGATCACAATCTAAGACTTGGGCCTCATGGCTAGGATATTTTGGACCTATGATGACTATGCAAAAATCCAAAACTAGTATACATAGATAATTTCCTAATGAAAAATGAATGTTGTCATTATGAAAACACTTCTTTCCATGAAGGTGTCTAAAGAACAGCCATAAAACCTTAACATACTAATCTCTAAAGCTTATACCTAGCATTCGCTCTGTTTGCTCTAACAAAAAAAAGAAGTCTCATTTACCTGAAGTTTTTGTTCATCTTCCACACCTTGCAGCCCTGACAGACGGTGCTCAGCCTCATCCAGCCACTTCATTAGACTGTCATGTTCCTTCTTGTACTGGGAAAACACTGGAGAGAGTTCTACCACCTGCCTCCTTTGAAATGACCTGCATTCCTACAATCCAGTGTGTTAGGAAAGTATGGTATAAGAAGAGGGAAGCAGTGAACAGAATAGGCCTTCTTTATTTGAAAAAAAAAAAAAAAATAATACTTGAGGGATTCATTTGAAGAAGCAAAATTCCAAAATATGCAATAGTATGCATTTTTTTTAATAGCTACATTCTATTTATCTGCAAAGATGTAATCAAAGCCAGCCTGAGGATCTTACTCTGCCTTTGAGCTACACCTCACCTTAGAAACTCTAATATAATTCAAACAGGTGAGCTAAAGGGAATATAAGAATACAGATCCCCTTTGTTCTACACAGAAACACTTTTAATATGGCACGTGTATGAAAGCACCGCAACATACTAGAAAGTCCTCAATTGCAGATAACACCCTCTCTAGGAAGCAAGAGGAATTCAGGAGCAGACTCATATTCACACAAACCTCTTTAGCTGAGAACTCAATTGATATGCTTGTGTACATATGCCTACATAGTCACCCTTCACACAGCCTGCTGGTGGAGACAAACCTCTGCTGGAAGGCCAGTGAAGACAAGTGAAGCAAATGCCCAGTTGTCAGCACCCATCTGTGTAAATACATTTAGGGTGGCCCTCTGTGAAAAGGACTTTAAAAAAAAATCAAAACCACTCCCCTAAAACTCTGGAATGACAAAATTTGTATTTTGGAATTGCAAATATTCAGAGTCAGGCTTTGTGTATACACATTTGCATGTTCCCCAGAAAATCTTATACACTAAAAAAGTCATAACCTGGTTGTAAGTGGGATACTAAAGGGAAAACTGCAAATATGAGCTTTAACTACAGTAAATGCCATAATCATACCTGCACACCATTGTACTTTTTCTGCAGAAGTAACAGCTGTATGCGGATCTTCTCTCTCTTATGGTCTTCCATTGGCTGCTGTAACAACTGCGCTCCTCTCTGTAAAACTTCTTCAATCTGAGCTCTTTCTTGGTCCAGCTAAAAATTACACAATTCTGTATTATTTACAGAAAGCTCAGCTATGGTTTCCAAAATGAATGTATGACCTGCTCAGATATTAATAGTAATGGTACTGAATTTTTGTTTTATTATCCAAACATGAGCCAAACAAATTCAAGCAGAAATTCTATTCCACAACTACCAAATCCTAAAATCCAACTTGGTCATTCCACAAACTTGAGAAAGAGAAGCCTGCAGGAAGCTCACTCAATGAGCCAGCAGTAGGCAGCCACAGTGAGAGGATGCTATGACTTCAGCTCCATTTCTATTCTGAGCATTCCTTGACAATAATAAGAAAGCTCAGAGCAGAATAGGAAAAAAAAAAAAAAAAAAATCAAAACATAATAATTATAAATATAGCACAAAGGGAAGCATATGTTCTATAACAATAAGTCCTTCTACAGAGGCCTTTTCAAAAATGGCTTTCTGTAATATACATGTCATTTTCTATAGGCTGACATTCAGCTTTCCAGCTCAGTTTATATTTCGCAAGCTTAAAAGGAAAGCACATAGGTTGGCCTGGCAGAACTTTACCCAATTTTGTAGCTAACAAGGCTCTTATGGACAAGATACAAATAAAAATATGACAGCTTTACATAGGTAAATAGGAGATCCTAGATAAGAATCTAGAAAAATATACATTTTGTTCTAAATTCTTATTACAACGCTCTTACTTGCACTTCGTCTCACAAGTACCCACTGGCCCGACCTGTACACTGTGATTCAATAATCACAACAGTTTAACCTTAAGGTGAAAAAAATATCTACCCAATGCAATAGATTAGAGGCCCAAAATTGTCCAATGCATAGGAATGCCTCAGCTGCATTAGCTAATCACTTCAACATAAGTTCAGACAGTTAGATATAGAAAAAAAAAAAAAAAACAGCCTTGCACCCTATTACTTTTACAGGAAGGATTCCTCATAAACAGCTACTTTAAGGAGAAGAGAGAAGACAAATGGAAACCAAAGTTCACTACCTGGAATATATAAAAACATAATGGAAATGCAGACTGATGCACAACTGGTTACTCTCAATGCACCAGTCAAGAGACAGCAAATATGGGAAAATTATGTGAAAACTGTGCAGTGTTTCTAACAACCTAGTAATTCCTTTCATTTTCTACTACTTTCTTAAAAAGATATTCTCAGAATTCTCCTCCAAGGTCTAGCGGAATGTAACACATGGACAAAATACTCCATTATTTAATTCTTCCACTGCCCACAAACCTTTTCGTCTTCCCCACTTAACTCCAGATGCTTTTCCACAACTTTTAACATATTCTGTATGTCACTCTCAAATTTTTCCAGGTCTGGAAAAGCTACTCTGACTTCTCGGGGCTCTGACATGACAGGAAGTCGTTCTTGTCCAACAAGTATCTGCAAAGCAAAATAAAACTTCATTCAAGCTAAAAATTTAGTGTGAGTTGTCACACAGTGTTTAATGATTTAAGCCAATTCTCCATGAGCAGGCATATGCGGGACCATCAGATATCAGCATTAAAAAAAATTACAAGAGTTGTTTAATCTAACACTATTACCAAGCTTTTACCTTCAAAATTGAATCCGAGCATTTTGGTCTCAAAACAAACAAAAAACCTCCAGTCACATTCGCTTATGGTGGTCTTCTGCAATTCATATAAATATGTACTGCAATATATAATTTTTTTTAATCTTTATAACAAAAAGTTATTTGCAAATTTTCCCTTGCAACTCAAGTCACCTACCTGCTACTCAGGTAAAAAAGGTAGTTGGTCTAAAATCAGTCTGCCCATTTTTCAGATATAAATATCTACACTTTAAAGAGAATCAAAAGCAGCAAAATGCTATTCTAACACAAAGATCTATCCTCTAAAGCCATTTGCCATCATTTTGACATAGACCCCTCCAAGCATGTTTTGAGGCTCGCTCATCCTCACCTTGGCACTTTTGATGTGCTGAGAGACCTTCTCAAAGTTACGGTTCAGTTCTGACAGTTTGGGTTCAACAAGTTCACGGCATGACACTCCCCGACCATTCATTAGGATGATAGCCTGGTCACGCACATTATCCACTCGAAGACTAACATCATCTAATTCAGATATTAAACGCTGAGAAATTTAAAAAATAAAAAAAAAAAAAAAAAAAAAAAGCAAATGGTTACCCTAGGAGGAGAAAGAAAAAAACAAACACCACCACAAACAGGCAGCAAATCTGACTTGATTGCTTTTAGAATCCAGAAATGGTTACTTCACAGCAACATTTCCTACCTTCACGGTTTCCTCCTTTTTGCTTGCTGACTTTTTCTCAATCTCATCCAGCAAGGCTTCAGCCTGATATAACCAGGTACTTATGTGGGCAACATTTTCATCAAAAATTTCCAGCTGGCTTTGATGATTCTGGAAAATGATTAATAAAATGTATCAATGTGAGAAACTGAAAAAAAACCTACAAAAAACTCCAACACAAAAATGAAAAATATCCCCACAAAAAAACCACATATACACACAAAAACCATACAACTACTACCTGCCAAAACCACTATTATGAGTCAAAAAAAAAAAAAAAGGAAGATCGATGGAATAGAGTGTTATGGATCCACCTTGGAAAGAAATACTGAAAATTAGATTCTACCTTTCACCTTCTATAAGTATTTAAAAGAATTCCATTTTCATCCTAGACCCTCCAGTAGTACTGTTCCTAATTCAAAGAAAGGGAAACAGAACTAGTTGAAGTGATTTGTCTGACTAAATAAAGACAATGTATTACTAACATTACAGCCAGATCACAACAGTCAACGAAAAAAACCCACAATGTTTTCAGTTATCACTAGCAACTAGCAGATTCAATAGTATGCATTATGTGCGGTTGTTGGTAGTTTTTGTTGTTGATGCTTGCTTGTCTTTAACTGAAAGGGATTACCTCAAAACCTACAAATTATAAAGGTCAAGCTTGGATATTTTACAGATTAAAATATTTCTTCTTTTTAATAAAATTCACTGCACTGTAGATGTGTTAATTAGTTCTGCTTTCATATGCAGTGAGAAACTGTAAGACTAGGTGCCATAGACAGAAGCACCACGTTATTCTGTGTGACAAAATAAATCTATCCAATTCAGAGCACAGAGCTTCTTACTCAAAAAAGAGCATCTAAGCTTAGATCTTTTAGACAAAAAAAAAAAAAAAAAAAAAAAGAGAAGAGAAGGCCTATGATAGCTCTATATCAAGAATCTTATATCTTCACCTTATAAAGAACAATTTAACCTAAAAAAGTCAGCACAAGGACAATACTCATCAATAGACATGAACATAATTTAGGAAGTTTTTAGTTGTGGATCATCATTACAGCATTTACAAATAACGGTAAACTACCTGACTACTCCTAACATGGGCATCTCTGGATCACAAAACAAACAGTATGACCTGCAATGAGCACTGGACAGAACGCGCAGGGCTCACCATCCAGGAACACCCCAAAGTTTCCACAATTTCAGCCCATATCAGGGATTTCTGAAGGTGAATTATCATAACTAGCTGAACAACACAGAAATAACTGTCTGAAAACATCCGTCTGAGACTGAGACTAGCACCAATTGTAGACTGTTTAATGCCCACTTAGCAAAACTTGCAGCTTTAGGCTGTATAAAACGCTTAGTGTACCATTTGCTCAGCCAAAGAGATGTTGTTGGCCTCAACTCTGAGTTGACATAAACACTTGCAGTTATCACTGTCTGAAAGTACAACAGGTTGACAAAGGGTCCCAAGTGCCTTGCTGAACACCAGAAGGAAGTTGTCAATCGTCCATTGAACAACCATCATCTGGCTCTCGAGGAAATCTATCCACACAAAAAAGCTCTGCTCATGCTGGATCTGGCACAGAGGTTTCTTTCAGGCTGAATCAAGATCAGTACACACAGCAACCTCATGGAAACCAATCTTTTCAGGCTTGTTGCTTTTGTTTTCTACTTACATCAATAAATTAATGAGCTTATACAAAGTCACACAGAAAACACAAGAACCAAATTCTGGGCTCTAATTAACCTGTTATGAAAAAAATGGCATTTCCATAACCAGATGGGGTTTTTTTTCCCTTATTTTAATCTGGCAAAATCAGCTACTACCAGTTAATTAGTATATCCACTAGCCATTTTATGAATGCCTCGCTGCCCCATAACCCACTCATTCTATGTGCAGTGGTAGATGTCTCCCTTCAGGATAGCTTAGAAACTTATTTATATGCACTATGGTAACAAAAATTGTATTAGAGCTAAATAATAAGTGGACACAAACGGCTGGCACTACTGGTGTAGCAAAAGAGAAAATGATGAAACATTACAGGGAAGAAGTTTTACTCTCTACAACTAAGCAGGTTATTCCCACTAGTTAAAGTTAACTATCTGCTGAGATATTTCACCACTGAGTAGTTTCACCACTCACACCCAGATTCTGCATTTTGATCTCCTAACTCACAGAGCAATAGCCACTAATACCAAGACCATGGCACCAATGCCTATCAGCACACCTAAAACACTTGCAAAACAGTTTCCAACCTTCCTCATTGTATATAACTTCATGACTCACTGCTCCATCTGCAGAGTAACCAGATATCCATTCTACATTGCTTTAAGTCCATGAGGCACCATGGAAGCTCACATCATGGTGAAGTAAAACAAGTAAAATGCCACTGCTCCAAGGGTGTGGAGGGAAAATCACCTCTCACACGTGCAGCTTACCAACAAGGTGTCACACCAGTCCTCGGTCCAGGTCCGAACTCTGCTCCAGCCAGCATTAAGGACACACAGCTTCTCCTCTAGGGAAGTCTCACTCCCTTCCACCAGAGCCTGGAGTGCAGTACAGCTTTCTGTGATGCTCTTCAGATCAGCTTTCCTCCTCTCCAGTTCCCTCAGCACATTCTGAAACAAGAGGAGCCATTACCACTGCACACTGCTTGCAGTCACAAGGGCAAGGGAGAATTTTTCCCCTCACAGGAAACAAATAGCATCATAGATGATCTGCATTTGAGAAAAATCAAGCCAAGTAGAATCACCTGCTCTTTATACTCTGTAGACAGTGACCAGCTTTTGTTTTTTTGAGAGTGAGTAAGAGCACAGTGCATGTGGGTGTCCTGAATAACTTAGCTTGAGACCTTTTGTTTTGTTGTTTTATAATATCTTCATAGTTCCTTTTCATTATGTAGATAAAGTAAATGCAACACATCACATTATACATTGAATTTTAGAAGATTCTCTTCTCTGCGAAACACCACAGAGAACACACTTTTCAAGAGACACTTTGGATTTCTCTCTATCTTTTCTGACTAAAGTACTTTTATAGCTGGCTACGATGAGAAAAGTGGTAGACCATGACTGAGTGCGTTTTTTTGAAAACAACCATCACTCATTACTGCATACATTCAATTCACTTGCTACATATTACAGAAGCTATTGTTATATTACTTACATGTAGATATGTAAATATATGTATTTTTAGTTCTAATATTTTTTCATAGTCTTATCTGACTTTAAAAGTTATTTTAATCTAAAAAAAAAAAAAAAAAACAACACACACACAAAAAACCAAACAAACAAACACCAAAACAAAACAAAAAAACACCTTCTTTGGAAGAATGCATACCAACATACAAATTAGGTAATATATATGTCACCTCTTGAATATCAGCATATGGTTTCCACATGGAAATTAGGACCTCTAGTTATACAAGACCACCTATTATTTTTTATAACATCTGACTATTTAGAAAGCTCTTTGATGTCAGCACAGAGTGCATGGAAGAATGTAGTTAATCACAATATTCGAATTACTACATTTTAAAATTGCCTCTAGAAAACCTAAAGAGAGGAAGGACAAATTTGCACCCAGCATCGAGGGTTTGTCCTCCTGGTGGTGTCACATAAGAGTTCACTAACTATTTGCATTGCTTACAAATGTATAGTAAGCATACTTCAGTACGTATTTACAAGCTTGCATGCAAAGAAAGCTTAGGGATACTGCCACAGATGAAGTGTGGTGCTAATTGCTAATCCTTAGTGAAATGTAGGTTATAATTAGATGGTTTTGTAATTTTCTAAGCTTTCAAGTTTTAAGATTGTATACAGACCTATACCAAAAGTAGAAGGTTACAGAAAACAATTAGTAGAAAGTTCAGCATTAATCGACACTTGTTGCTAACTCCAACTATTATGTATACAAGTTTTTACAGTGTGAGAGAACAGATATTTTGCTTCAGAATAACTATAACACATTTGCTTGCTTCCGTGAAAAATTCCAATTTGTAGGTGAAAGAAAGCAAGGAATTAAAGGAGCTTTTTGTTTTGCAAAGTCACAATTTTGAAGACGAATCTGTTTCGACAAAAACTTACAATCTCAATTTTTCTTTAAAGTGTCAATTAACTTTTAGTTTTCATTACTAGTAAAATATTTGACCCAGCCTAAAATTTTATTTGCTGATAATTAAAAATATTATACTTATGAACTGTGTTAGAGATGCAATAAGTCACTCAAATACCTATTAATACCAAATATGTAGTAGTATCTTTAATATTTCACTGGGCATTTAATTTTGAAGCAAGATGGCTGAGATGAAACAGATCAGACTCAGTAAGGTTCTGAAGATGATCTACCATACCTACAAAAATTTCATGGTGTAAGAGATTTAGGAACAAGTTACAGGAATTTCAATTCACAGCCACTTCTACAAAGTATTGCCACAACATTAAAATTTTATTCTACAGATATGTAGAGCATGCTTACTTTGGCCCAGGCAATTTCTGAATCTAGATCAGAAAGCAAGCTCTCTGAAGTGGACTTCTGCACGAGCTCAGCCTCCGTGGTAGCCAGCCACTCTGACAACAAGGCAGCCTCTTTCCTCATTTTGCGTGCCAGTTGGCATGCTCTTTCAAGGTCTTGTTTTCCTTCGGTCACCTTAAAAAAAAAAAAAAAAAAAAAAAACTTTAAAAGAGAGTAAAAACATCCACCCAAATACATAAAATCATTGCATCTTTAGACTGTCTTACATTAGGGAAAGACCCTGAAAAAAAGTCATTTATAAACTTAAAGGACACAAAGAAACCTGCATACTAACTTATTTATAGCTAGCAATCATTAATTTAATGTTTAAATATTGTTTATTAAGATCCTTTCACTGAAACTCAAGGGGATATAGAATCCAGTCAGCCACACTGATAAAATTCAGTTCTTTTTGTATCTTGATAAGTCCTGCTAGCAGTAAGCTATAAAGGCAAATTTCACTGAAAATCTAGTGTGCCAAACATCTCAGTGAAGTGAATATGAAATTTTATGTTTACTGCAGTATAAATCAATTCTATTTCCCACTGGCTACACAATTAGTCCGGTCAAACTTTAGCACAGACTTCAGAATAAATCCAACTATAGCAGTCAGAATCAATTGACATTTCGAAAAATTGCCCTCTGTCTCAGTTTAGTGTTTTTGCGTATTTGTTCAAAACAATTCACTCTTTGAAGGTCTAAAAAAAATAAATTCAGACACAAACAAAATCCTAGTATTAGACTGCAAACCACTCTGCCTTTCTCTATTTTCCCAATTTCTTGTCTGCTGCTTTCTGAGTTTTACATGTACAGGTTCTACTAGCATCCACACCTTCAAGAATGTTCTCCACTTTACAACAATAAAATATTTCCTACGGCCCATTTCAAGATATTCCAACAACGTAACCTGGCCATTTACCCACAGCTACATTCACAGAGCACTAAACAGCCATAAGTCTACTTGGACTTCTATCTTGATTTAGGTAGGAAACTAATTCCCTATTTCCCTCCTGTCCCCTAAGGTTTTAACCATTTTTAAACACTTCACTTGGATAAATAACTATTCAGTTACTAAGAAAATTACTCAAATCAATATGCAATGCAGTTCACAGGAAATACGGGTTTGCCTGCATTTTCTATTTCATCCTGAGAGCAACCCTTTAGATGGATTATGATTAGAAACCGTCATACTCCTCCTAAAAAAAAAATTACACCGACTCAAACTTCTCATTATCTTGCAAGCCGGTTTACAAACAAGAGAAGGTACAACAGTGCTCAAAGAGTTTAACAAATAGCAGCTCTACCAGAATGATGAAAACTCGGTGAACCTTCCTTTCTTCAAGGCTCCCTCCCCTTCAGAAACACTCTGTGTGCACTGGGGTCTTGCACAACTACCAGACTGTTAGGTGTAATCTTTAATCTCTCAACCGTTTGCTCCTGGATGTTATAACTAGCCTATACGGTATCAGCTTCAGAATCAAACTTAAAACAGCATCTAACATCAAAACAACAAAGAAGGGAATTTATATGCAGACAAATGTTCATGTGTACATTTGTTTTTCTTACCTGTGCCCCCAGGTCATTGTAAAGAAATTTCAATGCTGTCAGTTGTTCATCCATCCCTTTGGGATTATCTGTCTGTTGTTTCTGTACAATTTGCCTTCCTGTCTTGATAACGGTTTCAACCTCCAATTTCACTTCACTGAGGGTCTTATAGAGTTTCTAAAAACACAAATATATTGGCGATAATTTTGTAGCGCAAATTTTCAGATTTATCTTCATTTTGGAACCTGACCATCAAGTTGCACTTAAACTCTGAGCTATGGTTTAAGAGCAATGTCTGCCAAGAAGACTTCAGACTCCTGATGTTCCATATTTTATTCTAGTTCTAATTTTCACCTCCCCTCACCCCCCCAAAAAAAATCCCAATAATTTAGCAGTGTTTACTCCATAACATCAACACATGTGACAAGGTTAACATTGTGATCAGTACTTGATCTTCTGTATAGTATTTGTTTTGTTCAAAGAACCAAGCAAGTTTGCCCCTGAAGTGATGCTTCTCCCTAAGACCAGGATGAGCCATGGAAGGGAGTTAATAAAAACTCCGCTGTTCCACTACATCTGTGATCAACTATCCACTACTATTATGTTCACTACTTTTATGTCTCACTCAGAAGAATTAGAGGTTTTTAGTTATCAATTATTCTATTGGTATTTTGCAAAGAGTTGTAACAGTACCATCAAGACTTTAAGCGGATTTTTCTCAGGAAAGAGTTTAGGTAAGAAAAATCACACAAGAAAGAAACACCCCCAAGGATGAGTTAAGAACATTGTATACTTACCATGCACCTGTCCAGATGAGCTTGGATTACATCTGGGTCAGTATCCTTCACATCCAAGACATGAAGTTCTGCTTTTACACCATCCAACACCCGCTTGCAATCCAACATGCGCTGCTCAAAATTAGCTGGTTTCTGGAAAAGCTGGTACTTTGTAGATACTTCGCGGAGTTTTCTCTGTTTTAATGAACATTGTGTTAAAAGATTGTTTTAAATTAATATCTGCACTTCAAAAGATAACATTTAAAGCATCTTCCTCCACAGATTCTAACTCACCTGTCCCACCACAACTCAGTAGACATGGCAACAGTATTTACCATGCCAAATTGCATCACCTGTTCCTTATCTCCACTTGCGGTGCAAGAGAGCCATAATTCTGTATCATACGCCCTCAAAATATCCATTCTACTAAAATAGACTTCCTGACTTTCTGCATGATACCTATGAAATTTAAACTTCCTTATTCAATTCATACAGGGCTGCTTGTTTCCTAATGAAAGCATGTAAAAGCATATATTATTTACTTCTGAGGTTTGGTTGAGCGCACCATGCAATTTACAGGCTGACAATAGCAATGTGTAATTGAAAACCAGAAGATCTTCACATTTAAATTCTTAGTGCAACTGTCATATTTTTACCTGCAAAGCATCCAGCTGAGTTCCACCACGGGGAGACCTGCATTCAGGAGAAGCAGGAGGGAAAGAACGGGCACTTTTCTTGAGCTCCTCTAAGGTGGATTCATGAGCTGCAATCTCAGCTTGAATTTTCTGCCATTTCACAGAAAGAGTAAAAGATTATGTTACAAAATTGCTTGCAGAGAGGAGAAGAGGAACTTTCTTACCACCTACTACCCACCAGAAGTAAATCCATTCTGCAAAAGTCAAACACTACCAGGTTTATTTCAAATATTCTGGCCCTGGTGACAACTTGCTAAATTGAAAGCTGTTAAGACTGTTATTCAATACAACCTCCTTATAAGAAGAAAACAAGCCAGAGAACAAAAGATATCACCTAGTACATCAGCACAGGACTGAAATGAAGCCTTCATGAATTACTAAGTCTAGGATGAGCATTATCATGAGATATTTCAAAATGTTTTGTAATGGAAAAGCTATACTAGAATACCTGGGCCTCCTGGGGCATCTGAAAGGCATCTACCCTGTCAGTCAGGTAAGACGTCAGCTGTCTATCCAGCTCCACTAAGTTTTCCTGCAAGACCTGCAACATGTGGTCAGTTTCTCGCATCATCTGAAGCTGCTGTTCCAAGGCGATCTGCCGGCTCACTGCCTGAGTGGGACAGAAAGGTAAGAGAAGATGGAGCAGTAATTCAATATAAATTATGTTAAACTTTCTCAAAACGAAGTGGGGAAGACCCAAGAAGTCCTGTGCAGGGAGGACTGTCTAACAAGAGCAAAAGTGAGCCCTAGAAGGCAGCACTTTTTGAAGCCCGCTGTGGTTCATACCAGCAGCTGACACACAGTGGCACAGAAGCAGAGTCCTGCTGCTAGATATACAAGATAGCGAAAATAGGTCTCTCCAATCACCTTAGGAAGAAAGTATTCTGAAAGTATACCAGTTTCAAGAACTAGCTATTCAGTGGGAATCTGGGGCTTTGTAACACACTACAGATCAATGTTGTTTGATGTATACATTTGCACATTTTCTTTCAAAACAATGAACTCCTTCTGTTACAGTGTGAAAATAAAGGTTCACAGTTCCTTCACTTCCATTTCCACTCCATTCAACAGCAAAACTTCTAAGTTCATCTGAAATGTCACTACTCGCATGGGAACACAAATTCCCCACTATCAACACGTGCACAGAGGGATGGGTGCATACATACACACAAGGATGTGGAAAGTTGTCAAAAGCCCAGTGTGTCAGCACTGCAGCTGCCAAAGCAGATCGTTTTTATATGGCAATAAAATACTGTTGCAACAGGAAAAATGACAGTGAATGCTAACTTAAAAGACAGCACATAGCCCCCAGCTGAGGACACTACATTCATGTTGCTCACTGTAATGAGGATGAACTGAAATTCCTCCCTCTATGACTACACTTTGGCAGTAACAGAGAAAAAAACTCCCACCCAACAATTTGGCAAGGGTCTGTATTACCAAGATACAAGTTACAAAGCTATCCAATCTGAAATACAGTTAGCCTTCCTCTACTTATTAAATCTAGAAAAGATTAGACTAAAGTATAAGAGGAAGAAGGGGACAACATAATAGATGAGGAATGAGAAGAATGTTTTCCTTTTGTTCCTTATTTCAGTGTGCTTTCTTCCTAGCTATTTCAAAGAGTGAAAGCGTCACTTATTCATGTTCCTCTTTTTTACAGTTAGCTAGCAGCTCACCAGTGTTCATGGCAGTAGGAAGGGAATATTCACCTTGGTTATTGAACTGTCCCCCACTTGAGACTGGAATAGCATTTTTGCCAAAATTACCTGCACACAAAGGTGTGCAAATGTGAAAAATAAAACATGGCTCAAGTTGGTGGGGGGGAAGGCGTCTTGCTCTTAGGACAGTATTCCAAATGAAAAATGGTTGACAATATAAAGAAGGTTTTTCCTCTTTTCCTGTATTGCAGTCCTGCAGCTATGAATTCAGCTGACAGGAATCATTTCAGACCATTGAGCTGAAAAACCCAGTCTACTTCAACCCTACCCTCAAATTCTTACCAAGTGACTCAATTCCTCATAGCGGGCATTGAAAGCCTCCAATTTTTCACTGATGATATCATCAAGAATCCCTCCATCAATCAGTGTCTGCCCAAGTTCCCGAATCTGGGTTCGATTATCAGCTGGATGACGCAGGACTGATTCCAGGGACTAAACAGCAGAGAAAGTTATAAAGGTCAATACACTGAATATAACTGCATTCTCAGAGGTGGAAATCTGGCTTTATGCACAGAAGTTTTATACTTCATATGTCTTGAGAGTGCTGTGAAAGCATGAATTAGTTATGGCTTTATCCATGATGGCACAAGGCAAATACAGTGGTCATTTTGCTTTAGATAATTAAACTTCACAGCACTTCTCGCCTTTTCACATGATTTCATACTATTGTGCTGGAAGGAACTAATCGATTTACACAGAACAGGAGAGAACAGACAATTTTATCATGGTAGTATGTACAGCACAGTCACATAAAGCAAAACTCAGCTTTTGGTGGAGAATCTTACAAATATCCATTCCAGATTCAGAGTAATATGCTCACTGAACTTGAAGAATCAGAATATTCAGCACATATTTCAGTACTCTATTGAAAGGTAGAATTTGTTTTTTTCTAAAACTGAACTATCTGAAAAGTCAGCAATCTGACAGAATGACTACAATACCTCAAGAGCATCATTGACAGTATCCAACTTATCAGGCAGATTTTCTGTCATTTGCACCCTTTCCTCCAGATTGTTTAGCCAAGCTGTTTCTAAATCAAGATACTGAAGCAGCTCAATCCAACAGGACCACACCTCCTAGGAGAAACAGTAATAATAATAATAAAAAAATTAGCCTAGAATGCCAGGTATAACTCATATACCATATAAACACCTTAAAGAAATAAAGTTTCTGGGACATTCACTTTAAATAGGCAAGTAGAAAATATTCAAAAATATGTCACAGGACAGTAAGATCTAGAGAGAAAAACCTGCATCTATAGCAGCAAGATAAAGAGATGTATGCAAAATACATATCGAAGTCTCTAAACTGATGTTAAAATTATCACTGACATCCAGATTCTTGTAACAATTTAAGAACGTAACAAAATGAATCCACTCCTCTTGAAACACAGGACACAACCTACCCCAAACTACAATTGTATTCTAAGTAACATTGTATTTCAACATTTAATCTCTGAGAAGTTTGGTTTTGTTATTTTGGAAGATGCACAAATAGGTAACAGAGAAGAGACACAATGTTACTTATTTACACAAGTGTTTATTACAATTCAGATTATAAAAGCAAAGTTAGTGTCTCATGGATTCCAAGAATGTCACCCCAAGAGAAAGTAACCTCGGAATGAAGCCACAGCTGAAGCTACCGGACATATTCAGTCTCCTTCTCCATTCCTCTTATGCCACCTGGCTTAATTTTATTAAGCTAAGAGCTGTTGTTCTTACCTCCAAAGTGTGGCACTTCCCCCGGATCCGATTGCACAGTAGCTGATAGTTCTCCAGCACAACATTCAGCTCGGTCGCCAGGTCGTGACCACTAGACGGCACCTTGGCAGCCAACATCTTGATGTTGTCTTTGAGAATCTTCACCCGCACCTCTTTCTGCAACACATCCTCCTTCGCTCTCTGACCAAAGAAGCATATCACATGATCAGCCATCAATTGCCATACGGTCAACTATTCACCATTCAAAACAAAAATCAGCAGTTCAGCCTTGGAAGTGTTGCTGCCAAAATATTCTTGGCTCTGAGCACAACAAAATATGGCACTAACTTCCATGGGATTCAGATTATGTTAGTAAGTGTTGACAAATTGTGTTTTATTAAACAAGCAGACATATCTACCATTTATGGTTCATTAAAAACGGATAACTCAAAGCAAAAAAATACTAAGTTCAGTGCTATTTATATGCTAGCATACAGATATGGAAAAAAAAAAAAAAACAAAAAACGCAGAGGCTTGCTAAAGATAAGCATCTCAGGGAGAAAAAAGTAGGGTGAATTTACAGAAGTGATGAGTCTCAGAGCTTGGTAACTATTTCCCAGAGTTATCCAAGAAAGACAACATAACTACCAAGGACATGTGCAACTACCAAGTTGGGAGCTCTCCCACAGCTGTTGGGTGTACTAAAGGAACAGGCAGAAAAGACAATGAGAAGAATTTCTTCAATTCAACTACATTCAGAGGAGCTTGGTAACAAATATAGAGGATAAGCACAGTACAACTCCAAACACATAGGCCTGAAGAAATTACATTATAAGCTGTCCGATTTTGCCCTAGCCAGAATTCAGAAAGCAGGATAGCTGGAACACAGATCACACAGACCAATTCAAGCTCCTCTCTGTTGACACAACTAGAAAGCTCCAGAAATAGAGAATGTCCTGTATTTCTTTCTTTACAGATCTCAAGGACAGTTTTATGGAGCTGTAGTACCTCTGATATATCAGGCACTGCACTTTATGGTAGGATTCAATACATGACAGCATTATTGTTGCACATATTGTTTGTCTTCTAAACACAAGGCAATTAAAAAAAAAAAAAAAAAAAAAGGAAATTAATGGAAGGGCAAAGAACGAAAAATCTACAGAACACATTATTTTAGGGCAGGATTATAAAAAAATACGAAACTTCAACTTAAACCTACTCCTTCAAGCCTTCAAGCATCAGCAGGAGTTTCACTACATTCAAATGAGAGCAGAATTAGGCAAGCTCAAAAGATTTTCAAAACACTATGCAAAAATGCTCCTGGTCAAACATATAGAGAGTGTTCTTTTCCAGTACTAAATGTCGCCCCATTCATAACAATCTTACTGCAAATGCAAGAGGATATGCAAGTGTTACAGTAGGTTTACTGGCTCACTGACATACGTGCCAAAATAAAAAGTACAGAATTTAATCTGGATTTAACAAAGGTAAATGTGCTTGAAGTCTACCAGATTTGCCAGTGAAAAGAGGGTTCTTTCTTTTCTTGGCTTGTGTTCAGCAGGCTGTCAGACTATGTGATCTCAAATGGCTTCAAAGGACATGAATATATTAAAACACTTGTTAAAGACAGCTTCAGAAGGCCCCTTCAACAAGAACAATTAAAAACTTCTAATAGATTTGTCAAAGCACTTGTAAAGGAGAAAAAGATTATTTTTTGCTCCACTGAATTACAGTGTAGTGGATACTCATTTAAATAATGTGTGTACAAGTCAAAACATTTGTGAAGATATGGTCGAACTCTCAGATTTCAAAGCAGGGAGGTTATTGTTTATGCTGTACATACCTCTGAGAAAATTATCTATTCAACTGATAATTTATAATGAGACAAAAATATAATTTCTTCCTCTCCATTTTTTTTGGCCACTAGCCCCAAAATTAGAGAAGCAGGGGCCAACATCACTGTTTGCAAGAGAAGAGGAACACAAGATAATCTTATAGCAGAACCACTTTAAACTGTGTTTCTAAATGTGGAGTTACTATATCTCAGAGACAAGAAACTGAAGCTCAACAGCTAGAAGCAGAAGAATGTTTTCACAAACACTAATTTAGACAGGTATAATGCCAGCTTTTCTTTCTTTCTTTCTCAGATTTCATCAGCTGCAATGAGTTTCCATATTCTTAGTGTTTAATATGTTATATATAGCCAGCCTGGCTCAATGGCTGGGCAAGCTGCTATTCGTTAAGAAATCCCTACCCCTCATGGCCAAATAGAACACCTGCTTTTATAGTTTGTGCTTTAAAAATAAAAATTCCACAAAGTAAAGCTGAAAAATACCACTAATCTTGTCATGACCTGAGCTCCTTTCCATAAGGATAATAATTCCACAAAAGGTCAACCCCCAGAGCCATTAAGTTTTGATTCTCTTTAATCAGGTCTCCACAATGACCTGCTATTCCTGACCTTCATTTCCTCCACCGCATTCTCTAGTTCTTCAGGGGACTTGTATTCAAAATCTTTCTCTAAATATTCTTCTTCAGCTTGGGTCATCCATTCTTGCATTTCTGCCAAATCCTTCTTCAGATTTACAGCTTTTTCCTGACTTTCAGACAGGCGATTTTTCTGACTAATGATCTAGAATCCAAGGTGGAGAAAGACAGAAGTTTTATTACTTAGATGTCCTTGTATATGTGAAAAACCACAAGCCTTTGTTACAACATTTTATTACCAAAACATTTTCAGGCCTTTTTAATTAACAAAAAGCTTTTACTTTCATACATGCACACAAACTCATTATCCTTCTTTAGCAGATCAACAAAATCTGAAAGTGAGAAAATGAGGAAAATGACCTTTTTTTTTTTTCATTACATGTGAGAAACCCTAGAAAATGTCAGACAGAAAAAGAAAAAAGAAAAAAGAAAAAAGGAAAGAAGGAAAAAGGGAAAAAAGGGAAAAAAGGGGAAAAAGGGGAAAAAGGGAAAAAGGGAAAAAGGGAAAAAGGGAAAAAGGGAAAAAGGGAAAAAGGGAAAAAGGGGGAAAAAGGGGGAAAGGGGAAAAAGGGGAAAAAGGGGAAAAAGGGGAAAAAGGGGAAAAAAGGGGAAAAAAGGGGAAAAAAGGGGAAAAAAGGGGAAAAAAGGGGAAAAAAGGGGAAAAAAGGGGAAAAAAGGGGAAAAAAGGGGAAAAAAGGGGAAAAAAGGGGAAAAAAGGGGAAAAAAGGGGAAAAAAGGGGAAAAAAGGGGAAAAAAGGGGAAAAAAGGGGAAAAAAGGGGAAAAAAGGGGAAAAAAGGGGGGAAAAAGGGGGGAAAAGGGGGGAAAAAGGGGGGAAAAAGGGGGGAAAAAGGGGGGAAAAAGGGGGGAAAAAGGGGGGAAAAAGGGGGGAAAAAGGGGGAAAAAAGGGGGAAAAAGGGGGAAAAAGGGGGAAAAAGGGGGAAAAAGGGGGAAAAAGGGGGAAAAAGGGGGAAAAAGGGGGGAAAAGGGGGGAAAAGGGGGGAAAAGGGAAAAAAAGGGAAAAAAAGGGAAAAAAAGGGAAAAAAGGGAAAAAAAGGGAAAAAAGGGAAAAAAGGGAAAAAAGGGAAAAAAAAGGAAAAAAAGGGAAAAAAAGGGAAAAAAGGGAAAAAAAGGGAAAAAAAGGGAAAAAAGAGAAAAAAGGGAAAAAAGGGAAAAAAAGGGAAAAAAGGGAAAAAAGGGAAAAAAGGGAAAAAAAGGAAAAAAGGGAAAAAAAGGGAAAAAAAAGGGAAAAAAAGGGAAAAAGAAAAGCCACAACCCTCTTCGGATCACAAATATCATATAGTTAGATATATCTTTATGCTGAGCACTAAAGCACCCCTCAGGCCTCCCTTCTTTCCAGAGCCCAGGCAATCTGGATTCTATATCAAGAAAAGGGTTCTCCAACACAAATCCTCACCAGGCAGTGCAACTGAAGAATTATGTTCTGCAGACCCAAAAGTAAGTTTCTGCTTCCACCCAAAAGAAACAATCAAACACACCAGACTGAAGAGGTAGTCTATTTATAGCCATTTATTTTTCAAAGCTGCTTGGAAGCAGGCAGAAATTACACAGAGCTAGAAGAATATTCCAGATTTCAGGAATAACGGAACAAAAAGGTCAGATGTGCCCCTCCCACCAACACCAGGAAGAGCAGCATGGGGCAAAGTGAATAAATTAATTTTTAGTAGCAAACAGTTAAATTGGAAGGAGCACAGTGAACTCTTAGGTACCGAGAAGTGCACATATTCAAACAAAACTACTGTTGCACATTATTGTCCTCTTGCATATTTGCACTTCTGAAGTATTCACTGGGCCAGGTTGGATTTCAGCCACTTTGACAGTGGAAAAAGTCATCTCACTGTTTCACTGCCTCACCTCTTCACCATCCTCCAATACCACACAATGAAACAAAAAGCTGCAGTGATAGGCAAGCACTAGCAACATATGGAGAACTCACCTGTTTGCTCAGTTTCTCCCATTGAGTTTGGCAGTCTACTAGCCTAGACTTTGCCCAAGTATTAATGGCTGTGATAGGCTGAGCTCTTAAAGCAGACTCTACATCTTTCATCTCTTTCAGTGATGGTTCAGTCTTCTCCATTTCATTGACAAACATCTGAGCACGCAGAGAAAATTAATGTTTTTCATTAACAAGACATTACATAAATCTACAGGATATAAAACCTGTTGTAATTTTTAATTATTCCAGAGAAACTTTGATAAAGCTGCAGACTGGTGCTGCGTTCAATACCAGAGCATTTAAAACAGTCCTTCAGTGGCCCAAAACATAAGTATGCAAAACAAAAAATACAGCTTGCCATACACAGTTCCAACATTCTCGCCTGCCAAACATGAACACTCGAACAACGTGAGATGAAGATGATGTGCACAACATACCCTGACAAATTTGACATACGTCAGGCTCATATTCTTCTCTTGGAAACAAACATTTGAAGGTGCAATGAAATCACTTACTATAAGATGAAATTCTACCTGTTTGTGACCATTACGTGCTACTAACTAGGAAGGAATCTTGCTTGTAAGGTACATACAACTCCTAAACCCTAAGAGTTTCACAGTTTTTTAATTGTTATTTTTATTGCCTTTGGGAGTCCCATGCAGAAAGCACTTTTCACTCACAGATTCAATTACTTAATCACAAAACTGGAAGCAATATACAAACATTTTCAGAGGATCCAATGTCAACTTGTAGAAGAGTATTTTTAAATACGGTGAAGACCTCTGAAGAGTACAAAGGGTTATGGCTACACGCGAGGAATCAACTAAAATATGCCTTGAAGAAATACAAGACATTTTTTCTGGCAGGTTTTATGGAACATGCCATGGACAATATTTTATTAAAAGAAGCAAAATAATAAAAATATACTAGTCATTATTTATTTCAAAAGAGTCCTTAAAAGAGCAAAACTCACTATGCATTGGTCAAGTTGTCTTTGAAGTCCTTCAGTATCTCCTTGAACAGCCTTTTCTGTCATTAAGAAGTCTTTCACACTATCCATCCACTTTTGAATGACTTTTGAATTAGCCTAAAACAAACATAATAATGAAGAGTTGATACAATGCCATGATAAAGAGTGTATGGCTGTTACATTTCAACAATTTCTAGCAGTGTCAAAAAAATATTCTACAAGCTGCTAGCATTGCCTTGGTTTTGAATCAGACTGCCTTTGGTTTCATTTTTGTTTTGGAGTTCATTTTTTTCCTCCCAATTTCTCTGTTCACAAACGTTTATGAAAATTAAATTTACTGCAGTGATACTCTTCCATCCATGCCACAGCACAGTTTGAGACTGCACTGCTCCAGCCTATCACAGAAAACCACAGGATTGCTTAAGGAGGCAAGTATGACTTCAAGAAGTATGTGGTCACCCTTCACATGAGGGACCTGGCTGAAGGCTGGGGACAGCATCTTCCTGATGATAAAAACCGTGTACGACTGCTTCCATCACACTCATTCGAGAGGCATATTGCACTCCAAGGAAAAGAGAGGGCCCTACTGGAATCCATGTGAGGAGAAAAGGAGGGGGTAACACTAAACATAAGTAACAGGTAGAAGCCATGCTGGGAAACCCATTCACCTTACATAGAAACGCAGGCATATGTGGAAAATACCACAGAAAATTAGACTAATCACTAAAAATTAGACTAATCACTAAAAAAATATCTATGATCTCCTTCTCATGCCACTGTGGGTGTTCTCAATCACCCTTACAAACAAAACCAGCTCAGACTTAGAGCAGGGAGAAAGTTTTAACTTGCCGTGCTTCAACTGAGTTATGTGACCATCTTTTTTTAGTATAATAATAATAGTTGGCCTTTTTCGATCAACATTTTTGCACTGTTTGTTTGGGTTTTTTAAGAGATTACATCTTTTTATTCAGACACAATTATCATCACAGAGGACTGTTATTTGAGAAGCTGAGTCAGCTTCACCTTCCACTCTGCACATCACCGAGGAGGAAAGTACACACTTTATTTCCTTTAAAGCACTGCAATAGTAGTTCTTATAAGATCAATACATTATATACTGCTTCTCAAAAAACCTGTCTGCACTAATGAAAACCCATTAGACTAAGATCATGTTTATTTTTAGGCCCATGCTACCATTTCAGGTCAAAGTTGTGACATTTTGTTCATTCCTTTTCTATTTTGGGGGACATTCCTGCAGCTGATTAGCCTGGAAATCATTTTCCAAAAAACAGACCCCAGGAGACTTAACAGTGAACCATAGCTTAATGTAAAAAAGTACATATTTATAAAGGCTGCCATTTGACATGGCATTTTAGCATATACCTAATTTAGCTTGCTTACAGTAAGCTACTTACATAAGTAGCTGAACTGAATTAAATGGGATTACTCACAAAGTTAGGTACATTTTTAAATAACTTGCTGAATCACAAGTCAAGTCTACAGAAGTTTAATGAAGTAAATGCTCCTGCACTGTCCTGGTAAATAATTACCAATGGTCAAATAACAGTGTAGGTTGTTGATGTACAAGAGCTCACAAATTTCAGACAAACTATAACACTGAATTGGTTTCTAAAATTTATTTCAGGCAAGAACAAAGATCAAATGTGCTAAATTTTAACTTTTTCACTCCTAGAGAAAACATGATGTTCAGTCATGATTAGATTTAAAATAACTGAACGTGACATATAATTAAAGACACAACAAGCCACATGTCATTAGAGATATGATAACAGAGCACAAGATCCAGAAATGTTCTTCTGGAAAATACAAGACATATCTGATAAAATTAGCCTTGTCTGCTTTTCCCTTCACATGACCAGTACAGACAGTCTCACTGTAAAACACAGATCGTGCAACCAATGCATGTGTTGTCAGCTTGGGGGAGCCTCTGTCACACCACAAATCACAGAAGGACCACCTGAGTGGCAGGACCCACAGGCAGATCTGACATTGACCTACTCATCCACATAACAAGGACACTGTAAGCACTGTGCACCTGTCTGCTCACTGTTGAAACGTAAATACTTATGTTCAGTTTCTTTCTAACCACCTAAATGTGAGAAGCGCAGTTTTAGGAAATGCCAGCTTTTAATGATGAATTAGGAAAAAAAGTAACATTAAAAATAAACCAACATTTGTGTGTAGCTGCGCATGCCCACACATTCTCCAAAGGCTGCTATTCACTTGTTTTTTCTCCTCCATTTTTTTTTTCCTTTAATAGCCAGACACTTCATCTCCTTTCTTAACCAAGGAGATACTGCCCAGCCATTCTCCAAACTAACCTTAAGACTTTGGTATCACATCTCCAGTACTGACCCATTCAATGTCTGCACCAGGACCTTATATCTTGTCTCCCATAGGAATCTTTCTTGCAGTGAAAGTTCCATCCTGATCTATTCATTGCTATCCACAGCATTTTTATTCAACTTGCTCTGCATTCTCATTTTTATTCATGCAGTGCTAGACTACAAAAATCTCTGTATAGATTAGTACCACTCCTTCAAAAGGAAAAATTGGAGAATTTATATAAATACATCACTGTCCATCCACTGACAGCTTTATGAAACACAGGAACTGCGTACTTTAAAAATCAGTTCATGAGAACACAACTCCAGCGCAAGCTCCATATTTCTACAGGTAGCACCACTATGTATTTCTTCCATTTTCAATTATTTAATAATTACTTCCACTGTTTTTTCTGTTTTAATTTCTTTTTCAGCTTCTGTACTTCTTTTTAAGGTAACAGGAAAGATTTTAATGCCTCGCACAGGACAAAATTCTCTTCTCAGGTCTATACAACAGCACATAGCTTCAATGCTCTGCTCTCCAAAGCTCTTCAAAACTCCCACAGGCATGAAAATCCACATTTTTCATCAGTCAGTGATTCATACACATGGTAGTACCGACATCAGTTTGAGAAGCTGTGGAGAATAGGGCACTTCACCTTCGGCTGAAAAAACTGAATAATTGATTACTAAATAAAACCGCAACACACTAATACAGCACACAGGTACTCTACCCTCAGTTAAACATGAGAGAGAATTTCAGTTTTCAGGAGCCATTCTTCACCCAGTTAAAGCCATGATTTGGGAAAGTCGGTGCATGTACAGACCACTCAACTGATCACAATTCGAGTGCAGAAAGAATGCTGCAGTTATAAGAAATTAAAGAAGAAAAAAAAATGCTGTTAAAAGTGATGAGGTAAGTAGGTCTTCCTCAGTGTAAGATAATCAGGGCAACTGGAAAACTGCAATCATTTGAAGAACACAGCTAGAAAATTGTCACACAAAGGATACTGAGGCAGGCTTACATGCAGAATATTTATTCTATCATCTAAATAACTAGTAAGTGTAACCAGAAGGAGAGGGAAGGGAAGAGAATAAGACACAGTAGGATATTGTACAAGTCGGAAGAAAAAATAATGAAGAGGTGACTGCTGGAAAATAATCACCAGAGGCTTGGCTAAGCCCTAGAAGTTAATTTCTTTTAGGTTCCTGTAGAAGGCAGCTCACTTTGGGCAGTCCACTCCTGCTGCCCAGCAGCATCAGCTCCTCCGTAACCCCACATCACCCCCCATGCTGCGACAAGCAGCCGCAGAAGGGTGGCTGTGAAGGAACCAGACAAAGCAGAATCTCTTTCAAATGTAGGTACAAAAGTACACATATTCCTGAACATGTTTTTAAGGAAGAGGGTGGGGAGCAGGGACAGCTTTAATCCTTCGGGTAATACAGCCTAATAATATTACGTAAAAGTTTTGTATAAAAGAAATACATATTTTTCCTGCAGTTCCTTCTCCTATTCATAGGTTGGTTTGTGGCTTCCATTTACAAGTTCACTAGCCTAGGCTGGACTACCATGCCTACGCTGTTCATACACACACAAACTGCCAGGAGCAGCTCAAGTCCTGAAACAAATAACGCTTCATGAGCAGGAGCAAGTTTTTCCCTCCAGCCTTTATCCCCGAGTAAAATTTTTCATGGGCACATGGGCGTGCACTCTGCTCTTAACTGTAATTTAGTTACAGTCTGTTAGCCCTACTATGACTTCTTCCAGGCTTGCAGTTTAAAAAAAAAAAATAATAAAATAAACAGGAAAAAAAAAGGGCTTGAGGCTTTTACTACTTCTGAACAACCAGCAACAGCTTCTCCAGCTTTCACTGCAGCTTCATGCAAGTCAACTACCTGGCCTTACTAATATAAATTTCAGTTTAAATACATATCTATACTTGAGCAGTCATTGAAGAGTCTCTCTGGCTAAATAAATAAATAAATACATAGATAGATTAAAAACGAACACACAACTACCCATGAAGTTTGAATCCACTGACAAATAAAGGATCAGTTTTCTGCTTCAGAGGTAGGGGAGAGAAAGACTGAAAGAAACTTTTGTGGAGAAGTGGTGGTGTGCATGCATGACACCAATGTTCTGAAGTGGCACATGCAGGAAGTTACTTATTTTTATAAATTGTGTGATACATATTCTGTTAAATACAAAAGACCATAAATAATTTCACACATTAAAATTTGTTTAATGCATGTGAAAATACAGATTTCTTTTCACAAATGCGCATGTGCCTTCAGCCCAAGAGACAGAGAATCTCTAAAAGCACTTTCTTGCTTTATGAAGTTCACAATATAATATGAGAATAATATAAACTTGAAGTCTGGTTAGGCATTGCTCCAGAAAAAAAAAAAAAATGGCACCACATTTGGGCTTTTAGACTTCTCTGATCAGCTTATACTTCCAAGCTGATACTGATGACCAGTTCATGCCTCTCTAACCTTTGGGTCACACTAACATCGTCATGAGCTAAACCACGACATACTTAGTTTTTGTTATTTTTTCCTCTTCCCAGAGGAATATAAACAGTCTCAAGAAGGAACTTCAAACAAACACAAAGAAGCCAATCTAACCAGTAAATACTCAGTCAATCTCAGTTGAGTTACTTAAGTACTGATTGGTCCTCTCTCTATCAATGGGCTAAACATCTAAATACTCTTTAATTACCTTCTCTTTTAATACCTTCATTTTTAAAGCATTGGGATTTTCTGTTATACAGGATTCCATATGTGTGTGTGCATATATATATTTAAGAGTACTGATTAATCTTAATTCTTTAACTCTCTTTCCTGTCACTTCAGGGGTTGTCTATTAGAACTGGAAAGCTCACTACACCTAAGTATTTTCTTTATTTTTTTTAAACAGGCTGTACTAATTCTTTATTACTGTTGACAGAAGCTCCACTTGAAGGAGCAAGTTTTCTGTAGCCAGTATGGAATTTCAATTTTAGATGTCAAACTAGTAGAGCATTGGGCATCTGACAGCAGCTACAACAGAGGGCATTCAGCCTCTGGTAGGATCCAGGCTTCAATAGCACAGCTGACATACCCTTCACTTCAGTGTAACCTTTGCTTCTGGTATTGAGAGAAGGGGAATGCTAATTTTAAGTGAAAAGTAATTCTATTAAAAGATAAAAAAATATCCTGTTCATGTTAAAGTCTTCTGCTATCCTGCTTCAGATACACTATACATGTTTCCAGCCTCTGCTAGACTACTGTTCCCTCAGCATTTTACTTCTCAATCAGTTATCTGGACCCCCGCAGGACCACATAGAAAGAAAGGTCTCTTGAACAATTGAGTTACGTAACAAAACAAATCCTTTCATCTTACCTCAAATATTCTCAACTTGGATGTAATTTCTTCCAGCAGTTTAACATCTTTGGATATTTTGAGCTTTAACTTGTCCCAGTGTCCCTGCATATGCTTGAACTCTTGCATGTAAACCTTTTTTATATCCAAAGAAGCACTTTTCTCCAAAGCCTTGGTTTCTTCAGCAAGTTTATCTATCCTGGGTTTCTGGGCTTCCAGTGTCTCACAAACTTTCTACAAAAAAAAAAATTGAAGAAAAAATAATATATGTCTGCTTCCAGTGTTAGCCATACAACAGATACACAATTACATACAAGTGCAAGTCCATCACAGGTTTTGTGAGCATAGCACAGATTCAGTGGTGTTATTCCAGCCACTGCAGTTATTGCAGCAGAGGTGTCCAAACCACCTATTAAGCAGCAAAACCTGCTGCTGCTCTGCTGGTGCAATAGCAGAGATTACAGAATGGGCTGTAAATTTGGCCATGTAGCTAAACACACCGAGGCACTGATGCCTCTCATGTGCTGTGTGGTACTGGAACTCAAGTTAGGAAAGCAATGGCTACACTACCCCACAGCCACAAGAGAAACTGCAGTGTAGACATACCAGGACCTGTTTTTTCATTCCTTCCACAGATATAGATATATAGACAGATAGATAGATAGGTAGATACACTTACATTTAAAAAGCCCCCAAAAACATATAAAGTGCCCAGACCCTCCTCTTCCTTCAATCAAGCAACCCCAGCTCTCTCAGCCTTGTCTCTTGGCCCAGGCAGCAAGAGAAGCTGTGAAGTCTGCAGGTCCAGAGATCCCCAGCCATCTCCTGGACATGTCCCTCAGCAGCCTGCGGTGATCCAGCTTTCAGCAAGCAACCCCCTGAGGCTGCTTTTACACACCACTCCTGATCAACTTCCCTCTGAGTAATGTTTTAGTTACACCACTGAAAACCAGGCAGGAGGAAAGGAGGATGACAGTAATGGAGTAAGCAACTTCCTCGCTTCAGTGTGGAGGCAAGAGTCACCTTTGCCTGCTGCAGAGCCTTCTCAACCTTACTGGGGTCGCTTAGTCCACTGGTGATGGACAGCTGCTTGCACTCCAGCTCACTCAGCATCTCCTTCAGCTGCTGCAGGGAGTCCAAGTAGTCCTGGCTTGGCTGGTTTTCAGTCTCTGATATCATTAAAAATAGTAATAGAACAAAATACAAGGTAAGGAAATAGAAACAAAACCCAAATTATAAGAGATGTGAACATAATCGAAGTTATCCAAAATCATGTGAGATACACTTGTGCATTGAATCCTGGTGAGACCTTCCAAGAGCTAAATACTCTTCTGCTGATAGCAATGCTTTTTTCCTTTAAAAAATATTAAATATACAAATATTATACAAATATCATAGAATAGTTTTTGTTAGAAAAGACCTTTAAGATCATCAGTTCCAACCATTAAGCTAACATTCCCAAGTCCACCACTAAATCATCTCCCTAAGAAACTCATCTACACATCCTTTAAGCATCTTCATGGATGGTGACTCAACCACTTCCCTGGGCAGCCCGTTCCAATGCCTGACAACGCTTTGGGTGAAGAAATTTTTCCTCATAGCCAATCCAAACCTCTCCTGATGCAACTTGAGGCCATTTCCTCGCATCCTATCTCTTGTTACTTGGGAGAACAGACCAACAGCCACCTCACTATAACCTGCCTTCTGGTAGTTGTAGGCAGTGATCAGTTCTCCCCTCAGCCTCCTTTTCTCCAGGCTAAACAGCCCCAGTTCCCTCAGCTGCTCCTCATCAGACTTGTGCTCCAGGTGCCTCACCAGCTTCATTGCCCTTCTCTGCACTCTCTCCAACACCTCAATGTCTTTCTTGTAGCAAGGGGCCCAAAACTGAGCACAGGATTCAACATGGGGCCTCTCCAGCACCATCGACAGAGGGACAATCACTTCCCTAGTCCATAACAATAAACATATGATGACAGACACACACACCCTCCCCACCCAAAAAATTAATTCACAACTCAATCCCATTTTTAGAATTTGCTTATACACCTAAGTAACTCAATCTGTTGAGGTGGACAGAGTGGTGGAATCAATAGTACTTGGCCTTTTGCAGGCCTATATACCCACAATTTAATATTTTTTGTTTTAAAAAGATTTAGACATATCTACTATTTATGCACACACAGATATCTACTATATATAGAATCTGAAGTATAGGATATATAATAGCCATATATTACACATAAAGTTAAATATACACACTACATACAGTAAATATATAAGGTAACATTTATATATACATATACATAAACACATACATTAATTATGTATTAGTGTAATAGTAGGGTTTGGGTAGGGGTTTTTTTCACTTTTGTGTATATATATGTATACAGAAATATACACAAATATCAGCTTTCCGCCTGTTGCCTCAACAGAGGCGCTATCTGGGAAGATTGAAAAGGTAATTAAAGTCTGGACAGAATATCTGCTTGCAATCTTTGACTGCATCTCAGCTTTTGCTTGGGCCAGCCCTCTGTGGAATCCCAGGCAGGAGGCAGCACCTCACTCCGGCATCTCAAAATGAAAACATCAGATTCAGAAAACTGCAGCAAACAGGATTTCAGCTGTAAGACCCATACTGTGGTATGCACATTCTCTGGCCTTGGATTCTTAAGCAATTTCGTTCCTACCACAAGTGAAAATTAAACTAAGCCTTGTTCTGACTCACCAGGTAGCCTGTCAACAGCTTACTGTCAGAACTGCCAAACCATTTATAAGTAAGGAATGAGTCTGTGTTTCTAGAGAGAATCAGAATTATCTACCTTCTTCTTCTCAAAAAGCCAGCATCAATTTAAAGGGGGAAAAAATTAATTCCATAAAAAGCAAATAGGTACACTGTCACTAAACTACAGAAAATCTTGAAGGAAAAGAAAAAAGTTAAAATAGCCTCCCATTGACCAAAAAAATTAAGTCACAATTCCCATTAAAAATGCCCACAGAGACAGGGTTGAATAGCACTCCATGAGTGAATAAACAGCTGAAACCCTGAACTGACATTTCCCTCTATTCTTTAGCACAACACAATCTGCAGAGAAATTATAATTTAAAAATAATACATAAACACAATTTAACATATTACAATACATAAGGCATTTTTACCAAGTTATAAACTGGTTCAAATATACTAACACCTCGAGCGATGTGTGGCATGAAAAAATAAGGTGTATTTTTGTCACATAATCCAAAATACACAATATCAATAAAATCATTCTGAAGTACATGAACTCAGAAGAGCCACAAAATAATCATTCCTCACAGTAAGAATGAAAACATACCCTGTAATTTGAGCGTGGCAGACACATACGTTATTCATACAGTTTTCTGCACAGATGTAATTGAAGCATGCAGGCAGAGTGCAACACATTATATAGATGGCCTAACAATTTCATAATTGATTCTATTTTTATTACACATAGAATAAAGATTTAATGCTCTTCCATTTGAGGCCGTTAGCAAAACATTTCCTTGAATTCCTCAGAAACAAAATGAAAACTAAGGAAAAAAAGCTCCTTATAGGTCTGTGCTCTTGTTATTCAGCTGTAAAATATCAGAACTACATATTTTCGTGCACTACATTTAAAATCCTTTAGAAGCCAGCATGACTGGTTTGAATGCTCCTAATGAAATTTTCAATGCAACAAAAATCCAAGTAGAAAGCGCCAGAAAAGCAAGCCAGGTTCTAAATCACTTCAAAGGTGAAATTTCCAAAAGGAATTATGTATGACTAATGTCCTCAACAAAGCTATGAAAGAGAATAAATTTCACATGCGCACTTCAATTTTACAAGGTTCCCTTAATCTTCCATTTTTCATTTCTAGTATCATTATTTATTTCTGCAAATGTCAGAGAGACACAGCTTTTCAAACTGTATTATCCACCTTAAATATGTTTTGCTAATTCCTTAAATGTAGTTTCAGGAATGTTTCATCCTTGTGTAATCACTTAACACCATGGAATAATATATTTTGTAGTGTGCACAGAGGTCATAATAATATTCTTCCAGGTGAAGAAAAGGATTTAGTCAGCCTAACCCAAAGCCTCCCAGAATAAGCAGGAAAACTACCAGAATTCATTGAGTTTTCAAACAGCTCAACAACAACACAACAACAAAAAATCAGAATACAAGTATCAGGAGGGCTTATATTAAAATAAATAGATATATATTTACCTTCCTTCAGTTGCTGGTGACGTTCCTCTAGTTTCTGACAAGTCAACTTGAAGTGATCAAGAAAATGGTTCAGGCTCTCCTGAATGAAGTTTGGAGGCATGGGCTGAGAGGTGAGTGCCTTGCAGGTGGCTTTCAGGTGTTCGAACCGTGGACTCAGGCTTACAAGATGAGTTAACTCCCGCTGTGGAAGATTAAAAAAAATAAATAATCTTCCACTTGCCTTGTTAAGTTAAAGATTTTCAGTAAGCTACTGCAGCACAGCTCCTCCACATTGCTAATACCAGGGCAACATCAGTAAAGTACTTCTGTGACACAGGTACCAAAAATCTTCCAGTCAAATTGAGATGCCTCATAAATTTTGAGTTATGTTACTGACTAGGCTAAGCTTCTCTGGGGTACTCTGTGCTCATAACAGCTTACAATCAAAATTATGAAGTTTTTCCAGACTCACCTGACACAGCTCTTTCCGGAGTGCTGAGGGCTGGGATGCTGAAGAAGCGTCATTTTTAAGCCAGCCATCCTTCTCAATTAAAGTCTTCTCAAGCTCACTCATTTCCTTAAAATAAGCATTTATATCTTCCTGGTACTTTATCTTTCTGGCCACTTCTTCCAGATGTTGAACCACATCTTTCCACCCTGACAATATTTTCTCCATAACAGTTTTTATATCCACTGTAGAAAGTCCTTCTAAAAAGATTACATAAATTGTTATATCAACTGCAACACATTTTGATTAACAGGTATTGAAACTTTCCTCTCTTCAGATACAGATGCACATTAGCATTTAACATGCAAAATGCTTTGATTCCAAGTCCACAATGCATAAGAGTCTCAGCTTTTAATTTTCACGTAAATATTAAAATGAAAAGTGAGATACTTCACTGCCTTTCTTTCTCCTTGATAACTTTTGAATCTACAACTATGAGCTGACTCTTGACCATCATGACTCTCTCTAACATTATGATTTGTGTATAAATGTTGATATGTGTATTTGAGCAAAATAAACTTTATTTAGGTAAACATTCCGTGATTTTTTTAATTTTTTTTTTTAATGGTTCTAGACTCTGCAAAGGAAAAGGGAAGCAGCAAGTTGGGAGGTAGCCATAAATTCAGTGGAAATGTAGATGGAAATCCTGTCAGACTGGAAGAGAGAGGAAGCATTGGCTAACAATGTCACATTGCATGCAGACCTGATTAATAACTAGGTAATATGAAGAGCTACAAAAGCAACACAACAAAATAAAAGGTTATTTCCCACTCACAGTGACTACATGAAGCACTTGCTATACCATCTTTTTGACAAATCAATGCATTACTTGAGGATCCAGCAGCAGAAGCAAATAGACCTCCCATCCATTCCTTATTCTTTTATTTCCTCAAGTGCCAGAAGTGATTGACAATTTTGCTACATAACAAGAAAATTCAGTGCAATGTGCACTCAACAGCACATTCTTGCCACTGCAAGTTTCTGATGCAGATTCTCTTTCAAGGTACCACTTCTTTATATAAGGCATATTTGGGTCATTTGAACTTATATTCCCATCTAAATGACAGAACTGTTAAGGAGGAGAGTCATATGGAAGGGCATTTTTGGTTTTTTTTTGCTGCACTGCTTTAGCATAAGTGGAGCTCAGAGCTCTGGTCAGGGAAGCCAGCCAGCTTCTGCAAGGGCACTTGAATGCTCTGCTCCGTAGATCCTCCGTGGGCTTCACACACTTGGCATCTCTATAACACAGAAGTGCAGCAGCTGCAACCAGCCAGATAAGAGCAGGGTGCACACAATGATAGGTCGCTGCCATTACAGCATGGCCTGGACCCACCCCAAGATAGAAATGGATGTATAGACGTGCATGTCAGTGCTGTGCATTATTCCACACAGGTGTAGTTGGGCCTGGTTTTGGAGAGAAGGGCTGGTATTCTGAGCTGGACAAAACATACTAGCAGACCCAAACAAAGCCAGAGGCTGTGGATTGGTTATTTTTTACAGATCCCAACCTTTCAGACAGTAAAGCATTGGGAGGCAATTTCTTTATCTTATTTTTTTGCTGATACAAAGCAGCTTTTGAATTACGCTTTTCTCATTATGATCAACAGATACTGGTTTCATACCTATGATCTATCACAGCTGGAGGAGTTTATAAGGGGGGGAGGGAGGGAAGATTTCCATCCAGGTTTGAAGATAACTGCTACAAATTTTTACAATTCAAACTCCAGGTCAAATCAGTGGCTTCCAACCATCGGCTTCAGGGCACTGGCACCCACTGTAAAAGGCTTCAGCTGTAGCAGGCAATAAGGGGAGGATTTGAGATGCTTAGGAGATTTGGGCTGGCTGGAAAAAATGTGACAGTTGGGAAATCCAATGGAAATCCGCATTTTCCAAAAGGGATCCTGGGTCAGAATGCAGGACAGCGATACCATCCTGTCACCTGTTTGAATGCTACCAATCACAGCAGCTTCACCAGAAGCCAAGTTCATACCCGATCTGGATAACATGAGCAGCTCATTATGGAAAAAGTCACATTTCACTTATGGGTTTTTTTCATTATGACAAGATTTTGGCAAGGTTTAAAGATTCAGCTTTAACTGCTGTTAATCACAAGTTTCCATGGATAAGCGTTTTAATTGACAATCAATCATTTTCTCAAGCATGTAGGCTTCTCTCTTGCCTTTGAACCATAAATTGTGACTGCATCATCAAAACATACTGACAGTTTTCACAGAAAAAGAGAAAACTACAAATAGAGATAGACATATTTGTCAAGCACAAATTTGATTTCAAAATTTCCAATTCAAGGCAGTTATATTTTAAAATTTTATACTTAGAATATCCACACAATTTAAAACAACTCCTTCCCCAAAAAGTATGTTACTGTCATTTTAAGAAATTATTTCTATTTCAATAAAAATAACCATTAAAAGGTTGCAAATGAACGCAGACGTTAAACAGAGAGTAGTAATATTGCTTTTCTGTAAGCTTTAATAGAAAGAAAATACATTGCAATGCTTAACTGGAAATAGTGTATTTCAGTATCCCAGTAACTCAGATTATTAAATCACATAATAGAAAAACCTTCAAGTCACTCACCCTTTCCCATGTGATCCAAAAGAATTTGTCCACTCTGTTTCAGTTCATCTAACTTTCTGCTTTTTTCAATTCTTTCTTTTTCAATCACCTGCAAAGTGAACCCCAAAATAATGCAGTTTCAGAGAGAGTAATTCTTCTTGACTTCCTGCCCTCCCAGTAACATATATTGTCCCACTACTACCCCAAACACATCCCAGTTTTCCTGGATCTAGCATTTTCCAAGATGCATATTAGTTCTCTTTCTTCTGAAAATAAGTGAAAAAGGAGTTAGCTCTCACATGAACCAGGCAAGCAAGAGACTAGTACAACACCATCAGGAATAAAATATTGTTAAAAAGGTTGACAATCCTGCTATGTGAAATCAGATATTGGGACACCAGCTAGAAGAAGTAACTTGCGATCAAAAATTGTAATTATTCAATGTGAACCAGTACAGAAAAGACACTTTTTTAAATAGCTCCTTCCCCTCTACAGTCTCTACCGACATTTCCAGTAGAATGAAACAACCACCTGTTCCCTAGAAGTCCAGCTAGCAAGAACTATAACACACTAATAATCCACTCTCATAAGTTCTAGTGCTTCACTCTCCTTCATAAAGAAATGGTGAGGGAAATTCTATATGTCTATGGAGATTTTTAGAGGACTAAGTTCCTCCCTTCAAGTCATAGATATTGGTGAATGTTCCTGTGTGAGCCAAGAAGTAGAAAACATCCACAGATGACAGTGGAGTTCCTTGGCCACAACTTCAATATGCTCCGTGACTACAAACTATCTCCAAATTAAAATATTTTTGAAGCTGACGTCCAAGGTCATTACTCTGGTTTAGACTTGCTACAGGAAATTCAGAAGCAGTATGCATTTTTTTTTTGCAGAGTTGGGAAGAACAGGCACTGTCCTACCCACTTAGAGCCCAATCATTTAAAAACAGTGCTCTTCATGGGAACCTGGAGTTAATCTTGGAGCCTATTTTATAAAGGGCTACAAACATTCATAAAGATCTATAAATAAACTATTGGAGGATTGTCTTGGTTTTTATTTCCAACAGTACTGCCATTCCAAACATTCCTACTGGCACCATTTTGCACTACAGCACTGAGGAGGAGTCTCCTTATAGATATTTTTAAGTATTGTCTTTGATTTCAAAGGCAGGTTTAGGTCCTGCTACAGCTTAAGTAAGCCTTCATTAACAAAGTATGCTCAAGGACAAAAAAAAAAAAAACCCTCAAAAGTATATTCCTGGAACAGAAGGAAAAGAAGATAAAATGGTTATTTCGTAGCTCCCACAGGATCCTGTAAAATTACATATCCTGTCTTGCAAGTCAGCAATACCATACATGATTTGTAACTATGAGGTTTTCTCCCAAATTAATAGAGCAAATATCAAGGTGTCCAAACGTTATAATGGACTTCAGACTATGGGTGGTACAGTGTGTGCAGAGTGTCACAGCATGATTCAAAGGGTCTCTTATGAGCCCACTGGCCCATCTCTTACAAAACTATAAAAGTGGTGTCAATCAATTCCATCTCCAACTGTGAAACATGAAGCCAAAATATGCTGCATAGTGGAAAAGATACTAACCCTGAAGACAGACATTTATCAGGACTCCAAAGGAGACATCAGTAATACATGTTTTTACAATTTCCTGTGGATTATGTAACCCAACATCGGCAAAAGTTTGTGCCCAGCTGGTCAGAGATTTCCATGTACGTCCAAGTTCTGAAACTATTTAACTAAAGGACTTAATCCCTATGAAGCATGTGGATCAGCCCACATCTCCAGCTGACAGCCAGCTTAGAGACAAAATATTCTGTTCACTGGAACACTATCTCCCAATTTTACCTTCAACTTTTCTTTCATGTTTGAAGTCTCTCTCATCTTCTTATACTCTTTGATGTCTGTGGCCTGAATGGCAGATTTTGATTTTGAAATCCAGTTCAAGAGCTCAGCACTTTCAGCATCAAACCTGGTTTAAAAGGTCAGACAATTTTTGTTGTAATTTTTCCCTATTCAGTCACTATTTGAAAAATCAGAAGTCTTAAAGTTCAGCACGTTACTCAATCCCAAAACAGCAAGGCTGCACACGAGATTCATGTTTCTCATAGAACTACTCACAGGCAGTAGGACAGAGACAGACTTTCAAAAACCTGCCACAGTAAAAATTATGTCCCTGGTATCGGCCTTGGGAGCAATTTGAGAATGCACAGTGATATTTATTTCTCATCTTTTTATACATAGCTTCATGTAAACTATTACTGTTTCTTTTAATATGTCACAAAAGATATTTCTCAATGCTGAGTATTTTGAAAGTAATAAACTAAATCTCAGGAGCAAGACAAATAAGAATTACAGTTCTTGGTTTCATACAAATATGCAACACTACTTAGTCTGAGGAAAAAACTAGAAGCTAAAGCACTAATGGCAGTGACAGTGGATAAACTAAAGATTAGCTCATAACCTAATATTTTTGGCTACAGTTGGACATGTCTACACTAACATAACTTTCTTATGCCTAAAACCTACAACTCACCACCACCACAAAACAAAAACAAACAAACAGCAGATCCTAAAATTAACTAATACAGAATTTGAGAGAAAGACAAATATACTATACAGCCCACAAGTCATGCCATACTACAATTATACTACTTAACACAGCGCAAATCCTAACATGGAAAAACGGCCCTCCAACAAACACAGAATTCACTGTTAGTCAAATTTTTCATGAGAAAAAAGTCACGAGAGAGTTGGGCTTGTTTAGTCTAGACAAGGCTTCAGGCAGGCCCTATAGCAGCCTGCCAGTACCTAAAGGGTGCCTACAAAAAAGCTACAGAGGGACTTTTTACGTGGGCATGTAGCAATAGGACAAGGAGCAATGGCTTTAAACTGAAAGAGTATAGATTTAGATTAGACAGAAAGGAAGAAGTTCTTCATCATGAGGGTGCTGAGGCACTGGAACAGGCTGCTCAGGGAAGCTGTGGATGCCCTGTCTCTGGCAGTGTCCAAGCTCGAGTTAGATGCGCCTTTGAGCAACCTGGTCTAGTGGAAGGTGTCCCTGATCATGTCAGGGGGGTTGGACTAGATGACTTTTAAGGTTCCTTCCAACCCAAATCATCCTATGATTCTATACACACAAATCAGTCAACAACTCCAGATATACTTGTGAAAGCAGACCATCACTGCAATACTGCTCTTATTACTAAATACGAGGGAGACAGAATAGGTTTGAGCTTTTTTCTGCAGTTTCTCCCAATTCTCCCATATATTTAATGGAGATTAGAAATAAATAATAAATAAATCAAAATACTTGACACTGTCACAACACTTTTTAACCAAAGATGAGAAGATTTTTTCCAAAAGAAAGTAAATATGATTAATTCTATCTTTCAGCAAAGGAACTGAAGTACAAAGAACTGGAGATCTGCTTTTTTGAGAAATGAAACACCACTGTTTCCCTTTGAAATCCATGGAGGCTGCAGGCTTTCTCTCGCTCTGAAAACGAGGTTGTACATAACATTCCCTTCCTGTTACCCAAGCCTCAAAACTGCCATTTAAGTATTCCTAACTTGCACAAAAAAAAAAAAATCAAAAGCCAAGACTAAGAGACATGAGTCTATGTAGTATTTAGCGAGCAAAGGAAAATGGCAGTAATGCATACTTACTTTTTCTTTGCTTCGCTGTCCCCTGGGATTTGCCTTTTCTTTGGGGGTGGTGGTGGGGGCAATTCCTGCCTGGATTGTTTAACCACAACCTGTTCCTTCAATGGTGCTGTTTCTGCAACAGTCTTCTGTGCAGCCTGTGACATCCCTACACTTCCTACAGCTTGAGTTACCTGTACGAAATAATTTAGCAAAAACGTTAAATGCCATTTCAAACACGAACTGAATTGGTTTTGCTTAGCTCCTTTTATTCAGCCATAAAAACCCATTCATTCACTCTTACAAATGACCACATCTAGCCATCATGAAGCACCTCTATCACAGATGCACTCCAGGGGAAAAACTTCCATTATTCTTATTATAATGATGCGAACCACGCATCAGAATTCTCAGTTCAACTAGAATTTCGTGCCAGTCCAAGTGAACTAAAAATCAACAAAATAAGCATTATATGTATTTTGTTTCATAATTGCTTGGTTCACAGAAAGAACCAAGGTGCTTTGGATTTATTGACACACAATTCTTATATTTTATACTCATACCCCATAAAACCAAGCCTAGATCTCAGAAAGAGTCGATCCACAGGAGATTTGTCCTAAAAACTCACTCAAGAGAAATCTTCCACACTCCTTAAGAAGTTATAAAGTATGGTTATAAAGTAAGTCCCGAAGGAATCAATGTGTAAGTTCCCAGCATGTGCTTGATCTTTAGGGGGAGTGAAAGGATGAAGACAGGATTTGACACTCTCCAGTGCTTTGACTTAAACACAAGAACAAATTAAAGTCACATGACTGAAATGGACCCCTACTCAGACCACACAACTCATTCACTTTACACTAACAGGATCGTGAATCATTGCCACAGCCTTCATCATATTAACATTTTAATATCACAAAAAAGGGACATATGAGTCATAAAATTGTCAAACAAAATTCTCAGAGAAGCTAATGGGAGTTCTGTCTAAATAAAAACATTACCAAGCACTGAAAATACTAAAATAAACATTTAACAACCCAGCTTGGCTATCATCATTACATGTCAAACAAACAACTACTTTATTTTCAACAGATGAGAAATCATACTCACAGAGCATAAACGCTTGTATGACTCCCATTTATTTATCTATTCTGGGGTTTGGGTTTTGACTTTGTTTTCTTTTAGTATCAGATTTAATTCAGTCCCAGCACTCTTACAATGTTTAAAGGCATTTGCACTGACTGATAATACATGGCAAGCCTGCTTTACTCATCAGAAAAATGAAGCTTAATCTGTGTGAGAAAGGAGTAATAGTACTTGTCAGGTTAACGACTTGGGGTTTTGAAGACCAAAAAATGCAGACAAGGTTCGTCAGCAGATTAAGTCAGGCCCATATGAAGGAGTACTCACCTACCTCTCTAGCCTGATGCCAAGAACTCATCTGGACAGCATCAATGAGGTTTGCATACATACAGACATCTAAACAGCTAAAAAGTCATAAAGCTTTGTTAGGTACCTGGTTAGAGTAATCCTCTAGCTTCTGAACCAAACTGTCCCACCTCTGAGTTAGTTCTTCTTGATCCTGATCAATTTTACTGGATGCTCTGTCATTCTCAAGGATTTGGGCCACATCCTGACCTAGCTCATTCAGCTGGTCTAGTGTTTGCCGTTTCATACCCATGTCCTCTTTCAAAATCTGAAGTTAAAAGAAAACATTAAAGTCAACATCACGCGTTCTGCCACCCCTTAGCTTTTAATTCCTTAGGGAGAAGAAAAAAGAGAAAAAGAAAAAGTACTACCTCAACGAGATGCATCATAGGTTTCAAAACAGTTCCCTTGTGTAATAAGGCACTAACAGACAATCTTAAAAGAGCACATCCCTGAAACAGCTCCTAGAGCAATCAGCAATATCTCTTGAGTAACAGTTACAAATGATCAGTTCAGGTACAAGCTGCACCGAAGTATTTAAAAAAAAAAAAAAAAGAAAAAAAAAGAAAACAAAACAAAACACACACACACCTCATCACCACAAACCCACCCTTTGGAAAACACGACTGACTGGTGGCCTGCAATTAGCTCAAAACCTTGTGAAAAACCCAGGATAGCTGTTCCAAAGCTTGGCACACCAACCTGGAATGGCCACAGAGTAGATTGTACAGATTTTATAAGTCCAAGTGAAAGAATCTGGCAAGGAGGGAATACTGGCCTGGCTTCCAAAGTATCATGCATTCACAGCTCCTATTGGGGCCAAACTGGTAATTTGCCATTCATTTAGTCTATGAGATTTGACAGGATAGAGCAGGATAACAATACTCACTGCTAGTTTTCGAACATTCACACTCAGGTCTGTTTGATCTTTGAAGTTGCTTGTCTGGACTTTACTCAAAGCCTCTTCTTTCTCAGTTAACCAAGCTTTCAGTAAGCACTGCAGATCATAAGAAAAATAGCACAAAAAATACCAGGCTTGTCAAACAGCTATTGACAATTCCCACTTTAAGATCTTTGCATTCAAAGCACAGTTCTGCAGTCTTTATATGCAGGAATTTCAGTTGGCATTAACAAAAATAGTACATAAAAGGGGACAAAAATATCAGACCAGAGAACTACGCAATACTTTCCAACAATTTCAACAAAACCATTTCTCAATATATCTGAGTGCATCCCCCAAAAAAGTAATTTGTAGCAACCAGATATCCACCATAAAGCTGATGCAGGACTTACAAATTACATTAGAATTAAATATATCAAAATGGTATGTACGCTTTCTTCCATTTTCCACCCTTCTTCCTCTGTGATTCAAAACCAGTCATTACAAACATTTTCTCACAGAGGCTACATCACTGATAATTCAGAGCTTTTAGTCCAGGCAGTTGGCCAAAGACTCAGATATTAATTAGTCACCTCCCTGTTTACTGTACCTACTTGCAGTTGCAAAATAACTTCAGCAAATACAATCTCTAACTGCTGAAAGCTGGAGTGGTCTGCTCTGGATAGCACTAACTCAGGGATCTTGAACTTTTTCCACTTTTTTTTCTAGGAAGTCTCTCCTGGGTCTCACTTCTCCTCATTCACATAGCACTCTTATAGAAACTCCAACAACAGCTGGCATCAAGAATCAGGAATGTTTTCATACATTTTATATTATATTTTGCAATATATTGCTGCAGCTGCACAACCACCTCCATAGACTAGAATACCCAGTTCTTCATCAAGTTCAGTTGCTTAGCCACTAGCATGCTGCTACTCCTCTGTGTTTGAAAAAAGAAAAATAAAACAATACAGCAAGGCAGACCTTTTGTTCTTTGAACAACCCAATTTCCAGCAGCCACTAGGCTCCTCAGTCTAGCTGTATATTTTTGGCATTATCCCAAAACTGACTACAGCAACTTCTGGGTCAAAGGGTTAAGGTAGTTTACATTGCCAATGTAAACCAATATGCAGAATGTACAGACAGCAAATATGATGGTAGTGGAAATGCCATAAGGCTGTGAAAAACAAAACTATAATACCACATACTCTCTGGAAAAATCATGCTGTCATCCCAGCCAACATATTTTATGCATAAAGGGAGCTTAAAAACCCTTCAATGTATTCAATTCTTTTCTGCTAAATCAGCAAAGACAAGTCTCTCCAGAAAACTGAAATGTAATTATCACGGTGCTAAGAAATATCTGGCACTGATTGAAGAATTTGTTTCCTGAGTGGTAAGAATTGTGTTGACTTGGCAATGTGGTTTCCAACAATTTTCTAGGCAGACACAAAAAGGCTGATGTGTTGCTGTTGCTCATCTTTCCATCTGGTTGGGCAAAATTATAGTACCTAAATATTTTAATTACTTTTGTGTTAACAACGTGTTTGTATTCACGTTTTTAATTAGTTTCAAATTTTAATTTTTATAGGTTCTTCACAATTCTGGAGGACAGAGAACTGCTATTCAAACCTGTTAGTAATAAATGCGTTGTTCAGAGCTGAACAAAGTATGCAAACATAGACTGATGTAAACCACCTGAAATAAACTTCTACTTTTGAATTACTTGCTATCTGACATTCTGCATTAAATACACACTGATTTCTTTCATTTTTACAGAGAAACACAATTACATACAAATTTTAAAAAGCTGAAAGCAAAGAAATGCCAACAGCAGATGACACTCTTAACAGTATTGTAATAATCAACGAGTGGTCACTTCTCCCCAAGCACATAAGGGTGGAAGAGAACAGAAACATGTTTACATAGGGTCATCAAAACTGAGAGCACTTGAGGTCTGTACCTTGACATACAGACTGAGGATTTTTGAGGAACCCTTACTTCTCAACTCAAAGACTCATCTTGCTCAGGAGTTGTCAGATAATGTAAGTACACAATTTTCTGTATGTACATATATGCCATCGCAGTATTTTAAAGAAATACATATAAATAGATAGTCGGCAATGGATAAAGCAGAATCTGGACCTTAGGTCAGATTAGCAAGGTCACATCAGCTGCAAATACAGGTTATCAATTTACTGCAAATAGATACAGGAGGGACCAGGGAGAAACATGTATACCACCCCAAAATATGCAGACAAAACATCTTGGCAAGGAAAGCAAGCTGTAACTGATGGCAACAGCTATATCAGCACTGTTCTACTTCTTTCAAATGTCTAAGCAATCTGTGTGTACTGCAGAGTTCAAACAATATCTTACTGTGATATATACCATCATTTAAGAAAACAAAACAATTTAAGTAAAATCTTCAAAGGAAAAGCCATCAAATATTTTAAGCTGGAACACAAAACAAGCTCTAACACTAAGCATACAAACCTAACACACGTACTTGTGTTACCAAATTTTTTATGCCATTTGTGTTTGAGCAGTATATTCCATACATGTGCAAAATGCACAATGTCAAAGTAAGACAAAACTCACAATGCCATCTTTCACACAACTCAGCTGTTTGCCCAAACTCAGTAAAATGAGATGAGCTGCATGCTTCTCTATATTGACCAAACACTTAATGTTCCTGATTTTGAAAACAGTATCTAATGATTAGTTGTTTGCAAAATTGTGTATGTGTATCCATGTTGGAAGCACATACACCTTAATTAGGAAAATTTCTGTAATTACCAAACCACTAAATACTTAGTGATTCATTGTCATTTTACTGTCACAGATACACTCACTTCACGGCCATGTTGCAAGATACTTTGAAAATTATTTTATAAGGAGCTATAAGCTTTCCTACTTAAATTTCAAAAAATAACTTCTCTTGCACTGCACAGCTACTCTACTCCTAAAGAAATGCTGAGAACCCAAACAACAACACAAAATCCAGTTTTCAAGGCTTTTTTTTTTTTCTGAGAGTTGTTAATGGTTGAGTTTTACCTCCACAGTCTTACGCTCTGGATAACCGAAGAGCTACTGACCTGCTCTTCCAGCAGCTCTTGCCATAAAAGCTGAATTTCTTGTAACTTGACTCGTCGTTCCTCAGTCCAACGACAAACTGCTGTCCACCGTTCACCAAGCCTCTGCAAAAGCAGGCAACACTCATGAACATTCCCAAGCCTCACAAAGAAACTCAAAAATCAGATACTCAAAAGCACAATTTCTCCTTCACAGTAACCTCTTTCTACATTACAGCTACGTGCTTGCTAGCAATCGCCATTGTTGTATTGCATAGTGCTGGAGGTTAAAACTTTCAAGAGCATTCACCTGTGGCCTTATCTCTGCTTTTGCTGAAGTCAGTGAGCTATTTGACTTCAAAAGGATTGAACAAAATAGCATGAATTCTGTTTCAATAAATTCTGTTTCACACTCCCTATACTTCAGGTTACAGTCTAACTTCTGACAAAAATGGGAAAATACTTCACAGAATATTCCTTAGATAAATTCTGCTCATGTCTTCAAATATTTTTCCCATCAGATTTTAACTTCCTAATGAAAATGACTTCTGTGAAATAAGACTTGTACTGTGCATCTTCCCATTTTAATGAAACTGCTTAAAGGACATACTACAAAAGTGCCAAAGTCACTGGGAATGCAAATAGCTTGACTCATCAGGAATTGAGCTTGAAAGTCACCAAAGCACTTTTGCAGGTTTTACTCTGAGCAAGTTTTATAATTCTTCATGTTAATATTGCTTCTAAAAATATTACTTTAAATTACTTTCCATGATAAATTGTCTCTAAACACAAAAATGTTGATTAACAATTATATGCAAAGGTTTTAAGTGCCTGCTACTACAGTTAAAAAAAGAGAGGACTCTAACATTTTACCTGCAACTGTTCCTCCAGAATCACTGTTGCACTTTCCCCACTGCTTTCATCAACAATTACAACCATGTGTGTCAGGGAGTTTACCTTCACCTGTTCTGCCTCTAGGTCACTCTGCAGGCTCTAGAAGAACAAAGAGAGGTTATCAACTTCAAATGCATTTGTTAATCTGCAATTTTGGCCACAGTGACTAACACAACTGCTGTGGTAAAGTACTTCAGATTCAACAGCTAAACACAGATTTTTATCACTGGCAACCACTGCACAGTTTAAACAAATGTAAGCAAAAAACTGCTAGAAATTAACCCAAAAATGTTCTGTTAAAATGGTGGAAAACATAAAGGAATGCTTTAAGTTGTATGCACCATACTTGACTAGAAGAATCATATTACAACTGCACTGACTTTCTATATGTCTGCTATTATAGGTAACACAGCATGTTTCTATAAAAAGCCATTATTGTTAATAAGCAAATATTGTAGGGCATGCCAAACAGCAAAATCACTAAAAACATTTGTCTTTTAATAGCCGACAATATAATTCTCATAAGTCTCAACAGTGCTATAATCAACCACGATGTTCAATGACAACAGTTGAAAACTGCAGAAAGCATATGACTCTGATTAGTTTGAAATAACCTACAGATTTAAATATTCATACAACTCCTAGAAGAACAGATTCCAGGGTTAATGCCTGCCTCCAAAATATCTCTGCAAGATCAATATGCCTTTACACTACCATAAATATCACTTTTCATCCCAGAATAGCCTAAGCTACACTGTGAACAATACACCTCACACTCCACAGATTTGGAAGGCAAAGGAAAGAACACAAATTTGGGACAGGAAGTTACACAGACCAAAAATACTCGGCAGTTCTTGTCCTGTGAGGTATGTCCCATGCTGGGGAGAAGGTCAAACCTCAGTACTGAGTACGGAAACCAAAGCATAAACTATGACAAGTATAAAAAGGGCATCTTTCTCCTTCAGAAAAAAAAAAACACAACACTGCAGGCTAGAAAGGCTGAACTCCCATCTGGAAACTTAACTGAGAGACAAACCACTTCCAAAACGTTGTGCACATCAGAGAGCATGTGATCCCTGTAAAAGCAGGGACTAGAATCAGTGACTTGGAAAGCCCTTCCTGACAGTTTTAACTCCTGCTTTATTTCAATCTGCATGTCTCAAGCATGCTTTAGCAATGCCTGTCAGTCATTAAAGGTAAGTTTGTCTACAGTATATTTCATACTGTTCCTCACACCTACTATTCCTTCACCAGGAGAAGCCTCATTTCCTGCACAAAGTGAAAACACAATTTCCCCTACGGGTTTCATGTCCTGCATGAAGTGAATATAACAGTTTCTGCTACAGACATCCGTGCTTAAGTGTTCAGTTACAAAAGCATTTCCAGAAACTTCCAGTTCCCCTCTACCCCATCATCATCCTTTTTCCAAACATCACATGCAGTCCGGTCCTTCAGCACACAGCCATATCCAACTTCTGACATGATCAAGTTTCTCATCTAAGGAACCCACCAACATACACATTTTCCAAATACTTCTCCCATATGTGCTACATAACAGACAAAAATGTTTACTTTATGTTCTTCCAGCTGTTTTTGAAGGGACTCCAAATCTTCTGCTAAGGCCTGAGATTCCATCTTCTGAATGCGTTCTTCTGTGACTGTCAGCCAGTCGGACAGCTGCTGCAGCTGCTGTTTCTGGAGCTCCATCAGCATGTCATGCAGGCTGCAGGGGAAGCACAAGTAGTGTTATTTCAGAAACAGTTTTCCTAAAGAAAAAGACTAATTTCTAGCTCTTATCCAAAAGAAGGAAGGCCATTCATAAACCAGTTAGTTATCATCAAATAAAATTTTCACCATTAAGATAAGGAATACAGTTAAGTATCCTTGCTTTTTTCTCAACAAAAAGAAGTTAATGAATTATGCTATTTAAATCAGGGATTGTTTCTTGCAATATGGGTTTGCTGCTAACAGAGTGTCTGCTGAGAGCTGCAAAGTGTAGTTTCTCCCTTGATGTACAGCTCTTAGCTTGATACCCCACAGGTGGGAAAAAAATTCTTCTAAGTGCTTTTTAGTTATATAAACACACATAGCTATCCATATTTACTGTATGCTTTATTGAGGAACTTAAATACTGAAATATTAAAAACACATTTCTGTAACTACGGCATGTAGATACTATATATTTAGTCTGGCATGTTTATGTAACATAACAGTCACTAAACACTTTTACATAAGAATCTGGAAAAACCCAGTTACATTAATTTTGTTCATTTCACCTCGGAAAGTATGAAGAAAGTGGATTTCGTGTCACAAACTGAAGAGTTAAATTTGAAAAAAAAATAATCTTACAAATGGATGCAAACCCACTCCTCCGAGATGCAGCAAGCACCAGCGCTCGGTCCCGCAGCTCCGGGAGGGGTTGTGTGGCAGGACTCACCGGGACTGCCTGTCCATGCTCTCCACCCGCAGCTCCTCCCAGCGGGAGTTCAGCAGCAGCATTTGCTCCTGGATCTCGAACTCTTCCTCGGGAGACAGATTTCCCTGGGCCACCAGCTGGTTCCCAGCCTGCAGGACATTGCCCACACTGCTCTGGTGCGCCGTCAGTTCCATCATAAAAGCCTGAAAATTGAACAACAGCCATGTCACCATGATCTGTGAGCTCCTACGGGACTTTATGAACTCGTAAATGGCCTAATAAATTGTTGCATTTAAAACAGCATTGCGAATGAGCTGGCACCATCAAATTCACAAGCACGGCAGACCTGTTTCTCTCTATGACAGAAGATTCTCCATGAGCCAGAAAAATTCTAGAGCCAGTAAAACAGAGCTAATTGGGGAAAAAAAAGTAAATAAAAGCTGACCACCTCAGAGAAAAAGCTGTTTGCAAGAAGACAGCCTCTGAAAAACACATCAAGAAAGTGAAACAAACATCCATCACCAACAGAACAAAAAACAAGATCTGAAATACATTGTAGAATGGAACCCTATGAGTTAATAACATTAAAGATTCACATATTTACTATAAATCCAGAATACCTCTTCCTTTGGTACATGACTTTAAAACTGTAGCACAATAGGAAAAAAAAATCTTCATATTGATCAGCATTCAGATTTTAAATTCAGTTGTAGACTGTAAGCTGACACAGTACAAACCTAAACATCTAACCTGACACTTGAAACTTCTACTAACATTAGAACACTTGTTCAGGCTTGGAACAGAACCAAAACAAAGTAATTTGGAAACAACAATAATTTGGAAGCAACAACATATGTTTCTGAAATAAACTATGCTAATCATGACCAGAAAACCACTGAATTAAACTGACCTGATTATCAATTTCAGCATTGCCTTCATTTAACAGAAAGTGACATAAGGCTGACCGGGCTTTTTAGTAGTTGGCAGCAGAGAAGCACAAATCAGCCAGAATCAGACTGTCTTTGTATTATAGGCACCAATGAGCCAGCCACCAAAAGCTCATTAAAAAGAAAAATTACACTAAAGTTTTGAAGTATGTTCCCCTGTAGGTTCTCCTAAAAAGATCTGTTTCACCTTCGAGAAGCTATTATTTGTTAACAACAACAAAAAAACCATATCAAAACCATCACATTCAGTTAGAGGTGCTTTTAATTTAGAAAAAAGTAACAAGAAACAGGATGGCAGGTTTTGAATAAGGATGGAAGTTCTGCAGCTCACACACACACACCAAAAAAAAAAAAAGAGAAGAAAAAAAAAAAAAGAATTTAAAAGAAGCTTACTTCATGGGTGGAAAATTGCTCTTTGACTTCCTCAACGTCACCAGATATTTCTTCCTGTTCCCGAAATGTATCCTCAGCTGACAGCAACCATGTAAGTACTTCTTCCAGAGCAACTTGGTAGCTATCCAAGTCCATATCCACCTCTGTCACTGTGCTGGGTGTATCTGCTCTAGAACTGCCCTGCTCCTCTTCAAGTGCTACAGCCTATGCAACCAAGAGAAAAGCAATCTATTAGAAAGTGCACAGAAGATGTCTTCCTAAATGATATTAAAAACAGAACAACTAAAATCCCGTTCAAGTCTTCGTAAAATTTTAAAAGTAATTGTTGGGTACATGTTTAGTGAGAATGGCCACAGTCACCACTAATGAACAACCATCCCACAAGTCCTGCAGCAAACTCAGTTAAAGATATTGGGGCCACCCTCTCCAGCTTGCCAAGATAATTGAGAAAGAGAAGTAGAAGAAAGAACCATAACACAGATGAAAATTTATACCTCAACACACAGGATTTTGTATATTAATTGGAAAAGACGAAAAAGAGGAAGAGCCACTGAAGTAAATCACAAAGATGCTATGCTTTTTCATATTTTCCCAGTTGTTTTGCCCAAGATAAAAGGCATGTTCCAGAGATAACTGACAAGCCTGAAGATTAGCTAAAATTACAACTCAAGAAAAGCCAGGTAGACTTTGATGACAAATACCTGCTGCATGTTGAACTCTCCATCCTCACATTCCTGCTTGTACCTCCTTGGAAGGGTCTCCACTTCCCGGATGTCTTCCATGGTGACTTGCTTAGGAAGGACCTCAAACAAAGAGGTTAAATACATAATAATAGACTTTTTGTCTGGAAGCTGTACAGCAACATCTGCATCAAAAAAGATAAAATATGGGGAAAAATAAATGAGGAAGCAGCTTTTCTAGAGCATTACTTAGAATAAAGAATGAAGCCTAGACTTTACATCTAGTGTAGATTACAGGTTCTTCAGGTTCACAGGTTTTTCTGTTAAGTAGCCTTTAAAAAGCTAAAAAGCTTTAAATTTAAAGGCCAGGTTTGACATATGTTGAAAGCAGTACAAAGGAGAAAAAAATTTTAAAATTAGTTTTCTACATTTAGAAGTGAATTCACATTAAAAGGCATGATCATTATGAGGTAGAAGCCCAAACCTGAAGTTACTATGGAATAAAAAAACTGGGGAAAACTGTTCTGGAGCACGTCCCAAACAGAAAAGCTGTTCAGGGTGAGTATCCTGCATAAACTAACACTTCCATTTAGGCTTTATCCTCATTCCCAGCACTGGTCAGTTAATTTTCTTACTTTTCATATGGAAAAGAGTTTCACTGATTCAGATTCACTTTTCTCTCAGTTTAGGAGAGCTACCCATTCAGTGACTTTTTTTATTATTCTTGTTTTTTAAGAAGGCGGTGCTTAAATCTATAAAGTTTGAGAGCTTGTCGTACAGATTGTACCTTTGGAGGCTCACTTCAAAGCAGAGCGACAGCTCAGGATTTTACTACAATGCCATGAAAGTTTCCTGGTAAGCATTCCTACATGGTAAGTGCCCACAACACTGGCAGCTACTGCTACTCAGTGTATACATAAAGAAAAAAGATTACGAGCTCTTAAGCTCTCCCATTTCTACATAATGCTCTACTTCATCTGAAAAGCACAGATCCTGCTGGTAGAACTTCTATCTCAAATAAAACAAAGGCAGGGTACCAACTTCACCTTGGGTATACTGTCTCTAAGTAGTGGGTCAGCTGAACATTAATGTTCAAGAAGCCGAAGCATATGCACGCACAGACATACCCTTACTCTGCAATTTACATTCTTTTAAACCAAAATTTAAGGGCTTGAAACAAAATATCTCTCAACAAAACTGCCGGAATTGGTATTCATAGTAAAGGACAACAGAAGGAATTTATTTCAAGAGACCTCACAAAAGCTTCTAGTCAAGTAAAATAACTATATCCCACCTTCAGGATCCAACAGTTTCTCAATTCCCAAGTGGTTTTTGGCTATGCTGAAAGCATGTTCCAGCCTCCCAACTGGGGGCATCTTTATAACTTTATCCCAGCTGAAAAGCTCAGGTCTAAACATAAAGACAAAACAGGAAAGAAAGCAGTAAATTTTATCTGAAGAAAAAATTCCATGCCCTGCAGAATATGACGTTATGGATATGAAGCTAGCTACGTAAGCTATACAAACATACACATAAAATAAAAACATAAGTGCCTATACACAAATGCATAAATACAAAGATGTGCTTTCTTTTTATTAAATGGAAACTGGCAATCACAAATCAATTAACTGACTGCATGTCCATAGCAACATCCACTTTCCATGCTATGTATTCTGTATACACACTCACTGACTGCAACAGGAAGTTAAGTACTACTACCACAAACATAAATAAACTCTGTGTTTAAAATTTATTCCAGAACCGGTTTTCTTCAGCTGTTTCTTTCACAGCATTACTATTACTACATGCTTCTGCATCAGGCTCTGCTGGGTAGTCAAGAGTCACTCTGTTCCTGGAGAGCCTCATTCCAAACTTGAGATGTGGCTCAGTGACCACCCCAGACCATCATAGCCAGGAAGAGCAGTGGTCTCCACCCCTGCTTGCTCACGCTGCCCCACCATTTCTTTCCCCCCATTAAAAAAAAAAAAACAACCACACACACACACAAAAAGCACAACACAGCACACATCACAAGAGCTCATGAAAACAGGATGTGGATCAGACCAAGGAGCTGATCGATTTGCAGTGCTAGCAGCTTTTATTTCACATTAGGCTTAACCAAATCTTCAGTTCCATAGTGCATCCAAAACATACCAAGAGGTCTCAAGCAGAAAAAGCAGAGCACAGAGCAGGACACAGGGTCAGCAAACAGGGCCCCCTCCTAGTGGTACCTACACTGACAGGGTATGATCAGGCTCGTGCTGCAGCAGCACAGCTGTAGGACTGCAAAGCCATGAAAATACTTTTCATTCCTCTGTAAGAGTGGCTTCTCTTTAAAACACTGCTATTGATTCTGTGCTTTATAGGACTTTGGGAGGAAGAGGTGGGCTTGCCTTTCATTCTTTTAATACTTAATTCAGTGTAAATCGTCCTGAGAGTATCCTTTTAACATCTGTCGAGTCATTACACTTTGTGGAACAGGAAGGTCATAAGTCAGCAGTGTCTGAGAAAGTAAAAAGCCACAAAGCAGGTGGAATGAGCGGGAAACAGATATATGCAAAGATACTGACAGAAGCAAGTGGAACACTGTACCTCCATGCAAGAAGCAACAACGATAACCACATAGATTCACAAAAAACCTTAGCAGAGACTCTTACTTTGAAAAACACATTGCAATAAGCATATTGTATCTCCACTACCTGCACACTGCCATAACACAAATTTTGATAAAATGCAATCTAGGTATTTACCTATGAGCAAGAAAATTGTACCAAAGAACAGAATTCAATTCAAAGAGAAACTAAGCTAATATTAGGAAATTAAAGAGACCAGTAAAGTAAAATTTTAAATGTCCAATTACCTCGTATAATTTTATGAAGTACTGCAAAGTGTTACAAAGTTACTAGATATTATAGCCACTGCTAACAATCGTTGACATAAGCATAAAGAGAAAAGCAAGCTACTAAACCTGTTAATAGGATCCACAAAAATTCTTCTGTATTAAGTGTCATATTAAGCTAAATCTAAAGAGCAATATTGAAAATGTCCCTTAGGCAGGGAAGCACAACTGTCTGGGTAAGCTAAATAGCTTTGTTGTCCTACCACTTTAGCAACCTGCTCAAATCCCCTTGATCCTTGCAAGTGCCTTTTAAAGCTTCTCTTTCAAAGTCAACTGAATTTAAACCCAAGATTTCTCAAAAGTGTGGGGAGAATGGCACTTCCCTGCCTAAAGAACTAGTACCCAGGGAGAGCAAAGCTGAGTTTTGATGCACTGGCAGCTGCCAGACTCCCAGGAAGAGGCAATAAAAGGCTCAGAGATCAGCAGAGCCAGGTAACTGAGAAATTTTAGAAAGACAGAGGAAAGTCCAGTTACACAGTTAAGATTTTCAGCAGAGGCTTTTGCTATTTAACACTGCTCTGAAAAAGGCAGAGCTCAGGGACTTCAGATCCCACAAAGCCCAAGCACACAATCACAACACATAAGGACAACAAAGAACCTAAAGCCAATTTTGCTACCTCTCTCGCTTACCCTAGGTCACCTCAGCCTCATTTGTGTCTAAACACTGGCACTTTCTCCACCACAAAGCTTCATACATCCAGCAGCAGAGCTCTGCACCTACAGGCAATTACGCTACTATGAATAGCACTGGTACAGCTCACACCATCCAGAGAAGGGACTTGGTACTACTTTTGATAAACTCCAGAAAGACCTTTGCTAGTATTGCTCTGCCTTTGCAGAAAAATCCTACCAAACTTTCCAGAGACACCTTTGTGGAGCAGGCACTCCTCATGCACCCGTGCAGGCTGAACACAAGCCAGCTCTGGTCTACAAGGCCCATAGGTGTGTCAGGGCAGACCCTTCCCAAAGCCAGCAACCCTGTGACAGAGCCTGTTATTTCAGTTGGCACAACCCAAATGGGCACTTAAGAGCAAAGAACAGCAGGCTCAAAGTGAACATACACTTTTGTGAACACTTTGTATCTGCTGGGCATAAGTATTCTGGGTGTTTGTAAAGCATTTGCTGTGACACATACCTGGCGGCCATACCTGGTTAAATTCTAGATGTTATCATAGCATTACCATGTTAAAATGGTTATTTATGGTTAAGAACAGTCAGCCCTTGCAAAGCAATGAGCTGACTTCATTTAAAATACACCAGATTAGAATGGATTGCCCAGAAGCAAGATCACAAAGAAAACTGGAAAAAAAAAAAAGAACTAGTATGCAACTTTCATAGGAGTTTGTAATGATTATTTCTTTAGACTACCAAAGAGTTCTCCAAAAATCAGAGAGAACATAAAAACTTCTGTGAAAAGAAAATTTTACAGCATTCCTTATAAAGTATAATGAACTAATGAATACGCTACAGACACCTGAAGTATTCTATAACCCTTTGATTTTTCTGCTCAACAGTTCTGAAAGAGCTGCATACATTGTCTTTTAAGCAACATACATTCAAAATCCAAGAAAAGCTACAGAGACTTTCTTATTCCTTTGCTTTGAAGCTTCTGTATCTTCCTATTAAAATTATATGGTGAACTCCAGCTGAAGAAACATTTCCCGTTGCAGAGGAGAGAGGGCAGGAGGAAGGTAGTACAGAGTAAGAAGGTGGTCAGTCCCCCCTGTAGAGACCCATTCAGCATATTTGTTGTATAATGCACACTAAGTGGCATGCAAATCCACTTCAATTAGCAAGTGTGCATGCACGTGAAGGAACTAAGAGTTTCACTGCTGCCTTGGATCCATCCTTTGCAAGGCTCTGGCAATATCCCTCCACTGTTATTGTTACCACAATAAAACACTAAAACATACACACATACACACACAAAAAAAAAAACGCTAGAAGCTGTCAATTGCTCAAGCATGAAGACATGGAAAAAAGCTACATACTTCACTAGGTCTCAGACAAGCTGTTTGTTACTTACTTGTGTCTGTGGATAACAGCATTAAAGGCGAGTCCATCTGCCCAGCTTGTGGTGAAGTTCAGAACATTCACTTGACTGTAAGGTCTTGTGGACTGCCGAACCCAACTCAGCAGGATCTTCTCACTGTTAGTCTGTTGTAAGTCTGACATTATGTTCTTCATGACATCCTTCACCTGCAAGACAGCAGCAACTATACCTTACAGACATGTTCTCCACTTTTCCTACTTACAAAGCCTTTGAACTAAGCTATTTCAGAAATCATGAAAGGGTCTTTCCCATGAAAACCTATGACAAACTCTAACTCCTCACATGAAATTTGATAATAGCAGTCTTCAGGCAATCTTTGCACTCTACTAATTACAAGAACCAGTAACGCTTCATGTAATAATGATACATTACTCTTACATTACTATCCTCCTCCTCAGTGCTACCTACACTAAGCGTGGGTTATAACAGTTCTCATTGCCTTGTGCTGCAGTTTCACCAGTAAGCAAACCCCAAAAATACAGCTTGAAGGGGTTTTCTGTGAGAAGAGACTACCTGCTCAGCCAACAAAAGCACTTTGCTGTTTGGGTACTATGTGTAAACATCTGCCGAAGTCCCTCCAAGTGAATTCAATGATCCTCCCAGGTACCTGGATAAACCAGGAGAAATTCAATCTATGAGACTGAGAAACAAACATACATGGCAGCATACAGGATGCAAACCCAACACAACTACCTAGATAGTAAAAAAATACTACCTGCTAACAAAAGTGCATAAAAGCCTTAAGGAAGGAATATAAATACAATGCTTCAGCCTGAAAAGCCTCTCTGCAATTAACACTAGCAGGAACTAAACTGCATGACTGAGTACAACTGAGCACACACAAGAATACGTATTGCAGGAGACAACCAATAGACAGCAATCAGAAACCAAACACTGGCCTTTGTTTACCAGCCCAAAATAGAAGCAGTATTTTCCGCCACCAAAATCCCAGGAAGATTTGTGAGAATCCCAGCAGATCAACACACATGATTCCTGGAAAAAGGGAGGGATTTCTCAGCAGCCTCTCACCTGCCAATGCAAAATAATGCTCCACAGCAGCCCCAATGTCAGCTTGTGATTTCCATCAACGATGTCGGTTCCTCCAATATTCACCAGCTCCACCTGGAGAGGTTGGATCAGCTCTATATTAAACACTTATCACAGCTTCAAGTTGCATTCCCCACCCCATATTCCTGGCTGTCCAGCCACATATTATCAAGTGCTCTGAAATAAAAAGTAGTTAGAAAGAGAGAACTAGGGATGACAGAGTACTCGTCTTATCCGAGTTTGTCATGACAACTGCTTAAACAACACAACAAAAGACGGCACCAAAGAAGATACTCCACTGGAAGAGTTTTATGCTCTCCTCTAATACAGGAATGCATACTAGCAGTTAAAACACCAGTAGGAAATGCAAACATGAAGTATCTGATATTTAAAAAAAAAAAAAATAAGCAGTCATGCTCCTAGACACACTCAGAGATATTACAGGTCCATGAAAGCTCTGTAATTAATAGGTTTGTTCTTCACATGAATCAGCATCCAAATAGAACAACCTTATACAAGGAGATCAAAAACTCAAGGGAAAAATAAAATTTCCAAGTTTCCTATATACATGGGACCCCATACAGACTCAGTGATGTTTTAATTGAAATCATTAAAAAGATAAGGACACAAAAAGAGATGCAAAGAGATTATTTCAGAAAGCAAGAGGACAGGAGAGGCTATCTGCTCCTGCATCAAGTATTCCACCCTCAGAAAAGGTAAAGCTGAGAGTACGCTACCAGATACTCACTTGGCGCTACCTTAGAGTCTGAACTGAATTGGGGCATCAAGTCTTCATTCAGTCAACACAGAGAAAGTGCCACAAATTCTGAAGCACCTTCTGGAGGGAACCAACAGCAGGACGCTGTATTAGTCACCATCATGCCTATGGAAACTGGGCTAGGAACAGCTGCCTATGGCAGAGGAGACAAAGACCTCCCTGGGTGTAGGTACACATGTGGCAGATGCTGCAACATACTCCCACACAGGGTAAACAGTTGGGCTTCATTCTTGTAAATAACCTGAGCCAGGTGCAGCCTCCAGCTCCAGGGGCGGGTGGCACAGGGCATTTCACCTCCACGGGGAAGCTTTTCCCCACTTTCTCACCCTGCTCCAAAACAGTGGCATCCACAGTGCCTAGCAGCTTACACTGACTCTGAGAACTGCATCTGAGCATTGTTAGGAATCAGAGCTGGTCACAGAGACAAAACCTGCTGACTAGCAATTAAACAATATGGACAGTCACAGGGCAGTAATGTAGCCCAAGCTCTGGCTGTCACTGGACACAGTCTACAATGGCAGAATAAACAAGAACAAAGTTTCTTCTTTTTTCTTTTTCTTTTTTTTTTTTCAGGCTGTTACTAATATATAAGAACATAATGGTATTCCATTAATATTTTTGCTCTTATCACAAAATCAGAAATAGTTTTAATTCTGCTAAATGTTCTTACAACCTCATTGCTTTCAGATATCATCTTGACAATTTTCAGCTCCCCATAGGTCTCTTGGTTAGGAGAATCAAATCAAAACTTTTTGAAAAATTAACATGGAACCACAAAATTACACTTCAAATTACTAAGGAAGCTTGTGGATTTGTGGATTGTCATCTCCCAGTTTTTACAGAAGCTGGAACAGAATCTTAGAGCAATACTCTTTGCAAATACTGGACGCATATTCTAAGATAACTGTAAATTAAGCAGGAAAAAACATGCCAAAAGAATCACCACTGTGGATCATTAAACAATGCACTGGAAAGCACTTTAGAACACAAGGAGCAAAGAGCAAGACTAAAGGCCAAGGGCAGAAAAATAAAACAATTACATTGCAAGAGCTTTTTTCACCTCTAATAGAAGAAAAACACTCCTGAGAATGGGCAACAAAAACACACTTCACATTTTTTAATTGCACATCAATAATAATAATAAATAATGTATTTGTCCTGCCATCTACACCATAGATAAAAGAAAATACTCCACATGTTCATTTCTGTATTTTAACGATTCTGAATTAAATCAATGCTTTGCAGGATGCAGCCAGCAATCCACTGGGATGGTGAGTTGAATGAGACTTAAGTAAAGATAATCAATAAAAGAAAGTTGGCAGCAGACAGTACTACTGACAGTAGACTGATATTGACTACATGGAATGAGTTCCAGTGGACTTTTTTAATTAGTATTTTTTAAACTTGGTACACAAATAAAAAAAAAAAGGTGAAATTCATTACTTAGAACCATTCTGCCCATCGGACGGATGAGGTTCACAGGATCACTTGAACATTTATACCCTAAGTATGTCTGATCCTTGCAATATATATTTAAACACTTATAAATTATTCCATAAGTTATTAATATTGTATAGCCTACAAACTCTCATGCAACAGAATGCAACTGCCTCTCAGTGGATGCCTTTTCCCCTCATCTTAACATAAACACACTTTCTAACAAAGTTAAGCAGTAGTTATAAATCATGGACATGACCTTAACAACCTTCAGCTAACATCAGCTGTTCACTTCTAGAAACCCAGAGCCTGTCATGTTAAGGAAGAACTAATTAATTACTTTAATTCAACATTATGTCATTTATTACCTTCATAAAATAAATCAATTTCAAGGTGGAAAGATTCATTACTTATCCTTAGAAAAAAATAAATCAATATTTACAGTACGTCAAAGAAGACAGACAACCCACTGCTAACTTGGACTACTACCTAGAAATATGACGCTAGTCCACCAACACAAAAGGGAAATTGCAGTATTGTACAGTATGTTCATATCACTCTTCAATTAGCATTTTACACCAAGATGTTGCTGCCTTTTTGCATTGGATGAATTTTATTGCCAGAATGTTGTTATTATTTTAGTGCCCTGACATTCACAAATAGAAATTCTAACTATGGAGAGTATGCTTCTCAGGAATTGTTCTTCAGGGGAAAAATCACTTTACTACATCACTACTGGCTTCTAGGTAGTAAAAACATAAAAACAAAGGAAAACAATTGCTATTCTCATTTTTTTTAAAGGAGGATTTGGGTCATTTTCTTTGTTCTTCTGATCAGTTAAGATCCAAATTAGAAATACTCAGTACAGTTTTGACACAGAGCTGACAGATGTCAATGAAAAGATCCTCCTGGATTTTGAGAGTAGAACACAAAAAGCACAAAGACATAAAACCTGCCATACTCTTGCAGATTTTTGCACAAGTTACACATCATCACTGGAAATTAGTTTTTTGTTCTGCCAGGTTCATAAACTATGCATAGCAGAGCTTAAAGTTACCTTTGTTTTGGGAGCTAAACACATCAACAAAACACAATTTAGTTAATACAATTAATTTAGTGTTTTAAGATTTCACAGAATTGTGAAATTCTACATCAGACACTGACATTCTATATTAGACAAGGAAAACTGAAAACATTTGAGAATCTCTCACCAAATCCTCATTTTAGGTATTTTGTTATCTGCATTTTGAAGTCATTTACAAACAGGAGTAAATAAAAGAATCTATCAAAAAGTTGTGGAAAAACATGCTCACATTGTTCTGATGCAAGACTTGCAGTACTCTGTTGACATTATTTAAGGCGTGTACTCGTGTGGAACCTCGTTCTTTAGGCTGAAAATAAAAAGTTACAATCTGTTTATATTAGAATTCACTTGACTAACAAAACAAAATAAATGATAGGGCAAACAACAGGAAATATGTCTTAATTTTCTCTAGCTTTTTTTAAGTAGGAATAAAAACCAAACAAGAGCATCCACAACAATTTCAAAATGAAAACTGGTCAGAACATTATTCCTCAATCCAAGGCACACAAGCCTTGGATTCAAAATGTCATCTTGGGTAAGACCAGAATTTTTATTCCCAGCATCTGCGGAATTATAAACTGGCAAAGCAACAGCAAAGTGGGAGTTCCTGGGGAAAATCTGAGAGTTTTGAATGTTTGCCAGAGCAGTTGAAATTTTTTGGCTCCCAACAGGGAACAAGCAGCAATTTGTTTTTTTGGCACCAAAAGCCTGCTAAATCTTTGCACACTGGAAAGAAGTTACGCTTCCTGACTTTGCCTTCCTTTTAATATCGGGGGCGGGTGGGGGCAGAAATAAACAGTACAATTCTTGACAATACCTGCTACTCCATTTGCTTTTAGTCACCACAATTTAACTCCTGTGGCAGAACATGATCATACTGCATGAGCAAGGAGCTGAACTTGGAACATAGTAATCAAGAGAACTAGGAACCAAAAAACTACTGTCTTCAGTATACTTCAAATCAGACCATAAATCATTGGAAGTACTAGTGAATTGTATCTGACAAGCTTGTAAAGTGAAATTTTAAATGGCTGAACGTTCTCTATAAGGTCAATAAATGGATTTCAAACTTACGGTAAATGGCAAAATCAAGAATGTAATCCCAAGTGATGGCACAGGTTCCACCATGCCTCATGTAACATCCTGAAGGGGCATCAATGTTAGCAGGGGAGGAGTTTTCAGTGACACACACAATTTCCTAAAGAAGATTTAAGTAGTCTTCAACCCCTTCCTATCTGTAGATCACAAAGGATTTTTCAATGGAGATGCAGATCTTTTGCACTGCCTACTAGCCATTGCCTTTTTTCTTTCTATTTTCTTTTTAAGGGATACTTCATGAGCTTATTAGAAAAAGGCCACAGTTGTCTGGCTAAAGGACACTCTTGCAGATCATCCAGATGCAGATCTCTAAAAGATCTCTGTTAAAAATATACATCATGTGAATAATACCACTAGTTTTACATGCTTTGCTAAACAGTATGGTAATCTTCGAGAGAAGGTTACACAGTTAACTGCAGCCTGACCTTTTATCCCGTAAGTGGAGCTCATGGGAATTTCACTGGAAATGTAGAGAGCAAGTACACACTACAAACAAAATAGGTTTTAAAATAAAATTAAAAAAAAAAAAATCCCACAGCTTGATGTTTGTGTGTTTTGTTTATTTGTTGGTTTGGGGTTTTTTAATAAATGAGAATATGGCTCATACACATTTCTCTTACCAGAGGTTTCCCTGTCAGACCCTCCAAAAGGTCCAAAAGCTTCCTTCCATCTTTCAGATCTGTGAACATGTCCTTAACTGGGGGCTTCCCACTCTGCAAAAGAAACAAAAGCAGTAATAAAAATAGTGTTTAAGCAGAACCATCCTGAACAAAGTATTCTTTCCTTTTTATCTTGCAATTCACTCTTATTTGGTACTGAATGTAGTAAGTAAAAGCTAGAGGACCATTAGAGTGATCAGGAAGGCACCTTTCTGTCCTGCAGCGTTATTGTTGGTTTTGGTTTGGTTTTTTTCTTCCCATCTCTCTGGTTCTCTACATCAGCAGCCTCGTACTGAGAAACCAAATCCTGGCTCACGTTAGGGTAGACACATCAACACATCAAGATACCAAAGAGAAAAACGTGGCAAGTTAGAGGAGTCATTTGAGAAAGAATGTTTTGGTCCGGCTGCAACTAAAGAAGGAAGAAACTGAGGCTTTTCAGAAAGAAGCTATTAGGACAAATTTTCTTAAATTTTAAAAGGCAAAACAAAAGGGCTTGAAAATGCACCGTGTGTAAGGAGTTGCCACTCTTCTACACAGACCAGTAGATCAAAAGGTGTGATATCCATTAAAACAAATTAATCATTTTTTTTTCTACCTTGGAAAATAAAGCAAAATGCAAAACTCAGAGCTACTCTAAATCATACATTTCTAATACTCATTTTCTTTGAGGGTGGAGGGACCATGTACAGGATTGGTCATAGATGACAGAAAAATCATGTTAAATTCTTCCACACTCCCTTTTAATCTTATTTCTTATTGGACCCTAAGAAAATTAATGTGGGAAAGTGTTACAGGGCAGGGGAAAAAGACACAAGCAGCCAGCAACTAAGTGAGTGCATTTGCTTTGTAATATTTATCTGCTGGCTGCCAGGAGATCAATTAAGCTACTGCTTTCAGTGTCCCTTTGAAGTGCCAATTTGAGAAGAAAAATATTTTCTAAAAAGTATCTAAAACTCCAATATTGCCTTTTTCTATCACCTTGGCTTTACAACATTGCTCTTCAGAAAGAAGTCTGTCAAAGGCCTATCATACATGATGTGAATTAGCTGATATGGATCTCACCTACCTTCACTTACTTCCTCTTGCTTTGACAGCTGCTGGCTAACAAATCAGAGAGAGCTGAACTGCCCACTGAACCTGATTTTCTGGCAAATATCTGGTTTTTTCCCCAAATTTCATAAGGGCTTTTCTCAAATGTCTGCTTTAATTAGGTTTGATACTACTAAAATTATTCACAAAAAAAAACGGAGTTGAATAGCTGCGGGGTGATATTTCAACCTCCTATACAGAAACATACCTAAATGAAACTCATAGTATCAATCAGCTAAACAGTAGCAAGAATCATCATATAACTAAGGTCACTTAAAAGTTACAGATGCTAGCCCTAGTGGCTGATATTAAATTAGCTTTGCAATTAATTTTTCTGACTAATTTATTCTCCAATTACTTGTACAAGTCATGCTTCAAAATGTGTATATCCACATGCTGACACATACTTAGGTAAAGGGTATAGGAAACTATTCATAGGTAGCTGACAGACCAACAGCAGATAGGAGTATTCATTAAATATCAGCATTTGATAACATTCTGCCATCACATATTGCCACTTCCTGAGCTCAACTATATCCTTCCTAGCACAGTAAGGGACAAGTATTTTTTTCCTAGTGTCTGCAATTTTCACAGATTATTCAGATGCTTCTTTGCTGTGTACCAACTTAACCAGCATTCTTTAAAGAATGCTGGAGCGGGAGAACAGGAATATCCAAGAGTAGAAGCCAGGAAACCTCTTGCACAATTTATGGTTTATAAAAAAGGAGATGACCCACAGTGCAATTACCCCAGATGCCAGCAAAATTTGGTTCAAATTTGGTTCTCATCACCACAAGGAAAATACTAAAAGTATGTTGGTAAGGGCATAAGGAAATTGTTCATGTGTTCAGAAAGGCAGCTAACAGAGGTCTTACTGGGAGCAATACAACTCAAACAATCCTTGTGAAAGCAAACACCTGCTAGTCATTGAAGTGTGGAGTCTCACCAGAGCAGAGGAACAGAATCACCTCCCTCAGTCTGCTGGCCACCCTTCTTTTTATGCAGCCCAAGACACAGGTGGCTTTCTGGGCTACAAGCACATCTTGCCAGCTCAAGTCCAAATTTTCAACCACCAATACCCCCAAGTCCTTCTCTGCAGGGCTGCTCTCAATCCACTCATCCTCCAATCTGTACTGATATTGGGGATTGCCCTGATGCAGATGTAGAACCTTGCACTTGGCCTTGCTGAACTTCATGAGGTTCACATGGGCCAACTCCCCATGCCTGTCAGGGTCCTTCTGGGTGGCATCCTTTGCCTCTTGCAAATCAACTGCACTACTCAGCATGGTGTTATCTGCAAACTTGCTGAGGGTACACTCAAACCTGTCCCATGTCATTGATGAAGACATTGAACACTACAGGTCACAATACAGACTCCCAAGGGACATCACTTGTTACTGATCTCCTTTTGGACATTGAGTCATTAACTGCAACTCTTCGGATGCAGCCATCCACCCAATTCCTTATCCATTTAACAGTCCATTCTTCAAACTCTTATCAATCTGAATTAGTAGATGTCGTGGGAGACAGTGTCAAAGGCCTTACAGAAATAAGCCCTCTATAATTATCTAATTAAATATAATTATCTAATTAATTATAATCATAACTAAAACCATGCATACATGTATAACAGACTGATAACGCTGAAACTGAGAACATTATAGCTGTATGACCTCAATAAATTTGTTGCTTTAGGTCTACAAGTTTGTTTTGTTGCTTTCGGTTTGGTTTGTTGTTTTTTGTTTTGGTTTTGGTTTTGTTTTGTTTTTAAGGGATTTAGATCTGGTGAAAAAGCAGAAAGATGTCTCATTTAATACAACGCAACAAGGGTATCGAGAGCATAGAGCCTATTTTCTCTGTTTCTCATCCCTTAACTTCACATGCACAAAACCAAGCTGAATTACGTCCTGCTTTCAGTCATTCATTTCAATGGGTTACAGTACATTCCAGTCCCATGCAATGTGCTCTGCTGTCATGGTGGAAATAATTCAGATTTTCTTTCTCAGGAGAATGTTTTTTCCATTTCACTGCCCATCAGAGCACTGCATCTTGCTGCCAGTTAAAAGAGTCAGCAGAAGAGTATTAAATTATTTCTGCAATCTGAGCTACTTTTTCCTGGTTTATTAAAGTATCTACTATTCTCAAAACAGAGACACAGCAACATGTAATGTCTCTGTACTTACTGAAGTCTAGCAAAACTTTCTCTGTGGGAAGGAAGCACTTCTGCATGTGCAGGGTGACTGAAGTCAGCTAAGAAAGGGCTAAAGCACCCACCCCACCAAGCCCATCACCACCTCCATTGCTGCACACCGGTCAGGAAGGCTGGAAACTTGCTCCTCCAGCTTCCCACACCCACCTGAGGGACATGCAGGCACCTGGTGGCAGCGGCCACCCAAGCAGCCCTGGCTGTCACATCAGGGCACAGAGCCAGCCCACAGCATTGCTGTTGCAATGGGAACAGAGACTGTGTGTGTGCTACACCCTCCTCTGCTCACGCTGCCTCCTCCCACCCAGGCATTTCCCTCACACCTGGACACACATTTGCACGAATGATGTGCTATCCCAAGCCACATGATCTGAAATCAGGAACATCACTGCTCCATCTGCCAGTGCACCATGTAGCTGGATGCTGCCCGGCTTTCCTGGGATGCAGTTAGATAGCAACACGCTGTGTTTCAGAAGGTCTTTCTTTCTTCAGAAAGATCAGCTATGTATCCCAGATTCTGACAGCTGTCTGACATGTGAAGTTTATTAACCTTAGAAAACACGTGGAAAAGAGTTTTATAAAATGGCAGCCCAAGGTATGGTCCCCTACATCCTTTCCCCATGGAAAGACAAGCAAGAGTTCTGGGGCGATGCTGGCAGGACAGCTCTGCATGCCCTCCTGCACCAGGCACAGGCCAGCCCAGAGCCAGGCCAGGCTGCTGCCATCACCACCATCTCCTCATGAGAAAACAGATGCAAAGCCCCATGTCTTTGCATGTAGGACTCACTACTGAGCCTACTGGAGAGGCTGCCGTGGCAGTAAAAAGGCAATCTGGGAGTCACAGCACCAACCACTACGGCTGGACCTGTGCTTCTACTGACAGAGTCTAATCCAAACCAGCTGGACCAGGACCACCCCAAGCCCTGGCTCTGACCCACTGTGTGGCAGCTGATAGGCCCTGTGCAGACAGCACTGCCCTGAGCCGTACTGGGTAGAACAGGCAGCCCTGGGACCAGTGCTGTTCTGGGACAGACTGGTGTGCTTCAGTGAGAGTACTGAGGGAGGGCAGAAGTCCTGTCCCACCTTACAGGGTAAGGCATGGGGATCTGCAGTGTGCTTTCCCTGCCAAACCTGCCCACACCCACTCTCACTTGACCTCCAGAATGCAACCTGACCTTCTGAAGAACTCTGTATGCACAGATACACAAATAAGCAAACAGATCTGCAGTATATAAAAAGCATCTCTCTGTAGAATCCTGCCTGATATGCAGTACACTCAGCCAACATAAATTTCTCCTTTTCAAAACCCACAATATTTTACTCACTTTCTACACACTTAGAAACTGAAGTTCAGCCTCCACTAGCATCCCATAAGGAGAAGCCATTCATCACTGAGCATAGTGGATCAAGAAATTTAAGTATTTGCCTTAGAAGAGTGACAGTGACAAACCACACTGAGCCCTTCAACAAGGGCAAATGGCTGGTCACAGCTGCAGTGGCAAATACTTAAAGAACAGCCTACCTTGTGCTAAGCACTGTACAAATACGAAGCAGATAATGGGTCCTTTCTCAAAGACAAAATAAGGATTCAGCTTATACTACAAAGATAATATAAAGGACAGGCAGGGGCACACTGTGAGCCAGGAGAACTGTGCGGGTTCAAGGTATAAAACACTCACATCCCCCTCACTGAACTTATCTGTTAACAGACGGTAGTTTTGCCTCAGCTTTGCTTATGTTTGCTGGAACAGCAGAAAAGCACTGGCAGAAAACTCTTTCCCTCAGCCTGCCCAAGAGGGCTTTGCCAGCAGAGCTGCACACATAGAGTTACTGTAGTAGCAACAAGGGTTTGATAAGACAGACCAAAACCATAATTAGACTTCATTTAGAAAGAGGTCGTGTTGGTTCCCCAGTGCTTTAAACTGGCACTGACAGAAGGAAAGGAGCTGATACATTGGAACAGGCATAAGAATAGGGGAAGAGGAAAGGAAAAGGAAGGTAGAGCAAGAGAAAAATAAAAGCTGGAGGCAGTACATAGGCTGAGGTCAGACCTGCCTGTGGTCTTAGGAAATTTGCGTGGTGGCTGATTTGTTATCCACCACAGGGCTCATACACGAGGACCAGAACCACATTCAATCCACCATGTTACATTTATTCCCACAAACATTTTGGTGCCAGCCTTTGTGCTAACATGAGTGGGGGAGGGAAGGGACAAAGAAGAACTTGTGTTAGTTATCCACAGCAGAAAACACTTTTTCTGTTGATTCATCTCTCATGGAGCAACAGACATAGCAGTTTCTGAATGATCTTTGCACTGGAGACCAGACGCTAGCCGTATGTAGCAAGACCAGTCACTACAGGCATTGGCTTTGCACGTTCCAGTGAGACAGCAGCACCATTTGGGAAGGAGAGCCCATGCACAGGGATCTCCCTCTTACAGCAGCAGTAGCCGCCACTCTGACGCCTGCTGGCTGCCTCCCAACCCCTCCACCTGGATCAGGTTTAAGAGGGTGATTCACACTTCCTTGTGTGCATCTAGGATTACTTGCAAAGAAGGCTCATCCAGGCCAGCCAATATGACTCTGCAGAAATCATCCACCCTCCTTGCCAGAAAGTGTTCCCAGGAAATAGAGGAAGATATAAAAGAAATCCGGACCAGATATTTTTTTTTTGAGTCATCCAATGCTACCAACAGTATAAAGACCAGCAATCAACACTTACAGTTTGTTCTACCGAAGCCACATACAGCTGCAAAGCAGCAATCTTCCTTGAATATATTTTACAGTAGAATATCCCTTATTACTAATGGGAAACTGTATCAAATTGATCGAAGTTATAATTGAAAGGAGTCATAAATTCTCAGTAAGACAAAGCCTCTTAAAAACCACACAACAAGCTATTCTTTATCATATTGTCACAGCTATTTATTCTCTTTGTATACTGTTCATTAAATTATATGCAAAGTTAACAAAAAGTTTTAATGTCTATCTAGTTACTTAACTAGAATCACACAACTTTCTCTTATATCATAGTTACCCACAGCAGAGAATTCACATGTTCTTTAAATCAATAACTATTGAAGGTACATTGTTAGACCTAACTCTTTTCCAATAAATAAGTGCCAAAGATATTTGGGAGTAAGAGATAAGCCACCTCCATTTCACATCCTCCTCAGTGATACTGATTCAGACCTCATAGTGATGACATTGAAATGAGGACGAAAGATCCTCTCAGTTTCACAGAAATGGACACTGGCTGTCACCAGGGAAGTAACACATCTTGTAAGAGCATACGTATGACCTTTACCAGCCACCGAGGGAATGCAGCAGATGAGGTCTGGCTGCTCAGACCAGTGAAAAGTCCTAGTTGCAATTTAAATCATCTGCTACCTCAGAAACATCAAAACACTCTGAAAGGATAGAGGAAACAGTAAATCTTGGTTTTCCAACAGATCCTTCTGATCTTCCAGTGTCACTTATATGAAGGTCAGAGTTGTCTTTTGTTAATTATTAGACATCACAAATAGTCACCTGTTGGTTAAAAATAAGATGCTCAGTAAATAGGTCAAAATAGTAGTAGAGCTGCAAAGAACCCTTTCCCCATTTTCCTGAAAAGGGGGGAAATACTGATCCAGCTGGGCACTTAAACTAGAACATAAACCATTTGTAACATTCAAGAATATTCCTAGGGAACTCATGTTAACCACATACTTATTTTAAACTCAATTACAAACAACACAAGGAGTGAGAACTACGCTTTAGCATGACCAACACAGAGTACAAAACATATTAAGTGCTGCTACATCATGAGGCCAGTACATGGGAACTCAATGTGGGAAACAATTCAGAAAGCAAAAAGGTCATTTCAGAAAGTAAACAACTACGTCAACAAATAATCCTGCCCGTTTCTAATTTAAGACCATAGTCATTGTTTATAGAAGTATTTTTATTAAAATGTGGTACTTTTTTTTCCACTCTCCTTCCACTGGCATGCAGGAGTTACAGGAGAGCATACTAGCTATATTGTGACAGATGTATTTTAGTTATGTAAGCTCTACTCTATGCTAGATATGCCTTAGTAGTTGTGGCATCTCTACATGACACTACTACTAAAACTATGAATTTAAATACTAAATAAAAAATAAATAAAACGTTAGAACCACAAGAGGAAAACGCCATATAAATCAAATCAAATATCACTACTAGTACTTAATAATAATTACCAACAACTAAATAGCTACTTAAAACTTCGGACTAACCATGAAAAAGAATAAGGCTCATTACTGAAATATGACAGAAAGTTTGATTCAATTAGGTGACCGACATGAGTTTAAGTAGAAGCAAAGCTGAAAAGCTAAACATAGCTTAATCCACAGAACACCTGAAATACTTGACTGACAACATGATAGAAGGAAGGAAAACATATAAAAGCAAATATTAGACCTAGCAAGGCAGCGAAACAAACAAAAGGCATCAGCAAGTCTCTGGGGGTCTTTTTTTTCTCCTCAGTGTATTTACATTGCATTTACTTAAGCCTCCATTATTATAATGTGTTTAATGTAACAGCACTAACCTCTGCTTGCAATTAAGCCTCATTATGTATCATTACCAGCAGAGGCAGTTGGGACCATACTGCTTATCACTAACAGTTTTTTCTCCTGTTATGACTGGAAGGTTATATTTTTTTCTTTCTCTCTCTCTTTTTTTTTCTTCCTTTTCTTAAGCCAGCTAACTTCAGATGGTTACTTGGTTACTTAAGAAAAATTTCCTGCTGACTAGGCTGACTATTGTGTTCATTAGTGATTAACAGGTAAAGGGACAGGTTTGCTTCAGTGCCTCTACCAGGTTCAGCTCTAGTGCCTGAGACTCCAACAACTGGGAGGATAATCGAGACCATGAACCAAACTATCACAAAGCCCTAACCAAAATTAGCAGTAATTACAATCCACATTACTTTAACAAGTTTTGAATTACAGCAACAGAGATGCTGCCCATACCCTGTTCTTAGAGCCAAAAGCAGCAGCAGTTGAGAGGAAGGCAAAAATCTCACAATTCTCACACTGTAGCTAAACCTGGGAGAGATTGTGAACTGCTATGCATTATTGCTTTTAAGCAATAATAACGTATAATAATAATGTATCTCATTAGAAAATATTTCTTTTCTTGCATCTTGATTAACTAACATCTTATTCGACCTCTTTGCTGAAGGAGGGACTAAGTGATCCAGTTAAGAGAAAAAGAAAAAAAAAAAGTAGACTAAAAATTGAATTTTTCAAGGCCAGTTTTTCCGCCCAGGTTGTTCCTCAGATTAAGGCCAAATTTTTTATAAGCTTTGGCTATCTTTGACTGAAGTTACATTTTACAGTTTAATTCAGCAGTGGAAAACAGTAGGAGCAATTAGTCTCAAAAATATTTTACCGGTGGTCAAATATTTCCTTGCTTGTACCACAAAAACTGAACTGAAAAAAAAAAAAGATCACAGACCATCTTAGGTGATATCTCCTTGGACTGATAAAATTGTCTAATTGCCTTTTTGATCTCTCTTCTTGCGTGCCTAATACATTAAACTCCATCATTCTCCTTCCCAAAACAAAATCCCTTCTGAAATGTCTTTTGCCTCAGGTATCTCGGGTCATGTGAAATTAATTACCTTGAATAGGCATGCTTTTGTCTCTAAAAAGATTTATCACATTTGCTAAGAGACAGCAGTGAAGCAGCAAAATATCTTTAGAAATATGGGGTCTGATATTTACTATTATGGTAAAAAAAACCCTTAGACAAAAGGAGGAAACTAAGGAGCAAAAATGGTGGAAGAGATCTATACAGCACACCACTAGAAAACTAGAGAAGACTTAGCAGTTGGGAAATTAATTAACACTTGCTATAATGAGAGAGGAGCTTCTTCAATTTTAAGATGCATATAAGGCAACCACACCACAAAGCACTCCAAGTACAGCTCACCAGTTTGCCTGCTGCCCTGTCTTCTGTCATCTTTATCTGCTGTCCCTTCCAGGGGAGGGGACCCACCAGGAGCCCGAGCACTGAGCATTTGCCTTCTAACCTAGGGCTCAGCCTTGGAGGACACAGTCTGCTCACAAGCTGCACCTCAGCCTCTTCTTTGCTCTTTAGCCCTACACTGAAATGCATTTGGGAAGGCTGAAGAGCAGGAGCAAGCTTAAGATGCTGTAAAAGAATGGGAGGTCTGGCTTTACCCACAGTGGCAGGTCTGAGCTCCAAGCCCTGCCAGTTCTGCAGCTGTTGGTCAGGGTACCAGCACAGGACCTGGAGGATCAGGATCACAGAAATAGATGCAACAAGAATGCTGCAAATGAAGAAATAAGACTGGACAAGGCTTCTGCATATAAGAAGAATGAAACTGAGAGCTTGGATTGGAAAGATATGGGAGTATATGACAGAACGGGAATGGTGGCGCAGCTCTCAGGCATGCAAGGGCTTTGACTACAGTTCCTGACACCTTCGAACAAAGCTCCCAGCTGCCTCCATTCAACAGCCATCCGTACCCAAGACTTATGACTGGGAGGATGGGGAAATCCAGTCTCATTTTCACCAAATACCATAAACATATCAGGAGTTTTATGTTCTTTTTGCAGAGCACAACCTTCCTAGCAATAAAGTGGTTTTGCTATCTCTGTGGGAAAACTTCTTAAATGTAATTAAGACGTGATTCTTTGGGGAAAAGGAAGAGGATCAGTTTGCCCATGTTGGATCTATGAACTTCCGCTAGAGTGACAGCACTAAGCTCTGATGGGTTGTGACTCCATGAGTCTAAATTAAGAGTTCAGGTATCGTGTTTCTTGTGCTGATTCTGTGTCCTACCTGCCAAGTTCAGGAATAGCGAAGAGAATAGCAACCAATCTGAAAGCAAACCTGGAAAAGAAGTACCTTAGAAAATGGGAACACGAAAGCCAGCAATGAGTGACTCCTGTAAGGACATAAAGAGGGAGCTAGGACAGCTTAGAGAGGACTAGAATGGCTTAAACAAAGAGAGGTGCAAAAATAGGACCAACCACGGAAGCATCAAATGCTGTAAGGGCTGGTAAGGTGAGGAGATGTAGAGTGGGAGAAGGGGAAAGGAAGGACATACAGAGTAGGTCTGGAGCTATAACAAGAAAAATTGGGTCTTTCTGGGTAAACAACTAAGTGACAAGGAAGTGGGAATGAAATAGGTAGGGCGATCAGAAGTCCAGATTCACTGGGATTTGCTGTGCAAGCAAGCTTTCTGACATGAGAAGGTGTAATAGTAAGTGAGGTAGGAAAACAAACAAGGTCAGAAAGTAGTAGTAAAGAAAGTAAAGAAAATATGGCAGAAAAAAAATGAACTTGCAGGCACTAAAGTGGGACACAAAACTCCTGAATCCCTCAACATGCCTATCAAATTTTCTAGAAACCTTGTAGAGTTGTGAGTGCAAGTCTCCAGCCACTAGGCTACGTAATTATCAGCTGCAGTGTCCCAGGTCTGTATGATCTAGAAGTGTCAGGTCTGCTGATATGCCATGCAAAAATAGATACAGATTGAAACTATTTAGAGTTCAAAAAAGTCGAAACTAGAGTGGATTGCAAAATTTTTGTTCAGTCCCCTTTTACCTATGTGTAACAAATAATATATGGTTAATGGAGCAGTAAGCTACCCTGTGGACCTGCATTCAAACCCTGCTTTTAGCCAAGAGTTCCCCTGGAACTAACCAGAATCATTTAAAGCACAATTTTACACATAATCACTGTGTGCCAGATGAAGAGATTTTCTTAGATCACTAAACCCAGTCTTGGCTGACAGCGGCATCATCTTCTTGAAGTCTCTTCTCTATGCTGATAAAACGCCGTCTGAAAACCAGCTAGATATTTTAGATGATTTGCTTGAGTTTTCAGAAGAGATGAATCCTCTGAGCTCTGTCATAAAACTCAACAAGAGCTCTGGTTTACATGAAGATATTACAGAAATGTCAAATGCTCTGGATAATCTAACCAACTCTCAGATTGGGCACTCAAAATAGGAGCTACTTCTGATATTTATTTGTAGTGGGTGCAAATACAGATGATAGTACTCTTGCATTGTAGAAAGGTGTTCCAAAAATATAACCATTACTACTTATAAACTGGCATGTATTAAAGAAAATAGGATAGAAAGGGATAAAGAAATTAAAAAAAAAAGGATAGAATGCACAATTGTACAGAGTTTGAAGAGCATACGTTGTCCATACAACTAGATGCCTTAATTAGTGGGCTATATCACAGGGAAACAGCTAAATCTAACTCTTGAAATTAGACTGGACAGAGCAATGGAAATAAACATACAACAAGGAAAAACATCACATGGCTTAAAATAGACACACTGAAATGCTCAGTATCAGTATTTATTTCAATGCAAACTTCCCTATTGGTTAAAGCTCGGTAAAATAGACTATCTAATAATTTTTATTATATTTAATTTTCACAAAATATCCTTACTACACAATCACCATAGGGTTGCAAGCTGTACTGTGGATTGCTCTGCTAAGGTAAAGCTTTCTACAGCATGCACTGAATCTTGGCTGAGTACATTTATTGACCTTAAGACTCAACTCACTTTAAATGTGCTTGTGCCTTCATTTCAAAAAAATATGTGCAAATAAGATGCATTTAGTTCTAGCATGGTTCAAATGAAGAGGACAAACACAAGTTACTGTCCTGTGGACTACAGCGAGAACTTACACCTCATTGAATAGGTGCCCAAAGCAGATATGTGTACCTCACAGCACCCTTAAGATACTGTGTTTCATTCATCTACCTATTCTCTGATGAGAGAAGGGAAAGACATTGTTCTGTTTCTAGATCCTTTGTAAAGCCTTATTGAATTGATTTAAATCAAGTTCAGCGATTTTGAGTATATGCTGCAATTGCAATTCTACAATTTTGGGGTTTTATTCCAAACTAGTTTATAGAAGCTCAACTGCTTCCTTTTTATTTATGTGCTTAAATGAAGGGCAACTGCAATATAATTAAAGTGGAAGTACAAGTAAAATTCTTAGATTAAATTTGCAATTCCATACAAAATTCCTCAGTTACAGTTTTATTTTCTGCAAAGGAAGTCAGATTGCATTAACCTAGTCTCTAAAAATCTTTCTATCCTACTAAGCAGCTGAATCAATATAGTTCACAGAAAAAGAATTTTCAACAAGCCAAATGACTTGGTAAATGCAAAAAATTCAATAAGACTGAAATCAATCTCTTTACATTTTCAAGGTACAGTTGAAACCAGACTTTCTTACACGAGGTAATTTCTACTTAACACCAGCAATTTCCTTGCAATCTGAACATGCCAGTCTTCATAAATCTGCATCTTGTCATGGCACAGTAGCCATGCTCAAGCCTGAACTGGACATGCAGTAGTCAGAAATATGTCCTTTTATACAAGTTTCTTTAATCATTAACATAGTTTTCATAGCTTTGGGTGGTGTAATGGGCCATGAAATCAGAGTTACTTCAAATCCAACAAGTATTTGACCATACCCTGTGGCAGGGAAACCCAGGATCTAAGTAGGATCTGTCTGAACACATAGTATAAAAGGAAAAGCCACTTTACAAAATATATCTATGGGTGTACAAGTATAAAAACTGAAAACAATTTAATCTATTTCAATACAATGCACATAACATGTACAAACAATTCACACAGGGCATTCTCAGTATCACTGTCATTTCTGTGTTCATGCCATCTTTATGCCAGGGTAAGTTTATGCAAACAGGCCTTCCTTTTCACCATATTCTCACTCCTTACATGATCCTGCCCTGCCTACCCCTCCTCCTGCAGGACCATCTTTCCTCTGGGCAGCAGTCAAAGTCGGAGCATAGAGCAACCAGTTCATATAATACACACTCCTCCCCTAAAGCACAAACTAGCCAAGAATGTATTGGATGAAGAGTACAGGATATCAGCTTCCAGCCAAAACAAACCTAAGCCAAAGTAAATCAACCAAGGCCACAAGCCTTGCATTTCCCAGTGTCCTGTTGCACAGGAAGGGAAGGAAGGTAAAAATTTCTTACATTGCTGACCAAGAACTTCAGAAGGGCAGCGCTCCAGAGGCAGCCATTCATTGCTACAGCACTGTCATCGCTTTATTTAAAAAGAAAAACAAACCAACACCAACACTGCTCCCATACACTCACACACCCTTCCTTCTATATTTATGTCTGCTTTCAGGATTTCACATGCATGTCCCTTTTTATTAGCAGGGTACAAACTAGTAGTTCTCCCACTTGCAGCACCGTATTGGCTAGAAAAAAACACATGAGTTTTCTCTGATAATGGTCCAGGTTCCTTTACACATTCAAATCATAAGGTAGGGAAACTTCCCACAGTCACCATGCTCCTGGGCAAAGTGTCATTTTTCACTTTCAACATAACAGTATAATAAGTAGGCTCTAAAATAGCATCCCAAAGCAATCACGACCTCCTTTCTCATCCCAAAACTCAAAACAAGATCCTCAATAAGTTTCAAGTAAGTAAAGAGACTTAAAACAAGAAACGTACAGCATCGGAGCTGAGGAAAATTCAAAATAGGCATGCAGTTATACAAAATTTCACAGTCAAGACTTAAGTAGCAACACCAGGTGGCCTCAACTGGAGGCTTGGAGAGAATTTTGGATGAGTAAAGCTGACTCAGCAGCACTGAGAGTAAACACACTGACTAGGGTTCAAAATCTGCTGTAATGCCCTCAGAAAACTGCATGCAGAAATAAACTGTATAAAGTAAGAGAACTAAAACTCAAACAGACACCATCATACAAATAACTATTTTAATATATTAACAAAGAGAATCCTTCATTTTTTTCTTAAACAAGACATGTAGTATCAAATATTTATGTGCATGGGGAAACAGAAAGAGAACAAACATTGCAGTATTTTATCTGTTTTCATTACACATTTTGACATTTTACTTGTATTCTACAAGAGTAAAAGCAAAGTATATTTAACCAACATTGTTCTAAGCAGTGAATCAAACAAAATAAAGTAGTACTTTAAAACGCAATATTACCTTGGAAAACCGAGCATTTATCCATTTTGTGAAGGTCTTTTTCTGTACATCATTGTGTTCATCTGAAGAGAGAAAATAAGAAGAAAACAGTGAATGAAAATGCATTCTTCTTAATATTTGATTGTTCATAACAGGTGTTATTAAACACAATCCCAGTTCAGCAGGTGACTTTTTTGTCTAATCGGTCAACAAAGCTGTTCAAACCTCTACAAAACTTTAATACTTGCAGAATCACACAAATGTTTCAACTGTACTAGCAACCTGGGCATCTCCTTTGCATTAGAATCAGCCTCTCAGCACTTCCCAAGCAGGATAATTCACAGGCTTCCTGGTTGGTGAAAAGCAACCTATGAAAACATGGCCTTTCTATCAGACTTTGTCAACACATTTTGCCTGGATGCATGACAACAAAAGCTGCTGAGGTCCTTATTCAAGCTTCTGATGCAGGTAACAGCTTCCTTCCATACACGTCACCTGCAGTGGCAAAGCTGCCGGGACAAACCTTGAAGCACTCACCCACCCTCAGCCTGGTTTCACACCTGGGTTAGGAACCACATTAGTGATTAGTCACAGTCAAGTTCTCCCAGTATGCGGGAAGGATTCAGCAGCTAGGCAAGCACCTACTGGTGTGGCATTGAAGTAACACCACCTAGGGTCTAGAAGACAGCTGGAAGGACCCACCAGGACAAGGAATAAGGACAAGAGAGCACCTACATGTCAAAGCAGAGGGAGAAGCAGTAGCCTCCAGCTGTACAGAGGGAAGATTGTTTCCCAGGTTAAGGAAACCATTTGGGAGTCACTTGCAATTTTACAGAGTCTATGCCACTAAACCAGGCTGAGCTGCCTCCAGCACAGCTCTGCTCATATCACAGGACACCTCTTGTGTAACTGCACTGAGCAGTGCTGAGGGCAAGACTATGCCCCATCACCTGCACTGCTGACAACATACCAGTCAAAAGAAGTTTGGCCCACCATGGATTTTCAGGCCTGCTTGCTGCAGCCAAGAAGATGCATATGCAGTCTGTAAAAGGCTTTAATCTATGCAGCAGACCACAGCCAAGGCAGGCAGTGCCTTCCACTGGGCAGACTCAGTTTGTCAGCTGCAGCCCAGATCATAACGTCCAAAAGGCCTTCAAGACTCCACAAGCTTCTTGAAAGACTAGCCCAGAGATATATTTCAGGTATCCACAGCCCTCTGCTGCCCTGGATGCTCTTTTGCAGAGCCTCTTGATGGCAGCTGACACTTGATTTTTCCAAGATCCTTACCACAACAAAGCATGGTGTTCTGACCACCATGCCCTGGCACAAGGATGAAACCACAAAGAAAACTACATTGAAACTCATGGTTTGTAAAATCATGAAAAGGTAAAAAATATTATACAGTCTGAAAATAAATCAGATTATGATTAAAAGGCACCACTTAAAAGACACTGCACCTCAGAGCAGCAATTGAGACTGTTGTACAGTGAAGTTGCACCTACAAATCCCAGAAGTTTATTAAAAAAAGTCCCAGAATATTCCTTTGGTATACAACCTCAAAATTTCCCCTTTCTTGTCCAGCATGCACGTGAAAGTGATCACATTCATGTCTAAAATCTAGTCACAGACCTGTTACCCACAGGTTACTGGGGCACTGGAGCAAGTGACCAGGCAGCTTTTTACACGATAGACATGAACAAGGAATAGGGGCTAAGGCTTGGTCCAGAGAAGACACAATATGTGTAAGAAACCAATAAGATTGTGACAACAGTTACAAGATTTAATAAGCTTTATGGAAACATTCATGTCAATTTAAAATAAAACCTCAGTTCTGGTCTCCTTTTAGGCTATGGCTGAAAAACCTGCTTTCAGCATGTCCAAGAGTGCACGTCTGCTGCAACATGGCAGCCAGTAGCCATTGTTTCACCCTTCTGTGCTTCTCTTCTTTGCCATCTAAAGCTGATCCAACACAGCCTGCTCCTCAGTCACACCTTGAACTCAACCAGAAATAAAAGACGGCCCAATGCAGAAAGAGATTTTTCTGCAAGAGCTTCAAGATACCTACAGTGCGTGAATAGCAAGCCATGCTTAAAACATCTTGTTGAAATTCATGGTGGTGTTCCAGGGGAATACAATTACCTAAAAGATCTCATTAAACCTGCTCTTTTCCCTCAGTGAAATAGAGCACATTGCCAAAGACAGATAGAATCTACTAGAAGGATACTCAGTAACAACTCTCCACCTCACAGGAGACTGACAGGGTCAAGATTTAAACTCCAAATATACTAAATATATTTACTCTATTTTTTTCTGCTCCAAGTTTTGTTGTTTGTTTGTTTGTTTGTTTTTAGGAGACAGGAATACACTAGATTATTAACGGCCACTGTTGGACCAAAAAGCTAGTGTTCTACACAACTCAACACCAGGCTCTGTCCAACTCCTGATAATTTTTTCCGTTAATTGCAAATACTATTTGTATTGAATGTATTGAGATTTAAACACTCTTTAGTCTTTAAATATCATTCAGTAACCTCTGCCCCTTTTCTGCCAACACCCCCAAGCACATACCTTATGTACCAGAATGCTTTCCAAAGGCTCAGTCTGCCTTTTTTCTTCCTTAAGCTTCTGTGAGAATCAAGAATAACCCCAAAGTTCAAGATCTCACGTTCCTTTAACCTGCTTACTCCTTAAGATGATAAAGGCAAAGCACGAAGAGAGGACAAAAATAGTTGTATTGACTATGTAAAAGGATTACAACAGTTAAGAAAAGGGTCATGGATTTACAAATCCTGTGCGCTAGGAACTCTACACACCCCAGTCTTGGGGGACTCAGGCACAGGCATGGCAAGAGGTGACACCCACAACACCCATCTTCCCAAAACATCCTGCTCAGTTATAAAAGCCATAAATGATATTTGCCCCGTCAGGCTCTGCTTTCATATTTCCTTTATAAAAGCCTCTGAAACTAGGATTTTTGTAATTGGTCATTATAGTTACAGTTGATGTCAAGCTTTTGGCTATAAAGCCTTGGAAGGAAATTCATAACTGAAATGCTAGTGCTTTGTTAACAACAGTGCCTAGTTATTTTATCCCTCAAATTTATTTTCTTTAGATTCCTATGAGTCCGTAAAGCTAACCCCTGGAGGCTGTCATTATGATTTGGGTGACAAATTAGACGCATTCAGACACACACACACACACACACAAAAAAAGCAGCAAAGCACATGGTTCTCCAACCAGTCAACTTCTCACACAAGACATTAAAAATGTCAGCAAGTCATAGCCCAGTGAGAAACAAATTCACCAAGTCACCAAAACATTTGTGTTTCTTTAGACACTGCCACGTCCTGACAATAAAAGCCAAGGACTGACTCAGGGCCAAATTCTGCTTCATCACCTACTGACCGTTTCCTCTGGCCAGTATGGCTCTGCCTGCCCTCCAGACACTTAATGGACTTATAATGGCCCATGTCAGAATAGTTTGTTCCTTTAACAGGAAATAAAAAGAAACCTAAACACACACACAAAGAATTAATCTCTTGTGATGACAACAGGGAGAATAAAAGCTTCCTATCCGGGATGCTTGTTTGTTGAAGCCTATTTCTGTTATACAGCATGATGTATATGTCCATGCAACTGGAGTACGCCCAGCACCACCAGCTCCTGTGATCAGATGCCCAGCCTGGACCCTGGCATTCAGCTGCCACCAACAGCCACTTTTATAGCCTTACATACCCCCGTCACCCTCAACAATGTCCCTTAATTTTATTAGAGCACTTTGAAACCACAGTTCAAGTCCAGCATGTTACCTTGTGCATATCATGTTCAGGAGCAAAAAGGAATCCAAATGATCTAAAAACAGAGGTAAAAACAAAAGCCTTACTGGATTGTGGTTTGCCCTTTACTCAACCTCTGCTTCATACTGAGAGCCAGCTTTCTTGTTCCCCCAAAACACCTTGCATGCTTACATGACAGAACTGTGTTATTTAGTTTTTGAAAGACAGAAGTTATCACACCCAAAACAGCTGGCAGAGCAGCACTACAATGAAAATGCCCTGGAGAAGTGTACAGACTGGATTGGCAAATAAAATACAGAAACTGCCCAGCCATTCCAGCACAAGTTACCAAGGTCTGTCTCAAATTTTAAGACTTAAATTTGCCTTCCCCACCTCATTATTTAAGTTCTCAGCAAAGGAATTTAGAAATAAAAGAAGGAATTAGCCTGTGGGCTTCAATTAAGACATTTGGAGTGTAACAAAGTTAGAAACATCCCTTAACCTAAGCCCTAGGCAAGCAAGAGTATCTATCTTAGAAACTGCCCCACCCAGGACTAGCACCCATCTGAAACACTGACAGCATTAACAGAAAGAGAGGAAAGAGTGGTGTATTCTTGGATGCAGGATTTTTCTGCATAGAAAAGCCATTTTGAAAGTAACTATGTTTTTTTTTCAAACTCGGTCAGTCTCATTCATATATAAAAAGACACAAAATAAGCATCTAAAATTTGAGGATGGAAACCAGTGTGGTTTTTATCCCCCCTAGCAAGAGGCAAAAAAACAAGCAAGCCACAAAGCACCAGAGTTCATGACCACAGAGCTCACAGAAGAACCTATAATGCTCATTGGGACTATTGGACCCTGACTTCATTAACATAGAAAAATTTTTTATCAAGACCTCTGAGGTTTTGGGTTGAGTTGGGCTTTTTTTAGTGGGGAGAGTGTTTGGATACCATCTAAAATGAGACACTATAGACAAGTAATGAGGAACCCCCCTGGTTCTCACTGAAGTGTGCTGTGGGTCTAAACTAAATTGTCTTGACTTCACAATAAAAAAAAAAAAAATCCCTCAGCAACTGATAACTTAGAAGAAAGCATCCCCACAGCTGAAGCAATATTAAAATAGCTGTTGCCATACCTCCCAGCAAAAGTAATCTAACACGCCATGCTGCCAGTCTCAGCGCATTGGAATGATGTTAAAAAGGAAACCAGAGAGAACAACAGTAAGCCCTTGGAGACAGAAACAATGCCTCAGCACCAGACCCGACAGCCCACGCTGCTCAGCCAGTGACCTGCTGTTTTCATGGGACAAGAACACAAAACCAAGAACTGCGGGCAAATTGTCCTGACACCTACATGGGGCTGCTTCAGAAAGTCGCCAGGGCCTGAGAACCCCACATTTCACTCCAACAGCTCCCTGACATTCAGTCAAACCAACCAGCACCAGCTCCCAGTGCAGGACAGCCCATGGAAGCCTGCGTGTGCCATATGCATATATTTGGGCATATACATCACAAACTGCCAGTGATCATGGACCAGAGTTTGGAGCTGGAAAAGTTTCTTCAAAATTTTTGGTTAAAAAAATAGGTTTCAGCTGTCAGTAAGTGCACTGTGGAAAAAAGAAACTGAAATAAAAATGTCACAAATACCCCTTTGATGACAGAGAGTGGATTGGATTATATATGCCCTCTAGACACTAAAAGACAAACTTCACCCACAAGGAGAGGAAGATGCTCTTACCACCCCCCCCCGCCAAGGTCTCAACCAACAAAACCAGAATGTGGAAAAAGAAAGATTGATAACTCCTGCCAAAAATCTGGCAATTAAGACATTTCTAAGCACACAAATAGGAGGGCACTTAAGAAAGAGTAAATCTACAAACAAAAATAAAAGGTAGGAATTGCAAACCAGATTTATTGCATCTCAGGTTTGGGGGTTTTTTTGTTTGTTTGAGAGTTTGTTTTGTTCAGGGTTTTAGTTTGTTTTTGTTTGGGATTTTATTTGTTAGGGTTTTTTAGGGTTGGTTTGGTTTTTGTTTTGTTTTGGGGGTTTAGGGGTTTTTTTGTTTGGTTTGGGATTTTTTGTGTTTTAGGGGGTTGCAGAGGTGTTTGTTTGGGGTTTGGGGTTTTTTTTGGTTTTTGGTTTTGTTTTTTATGAACACAGATTAGATCTTTGCATGTCTGAATGGTTACAAAGAAAACAAAATCACTTTCCAGAAGTTGGTGTTAGCCATCTGCTCTTTTTTCTCTTCCCAAATTAGAGCTATTATTAGTTCACTTGCATTTGTGGACATGATTCACAGAATATGAAGTCAGAGGGATCATTGTGATCATCTAACTTAATCTCCTGTCCCCACAAAAAGCCCATCTGCATACCAGAAGGAAGCAGACACACAACAGATGTCAGAGACCCTGCCCAAGCCCAAGTAAGCAATATTGTTTGGCCAGAGAAGGAAGCCAAGCCATAAACTGTATATACACAAGTATCTCTCTTGGCTAGGTATGGCACAGCTTCAAATCAGACAGACATCACAAACAACCTTGTTTGAACATCTTCAGGAGACAATGTTCAGAGTACAAAAGACATAACATTGTTTTCCACACATGATTATGTCATACTCTGTGGCAAATTCCCTTAAAAGAAACCTTACACATAGGAGTGAGCTTTTTCAGAAGTTTTCATAATTGACTGGAAACATTGTGTGGCATAAGGAAATGCAGCAATATCGCAGAGACAACTTCTTGCAGGTACTGTTAGAGATGCAACATGTAGGAAACAATTACACAACATATTCCATGCTTGGAGCCAGAGCTCCAAATCTGTATCAGGCTGAGAAGGCTGACTTGCTATGTGCAATAAGGACAAGTCATCACATTTCACATAATTAAAAACACCACCAGAACGGAGAAATTATTTTGTTCTTCGTGACAGACAGGTAAAGACAATGGCAGTCTGCAAAGATCTTATTCACAATGCTGAATGAACTTGTACCCCTTCATGTTCCAGAGTCTCTTTTTTATCCCAACTCTGTTCAACCAGAGGTTTTCCTATCTTTCTTTTCCAAAAACCCAAATTCTGCAAATCCAAAATCCTTCTCATCCTCTGTTCTTTGTCTTTTAACTTGAAAATATTAAAAGCTTTCCTGATCCATAGCTTCAGAGCTGCCCAACTTCTTCCCAGATTATTCCACCACCTCTCCTCACTCTGTCCCAAATCTCCTTCCACCACAGTCCAGCATCTTTCCTATTCTAAACCCCTCAATGTCAACAGCTTTTCTCCACACAAACAGAAGCCAATCCCTGAGATGTAAACTAATAATACCTGGCTCCTACATATTACTACGTGGCTCCAGTTTCCCATGAAGCAGATTAATAATGCTTAGCTTCCTACATATTAGTATAGACCCGGTGCCAGCTCCTTCTCGTCACTTCTCTGACTTCTCACTGTGAGGTCCCACCTCATCCAGCACACAAAGTACAGGTAGGTCATAGGTAGCTGTGTATGCTTCAGATTGTACCTCACATGCAGACTCTGGTCACCTACCAGGCAGCAGGAAAGACACCTACACATTTTTTTTTAGAATTTCTTCTTTAGTGGAGGCACTGTGTTCAGGGCCTCTTCTTCCTCCAGCCATTGATTTTTCATTCAACCTGTACTATTTAATTAGCTTTATGACATGAAAATTAGATTAAATTTCCCACTACTTAATCAAAATTGGACCTTTTTTTTTTTTTTTTTTGGGGGGGGGGGGAAGTGAAGAGACAAGCATAATCAGAGCATCCTACTTTCCTCATGAAAATACATTATGAAAATACATTAATCAACGGGTTTCAAAAAAGTATATGTTGTTAGCATATTTTTTAATTTACATAAATGTTATTCAAACATTTCTGCAAGTTAACTAAGTACCTCTCAATAGGGACCATATAGGTGCCATTTCAGTGGGAGCAGCATGCAGACTAGAGTTATTTATAAGCAAATGGAATTTATAACTCCATGGAATTTAAATCTTTCCTAGCACTCCAGTATATAAGACATTAATAACACAGCAACTTTAGCAGTTGAGTTATGCAAACTCAGGGTACTAGTTTTCTGAGTGTGATTGACTTAAATCTCTGATGATATTTAGAAATCTAGTCTTGAGGGGGAAAAAAGCACACAAGCAATTCTATTTCATTTATGGAAGGTAACTAGTAAATAATTTAAACTTTCCACAGTAATTAACTCAGAAATTAAGGAAAGAGATCAGTAAAGTGTCTTTTTCAAAGTTATAACACTCTTTGTCACATGGGACAAGATTTCTAGACCCCCTAAAAAAAAGCAAACACAATGAACATGTCTAGTTTACCTTTCATATACACAATTTTGTAACTTTATAATCATTGCAATAAAAGTATTCTAGCACTTTCATACAAATGTCTCAAGCCATCTTGCAAGTATTAAGCAAACTTCACTCCCCATATGAACCCACCACTCTTTGCATTCCTCCTAAGAAGTTTAGTAACGTTTGTGAAGTGTTTTCACAGGAAGTACAGCACAGCAGAGGTCAGAAGGCATCTGTGGAGATCATTTGTCTAGTCCAACACCTCCAGTCAGAGCAGGTTGCCCAGGGCCATGTCCAGTCAGGCTTTGAACATCTGCAAGGACAGAGACTCCACAGCCTCCCTGGGCAACCTGTGTTATTCATTTAAGTATAAATGGAATTTCCTGTGTTTTAGTTTGTGCCCACTTCCTCTTGTCCTGTCACTAGCCACTGTTCAGAAGAGCCTGGCTCCACCATCTTTGCACCCTCCCTTCAGGTTTTATAAACTTTGGTAGCATCCCCCTGATGCTTCTCTTCTCCAGGCTGAACAGTCTCAGCTCTCTCAGCCTTTGCTCATAGGAGAAATGTTCCAGCCCGTTCATCATCTTAGTGGTTCTCTGATGGCCTCACTCCAGCTTATGTCTCTTCTATACTGGGAAGCCCAGAATCGAACCAAGTATTCCAGGTATGACCTCACCAGCACTGAGTAGGCAGGAGCAGGTCCAAGAACATGCGGCACGCTTATGGTAAAAAACAAAAAAAAAAAGACTGTAAGAGAAAGGAAGCAAGCTCCTGTTTCACAAACTTGCCAGTCTCTACAGCTCATTAAGCCACTTGCTGAGAAGCTGCTCACTAACACACTTTCACTGAACAGACTACATCCTGGGGAGCTTCTACACTCTCCTGCGGCCAAATTGTAACCAAGACAAAACACATTCAGTTCTTTACAACCAAGACTCACACCAAGCCATGTTACTCAGACAATTCCCCTGGCAGGCAAAGCTTGGAAGACAGAAGCAGGGCAGGGAGCAAGCCCAGATACAAAGTATTCCTCAACTCAAATTGTTGCAAACTGATCTCAGCAGCAAAGTGGAGCTCAGACTTCACAGAAATCGATAGGTAAATAACGTTTTAAAAAAGCATAAATTGTTTCTTTTGTTTACAGACAGGCTAAGTCTGAGTTTCATTAGCTATTCCACTATTTTGTCAAGGTTCACTCATGCCGATGCCTGTAAATTATTTACCTCAGCCTATTAACCTTTGTAATTACTTAAATGAAACCTGAAATGTAGGTTTAGAGGAAGCCCTTAAAAATCACATGGTATAGCAGTGCTCTAAGCATAAACGAGAAGCAAGCAAAATGATTGAATAGGATGACCGAATGATTTAAATCCAAAGTGTCTGTTAGCACAAACCACACCAAATACTCTCTTTTCTACCCCTAAAATACTCCAGCAAGTTAACTACAAAAATTATCACTGTAAGTTAACCTGCTTTTAGCTTCACAGAACCTACGTAAAGTAAGTTAACTGTTTTGTACCGTCACCCAGCCCTAGTGAGGAAGATTAAGTGAAAGGCAAGTCCATTTCTTGAGATAAAATTAATATTTCATTTCCCAGTCACATTCCTTCGGTGGCCAAGGAAAATAAGTATCACACCACTGGGAAAGGGGGAAACTTTGAGCAGAAAAGTGTGATGCTAAACAAAGCTTTGAGCTGTTTCTCTAGAGGTAAGAAGAAACACAGACATAAAGGTGTCCTATCTAACTTTTGTATTTAGTGACACACCTTAATGAGGGGAAAAAATAAAGGAGAAATTGGAGTGAAGTATTATGAATGGTCCCTTCTCGTGTCTTCTGGCAAACAGGAGAATTTAATTTTGTCATCTGATCAGAACAGCAGTAGGTCAAGGCACTGCTAATCCTTTATCCTAATTAAACTCACATTTCCTTCCCTAGCTTAGTAATTAATTAGGCCCCAAATTTGAACCCCTTTCCCTAATTAGCTACTCTGAAAGTACATAAAATTCTGTTTGACAATTGCAGAATAAATATCTGAAATGCGTTAAAACAGGTATTTATGCAATCAAGTAAGCCACTGAAGACTTCCTACTCCAAGAAGCGTGATCAAAATGGGACAAGATACAGAAATGGACCAGTCAAAAGGAGAGCAACCAAGTTCAAAGTCTGTCAAGCCTTTTGCAGAACCTGAGCCAAGGGATTTCAGCATCCAATTGTTTAGTCAAAGGATTACATGTACACATCCCAATCCCCGTACTTTCATTATTTAATGACCAATTTTTAAGTGGACTGTGATGGAACCTGTGTAAATGTAGGGTTTGAGTACTGTCACTCTAACACATCAGATGGTTTTGTGAGGGCATGTAAAATTCAGAATAGACACGTCACCTTTATCTTCCTAGAAACTGGCTATACAAAAGAAATATCACCTAATAAAAGCAGATAATTACAAGTCAGATTCTTACTGCTGCCTCCAGCAACCAGTCTAGTATATCAGTCATACTCACAGGTGTAATCCTGTCCTGGATGCATTTTCGAAAAGGGTTCTTGCGCACCTTCCCAGTGCTGAGGAGTCAGGCACCATGTGGGTCAGGATTCACAGCTCTTGCCCAGTGAGCATCTGAGACAGCTCAAGAGCTTCAAGTCCTCAACTCTCTTTTTTGCTGAAGGTCAATGTCCCTGCAGCAGAACAGGTGCTGTCTATGCCTCACTGAGGCTGGAATTTGCAGCCTGATATTGCTAGCCTAAGTACCAAAACTAATAACGGTAACAACAGTGAAAGCAAGGCAGATGAGGGCACTAGTATGAGTAGACTGAAAAAGCAGAGACAAGCTTATGGAATTAAGAGTACACAAAAAGGAGGACATAATTTATGCTGAAGAAATCCTTGAACTGCAAACCAGTGGCAAGTAAGGTATATTAGAGGAAGCATCACTGAAGGTGTGCTTATAGAAGAAGTAAAAGCACAGGGTATCTAGCTGTGGACATCACCACAGGTACCACGCCATACTAAACCCAGCACAGCCCTCCTTATGGTAACCTCTGAGCAACCACTGCTAAATCCCACAAGAACCGTGACTCCAAATACCGATGTTGAAGAGAACTAAGTAACAGAAACTAGTTCATCAGACCAATTTCAATGTTGAAACAGCCAACACAGAAGATTAAGAGACTAGTTCAGTAAAATTATTCAAGACCTTTTGAAACCGAATCTGTGATGCAACTTTGACTTGACTAGACAACGTTTTCAAATCAAGTGGTTAGAAATACCCCCAAACAGAAGGCCCTTGTATCTTTGAATAACCTCCAAAATGAAAACCAGCATACAACACATGAAGAAACACTGAGGTTTAGTCTGAAAAAAAGTTTTTACCACCAATGGGCATAAGTCAGCATCTAAACTTAGATATATACTATTGAGTTTTGCTGGCACTACTGCATGGACTTGGTATACGAAAAATGTGCACAGACATCACTAATATAAAACTTCCTCTGGCACAGCCAAAGCTGTGTCAAAGAAAAGCTTTTTCTGGCTCAGTTCACTTATTTTGAGGAAAAGACTATAACTACATGGCAGATGAACTCTTTCTGCCAGTAAGAAAGGGAGACTATACATCAGAGCAAAATACAACCTCTGTAGCAGACTAAAGTATTTGATATAATACAAAATGGTCATTTCCTCAATTCAAAGACTTACCTTGAAACTCATAGCATTTGGTCTGAGATATTTCAATCAATAAAAATACATATGTCTTTCCAGTGTCATATTGGATTAAAAGTAATGTCAGCAATTAACCCCCACCCCAGAAAATGTCAACACAAGATCATCATTCGTAGAATCATAGAACAGTTTGAGTTGGAAGGGACCTTTAAAGCTCATTGAGTCCAAAACCCCCTGCAATGAGCAGGGACATCTTCAACTAGATCAGGTTACTCAGAGCCCCATCCAGCCCGGCCTTGAATGTTTCCAGGGTCACATAGTGCAAGGGGGAAATTATTTCCAAGGCTTTTACACCCTCAACCTAGACAGAAATATTATTTGCAAGTAGCACCAAATAATGTTTCTTACTACAAATAATTAGTACTGAACAATCATTTCCCAGATGTTCCAAAATAAATACATGGTATAAGCACAGCTAGAACAAGAGCTGTGCTTGAAGGCAGTGTTCAGTACTATATTCCAGTCTGAGGACGGCTGTTTGCCCCTTATCTGCACATCCTGGGCTCCACCAAGAGCCAGACACACTTTAGCCTCTTCAGACCTGCCCATGTGAACACCCCCAAGACCAGCCAGCTCTGAGGAAGCAAAGCCCAATTGCTCCCACACATCTGAGCAGGTTGCAAAGGGTCTGGATGAATATGTAATTGCTCAGAGGTGAAGGGTCAAATGAGGGAGAGAAAGGACATGGGGAGGAGGCAGGGATGCAATCCCAGAAGCATGCAAAAAGACTGGCTCTTTACCAAAGAAAAGCAAAACTCTTTTATGTGGTTCCCCAATGGGGTTAAGAGAAACTTGCTATATATTTAATACATGTTTGTACTTCTCTGAGAAAGCTACTATAACAAATGAACTTCATACATGTTTACAAGAATTTCAGATTTCCAAGTCTTGATAAAATGATGCACTTATGGCAAACAACAAAGCTCAGTAGTTTAAAAAATATTTAAAAAATAAAAACAAACAAACAAAAACACCCTACACATTTCACGCTCTTCATGTTATGCAAACAGAAGTCCCATTTTAATAGAAGTAATAAAAGGAAGATAATTATTTCTGATCTATTCAAAAACATTACCATCACAGAAAGAACAAGTGGTATGAACAGGGTGAAATACAACTACAAAATTGAAATCACAGGCAATCTCCTAAAGAGACTGTAGTCCTCACACAACTAGCCTTTGAATCTTTAGTTTAGTATACTACAAACTAGGTATGGGCAGAAATGGGGCAAAGCATCTAGAAGGTACATTTAACTCAATTTTAGATCCTTTTCTACAAACATAAAAGAAACAAAAAAAGGTTTAGTTTCAACATTCTTCATTCTTAACTATCACAAGTAACTTCAGTACTTCTGCCAGTCATATCTGCATCACACAACCAAAACTAAGAGCAATACAATTGACAAAATTTGTTAGAAGCTGTGACATTTCACTTGTTATTTTGCAGATGCACTCTGAGATACCAATCGATCAATTCCAAGAGCACCACATACTGCCACATAGATTTTTTGTTTGGTTTGTTTTTTGTTTGTTTGGTTGAGTGTTGTTTGTTTGTTAAGGAAAAGGGAGATACAGCAGCTCTGGTCATTCTCCACATGGTCTTACTGTAGTAAGAGGTCAGATTAAGTATATATTAGCCCTGAATCAGCCTTTCACCAAGGTGTCTTCCCCTGTTTGATCTCAGAAGGGCAGCACATTGAATCTGGAATACCCTATGACTTCTTCAGTTCATCAGCATGCTTTTTTTCTTAATCCTGCTCAAGTTCATAGCAATGTGATTTTGCAGGTATACCCAGATGTATACATTGGGCAAAAATTAAATGATTACGCTGGCTGAGGATAGTTAGTATTTTGCCTTCAGAGGCAAGCAGAGAGGAGGATATGACACATGAGATTTTCAAATAGTCAGCTTGTGTCTGGCTGCTTTGTAATTGCCAAATATTTTTGACATTTAACTATGTTAACATGCCTGCAATTTAGTTAGATTCCATTTCCCACCTACATAGATCTTTTAAGTTGCTATGCTTTAACATATCATCATAAATCATTGTAATATGAACACCACTGAGGACCTTAAACAGCTTAATATTAAACACCTATTCCAAGATTTTTCTGCAGCTGTTTGTTCCGTTGGATAACAGTCACAAAAACTAAACTGCAAAACCACTTAGTGTTTTAAGAAACAACACAAACATTTTCATCCACAATGCAATGGTAAAGAAGTTTAACTCACACAATATGGGTTAGATAGTCACATCTGAAGGTTTCTAATTTAATTTGATGTCACCTACAATTTCTAATTTTCCACACTACTCCTATTTTAAGGCTACTCATTAAAAGTTAGAGTATTTTGTTAACCAGAACACACACCCAAAGCAGCAGTGAAAAAGGAAATAGAACTTTTTAAGCTGCAAAGGAGCAAGGAAACGGGAAACAGTAGTAACAATGCATGGAAGTGCATATGAACTCCTCCACATAGCTGTCTGAAGCATCATGGAGAGAGCTGCAATACTCTGTTCATATTTCAGATTGTCCACTGCTGACATAGACGACCAACCTGTGACACAAGTAGGATCATTTACAAAACCCAAGTATTCAGGAAGCCTACCACATCAAAGTGGCAAGGAAAGAATTCTTCTGACTACACACCTGTCTGTGAACTGGCACAGCTGAACCGAGTGCATTTTGGATGTGGCAGTCATCTATCTACCTGCTACTTGCTCTAAGAGCACAAGAAACCTTATCACTGTCCAATAGGTTTGGAAATGAAAATTCACATTTGAAGAGCAACTCAGGTGGCTAGAAGCTACACGATCTTCCCTTTTTAATAGTTATTCTACTAAATACTGCTATCATCCCCCTAAAAGTTGCACAATCCAGCTAACAAGGCCTCTGCAAGTGCTAAAAAGGCAATATGGACCAGAATCCAGCTTCCTGGCTTCATCCTGGGGCATCTTTTCAATCCAACCATGAACTGCCATGACTGGCTTCACACAGCAACTTTTGCAGACTTCAGTTTATTCAGAAGCATAACCCCCGAATTTTGAAGATGACAAGTAAAAACTGTGTGAAAGGAAAGAGTGTAAAGGAAGAATCACCACACTGTCAAAGGAGGCTAGAAAAAGGAATATATGTGAAGATTTCTGCTCTCAAAAGAATTAGCATGACTAAAACCTGTTATGCTAGCTTGAATTTTGGTGCCTTTAATTACAACCTTCTACATGCAAGAGGCTTATCTCCAGTCCTGCAGAGATAAGGATACAAAGAAAACAACAATAAAAATTAAATAAAAGCTCAGAAGCTTTAGTCTTGTCTATAACCAGAGTCACGTTGTTCCACTCTTTCTATTCATGTCACAATGCTTCACTGTTATTCCTCAAGTATTTACATGGCTGCAAAAAGGAACTGCAATGAAGAGTGACTACCAGCCTTCTCACCCTTCAAATGCAGAACGTAATTTGGGCTCAGTAAGGGAGCACAAGAAAGTGACCCAGAACTCCAGGAGCCAATCTGTACTTGCACCTTCTGCACCTCCTGGACAGTAACATTATGAGGGGAAAAAAAAAAAAATAAAAATTACATCTTCCAGAAAACAATGAATTTCTACCTTCATTCTCTACCTTTAGCAAAGTGGACAAAGCCATACAAGAAAGCAGAATGTGAGTACAGTTATTCTTGGGAGAGGAAGAAGAATTGCAAAAGATTAAGAGTGAGCAAGGACAAAACATGGATGTTTGTATTTATTGTGTCATCTTCAAGCCTATGACACAAGTTCATCATCTGGATCATGTCAATCTCTAAACCACAGGACAGCAGAAAGGAATTTGGGGAGGGGGAAAGATGGAGACAGAAAGCAGGTATCAGATAAGACACAAAATCCTAGAGTGAAGAGATAAATATAGAAGTGCCATATTAATAGTAACATCAGGAAGGACTGGATGAAACAAGAGCCCAAGAAATGGCAGATTTATCAAAGAACTTCAAAGAGGTATTTAAGCATAACAGAAAAGGAGGAAAGATAAAGGCGACACAAAAAACACCACACTATTAAGCAATATCACACTTGTGCAAAGTTAAAAGTACACAAGACATCACTTACCTATACTAGGGAGCTTTACCCAGTAGAAATATTTCTTTGACAATCTAAGTTACCATTTCAGAACTTTGTTTTAACTCTTCCCCAACTGCACATTTGGTTTGTTTCTTGCAAAGGTGAAGGCTCAATAATTCACTTTTGCTTGCACAAAAATGCGACAGGAGAACGAATATACAAAGACAGAGATACAAGAAAAAAGCTTCCATGATTTATTAGACATGAGAGAGCACTCCTCCACTGGAAAGCAGCCCATCTAGTTGCTGCAAACGTCTTCAAGAGCTACTGCTAAGGCAGTAAAGCATTTCCCCCATAACGCCTGTTGGCTTGCAGGCCGCTTGAGCCATTTTACAGGAACTTCTACCAACTCCAGCATCAACTCTGCTCTGCTCCCATGGAGTACATTATGAAAAATAAGATGGTTACAAATTTATTCATAGTGCCACATCCAATTTTTAATTAATTAATGCTGAACTACTGAACTGATGAAAAACACTCATTTTTCTTAATTCCTCCAGACACTGAAAATTTGCGTACATACTTAGATATGTTTGGTTCTGTCGTTTGGTTTTTGTGGTGGGATTTTTTTGTTTGGGGTTTTTGTTGTGTGTTTTTGGGAAAGGAGGGGACTGTGGGTTTTTTGTGGTTGGTTGGTTTTGTTTGTAGGTTTAGGTTGTTTGGTTTTGTTTGTTTAATAGCTAGAGTTGGTATTTTTAGGCTAGCCAAATATTCTCTTATAATACAGATAAAGAATACCTTAACACTGTCAAAACAATAGCTAATTATTTACTTGTGATTGCTCTGCTGTGTATAATGTTCAAGGATATTCCTTAGGACAATGCTATAAGGACACGTAAGTTTTACCACTGTGGCCTGACTCACTCCCTGTCGCTCTGGAAAGTGACAATTTCAGGGCATACAGTTTTGTGTGCGCTGCAGGCATGACAGCACTTGGGAGTAAGGAATACCATGCCAGGACTTCAGCAAAATGGACTAGAAAACATCCACTACTTCTGCTTATATTGGCTGTAAACCAGTCCTACTTTACCTGCATGCTTCCTCCCTCGATGCCTTTAAAACCAAGAGCGGTGTTTACACACAGAGCAGCAGAACATTGTACTTGCTTAGCAGCTGATAAGGACTGTTTCCAAGATGCTGCGAATATTTAACACAAGTCTGCTTGCCTCAACATGGGTTTCATTTGTGTTGGTTTTAGAGGCACGCACCATAAAGGAAGGTATACAAGGAAATACTGTCAAGCCAAACTTTGCTCCCACAAGCATTAGCATATTTGCTAAATCATATTTTGAGCTATTTTCAGAATCACATTTTTTTCTGACCCTTTTAATGTTTCCATAGTCTATTTTTACCATCTGGAAATTTTTGGACCATAGGTTTTCAAGCTTGTGCTTTTGCTGAGGGTTGATCACATGTGTCTGCCAAGAAAAGCCAGCTTTTCTCACAAATAATAAAAATAAAATATATTTTAAGATAATTTAAATAAGCATGCATTTTCATTCCCACTGGGGGAGGAGTGCAAGGATTTGGGAACAAAGGAGTGAAATTGAGCCTGGGAAGAAAGGAAGACATAAGGAAAAGGTGTTTTAAGTTTTTTGTGTTTGTTTCTCATCATCCTATTCTATTTTGTCAATACATTAATTTCCCCCCAGTCAAGTCTGCTCTGCCCACGGTTGACACTGACAAGCATTACCCCTGTCCTTATCTCAACCCACAAGCTTTTCCATCTTACTTTCTCCCCCTGCCCAGTTTAGGCAGGGAGCGAAGGAGCAGCTGGGTGGGCATCCAGCAGCCACCAAGGTCAACCCATCATGGGGGTCGAACACCAAACCTGTTCTGCAGAGTCAATGAAGACAATATCAACTGCAACAAGGCACACTTACAACAATTTATGCAGAAAAAGTTTTCCCCTCAGCTCAGGAAAGAATGTCCGATAAGGCAGTAAAGTAGTTTACTTGGCCATAAAATAATTCCAGCTTAACTCCTGAGGGCAAACTCGTGAAGCTATTTTTATTGTTTAAAAAAAACAAACAAACAAAAAAAAACCAAACAAAAAAAAACCACCACCACCACCACCACAACCAGAGAAAGATGGATGCTCTATATACAAGAAAAGTATCATAGTACTGCACATTACCACTCATAAATCATTTGATTCAAACAATGAATTAAAGAGCACTGTTTTCTGATATTAATGCATTGCCAAACTGAAATATCGTGGAGGGATAACATATCTTGCATTGTCAGCAATATCTTGGTTTCTCTTTCAATTGCAAAACCAATAAAATGGCTTAGTCAGAAGTAGCACTTTCTTCCCCTTAGTCAACTCATAGATAAATTACTCAAAACCAAACATGGCTCCAATAGAAGGCTGGCACTGCGCATCAAAACAGAACTAAAAGACTGTTGGATTGTTTTCAAGAATATACCATTTAACTATATTAAAGATAGGAATGAAACTACATCAGAATTAACTAAAAACACAAGAGTTATACTGCAATTGCTTTAACCCTGTCTAGGTATTAGCATTTGCACCTCTTGCTGCTAACATTAACTTTGATATAATCAGTTCCAACCATAGGTCAAAACCAAAAGAATAAAATACCTACTTCCATTTAAGTGCCCAGCACTTTTATTGCTTGCTTACTACAGCAAGGTACGTTATCAGTAAATCATCATTTGGCACTGAAGCTTATCAACAACATTTTCTCGCATTTTTATTAAACTGAGAAATGAGCTTGATCATTGTGAGAGACTCTACATGTGTTCGCGATGACTAAACAAAAGGTTGAGGCATGTCCCCGCAAGAAACTTATCTGTTTAACCCACACTTGGAAACTTTTTTCTTTTTAGCTACTGGAGTCACTGCTTGTAGATTAGATAAGGAATACTCGCATGAGATTTCATGGCAACAGATACAGGAATGATGGTGAGACATCAGGTGACAGCATTTTCTGCCTTCCTTTTACAGAGTTCTAAGAACTCACGTATAACCTCCCATCTCAAATCATCAGCAGCAAGCTGAAGCTTAAAAGTTATTCACTGAAAGGAAAACTACAGCAAGAATTAGTAACAAACTATTGGGTAAAAAAATGTAATGCAAGATCTACAATATAGAAAAGCAGAGAAAATAACATGGATGATATTTAGTTTTACAGATTAGTTTTCAAATATTCAATTCCAAGTTTATATTAATTTCAGCAACTAAAATGATAACAATCTTATTTATTTGCTTTCTGCATTAGAAGTGGAGAAATAGCAACTAACTTTTTAGAAAGGGGTGTGCCTGACAGAAATTTGTATATGGACTGTACATGGAAGAGCAAAAGTAGCTTTAGAAGGGATCTATTGTCCTACTTTCTGAAAGTATCAAGTATACTATATTTTTGCTACACTAAAAGCAGCAGTGGAAATGAACATTTTTCCTTATATATAAAAAGACTTAGGTCACACAGGTCAAGTAAATATTGATTTCACTGTACCTGACCTGGGAGCAGAAGTTAATTTCAATGGTCTGCACAGCGTGTTTTATTAATTGCTTTAATATTTCGTGTTACAAGATATTAAACCAGATAACAACCTTTTCAAATAATCTGAAGCTTAAAATGATCAAGCTGTACAATTCTAGCAGGGCAAAAGTGAAGCTGAAAGAAAAAGAAGTTATATTAAAGGCTCCACTTCACCAACTCAGGAAGTCCAGCCTGATGCTTTTTCAAGTCGAAGCAGGCAGTCCTGAAGCCTCGGTGTTGGGGGACACTGCAGGGACAGCCACACAAAAATGCTGGGCTGGAACCAGTTACCAGCACAGGAGGGGACAAGCAGGTGACAGAACAGGAGTGGCAATCATACACTATTTCTTTAAGAAGTTTGCCTTGGAGCTCTGCTGTCAGCCACTTTACCAGAACAATAGGGAATACGTGATCTTTGACATGGTCACGGTTCCAGTATCTGCCCAGCCCTCTCCGCATCCCATGCACGCAACTGAATGTTGCATCTATATACTCTAAATCAGTAATCTCAGGCCCTAATTTCACTTTAATCAGAACCAGAACAGTTCAGCAAGCCTGAATAATGACTTATCTCAATAAGGAGAAGATATTTCATAACTGCAGTATAAAATCCACATGGTAGAGAAATTTAGCAAAACAGATACAACGATCCTGCTTCCATCTGCCCAAGCGATACTAAATGCTCTTTTAACAGTCAAATATTACAGAAAGCTGTCTACGTACACTGCTGAGTGCCATGTTTGATCCAGGCAGACACAAGGCTAAAGCTGCCAACTGTCACCCTGCACAGCACAGAAATCCGCCACCACATTCCCAAATTTCTGCAGAGAACCCTTGAACCATTTGTTTGCTGCTTTTCTGAACATTTAGGTAGAAATTCATCTCAGTGTGTAACAAGTGTCAGAGCACAGGCACCTCCTTCTCCTGCAGCACAAGCTTTTTACTCGCTGGAAGGATCAGTCAGGGAATTACTGCAATTTGCTTTCCCAGCTGCTGGCTCAGTGGCGATGGGAGCTCGCTCCACCCAGATGCCATACGGCCAGGTCACCGGGCAGCCCATCCCACTGCCAATTCCTGCCCTATTCATCAGGGACGGGGCAGGAAGCATATGGGGCCCTCCAGTTAAGGGTCAGAACACTGCAGTGAAAACATGAAAGTGAACCTGCGGCAAATTATTCATCAGCCAGAGGGAACATGGTTTCTCCATACAGCAGAAATGAGTCATGGGCACCACTCCAGCTGACACAATGCAGAAGGACACATCCAGCAGCAAAACACCCCACCACAGCTTGCCAAAGGGACTATACTACAAGACAACAGAAAAAATATTTTCAACTTTCTCAGTGTGCATGTGCATTTACTATATATAAGAAGAGGTTAAAAAAAGAGTCCTTTGGAACCTGAAAATCAGTTCATGTGAAGACCCAAAAGGCAACTAAACTATGCAATACAATGTAACTGCTACATAATGTGTTCCTATACATTTCATGTACAACTGCACTGTATTTCAGAACACACCTTTCATCAAAAGATGTTGCCAAAAAGGAAACATACTATTTTCATATGTTTAAAAGCCAGAGTTGTATCAAATCAAACAGTTTTGAGGTTCAGCACAGCTGGACTAAGCAAACCAACCAACCTAGGGCTTACAGTAACATGAACAATACAGTAAATATTATTTTTACTATTGTAAGGGCTTGTGGTCTCATGATTAAATAATTTCAAGCTGCTATGAGTGCATATATCTTGTGGGAACACAGACAAATTCCTTCCCACCTGAAAGGAAGCTTTTAATTTGTAGGCTAGAGTTCCTGGGATTTCCACAGGGAGGCTATCGGAGCCAGAAGGGAGACCCAAATGGTAACAGAAGCTAAACGTACAGTTTCAAAAGATATGCTCTCAAACTACCAGTTTGCAGAATGCCTCAGTCATGTCATTGCCATTATTTCCTACTGCTATTTAAATAAATAAATAAATAAACACTCCTTTTAATGACTGGAGTGAAGGCTACACAACAATCAGCTCACACATTAAGATATAAGTTGATCTCTTTTGCTTCTGTTGATAACTGTATGAAAAAAAAAAATATGTAGTGGCATATTGCTAAGATACTAATAGATTATTCAATTACTGCAGAGTGCTTTATTGGCTTCAAGAGTTGACATTTTATAGAAACAGTGGCACAGGGCAACCCCTTTCAGAAGGTTTCACAGAACTGGCATCATCTTCTTCCTCCTTAATACAGGGTAAGTAACCTCCCCTCAAATGACAGGGTGACATCCATCTGGGTAATGAGGCAATTGAGGTAGAAAAAATAAAATTAAAAAATAATCATATCCAATACTGCTACACCAGTAGAGTATGCATATATACATACAAAATAGCCCAGTAGTTTTCCTGGAACAGTTTCAGAAGTTCTCCTGAAAGAATATAAATTATCTCCCATGACATGGACTAGCAATGAAGAAGAGAGCTCATTTGTTTGAGCAAGTGAAGAACGTGTGAAAACTCCTCCTTTTTTCCCCTCTCAGATAAAGACACAGCTTTGGTTCTAGTTAGGCACCATGCAGCCTTACCAGTGCCACCACACTCCCAGCACTTGTCACTGACTTGAAATCTTAAAAGGTTATTAAGATAGATTAGACATTTATAAAGAAGGACAACCCACTAGAGAAGCTAAATTATTATTGGGCATGTTTTAGGTCAGGGTGTCAAACTCATTTTCACCAGGGGCAACATCAGCCTCATGGTTGCCTTCAAAGAGCCAAATATTATTTTAGGACTGTATAAATGTAGGAGTAGTTACATTTGTACAGTCCTAAAATTATACTCACCTCTTTGAAGGCAACCGCGAGGCTGATGTTGCCCCTGGTGAAAATGAGTTTAACACACCCGATCTAGACCATAAACCAATCTCTGACTAAACATGCTCATGTTGTTTAGGCTTCAGAGGACAGAAGAAGTCGTATCCATTTTGGTTTGGCCTAAACCAATTCAAATACTTTATCAGATATGAGCTTCAACCTCCCTCCAGCCCCCACCAGTTCTCACAGGAAGCAGCTGACCAAAGTCACATTTCTGCCAACACTGCAGCATTTACAGCCCTAAAATCATCCCTACACCTTCTACACAAGGTGTTTCCTAAACTTCTCAAGTGTCCCAGTTACTTACATTCTGGATTTGTGTGAAAAGTGAAGGACATAAAGAAGAAATGTTTACACACACACCCCTCCCAACTTTTTGACCCATTTTTTTCCTGCTTGAATATTTCCAGTACTGCATCATTGAAAATTCTGTCCTCTCAGAGAAAGGCTTCTTTCCACTGTCAGATTTAATTTTTTTAACACCTTCTGGTTTTTTTTCTTTTGTTTTACCTTCCATGCTTATCACCTTCTATGTTTTTTTCAGCTTTGTTCTTGTCCTCTCTGTGCACTTCCAATATAAGCCCTCTTAAGAAGTGTTCAAAGCCACAAGTCATTCACAACCTCCAAATACATAGTATTAATTAAAAAAAGAGAGAGAGAGAACAGATGACAGTGAATTTGAGACTGTCATTTGCCTGGAAAGCGAATCTACCATCTACAGTTCTACATTTTATGAAGACTTAGGAACATTATAATGCAAGCAATTACCCAGAAAAATCTTGTTGCTTGATTAAGAAAAACTGTAATTGCAATATACCAGCCATTATATACATGCTTTTGAAAACAGAGGGCTCTCAGCTGATAGGAGTTGTAATAGACCTTAAGAAACAATCACTAAGCACTCTCTGTTCAATCATATAAACAACCTGAAAAAACAAGTAGCTGTTACTCAACTAGATTTATACCTTAGCCAGCCTCACTTCAGGCAGGCACCAGAGAAATCATCCATAGGCACACAAACATCACCAAATATCTGTGTACACACACTGGCACTTGCACATTAAAAGCACCCAAAGGACTGAAACAGAAAATCTCAAAGAGATTGACTCCCTATAGACGAACATTTTAGAGGTTTCACAACTGCAGTGTTCATCAGTTAATTGCATAGCGGGTTATAACACTTGCCCTAGGTTTATGCTCTTCTAAAAAATACAATGATAAAAGAAAAAAAAAAAATCTGATAAATAGTCCTACAAAGCCCACACTGACATGCACAGAGCCAGAACAAGCATTTCCCCTGAACAATGGCCCAGGTAAAAATCCAAGTAAACTGATTTTCTCCTACTTCTAACTTCCCAGGAGTGATCAACTGCAGCTGTACCTCATTAGCAGGTTGAATACATACAGATTTTGAAGAACACCAGATCTCCAAAATTTGTCATTTAGTGAGCTCTCCAGAGTCAGTCAAAAGCAACTCCACTCACTTTACTGAGTTTCCTTGACATTTTTGTCAGTTTTAACAGTTCAGACCGGGCCATAATGGAAAACTTTCTGCTCTCAACTAAACTGGCATATATCCAAATCCACCTCATTGTTCTAGAAGCAAATATGCATGAGATCAGAGTCCCAGCCCATCATTTTTTTCTAAAGTTAGTCATTACACTGCTACGTCTGAAAAGGATTTTTGTTTCTCTTTCTAAAAACCCATATTCATACTCCATCTTTATACCAAAATAAACACATCAAAAGTTGAATCAAATGGACCAAATTCCCTACTGATCAGCAGGTTCTGCATCCATGAAGTTCTGACACTAATTCACAAAATCAGCCCGCATCTGCCAATTACTGTATCTTTACAGCATATTCACAGGTACTAGGAATTCTCCAATTGCGTTTGCATGACAAATCTGTATTATTTGATCCCGGTCACAAAACAGTGGAATAGCTGACCCCTGAAATTTCAATTGGGATTTCAGGCAATAAGGATGGCAGAAAGAAAAGGAAAGAGAAACATCCCAAATTTCTTCCCTTCCAAAGCACATCTCCCTAGAACATATTATTTCCAAATTAAAGGAAATATTGTTCCCTGAGGATACCACTAAAGTAGAAAAAAAAGAAGGGTGAAGGTGCTGCTAACATGTATATACAATCAGAAGTCTCAGAAGACACAGTAAACAAAATTGTAGAGATTCAAAATACAACTAAATACTGGAATCACCATAACTTCATCTATAGTCTAAGAAAATTGGTGGCATGAAGACTTTCAATCAGATGGAACAGTAATAAAACTTACACCATGAAAAAGTTAACATGTTATAGGTGGAAGGGCAGCCCACGACACAAGCATTACCAAGAAGATCTGTGGCTGCAGATGTGACGCAGCCAGGGCTCGCACAGCACTCGCAATGGAGCTGGAGTGCTTCCTGCCATGCCTTCCACAACCTGCTCCTGTTAGAGTTAGCAAACTTGAACAAAGTCAAGAAAAGCAGCTTGCATCAGGTGTAGAAGATAAAAAAGACCCACATGACCGGACCCTTTATCCACCACAGCCTTGAAAACATAGGTAAGCGTGCACTCACCCGGTGGAGAGTAACAGGTCTGCTTATCAGTATCCCAAGGCACAGCAACCTCGTACTTTTTCCATGCAACTTTTTTGGCTGTTTGAACACTCATGATCAAGCTCAGTCTTTGAAAAACAGGAAAGTGAAGATGCAGAGGAAGTACACGCTAGTAGCCGTGCAAGAACTGCATGCCGGGATCCGAGGGGGAGGGAAGCACTGGTTTTCCTCAGAGGGTTTGACACATCCAACCACGCAGTGACTGACAAAACCATTCAGGAAATAAACCTTTTAAAAGGCTGCACAAAAACAAGTAGCAGACTTCAAGCTAATTGAGGTTTTTTTCTCTTAAAAAACAGATGAATACACTGCTTTGCTACTCCTTACAAAAACAGAAGGACACTCCAGCTTTCAAAGCACCAGCAAGTAAAATTCTACCTACAGAAAACAGAAAAGAAGGTGGCAATTTTCCTTTTCTGTTCAAATACAATATTAATTTTAAAAATTCTAAATATTTTTAGCATTTATATTGCAAAAAGCTTGCAGTATTACCATAACACTTTTGCCACACATTCAATAGAATGCAAAACCAGAGCAATGTTGCAAGGTGAGCATCCAGATCTTTAAATGGCCTTTCAAACGAGCATAAGAAAATTTAAACACAAGATTTCAGCATAAAAAATAAGTTCTACAAAAAAATCCTCTCCATGTCAAAAATTAAAAGTTCTGATTGGGCATGCCATTTCCACTGTGTAGTAATTCCAAACAAGATAGATCACAGTCCAGCAAAGCAGAAGGTCAATAATACAAGCTTATGAAAACAGAGTTATTTTACAAGTGGGCCTCTAAACTGTGTTTACTATCAATAGAGAGGGTGAATCCAATCCCTCAACCTTCAACATTCTGGTGCCAAATTCATAGTCAAACTGAGCTGACTTCAAATTCTGTACTTATGAAAGATGTGTGATTCCATATTACACAAATTAGGATATTAAACTGTACAGAATTCCAATAGTGACAAAAAGTCACGCAAGAGGAGCTGTAACACAGAAGTACAGGCACTACCATCAGAGAGGAGCTGTACACAGGAGAATTTGTCCCAAAAGCAGAAAGATGCTATTTTATTAGTCTATCTTGTTGTATTATCCTATCAGATAATTGTTCTAAACACAGCTGTCATCTCTTCATTAATATTCAGTTGGAGCAGTTTACTGTGCCACATACCAGGCAGACATTACTGAGGGGATAGTCACGGGTGTCCAGATTAGATTTTTCTTTAAATTTTATTGGGAGTGGGAGTTGGTCTTGCTTTCTTTTGTGGGATTTTTTTTTTTTTTTTTTTTTAATTTTAAAAATTCCTCCAAGTTGAAGCCTAAAAGATACACACAAAAGGAGATTTGTTTCCGCAAAGAAAGACAATCATACATTCAGGGGGCTAAATCCGACATTTGTTTCCAAATGTTTCTGTAGACTATACAAACAAGAGCAACATGGAAAAGTACTAAAGTTTTAAAGCTAAGATTCCTATTTTAGAAACAAACGATTTGTATTTTGCCATAGCAAATACAAATGTATACCTTACTGTGCCAAGCACTTCACAAGCCCAAATCAAAAAGATGCTGCCAACTCTACCAAGCATACGATGACAAATAGTGGGCAGCCATCCACGTACACCACAAGTCTTACCAGCAGTAGGTGGTAAAACCAGGTCTTACCAAGACCAGTCTGCATTCCAGAAGGGTGCCCTCCCACTGATCCAATACCTCATCTCACCTTGGTCCCTGCCACTCCAATATAAGGTCCATACACAAACAAATTAAGACTCTCTCCATCAGACACTTGCCCGGATTGAAGAGTAGGTGCAAGTTTCAGGAGTTCGTTTGTTACAGGACTCCTGAGTTTCCCACTCCTCAACGAAGAAAGTGAGTCAGTGAGAGCAGTTAGAGAAACACCAGGGTCTCTGAGCCTCCATTAATCTCTTGAACTTCAACATGAAAATATTCAACGTGAAAATAATGTTCACCAGAGACCTTACAGAGAACCTCAGCTCTCAAGCTCTGCCTGCCATCAAGTACTACCTCATATATATTTGAGAAACTGCTTTTATTTAACAGCAAGTTTTACTTTGAAAAGCCAACATTTCAATAAGAACACACACTGAGAATATTTATTAATTTAATAGAGAAGGGGGTTGGTTTGTTTTTAAACATAGTACATCTCTTGCCTAAATGGAGATAAATTTATTAACATTAATCAGTTTCACATCAGAACCTATCTTCTCATAAGTTAGTTTTAGGCTGGCAGGAATATTTTTTAGGCTAAGTTTTTTAAAGTGCATCTATGAGTTCTGCCAAAATTTGAAGTACTGGGTGTGAAATCCATGCATTAACCACATGAGCTGTTAAGCAAGAGAGACATTGAAGCTTTAGGGGAAAGAAATCTTCGAAGGCAAAAAGAGGATTTTTTTGCTTTTTTTAAAACAAACTCAAGAGTTCAACACACTAGCACACTCTCTACCCATAAAGTACTTCATTCATTAGGAGAAGAAGATGGTCTTATTCCTACTACTACTGAATTCAATAGGCCATTTATTTAGCAGCTCTCTGACTAGAGTATGTTCTCTCTTTTATTCAGTCTAGTGTTGACAGCAGTAATCAAATTTCGTACATACCACTGGCTCTATTATAGTTCAACAGCAGCTGGCGCGCTGCCTAGTCCTCTTATCATCATGTAAGATAAAAAGACCAGCCGAACAAACCAGCTGAAGCTACAGAGGGAAAGAAGAAGTAGGGTGAAGCCTAAGTAGAAGTCTACTAAGTAGAAATCATGTCTTTGTGCTTGCCCACGTATTACAAAGCATGGAGAAGAACAAGGCTAAGATCAATACATGACAAACTTACTTTGTTTTCAGCAGAACTGGAGCTTAGATGGAAACTGCATCCTTGCAGAAGAGAAGCTCCAAATGCCACGCTTCATATGTCAAACATGACCCATCAACAGTTCAGTCCACTCAGAAGAGAACACGAAAGCAAGAAAGTATAGAAGGGGGGAAAAAAGCAAAAAAGAGGAGAAAAAACAAACACATACACAAAACCAGAGAACTGTATCCATTCATTTGAAGGGGAGCTCCTAAGTACTTAAGATTACTTCTCTATCTCAGCCCCAGCATGTATGAAGTCAGCACTGGATTCAAAGTAAAATTAAAGTTCACAGAGGCAAAAAACAATGGGAGTAGAGGGCAACATCCTTTAATTATAAAAATCCCCTGTATGCAAGGCACTCTAGAATGAAATTGGTTTCCATTTCTTCTTTGCCTTCTGGGAACCTTCCAAGAGCCTTGAATGCCTTGACTCTGGGAAGAGGAAACTGGCTTCTTTTTCACAGCCTCCCCCTTTCTCATTTTGTTCCAAGTAGACTCTGGTTCACCCTGCTCTGAACTCCCACTCTTCTGGACAAGCCTGCAAAGAAAGGCTTGTTTTATGGAGAGAAAAAAAAAACAAAACAATGATCTAGAGGATTTCTTATGGAAGCAGAACAAGGAGATGTAGAGTTCCTCCATCTTCCTTCTCCACCACACACAAGCCAAGAGCCTTCTCCTGTCTAGAGGAGGAGCACAACCTTCTGCAGGGTTCCTGCACTACCTCTCCAGCCCTACCCTTTATATTAATAACACTGCTACAACAAGTTTCTAGTTTAGCACTTATATTGTGGGACATTAATACCCCATAATTTTGTTCAGGATGTTTTATTTCACTACAACAACATGACAAGACTTTTTTTTACGGGCCTGACAAACACGTTTTGGATTAGCAGACCACACAACGCTTGCTTGAGCAAGCAAACAAGGTTGCTTAGTGGGCAATGCTAAGGAGAAGCATGCTGAAAAGGCAACAACATGAACGTAGACAGAAATTAATGTTTCAAGTGCCTATTGCATTTCGATGGAAACTGGTCGGTAGTGTAACCTCTACTTCCAGGAAGCCCACAGCAACAGCAGCTTCAGTTGGAGAACAGAGTTTCAAGCATTTCTATTGAATACTTTTTTCAGCAGAGCAGGTTCATGTCAGCATAGAGCTTTCTCCTAAGAAAGGAACCTGCAACACAGTAACTGCCCTCTCTACTGTGGAAGAGGAGCATAGGTTTGAGTATGGGAGCTGTTGGAGCACTGCAGGACAGATAACACACACAAAGACTCTCTCAGTGCTCACACACCAAACCCTGCCAGCACATGGAGCTTCAGCCATGCTGTGCTTCACACACATGGTTCTTATAAAACATCGTGTCTGTGGCTGCTGCACTTAACCAACTCACCCTGCAAAAGAAATAACAGCAGCAACTGTAGATAACAAATTGTGACACCTTTCAAGAATCACCACAGTTTTAGTTACTCTTTTTCGAAGTTCTCTTTTATCTTCAAGACAGGGAGGTGTGGGGGGGGAAATCCCTTGTTCTCTTGTATAGATACTGAATGTAATAGTAAGTACTGAGAAAACCTGAAGGGCACATTATTCTTCCAGAAGTGTTGTCTACACTATAGTCATTCCTGTGAAAGCTAGCCATGACTCACAACCAGCAAACCCCCTTTCACAAAACATCTTGGGCCGCCTGTTTCCAGCAGCCCTGAGGAGTGAGAGCAGGTCCACAGGAGATGTAGGAGCCTTCTGCATTTTGTTTCTCATTTAAGATGCTGAGCACACCTTCTGAAACAATGTTCCTGCACATTCACAGGTACCTTTATAAAACGAATCTCGATTAATCTCCTACGGATGCACAGCTCAACGATAGTATGCTGGGGCATGACACGTATTTCAGCAGGAACCCTGTGCTGAGCCCCGGGTGGCAGCATGCAAGCCCGGGTACAGGGGAAGGACCATCACTTTTGCTGCCCTGGTCTCTCCAAGCAGCTGTCCTGGTGGTTTACAGTTCTCACTGCCTCTTACCCTGGCAGCAGGCACTGCTCTGCTGCAGTGGGACAGACTGGGAAGCCTGGGCTAAGCCCAGTGGTCAAGGGGCTGTGAGAGCTGCTAGTGGGTAACTCCACCCGGGACAGAGTGCTGCCCTCAGCACGCTTTGCAGCATCAGAAGCTGCTTCAGGAAAAGACATTGCCTCCAAAACACATCTTGCTCTCCTGCCTTCCACATGCCAGGATGCAATCCAAAGCTTGGAAATTAATGCTTTAGGCAAATATATGAATAAAGCAGTTTACTACTTCTTTTTCCTGTTATTCATTTTTTTAAATGTCAGTTTGTGGCTCCAAGAACAGAAACATCTCAAAGCTTCCTTCTGAATTTCACAAGGATTTTTTCTTAGAAAGTGTCTTCCAATACATTATTTTCAAGTTAGATGTTGTAGGCAGTAGGAATGGGAAACCTATAGGATTTCATTCTTAATTGCAGTTATGTAGGTTGATTTAATTTTGAGCACACTTCCATAGGTATCCATTCTGGCTAATGTTAGTTGAACATACTTCTGCTAGCAAACTCTGGTTAAGGTACACAGCAATAAGAAGTATTCAGATAAGAATGGTTCTATCAAGAGCAGAAGAGATACCTAGAGTACTCCAAAGACTGTGTGTTGATATATCAAATACTGAAAGTCCCATAGGAGCTAGCTCCTTCCCGTCCATCTTCTAACTTTAGGTACCACAAAATCAGATACAGAAGGTGCTAAAAGCTCTAGATATAACCTTCCTATCCACTCTCTATACTTACATTTATACACACACGCTACATATACACACTCCAAACAGCGATAGACTTTACACTAAGCCAAGAGGAGCAGCCAACCTCCCAGCTCTCCCCACACAGACCAAGCAGGGCTGTGCAGAGGCATGCACTGGGATTTGTGGAGGGGAAGGTCAGCTCACAAGGAAGCCTGGAGAACAGCTCTAGAGCAAGCACACAGCCTTTCAGCCTGAAAGCTAAAATCCTCACCTCCTGCTGCTGGGGTGAAGGACAAGAGATAATCAGAGTTACATTGATCACAGGCACCTTTCAGCAGTACTGCAGTCAGAGTCACAACTGAGGCATCAGTGATGAGCCAAGTGCCACCAGCAACTGCAACTTCCAACATCTCCAAGTTTGTTTTTCTTTTTTAATGCCCTGTGGTGATACATGGGTGAAGAGATTGCACCCTCTAAGACATTAACTCTTCAACTGTACCATTTAGAGCACACTACTTATTTGTGCAGTGCCACCAAGCTGTCACAAGTATGCATATTTATTACCAATCTTTTTAAAATTAGCACTAAATTTCTCCCACCCAGACAGTCTACTTCCCTTCCAATTTACGACAGTGTATTTTATTCACTCTGTTACAAAAGGAAAAGCCACAGAGGGCAAAGAGAGCGACAGCATTGTGCAGAGCTACTCCACCTTCTGCAGGAACTGTTAATGAAGTCCTTTGGACTTCTCGTAGTCACCATGCTGGGGATGGGGAGTTTTGTTCACCATGAAAAGAGGGATCTGCAGAAAGCCTGCATTAGGAGCCCCAAGTCTCCCCATTCCATCCTTGAACAGCAATGGTATGGTAGAGAGCTCCCTAAGATCAATAGGCTGTCTTTTCCTGGCCCAGAAAGATAAAAGCCAGGAAAAAACTATGAGAGGCACTCTAAAACTAAGGGGAAAAAAAAAAAAAAGCAAAGCTCCCTGTGGTTATATAGTTGACTGTAGGCCAACTCCCTTGTGCTGACTGGAGTTAGTCTTTTAAATGCAGCGGTTACAGAGAGGACAGTTACATGTCCACACAAATGCATCTCCAGTTAAACTCTCCACTCCACAAAGGATAAGCCTATGTCTTGTCAAGGACCCAAGACAAGCATCCCTCTTTCTGAAATAGCATTGCTATTATCAGAATTAAAAAACAAGCAAACAAACACACACACACAAAAAACCCCACACAATAAAACCCCACACCACAACATACCTACTCAGCTCAGCACAGGAAGGCAACTCTAGGTGTGCAGGACCCAGCCCAGAGCCCAGGTGCCTGCACCCAGCCCAGGGCCCCAAGCAGCACCATCGCCCTGGGGACACCATGGGTGCCACACCATGCCAGAGACATCCTGCAAAATTGTTCACACTCCAAAAAACCCACCTGAAAATTGCCTATTTTGCCACCACAGTTTGAGTCTTTACTTTCACATAAGAACCTTTTACCAAAAAAAAAAAAAAGAAAATCACCCAAACAAACTTCACATAAAACATAGGTTCCAGCTTAATCCTCTTTGAAGCCTTGAGCTATCTGCAGACTTACTATACCTCTTGTTAATTTGTCCCAATAGTTACACTGCACTCACTGCTAAAAGCTTACACACCAACTCACAACCTTTAGCCACTGATCTCCTTTTAACAGCTACAAATTGCAAATTGTTGTGTGTTTAAAGTTGCCAAGACTTCAACAAGGCCAATATATAATCCAACATCAGATGTTTTTGTAGATATGACACCATGCAAATACTGCATTAAAAAAAATTCCATTGCATCACAGTTGTCAGATACCAGAAGGGCATCATTAAAACTATTGTTAAAATTAATGGCCTTCTTTCTCCCCTCACCAATGAGCACATCAAGAAAAGAGTGAGGTAAAACCATGCCCTTTGTTAAATATTGAACCTACTGAAACCTGCAAAACAACTGATTATTAAACTCAACTGAGGATGAGGTCAGTTTACAGATGACCACCATGTAGCAGCCAAGGCAACACAGAGCCACCATGATGCCCTGCCAATGGGAATCAAATAAGAACAAAGAGCAAAGCAACAAACAGCATCAACCTGCTTTCTTAAGGCCACAGAATTAAAGTTCTCAGAGGGAAGCCTCTTCAGTTTAGCACAGCATCTCTATATATCAAAGGATCAGGGATGGAGAAAAGTGTGGAAGAGAGACAAATCACATGGCACAACTGAACCACTACCCAGAGAGAAAAAGCACCTAAAAAAAAAAAAACCACAAAAAAGCCCCACCACCACAACACACCACAAGCCTCTCCAAACTCATAAGCAGAGATCCAACAGAAGTGAAAAGGTAGGTGCACATCCTTTCCCAAGCAAAGCTCACTATCTCAAGCCACCTGCCCAGGTTCCCAAACAGAGGCTGAGGACCTGTGCAGTCTCACATCACTGAAGAGGTTAAGCAACAGCTGCGTTAGGTGACACCTCACTCAGCACTTGCTAGGGAAAGCTCACACAAACTGTACTGTCAGTGGAGATGTGGTGGGAAGAGGACTAGGCAGCAGCAAGCAGCTGAGGGGCAGTAACTGATTCAGTTTGGCAAGGCAGTAAAAGGTTTCATGTTTACACCCTCACTTGTTTTCAAGAAAACTTCAGCAAGCTTTCTGTGCATATCCTTTGCAGGCTTCTGCCAGGTCAAATGGAAAACACTGGGCTCAGTTATTTAAGCTCAAGTGTGCAGAGGAGTAATTACCAAAGCTCCACTGGACAGAGAGATTGCATTCCTGTATTCTTCAAATGCCACCACCCACAAAGAAATAATAATAAAACTCCCAGAAACCTTCAAGCAAAGCCAGCATGCACTGTGCACAGTATCAGTCTCAAAAACTCCATCTGCACCTCTCAAAGTACTATGGTACAATTATGCTTGAACTCTGCTACCACTGCCATCACCAGTATGGCTTTTGTCAGCAGCATAACTGAGTATCAGTTGAATTTAAAGCTTAAATGACACGTGAAGGTAGAAAAAGAAGCCACAGATACAGAAAGTTCCAACAAGTCTTCCTGTGCAAGATTGACTGGCAAATCACATGCCTTCCCAAGGCAGAAAAATAAAACCCCAAGACACAATTCCTGCCTCAGAATTACTGTGACAAAGCACACAAACCGCAGCATTCTCTCATAAATATTTAATGTCAACAACATACATGTTTACTACCTGATTTTAAAGCACTTCCAGGTTTGAAAACAGATGCACACGCTATACTAACAACATTATTGGTCACTTTACTGAAGCATCATGTCTTAAACTTAAGGTGTGAGCAGGTGCACATTCTTATCCACAGTTTGAACAGCAGCTTTTCTGCTATTCACTTCCCCACACACACACACTCATTTTGTATGATATGAATACATTTATAACATTTACTGAGCAACCTTACAAGAAGCCAAATAAAATTTTACATTACTTTTACAAAATTCAAAGGGAAAAAAGCAAATTCATGTCTCCACTGTGTGCATAAACAATGATGGCTTTCATGTATTTTAAAATAACAGGTATATAGCGAGTATACTCACAATTGCGAGTACCTGAGGATGTAATATAAGTAACCCTGAAGAAAGGGTTTTACACCAAAGTGTACAGATGAGACTTTGAAACATCATGCACCGTCCTGTGCTTTCAGGACCCTCAGTCCATTCAGCAGATGGGCTTTTATAACCCAACAATCTCTCTAGCACGTGAAGCAAAGTGCTTTGAATGGCACAGGATGTTTTCCAGTTTGTTCCTTAATTTATCTTGTCTCTCCTATTACCCTACTCAGTTTTGTTGCTGCTACTAAGCTCTGAGTAGGTTTTCTCGTAGGGTTATTTTATTATTAGCTTAACTTTGTTCTCGAGCAGCAACAAGGTGCTGCTGAAAAGCATGCCTTGTTTCTCTCTTCAGGACTGTCAACACCAAAAGCCACTTAAAACTTACAAAGCTAATACTGAGGAAAATTGTATTAAGTTTGTTTCGAGTTGTACCTTAAAAAAAAAAAAAAAAAAAAAAAAAAAAAAAAAAAAGTATTTATAGGTTGGTTAAACTCCAATACAAATAAAGGTGGAGGAGAAGAAAATCAAGATAGAGAAACAAGTTGTATGGCAGTTGTAACTTACTAACACACGCAGAAGCGTGCAGTCCTGCAGGTTCTTTCTTACTCTGCCTTTGGCTTGCCCTAGATTTGAGCAGCTCTCTACAATACCTATATTCAATCAGACATCCGACTGTGTTCATTACCAATAATTTCATATCTGACTGTAGTGTTCCCACACACAGTTATACTGTCATATACACTTTTCTATTACTTATGCATATTACTTATGCTCTCTAACTCTACTAGTTTAAGACAGTTGTATGAATGAAGCATTACACAATTTCATTGCTGCTTTTTTTTACTTTGCATCATGACCATAGAATTAATTCTTTTTTTTGTTTGTTTTCTTTAATCTGCTTGTAGGTGCTTTTGTTTGATTGATTTTAAAAATACTTTGAGCTCCGACACATTCCACTCCCTACAACAGAAATTTGTCTCAAAAAAACAAAACAACAACAACAAAAAAATCACTTTTTAATTGCAAATGTACATCAGCTCAGTGATGGGGGGAGGGGGGAGAGGGGAAAAAAAAAATAAAATAAAAGGAAAAATACAATCAAACTCCAGTAAATAAAATCAAACTCCAATACATATTATCCTCATAAAGAAATTAGAAAAAAAAGAGGATCCACATGACAAAGACCTTTACAGTTTAGACTGCAAGATAAGCAAGGCAGTTTAGGAGGAAGGTGGCAAGGTTGAGAAACAGTACTTAATACAAATACAACTAAATTGTTTGCAGTGTTACTTAATAACACAAAACCCAAGAACCTACCTCTGTTAAAACTTGTGCTATGGAGCATATATGAGGCCCCTCACCGCTGAAAAGTGGCTCTAGTGTAGATGCAGCAAAATGACCACAAAGATTCAAGAAGCTTCAGTACCCAACAGCTTTCAGAAACCTACTTTGATCCTAAATCCTTTACAACCAGCTAACCATCCCCAGCCCTGCTGTTTTCCAAACCCCTTCTCACCACTTGCAACCATATACTCAACCACTCCTCCTGCAACCACCACAAATCTCACTACTGTTAAGAACAAAAAAAACACCACCACACACAACAAACACAAACCACAGCTCTTAAAGCACATCACAAGACAGTTCATTCAGTCTTCTCACTCCCACATGATCATCAGGTGCAGTCACACTAACAATCTCATACCTTCCTTTCCACCATAATTAACTTCATCTTCTTTGCCTTGTTCTACACCTGAGCTGCACAACTGTTAATCAGGTTTTTGACTCTCCAACAGGAGGGTCAAAATCAGTGAGGCAGGCCAGTTCATTGCATCCCAGTACAATCCAAGGGAAGTGAATGTAAATCCTACAAGCACTGAAAATAAATACTGTGTGTCCCCTGCTTTGTCTGTTGCATGCAAGACCAAGCTGCTGGGATAGAGAAACAGCAGAGGACAGGACATGCCCTGAACTCTTCCCACCAGCATACAGCAGCAGGTATGGGCAAACATTAGCGAGGAGAACACTGTCACAATAAATCTATCTTGTGTGTGTCCCTGCGGTGCCAACTCAGCAGCCAGCTAGACTATGACTCATAGCCACCCCCAACATAGGGCTTCTGGCTAAGCCCAGCTTAGCCACAAGGGGCTTTGCCAGTTCCATCTAACAAACGAACCCAGGTAAGCACCTAGGGCCTGTCTCAGCCCTCACTGCCTCCCCAGGAACTGGGTAAAATTGCTCCAGCACATTTCAGACTCTGTATTTCAGTATTTGGAAGAGAGGAAGGCAGTACAAGGACACATGTCCATCTGACAGTAAGAGCTTTGTGACTACTACTATGAGAACATCTGGAGCTCCTCGCAGTTACTGTAATGACCAAATGTCCACACCCTCAACAGCCTTAATGATGTAGCTGGTTTGCCATTTGTTCCACTGCTTCAGAAAATCAGTCTCAACACCAACCTGCCAACTTCCAAATTCAAACCACTGCTCCAACCAGGAAGTTCACTGGGAAACTGTGCCAAGGCAGCAGTCATGACGGGAGAGGATTCCTCACATCTCACTCCTGAGCCACACCATCTAGCTATGACTGATCCTACAGCCCACCTGTCTGTCAAAGCCTGAGAATGGATCACAGACACAGTGAGCAGACCACAGGGCTTATTTGTATGTTTTCCCCTCACTCAAATCCCATCTTTTGTTACTGAACAGCAAAGCCAAGAGATTTGTTATGATTTAGGAGGATAGATGGCATGGTCAGATTCTGCTGCTGCTGAGGAGCAGGAATGTTCAAGAAGCAGCAGCAGCAATCTCAAAACCATGCAGGGTTTAGGAGGTGGGAATGGAGAAGGTGAGTCCTTGCAATCCAGCCCACTGTTTACAGAAATCATACAGGGCTCCTGCAAGAATCACAAGCTTCACAGCTCCAGGCAGGCTTTATTCTGAAGGTAAAAAGATCAAACTTTATAATTAAGCTTCATGTCTAATACCACAATAAAAATAAGGAAGTTTCCGTTTCATTTGCTTCAACTTGTTCTACCACAGAAGTTCCAATTCCAGCATGCTGGCGGTAGACTATAACCACAGCCAGCTGCAACAGGATTTCTTCACAATCTGTAAAAAATTTAACAGATATTAAATTCCACTTTGAAGAGCTCTGTATAATCCTAAAAACAAAACAAACAAACAAAACAACCCACACATATTAGGGTAATGTTAGAAAGGCTGGTAAACATTTCAAGTACAAAACAGCGATCTCATCTACAACAGCTTCACAGAAATATAACAGAAGTGTTTCAGTACAGTCACAGCCTGAGCAGAAGTTCTCAAAAATATTTTGGAATAAGTCAAGTGACTTTTAACATAACCCAGGTTAGAAAACATGGACTGCCAAGATCCCCTTCATCAAAATGTCATGGAATGGATCACCACACATATACTTCCCTTGTATGAAATCCATTACAGAAGTGGAAGCTAAGAAGACTAGAACAACTATGTGTCTTGTGTTTACATTAACAAGTTATTGCCAGACCTTTGACAAGGATTTATGAGCAACGCATGGTAGAGATGGAAGGAAAAAAAAAAAAAAAATCAAAGCAATTATCTCTTGTCTAAAATGCTGGGCACATGGTGGTGAACTTGCACAACAGTACAAACTGAAACCACAAGGAAACCATACACATGATGCTTGAAGGCTGAGTTAAGTTTTGATTTCAACAAAGCCAAGCTCATAGGAGCAAACCCAGCACAGTTACATGCACAGAACTGCACAAGCCCCGCCAGCTGGGTGGGGACCTCTTGCTAGGAGTGAAACTAAGATTTTCCAGCAAGTTCATGAAATCACCATTATTCTGGCTCATTCAATCAAGCAATTCAAATGCTACTTTCACACTTGCTTACACAAGTAAGAAAGTACACAGACAAGGAAGGAGACAGAAACATACAGAAGGACAGGAAAATATAGCTAGGAATTTCCAAATTCAGCCTCTAACCACCAGAAGAGACTTAGGATATCTTGGACCAAGTAGAAAAACAATTACCAGCTTTTTGCCAGCAGAGCTGGAAAGAACCGGTGAATCTTCCTGCATCTCCAGAGTCCAGATGCCAACATCCAAACACTGAACATATAAAAGAGAAGCTGACAGATGTCAGAAAATGAAGACATCCACGAGAGACCTCTGGAATTAAGTTTACCAAGCAAGCAGAGTAGCTGAACTCAATATCCATAAATAGTTACAAGAAGCATTTGAGATTGCTTTTCATTTGAGATATCAGGGCTGGCCAGGAAAGGGGGGTGGGGATGAAGCAGGAAAGAAGTGGTAATAAATATTATCCCACAGAAGCTGGATGTCTGAATTCTCTCAGCTGTATGCCCGAGATGCACGCTCTCTTGTCCGTACCTACTACATGAAGCCTCTGACAACATGAAGCTAGCATTCAGCAGCAAGAACGTCCTCTATCTGACACTTCTGTTCTGAATCCCCCTCCCTCCTTATGAGCCTTTTTCTGGATTACTCAGAAGATTTACCTTTAGCTCAGTTACCGCATTGCTTTTTAAAAATAAGTGAATAAGTGAGAATACATATTCTCCACATGGTATTCTTTCATTCAAGAGAAAAATATTACAATCACAACCTAGAAAACCACCATTCAAGTTCAAAGGTAAGCTCTAGAGGCAAAGAGAAAAAAAAAATCTTATGGAATCATAGAATCATTTCAGTTGGAAGAGAAATCAGGATCATCGAGTCCAACCATAACCTAACCCTAGCACTAAACCATGTCCCTAAGAATCAAAGGACCTTAGGCAGTGTACACAAACCCTTATACTAAATTTCAGATGGTTTAAAAAAATATAAATCACCATGTTTCTATTAATTGTTATCATTGAAGATTTTCAGCAGTCACATCTCCTATATCCCCAATGCCCAGAAGTACCCGCTCTGCACAGTAGTCTGATGTGACAAGGAAGTAAAGTCAACCCTTAAGGTTGGTCCAGCCATGTCAATGTCACACTCCTGAGGGTGCAAAGCACCCCTGCTGCTGGTTGCCTCCAAGTCTTCCTTGCTCCTGGGGGACAACTCAGGCTAGAGGTGGAAAAACTGCCTCTGCCACCAGCTGGTATGTGGGGAGGGGTAAGAACAGGCTGCAAAAACTCCCGCCCCAGCACGTAATGGAAGAAGCATAGACACATGCTTTAGTACCAACTGAGGATTTACCATCCTTCCAAGCAACCAACTGGAAATAGCTCATTAAAGACAGGCTTCTAACACACTCAGATCTGCACACCACTGTATAATTATTCTCAACTTGAAAGGGCTGTATAATTTCTCAGGAATTTCATCATTTTCAAATGGAAGTCCCAGAAGGGAAAATACATATATGTCTATGTATATATATATACATCTACATATACATATAGCTCCATCTCTCTTTATATTTAAGCACACACGAAGACAGCAAAAACCCAACCTCATTCCATCTTGTTCCATCACTTAAAAATACTTCCTTATTTTGTGGCCGTGCTCTTGTACATCAGGAAGAAACATCCAAGCTAGAGGTGTGTAATTGCATTTTTATTTACTTTACCATTTGTTTTATGAGGGGGAGGGATAGGAAACAGGAGCATTTTAAAAAATATGTTGTTCCCTGAGGGCTGAAATTCATTAAACATGTTTTTTCAGAAAGTCTTTTCTTCCCTGAAACTCTCTGCCCTCCATTCCCCAATACAATAACTTCAATGGGTACAACCCATCACCTTGCTTATCCCAGACTGATGTACATAGTATTTTGTATTTTATTTGACTCATTTCTGCCACTTAGCAGAAATCTTGTTGCCTTTTCTCAAAGTTAGTCGTAGGTGATGCCTATCTAGCACTTACTAGCCATAACAAAATACAAGCTATAGGAACACTAATTTTCCAGAGCTTTACTTTCCTTCAGTTTTGAAGGCATTAGTCCACAACTGCAGTAAGAAAACATAGATGGGAGCAGGAAGTCGAGGTAAGCTTCTGCTGTTTGTTTGGTTTCTTTTATGATTTGTTTGTTTTCTTGATGATGAATAGGCTGTAGTGCTAAAGATCAAGGCTGATCTTCCTGTATGTTCTTGATATTTCCCCTAAAAAAGGCACAGATCTGAGTTATGGATAACTTGGACGCTACACACACCTGTCAAGCCCAAGGTCTGTGACAATCAATAGTGCAGAAGAGAGGCAAAAACAACACCAATTTTATAGTTTTCCCTATAGTTTTTGAGAGAGAAAGAAAAAAGTGTTATTCTGCAGTATAAACAGGCCTCATCTGCAGAGAAAATACTTCCTTAAAAATCAATACCTACCATCGTGATACAGTGACCCAAAAATATAATTATAGTTTAAAGAGGTCTTTAGCACTTCAAATTTCAGCTGGATGCTCATCCTAAGGGACACCCTCCCTTAACAGGATAAAGGATCTGTTCAGTAAGGCAGCTCTGATGTTAGGAGCTGCACAGGCTGAAAAACATAGGTCAAAAAAAATGTTAAACCTTAAAAATATACAGAGTCATTCAGTGAAGGAACCCCAGACTGAGCACATGGACTGGTCATGGGAGAGATGACTATGGAAAGTAGTTGGCTCTACTGACAGATTGCACCCAAGTGACTTTAGGAGGTTTTTAAAGCAATTCAGTGGTCCAAGAAATTTCATCAACTGGGAATCAAGTTCAGGAAAACTAAATACATGGAAAGTTACAGCTGCTTCTTCACTCTTACCATCTCTCAGTAGAAATAACTATAAGAAATAACGAGGCAGGGGAGTAACAACAAAGCAGTAGAGGGATGAAGTAACACAACACTCGAGATGGTGTGGGGGGAAACACAAAAAAATAGAAAACATACCACACAACTAGTCAATACATTATGTGTAGAAACTGCCTACTTTCTTTCTAGCCATTGTGCTTTTATATTAAGTTGTAAGAGGCTTCTAAGGCATTTCAAGCATTTCCACCTACTCTCCACTTCTATGCATCAACGCTGATCCTCATGGGCTAGAAAGCTTGCTGAGAAGTCATCTCTTAGGGTTAAATTTTAACAGACCATATTACATTCACATAGGTCTGGTTAATGAAGAAATGACTGGTGGAAGGTATAATATCCTGACCTTCTGTGATGAATTTTAATTGCTTACAGATGGTTAAGCTTGGCCTTACCTTCCCACCTGAAAAGATCTGCATGAATATTTTCTCCCTCGACCTTACATGGCACAGCTGACATTTTATGGAGCACATCGCTGTGCCCATGAGTTACCTGCCATGCGTCCTGTGGCAGGTGAAGTGAAGCAGTAGGTCAGGTGTGACTCAGGCATGGAGGAGCCGAGGTGGGTGCTAAGCTGGAATTACTCTGCCCTTACCCAGCTGAAAAATTCCAGTTGGAAATGCCACGGCCACTGTAAATCAAGTCATTTCTAACAGCCAGCCCTGTTGTTCTGACTTTTACAATCTCCATCACTCTTCTAGATTTGTCAAACTTTGTTCTTCAAAGTGAATTATTCCTCATTCCCAGCTCAGGCTCCCCCTCTGCCTGGGCAGGTTGCCACAGGAGAACAAGGCCATTTTAAGAGGAAAGTCAGCTTGGAAAAATTAAGGAAAGGAAGCAAGCTCTCTTCAAATCTCTCCACAAAATGAAGAATGTCACTTCAACTGGGAAGTGAGAACTTTTCCTTCTACAGCACATTAATGCCACTAACAACTCAGAAGAGACCAACAGATCTACCAAAGCTGAGGTCAACTTGCAGTTTACAAAAAATCTTTTAATAAGGTGAACGAAATACAACTACTTGAATTTCAGAGAAGCACAGATATCCATTGGAGAATGTACAAAGCTTTTCCTCTGTATAAGCAGTTTATAGAATAAAGGTCTGATCAAATAAACAAGAACCCATAACACAAGATGCTTTTGCAGAATCACACGTTGCCAGATTCGACTCTCAACATCCTTATTCAGCACATTCTATATGTGCCTTTTTTTTTTTTTTAATATGCGCTTTTTGCAAATAAACCACTAACTTTGCATGGAGCAGCTTGCGAGATCCTGAAAGATTTTCTGCCAAATCTCCTCTACACTATGGTGTTAATTCACCACATAAATATTCAAAGATATTCTTGAGTAGCTGCCATGAGGGAAACCTCTCTTCTGTAGCTACACGGTCACAGCCATGCTTAGCTCACTGCACTAACGCTCTGCCCTGGGATCAAAATGCAAAGTCAGCTTCTACAAATTTTTCTGAGAAATCAACAAAATTCCATGAAGAAAGGAAAAAAAAAAAAAAAAACACCAAGAAAACACAAGTGACGTTGGTCATCCCAGGACCCTTTTATCCCTTGTAATTTAGCTGCCTAGAGTAAAGCAGGAACCCCAAAATTTTCCTTGTAGATGGAACATAAAGCTCCCTTTGGTTATTGCTTGCACATTTTTTTTAACAAACAATCCAAAGCCAGACCTGAAAAATTCATGACAGGATGAGCTTCCATATGAATAGTTGCAAGGAGACAGATGGAAAGGCAAACACCCTATACTTCAAGAACCCCTCAAATACTGACAAAGACAACAGAAGACTATCACAAGAGCTTATGACATGACATCCCAGCTAAGCAGAGTAGCTAAACAAGGCTGAAGAAAGTCATCCACATCTTCCACAACTCATGACCAGGTCAAGCACTATGTACACATGAGCTCAAAGTTAAAATAAGTTTGGGAATAGACAGGCTTATTTTATGTTAAACACAGAGAGTCTGAGAGACAGGAAAGCATGAAGGAAAAAAAAAGTATGATCAGATGTCATTTTGCTCACGTTTCTTATCTGTTGTAAAGAGGCAAATCTTCTCCTTTTAGAGATTAAAACACAAAGAACTGAAGGCCAAGGTGATATTTTACACCATTATTTCACCTAGCTTTAAATTAAATATATTGTTGTTGAGGACGTAATTTTAAAAGTAGTCTCTCTTACATATATATTCTTACTTGAACAGGAAAATAAATTATCTTTTTCCAAATTAAATATGTGGTTCTTCATATTTGATTTGGTTCCTTATTCTACAGAAGGAAATTTGAAATAGGAATTTTAGAAATTACTTGAAGCTGAGGGCAGTTGCTTAACTAGTTCCATTTATTATGAAAAAAAAGGCAAATTATAACCATCAGATGAGGTCTGGATAAGATTTTAGCAAAGAAAAATCCACTCACCTTGTGTTAATATACCACCCTTTATTATTGAGATGTAATTAAACCTGCTTGCTCTTACTTTGCAAAAACTGCAGAGCACTATTTTTGCACTGGAATGGTAGAACAGCAAGTTACCTATTTACGCTACCAATGTTTAAATAAACAACAGATGATTATTTGTAATCAGCAGGAGGACTCGAAGATGTGATCTGGCTGATCCACCCACTCCTCAGCTATACTCTTGTCATTCCAAGTCTTACAGAAGGGCATAGAAAAAAATGTCTAAAGACTGTTAAGGAAGGAATTCTATGTATAATAAAAACTTTATCTTGTCCCACTTGATTAAGATAGTCATAGTATGCCTCAGTTAAAAACCAGAAATTTAAGCAGAAATTTGATCATGATTTGTGCACTAATTGAATAATTATGTCTAAAAATAACAGTCTGCAGAGTAGGTTTTATAACTATACCCACCTAACACAGAAGGGGCAAAGTATATATCATACACTAATTCTTAATGTAATTAGATTTTATAATTTGCCAGACTTTCTAAAAAGGCTTTCATGATACCTTGCAGATTCCAAACTGTAGCAGAGTTCAATTTGTTCATCCAAAAAGGAGAGGAATAAAAAGAAAGGGAAAAAAATTTATTTTCTGCTAAGTATGTCACAATACAGATACAAAGCAGATAAAAAGAGGAGTCCCACACAATTCACAGACATTCTTTTTCCCCGCTTACACCACAGTGCCTCCCAGATAATAGATCCAGATCAAAATCCATCCCAACAGCCACAGATTCTCACCAAGATCAAACCTAATTAATTCAATTGTTTTTTAAAGACTTCCAGTAACATTAGTTACCATAATTACAACTCATCTACTCTGTCAGCTGATAACCTTTTGGCTCTGCTAAATTCGGGAGAGCCAAGAATGTGTGATTTCCTTTTCTTCATTGTACTGTAAATGAGAGTTGAGTCCCAAATGTCTGCAGCCTCTTTACATTTTTCTGGCAGCACAAGAGGTTCTTAATAGGATAGCGAGCTAAGGTCCTTTTCAAGTGCTGGAATAGTATGAAAGGAGCCTTATTGCAAATGAGAATGCCAGGCAGACATAATATCTTATGAGGAACAAAAGCCCTTTTTCTGCCTTCTGTCCTCAAATCACTAGGAGGAAAAAACAATTGTGTGCATTTTGGTATAAAGGGAAAAAAGTGTCAGCTTTGTGCTCATAAGGACTCAAATCCACAATGAAACAGGCTTTTTAACCTATAAGAAACAAGTGTAGAGTTACAATTTATTTCACAATTTCTCTCCTCGTTCCCATACCCACGCAAATTATGCAGAATAGTGTCACAATCAGGTTGCACCAGTCCCAGGCTACATACATTTTTGTTTCAGATTACCACTACAGTATGTTAGCATCTTTCAACAGCGCACTACATCAGAACTCATGTTCTGTAACCCCTTCCTTCTTTCCCCAGTAAAGTGGAGTTCAACAGAACATTATATTTTCATGTATTATATGAGGACAAAAGTATAAGTTAAAGCCACAGACTTGCAGGGCCAAAATAAGAAGCTACAACAAAAGGTGGCAAGAAGTAGCATGGAAAATAAATAAGTCAGCAAAACATTTCTAAGCAATCTTCCTTTATCTTAGTAAATTTATCTGAATATTATATAGACACAGTCCATTTTGTCACCGCACTAGTGGTTTCTGCTCCATCCTGGCTCTCCCTGTCCAACAGCAGCAGGGCAGTGCTGTGGAGGAAAGGACGCATCAGAGCTTCCAAGGTAACAACCAGCAGCAAATCCAAGCTTTCGTTTTTTTCTGTCCAAATCACACTTAAACCAAAATCTCCATGCAAGTACAATACCCAACATTAAGTACTTTTTCCTAGCCAGCTCCAGTAACGAGACTTGCAGTAGATCATATTTTCTCCAAAGGTCTGTTCAACAGATTTGGACCAGTTCAGAGAGGACGTGATTGTCAGCCACAGGCTTCATCCTGAGATTAAATTTAATCACCTAAACTAAGGCCACTGAATCTCTTAAGAATGAATACAACAGCCTAAGTCTTCTTCAATATCATTCTGGAAAGAGATAGAGAGTAAAAGCAAATTTGACATGTCTACAACAGGTCAGCATTTCTGGGACCCTTCACTGCTTTCAGACCACTTTCCTCAGTGCTAAAGGCATCCTGCCCAGTTAAAGACAAAGAAACCATTACATCACATGCAATACTTTGCCCAGAACACCACAAATACATTGGTGTTGAATTATGTTCTGTTGTTCATAAAACCACAGACTAGGGGATCCACCAGGTATTACATGCTCCTCTTCTACCCTAGTTCCTGTTGAAGGAAATTTATTCTGCCTCAGAAGTGGGCATTACACGCTAGAGTGATCCTTGATCTAATCCAGTAACCCCTAATTTGGGTGGAGCATTGAGTGAACCAGCAAGAGACAGTTTCAAGAGCAAAATTAAAGTAGCTGCAAGAAGCAGGGGCTACTGCAATGTGAAAGTGCCCTGGAGCAGAAGTTCCACACTCACATTCCTCTGTGGGGCAGGTACCTCCCTCAGCTTCACTTACTGACGCAACACACATCGCATGCGATTCCTGTGGGAAGTGACAACAACCTCACCCAGCAAGTCACCAAGAACCAGACCTCAACTATGCCTACCATAGCATGCTGCATCTTTCACTTTGTATGACTGACTATGCTTTACAAACAAACGCAAAGTGAAGAACATAAAGCTCAGGAGGCATTTGACAAGGGTAACCCTGCATAATCCCCCTACAAGCCCACTTGCCACCTCAATGCCAGAGCACCGCTATACCTGAGCTAACAAGCTCTGAACAGCACATACCCTGTGTCAGAGCTCAGCCCTTGCTGATAGCACCAGTCAAACCAAGGAAACAGCTCTCCAAACATACCCTCCATGTCTCCTCCAGCCAAACATGGAATCAATTTCTTGTGAAAAGGAACCATAGTTTATCTATGTGGTGACATAATCCTGTCTATATACAGCCCTAAGCTCCCCTTCTTTCTAGACATCCCAACTATTTGGACTGTGACACTGATATAAACTTCAGGATCGTTATCTCATCTGGGGTAACTGATCACAGCAATGAAAACCCTCTTTTTCCCGCAGCAGGCTTTTTTTCAAAAATGTATCAGAACTGTTCCTGCACACAGGCCAGACCACCTTGCAGTACAAAAACTGTTTATCATGATAACACTACGTTCTCACAACCATCAACAAGGGTGGTGGCCAGATGGTTGCTAATGCCAGCAATGCAAAGGTTTGTTTTGGTTGTTCTATTTTTGGGAGGGAATGAGAGAGAAAAACTCCTTTTCTCGAGCTCAAGTGATGACCTTACAATGTCTTTCTCCTGGGAAAAATATCAAGGCTTACTGCAAGTCTGCTACTCATCTTAGACCTGCATCTTTCAGCATCCCATTTTGGTACTGGTGTTTCATTGTCAGTTTCAACAAATGGACAAGCTTGTTATCTCCTTTTTTCTTTGGCCTTAAGCAGTTATCAAGCAACACATCTCTAGTGTAGAAATGCTCTCACCCCCAGAACATGTTGGGGTTTGCCTGACCTAAGAAATGCCACCAATGTTCTCTGGCCCCTCACACTCTTCTTGTCACATTTTGTCACTGTGTGACAGGTCAGGAACAGGCCACATCTCACTCTATGCTGTAGCCCAGTGCTAAGGGTAATGGTCAGTGGTTTGAATCCTTTGAAAAATTGAACTGGTATTTCAAGAGCAACAAGTCAGCATGAGGACTCTAATTAACAGGCAATTGCAGGAAAGAAGGGCACCACCCCAAATCCCTCTTCCCCCCCTGGCCCCATGACTCTGTTTTGGAAAAAGTGACCACCAGATGTTTAGCACTGTGTTTGATGGCCAAGGCCCTGGGTACAATCCAGTGTCAAGGACCTGGCAGAGGCCACAGCCAGTGGAGGCCTCACAGCTCCTCCAGACTCCCAGGTTTCTTCACCTTCTCAGTCTTCTCTGTACAAATAGTCATATAGGCACCATGTCCAAAGAAGAGCAATGAAGCTGGTGAAAGATTTGGAGCACAAAGCTCATGAGAAGCAGCTGAGGGAACTGGGGCTGTTTAGCCTTGAGAAAAGGCAGCTGAGGGGTGACCTTATCACTGTCTACAACAACCTGAAAGGAGGTTGTAACATGGAGGGTGTTGGTCTCTTCTCCCAAGTAGGAAGTGATGGAATGAGAGGAAATGGTGTCAGGTTGTGCCAGAGGAGGTTTAGATTGGATATTAGGAAAAAATTATTCACAGAAAGGGTTGTCAGGCATTGGAACAGGCTGCCCAGGGAAGTGGTGGAGTCACCATCTCTGGAAGTATTTAATAAAATGTGTAGACACGGCACTTAGTGGACAACTTGGGAGTGCCAGGTTAGTGGTTGGACTTTCATGATCTTAAAAGGTCTTTTCCAACCTAAACAATTCCATAATTCTGTCTCTGCAAACAACTCTGTCTTCACCAGAGTTACATTCTGTAAAGCTGATATAGAGCAGCAGTTTAATTGTCTAGGAAAGCTTTTTTTCCCCCCCTCCCTGCAAATGCCTGCAGGGCCAGGGAGGTAAAGCATGGGAGCCAACAGAGTTCATCAGGAAAAAAGTATTATGACTTCTACCTGTTTCATTAGATTTTTAGACCTTCTCAAACTGCCTTCTGTCCATCACACAGATCCTGCCTGAGAAGCAGCAGTACAGGGGTCCCCAGGTGTCAGCACACAGCTCCACCACACGCCACGGACACATCCCAGGACAGCAGGAGCCAGCATGGCCACATTAGTCCTTCGAGCCCTCCCTCATGCCAGGATGTGAGCTAGAAGGAAAAAAGCCACCTCAGTTCTTTTGCTCTTCCTCCCAAGCATTGTACAGCACATACTAAGGCAGTCAACTGCAGCCTTCCTCCAACTGGAAGACCATGAAGCTGAATGAGGTAGAGGAAGAACAGAGCACGCACGCACACCACACACACACACACGCAACTGCTGGGAAGAACGGAAGTATGATTTTCAAAAAGCAAGGTTTGAGGCTTTTTAGTTTATTTTGGGAATTATTTTTAACTGCATATCACATTCAAAAAAATATTATCATACTTGGAATTGAACAGAATATCTATTTTTAAATATTATTAAGTCACAAGTCATCCCCAGAAACAGGACACATGATAATAAATCAGTGTCACAAACAATTACAAAGTCACTCTGGCTGTAAATTAGCCTGGTTGACCATTCTGTGTGCCATCACGTTTCACATCAATCTCTGGTTTGTATGTGCCACAACACCTCTGCTGCGTTAAAGAGACTACATCTCAGACTCAAGATCCCACTTTTTAACTCCAGTTACTCCGAAGCATCTTCTTTCAACACCAAATTCTGATGGCCCAACCAGGTGTATACAGCAAGGTAAGTTTATACACTCAGGCAGAGGGCAGGCTATCATAATTTATGTTTAAAACATGGAAGCTCAAATTGAGAAGCATAAATGTACCATTCTTGCCACTGATAGTTGACCAGCATTAGCACTAATAAGAGATGGATAAGTAAAGTTATTCCTTCTGTCCAGTACATGTTCTTCCAGTTTGCTCCTTCTGTTCTGGGGGCTGCTTGATTTAACCTGTGTAACACATGAAGACAGCACTTGTTACTACTGAGTCACCTTCCCACCCGATGCTTCAGGCAGGACACACAGCAGGACCTCACCTTCCCCACTGCATCCCCAGCATTAACTTCACTGTTTCTCTGACAGGGAATATGACTCCCAAACCAGCAATCAAGGGGTGATGACCCCCCAAAAGCAATGTGTTTCATGAGACCAGCTACTGTTCTTCTCTCCCATTGTATCCCCTCACTTAAGTGAAGCAAAAATATTTAAGTGAAGACCATTTCCTTTAAAGTTATGGTACCTTACAGCATGCAGAAGGCTCTGTCACACCGCAACTGCATTGTGTGCCTCGCTCAAAATTAAGTGATCTTTTAAAGTAAAGATAATTTGGGGATTTTCAGTTAGGAAGACTTTTTATTTTTTAATCAAAATTGTGGGTTCTATCTCTATATTTGCTTCACGGAGATGAAAACACCCAATACTGTTAGCCACTATGTAAGCAAAGTAACCACTATCCTTAAACAATGATGAAATATTTAACACCGCCTGCTGAGAAAATGAGGTTATTACCATATAGTGAGAGAAAACCACTCCAGCAGTTTATACATAGAGGAGAAGGCCTCAAAGAGGTCAGGAAATTCTTAACTCAGATTTGGAAAGGCAAATAGCCTTCATGATATAGTATGGAAATTATTTCCCCTCTTAGAACAAACATGAACCACAAAATACAATTTACATGGAACTCATTAACTTTGAGTTTCCTAAGTTTTAGGAATCACTTCATTACAGGCTAAAAGAAAATGTCTATAAATAGATAATTTGGATTTAAAGAAAAAAAATCTAAAATTTGGTTCTTTTCGGGTCAATGCCTCACTTCTCCTCTAGAGGAGGGTCTACATAAAGACCATGAGAAGTCAGTCCTGAAACCTCATAGCAGGTTCTCATGCTCCATCCTGCTGTGCACACAGGAATGTGTAAGAAAGACGCAGACAATGCATTAATCCTTTAGGCATAAAAAAGCGCATTTTTTGAAACTCTGAAGAGGTTCAATTCAAAGAGAGGCTCTGCTGTAGGATAAAGTAACAGACACCACTGCAGCTGATGCAGCAGTTACTCCTCCCCCTGCATCTCAATAGCTCTGTAAATCTCAACTGATCCAGTTCTCTTTGGATCAGAAAGCACCAAGAGAAGCTTCAATGTGGAAACCATGCCACAAACTGATGCCATCAGTTTCCCAATACCCATGAACAGAAGGGAAAAGGTTTTCCCAGTAGTGGTATGATGCACCTGGGCATTTGAATCTTCTTGCTAGAGCTGGAGTACATTTGCTAAAACTGCACCTTTACCCAATGTTTTTTATGCATTGGTCTTCACTAAGGGGGAAAAGAAAGAGGGAAAGAGGGATCTGGTAAGGCAGCAGTGCAGAACACCTGGTAAGAAGCCTCGTATCTACAGAGGCTCTGTAAAGTACCTCACTAAAATTAGAGAGAAGAGATGGTTTTCAGTCTCCTTTCTTTTAATATTGTTTTTCCTGTATTTAAGAAGGAACTTTCTGTTAACATTCAGAGGGCAAATAACGAGCCTGAATTAGGTTTCAATAGCCTTAAATAAACCAAAGCACAGAGTGGCATGACATTTGTGACATGGGAACAAGCCTATTTGAACTCTTCCTTCCTCTTTCTTCCATCCAATTTTGGACACACTAGTAGTGCACTTAGCATAAAATTCACCTCCACATTAACACAATGGTCAACATTTGACTTACCCTATCAAGATAGCAACATTATGTTCCAAAAGCATGTTTCACAGCTCTAATAAATCCTCAAACACCCAGTGAAACCAGACCAGTGTTTTTTCTGGGGAGCAGGCTTAAAAGTGTCCTTTTGTCCTGAATTCTCAATATTCAAACAATAATGACTAATTTGGAGGGGGTTGTGCAAAGAAAGAAGAAAAAAGCAACAACAACATGCACCTGCAGCAGCCTGGAGCATTTACTTCTACCCTCCATGCACCAGGTAGAAACAGCATCCTCCCCTGCAACTACACAAGTCTGACACTCTGCCAGACAGACTATTCTGTTCCTCTGCACGTATCATAAAGTGTGCAAATATATTTTCTGAGTAGAAAAAACAGACTAAATAATTCACATCTGTACTGTGACCTTCAATAACTCTCAGATGAAACTTAATAAACTCTATTCTGAATGAACAGTGTGTTAAATTAGCTAAAAATTGATTTATTTTATTTTTTTTAAAAGCTCAGCAAACTAAGCTAGCAGGCTCTAAATTGAGCACTACAGCCAGGTCCAAAAGAAAAAAAATCAGAAGGAAGCTACTAGACTTTCAGTTTCCACAAAAGCTTTTCTCAAAAATGAAGCATGGCATTAACACAGTGTGTTCCCATGAATTTCCATGAGAAGCCTCATCCAAGAACAAGATGTACACGTAGAAACCAGAAAAAGAGAGCAATGAACTCTCTCTGGAACCTATTTATGCTGACCATAGCTGTTGTTCATTATTAAGTTATAAGAGAAGTAAAAGCTTGAAAATAGGGAATAGAAAGGTCTTAGTCTGTTGTTATTTAAATAGTACTTTATTCTCTTATTTTAATACAATTGTATTTTATAATATAGCTATTAAAATAACATAGAAACCAAAAGGCTTCACCCTCTTCCCAGCATGGTCCCATAAAATGTTCAAGTAGATCTCCTCCATTTGTTATTCATGCATAGACTGCTCTTTTTTCCTCATCTTGGATAGCCTGGTAAATTGACAAGAAAAAAGCTAGCAAAAATTTTAGAACTTATCTGTCACAACACTTTTCTCTGATCAATAATTTGTAACATAACATTTTAGGAACATGTTCCAGCTTTGGTCCTCTGCCATGATCTAAATTAGGAGGGAAGCAAAAAACACATTTGATGCTAGGCAATAAATGCAGAGTACAAAGGAACTAACTAAAGTTATTTGTGGCATGAATTACATAGACCCAAGGTATGTTGTTTTGTGGCTGAAGTGCTTGTTTCTTGACAGCTAAATGCATAAGCCAGCAACCGCCCTTATAAATTTGCTTAATTCCTCTACAAAATCTCTCAGTTTTTGCATGGTAGATCCTCCTGGGTTTTGAAGTTGAGGGGAAATGGTGTTAAAGTCCAGAAAGGACCTTAATTACCAATAATTAACAGCTGAAAATTATTGCTGCACACTCCTTATATTGATCAGCAAAATAACCTCAATAATACATATCTAATGTCTGTCTTGTAGCCACATCCTTTCCTACCAGCATGTACCCAGTGTTTTTGAGACAGAAGCTGGTCTTTTACCAAAACACACAGTCACCCTATCTCCCACCAGCTAAAGACTCAGCAGCTCTTCAACACTTCTTCCACACCTGGCAGAAGACCTCACACCTGAGAAGAGACTAGGCTGCTAGAGAACGCTTCCCCAGCACAGAGCTGCCTTGTTGCAAGAGAAACTACCAATGAGGCTAAGCAATGCTCAAGTTACTCCTCTCCAGCACCTCAACACATCTGATGCACCTGTCCCATGCACACTGAGTAATGAATATCTAAAAATGCAAATTATCAAAGAACGAGCACATTTCTGACTGTAAGAAACCTTTACAAGAAGGCCACTGCCACAGCTGAACATGGGTCCCCACTAAATAACCAGCTTCCCCTGCATCACTGGGGCTCACATCCAGAGCTGGTCAGACAGTCAGAGGGAAGACACAGCCCATTACACAACCAGACAGACTCAACCCTACCCTTGGCAGATGGAACTGTGACTGCTCACACTCCCCAGTACATCTGACCATCTTGTGCAGCTTCCCCACCAATGACCAGCACCTAGTCCAGCCCCAGCCTCCTCAGCCACCATCCACAGCCAGGTAAGAGTCTCCCGGCTGCTCAGACACACACCTGGAGTCATGGCCAGCAACTCTGTACCAGCCTCAGCCTGCTGGTCCCACAGACAACTGACTAGAAGAGATAACTGCAAACGTTCTTATTTTTGTTCAGTTATACTTTTTTTGGCTCCACTGGGGGCTGAGCCAAACTCAGTTACAATAGTTAAAGTAAGCTTTTCTTTTTACTCTCTCCAAAGGCAGTATCAGGTGGTTTGATGTCCTTCCAAAAAAAGAGGTCCAAAGATGTCATATTCTAATAAATAAATAAATGGCACTTTCTGGCTCCTCCTTATTAACAGCAGATGTTTCACTGACTCTGCAGCTGTGTATATTTACAAGTCAGTAGTTTCTTGCCTCATTCCCAAAGCTACAGCTTGCAACAGAGCCATATCATTGTCTTGTGTCAAACCCACGTGTGCCAGAGGGTTCTTCTATTTCCTTAGCCTGTTATTTTTGTTGCTACCTTTAGAACTCCCAGCTTTCTTCTAAGGATATACTGTCAGTTTCTGAAATTACAGCTCAGCTTGCTTCCCCATTTCATTCCAGAAACACACTGGGGGAGGGGAGGAAGACATAAAACAGACTTCTGACAAAGTATGGAACACTAGAAGTTATTCTTTCATCAACACAATGAAAAGTCAGACAGTACAACTCCTCCCTCCCACCTCACGATGCTTAAACCCTGTTATTCATTCTTCAAACTGTGATTAAGGCATCCAAATAAATGCAGTTCTCCCCAACTTTGTGCAAGGAGCATCTCAGCTTGCAGGATGGGTGGGAAGAGCTGAGCTCTTCTAATTGTGTATTTTCCTTTGAAGGAGGGACACTGTACAACACATGAAAAGTACATCACACAGGCTCTGAGCACCCCAATCCATGCTGATACCTGGCATCAGAGCAGTTATACTGTCCTGAAACAACAAGAGCTCAGCTCAAGCCCACGTACTCTTTCCCTTCCTACATCTACTCTTTCCACACCTACACCGAATTGCCTATATTCCAGTCCATCTTCCCAATTACGTGCATCCAAAAGATGTTAATAACAATACCGCCCTACTTCTTCCTGCTCAAAGAAGTCAACCCCAACACACACACCATGGACAAGTGGTTCTGCTAGGAAAACTAGTCAAGGCAAGGAGGAAAATTATGAGCAATTACTGAGAAGCGTTAAAACAGTACAGGGAATTCTTTGCTCAGCTGCCCAATACTTTGAACTGTGTTCATTTATTCTCACATAAAAATATTTTTATTAGACTGTATGAGATTGCTCCTTCTTTCCCCAGACTTGAGTAGGGGACACCAAGTTTCAAAGAGCGCTGGGGGAGGTGGAGCCAGGAGCTCTGCACTGCTCCTGGTCAGCCTCTCACCAGGGGAGCCTCATTGGCAGGGAGTCCCACATCACTGGCAGCTGCTTCTCCCCACCCTGACTTTTCAACCTCTTTAGAAACACTTAGCACACTGCACACAGTGCCTCACATAGCAGCCCTTGCCCAGGGTTATTTCTTCATTTCCTGGCAGAGAATGTGCAAATCAATGGGCTGCTTTTATGGTTTGGGTTTTTTTTTTTTTTCCTCCCCAAGGAGCCTCGATTTCTATTCCAAGGCAAAGTCGTGCTTCAAGCACACGGAGCAGCATATGTTATTTCTTCACCTACCAATCAAGAGACTAGAAGAAACCAGCCTGGTACTTATATATCTGCCATTTCATAAACGTTAGGCAGTACCCTAGAACTGTCTTCATTGCAGCATCCAATCTGTCCCCAGCAGACAGCCCAAGAAAAGGAGGCAATATAAACGGCAGAGAGGAGCCAGGCTACAGCAACTTAAAGTTTAGTTCTGAAAAACAGTTATTTTAGTGGCTATAAATAAGGAGCAGCAAGTTTGTCACTTGTCTTTAACACCTTGTCCACACATACTGCACAAATGTCCCTGAAGAGTTGTCACAGTGCAAAATCAGCTACACCAACTCTGTGCCCACTTCACGAATCCTAGGGGTCTGCCTGCAACTATAGTGACTCCTAGCCATTTCACACCAATGGAGTCAAAAATGACAAATGAGAAGCAAGGCATATGGCCTGTGGCAACCTGGCAGTGAGACGCACAACCAAAGGAACTGGTTCCAAAGGCAACCACAGGGCAGGGAGATCCTGGAGCAAGGGGGCTGCCAGCCAAGTAAGCATTTCTTCATAGGGACAGACAACAGCAGCAGTTCTCGGAGCAAGCCTTGCCCAAGAACTCCAAAAATAAGTTATGATTTCTCAAACCAGTCTTTCAGTCAAATATGTTTAGTGTAATTAAAAATGAAAGGTAGATGAGGAAAATTAAGTTCCCCTCAATTTAGACAGGAACTCATATCTTAAAATGCACCAGAGGCATAGAGTAATCTTACAGAAATGTTTTTCCTGTCACTTCTTACTGTTTAATTATATATTACCATTCCAAGCTGCCATGACAGATTTTAAGTGAGTTTGTCTTTTTTCCATAATTAATCATAGCAAAGACTCATCTGCTCTTCAAGCCGCGTGATGACAGCACTGTTTTCACCACTGTAAGGCAATCATCCCACAGCATTCCTTCCCGAAAGCTATTGCAAAGAGAAAAACTCACCTATCTGCACAAGATGCCTTTCAAAGATATAAATCAGTTCCATATACATTACTTCACACTACAGGGAAGTAAAAAGGGGAAAACTGCTTTTCCACATCAAGCAATCATACAGATGCACAGGCTAATAATGCTAACTAAATGCTAATATTATATATACACTAAACATAACCATCTAGGAACAAGTATCCTACCCCTTAGACATCAGACTCTCAGAGCCACCATCTGCCACTGGTGCAGCAGACACTTAGTTGTTCTGGGACCGTAAGGCAGCCTCCCTTATAATTACCATAGCTAGCACAGTTATTTTAAAGGCAGCTTTGGTCACCATCATATTCTATTTTAAGTGCAGAAGATGTATCTTTGAAAATAACTTGTATCTACACATAGATCAGTAATAACAAACTACCTAATCAAACAAAAAGCCACATACAAACCAGAACATAACAAATGTAAATTGAACAAGAGAAAGGAGTGTCACATTCTTTTTCTAGCATCATAAGTCACAAAAGCGAGATTTCTGGGGCGGGGGGGGGGAACCACACACACACAAAAACCAAAAAACAACTCTCTTGCTTTGGGTAATCCATCATTTATCAGTTACAACAGCTACAGCATACACAGTGTTCATAGAAAGAAAGTTTTCTTGCTGACTACTGAAGGAATAAATATTCTCAACATAACCAATAACATACATAGATCTCTGTTCCAAGTGTCTTAATTCTTCATCCCCTCAGTTTGAACTCCCCAAAGGATGAATTAGATACTTGCAAATTTACTTTTCCCATCTGTGAAAGCCTGTGACACACTTTTTTTCACAAGCGACAAATAAAAACAAACCTGCTGTTAACTTATTTTGATTGCTCTCCTACATACTGTGCATATTATGCTTGTACCTTCCCAATTACAAATCATTAAGAAAAAAACTTACATGGCCAGTTCTGCTAGAAAAAAACAGCATAGATGGGCACCACACAACACTGAGCAGCAGTAAATCTTCATGTGTCTTATTACAGTCTCATAACAGTAACTTCGAATTAAAGCTCAAGTTTTCAATAGCCAATCACTGCATTGACATTGCCACCTTTATGGCTTTCTAGCTGCTTCCCACTTTTCCAAAGACAACTGAAGTGTAGTGCCTACAAAAAGACTATATATTCCGTTTGACAGGCTGCTAAAGACTAACGTTTACATTTGTATCCTTGTATCCAAATATTTAGAAACATTTTTACCAGTACCACTCTTTGTTAAGGGCTGACCTCCCAAAGAGTCTTGCATTCCAAATGACCTTTTTTTTTTTTCCGAAGTTATAACAAAGTATCAGGTTTAGCCATATATCTTAACCACTGCTTTCAGAAGATGAATGTTTTTAAACCACCACCATAGAATAAAAACACGTTGAAAGAGACAGAAAATTGCCCAGGAGAGCACAGAGAGAAAGTGAAATTTACACAAGACACTATACAGCTCTCATTTACAAGAACAAACTGTTTTCAGTGTTCTCAATTTAAAAAATGCATAGGAACAACATGCACTTAAAAATACTATGACATATTAAACCATTTAAAGATTTTGACCCACTAGAAGTGAGCTTTGTATTTTATTTAGTAAGGGAGAAAACATCAAATGCATTTTTGCATGCCCTCTCTAATCAAAGTGTTAGAGATTTCCTGTATTACAGATGATGATCTTACAGAGTAGCGGAATAACAGCCCATTTTCCATGACAAAGGAAAAAAAAATGCAGCGATCTTAAACCTTGGCTGGTTCTGCTCTCCATAGCCTCAAAACTCAAACAGACCCCTAGCTACCTCAAATATTACTGTTATAGGGCAACGCTTCTACTGTACTTCAGTCACTTATACTGTGAAGAATATCCTGCGCTAGATAAGTCTTTCCAGCAAAGCCAGCTCAGTTTTCCTTTCTAAGTATCAAAATGAGAATTATTTTTTCCAGATATCTAGGAAAAATGGAAGCAGAGCTTGTAATATTTTTTCCCCAGCCCTGACAACTAGCCTTTAATTTGCTGCCATCTGTACTTGAGCAAACTTTAGCCCTTTCATTAGGAAATCCATCCCACAGATTTACTTGTAGGGAATGGTTCAGATCTGAGTTGTGTCGTATAGTAACTAACTTGAAGAAATTACAAGTCCAGATCCAAATCAGTGTATTATTTAGAAAATATGATCTATTTAAGACCAATCTTCACTCGCCATTTTTAGTTTAATGCACAAGTCTTTTGGCCTTGAGTCTTAGAACGTGCATCATTTTCTCATTAACAGAGAAGTTAAAGTGGTTGTAATAGGAGATTTACAATCATCTGCCTTAACCAAAACAGAACTTACTGACCAACTTGTTCATCCAAGGAAAACCTCAAATACAGCCATATTTCCTCAGACATGCAATAAAATGGTAGTACTTGCACGCATGCATGCATATATGCATGCAAACTGCCTGCAAGCCATCCCCAAACTCAGAGCCCTTAAAGGTTCTGACTACACACTTATAATCAAGGTTATGTCCAGGGGTTTCAAAATAACAGCAGAAAATATAAACAAGCACTATAGAAACCGAGAAATGCTTGTAGTTTTACATTTCATAAACTGTACTTGTAGAAGTTAAGAGGAAGACTTCTTCCACAAAGTTGTCATTTCTTAGACCTCCTCTTGCCGAGGAACAAGTTACTCAAAGACCAACATGATCCAGATTCAACCCCGCATCCTGTGTAACCTGACATATCAAATCACCACCAACCAAAGAGCTACTGTTTTTTAATGTATGGAACGTTTAAAAAATATACTCCTATGTTTCAGATACCAAAGGAAAACCTTCTGACAACAGAAGCCTTGTGCATTTAAGAGAGAAAAGAAAACCTTCTAGGATAAAGAAGTGAGCAGCCAGTGTCTGGATGTAGCATAAATTTCTACCAAGGTTTAATCAACTTCTTCTGCCCTTCTAAAGTCTCTGCTCTCCCCCTGCTAAAATGCGGGTACCACCTCGCCCACCACAGCATCCACCAGAGCCTCAGAAGACTGAAACATACAAGCAACAAAAAAAACTCCATGTTTTTCCAATAACCTGCTACATGAATGCTTTACTAGAGGAAATGCCTGAGCAAGTAGCCTTAAACAACTGTTTTACATTAAGGAGGAAGCACATTAATTTACTGCACAAGTACTACCGTGATGCACTTTTAGGAGGTGCAGTATTGTGGCCACAGTTGCCATTTTCAGTGTCTGAGAATAAACATAAAAGCTGCCAACACTAGGTTGCATAAGAGCACTTTAAGCACATAGTTATTTACAAAGGCAGAGGTAATTATAATGCAGAAGGTGGATCCCAAACAGACTTGACTAACACTGTCAAAAAAAACCCTAAAGATCTGCAATTACTACTACTTAATTGTAGGACAGCTGCATGAACAGCCTCAGTTGCTCACTGTACCACCAAAATACAGCCAAAAAAGAAGTCAGAAACAAACGCACTGTTTAAGAACGCAAGCTGATATCAGAAGCTAGGCATAGAGGACAAAATAAGAAAACACCATTTGTGTTACCTGATCTGGACTTGATGATGTCGCTGAACTCGCTGTGTCCCCCACCGGGTCCTTCCTCCTGGTCCGAGACGCTGGCCATGCTCGCGAGCTTGGGAACGTCACGGGCTCAGCCTAAATCCGTCGGGCGAAGGTTCCCATGGAGGGCCCGGCTCCGCACCAGCGCCTACAGGGCAGAACCAGGAACAGTGGCATCAGAAGTCCACGGCCCACACCAGGCGTGACTCTGCTGGCAGAGCAAGGGAGCCCCGCTCCTGCCGGGCTGGGGCATGTGCCAGCTGGGAAGGGACTAAGGGCAGCCGCGCTCCTCCGGCCCTCCCGATAGCGTGAGAGCCACCTGTGGGAGAAGCCGCGAAGCCCCTCTCCCGGGCAGGGGCAGCCGAGCCCCGCGGGACGGGCGCCGCACACGACCCCGGATGGCTCCCCGCCCGCCCCGAAAGAGGCGCTACCACCCCCACTCACCCAGTGGGGATTTTGACCCAGCGGGTGGCCGGGCGTGCCGGCACCTCCTCCCAGGGGGGTGAGCAGCCGCCCCTCGCCCGGCTGCTCCTCTGCCGCCCCGCACCGGCACCCCCGCCCCGCCCGCAGGTGCGCCCGCCGAGGGGTTTACGCCTTCCGCCCCCTTTTACCGACTCAGAGTCAGAGAACTAACTTTCCCTTTCCCGCCCCTCCCTCCCCTGGAGCCGCGGTGCCCGCCGTCCCACGCCGCTCACAGAGGTGCCAGGGCAGCCGCCGAGCGCAACCCACCGCCGCCACTTACCGCTCGGACACGGCGGCGGTAGGCGGTCCCGCTGCCCCCAGGGCACAGCCCGCTCCGGCTCCTCCCTGCGCCCCGTCCCCCGGCAGCGGCGGTTCCCGCGGCGCTGCGCTGGCGGACCCACAACTTTCCGTGCGAGCTACTGCCGCCGCTTCTCCTCCGGCCCTCCTGGCCCTGCGGCGGCTCCTCCCTCGGTCCCGGAGCCCCTTTGTTGGCGGGGCCAGCGCCACCGATACGGGAGAGCCGGCCCGGCCGCGCGGCCCCTTCTCTAGAGGGAGCGGGAGGGGCGGGGCGGAGCCCCCGCGGGCCCCGGCCGGGACGGGGCGTGGTAGAGAGGGGCGGGGAGAGGCCCGGACCCGCCCCCGCCCCGGGCCCGCGGGCGGTTCCCGTCCCGGCCCCGCAGGGCCCCAGCACCGGCGGCTGAGGCGGGGCCGGCGGCAGGAGCCGCTCCGCTCCTCCCCCGGGGCCTTCCCGGCCTCACCTGTGCGCTCCCGCCTCTCCTCTCTGTTCCTTTTTCCCCCAGATAAAAGTGCGGTCCCACGGCGAGTCTCGCTGCTTGCTCGCCCCGTTAGCACCGAAGTCGCACGGCAAAGGAGCACGACAAAACCTGAGAGACATTTAGGACGTCTCCAGACCCAGTAGCAGGAAAGTCGCCGGTTTTGGGCGAGTGTCCCAGCTCCATCTCACGGGGTCGCTTGGCAGCTAGAAGTGCCGAGTGGTTATCAGCAAAGGAACAGCATGGATCAGGAAAACTGTGCTGCGCTGGACAGCGGGGATCTGTAGTCATTTTTTTAATGTATGCTCAGATATATACGTTAATAAAATACTTAGCTCACACTAAGTAATTTATTGTTACATTTGCAATCTGGGAATGAGCACACTCATATTTGCTCAGGCAGGTAATGGTTCCTCACCTGTGCTGCAAGGCTGCTGAACACGTGGCCCATATCTATCTGGGTAAGCATTAGTCTGAAGTTTCAGCCATACCCAAGAGACACCATAGTTGAGTAATTCCTCCGTGTTACCTGCCTGGCCTCAGCTGTTGGCCCAAAACGTTTTCAAGGCTAGATGCATTCCCACCATTGAGTACCTCACTGCCTCAATAACAAAACCAGGTATCAGCCAGCAGCCTGCAGAAAAGGTGCCAAATTTATTGGCTAGAAGAAAGGAGGGAGCGCAGGTTTAGCAATGTGTCCATTTTGTGCCTCCAGGTGAACAGAAACTGGTAGCAATGAAATGAGAAAGATGTGTCTTCCAAGGTCTTTTACCACTACACAGCTCGTGAGTTCACTAGGCACTACAAATAACAATAATAAACAAACACTGTGTGTATTTTAGCCTAAGCTAACTTTGATATTTACCCGTACATTACTATTTCCCCCAAGGAAAAAAAAAAGAGAGATACCTCAAAGAAACAAAACAAGCCACCTGTAAATTATTATTATCATAATTTTAACTGCATTTAACATTTTTTCCTCAGCCTTTGATCTCTGCAGTACATGTGTAGCAGTGACTAGGACTTACTGTTCTGCGCTGCAGAAGGCAGGGCCTCACAGATGCTGCAATGTATTTTTGCACTTTGAAGAAGCCCCAAAGACAAAAATGCCCATCAAGAGATGGGTGATTCAGTGCAAATTATTTAATTTGTCCTTGATCTGCTTAATCCAAACCACTGCATGAAGTCATTAATGTTTCCAACCTGTGAAGAGATAATAATAAAGTATCCAAAGTGGTGTGATGACTGAAATTGTGAACCTGTTGAGATGATGGATGACAAACACTATAAACCCACCGATACCTACCACTGTCCAACCACTCTAAAAAACCTATGGATACCTGTCAGTGTCTGACTGCCAGGCGGTGCAGAGCAGGAGGCTGGTTTGGTTGGGCAGGTGTGGCTTGTGCTTATGCCGCTTTGTTTCCGTTATACTGATAAACCTGTACAACCGACACAGCGTTTGTGGTTAGAGGAGCACCGCTTGTTCCTGGCTTTCTTTCTGCCTTGCTGCTCGTGACTGAACAGGCAGCTTCTCCGCTCCACCCCACATGTTCCTTCTGCAAGCTGGATTTTCAATGCCCAGTGATGAAAAAACACCCAATACTGGAAGCCCAGAACCCAGATGTAACTCAGCTGCTTTTCATAGACCTCTTCCATGAACAAGACGAGAGATGTACCAACCCCTGTGACACAGCGCACACTCGAGAGTCAGCACTGATCAAAATCGTCATTGTCACTGCTGGGTATCTGGCAGCAGTGCAGGGCCTGGGGATCCCAAAGCATCGCATTGCTTTCCCTAATGCAAGGAAATACTAAGTGGAAGAAAGGTCTTTCTTCTGTAGGCTGTGCTGAGGGGATTAGTCATTCCACAGAGGTTACCCAAGACCACTATCAGGTAGCAATAACTTTGATCACTAAAAGCTGCAGTCAAGCTGATAAGCAGGAGCAGAGAGCTGATATATCCCATTTCAAATCTTAGTGTGTAAGCCCAAGGTCCTGATTTTTATAGTCTTGCTCTGAAAGCACCTACGAATTATTTCTCAAAAAGAAACACATTTCAGTTTAACCTCATAGCATTTCCTTTTTTCTCTTTTTTCCTCTTTTTTTTTTCTTGTTTTAGAAGTAGCATCATTATGTTCTTTGAACTGCTGAGTGACAGCAGAAGGGTAATAGAATAATGAGACTGCACTCTACCTCAGGGAAGCAGGAGAATTTTTTTCCTGGTGCGTTTCAAACATGCCTCTCTCCAGAGCCGTCCTCACTCAGCTGCTGATCAAAGCCTGAGTTTTCCCAGCTAGTTATTTAGACTGTAGGTGTCTCATTGCAAGGCCTATAATTTTTATACCTGGGTCTTTAGGCACAATTCCATCAGGGGGAAAAAGACCTGCTACTCTTTAATATTCCATACATGTGTACACTTTAGGTCTCTCTCATTTTATATTTCAGTGATTGGCAGAATTAGAATTTTAAAATCAAACAACAGTGTCTCCACTGGGCTGTAGTTCTAAAGCCTACACTCACCTACAAATTTCTTGGTTGCTGCAGACCATTAATACCATGTGGATTATGTGGCATAGTTTACCTTTCTCTATAATGCAGAATAAATTAGGAAAAGAAAGGAAAAGTCCAGTAAGCCCCTAGACAATGTTAAGAAGGGAAAGGGGAATACAGAAAAAGAAACTGTGAAGAAATGGGCTGAGAAGACATGGAGCCCTTGAACTTTGACCGAAGTAAATAAATACTTTATTCCTTAGAGCACGAGAACAATTCCATTGTGAGATTCTGAGCTCCTCTTACCTTGTCTCCTTGTCTTTACTTTGTTCCTAGCAATTCTATTTTTAGAACACACTCATAATAGATAGGATTATGACATAACTAGGAATTTCATGTATCTCATTACCTTGAGATTGACTGCTATAGTAATGTATGGGCCCACTCATCAATGTTTTGTCATGATTTCAGAAAACCGTTCCATATTCAGAAAGACATGAGATACCAAATAGATTGCTGTGTAAGCAGAGCACCTTTATTGTCCCTTTCTGCCTAGCCCATTGTGTTGTCACTCTCAGTTAAGAGACAGGGCAGGCTGTTACCCAGCAGACATTTTTTTCCAGCAGAACTTACATGTAAATTCAAATAACAGCTCCTTGGTGCTTCGGTGCTGACGTACTGCACTAGCCAGTTAGTACAAGTCGTTTACTATTTTCATTATCTCTTATCTGAGGAGAAAAATATATAAAAAGACATATTAAATAAACATTCTCTCTGTATGTTCCTCTTGAGAGGAAAATGACCAAGTTTTTCTAAAAGCTTGGATCGGCTTTATCTACAACTCTTCTGGCAGTACCTTTGAAAGGCTTGAGTACATTGGACAGACATACTTAGCTTGTTCCTTTTCCTTTCTTTTGTTGTAATCTAAGTGCTTTAGAGTTATCTTTTTTGTTAATCTGATAATCTTATACTAAATTATTCAAAATCAACCTTAGCACCATTTTTAGAGGTGGGACAGTATTTTCTACCCTCAACTCCTTAGTTTGGGATCTGATTTTAACATTAGATTGTGTATTTTTATTCCAAGCTCAGAAGCCTTTGTATGTAAGCTCCTTCATAGCTCCTCAAGGATTCGTAGCCCTGTTAGGGTAGGCACTGTAGCGTCTCTTAAGAAATTCAGGACTGTTTTGTCACATAGAGTTCACCACAGATCAGGGAGCTGCAGCTACAGAAAGTGAGAGGGACGGACTGGGGCAGAGGGCAGGAGGCAATCGCAATGAATACAGGAGGCTGGAGTGCCAGATGCTCTCTGAGCAAAATGTGCATCTCATACACTGCTGCAGGTCCACCTGCCTGCCTCTGCATCACTGTTCCCCATCCTTCTCTTTCTATTTAACCTAAAGAGAAAGCAGTCTATTCCCTGTAGCATACTTCCATTTCTACAAGCTGGGGCCTGGATCTTCAGTAGATTCTCTCTACTGTATTTTTATCTCATTAGATTTGATTTATCTATTGATTAGAACAGATTCAAGGGAATATAGTGTGCATAAAATACACTGGAATCTTGTATCTTAAGTTTCAGCAATTTTTCATAGCTTCATTATAAAACCCCAGAAAATTGCACTGTATTAATAGAAATGCTGACATCCCTTTAGCTACAGTGACATTAATTGAAGAAACCATAATTTATCATCATTCTGAAGAATATAACCTGTAGAAGTACATTAAATAAGAGTGCATTAATGAACAATTATAGTAATCAATTTACCCTCCCAACATAACTCTCTTAGCTGCAGTAGAGCATTGGAAAAAAAGAAAACCATTAACAACAAAAATGCCTGTGCATTTACAGGAACCTTTGGGCAACAACATGAGGCAATCCCCTGCAAGGGCAGGTGTAAGCTGTTAGTCAAAGTCACCATAACACAAGTTGTCTTCTGTTCGTTTATTTCACCTTTCTGTTTATTTATTTAGCCTGTCTATTTCTTTCTTTCACTCCTGGCTATTTTCTTCAGTGCCATTCCATTCTCATTTGACTATCCTATGCTATACAGTGGCATAGGCTTGTTTAGTGGCTAGAAACATAAATACCTAATGCTTGTGCAATTATAGAATAAGTACACTTTTTCAGCAAGTTTATTGGCTAGAAGAGGAAACAGGATTCCTGTGTTAACACAACATAGAAACTTGAGTAACTTGCTTAATTTTAGAAACGTGGTTCACTCTTTGCAGAAAGGAAAAAAAATCTTCCATCATAGGGGCATTATTTATTGAGTGAAATAATATGAAAATTTGGAAACACTTTAAAAATTAAAGTACTTAACAATCTACAAAAATAGTTATTGGCAGAAAGTATGGAATGGGTGTTTCTCTGTAGTCTTTATTTTAGGGGTAGGCAGTGGGAAAAATGGAGTTTATTCCTACCAAACTTAAGAAGTAATTCCTTACTACATGTGACTCCTCCCAATACAGAATGAGTACAAAGCAACTTAAACACAAAAAAGAAATTAAACAAATACTTTTTTTCATAAGCAATCATTATTTTTTTACATTTGTTTGCCTCAGGTTAGATGAAACAATTAGAACATGTCAACATTTCTTTGCTATTTCCTGATAAATGATCAACATGGATGCTTTGTACTTGACCTCTTAAGTTCCCTAATTAGAAGCAGAATTTAAGGTTTTATATCCAAGATTGCACAAGTGTTAATAAAAACTCTCTCTGCTGGAAAACACCATTCATTAATGTCTTTACTGGGATAATGGCACCCCCTGGGACACCAAAAGCACCAGCAAAAGCCTGTGCTATGGACAGCATACCCCATTTTCCCACCTACTGAACACTTTCCATCAGATTAAACCCCAATGTAGGCTAGACCTGGCAGCCTGTGGCTTTTGCCACCTGAACCACATGAGGACACAGGTGGTTACCAAGACAGAAACAGGAGCCAGGCTTGAAATGCTTTGGCACTGGTCCCTTCAGCTGCAAGAAGCTGCGGCCCAGAAGCTGCTCAGCAGTGCTCTCAGTGCCCTCAGCAAACCCTCACATGCTTGGCTTCCCAACCACAGGTAGGCAGCCCATGGCCAGGAGAAGGCTTCACCAGGTGTTGCCACACCTGCCCCTGTGAGAGCACCCTCAGACCCTCTACGAAGTTCCACTCTTAACTAACTCCATATGGGCTTGCAAGACTACCGTTAGCCTCCTATTTCCAAAACATGTAGAGTTTGGTTAATGTGCTGAAAGCCTAAATAACTTTCAATTAGTACCACCAAGTGGGCTTTTATTTCCTTGAAATGACAAGGATTTTGGCTTTTAACTAAAATAAATAAAGTCACTGTGATAACATTAGATCTGCACATTACAAATGTGTATATAAATTTTTAATTCTGAGCAAATGAATAGACCTTTTTAGTAAAGGGAATGAATTATGTAACTCAGGTTTTATACCCATCAAAGATTTTAGTCGCAACTTTGCTTTGCAGTGTCTGGTTTTCTGTGGCTTTGCCTGTAAAACAGGAGACGCTCTACAAGCTGTAGCATCCACGCTGCCTAAGTCATCTCACGCCACAGCATTTCACATTTTCACACTCATTTTAGGAACACTGAGCCTGAATGAGGTCAGTTATTAGCAGGTACACTCAAAGCTGTTCCAAGTCATGGTTTAAAGCACCCTGACTGAAGTTTCTTGTCCCCCTCCTGAGCTCCTCCTGAGCAGGCAACAGCAGTGGTGCCCCTAGCGAGGCATGGGGCAGAGACCAGCTGTGTGAGCAGGAAACCTGTGACCAGCTGTGTTATTTCCTCTGTGTGAGCAGGAAACCTCTGCTGCCCCATTAGGGCAGCCCCCTGTCCACTTTGCACAGCCGGGGCCAAGACTGAGGGCTGAACTTAGTGAGTGCTGTGGCTTTCCCAAAGGAATGAGTACTCTAATTTTTCTTTTTTTTCTTAGTCACTGGGAGTGTCTGAAAGGAGCATAGGGATAATATTTCCAGAAGCGATGGGGAGCCACAACACCCAGCACACTGGGCAGCATTGGCAGGGGTGAGATGAGCTTCACAGGCAGGCGTGACTGCAGACACTGCCCTTGCTCATCCCACACCCGGCATGCTGGGGCCGTGGCTGTGCCTCACAGCCGCTGGAATTATGTACCCAGTTCAAGGAAAAACGTTTGGCTCAAAGTACACAGTTCTTCAGGGGACGAGAAATTTTCTGAGAGATGTTTGCCGGTTCTTCAAATTATTTTGTAGCTAGTTAAATAACTGCTGTGCTAGAAGCTCTGCAGGCAGTAATTATTGCTCCATTTTCTTCTATTAGGCAGTCCTGAACCAAGCCATGAAAATTGCTTTGAAATCACAGCAGACAAAGAGGAAATGTTTGGACATCATTTATTTTGGGATATTCCAAACCAAAGCTATCTTCCAAACCAAAAAAGAAGTCCAGCCCTGCCAAATCCTTAATCACTGAAATGAAGAAAGAAACCACAAAACTGAATGAAAAGATGATTGAAACAATTTTCCTATTCTGAAAAAGCCTTTTTTGGAGTTACTGTCAGAAGAAAATGAGGGAGCAGCAAAAACCCTTAATATATCACTGATGTTTCTAACTGGAAGTGACTCGCAGAGGCCAACTGTTCAAAAAGGGAGCAATTCTGGAGTTCGTCCTTGCTGGGAAAGTACTCATATGTCAACTTTGCATTTCAGAAAATAAAGCCTCACTAGCATGTTCAGAGAAATATCCAACCATGTGAGAGCAAGAATCTTCTTAAGAGTATCCACTATACTATGCCATTATAACATAATTGTAACATAATATCCGAGCATTTATGCTTCAAGCACTTATGGACTCATCTTAGAAACATTTACCAGGTACAGGATGACGCATTATTTATAGCACAGAAGTACCCAAGGGCTCACTCTGGCAGAATCGGGTGCCATTGAGCTTGACAGTATGTAAACACAGAGCAACATAGTCCCTCAGCCACACAGCTTGTGTCTAGCCCAGGACAGAAGGTATATTTCAAAACTCTGTGAATAAGATCTGACAAATGCTGTAACTACTGTCAAAAGGACCAATGTATATTTAAAACACAAATGTATCCAAGCTCTGGCAAATTCAGAGTTTAAATCTAGTCTGAAATATGATGCCATGAACAAGAAAAAAAAAGGCAACTACAAACCAAATGGTATGATTGGGAAAGCTAGCTGGGAATGAAACTCTATTTTAGCAAATCCCATGAAACACTAGTTATGAAATATAAAATAATCTGCCCTTGCCCTGAAATAGCAATCACCAGCTGGCAACTTTTTGTCAGCATGAGACCACAAACAGTCCTGACACGGGATGTGAAGGAGGGGAGTGCAGCAGAAAACTGCTTTCAGCGACGACACGCTGCAAATGCTCACGAGGAATTTTTGCAGAAGTTAAGAAATGCTAGAGCACAGTTCCCAGCCAGGAGCCCTGCAGGCTCACCCTCCAACCCCTGCCATTCATTGCTGTGTTTGTTTGAAGTATTTGTAGGTATTAAACTCCCCAAGATGTTCCTTGGACTCTCTGGGTGGGATGCAATGAGCACACAGACATCCCATTTGAGCCACGGACCCACAATCCCAGGCAACCCCATGTCCTGTACCTCCTTGTGTTTCTGCCCTCCCGATGCAGTCAGTCCTGTCTCTCAAAGCTCCTCAGCCACACTGGTGGTACTGGCCAGGAGAGATGCTTTCAGATCTGTTAGGCTATCATGTTCATTAATTTTTTCTTAAACAATCTTTAAATTCTTTCTTTTGTATTTTGAAGTGTGTCCTCCCTGTCATATGTGTGGTAGTGAAGCCCACACAATACTGTTCAGTAGCATTTCTTTCGTCAGGAACGGGGAGAGTTTACTTTTCCACAGAAAGAGTTTTGCTGTTTTGAGAGTGGAACGAGGTGGACGACTGCTCTTGGAGGTCCCACTCCAAAAAAAGAGAGCAAAGCAAAACCTTGGCCATCTCCCAGTGCAGTGCTGAACCCAAAGGGGCCTTATTTGCCAAAAAGGACCAGCGAAGCCTCAATTATGTGTTCTTAATAAAACAGAGAAAACTCTTAAAATATCATAGGTATCACAGCAGGCTCTGAGATGTATATTGTGAGATGTCCACAGCCCACCATGCTGACAAATACTGAGGCAGATGTGCTGCAGGTGAGACTGCCTCCAGGAGTGTTTTGCAGCAAGGTCTGCAGGGAGCAGGAGCAGCTCTGAGATGACCACCTGGTTCAGCTGGAGAACCAGGTGAGCTCTGGGCACACAAGCAGCTCTTTACATCTGACATTTCACTGTTTCCCTGTGCTCTGCTGCTTATCTCCATTTGTTATTTCTTAAAGGCTTTGGGGAGTTGTTTCAGTCCTGTGTTTCAGCAGTGGTCAGACCTCAGCTGCCAAAGAATGTGATTCCTCCATCCTACAGTTACACCAAGAGTCATGAATAATAAGAATGAGAACGCATGTGTCTCTCTTACAACTGCAGGTCAGCGAGGTTTTTTGTCCTATTTCTTCTTTATACCGCCTAGGACACAAATCATAACTACAGCAGGTCAAAAATAAAACCCAGACATTTAAAGATCACGAATCTTAACTTAGATGCCATTAAAATAATCTGCCTACTTCGAACAATAGATGATTCATTTGCGAAAACTGATGATTTATTTATAAAGATGCAAAGTGCAAAGCTGCACCCAGATCTCATAGTAAGAGGGTGAAAGCAGCAGCGTGTTATGAAACCCTCTGCTGACACCAACAGAAGACAAAGTATGTGGCAGAGGGAGAAACACAACAGGCAGAACATCCCAAGCCTTAGAACACAACGGGTAAGGGCTTCTTCGGACTCCTCCATTTCTGCCAGAAATAAACCACTTAGATAGCTCTTTTTAAAATAGCTGTTGGTCTCATTTGTAACATTATCAACTGCCACAAATCTTCCAAAGGCCCTTCCTTCATTTCGCCACGTCTTTTTCCCACGAAAGCCTAAGCCTGGATTTGTTTTTAGGAACAGCAACAAATAAACAGAGGCAGGGTAACACTAGCAACAGGAAAGAAACGTTACTAAATTTGAATACGAAAAATGAAGGAAAGCAAAACCTTTACAACAATGCCTGAGGAAACCCACATATCCTAGGAATGATCCAGAAACCCTGTTAATCTGAGGATTGCTTTTCACCTTTAAGATATGCTTTCAAATTCAGCCAAAGCTGTCACTAATAATTAATGTAATACTAATTTTGGAGTGTTCTTACATATATACATTCAAGATTACACCATTCAATCACAAAATTTAGAACTAAACAACACAGCTTTATTTGTAGAGTATTTTCATGGGTGGTGAAGTGATTCAGATCTCTCTGCATTCTCCTTACAGAGCCTCCTCTCCAGACACTAGCCATGCTCAGCCTGGTTGCAGTGAGAAAGGTGCAGTGAGAAGGGAACAACCAGGGAAAGCAGCCAGGATCCCTGATTCAACAGCCTGAGCCTTACAGCACCAGAACCATATCTGCATCCATCCCAGAGGCAGAGTGGAATGGTACCAGCCCATGCCCTGGCCTTACTAGGTTTGACCTCAGCTCGTCACTAGAGTCTTTACCAGAGTTATGCCTCTGCTTTTTCGTCCTTAGCAGAAGTTTTCCATCAACTGTTTCAGCTGGAAACCATCCACCGTCCTGCACCAGGAGAGGCTGAAAGCAGTTAGGGAGAGCGAACCTCAAACACTATGTAAAAATTTAGATTTGCCAGATGCCCCCGTAACTCTGCCAGTCTCCCTCAGCTACTGGGTACCAGGTCTCAGAGCCAGCAGCAGAGCCAGACCCTCATTCTCCCATCAGAGAGACAAACCAACTAGAGGAGTTATTCCTCTCAGCATCCATAGCTCTGCTAAGAAGTTTCCAGCTCTCACAGACTGGCACAAAGAGGCTTTTCACAGAGGTCCAGATTGCCTCCAGAGCCTGTCCCTTCTTTATTTACAGGATGGCTCTTAGGTTTAGTCTGGTGAGGTATGCAGATCGCCAGAGGGCTCTGGGAGAAGAATTCTGTCAAAGAATGTATGTCGCAATGCATCCCCAAAAGGGTCTGCTTTCTGATTCATTTAATCTTCCCTGGGTATGAACTTCACAGCCCCGACTCCTTGGACTGTGCATGACTTATCTTCAGACAATATTTGTCTTTTACAGCCTCTGTGATTCACTTTGTTCCTGAACAGCACAACTACTTTGGATTTGTAGAGCCAAAGACAAGACAACTTGCAGAGCCAAAGGGGTACCTGACCAAGCAGTTCTGACAGGGCTGAGCCAGAGGGTCACTGCCAGCTGGAGAGAAACTTTCCCTTCTCACTTGTGTGTTCTTTCTGAGTCTATTTCTCCAGCACTGCTGTTCAGCTGACCCCAAAGCAGACTGCTTCAGCATGAAGGGGAGCAGTGGGAGAGTGATGCCAAGGACAAAGTAAAAGCTTTGCCCCTTTTAGCCACCAGTGCATCTACTCAAGCATAAAACTGCAGTGCGGAAGTATGATGAGAACAAGAGCCCAAAGCAGATGGCTAAATGGATCCAGGCAACAAAACCAGTGGTGGTGAATGAAAACTGCTCATCTTTGCATATTGTTTTAAGATACAGGAAAAGGATTTAGTACTGTACACATTGGTATCCAGTCCTATTTAGCTGCACAGGAAGAGGTGACATATGGGGCTGATGAGACACCTATAGGCACTCGAGGCAGCTCAGGTGGCACCACATGGCTACATTTAGGCAGCAGAATCCCACTCAAAGATTCAGATACCAACCTAGAGCTATCAAACACCCGGACTACCCCAGGACAACAAAGTTCTCTTTCAAACAGGGGAAAGGCCACTGCCCTGATCCATCTAGTTGAAGCTGTATGCAAGGGGAGAGAAACAGCAATATTATCCACTGATAACAAGTTCTTAGTTTTCTTACCTATATTGCACTGGTTTATCTCTAATTCTACAGAGACAGCAGATACCTGTTGTTTCTTTGAACTGGAACAGGCCTTCTCTCTCTCTTTCCTTATGTTTCTGTAGGCAATGGGGCTGCCTACTCACAGTAGTATTATCTGACCCCACTTTTACATATTTCCATAGGAATTAATGTAGTCAGACTCCCCAAGAGGTGGAGATATCAAATGAATAAGATCACACTGAATCCATGTCATGCAACTCCATTAACCACAACTGGTTCACAAAAGGAGAGCACCAGATTTAAGCAAAATCAATAATGGAGTATTTGCAGCACAGAGCATATAAAGGTATTTAAATAATAATGTCAGTGGGATGGCCTAATGATAGAAATGGAGCAAGATCTGAAGAAGCATGAAATAAATTTTATGGGACCAACTGATACACTTAGGAAAGGTAGGCAAGTTTTCAGGCACAAAAAAATCAGGAAGCAGTTGTTTTCATGACAGAACGGCATCTGGTATAAAACGCTAGCAGCAGCAGTATGGAAATAAGTGGGGAAAGCATTACGGAAGAAATTATCCAAAGATTCTCATCAAATAAAAAAAATCCTGCATTATCATGATGGGATAACTTAGGACACTTCCGGAATTTTGCGACTGATGCATATGCACGATGAAATCTATACTTTTTAAAAAGAGTCCTGCTATCATGCTAGGATGAATTGCTAGGATGGTTTCCAGTTTAAAATTATAGTGCAGCTAGAAAGAACTGCAGCACTAACAAGATTTCATTTCAGTGAAATTGCCATTAATGTTTCACCTAATGTAAGCCAATTTTCTCTTTCACTTAGGCAAATGAATCCTTTCACACTTCATATTTTATGTGATTGCACTAACAGGATTCTATACCAGCCATTCACAGCAAATTAGCAATGCGTTTCTTTTGTACAAGACCAAACACCTACCTTTTTAAACAATTATTGTATTTTTGTTAAGAGTAAAATAAAGTTAAATAGTAACTTGGTTGGAAGAAATACTTTTAAATCAGAGAGATGGTAACATATAGTTCCATTGCTTATCTTGTTCACAGATTAGAAGTCACTCTCAGGCTGAGGTTAGTTTGGGTGGGACAGTGTTACACGTGTTTGAGCCATGAGAACAGCATTCTTCATAGAGCTGTTTGCAACTAATACAGTGGGTGGGATTCCCCAAGGAAACTATCAAGTAGTGTTACCGTATGTTAACATAACTTCAGTTTAAAGCCACAAAAGCTATAAACATTGATAGGACTCTGCCTGAAGAACTGAAGTGCTCAAAAAGCAATTGTTTCAGTGACTAAATCTTCACAGCAGCAGGTATCAAATGTTCACATAATCAGTCCAAAAAGTGCAAAAGATTTTACCACAAGTACGCTGACGATTGCCAACAACTACCATGAAAGGTAATTATACAATTACATTCTGACTGTCCTCTCCATAGAGATAGTAGGGTTTTACCATATTCCTCCCTACTTATCTTTAGAGATTGGACATGCATGGAATTCAAAACGGTTTTATCTAGAAGTGCCAAATCCCTTAAAATACCAGACCTTTGATCTCACTGACCCAAAGTGACAACAGAACTTAAGAGACAACAGCTAAATTAGGCATTAGTCATGGTACACTTGCAATAACAAATGTATAAAAGTATTGCAGCTCTGAATGATTCAAAAAATTATGCAAGTGTGAGGCTTGGTTTGAGAGCTGAAACATATGGAATCAAGTTTTTTTCAAAAATAGCAAGTTAAATTCCTGTTAAAATAAAAATATGCAAGGAAGTTGTGTTTTATCATACCTATAGCAGTTAGTAATTATAAAGTTAGAAAAAGTGCTGTGCATCTGTGTTTAAAACGCCATTTCTGGATATTATTTAGTCTAACCTTTTAGATTTTCTTGAGAAAAATTTCCCTGCAAATACAGTATTTGGCTAAGTTGGAGAGTATATGCAAAAACAGCATTTGATCTCCACAGCTTGGGCACATGTGCTTAGGCATTGTCCTTGACAATCAGGCGTATGAGAACTGGATACACGTGGGTGGCACATGCTGCAACACCGCCCTTTCTGCAGGCATTTGCTTCTGTGATTTCCAGCTCCACCTGCCTCCGACTGCAAGGAGGGCAAATCCCCTCTCCTTGGCACGGCATTTCAGGATCAGGGCAAGGGCTGTGATGAAGAAACTGGAAGCACAAGGCATCAGAAATGGCAGGATCAATTGCATCACAATGCCCTTGGTCCAAAGGCAGAGGGCTCTGGTATTCAGCAAACTTTAAGCTGCCGGTCATCTACCAGAAGCCACCAACACTCAGTGAGTGAGATGATTTTTCAGTAAAATAAAGGAGGAGGAGGGCTGCATGCCAGGAACAGACATTCCTCTGGGAAAACAGCAGATCTGAAAACCTGGGACAGCTATATTTAAGGGCAAACTGATAGGGCTCAGAGCCTGGGTGAACACAAGACAACATCTATGAGTCACAAGAGAAAATAGACAACCTCTCAGAAATAGTTCCTCTTTTAGTTGAATCTGACTGGTCTGCTATAGCTCTGGGGCGGCTCTCTAGCTCTGCCTAATGTGGGACATGCCTAAAGCTCTGCATGATTCCCAGACTTTGTGCCAACAGACTTCACACATAGGTAGCCTTCAGACCCCCCGACACGTGGCCATGCAACCCTAAATCACAGGTGACATTTCCAGCATCACCTTCCCACACTCTGCCTCTTTCTCCTGTGAAGTAACTAGAAACCATAAACTAGTCAATAAGGCTGGAGGCTTGACAGTGATCCCTGCTCGCAACTAGACCCCACCTGCTTCCCCTTACCCCTGGCTTCCTGGGGCTGACCAGACTGACCATGAAACTGCTGGACTGTCAGAAGCTCCTTTGAACTCCTGCAGCTGAGGACATCTACCAGCTGGCAGTCAGGTGGCCTTTGGGACAAACAAAAAAAAAAAAAAAAAAACAGGCAGAGGAACGTGACAAAAGAAAAATGCAAGACATGCCAATGAAAACATCATTTAAACAGGTGAATTCTCCCTGACTTGGGTGAGAGCAAAAAAAAAACGAAGAGCCAATATAAAGCACATTATGGCTTTAGTCCTACCTCTTCTACTAGCCTACCTGGAAAGCTCTCCCCAGAAACGGCAGCTAACCGTGGCATTTGTTTCCTCATGCAAACTCCTGCTAGAAACACACTTTTGTCATCTAACAGAGAAACAGCAGATGATTTAGTAATCGAACAATACAGAGGTGAAATTCCTAAAGCATGCAGCCACACCACCCAGCCTGCCTGCTCCTGCTCAGCTCTGGCCTCCTTTTTATATATTAATAGAAAGTGGTTGTACCTGTGAAGACAGTAGCATTGCTAACTATAAGCCACTTGATTCCTTTCAGAAGTTGTCTCTGTACCAATCGGCTAAATTTGGGGTTTAGTAAAAACCACCATAAAGGACAAATCAAACCTTTGAAAAGCAAAGAAAGCAGCAAGGAAGGATTCCCTCTCAGAAGTGGTGCAGGACATGGATTTGTTTCCCCATTCAGAGCTTGACCCTTCCCACCCTTGGCCAGCCGACCCCGATTTTCATTCACCCCGGGAGGGCAGGAGTGGGCCCAGCTCTTGCTGGGGGCTGAGCACCACTGGCCCCCACCCACTGCTTCCCAGGCACACTGGGTGTGCTGCAGCAGGAGACTCCCACCAGGCTTTCTAACAGCAGTTGGTATTTCAGAGCTTCTGCCCGTGCACAGCACAACACCGCCCTGCCACAATCAACCTGTTTTCCCCCAACTGCTGTTTTTCTTCACCCCGTCCCCATTGTGCTCACAGAAATGAACTTGCCACAGGTTCTAGGTGCACAGAGCACGGAACAGAAGAGGCACTGGAAAGTGCTGTGATGCCACTTTGAAGGACCCAGTCCAGGCTCAGTGGCTTGTGCAGGCACCCCCAGAACGCACAGTCCAGTGGGGCCACCCCAGGAAGGGGCCCTGTTTCCTCTACACCAGGCTCTGGCAACAGTGCTGTTTCACTGCCCCTGCACAGCTCTCACTCAAAAAAATCCAAGCCCTGGAGCAACGCAGCACTGTCACAGCCATTCCTGAGTGGGAGGCTGGGCACAGGCCAGTCATGTTTCTGGGCTCGTTTTAGTTTGCAATAGCAACTCATAAAATGACAATGCCACTCAGCAAAACACATGAGAAGAAACCAACGTGAAATAATGTTTCACTCCTGAAGCAGTTTATCATTAAAAAGTCATCAAATTGAATCTACAATCCCCCTGAATAACTGAGAAATACAAGTTTCTGTTACAGATAGAAATTTTCATATTCCTAAATGGCATCTGTTTAGGCAGTATAGTTATGCTTGATGAGAAGCACTCCTTTTAAAAAAAGTTTTTATGTTACTGGTAAAGTTAATCTTCGGATGGCTCCCTTTCAAATCCATTTCATAATATTTGTCCTGGAAATAAACAAGGTATTCCCCAAATATTTGTACTAGAATTTGTTATCCTTGAATCTTTTTTCAAATAAAGACTCAAATATAGAATGCAGCACTCATATGAAACATTACACATTTTTTGTAAAATTCAGAAAAAAGGATCCAAGTGTTTTTCAAAAATAAATCATCCAATTCAACCTTGTTAATGCAAACTGGGCCTTTATTTTCCAGCCAGTCAAGAGTTCACAGTATCACAGTATCACAGTATGTCTGGGATTGGAAGGGACCTCAAAAGATCATCTAGTCCAATCCCCCTGCTGGAGCAGGAATGCCTAGGTGAGGTCGCATAGGAAGTTAACAGTTGTATTTGATTTATCCCTTAAATAAAGTTATGCCCAGGCTAGTTTTTGCAGCTCTAATATTGCCTAAAGAATACTCCATAATTTAAAGGATTTGGTGGCACAGGCTTTTCAAAAAGTTTATGGCCTATATCTTTTCTTCTGTTGAGGCTAACTGCTTATGCATAATTTCATTTTATCCACGTAGATTTATGTCCCTTCCCATCACATAATATTAAGAAGCTCCTTACAATGTTCTTGTGAGATAGGAAAAATATCATAGTCCTGCCATTGCACTAGAAACCCTGCAGCATCCTGTACTCTTTACAGGCTTAAATGGAATTTTTCCTGAACTGCTTTATTTTCAATTACATTTTGTACTGGTTTGAAGATCAATAGAGGGAGGTGACTCTGGGGCACAGTAATTTTAAGTGTATAACTATTGTGCAGATGCTACAACTTTAATTATACAAGCAGGCTTCTGTGCCTGTCCAAGACTTCAGTGATAAACAATCTGCTTACACAGTGGCATCAACAGGATCAAGATCCATGAATTTATGTGCATAAACATTGGCTGCAGCAGTAGAACTAATTGGGTATATATTCAGAAGTGCATCCCATATGGATGCCTTGCTAAGGGAAGACACTACCTTGTTAAGAATTAACTAAATTATATTGGTTTATATGGGTTTTCACACAGACGAAATACAAGTCTTCAAATTGCTTTCTCTGACTCCATTTTTTTTTTTAATTGAATGTATCTAATGAGCTAAAAAAGAAGACTAAAAATACAGTCATTTTTCCTAACTCAATTTTTACAGTTGCCAAAGTAATGACCTATGGACCGCAGCAGGTCACTGTAAATGTTAATACAGAGGTGGTCAGGGACGGCAATTCAGAAAGATAGTACCTGACACATTGGTTAGCAGGTAAGTAGCAACTGGCAACTTCTCGGTCAGTTCCAACAGCTCCCTCCAGAGATACCATCTCTGAGGTTTTGCCTGCAAAGGAAGTTGAACTGCTTTAATTACACCAGAATATATTTACTAACTGGGAAGCAGTCATGCCAAGATTGTTAATGACAAACATTACATAAAAGGAAACCATGTACAAGGCAAAGTGTACACATCCCACTTTGACATTTAAGATTACCTTGGTATAGTAACTTCTGTTAAAATAATAAAAATATTCTGACATATCTAACACAACAATCTAGGCCCATTCCTGGCTATGGAAACAAGTCTGTCAAAGACTTCCAGGGGAATGTGAGGTGTTGTCACTAACTCTGGCTCAAAAAGACCCATAAGGGCTCCTTTCAAAACGTGTAGGTATCAACATGCACCTTAAGATCTCCTGACACATTCTCTGCAGAGACCAACCTAAAACAGGAGTACTGTAAAATTCTACGGAAACCCCTCCCTTGAGAAAATTTACCAAGAACAGTAACAGAAACAGGCATAGAAAAAGAATTTCTAACTCTAACAACTGCTAGAGCATTCCAATGACAACTGAGATGCCCAGTCCCACCCCATTCTTATATTTCATAACACTCTCAAGTTTGTTAATACATCATCTAGATATAGTCACCTTACCTTCGACATACAGGTAATTTTTCTTGTTTTGATGGCTGACCTCCCTAACAATTTTGGAAAGAGCAGAAACATTAACTCATCCACGATGTCTCTCTTTACTGTCTATTGGGAGGTATTAACTGCTTTCTCCTCTTAAAGAGGAGACTCATGCATTCATACAATACAATTCTTATCCTACTTGATAATTCTTTTTTTGTAGAAAAATATTTTGTTCAGAGGGGCTGAGCAGACAGAGACATCACTAAAACTGGATACAATTCCTTTCAGTATTTCTTCTTCACTGATATGTCAAATAACTTTTGAGGCAGGTCACCCAAATGAATGCAGTACAACAGGCTGGGCATGTCTCAGTCCGTCTTCAGTCATGAAACACTATAGGATTTGTTAACTGGCACAGATATAACCTGCCCTGTCATAGCGCTATCAAAATACAGACTGTGGAAACTATGGCTACTAATCTAGCTAGATAAAAAATAAAACTACATTTAGCCAAGAAATCAGCTAACAGCAAAGCATCCTGCAAAAATTTTTTTTAAAATCCAAAATATTATTATAAAAGATAGAACTCATAGTAATGAAATAAATCAATTATTTCTGTTCTGAATATAAGAAAAAAAGGATTTGGAAAGCATTACATAAATGGGATTTCTGAACTATATTGACTCCAATTCTTCATTCAGAGGCAGTCACTGGATCTAGGACAAGGAATAATGAGCCAGTAAGTGAAAATTGTTCAGGAAGGAGACTATTCACAACCATGTAAACACAGGAACAAGAAATTTTACCTGTAGTTATTGGGTTGCTAGACAATAGCACTGGATGAAGGTGAGTGCTATCAGTTGCATTACCTTCCCTCAACTCAAGAGACATGTGTCATTTGTTAATGCTATAGCTCACAGACCATTTTAAAGGAAAATTCAGATCAAATTACAGTAGCCTAACCTGCAGATCATGAAGTTTAACCATGATATTGGAATGGTCTTCTAATAAGTAATGTTCTAATAGGACTCTGGCTTTACCTAAGCTCAGGCCAGACACAAGTGCTCATGTCTTAGGTGAAACTAACTGTACATATTTATAAAAAAATATTGCACTCCCCTGGTCTTTATTTGGACAAAAAAAGTTTGAAGAATTGCTTTCCATATCTAAAAGGAAGCACCTACCTAGATCTTTGCAGGGTTTTTGTTCTTCTCTCAATAGAGCTCTCAGTAAAATGTGCGTGGCAGCAAACCCATGTATCCATTGGGCATTCTCGTATGTGTTGTGGCATTTGTAGTTCATTTTATCTCAGGATGTTTAAGAAAAAAATGCTAGGCACAGAGAAAACATACAATCATTTAAGATTTACACACAGACAGATCTGCAAGTTTAAGATAAGCTTAAACACAAGAAAATGCCTTAATTGTGAGAAAACACTTATTTTTAATGCATGAGAAAAGCTTCTTTTACTGCAAGGGTGGTAAAACACAGGACTCAGGTGCCCAGAGAGGCTGTGGAGTCTTTGCCTTTGGAGACATTCAAAACTCGACTGCTCCAGCTGACCCTTTTCTGAGCTGGGGGTGGACTAGATATTATCCAGAGGGGCCTTCCAGCCTGTGCCATTCTGTGATGACTAAAACCAGGTAGTGGATCTGTATTTTCTATGTTAGGGAGCCCAAAACATGTAAGAAATTATCTCCAGTTCCTCATTTCTTCAGAGAAAAATCCTTCTAGTGAGATAATCTCAGCAATTAGATCCAAGGAACATGAAATTAATTTGTTTGTTTGTTACACATTACTTGACAATCAAAGACCAAAGGATGCAAAAGGAAAGCAGTGGGAATGCACAGTACAGCCAGGGCAGGGGAAGAACACTGTTTCTGCCTCTTTCAGCAGCAGCAGCTAACTGCTAGACCAGCTGGATCTCTTTCTTGGTATGCACATAAAAAGCAGAAGGTAGGACTGTGTCAGAAAACAGCAACAGAGATATAAGACAAGACAACTGAAACTGAAATACATATGCACATCAATCATTAAACATGGATTAGCTGGAAAACACAACTCATTAATGCAGTCCATACTTCCCACGAGTGATTCTTCTCTCATACATAAAGGTTTGCAGTGCATGATGAAATAGCAAGAGACAAGTGTCAGAAATCCACCAAGTCACATGGTCAGGGAACGATGTCTTGCCAAAAGTTGCATGAACCACTTCAGCAAACACTTAAAAATGAGGTAGATGCAGATCTGAAGGAAAGGTCCTGTAGCACTTCCAACCCAGAAAGAAGGTCATGATTGGGTAGATGGTGAAGGAGAAGCAGCAATCAAGAAAAATGAAGGAATCTGGAAAGTGCATTCTTCTCCTAAAATCATTAGCAAAAGGAAGGCATTTCTGTAATCTCATATGTCAGAAGACCATCTACAGAAGAGCGTACACATTTTCTGTGATCTTCAGACAAAAGCTTCTCCCCAGCAGGAAGAATCAATTCATCCAGGTAAGTTTAATCCAATCAAAAAAATGCCAGAAAAATGGCATTTAACCCCATGTCCTAAGATCCTAGAGATCTCAGATGCAACATTCTGCATTGTGCTGCCTTCATTTTAGGGCATTCAGGGCCCTTCACTTAGGAGGCGCTCTGGTGAACCTTGCTGCTGTAATGTTAAATTACTACTTGTCCGCTCTGTCCTTATTTCAGAGGCTACTGCCACCATAGTAAAACCAGCACAAGCGAAAATGTTCCCAACTGGAGGTGATCTAGTGCAAAAACAGTCTTTTAACACTTTCAGGAATATCCTTCAGTAATAATGCTGTGCTGATGTAAAGTGCCACCACCTGTGTATGTTCCTCCTGATGAGAACTAGCAAAAGGGAACACACACCCACAGCCCTACACTCCACACCCCTGGCATAGCATGGCATTGCATTGCCTCTTCTTGAACACTGACAGGCTTGGGGCCGTGACACCACCCTGGGAGCCTGTTCCAGTGCTCCACCACCCTCTGGGTGAAGAACCTCTGCCTCATGTCCAACCTCCATGAGGGGTCTCAGAGAAGACTCACCCCAGCAGCCCACACACCGCCTCCCCACACAGCCCCTCCACCAACAGCCCTTTCTTTCCTCACAGCCACCTGCAACCAGGCTCTCTCCACACAGACTCCCCGCACCCTGACACCTTCACCCACCAGCACGGGCCTCAGCCAAGGTCACCCCACGCCTGCTCCCTCATCCGCCCACAGCCCTGGCCCGGCCGTTACCGCGGCAACGCCGCCCGCCCTCTCCCCGCCCCCTCAACCCACTGGCCAACCCACAGGGACCGGACTGTGCCGCCGGCCAGTCTGGGGACGGCAGGCGGGCACTTGGCGCACGAACCAGCCAATCCGCCGCCGGGGCGGGGCCAGGGCCGGGCTCCCGTCCGGCCCGCGGCTGGTGCTGCGGCACCGCTGGGCAGGGGCCGTGACCGTGACCGCGACCGCGACCGCGACCGCGACCGCCCCGGGAGCTCCTGAGTGCCGGGAGCCAAGTCAGGGGGCCTCCGGGGGTCTCTGGGCACTGTGGGGCTCCGGAGTACAGGCGGAATCCCGTCCTCAGGAATAAACACCTGGGAGAAGCTGAGAATTGTCCCCCTCGGAGCTGCAGGAGGAGAGAGAAGCCCTGAGAAGCTGCGGGAAACACAACCCAGTTCTATTTTCCTTCTGATAGAGGAATTGTCAGAGAAACCGTTGATCTTCACAGAGCGGTTTCCTGAGATCATGGCAAAGACCGCGTTCTCGCGTAGCTGAGAGGGTCTCTTGCCTGGCTCCCGGCCACTGTGAATAACACGTCGCGACTCCCGTCATGTCTGTGTGGATCAGCGGGGAACACCTGCCCTGGGACAAGGTGCCAGAGCAGGAGAAGACAGCACTTTGTCGTGCCGGCTTTGCTCTGGGTATCAAGCCTTTGCTATCTATTGATGAGAAAACAAAAAAAGCACATGTTTGTCAGACTGGATACAGTAATGCCATTGGAACTTGTCAGTCTGCAGGGCGCCTTGACAGAGAAGTTGAGAGACTGGTCATGCTATTTCCACTTTATTTTTTTTTCCCTGAAAGCAGAATTGTCCTAGTAAAATTATTGGCAGGCCATGACTCCCTCCTGCTCAGGGAGCTCCAGAGAGTGCTTGACTTTCTGACATATACTTGTAAACTGTACTTCCTGTAAGACACACTGGTGCTGCTGCTCCTGCAGCACTTAAACAGCTGGTGAAAATTGTCCTCATTTCAGCAGCTGATAATCAGCCCCTCTCTTTGGGGCGAGACATCTAGCTGATAGAGAAAAGCAAAAGGCTCCTTTTCTCCTCTCCCACAACCACTCGTGGTAGTATGTGAGGCTTGTACACAGTTAAACTCACTGTTTTAAGCCTTTGTAAGTTATTATTGATGCGCTAAGCACTCGCTCATAGTTCAGGGACAAGTAACGCATTTTTTTTTGCTCTTTGTCTCAAGCTCTGCTATGTTATGCCATCATCCAGTGCAAGATGTGCTCAGTTTCCTCACACACAAGATAAAGTTCATTATTACATAAAGCTGAAAGACTTACGGGATCAGCTGAAAGGCATCGCACCAAACACAGAGGTGCAGGAGGTGGAGTACATGTTTGACTTGCAACTTGCACAAGGTAGAGTGGTTATTTTTTCAGTCCTTTATTAAAATGCAGTGTCACGTACAACACAATGAACCATTTCCTAAGCAAAAAGAAATCAAGAATTTAAGGGGAGAGAAGAGACATGCTATCTTCTCTAAGTTACGTGGCATAGAATTACAGGTTCCACTCTCTTTTTAGTATAGTCTTAATTCTCTAAGGGGAGCAAAATTATCTTTAAAATGTGTGGCTGTTTTTTCAAGTGTTCTCTGGTAAAAGCACTCTTTGATCGTTTTTGTTCTGAATATTAATACTAGAGGTCTTCTCTTTCAGCAGAGGATTCTAAAAAGATGGCTGTCAAAGAAGGAAAATACGATCCAGGTTACGAAGCAGCGTACGGAGGAGGTTCCTGTGACCGTGCACCATATGAAAGCGAACAGTGCCATTTCTGTTCAAATGGAATTGGTAAAGTTCAGTGCTTGGGACGTTCAGCCCGTAAACCATTACTCCTGATTGAAGAATATAGGAAAGCTGGAAACTGCATATATATATATTTTTTTTTTTTTTTTAATTGTTTAGGGGTTGTTTTGGGAGGCTAGGGGGCTTATTGCTAGGGGCGTCACCTGTATTTTTCGTTTTAGTGGTATCGGTTGCATTTTTTTTTAACTGTATATAGTTTTGTTTGTTTGTTTTGGCAGCAATCAATCCACAGTGCTGTGAAGGGTGATCCTTCGGTGAAGTTCCTAATGGACAATGGATGACCCAGTCCTCTGAGGACCAGATCCCAGAGTTCAGTGCTGGTTTGACACAGAAAGAAGTGGGAAGCGGCACCTAAGAGCCGTGTCTTCTCAGCCATCCATACGTGCTGCAGTGACTGAGAAAGAACTGAGATTCCATGCTTGTGCCTGACCATCTTCTTTCCCTCTTCTATCAGGAGGGAAGAGATGAAGTAAAAGCAATAAGCTGATCAAAACGTGAACATTTTGGTGATCTTATGACAGTAGGTGCTTCACATACTTGAAAAATAGATACAAACAGTATCTCCACAATGCACACTGGCCAGAGATCCCTGTACCGGTGTGTTTTATCCTTTCCTTGCAGCCAGTGACAGTTGTCAAGCACTGGGTGTAGCCAGTTAGTGCAGATTCTAATCCTGCTGTCACAGCTGTCACTGAGATCATGCACTGTCAACCTGGTGTGAGGCAGACATGATGTTTACAGTTTTCTTCCCAAATTATGTGGCTTAATTCTGAGCGTCTTAAATCAAGAAAGTGTGCATTCTTGTTGTGTTTATTAGCATCAGCCTAAAGCTGTTCAGTATATTGTCCAAAAGGTATAGGGTTTGTCTTGTCTATTATTTAAAGTGTACTGTATCGCGTATTGCTGTTTACATGGATGTTTTCCTGCAGGTGCTCAAAGTATCTCACATCAGGGATTTGTTACAATTCCATTTTATTTTTCAGCAAAACTCAACGGATGTAATGAGTACTGCGAAGTATGTAGCACAGTAGGATATAACTACTGTAAGACTATCCCGTTTGATTGGAAGGGAAAGGTCTCTTTAACAGAGTCACCTACCAGGTTCTTTAGGTATCAAATACAGCAAAGTGTACAATGACTGTTTCACTAAATATTGCAATCTATGTGTTCTCCCTCAGAACTGGTGCTTTTTTCATTATGGTAATACAAAAGTTCTTAACCTGTCCTAAATCTATCCATGTTTCACAATAAAATCAGGAATTGTACTGCAGTCTTCTAGAATGTGCTTTTGCATCTTACTAGTGGGGGTCTAAACACACAGTGGGACATGTAACACACAGAAACTCTGCCAAAATACTCTGCAGAAAATACTTTGCAAGACCTGGTTCAATCCTGGGATTTTTACTCTACAGGAATAAACAAAGTTGCTCCTGGTTGGCCAAACTGTGTTGGTTGTAATGGTTCATATTTGAATGAACAAAGCTGTGTTTGAGCCTAGTGGTAACGGTTGAAAATGCACGGCCCAACACTGCACTTACTCTTGTACCAACTGCGTAGCAGTTGGAAGCCGGGCAAGATCTCCTGCACTGAGGTCTGTCTGCTGAGGCACTGGAATCTCTCCACTGAGGCTCATGGTTTTGAAAAGAAGAGCCTGGAAGAGAGTTTCCAAGTGCTGGCGAGTGCTGGAGTGGCGATCAGCTTGAGAATGGGAGGAGACTTTGGAAAGAAGAGATCGCAAGGGGGCATCTGTGGATGGAACAGGAGAGGGAAGAACACAATCTGGCCCAAGGCCTTGAACTTTATAAGCGTTCCTGTCTGGGATGACATTTCTCATTAAATCCCCTGACTAAAGCCTGTGACCAAGTGCTGTTGCTCCTTCTTCCAGTGTGATTGCTCTGATGCAGTCCAGAATCTTAGAAGTTCTTTTGGAGGAGGTTTTCTTGACCTTCTCATGTGCTCAGTATTGATGGGAACATGATGGTACCTGGGGCTAAAGAGAGGAAGTGGGTGAAAGGGTGCAGAGTGTCCCATGTTGAAGTGTGGTTGTCACCTTTTCACAAGAGGCTGAAAAGAACCAATCCCTTTGGTATCTTCCAGAAAAGCCTGGGCTGGCTTGCCCTGTGGTCCTGCCCCCTGCCCTATAGCCCTAGCCTTTAGTTCCACCCCTTTCCCCATAACCCTGTACCCGCTGTGGCCCCAACCCTGCGGGAAAGCCCGGCCCTGCGGTCCTGCCCCTGCTGTCAAGCTCCAAGCTCCGCCCTGTGACCACGGCCAGTGCTGCTGCTACTGCCCTGCGGCTCTGCGCCTGCCACACCCCCTGCCCCGCGACCACGCCCCCGCCGCGCTGAGGCTCCGTCCCTGGGCTCCCTGGAGTTGGCCTCTGGGCTGTGCGGGATGGCATGGCACGGCGTCTTCTTGAACAGTGTCAGGCTTGCGGCTGTGACACCCCCCTGGGGAGCCTGTTCCAGTGCTCCGCTACCCTCTGGGTGAAGAACCTTTGCCTCATATCCAGTCTCCATGAGGAGTCTCAGAGGAGACCCACCCAGCAGCCCACACACCCCCTTCCCTGGGCAGTCACACACCGCCTCCCCACACAGCCCCTCCACCAACAGCCCTTTCTTTCCTCACAGCCACCTGCAACCAGGCTCCCTCCACACAGACTCCCCGCACCCTGACACCTTCACTCACCAGCACGGGCCTCAGCCAAGGTCACCCCACACCTGCTCCCTCACTTGCCGCCAGCCCCAGTCCAGCCGTTACCGTGGCTAAGAACAACTATATTTACCTGTGTTAGAATCAGACCAGGATGCTCTAGCAAAAACTAATATTTTAAAATGTGTCAACCTCCACTTGATTTGTACTTCCTGCACTTTCAATATACTAGAACATGATACTACCCTTTCAAAACAAACAAAGGAACAACAAACCCATGCTATAGCAAATGAAACGCTGGAACATCTACAACTGCTACCTTTGTCCTGCTAAATAAAACCAAGCCCTGAGGTTAGTCTGAAAATCCTGCTTGCTCATTTCACTTAACTTTTAGCTGAACACCTGGCACAGTTCAGGGCATGGCCAGCACTAGGGACCGTTCCCCCAGAAGCAGGGTCACCTTCCCTCCACCCTCCAGGGTCGGACAGGGACACCTCGGCAGCCTTGAGGCCACAGACGTCCTTCACGCCCTCATCCCATACACTAACGCACATGGTACTTACCCTTTCACGTTCTAAAAGTGCTGTAAGAGGTTGTCACGCGCCCTTCAAAGTATTCCAAGGGCATGGAACCAGAAAAATTAAAAAAAAAATACACAAATTACCTAAATCACGCTTTAGAGAGCCAAAATCACCACCTGGGGCGGATGAAGCTGGAGGGGTAACCTCCTGCAATGTGCCACAGGCCCCCACAGTGATGGTTCCAACGCCTCCTACCAAATGGGGTGGATGTGCCTTCAGAGAATAATTTGGGATGTGATTTTAGGCACCGTTAGACCGGGTACAGTTCCCTTGTCCGGCACTCCTGTGGAGAAATGGCGTGAACCACAGTAACGAAAAATGAAAGGCGGCACCTTGTCCCACTGGCACCCGCTGCCATGGGCACGGGCCTCCCCTCGGCGGTGCTTCCCGCGCTCCGGCCCGGCCCCCGGGCCTTCCCCGCAGGGCAGGGCCGGAGGGCTGTGCCCAGTGCCGCGGGGGCGGCTGTCACCCCCTGCCCGCGGCCTTGCTGCCCTGCCAGCGCCGAGCTTGTCACCCCTCTGTGACACCCGCAGCGCCCACCGAGGCCCAGGCCCGACAGGCCTGAAAAAGACACGCTTTTAAAAAAATTTATTTTATATACGTGTATCTATTTAAGTGCCCTGCAAAATTAAGGTGTGACATCAACTTTGCGCCGAAGTTACGGTGTTTAAAGCAGAGCGGGCCCGGCGGGCGGACAGGCCCGCTTCAGCCTGAGCCGCCTAACGCCGCCCTCGCCGGCTGCTGCCGACACAGCGCCAGGCGCCGGCAGAGCTGCGCGGCTGCCCCGCAGGTGGGGGTGCCGCTCCCCGCCCCTTGCTGCCTCCCGCCGGCTTCGGATCGCTGCGGTGTCGCCGGTCTTGCCTTCCACGACGATATTTTGGGGCTCCAGAAAAAAAAGTGACTTACCAGGAGTGGGGTTCGAACCCACGCGGACATACGTCCATTGGATCTTAAGTCCAACGCCTTAACCACTCGGCCATCCTGGTGCAGATACAGGCACGGCTCCCAGACGCTCCTACATATAAGGCCAAGCTCCCACCTGGCCCCCGCGACCCCCGGGCCGGCACGGGGCGCCCCCCCCACCCCCGCCGCGCTGTAACCTCCCGCCTTTAATCCCTGCGCGAGAGAGCGCGAGGTGCACAGCGCGGCGCGCACGGGCGGCCTCTCTCGGCGGGAGGTGGCGGGCAGAGCCGGGCGCGGCCCAGCGGGGAGCCCTGCCCCGGCATGCCGCCCGCGCCCCTCGCCCTCCCCGGGCCGGGCGCCGGCTCAGCCCCACCGCCTTGCTGCCGGCGGGCGCCAGGGCCGGAGCGGAAGCGGGGGGGTAGGGCGGGGGAGGTGCGCGGGCCCGCCCCTGAGAGGGGAGCGCGGGCGGCGGTGGGGGCGAGGGGCCCGGCCTCCCACCCCGCGTCCCCGAGCCGGCCGGGCCCCTGCACCCCGGGTCATTGCGTCCGGGTTCGAGGCCGCGGTGAAGCGAGGCGGGCGGGGAGGGCCGCGGTGCCGGCCGCGGTGCCGGCGTGGTTCGTCGGGGCAGTAAGAGGGCGGTCGGGAAGTTGTGCCGGTGAGACTCGGGCCATCAAAAAGTGAAACAACTCTGCGCTTTTGTCCCCAAGTCCCCGCTGCCCCCCGGCGCAAAGGCGATGCTGCGTGGTGAAATATCAGCTGACAGCTGCTCTTGGGGAAACCCGTGTTACATACTGACATCTTACTTACTCCTGTCCAAGTGTTTCCTGGAACATAGGCAGAGAAGGCACAACAAACCCAACACAGCCCAAAACTATCAATTATGTTTAATTAGAAGAAATATATTGCAGAGCAAAGATTTATTGCCAATCGGCACTGCAGACCCGGTCTATGGAAGCGTCTATTGCAGTCCCCCCATTAGGATCTGCACTGCCATCTCCCGCTTCTTCCCCCATCAGAGGGGAACGGGGCAGCACCCCAACACCAGCCTTCCCCCCCTCCCTGCCCCCTGGCTCCCACTCTTGCCGCCTTTGCTGTCCATTTGCCAGAAGAGAAAATGGACATCCTGCACCTTGCCACCCAAACTTGGCCACCTTTGAGCCTGCACCCAAGGGGTGAGAGACAAATGTTTGGTGGGGCACAGGCCGGGAGTGCTGGACTGAGTCAGTCTCCAGCAAACAGGAGGAGGCAGGCAGAGCCCACCTGCTTCCCCGTCAGCAGCAGGAGACACCCTGTGTGGCTGTTAGAGACCCCGGTTGTAGGTGCCCCTCTGTAAGGGGTCTGGGCTTCAAACTGGCCGGTGCACGTGGTGCCCAACATCTTCAGTTGTTAGACCCCCCCAGCACACTCGATATGCTTGTGAAGGAACATACTTCTCACACACAATAAAAGCAGATTGTTAACATTTGATATACATGAAGAACAGATGTGAAACTTACATGGTCTTTTTCCTTTATTTTATTTACATGCTGGAGCCCATGAATAAAAGAACAGCTCTTTGAAACTTACCACGCTGTATCATTTGCTTGAAATGGGCATCGTACCATAGCTAGCATTGCTCCCTGTTCAGCAGGGTTGTGCTTTCAGCAGAGGCGTTGAGTGGCAAAATGCCATGAGGTGGTTATCTCCTTCTCTATTAACATCTAACATAATTTCTGAGAAACAGAGTAAAATGTTACCTTTCCATATTAAGACTTTGCACACCAAAAGTGAATGCACTGTAAGGTATGACAGTGAAACTATCTTCCAGGAACTGTTCTGGCTTCAGCTCAACTATTACGAAGACACCGTATAATATACTAGAAATGTGGAAGAAGATAGATCTGCTGCTGCCTTCCTACATATTAGAGAAACAAGTACCATGGCTTCATGTGAAAATCACATTGCTTTGGAAATGAACTGTAATCACCACAAACAGCAGCTAATAAGTGATAGTGTTTCCTGCACTCATCATATCTGTGATACTTTTCTAGAGGCAGAAAAACGACCATGTGTAGCTCTTTCTCAAATCCATTCCAAATATCCCCTGGTTCAGAATTTTAGAGAACTTGTTTGTTTGTTTGTTTTTCAAGAAATTATAAAATACAACGTGGACCCTGCATTCAAAACATTCTTAATGCAGGTTGGCCTCCTTAGGTTAGAGAAGCAGCAGTTTGGCTTAGCTACTCAGTTCATCCTCAGGTTTTCTCCTCTTAAAAAAAAAATCTGGGTCTTAAACTAAGAGCTATACTTTTATGTTAAGAAGTTTTCCCCAAGACTTGTGCCAGAGAGTTACCTGCTTAATTGTCCAAGTGCGTCCATAGTCTGGGTCTCTTGCATTGAGGTAGTATTTGTTCCACTGCCATTTCTCCAAAATTAAACCCATGTTTCAAAAAAACCACCACCAACAAAAATCCCATAAGATGAAATGGAGACTCACACATATATCCAAAAATTTCAGCAATATATACTAAGCATTATATTTTGTAACAGGGGACTTTTTGGTGGTTTATATTTATGCAATGCTCTTTTACATTTTAAGGAGCAAGGTATGCCTGGTTGTCACTTCTCCTTTCTCCACCTGAGAAAGAGCTGAGATTCATAGTTGTTTGGTTTTTTGTTTGTTTTGTTTTTTTGAAGCTTCTGCTGCTTTAAGTAGGAGACAAAACCAAAGTAACAGTAACCCTAACAGCTAGAGCAGTCCCTCTCACATTTTAACTACTTCCTCCTCAAACCCAGCTACTGGGTTTGCCACATCACAGAAAGGGAAAAAAAACCCGTGACCAACAAAATATGCCATGTGCATCTCCATAGGAGTCCTGTTGTCTTTCAGAATGAAAAGGCAGCCTTCCTTCACAAGCATGAAGATGTCCATTCTGCAGCTTCTGTTATTAGTGTGCTAACATATCGTCAAGCTACTTTTATCACCTTCTTCCACTCATCCTGTGTGGCATGAGTCTTCGCAGCTATAGTGTCATCAGTTTTTTTCAAAAGTCTGTTTAACTGTGACTAGGCAAGCTCACAGGATGGCAAAATTTGAGTTCTTACGCAGCTAAAGGATAGAAAACCCCCCACAGTATTAAGCAATGAACACATGTTTGCAAGGAAGAGAATGATCTCTTCAGTTACAGGAAGTAATTTTTAAGTGACTCTAATTCACAGTGTGACTTAAAAAGGGTTTTAAAGGGTCTTAAGCTGGCATTTCAATAATTCTCAGTTTCTTCTTTGCAGCAACAGCCTTTAGTCAGGAGAGAAGGTCTATGATTACTTTTACTTCATGCTTTCACTCTCTTTCCTTGTGCCTCAAATCAGACTTAAGATATGAATATAAGGTTTGTATATCTACTAATGAAATCAAGAAGATTTATCAGAACTGCCAGAATAAGTTTGATTTTTATCTTGAAGTAGAGAATCATCTTAGAATGTATGAAACTCATTTTTCATGGTTTTTATAGGAAAAATTATGGTAAGTCTATCTCAATATGCAACACTTTTGATTTACTGGGCGAAGAAATATGAGGAGGACTTTTTTTTAGGCTTTGTTTAATCTCCTTTCACCAATTGACGGTTTAGTCCAGCACCTTTTAAACTAGACTTTGACAATGCAAGAAGCTATTCAGAGCTGCTAATTCAATGTACAACACTATGCACTTTCAGTTTTTCTTATTAAATCTTTTATTCCATTTGTAGACAGACATATGTGCAAAAAATAATCCAACAAAAAAAAATATGTACACATTTTTATTAAAAGCATTGGTGAGTGCTAAGAATATGCAGACAAAATGAAATATATATTTTATTATTCATTGATTTATGCCCACATGTTGGCCCTCAGAGGTCTAGGGTATTTCTCTATAAATGCACAGTTCCATTGGCTTGAATGACAGTACCTACCGAATAAATGACTTTGTTTTCTTTAGTCACACCAAAGCAGTATTCATGGTGCCAGCTCAACGCCCTCCTCCTGTTTCAGGTTTGAACATTGGGTTGTTGCAGAGGTCCCTGGGCAAGCATAATACTGACAGCATCAAGACATCACTGAATATCAAAATATCTTCTACTTTAGAAGATCAGTACTCCTCACTCTTCCACGCTATCACGGACGTGCTTCAGTGTAAGAGACACTCAGTTTCTGAGACGAGTTCTCCATTTAGCTTCTGTTTGTGTGGGAAAAACCTGTCTGGCCAAGAAGCATGTCCCACTAGGATATGAAAGCTTGAAAGTTGAATTTATTTTGCTGTTTTTTTATCACAATGTAAATCAGGGGTGTCGAACTAATTTTCACCAGGGGCCACATCAGCCTTGTGGTTGCCTTCAAAGGGCTAAAAGTAATTTTAGGACTGTGAGGCTGATGTGGCCCCTGGTGAAAATGAGCTTGACATCCCTGATATAAATAGTAAGAAATGTACAGGTGTTTTTTCACATATAAAATTAGTGTGCAAAAGGTTAGAAGGGAAATGTCTCGCTGTGATTGATTCGGGAAGATGGCTATGCACAGCTCCCGAGAAACACTCCCACATGCAAAATACTTGAAATGCTTAAATATATTTATTAAAATAGGTACAAATAGGATCAGCTTTTTTAAAAAAAAAGTCACTGATATCTGAAAAAGTGTCCTGCATTAATTCAAAGGATAGCAATAGATCACAGTGTATCAGGAAGCCACTTAGAAATATCATAGATGGAAAACCTTCAGAAGCAGAAGCTGTAATTGCTCCCCAGACCTTATCAATACATGCTTCACTGACAATGCTCAGAGGTTTCCAGGGCTCCTTCCTCATATTCTAAGCCTACTGCGGGCAGACTCCCCTTCCACAAAAGGAGAGATTATTTTTAAGCTTGAAAAGACCACTGAAATGACATTAAAATGTTGTTTTCTTTCTTCTTCAGGTGTACTGAAGAAATATGTCTGTTTTCTTTCCCAGGGGGATATTTCCTAATAATGGGAGAAAAGCCTCAGTTTTTATACATGGGCAAAATAGAATGTTAATAAATTTAATCCTTCATGTTATTTAAAATAGATATTAAAAATCCATATTAAATCAATGCTTATAAAAAAATAAAAATCTATTGAGAATAATCCTTCCACTAAAACTGCTTGTGTGTATGTGCCAGCACAAGACACCCTAAAATGCTTTCTTTACCCCACAATTGTTGTCTTCTTATTGCTGTTTGTGCAGAAGGCTACTGAGTGCATCTTTTCTGGCCGAAGTATTAATTGGCAGAAAAATGTATTAGAAGCATAAAAGCATGGCAGTTTTGAAACTAAAAGTACAGAGAGTAGCTGAAGTTAAAAGTCAGCTGCCTTGGTGTTGCAGTGCTTCTACCCACATTGATGAAGTTGTGGGTACTCAAAATGGAGAAAAGCAATCAATCACTTGCACGCAAACAGAGCAAAATGTGCATATTATCATTTAAGGTGCAATTACTTCTGTTAAGATTCGTGACAGATGGAAACCAAGCTGAAATAGAAACTAGTTCTGTGTCCTGCTCCTGCTAACAAGCTCAGTATTTTGTCAAATGAACAGAACAAAAATCTGTGCAAGTATTTGCATCAAGCAGGCTCCAAACGAGTTAAAACTGAAACCTCCAGGTTCCGTGGTGTGTTGTGCTACCCCAGGCGGTAAGTCTGCACCACCTGCAGCGTCACTTTGACAAGTAAGAATAAAGTCACTTCTTGAAATTTCTCATCTTCCCTAGGCTGAGTTATCAGCCCATCATTCATTCCTCTTTCCTGTCTATCTGAAAAAAGTATCATTGCAGAAATCTTCTTGCAACTCCAGTTACAACAACAGAGTACATTTCAATTAGAAAGGGATTAAAAATAGCTTTATCAACATTTGTAGGAACTCTCAAATAGAGCAGCCATCAACACATTTAGGAAAAGGCAATGAATAAAACAACTGCAAAATAGTCCTCCCACTTCTAGGGGCTGTCATTACAGAAAAGTCTCTGGAAAGAATGCTCCATTTTGAAGACAATTCGAGTCAGTCCGTGGTTGCTTCAGTGGGATAGTCACCTTCTGAAACAGGATATGCAGCAGCAGAGGATTGTTCTCAGGGGGTGTTTTCTTCTGTATTCCAAAGCTTTTTTCACTTGGTCTTTAGCTTCTCCTACATAGTCCTCAACATTTTGCATATTTATCTCAATGACATCGAAGGTGTCCGCCTGCTCCTCCACTAGCAGTGCCACCTGCAGAAAGAGCTCGTGAATTTCCTTAATGCGGCCTTCTAACTTCACCAGCTCCTTATGACGTGTCTCTATCTCATTCAAGGCTGAGCGAGCCCCCTTAACATCTGACAAGAGATTCTCAGAGAAGACGTCCCACTTGCCTTGCTCAATCATCTCTTCAATCTGGTTGCCAGAAACATCCTTGCCCATGATCTCTAGCTGCCGCTGAATTCGAATCTTGCAGTTCTCCCGCTGGTCCATCTCTGCTGCATTGTATTCAAACATCGCTTTCTGGAAGGCGTGCATGAGGTCAACATAGTGGTTCTTTGCTACCCTGGCAATGATAGACATTGCCCCATATTTTGTTATTGCATCTTCGCTGAAATCTCTCATTATCTGGAGTTTCCTGTGGATGTTTTCTCCACGGGCCTTGATGTCTCTGGCAATACAATTAGTATCTCGTTTGATGCTACTAAGACGGCGCATGGAAGTGAGGAAGCGTCTGTTTTGCTTTCTGAGCCGCTTGACATCCTCTTTTAGGTGGTCATTTTCTGTCCGGATGTTCTGTATGTCTTTATGAAGAATTTCCAAGGCATAATCAGTCTCGTAAAGGAGAATATCCTGGGGTGAATTTTCATCATCTTCACTACCAGAAAAATGTTGGTTGTGTAACCTGGCACATTCCCGCAGCTCGTTCAGCCGGTCTTTCATCCTGCCTGTAAAACAGAGGAACAGGAGGAAAGAAGTTTAAAGCAAATAAAATACTGGTTTACAAGGAACTAATAACTACATCATAGTTATAACTACTCATAGATAACATAATTGCATCAAAGATAACCCAAAATACCAGATTTAAAATTTCTTCATGGTATTTTATATACAGTAATAGATCTCAGGTCAAAAACTCTGGTGCTAGAACACTCTTCTAGAAACTACAAAGCTTAGAAACTAAAAAAGTGCAAGAAAGAAGACAACAAACCCTGAAGACAAATCCAAAAGAATAATATGACAATCTCTACCCCCTAAAAAATGCCAGTCTTTCATCTGGAGAGAAAAAAAACAAACTCTTGAGCAAATGATAGGAAGTATGTGTAGACGTGTTAATAAATGCTTCCCACAGCTACTCACTAGAGAAATCTCTAGATCTTGATCCTTCATTACATCAACTGCCTCAAATGTCACAGGTCCTCTGTTATTCTAAGCTTGCTTTTCCTGGAAGAAGAGTAGGAAGCCTCTCAGGAACAGAAAGGGTATTTACCAATACAGTTAGGAAAGAAAAGTTTCAAGAAATGGTGTGGAAAGTATCAAGATAGGATTAAAAAAAATTAATAGGAAAGGCAAGTTTAGTGTCTCTAGATGCTATCACAGTGTACCAAGCATCAAACAAAACAACACAGCAATAGTAGCATTTTGTAAGTAAAACCATCCATCCAACCCTTCTATTTGGTATGATGGTGATGTCAGGATCTGTTTTCTATGTGTTTGCCTCAGACGTACTTAACTACAAATTTCATTAAAAAGCCACAGAAAGCGTAATCTGTACAGACCAGTTATGTGGTAACAAAACATAAGTCTTCTTTAAGTATGTTGTTGACTTGAAACTCTAGACCTACGTCTTTGCAGAAAGTGAAATCTGAAAGCTTCAGCAAGAACCCTGCACCAAGTGTGACAGCAAGCAGGAAGCCAAAAATTTCCAGTCACAAAAGCTGTACATCCCATGACCTCATTTAAATTAATAAGAATAAGAACCAAGTTATGCAGCAGCACCGAGAACGACATCTCTAGATCTCTGTGTCTGGAGCATTCATTTTGGGTTTTCCAGATATTAAAGTATCTTCACAGCATTTACAAACATGCTATCCACCTTGAATGACACATCCCCTCATAGGATCATCGGTTAATCCCAGGTTAAGAAGTTGCATGTGTATCTACGCATCATAACAGGCCGAGATGTAGTATGAATTAAAACTACAAGTTTATAATCCATTTTATGGGATTGTTGGATGTGTATAAGATTTTAGGGAGGAGATGGGAAACATCAGATCACAAACACAGCCGCTTGGGCTCGTACAGCTCATTGGGCATATACACTGGTATTGAGAAGTGCCCTGATTAGGATCACATTTACATTGAAGTAAAAAATAAAAGTGAATTTCAACTTCAACTAATTGTTTTACAAGCAATGTAAAGCATGAAAGTCCATTAATATCTTGAGAGAAGAGATTTCATTCAGGAATCTTCACAGGTATGACAATTGTTTGAATTTAAAACATAAGGCACGTAGATTCAACTCAATCATACCGAGAAAGCTTTAGGTAATTACAGGTTTTCCACCTCCTCCCTCAGCAAAAATAAAATCAAAACTCATGTCACAACATCAAGATGAAAAATTCGCATCTAAAAGCAAAACAAACAAAAAAAAGTGATGTAGCTTAAAAGTCAGGTTTAATTTGCTTTAGAACTGCATAGCCAAGTCATTTTATGACTTTAAAATGACAATCCGCAGCAGCAAGGTGCCATTTGTGTAAACTAAATTGTGTGTGCGGGACTATGTTGCCTCTGTGTTTACCATGCCTTGAACATGAGAAAAACTAAATTTCATCAGCCTTCCACAGAGAGCAGACTGACAACTGACTCAACAATAATTACATTTTTTTTTTTGTGCTTAACAAAGAAAACATAATCAGAAAACCACACTTAGTAAGAGCTCCTGTGTAATAAACTCATAATTTTGTAGGAATAGGTCTACCCTTCCTTCCCCTTCTCCTCAAAAGAGTAACCTCTGTGGGTGAGAGTCTTTCTCACCCACACCTATTTTAAGGTGTTGGATAAAATAGAAATAGGAAGCAATGGAGAAGCAAATACACAATAATTCACAACATTAAAATACTAATGCTGTAATGAGTTCATGTATATACTACTTCTACAACATCTTTATAAAATTATTGCTAAATTTTTTAAATTTTAACACAAAAGGTTAAAACATCAAGCATTAAAAGAAGAGTAAGGAGCTGTCAAGTGTGGCCTCAGATTGCCCCACAATGTTGCCTACACACAGGAGGATCACGCAATTGAATACTAGCCTCCATCATATCACTTCCACCAAGTCTCTGCCCACAGTCCGTATGTACTACACAACATCATACAATGTAAAATTTAATATTCGTCATTCAGTTCATGGACAGATATCTGATTTACTATGTTACTACTGTTAATTTCCTCAGAGTTTTCTCCTGTGAAATAAATCCCTGGAAAGCTCCATAAATTCATACGTGTCTTTTGGTGGAGGGCAGATCTAACAGCCCCATCCACAGTTTCAGCCCAGAGTGATTAAGGACAACACTGCCACTCTTAATGAGTTATGATGCCATTTGGGACACATGAAGCACCGTTCTTTGTACCAGATATGTTCCGGAGTCAGCTCCTTCTGACTTTGGTCACTGCTGCAAGCCCTGGGCGCTTTGCCGAGTGAGATCGTGAAGTAACAAGCTGGACATCAGTGAATGAACACATGGATCGATGCTGCTTGCGACAAGATCATCTCCAATGATATGCACAATCTCTGTGATCCAGTAGATCCAGTAGAATCCAATTCTAAATGTGAACAGAGACATCAAATTAACAATTGCACTGACAATCTTCAACCTGGGTTTTCCCAGTTTCTGTGTGCTTAACTCTAAAAGCCTACATTATTTGAAACTACCAACCAAACTTACATTCAAGGGGGTTAACATTAGGATCTTTTAACTCTCCACTGAGAACCTGTACCTGTCAGGGTAATGGCTCCACGGCTAAAGGGGTCGCACTTTTGTCCTAACAAATGGATGGCATCTCTTCAAGCCTGACTTCAGAATCCTGCAAAATCAGGGACTTGCTGACATAGTTTTTCATTCTCCCTGAGTCCTGTCTTTTTGTCTCTGTTTCTGAAGTGCAACACCCAGCCCGCTTCCCACTTCTTCACAGTTGCAAAATGCTCTTCCTTATTTACATACAGTGCCTGGCCAGGACAGAGAACAGGAAGAGAATGACATTCTGCCTGTATTTCAGCATAATATTCATCCACAAACACCACAAATTGCAGAGAACACTATTCAGCTTTATGCCAGAGCATGCTCAATTGCTCTGTAGATTAACATTTGCAATACTTGGCCAAAGAGATCTGTGAGGGCCAAGAGAATGTTTAGATTTCAGCTTTCTTGAGCACCTTTTGCTCAAGAAACACAGCAAAATTATTTGGGGCATTTGCAGACTGCTGCTTTGAGAAACTTACAATCTGGTCAAATTTTAGGAGTTTTACAGAAGGAAAACAGCAGACTCAAATGCAGCACCACCACAGAGTTCTTTTCCCATTTCAAATTCCCATTACAAAGAAAGGGGAAACAGATCTTCCCAAGAGAGGACAATAACTTCCAAGCATTCCTTTGATAGTGTCAGGGGCAGAACTGACACTAAAGAGCTGGAACAAATGGACAAACAAGCACAGGAGAGCAGCGGGGAGAGCAATGTGAAAAATTTCAGTCTAACAGATCAGTATTTAGAAAACAGCATTTTTTAGATGCTGTTGTTACTCTGGAAAGTTTGCATCTACTACATGTTGATAGCATTGTTTGTAATTAAACAGCAGTACATTAATACATAGTATATTACTAGTTGTTAGGGATAGCCTCAGCACTTGTTCTTTAAAATGAGCAGCAATCTCTCTCTTGATATAGGGCCTGGTGCAGCAGCAGGAGTTGATATCCCTGGCTAGAAAGCAGCTCTGCAGAAAAGGACCTTGGGGTGCTGATGGACATCAAGTGGAATGTGAATCAGCAATGAGCCCTTGTGGCAAAGAAGGCCAACAGCATCCTGGGCTGGAGTGGTTGAAGTGACTCCTCCCATCTGACACCTGAGAATCCACATCTGGACTGGTGTGTTGGTGCTGGAGCTCCCCAGCACAAAGACATGGACACACTGGGGTGAGTCCAGGGGAGGCCAGCAAGACAGTCAGGGGAGCTGGAGCACCTGACATATGAGGAGAAGCTGAGAGAGCTGGAGGTGTTCGGCCTGGAAAATAGGAAGCTCAAGGGAGATCTTGTTGCTGTCACCAACTGAGTAATGCAAGGGCAGACCCTTCATGGAGATGTACAGCAACAGCACAAGAGGCAACAGACCCAAGTGAAAACAAGGGAAAAGCTAGTTAGATAGAAGAAGGGGAAAAAACCAAAAACAAATAGAACAAACAAACAAACAAATCCAAACAAACAAACAAAAACCACAAAAGCTTTCAGAAACACTGGAAAAGGTGCCCAGAGAAGTTTTGGAATCTGCATCCTTGAAGATCTTAATAACTTGACTGGACATGCCTCTCGGCAACCTGATATACCTTTTTCTGTTTTGAATGGGGCTGGATTTGATGGCCTCCAAAGGTCCCATCTAAATTGTTCTATTGCTCAGCCTTAGGTCAAAAGTTTGCTGATTTGAACATGAGTGCTATATATATTCAACTTTTTTTTTAAATAAACTTCAGGTTTATTTAAGATACATCTCACACATTAGAATATGAAGACACCAACTACTCTGGAGTAACAGCCCCAAGAGTATAACTACATTAATTCTAAGAGTGTGTGTTTTAATAGATTAGCTGTCAGATTTTTCTTTTAAAATACTGTATATACTCAAACTGGACCATGTACATCCATGTTTGCGTTATTATTTTTGAGCTAGATAAATCTATCCTTGTAAAAATCAAGTTCTTTCTGCTGTCCATCATGGTGTGTACACCCAAACACATGCTCACACACAGGAAATACAGGCCAAGTAATGACTGCAGAGATTACAACTTTGAAGCCAGACACCCCCTAAGTACAGTCAGCTGAGGACATGGTCAGTACTCATCTCTTCATGTTAGCATGCTACTTCTTGGTATGAATCACCACAACGATTAGGTTTCCCGTGATGCATGAGAAAGACTCAAGCTGCCCTGTTGCAGTAAGAGTACAGCCCCACACAACTCTGCATGGCATGGGATTTCAGACAGCAAAGGAAATACACTCTGAAAATCAAAAACTGTGAATACACATAAAACCCGTTACTGCTAGCCCCGCATACATACAAACAGGAGTCCTCCATAGCATATTTCAATTGCTGTGCTAATGTTCTACAGCCTGTTATCTACGTATAAATAACTTAAGGATGAAAAGTTATTTCTATAGAAACCAACAAGTTGCACACCTGTATTTATTTCAGCTTTAACTTATGTATATCCACATCACTGAAATAAAGCAGCAGGTTCATGACAGCATCTATATTTCATCACCAGCAGCTGGGAATGAAGCCAGTGTACAGTTTTGCTTTCTACAGCATTTATAAAAGACAGCTGCTAGTTAATACCATCTTGTGGATTACCAAAAGTCTAGTCAGTAATCTCTTCAGCCTTGAGTGCGACCTTAAAAAAATGAAGCTTTTACTTCAGCTGAAATGGCCTATTTGAGGAACAGCAGATATTTCAAAACAAGCCAGTTAAAAATAATCTATGTCAGAAGTTCCTCTCTCCCTCAGAAGGTAAAAGTTCTTCTGTACTCCACTACAAACACACACGGCTCATCCTGTCTCTGAGTGACATGTGCTCTTGTTGCATGACACAAAATAGATGTGACCCAAGAAACAAGTGGTGAACGATTAGGAAATAACCCGCTCCTAGGCAGAATTACTTCATAGCCAAGTGTGAGCGAGCACATTCCAGTAACTTACCATACTGCTTGGAGAGGATGCAGTATTGATGGAAATCCACTCAGATGGACTGGCTGAGTCAAACACACTCCATTACAAGGAAAATAGTGTGACGCTGTTGCACAACAATGCAAGTCATTAATAGGTAAAAGAAGAGTTAAATGCAGCTGAAGCCTTTTATTTCAGAGCTGGAGTCTCAGATTTAACGACCATTTTCTAGTATCTTTCTGTTTTGGAAACAGAAATTAACTTGGAAAACAGACTGTTCTCTACAATAGCTCTTTCCAAAAGAGCTTCTAATTGATTCATAGCAGAGGGCTAGTCATCTTTGCAGAGAAAATTCCCTGTGTCCTCAAACATGTCCACCTCTGGTGGAACAGCAGGCTTGAATTTCTCAAATCACCGCTCTTTTTTTTTGCTTTGCATCTATAAGAGCTCAAGGAAACACTAAAAATCATAATCTAATGATTAGGACAGTTTGCCTCACTGAAAGGAAGTTATCTTCTCTGGAGTTTCTTGGATTGGGTAATATTTTAAAATAGACAAAATGTGTTCAGGATTGACAATACATCAGTCAACACAGAACACGAGTTACAAAGCTACAGAAATCCAGCAAGAAGCCACAAATGTATCTGAAGATTATTAGACACTACCTATTGTAGTCAAAGCCTATGTACAGCAGAACACCTCCTTTATGCTTTCAATCGGCCTAGTGGGAAGTGTGTGCAGTTGCAAATGTCTCAGGGCAGCTTTTTTCCCCAAAAGCTTGCATGAAAAGTCAACTTCTCCATTTGCACCAGAACAAGTTATTTATTGCAAGCCAATATATTCAGAGAAGTAGGGATGGCTCAATTCTTATCAGGCTATTTCTGCAGCTGTCAGGATCTCCAAGTTTCCAGTGGTTCCTTTCCTACCATGAAGGCTAGAAAAGGCCTGGGGAGGAGATGTGGGGATGAGATGGAAATTAACATTCAAATAGTTTGTTGCCTCTGTCTCAAAGTAATGAGGCAATAAAGCAATAATTACTGGAATACTGATAGCTTTGGAGGTTCTTCTTTGACTTATCCCAGTTTCTTTACCAGTATTCAATCTCTTCAACATAAAGTAACTTCCAATTTTTGTACAAGAGCATATTATAAATTCAAGGATCTAGGGTGTATCTCATACTTCCTATAGGTATTTAATAAGGTTAACCACCTTTGTGTTTTCAACAGACTGGTTATCAGGTTTTTCAGTCATCAGTATTAAAACTAGGAGAAGCTGCTGGCATGCATTAAGTGCATCCATAATACGCATCACATTATTCACATATTTATGATGAGACTGACAAAAACATCTGAAGTTTTAACTTGTTACTACACAGTAGCATATGCTAAGTAAACATTATTCTTGCATTGGAGAGGACAGCTTTGTTTTTATATAAAGGTGTACTGCTACTATTTGTCTGAATTTTCACTGGAGAGCTGTGCATCACCACTGAAACATTTCCAATCCTGGATAGATGATAAAATGGATTCTCAGTATCTCCTCTTGACATTTTTCTCACAAGTCACACTAATGAGCAGTTGTTACCAGATTTGGTTTTGTTTGGCAGGAGGGGGGCTTGTACCGTGGCTGTTGACAAAAAAAAAAGTTTCTCCATTTTCACTACATGGTCCATTGAGAAGTGTTAAGCCTTCATGTACATTATTTGAACCCTCTTCCAAAACTGGGAACTCTTTCCAGCAGTCAGCATGCTTCTGTATACAAATGGAAGTTAAGGACAGGAAAGGCTAAGGCACACCCCAAATTTAGCAACTTCCTTTTCCTAAAGGTGCTAGCAACAGAATATATAGTTAGCAACTGCAGATATTGAAAATCTGATAAATCCTTGGAATCCTTGAGACTTCTGAACTGACTCCAGTCATAGAATAGTTTGGGTTGGAAGGGACCTTCAAACATCATCTAGTCCACCCCCCCACTGCAATGAGCAGGGTCATCTTCAACTAGATCAGGTTGCTCAGAGCCCCATCCAGCCTGGTCTGGAATGTTTCCAAGGATGGGGCGTCCACCACCTCTCTGGGCAACCTGAGCCAGTATTTCACCACCATCATTGTAAAAAATTTCTTCCTTACATGTAGCCTGAATCTCCCCTCCTTCAGTTTAAAACCATTACCCCTTGTCCTAGCTTAATGTACATGGGCTTGCTAAAATGTAATGGGCTTGCTAAAACAGAGCACCATTACAACGAGTAGATGGCATTGTATTTTACCCAAGTGGGGAGAAAACCAAACTCACCATGACTCTCTTTTTAGTGCTTTTCAGCACACACAGTGTGCTGTGGGCTGCCCACCACAGCGTGCCCATCCTTCCTGCCGTGGGCAACACGCAGGTCTTCAGGTAAAATTGGCCTGGATGGAGACAAGGGGAGCATGAGCTGTACCTCCACTAGCTTGGCAAATAGTTAAGACGGAACCATGCCACTAATATGAACAGTGAGCCAGCCATCCATGCATTTCTTGGCAATTACTGCACCTCGGCATTGTTATGAGTCATGGCGCAAGGAAACCAAACGACGCACTCACAGGCAGAGCTGTCACTACAGTGCTGTGAGTATATACATGATCTAATTAATCACCTCGGCTTCCCTGAAACACATTGGCTCAGCAAAATTGCTATGTACATGCCACATTTATATAACTACTATTGCTACCACACAGTGGTATTCATAAGTGATTAAGACATTATGTTGGCATCCAAGTAGAAATATGAGGTTGCATGTGATCATCAGTCAGAAGAAACATGTTCTACAGACATTTTAAAATTAACATTACTTTTTAAAACACACATATATAGAGAGCTTGTAATACAATGTTATAATCTGAGATCAAGTACACTTTAAAAAAACCCTTAATGCAAAATACAGGGTATTTTATTGCCATTTGTCCATGTGGGCCAGTACACATAAGGCTCAGTTCTGGATCCTACTGCAAAATCTACACAACTGTAACTGGACCATAATAGTTTCAGTCATGAAATAACCCCCAGAGCCACACATGCATACCCACAGCCTCAGTCCTAGGACATGTCAGGTGCTGGCACACTTTATGGCAATTACTCTACACTACTTAGCAGCCCATGGGTGTTTTTAGGCACATTCAAAGTACCAGTGAAGTTTAGACAACATATAGATGGAATTAGGGACACACTTGGCAGTGGTACTTAGAGAATCTGTTCCTTACTTGGCATATCCAAAGTTCAAGCACGCTTTATTCTTGCTTTCAAAAGTAAGTAATTTGTTACTTACAAAATACAGCACAGAGGAAAGACATAGCAGGAAAACGTGAAGCATTCAGTACTTTCATGGCTTTTGTGAATGTGAGTTTGTCAGGAGTAATCTTGGCAATTAATGGGTTAACCATCATGGTAAATAAAGCAAAAGCTGCATGCGTGATAAGCCTTCTGAAGGCACAGTATGTTACATCATTGCCTCTGTGATAAACTACAGAAATATGGTCTAGATCAGAAGTGCCAAACACTTTGTGTGACAGGCTTGATGAGATATCAAGACACTCAACACAATCAGCAAAAGCTATCAAAACAGATGTAGAAACTGAACTGCATTGCTCCACCCATGCAGAGCTCCTCTGCTCCCCAAAAGTGGGTTCCCAGGAGCCAGCCCTAGGCAGGAGCAGCACTGCCACTCCCTGGGAATGTTCCTCACCAGAGATGGCTCATGTCGGGGCCACGTCTTGAAGGGAGCAGCCCAAAATGCAAGTGCAACCAGAAATGGGTTCTCTGCAAAACTGCATAAAAGTGGTAACCCTGCATTTGTTGCCGAGATTAGTTTATTGGATCAAATTAGCCTTGCCTCAGTAATTTCTGCATTGTGCTTTGTCATCCCTGTACTACAGGGTCAAAAAAAAATTGATAGGCCAGATAAAAGATAATGGAAAGTGTATCTGGTCCAGCATCTTCATACTTGACACAGCAGTTGTCTTCTCACCATCAGAACTGGTTTTGAATGTGCCAACATTATGATGGGTTTCTGTCACACTTGGAGGTTAGCCGTGTTTTCCTTTAGCAACTTGGAGAGCTGAACAAAACATGAGCCTGTACAGTCTCCAGGTGACACTGAACTGGAAGGGAGGAGATGTGAGCATTTGGTGGCCGAGGAGAGGAGAAATGTTGAAAATTTAAGATGATCTTGGCAAGTAAGAGAAGCACTAGCAAAAAGAAAAAGAAATTCAATAGATATGAGCCTGGTATGGTACATTTAGAATAAATCATTTGCACAGATAGAAACTAGGGAACACCTCGTTTGGTAACAGGAAAGCGTTGGTGGGGTTATAGCAGATTGCAAGTTCACAATATAATGCCATTAAAAAAAAAAGTCTTATATGAGAGATGGCATGGGAAGGCCTGGTTTTACTCTGTTTGGTGTAGGTAAGGCCTCTGTTGGAATAGTACATCCTGCACCAGTTATCATACTAGCAAAGTTGGAGCATACTGGGCATTGTCTCCAAACAGTTTAGAAAACACAAGTCTGGAGGAAGAGGAGTTGAAGGAATTACATTATTTTCATGCAGAAGACCAGGGAGAGAGACACAGTGCTCCAATGTATAAATGGAATTTATAAAAAGAGAAATGATCAGTTGACACTGGAAACACACAAAGTGATCCATTCATTTCACACATGAGATCCATGTTGAACTTGCTGTATCTAGCTGAAAGTCGGACAATTTCTCTGCAAGAACACTGTGGGACCCTCTTCCTTAGAGGAGTGAGAGAGGCTACAGAAACCTTTCTCAGCTTTGGTTTAGGTGCACTGCTACAATGCCCCAAATGGACTATGTAATGTCTTCCCCTGGCCCTGCATTTCCATGATTTGTTCAGTGCCTTTGCTCCCACTCTCACTGTGTCCTCATCACAGTGTACGTGCTCCCACAGGCAAGCACAGGCTCGCTGCCCATGCTGGGGAGCAATTTGGCTGACTCTTTTCACCCCACAGATTCTCTTCCCTCTCTTATTATTTCTGCACCAGCAGCAATTACCATTTTTCCTTTTGGAGCAGATCTTGGTTACTACTATAATATAATGAAAGATGACAAACATGGAGGCTAACCCCACAGCACCTAAAATCTCCAAGACCGTAATTTAATATGCAGTTGTGTTCCATAGGATTACACTTATCTGCAGTGCCCAGAACATATCGTGATCACATTATCCCCCATTTTAATGTCTCATGAGATCTTATGTACCATGCTTATTTTCTTCACAAAGATCTCTTATGACAACAGAGGCTAACTTGCAGTTCTAGTCTCAGCTATAACACCAGATTCATTTGCCATGTGACTTAACATGCAATTTCAGTTTCAGAGCAGTGGTCACACAAGGCAGTCAGTGAAAAAAAATAAGGTAAGAAAAAGGACATCAGAGGTGTTGGGCATCTAAACCATCCTTTCTTAAGTATAACCTATAGTCTGTTTATCTGTTAGACCTTTGGTCTATTTCAAGTAAAAAAAAAAAAATGCTCATCTTGTAGTCTCACCACTTCTATGTAAAAATAATTAAATAGCAAGTAACACTACTGGTAAGAAAGCAGCATCCTTCAAATTTTATTCTTGCCTTAAAAAGCCATACATTGTCACTTTGATCCCTGACAACTTATAAAACAGTTCTTAAAATACCATCTAGAGAACAAGAACAAGAAGTGTGAATGTCCATTTTAGGCCAGTGTTATTCTTCTAGTCATTTCCTTTCCTGGTATCACACAGCCACATACAGTTATCTAAGACATACATGAGTACTAACTCTTCTTGGCAGGAAGGGAAATTAATATCGATTAATAGGAAGCAATCAAAGAACACTAACTTCTGCACCTACTCCTAGATCTGGCCATGATGATGTCCAAGAAAGGAGTGAAAGCTATTATAGTTTGCATATAAACGCAGTTTTCTACGAAATCTGCTCTGGTGCTATTAATAACCACATATGAGCCACATATGAACATATTCATAACCACATATGAGCACTATGAATGAAATGTTAATACTCGTTAAGCCAGACAAACAAGGCAGCTACAGACACCCATGAGGACTGGACAAGGAGATCATATTATTAATAGAAAGCAACCCTGAGAAAAACCCAGCCACCCCTTTTGCGGGACCAGAGCTACCCGAAGGCAGCTAAGGCACCTCCGGACCCAAAAGCCCCGTTCCCATCCCCTGCCGTCCCTTCTGCCTCAGGTTTTCTGACTTCCCCTCTCGACTCAAACGGGGCAGTTTCGTTTATTCTTACGCAAAACCGAATTGCAAAGCGCTCCGACACCCCTGCGGCTCTTCCCGCCTTGCCGGCCGGGCTGGCTGGCGAGCACCGGGCACGCACCGGGACTCCCCGACAGCAGGGGAAGGAACGGACTGATCGCCACGGCCGAAGCCTAGCACCCGGCCTGGCCCAGAGCTGTCCTGTGTCCCGAAGCAGCTCCGGGCCGGGTCGGCTCCCGGGGTCCCTGGCTGATGCTGAGCGGGGCTCGGGTATAGGGCTGGGCTTCCGCCTCGAGAGCCGACGGCGACATGCCCGAGGTGAAGGAACACAGCCCGGCCGGTTCCCTGAGGAAAGCGCCGTCTAGTCCTCCCGAGTCGCGGCAGGTACTCACCCCGGGCAGGACAGCCGCGCCCCACTCCGCTCCGCTCCTCTCCGCTCCGGCTGCGCTGCTCCCCGAGATGCCGCTGCCGTCGCAGCGTCCGCGCCGTCGGGGCAAGAGCTGGTGCCCGCGGAGCGTCCCGCCCCCGCCGCTCAGCTCACCCGTCTATTGGCTGCGAGTGGCGGCTGATTTGCATAGCGGCGTCCCGCCCCTGGACGGGTGTCAAAGCCCGCCATCGAGGGGCGGATGGGGGGGCGGCCACAGGGGCGCAGCGCGGTGCTCTCTCACTGCGCTTCCTTCTCCTCCTCCTCCTCCGTCCCCTCGGGGCGGCCCTCGGCTCGCAACACGCGGGGGGGAAAGTCCACCCCGTGGGTGGGAAAGTCCACCCCGTGGGTGCTGGCACGCGTGGGTGGGCTGAGGTTACTCGTTTCTTTGCCGCCGTCCCCGTGGACGCCCCTGCTCTTTCTTGTCCTCGCCTCCCCGTCGGGTCGGGACGCGGGTTTTTTCCGAATTCCGCCCCCCGCCGCCTGGCTGTGAGGGGGTGAGGGGCGGTTTGAGGGTGCGGTGAGGCCCGGGACGGACAGGTACCTAAAACCGAGGGGCCGTACGGGCGGCTGAGGAAGGACTCGGGGCCAAGCGGCGCCGTGAGTGGGGCACGGACACGACCCCCGGTGTTTCCCTCACTCCCGTTTGATGCAGCGTGGTCTGTCCCGTCCTGCTCGCTTGAGCCTTGCGTAGTTAAATAGGACGTCAAAGGAGCTGCACTTGGCACTGTGCTTCAGGGTGAGAGTCAAATTTAGCCCAGTTTTAGGTGGTGCCTTCGGCTTTGATAAGTTTGACCATTCCTGGGGAAAACAAAAACAAAACCACACCTTCCCCATCAGTCTAACTTTAAAAAACAAACAAACAAAACTTAGGTCACACAATTGTTAATACACACTAGCAACACACGTATAGAAGCCACACAAGTAGTTACAGAGGTTCTTCAAGTCTTTCTGTAATAGGAAATTATTGGTTTTCTTTACCATCTTGAACATTTATTTGGGTGTAATTTATACTCCCTTTCATCACAAAAACCGGAGATAATTTGAATGAGGAATTTTATAAGACAGAAGTTATTTTTTGTTGGTGCCTGGTAGGAGCAGAAAGAGCATTTGTGCTTTCCCGAGCCATTGTCAGTTACAATAAGGCTCTAAAGTTTCTCTTAACATTGCATCCACCCTATCCTGGGCACACTGAGAGAAAATTGTGTCATGATGGAGACTTTTGTGGACACATATGAAGCTTCCTCCCTCCTTATTTTCTATGCTGATTTTGTATCAGGATAAAACCAACCAACCAACCAACCAAATAAAAAAAAAAGAGCCCCTTAAGTGGTAGGTAAATACTTACGGTTTTATGGTTAATAGTCAGATAAAATATATCTGATAGAGTGGCTTTTTCTTCTTGAAGGAAAAGTTAAAAAAATCCAAGCCTGTACTGTGGGGTTCTTCCATGTGGAGCATTTGCTGGGATTTTTGTCTTAGACCTTGATTTTGGAGCTGAATTTAGGTAAGTGGGTCTCATCAGTTCTCTAAAACTACCTGGAGACACTGAATTATAAGCAGGTTTTCTCTTATTTTCCAAGCCGCTGCTTTGTGAGCCCAGCTGCAGCACCCCCAGGTCCTGAGCAGGTGCCTTTCTCTTTGCCACTGGGCCATAGAAATCAAATAGGCCTTTAGTGTTGTTAGTGCAAGCAGAGCTGGAAATAAAGCTGCCTGTTAATGTAACTTCGTGGGTAATCAAAGATACAGGCTGCTTTGTATGGCGTGGAACAACAATTCCAAATTAATCTGCTGTTGTTCTGGCACAAGCAAAGCTGTGGATTTGATGTATCTGACCACACAGTCAAGAGCAAAAAGCTCATCTAGAAATATCTGGTATCTTCCATATAATTTGGGACGAGGGTGTGGAAGACCAAATAGATGAGTGGCAAGTCTCCTCTGCTTCAGGAGAAACTTCAGTTAAAATTCCAGTAGCTGAGTAGCAAGCAAGGTAGCAGTATTGTTAAATTATTTACCTTCTAAGAAAGGAGATTAGACTGAGAGGACTTTTTATTTGTATAAATTTTATCATTTAGATTAGACAAGGTTAAAGAAGGTTGAGAATTTTCAGAGACAGATAGCTAATAAATCTGTATGAATAGGTAGCTTAAAAGAATTTACCATTGGAAAACAAGGATGCTGAAGTGCTTCAGCGTATTATGTAGCTGGATCCTACAGAGGGTGCCTGTTTGCACAGTGCTATGAGAAACGAAACCAGAGAAGTCATATGAAAAGATTGTGATGACATCATACTTATGAAAGACACTTGTTTTGGATTATTATGCTCATTTCAGTCACTTTCGAAATAACATGAACAGTGTAGACTGATGATAAAAATGACTGGACAGAGAAAAGTGATTTGCCCATAAAAGAGATTTAAAATTTTCAGTCTTGTCCTTTTATCCTCCCCTGAGTCCTGAACAACATTACATACAAAGCTACAAAGGTAACAAAGTAATTTTACACTTCATACTACTTCTCATTATATGAGAGGTATTTAATGACAAATGGTCATTTATCAGTGAAAGGATGTATTCCATTTACACAGATAAAGGCAGAATTAATTAATGTAGGGATCACTGATGCCAATAATTTCTTTAAAGGAGGTTAGGTAACATAATGGACAATACATCTGGAGACAGGAAGCCTCCCTTTTAGTTCTTTTTTCCTCTGAAGAGTTTTTTTTTTCCTTAAAGATTTCTAATCCTGACCTAGATCTTGAGTGATGGCTTTGGATGAGTCACACTTTATCTCTAGAAAGAGGAAAGGCATAATTTCTTCCAGTGCTCATAAATGTGCAGTGAAATGTAATATATAAACCATCTGGAGTCTTATGTATGTTAAAATAACTTGAGGATGTGTAATAGTTCAAGGACAATCCATAGATCAGAGCGACTGTCTGTGCTGGGGAGACTCCTCATCTCTGCTCTGGTGCCTGATGCTTCTGACCAAGTTGCCCACCAGGATGATCACAGAATAGGCTGACCAAGTTTATTTCAACACCCAAGAAATTGGGATTTAGTTTACGTGGATGCAGATTTCTCCTTGTTACCACTTATTGACATCTCAGGGCATCTAGGAGTCCTGGGGGTGTCAGTTTTGGGGAAGAGCAGTTTCACCAGACCGCTTACATTTACACCTTCAATTCCATGTGCTAATCTACTATATACCCCTATGTTTGTCTTGAGTTTACCCATGTGTACAGAACAGTTTGTACCCATAACACCTGTACTAATTTCAAGTTATAGTATTGTTGATCTGTAATAACTGACACTTGGGAAACTCCTTCAGCTAAAAATAGAACAAATTACTATCAGTCCAGTTCTGTAGCACAGAGCCAGCTCTCATACACATACGAAATCCATGTATGCTCTTCTGGATGTGCAGTACAAATGAGCCTCTTTTAAGCTAGAATCAGGTCTGATGTAATCTAGCATACACTGATTAATTGAAATTACTGTTTCTTAGTCCCAGACAAATAACTTTATATTAATCTAAACTTTTTAAACTTCACAGATCATTAAATGCTCTTGAAATTAGATGTTCATCAGTTGCTAAGGTGAGCGGAGTGAGAAATAAGAGACTGATGGTAGGAAATTATTTCACTGTATTCATTTACCAGGGAAACTAAGTCATCAGCTGCAGGATTTTCACCTTGAGTAAGGTCCAGCAAGTGTTCCTGCCTGAGTCTTTCACGTTTCCTTGTAGCCTCTGACAAAAGCTACTGACATTACAGCTTCTTCACTAAACATTGCTGATGTAAAGAGATCTTCTTGGTCGTATTAGGAATAGAGTGCTGAAAATAATTCAGAAGCTAAGTGTGTCTACAGCTAGCTAAATCCACCTTAATTCTTTGCTGAAGCCTGTGGAGTTACTTGGATTTACAAGGGATAACATAGTTCTCTATGTATTGAGCCCAGCGGATTGTTTTCTTTTTGCTTTCCTTTTCCCTCTTTCATTAGGAAGAAGGCTGGTAGAAAAGGATGGACTACTGAAAGCTGTACAGATGTAATTGCTGTAGAGTCAAAGGATACACCATGCTAGGGCCCTCTCTCTTATTTATTTAGGAAAGGACTTAACATTCTTCTGCAATTATGCCTGAAAGGCATGCAAAGCCAGCCCTGGGTGTAATGCTCCTGGATTCCTTGTGAACCACAGCTTGGCACCCATGCACGACTTTGAAGGTTCATTACCCATACATGAGTTCTTAAAGAGCTGCAAATCTAGTTACGGTAGTCTTGAATGCCAGATCGGATGGATGGGACGTAGCCCTGGGATTTCTGTTGGCTCAGGAGATGAGGGCAGGTTTTATTAAGCTAGTAACCAATAAATTATCAAATTCTAAATATTTTCACATAATGGAGGTAAACAAGCATAGTTAACTGGAGTCAATACAACAATACTGATTTCTGGGAGCTGAAGGCTTGGTTGTTTATCAAGCAAGCCACTGGATTTCTCTGCTGCTATCACAGCTTTTGAATGCAACCCATACGTACAATCCATATATATGACATGACAAGGATCCTGTCACATCAGTTGGCCTAATGAAAAATACTACCTGACCCTATTTCTATACCTCATTAAAGTTGTGCATTCCAACTCCTGTTACCAGACAGGAGTGAGGTACCTCTTCTGTACATTTGCATGCCCATAGATGAAGAGCAGTTAGCCTCTGGGCTATAGGGAGGGCTTTGTAACCTGGCAGAGCAGAGACAAGGACATCTTTATGACGGTGAAGTGGGATCAAAAAGCCAGGCCAGGAAGACATATAGCAGGTGCTCAGATTTGGGTATAGTCCCAGGAACAGCAGATGCTAGGGGCAAGTTCATACTGCCAAAAAGTGCATGCCCTGTTTTTCCCCCATCACTACTCTCTGAGCAGAAAATGGCCAGGCTGTGTGAAAGGAGAAGCGCCTGATGGGGTTAAGAACACCCAGGGGTTAAAAGCTTTAGAAGGTGTGGAAGGGTAAAGAATATGTAGACCTTCACAAAGAGAACTATTGGAAAATGAGAACAATTCCGTTGCTTTTTGGAGCATCCTTTTCAAATAGTCATAGAAGAAATGTTGTTTCTAGATGCCACCAAATTTCAATGAAATAGAACAATTCTATCCTAGAATTGTGTGAGCAAAAATTTTACACAGCCATGTTGATGGACCACCTTAGTCATGCTGCCAGTGCTTTTCAACAAGCAATGTAAGACTATTCATCCAGAAAGGAGTGGGCACCCTGCACAAACTGCACGGTATGTTTCTGTACCATGCAGGCCACTTTCCTCCGAAGGCACATTGCACAAGGGGAAACCTCTCAGGTGGCTTTGTGGCAAGATCTAATTATTTTGTAGTAGACCTACCCAAGTGTAGCATGGTAGTCATGTGTTACAGATCTAAGAAAATGAAGAGCTTTTTGGTTAGCTGAAGGTGAGGGAAGAATCGTTTGGGATCATTTATCTGGGAATACACAGCCAAGGAGCAATATGGTTCACAGCCCCGTCATGACCAATTGCTGCTCAAAGCCCTTGTGAGTGGCAAGGCAGATGGTATATGGACAAGTTATACGTGACGCAGTAACAGCATGACAGATTTCCACAGAATGAAGCAAAGTCACTATTAATGTTTGCATTTTACAGGGCAGTGTTTTAGCTAGAAAAAGCTCAAAATTAATGGTACATGTCAAGGTAGAGGAGTATTTGTCAGACAACTTGTAAAACTTATCTGAGAAAAGTGAAGGCTTATATTTTATCTTTCAAACCTGTCTGTCAACTGTGGCAAGTCTCCCAGGATTCTGGGAGGCACCTGCTGTCAGCCATGCTTCAGGCCTCGTAGTTAAAAAATGCAAAGGTAGAAACTACTGGGGGCACTAAGTAGCTTTACTGCAATGCTACAGAAGCCTCCTCTCATTTACCCCAGTCATGGAGTATATCTATACATGAAGCATCTATAGATGAAAGTGAGTATGGCAGAAGGGCAACTTAGTACCTGCACTGTTTTTATAAAGCTACCAGCTTTTGATGGATGCAGCTGCCTTGGTGGCTGGTTACAGAAAGATCAAACCTGGCCAAATCTGCTGGAGTCCTGGGTGAGTCCCAGATGCTGTCACCCCTGCCCTTGGGGCAGTGACGGTGAGGGAGACTCTGCAGCAGCCAAGCTGCACGGTCAGGTTTTCACGTGAACTTGTAATTAAGTGACTGTGCTTCCATCAGGATGGAGCTGGGCATTGGCCCTGCTACACAAAGCCCTTAGCTTCTGGATCTCTGAAAGCATCAGATGCTCGCCTTTTCATTTATTCAGTTCATAGCCAAGTGAGCAAACTGATGGGGAATTCCCAACAGATAAACCAAAAACAGAGCACACAGCCTTTACTCCAGTTTATCAACTTGGCGAATTATTTGGTTCGAAACATGTGCTTTATATATATATATATATATATATACACACACACACACCTTAAAAGTAGCATTTCCATGTAGATTCCATGTTACTATGGCAGATAAGGAGGACTGCACTCTGCATACATACTCAGTTCTTACTTCTTCCTTGTACTTTCAACTTCAGTGACGCAACCTGTCCTGGCCATGCCTCTTTTTTAAGATGAATAAGTATCTGCTAGGAATTATTCATCTATGTCTGATTTTAAATTGAGGTGGAGAATGGATTAGACGACTTCTTGAACCTTGTTTTAGCCTCATTTTCAAAATCTTATTAAAATGTGTTATGGTGTACTTAAATATTTATTAAAATACAAAATATTAAAATACACTAAAACACAAGACTACAGCTTCAGATGGGGTAAGTCAGTTCTCCAAAGTTCAAGTAGAAGGTTGAAAGTGTATATTTCTTATTAAGCTATGACATGATGAGATTTTGAGATTACAGAAAATCTATTATTAATATCATACTAAAAATCTTGTAAGGTATATCAGGTAGCTGTACTTCTAATCCTGAGAAGTGAACTCACGCATCTTTTTACTGAAACAAAATTGTTTCTGGAAAGATACGTCATCTAATATACATTTGTGCCACGCTTAACAAGATAACCTTTGCTTCTTGGCAAAGGTCAGCAAACAGTCCTCTGAGAGAAATACTACATAGATGGGGAATAAGCACAGAAAACGGTGTTTCACACCCTTATGCTACATGGCCTTGAATCATTGGGTTTACTGCAAACCTGGTAGCTGAAAATGGCAGCATCACACAGGTATAAGCAGGAAAGATGTTAAATAGAGTTTCTATCTTAGAGAATAAATTTTTACAATACCATAAATAAAATAAAACTCAACTAATATACAGTTATGCAAGAGAAGATCCTACATAAATAATAATTTTAATACTATTCACATTTAATATTAATTCTACAGCATATAAAATTGCTTTAAATATGAATTTGGTGTGGATTTAAAATCAAGTATAACTTAACTAAATAATTCAACAATAGATGAACAAAATTAATCTCCTAAAATATCCAACAGCAAATTTGTTTAAAGTTCACCCATAATCACTACTGAGAATACACCTAGGTAAGTGAATCTATAGTTCATTTCCATTCCAAATAACACACCAAATACCTGCATATCAAATTTCATATTCTCACTACCTGAAGATGACAGGAGATAGACACATCAATTTGTGATGAAAAATATTTCTATTATATGATATGGCAAGAAAATTTTTCAAGTGATATTTGAAATCTTGCCATACCTGCAGCTTTAGTGACAGTTAAATTAATTATGTGTAAGATAATCCTTCTTTATGGAGACTTTTTCTCTCCCTTCATTCCCCAAGGGGACCAGGCCAGCTGCTCAACTGATGCTGTGCAGTCTTCTCCTTTAAACCCTATAGCAAACATGAGGGGGCCAAAAGACGCATTGAGGTGACAGATTCACTACCTTTCCATCTCCAGCCACCCTGGAATATACAGTTTGCTTAAGGTTATTCTTCTGTCTCCCTTCACATAAGTTAGTCCGTTTCTGGTCACAGGGAAGATCATAATTACTCTTGCAATTCAAAATCACAGACAAATTATGGTGCTACTCTGGTCAGTAACAATGTATGGACGTGAGGTTTAGAAACCTTGGTAATGTTCTTGCTGCTGCCTTATACTTTGCTTCCTCTTGGGAAAAAAACCCAAACAAATAACCCTCCCTGTTGCTGTAAAGCTATGGGACCCAGAAAGTATGTTCTAGGTATAGGAAGAGCTCTTTCTCCCTTTCCTTTTGTAAGAAAGTCAACTGTTTGGGGATTCACAGTATGAGGAGGGTGTAGGTGAACTCAAGAGAGTCCAGCTGAGACTCACCAAGATGGCCAGAGGGTCGGAGTGTGTGACCTGTGAGGAGAGGCTGAAGAAACTGGGCTTGTTCAGCCCAGAGAAGATTTAGGGGACCTAACAACAACCTTAAAGTACTGAAGAGGAGATTACTGATAAAACCCAACTGTGTGGCAGGAGAATGAGAAACAATGTTCATAAATTACGATAGGGCAAGTTCCAATAGGATATAAAGGAAAATTCCCTGCTATGAGGGCCATAAGGCATTGGAACAGCAGATTGCCTGGAGAAGTGATCTGTTCTTGGAATTTTCAAGACTCAGCCAGACAAAGCCCAGAGATACCTGGTCAGAAATCAGGTTGCCTCTGCTTTGAGCAGGAGACTGGACAAAATAACTCCTTGAGGTCTCTTAATCTGTGATTTTAATGTGGTCCAAAATCAACAGCTGTAAAGGCCAGATCATGGTATTGAAAGATGCCTCGAGATAGGAAGCCCTCAAATCTATTCCGCAGTGTGAGAGCAAACAGAGTCACCATCTAGTGCCTGTTACTGCATGAGCAGTGCCCAAGGTGGGCTCATCAGCTGCTGCAGCAAGGCCAGCTCTTCATTAGTCAACATGCTCTCTACAACACTCCTACATTTCATTGTAATCTTGTTTACCGATCTACTGAGTTTATTTTCCAGAGATTTGTTGTTTCTAATGATACATATCTGCAGTTCAACCGCTCATAGTGTTCTTTGGAAACAACTGTTCAGGTGTCTGGGCAGAGCCACCTACCTACGCTCTGTTGGTGCAAGACAAAACTCCCTCACTTGGCACCAGCTGGTAGCCCAACAGTGGGTATTGTCAAACTGGTACTGGATTAGTAGGTGCTGAGGTGTTATCCAGGCTATTTGTGTCCCAGTCAAAGAATTTTAGTAGGCAGTTTAACAGTTTAACAAGTGTTTGCAGTCTATTACAAGTCATAAAGACAGATTGATTAGATGCAAACAAGCACATTCCAAATTCTCTTACACACCCGGTAGTATGCCCATCAGCCTTCAAACCAGTACTACATGGAAATTTTCAGAGTCTTGTTCCCCGAAGACGAAAGAAGATAGATGTGACAGTTTTTGGAAGACAACATTTCACTTGCAAGATGATTTTCCACATAATATTAGAAACGCTGCCATATGCGTGGCTCTCATGACAATTAAATGAAGTTGATGGACTAAGCTAGGTTTTCAATTTATGTGACAACAATAATAATATTGCATTACATTTATAAACTATGTTCCTCTTCAGGGTCTCTAAACCAATTTGCAAGCAATTACTTTAAAAATACTGCTATGTGTATTGCTACCCATGTATTATATATGGGAAAGAAATCACAGAAAGTGTTGAAATGCCTACAGGTGTACAGGAAGCCTTGATCTAACTAGAAGTTGCATCCAAATCCTTTGAGTGCTAGTTCTCTCTTTTCATGAAAAGATTACATGTATTTTCATGTCTCTGCCTTTTTTTTATAGATATTTTGTTTCTCTTAAGGCTTATGCCTCTATACACCCATCTTTTTACTTCTTTCCCTTAAATAATTTCTTAGGTGTCAATGCTATACAGTTGGCATAGAAAATATTGTGTGCTACTGAATAATAAGTCTATGTCAGTTAAAACTAATTGCTAAATTCTGCTTTCCTTGAAGTCAAATGAAGTTTGACCATGGCATCAAGTGAGAGAGGCCCAATATTAACAAATAAAGGAAGTGTGAAATGCAGGACTGTTAGTGGGCTGTTTTGATGCCGGTATAGAGAAGAATCAAAACATAATGATCATGTGTTCAGGTGACTGAATAGACCATGTGTGCCAATACCCTTAAGACAAGAACCAGAAAGCAAAATGAAATTAATTACACAAATTCTCTGGCAGCTTGCTTTGGCAGTTACGACATGTGTTTTTGATGAAATGCATCCCAGATCCTAGAGACAAGCCCAAACTAGCCCCCAGAATTCAGATACTTACACAAATGCAAATCACAGCCAGGCTTGTGATTGTCTCAGCTTGCTGATGAGCTGATCCAACAATCTCAACTCTGATGCCACAAACTTTGGGGAAATAAGGCTTCATACCCAGATGCAGGCATAGCAAGCCAAACCCAGTACTACCATGCATCTATAAGACAAGTTTTGCACCAGAGTACCTTAATTAGAGTACCTTTCTTAGAAAAAACTACTACCAAAGGTCTATCTAAGCTCAAAGTTTGTTTCTTTCACAAGCCATTAAAAACATTCAGGAGAAAACTGTAAAAATGAGTTTGAAGGTGACCTTTGTCTTGAAACAGTCCCCTAATAACCAGTAGTTGTGGGATTTCTGAGATTGGGGTTGCATTCAAACAGCTGAAAAAGTATCATCAGAGCACGCATATACACATTGTTTGTGTGGAGCATATTGGTAGAAATACTTTAAAAGTGTGTTCAGATGCACACACACCACCTCCCACCCCTCACCCTTGCTCATCCTGGACAAACAGAATTTCATTTTGGTTTGAGTAAGAAAGCTAAAACTTTAAGATTTGCTATAAAAGTAGTAGAATTGTTTGGAATATGATAACCTCCATATACAAATCAAAACACAGCTCTTGGAGGAGCTCAGTATGAGAAGGGTGAGAAATGTGTCAGAGCAAGTGTGGGCTCAGCTCAGACTCTGTGTGAGGATGTAGGAGGAAACAGAAACTTGACTGACAATAAAATTTTCCAAAGGGCTAATTTACCCAAAGCAAACCATTACGGTCACAAACACCTCACCTTGAGAAGATGTGCTGAGCTCAGGCAGCGGAACATCTTCAGGGCAAGCTGGAGGCACAGCCAGGCCATGGGCACAGCACAGCGAGGAGCCTGCCCTGTCACCAGCTCAGCACTGGGCTTCTGATGAGGGACTTCATTGCTACTGGTGTCAATGTTCTTATCTGTTAAATTAGGCTGGGATTTTCCTTTCTTAGTACAGCTGTCAAGAGCTAGTGCTTGTAGGATACTATACAGTTCTCAGAAGAAGACTATTGCACTTCCTAATACGTTTTGTAAAGGAAACAATGACATCCTTAAAGTAGATGCCTTCCCTCAACACTATTTTTTCTCTAGATTTATGGCTAGATTTTTCTTTAAGCACAGTTAGATGCTTCCATTTCTTTGGCTGATAAAGTATCAGACAAACTACTGTCTCCAAACACGAAGTTTTTTCCTAATTCCTCTTGAGGATCAGATTCTGAGCTAAAAGGCCAATTTTTTTCTCCCACAAACAGCAGTTAAAATAATACACCTACATCTGCAGGAACATTTTGGCTTATGATCCCCATGCCAGTGTTTTGGAATATTACATATGCACGAAAGCTCTACCTTCTTTTCTAACCCTGTCTTACCTGAAAATAATTTGTTGCTGAGTCCTTCAAATAGGGTAATAATAGTTCCTTAGAAAAGGTGAAAAGCACTGATGCCGAGTTTCTGACTTAAGTTCCATGTGAGGATCTCTTAGGATAGTAATGGTGACTGGTTTTAGTAGCGAAGGAAAACACAGATTTTTTTTTTTGTTGGAACACTTGGCCAGGTCCCAAGGATTATGGGAGAAAGAACTGAACAGCAGCGCCTTTTGAAAGGAGACATTCCATGGGTAGCACTGCCATGATTCAAACTGTTATTAACTGTCCCTGCTATCCCAAAATACAGGTGCATGTGCATTTGGGAATGGAATGAGTATCAAATTGCAAATTGACTCACTCGACAAGCTTGTTTTACCCTTCCAATTATGCAAGCAAGTTTGTGACTCAGCATCTATACAAGTCTGTTCTCCACTGACAAGACGAATCAGTTCTGCAGTTGAGTCAGTCAGTGCAGCCCTTTTACAGTGATAAGTTCAGCAGGCAGCCAGGGTATGGAAAAGATTGCGGAGCCTTTATTCTGTGTGCAGTTACCTATGTGAGACAGAGTAAATACATTTTAAAGGAGAATAATCTTCAGCTCATCTTCACACAAGAAACTAATTAAATGGGAGAGAGAAAAGCTGTCATGGGATTACACTGATCAGTGTTCATGATCCTTTAACTAAAAGAGATTGGATTTTTTTCTGATAGCTTTTTCTCTTGCTACTACTGTGTGTTCAACCCTTGTTTATAAAAATCAGCCATCAACTTGCTGTAATTGCAATTATAGTTGAGAATGAGTTTCTTTAATTGTCTTTGACTTTTCTTTCAAGGCCTGCAAGTAATTTCCTACGTTTTAAAGTGTAACAAGGGTGACGGTGTCAGGTGTCATGCCAGCTACAGTCACAGCCTCATGCACATGTTGGCATGGGAATCTCTGCCCTAGCCTGTTCTCGAAATGCTGATTTATTATTTTTTTCCCTAGCACATGTGGAACCAACAATAATCTTTCCTTGCCCTTCAGGTTTGATCCTTTGGAGTTGCCAAGTATGAACAACTGTTACCAGTGGTCTTAACACTTGAAATAGCTGATAACTATCCCTTAACACCTACTGACAGAACCTCTAGGCTGCATTTGGACCTGAAAGTCAAGAACCTGCTGGGTAGACTCTGCTTTCCTCTCTCTGCCTGTAAGAAATATATCCCATTGCTCCTGTTCAAAACCAGGTATCTTTACACCCATGCCCAGAAGTGAATTTCCCCAATAGCCACATTAGTTGCTATTATAAAAATCCCACCATGAGGCCGTAAATCAGGCCCAACTAGGTGAGTAACAGTACAAACACTGTAGGAGAACATCTTAGCCAGGAGGACCTCATCATTAAGTTACATAAGGCTGAAAAAGAAAGGGAAAAGGGAACAAAGAGTTATGGTTTGCAAATGTTTTCATTTCATACTGGAGGCTTTTCCAAAACATCACAAATGGTTTTCAATGCACAGCTGTATGCAAATACTGAATTGTTTATTTTGCACAGCAGCTATTCTGAGAGATGCATCAGCCATCTTCTCCACCATCGATTCACACGTTGTTGGGGCTCCAGATCACAGCTCCAGTGCCAACAGTTTTCACAATGACTGGTGCTTTTTTTAAGGCCTCTGTTCCTGCAATCATTTGAGCATGTGAACATTTCGGCTTTAATTTTCTAGAAGTAAATGCCTTGAAATATCATACCAATTATTACTTTCAGACCATTATGGAGAAAATAAAGTACAAACAAGTGAAATGCAGAATCTTAAAATGCAAAACCAAAAGAAAGCAAACAATATATGTTACTTTAAAACAACAGGAAAAAAAAATCACCTATTTAAAAGCTTACTTAAAAATTTCCGAGTTCAGATGATTTCTGAGTGGTGATTTGACAATACTTTGTATTTTTTTGGATTTTGTCCAGTTCAGGTTTTCTCACTCTGCACAGATCTGTGGAGGTGGGGAAAATATTACAATGTAAAACAGATAACATCTCTCAGCTGTACTCCTTGCATATATTTGCTTTCCAAAATCAACAATTCTCGTTCAAGCTCTCAAATCACATGCCAAAATGCATAGATGGGATGGCTATTACCATACATCACTAATGTTGCCCAATCCTGAGTATAAATACCTTGCTTCTGGTGTCTTATTCTTTGCCAAGTCTCAGCAATCTGGGTTTACTTTTTATTTTGAGGATCTGATGAAGTAAACAATCTTCAGCTTGTGACAAGACATTCCCAAGAATGAAACCAGCAGGCAAGAAGACATTTATCTTGAGTTATCAAAGGCTGTGCTTTGAACATATAAATTTCTCTATGGTGCTTGGTGGTGTAAAAAATGATGTTCTATCTGCCTTAAATGTAATAAACAACAATATTTTGATAAAGCTGAAAGTGAGATACATTGCATAACCTTATTTGTGAAAGTTGTACTTCTACAGTAAATGCAAGAGGCTTATATATGTTTCTTATTTCAGATGAGGAAGTTCCCAACCCAAGTTGAGAAACAAGTGGTTAACTGGTAGTCACTCGTTTGCCCTTTCCTAGAAATGCACAGAAGGAACAGTTATATTCTTCCTTCTGTAATTATGCTGATTTCCTAAATATCCATTGCTGCCCCCTCTCTCTTTTGCTATCTGCCCTACAAGCAATCCATAGCCTGAAATTTCATAACATGAAATACTACAACACACATCAAATAGACCGATTAATGATTCCCTGATACCAATGGCTCTGTGCTTCTCCCGATATTATTTTTTACTTTTATGAACTGACATGCTGTGCGTTAACAGATGAGTTTTGCCTTTGTGCAGCATACAGATGGTAGATTTTTGTCAAGATAAGGATGATGACACCAATGTCCTCCGTGTGTACTGCAGAACGGGCACTGAAATGATGAATACTTGTGCACATGTGTGTAGGAGTGAGCTGGAGGGGGGAAAGGCTGGTTACAGATAGGCTCCCTTGTACAGAACATTTTTAAGTACTGTTCTGAAGAAATCAGTATTTTAAAAATATGATACTTACGTGGCAGACAAAAAAAGAAACAGCTGCATTAAGCAGCTTCAACAGTCAGACTTAAAAAAAGAAAAGTCACCTCTTCTGTCCTTACTCTCCCCTGCATAAAGAGAGAAGACACTGATACAATGATATACAGAGCTACTCAATGGTCAAATCAATTTCTAATTTAAGCTTGTTTACACTTCTGATATCTTCTGTAGGGCCTATTTAAAGATGTATCTTTCATTATGGCTACTTCCATATGCCTTATTGAACACAAATAATAGCTGGATTAGCTGCAAGTTTATATGGGGTGAATAAAGGAAAGACACTCAAAGAAAGCGTGGGCAGAACACAGCTGCATCTTGGATAGTCCTGTAGTATTTCCTAGTTTTGTTGCGTTTATTATTATTACTTCCTTTTATTTCAAAATGCGTGACAAGAAAAAACCTTTCCCATTACAAAAATGTATATGGACACAAGCAATTTCATTTCACCTGGCAGACTATTATTAGCTCTATTTTTAGCTTGAAGCAGTAACTAATCACATTAGTGAAGAGGCTTTTATTTTCAAAGTGATGGCTTTGGAATAGACAAATTATTTCTAAACAGTGAATGAGAGCTGCCTGTTCCAGACCTCTGCTATGCTCTTGGTAGAGGCGCTCCATCTTCTCCCTCTGCACCACATTGCTCAGACCAGCACACTATTTCAGTCTCATCTGTAAGTGCTGTGCTACTGACCTCTACTGTGGCTCTACCTTTAGGCTGTTCCTACACCATGCTAGGAAATTCTCAATGGCATCTAAACTGAGCGAATTAAATAGTGGTGCACACCTAAGGCACATAGCTCTTATTCAAACGTATACAGAAGGAGGACCAGTGTGTCTTGGTAATATTCACAAGCAAGTGATGGGAGCGTTAAAGTATTAGACCAAACCTCTGTGCTCCATAAGCTGTTGCTGGGCAAGTGAGCATTAGTACAGGTCACAGATCTACTCAGTTTGATAGAGAAGGGTCTAACACAGGGGCAATTAACCTGATCTGGACCTTTAGGTTTTCACTCTGCCATCATGCAACAATAGTGTGCTCTAGAATATATTATTTTAGGAATGCTTTATAGAGTTGAAATAAAGCTTAGTGCGTAACTCTGGCAGCATGTGATACAACAAAACCAAAACAAAAATATCCTAAAAATATCGAAACTGACATTACAAAGAGTTTATGATTTTCCATCCAACAGTGGATTTTGTGTACCTTGACTTCAGCAAGGCTTTTGACATCGTTTCTCACAACATCCTCATAGGCAAGCTCAGGAAGTGTGGTGTGGATGAATGCACTGTGAGATGGATCATGAACTGGCTGGATGGCAGAGCTCAGAGGGTTGTGATCAATGCTGCAAAGTCTGGTTGAAGGCCTGTGGTCAGTGGGGTTCCCAGGGGTCAGTGTTAAATCCAGTCCTGTTCAACCTGTTCATCAGTGACCGGGATGAAGAGAATGAGTGCACCCTCAGCAAGTTTCTGATGGTACCAAACCGTGAGGAAGGGCTGACACACCAGAGGGCTGTGCTGCCATTCAGCGAGACCTGCACAGGCTGGAGAACTGGGCAGAGAAGAACCTGATGAAGTTCAACAAGGGTAAATGTGGGGTCCTGCACCTGGGGTTATCCCCAGTTGCCAGTACAGGTTAGGGGCAGACCTGCTGGGAAGCAGCACTGCAGAGAAGGAATTGGGAGTTCTGGTTGACAACAGGTTGACCATGAGTCAACAATGTGCCCTTGTGGCCAAGAAGGCCAACAGTATCCTGGGGTGCATTAAGAAGAGTGCGAACAACAGGTCAAGAGAGGTTTATCCTCCTCCTCTACTCTGCCTTGGTGAGGCTGCACCTGGAGCACTTATTTGGGTATTTGTACAGTATAAAATCAAAGCAATAGCAGAACATAGTCTCTAGCAGTTGGTCTAGAGAAGAAAACTGAACTGTGCTTGCAGGGCCTGTGTTTTCTCCATCTCAGACGCAGCCCCAAAGGGTGCAGGGGGCCAAAGTGTGAAGGCATATTCTTACACTGGAGCAAAATCACAATTCTGACTGCAGGGAAAAGAAATTAGAGGATCTTACACAAATTGAGAAAGGTGGGGAAAGATCCTTGCTTATGAAAACATTTTTCACAGGACCTCTGAGATAAGCAGTAAAAAGTTCTTTCACCTGTTACAAGGCCAAGTAAGGGCTGCCTGAGGCTGTTAATGTTGGTAGGCTATAACAGCATTCAAGAAACTGCATATATTATAAAGAAGCTTTTGCAGTGTGTGCGATGACACAGGAAATCTGAGGCAAAAAAACCCCCATGCAGTTAAAGAAAGGTCATTTTTGCAGCCTAAAATTGCTCAGTGGTAATGTGACTTTTGCAAGTAACAAGTTAAGATCCCTGTTGCAGTAGAAGTAAGATATTTCTAAAGGAAATGCATACTTCTAACAATAAAAGGTGATTTCCAATATGAAGACTTTAATTTCTTATCATTATTTAATTTCTAGCACCATCATTTCCGGGATAATGCAATCTCAATCCTTTTTTTTTCTTTGCTCTAAAATTAAATTTGCAGGATAAATCAATACAGTGAAAGAATAGTGGAATTTCTGAAAAAAAAATATGGCACACCTCTCTATTTTATTATTTCTGTGGGTGTGTTGGATTCATCTATTAAAATCGTTGCATCCCCTTGTTCGTGTGGTATTTATGTCTTCACTTTTCTACCCAAAGCGTCAGTAGGAAGTTAAAAAACTCGGTTGTACCTTGCAGAAGACAGCCGCTGTCACTCTTTCTTTCTTGGTCCAGCTGCCTCCCTCTTCATTTTCAAAGAGCAACCAACTACTCTCGTTTTCTGGAAGAAGAGTTTATGCAGGTCCAAGCCTGACATCCAGTGGCCACCGCCGTTCATTACAAGCTCCCGGGGACTCCGCCATTTGAAACTTGAACTGCTGCAGCTTTACTCTCCAAATATCAGCACTTAAATCAACACATTTGTGTGATTTGCACAAGTAAGCACCTGTTGTTTCATACACTGGTTATTTATCAACATGGCTTCAGAGACTAAGACAAATATAAAATAGTTTCATAATTATATTTAATGGTATTCAATACAAAAACCTTCAAATATTCTAGAATGCTAAATTATTCAAGAATCCTAATTGCACAGGCCTATTGCCACCAAGTGATAATTCTGTCTCTGTATATCTACATCGGTGCATAGATGCATATTTACATACATCCTCTCCCTCCTGCCAGTCACTTAGTATTCCTAAATTTCAAAAGAAAAGTACCCAAAGTGCAGGCATCAATTTTGCATAAACTCAATAAGATTTTCTGTTTGTGTGGAAAAAGAAATGAAGATTGAGTGAGTATAATGTAATTTAATTATTGAAAGTTAGAAGCTGAAACTTTGTATTTTTCAGGTGAAACTGAAGTTCAGTAATTACTTGTAAATATTTGTTACTTGCCTGTTTGTTTGTAATTTTACTACCTGTTTTTTCTTCCTAGTATTAGTAAGTTTGTCTTGTAGTCTCCGAGGTGTTTTCGATCAAAGTCAGTAGAGTTTTTGAACATATTTTCTCAGAGTTCTGTATGCCTGAATGCAGTGCTTTAATCTGGCTCACTCTCAAGTTTGCTGAAAATTTCAGGTATACATTTCCCTTTCAGGGTAATTTTTTGAACTGAAACCCTAACACTTGTTTGGCTTAATACAGCTATTACTCCTAGAAACTCCTGCAACAGCTACAAGAGATGGATAAGCTTTTGGGTATCTTTTATATTCTGAAGACTGATGGATTATTTTAATCAATACATTGCCTGCCTTAGAGTTTTCAAGACAGTAATTTGAAAACAAGTCTGAGATCAGCTCTGTGTGTCACTGCACTGGCACTGAACATCTATCACAAGTTAACATCCTTCATACAGTTCCACTCTTTATAAAGATACCATTTAAAAAAGTAATGAAAGCTTTCCCGTGTTCAGAATACGTCTTTGTTTGCTTTTCTATATACCAGTATATATAGAGACACCTGAGGACTTGTGTTTGTTTACTTTTTCTCTCTTAGTCTCTCTGGAAGCAACCACAGAATACAATTGCTGTATCCAGCTGTGTAAACTGTTTCCTGCTAAGTAAGCCTTGATAGCAAAATAACCCAGATTCTCATAAAAATTAAAAAGTCCTCATTTATTTCTTTGCACTAAAGGGTAAGGACATGTCAGGATGTTATTTTGATGTTGCTTACTGGGGCTTTGGTTTTATAAGATGTTCACTTTTGAACAAGGGGCTTAGAATCACCTGGATTTTCACAGAACAGTTTTGTGGATTTCTTTTGACTACAGGGCATTTACAAGGGCAGGAAGCAATTGCTTAAAGTATCCTATTGGAAAATTTCTGACAATGTGACTTTCCTATTTTAAAACAAGTAATTAGAAACAGTACTGTCATATGAAACCATTAATCATTTAATTGATTTTGTATTTAACACTATGTAAGCTCTTGAAGAGAGCTGGAGAAGAAAGACTACTTATTTGGTGGGTGATAAAATTTATTGCCAGCTCCACTTTGACCAAAGAATATGTGCAATACAATCTATGGTTTCTGTGAGTTTTCTATCTGCTTGTGAGTTTAAAATTCACATAAAATTCTACCTGCACTGACAAAAAATCTTTTTCAACCGTAATACTTAACTTTGGCTTAAATCTTTTGACCCTGCTTGGCTGCAAAGCCTGACTGAGGGAACGAAACTAAGAGCTCTGCATCTTCCAAAGGAAGAGGGATGGGACCTACAGCACGTTTCCTCAGCTGCATGTAACAGAACTAACCTTGCCCAACTACTTATTTTGGGAGGACCCACAAATGCTGTACACTTCTTTATAGCCTTTGTACAGAGGTCTTGTACAAGAGCTACCCCAGAAACTGTTGTGTTGCCTCCAACCAAGCAGAGGGCCAAGGAAAAGGAGTGGTTTGGGTTGCTCTTGGCACCTCCTGGCTATTTTCCTGGCAGCTTTTACTTTCCTCAGAGCCAGATTTCCTGCATCACTTGTTCAGGAAGCAAAACTGAGATAGATGCAGTTTATACAGAGACAGTGTGGGGAGCTGGGAGCCTCGGGTTTCTGCTTTTCTCTCTTCTGAGGTCTGCCAGCCAACAGAGACTGTCTGATGTTGTTCCCCATGACCCATTATCTGGATATTTTGTAGCCAGGTTTGATAGTGCATGGCCTTTTGGTTCTAAGGTGAGTTCAGCAGTAGCTACAATATCAAAGACGTATCTTTGCTTTACAGATTAACTTGAGGCTCAGTTAAGTGTCAGGCTTAACGTGAGGCTCAGCCTTGTACCTGTCTGGAGAATACAAGATTCTGAACTGATTCTGAACTAACTGCTAATCCTCAAATACATGCTATAAAATCACGATGCGTTACAAATGCCAGCCTGGAGTTGTAACTGTCACTTGGGTTATTATCGGATTAGTCAATCAAAGCAATTAAGCCAGCAGTGAATTATTTTATTACAGATCATATTAATATCTATCATGCCAGGGGCTGCAGCCCTGGCAGGTGTCCTCTGTGCCCAGACCCCAGCCACCAAAAGTGACACCGTGTTTTGAGGAGAGAGGGGAAGCTTTTTGACACTCAAAGCACCTTAAAACTCAAACATGGCTTTTCTTTAAATACTATTTTCTTGCCTCATCTTCTGCCTGTACTTTGAGTTTCTCAAATCTTGATTCTCTCTAATCCACCTTAGCTACTTTTTTCTTTTTCTCACTTAATTTTTTTTTCTACATTACACTAAACAAGTGTATTAATGTGGAGTTTTACACGGTTCATGTGGAATAGGTGATGCAGAAGCTTGGGAAAAGCTAAACTTTTGCTAGATGACGTCTCCGGATTTTCCTTCACAAGAGGAACATACGGGTTACTCACTGGTACTTTGAAATAAAATGCCTTGAGGTGATGTAATCTTAGATCAGACTGGGAGCTGAACTGATGTTGATTTGCTAATTAAAATAGGCTTTCCGTTAACTTGTCACAGTAAAAATAAATTTAGAGCTCTAATAGATGAGGAGGCCCGAGTAAAACGTAGAGCTATGCTGTTTGGAGAAAGTAAGCGCTCTAGTGCTCTCATTTGTGACATGTAGCATTGTACCTGAGGTTCTTGGTGGTTTGGGGTTTGGTTTGGTTTGGTTTTTTGTTTTGTTTGTCTGGGATTTTTTGTTGGTTTTGGTTTTTTGTTGTTGTTTGGTTGGTTTGGCGTCTTTTCCTTTGTGGGGTTTTTTGCGTGTGTGTGCCTTTTTTATTTTTTTTTCAGTGGAGAGGGAAGTTCAATGTTTTCTGATCCTATTAGGACTACATACAAGCTCACAATTAAGCCAGCAGTAAATTATTTCATTACAGATCACATTAATATTTAACCGTGCCAGGGCCTGCGGTCCTTACAGGCCTCCCCCGCGGGCGGGGCGGTGACTACAACTCCCGTCGTGCAGCGCGGCAGGAAAGCACCGTCGCGTGCACGTTTGTGATCGCGGCTGCGTCCCGGCTCGGGAGGCGGGAAAGGAGCCTGGAGCGGGCGTTTGTGTTACGTCAGATCCGCTCGCCATTTGGCTGTACCGGCTGGTGAGGGACGCCCGCGCCGCCGCCATGACGGACCGGTACACCATCCACAGCCAGCTGGAGCACCTGCAGTCCAAGTACATCGGGACGGGCCACGCCGACACCACCAAGTGGGAGTGGCTGGTGAACCAGCACCGGGACTCGTACTGCTCCTACATGGGCCACTTCGACCTGCTCAACTATTTCGCCATCGCCGAGAACGAGAGCAAGGCCCGCGTCCGCTTCAACCTCATGGAGAAGATGCTGCAGCCCTGCGGGCCGCCCGCCGACAAGCCCGACGAGTCTTAGCCCGCCCCGCCCGGGCTCCGGTCCCGGCCCCGGGGCGCCTGTGCCGTAGGGGCGGGTTGTCCGGAGCGAGCGGCGACGGGGCCGGGCCGCCCCTCCGTGCGAGGTGCCGTGGCGGCCCGGCCGGGCTGCGCTGGGGTGGCCGGGCTGCCGGACGAGGCCGAGCCTGGCACCGCTGGGAGCGGCGTGACACCCGCGGGAAGGCCCAGGGAGCCGCCCCAGCCGCACGGGGAGCGATGGCGTCTGCAGACCCCGACCTTGTGCACCCTCTGCTTCTCCGGACATTCCCTCGGAAGACTCTGGCGGGGAGAAGTCTTGTAAAATGCCCGCTTCTGGACAGCCTCGTCTCTTTTAACCGTACAATCGTTCGTGGTTTTATTTTTTTAATGGAAAATAATAAAATTTACTGGGCATTTCTAATGTTTTGTTTGGTAATCTGCTAATAAGAGTTCTTTGTTCTAAAAGGAGTGCCGATTACTCAGTGTTAAGCGTTTTAGTACAACCGTCTGAGGTGGAAGTCTCAGATACTTTACAGATAGCATTTTCACAGCAGGGCTTATTGGTGCTTGCGTAGCAACACTGCGTTTTGAGGAGACATGGGAAGCTTCTTGACACTGAAAGAGTTTGACTTGTTGTTAGCACTTATTGTGTGGGGTGGTTAGTGGGACAGCGTCAGTTGCTCTAGCGCTTTAAATCTCCAAAATGGCTTTTTTTTAAAATGCTGTTTTCTTGCTTCATTTTCCACCTGTAGTTTGAGTTTTCCAAAACTTGATTCTCTGTGATCCAACTTAACTACTTTTTTTTTTTTTTTTACTTATGCTTTCTAGTCATCTAGTGATTAATTTTTTTTTTTTTTTTTTTCTGCATGACACTAAATAAGTGCATTAATGTGGGTTTTGACGCTGTTCATGTGGAATAGGTGATGCAGAAGCTTGGAAAGAGCTAAGCCTTTGCCAGATGACTTCTCCAAATTTTCCTTTCCTTCAAAAGAGGAATGTAAGGGTTATTCATTGCTACTTTGAAATAAAATGCCTTGAGGTGATGTAATCTTAGATCAGACTGGGAACTCATTTCAATTTGCTACTTAAAATAGGCTTTCCATTAACTTGTCACAGTAAAAATAAATTTTGAGCTCTAACAGATGAGGAGGCCCATGTTGCTTGGAGAAATTAAGTGCTCTCATTTGTGACGTGGAGCATTGTAACTGATGTTTTTTGGTGGTTTGGGGTTTCGTGATTTTTTTTTTTAATTATTTTTTAATTTTTTTTTTTTTTTTTTTTTTTCACTGGAGAAGGAAGTTCAGCATTTTTGAATCCTACAAGGACTGTATTCCTTAAATCAAGATCTCAAAACTTCTGGGTGATAAACTTTTCACACTGTTTATTTAGTTTTATGAATAAAACCAAACTATTCATAATACTGTAATAAAAAGTGTACAATGTCTTGGGCTCACATTCAACTCAGTACATACATCTGAAGAATTCGAAGATCGCCTTCTTCCAATTTTGTTGCACATGTTAAGATGGGGGCATGAGTGAAATGGTCCTGAGTAAATTTTACCTGCACGTTTTGTGGGGAACTACGATTTCCAGTAAATGAGGGGGATTTCTAGGGAACTCCTCATTTTCACTTCATTCATGGATGCTGGTGCAGGTAATTTGAAGAGCACCTATTCCCCACATACTGAAAAACACGTCTGAAAGGTTTTCTTTAAATTTAGTTCGGGCAATTACTAGTAGGCGTGCAACAGACAGAAACTATACAACTTAGTCCACTCCTGTTAAAACACATTACAAGAAAGATTTGAGTATAAACTGCTTACAACTAGCTGTATTCATGGATATACTCAATACTATGTAGGTTATAAAGAGTGAACAACAAATATATGGCATTTAAGTGAAGATTAATGCTGCCTCACAGGCCATCTCTTTCCTTAAAAAGGCCAAACAGGCTTGAGGGACAAGTGAAGAGTTATGTGGTGGGTGAACTTGCTGGTTCTAGTGGGATTACTGGCTCCAATCCCAGTTAAACACCTGTGTCTGGTTTAATGTGGTTAGGGAAGGTTTTTAGAGCGTCTGTAGTAAGTAATGATGGTGAAACATTTAAAACACTTTCTTGAGAAAGAGAGAAAGCCAAAGGGAAGTTAGAAACTGTAAGAATACAAGATGAACCTGAAGAGAACAGGAAGACACTGAAGATTGTGTTTCTGGACTATGGTATTTTTCCTAAATCCAAAAATATTTTTAAAAGCAATGAAGGCAGTGAATTCTTTTACATTTTATTATTGGAAGGGATAAAGCATCCTAAGAGCTAATTACTGATCCCACTGGGGTGCATCTGGTCCTGATTGAAAGATGAAGGATACCATTTGTTTATAAGTTGGCTTGATATTTGCATTATGTTCTTTTTACATGCAAGCAGTATGGCTTTAACTGATCTTCCCACTGTAATCTCTGGGTCATTTTCCTGAGTTTCTGTAGCTTAATTTCACAAAGTGTGATGTGTGAGAAATATAAACTATTTCCAACATGACGTGCATTGTATCTGGCAAGGAGTTTCACCTGCTTTTGTTCTGCTACTTAGCATGTCTTTGTAAACTCTCTGTAGAATAGAATATATATGCATTTTAATTAAAAAAACTAATAGATATTATATATAGTATTTAATGACTGTTTAGCTATAAATAGAATACTGAAAGGATGCTGTCTGAGATTTATTATTACAGTAAGAAGTATGAGGATGGCAGGTGAAAGGAGAAAGGTTTGCTTCTGGTGCCTTAATTACAGATGATTCAAGAGAAGAAGAACCAATCTTGTGACTCTTACAGAAAAAGCATGCAAAGCTTCATGCTAAGCTGGTTTAATTAATTTATAAATTGGATATATTGAATCCAGAAAGTCTTACTGTAGGAATGCACTTCATTTTTAATTATGTTTCTTAGCATTCTCTTGGTAACATGGCTGTCTTTTACACCATGTAGCACAAGTGTGAGGATTAATAATAATTTTATAAATTAAGAAATCTTAGCAGTTTACACAATTTCTATGTTCCAGTTACTTTTCATTGTGACTTTTTTGTTGTTGTTTTGCTACACCAGAGGGCAGCAAATGATGCTGCTATTCAACTGTGAAAACTGATCTAGTCGAAGAAGTCCCTGCTCAGTGCAGGGAGGTTGGACTAGGTGAGCTTTGAAAGTCCCTTCCAACCCAAACTATTCTATGATTCTAATGTGAGTGGGGAAAAAACCGATCTGTCAAAGCATTGTGGTTGGTACCTTTCAAGTTGAGCAAAATAAAGAGTACTTTGTTTTGCTCTAGAAAGGATCAAAGCAGTTGCTAAGGTTATAGGGGTGCTCTCAATGTCTTTCCAGCGCAGGACATGTGACAGTATGACCTTTTAACTATAAAAAAAAAACCAGGCTTTCATGTATTGTGTTGAAGGACACAGCTGTCCTTCAACTGTCCTTCACCTATATCTCTGCCAAGACAACATTGCATCTAAAACATTCAGGCCTCTTAGCTGTTACTCTGATCTCCATCAACCAAGATATAAAAGATCAAGGATGTAAGTATATGTAGCACCCACTCCTCTTACTTTTGCAAGAACAGTCTTCATATTCTTAAGTATCTGAAAGCTCTTATTCAATCTATGGAGAAACAAACCTTGTGAGAATTAGAGGGAAACATGTTTCGTTAGTATTCCTTTCCTCTTTCTGGTATGCCTGTGAAGTGACAATCTGGTGAAAACCAAACTAAGCTCTTTTCTGCTATCTTAGGACAATATTGTGTTTTCCTGACATGCTCCGGTGATTGCAGATAAGGCTGATGGTTAGTCTTGCTTGAGCTGAGGCTGGTGCAGGATTTTCTGAACTGTGCAGGCCTTTATATTTTATGTCTTATTTGGTATAAATAAATATTGAAAAAAAAAATCACATGATGCTGACGGAGAGTAGCAAATGTTTGTTTTCTGTTTGCTGCTGACAGGGTACTACCAGTATAAATCACTTCCTACTTTGACATCTTGAGTGACATGCATGCAGATTCAGTACTTCCTATATTTAAAGGCTGAGAGTGCCTTTGGCATTCTTCAACCACTGTTTGTGTTGGTTTAAGAGATGGCTGTAAGGAGAATGGCTAAGCTCACTGCTTCACCTACAGCTGCTCAACAGCACCTTTGGGACACCTTTGAAAGCAAGGGGCTGGACTCTGCAAGGTATCACTGGGCCAGACTCAGTTGAGCAGGGCCTCCATGGACTGTCCTGAGAATGTGACAGACCCATCCACAGGCTGGGAAAGTGGCTTATGCCCACACCAGCGTTTGGGACTTTGCGAGGGAACTGCAACAGGACTTCAATACAAACGTTGTTTAAAGAGCTATACACTGCTTTTCATTGCTTGTTAAAACGTTTTCCTTCTAAGACATCAGTTCTGAAGCAGCTATTTGCAGACAAATCTGTAAGCAATTTAACTTGTTGCACTGCAGAGCTCACTGCTGCTGTCCTGGGACGACCCCAGGAAGCTGGAGTGAACGAATGCTTTGGCAGGCAGCTCCCACAACGCTCTGCATTCTGAATTTTATTCCCAGTATTTTGACTGCTTGTTTATGATGGGGCTTTAAGGGAAAGAGATGATCCATATGCTCATTAGGCAAGCCACAGAAAGCAACTAGGCCTGTGGGATTTCAGCAGCAGCACAGGATGACTGACTGAATGGAAAGTCAGGACTTGGGGTAGTGCTCAGCATCTCTCTGGATCAGGCCTTTAGCTGACTTCTCATCTCTGCTGGTGAAGAATTGTAGCCTGCTAGGTGCTTAGTGAGCAGGGGAGAAGCCCCAGTAGGGCCTGCAATCTTTTCAGAAGAAATGTGTGAAACCCCATGGAAAAGAGGGTCCCCTAGGAAAGATGATGGAATAAGGATCAGGGACATCTCTTTCCAGCTGCATGAACTTCACACCAACATCTTATGGCTGAGAGCTCTAGAATATGGGCCTCATCTTGCCAAAAGTATTTCTCCGAGCTGCTGTTTCTTTCTCAGATATGGAACATGGTGCAGATGAAGTGAAGAAAAGCCAGAGTCAAAACTCTGGAAATGAATTGAAGCATCACTTCCCAACACATGCACCTCACCAGTGAGACTGCCGGAAGTGGCAAGAGAGAAAGTGGGCTGGAGTTAGTAGTGTATGAAGACTGTGTGAAGGCACCATCTTTTAGGCATGAAGTATGTTTACTAGGAAATGAGGGGCAGTTGAGTTGAGGGATTACAGTGTTTAATAATTATTAGAAGAAGATATTTCCTCTCTCTCACATGCCCCATATGGTAGCAGCTATATGCTTTTTGCTGAAAGCTTATCTCGCCCCACCACTTCTCTAAGGACACTACCCAAAAAGCTAACATCGTGAACCAGGAGCAGAGCATTTTTCTTGGCAATGCTGAGCAGAGAACTTCAGCGCTTGTCTACACAAAGAAAATAAGGGACGATGTGAATGCAAAGTAAAATGCCGTTTCCTGGCTGTCACTCTCTGGGCATACACTTTTCCTGCAAAAAAAAAAGATATCTGAAACTGAAGGTAAGGCTCAAGAACAAGTTACTTGTGGTAGATTAACTGCAAAGACACAGCAGCTGCTCTTTAGCTAGTGCCCATTGCATATCCTTATTTCAGTCTCAAAGTATCTTCTGCCTCTTTCCTTGGAGGCTCTTTCCTAGCATCACTGGGGCACTGCAAGAAAAACAAAGCCAAAAACAGCTGCCACAAATTACCACACTTGCAGTGCTCTGCAAGTTGAAACCCTGATTTCTCTTGCTGTAAGTTGCATGTCTTTGGTGTAAGCCATTTAGGAAACCAACTGCAGTAACTCAGGATAAGTCTATCCTGCTGAAGGATAAGAGCGCATCTCCAGACCTGTGAGCAAAGGGTTGCAGAGAATTTACCAGGGCCCTGTGACTATTCCTGAAGATGCAGGGGATGGCAGCCAAGACAGCAGGGCAATCCTTGCTTACAGGCATCTCCCATTTCTCCCTGGTGAGCAAGTGAGAAGAGGGCTCAATGGATTCACAGTTGCATATCCATGAAAGAATACTTCCCTTTGTGTGTGTCACAGCTTCATCTAGTTGGTTTTTGGGTTGTTTGGTGGGTCATGTGAAGAGCTTTCTTTAGGAGAGCAGTAGCTGCTGGTCACAACCAGAATGTGCTGGTTTTGTTGTTTGCCAGGAGGGCTGCCTTTGCCTCGGTAGGATGGGGCAGGGGTGCCATGGGAATTTCCAAGGGCACGTGCACCCCTGCTGCACTCAAATGCCCTACCAGCTCTCACCCATCAAGCTGCAGGCACCCACCTGAGGCACCTGAAAGCCAATGGCTGATCCTGTAAATCTTTGTAATTGCTGGGGATGGATTCGCACCTCAGAGGACCCTAGCCAGGCCCTCTCTGACTTGCCTCCCACGGAGCGGCCATGGGGCTTTGTAGGGTGAATCAAAGGAATAACTGGGTTTTCTGTAGTTTTCTGCTTGGTTTGGACCTTTGTTTGCCAGTGTTATTTTACCTTTGAGGGTTTAATCAGAAATAGTTGTATCCCATCCATTTTAGTGCGCAGGGGAATTAAAGGGGTTGCTGCTGCTACAGTAATTGGAGACAGCATTGTGTCTGAATTCCCAGGGAGCAGAGCCAGAGTGTCACGATTTCCCCCCAAACTGGGGAACTGATGAATTTAGGCCTCTTTCTGACCTCCTTCACATATCACATTTTATCACTATATCCCTAATATCATCAGGACTCCAAGCAAGAGGTCAGTGTTGAGTGAACCATTGACCTTGTTGTAGCCTTAGTGCTGAGCACTGCACCCTCCTCCTTATTCAGTCTTCTGTCTGTCCTTACCATCCCATTTTATCCCTGTAAGCAGCCGGTTATGCTGTGGCATAGCACCTACAGCAATAGCGCTATTTTGCTACTGCTTGACATCTCAGCTATGTAACACTTCTTCCTGGTGCTGATGCCTCAGTTTCCCTCTCTTAATGATGCTTGAGGATCTCACTTTTGCAAAGCCCATTAGCCCATGAATAATTGCTCTTCTTTTGGCTGTCAGTGAGCAACTGACTTGTGTCAGCTGCCCAGAGGAATAATTTGAGGAAGACTGCAGATGCAAATTAATTCTATATATACACATTTTAAGGTACACATGGATGAGAACCACAGACCCAGGCTGGAGACCTTCCGGAGCTGAATTCTCCCCACATTCTCTGTAGCTAGAGTAAACAGTGAAATGCCATCTTTGGAGTTCATAAAAGCAGTCTAGATGGGGAGCAGTAACTATGAGCAGTTTTTCCATGGTGCAAGGGTCCAGGCGATGTGAAATCCACATTCCTGTTGCAAGGTTGGGCACTGGCGTGATGTGTAGTACCTGCTGATGTGCTGCATCCTGCAGGTACCCACCTCTCCTGCTGCACGAGGCAGCTGGCGACTGCCTCATTGATGAGGACGGTGGCTGCAAGGGGATGAAGGCCACGTGTTTTGCCAGCTGTGGGTGCCCATGCCAGGATGTGAAGGGCTGGCTTCTTTTGAGGGACTTAATTGGATGAACAGTGTACAGCTCTAATTGCCTTTTGTGCTTGTGTACTCCATACCAGGCTCAGTATCTATAGCATCATGCAGCATCTGCTTGTGCCAGTCTCACAGGGCTGTGTCATTTCCTGGTCCATAGGAACATCCTTCAGCTCTCTGCAGCACCCTGACTCATTTGTCCACATCTTCCAGCTTCTCCAACAAGGTCAGTGTGGTTTTACAGGGTCATGTACTTCCCCATGCTTGTAGGTGAGAGGCAGCATGGAAAGGTAGCCTGATTTTGGGAATCAGTCAGATGGTATCAATAGAGAAATGACTGAAGCTGATTAGCTGGAAGGAAATTTGTTACCTCAGCATGGATTTTTCTGGGGCGAAGAGGGGGAGCACTATAAACAGGAGAGGAGTGGTGAGGACAAGGCCCGTTTTAGCCCTGGGCACCAGGCAGTGCAGATGCCAGTCTATATGGTGTAATGGAGAACAGGCTGCTTGGTTCAGCCCCAGTGTCCTATGGGGTGTCTGGATCCAGCCCTTCTCGTACCTTCCAAAAAACAAATCCAAATTTCCCTTTAAAACTATCTAGGTTTTATTATTCTCTCATGGCACAGGAACAGAGAGCTTTGGGTCTTTTAGGAGCAGCAGCAATAAAAAAAAATGTCATGATAATCTGAAACTCCATGTGTGTGTGTGTGTATTACACACAGACCAGGCCAGCAGTTGGATAATGTATTTTTAAGTGCTACTTCTTTCAAGTGTCATCTTGGCACACTCCAGATATCTATCTTTCACTTTCAAACCAAAGGAAACCTGATGCATCTTGAAAATCTGTTTTCTAGACACTATGAATTTGTGGCTTATGAAAACACACTCTTCCCAAGAATGCTGCTTTGTTTATTGTTTCACATTGTGGACATGTGTTGTGGATGTGCAGAGCCTACAAACAAACCCCTCACCTTCTTCTAAGAGCACTGCAACCACTTGTCAGATGTGCCAGAAACAAGTACATGGCAGAAACAAAACTCAGAAAGGACAGGAGTCTGTACCACAGACAACACAACAGCAGCCCTTGTCCTTCTGTTTTACCCTGCGTTTCAAACTAGTTGATTTAGCATAATGAGATAGTTGCACCTACTGGGAAAGCTACTCAACATTGTGATTTCTCCTTTGTTGCTGTGCGTACCTGGAGGAGGACCTGTAACACCCAGGTCTGCTTATTTTCAGATTCAAACCCTTCCTTAAAATGCTTTTTAGTTATAGTAGCTCCACAAAACTTCACAGTTGTTAGATCCTGAGCGAGATCGCCACCTCTTGGCCTGATTCCCTGTTTTTTCATGCTCTTCCACATCTTTCTATGTGGAATCATCCCATGACCTGGCATGTCGTTACACCTTTGATGATTATGAGGCTGCTTTTGGCTTATGCTTGCTCACTGCCATCACTGAGAAGAGTGAGAAAACTGCTTAAAACAGCAAGATTAAGCTACTTGGGTAATTGATTAGATGAGCTTTGAGCTATTGGTTTAACAGTGGCTGTCCCGCTTGTGATTCTCGCTCTTTCTCTCTGTTCTCACATTTCTTCCCCACACATGTTCACAACCCTTTCCCAAGACCTGCAGAATAAAGTTAACTCGCTGCTGTTTCCAGCTCCTTGCCCCGAAAACAGTCCCATGCAGGGCTCAGTTGTGGCAGCCCTTGACCTTCTCCTGGTAGCTCCCGGGTGCCCGCACACCCTGGGAAGGGGCAGCTGTGCTGGAGGAAGGGGCTCCCCAGCTGCAGGATGGGTGTAATCTGGTCCAGGTGCCACAGCAGCCTGGGCTGGGCCGAGTGGCAGGAGAAAGTGTGGGGAGAAGTGCAAGAGAGGAGGGGCCTGGGCTGATGGTCCAGGTCAGGATGTTAAACAGCTTGTTTGTGCACTTCATCCTGCTGCCCATATCTCTGTGCCATCCATACCCGGTGCCCTAGTTTGCCCTCCACGCTTCAATTTTCTATATCTCTGTTGAACAGCACCTAAGGGAGGAAGTCAGTGACACAGACTTTGCTGGCAAGCTGGGAACCCCCATGTCAGCAACATCTGCCAGTCTCTGCAGCCGCTCCAGTGTGCAGAAAAGAGAAGAAGTGGTTGACTATGAGCAACACAAAACTTCAAGGCTCTGGAGTCTTGCCTGGGGAGCATCCCTTGTTCTCAGAGAAACTTTAACATTTCAACATGTACTTTTTTTTTCACTTCAGTTAAATGAAAAAAAACAAAATACTGAAAGGTTTTGTGCAACAAGGTATTCCAAACTGTTTTGGTTAGGGATAGTTGAAACATAAAGTTTATTTTATAATATGGCTGTTTACATCAAGTGAAGAAAATGGAATCCAACGTAATAAAACCACTTGAAATAAAACACTACAATGCCTTTTAAAACTTTTTTATCGACACTTTGACAAAGATCATTGCATTCTCCTGAAATATTTCAAGTGTATTCGAGGCAATTTTCTACTTCAACAGTCTTGAAAACTTTTCACCATTTTTGCTTGACCTAGAGCACGGGTGTCATTTTCACCAGGAGTCACATCAGCCTTGTGGTTGCCTTCAAAGGGCCGACTGTAATTTTAGGACTGTATAAATGTAGGAGTAGTTACATAGATACTGAATTTGACACCCCTGACCTAGAGCGTCGTCTCTTCCTGCAGTTTAGCCGATCACCAGAAGGTGGGGCTTAATGTCTTGTAAGTGAACTAGAACTGAAAAAGAATTTTTACGAAGTTCTTTGAATTCGACGGATTGAAATATGTATTCTACACTCCCTGTTTTGCAGAATATATCCTTCTGGATCACAATGACAGCTCTCCAGGCCATAGAACGTCAAACCTGGGAGACTTAATGGCCCCAAACTGTCTTGTCCCAGCACAACCTAATTAAGCCAAAGTATCATCACCTAAGAGACAAAGAAGTCCAGAATCCTTGTACCAAGAGCCAGAACCATTGCGTCCCTGGAGATGCTACTGAATTTCTTCGGGATTATGGGGAAATTAACGAATGGGAGAGAGAGGAGCATTTGCCTCATGTTTCTGCCTCAGTCCCAGCAGGCACCGAGTGCAGTCCCTGCAGATCTGTGGGCCAGAAGCTGGTCAGCTTGATTCCTCCATGGTGGGTCATGATGCTCTGCTCTGTGTGCCTCTTAGCAAATCTTGGTCTCACATGAGCTCTCACAAAGGCCCTCTCTGGCACCCAAACCACTGCTGCCTTGCAGTGGAGACTGATCCTGTGCCAAGGTGTTAACTCATCACCTGCAATCATTGCACTGCTGTAGCAGGAAGCATTTTGGACAGCATGGACCCAAATGCCACAGTGCCTCAGAGGCAAGTATCTTAGATATTGAACCTGAATCAATTTTCTGCAAGGCCATGACAGATCAACAGGAGTGGATGAGGGTGTCTGCAGTGATCTGTGTTACCAGGATGCTGCACAGCAATGGGCTGCATGAAAAGGAGCTTCCTCAGTGCTTTCTGCTTACACAATGTCGCTTAAGTCCACTAGGGTCATGCTAGGTCATGTTTAGGTAGATACCTGGAAGCTGGCTAGCTTTGGCCAGCTGCTTTATGGATATGCTCAGGACCAAGACTTCATACTGAATAGTAGTTGATTAAAAACATCATCTCTCCCTCAGCTTTCCTCAGCTGTAGTTTGGGAAGAAGGATAGCTGCCCCCTCTGCACAATGCAGGGAGTGTTTGCCCTTGTTTATTGTCCTCTTTTACAGGCCAGAAAGACACAATTTGGATTCAGATTACTTCAGTGCAAGATCATTTAGATCCTTTTCATGGAGGATGTGGGTGGGATAAGGTGCTGACCCCTTCCCCATGTGTGGACTTGGTACTGAAGTTGGGTGACCAGAACAGCTGCTGTCTGTAGTGGCAACTCACATCACAGAGACAGAAATGCCTCGTTTGGGTCACACCAAAGCTTCACCTAGATCAGTGTCCTGTCTTTGGCAATGGCCAAAGGTCTGGGGAAGAGGATAAGAATAGAGTAAATGTTGAGTGTTTGTCCCCTGTAGCACTCCTCTGACCAGCAGTGACTTCCAGCTGAGGGATTCAATGAACTAAAGATGATGTCTTTATGCTTGATTTCCCTTTTAGAGATGTCAGTCAGTTCTGGTGGGCAGTTTTCCTAGCTCCTGTTTGTCCTAAGGCTGAATTCCCACCACTTGAATTTAGAGATACTTGGAAAAATGGTTAGGTCTAATGGACCCATTGGAAATCACTTCAGTGTTAAATGCAACAGAATCCTTTGGTTAGCCATCTTGATGCTGGCAACATTGATTAGCGAAGATTCATTTCTTTCAGTTTTACACCATTCTGATGAATGGCAAAAAGACATTTGCTCAAGACAGCAAAGCTCAAGAGAGGTGGCCAAAAATTTGAACTGTTGCATCAGAATGAGTGGTTTAATGTCCTCTCATGAAAAAACTGAATGAGAAATCCTTTTTTTCTGCATATTTTATTTCAAAACAATAGTCTTATCTTAATTTCAGTTAGTGTGTAGTTTATTAACAGTGAAGATAAGTCCTACTGGGTATTCAAAACATTCCTCTCTTTTGCATCCTGAAAAGCAATCCATAGACTGATACCAATATTGGCAGTTAGCAGAAGTTAACCACAACTAAGAGTGAGGTTAATAAGGCAAACCCACTTGCTCAGGAAATTCTTGAGACAAATCTGAAACACAGTGTTCCCATCTAGCAGCAGAGAACAAATTAAGCATTCTTCCGAGTGCTTAAAATGCATTTAAATGCCAGCATTCTCATGGGGAAAACTGTTTTCTGAAAATAACTTGCATCAAAATTATCCTTGTACCCACTTCCCTAGAAAAGAATTGATGGTCCTTTATTATCATAACCTCTGTGCCAAGTATGTCAAGTATGAGGAAATTCTGAGTTCTGCATCCTACTTGCAGAGGTGGTTTTCCTTCAGGCAGCCTCTTCTTCTGCCAGAAAACTGGTGCCAGTTCCCCTTGCAGTGCTGTTTGGATGAGGCACTGCCACCCAGTGCAACCCTGACCCCCAGGCACAGCAGCTACAGACCTTGTTAGTTAGAGGGAGGAAGGGTGGGAGGAAGAGGGGTCATTCTGCTTAGACAGGGTCAGAAATGAGAGAGGTGAGTGCCTTGTTAAAGAGATGAGGCTTGAGCAGAGACCAGCCCTTCACAGTTTGTCACATGCAGAAAGTTTATACAGGAGAAAGCGATGTCAAAAGCCGAAGGATGATAGAGGCTGAGAACGGTCACCCAGGGAAGGTCTGAAAGGTGACAAGAGAAGCCTTTGAAAAGCTGGAGCCAGTGGGTGTTAAGAAGCAAGAGGGTAAAAACAGAGTAAAGACAATTACTTAGAGTAATGCTCTGAAGGGACTGGGTGCAAGAGCAGATAAACTGGAAAGGAGGAGGGCTGAGGAATGATGTGAAAAGAAACAACAGACTTCAGAGAGGCTGCAGAAGATGAAGAAAACTGAGATATAGTAATGGTCATACCCAGAGGAGGGAGCAAGTGAAAGATGATATCCAGAAAAAGGACCGGAGGCACTTAGAGGAAGCTCCTATTGACCTATCAGACACAGAGAGCAGTGCTAAAGCAGATCACAGAATCACACAATGTTAGGGATTGGAAGGCACCTTGAAAGATCATCTATTCCAATCTACCCGCCAGAGCAGGAACACCTAGATGAGGCTACACAGGAATGTGTCCAGGCGGGTTTTGAATGTCTCCAGAGTAGGAGACTCCACAACCCCCCTGGGCAGCCTGTTCCAGTGCTCTGTCACCCTCACTGAGGAGAAGTTTCTTCTCATATTTAAGTGGAACCTCTTGTGTTCCAGTTTGTACCCATTGCCACTTGTCCTGTCATTGGTTGTCACTGAGAAGAGCCTGGCTCCATCCTCGTGACACTCACCCTTTATATATTTATAAACATTAATAAGGTCAAATAAGGTCACTCCTCAGTCTCCTCTCTAGGCTAAAGAGACCCAGTTTCCTCAGCCTTTCCTCATAAGGGAGATGCTTCACTCCCTTAATCATCTTTGTTGCCCTGCGCTGGACTCTCTCCAGCAGTTCCCTGTCCTTCTTGAACTGAGGGGCCCAGAACTGGACACAATATTCCAGGTGTGGTCTCACTAGGGCAGAGTAGAGGGAAAGGAGAACCTTTCTCGATATACTAATCACCCCTCTTCTAATACACCCCAGGATGCCATTGGCCTTCCTGGCCACAAGGGCACAGTGCTGGCTCATGGTCATCCTGCTGTCCACCAGGACCCCCAGGTCTCTTTCCCCTACACTGCTCTCTAACAGGTTGTTCCCTAATTTATACTGGTACCTGGGGTTGTTCCTACCCAGATGCAAAACTCTACACTTGCCCTTGTTGTATTTCATTAATTTTTTCCCTGCCCAACTCTGCAGCCTGTCCAGGTCTCGCTGGATGGCAGCACAGCCTTCTGGCGTGTCAGCCACTCCTCCCAGCTTGGTGTCATCAGCAAACTTGCTGACAGTGCACTCTATTCCCTCATCCAAGGTGTTTATGAATATATTGAATAGTACTGGTCCCAGTACCAGCCCTTGAGGGACGCCACTAGATACAGGCCTCCAACTAGACTCTGCCCCATTGACTTCAACTACGCAGAGCCATCATATATTGTAAAAACCCATCTCCTGAGGCACCAGCAGCAGAGCCATGCCTCTCACAGTGTGGTGGTCTGATGTTCAGCAAAGCATCCTCCTTGTTCCTGGGTTGTGGGCAGAGCCGGAGTGTGTCAGTAGCATCTTCCGGCCCCATCTGGCAGCTCCGCTGTGCCTGGAAGGCATGCTGCCTTCCAAACTGCACCCCATGAGATCAGCTGGGCAATGCCATGTCACTTTGGGGTCATCCGTCTGAGCCTATGGGCCTGATGGAGATGGTAACTGCACGTTCAGGGAAACCTTCTCCAGGGGACGAAACAAATACCAGCAGCATCTGCTGCCAAGCACTGTGGCAGAAACACCCGGCTCTTGTGGGGTGGCAGCCAGGGCTTGGGGTGGGGATCTGGCCTTCCTCAGGGCACTGGCGACAAGAAGACCATTCATGAAGAAATCAGGCACAACCCTTCAATGTTTTGGGGGTTGTCTTGTGCAACAGCATCATTGTTTCCAGTCTCCAGGCTGACATGAAGATTTAGGCAATCAGGCTGCTTGGCAGGAGGGCTCTTTCTGGAGAGGAAGGGGAAGCACAAAAATCTCAGTGCTGCAGGAGACTTGCTGGAAGCATGTGAAGAACCAGGGGGGCTCCAGCTAATTCCTGTATGCAAAATGAACAGGAAGGAGGAGGCCTTGACCAGGATCGCTCTTTAAAGCTGGCATTAACTAGCCCGTGCCCTGCCTGGGTCAGAGTGTTTAACAGGTCTGAGTGATACTTTGTCTTTATGTTCATCCTGTACGATGTTGTAAAGCTCTTTGGGAAACTTTATTTTTTGGGGGGTGGGAAGAATTGTATTTTTGGAAAGATGTCTTGACCTCAAAAATGTTCATTTGTTCTTCTTGTCTATCTAATTAACAAAAAGTCATGTCTGGTCAAAACTTTTTCAATTATCTGTTTAAGATCTGAAACCACAAATAACTAAAAATATTTTATGTCTTTATGAATCACCTGAAAGGTTGAAAATCTTTTATCTTTCTTCCAAATGTCAGTAGATACACCCACAGTTAATTCCAGGTACTAAATACCACAGGTTCAAAGTCTCCTAACTCTGCAGATCACGATCTGCACTTTACCATGTTTTTGGGGTACAGTTACTGAGGAATAACATGACCTCAGCGATTTGACTGGCAGCAAATTCATGGGGTCATGCTGTGTAGCAACTGGAAGAATTAGTCTTGACTAGTGAGATGCCTCTCTGCCTTGTAGCTGACAAAATCAAACACTAGTTTGAAATTCATTGCACTGGGTGCCTGCCAGAAAATGCAATGCAATGCAGTTTATTTGAATTCCAAGTGTTCTGAGCAGGACTGAAGCTGGAGTAAACAATATATCTAAAAAAAACATTGTGAGAGCAAAGCAGTTGCAGTCATTAAAGAAAAAGTAACCCGAAGCCATTGATCATCTTAATTTATTTTCTTGCCAAATAGAGAAATAACAATAGCCTGCTCTTTTAACAGAAGGACCTCAGAGAAGGAATATGCTCTATTGCTATAAAAAATAGAGTTGCCTTCTCACTCTCAAGTTTCCAGGAACATGAGTTCCTTGGAGGTGTCCATCAGGACAGGGCTTTCTCTTTCTCCCTGAGGGGAAGCAGGGAGACCATTAAGGAAAAACAAGCTTTCACAAATGTCTGAATCAGCAAAGTTTATATGGATCCATCATACATTTGTTAGAGTTGGGAGATGAATCCTCTGAGGCATCCTCACAAAGCATGCCTGATCCTCTCACAATGACTGTGAGTGCTGAGCCTGCCAAGAACCCTTTCCTTGCAGACAAGAGCTCCCTGTCCCTGTCCCCATCCCAATCACCATCTCCTGGTGACTGGACCAGCAGCATGGGAGCTTCCCTGCAATCGCTGCTCTGAGGTGCGGATTGTGGTGTCATCAGGCAAAGAGGAGCAGAGAGTAAGGGCGGCACCTCCTGGATCCTCAACACTCCTAACTTCTGGCAGAGTGCTGTGGCTCCTGCTGTAGGAGTTAAGGGGAGGAAGGTAAAAATGGGGGTCTAGAAGTCCTAAACTCTCCAGCATGTAACCAGGCTGTACTGCAGGGCCCCTCCATGCAACAGCCCCTTGAAGCTGTGATGAAGTCTGTTTAGTTTGGCAAAGGGCCATATGTCAGGGGTTTGTGTAGAGCCCCAAACTCCATCTCCATTTGAGGCTTTTTCCAGTGCCATGTCTGGATGCTACCACCAGCTGCAATATGGGCACACAAGAACCACGCAGAACTGCAGTTTGAAGCTCTGCATGGCTTTCCAGTTCAGTTATCTTCTCTTGTGGGAGGCTCAGTGCAGAGGGATGAGGCGCTTTTGCTGTTCTAGCAGCAGCCACAGTCATGTTTAATTTGGAAGAACCTATAGTAAGAGTGGCCAAGCTGACACACCTTTCATTAGACTGCTGCTTGCCAAGATGAAGCTTTCAGGACTCAATACTTCTTTGTGCTGACTGTGAGCTTTAGCAGCTGAAACCATCTTGAACTTGGTCAGCCAATGTTGCTTCTCTTATAGTGTCCATCACCAAAGCTCACGTCAGTTAGTCTTTCTCCGTTCCCAGGGTATGAATGTTGATGTCTGGGCATCACACTGGCAAAAGTCCTGTACCTCTGGGGCCTGTGTGCTTCAGGCAGTCAACAGCACCCAGGTTTGACAAGCTTCAGGACTTGCTTCATCTACCTACCTTGCTTTTCATTGCACTGTCAGTCCCAAAGCTGGGCTCAGATTTTGGGAGATTCCCATGCCAGAGCACAGGGAACTTGTTCTTGGGGCTTTAAATGTAAACTTTGCAAAGCCTTTCATAAGCAGCACTTGTATTCTGCTATTTTATGGCTGATTGGTTGCAGTATTGAAAGGTGTCTGGTGAAGCAGCAAAGGCTATGACTCTATGTGGCTGAATTAAACCAACTCGGTCTCACCAGGAGGTGAGAAATGGGGAATCATGCTGTCATACTCTTATGCTCACTGTTCTGACAAAATCACATTGTAGAGTAACACAGTACTATCTCCATAACCATAAACACTCAAAGTAACACACTTATTTGCTCTAGAAGCTGAAGTTGTTTAACGGAAATGAGCAGCGATCTCTCACTGCCACCCACTCTCATCGTGTCAGATATAGGCAACATACTGGAAAGATGAAGAATCAGGATTTGGAGGCAGATGCTACCATCACAGTAATAACTGAGACATTCCTTCTGAGGGAGGCTGATAAAAAAGTGAGAAAAATGACCAATTGAAAGAATCTTAGAATGCATAGACTGATATAACTAACTTCTGGAGGTGTCAGGCTGGGTTGCCATTCCTTCGAGTCTGTGACCACCCAAGCCCCCAGCTCCCAGTGTGCTCTCCCCATACAACCATCAGCCCGAATAAAGCCAAGGTGCTTCCCAACTGCTCTGCTGGTGCTGCTCTGCTTCATGTGGGCAGTTCAGCCTTCACCAGAGCCCTCCTGGCTGGGTGGCCTGACCAGCTGGCTCAACAGCCATTTTCATGGGGTTTGCTCTCTGAACCAAGGCTTGCTTGCATGGCACATGCAGGCAGAATGGTATCTGCTCAGGGGAGAAGGTGACAGCTCAGATGGTGGCATTTGGTACCACAGGGCTGGAAACCCAACTGCCTTGCCATGGCTTTTTGGGAAGGAGGAGATGCTAAAATGGAGCCAGAAGTAGTGCTGAGCATTTTGCCCCTAAAAGTCAAAACATTGGCATTTCTGGAGGAGAAGGGTGTGGAAAAGCTACCGTTTCAGACATAATTGACTCAAAAAATAAGGCACTCCAGCTCTACAGCTGCCTGAAAAACCTTAGTTGCTCCTTGTTTGTGTGCAGGCATTCTTTAATGACATAATCTCCTCTTCTTTAGCTTTTGTTTAAATGAGTCTACCAGATGGGCATGCAAGAATTCAGACTACATTGACATTCATCTGGTAATTTCATTTAACTTTAACTTAAGCAACTTTCAGTTTCTTCTTTTTAACATGTACCCAGAAGCTGAATTAGGTAAATACCCTAAATAGCTTCAAGAACATGGGCCTGAACCATTTTATTATTAAAACAATACAAACCTCTCCTTTTATTTCAGTGGGAGAGTTATCAAAGCACATAAACGGAAGTAATTAACAAAGACAATAAAGACACTGTTTGCAGGCAAGTGATTGCAAGAAGAGGAAAAATTCAGCAACTAAATTATTGGCTACTAGTGATTAGCCCATAACAAGTGCATGTTCTACACTGTCTTCCTTTTAAGAAATGAACTTTTATTTTATGTGATGTCACTATCTGTGCTTCTGCCAACATGTGCATGTGCTAATGCTGAAACAGAACAACCTGCAAGGGAGAGGGGTGGTTACCAGGTGCACTCATAGGAGTTTTACATGACTAGAAGGCATTTTTGTGGCTCTCTTTCAGCCTCTTTTTCCCTGTGTTAGCGGCCTTCAACAGAATTCTATACTTCAACTCAAAAGCATTACATGATTAACATGCTTCAAACTGTTTCTGTTCATCTTGAAGTAAAACAGATGCTTAGGCTTCTGTATATAAATAATTCTTGCACTTTGTGCAGGTTTAATGTTAGATGCAAAATGTTTACAGGACAAGGGTCTCAAATAATTTAAACAAACTCGTACTGAGTGATGATTGCCATTAGGTCAGAAACTCCCTTAGCAACGTTTAATGCAGCATTCCTACTTTCCTGTGCATAAATAAAGCAAGTGTCACTGGAATGTAGTGACAGGCTGCTATGTTTTCACTTGGATCCAAAGCTGTGATTGCAGCTTGTGTGGAAGCTATCTCTCTCAGGCGCTTGTCACAGCAGATGTGGCTTCAGCTGCTGGGTGTGGAACCGGGCCTGTATCGCAGCCCATGCTGCCACGTCCATACCTGCACGGATGCTGGGGCTGAATCCTGCTTGCTTGTGTCCAAGTGAGCTGCAGCCAGCACTGCACATTGCAGAGGAGAGACCCCTTGAGGTTGCCTATAAATATCTGGGCAATTTGGCTTACTAAAATTCTTCTCTTACATGCCTCTGTCTGTCCTTCTCTCTTGTTTATTTACAAACCTGCCTCTACAAACTGATGTGATTACCATTTCAACCCCAGAGGGTACATCTACCTTTCCTTTGCATTAATGACAAATATTCTAGAAGTCAAGAGTGAATAAATTTGGTTGCCAAGTCCAAAAACTTGTTTCATTATCTGGTATAATTAGCAGAGCTCAAAGAGGATGAAAGGATATGAATCAAGAAGCTCTACTGGATTATGCCAGCTGAGGACCTTCTCCAGTGAGTTTTTCAGAAATCCGGAAAGCAAACTGCTGATGTGCTGCATCTTCTCTGTTTGGGGGTTCTCCAGCATACAGTGATTATTTATATAGCTTGAAAGAGAACATTTTCATAAACAAGAGAGAAAGTGCCAGTGATCTCAAGTATCCCCTGGCTTGGTTTGGGCTATAATTAAATCTTGGATGTTATACTACTATCAGCTGGGCTAATTACAGAAAATACCTTTCCTGCAAAAAAACAAATTCCATATTACCATAGGAACAAGTCCATACTCATTGAAACATGGCATCTTGGTTGATTCCTGAGTTATTCATCTTCTTGATGGAATTCTGCCTTTTAAATGAAAAGCCTCTAAGGCTGCACAGCATGTGCAGGTGAGCAGGGTGGGTTTTTTCATCCAGGTGGATGGCTGAACTCCTGCATATTCAACCTTCTGTCTCCTCTGAATGCACTTACACTGGGTAAGCTGTGAAAAAAAACCCAAGGGAAATATAAAGCCTTTTGTCAAGGTTTAATGCAAGGTGACAATACACCATGACAGATGCCCTCTGTCATGTTTATGAACTCTGCAAAGATTCACCCTTTCCGATACACCTACATACCTTTTTTCCTCCAGCTGGAAATTGCAGTGTTTTGCCCTTTATTGCACTACTATTTTAAAAGCAGTGAGTGGGCTCGAGCCCGCTGGGTGCTGACAGCTCCCACAGAGGGTCCCTTCTGCCTCTGCCACCAGTGACCAGCCTGAGGTAGATGAAGGGGCATGTGGGCGCTGGAGGGGCATGCTGAGGCTGTGCCTCCTGCTTTGCCGCGTACCATTTGCTCCTGAGAGCTAGCTCAGATGCCCTTGTCAGGGAGTACTGGCACAGCTTTGTTGTCCAGTATCTACATCCACTGCAATTCCCAAATGGTACCATGTTTAACAATACCTTTCTCACACAGAAATGCTCTTACTACAGACTTCAGGCAGGGTTTTTGTGAGAAACCAGACTCTAATAGATCTTTACCCAATTGTATTTGCTAAAACTTTTGACCCAAGTATGCAGATCTCTCGGTCTGGGTGTTGTTTTTGTTTTTTCCCACTAGCTGCCATGTCTTGCTAGTGGAGTTTACCTTCTCTCGGGAATAGTTGCTTTCTCACATGAGAATTGCATATGTAGTTAACTGGTCAGTGTTCAAGTCAGTCCTTAATTCATAATCCAGATGAAGCTTTTAAAAGTTGCACTCAGGACGCAGGTGACTTTTAATGTGCAGGGTTAGCTAAGCTCAATACCCCTCTGCACGACTACCACTATTGCACAGTGGATCCCATCCTTGAGAAGGCCCCTCAGGAAGGTGAGAACTGAAGCTGAAGGGGAATGATGAAGCACTGATGCTCAAGGAACAGAGGCAGCATTTGGTGCAATGAGGGGAACAGTGAAAAGTGAGGAGCAAGTTACCAACGTTGTTTGTTTCAATGCCAAGCCAACAGGCTGCAACAGGTAGCAATATATTGAATGTGCGGTATTACAGATGTGCCTTACCTTGAGCTGTCTGAAACCCTGTCATCTAGATATTCCTTCTTTTTAATATGCTGCTTTGTTTTTAAAAGCCTCTCCCAGGCTCTGACAGTCAGGTTTTGGGAGGAAATATTCCAGGAGTCATGAAAGACAGTCTTTTGGAGACCCCTAGAGCTAAGGGCTGTGGTCAGCCCCCTTTGCTTGTCATGATGTACCTATGCCATCTTGTAATTTGGCTCCCCACATTGCTGCTGGGCTGCGGTCCCCACCTTGTGAATAGCTGCTTAAATCTCAGCTCACTCCTTGGCTCTTGACTGGGGTACACAGTGATAACCTTGCTCTGAAACAAAACGAGGTGCAGTTCTGCCACATACACAGTATGGATGAGCAGGTGTCAGGTTTGGCTCCGTGTGCCACACAGAGCCTTCCAACACCACTCCTTTTTTTTTTTTTTTTGCTTAGTTTCTGCAACATGCAGCAGAAGATGCATTATTATTTTTTCGAAAATAGGGGTATCTTTCTGAAATTCCTCAAAAAACAGATGGGGCGGTGGGATGTGGGGTGGGGAGATGGCAGAAGAAACAAACAAGTCTGAGTGGGAAGTGCCTTGTAGATCTAAAATTGCTTCTCTCCAGTGCAAGAAGACTGAAACAAAAACCCCGGCCAGCTGTGGGGTGGAAGTTCAGAAAGAACAAAGGGTGATATGAAGAAGGAAAGATAACCTTGTGCAGAAAGTTCTGTACAGTCGTTCATTGATGTGAATGCTGTGCCTGCACGAGACTGAATATCCACCTCAGCTGGCAGAGCTCAGTGCCACATGGGACAAGATAAATTGAACACGGTGCGTGGGTAACACGCGTGGGCCAGCTGAAGCTCCCCTGGGTTCTGAGGGACAGGCTCAGAGCTCGGGATCTCCCCGAGAAGTTTTCTGGAGGAGCCAGGTGAGTGCACGCAAGGGAAGCGGATGATGCTGGGACGGCCGGCCGGGCCGGGGCGGGGCCGGGCGGGTGTGCCGGGCCGCGGGCTGGGCCGGGGCGGGCAGCGGGTTCCGGGCGGGCCGGGGCCGGGGCGGCGGGGTGCCGCGGGGGGCGGAGGGCCGGCGCCCGCCTCCGCGGGGCCGCCCCGCTGCAGTGTCCCGGCAGCCCGGGAGGAGGAGACGGCGGGGCGCGCTGGAAGCAGCGGGGCAGCCCCGCGGAGACGGACGCCGGGCGGGCGGCAGTTCCGCGCCCCGCCGCTCCTGCCGCCCGCGCCCCGCGACCCCCGGTCCCATGGCGGGGCTCGCCGCCCCCCGCGCCCCGCCTCGGCCCTGGGCCGCCCTGCTGCTCCTCGCCGTCCTGCTGCCCGCCGCCGCCCCAGGTAGGCAGCCGGCCCGGGCGCCCCCGGAGGTGCCCCGCTCTGCGCCCGTGTGGGTGAGCGTCTGCTGGCCCACGCGTGCGGCTGCCGGCCCCTGCACCCGGCGTGCCCGGCTCGCCTCCGTGGGGTGGGTGCGTGGCGGGGAGTTGTGCCGCGGGGCGAGGGGTTGCTTCGAGACGCTGCGGTGACGGGCGACCAGGTACTTGGGGGAGCTGCGGCGGCATCGCGATGGGACAGCCCTCCTTGCCAAGCCGGGCCGCTTCCCGCACAGGCACCTGCTGCTGCCCGTGTTTGTGCCGGTCCCTCCGCCGGTGCCGGGGCGGGCAGACCGGCCGCTTCAGCGCTTCCCTGCCGCAGGCTGAGGTGGGAAACCCAAGCGGGGGGCTGTGTGTATCTGCAGAGCCGGGCCGAACCCAGCACCGAGGGTCTGGGGACCCCCGCGGCTCCCGGACATCGAGACCTTCTCAGGTCAGCCGGCTGCGGCTCGGCTGCGCTTGGGGCAGCGCGGGGCTGCAGCCCGCAAGGACGGTCCCGGCCAAACGTGAGGCGGGGGCAACGGAGGGCTGCTTCCTTCTTGCCTTTAGCCCGCCTGTGCCTTATTCCCGCCGGCACCAGGTCCCGGTCCCTTCATCGCGTTTGGGGTCGGCTGAAGAGCCCCGCTCACTCGTTTGACGGGGTTGATAGGAGGCAGCCCCTGCGCTGAGCATCTCTTTTTAAGTTAGGCGAGATCCCTCTTCATTCTTGTCCTCAGAGTCCTTTGAATTGGACCCTAGATCAGCCTGGGCGAGGCTGGGGCTGCTGGCAGGATTCTCCGGCCTCGCAGCCTCTGGTTTAAGCTGCTCTGGAGGTCGTGTGGGGTGGCTGATCTTCCCCGTCCTTTCCTGCGTGGACAGCATTGTTTGTACCACAGGCAATGCTGAGTCCCTGTCTCGGTTTGTGCCCACAAGGTCTTTGCACCAGAGCACGGCTAGGGGCAGATATAGAAGGACATACGGGGGCATTTCAGCACCACATTTTAACTGCTAGGTTTACAGTGGCCAGGGTGGTATGGGGACACCTGCTCCCTAGCTCTTAGTGAGGTGGCTGCCCCATCTTGAGCCCAAATCAGCATCTCAGCAGTTCAGGGCTGGGCAGGACCTAATGTCACCCATGATTCCTGGTGCATTTTAGTGTGGAGCTACACACACTGGAAAGATCCCCTTAACCTGGAACAAGGGAAATATCTTCAAGCCTGGTTTGAAGATCCTGCACAACCCTCTCTTTGTGGGCTGCTGAAGGTGTGTGGCTTGCAGGGTGCACGGCTGCAGACTAGCAGCAGAGTACATTTGCAGGAGGGTGACAGCAGTTAAGCTTTGCTGGGAGGTGCTCATGTATCCACTGCTGTCTGTCTTTCTGTGAGGTGCTATGCCCATCCAGGTTAAACCTGGGATCACTCTCCTGGAAGTGGGTTTGTAGAGGTGCTGCTTTGTGGTGGTGGGGAGTGGATGGGCAACTGGATCTGCTCTCCCTGGGGCTGACTGCTGGCACACAAGAGGGAAAGGGGCAGGGGAGTTTGGGTGCTAATATCACAGGCAATATAATGGGAAATGTCGTAGCCTCTGAGGAAAAGTGTTAGCTGTTGAACACAGGCAGGCTTTTGCTTTGTGTGATGTCTAAAGTGACTCTAGGGGAGCCTGGAACTTTATGGAAGTTACATTCAAGTCGTTCACAGCCCCACACCAACGTGCTGTAAAACCAAGCCAATTTCTGAACAAACCCAAATGTCTTGGCACAGTACTGTGCGGAGCGCTGCATGCTTCCCGGCTGAGGATTTCTAGAGTGCACCAAAACCTGCTTGAGTGGGAACACTGCACTGTTAACCCCCAGAGGGACTGTACAGGACTTGTGTGTGGGCTGCATGTGTGCTCCTTGTCCCTGGAGGTGTGCTGGCCATGCTGAGTGGGAACCACTTTCCTTCTTCAGTCTACGGAGTGGTTTATGAGCCACTAACCCCAGACTGTGCCCTGAAGAAGTGCAGTCTCAGGCAGGAGGGCTAGTGAGTGCTGGAGTCCTTTCTCAGGGATTAAAAGCTGTTGCTGAACACCTTTGCTGCCCTTGTCCCTGCTTTCTCATCTTCTGCTTGTCTTTGAAATGGTCCCTTCCCATTTTCCTTTCCTCGCCTTTCCAGCATGCACCCTGTCTGGGTGACCTGTCCCAAACTCACTCTGCACTTTGAGCCTTTGCCCGAGTTCTGTGTCTGGGAGACAGGGAAGCTGCCTTGGCGCAGCAGTAGGGCTCTGACAAAGGAAGTGAAAGAGCCCTTCATTTTTTTGTTTGTGGAAAGAAAGAAAAGATTTTCCCCCAGTGAGGTTCTGGCATTGGGCTGGTGCTGTCGTTGACTTTGCTTCTGTTTATCAAAACAGAAGAACGGCGTGGGGACTGTGCCCAGGATTGCTATGCTCAGTCTCTCAGGCTGAGGAAGTCTAAGAGAAGGATGTTGTGCTGGAGCCAGTTTAGGGGAAGATCCCATTTTTATTTTGCCAAGAGAGATTTTTGTAGCTTGCTGCCAGATCTCAAGTGTGGAAGGATGTAGAGCACATACTGACAGCAGAAGGCAGTACTTCTGTAGAAACACTCCTCAGTTGCTTTTATAAGAGTAATATTCAAGCACCACCTGTGGCCGGTCGGACAAATTTGGGAGGAGCATTAGGAGGCTGAGCTTGGTACAATAGCCTTGCTGACAGCAGCACTAACTCTCATTTTCCCTCCTTCTCTAGACTGTGTGACATAAACAGAGAAAGCAGAAGGATCTCCAAGGCAATTTTCGACTTCATTTAGCTCTGAGCAATGTATCTTCTCAGTTATTTAGGACAATGCTGTAATGGTCTTAACTGTATAGCTCTGTACCAGCCTCTGGGTGTGTCAGAGGTATGAAAGCCCTTGTGCTGTGGAAGTCTGTAATTCCAGCTCTTCAGACAGCACATGGACTGAGGTTGGCCGGACATGTCGTTAAGAAGATGCTTTCAGAAGCTGTGCTATACAGAAGGAAAACAGAGGAGGGTTGAGTAGATCATGGAGCAAAATAAAGAGCTGGCACGCTTTCTATCTGCCTGCAGAGGGAACAGAATCTTGTCTGTATGATCCAGTGCATAGAGTGAGCATTCATATGCCCAAAAAACGTAGCTCCTTCTCCAGACACATTCAGTGCTCAAGTGTCATTGACATTTCTCATGCAGGACACTGAAATGGTAAATATGCCTTCTGAGTCTCAAGATAACTGAGGCTGGACTGCATGTCTGCTGCAAGCTGCCTGTAGCCATCTGCAGGTGGTCCATTATCTTCAGATCAATGAAGCAAAGCAGTATTTTCACCAGGCTCAATTTCTGGTGCTTTTCTAGGATCCGTGGTTTCTCCAGCTGGCAGCTGTGTCACTGTGTCACCCAGCTCTCTCCATCACTGGGGAAGTGCTTAGGAGTATGGATAAGGTGGCATTGGGATGTGCTGGCAGGTGTTGGGTCTCTCAAATTTACACTGCTTCAGCTCAGGTATAGCTGAGACCAGAACCTTTTTCTGACCAAAGACCTCTAGAGTGAGCCTATGTTTGGTAAGGTTTGCGATCCCAAGTATTCAAAAACTTGAAGACAAAACAGCACCTTTTTTTTCAGTTTTCTAGTTTTGAAATGTCAGGATCTGCTTATGTTGTTTAACTTGAGTTGCATGTCTTCATAAATTAGTACTCCTCACCTGCCCAAGCAAACCGTTCATAACTAGGTGCATGTATCATGCGAATGTTTACCTCTTGTAGCATGTGTGCTCAGGGGAAGGAGGGACCGTGGATGTTTTGCTGTGCCTTCTGCAGATCACTAACGCACTCAGCAGGTGAAGTGGTCTCTTATCCAGGTGGAATGGCACAGACATAGATGTGCCTTCCTTTCGGGAAGCTGCTGTTATCTCCCCGAAGACATACCACACTCTTGTGCAGCATGGAGCGGGTGCTCCCAGCCCTGCAGACACTGCGCTGGCCCCTCAGGCAGGTACCGGTGCTCCTTGTTGTGCTTTTCTAGCCCCTCAAATTGCCACTTGTCCTGTCTGTTTTAAAGCCCCCTAAAGCAGTAATTTCACTGGTGTGTTGCAATACCAGATTGCTTTTATTCCTTTGATTGCAGTTGAAATTTTGTTTGCTTGGAACTGTGACTCTTTTCATTATTCCTCAAGGTGAGAAATCACCTCTCCAGCCCATGTCCCTGCCCAGCATGGCAGAGAGGAATGAACCACCAGGTTGCGAGGCAGTGAAATCCAGAGGGGAGCAGAAGATCTTGAAGCTGAGGAGATACTTTCTCTCTGGCTTGTGAGGAGCCCAAGTATTTTGCTTCCATGTGGGCTGAGAAATTGCATTTTGGCTGTGCTTGCACTGACAGCATAGCCTCAGAGGAGTGGTGTAGCTTACATTTTCAGGGCAATAGAGGAGTGATGGGTCTTTTGAAGAAATGGGAGGTCATCTGGAAGATCCTTTGCTATGTGTGACCCAGTATAAAGCCTTTGAAATCACGTTTACATTTTCTTATATGTGTTTGCTATACTTCTGCTTATTCTGCTGTGCTGTTGGCTGCAAAACCTACAGTCTGAGTTGAATGTTCACGAACTGCAGTGCCAAAATAAGCACTGCCAAGATCAAGACAGTGGCTTAAGAAGCAGAAGATTTAAAAAACGAGAACTGCTGAGGGCGTTTGCTTTGCTGTCTGTTCTCTGAGTCTCGGGACACACGTTTCTAAGCTTTCCTCCACACCCTGGATGTCTCAGGATTTAGAGGGATGATATGATTTAGTCTGCATCTCCACTACCTGCTTTGTTTAAACCAGTGAGAGGATTTTGCACTTGACTCTGTACCTGGCTAGAGGGACTTCTGACACTCTGATCCCAACTCTCGCATTTTTATTTACAGGCATCAGCAGCATTTGCCTGCAGCACCTCCTTAGCTGGATTGATTTCCTTTGGGGATGTACAAGCACCTGGAAAGTGTCGGGTTTCCCTGGTTGCTCTTTAAAGTTCAGACAAGTTTGTAATGAAAATGAATTTCTTCTATGGTGGACCACATGGTTGAACGCTTAACTACTATACTGGTAGCAGAGTTAACGAGCAACATCAAACAGTGTTTGCACAGAGGCTCCTTCATGGTGTCATTTCATCTTGCCTGGGGAGATGGGAGGTTGTGCTGGCAGCTTATGAGTCTCCAGACTCTAGCAAGACCTGTGCTGGCTGCTGAGCTCCCTCCTCTTCCTTTCTCCTGGAGGACATCCTGGTACCTGCCTCTCTTCAGACCCCTCATCCAGTGTCCTGCCCTCCTAAGGCATGCAGCTTCTGGGTTTCTGACCCATGTAGCTCTGCAGATGCTGATTCCCCCTTGCCTGTTCCCCAGGACTGTTGTCTGGGATGTTACTCTGCCCCTCAGAGTTTCTGCAAATGTATGTTTAAGCTTCAGTGTGTTTTGTACCATTCTCAGCATTTATAGGATGTTTAAAATCTGCATAGGTTGTAAGGCTCACCATACATCACTCTCATCGAACTTGTAACCCCATGCCCACCGTTAGCTCTTCATAAATTACACCTGCACCATGGGACATGGGGGCTCTTTCCCCATGCCAGGTCGGGGTGCCTACACACCCTGAGGCCGTGGTAAGAGCTGACTGTGCTTCATTGCCTCTGAAATCAGTCTGTGTGTGTGGCTTCATTTCAGTGTAGGTGCTTGCATTTGGCAGAATTGGTCTATATTTAAAGCAAATAGCTCCAAGGAGTGGAGAAGCAAGGAAAGGTGGAAGAAAGACCCAAGTCAGGTAGAAATTGTGTGCTCCAAATAGAGAGCTTTTCCTAAACAAAGAGAATATCGTTAGTTACCTCAGATTAAACAGTGAAATCCTGTTGAAAGGAAGTCAGTCCAAGCTGCTCCTGACCCTGGAAGAAAACCTGAAAGGTGCATCCAAATTTAACTATGTAAGGATTAGAAAGTGGTCTGGAGAAGTGTGGATTTTAAATCACCCTCTTCAGTGGGTAACTTGATCATCAAATCAGCTCTTCATTAAACAGAGCAAATTACTCTTTGAGGACTGTGGAGCGTGTTCATATTACATTGTTCCAGCACAGCTATTTCACTGTTTCGCAGTCATCAAGTCCTCTTGGGCATCTTGCAACAATCCCAGTTCCAGCAAATCTTTCTGACTGTTGTATTATTCTGGCATTAAACTGACTATTTTTTCCACTGGAGGAGTTGCTCGTTCTTAATATATACATCAGCTGTAAAGTAAGAGGCAGCTCTTCAAATGGTTATTAGTCGTCATGTTTGCTGTATAGTTGGCTGCAATATTTTGGCTGTAACTTTTCTGGGGGAAAAGTGCAGAACTGCTGGTGCTGGAATGTTAGTTTTTCCTTGTCTCTAAAAAGAAGACAAAAAATAAGAGAAATTGAATAGTCAATATAATTTGTCGTTGTATTCTGTAATGAAGTGCTTTACTCCTCCTCTTAGAATGGCATACTTGGAAGGGTGTATGGAGAGGGAAGGAGTTTAGCTGGTAACCGACAAAAACTACTGAGTTTACACTAAAACTTGTACAACAGAAAGTGGCAGATATGACTGGCAAACCATACTGCTGTGGCTGACGGATCATGATGCCCAGCCTGAGCCCTGCCACCCTTCTGGCCAGCCCTCGCAGAGCTGCGTGCTCCCACTGCCAAGGGAGGGCAGTGTGGGCACAGCACCCCAGGCTGCCCACCCCTCCCACAGCCCGAGAAGTATCTGGGACTCACATTTTCGGCCTCGGGAAGCCAGCATTCAGTTTTGCCTGTACTGCTGAGGTCCTTGGGCCAGCTCTGAGAGCACCGCAGCATGCAGGCTGCGGCCAGGTAACTGGAGGGCTGAATTTAGATGTTGTTATTCCTGCTGGGTAGTGTCTTGCTTCATGTGACAGCCCTGCTGAAATACCTAATGGCATCAGAATCTGGCCCTGCATGAGCAGTTGAGCTGCACTTTCACATAATCTGAATGTCTTTCCCTTTCGTCATCTGAAGCCATGCCGAGTTTGATGACATAGTTGTGTGGTCCGTACTGTCGGATGCTTTGCAGAAAGCCTGGCAGCTCAGAGATAGAGAGGCTGTAGCAGTCTCAAGCTGACAGCGGTATGGGGACTTGGCAGCAGGCTTACTGCATTTTGCTGGAGCAGGTGCTCTGGGTGGTGTTTTCGTAGCCTCGCCGGCTGTGTCAGCTGAGCTTCACATCGGCTTCTCTCCTCCCTGTGCTGTCAGTTTTATGCCTCTGGTCTCCCAAAATAATTATATTATAAACAATGTAAGAGTGAATGGCAGTGGTGGAAAGACTCCACCTGGATCAGCTGGACTGAGGCTTCAGCCTGATTTCAGGATATACGTATTTTTAATATTTGTATTTGGTAAGTGTCCAAGGTCTTATTACTGGGGAGGTGGGCTGTGGATCACAAGACCTGGTTTCATTCATAGGCCCAAGAAAAACTGTCAAAGTGACATCTCACCTTTCCTGGGCTCCATTGGCCCTGCTTTAAAAATGAGTTGAATGCTGCAGTACCGGAGAACTGCTCAACCTAAGCTGCTGTTCTCTTCTACTTGAAACTTCCCAAACAAGAAGTTATGACTGAAATATTTTGTGAGATGCTCAGTAATATCTCTGCAGGGTTTTATCAAAGCTCAGTGGGAGACTGCTGGTTTTGTGCTGTCCTTGACAGTCAGTGAGCTGACTGTCCCCTGAGGAGGAGAAGGGTGCAGGGACTCAAGTTCCCCTCCGTGACTCAGGACACAGGTTTTGATATTGTTCCTGCTGTAGACCACCTCTTGTCTATTGTTTGTGATGGTGTGATTTGTGATATGCTTACATGCATGCTTATCTGCCCTGTGTGGTTGTACTCCCTGAAACCACTGGACATAGCTGAAGGAAGTACAGGAATATTATTTTGCTGGATCAAGCCTGCAAACTGATGTGGCTTGGTGTCTGCCTCTGCAGTCTGGGATGTTATTCCAGCCGTACCACAGATAGGTGCTTAGGGATAAGTTCAGTTTAGTGATCAGGTCACATTTCTCTGGTGAAAGAGACTATGAGTACAGGCTTGGAGGGCCTGAAAATGTGGAGTATCCCAGCTTTCCATTTAATCCAGTCAGCAAACTTCACAGTCTCCTTGGGAGTGTTTAGAAATTCCCGCTTTTTGTTGACTCCTGTGTCCTTAGCTTTGTGAGTGAAATCACTTACTATTGATCTAGATATTTGCTATGTTGTAGGCTCTTAGAGCAGCTTCTGTGATGTTGGAGCCCTTCTCCTGAGTCTCAGGTCCAAAGGTGTATGTATGCAGAACTTCGGAGTGTGTGGCTGTGAATATCTGAGTATCTTCTATCATGATGACCCACCAGGAAGGTCCTGATGGCATCGACAACTTGAAATGTCTGGTGCTTGAAGACACAGAAGAAATCGCTGTCTTCCCAAAGAAACAAACCCAACAGAAAGTGAAATAAAACAGAAAAATAAGCTCTTCTGTAACAGCACAGCTACAATATTGAAAATCTATAAAGTCTAAACCAAACCAGCAATATTAGCAAGCCAAATTTTCTTGCTAGATGTGTATATTAATGTACATTTTGGTTGCAATGTGGTGACTGTTGTGCCAGAGCACTGAGTTCCTGTTCTTCTCTCTTTCTGATTATCATAAGTCAAGTTGATCCTCCCAGATCTGCAGTGGCTACTTAAATCACTGTCAAAGGACCGTGTGGGTCTTGATGAAAGCCCTTCCCAGTCAGGGTCAGAGCTGCTGGGTTTCAGTTGCTGAGTGCAAGGTAATACCTCTTTATTGCCACGAGATGTCTCAGACCACAAGTGCTCCAGCAGATCAGTCACCAGCCAGGATGAGCCCTGCCCATGGGTGTGCTGGTTGCTGGGGACCAGACACCCCTGCAAACACACTCGCTTGCCTCTTCCTCTGCAAAAACAGCTCTTTAAATTACTCTCAGGAAGGGATGATGAGTCGTATAAGACATCATGGGGTCCTGCTGGTGTTTGGTACTACGCTGTGCAGGGCAGGCTGAAAACCTGGACTTGCTGATGTCACATGGGACTGGGACTGAATGCAAAACCTTGGAGGGGTGGAAATAGATTTCAGACCACCACGTTAGTAAAGATAAAAGAGAAATGGCTTTTTATTGGCTTAAGTCTTCCCTTCCAGGGGCAACAGGCCAGCTGTCCCATGTTGTGCTAGCACAGGGCAGTGGCAGCTCTTCAGGAGGGAGGTGTGAGCACAGCCATGTCCTCATAGCAGCGTGGTGGGAGCATGTCTGGGAGAGGACAGATTCCACACTCCCCGTGGGGAGCAGAGGGAAGCAACCAGCCATGTGTGTGTTGGCGCAGGGGAGGAGGAGATACAAGAGGAAACAAGTTTTGTTCACTAGCACCAGCAGAGAGAGAGGAAGGATGGCAGCCTACTGGAGAAAGCTAAAGTGAGAGCCCAGTTATCTTGTGGACCTGAGGGTCTGGTGTGGGTATGCATCAGAGTAGCTGATGAGTTAGTATGGATGCTTCTGAAAGAAGGCGGTGTGTCTGAAAGGGGAGGGATTATTTTTAGCATGTTCTCACCATTCTACCTGCTGCTTTTCTTGGGGAGCTTTTTCTTGAGACCAGAACCTTGCAGAACAAGCTGCTAATAATTGCAGTAAGGATGGCAGAAACAGACCCTATGAATCCAAACATAACAGCCTCCATAAAATTAGCCATTGGGTTTGCAAGACTTTTGGCAATGAGAAAGGAACCGTTTGGCTTTTGCAGCAAGAGGGGCCTCTTGCAAATATACATTTTTAAGCTGCTTGTGCTGTATAAATATCTATATATTTAAAAAACCCCAAACTGTTATGGTTACAAGCAGTCCCTGTGAAAATTGAAAAGGCAAAGAGGGAAACTTTGAAATGTCCACAGGAACTTTTGACTAATTTGAGGCCCCTTTGTATGGAAGGAAATTGCTGTGTTTCAGAAAGCTTTGCTGCTTTAACAAAATATTTGTGCTTCTGAACGGTAAGCAGATGGCCAATCCAGAAGATGGTAGCAAGTTGCTTAAGCTACTTAAATGCAAATTTCTTTGCCTTGCTAGTAGTGGCCAGCTTTGGTTTTAGGGCTCCAAGCTAAGGCTTTGTTGTCACTGCAGGGCTGCTTCACCAGCATTGGCCATGCAGAACATCCAGATCCAGGATACCCATAAGTCTGTTGAGCAGCATCTCTTTGCATGCCATGCAGGTCTAGTGAAAGCCCTGTGATGGCTGAAGATGTTACTATCATAGATGTAAGTGTTGGCTTTCTGTAGGAGCTCATTTTAGAGGCTGTGCAGTGTTGGTGACAGGATGTTCAGAGCTCACAAGCAAAGTGGGCAAAGGCAGATGGGTGTTTTGGTATTTGAAAACTTCATTGCCTCTGGGCTGCACCAGTGCCATTAGTGTCAGGGCATGCAGAAGCAGTCAGAGAGTGTAGTCTATCGGTACACCCTTTCACTCCACCCCTTCCAAATCTCCCACTTTGGGTATTCAAACAAGGACACATTAATAACACAAAATAGCAATCCGCACACATTGGTAAGGTTTGGCTCTAGCATGCTGCTAGCTATGGCCTGCTAAAGACTCTGGAAGTCTACCGTGGTCCTTCCTGAGACTTGCTCTCCTAATTTTTTGCAGAGCTTTGTTGAGTTGTAGGGTTGATTTTCTTCCCCAGATGTTTCTCTTGCTGTATATCCCACTGGTCATGGGTGCTCTGTGCTGTGTGGGGAAAAGCCATAGATTTTGCACCTAAATGTTGGAGGTTAAACCATCAGTTCCTTTGTAGGTGTTTGTATTTTCAGTTCTAGATATCGCTAGGCTAAACCAAGGAAGATGGTATGGATTTTCATTTACAAACCTGCAAAGCTGTGAGTGCATGTCTTCAGTATGTTCATCTGCTTTTCAAAGGTGTTAATTGGGTAAAATCTTTGCTGACCGCCCCAGGTAATAGTTGACAGACTGCGACGTGTAAACTGATGTGATAACTGCAAGTGACTGCTGTTGTTTGCTTCAGTCGTGTCTGCTCAGCTTTGATAGGACTAGTTATAATGTGTAACACAGCCCAGGGTTTTCCATTAATACATTGCTTTGAATGTGACTGCAGAAGTCTTTCTTTCTGGAAATGAAATGAAATAAGAAGGTCATTTATTAGTAAAGCCGATCTGTACCTATCCATTTCTTATCTGAGCCCAACCTAGTGCAGGGCTCTTAAGAATAGCTATAGTACTATTCTGGTTATTTCCTTGGCATGCATTTCATTTAGTATCTATGAGTTTTGCGCTTTGGGAGACTTGGAGTGTGTGCCACCAGCTTCTCTTTCCTGGGTACAAAGCTATGTAATACTTTTTGAAAGGTCTTTTACAATAAATTATGTGGAATAAAGTTATTTAGAAGAGTCAGGGCTGGTGTTATTTCCAGACGTGAACAGTTTTATGTTACGCACAGGTAAATAATGTTTTAGTGGTTTTTATTTGTGTTTTTCATGAAGAGGCTTATTTTAGGATGTACTTTTTCCAGTCCTTATGAAGAAACTTAATTTCTGAGAGCTACTAATGAAAGAGCAGAAACTAATGTTGAGCCAGTGTTTTGTTCTTAGCAAACCTGTACCTTGGGAACCTCAGACTCTTCTGATTAATGAAAAGTTTGCAATGTGAGATAAAAATTGAGAGTTTTAACTCTTTTATCTTTGAATGCACAGTGAAGCTTGAATTCCTACTCTCTGACTTTGTGAGTCTGAGGCATTTTTGGCAGTTTCTAGTGGAAAGTTGAACGTGTGCTTCAGCTAGAGATGGAATGGAAAGACTTTACATAAACATGTGAATCTCCGGTAGATTAAAAAGTCTGCGCTACTTTACAGGGTAAGGCAGCAGGTTTAGATATATTGAGGTGATTTTTGAGAGGTGTAAATAAACCCCCTCTATGCAAGTAATCCAGATCCCTTAAGGAGGATGATTTGATGAAGTCTGTGATACACATAAAGGAATGAACCAAAAGCAGAACCACACCATCCACATAGCCAATGCTTTGCATCCAAAGCTAATATTTACTTCAGATATATCTCACTGACTCTTTGTTTTTTCCTCTTTTTCTTTTTCTTTTTTTTTTTTTTTTGTGTGTGTGTGTGTGTATGTGTATATGTGTATGTATGTGTGTGAGTGATAATCCCAGTTTAGGTACGTAACGAACAGTTGAAGCCATGAGTTTATGGCTAGTTGTGTCTTGGTTAACACTTGTCATTGTTTCCACAAATGACTGATGTAATCCACTTGGAAGCTGTTAAAGTGCCCAAGATGAATGAGTTTTTCAGAAGCTCTGTAGAGTGGGGACATGAAGGTGAATGTGGCTGAGAGTTTTCAGTTCCTCCTCAGGACCCAGCACCCCAAACCAGTACAGAAAAGGTCAGCATTTGTCTCCTGCTTTGAGGATCTGCCGTAAAACATCTCAGAAGCCAAAAGTTGAATAAGGTTTGGAAGGAAATTAGGTGTTTGACTAGGAGTATTTCATTAAATGAAACCAAGCATATGAAGTGAATAATATGAACTAAGCATATAAAGTTTTGTGCTTTATGGATGTGGATAACCACTGCTTGATGAGGCTGAAGTGCCAGCCAGTACAGATAGAGGACTGTGGTACCTGCTGTGACTTTCCATAAGGCTAGTCCATATCTCCCATCAGGGTAATTATACACTATGTTTCCTTTAGCCTTTGAAAGATACAGGGCTTCATGCTTCACTTGACTAACTTCGTAATGTGCCACCGATTTTAACAAGATTGCACTAACGTAAAAGCAGAGCAATGAAGCGAAGATTTAGGTTTGTAAGAAGTAATCCAGGTGCACAGCATAAGGGTGCTGCTACGGTTTAGTTAGCCTCATAATGAGCAGTGCAATTTTAGTAGGTGTGTTTTCCTCCCTGGAGCTCTATGGCCATACCTGGAGGGAGCAGGGCAGAGGTTGGCTCACAGGGGCATATGCTTTGGTTCTGACTTGTGTCCCCTGCCAACCCACTTCAAAGCCAGCTGAGGCTGCTGGGACACAAGGAGGGGAACAGTGATGGAGGGGATGCATGACAGCCTGGAAACAATGCTCTCTCTTTTTTACTACCTTGCCTGTGGCATCCTTTGAGGCCCACCTGGAGGGGAATAGGCTGGCTCACCTGTACACCATCCATACAGGGGGAGAGGATAAATGTGGGCAGGCTGCAGTACAGTGACTCCCAGAACCAGGCCCTGTGTCCAGACTGGGCAGAGCAGCATCATGTAAGCTCTGTGCTGGTGTCAGTGCTGGAGAGAAGGATATCCATGGGCTTGTCACCCTTCCCATCTATCCAGCTGATGTAGGCATCAGCTGTGGATGCAAACGTACCAGTTTCATCTTCAACTTAAAGAAGGGTCTGCTTATGTTCACTTGTGTGGAAATCTCTAAAGAAAGCTTTCCCTCAGTTGCAGAGAAAGCCACTGAGATTAAGTTAGTCTGAGCAAATTTTTTCTCGTATTCCATGTTCACATGAAACCATCAGAAATTTCAGATAAACAGAGCAGTGCTAGCACTTGATGTCATTTCTTCCTACTGCCATGGTGGGTTTTCCCATGTGCATTTGTACCAGGGGTCAATTCTTTCTCATAGAAACGCATGTAGAGATTATGGCTCAGAAATGGCAGCTCTCAGCGTGGGAGTCAGTATGTTTTACAAGAGGGATAATATCCATCCTAATGCCAGCTCTGTGTTATCTTCCTGCCTTCTTCTGCTGTTGTCATGGACAAAATTGCCATGTTGTTGCAAGAGAATGAGGGTGTTGCTGCTCGTCACAGGTTGTGCAGCCAAAATTCTGCCTGGACTCCAAGGGTCACTCGCATATCCCTGACAGTCTTTGCACTGTTTGGGGGACAAGCATCAGGTTAGGGCAGGAGAGAGCAAAAGGGAGCCCAAAAGCTTGCAGTGGAAGGGTCTGTTGAAACCCGTGGGTTTACCCTGGGCACCTGGGACAGATGGATCCTGCCCATGGAGGCAGATACAGTCACACGTGTGTGGCCTTGGGTCTGCCCTGAGGAGCTGTTGCAGTCCCTTAGGGAGATCCAGCTGCCTCGGGAATCTCTCAGAGGTGGTTTCTTCTCCTACCTTCTTCTTCCACAATCAGAGAGAGCAATGTGAAGTGGGTTTGAAGCCACTTTCTCTCCACTAAGAGAAGTGTTACCTCTTGTGATACGATCAGGCTGCTATAACATTGATTAAATTGTGCATCCGGGGCCAACACAGTTAAAGGATCTGGGGTTTGTAGAGGCAGCTGTAAGAAGTGTGTAAGGATGGTGCACACATGCAGGTGGAAGTCAGGAATGTTCTGGGAGACATGTGGCTTCCAAGTATTCAGCACTGTGTGACAGATTTCCGTGGTGTCCACCTCTTCTCTTTAGTGGATGGTATGTTTTCAATGCCTGATTTGACAGCAAAATATGCATTCAAAAGCAGTATGAGTTAGGTGGCCCTGATTTTAAAGAGGCGATTAACCAAAATTGTAGGTCTGGTAGCTTTGTGGCAATGTTATGTTTGCTCTTTACTTTTCCAACATGGTTTTGAGGTACTGTATGCTTCATTTTAGACTGGCAGAAACACAGAAATTACCTCACTTTTGAGTAAACAAAGAATGTGAATATGAAAACAAGAACAAATTGGAAGTGAAAATAACATGGAGACTACAGTCATGAACACAGAGTGGAAAGACGCAAGCTTTGAAGGGGCTCATTTTGTTCCAGACAATGTCTTGTCACAGCATGAGTTGCCCTGTTCACATTCTGATTTTCTCAGGCAAGTTTCCTTCTCATCACTAAACTTCTGACTCGGGCTAGAGAACAGCCTATATAAGGGTTATCTAGAGGAAAATAAGCTCAGTTAGCTTTATCCTGTGCTTTTGTCACGTTTGTGACTGCAGTCAGATTAAATTCAGACTTCACCGCTTGAAGTGCCCTTAGGCTCTGATTTATCTCAGAAATGAGGCTTAAGATGTTGTAAGGCAATATTTGTGCTATTTCTGCAGTTGAATATCCACCAAAGCCAAGGAATGTGAATTTCATGCCCACTAGGAAAGGTCGGAGCATCACAGGAGCTGCCAGCTGAGACAGCCAAGAGTCCTGTGCAGAGATGCAATGTCAGCACTGAGAAACCTTAGGTGCATCTCATGGGAGAAGCACTAATATTCCCTCCTTCATGAGGATAATGGATTGAAGGGATGTGTGTGGAGCAATCAGCTGGGATCAATGGCTTTATCAGGCCCATTGGCAGCTCATGCTATTCCTCTTTGTCGTATGGATGGTGTAAAAGCAATAGGTTAGCTTTGCTATAAACTTGCTTTTCTGTTAAATCAGTCAGTCTTCCTTCTTGCAAACCAAATTACCAGTGACCAGCATGATAAAGGACAGATTCCCATTGAAGCCAGGGAGCTTTGGGTCAAACCATGAGTACCACAGAGGTCCAGTCTCTCCCTACCCCTTTCCATTTTTAAGCCCAGAAAAGGTTAGACTTAAAGTTGGTAAACAAAGATTGAAAGGATACCTGCATATGCATTTGAAACTCACTCAAATATTATAGATTTGACATTGATTTGTTATCAAAAGCTTAAAGGCTGTGAGCCTGATTCTGCTGATGGTGCCATCTAATCCATCTGTGCTCTCATCCTGTGACTGGACTCTCTTGAAGCAGTCGGAGTCAGAGTTTGGGCTCTGTCCTGCACAGGAAGATGAATCCTTCGGCAGTATGTCTGGCTGATGTGGTTGAGCCATGTCAAAGAGAACAATACACCAAAATAAAATTATTTTTTTTTCCAGATGAAGAACTTCAAATGCTTCAAATATAAGCAAGCTAAAATATCAGGACCTTGAAAGATACAGTGAAGAGAACCCAAAGGAAAATTAGAAAGAGCAGTTCTAGCAAGAAAAGCACAGCAACACCAATAAGATGTGTCTAGAAAAAGGGATAGTTCAAGTGGCCGGTTAAAAAGCCACTTTCCAATGCTGCTTTTGAAGTAGCCAGTTTTAAAAACACTTCTGAAATGGGTCTGCCAAATGTTCAGCTTTTTCCATTTTTTGTTTATTAGCGAGTGGAGAACAATTAAAGTTTTTACAACATAGAAAGTACATTCTTCACTAAATTTTGCTCCATTTTCTCTTAGCAACTGAAGGTTTTATAGAAGGGTTACAGCTCTACGGACCATACTTAATTTTACAGTATATGCTATATCCATCCATGTCCATCTCACTGCCTTATGCTTGGAAGTTTTCAGGAAGCCTGGTGCTGGAATGGGTTTCATGTTTCATTCTCCCAGAAGTGGCTGCTGAGTCGAACAGTGGGCCGGAGTTCTACAGGAACTGAAACGGTGGCCTGATGTAAACCATGTGTTTTGGAGCCTGGGCTGTGCACGTTGTGTGGGTGGCAGTGAGGAGCCCTGGGGACTGGAGATGTGTGGCCAGGAGAGCTCCTGATCCTCCAGCTTAGTTCTTTTGGACTGTTGGGTTGGTTTTTTTGTTGTCTCGATAGACCTGAGGGAGCAATGACTTGATGCCGCTTCCTCCAGAGTGGGAATAGGTTTCCAAATAAGCTGGAGACTGAAGGTGCTACCAGGGTTTCAGCTGAAAGTGCATCAAAGAGCTTTGAATGAACTCGAGTCAAAGAACTCAAATTCATGTGGTGGGGGATATTTTTAAGTGCTTGTGAGACTAATGTCAGTCTCCATGTGATGATCATAAATGAAAAATACATGCTATAGTAACATAATTATGTCAAAGAAAGCAATCTTGCAGTGACAGTTCAAGCCAACAAGACAGACCTGCAAGACAGCAGGTTTAGAGGGCACCTCTGTCCTTGTGTCCTCATGGCAACTAACAAGAGGAGGACATCCTGCCAAAGAGTGTGCAAACCAGATATGTGTTGTCTCTGCCTCGCGTGTGGTTGCAATGACTGTACCCATCATTCTTTTGAAGCTGGTGTTCTTTGTAGTGCCTGTTCCTCCTGATGAACAACATGGGCACTGATTTCTTCTTGTAGTTTAAAGTTTTTGGCTGTATAAATACACAAGTATAGCTAAGTGACCAATTTTGTGGTTCAGAGCAAGATACCAAGGGCACAGTCTTCAGGGAGGTCAGACAGACAGACAGTTAAAACCCAATAAATCAGTGGAAAGGAGTGACTTCTCTGTCATAATGTGTAAGTCAATTCCAGGTTTCTGTAGGGAATAATAGAGAATAGCAATCTGGCACCTTCTGTGCTTCTCCCTTGGGATCCAGCTTTGTTCTGCTAGCTCAGGCAGGTACTTGTATTAATAGTTAATCATGAGTCAATCACGTTCATCTTGATATATAGACCACCTTCAGTAAGCCCAGAAAATACTAATCTTTAAGCAAAAAATTTCTGCGAAAAAAGAGCAAATCTCCCAAAAACTTGCCAAGGAAAGAAAGGAAGAGGCTTAGTGTCAGCAATAGCAGATACTATAAAGAGGATAATGAAATAATTTATATTTAACTACTCCTGTACAACACAAAGGAGAGAACCAACTCTTTAAGTGGAAAATTGTATTTTTAGAACCCATGAGAAGACTTAGGATTTTATACAACAAATAGGGCATCTGTCAAACTTACTGTCAGTAGATAATACGAAAAGGAAATATAATTTTGTGATTTCCTGAATACGCTGCGTTACCTAGAAGACCTAAGGAAGTGTGTGTGTTGTGGAGAGTAGAAGACTGCTGGTGACTCCTCAGGAGATACTTGGATTCAGTAGGAAGAGCCCTCTGCAGAGGTTTTGCCAATGTTCCTCGTGGGAACTCCAGCATCCATTTGACATTACTTTTGCAGATCCAGCCCATAGTGCTTCAGTCCCTGGGTACTGTGATGTTTCTTCTTTCTTCTAGCTCTGAGGTCACGTTTTCTAGATTTTTTACTGTGTTTATAAGTCTCCTCTTGACTTTCCTCAGTGGGCTTGTATCTTTCTTAAAACATAGTGACTGGCTATGGGACACAGTTCTTGCAGCAGTGAGTTTTCACTGCACAGCAGTGTAGAATAAACTCCAAAACTCCAACCAATCCGGGTGGAATTATATTGATTTTTGTTGTTGTTGTTTTTTGGACAACATCACATTGTTATTTATTTTGGTTAATCCGTGAGCAACTACAACCACCAGATCCTTGTCTTGAATACTACTGCTTTGCATGATATTCTCCATTTGATGTTTACTTCTTTGTTGTGTCTTTTTCTGATATTTCCAATGTGTGTTGTCTGTTCTAAATTTTACCTGTGAGTCATATATTTGTATTTTATATGCATGTATATATAACCTTAGGGAAATGTTAAGCCTGCCAGCATATGCATGTTACTTGAATGTCTTTATTATTATATTTACATATTATTTTTCATAAATATTAGTGTTAAAAAGCCTTAAACAATAGAAATTCAGGAAACTTGAAGTTAAAGCTCTAGTCTTATCCCCAAGGCTGAAGTCTGTCCCAGAGGAGCTGGAAGTGTCAAGTCCTCCACCTGCGTTAGAGAGAACAGCCTGCAGTGTTCCTGCAGCAAAGCCTGTTCATGTGGTTGGTTAGTTAAGTAAAAAGTCAGTTAAGGGTAAATCTTAAATTGTTATTATGATTTACGGACCAGCTACCAGGCTCTTTTTCACAGTCTGCAATAGTATTTGGAATATTTTTTGCTGTTAGATACTATCATAGTAAAAGTCTGTATATCTATTGTTTTGGATTTGTCAGGAAAGGCAGGGATTAAGCTGTGGTCCCTACAGATTCCCTGGCATCCCACAGAGCTGTACCACTTGCCAGTCTTCTGTCTTGTCCTCCAAGCTTACTGATATAGAGCCATGAGAAAAATGTCTCATTTCAGTGCATGTGTTTGACAATGGAGACGTGAAGCCTGCAGAGCAGGACACAGACTGGTTTTGACTTTGAACATGTTTGCTCTGCCATGCATGGGATGAATGGAGGCAATGACCTGGGCTGGGGTGTGAGAAGGGGATGTGCTTTCCAAAGCACAATGGAAAGTATTTTGAAATAAACTTGTTGTGGCCGCTTTGCCCTCTGGTCCCAACATCAGAAGTGCTTCTTAACCCCCCCAGCTTAGTCCTGTGGTGAGGCCAGCCACAGTCAGGGCATTCCCGCACCCTTGCTGGCTGATTTTGCCTGTTCTGTCCCCACAAGGAACCCCAAAGGTGATATCCCTCTATTAACAGCTTTCCTCCAACTCAGTGAAGAGACAGGTGTTGAACAACATCCCACATGGATGCTTGCAGACCATGGCCAGTGCTGTGGCATGCTCTCACAGCTTTTTCAGGGTTGCTGGGCTTTGTTACCACCATGGTGGTTTGGTCACTGGAGAAGCCCAGACAGGAGGTGTCCAAAGGCAGTGGATGTGAGAGAGAAGGGTAGCCCAAGCTCAGTGGGCTCCCTTCAAAGGGCACTGATACAGAAGAAAACTTGTGCGTGGATGTCAGCAGGAGAATGTGAAGCCTTCAAGAACTCACTGTTGGTTGTTCTTAAGTCAAAATAAAGGCATTAAAGACGTTGCCGAATTTGGAAAATGCCCTAGTCCTACTGTACTTTGCATTCAGAGGACTCTTCAAAGGGAGCACTGGAAACCTCTGTTGATGCTATCAATTTAATGTATGTCCTTTGTATGCCAGGTAACTCCTCAACAGAGGTAGAATAATGGCTTTGCTTAAATCAGACATTACCGTTGAATACTGGTCCTCTGCCCAAAACTGTTGGCTGGAGCCCGGTGAATTATGGCACACTTTCCATTGTGCTTTGCAGGAACAAAACCGTTCCAGTCCCTGCTTTCTGCGCCAAGCAGGAGTGTGTGGAAATGTGCTGAGCTTTTTTTTTTTTTTCCTGCGAGAAACAAAGGATTTATGTGCCACTTGTCTCCACTGCTTTAACTGATTGGCTCGATACCAGGAGATCTGATGCTGAGTGTATAAATTAGTGGCATTAAAAAAGATGATCAGCCCACAGAGGGACAAGGTTGACTGTATTATAAAATGCTAGGGGACGTACCAACCCAGTAGATTTGTTCTCCCATTTCAGTCCTACTTTCTCTAATCGTATACGCGCTTTTGCAGGTGTTAACTGCTGCAATGCTGCAAAGAGCCCCGCTAGACCTAGTACTGTGCTCTGTGCCACTGTTGCTCTGAAGTAAATCATCGAGCCCAGAGTCTTCTGGAGTCAGAGCAGTCAGCAGATCTCGGTTCAGAGGGCCACATCAGCACTGCTTGGGCTGGCTCACCAACTGCAGGAAATATCTTTGCAGAGTAAACTCTTCTCAGGATGGCCCCCATCCAGCCGTCATTGAAGCTGGTGGAATTACTCCCATTTTCTCAACAGAGCTTGGATCAAACTGTCTACTTGAAAAAAAAAAACATCCAGTAATGCTTTGCCAAAGTGACACGGTACATTAATTTTTGAGTGGAAAAGAAGTATCTTCCTGTGGTATTTTGTCTGTCCTCTTTCTTCTTAATGTTTCTGCTGATGTGGCTTTGGGATAGCTCTGTGGAGGTAGGTAGCAGTGAGAGTATGTGAAGGCAAGGAGCAAAGCAGCCACAGCTGTGTGGATTGCTGGATGAGAAAGGTGGGATGTTCTCTTTCCCTTGTACCTGTCAGTCATGGTAAAATATAATTTCTCTTTTCCTGTTCATGAATTAACAACTGGATTGAAAGCCTTGAGTAGCACAAAGGACTACAGAACTTTAGATGCCTGACTACTAGTAAAGCTCTGCTTTCTTCTCTTTCTAATACACTCTGTTTCATAATCTGTTTCAAATCAGGAGAAAAAAATAAGAGGATGTATGGAAATTGTCCCAACCCTTAAAGCCAAGACACAAAGTGATTTACCTGCTGCAGGATGGTTGAGCACCATGCGGAAAACAACGCCCAATGCAGGCATGAAGAAGGGATGGCTGATCAAGTTGCAAAGTATTTCTGAAAACAATAAACTCTTTTTCCTGGCAGAGGGCTATCCATGATACAGCCCTTGGTACATGGACATATCCACCTGAGTGTAGGGCTTTTCCCCCTGGCTTCCCTGGTGTCTCCTGCAGGGTAGGTGTCCCTTGGTTTTTCTGCACCCCGGGGCAGATGTCTGTCTTGTTTCAGAAGCTGCCAAACAGGGCAATTGTAGAAGTTCCCTAGGATGTGTTTGCCATGTGTGCCATGAACTTGAGTGTCATCACTCAAGCAGTTGCACTTAGGAGAGCCCAGTGCAATAGGTTTTAGGAGTGTGGATGTTTTACAAAGGGTCTTACATCATGAATGGAATTAATTTCAGAGTTGCCAGCTGAAAAATCAAAATGTAATGCCTCTTTTTTCTATTTGCTTATTCACTATATATATATATATTTTTTTTTTTTGCTACAAGTACATGTGATATCTTCATGTTGTTAGGGCTCAGACACTTATGAGAGTGCATGATACGCAGGAGTGTTATATCCCAAAGAAATAGCTCAGATATCTGGGAACAACAGCTGGCTGAGATACTTTTCTAGCCCTAGTGATGGGTTTGGGGAGGGCAGCTACAGGTTGTTCAGAAACTGAGTTGTTCAGCTCTGAAACTGGGTTACTCTTGCAGATTGGCAGTGGTGCAAGGTTATTATCTCAGAGTACAATTGGTTGTGCTTAAGGAACACTTAAGGACTTTTTAAGACAAGAATCTGCTCTTTGAGGAGGGTGAATGAACTGAGCAGTTTGGCACATTTTGTTTGATCTCCCATACTGTTTTGTCTGGTAAAGCAGCAGTAGTCTCAAATCCAAGGTACAAAGTCAGTCAGTCTCATTTGATGACTAGAACTTAATTTAAACAAAAAATAATAACATAAAACAAACAAACCCAACACCATGAAATAAGCAAAAAAATCTCACCAGTCTGCTGTTGCAGTTTAGACTCTGAAGTTTTCTGGTCAAGTTGCCCATGACAGGATTTCATTTGCCAGCTGGTATTTTTGGCCTTTTGTAATGAAGGCAGTTGATCACTTTCTGATGAGTTCATTGTCTCTAAGCAGCTACAGCTTTTCTATGCTAGCTGTTACTTTGCCCATGGCTGGGTCACTGTGCTTAGCCTCCCAAATTTCTGCCTGAAGTGAAAAGGGAGGTTGGTAGATGTTTATAGACTATATGACTATGCCAAATATGTGTCCTCTCAGCAGCAGACCACATTTTATAGGTCCAGTTTTCCAGTCCTGGAGTAATGGCACATGGAAGGAAAATGCAGAAAAGTTTTTGCTGACTAGGGAAGGAAAAAGCAAATATTTTGTACCTACGCTTGTGGTGGTAAATTGAAGCGCTTGATTTTTAGTGACCTCATATTTCAACTACTTTTTTGCACTTATGTCTTAATGGGTTTGAGTTGCTTGGGATATTTCCCCCCACAGCTATAGACTGATTACTAGGGGTCAGTACTTCCCTTTTCTTCTGGAGTTATTTTGTGTTTTCCTTTGCTAGATAATTGATGAGGCCCTCTGAAGAATTTGTGTGATTTGGCAAGTGCAAGCTGCCTCCTTGTGTGGTTGTTTAGAGGATGTTTTGCCCTCAGCTTAGACCTCATGCTCTGGGTTTACATCATTTGTAAGATGTTCTCTCACAGTCCTGACACGCACAGGACTTTTGGCAAAATCAGTGGACTTTTCAACTGCAAAAAGTCAATACCGAGGCTTTAATCAGCCCTGCATTTTGGGGGCCAAGATACTGTATACAAATTCCTGCAGCTGTAGGTAATGTTGCATGTCTACACAGAAGAGAACACAAGAGAGTGACACTTTCTCATTTTCCAGAACATAAAAAAATATTTTATTTTATTTTTATTTCAGGTAGCCTTTTAGATGAAGTCTGAAGATCTTTACTGGTTGAGTTAATTTGGCCAGAGTGGAGGTCTAGAAAACTGTTAAATCAGTTTTGGAACCAAAAGTGAAAAACTTAGTGGTATTAACAGGCACTAATAGTGGGAAGGTGGGGAAGAATCAGCCTTCAGTTCAATCAAACACTTGGTAGCTGTTCCCAAAATTTATTAGGAAAAAAGGCATTGGGAGTGAATGCATCTGAAGACTTCGCTTTTTCATTGCTACTGATTTGAGACCTCATTCAGAGTTTGTTGAAATCTAGTTGAGCTCCTGGCGTGCCAGAGTAAGCGTTAAATGGAGAACAGACAGCTGCAGTCCTGTGCGCTTTTATAAAGGTTATATCTACTGTCTCTGATAGAAGAAACCACAGGCACTGTAATAGCTGTCAACTGTGCAGCTTTCATTCTGATCCAAAATCTTGTCTTGGGACCTGTTAGAGCCATCTTCCGCTGGTGATTCAGGCAATGTGCCCAAGTTTAGACTATTGTGAAGGAGTTCATTGAAGCTGGTGAAGGGTCTGAAGCACAAGCCTTATAAGCAACAACTGAGGGAGCTGCGGTTGTTTAGCCTGGAGAAAAGGAGGCTGACGGGAAACCTTATAACTCTCTACAACTACCTGAAAGGAGGTTGTAGTGAGGTGGATGTTGATCTGTTCTCCCAAATAACAAGCTATAGGACAAGAAGAAATGGTCTCAAGTTGCACTAGGAGAGGTTTAGATTGGATATTAGGAAAAATTGCTTCACCAAAAGGGTTGTCAAGCATTGGAACAGACTGCCCAGGGAAGTAGTGGAGTCACCAACCCTGAAGGTGTTTAAAAGCACCAAAAGGGTTGTCAAGCATTGGAACAGACTGCCCAGGGAAGCGGTGGAGTCACCAACCCTGGAGGTATTTAAAAGACATGTAGATGAAGTTCTTAGGGACATGGTTTAATGACAGCATTAGGTTAACTGTTGAAGTCGATGATCTTGTGAGTCTTTTCCAACCTAAATAATTTTATGATTCTATGATTGTGCAGTGTTGAAGATAGTCTGAACAGAAGGTTGGATAAGAGACTTCCAGCAGTCTCTTCCAACTTGAATTTTGCTCTCTTTCGGTTCTCCGTGGTGGTGCCGTGAATGAAGGCTGTGTGCCTACATGATCAGTGACTAATGGGCTTTGGAAATCTGTGCTGAGCAACTGCTCAGGAGAGCAAGAAAAAGAAAGTGTGTGATAGCAGGTATTTTTTTTTAACAGAGTGCATGACTGAGAAAGTTCCTTGAGAAGTGGTCAGGGAGTCTCATGAAAGCAACTATATTTATTGTATAGCAGAAAGCATTTTATTGTTTGTTAAACACTTAGGACTAAATCCATTGCTGTGATCCAACTAGTGTACTCTTCTTTGGCAACACAAAGAATCTGTAAAACTGGCTGACTTGGCTGATTAATCTGGTTTTATAGCTGTTTCGTTTTGCTGGGATGGTGAGGAGCAGCCAGAAGAGAGAAGCTGTTAAAGTCCATGTGTTTAAACTGGTGATATGTCTCTCTGTAGGCAAAATAAAAAGGCAAGGTTAATCATACTGAGCTGTTGCCCAGTGTTTCAGTAGAAAAGCCCGGTTTACTGAGGGTGTGCTGTTCTCTGCATGTGTTGTATGCCTCATCAGCACTGAAGCCTTGCATTTCTCACAGAGATTTCAAGAGGAGCTCTGCAAACAGCTTTGAGGGTCATTACGGTCCCTTCCAAAGGGTAATTTAATAGAAGAACATTTATTGGAAGGTCATAATAAGATGCAACCTTGTCAGCAGATAAAGACCTAGTGGACAACTTGATTATAGAAGCTGTCACTAGGCAGAAATATTGGAAAAGGACCTGTTTTCGGTGTATATAGGGACATGCAGGCATCAATACATACTTAAAGTAACATGTTTAAGTGCTGTCAGGAATAAATATGAACTCCTGAACTGGAGCTGGAAATAGGATCTCGCTATTGCTCTGACAGGGATACTTTGTTGCCCTGTCTTTCATTGTCTGTCCAGGTCTCTGTGGCTGGCAGCTGCTTCCGTCCCAGTCTCTTGTTCTCTTGACATCGCTGTGATTGCAAAAAACAGCTTAGCCAGGGAGTGAGAGGGTTTAAATACAGTGTGTAACCTCTGTGCTGGCAAGTTCTTGCAGCCTTGCTCTCGGTGGAATGGTATTGCTAGAAGAGGTGAAGAGAGTCCTACTTGGAGAGTGAAATATAAAACATAAAAGGCAAAAAATCACTGCAGCTGTGGGAGACCTCGGTCCTGGCTGGTGCTGCCAGCACCCTTCTTCTTGCTGTTTCTGGCTGCTCTGCTTGCAGCCAGCGCAGTAGCATGGTGCAGGTCATATACAATGGAGAATGCCACAAAAACTGATTGCCTGAGCAATCCTTGCATCAGTGTCACTTCTTAAACGAACGCTGCTAACTTGCCAGCAAATGTAAAAATAAATAACTCACATACGGTACCTGTTACAGTGCTGGATGCTCAAGGGATCATGTAATGGGAGTTTGGGAAGTGAAAAGTTGAAGCACGTGCAGAGCAGAACTGTCAAATATGAGGCTGTCAGAGAGCAGAGCCATTAGTGATGGATTTAGGAGAACCTGCATTTAATGTGGAGTATTTTCTAAAAGAAAGTTTAAAAATAGTGAAACAGTTCTGTGCTTCATTTGACACTGACCTTTAGCACTTGCCAAAAAAATAATGTACTGGTGTGCCCGAACAAGGGAAAGGGGATTTAAAAACAACAAGAAGAAAAGGAGAAGATTAAACAGAAAAGCTACAAGTCATCCCCAGTTTCTGGCAGGAGTTCTTGTATTACGATATGTTTTCACTTTCAGTGTCTTGCACCAGCCTGTCTGAAGAGCCTGGGAAAAGACACTATTGAGTATTGTGCATCCCACTTGGAAAACTTGTTACTGCAATTGGGTTTTATAGCAAAACTTAAAAACCATCAAATTGTACCCTTTATTCAGATGTAATTTAATAGATGTACTTTCAACAGCCATATGTAAACTGCTATACATCACATACTCCATAATAACGGTGATGGGTTTTGTGTGTTTGCTTATTTTTTGAAGAGAAGGACATGCCAAACAGACCTCTGAGAGTGCACGCCCAGTCTCCAGATGGCAAGGTATCTTTTCGGTGGAGGCCACCTTATGGAGCAGGCTTCAGGGGTCCACGCAGCAGATCCCAAGGTTACCCCCGTGGGTATGGAGAGGGCAGCCGAAGGATGAGCTACGCTCCGCTGCTGCAGGAGCGACAAAACCAGGAAGCGAGAAAACTAGGTAAGTCACATTTCCCTGGTCCCATCTAGCTGAGCAAGCGCACTTCTGTCATCCCCTGTGTCCCTGTGTCTGCCAGGGAATCACAGATCACGTGTTATTGTAGCCATCAGAATGACTTCTTCCTATAAATGAAAATGCTCACTATAATTGCATTGTGTAACATGTTCTTAACAGAAAAATATGATGACCAGGGTAGAAAGTGTAGCAGAACGTCATGTTGTGTTTAAGAAACACCACATGCGAGTTACTCATATTAATAGTGAGGGGAAACGCAGGAGAGAAGAAGCACAGCTCAGATTCTCCTTGCATGTGGTGGGACCACTCTTAAGCTCATTGTTTCTTGTCTTCTTCTTACACTTTGTGCCCCCACATTATTTCAGGCCAGTGGAGAAAAAAATATTACTTTAATTCAATGTATCCATGTTTACCATTAAACCTTTCCTGGGCTCCGTACTAGACTGTTACACTTGTGTATCAGTGTTATGCCCAGTTCCTTCATGAGGTCCTGGTCACCAAGTACTCCCAAGTCAGGTTGGCATCTTCTGTGCTCCCCTGCCATGCTGTGGTTTGCACTTGTGTCCTAGATCCCATGCCCTTAATTTAAAAGATTTTCCATCAAATCATATCAATGAGGTTTGCAACAGTTTTATTTCCACAGGGGCTGAGGCTTTCCTTTTGGGATACTTGTGTCACTTGCCTGTGTTGTGGCTGATCTGTCTCTGTCCTGCTGCCTGAGCTCCTCTAGCCCCAGCAGGCACTGGGTCTGCACTCACAAGCTGTACCTTGGTCCTCTTCCTGCAAGCTTGGGCTGCTCCTTGTTGTTTGGGTGTGTTTGCTCGAGGTTAGGCTTCTTTCTTTTAAAATCTTTCCTCTAAGCTGGATGCCCATCCCACAAATGGTCTGATCGTGCGTTACAAAATGGGTGACAGTTCCAAAATCACACATGGCTGCCAGAATTCCTGGCTTTGCAATGTAAATGTCTATTGCACTCTCTACTTTGTGGGTTTTGTATTAAATGCACATCTTTATCTCTGTTTATCTGAAGAGAGAGAATTTCCCAGTCTCCTTTTAAAGTTATTCCACCTTTTTATAACAAGAATCTCTTAACTTCTCATCGCTTCTCTAGTATTTCCTCTGTTTCTTCATCTTTCTGCACACCGCTCGTGGAGGGGCTGCTCTGGCACCTGTGCCAAGGTGGCAGGGCTGAGACAGGTGCATGTGGAGGATGCTTCTCCGTTCGCCTGATGCCCAGCACGTGCTGCTGCTGTGCAGGCTGAGAGCCTGGCCAGGCAGCACAGAAGTTGATGGAAACCTTGTCTTGGACTTCGTGGGAGTTCAGTACTGTGCTTAACCTTGATGAGAAATACTGGCTAACATGGTTTGAAGCATCTACTTTTCATTGCTTTTAAACTATGCTTTTTAAAAGAGGGGAACAAATGTTTTTTAAATAGTGAAATTATCTAGAGAGTAGCTCAAAGCTGAATATAGGACTCTTTTAATGTGGGTTTTTTTCGTGTTAATGATTTGCTTTCCTGCTTCTAAAACACCAACTTTACTGTTCTAAACTGCATGTATATTGAAACCTCTGACATAAATGCCATGTATAAACTACCTTTCAAGGAAGTTTCTCCTTTTGTATCTTAGTAAAGAATAAACCAGAGTTCTGCCTGAAAAGGCATGCCCTTTTTTTTGCAATGAAGAAAGGTTACAGGAAAGCCTCTTTTTTGTTCCTTCATGTACAGCCTCTGAATCAGTTCATGTGGTTTCGCTGCCATCGAGGAGCTCCCAAGGACGGAGCCAACCTGTCTATAGGTCATCTTTAACTAAAAGGAAAGTCACAGGTATGTTTCTTTCACATCTGCTGTCAATTCATGGAGATAGAGTTGTGACTTTTAGACTGTAAGGCTTTTGGTGCTAGAGCTGCTAAGTTTTTCTTCGTGTGTTAAAGAGCTTGGTGGATAGCTGATTGCTTCTCTAATTCAAGCAGGATTAATAAAGTGATACAACTCTGCAACATAGTTGGCTGGGTTTCTGTTGTTGGGTTTTTTTGTTCTGTTTTTTAATCTCTTCCTCTATAGTTATTGGCAGATGTTATGTACTGCAATAACTACATGAGAAGATTTGATCAAATTGAAGCCAGGACCTCCACAACAGTATACGTTCTTGTCAGATCTCCACCCCTTTTTCTGAAGGGTTGATTTTCAGAAGACTAAGCCTGGCCAGCAGAAGTTTCCACTTTCTTTTGGAAAGAAGGCATAACATACTGCTGCCAAGGTTAAAAAGGATGAGTGAGATTATGAGTCATCTCCATGCCAGCTTTCTCACCCCCTCACAATGTGATGAGATGCCATGGGAGTGGCAGAACATTTCGGATATTTTGATGGTGATGGATAACACCTTGGTCAGAACTAGGAACCGTGGTGTATTGAAACCCCACCTCACACCTTCTCTGGGAAGACCATGCCATCCACTTCTCATGCTCATTTTCTCTCCTCAAGGGCTCGCATTGCAAAACTTCATGAATAGCTCCCCTAAGCCACTTGAGAGTAGTAGATGGGTCCCCTCAGCCACTTTTGAGTAGTAGCTGTTTGGCGTGGAAAACTTGGAATTGTCTGAGAACCCTCTACATTAAACATGTGATTGGAAGAAGTGAAATGTGCTTCCCTGCTGCCTGCCTTCTGTGCAGGCAGTGCTGGGATTCTTGGTAACGTGCGAACCCCTGCAGAGAATGGCAATCTTTTTCCTGGATATCAGTAAGATCCCTAGAGAATGAAATCATACTCTGGAGTTTGCTGGCCTTTTTCCTTCCCTGAGACATCAATATTTTTCCAGTGTTACTCTTCTGTGAAACTTGGACTGGAAAATTGCACTCGATGCATTCTGTGCCTCTGGGAGGCTTGGGAATGGATGCTCTGGCACTAATAGGAAGAGTAAGAAGTCTTTCATGGGGTGGTAGGTAGGCTACATTTGAAAAATTGATGGAAAGATAGAAAAATGAGTCTCATAAAAATTAAAAACCTTAAAAAATCAAATTAGTTTCACTTAATTTCAAAGTTTTGTAAATTATTTGGAAAATACATTCTGATATGTCAGAACAGCCCATGTCAGTTATTTTAATTTTTCTTTAGAATGTTGCCTTATTTACCATAAAAATGGGAAAGCTGAATTAAAATAATGTGTTTGAAGCACTCAAAAATGTAAAATATGCAAGAATTCTGCCTTGTGAAGAATTTTGGACAATCCCTGGTTTTATTTCCCTTCAAAATGAAACAAAATTTTAAAATATCAAGATTTTTCATATGGTGAAATTTCTGCTCTCCAGGCAATTCTGGTAGTGAGTTTGTCAGACATGATGAATGTCAGTATGTTAATAAGGCATTCACTGTAAGTAAGAGTTTGGCAACTGATAGAATATTGAAGGACTGTAGAACATATTTGTACTCTGGTCTTGTAAGCAGACAACTAACAGAAGAAATGATGTTTCCATAGGGTACTATCAGTAACCAATGTACCTGTTTTTCCACTACCGCTGTATTTGTTATTCATCTGTGGTGTGTGTGTATTATAATATCAGTTGAAGACAGTAACTGTTTTTTTATGAGAACTCCAATATTGTTATTGATATTTTGTTTTGCCATTTCAGAGGAGGAAGAAGTGGAGGTGGCACAAGACATAACTGTTCGAGTTATGTCCTCTCAGTCTGTGCTCGTTGCTTGGACAGACCCACTGTATGAAAAACAGAAAGTTGCAGCAAATAGGTAGTTACCCCTGTGTTTTCTTTCTGAATGCATACTGAAGGTGAACTGCTACCAATGCACTGTGGGTTACTTTTGTATTTGTTTATTTAATTACAGTTGATTTGGAGAAAAATTTAGCTTAGTGTGTAGGAATTTACATATCCCCACCTATGGCAGTGGCTGATAGGGGATGCTTCAGAGAAGCTGTTAGAAACCTGACGTATGGGTGTGGGGTGATATACCCTCCTGACCTCTCTACGCCCTGATCTCTAGTATATAGAAGTCTGTGCAAGTACTGAGCTAGAGGGGTTTAGGTCTCTTCTGAATGTCGTCAGTACCAATCAGGGGTTTTTTTGCTATTCAAATGTTGATATATCACCATGGTCTGCAAAGCCCCATGCGTGCATGGGGAAGGAAGGTCTGGGGATGGGGCATGGACCGCAGAGAGGCAGAGAGTTGTCAGAATAGACTACAGCTTCAAGACAACCAAACTGCAAGTGAAGGAAGCATCTCCCTGCAATGGGAAAGACACCCATCTGTGACCTTGCCATCTACTGAGCAGGTTGGGGTCTCCTGTGAGGGGGAGAGAGAACTTGGCTTGCAGCAGCATGTCACAGCAGTTGGAGACCAAAATAAACAGAGAAACAGGCTGGAAATTGCCAAAGGTCTGGAAGTGCTGGATTGTGTTGCTCAGTATGGGAAGAGTGAAGGGCTGTGCAATGTGGGACTGAATCACCCCAAGGGGCACAGCAGGAGAAGTGAAAATTTCAGATGTTCTTGGTTTCATTGTGGAAGCGATTATCTGGGCAGACACATGGGAACCGAGCTGCCAGCTCTGCTCTGGGAGCGAGGGGCTCTCAGTCATCCAGCCACACTCACAGCTGTAGGGTGGTGGGATGGTGGTGTAGAATCCCCCAGGTTGCCTGGCTTGCTTCAGAAATCCCTGTGGTTTCCCCCCAAGGAGAAGGTGTTTTGAGTAAGAGGCTGGAAAGATGAGTTGACCCCTTGGAGCAAAGGCAGTCAGAGTCCATTAGAGGAAGGCAGATGCTTGCAAGGTGCTGGCTTATGGTGGTGGTGGTGCTTTGTTGTTTGCATTTTGGTGGTTTCCCCAGTAAGCCCCCGCAGGCTTGCCAAGTAGAAAGCAGCCCCATCTCTCTCTGATTCTGTTAATTCTAGGTTTCAACAGGTGAATTTTTATTTTTGTGTGTTTCTAATCCCAGACAATACAATGTTCGCTATCGGGAAAAGGGGGAATCAGCAAGGTGGGATTACAAGCAGGTGTCCAGCCGGCGGGCGCTGGTGGAGAATCTGCTGCCTGACACCATGTATGAGTTTGCTGTCCAAATCTTGGAAGGAGAAAAGGAAGGCAAATGGAGTGTGTCCGTTTACCAACGGACCCCAGAGGCGGGTATGTATTCAAAAGGTCCTTGGGGTGACGCAAGTCTTAGGGTTTAAGCTGTGAGATAGGGCTGACTTGAGGGAAAGCCAGAATAAGTGTTTGCCTGAGGCAGAAGAGGGTTGTGGACATGGGAAGAGCCTCAGTCCTTCTGCCTGTGTCCTTGCAGCAGTGCGCTGGCCAGCACACCAGGGTTGCTCTAGTTTGATGGGAACAGGGAGATGGTTTGGATATTCCTGGGGCACGGGTCAGCAGCTTGGACCCCTGCAGCTGGGCATGCCCCTTCTTTTGGGAGGAGCGGCCTGACTGCTGTCCTCTGTGGGCAACAAATTTAAATCCTGCCTCCACCATGGAGAAGCTATGGAGCCCCTTTGGTAGAGGGAAGTGGTCCATAACAACCGAATCACCATGTCATTTGAGCTGAGTGACAGTAGCAGTCTCGTGCAGACAGCCTGTTCCTAAAAGTATGGAATAAAATTTCATGACAGAGGTCTCATACAGAGATGTAATACAGGCACACAGGGACCTACGCCATGTGTGCGCTTCACATTTATCTTTGAAATGACTTTACGGGAATTTCTGCTTCAAGGAGGAGGAGCAAAAGGTATTTGCTGTATAGATCAGCCTTTCTTACTTGCTTCTTCTGCGTATGGCTATTTCACAGCTCCTTCCACTGCACCTGAAAATTTGGATGTTTGGCCACTAAAGGGGAAACCAACCTCTGTAGCAGCATCCTGGGATGCCCTCCCAGAAAGTGAAGGAAAAGTCAAAGGTAAGTCTTCACTGTCATTTTTTAACCCCCTCAGGGAGCTGTTCTTCTGGAAGCCAGACTGCTACTCTGCAGCAAGCTGGAGCCACTGACTGTGCCAGGATTTTTTCACCTATTAATAGGTTATACCCGAGCAAGATTTTCTTGTTTCCAGCCCAATGTCTTCGCACTGCCGCTGGGAAGCCATCATCATCGTGTGCCTGGGATGTCACAGAGCTTCCCAGGGTGTCACATGTGCACTCCGATCTCTTCTTCTGTTAATAACCAGGTCGAAATGGAGCTGAAGAAGGAAGTTTCCCAAAGGATTTGTAACACTTAGGTGAACAAGGAAAAGTGGGGTAGTTGCCAGAAAAGTGAGTGGGTTTATGTTGTATTTTATTTCTAGTTTACTGCAGAAGGAAAGCTTCAGCTTAAGAAGGAAGTACAAATAGTGATGCCAACCGATATCACACGTGAGCCTTGTGTGCTATAGTGTTATTGTCTACAGTCATAAATCTAATTTGTCAGTGGATATTTACTTGCGTAGGATTAAAAAACAAAACAAAACACAACAAAACAAAGCAACACAACTTTCTGGGATTTTTTTTTTTCCTTTTTCCCTCTGAAAATGAACAGGCTAATTTTTTGGCCACTCCCGTTCTCCAGTGGTTGACAGGATTGTGTTCTCGAGTTACAGAAGTTACACAAGTTTCTGGAGGTGCCTTATCAGCACTGCAACATCTCAGGATTTAAAAAACCTTTGGCCTGGAGGGAAGTGTACGGTGTCTGCATACAAGACCTGCTTTTTGTGCTCTTCAGGGCTGCAGTGGAATTCCTTCCTCTTTGAAGTCAGTAGGAATCTTGCCAATTGCTTTAATGGAGCTGCAATTGGGTCCAAGAATTATTATTTCTTAAAATAGGGTCATGCAGGGACATTATCTGATATTTCAAATCTGCTCCTAATTTTGAGCTGTCTGTAGCCCTTTGTCCTTTTTTTGTCTGCTAATCTTTAGATGGTTCATCCAAGGCAATAATTTTAAAGATACCTGGTATTCAAGGGCTGAACTCTTATACGTGTCCAATATATAATTGTTTTTCTTGGCTATGAAGTGTTATGGGAGAGGTCTTATTTTAAAACTAAATGAATGACAAAAAATTATATTTCTACTGGCTAAATGAAACCACCGAATTAGCACTTCATAGTTGTTTTGATAGCACGTGATAATCGGGATTTTTTGTCTTTTGATCCTTCTGTTGTTCTACCCCATCTTTTTCTAAATTTATACCACATATTAAAGTAATAGGAGAAAATATCCTCTGGTAGCCATTTGAGTTACCAGAAGTTACAGCAGTGCTTCTTCAACTAAAGCAACTCCTGTGTATTTTAAAACAAACGAAAAACGATCCAAAGCTTACTGTGCCTTCTAATACATTGTTTTTTTTCAACTGAGCATTAAGTGCACTTGTGTATAAAACATTGATGATTTTTCTTTTTAATTTTGATGACCTATGCATGGCTTATTTCTTAACACAATGAATATGGCCTTGTTTTCAGAAAAAAAAAAAAAAAAAAAAGAAGAAATTCCTGTTTTTGAAACTGTTATTATGTTCTAGAGTTTTCCCATCATGGCACTATGACTCCTCAAGTATTATTGTGTTTCTTTGTGTGGAGAGAGAAAACTGGCAGTGCTTGGAATTTATTTTCAAAACTCTGTTTTGGTCCAATACCCCGGCCTCTTACAGAGGACTGAAAAGGAAACTTGCACACTCCTTGAGAATGTGATGAGAAGACTCCTCTTCATGCCTACAATTACTCCTATAGGGGTGAAATTTTTCCCAATACATAAAGCTAAGACAGAGCATGGGTACCACAGTAATCCTGAACTGAAAGGGGAGAGCAGGGTGAGTTTCTTAAGTGGCAAGAAGACCTTGGTTTGCTCCTTCTGCAGTGGCTATAGTTAAGCAGAATGTGTCGGGTTTTGATTTTGATTTTGTTGGATAGGCGTGCTGTTGCTACTATTTGGTAATATGCAGTGTTGTTATTTCCTGGTAGAGGTGTCATTTCTGAATAAGAACCTCAGTCATCCAGGCATGAATTTTACCTACTGGCCTGTAGATTACAGCTAAAACCCCTGCAAGCAAAGATGCAGCTGGAAACACTTATATTTGACTGCAGTAATATTGTTTCCAAGATTAAAGTAAGTAAAGCTTTGGTGTTTTCATGGGGATGTCCCTCAGGCTCCAGCATGGCTGAGGAATGAGTATACGGCCTTTGGAAATGGTAGAGTTTCACCACAGTGAACTGGCAGAGCTGCTTTTGCATGACTAGGGTCTCAAAGTGAAGTGCAATTGTAGCTGTGTCAAGGCTATGTTGGAAATGTAGGATAAGAAAGTAATTAATATTAATGAATAATGTCACTGGATTTTATTACTGATGTCTTGAATGATAATTATGAAAAACCACCATTTTGTTCTTCCAAATAATTTCTGTGAGAAAGACAATTTTTTAACATTCTTATTTTCTCGGGACATAGCTACAGCCAGCAGCACATTTGTGTGCTCTCTGCTGTTGTGTGCAAGTTATGTTTTGGAAGAATATTCTCAAGATTATGTGATGCTGATTGCAAATATGTTGGTAGCTAATCAGTTAATTCAAAATGTATCTTTTTCTTGGGAAGTCTAAAATCTGCTTGTGGTCCATCAACCATTACAGCATGGGTATTCTGATTTTAGCAATCTGTACTACCTAACATTTACACAATCTTTCAGACTACATTTCCACAAGCAGTAGGACAGTATGTATTTCCCTGGCAATATTTTTACATGTTTTTGCCTCCAGTGAATTTTCTCTGTGTAGATTTCTTCTGTCATTTCTGATTCAGGGCACTTAACTTTTGCAGAGGACTCATTTTTTCCCTTTGTTAGTCGGTGTCCAGAAACAAAAGAAGGTCTTCTGGTGCAGCACAACAAACCATTCAGTAGCTGGTGCTCTAACTTTCTCATGTCCCACACACCTCTGGGTCATCTGGCTCCCCTTGGTGACTCATTGTTGCTAATGTATTTTTATGAAAGTATAGCTAATATATGCTGTCTCAGTCATTAGGTCATTGATGTGATTTGGTTTTGTCTATTAAGATGAACAAATGTTGAATTTACCTACATACCTATGTATATATATCTCGCTCATGTCTTTATACTCCAGCTGTTGACTCGGCGTGCATTGCTAGTGTATTAATTTTAGTAATGCACGTTCTAATTCATCCTACCCATACAGTCTGTCCGCTGGAAACAGGACTGTTTTCAGTTTCCTCCTTCCAACCGTCTGCCAAATCATTTCAGAATACATTCTTTCATACGCCCCGGCTCTCAAGCCGTTTGGAGCAAAGTCCATCACCTACTCTGGAGCTACAACGTCAGCCATAATAGATGGTCTGCAGGCCGGGGAGCGCTATATTTTCAAAATTCGTGCAGCAAACAGAAGGGGACCAGGTCCTCAGTCTAAAGCCTTCAGTGTTGCTATCCCAGCAGGTGAGCGTAAATCCATGCACTAGTTGTGTAGTCTGCCCATTCTTCCTTGGTCCCAGTTATGTTCATTCTTACCAACTTTTCTTAGCTTCCTCTGCACTCCATCTAAGTCATAGGATTTTACTTCATTAACACTCTTTCTGTTACTGCAGCATGTAAAAAGACATTTTATAGACATTTTAACATTTTAAATAAATGCTTACCATACTCTATTTCCTGCATGAAAACACTATGTGCTCTTGTTGTCCAGAGGCCAAAGAATACAATGCTATGGGACTTTGGTTGCACTATTCCTGGCAACTCCCACTGGTGCAAGTCATTTAGACTGGCTTACTCAGGTACTGCTCCTTGCATTTCCTTCTTGCCAAAAGATGCTGTTGTGGGGACAGAAGATTTGCTGAGTTAACTAAGAATATGGGCCACAGCCTTAGGTGGAATAATGCAGCACCCTGCTATCAACATGACTAAGCTCTGTTGAAGATTTGATTCCACTGATATGATGTTGCAGGCCATGTTTTTAGATGTTTGATTTTAATTGCTCTAAGTCTTACCCAAGTTACAATAATTCCACATAGGCAAGCTAACGTAGAACTAATTATTTTCTCACATTCTCATAAGTTGTCTTGTTCTTGCTGCCTGGCTGGTTTCTTCTTTTAGTAGTTTTTTGTGTGCTTCTTCTGTTGTTATGAATAAACATCTTTTTTTTCCTCTTCCCAGCTGCTCACGAGGATTCAGTTGCTCAGCAACAAACAAATATTCAAGATAATTCAGAGGCTAAAAAAACTGGCTCATCTCCTTCTCAGACATCCTCTGTTTCTTCAAAAGTCCAGCCATCACTTTCCTCTAAGCAGTCATCTGTTCATTCACCTAATGTTAGTGATAAAAAGAATCTTCTTTCTGAATATAAGAATAAAATATTGTCTCGAGGAGGGGTTCTAAGTAAATCTCAGTTACCCTCTAGAAAGACAGGTGAACTGGAAACTGATCTCCAATCCACTGAAGTGACAGATGATCACGATTCCTCCCAAGAAGCTCCAACAATGCCACCAAAAGCCCAGGATCAGAGGAGGATTGTTAGACCCTTGTCCCCTAGTCGGTCAGTCGACCCTGTCGCTGCCTCAGGGAGGACCCCTGTTCAAACCCACACATCAGAGGTGTCACGGAAGATGAGCACAGAGAAACATGAGCCACCAGCACTGTTACTATCATCAGCACAGCGTTCTTCTGCCTCGTCTGTTCCTAAATACACAGATAATGAAACAAAGCAACTGAGGCAAAGCAACACTAACGTGCCTTCTAAAACCTCTTCTCATCCTCTGCCTGCCAAAAATGATGATCTTGCAGGTAACGTGGAAGAGAAGCCAGACCCCATGCTGTTGAAAGCATCTTCTAAAACTTCAGAGCCTAGTCGCCTGGCTTTACCATCAAACCGGCAGTCCGCTATCTCTCATGAGATTGTCCCAAGCCATGCCAGTAGGTCTGGTTCTCTAGGTCATTCACATCAACCCCTTTCCAAATCAGCAGATTCCCATGCTCGTGACAGCCATAATGAGTTTGACAGTGAAGAAGCAGAGGACAGAGCAGAACAGCCCAGTTCTCGGTCGCAAGAAACAAGGCTGCCCTTGGGCTCCAGTTCTCGCACATGGAAGGATTCGAAATTAGCTGCAGCTGCTGTCTCATCAAGATCTGCTGTTTCTGGTCATGGTTCACCTCACTCTCGCTCCTCCACGAGTGCCAAATCCGACAGAAAGGACGTTGATAAGAATTATAGGGAAGACTCACAAGACACAAAGCCCTTATTTCCTTCTCTACCCTCCTCCAGGCAGTCTTCTTCAGGAATCTATTCCAAGAGAAGAAATTCTCAGATCAATTCTGAATCTCACCTCAGAAGGACACATGGTGAAAAGTCAACTCACTTTGACTCATCAGAACAACAAAGTCCATCAGCTGCTCTAGAAAAGCATTCTCTTTTGCAGTCTTCTCTTTCCAAACATAAGCCTGAAGAGCGGGACAGTCAAGAGGTGAAAGAAACCCTTGCTCAATCAAAACCAAGTGTATCTTTGCCTAGAAAGACACTGACCTCTAATCTTCCATTGGAGAAGACCTCCCGCTCAGACCCTTCACAGATGGCTCAAACCAGTCCTTCCTTACTGCATTCAAGGGGCCGGCGCCTCCCATCTCACATCTCATCCCAGAGTAACGAAGAGTTGCAGGAAGATGATGATGAAGGTAAACAAGAAGGCACTGACAGAGCAAGCAGCCGCTCTGTGTTTCCCAAAGGTGTGTCCTCCTCTAGGGGATTACCTGCATCTTTCTCTCAGGGAAGCTCAAGCTCCTCTCTATCAAAGCAACATCAGCCAGATTCTCAGGTACCTTCCTACAAGCCAAAACTTACTCGGCCAGACTCCAGTTCTGCCAGTGATACAGCAAAAGACAACCAGTATAATCCAAGGTTGTCATCCACTTCTTCAAGACATGCTCGTCCTTCATTATCTACTCACTCAATTGTTGCTACAAGAACAGCATCCCAAACGGAGAAAAAATATGGCCTATTGCCCTCAAAAATGTCTGAAGCTGAAGTTCCTCGAAAAGTTCCTTCCTCTTCTTCATCTAAATCTCATCAGTCAGTTTCTAATGAAGAGGATGATTATTACAATGAATATGATCAGAAAGAAGTGGAAGAGAAACCCACATCTTTGGCAGCAAAATGGTCCCCTTCTGTTTCTAGAGGTAACAAAAACACATACGATGACACTACTAGTAATAAAAGAAAATCTATGGACACTCTTCTACCTCACAAAGTAAACTCTGAAGAGGAAGAGAAGGAGAAAACTCCAACATTAAAAATACTTTCTCCCGAACCACCAGGAGGCTCTGCCATAGCATCACGGATTACTCAGTCCTCTAACAAGCATACTCCATCTAAACCAAGCTTTGTTTGGCCACGTTCTTCTGCATCTATGACCACACACACTGTTCCTCCAACAGTTTCTTCTTCCACTTTGTCCCCTCGCCAGCGACTACTGAACTCCAGGCTACGAAGCCCTTCTCAACGGCAATTTGTTAGACCTCCTTATAGACAAGGTATCTTGTCTTTGTTGTAGTAATCTCACTGAACTGTTTTTCTGAAGATCATCAGTTAGATGCAGAGTTCCCCATCAGAAAGCAGGTTCGGTTATTTAGTACAATGTATTACTTTTTATTTTGGTGGTTCTTAGGAAGCCCAGTTCTTGAGGACATTGGCTAATCAGTGCAATGTTGTGTCCCAGACCTTTGGTCCTGTGGTCTGCTCTGCACAGGATCCCATGATCCACAGAGGAGATGACAGAGCTAGGTACTAAATTGGAAGAAAGGGCTATGCTCCTTATTGAGCAATGACTTCACTGAATGCTCACTGAAAACATATTTGTGCTCAGAATAAGACAGCCTCTCCAACACATCACTCTTCACCATATGGATTACTAAAAGGCTTTTGTAGGTTATATAGTGCTACCTTGCTCACAGCTGGGCAGTAAGGTGTTTCCTCGTGCTGTCCTGGCATTCTATGTGTTCTTTAATTAATTTTTAAGCCACTTTCCTCTTTTTTGAAGTGACAGCTCAGAGTTGCACATTCCTGTTGAGGACTGCTCACGTCACAGTCAGGCCCTCTAATACCTTTACGGATTTGATTTACCCCAAATGTTAGAGGTTTGCTTCCTGGCAGAATATCTCCTGATTCTGAGTATTGGAACAGTGGAACAGAGGGTCACAGTGTGTCACCTGTTGATTGCCTGTGTCACCTATGGAGAATCCCACACTGTTTCAGCAACTTTGCTAGGTAGAAATGTTTTTTTCTTCCTCTAATGCATGGACATTCAAAATAGTATTGAGTGACCTGAGTGTTTTAGTGAATAGATAACAATGTTTTGCTCAATGTGGCCTTACTGATATACAGTGAGGAGCACGTAGGGTAATTCCCATCCCCTCTCCTTTCAATTCGTCACTACAGCTTTGTATAGGGATAGGATTGAACAAGTGGTACTGTTTAATAGTGTTTTCTTCCCTCACTCCACTCCTCAAATGTTTGTGAAGATCTCAAACATTTTAATGTCTGAAGTGCTGTTTAGAAATTTTGCCGTACTTTGCTAAAAAAAACCAAGAGGGAATAAAGAAACCAAATAAACATGATAGAAACAAACCCTGAGTGTTTAACCTCTTCAGAAGAAACTATTTCAGATGCCTGTGTCAGCTGCAGGGATCTGACAGTGTCACAGCAGTTGTTCTAAGCAGAAATTAAATGCCTGGGTTGCCGAGTGTGGTGAAGGCTCTTTCTGCTCTCCAGATCAGTCAGAAAATGAATTTCTTTGCATTTTGAAATGTGGTTTGTAATATGCACAGCTTTCTTCAGAATAAGGTGTTTTCTGTTTCAGGTTACAATGGCAGACCTAATCTTACAATGAAAAATGGAAATGGAAATGGAAATGGAAATGGAAATGGAAAAGTACTACCTGGTAATAATGGAAAACCAAGTGGACAAAGAGTAATCAATGGCCCTCAAGGAACAAAGTGGGTAGGGTGACTTTCTCTCTGAATTCAAGATGCTTTGGCCTTTTATTGTATTATACTTACATTTTCATTAAGAGAGGAGAACAGTTCTCTCAGTCAGTGAAGCCGTAAAGTGAGATTATATCTGGTGATCTAGTTTCCACTTTTCCATTGAAATCTCATGACAAATTCTGCATTTCATTATTTGAGCATTTAAAATGTCTGTTTTAAAGCCTGATGGCCTGAATTTTCAAGTATAGTATTATACCTATAGATTTAGTGAAACTTTTTTCCTCAAAGTCAGTGGGACTTCATCTCCCCGGTGACTCAGGGCTTGTCTACTGGGCAGTGTGTGTGGGGACTGCCTGGGATCCCTGCTGTCAAAGGCATGTTCATCAATGCTTCCCCCAGATTCACGATCCAGGGAGAAGCTCATGAGCAAGAGTATAAAAATGTAAGGTTACTATGTAAGTGTCATGATGCTTTAAATGAACATACATAGGTATCTTTAAGCATTTTGCTGTTCATACAGACATGTTTCCGGTGGTATCTACAGAAAAGCTCAGATGGTGTTGATAGGAAAACCCCACTAGGTGCTTACAAGCCCAGAGCTTGTATTTTAAATCCTCTCCAATGAGTTTACAACCAACCAATGCAGGGAAGGAACTGGTGTTTCCTGTGTGTTTGCCCAAACACTGAGCAAGACGAGACTGTGACCAACCTCCCTGGCATCAGTAGAGTTTCTCACTTGCTGCATGACACATAAAGACACTTATTTTACGGTCACTTCAATCTTACATTTACATTAGAACATAAAAAGGTGCATCAGGTATGTCACATTTAAGGGAGACATTTTGAAAAGCAGGACCAAAGTCCTTTAAATAGACTCCAGAAGGTGAGCTAGAAAGGTCCTTGGGAGGCCATGGGCCGTCTCTCTCTACCTCACGAGAAGAGGGCATTGCTGCAAGCAGGATTAATTCCTTGCAAAGCAAGACAATATATATCAATATCTGAGGCCTGGAGGCCTTCAGAGACTGATCTCATGACCTACTGTCCCTCCTGCTGCAGCCCTCTCCCCAGTACCAAATGTAAGTCTATCTCGTCAGCCTGGAACTGCTGCTCACGTCTTCCCATTTTCCTCCTAGTGCTTAACAGCTTTTGTGTTTTTGTGTTTTGTGGCTCAGTGTCTGTTACCTCAGGTTAAAACAGCATACAATTCAGCTATTTTGGGTTGAAATGGCAACAAAGACAGGATCTTAACTGCAGTTACCTCTTGAATTTGAATTCAATCCAAGCACTCAGATAGATTTGTTTTATGAGACAGAGGCTTTTCTTCAGTCTTCTACCCCAATTTAAATCTTAGCTACTTTGTTTTCACTGCTGTTTTAATCTAAATGAACTAGTTTAATGTTTCCTTATTTTTTTTTTTAAATTAGTAGACATACTTTTAAACCCCATCTTTAAAAGGGCTTAGGGTCATACTCAAATCAGTATTGCAGGGTTCCACCTTAGGAGTTGCACAGCCCAAGAAAATCAAGGGAGTTGCTCCTTTGCATGTGAGAGCTACAGTAGGAAATATGAATATGGTTGTTGTGCGACTCTGGAGCCCAAGTCCTGCGGATTTGCTTTCTTCAGCTGTAATTTTTCAGTGATTATTAAACAATTGGTGACTCACTTTTAAATGTGTCTGGGCATTGTAGGTATTCCAGAACATTACACTTAATATCTGAATTTCCTCAGGATTTCTGCTGCTGTGAAATTTAATTTCAGCTCCTCTCATGTTAGCTAAACTTGAGTCCATCTATTGCTTTTAGATTGTAGATCTTGACCGAGGGCTAGTGCTAAATGTTGAAGGAAAATACCTCCAAGATTCCCAAGGCAACCCTCTCCGAGTGAAATTAGGAGGGGATGGTCGTACAATTGTTGGTAAGTGACAGCTTCCATCTAAAAGAAAAAAAACTATACTTCTGCACATAGTACAAGTCTTTGAGCTGTTGAATGCTTCAGGTATCCCTAAATCCCATACAAGCTGTTTGGAGTTGCTTGTACCTCAGGTCTCCATCAGGCAGTCAACACATTGCAGGACCTGGGCAGGCTTTGGGGCATCCTGTGGGGCTCTGGAGTCAGAGACAGCAAGAATCACCCAAGTCCATCTCACTTGTATCAACATTAGAAAGGACTTTAGAACTGAGCCAGAATAAGGATTGGTGCTTGTTTATATCTTTGTATACATAGAAGTAATTATTCTCCACCACTAGCACTGTACCAGCCATATGTATATGATTATTATTTTATTTTTCCTTCTGAAACTGATCATAAATAGTAAAAAACCCTGTGTGTGATCTGTGAAAACACTGCTGTTTGCATATCAGTCCAGCTGTATAGCTCTCTTGAATGCAAACTCAGTGCTTGCTGTTAAACTGGTAACCATGAATGTTTGCAGTACCCAGAATTTGGCATAAAAGTTTATCTGCAGTGACAGTGTCTCACCAGGTCATCCCAGTTTTTCCTTGCACATTTGACATTAGAGAGCAGAATATGAGTTCATTATACCTTTCATCAACAGTTATGAGACTGACTTAGATTAAATACAGACACTGTCTGCACATTGGGATTCTGAAGTGAAATTTCCCTGCAGTCTTCTCAAGAAGTGGAAAGTACCTGAGGTTCTTCTGAACCATTTTCCAGATCCCCTAGCCATGGCTCTTTCCTAGATAACAACCATCTTCTCTGGCAGCTTAGTTACACGAGGTTGTAGTCACACTCTCAGTGCTCTTGTGGTATCTACTGTTGATAAATACCATACTATAAGCCTGAAATGGATTAATGATGAGATTTTTTTTGTTTTATTTCTTCCTTTCTAGATGAAAAGGGTGCACCAATGGTGAGTCCTGATGGAATACCTTTGTTTGGACATGGCAGATCTAGTAAGCCTGTAGCGAGTGCACAAGATAAACCGATAATAAGCCTTGGAGGGAAACCTCTGATTGGTCTTGAAATGATTAAGAAAACAACCACTCCCTCAACTACTACTACAACAATACCCCCAACAACTACCACAACAACTACTACAACCACTACAACAACTGTTGCTACAACTACTACCACCACTCCTGAGCCAACCACCACTGAACCACTCACTGAGAAACCACCTCCAACCTGTCCTCCAGGCACCTATGCACAGTATGATGATGAGGGCAACTTGCTATTGGGGTTCGATGGCCAGCCAGAGTGCAATGCAGAAGGTAACTTCCTTTTGTGCTGCTTGAACTTCTTTGGTTGTGCTGCTTGTACTGCACAGTTACACTAATATAAAGCAGAAAAGAATCTGTGTCGAGATTTTGGTCCATGTGTTAAAGTAGGAGCTGAGATTAGAGGAGTTGAGGAAGGGTTTGGGCATTAAATGTTTTTTCATTAGAAAATGTCAACCTTCTCCGGCACTGTAGTTTTTTTGTGGAAATATGTTGATTTCAGCAAAATTTTTACCTTGTGTTGGATCCAGTCTTGTCACATATATTCATGCACGTGAGCACAAGTATAGGCAGCAGTTTTGTGGTCAAAGCACTCACATGTAAGGAAGTCCTCACTCCCGTTGGGGCCACGGAAGGACCTGAAGGCACTATACATTTTGTCTATTTTGTGTTCATTTCTCACAATAAATTCTGAAAAATCTCTCTTTTGAGCCACAGTGGAAACAGCTCTTGCAAAAGGAGATTCTTGTTCTCTTGCCAGCCCTTGAAGATAGAGATTGTCCAGCAGGAATGTAGCAGAGCACAGACGAAGCCGAGGGAAGACAACCCACAGATAAACCACCCCAACCAGCACAGATAAAGCAGAGAATTGTACATCAATTTGTTTCTCATCTGCAGTGTCGGTGCATGTCATTATTTCCCTGTTGCAGTTATACAAGCTTAGGATGTGGTGCCAAACTGAAATCCAAAGTAAACAAATATAAATGCACTGGAGTCTTCGGGTGCTGAGCGTGTTCGTACCATGTTGTATCCTTCCATTGCCTGAGTGTTGCATTGCAAACCAGTTAGCTGCTTATTTTGCAAAACCAGATCAGAGAGCACCATGGTAGTCCTTATTCTTTCAATTTGTAGGCAATGCCCGCTCACTCTACAAATAGGCAGTAGCAGCATGGCTATAACCTAAACAACAGGTTGTCGGTCAGACATCTGCCAACTGCAGCAGCCCATTTTAATGGGTAATTAAGCCTCATTAACTTTCCCCCATATACCTGTATCTCTGAAGCAAAAGTAGATTTACAAGTAGGTCATGTAACCATGGCCTAGGAAGATGAACTATTGCTTTGAAGAGTGCAGAAATACGGAAAGTTGTGGCTTCAGCAACTCACAGTGAGTCTAAGGATGGCATCCTTGGAAAGGGTCTCAGAAGCACAAGACTGAAAATTCCCTTTCCAACTACCCTGGCTAAGCCATTAGTCAGAGATGTTAGTGCCTTGTGCGGATGGAATTACAATGATTTATAGTGTTAATATTTATCTAACCATTAGCTTGGTGTTTGACAGTGTGTACTTCTATAAGTGTGATTGCATATGTACATATGCATAGATGTGTACACACACAAACATTTGTATATAAAAATTACCATCATTGTTAAATATTTATTTGAACATTTTTTTGCTTTTTCCCTTTGGTGCTCTCAGTGTTCTTAATTATATTTACAAAAGTGTTACAATATATACATATGTTACAATATATATAGTCATCCTGGTAATTTCAAGACTACCTAAAGGGGACCATGATTTTTGGTAGAGTTAAGAGTCTCTCCCACTTGCTCCTTTTCCTTACCTTAAAGATTGCTACATCCTGTAATGTTTCCTCTTTTTGGCCTGTGCTATTTGATACCTGAAGGAGCTCTTCTGAGAATATATGTTATAAGAGCAATAAGAGTTAATGAAATATATCTGGACTTAATCTGAGCATAGGCTCCAGAAGCTGAACAACAAAAAGCTTTGCAATATTATTTTTAGCAGGGTTATGAGCTTGGGAATTTTCATGTGATTTTATGAACATTTAAAAACATTCTGCTTGGATTTTTTGCCTTCTACTGGATGGGCTTGCTGAATCCTTGAACTTTGTTAGAGTCATGAATGAAAACTGTTTTTCTACAGTGGCTGCGTGTTCAGTGAGAATGGCCCTTAAGTCATTCCTGAACTGTCTGGCATTTCGACAGCATGTCTGCAAATGCATCATAGTGGAAGATTGAAAGGACAAGATGGTGCTGGATTTCTACTTCTTACCTGCTATATAGCTTAAGCAATATTAATTAGTCCCTACCTGGCAATTATTAAAGTTCTCTGAAGAGTAATTATTAGGATTTTCTTGATTTGATGATTTTTTTTTTTTAAATCCTGGTGACCTGCTTCAACATATGACAAATGCAGCAAAACAACCTGCTTGTTCCACAGAGGAAATTGGTTGAAAAGAAGGCAACTTTGTGGCATTTATCTAATGATGGCTGCTTTTGTTCAACTAGTGCAATGTCAATTTCAAGAGGGATAAACAGCTACTACTTGAACTATCAAAAACATTTAATGCGGTTTTCCCTTAATAATTTCCACATCATATTTTTATGTTGTCTTTCCCTTTAATCTGAGTCTGGAAAATACTCCAGATCATTAAATGAAATACTTATTCTGCCAAAACTTGATGTTTTGTTGCTAAGTGCTTTACTCCCAAACAGCATGGGACTGTGAGCGCCAAAACTCACTGCCAAATGTTCTACTTAAGCTTTGGCAAATTCTCTTACTCTCTGGAACGATTTTTGGTTGACCCAGCAGAATTTATTGTCAACATTTTGCTAGATTCAGCAGTCTTTAGCTTTCAAGAGGGATTTTGGCCACACAAACAGGATTTGTCAGTGAAATCAGCTAAACTTCTTTTATGAACTCACAAGGAACCTGTGATAAAATTAAGTGATGGTTGCACAGTCTGCTGTCCTTACAGATGCCAAAAGAGTACAGCAGGTGGTCATAGCAAGGCTTGGCCTCATCTGGTACTGGCAGGGTTCACTGAAGAGCTGCAGCAAAGGGTGATGGAACAATCTGGAGAACTTTAGCTGCTCTGTGTGGAGAAAACTATAAAGCCAATTATAAATATACTTTTGGAAAGTACCTCCATCATCTCCATGCCACAGCTATTGCTAAAGAAGCACAGAAAGTACAGTAGAAGAGACTGAACAAGCACAAAAATTGAAAATAAAATTTGCTTATGCTGGATTGTACATAGGCAAAAGGCTGACTAGCTAGTAGGTGTGAAGTTGAAATCTACCTCTGAAGGAGTTAAATTTTGCATGTAGGAGCCTCTTGTTTACTTGAATGTAGTCAAAGATAAGTGCATACATTGTAAATGTTGGTTGATACTGACCAACTGTGGTGGGAAAATCTGCAGAATTCAACAAAGGATTTACTTTGTCACTGACTACCTTCAGAGAAGTCAAGTAGCTTCCAAGTGGAAAATCTTCTGAAGAGTAGCTGCAGAAACCTACCATGAGAAAATGTCATATTTTGCTATATGAAAGTCTGACAAGAATCAACCAATTTCCCATGTTTTCAAAATTTATCTTGGCATTAAAATCACTATTATGTATCTAAAAGATACTTCTTGTAGTAGAAAAAAATATCAGTCTTGTAAAATAAACGATTCTAAACTTAAAAAGCCTGCAAAATGAAAATGTATCATTCAGATTGTATTTGTGGACTATTTGACATTGGCTGTTGAAGTTTTGCATTGTTTTACTGGCTTAGTAAAGATAACATTCTTGTTTCCCTATCAAGTGTTACAGGAACACTATCAGTTTCTGTGTAGTATCCTGAGGTCAAAGCTGTCTTTCTCTTGTCATTGTTCACACACTGGCCTTTCCCCAGGCCCAGCATTTCATCAAAGACTTTTAATTGTACTTGCAGTGGGTTCCAACGTGATGCTTTTGCTTTGTTTGCATTGCTTTTCATGGCTAATCTGAGCTTTATGTCCTCTTCGGCTTCCCTGAACAACATGTGGAGAAATGCATCTCCCAGAATGTGTGGGAAAGCCTCTAGGATTCACAAGATGAGGTACTTGGTGGTTGTACCTGATTGTATCTGGTGCTGGATACATGACTGCAGAGAGATTGAGATAATACATAGGAACAGGCATCTGGGAAGTCTGTGGGTGCATTTTCATTGTTTTTTTGGGGTGGTTCAGGAGAGTGTTTTTGATGTGCACCTCGTAAGCATCTCTTCTTGCTTCCATTTGTGTCATGAATCAATCATGCTGTGCACAAACTGAATTCCTGTTGGATGAAGCTAAAGCAGAAGCAGTGCTGCAGGATGGCACGTATGTGCCCCAAACTCTGATGGGCATTCAGTCCACAGGACCAGACTGGAGCTAATGCAAAGTAAAACCCTGGGAAATCCCGCACAAGTTACTTCATTCTCCAAGTCCATTCATTTTTGGGCTGCATTACTTGCTAGCAGAGACACAGTCTGTAAATGTCATGCCCTGTGGGTTGTTCGATTTTTATTCCTCTACAAAAATATTTGAGTAGAATTTTTCAGATTATTTGAATTGCTTGTTTGTTTTTTAGCATATAAATTTCTCACATTTGGAGCTCCTGAGACTATAAAATGTTGTTAAAACCTGACCTGAGCATTACCTGCTTGCTGAGAGCTGCCTTTGCTCCAGAGCTTCTCAGGGCCAGGGCAGAGCTCCTGGAAGGTGCATTACTCTCAGTTTTGAGTCGCAATCCTGAAGCCATTTTCCTTCAGCAAAGCTCCTTACTACTGCACTTAGCTACTCAGCTGTTATTCTAAACATGCAGAATGGACTGTGACTATGTTATCTGAAGCAGTTGGGTTTTTTCTTTACAAATCAACTAACTGAAGATTTTTATTTTAAATTTTCTCCCAGAAGTATTTTACTAAAGATTGATGATAAGACCATTGAATTCTTACAGCATTTTTTTCTTTCTTTCAGTAGATACATTCTCAGGACTGGATTCAGATGTGACAGCGACTACAGAGGCCTATGTGATATATGATGATGGTACTGTTTAACTGTAAAAGTACTTTGCAAGTGGAGTGTTTGGGGTTGGATTTTTTTCCATCTTTTTACTTTAGAATTGGGTTTGAGGGAGCAAGCTGGTGAATGGGAGCTTAAGTAAGCAATGGTGAGCTGGAAAATCTTTCTGGAGTCCCACATCACATGTGAAGTTCAAGGGTGCAAAGGCAATTGTTTCTGGACAGGAAGGTCCCTTTCTATCAGTCCTGCTGTCTAACATGAACCTATTGTGGAAATAAATTATGCTTAGAGCTGAGTCATACAGTCACTGCTTCAATCTTAAACTTACTTTCCCTGGTACAACTTCTAACTTCAGCCCAGTTGAAGTCAATGAACTCTTCTAAAATAGAAAATAAAAATATTGTCTGAGCCCTGGAATCCTGAAATACCTTAGTGAGCTTTTAGTACTCCACAGCACTATGAATATATTATTTAATCTTTTTCTTGATGTGTAGTCTGCATTTAGACTCTAACATACTCATACTGAATGAGATCACTTACATATAAAATAATCTGCTGAATTTGTGTGGAATTTCAATTAAAGATACTTGAAATCACATAAAAGGAGAAGAGGGAAAGATTTTTACAGTTATGTTCATGCCATCCTGATATTATGGTTCAGGACACAAAGAACTTAGCTGAAGAGGAAGCCTCAAGTCCCAGCATTGTTTGCACAGGGAATGTAGATTATCGGTTCCTGGAACTAGCATTCACTTTCTACCATCACCGACTTCTGATGTTCTGCTGCTTCTAATCTTCAGATTCCTGCTCTTACCACCACATATTAAAGCAGATAAATACAGGCCTCTGTTTAACTCAGAGTGTTCTAATGTTAGCATTTTTGTAGAATTTATGGTTCTGGAATAATAAACTTTTTTCTTTGTGGATGTAGTGCTGGGATCTTAAGGCAAACAACCACCAACAACAGAAAAGGCATTTTAAAAGAGTGCAGCAGCTGAGAGGATGGTATCATAGACTTTTTGACTTTTTATTCTGACCGCTTCATACAGAGTTCAACTAAGAATGTGAGGAGGAGGGGATGCACAGGTCTTTTGCCAGGCCTCCCCTTAGGGGCAAATCACCTGCAGAAAACAAATGTTTTAGCAGTTTAATCAGAAAACACTGAAAGCCATGAGCAGAGTCCCACAGACTGTAGAAGGACATGGTAGGGATCCCACGGGCTTCTTTCACATCGTTTTGTGTGTCTGGTAGAGCAGTAGCTTTTCAGCGAGCACTGAATTTAATGAGACTGAATATCAGGGAGGACTGAATATCAGGAGATTCATGTGCAAGTTTGCCTTCCCTCATGGCCTAATGGGACCACAAATGGCAAGTACAAGACTCCGTGCATCTAAGTTGCAGGAAGGTTTAAGAACAGTATGAACCAGCTCTAGAATTTTAGCATAATAACACAGTTTTCTTAAAAGGCCATTTTTCCAATTTATCATCTACTTCCTTTGGCACCTGAGGGCTGTGGCCAGGGATTCATTTACTGTGCTGTCTTTCTTTGAGGATTGTAAGGGGAGGTGACAAACAGAATGCGTCCAAGATATTGATGTATGAATACATTTGTTTATTGTCACCCTTTTTACTTGTGTGAGCAAGATCTAAATCGGCAACAACACTAGTATCCTAAGGCAAGGACTGTTGCAAAGCTGAAGTGTGACTGACTCTGACTTAGAGGCCCTGAAGGAGTGTGCGACAGGGTGCATGGCACTCCTTTGGGACTGTAGCTGCTGACAGAAATGTTTCCCTTCTCATAGTTAAGCCAAAATAACAGAAAGCAAGCTAACATTTTTGTCTTTTGTTTCCTCTGAAGACTACGAGTTTTTTGAGAGCACTTTGCCACCAACCACGACCACCGTCACCACCACCACTGCTTCTACAAGGACAGAATTTGAAGTTGTCTATCCAGAGACGAGCGTTGTTGGCACTGGCCCTGTGTCAGAATATGATATTGCTGGGAAGAAACGGTTCACTGGTAAGGATGTCCTTTGGTTTGTGTAGCTCATTACTTGTGCTGCAAAGAATTCTTGTTCTAGCAAGGTCAACCCTTAAGCTGAGACCATTGCACAGATACATCCCACAGACTAGTGTGTGGGGTTGCCTATAAGGACTGTAAGGACTGCCACCTGGGAAAACCAAACAGCAATACTTTGTTCATAACTTCAATACTTGCATGCTTGTGTGTGGCCCCACACCAATTTTGTTGAAGCAGTGCAAACCTCATTGTACTCTTTCAGTCTAAGTGCTCTGCTTTGGATTTTGCATTGTGTTCAGTTTAGCTGAAGCCAGTAAGAGAGCAAGAGTGTCTACTCTGGTGCTCAGTTCAGCTCAACTGCATCATTTTAGGTTGACACCAGTAGTTTAATCAGTGCAAATCTCCATGTAGGTGTGAGTCTTCCTCTGGGGGACCTAATTCTTTTCCATGAATGAATACAACCCCAGTGATTACACCCACCTTGCACAAGCATCTATGTGAAAGGTGTGCTTCAAAGTCAAGGAATGAATGGTGTTTTGGATATGAAATTTCCAAAAAGTAAAACCAATAGGCATAAATTTCACTTTGCTATTTGTATTTTTGCTGTGTAGAAGGAATTTGGTGAAGGAATCCCCAGTACATTGACATGAGCCAGGAGGCTGGCTCCTGTGTAGCCGAGCCATTCAAGCGTGTAGGTAGGTGTTGCAGATCTGACTTCAGAGCTCCTGTGCTTCTTTGTCAGAGAAGGAGCTGGGAGCCAGACTGGAGGGATTTGGAGGTGGTAGGGCACTGCATTCCAGCTTCTACCCCAGACTGGCAGCCTCCCTGCAGCCCTTTGCAAACCTCTGGCATTTGAATTGAGGTCAGGTCAGCTGCTGGCTCACCTGGCATTTCACATAGAAGTTTGAAGGGTGGAGAGTCAGCTTTGACTCGTGTCTTGACTTTCCTTCCAAAATCCACAGGCTTCACATGGCTTAGAGTAGAGCTCTGCTGCTGGAGAAAAAGATTTGGTTTCATGTATGCCAAGACTTTTTCCAGCGCATCTTCATTTTCTCTGTCCAAACAATTTCATGATGTTTCTATTCGGCTCTTGCACTGACAGTGCTTCTTGATTCATTTAGCTGGAGAGGCTAAAATTAACTTCATTGCAAGATCTGGAAAAAATCCCTTTAGGACATGAAATCCAATAAGATAAACCAAGAAATGTTGGTTTGTGAACATTTCAAGGCACTAGGGAAATAATATTACCATTTCAATGAATTGTATTATTACAACTGAATAAACATTTCCAAAGCAAGTTTTATAGTACTTACTTTGGATGCTACAGTGACTTTTAAGGCAATAGAAAGGTAGTTTAATCTTTTCCTGAACTGAAGTGCAATTCCAGTCAGTTTAAAGCTTTTCAAAACAGAAGTTACAGGTTGGGAGCACATTCCTGGAAGGTAGGGACTCATGACTCCTGGTCCTTTAGTACCCAGAGAACCACAGCAATAATCCCTTCATTTAACCTGGTCAGACTTCGCCTTAGAGTTACTTTTCTTGTTCTCTCTGTTGTTTCACCTTAGCTTCAGTTGTGTAAGAAACAACCACTAAGACCTGGTGAAGTCTTAGATGGTCTAAGGCCCTGACAGGGATCTGGTCCCACATGTGGAAAGGCAGAGGGTTTAGGTGACATTTCTACCCCACCTGCAGAGCAGCTGGAGGTAGCGTGCAGAGGGTCTTGTAGTCACATTGCACTCTTCTGCCTCTCATAGCAAAGATGATCCTTCTGTCTTTGTGTAATTTGGTACAGTTGTCAGTGTCAGGTAGACCTGAATATTGGCATCCCCTTCTCCCTGCTCATTAATCAAATGGAGTACAAGCCATGCTTTTTTGTCAGCAGTGAACCATCTCTGGGCTGCAAGGGGAGGAATTTTCAGATTCATCACAAAACTTCCTCCTCTTCTTTTCAGGAAATTGCCAGCTTATGTGCTGCTCTGTGGTACCTACAAACTGCTAACTGAACATCACCCTGTCTCTTCCAGCTCCCTATGTCACCTATCTCAATAAAGATCCAGCAGCCCCCTGCTCCTTGACAGAGGCCCTGGAGCACTTCCAAGTGGAGAGTCTTGATGAAATCATCCCTAATGACCTCAGAGAGAAAGAGCTGCATCCCCTGAGAGCCCCTCACAACATCACTGTCGTGGCAGTCGAAGGCTGTCACTCCTTTGTCATCGTGGACTGGGCCAAACCTGCTCGAGGAGACATGGTAACAGGTACTGTCCTGAGCTTTGCTCTCCTGAGGAGGAAATGGGGAAGGGGAAGTTTTTCTTAAATGACCATTTTTACCTTAAACTGAGCCAACAGCTCATAAAGTTGTCACTCCTTTGCAACTCTCTAACGGAAGTGAGCTACTTTCTGAGGAGCAAGAAAGGTCCCTTTGTCACCCCTCAATGCCAGAGCAATGCGCCCATGCTGGTCCAGATATTTCAAAAATTTTGGCACTGCTTTTGTGCTAGAGGTTCTGAAGGTACTACTTCTCACCTGGATGCTACCTGTGCTCAGCTGAGCACTTCTACCCGCAGGTAGTGCCTTCGGCTCGACCACAGTCACCTTCCAAGCCTGCCTTGGAACATCTTTCACACTTGGCCTTAGTCCACTCTGGACTAAGGTGACTGTGTGGCTGGAGTAGCTCTGGGTCCTGCCCCACTGTGAGCATGGCTGCAGGAGCAGTCTGCTTGTAGAGGGGCTTCTGGCTTGGTGGTCTTCTAGTCCACTTTTTTTTTTTTTAATGAAAAAAACATATCAGAGTTGTTTATCTCCAGTAGAGTCTGTGGGCCAGGATATGATTACCTTGTTTTACTGAAATTTTGCTCAAATATCTGTCTGACAAATGAGCTTCAGGGGTGGGGGATATGTTGAGCACATGTATTAAATTATATCTCCTTTAATGTCTTCAGACCTTTTGAGAGCCACAGAGAAGCCCAACCGACCTCAAGAATGAATCTCAATTGTTGCTAAAAAACACTAGAGCAAATAAATAACCAAAATATTTTAGAAATTAATCAATCCCTTTTTATCAATGAACTCAAAGATCTGAAGTAAGCATTGTAAAACGCCACTTCTTTGGTGCTGATGCACAGTTTTTGAGGAGCCTCGCACAGATATGTGACTGACAGTGATGGCAGAGGGGTGGGAGCTCAAAGAGCTGACTAGTTGTTGCGGTAATGGTTGGGAAAGCAGAAGGTGACACTTGAACAGGCCATGTGATATCTGTCCCACAGTGTTTCATTCTTCAAGACTACTGATCCAGTATCTTGCTGAGTGCAGTTTGCACAACATTTTTTTTTAAACATGGCATTTCTAACAGTTTCTGCACAGTGTACCACTTAAAACAATTAATGAGTTGATTCTATCATCTTTCTGCCTTCACTGTGTTTTAAATCAGTATTTGCAACTGGGTAACTCTGATGTAATGCTCCATTATTATTGGCTAATAACAGGAAATAATTTTAGCCTAGGATTTTCCCAGGACAGTTAGACATCAAATCATTTCCATATTTAAAGATACTTCCACTGTTTTTAGCCCATAAAAATCTACCACAACACCTAAGACTTGGGATATAATTTAAAATTTATTTGTAATCCTCACGATTATTTGTCTTTCCTCTTTACAGGCTATCTGGTTTACAGTGCATCCTATGATGACTTTTTAAAGAATAAGTGGTCAACCAGGACTGCAGGAACTACTCATTTGCCCATTGAGAACCTGAAGCCCAACACACGGTAAAGATTTGATCCATTCTTTTCAGCTGTGTTTGTTTTTGACAATAGTTAATTGTTTTTCTTTGCCTGAGTATAAATGTTTGTCTGATCTAGATGTTATTGATTCTGTTTGACAGCAAATTGTTTTATAAACTGCACAACTACTTACATGACATGTTTACCATATTAACCCTGGAGCAGATGACTGTGTACATGCATATATGTTTGTGTATATATAAACACATATCAGTAACAGAGAAAATCTTATTTAGAAAAAAAACATGTTCTAGTCTTATGTATAACTAAATCAAATTTTGGGGGTACGAGTCTGCTAAAGCATACTCTTGATGTTGTGTTGCGTACATTCCTACATACTGGCATGGCTGATATTTGGTACCTAAGAGCTGGTGAGGAGAGATGCTGCTCTCTGGTCTGTTTTTACTGTCTAATCACATGAGTTGTGCTGGAAGAGAGGCCTTGGTGGTATATAACAAGGCTGTGGAAGTTGGTCAGAAATCAGTCTGTCAGGTCTTTATCTTGAAAAACATTTCACTGAAATGGCAAAACAAGAATGTGTGCTTTGTGTGATATTGTAATAATTTATGGCACTTGGATGGAAAATAAACGGCCACAAAGGGACTACATTAAAATTGTAGATGCAACATTAAAATTGACAAATGTTCAGCATCTCTCATACTTTTCTGTCAAATTCTGAGTGTGAAATACTTTCGGTGCTGCCTTGGGCTACGTGATTGCTCTTCACGTGCTGATAACTACAGTCTCTTAGACACTGGTGGCACATGTTGCTCCTGTATTTCATAACATGGGAGATGCACTGGGATTGTGGGCTGGGACTAGCATGCCTCACTTAGTAGAGGCAATGAAGTCTTCATGTGGGGTCTGTGGTGGAGAAGAAGGGTTCTTTACAGCAGAGAAATTGTGTGTATTGTCCAATCTCATTTGCAATCTCCAAATCCACAGGCTGAATTGGTTGCATATTTGTTGTCTTAAAAATAACTTCCTAACCACTGGGAAAAGACCCCATGCCTAACCAAGAAAGCGTGGCATGAAATCTCAAGTTAGTCCAAAAGTTTTGTGTTTGCATTGATTAAGTCCGATTTCCTATATGCAGATGCTATTGGCTGCTGGGTGTCCCATGAGGGCTTATTGGTGGTACAGTGGCATGCACAGTGCATCAGAGAAGGGTTGGCATCTTGACAGAAGTCAGCCCTAGAGAAGATGTGATGCTGTCAGCATCTCCTGAAAAACATATGCCTGGTGTTTAGGTTTTACAAACAAAATAGGAGTCTGTGTTTAACCTGCATCACAAGTTTTCTTCCAAGGCCTGGTCTAACCTCTATTTGAGAAGTGGAAGTTTTTCCATTAACAAAATTCTGGTCAGCTTCAGTGGCCACAGGAGCTGCTTCCTTGTGACATGTGAACGTAAATGATAAAATTACTTTAAACTTTATTAAATCTTAAAGCCGTCAGTCTTGACAATGTCCCTTCCCTAACCTTAATTCTCAGCTGTCACAGAAGACTGATGCAAAAGGCTGAACAGCATCTGCTGAACCACTAAATCCAGTCTTCTGCAGTCACAAACATTACAATCCCTGTCATAAACATTTCAATCTCTTTCTTCAGCATGGTTAGGCTTTTTCCTGCCTTTCTACAGGAAAGCTGTGGTAGTGCCTGATAGGAGCGGCTAGATAGTCTCATGATTTAAAACACCATCCTTTACCACTGTATCTTCATGGCTCTTCAGATCTTCTTCCCTGTCCACTTAGTTTTTGTTCTCTCCAGAAACATTTTGATCCCAGTGAGCCTGCTAGCAATTCCAGTGTGTATAGAGCATTTCATAGGAGGCTCTCAAACATTACTCAGGGCTCACAATTACAAACTGAGCCTGGATCTTCTGGCTTGTTTTTTGTTTCCCTTTTGTGTCTCCATTAAAGCAAAGCCAAAGTACCCCCAACAAGCAGCATCAGCCACAGCTGGCTGCTGTCTATCACCAGACATCACAAAAGAGGTAAGATGTCAATGCAACTCTTGTCCTCTGCAAGCAGTAGACCTGTGTGGCCCATGCCTGCCTCACACAGCTGTGCAGGAAGCTCCTCTTCCAGCTCTTCTCTAGTGTCATATTATAATGTTTGTTGTAAATATTCATGATGGATGTAGTGCTAGGCCATTTTTGTTGAAGGGAGACACTTTGTACTAGCCTGTAAATCTGCAGGCAGCTGATTTACGTATTGTGTTTTGGTTTTTTTTTGGAGGGGTGGTGCATTTGCAGGAGGAAGGTTTCAGCCCCTGCGGCCCTTTCCATGTGCCAGTGGGAAGAAACCTGCTTGTCCTCCCCCACCCGCTCCCAGCCTCTTCCTTCTAGAATCATAGAATGGTTTGGGTTGGAAGGAACCTTAGAGATCATCTAGTTCCACCCTCCCTGCCGTAGGCAGGGACACTTTCCACAGACCAGGTCGCTCAAAGCCTCATCCAGCCTGGCCTGGAACATTGCCAGGCACGGGACATTCACAGCTTCTCTGGACAGCCTGTTCCATAGTCTCACCACCCTCATGGTGAAGAATTTCTTCCTTATATCTAATCTAAATCTACCCTTTTTCAGTTTAAAGCCATTACCCTTTGTTGTATCACTACATGCCCTTGTAAGAAGTCCCTCTCCAAATTTCTTTGAGGTCCCGTTTAGGCACTGGAAGGCTGCTATAAGGTTTCCCCAGAGCCTTCTCTTCTCCAGGATGAACAACCCAACTCTCTCAGCCTGTCCTCATCCACCGATCCTGCTGGGCAGGGGTCTGTGCAGAGCTGTCACGTTGGCTCATCCCGTCACCTTCCTGGGCAGTGGATGGCTCTCCCTCCCAGACATCTGCATGTACCCTTCATGCATCCACCCTCATGCCCACCCAGCATCAATGGAACTCCAGCAGCAGCTGTGCCGCCGTCCCCATGTCTGGCACACGGTCACGGTGCTATGGCTCCACCCTGCCACCTGCAGCACACAGAGATGGTGCCGCCAGCTCAGCCTGCTGCTGGTCGGGGTGCAGGGATGGGGGTCCATGCAGACACACCTTCAGAGGGGCTGGGAAAAGGATTTTGAGGGTAATGAATTTTTTAAAAAACAGCTGTTTCCCTAATTAGCATGCCGAATGATTATCTCACTTTGTGGCTGTGAGTGCCAGCTATTTAATTCAAACAGAAGGGAGACAGCTTGAATTAAGTCATAAAATGGTTTTGCTCAAAGTGACAGGTATGGTGATACGATTAGTCATATAGACTAAATGAATAAAACTATTACATATTCATTGCCCCATTACAGTTTGTTATGCCCCTTTTTTGACATGTCATCAGAAGCGCTGTATAAAATCTGTAAGGAGGTTTATTATTAGGAAGAAAAGCTTTTTTCTTGTTGGTATTGAAAATGAACAGCAAACGGTATTGCATCTCTTGCAGTTGTGATTCTTCTGTGTCTGTTGCAATTTTGCTTGAGTAAAGTATAATCAAAGCACAATCAACTTACATATTACAAATTTTGTTCATGTATTTATGTGCTGAAGAACAGTCGAGTTATACTGATTTGAGATCTCCTGGCAAATTCATCAGCTGAAAGATTCTGACTAATGAAAACATCAGATGCCTGGACCTAGAAGGGCTTTGGCAATTTCTTTTTTATTTGTCATGTCTGAGAAAGAAATATATCCTGACTGCATTATTTTATTGACGTTCTTAATACAGCAGTCATAGCATCGTCTATGTTTAAACCATGGGTCAGCAAGTCATGAGACCTGGCTCTCTTTCTGGCACTAGTAGAGACTTCTTGTGTATATAAAGGCTTAGGAACTAATTTTCCAATTTAGCGAAGGGAAATGTACACATAACTTCATTGCTGTTTTTTTCCAGACAGTCAGGCAGGCATCTTGAACAATCATGTGTCCCATAAAGGCTTTTATGTATGTAACAGGACACTTGAATGCACAGTTGCTCTGATTACATGGATAATCAGTTCCTGCATTACAGAAGGTACAAAACTCCATGCCTTTCCTCTTTCAAATAGGTGCATTTGGAGCATGAGGTTCTTGGGCTGCTCCCTCATATTTCAAATGTGGATCGTGGCAGTTACAGTTCTCATGGAAATGTTTTGAAGCTAGCATAGGGCTGCTCAGAAGGTGCCACTGTGTTGTGAAGTTGGTATCTAATTATACCTGTTTGGAAGCAGCGGGAAGTCAGGCATCTGTGCAGAAGTTTTCACTGTGCTTTGAAGCCTTGTGGAAAAGATGTGGGCTGGAAAACGTTTCTCTTCTGCTCTCCTGAAGTAGTTATACCAAGTGCTGGGTGAAGCCAGTGCACTTGGTTCTGTGTTGGGGGCATTTTGGGAGCCAGCATGAAGAATCGCTGCCATATGTTCTGTCCCTGATGTCAGCCTTGCACCCCCAGCCCTGTCCGAATGTGAATGAAGAACACATGAGTGGGTGAAGGAGGTGTGGGTGGATACAGGTGTCCTGTGAGAGCATTGACAGGTCAGGGGATTAAAGTAGCGCTCAGGCTGCTGTGCTCTGCTCGGGTGGCCAGAAGTAAAGGAGGACACAGGAGGCTTTTTGCTTCACCTCTCCTCTCTCTCCAGCCATGCTAAAACCTCACAAACCCCCTCTTTTTTGTGAGAAGCATCAAGCTTGCCACTTGGGCCATTGCAGTGAGAGGTAATCCTGTGCTCGGTGCCACCTGTCCCTGCAAGTAAGCGCTCGCCCTGTTATGTGTGTCATGTATAGAACTTTTGGAGATGTCTGCTTTTGCATGAGAGGCTAAATCCAGGTCCAAATGCTATGCAGATATTACAGAGGCATGGTCGTTTTTTTATTAATTTCTTTACAAGAATGAAATTGAGCAAGCAGCCTTGAAAGGAAAACATAAACTGAAGCACTTCAAAAATACTGTGCTGAAACTTTTTATGGTACTCTTCCATTCTAATGGGTTTCTGCTGGCCTGGATACAAAGAAAAAAGAGAAAGAAGAAAACATCGTTCTGGGGAAAAATATCAGGATAGGCATCAACTAAAAATCATTGTATTTGGAAATGAAATAAAAATGTGCTTACACACATTCTTTTCTAAGAGCAAGAATAATTTTGCTGCTATTATGCAAAGAACAGAATTCTAGTGTCAAGTCATGTGCTTTAAGTTAAGCATGTGATTTAAATACTTTGGGGAATCAATAAGGCAACATGAAACTTTCTCATATTACTCAAGTATTGTGATCTTAATTCTGCTAGAGTGTTTACAGAGAGGTCAAAAGCTTAGCTTCTGATCTCTTATAAATCTGATTTAGTTTTAGTTTGCAGTTCACACCACTGCTTTTGGAGAAGATGATCTGGTTTAAAACTGTTCCTGAGATCAGAATTTAATTCCCCTGCAACTTTTTTCTTGTAGTGCATTGCTATTGGTTGTTTCATATAAAGTGGATGTAATTGTGCATGTTTTTTGGAGGGGGGTGATAAAAATAAATGATCAAAAACATGCATGTGAGCAATTGCAAAAAGGAGAAATTTGTATCTAACAGCCAGCTCGTACCTTGACTGAGTATTCAACTCAATTTAATGCAAAGGACACCTGAACTTAGTGGAATTCTGCTGATTTGATTCTCATTCTATTTTAGTATTATTTATAATGTAGCCATTGCAATGGAATCAGTGTTTTAATCTTATTTTCCCTCTCTTTTTTTACAGGTATTATTTTAAAGTCCAAGCAAAGAATCCCTTTGGTTATGGGCCTGTTAGCTCTTCAGTCACATTTGTCACAGAATCTGGTATGCCTTGCTTTTTATTTTCATCTCAAAACTGAATTCCCAATAACAGGTGTGACAGGGTGATGACTGAAACCATTACAGTAATATTGGTGGTTAGCCTGAACTTTCTGCTTTTGAGAGTTTTTTTTCAGGTTAATTATTTGTTTTCAGTAAAGCTAGGAAAATAATATGCAATAATGCCGCTATAAGATATAAGTGACATTAAAGTGAGCTTCCGGGGAACAGGAAGTTGAATTTAAAATGCAAAAGACTACTAATGTTCAGCAATACAGAAGCAATGGGAAGTTTAATGTCTTTGGTAGACTGACCAAACATCTAGCAAATTAGCTTCCTAATTGTGAACAGCTGAACGGCTGGAAGTGGTTGTCTCTGGAAGAAATATAGGAAACAATTGTTCTATCAGACGGGCAAAGTTTTGTGTTCTTTTTTTGACACGGCATGCTGGTCTTTCACAGGGCTAATAGCGTGTTCAACAGCAACACCCCCTTCTAAAAATAGTACATAAAATGAGCTGGTTTTTTTCTTCTTCTTCCATTGAGCCAGAGGTCAATGGCTCTTCTGAATAATGAAACGCAAATTATTCAGCCTTTACTGGAGTGAAAGGTCTGTTGTCTCTTGGAAATTTTGCCCTTTTGACAATATGGCATTTACACAGTGTCCGCCTTTGCTCATTTAACCTCAGCCTGTAGTGCTTGCTTTAGAAGCTCCATCAAGAACCATGGAAATAAGTCTTCACAGAAGGGAGACAAAGATGCAAGATAAGTAAATTGTCCTGCATAAATTATTCAGGTTTTTTTTAAAGGAGTAAGAAGCTCAAGTATAAATCCAAGCATAATGTTTAAGGTTGGACAAATAAGGCATACTGTATCTTACAAGGTTTCGCTGATTAGCTGTCTGCCAATATATGAGCCTGAATGCATAGTTTTCCTATACAAAATCAGATACCTTATGAGCTTCATTTGACAGGTTAAATCCACCAAATTTAAAGTTTTATTTAAGCACTGATCTTCTGTTTGTTGTGTGGTCCAAGGTGGCTTTCCAGCTGACATACATACAAAAGCTGTTGCTAAATCTAAAGCCAGACACTATAGTTACAGTGATACAGTAGGTCAGGAGAGACAGAAATTGTTCATTCAGAGTACTCTTCTAGTGCTATTGAAATATTTGAGCTGATGAGAATATTCAATAAGGAACGCTGTCATAGGATCAAGTTGCTTATTGAAAATGTTTGATCTTACCCCTGGTAACCCGCTGAAGAGATTAGAAAACCATTGTTCTCTTTCATCAAGCTGTAAAACCTCCCTGGAATTTTTTATGTCCCATGGGTAGACAAGCACTGTGCTTTTTTTTCAGGTATTTAGTCCACAATAAGAGCTAGTTAAGAGATGACAGTAACTGCAATACACTAAATACAGACAAGCTAATGCATTAGATCAGTTGTTTTGCTATCTTTACTCCACATCTATTCCATCCTTCTTTATTCAAAAAAGAAAGTATTTCAAGCAAACAGAAGCTCCTGAGGTAGTGGACAGTGATCCATGTACTGCCCAGGGTGTTACTGCAAAAATTCTGTCAGTATGACAAGAAAGTTGAAATGATTAATTTCACGTTTTTATGAATACCACTAAACAACTGTACTAGGCATGATGGATGTTGGAGACCAAGGTTTGCATACAAGAGTTAGGTTACGTTTCTATTTGGAAGTTAGGCCTGTGGGTTATGTATTACACTATATATTCAGAAGCCTACAGTGAAACTGTTCTGCTCTGAGGACCAATATAAATCTGATATTTATAATGTAGCTAAAGGCAGTTACTCTGCAACTGACATTCTCTTGAATTACACAGTATGTTTCAAGTTGTAAAACAAGGTTTGGAACAAAATTTTAATTTTCTTATTTGTTTCATTCTTCTAGACAATCCCCTCCTCATTGTCAGACCACCTGGTAAGTCTTTTTCTGCTGTTTCTTTCAGGAAGTACATAAACCCTGCACAAAACAGTTACAATATAGGTGACAGAAGCACATTAACACATAGTTTGAGTTACAGTTTTAAGCAGGAACAGGTAGTAATTCATTGTGCTAATGCAGACAACATTTTCTGTCTTAGGACCCCTTATTCTGGTCTTTGAAAAGAAATCTTGTAAAGATATGTTAGAATAAGCAGTTGATTTTGCCCTGACCTTTGCATGATACAACAGCTACAATTGCTTAGTAATAAGCACTAAACTATATGGCTGCTGTATCTGTGTCCTTCAGTTGCCTGAGCATAGCTTAAGCAGCAGGATCAGGTTTTCCTATCTCTAGTTGTTACGCTCATCTATACTGATAACCATTCCCTTAAAACTACTAAAAAATTCAAGGACTTTGTTACTGACCTGAATGAGATGCCACGAAGCTGTTGAGCTTGCTTTGCATTTCCAAATTTGCAATAAGCCCCTCATCAGAAGAGCTGATTTCTTGGTGCTCAGACCAGCCTTGCTGACATGCACATTGGTAGGTCAACCCCAGGCAGCATGTGCTCTTGGAAGAGATGCAGGAAAAAAGACCTCATACTTCTTATGCTCTGTCAGCTTCCCTAAGCAGTTCAAATGGTTGGTTTTGGGGTTTTTTTTGACAACATCGTTCATGAAAACAATGCCCAGTGTCTCCCTGCCTTCTATGTTTCATTACGCTTGTTGGTCTGTTTTTCCCATGTCCTCTCAGATGTCTTTGATGATGCACAGGTGTTGGAGAGCACGAGCGCTCTGTGTCTCTGGCAGTCAGTGTGGGAGGCCTCTGAGAGCAGTGGCCTTCCCATGTCCCCAGGCACCTGCAGGCTTTCTGCTGTCAGTTATTTTGTGGGTCTGTTGATGAAAAGGAGGTTTTGGAAAGTGATGGCTTTTTCGATTGTACTTTCTGCATCGAGTGGACAAAGACAAAATATTTTTGTGTAGCTGTAGTGCTAGAGATAAGATAGACCAAAAAGAGGTGGCAGAGCTGTAGAAATTAAGTTTCTGAATATCCAGTGCAGCTCTTACAGGACACATTAAGTTTATCCTTCAGGATTTCTGGAAGTCAGCAAAAGTGATGGACAAAAGCAGGCTATTCACATCAATAAGACTGTGTTCAAGAAATAGATAGTTTATTGCTTTATTCTAAAGAGAAAGCTTTGGCCAAAATCCTGCAATCCTCTCACCATGTGACTAATTGCATAAAGTCAGTCCAGTTATGTTTGTGTCCAAGCCAGTGGAGTTCTGAGGGTTGCTGATCAGTGATTGCTTCTGACACGCAAGTGTTTACAGCATTTGGCCCATGTACCTGGTGAGACGGAGGAAGAATGAGTAAAAAAAAAATCTTTCAACCTCATTTGTAAACCACCTCACAACAGCACAGTAAAACCAGGGCTTTGTGCTGTAGCTAGAGACAAAAATACCAATTACCAGCTTGGAAACATTTTCTGTAATTATATATACATTACTACAACAGCAATTTCAAAAGAAATTATATCATCTTTGTTAGTATAAAGCAAACATTTAGGCAAGCCAGCAGGAATATTTAGTCTTTTGCAGTACAGTTAAGCAGGTTCCTCTGCAGCAAAGCTCTGGACAGAGTTCCCCAGGAAAGGTCTCACTTGTCTGTTATTGGAACCTCATCTGTTTTAATGTAATGTGGGAAAACAAAACAGGAAAGTACATTTCTGACTTGATCTTTTTAATGAAACAGCAAGAATAGGCGTTAAGTTGCATCACAGGCACTTACAGCAGAATTTTTAACATGTTTTTTAGCAAAAGCATTAAGGTTTATGCTTAGTGTTAAAATGCGAGTGATTGTATTTAGGCATTGTCACTGTCAGACCTAAGATCAGGGTCTATTTAGAAAATAAACTGAGTATCACTAGGTAGAGAAGATGTCTTCTTAAAAACAGTGAGACTATTTCACAGAATCACAGAATGTTAGGGATCGGAAGGGACCTCGAAAGATCACCTAGTCCAATCCTCCTCCCAGAGCAGGAACACATAGATGAGGTTTTGTTTAGTTAAAAGTGTGGTTCAGTACATGAAATAATTTTTTTTAATATAATTTTAACAGTTATTATTGTCTGCTGCCTAGAAGGAATTTAATCAAGTCGCTTGCTTTTTTTTTTTTTAATAATATTTGTTCTTGAAGTAGTATTTTTGGATATAGAAAAGTCATGCATCAATCCGCTGCAACTTTTCTTGTAAAACATACTATCAGATATTAAGTTCAACCAACTCAGACTGAAATGCTAAAGTCTATCCTTAATGTTGATTTTTTTTTTCCTCCAAGGTGGTGAGCCTATCTGGATCCCCTTCACTTTTAAATACGACCCCACCTATTCAGACTGCAGCGGCAAGCAGTATGTGAAACGAACTTGGTACCGCAAATTTGTAGGAGTGGTTCTTTGCAACTCCTTACGGTACAAGATTTACCTCAGCGATGACCTGAAAGGTAGGCACTGAGATTAATTTCCTGATATATGATTAATTGTCACCTCCCCCGGCTCGCTTTCTTTGCCTTGTCTGTGAAGGACTTGTGTGATGGCTATCTGGGAGTCCTTCTCTCAAAGGACAGAGCAATGCATCCCAGAGAACCCCAGGGGAGATCGGCTGACAGGGGGAACACTGGAGGAAAGGCTAGTGTGACAGTGACTAGGTGAGCTGTACTCCTAAGGGTTAACAGGAGCTCTTACACCGGTGTGTTTGCTGAATAATATTGGAGAAAACTTTCCATATTGTTGATCTGGGGTACTGAGATTATCTCAATGGCTTTTTGGATTATGCTGATGTGTTGCTTTTATTGCAAGGAGCAGTGCTTGAATACACAGTAAGAAATAATCAGGGTGGCACAACGCACCTCATCTGCTAGAAATAGAGTTCCACAGTTTTTAGTTTTCATTTGAGGCTGCAGTCAAATGGACAGTATTGACAATTTGAGTGTTTTTTACTTTCATATGACTTATTGAAATGACTGGTTGGGTTGAAATTCACTGCACCTGTTATCTGTGGTGCAGTGTCCATGGACTTGAAAAACGAGGAATATTGCTTACCGGGCTATAACCAATTTCTGTTTTCCATAATTTCTCCTTACATACAATGAAGGTAGCATTCTCCCCTCTTTCCAGCCACTGTTTGTTCATTGTTAATACTGTGTTTCTGACTGTAGTACATCTGCTTTCTCCCACATCTATCTTCCTGGTGGTGAAGAGCATCCTAAACAAAAATAATGCTGAGTCAAATAATTTGTCTCTATCATCCTTCAGACACCTTCTACAGCATCGGGGACAGCTGGGGAAGGGGCGAGGACCACTGCCAGTTTGTGGATTCACACCTGGATGGAAGAACAGGACCTCAGACATACATTGAAGCCCTGCCCACCATCCGAGGTACAGCAGCCTGAGAGTGGGGTGCTGGCCAGGTTCCTGTCACCCCATCCGGAGGTTTGAGGGGCAGGGTGCAGGACACAGAGCAGGGCTCTTTGTCTATGGCTGCTGGCAGCTCTCTGAGGAGTCCTGCTGGTGCAGCAGGTGATGAGATGGTCTTGTTCTCAGGCCTATCTGAACAGGTTATGAAAGTCCCAGAAGGACTTGTGGGTGTTGACAGAGAGAGAGACACAAAGAAAGAGAGGGGCATGTAAAACAAATAATTTACAGGAACAAAATGCAAAACCAGAAAAAAGAGTATAGGTCTATGAAACCTTTCTCCCCATTATAAAATGTGCCTCATTGAATAGATGTGCAAACTCTTCCACATGCCAGAAAAGACCAGCTCTGTTTTTGCAAAGACAGCTTTTGCAAATGATATCTGACCGGTTCATTCAATATAAAACATATAGGAGTATGTCTAGTGACTTATGGTTGGACTGCAGGACTTTTTTTCTGCCCTGGTAGATTTCTCTCTCAGAGTGAAAATTTTCACCTTGAAGGAGTACCTCTGAGTAAACTGCTCAGCTCACGTAGCCAAGGGGGTGATGGCTTGCTTCACAAAACGAACTCAGTCATGAAAGTCAGTCAGACTTTTCAATAAGTCAATTGATTTAAAATATTCAGTTGACTTTAGTGGTTTCCACATTAAGTTTTTTGTTGATATTCTTTTCATATTTGCGTTACCAGGAAGATACTGAAATGATCACTGATATTTATCTCTCACTAGGAAGTACTGCATTTCTTAGTTCAAAAGAAGGATGATTAATCCAGATGCGTGTTACTAGGTCTAGGAGACAGAGTGCACACAAAATTATATTATTGGCACAAGACATGAGTGTCTCAGATGTTCCAGTGCACGAGCTATGCAGAGAAGAATGCTGCATCGCTCCTAATGCTTTAAGCAGTCACATTCTTTCTGCAGATGAAGAAAAAGGAGGAGAAAGGGCTTAACTCCATATTTACTGCATGAAATGATACCTCTTTGTTTTGTGAAAAGCTGGTGTTTGTTGATAGTCTCTTGAGCCCTGTGAGATAATAAGATTTGATGGTATTTTTTACCCCAGAGTCCTTAGTATTTTTTAACTGACTGGCAAACTTTATAAACACAGTGGAAATATAGCTGCCTTTTGGAATGAAATGCAGAAGTGCTTTGGCAGAGCACAGCGTTACACAATAGTTCAAGAGATTTTGGACAGTAACATCTATTAATCTACCTACAAGAAATATAAAGGACCAGAGTTAAATCATTCAAGAAAGATCTAAAGCAAGTACTAGGGCTAGCAAATAAACTTTTGTCAAACTCCCTACCAAACAGCTTCTAATTTTAATTTGGACTGTAGGATTGACTCTTGCTGCATCTGTTACTTTTGTTAAACTACTATGTCTTTGTTTTGAAATGCAAACAAGTGTTTTTCTCCTGACAGGGTATTACCGCCAGTACCGCCAGGAGCCTGTATCGTTTGGACGCATTGGATACACAACACCCTACTACTATGTGGGCTGGTATGAGTGTGGCGTGCCCATCCCAGGGAAATGGTAACAGTCTGCTTCCCTGTCTTAGGCAGACCATGCTTTTCAAATGATTTCTACCAGAGGACTGTGAGCAACTGATTCAGAAAAGAGAAAAAAAGATAAATGAGGCAAAACAGTGAAGACCAGCTGCTCAAGGAACCCCTGTTTCCAAACATGGTCCCCACTTCACCAGCTTAAGTCTATGGTGCTGCTTGATTTCTGCTTGGAAGCAGGGACAGGATATAAGTTTGGTGTCCTACCTTGCTCCTCTGGGTCTTTAAGGCACGGAGAGGCGGTTGCGATGTGCGCAACCTGTGAAAACTAGAACTGTGTTAGCCATGAAAATTTGGAAGTTTTTTATATCTTGCAGGAACGACCTAAGCATGCTGTGCTTGCTTAACGGAATGCTAAACTGTCCTTTGCTGCCTGCCGGGGCTCCCCTATGCAATTGTGACACATAACTGGCTGCCCACCAAAGGCAATGTATTCTCCTGAAGACTTACCCTGTGAGTTTGCCCGCTGCTGGACTAATCACCAGGTCACAGTGTAAATTCACTTTGAGATATCTATATCTGTATCTATATAAATACAGTACTGTACATCTGCAGAAGTACTGCTTAAAGATGCTGAGTTTTTCTTGTTCGCTAGATAAATGTGTTTGGAATTTTAATGTAAAAGGTGCTGTTAATTCTTTGAGATATTGCTATGCACAATATATTAACCAAGGAAAGAGATGTATTCTTGTGAGTACTGTTGATCTAACATTTGAATTATTGATCAAAGACCTGTGTCCCACTTCCTTGGCAGCCTTTGGACTGGACATTCAATGGGGATCTACCCCTCTATCCATGTTAGAGTGGCACTGTATAGTCCAGCAAAACCACATATTCAGCGTTTTATCAGCATGAGTGAAACCTTCTGTCCTTTATTATTTGAAAATCTGAGTGCAACTCATCTTCAATCCATTCTTATCTTATTTGGTATGTTATTTATTCATTGTTGCTATCTCTCACTTCACTGTGTGGGGGCATGGGATGAGTAACTTGCAAATTAGAAACTGCTTTTAACTTACTTGCCCTCTAAAAGGAAGCCCAAGCCACCAATACAAGAATCAAGTAGCAGGAAACTCCCTTGACTTTGATCCGTCATGGGGACAAACTGGGATACAGTTCATTCAAAATACTACCGAAATCACTTCCATCCAGATCAGAAAGTGAAGGCTGACGTGGATGATATGTATAATGATGATTTTTCTAGCAGGCATTTGGAAGCTTGCAATAATGTAGGATTTTAATAGTCTTTCTGGGTAATCTAGCATTTACGGTTCGCTCAGTACCTTTAATGGACTTACCATGTCATGGTAACATCTCAACAGCCTTTGCTCATGTAGTGTAGGTCTAACACCTTTTCAGTTGCTTCTTGCATTTATTGTAAATTGTATGGGAACGAAAAAAAGGAACTAAAGTGATTAAAAGAGCATTTTATTTTTCATGGTGATTTGGGTTTTAACATTTTCATTGTTCTCACATATTTTTGATTCAGGACAGTGCCAAATATATAATCCTGAGGTATAACTTTTTTTCCCTAATAAACCTATGATACGTGGTTCCATTTCTATTTCATCCTTTCTGGTCATCTGTGTCAAGTAATCTGACAAAGTGACAAATTGTTAGCTTTCAAAAAGTCTTCTTTGGGAAACAAGAAGGTATCAACTTTTTTTAAGGGACCGGAAGCAGGTGAATGTGTTGTTCCTGTACGAAGGTGGTTGGCAGCTAGTGTGGAGTTACGAAGGGCAGATGAGACCTCACCAGCCTGATCATATTCTTTGTTGAGATGACTGGCTTTGAGCAGAAGGGGAGAAAAGTGGATATCCTTGACTTTGGCTTTTGTGAGGCACTTGGCATGGTCTCCCATAGTGTTGTTATAGACAAACTAGTGAAATATGGCTTGGATAGTTGGACTTAACGTGGATATAAAATTAGCTGAGACATGAGACTCAAAGTGTGATCAAAAATAGTGGAAAGTCCAAATGACAGCTGGTTGCAAGTACCATCCCCAATGGCCAGTGTTGGGATCAATAATGTCTAATAACCTGGGTAACAGGATATAGTGCATTGATGGAGTGTACAGATGGAGTACACTGTCAGCAAGCTTATGGTTAATACTAAACTAGGGCTGGGGAGTGGTTGATGTGCTGAAGGGCAGAGCTGTTAACCAGAGGTACTTTGACAGGCTGGAGAAATGAGCTGTCAGGATCCTTGTGCAGTTCAGCAAAGTGAGAAGTCCCACACGTGGGATGGAATAGCCCCTTGCAGTAATACAGGCTAGGGTGACTGTCTCAAAAGCAGCTTTGCAGAAGCGGACTTGAGGATCCTGGTGGACAACAAAATTAATGTGAGCACTCCACAGATCCATTCCAAACTAAATTATTCAGTGACATTTTATGATTCCAGAGGAGGTATGCAATAATAAAATGTATTTTTTTCTTTTATTGAATCAAAGTCATGACTTGGCCCAGAGCCTGGTCTTCAGCACAAGCAACTGAGACTTGTGGCACTGACTCTAAATATCAGGGCCCAGTTTCACCAGTCATGGTTTGGCCTAGTGTTTAAAGCCGAATATTCCCTCCTCACAGCCAATGCATTCTGCATTTTCACTTGCAGAGATGACAGGTAGATTTTGATTTGTTCATCCTTCATTCCCTGCTGGAAAACCCCTTGGGGTGGGACAGTCCCATTCGGGAATGCCATCATGGGTGAGGAGCTGAGACCATTTTTGTTTCTGCAGCCTCAGCTGGAGAGGAACTGAGGGTTGCTGGGGACAGGGATGGTGGGCACTATGCATTTTTCCCCTCCAGTGTAAATATTATCTGAGGCTAAACCAGCAAGGGCAGAGTCAGCAGCAGGACACAGCAGGGAAACACATGAAATGCAGTGGTGTGCAGTCTGTTCCCTTGACTTTGGCATCTGGATAAGTTCTCTATGCTGTATGAGGTGATCTGATCAACATATTTGCATCCTTTGCCCCATGCACAGGGTAACACATTATCATGGTAGTAGGTAGTTTCTCAAAGAGATTATATTATTTTTGCATGCTGCTCTTTGTTTATTTAAGAGGTGGTGGGATTAAAGAGGCAACTAAAAACACATGGGTCAGGAAAGCCACTTCCCATCCAGATTCTCTCTCAAAGGCTCTGGCAGTGCCCTGACCATTTGCCCACCCTCTCCTTCCCCACTTCCCACTGTCCCCATGACAGTGGTGGTCCTGCTGTGACACCATCAGAGAAGCAGCGTGCCTGTTTGGAGCTAAACCCTATACCCATTGAAACAGCTGTACATCTTTGTGACTGCACTGTGTGACAGGCAACATCGTCATACACCTCTGCATGGTGATAATGGAAGAAGGACAGATCTTTCCCTCCATCAGCTTTCCTCCCATGCCCTCCTTGCTGGCAAAAGCACATCTGCATCTGGTCTCCAAGCCCTTGGCACCAGCTTAGAGAACAGCGTGTCCCTTCAGAGGCTCTGAAGGGTGTTGCACGAACCCTGTCATCTTGTCGGAGTGATCCTTAAGGGAACGGGGATGGAGAAGAGGGAGGATCCTCACAGGGAGAAAATCCACACAGCTTGTGCCTGCATAGCCTCTGGTCCAAGTCTCTCCATGGCAGAGGAACACCAGGGCCCTGCCCAGTGGGGAATTGTATAGAGCTGGAAAAGAAAGGGAGAAAAACACAACAGGGGAAGGGGTGGGGAGGAAAAGACAGGCGAAGAAATTGCTCAAAGCATTGTCTAGCCGTGGTCAGTTCTAGATGCTAATCTCTGATCACTGTACCAGATTTTTTGAGAATTGGGATTTCTGTCTCAAAGGCATCAGGAACAATTGCCAGCATGTGAGAAATGCCAAGGGCTCTCAAGGGCAGCCAAAGCCCAGCATGTGGACTCTGGATGCAAACAGAAGAGCTCTTTGGTGATGAAGGAAGCATTGGGCGTTGCTTGGAAAGATAATTGAAGGCCTTTGCAGGAGGTAACCCAACCCACTGAACAATGTGAAACACTCCTTGTGGTTCCTCCTTGCAAGAAACTATACAGTTTTCTGTCCTCCAAACCCATGTCCTTTTTTCTCACCAGGCAGATAGATACTATTCATATGACGAGCTGCCTTCCTCTGGCAGAAGAGAATGAGGTAAGTGCAGAAGGGAATGAGGTCAATGCTGTAGCAGTCCAGCTCTGCTTCCTGAGGTGAGGCTGGCATCCATGGATGTCTAAAAATTCCACCCCTGGAGAGCTGCCAGTCTCCTGGAGAGCCCTTAGCTAGTAACTTTTTAAAATAAAGCTATGCCTTGTACTGCTGATTCCTTTCTCATCATGCTTCTGTGTCCCATAAAGCAGAAGGCACTCCTGCCAGACTTGTGCCACATTACTGTGCCAGTTGCACCACCACAGTCAGTGAAAACTATGGCCCTGGTGGGGATGAGCACTCGGAGCAGAATAACATTAGAATCATAGCTAAGTTCAGTCATTGTGGTGCCAACGTTGGGAAGTTGTGTGCCAAAGGCAACAACCTGGGGCCAGGTCCTGGGGTGCTAACAGTTGCCGTAACTTCTCAATGCCAGTTGTGTCACCCAGCTCTAAACAGCCTGACCAGCAGAAGAGCTGGGGAAACCTCCACCTGACAGGTGCTGAGGAAGCACGAGCAGCAGGCCCTTGCGGCAATGGTCAGCCACAGACCAAGCTGTGTGAGCAAGGACACAGCCAGCAGGCTCCATGTTGTACTTCTCCCCCTCTGGTCAGCACAGGTGAGCCTGCATGTGGAGTACAGTACCATTGGCCCCCAGTACTGGGCAAACTGGAGTGGATCAAGGAGAGGGTGACCGCAGTGGTTAGGGTGCTGGTGCACAGGAGGTACAAGGAGAGGACAAGCTCTGGGTTTAGTCAGCCCTGGGGAGGAAAAGTTTGGCTAGTGGAGATTGATTGAGTTGTTATCTTCAACAGCCTAATGGGGTTGTAAAGGAAATGGAGCCACACGTTTCTGACAAACAGACAGTGAAAGGATGAAGGCCAGTGGACACAAACTGTAACAGGGGAAATTCCAATGAACTATTAGGAAAATATTTTTGTCATGAAGGTGATCAAACACAGGGACAGCAGCCCAGAGAGGGGAGAAACTCCAGCCCTGAGGATACTTGTAACTGGCCTGGAGAGGGCCATGAGTAACCTGATCTAGCTTTGGTGTTGTCCTTGTTTTGAGTGGTAGGCAGTGGATATCACTGAGAAGAACCTGGTTCCATCTGCTTTACTCCCTTCATCAGAGATTTATGCACATGGGTAAGATGCCCCTGAGTCTTCTCCAGGCTGAAAAGTCCTAGGTCTCTCAGCCTTTCCTTACATCAGAGTTGCTCCAGTCCCTTCATCATCTTTGTGGCCCTTCATTGGACTTTCTCCTGTATGTCCATGTCTCTCTTGTACCAGCCAGTTCAGAACTGAACATAGAGTACTCCGGGTGTTGCCTCACCAGTGCTGAACAAAGGGAAAGGATCACCTTTTTGGAAACAAACACCTTAAAAAAAATGCCCTTTTTTTTTTTTTTTCCCCAAAATGGATGTTGCAAGCTGGCTCCCAGATGAAAGCATGACTATTTGGGAGGCTGTGAGAGAAAGAGAGGGAAGGAGAGTAGTCTCCCAGGCTCCCGTGAAGAATTTCTGACTTTGTTTTTTGCTGCAAGTTGTTCCTCCACATGCTCTTCAAATGTGACTTGTACAAGCTCACAGGTGCATCTGGAGATCAGGTCACACATGAGCGTTGGCAATGCCCTCATGCTTATGCAAAAAGCCTCTAGATGGCAGGAGATGCTATTTGGCCAGGCCTTGCATTAGGCCCTGACAGCAGGGGATGAGTGGCAGGAGTGCACATGGTTTACATTCAGCATTGCACACACATAGCGAGAAAATAGTTTTAATGAGAGCACAATTCTGGTTCAGGAGCAGCAAAGTCCTTTCTCAAGTCTTAGAGAGGATCTCTAAGAAAGAGTCCATCCCTCACAAGGCAAAACTTGCAGTGTGTTATTTCTAAAGTTTTGGAAGGCTGTAAGTAGAAACAAAGTGCAAATACACCATGTGCTCCTATTGTGCATTTTCAGGAGGTACTTTTCCCAAAATTACAAGAACTGTGTTTGTCCCTGGAGTACTGTGGGCAGGAAGAACCAGTTTATCTTACAGTAGGAGTTAAAGCATTACAGACTATTTCCCAGGATGCTTTCAAACTCTTCTTGAATGTAATTACAATAGCATTTCTGCCCATCTAATTTCTTTCCACACTTCATCCTTCTGGGGATATTTGTTCTGTGAGCTGCAGATCCTCTTCATCCATTAAAAATACGGGCTGTGTTTATTTAAGCTGCAAAAAAAATCCCCATAAGCTTTTGCTGATTCTCCATCATTAACCTACATTTTTTCCTTTCATTGACCTTCTCTGTTCTGTAATTGGATATTCTTTCTTGGAGCTGAGTGAAGCACTGACTGTGTCCTGTAAGTATAGCCTAAGGTATGTCCAAAAATGTTGCACAATGGAGCACGCAGAGGTTGGTCCTCACTCCTGGCATCTGTCATCATGATCCATCTTGTCCCACTCAGCGTCTTGTAGCAGATGTTTAACCTGCCTTGCCCACACATTTCGCTCCTGCGTGTTAAAGCCACAACTCTCTAAGTCCCGCAGAAACACCCAGTAGCAGCATTTCTCCCTTCCCTATGGTCAGCAGCATTGTGAGGGAGTAAAATGGAGGCAATAAAAACAGGAGAGTTCTTGAGATCAATTTCTATACTCCTCCACCTCACCCGGCACCTCCGTCTTCATGCTGGCCCCAGTCCTGCCTGTTCGAGGATGCCAAACTTCTCATGCATGAGCCCTTCTTATGCTGCTCATGGGTGTCCATACTGAGCAGGAGTGCTGGCATCACGTCTCTTGCTTGCAGCATGCTCATGCACTGGACTTGGGCACTACTGAGTCACCTCCTTCCCCCAGGTCACACATGCCATCACACTGAGTGGAGAGGATCACTTTGGCCAGCCTTGGCAGCCTGGTATTCATAGATGAGCTGTGGAAAGAAGGGAAGAGGCTGCTCCAGATGGGTCCTCAGACAGTCCTGGCTGCCCAGCTCTTTGGTTGGGACAGCCCTGAGAAAGGCAGAGGCCATCTGCAGAGCTGCATTCCTCATCCCACCAGATCTCTTTGGGCAGATGCTGGGAGTCCCAGCCCCCAGGAACGCACAGGGTGAGAGCTGAAACCCATATGACATGGTCCCCTGTACAGGCAGAGCTGCCTAAAGGCACCAGCATCCAGATGGGAGAGGTCCTCAGGCTACAAAGAGCACATATACGCTATGTGTATCTCTACCTAAAAAGCAGAGTATGAAAATACAAGTCAGCTGAGGTCGGTTAGTTTATGCTGCTAACCATCAGTGAACAAACAAGAGAAAATGTTTCCAAGCTATGCATATGTCACCATTTCTTCTCCTTGATGTGAAAAAAAACAAGACCCTACAAAATTAATATTGTTAACAGTGGCTTTAGGTAGCATAACCTAAACAAAACAGAGAAATAACTAACCAGCATGAGGACTTGTCATGAATTTCAAGTAACACTAGAGGTTATTATTATTATCTCTGCGGTCCATTTTTTGGTACTTTCATGCTCTGAATATTTACCTTCCAAAACTGCATACTGACAAGCTTGTCTGCAGTCCTGCATCGGCCTGGGCTCCTACACAGAGCATCCATGATCATGCTGCAGCCCACCAGGTCTCCTGACAGACACTCTGCTAGCCCTGCTTGCAAAGGCTCAAAACTGATCTTTCTGACAAACATGGCACGACTTTCAAGGTGAGGGTGAATCTTCCTCTGCTGGGAAAGCTGCTGATTCCTAGCTTTCCCACTTCCTTTTTGCACAGAAATGGTCTAGGTTAGGTTGGAGCTTCTTGTAACTGACCAGTCATTTCCCAGTTGCCTTTATTGCTGCCACAGCTCTCATTTTATATTTTAAGGTTATACTAATTTTCTGGATTTTCAACTCTCCTGCTAGAGATGTGCTTTAAGATTTTTTTGTTCCAAACAAAAATCTGCTTTGGTTTCTTCCTTTTGAAATTTTCTTTTGAAAAATTCTTCTGGAATCGTGTACGCTGAGAAATCTGTTTGAACTGTTTTTCTTTGAAAGTCCAAGTTCAGAAACAAGAAAAAACATGTTGGTCAGAGTAACTGAAATGCCATTTATTCATACAGCTATTGAATTCTTGTGTATATCTGGAATATATTATAGTATTCTATGCATCGATAGATATATCACATCACATTTTATTAACCTGTACTGAAAACAGGATTACTTCAAAGAACCATCATATAAGATATAGAGGCAAAAAGGTTTATAAGGATGGTTTGAATTGCATCTGAGGAGAAAAATGTATGGCACTGAAGTATATAGTGGCTGCTCAACACATGGTACTGTATAGCAAATTCTTAGTGACTCTTAGTGATATGCTAATGCTTCTAACAAGTAGATTATGGACATATTAGAAGGATTATAATGCTTATGCATTTTGCCCAAGACTGAGTTTGTATCACTGCACAGAGTGAGGGTGCGGGGTCGCTGTCATGCTCCAGACTCACCACAATGCACTTCTGCAGACTTTGCAAGACTCCCAGCAATGGAAGGAAAAATATCCTCCTTATACAAGGCAAAGATTTGCTAAGTGCCAACAGTGGGACAGTGACTTAGTGCATGTGAAACCTGTGTGCAAGTTGCAAGAACTTGGAAAATTCTGAAAACATTTGGAAATCTTTCACTAGCCCACCTGCCGTGGCACTATCAAGAGGTTATACAGTGTCCCTTGCTACTACCAGTGACCCCGAACAGCTTGGAATTAGTTCAACTGAGTGGTCAAAATGTGATGTACTTCTTGTGGTTCTTCAAACTTCTGAGACTGGCAGACTTTGTCTTTCTTTGCAAAAAGGGAGGGAGGAACCATGGTCTGCCAATGCAAGCCTGTCCCCTTCAGGGATGTGCTGGTTTGGGCTGGAGTAGAGTTAATTTTCTCCGTAGTAGCTATTATGAGCTTATGTTTTGGATTTGTGATGAAAATAGTATTGATAATACCAGGATGTTTTCATTATTGCTAAGCAGCACTTACACAGTGTCGAGGCCTTTTCTGCTCCTCACACCACCACACCAGCAAGTAGGCTGGGGGTGCACAAGAAGCTGGGAGTGGGGTCAGCCAGAACAGCTGACCGCAACTGGCCAAAGGGATATTCCACACTGTATGACATCAAGCTCAGCGTATAAAGCTGGGGAAAGAAGGAGGAAGGGCGTGGGGATGTTTGGACTGATGGCGTTTGTCTTCCTAAGTCACTGTTATACCCGACAGAGCCCGGCTGTCCTGGAGATGGCTGAACACCTGTCTGACCATGGGAAGTAGTGAATGAATCCCTTGTTTTGCTTTGCTTGTGTGCACAGCTTTTGTTTTACCTATTAAACTGTCTTTATCTCAACCCACGAATTTTCTCACTTCTACCCTTCCAGTCCTCACCCCCGTTCTGCTGGGAGGGAGTGTGGTGCTCAGTTGCACAACAAGGTTAAACCATGACAAGGGATCTTTGATCTTGCAAAAGCAAGCTGATGAAGACAGGTGTCTAGTTTTTCCACACTGAGGGGCGTTTCTATCATCCTGGTGCATAATTGCAGTTTTCCATTATTATCATCCAAATTTTCATTTGTACAAACATTCTGTGTTTGGGTTACAGCTCCAAAGAAGGGCTTCCTCTTATGAAAAACATTTTATTGAAATAATGGTGTAATGTATAATTTGGGGGCTAAAAGTATTGTAATTTGGATTAATCTCTGCAGCATATAAAATATTGGGATTTTTATAGCTGTTGTGTAAAACAAGAAAGATACTGCCTAATTTGCCTCTCCCCATTCAAGGCTTTATTTGCTGACTCTATTATTGTGAAGAAGAGTGTGATTCTGCACAGTATGTATTAATTTTTCTATAGCTATCAGTTGCCATCAGCCATATCAAACACAACACATTTGTTTTCCAAGCAGAAAAAGAGGCAAGAATCAGTATGATAGCCAGTTGTCCTCTGGACTTTTGCTGGCTTTGCCAGGTCTCCCCTTTTTGTCCCTTTATAATGATAATGTATGTCTTCGGCATGCAACTAAACTTGAGGTCTTTTTATGTTTAACATCTGGAATTTCACTCAATAGCAGTACACCAAATTAAAGCTGCTTTGGTTCTCCTGGATCTCACCAGGCCAAGGAGTAACAAGAAAGGAGATTGCAAGAGTGTCAATGGAGCCACTTCTGAGGGTTTTCCTGTATAAGAGAATCCCCTGATAAATATTATCCTTGTCTTAATGTTGCTTTGTGCATTTGCAGAAGCATAAAAAGGACCTTTTAGAATCCCCACTGATGCCTAATGCTTCACAGGGCTGGACTTGGATATCTTGGGGATCTCTCAGTGTGGTTCACAATTTGACCATGGGTTTCTCCAAGTTTCACTGCTCCTGAGAGACTTGTGCATTGTTCAGGAACCCCAGTTACAGGGGAAGTTCCTTGTTTTCAATCTTGTGTCTTTTCCATCACCTTTTTTTTCTGTCATTGTCACTAAGCCTGAAAAACTTCGTGAAAATCCACTATGGTACAGGATACACACTTTTCTTGCAGGACCTGAACCAACATGCAGAATTGCACGTTCCTCTGTCATTTGGATACCCAGGATGTGGGTTAGCCAGCTGCTAACAGCTGCAAGGAAACAGGCTGGAGCTGGAAGCTCCAGACCAGCTGATTAATCCCCACCTACTTCCCCAGATTGCAGCAGAAAACCTTTTCCTTCTTGAAAATGGAAAATCTGCCTTCTGAAAGCTGAGGTTTCCTATTTTTAAAATGGCATTAATTAGCAGTAGTTGGTTGCCTCACTGCTGGGTTGGAGACAAGTTATGGTTTCACATAATTTGTCAGCCTCGGGAGAAGAACATCTAGTGATCTTGAATTTTCATTGGTATATAAAATTGGACAACTAACTGATTACAGATGCAATAAACTAAACGCTTATGTTTGGACTCACGTTTCAGTTTCTGCCTCCCTGTGCTGTCAGGAGGGCAGAGCAGCTGTGACAATATACCCATGTGGTGTGTTAGTAGAGGTATCTCTGTTGTGCCTCACCTATGAGGCTCATTACTTTTAGAGTCAGAAGTAACTACAGAAAACTTAGTATTTTAGAAAGAGTCAACAGTGCCATGTAAGGGCCTGTTTGCCATTTCCCCCATTCCTGACTGATTCAAGGAGTCTGTGTTCTAGTTGCACAGCAAATGAGGCTTTCTTTATATGCATATCATCACTGTGTTTCCCTATTTAATGAGAAATGTTTATTTAGCTACTGTTATGTTGGTTTTTGTTTTATTATGTTGAACTGGAAAGTGGTTGTCCTCCAAGATCTGAGTAGATCTAGTGGGAAATAAAACATGCCAGAATGTGCAGACATGGTTTGACAGAGGCAGTCAAACTCCAGAAGAACTGAAATTCTTCCACTTAGGTAGGAAATGGGGATGTTAATATCTGGAATAACCACAGAGAAGCCAACATAGCAGTGCCATATTTACATTTGTCTCCCTTGCTGTGCGGATGTTCCAGTTGTTAGCTGTGTTGACATGAACAGCTCAACCTGCTATTGAACTCCAGAAAGCATCTCAAAGAGTGGTATATCCACATCTGAACATGTCTTGTTTGCTTAGACTTGTCTTCCAGATCTTTCAGCTTTTTATATAGATCCTAAATAGGCCACATTCAGACACGTGTATTTGCTTATCCAGCTTGTCCCTGTGAAACTAGCAGGAGCTAGACAGCTGTAGAGAGGCTGGAAGCCAGCTAATAGAACAGACTTTGCTGTTTCTGAAAACAGTCAGTCAATAAGTCACATGCTTTTTACAATGTTGTATGATGAATGCTGTCTATAAACCAGCTACAGGGGGAACTCCATATAATAAATGTTGGCATGGTTTCCAACATTTGATATTTTGCTCTTGCAAATGGTCTTTAAAACAAACCACACTGTACTTCCAGAGTTTCTGAGCAAACTGTCTCAGACAGTAAGTAATTTTAATCTAGAGTTGCAGGAGAAAGAAATGGAGAGTAGTAATGATTTCTCATCCTTCAGAAAATAAAAGGGGCAAAAAACAAATTAAGAAGGTGAATATGGGTGTTCAAAGAGACCTTTTTCAGGTCTGCTATCAACAGAGAAAGAGAGTGCTGGGGCTGTGTCAGAGGAATGTGGGAGTTACCTGAGACCATGGGGCTTTGTTTTACTGCAACCTCTCTGTGGTCCTGGAGCTAGGTAAAAGAACTACCAAATGCCAAGATCTCCAACAGAGCTTTGCTTCCAGGAGCCAAAGTGTTTCTTTCCAAGTCAGTAGCATAGATGGTAGTAAGAGAGACGCAGTTATATAAGTATGGGTAAGACATGTTCCCGTATGAGAAATGGTTGAAAGTAAGCAGATTTGAGTGTCCTCTCAGGGCCAAGAAAATTGACACAGGTTCACAGCAGACTGGAGCTGTCCCAGGAGAGACTTGGAGATGAGAAGGACACAGCAGAGCTCAAGGACAGGATGGTTAAAAATCTCTTCTCCTTCTCTTGAGGCTGGTGTGAAAGAAGAGTAGCAGAAAACTTGGCATTCAGTGTGTGGGAAGCTGACTTGCATGTAAATGGGAGGAAGAAGAGTTAATTGCTGAGTGGGAGAAAGGCAGAACCTCACACTGGGAGGTTTTACTTACTTTATGGGGTTTGCTCTGGGCTATAGAGCTTTTATGGGTCTCAAAGGAAACATCTGAGCTGGCTAAAAGTTCTGCTGAGCTGGAAAGAGGACAATGGGCTGGAGATAAGAAAAAATACTTAACCAAATTTATATTTATATTTACCCTTTTTGTAATCCACACATTATTCATATGCCAATATTTGCTCTTTCTCCCCACCCCCCCTCCAACAAAGCTTTCAAAGCACTGAAGTGTCGGAACAGTTTTTTTCTAAAGAGCACTGCAAAAGTCCCTGGAAATCTTAAACTGAAAAAAAAAAAAATGTTATATTCCTAAGCCCAGCAATTTCCAAGAGGTTGGGGACAGGGACAGAAATCCCTCAAGAAATGAGAAGTCATCAGCTCGATTTGGGGTTTTAGTGGTTTCACTGTTTGGTCTGTGCTGAGAAGGCATTCCAAAATACACAGCTCCTGCTAGCGCCACTGCCAGAGCACTGCTCTCTCACCCACATTCTAAAGAGCCTTCTCCAACATATGAAGTAGAAGCAAAGGCCAAGAGTGGAAAACCTGAAGGCCTAACAGAGCCAGAACATTTCTGAGGCAGGTACCTGCGTGTTACATCCATACAGTGGCTGGCCAGAATGAGTTTGTGACTGCTCTGTACTGCCAGTACAGTACAGGCTGGTACAGGGCAGCTCTGACCCCATGCTTTTCAAGCCCAATCACTTCACATTGAGATTGAGACATCCAATTTCACATTCAGGTCTCCCTCACCTCCTGGATGCCATAGGTAAGGTTTCTGAGCTAAGTAGTTCCTATTATTGTAGTTCATTTTCCACTTTGCAAAAACTAGAATGCCACTGAAACACAGATCCACATTAAATACCCCTTTCAGCACATTGAGGAACTACAACAAACACTTTAGAGCTTCATGGAGTGAAGCGACCACCAGCAGAGCCCCAGCTCCCCCACCTCTGTTAAGTCTCTTGTGGAACTCACTGGTTACAAAAGGCATTATCTGAGGGCAGCATCTTCTGACAGGGAAGTTCCTAGCTATCAGAACACAGATCCACATTTGAAATGTGATGTTTCCTTCAGAGCAGGGGTAACAAACACCTTCTTTGCTGAGAGCCAAAGAGACTCAAGTACTTTGGCAGGTCAGGTCCCTTAATGATATCCAATAATGTAATGAGTATGGAGGGAAGTCAGATGGCTGGGGACCATAAGAATAACGTCATAGGTGGTAGCTTTTCCCCAGCCAACAGGTCACCTGTGCCCTCCTTCCCAATCGCATCAGACCAGAAGACTCTGCTATCATTCTTCCCCTTAGTGACCAATATTATCCATTCTTCCCAACATCATCTGGACCAAGCTGATCTTACAAGCTTAGTCTATAAAGCCTTTTCTGATATGTAATTATATTAGCTTTATAGGGAAAACCCACCTTTTGTGAACAGAAAGCAACATCTTGTTTATTCTGTAACTATTTGCTGGCCAAAAGCTTGTGTTAATCTGCAGTCAGGTCTATGTCAGAAGACTTTGTCCACATGGGGAGAGAAGGCATGTATCATGCAAGCACCAGATGAGAAATACCTGAAAAAGGAGCAATAAAACCACTGATGTATGTGATGTATGTATGTGCCATATGTCAAGTATGGGCACATGATCAGATGAAAACGGCTCATGGTACTTTCCTTTCCCCTCCCACTGAAGCTTAAGTGAACTTGCACAAACTTGAAACTGTTGTAGACATGGTGCTGGACAGTGTTTGCTTATTCACCAAGCTCATCAGAGGAACGGTGGAAGCAGGCTTTTCATAATAATTAATTAATTATCCATACTAATTCAGAATGAGTCCGCACAAAAATAGCAATAACAAAAGCAGTGTTAATACACGTTTAGCTGCTGTACCTGAGATGGGCATCACCTCAGTGTACTGGCACTGTACTTCACTGTGTAATGAAGGACTCTCCCTGTGTCCAAGCCTTTGGCATTTTGCCTGTCTGTCATTCCATTGACAGAATGCACTCTGTCCTCAACCTGCTTTGGGCTGCACAGTATCTATAGACTATCTCTTCACCTCCCAGAGCACACTCAGGGTGAAAAAACTTCTCTTTATATCCAAACTGAACCTCTTTTATTCCAACTTGTCTCATCTTTCTGCTGTGCACCACTACGAAGAACCTGCCTCCATCCTCTATGGAGGATGCCCTCCCTGTCTTTACCAGAGGCTGCTGTCAGGTCTCACTGAAACCATGTATTCTCCAAGCTGAGAAGGTCCATCTCCCTCAGCCTCTCCTTACAAGGCAAGTGTTTCGGCCCTGACCATACTTGTGGCCTTCTGCTGAAATTTCTCCAGGTTATTGATGTTTTCCTAATATCGGGGCATCTAAAAATGGACACAGTATTCTGAATGTGGTTTATCAAGTGCTGAGCAGAAGGAGCTGTCACTTTCCTCTGTTTGCTGCTCATGCAGCCCAGGGAGCTGCTGGCCTTCTCTGCTGCCTTTGGACAAAAAGGGCAGAGAGAACAGTCCAGACCTTGCTCACACTTAAATTAGTCACTAATTTTATGCCGGTGGACCTGAGCACACAATTTGGACCAGACTAAGTAGCTTTCAGCCTCAGTACTTGAGCTTTGTCTCCCCTCATGAGCTGAGAAGAGCAACAGAAGGATGCAGAAACCAATTTAAAAAATAGCTAAAATACACTGAACCACAAAAAACAATTAACTAACTACTAAAACCTCAGGGGATGAAAGTAGAGGGAACTGCTACTTATCTGATCCACACAGCTAGATCCAACTCCGAGCCATACACTAAGACCTTGCTGGGAAGGCATCTTCTCCCACCAGACCAAAGTCCACAATGCTCTCAGCCTAAATCTTTAACTGCTTATCCATTTTCCTACACCCATATGACAAATACATACAACACTAGCCACAAGGTTGCTGGGGCTTAAGGGACCTCTACCACCCCTCTAGATTTCGTTGAAAGCACCGCCCTGTTGGGCTCCCAGATACAGGACTGTACAGAGTCCCTGGTTGTACTGGAGCTGTATCTGCTATTGCAAAATGTGAAACACATGGAAATTCAGAGATACGGTGAGATGCTGGCTTTATGAAGCTAGTGAGAGCCAAAGGAAAATGTTTGTATTCCTTCATGAAGCTGAGTTGCCTGTTTAGATCTGCGATTCCTTCTTTACATACTTTGCACTTATGGTCATGGTGCTGCCTGTGAAACACCTGCACCCCCTGGAGATCGGCTGCCCACAGCATCCTGGAGGCCTGGAAGGACAGATGCCAACAGCCAGCAGGACAGTGACAGCAGCATTACTGTGATCAGGGGCCTGGAGTGGTGACGTGTTGCATTTCAGAAAACAAGATTCAAGTTACAAATCCACTGAAGGGGTGTATGGAGTGGAGCTGGAAAGGCAAGCCCTTTCTGTTAATGTATCATATTATTTCCATCTGCAACAAGCTTTTATTGCCATTTCAGCAAAGGTTGGATAATTTCATTTCCAGTGTTTTTTTCTTCTCCATGATGCTCATCTCCTCTTGGGGCCTGACTAATAGTAGAAGTGCTACAATTCTTTCTGCTGTCTTACTCCTTATATTTGCAGCCAAGTGTTGCTGATCCAGAAGGTTTACATAAAAATAGTAAGTATCCAAATCTTTGCAGTGGACCCCTAATCATCAAGGATTTTGATGATCGTTGCTAGAAAGTTCTTTTTGGGGACCCAGTTCTGCAAACGCTCATGTGCATGAGCAACTTCCATAGATTTATTGACTCGTGGGCATTTGCAGGATAAGATCATGAAATATTTGGTTTGCATTCAAGAAGTTTTCCACTTAAGTCTGGGAGTTATGTCTTCATGGATCCAGGAAAATGCTTTGGGTCATTCAAGATGAATATTTGAGCTCTTGTTAGGGATGAGAATCCATTTCTGAATAAGGAGGCAATAAGCACATGGGAGACACTGACAGTTTAGAAGGTTGGGAAGAGAGTTTAGTTAGCCCTTAGCCTTAGAGTGTGCTGTTTAATTGTCAAAAGTCACACAAAACCACCAAATGTGACACTGTACTTCTTGCCTGAAAGACAGTTGTATCAATTAAGCATTTTTTTTTAAACAGCAAATTTAGAGTTCTCTGCATTTTGCTTTCACAATGTTTCCTCTGCGATCACAAAAGCTGGACTCAAGAAGTAGAATACCTCTGGTGCATTTCTGTTAGCTTGATTTCAGAAGTCACAGGGCAAGAAGAACACCAAGCACTGCAAGAATTTCCCTCAAGGAGGACAAATTTGCCCTTAAGAGCTGACCTTGCTGCATCTGGGCAGCACTGTGCTCTTGCAGAGCATCTCAGTGTTGCATTGTGCCAACTGCATCTGTCACCCTTGTAGGCCTAGAGGTGAGACAACAGTCATGGAGAGGGGGGGGTTTCAGTGCTTTCGCTCTTTGGTGTCAGGCATTGGAACAGGCTGATCAGGGAACTGGTGGAGGTGTTTAAAGGGCATTTAGACAAGGTTCTTAGGGGCATGGTTTGCTACTAGAGTTAGGTTATGGTTGGACTCAATGATCTTGAGGGTCTCTTCCAACTGAAATTATTCTATGATTCTTCATGCAGGAATAATCATATAAATGACAATTAAAATGAGCCTAAACTAGTGACTCCCTTCAAAAGCAGTCCAGAGATTAAGTGACTTATGTTATTACAGACTGGATGAACTACAAGCAGCCTGGAAAGTATTACATCCCAACAAGAAGCTGTCAGCACCTGAGCACAAGCTGAGCTGGTGTTTTCTAGCCCAGCTTGTTAGCATCGGTTAGGAAAAGGTGACTGGAAAGGAACTTTCTCCCTCTCTCTTTCTTAATAATGCCAGCTTGGTGTTTAACTCCTCATTAATTGCTTCCTAAACACTAATTTCTGTAACCCCATGTGCTCTGGATGGGTTGGATCAATATGATTTGCTGTGGCTTGTGGGAAAAATAGTTGGAGCTGCCTGTAGTTAATGTCTTGATAGCAGCCACCTCCAGCCTTGCAGGCTCATTTCACATCTGGTGCCACATCGGCTCTTTCCAAACAGGGCAGTTGTAGTCGGCAGCACGTCAGAGTGTTGCTCTGATGGGGGCAAAGGAAGGAAAGATTCTGCTGTCCCTGCAGTACAGCTACTTGGGGCTGTGCTGACACCAACACTTGGTCAGAGCAGGAACATGCTTTTGGAGCGAGTATCTGCTTTCCCCATGCACAAGCTACAAGGATTTCTATGGCAAAGTGGACTTGGGTGACTCACACTGGGGTCCTGCAAGGCAAAACCAGTGTGAGTGTGGTCCCTGGGAGTGCTTGTAGTGTGTGCCACCTCCTTATGGGCATCCAGTCCAGGATGGAGCTGGGCTGAAGAAAACCCCAAGGAGGTGAGGTGGGTCCCAAGTACTGATGCACTCCAAGGATCTGCTCCAACTGTGCTGCATCGCTCGTCAGTGCAGATGAAGCTGTGACCTCCCCCAAAATCCACCTCGGTTATGAAGCATAGAGTTTTGAAAACAGTGAAACATTCCTCCGAGTGATTGCATACAGCAACAGGAAAGCTAGGAAATAATAACTAAAAAATAATCTTGCACACAGAAATTGAAGCTAGGAAATCTGGTTTGGATAAAGGTAGCACAGCCCTGAACTTTCACCCAGTTTCAAGACGAACTTTCACATAGTTTGAAGAAAAGTCTTCACCTTGCCTTCTTCTAACCTCCTCCCAAACCACTTCCACTCCTGACGGACTCCTTTGGTTCTTCATCGCTCTACTGCTTTCAAACCCCCTTGTAGAATCCCTGTGCAAGGCATGGCATTGGATGTTATTTCTGCCATACTTTGAGATCTCAGAGCTACTTGTCTGAATCTTCCCTGTGGTGGCCTGATCTGTCCCAGCTGGGGATCCTATACTGGAGAAGAATAAACTGTGACCATAAAAAGGAGGTGATTCTGCCCCTCTATTCTGCTCTGGTGAAACCCCACCCTCCATCCAGCTCTGGAGTCCTCAGTACAGGAAAGACACAGACCTGTGGGAGAGGGTCCAGAGGAGACCACAAAAATGATCAGAAGGATGGAACATCTCTCCTGTAAGGACAGGCTGAGAAAGTTGGGGTTGTTCAGCCTGGAGAAGAGAAAGCTCTGGGAAGACCTTATTACAGCATTTCTGTACTTAAAGGGGCCTATAGAAAAGATGAGGGCAGACTTTTTCTTATGGCCTGTTGAGACAGGATAAGAGGTAATGGTTTTAAACTAAAAGAGGGGAGATTCAAACAAGATATAAGGAAGATAATTTTTACAATGAGGGTGGTGAAACACCGGAACAGGTTGCCCAGAGAGGTGGTAGATGTCCCATCCCTGGAGACATTCCACGCCAGGCTGGATGGGGCTCTGAGCAACCTGATCTAGTTGAAGATGCCCCTGCTCATTGCAGTGGGGTTGGACTAGATGAGCCTTGAAGATCCCTTCCAATCCAAACTATTCTATGATTCTCTGATTCTATGAAGAATTAGAGGCAAAATCTTGCCCATATCAAAGTTCACAGGAGATCTTCCATCATCTTTGGCTGGACAAGAATTCATCCCAGAGTGCTGCTTGCCTTTAGCAACACTGCAAGGGATCAGTGTGCTACCACAAAGATTTCAGTTGCCTTCAACACTGAAATGGGCAAGAAATGTATGCCAGTCAGTGCTGAAGAAACCCATCAACCTGGTATTTATTTTAAAACAAATAAAACTATTTTCGTCCTTCGCCCCACCCCTCCTTCCCCGCCTCCTCCTTCCCTCCCCCCCTTCCTGCTTTCTCCCTCTTTCATTGGAAAGAATTTGATACTTTCAAAGCATTTTTTAATGCAAACATGAATAGCTCCTCAATATTTACCTGGTGTGGTGGTGGTCATGGCACAGGCCTTAGATGGGGAGGCCTCCACCATCTTCAACACAGCTGCTGACACCTGCCCAGTTGGGCAGATTTCACTTAAAAGGAAGAGAAATAGGCACTTTTATGGAAAGACTCAGCTCATCCTGAAGCAAAGGAGTGATCTAGCTCTAGGCAAACACCTGAGTGTTGGTGCCTTCATACTCTCTACAGGTAGGACTCAGTTGCCTAAACATGGGCCTCTCCCTGAGATGCAATCTTGTGTGGTCCTTAGACACAACCCTGGAAGGCTGTGGGTCATCCATAGGTCTTGTATTGTACCTGCCAGCCCCACAGGGTGCCTACCATTAGACACCTATGTTTAGGCAAGGGAATGAAGGTGAATTGCACAGCTCTGAAAGGTCTGCTGACTCTATGGGGCAGCTCTTTATTCAAGGCTTTAAATGTCACCACAGGCACCTACACGGGGACACACACATTTAGGTACCCATATCTGAAGATTAATCCCTGTGTAGGTGTTTAAACTGGTCAGATGACTCTTATTCTGACGTTTTCTGTTGCTTTCTATTGCCCTATGCAGGGAGGTTATATTGTGCAAAATACTTCTAGGCAGCAGTGTAGCAGTCTGCTCAGATTGGACAAGATGAGCGCCTTTTGAGGAGACCCAAGGTCGCACTCTTTCTATGTCTGGTTCTGATCCAGGCTTGGAGCGTTGCAGACTACATGGAGAATGCAGGTCTTCTAGGACACCTTGCCCTCAGCCCCTTTCTACAGCTGGGGAAAGGCTCAGGTTGAAGCCCCAGGAATTGTGAGCTAACCTGGGCATGGGTCCTCTTACCAGCTGTCGCAACATCACTGCAGAGCTCACAGCTTCTGACCATTTTTAATCTTAGCATCATCTTAGAATCAAGTATGGTTGTAGCCCTCATGCTTGGGGATCAGATCCTGGAGATTCATAGTGAACATCTTGGGATGCCAGAGGCTGACCATGCAGAAAGACCCTCCTGTTTATTATTTTAGAAGAGCTGATGCATTCTGAGCAAAGCTAATAGCCTGTAGGGCCCTTTGAACTGCCTGAGTGGAGGACATAGGATACCTGCCTCTGGGGTGGGAGGCCGGGCATTTGGTGCAGCACTGATATACCCTACTACCTGGCACAGACTCAGAAAGTCTCATAATATTAGTAGAAGTAAAAGAATAAGGGGTCTGAGAAGCCAAAGTTCTGCTTGGCGGCATCACTAGTCCACAGGGAGCAGTGACAAGAAACCTGCGCTATAGTGTTAGCAAAGCATTTGTCACGGCTTCGTTGCATTGGGGATATCAGATGTGTGGTGAAAACAAATGCAGGGTAAGTCAGCCTGTCCTCACTGATAGCCCTGTGAGTGAAACCCAGAGATGTCCCAGCCTTCTCAGGCTATTGCCTTCACAGGGTCAGAGAGAGGGCAGCGCCAGTACCTTAGAAATCCCCACTTGTTAGAGGATAACTTTTGAGATAGAGATGTTTTAAAAATAATGCCAAAGACAACAAACACATTAAGGCCAAAGGACAAATTGCAGGATGACTGCAGACACAGGGTTTCTCTTTTATTTCAGAATCCAGCTGCTGTAAGGTTTGTTACCAGTTTCAGACTTCAGTTATTTGAATTTTTCTTGACTGGGAGAAGAATGATGAAAAACAAGAAATTAGTAATAATGTTCTACATCTGTTTGGCAAACAATTTCTCCTCCTTGCTTTAAGCATGTTCAGCAGCTCTACATCTCCACTGATCTAATAATATTTAGTAAGCAGCAACGGTGAAATATATTGACTTCTATATAACTACATTAGAACTGCAATGAGAAAAACAGAAAGAGAAAACTTCAAAGTTAGAATTCTTGTATGGCTTGGCACTTTCCTCTTTATTTATTATCTCTACTAGTATAGTGCCTGCATCAGGGAACAGTAGCCCGCTGTGCTTTGGAAAGTGCATAACCAATGTATCCCAGGCCTGTGGACCTGACAAGCAAAGTCAGAGAAACTACAGGGAGTGTAGTATTCATAGAATTCAAGTGACATGTAACTGGGAGAAAGATAAGCTTTAGGTCAAGCCTGTGGAGGAGAGAGAGTGGGATCTTTGTTTTCAAATGACAAAGCCGCAGGAAACGGGATACAGTGGAAGCTGTTTTCAACACTGATTTTCTTTATCACATTAAACAATAACTTTTGTTCTCGACATCTTTTTCTACTCTGGTGGTGGTTTCCTTTTGGAAGCAAATTACTCAGTTGGTTTATGGTCCACTGGCCCATTTCTCATATGAATGATGCATGCACAGAAGGGCTGAGTGGGAGAGGCTCCTCCAGCCCCACAAGGACTGTCAGAATCTGACATTCTTTTCTGACCAGAAGAGATGTTGAAGCCCTGGAAAAAAATAATTAAGCACAGCTAATCCAAAGGAAATTAACATTTCAGACTGGGTGAACAGATTCTCTATTTTCCAAATGTTTATTTTGATTTTGACCTTTTAAAAATGTTTCCAAATGTTTTTTCTTCTTAAATAACTTACCAAACCTTTCAAAAGGAAATGCCATTTGAAACGTTAGAAAGTGAATACTTGGGATGCTGGAGCATACAAATATTCCAACTATTCCCAAACTTTTTGCACCAGGACACTGCATGGGTGTGAGAGCTTTGTACAGCAGCAGCTCCTCAGCGAGGCGTGGGGATGGGGATGGCATGGAGCTGCAGGGGTCTTGTCCATGGCACGGCCCTGGTGGCCACGCTGGTGCTGGCTGCTCCGGCAGAGGCCAGTCCCAAAAGGACCCACACCCGCTACCGAAGCGATCTCCCACTCCATGCAGAAGGTATGTGTGAGTGAGATTTTGACCCAAAGCCCTATATACTTGTCTTCCTTCCAGCAGCTGTGTGACAGCAGAGACAGCTGGAGATTCTTACAGACCTCAACAGTCCTGTTTCATTCCATTTTGCTTCTGACCACATCAAACCTTCTTAAAAGACGTGTGTTGCCTCCTGTCCCTTTCAGAAATTACTCAGATATTCACTCAGTGCTGAGACGGGGGCTTCTTTGCTCTCTGCCACTGTCTAATTTGAAAGAAAATTGGAGAAGGATGGTCTGGCAACCTGCAGGACCATGTGGAGCTGCTTAGGAAGGTCCTTGATTCTTGGGGAAAAATAGTCACCTAATGGATTTTGGTGATATTAAAGACTTCCTGAACTGATCCTAGGGCAGGAATCCTTAGATGTAGGACTGCATCTCAAACCGATATTTAAAACAATTTCATAGGTTTTAGCCACCTGTCTATCAGAAACAATGATTCTCCAACCTACCTCCTCTGGAGCACAATTCATGACAGCCTGAAAGTCCTCAGCTGAGTTGCATCACATTCTCAGCACCTTCCAGGCACCCCAAATCTGAATTCCCAGAACCTCGCCCCCTAAATCCTTCCAAGCCGGGCTGCCTTACTCAGTGGTTTTGGCTGCCGCAGGGAATTTATGGCTTGAACTTTGATGGAGCCTGAGTTCTGCTATCAATCAAAGGAATATTTTCCTGCCACCAAAAGAAAAAAATTAGGGTATGGCACGTTAAGTCTGGAAAGTTTTGTGACTTGGAAAGTGAGCCTAAGCATTTAAGGAGAAGCCACATTGTCTCTATCGCAATACCCCACACTTCTGAACCAAAATGGACAACAACGACATAATGAGTCTCATCAAGAGCTGCTGGCTCATAGGTGTTTATTCCTATTTCATCAAACAAGTGAAATCTTGGACTGCAGGCATTTCCATGCCAGAAGCACTAAGCCTATCTCTGCAAGTTAATAGGAGAAACTCAAGTCAGCCAAAAAGGGATGAGTCCTTATGGTAATCAGCAGTTTTGTAGCTCATTATCTCATAAGGCTGTCTTCCTCATAAATATTTCAACATCTAGGAGAATGTGGTGGGAAGCGAGAAGCACAGCATACATTCAAAGCCTGGTCTCATAAATTTATCTCACACTGAATTTGTCCTGAAGCTTGACCCAGGTTGAGTATCATCTCACTGGAAGAAGGGGAGGAGAGCTGGCCACCTTGCTCCTTTAGATGCCCAGTGCACCTGGTCTTCCCTAGACATATAGTCTGATGCACAGAGATGGAGAGTAAGCCTGGCTCCCATCCCTCCATCTGGGCAGTAGAGATGAAGCCAGGCATATGCTTGTTGCTGCTGGTGGTAAATGAAAATAATATCGTGCCCTTTAATATTCTCTTGACATGGCCACTCAGAAGCAACTCTCCCAAACAGACTACTTCAGATGCTTAGAAAGCAGCTCTACAGGGGAAAGGACAGCACATTTTTGCATGGTAAGAACTGCTGTGCTTTCTCACTTTCCCTGCCATAGATACACTGCTCCTTATAATCACTTATTGTTGCTAAATATATAGACTTAAGATACATCAAGGGATATTGTGTGTTTTATAGGTCTTCAAAAAATTCTTTTACTTTTTGATCTGACACTTTATTAGGCTTATCTGTCTTTGCACAAGTATCTGGGTGTTTTTTTCACTGATCTTGTGGCTGGCCCTGAGCTCCTATTTCCTCTGTGTATTCCTCTAGACCTTTATAATCTTTGCTTATTCAGTAGCTTGTCTCTTCTTGCTTTTCCTCTTATTTAGTGTGTCTTTCAGTGCCACTTCATTCTTTCACATAGAAAAATGCTTATACTTATTACAGTGCTAAGTAGCAGGAGGCTGTCTAGATCTGGAAAGCGAATATCACAAATACTGCCCTTGGAGGATGCCTTGCTTGACTTACTGGCAGTTTGGGATCCATTCCTGGGGTACTCAACCCTCTATGTACTGTGCACTGCATGTCTGAAATCCAGATCCACCTTGAGGGTACAAGTCAGTTAGTTATGGGGACTGATTTTCTTCACCTATGGTAAATTGACCGAACTGTGCTGAAGGTGGTTCAGCCATATGAACTTACATCCTTCATTTTGTCTTCAAGTTGGTTGATAACTGAATTATTTTTACTATCACCTATTCTACAGGGCAAACCTCTTCATTCTCTCTAGGAAACATTGCCGCTGTTGCTCCTGCCTTTTCTTTGCCACAGAACTGTAGAGAATGGTAGTCTATCAGAGACGTGTAACATCGAGCATAAACATCAAGAGAGAGACAGCAGAGTTGCCTGTTAATGGTGAGGCAGGGGAATGTGGTGTGGCTGGACGGGGACACAACATATAGTGAGTAAAAAATGCAAAAGATACACCAGGAAGAGTCAAAGAAAATTAAAAAAAAAAATCCCTGACATCCATGTTGACTCTACAGAGGCTTTTGAATCTGTTCCTGCATGGCAAGGAGGCAGGCAGGCTGCACAGAGCACCTGCTGCTGCACCTATCAGCCATACCTTAACTGTGATTGCAGAGACAATAAGCTGCTAATAGGCAACGTAATGATGTGCACCACGTAGTAACAGAAACATTATCAGATTTTGAGGTGGATGAGGAATGAGCACTAGCTGTGTGAGGCTAGAGTGGGGGATGTCATAGAATCATAGAAAAGTTTGTGTTGGAAGGGACCTCCAAAGGTCATCTAGTCCACCCCCCCTGCAATGAGCAGGGACATCTTCAACTAGATCAGGTTGTTCAGAGCCCTGTCCATCCTGGCCTTGAATGTTTCCAGAGAGTGAGTGTCTACCGTGTCTCTGGGCAACGTTCCCGTGTTTCACCACCCTGATTGTAAAAAAAAGTCTTCCTCGTATCTTGTCTGAGTCTCCCCTCTTCTAACTTAAAACCATTACCCCTTGTCCTGTTGTACCATGCCCTTCTAAAAAGTCTGTCCCCATCTTTCTCATAGGCTCCTTTTAAGTACTGAATGTGGATGTGACACCCTTGCCCTGCAGGTCCCAAAAGGAGGGGGCAATGGAGGGCCTGCACGGTGGCTGCCGGCAAGAGGCAGCGCAGAGGCAAAGCCTCAGGTTCTGCCTGTGGCTGGGGAGGGTAGCAGGCAGGATTGTGCCCTCCCAGGTCCTTGTCAGGCTGCCAAGTGGGGCACAGCATGTGGCAGGGCTCAGGGAAGAGCCCAGCTGGACCTGAGCAGACCCCTGGGCTGGGCTGGTGGGAACGTTTCTCAGCATCATGTCAAACATTTTGACAACAGTCCTGCAGAGACTCGGCAATGTCAGGTTGTTTTTACAGCAGTGTGCTCAGTAAGTTGATACTTCACTAACCCTGTGGTATTTGGATTAAAAAGAAAGGAAAGGAATCAAAAAACCAAACGCTGAGCATATCTGAAGCACAGGGCTTTGGGATTTCAGTCAGATGCCAAGCACCAAGCAGCCTGGCCCCAGTGATGGCTGCACTAACACATTTCTGGTAGTGCAGGGGATGCACATCCTGCCCAGCCTGCCCCATGGACCTTGGTGAGACCCCTGCCACAACTTGCCTAGCCTACCCTATGGACCTCAGCGAGACTCCAGCATGGAGCTGCCTACCCACAGCACGGGGGAGCCCAGTGATGTCCAGCCTGGGAGGACACTTGGGCTGCTCCGGGCTCTGGGGAAGAATGATGAACCCACAGGAGTGCAGCAAGAGCTTTTCTCAGCCAGGGCATGGCAAACCCACATTTTGGGTAGTTTTGGCTGCACATGCCAGGCACAGAGAAATTAAACACGCCTTGTAGCCCAGAGACCCCAGGGCTTTGGTGGCCACATGACACGTGGCTGGGTCTCCCTGCTAGTGGTAGGAGATTCAGGTCCTTGTGGTGTTCCTGCTCCTGCACTCTGGGAAACAGGAAATCAATGAATATGTAACCTTTGGGTGAAGAATTTTGCTTGTTCAGAGTGCATTCAGCTTCCCCTGAGTCCCTCCAAACAACTGGAGAGTATGCAGCAGACTCAGGGAAAAACAGGTGACAGGCAGGTTAGGACACGAAGACTTAAACATGGCCTTGGTTAGTTTATCTAAGCACCACCACCCCCATTTTCTGCTCCCCAGCAGTGAAAAGGCGTAAAGATCTATGTGCCCCATGGCCATCTCTACTGTGTCAGCTCAAGAAGATATCCTGGGGGTAAGGATCTGGTGACCGGAACAGAGATGAACCTGTACCAGTAAGGTGTCTCCATCACTCATAAAAAGCCTTGTTGGCTGCCCTGGTGGAAGGGACAACCCCTCTGATCTGGGCCTGCCTCCAAAAGAGGAAGATAATCTTGCCCCTGCTGTGCTTGGAATCTGATAGTCATCTCCAGTCCCGTTTACAGCCAGGACATCATTCTGTGCTGCTCTCTACCTTGTTCCCCACCTTTACAGGCCAGAAAGAGGAACACAAAACATGAGGACTTGAGGAGGAAAGTCAGGGTTTGCCTCTGACTTTCAGAGGTGCAGGAGAACAGAGGAACAGTAGCTGTCCTAAATCCACACAGGGCTTATTCCTGCATCACTCCAGATCCAAAGCTATAGTTACAAACTTTTGAGTGCTGTGAGGTATGGTGAGGGGCAGATAGCACAAACCTGTAGTGTCCCTGTGCCCCAACACAAGCTTGCAGAATAGCCTGAAGGGCTGCTAGCAAACACAGGTAGATGAGAGTGGTCTGAAGGCTGCCTTATTTTGACTAGATTTAGATTAAGCCAGGCCAGCAATGGGAATGGGAAGAACACAAAGGATCATACATATTTTAACTCTTTCCCATTTGATTTTATGGAGGACCTATTTTTGCTGGATAGCAGGATGTCAGCAGGGGGCACAGGGCCATAACAACACCTGGTGGTTTCAAATCAGCTTGCCTGACCTCAGCTTGCAGCCTGCTGTCCAGTGTCCTGGTTTGAAGATACACAGCACTTTTGATGCCAAGTACTGCATCCAGCGTGGTTCCCTAGGCCAGACCAGGAGCTGGGCCTGGTTTGCATCTCTCTTTGGCTGCTCCCATGCTGTCTGAACTCATACATGTCTTTGTTTCTGGTCTATTATCAGGCTGTTTGTTTGCTCCATGTCTATCAAGATTCATATTTATAGATCAAAAATAAGCCTTATTTTCATACAAGAAATGTTTGGAAAACTGATCGAAGTAACAGAGGGCTGTGAGGCCAGAGAGGGGAAAAGTATGTCCAAAAGTAGCTGAAAAGAAGTGAAAGCCAAATCCACTTCTCCTTGAGAAGGTGATTATAGTTAGTAGAGAGGGGTTCTGCTCAGTTCTGGGCTGTTTATGACCACACCTAATCATGACAACCTTCTTTGGTACTTTTGGACAGCTTTTGTAACATCCCTGAGCATTTTCCCATTCTTCTGGTTTACAACTATGGGTCAACAGCCTGAGGTCATATTTAAACATATAACACCAGAAAACAATAAACCACATATGGATTTGGTGGTCACATCCCAGTTACCATTACATTTTCTTCCCCTTGCTATTTTACCCAAACCTCAAGGACAAGTGTTTCCTAAGGTCTGGAAGAGGGGATACAGCAACTGCATTACCTGTTGGCACAAAACTAGGAACAGGAATTGCAGTGGATGTGGCAGTGGGAGTTGGTGTGGTGGCAACTGATGGGAATTTCAGCACATTCAGTCTGGTATATGAAGAATAAGCTCTCAAAGTTACTCTGGAAGGCAGTTTAAGCTGTTATTCATTAAGACCAATTCTTTATATTACTAGGTCAGCCCGTGCTCTCTTTTCCACATTGCAAAGTCCTTTCATGCCAGGATTTAGCTCTTATGGGAACTTAATGCCTAGAAAGAGCACACTGGGACTGTATATAGTGAGGCCATGAATGCTGGATCAGGACTTAAAGTCACAGCTTAAAGACAGATTTGAGCCAGGCCTTAGCTGCAGCCAACAGTACCAGGGAGAAGAATTACACAGGACTATTGCAGGAGGGGAGCCGAGTGTTTCTTGGGCAAGGGACCAGTGGGCAGTGTTCATACCATCCAACTTTGGGCAGCCTACCCAGAAATAAAACAACAGTCTCTTGCAGAGTTTCTAGAAGACAATCAAGACTACCCTGATGCCTCACTTAATACCATCATCTGTCCTCACACAACATATCCTTAAAGCTATGTCTCTGGTATGGTAATTGTCTGTGCAATAAAGGATCAGAGTAAGTGAAGGAGATCCTGAACTCCAGTAGTATCATTCACCCTTTGGCAACACTTTTTACCTGCAAGAAGGCAGAGCATGCTAAGCTCAGTGTGGCTTATGACTTGGATAAAGTAAAAATCCTTTCTTAAGGGTTGTTTTCTGTCAAGTATGGAGCAGCTCTGTGGTGACCAGCTGTACATGAATTTGGGAGACAGTGTAAAAAACTGGCAGGCTGGACTGGCTAGACCATGTACAGGGTATTAGAGACCAGGGTGCGAGTGCAACTGCCCAGGAGAGCTCAGGGATGCTGGACAGATGGGTGAGAGCCAGAGTCAAGATGCAAGAGGATTAGTGTTATGCAGTGGGAATTCATTTGTTGTTCACTCCACTTTATAGCATTCAACCACTAGTCAGAATTCAAAGTTAGCTGCTGTGCTCCAGACCTTGCAAAGCAGATATGTATTGAGCTTTGCACCCGTTACAGGTTCAGTTCTGTCATTCTTGTTCACCATGAGCAACATACTAGTGCCCGTGCTGAAGGGATGGTCTGCAGAGAACAACAGTGCCTGGGAGGAATCAGGCAGGGAAGCCTCCTGTGCCAGCTGCTTGGCTCGGGAGGGCTGCGCAGGCCACAAACTGTGCTGCAGCCTTAGACCTTTCTGTTGTTCCTTTCCAAACCTTGATTTTTCACAAATCTGTACTGTTAGTCCTCACATGCACCAATGGGACAATGAGCAAAGGAACCTCAGATAGAACCAGGCGGTCTGCCAGGGCAGAAGAAAATAAACGACTGTGGCTCCAAAATTTGGGAGGGCCATGTCAAACAGATGGCTGTGGTAAACAGAAATTTCCAAATCTCGGTAAAACACCTTCCTTCTTATAACATAGATGGAATTACGCGAACTTATTGTGCTTATTGAGCTATTTAAAATAGTATAAGAAGACATGAGTTGCAATGTCAGTGAAACACATTTACAAAAGTGCTGATGAATATGATTTTAATCCCATATAAAATTGTGGTAAGAAAAAGGAAATTTCTGTTGGATGGTCTCCATGGTAAACCTTTCTTTTCAGTTGGTATTAATCCTCCCTGAATAACTTCTGGTCTGATTATACTTTACAATAATGTGGAAAGGCATACCAGGCCAATAATGCACTGTGCTTTGTCCAGGTAGCTTTTTGCATGAAAGGAGAACAGGAAATTAATGCTGGGAAAAGTAACAAGAAGTTATTGATATTGATTGGACTTTTCTGATCCTTTTATACCTTCCACAGTCATAGAGGAGAAGGTAGTAACAAGTGAGCTATCTATACCCCACTGGGAGACTGTAACATTTCACAAGCAAGACCTAGCCCTGCCAAACCCTCAAATGAGACAGAAATTTCAAAGGACAGTTTCAGGTTCTGGTTTGGTTTCTTTTCCTTGGGGGAATAGTGGGTTATATTTAATTTTTCAGCTGAGTTTTTGCAAAGCTAATGCAAAACTAAATATAGCCAGGGTGTAAATCTCAAAAAACTTTGAATCTGGCTTCCATTTTTGTTCTTCTAAATCAGGAGATTAGGTTTCCAGGGGAACATCTACTAGGACCACAGTGTGGTGCAGAGATACATAATCTTGCTTTGAACAAGATGATCTGAATAACAGAAAGACTATAGCCATTGCAGCACCAAGTTCCCCATTGATTGCTTTGCAGATGCGTGGCTCAGCTGCGGTGAAGCCAGCTGAGATATTCCCCCCTTCCCCATAGGCTGTGGGGCAAACATACTTCACTTCAGTCCCATCAGCCTTTTCCTCATAGCACAGGCCAATATGTGGAGGTCAGTCCTTTCTGTGCAAAGGTCCTTGGGGACCTTACGTTGAAGTCTGCCATTCCTGGGATGTGCTGTAATTACAAGATGCAAAGACACAGCAGACAAGTTCCTTACTGCTAGGACTGCTCTTTTGAGCAGCTCATCTGCACTAAACTCCAACTGCCCTGAACTGCTCACTCTTCTTCAGAGCACTGTATTATCTAGGAGTCTTTCGTTGACCAGGCTGGATCTTTCTGAAGGCTCACCTGATGCCAAAGCAGGTTCACAGAATCACAGAATGTTAGGGATTGGAAGGGACCTCGAAAGATCATCTAGTCCAATCCCCCTGCAGGAGCAGGAACACCTAGATGAGGTTACACAGGAAGGCTCTAACATAGCTGTAAAATACATGCCAGTGCCATGGAAATAATACTGAAAATAGGACAATAATGGCAAGCTCGGATTTTGTTAAATTTTGATGAATCTTGGGAGAAGAGTCACCTCTGATAAAATACGGTGCCTTCTCACTAAGTTCATGTCCATACTTTACAATAGATGTTTGGTTGGAAGAGCTGTCAATTGACTACACCATGGTCATACCCATCAAAAATGTTTTCTGCCATGAGAAACATCTGTCAGCAGTGACTTAAACTTTCTTCCTATGAAGCTGATATCACTAGGTCACTTATTTAAGCACTTTTGAATAACGGCCATCACCGTTCATTGTGGCATTCACATTGGAAGCAGCATCATTTAGTTCACCAAGTTATGGATCTCACTTGTTATAATGATGCAAGAAGCTCTGCAAAGCAGTTAAGATCTCTAAAGTGGTTTGTGTCTCTAAAGAAAAAATGAGAAAGTTAAGTACACAAAACAAAAGAAACTCAGCTTTCTGAGATTTAAAACCTTCTCACTTTATGCTTCGGATATGAAAAGAAAACCTGGAAGAGATCGGGTTGGAAATAACAGTGCTCTTTTGAATTACAAATTACGTTTTGTTACAGGGGCACCAGAAAGACATTAGCAGCGGGGACCCTAAAATTTGTTGACATGTACAACAATTTGGAATTATGCACATTTTTATATAGATACTCACTTTGATCACAGTGTGCTATCAAGGATTTTCATGCTGGGATCTGACCTCTTCTGCATGAGACCTCTGTGTTCCATAATACCAAAATGGCTTGTAAACACTTTTAGCTGCCCCCGTGGGTGGAGCTGATGATTCTGCACATTGGTGGGTGGAAGATCTATGAAAAGTCACACAGCTCTGTGAAAGGCTCTTTGACTCCAGGCACCTGTCTCCCTTAGATGTGTTTCTTCACCTCTTTGTGTAAAGTTTCAGTTTTTCTTTATTCCCCATTTGCAATGGCTTTCCTGTGGGGAAACAACACAGTAGGAAAAAATCTCTTTCATAATGCCTCATGTAATTGTGTTCTGTTCTGTCCCTCTACAAGGCAGTCTGTGACCACTTTAAATCCCTAGGACAAGCTTAAGTTTATGAGGAGGAACCATGTGTGTTTCTCTTAGTATTTAAAAACTAGTAACAGAAGTTGAGAGAGAGGGACGTGCAAAGCCACATCTCAGATTTGGCCTTCTTATTAGCACACAGCTGCAAGGCGCTTTTGGTTTCTGCTCTCTGTGGTTGTTTCATATTTTCCCACATCACAATCAGCATTAGGTCTAGTATTGGAAAGAGTACACAGTGCCCCATTTGATAGTTTAATATGGTTTATCTTCTGCATTTGTGTGATATCCATTAAAACATGTGTTTGGGCTAGGCAGTGATTCAGAAAGTCAGGTATGTGAGAGGACCAGTTCTCAGTGACATGCTTCCCAGGTGACAATTCACACTAAATGAAGGAGGTGAAATACATTACCAGTCCACATGGATGGCACGGCTATGAATGATCAAAAAACCAACAGGGAAAAGCCAAGCAAAAAATTATCTCACGATAATCTCTCATTGAGAAGATTTTCTCAGAAATGGGTGGGAGAGAAAAGGGGGAAATCTACTGGAGGTAGCAAAAATCCCTGCCTCAGTTGCCTGAGTTTGGCTCAATGCAAACCAACCTTCATCCTTCATGATATTTCCCCAGTGGGGTAGAAGAGTCTGAAAACAAATAAATGAAATCTGAGTGTTTCTAAACTACTTCAAATATGAAATCACTTTAGAGGACATTTCTAAAGAAAACTGTGGGAAAAAAAAACAATGCCCTTTTATAAAATTGTCTTCTTTTTCCCAAACTGGGATTGTAGTAGTCAACTTAAGTTGCCTTACTAATTCTCTGGGGCACCCTGAATCAGTGAAACCCGCATTTGCTCTTAGCTTGGACAATCGGGCAACAATGGGTCACAAGAAGATTACCTGGGCTCCTGGGTCCTGTCCTTGGGGCTGGCTGGTGGCCAGACCTGAGATTCTTGTGCTGGGAGGGCTGGCAGACTCCACATGCTGCACACCATCAGATACAGCATCCTGCTGTGTCCACGTGCCTCAGGAAAGCAGAAGGCAAGATGAAAGCTACCGTCAGTGTTCTCAGTCTGTGCAACAGCAGAACATTTAAATCAGACCTGGGAATTACCCCTCTCGAGAGTCATAAGGAAACTGTCTGTAAAGCAACCAGAGCTGTCTTTCTGCCATGTCTAAGTTTGAAACCTGGGGGAAAGAAATCTGTGTCACTGATGCTCACCAAGCTGCTGGCCACATAAGTCTGTTCAGAAAGGGTCTTGTTTCCTTTTCTTCAGAGGTGAAAAATAGTTGGCAGAACTACCCTGCAGTGACCAAGAGCAAGACTTTACTCCACATTAAAGTGCTCTGGGACAGGCTATGACACCCATCATGTGCATGCACACATGACAGGCTGTGGCTACCCCTGCATAGTGAAAATTTGCCACATGTACCTGAACCTGCCCAGAGTGGCCTCAGGTGGATGAACTGGAGGGTGGAGACATGCACAAGCACATCCCCAGCTTGATCCCCCACGGTTTTCTTCTTGCCAGAGGCATGCCTGTCTGTGTTCCTTGCTGCATTTGCACTCTCTGGGTGCCAAAAGAGAAGCAGGAGCTGCTGCTGGCTGCACACTGCCTGACATCGCTGGCTGGCAGCCCCTTGGCCTTCTGCTATATGGCCAGTGGGTGAAGTCATGCAACTGTCTGCAATGGAGAGGAATTTGAGATAGCAGCCCAGTTCTAGTCTGTAAACACATTTATCTTAGTGCTGTTGTCACTAGTGTGATTTAAAGGGGAAAAATTGAAAGCAACAAAATGTCTGAGGAAGAACAACTTGATGAAAAGGGGAAAAAAGAATAACAAAAAAGGGCTTGATTAATGGACTTATATCCAGGCTAAGGGATAGATACACTGAGAAGTGCTTTGATTCATTCCTATTCACTTCCCATTTTGATGCACGTTCACTTAATCAAGGAAGGACTTGACTGGTGTGTGTCATGTACTCACTGCCACTGTGTCAGCAGTGACAAGAAGGTGGTTACACAGACAGGTGTCCTGCCATCTCTCCTCCTTTGGTTTTCTCAAGGGGGATCTCTGCAGGAATGGGAAGCGGGGGGGCGGCGCTGATACACCTTAGGGTTATGTCCCCATTGCTGACATGCTAGTTTCCAGTTCTTTGTGTTTCTGAAGTGACTGTGGCCCAGGACGAATAGGCAACATTCCCACAGCAAACAATGAAATGACAACTGCTTTGAAGTCACTGAAAACTGCTTCACAGTCACATTTAGGCATCATATTGTGCCTTTCTCAGACTCATCACTAGTATGAAAACATGGCATGCCCCACAACACATCAGTAGTGATGAAAGCGCAGAGCTCTGTGTATTGCTTGGGAAAACCTTCAGCTCCTCTCCCAGTCCAGAAGAAATGCTGAGCCTTCATTTGGAGAAGCTTAGCAATAGATAATCTCTCAGTGTTGTATCTTCTGCCTACCTGGACATGAATAGAGATGGATAAGGTGTGTTCTTTCCCATGTGAGAGTCACTAGATGCTGAAAGCAATACCATTGAAATGGTCCATGGGCAAAACTTGGCTGGATAACAAAGGAGTGACAATCTTTGTCCCAGAACTTTGCCTTAGCTCCCTGACATCTGTTGAATACTTTTTTTTTTTTTTTCCAGACATAAAATGTAAGGTTCTAGCATTACTAGCTGGAACACGTCATTGGGGTTTTATCCAGAGATTTCACTTGCGGTTTTGCCTTCTTAAATGTTTGATTTGTGTTCCATGTCAGGAGACTTTGTTGTAAGGCAGGTTTAAAGAGCAGCTAGGCTGTCTGAAGTATTAAAAACTATTTTTCCAACTTGCCATTCCCTAGAAGGACTGACTTCTCCACTCCCTTCCCAGTGCCTGGGTGAACTCTGCTGCCTGGGTTACAGTAGAAGAGACTGTGGTAGTCTTAAAGAGGATGGACAAGCCCTCAACCTACTCTTCTTGCAACATCATGTCAGCAATACTTCGAGGGTCCATTCCACAAATTGACTCAACCCTGGAAGACAACCAGTCATTTTACAAAAACAGGTTTTCATGGCTTTTGCTTTTAAAGAATCTGCAAATGGCCTGGATGCCCAGAAGAACAGATGCTGAGACTCATCAGTAGCTTGAATGCAAGGAGCTACAACTGGCAGGCAGAGCTGTGAGAAGTTGACATAATGGAAAAAACAACACATTTTCCATGTAAAACTTCTCTGTTAAGTAGAACATAGCTGCACAGATTTTTTAAGCATTAAATAGTCTTCAAATCCCATTCTGTGTTCCAGAGAAGAAGTATACAGAGGCCAAATGCTGGGAAGAGGAGACAGAACTGGTGACTTGCAGTTTGGTTGCAAGTTCTTTGCACACCAGGTGATCAGAGATATTGTGTTGACTACATGCTGTTAAACATCTTGTCTGGCAGATGCAGGCCATGGTACTGACTTCTAGCTGATGTGAGACTGGCTGAACCAGAAACTGTTTGTGCCAATGTGTAGAGCCACCTATTTGCACATCTCAGTTATTCTTGACACAGTGTATGTGATCAGTCCTGCCTTCCCCTTCCCCACCCCCCCCTTACCCCAAGGTACATAAAGCTCTTCTTGTAGGCTGAAATGCATCTAAAAGATATTGCTCTGCATTGCCCGGACAGTGACACTGTTGTGACTGGAGGAAGCCACTTGGAGGACAGTTTCCATGAGGGTGAGAACCAGTTATTCAGGTGGAGGCTGTCTGACATGAACTCGCTGTGCATCCCTAGGGAAGTATGGCAACCCCTTCTCTCAAGGACCCAGGGGCAGCAGCAGTTCCCAAACCTACCAGCATGGCAGCTTGTCAGGCTCAAGCTGCCACCCACGTTGGGCACAAATCCTCCTGGCTTTGCCTTGCCAATACACATCTCCAGCCTGTCGCCAGAGAAAATCCCTGTCTGTTTGCTGAGGCTGCCTGCAGTGGTGCTTTGCAGCGGCCTGAGCCTCCCGCTCTTTTCTTAGATGAAAGGGCTTGACAGCTCTTCAGACTGACAGGTCATTCTCCCATGGCTTTGATGAAGACTGTAATTGCCTTGGACTAGAGTATTTAATTTTGGACTGTAAAAGCAGACAGTAATTGGATAGAAAAAGAAAAGGTCTTTGTATTGCCTGCCAAATTGACTTCCCTTCCTCAGACATCCTCTCTTCTCCCACAACACCTCAGCTGCAGCTTTCGTCTACTTCTCGCTGGCTCCATGCACCTCCTTGTCCTCCCATAGACATCTTCATAGCTCTCGCTTCCCCTGCCTCCCCGTAATGCTCTCCCCTAATCCCTTTCCCAGGTGGTGCCAGATGCCATCTCCTTCCCTCCTTGGTCCCCTCTCCTCTCAGCACAGTCCCAGCCCACGCCATGCAGTGGTGGCAGGGCGCTGGTCACACCATGGCCTGTGGCTCTGCCCGCAGAGCTGGGCCAGTCAAATGGGAGATATCAGTCTGAGTACATTTTCAAACTGCCTTCATTTTGAAATCTGACTGAAGTACACGGGCACAGCTCCACAACAGAGAAGACATGTTCTGCTAAGCAAGCAGCAGCCCAAGGAAGGCCAGGAGCCTTTCCAAGTGCAGAAAACAGTTCCAGCTCGGTGAAGCCACCTACCAAGGCTCAGTATAGCAATATACTATAATATAGTATATATAAAGTTATGCAGGATACAGGTACTTGGAGCTAGAGAGGTGATTCAGTACTCTATTGTCTCAGAGTCTTAAACTGTGCAGCCTCATGACAGCAAAGATAGATGTCTCAACAAAATGGAGCCAAATTTATTTTACAAAACTTGTGACATTTTGGTTACAGTGTCAGACAGAAGCTACGAAGTATCAGAGTATATATGATTGCCTATGGATACCGATGTGTTTATACATCAAGCACATTCCCTCATGGAGTCTGCTTGCCTGGAGATGAATTTGATAAATGAGAACTCCTCACAATAAAGACAAGTTTTGATTCTGTTTGAAGCAGGTTATCAGAGCAGAAAAGGCAATTTTGCATGCAGGGCCGACCGTCAAGCTGTGCTTTACGCTGCTCTGGGGTGGCAATGCAAAACAGATCAGTGCCAAGTTTGTGGCTGCCTTGCATCAAAAGCCATCAGGGAAGCAGCTGGGGCAGTGCCCAGGCACAGGGCGGTGGGCAGAGCTGAGCACGGGGGGCTGCTCTGCCATGGGAGGCTGCAAGCACCTGCAGCTTTCACGGTGTGTTGGTGGGCTACTGGTCTTGTTGCTTGTTTTAGTCTGAGAAGTACTGGTTTCTGCTCCTTTCCCACGGGACTGGTGTTACATTTTTCTGGTCATTATGACATTTTAAGGGACAATGCAGATTTCTTTGTTAAATCAGGTCCTGACCATCTCAGTACTGAGACCTGTTGCTGGCTGGTTTGCTCAGGCATACTGAACTCTTAGATAACGATTGCAAATACATGGAAAGGTTGCTGCTTACCACAGGCATGCAGAGACCTCCATTGCATCTACCAGGTGGGTGCAGAGTGGCTAATTTTGCTTTTGAATTCTGGGTCTTTGGGATTGTAACAGTGTAATGGAAACACCCCTGTGGGGTCCAAGCCCCCAGCAAGCTCCTTGCGTTACAGCTCACACACTTTTGGAACCAGTGTATCTGTGGGGGCTTTGAGATGAAAGGAGCCAGCTGAGCTCCCAGGTGCAGAGCTAATGCTGTTCAACCTCCTGGGACTTCAAAGAATCTAAATGAACTGGGAGTTGAGGAGAAAGGGGAGGGGGCGAGAAGGGGTTTACGAGCTGTCTCCATTGGCAAGTCATGTTACAGGCAGCGTCATTCAGAAGACGGGTGGTACAAGGCAGTCAGGCTGGAGCTGCCCCATACCAGGCAGGGCTGCAGCAAACCCCCGCGCCCTGGTTTTGTCAGCCCCTGCAAGTGTTTTCCTTTGCAGTTCTCCATGTGAACGGCTACCTTGTTAATACTGCCAGAAAATAGAGGTGGGGAACGTACTTTGAGGGACAGCAGAAGGTTGCCTTCGATTTCCATTTGCCAGCTGTTGAGGTGCTCCTGGGCAGGGGTGCTCAAGGGACCGAAGCCAGCCCCAGTGAGCTGATGCTGAAACTCAGTGCGATCCGATGCTCTGCCCCTCCACCTGCCTCAGCCAGCAAACACCTCGGCTCTGCTTGCTTGCTCTGCTCCTTGGGCATTACCACCTGGGTTTTATGGGAGATCTTGCCTTCTGTTTCTAATTTGCTGACAGATCTGTTGTTACCTGTCAGCGGAACTTGTTTCAGAAAGCATTTGAGTGACTACCTTTGCCTCCTAGTGACAGCCATTTGTCATGAAGTGGTGTTGTTTATGCACCACAGCGCTGACATAAGCTCCCTCAGCGCTGCATAGCCACACAGTCTTCGGTGGCAGTACTAGAGTCAGCTCCCTGGTTTCCAAGATAAATCTCACGTGTGGCTATGTCTGTTTAACCTGATTTCTTCTTAACAGAGCTGGTGCATAGCAAGCACTTTCCTGCCTCCATCATGTCCTGTCAGCAACTTCATTGTGCTCAGCTCTGGAGAGCATGATCAGATTTTATTTGTGCATTTTTCATGCTCATTTTCCAAATGCCCCAGAGTGGAGTAATATGACTTCTGGTTGTTCTCACAAGTACATTTTGTTGGCCACTCTCAATTATGGTCCTGTAGTTATCGCATGCAAGCCACCCATAGATCAGAGACACAGGGCTTGGCTTTCTCACTAACAAAGGATGCTTGTTTTTGCAGAGGTGTTTCAGCAGGAGACTCTCAAAATCCAGCTCTTAACATTGAGGAATAGCTGGTTTCTGGATGAGCATCACTTTTTCCTGCATGCTGTATTCTCATAGCTCCCAAGCAGACAGGAAAGTTTGGACTCCAGGAGTGGAATTTTTTGCTCTGAGGAGAAAAGTGGATTTCTAGAAACACATGACATTGGATCACAACATGCGAAGGGTAAAACAGTAATTTCTGTTTTAAAAGTCTACTTCAGAAATTGCTCTCCTAGCAACAAAGTACCTTTGTTCGCCAAGTGCTGAATCTTAACAACACCATATTTGTGCTAATTCCATCTGTTTCAATTCAAGACAAGAGTTACTAAACAAATCAACAGCAAGCAATATGCCAGTTTCAGAGATTTAATAAAAAGTATAGCATCATTGCCATGTAACCTCTCAGCTCTTTGAAAAACTGAATTGTAGCAATTGTCCCAAACTTCTAGGTCTCATGGAAGAAGGATGCAAAGGAGGACAAACACTGGAATGAAGTGTTAATAACTTTATGCAGCTTGCTGATACACCGTTGGACTTAATGCAGTTACAAATCTCCATTTTTAGGTATTTCCCCAAAGTCTTGGCTAATGTAAACAGAAGAAGATGGATGGCTAGATGCACAGAATAAATGTTTTCCTCCTCATTATGTAGAGCTTCTTTAAATAACCTTGGATCTCTGCTGGCCACACATGCTTTCCTCAAAGAGAAGAGACTGGGCTGGAGTTTCTAAAACCTGCAGAAGTGAACATCGTGGCAATTAGCTTCAGCTGTGGATGAGGGTACATTGCCTACCTTGGTGGGAACCGCCCTGCAGCCAAGGGGGATTGGGTCTCACCAGAGGCAATTCACATTTCTTCTGGAAACTGCATCCATCTTCTCTCACTTTCCATTGTTAATTTCAGCTGACAACAAGCAGCCTCCTTTTCTTGCTCTGCAGTGGCTGGTCACCCTTCTTAAACTGCAGCTCTGAAGAGTGATGGGGATGGCATGGGAAATCACTTAGTAGTGCAAATTTTAATACTGGCCTGGTACCCTCCAAAGTCTTGTGTACATCTTTTAATGCCTCTCTTAAAATTTCCAGTCTGCTGGATGGTTTCTGACACACAAAGGCCTAATGAGTAACACACTGCGAAAAAATCTGAAGAGCAGTGCCAAGCCTCGAGATGGATCCATCGAGGATACAAAGGGTTCCCTCCTCGGGTTGCTCTACCCACCTGCAGATTTTTCTCCTTGGGATAAACCCATGGGACCAGATACATATTTGTTGACCAAGGTCCCAGGAATTTAGTTTGGGGTACAACACAAAGCACTTCATGGCTGCACCTCTCCTCCTGGCAAGGGAGGACCTCGCTGACTTCAGCAGACTCTCTCTTGATCTCTTCTTCTGCGAACCAGCAGCATGGGCCCAACAGAAGCGTACTGGGCACCTGGGCAGCCCCCTGTCAGCAACACACAGATAAGAGAGGCAGAAAGTCTCTGAGCACTTTCAGAACTGGGAAAAGGAGCACATGCCTGTGGCATCTCCAGAAGAACAGTTTTCACTGATGTTGTCAATTATAACTTTATGTTTGTTCTTGTTGTATATTCCCTTTTAAAGGATAGACTACAGGGTGATATTAAGAAGCAGTAGGAAATTATTATAAGCTTAAGAAGCATCCTTTTGCAAGTGTCAGCATGACACAAGCATGTTCAAATATTCCTCCTTCCCTTTTCCCTGTCATTGTCCTTCTGGAAGAAGTGACTGTTTTTATGCACAGCTGAGTGCATATCCATTCAGTGTGACTGACCACATATAAGCAGTAGAAGAAGGTACTAGGATCAACTCTAAACCCTATTCTATTATCCCTCCTAAAAATGTTACAGTTAAAATTTGCTTAAGAACTATTTGTAAAACTACACAGAGAAAGTCATAGGTCAGGGAACAATTTTCAAATGCTCACACATTAGATAAAGCGAAGATCTTTAAAAATCTAAATGTTAAGAAGTGTCTTTTTCTATAGGAAGCCATGGTCTTGGGCTTATTTATTTATTTATATTTAGAATTGACGTTTAGAAATATACACAGCTGAAAATGTCAAGAATTATGGGACTGTGTGATCTAATGTTGGTCATAACAGAAGAATCAGCAAACACATCTCATCCAGCCGAAATAGACTGCAACTGGAATAATAAAATAACCACTTTTAACCTCATTCCAGATGAAGCTCAGTTTAGTCACAGTGCTAGCTTAGTCTTCCATCATATGGGCACTAACAACTCCAAAAGAATATTTGCAGAGAACTAAAGCAAGCATCTGGATACAAGGAAATCGATTCAAATGTTCTCCAGACAGTTAAACATGTGCACTCTTCACAGACTCAAAGACTGTACAAGCAAAATGCAGAGTATTTTCTCCAGCCTCTGTTAGATACTTCCAGTGCAGTAGACAGCCACAAATTAATTATTCTGAGTGAGGTTCCTGGCAGGGCTGGCTCAGATGGTAACTCGACATGTAACGGGCAGGGTGTCATCCCATCCATACAGACTCCTGTTGCCCACAGTGAAGCAGAGTCAGCACTCGTGTTGTGGACAACAGGTGGTCACTCTCTTGTGTGGGGTGGGGACATGACCATTTGCAAGTATTTCAGAAAGAGAGAGGAACAAGAATAACTTCAGAGACCATGGTTTGAAAAGAAAACATCCATGTATCAGGAGTATGTTGCAATGCTGAAGACTCAGGTCCCTCTTTTCTGTGTACTAACACAAAATGGCAGAGGGACTACAGCAAGTGGCCTTCATGACAAAAGCATCAGCAGCATCTCCTCTCTGTACATGAAGCTGCCACAGGGATGCATGCTCCCTTTGTGGGTAAAGGTCAAATTATTTTCTGTAAGGATAGGTGGACAATCAAGTACTAGCACAGAAATGATTATGCAATGGAGCGCTGAACTTCTGAGCTTGCTCAGTGAGACCTCATTGCACAGTATTCACCTGGTTTTGTATCAGCATGATTACCCTGATTCCCACAAGGAGTAAAACAGCATTTTGATCCTGCTCTGATGTCTGAAAGCTCTTCTGTAGTTACCTGAAATGCAACAGTCTGTGACTGTTTTCACTCTCTCACATTTCAAATAGCTTAGAGGAAGTTTTGTCAGCAGAGCTGGCTCAAATTACTTTAATTCTTTCTGCCATGGATTATTAGACAAACAATATATTAAGTAGACTGTATGACAACAATAGAGATGTCTATGATAGGAATAGATATAAAATGGGTTAAAGGAACCTAACCTAAATTTATTCCCTGTCTAAACTGCTGGGTTTAGGTTCATCTCAAAGTGCGGAAGTAGAGATGGGCTGCAGCTCACTTTCATTGACAGCAGCTTGTCGTGACAGACACTCTGGAGAGCATTGCTCAGGCATGAGTGTGTAACAGGCCCAGCCCACAGCACCACGCAGGTGGGATGCAGAGTGCTTCCAAGAGGACATTCCAGCTCTACGAGCTGGAAAACAGCTCTTCCGGATGTCAGAAGGGCCTCGAGGCTAAATCCAAAAGGGATTTAGGTGTAGTCAGACATGGGCTAAAAAATAACACAAGATCACATGCCTATTAAGGAGCATTTATGTTTTTTGTAAGTAATGGCACCTCTTCTGAGTACTGGCCTGCACCACTGACCTGGAAACTGTTTTATTCCTCCAGCACTTCCCAGATTTTAGGTCCTTGAAATAAATTTTTGGGTCTTTCTAAAACCTGTGGTCTACTTTCTTAGAGATTTCTTATGTATTTTATAAAGCTGTTTCTAAGGAATAATTCTTTCCTATATTTTTCCTGCTTTGCATCATCACATAATGTTTAATATCAGCCTTCATAAACTCCCCTTCCTAAGTCACTTTATAGTCTACATGCAAACCTCCATACCAGCTGAGTTAATAGAGTGTATGTTTTGTCTCTCATGAGGCAGTTCCCTGTAAGTTATAAGCATGTATTTGTACTTCACAGTATGAAGGCTTCATAAGCATCCTTTTAATTGCACACTGGTACTCAGCAGTGATCATTCAAGACCGCTCATTTTGGGCTGCGTGGCATTGCAGGCATAATTTTTTCATTTACTCCCATCTGTTTTCAAAATTGTTTTTTCTGGAAAAGTGATAGGGGCTATAATGAAGCCTGCAAAAGGTCAAAAAACAACCTCTCTAATTGAATGCACTTCGGGGAATTCATTTGGAAGTAATACCCTGCATTTTTTGTCTCCCTGTCTGGCTGCCAGTGTCGAACCACAGAATTATAGTGGCCTGCTAAAATAAGCTGCCTCATGTGTCAGGTCCAGCCACAGCCATCTCTAAACCTTTCCATTTGCTGATACCAGAAGGATAATGGAGGGGAAGCATGCAGCTGGGGTGGAGTATAAAGATATGCTGGATTTGAGAAATGCCTTCCCGTTGGTAATATGCCCCTGGAGTCCATATGTCAAGGACCACAGAGTGAAAGGAAAGGGCTAATGACAGCTGTTTCAGAAGAAAGTTGTGGAATTCCCTTCGCTATCTAAGGGCATACAGGGTACAGCTTTCCCTCCAAGTGTCCCTGTTGGTCTCAGCTTGCAAAAATCTCAGAGACTGTGGGAGACAAGCCTGTGGGGCTCCAGAGTCTAAAGCAGTGGGTGGCAAGCAGAGCACATCAACCATCATCTCCGTTGGTGGCTCTTGGCCAGGCAGGAGCAGAGGCACTGCTATGGTTTCAAAGGGAGGGGACACATGCAGCTCAGTGACTGACTGAGACCAGCCTCACCCTGCCTCCATCAGGCACTGCCAACTTTGCCAAGAGGCTTCGTAAACAGTAATTAGCATCTCCACTGGTAGCGTAGCTTACAGTGAATGGCAGATGGCCAAATCCCATGCAATCTCCTGCAAACCATCCTTTCAATGTCTTTGGTGCTCCTCCAGCCAGTGACAGCTACTGAATGGTCCTCCTGTAACTCCAGCCTCAGTGATGAGCTGAGATCCAGATATGATGATTTTTTGTCACCTGCTGACAAGTCCCTTTAGACATCCAGTTACCCAAAGGCACAGTCTCATTAAATTTCATGCTGTCAGACCAGGAAAGAAATGCTAATGAATTAGATAATTTTAGGGTGCTGCCAAAGTTTTTATTAAATTGAAAAGCTTAACATCTGAATGAATGAACAAGCATGTTCAGATACTAAAATGGATTGCATAGGAGTATTTGAGACTCTCCATGTTCTAGAGGAAACTTATTTTTAACAAGTGAGATTAGCCTCATGTGCTTTCATTCAGTCAGTTTGCTCTCATTTTTAAAAAGCCTCTTGAAAATTTTGCTCATGTAGAAAACCAGGGAAGGATTAATACTAAAGGAATGCCAGATCAATAAAAGTTGAGGACATAAATGAAGCTTTTGTTAATTGTAGGAATACAAGGATTTGTACTTCTAAAGACTGTTTTCTTGCACTACAAACTTAACTAGAACATGATTTTCACAGCCTTATCTGTGTTGATGTAATGACTCAGTTCTGTGGGGTTTTGTACCCTGTGGCTCCTAGCAGCATGGGAATGGTTTGCTGTTAACAGCGGTAAAATGGGAGCGATCTGTACTCATGTCTTCTGAAATAGCCATCACAGGCACTTGGACAGGCAGAGCCGGAATCATGTCAGGAAACAAGGGAATTCCTCATTTCTACAGTGAGGAAAAAACCATGGTGTCTCTCCTGTACGGCAGAGCTCTTGCCACACTCCAGGACACAGGTTTACAAAAATCTGCTGCTCCCAGGATTTCCCGTTTGAGACTACCTCACCCTATAGTGGGACACAGGCTGACAGCCCGGTGCAGAAACACTGTTCCTCCAGAGCATCCCACAGCATTTGAAAGCTACTCAGCTGGGCACCACATCACATGAAGAGGGAATCATGCTATTTGCAGCACCTGGTTTTGGTGATTTAGTTCCCAGCTCCCGCAGTTGGTGTGGGCTGGGGCATCTCAGCAGGGATGCTCTCTTTTGAGAGCCAGAACTTGATGCTGTGACCTGCAGTTGGGCTCTGCTCATGCAAATATGCCAGGAGGATTTTATCAAGGTGTAGTTGAAATAATCCACTAGCACAGCAAAGTAGGGTAAGTACAACTCTGGGCTTGCTCTAGGCTTAGTTATGGAGGGTAACGACACCTGATTTCAGCAAAATGGCCAAGGACTCATCATGCATTTTTTCTGTGCTGGATCTGCCACCTCTGCAGGGATGGGACCGGAGGTAGGGAGAAGTGACAGCTGTGAGTATCATCACTTTCCTTGCTTTCTCTGTCCTTTTTTCTCTCCTGTGCTAGGCATGATAAGACCTTGTGGCTCCAGACCTGCCACTCCTTCTTGGGGCAGCCACTTTCAGTTTTCTTCCACTGCTTGGAAGCCCAGCACAAGCTTTGGCATGATGATTTCAGCCAGTGAAAATGCTGGTTGAGCTGATTTGCTCCAACTCTACAACTGTCCTGTGTGAGAAGATCAATGGAGTGTGAGAAATGTGTACTTTTCTTCATCGCCCTTGAAACGGCAACCAGAGGTACCTAGAGGAAAGGTACACATGTGGACAGGCCTTTGAGGAGTTTCTAAGTGAATACAATCAGTCTTGAGGAGCAGAAGTTTTCCTTTTGACCAAAGCACAGAGGCAACATGACTTACTTGCCTCTAAGCAGGGAGAGATGGGAAATGTCCTTTTTGATAAAAAACAACTGTAGGTTTTATAAAATAGTCAAAAGTTCTGGGTCTTCAAGAGACACATGTCCTCAGTGCAGCTGCAAGATCCACAGCTGCTCTCTTAAAGTTAACTGTAGGAACGTGGGGCTGGTTCAGTTCTGGGAGACCTGACAGATGTTCATCACATCTGCTTTTCAGAGCTTCAAATAGGCAAAGGCCCACCACCTCTCCGTCACTCAACCAAACAGTCACAATCTTCCCTTATATTGATCCAAAACATCCTTTGCCACAAATTCAATGGATTTCTTCTTGTCCTCCACTTGAAGGTATGTAGGGAAACTGGTAAAAGAGAAATGAAAAGTGCTATAAGGCAGAAGTGAAAGGCACAGCTATAAAAAGGAAAACAGTCAGTCAGACAGGAATGTTACAGAGAAAGGTCAAATAACTATGCACAATAAAATATAAAACACCAATAATGCAATTTTGGTATCATCTCCCAGTTTTATTAAAATAATTTTAGATTTAATGCCTGCTCTCAGCTGTCTTTCCAATAAATTTTACAGGAATTCTGTCTGTGCCCAAGTCCAAATTGTTAATAGAAAAAGTAATGGAGCAGATCGCTGGATTTCTGTGCTGGACATATCTGCTGGGCTGGACAGCATGATATACGGACAACTGCTCCTTGCACATGTTTATACAACTGGTTGTGCGCAATAGTTCCACAACGATTTGTTTCACAAATGAAATTCAGGATGGAAAGGGTAAAAAACCTCAAGTAAAGATAATATTGCCTTCTTTTCCATTATTCTCCAGGTGAATTATCCCTTCACAGGAAGAAACTAGCTTGGTCTGAGGCAGTCAGTTCTTGCCAAGAGCATGCTGATGTTTTTTATCCCCTCATTTTCTTCCAATTCTTATTAATTGTTTTGTTAACAACCATGGTGCCATGGACATCATGCTGATGTCTGAGACATTAAAAGAGCATATGACTGTCTGCTTCCCGCTGCTGTCTTTTGATGAAGGGGTCTGGGTCCTCTGGGGCTAAGACAACAGATGTTAGTAAAGCACCTGCCAAAAGAGCAAGAGGGAATGGAATGATGCATGTGGTGGTATCCAGCACCAGAAAATAATAAAACCCAAAGCCTGACAGTTTCGTCACTTCAACAGAAAGCCACAGCTGACACAGAGATCAGAGATCAGCATAACACATTCTTGTGTGACATCCCAGGCTTACTGCAAGTGTCCTTCCAAACCAGCGACTTCTGTCCAGAAGGATGCTGGTTTGGGCAGTGTCTCTCAGTAACACAATTTCTTGTGCCACAGATGACATGTGCTCACCCATGCACAGCACACTTACCCGACTCACCACAAAAGCCATTGCGCTGTACATCCTGATCTGTAGAGAAGACTCAATGCACTTGTGGTCCCTGCTCAGCCCAGGCAGGCTGGCTGTCCCTCCAGGACTTTCCTTCTCATCCCACTGGGGTGCCTGGAGGAGCTGGCAGGGCAGGAGCTACTGCATACATGGAAAGGGCTGTGAGAGCATGTGTTGCTGCCCGGGTCCTGCCTGTCTGCTTCTCTTGAACCAAGGAGAGCAGAAACAGTAACTACCAGGTTTGCAGATGTTCCTTGGCAAGATGCCTTGGGGACATCCCAGAATGGAGGGGACTGCTCTCCCACTCAAGTCAACAAAAGCTGTGAACAATCTGTAACCCTTTTTTAAGCCATGCAACAAAAAGCTGTCTTGATCCTCACAATTTCCCTGCTTTTTTGCTCTTCTTAAACTCAGCGGGCTCCCTGCCATGAGTGGTTTGGACTCCCATAGGCTTAGAGGTGGAAAATACTGTCTGACACTTGCAGTTTGCTGAACCTGAACAGCAGTGTGGAGTGAAATGTCTGGCTTTCAGGGTGCCAGCACCTTGGCAAAGCTCTCAGAGGACAAAGAACAGACATTTTTAATAACTGAAATCCAGACTTCCGAAAATGACTCAGAGACAACTGCCCTCATGGGTGTGGAGAGAATGGGAAGGGGACCTGGAAAAAATAAAAACTAAACAAAACAAAAAAGATGTTTCTAGGTGAAGTGTCAAGTTCTGCTACTGCAGGCTTCTTCAGTAGAATATTCCTAGAAGGTGCTGCCTCTGTACAATTTGGATAACAATGTTTTAAACATATAAACTACCTTCCTCCTGAAGCAGTTTGGTGAATAGGCAGATTACAGGCAGATTTTTGTCTCTTATTTGTATCATTTACTGTCCTGGTAACTTTAATGGGTTAGAATGGAACAATTTTGTCCCATGTAAAACAAATTAAACACTTGTTTTCAGAACACAGACTTGCAAGGACAAAAAAATCCAAGCCTGTGGTACTGGCAGTTCTAGGAAGTTCAGGAAAACTGCCCAGAAGTCCTATATGAATATGTAGATGCCTCATTAGCACCATAAGCATATTAATATTTAAAGAAGACTGGGAATCTGGGAAAGCAGATTTCAACATGAAACTTTAAAAGTCTTTAAAGGCAATATTTAACAATGAAGAATGTTCAACAGTTTGCTTTGTAGGTCATGAGGTCCTGAGACTTGTGTAATTACCAAAAAGTTGTTTCATGTTTGTGGGTAAACTGGAGTGATATAAAGTAGCACTGTAAAAATCTGGGTGAGGTTCTCAAAAATACTTGGACAGGGTCTAACAGAGTTCCTTCCTGAATTGCATTGCGTCCTGATGCAAGACGAGTCAGAGCCAGACAAGGCTTTTGAAAATGCCTTCATCTTTTCTCAGTTCTCCCATTTAGGAAAACAATACCCTTTCTTACCTTGAGACTATGAAATTACATATTTCAATCATGATGATTGAAAACAAGTCTAGTTAGGCTGACAATTAAGGCTGACTTGCACCTCCTACCACATAAAAAAACCCAAACAAACAAAACAAAAACAAACAAACAAACAAACAAACAAAAAACAACAACAAAAAAAAGTCAAACAGATGATAATTACTTAAAAATTTACTCCAAACCTTTAGCACAATATCTGAAATACAGCTTTGGTCTCACCCATACTGCAAGAACACAATGGATTCATACTTGTGCTCCATCAACTTCTGCTTGCAGCACTTGAAAGGACCAGGAGGACATGTCTCCATTCTTCATGAAGACTTTTGTTACAAGGCTGTTTGAGGAGCATTGCTGAAAGCATGTAAATGAGAGGGAACATGTGAGGTTGAAAAAGGAAATTTATTAGAAAAAAACTATGTAAAAACTAGGGTGTACTCAAAAAGAACAACCAAAAAGGTGAAACAGAACGTTTTTCCCTCTTCTAAGTGAAGTCCATGAAGTTTCCATTTGTTTATATGCTGCAAATCAAGATAATTCCTGAATTGATGGGTGATAGCACCAAGAGACCTAATCTGCTTTAAATTGCTGAGGCTAAACCTTGGAGTTTCTGGTCTCTGTCATCTCATAAGAAAAAGGCTATGCTGAAGTCTTTCCTTCATTGGTGGCACTAATAAGCTCAGCAGTTTATGTACAGCCATCTCTTTCCCTGAAACGTGAAGTGTTTTAGGAACCTATCATCTGCATCTCTCCTCTGTCAACTCTGAGGGAAACTCACTAGAAGATTACTAGGAATACATATGAAAAGGTATACACCTATACACTATGATTACAGAAACCTCCATTCTTTATGAACACAGGTTAAAAGTATTGCAAATTAGGCTTAAACCAGAGTTGTGTGAAGAATTCTTCAAAGATTTTGGTCAATCTTAAATCTATGATGATTTTATTATCTTTGCAAATATTGAAGTCACTGATTGGGGAGGGGGAGCTTTTATTTTAGACAGCACTTGCTGTGAGGCAGTGGTGAATAATCATGTAAATACAATATTTTCAACAAACATTGTGCTGAAGATGCTCCTATAGGCATTAAGATGTGGCTGAAAAGACATACAATACCATATGGCCTTGCCTAGCTAATCGTGTAGCCCAAGTATTGGATCTCAGATACATGAACAAATAGTTGTGGTGAACAACTCATGAGCCAGCCACACACAGATGTTTACTTGTGGGAAACATGCAACTAATAATAAGTATTTCGGAGAAGTCATGGTCTGTTCATAGTCAATTTCTGGCATGAGGTGACTATATTCATCAATTAAAATGTTTAGTCTGAATAGATTTCCAACTGTAATTGAAATTAAATGAAGAACTAGCTAATCTGGGTTGTAGGGTTTTTCTCTTGAAAAGGTCCAACACATATGCCTCTTCTTAATGCATTGGTAACTATGCATGAGTTTATTCAACTTCATCTTTTCTCAAGGGTGTGGTAAGCATGCTGCTTTTCTTGACCTTCTGTGCTGCTTGGCAGCTTCTTCATGTGGTGTGTCTTAAAATTTAAGAAAGAAGGAAATTAGTAAGAGCATGAATTAGTAGCATGTCCAAATAATGTTAATGATATTACATAGGTCTGCAAAACCATGGCAACTCACAGGCAGTTGCAAAGTGAGTGCTCGGTTTAAGAAGAAGCGCCCTCACCTTTATGCCTTTCCATGGAAGCTGTGCTCTGGCAGGAGCCTGGCTGGGGCTCCTCGGCAGGCTGCACCGCTTGCTCTGCTGGCAGTAGCTATCACCCAGCCAGGGAGACCCCGCTTTCCCTGGCACGTTTCTCCAGTCTCTGTTGCTACTTCATGTTGGAAAGGAGAAACCTCATGTCCCACTGAAGTTATGTAACAGAAAGAATCCATTGAGGACATCAGGATGCTAGTTGGCTGCAAAACCACTGTAAGCCAAAAACATTGCTGACAATAAAAGCCTTAGGGTAGGAGGGCAGAAGGGCTCTGTAGTTCATGTACTCTGCCAAAATTCATGGAGATCTGTGAAATTAGAAGCCCTTTGCAAGGTCTGCCCCCAAAAAAGAAAAGGGATTTGGAGTATGGGTTAAACCTCAAATGCAGGTTAGAGGTAAGAACACCAATCACTGCTATTGCAGTCTCGGATACGCCTTGAAGACAGCTTGTGGTGTAAACTCTGCTGGTCCTTCCTCTAGAATGTGAACCTAGGATCACATCAGCACACACTGCATGTCTCTCTGGATCTCAGAGGTCACCCAAAATCTCAGCCCATCACAGGGTGTTCTTCACCAGGAAAGTCCAAAAGCATTTCCCAGGTGGGGCTGTCCATAGTCAATGCCAGACTGGAGCAAAATGAATGGATGCCCATTCCTCCTTGCCCTTGTTTTCGTGCAAGAGGTGGGAGATAAAGGGTGCACTCTCAAGCAAGTTTAGGCCACTGCTCCTCAGTTCCTTGCCTGTAAAACTGAGCTATCAAAAGTTCATATAGGCTGGTTCTGGCAGCCAAATGAAAGTGTTGATGAACTATTGTGGCTGCTCACCCTTGTGATTTTCCAGGCATTTGAGAACAGCTGGATCTGTCTATAAGGGAAATGCGACACACTGTCTCTTAGTTTTATTGTTGTTTTTGGCAACGTGGAAATATCTTCAGCATGCTCCATTACCCAATACCAGAAGACACATAGCCTTCACATAGAGAATATAGTTTCAGTTTGTATCTTACAGTGTAATGAGCAAGGCAGATTTGAAAAATATTGTATTTAATGGCAGTCCAAGTGTATATACAGTCTTTGGAAAGCATCAACAGCTAAAGAAAAAGCCAATATTAGTACTCAAATATCTTTAAACCTGCAGAGCCTGTGGCTGGAGCCAAGAAATAAAGTCAGTATTCCCACTCTATGAAGATTAAAACAAGAGTCATTTGGGAAACAGGGGTGTTGACTGGGGGAAACAGGGGTTTGCTGAAATAGCCACAGACAAGCTGATGTCTCATAAACAAAAAACTAGTTGGTGCTTTTTAGATAAACTTGTTACTGAAATGCTCGAAACATCTTTGTCTTTTGTTTTTTTGTAGGAAAGCCAGATGCAGTACTTTAGGTAGGTTTGCTGGGTGCAGGTCTCAGAATGAAGATTTTCCTCTTTGCCAGTTTTATTCAGGTTTTCTAGTATGTTAATGATGACAAATATCAGAGGTCTCATATTACTAGAAGAATGTGACTAATCTTCCACAAATACCTGCCTCAACTCCCCCATGGAAAAAAGAGTGGAGGAAGCAGGAAGAACGGTCACTATTTCAATGCAGTATTCAATGTCATTTCTTCAATACACTGTTCCATGACATTGAGGGAATACTGGCCTTGATCTTCATTAGAAAATGATGCAAAACAAGGCAGGCTAGTAAAATACAGTCTTCGAGGCTAAAAGCCTAGAGACAAGAAAAAAAACCCAAGCCACTAAGTATATTGTTTTTGCAATGCCATGACTACCTAAGCCAACCTGACTTACAATGTCTGGGCACTGGGACTTAGCTGCACAGCAGGCTCGGACAAGCCAGAGCAGTGAGGGAAGAGGAGAGGAATGAGTGGCAGAAAGCAGTTTCAGTTCCCTCGCTGGAGTTGCAGCAGTGCTGGCTTGGCTGGTAACGCAAACAGAAAGCAAATAATATCCTGAGCCTTTGCTGGTAAATGGTGTCAACTTATGCCAGTGGATAGAGCAGTCCTGAGCTCAGTGAGCACTTCTGCGTGAAGAAAGAAGACAAAAGCTTTCCAGGCAGAACTACCAAATGAAGGGAAGTCCCAAGGAAAATTCCAGTGGGAGTGCTGTCAGCATTGCTATGACAAATGCTGTTTGAATTGCATTGCATTTCCCTGTGCCCATAGAGAGCTCCAGCGGCTGTCCTTGCAGGGGGTTGGCTCCATTGGTGTCCCGGTCAAACATCTCCATATCTACCAGTTTGTGTAGCCACCAAAACACTGCTGTAACCCAGAACTGGCCAGTGGTCTGGCTGATTTGGAAGCAGGGTCTCAGAGGCTGGAAGAGCATGAGTGAAACATCGACTCATGGAAACCTGATGAACATTTGTCAATGGCTCTCTGAGAGAAACATTAATTTCTGAGGCTCAATATGTCTGAAATGATATAAAATAATTGTTTAGACTGGAGAACCAGGCCCACACTGTAGCTACACAGAGCTCTTTCCCAGACAACTGGAAGTGTGTGTGCATGCATGTTAGAGACTTTCATCCCCTTCACGCCCCAACACCTGTTTCTTGCTTGGGCTCGGCAGGAGAGGAGAAGCAGGGCTGAACTCAGCTCAGGTACAGCCTGTCTCTTGAAGGTATCTGCAGCCTGTGCATGACACAGGAGCACTGCAAACCCTGTGCTCCCAGTGCACTTTCCCGTCTGGCACCAAACTTCCTCATTAGTTAGAGCGACAGAGGCTGCACTGCCAAAAGGAGATAGTTTAATTACCATTTCCCTCCCTCCTCCCTTATGAAGTGGCTGTAAAATTGCTCATTGCTGAACCTGAGCCATCCCAAAGTAGAGTGAGTGAAGTATTTAAGAGGGCTATTTATTTAGGCATCTGACCCACAAGCTTCCTTCATAGCTGTCTGTACAACTCTGAAGCCACTGAGTATTTCCATGGCAAATAACATGATTTATTGTGACTACCTTCAGTTCCTATTCACCAACTCTCTCAACCATTTCCATGCACAGATGGTACAAAACGAAATCAGATACCAGAGGAACTTGTTCAAATAAAGGGACATCAACACGAGGCTGCCCCAGATGGGAAGGTACCCAAACCAGGGTTTCTGGACTCCTCCATTCTTAAACATAACACCTTCCATGAAATCTTCAAGGGTGGGACAAGATGGGATTAGTTTATTGGGAAACAAGGAAGTCAGCTTGCATGTACTTGCTCAGAGTCTTAGCTTGATCTTAGCATCTCCAGAAATCTTTCCTCTCAGTAAAAAGCCAGTTTAGTTGTTGCAAGATGGTAATTCTCTCTTCCTATCTGTTAGCACACAGTATACCAAACATGCTTGTAACCGTTAGCCTGGTGAGCCCCACAGCAAGGAAGTGGGTGTGATTAATAGACAAACAAAGTGGCAGATATGAATAGACAGCAGGAGAGGCTGAGACCACTGAGAAAGCTTTTTTTTTTTTTCAGATTAAAAAGTTCTGAAAGATGAACACAGTGAAAGCAAGATTTGAGTCTATTTATTGGACTTACTTTGTTGGGGGCTGGTAAAGAAAATAAAAGAAAAGCAGTTTTCTACCTCCTATATGGAGTGAGTGAGGCAGGGAAGTCAGTGAAGCATTGATGCTCACAGAAATACTTGAAACACCTTAGAGCAGATAGGAGCACTGGAGTATTGTGACCTGAAACAGAATTCAGAAATGCAATATCTAATATATTTTTTTTTAATGTGAAAACAAGAAACAGAGAGAGATCAAGAAATCATCGTTATACTTTGACTATCATCTCCATGCGTATTTTGAGATATTAAAGCAGGATCATATATGAGAGTAGGATTCCAGTCTCCCAGGTGAAAGAAAATAAATCTAGCTCCATAGACAGGCTTCCAAATGGCAAGAAAAATCCCAATGACAATGGCCATATCGTGCCCAAGGCCACAGACTCAACCTAGAGCAACCCAGGAAGAAAGACAGACACACAACAAACTAACAGAGCCTGAGGGAGACAGACTATGTTCCTGGAGATCAAGAGCAAACACAATGCCCTTCCTTTAGAGGAAGAGGTAAGAGAGACAGGGAATGACAAACTAACCAACATAATTTTAGTTAACCAGAGAAATATCAAAGAAGTCATCAAAGAATTTTTGGACTCCTGGAAGGTGAAAAAGAGATTAAGAGAAATTATCACAGATATCTCAATGACAAGTCGTTTCAAATGACTCCTCATCCTTTCAAGGACAGATTAACAGGTCTTCAGAATGAGGTGAAGCAGAGATGCAATACATCCTGACTTTTTAAGGCTTTCTCTCAGTGTTTTGCAAGATATGCTTACAAGACAGCTTGAGAAACAGGAACCAAGTTGGTACAAAACTGGTTGGAAAGTGATGTACGAAGAGTAGCTGCCACTGGTGCAGCATTGCATTGGAAGTCATTACTGAATAGGCCTGTCCTGGGCACAGCAGTACCCACTGTTTTCTTCAATGACTGGAAAGATGAAAGAAAAATCATGCATATTAAATTCAGATCTGCTGGCAAGTTTCCAAAATGCTGAAAGACAGGGTGAAATTTCAAAATGATCTTGACAAGTGGAGCAGAGGTCTGAACTGATGGAAATGGGGAACTATTTAGGAAGCACAATGTAAAATGCCATGCTTGGATGGATGAAAATAATCTGGTTCATTATAAGACTGGGTAAGCTGTCAAGATCACAGGCATAGAGAAGACGACTTGGGGATTACACATGATATTAGGCTGCCTGAATCAACACTGTTAGACTGCTGCAGAAAAATATGACATATTTTACTGGTATGTGTAGGCAGAAGAGTTGCAAGGCATGCAAAATTAGGCAAGGTTGGAAGAAAGGCGAGAGTCTTGCCAGGAGACGAAAAGGAGATACTCCAGCAGTATTCAGATATGTAAAACTGCACAGAGGAACATAATTGGCTCTTTTCTGTACCCCCTCTAAGTAAGATAGGGAGTACTGGATGAAATTGAAGGACAAGAGGTTTGAGGTTAGTTAGACATCAGGAAATGTTTTCTCAAAACAAAGCCAGCAGCCACTGAAACAGATTCACTAGGAGGGCTGTGAAATCTCCACCCTGATGAAAAGCCAGAGTAGATGGAGTTGATCCCGCCCTGAGCAAAGGGGATGGATACATGGTTTTACAGTAATGGCTTTTCGGCTTTGTTTTATGTTCTTCAGGGGCCAATAAAACAATGACCCAAAACAGTGATAAAATCAACTATCCAAGCTGAACTGCAGTAGATACGGTGTGAGATAGCTGCAGGCTCAGCATTGTGTAACTTGTGAAACTGAAGACAGTAGCAGTGAAAAGGCAAAGATCCTACAAACCTGGGAAGGTGGGATTAGGGGCAGCTCTGGTAGACCTCAGAGGCTTGTGGGTGATGGTGCAGCCCACAGCTCTGGGCCAGCGGGAACATCCTGCCCACCTCCTGGCTCAGTGTCCACCAAGGGTCTGAGAGTGACCCAGCCCTGGTGCCCAGCCTGTCCTTGGGGTGTCTGGAGGAAACCTGGGCTGGGTGGCCTGGAGGGAGCCATGGTGTGTAGGATGGTGGGGGCTTGGACCGGCAGAGAACAGCAGGGAGCAGGGCATGACTGTCCCTTGCAGTACTGGTAGATTTCTCAGCACTTGTCTAGATGGTTAATGTTGTCTAAGGTTGTCTAAGCTTTTGCATTCTAGAGAGATTTTTCTTTGATGATCTTAAACTTTCTAAAGTTGTCATTTGGGGGAAAAAAATGACAGTCCTTGGCCCAGAAGAGAGCAAATTCTCAGTGACCTTCACTGAATATTGAGGGAATGAGGACAATGAGTATTTTCATTACTACACAGCTTTAATAGTCTGCTTTGAACACATGTATCGATCTGCAATGCAAGTGATATTTTTGTCAGTAAGACAGGGAATTATAGAGAACCTTGAAAGTCTACTGATAAATGATTTTTAGTAGTCAGGCTATGATGTGTGTGGTCACTTCAGATTTTAATAGCATAAAGCTTGAAAAAAATTTCTAGCACCTTAACAAAACAGCACTTTTGTGTGAGTGTGACATGGCTCAAATTAGCTTTTGAATGTCTTATTGCACTCGCTGTCTCACCCTCAAGAAAGCTGTCGTGGTTGAGAAGGTGCTTTTTGTTCATGATGAGGGGTCAGTGACACCACAGTCAAGTCAGCAGGTGGGACCAACAAAGATTTGAGCTGTCACTGAGGAGCTAGAGGGATTTTTAAAGTAAACTTACTGTGAGACACCAATTAAGTTTACTAGCAAGTAAACTTAAGGTTTAGCTACAATTAATCAGCACCTTTCTAAATGCCAGGATTCCTGTAGCCCTTAAAAACATTGTTAAGGATTAGCATACATCATACAGGGCTTGCTGTCACAGATATCAGTATGATTGACTTCTCCAACCAACTGCTGCATATAGCAAACAGTACCCTCTGTTTAAGCAATTGCTGTAGGAAAGAACTTGAGGTATTTTAGGTCTTTGGTACTTTGTTTTGTTAAGAGCAGCACGCCAGGATTCCTGAGGGACGTCAAAAGGAAACTGCTAATTTGTGAAAGAAGAGTCAGGGGCTGAGGGGGCAAGGCAGTAAGGAGTGATTTTATCTTATGGATCTCTGCAAATAGGAGAGAATAAACACAGTTATGTTCCTTTCCCTTCCCTGCTAGCCAAGCAGCCCAGAGCAGCTTTTCAAGGGGTTCTGGGCCAGACCATGTGCATGTTGTTGTAGGCGTCCATGTTACATGAAGTTATTAAAATGAGGAATAAGCACAAGACATTCACGTGTGTGCAGTTTCCCTTACTTCCCTTATAAGATCCAGGAAACTTTCTGATTTGTGTTTCACAATTTTCTTTTCCTTGAGGTCAGATGTTCTTATCAGTGTTCCTCCACTCACAGTATCACAGTACGTTAGGGATTGGAAGGGACCTCAAAAGATCATCTAGTCCAATCCCCCTGCTGGAGCAGGAACGCCTAGGTGAGGTCACACAGGAACATGTCCAGGTGAGTTTTGAATGTCTCCAGAGAAGGAGACTCCACAACATCCCTGAGCAGCCTGTTCCAGTGCTCTGTCACCCTCACTGAGAAGAAATTTTTTCTCAAATTTAAGTGGAACCTCTTGTGTTCCAGCTTGATCCCATTACCCCTTGTCCTATCATTGTTTGCCACCGAGAAGAGCCTGGCTCCATCCTCGTGGCACTCACCCTTTATATATTTATAAACATTAATAAGGTCAGCCCTCAGTCTCCTCTTCTCCAAACTAAAGAGACCCAGCTCCCTCAGCCTTTCTTCGTAAGGGAGGTGCTCCACTCCCTTAATCATCTTTGTTGCCCACTCATGTTTCTTGTGAAAACAGAATGAGAAGTTTTCAATCTCAGACAATCAAAAGTGAGCTGGGCAGTCCCCTCCCATACAACAACATTGGAGGGTCAGTTGGAACAAGGGCATTAAAATGCCTTTGCCAGGGCTCACTGCCATGTCTGTGATCCATGCAGCTCCCTGGGCTCTGCCTGTGGCCACAGCTACCCCCACAGCATCCCTCCACTGTTGTGCCAGCACCTGAAATGCAGCTTCCTGCCATGAGACAAAAGCATCTCTGGGAGGAGGAGGCAGAAATAGTGCAGAGAGACACAGAAATCTGGGAGAGGCTGGACAGTTGTCCTTGTGATGGGAAAATAGCATATTCAGCCTTTCTGATGGGACACAACAAGGTCCAATGGCTGGAAGAAGGAAGCAGAAAAATTCATAATTGAACTGTGCCCCTACTTTTCCCAGCAGGGAGAGAACTGTAGTGCAGATTCATTACTTCTTGAAGGAGAGATTGGATATCTTTCTAAAAGACATGCTTTGATGCAGGAGAGATCTCTTTCTGTCTGTGTGGGCATATGGGTCAGGCCAGATGACTGCACTTAAAATTTATAATGCTGGCATTTTGTACATTCCCCTTCATTGAGGCCTTGAAGGCTACAGGGTTACTCTGTTACCTTGCTGGCCCCCTCATTCTCCAACTCCTTTTAAAGTTGATAATTGGAGTTAAAGTGCCTGTTTTGGGAGGTCGGTTGATCCCACCTGGGGTATTTGTGAAGGAAATTTTTACTATGTAATTTCCTTCTGCAAAAGCTGAGAAGAAGCATAGCTGGGGGTGGTATTTAGCAGGAGGGAGGGCATGGGGACCCCAGCAGCCAGCAGTGTCACTGGGCTGGCACAACCCCTGCTTGGGTGGGGGGGTCTTCCTTCACTGCTACCTGCAGCATTGGCCATGTCTCACCCCGTGGACCTTTCCCCAGGACTACTTCAGGTGTGGGGTGGGTGCAGAGGGCACAGAGGTGGGGTGGCATAGCTGGCAAGTGGCTTTTCCAGCCTCCCTGCAGCCCACATCATGTCCTTCCTGCCACCAAGAAACATTTCTGCCCATCATCTCCTCATCTTTCTGATTTCTCTTGGAATATGGACCCTACTGAAATCATAGCCCTTACCATGACATAAATGAGTGAAAGGCAATGTCCCATGAAACATGTAGGGACAGAGTATGTCCCATCTTTGTTCACTGCACTTTGGAAAGTGTGCACCTGGGTTGTGGACAAGTCAAACATATAATGAGTGCCATCTGCTGGCAAATGTGAATAGGGTATTGGGGATAACGGAGTAAATGGTGAAAGGTTGTTGCGCCTGGCGTGTCTCCTCTCATCTTTGGCTCTGAAAGGCTGTCTTTGCATTCTCTGGCTCCTGTTATGCCGCAGCCATAGGTGCTGGTGACTAGACAGATGGAGAGCATTAGTTTCGTGTCATTTTCTGCATTTGTGAGTTGGTGTTCCCTATGGCTACATGCTGACAAAGGACAGCCATGAGAGCAAGGACCTTGGTGTGTGGGACTAGCAGTGACACAAGGCAAGAGGGAGTGCAGGTGGCCTGGCTGGTGTAAGGGCATGTGAGAAGGTGTGGAGAATGGTGCTGAGCCACCATGGGAGGTATCAGCCTTGAACAAGTCCTTCTGACTGTCCCTCCATTCAGAACAGAGTCCTCATTTCTGGATAGATCTGCCACCATTGCTCATCTGATGAGAAGGCAAGCTTCCCTTGCAGTGTGTATAGGTTTCTGATATTTCCGAGTAATTCTGGGAGTTTTTAACCCTGTGACAACAGTGGTAGGTGGAAGGTGCACAACACTCTGCAGCACCAGGTCCTTACAGCCTGTAATGAATATGCAATGGCCCAGATCTCATAACATGGGCTGAGTGCTTCTTCACAGCACTCATTGCTCTAAACCAAAAAAGGAGGCAATTTTAGAGTGCCTGTGTGGTATGTATGTGATTTCTATTTACTTCATTATGTAAAAAACAAATGACACACAATCTAAGCAAATCCATTGTATTTATCTTTGTTGGTGAGAACCTAGAAATATAAGAAAATAAATACCAGTCAACAAGTGTGAACTTTTTGTGCAAATACAGGGGTCTAATAATGCAACAACCCTCAGTCCTTTGTGGGGAGAAAGTGTTTCTGTTCAGGCACTTCCAAACCAAACACCACTTAAACAAGCATTCCGTAGGAAGTTTTTGCTAATAAATGTAAGGACTGAGCAGCACTTCAGAGAAGTCATTTTTGTTCAGTCATGAGATGGTGTAAATCTCAGTAGGAAACAAGATAGACATTTATTATCTATGAGATCATTATACACAGTGAAAGAAGACAAAAGCCTAATGGTATATACCTTCTTAGCTGAAAAAGATGAAGTATGGTGTTGATTTGGTGGGGACTAAGCTGCAAAACCTTTTTTTCTGTTGTTACATGCACGTAATGCCCTTTTAATTTGGCAAAATATTTGTTTCCTTCCTGCCAGTTTTTACACTGCTGTACTTTATCTGCCTGAGGATGCTGGAAACTGCCCAGAGAAAAAACAGCCATGTGCAATGCATATGAAAACCGCTATTAATAGTTTTCAAGTGAGCCTAAGTTAGGAATTGCTTCCTTTTCCAGAGAAAGTAATGACTAGTGGTGGTATGTGAATCCACCAGCACCACAGATCTGATCTTGAAATAGGTTTTTTGTAATTGAACTGTGCAATGAGATGTAATTTTTAAGACCAAAGCTGAAGAAGGTTGTCAGATTCAAAGATGGTTGATCTTGCAACTGCCTTTGGGTGTGAACATGAAAGCTCTGAAGAATGAAAACCAGGACCAGTATTTCTGCTTGAAGTCTCACTGGAATGGTTGTTCCAAATTTTCCAAACCAAAACTAGTGGAGCAAGCACTTCCTGAGTTAGAATCTGCAATGGACCTGTGAAGCCCTAACGCAAGCAAAACAGGGAAAAGATGTTTTTGACCAAGTCCTCCAGGCACTGTTTTGGTCATCTACTGTGTTAACATGTTACGGGCAGTGCCCATAAAAACAGTGATGCCACAAACATGTTTGGATACATTACTTTTGTAGAATGTTCTAAAGACAATAAAAAAACGTGACAAGTAAAAGCCAAGAAAAAATGATTTAAACCAACTTCCTAGAAAGGAAGCTAAGAACAAAAATGAAATCACATTTCAAATAATTATTTTCACAGTAAAAGTAACTCAATGCAGGCAAGCTGGAGGGTGCTTATTGGCACCCCCTTCCTGGAAACATTCAAGGCTGGGCTGGATGGACCTCTGAAAAACCTGATATAATTGAAGATGTCCTGCTCATTGCAGGGGAGTTGGACTAGGTGACCTTCTAAGGTCCCTTCCAACCCAAACTATTCTGTGATTCTATGGTTTTCAGAGGTACAAGTGGCTAATCAAGGCTGAAATATACAAGACTGACTGTAAACTATTAATGCTAAATTAGATAGTAAGAAGAAAAAGTGAGAGAGGTCTTCAGAGATGCTTTGAGGTTTCATTTCAATAAAATAACAACCACAAAAACTCCAGGTCTAAATAGGGAAATATCTGACAAAAAAGAGAGAAAAATGATGAAGGGCAGCATTTTGGAGTGCCTCTGACTTGGCTTGTTTACTGGACAAGAAGATCCTAAGGACACTGAAGGTCCCTAGCAAAAAGTTGGGAAAGGCACCTCAGATTAAGTCCACTTCTGTACAGACTTCTATTGTTTGTTTTGTGATTTGCAATGAGGCAATCAGCCAGCTGCTTTCTACGCCAAATTTCCAAAAATCTCCACTTTTGGCCGAGCTAGTGGGGTGAGTGCATCTGTTGTCTGTGTGCATGCCCTCATGCTTTGGTAGGTGTGCAGTGTGATTGATCTCAAGTGAGTATGGCAAAAACAAGAAGAAGAAACAACAGATCTAAATAAACTAGTGCGAGCAAACAAGACCCTGGAGGTGCCTGCCTTGGCGAAAGGTTTGGATATTTCAAATTCTGGTCTACGTGTGCCATTAATGTGCAAAGATAAGGTTAAAGACTGGAACTACCAGGGTCAGCTGCTGTAAAGAGACTTCCTCTGGCAGATGTAAGGACCACCTGGCAGTGAGATGATGATGAGACAGCTTGCAGCTCTGAGCTGTCACATGGTGACAGCATCCAGGCTGACACCCAGACAGTCAAGGTGGCTTTAAACCTGCGGAATTAGACTCAGTTTTCTGCCCTCTCACAGCACAAAGTGAGAAATTGAGTCTCCAAGCCCTTTTAAATCTGACCTCACCTTTGTGGCAAATGCAAATACACTAGAACCTAATGCCTATATATGTACTATAATCATTGCTATACCATCCTAGCATATTGATTTCCTCACCAGCAGCCTGTCTGGGACTGAAAGTGAATGGTGTTGCAGCATGGTGTGCCAGGTATTCAAATACATGGCTTTTCTGCTGCACTTAATCTAAACCATTCTTGTTTTGGAAACTCAGCTTAAAATAGTGGAACCACCAAATTCAGTGATGCTGGGAGGACAGCAAAGAGCTGGAAAGTTGATATGGTCACTCTAGTCATCACAGGTGTCTACTGAATGGGAAAAGTCAAGTTATGCACCGCCACACCATGCAGAATGTATAGCCCTGACCCCAGCTGAGGTCACTAGATGTTTTTTCACTGACATTGGTGGAATCTGGCCTTTGTTCAAGTATCTGATGCAAGTCCATGGAGTACAGACCTTGGCTTTGCTAAGGAGGACAGAAGAAAGCTGTTAACAAAATGTTCTTTACATAAGTGTTATATCCACAGGCATATGTTTGCACATGAGGTCCCAACTGAGGCTATGCGCGCCCCATGTCTGTCCTTGCTCTGTGAGCTCTGTGGTTATGGAAAAATGATGGATTAAGTGAGCAGCTTGCCAGTTGCTAATGTAATAGCCTCTTTCAACCCAATTTATTTATACTTAAAAAAAAAAAAAGAAGAATGTAAACTTCTTCCACAAATATTTACTGTTTATTTTCACAATATGTTTTAAAATAGTTATTTAATCACCAGCTGCATTTCATGGTCACTCCAGTAGCTAACTATTCATGTTCATATGGTTAATGGACATGTAGCAAAGGCAGATGCATTGTGAAGGGGACTCAATCCTTTGAGATTTGCTCATGAGCAGCTCAAAAAGAACTTACAGATGCTTCTAACTGAGAAGGACAGAGAGATCCTAGCCATATAGAGTCAATTAAATCTCTGGTGAATGGCTTTCTAATCTGTTTTTTAGAGATCGCATGTAAAAAAAAGATGCCTTATTTATAAACAAACCTCTTCATATTAGAGAAACATGCATCTAATTTTAAACAATCATAAGGTTTCAAGAAGTTTCTGCTGTTGCTCTTGTGATCTTGTACACTTGAAGTGACACCCAGTTTCATGTTCCATCATGTTCAGAATTTTAAATAATAGCATATAAAATCTGAAGTGGTTGAGAATAAGAACAAAGAACGTTGGACTGGGATTTTGTAACACATTTCCTCCAGTTGGAGTCTGTGCTGATTGAAAATGGACAGACTGAATCCAGTGTAACAAAGATCAATGTGTGCAAATTCCAGCTACAGTTTCAGGGAACAGGTGTGAAAAGCTGCACTCTACAGCAGGTTTTGTCTCCTCTAGCCTTAGATGTCCACAGTACATTTGCACAGAGCAAATATTCTCTGTTTTGGGAGGAGATAAATTGTGCCCATTTCTCCCTGTGTAAAGGCAGTCTGACCTACTAATTCATCTGTTAGGTGACTCCTAACATGACTTTGTAATGCACTGAAGACCTCACCTTCAGAAGTACCAAGATTGCATGGACTGACTTTGGTCACTGGGAACTGCCCTCATCTTCCCTTCTCCACACTCCCATGGGGCCTCTCCCTGGTGTTCAAACACATTGCAGGGCTCTGTTGACACCATAGCTATAAATGTGTCTTGCACAGTTTTTGGGAGCTCCAAGGTTTCTCATATGAATTTTTCTGAAGATACCAGCATGCTGCTGCCCTCCCTGGCTTTGCAGCTCCCTCCAAGCGTATTTGCAAGTGGGTTAGCCTCACCATTGACACTGAGAGTTGCCTGTAGGTGCCAGAAGTGACGCTCTAGCACAGCTGTGAAATACAGCTAAGTGTACAGGTTTCCCAGATGGATAGCTTTAGTCCAGCTCACTGAAGAGCTGCCAGTGAGCTGGGGGGCAGAGCCTGAGAGGTCCCTCAGGAAGGCAGGATCCAGGCAGGCTTGTAGAGCCTGTGCTAAGTGCCACACTGCCCTTACAGCCACCATCCCCTGCCCCATCGGAGACCCTGGGAACCCCCAGCTGTACGTCCTGCCAGGGGAGGTGGATGTGGGAAGGCAGTCCAGCCCACACATGGAGAACCCTGCTCTTCTCTAGCACTGCACTGGAGAAGATGCTTCACAGATGGGAACACCCTGCTGCTCTTGCTCTTGGACACATCTCTCACTGGAAGAGGGAAAATCTGTCTCCAGACATACGGCCTAAATTTCTTCTCCCCCTCCTCCCTTCGCATGTAAATACTCCATATCCTATCCTCCCTATAACTCTCACCCCGATCTTATTTGTGCAGGACCAAGAATAGAAAACTAGGATGGTTTATTTAATTTTCTAACAATTTTACAAACATTGTTGGTTGGCTAGCTGGATTTTCTGGGGTGGTGTGGAATGTGGGAAAGAAAATATTGTTTTTGTTTTGGGATAAACTTTTTGGACTCTGTTACAGTTTCTGTCTTTTCCCTATAACTCTTGGCAAAAAGACTTAAACAAGATGAGGAGAAAAACTCCAGATGAATAAGCCTGTGTGAAATTAAAGGATTGTTGGTTTTTGTTCAAAAGAGGCTAATGAAGTAGTATGTTGGAATGATCTTTTCATGGTGGACCAACTTCTGTTTTCCAGACACTCAAGTTTGGACACTGAAGAAGACATTTTTACAGAGTTCCTTGTTTTGAGGACTCCAGTTTTCTTGGATGATATGAAAACTGGGAATCCTGAACATATTGTGATCTTTTTCAATGCAGTTGTGCTTTTCCCAGCAGATATCTGAATGTTTGTAATGCACATATATTTATGATGCACATAAACACCCTTAGCTTACGGGAAGCTTGCATTGCTCCAGCAATTCTGTGTGCAAACCTGACACATCAACTTCTGCATCGGAAAGCAAGCTCTGCTATACTGAATAAACTACCTTTAAACAATCCTTTTGAATCTAACGCCATTTCTTCACTTGGCATGAAGAAACATCATCCAACAAGAAATATGGATTCTAGACCTGGACATATAAAACAGATTTTAGAACCTTAATTAGAAAGAAAAGGAGACAAAAGATAAGAAGAAATGTTACATATTAAAAGAGAAAAAAAATGTTTTTAAAATGAGAGAAAAATAAAGACCATATCCAGCTCTGTATTGAAACTTGAGGAGGTCTGGCAAGCTAAACCCTTAAACTGTCCTGTGTTGACTCTTAGAGATAACAAGAAGATAATGTTCGTCCTTTTATCTGAACCCTTTGGATGCTGACGGGTCACATTAGCAGAACTTGCAGCTAAGTTGTCCTTTAGATAGATAGAAGAAACAAGAGTGCACTTTCTAAATTTTAATAGGGACCTGAACTTCCTTTTCTGATCCAAGGCATGGTGCAGGAGGTCAGGGACAGCTGGGGAATTGCCCCTGGTGAGACCCCTTTTGAAGTACCTGTAAGCACTTCTGGTAACCCCCCCCAAAAAAAATTTCTGGTTTGTCCATTAGGACCTCATGATAGCTCTTAGTGGGATTCTACAAACTGGTTGAAACAGTCCTTGTTGAGCTGCTGCTGAGCAAATGTGTGTGGGTCCATCTTCCTGAGCACAACCAGGAAGAGCAGAATGAGATCAACTAGCAGTGACATGCTGGCTGTTTCCTTTGTCTGCTGACTCCAGCTCTTGACTCACAGAGCAATGGAGAGCAGCAGAGATACTGCTCGTCTCCACTGGAAGTGTTAACACAAAGTTTAGGAGAAGGAGTTAAAATCCCATTACACCAGAAATCACAATGTTCGAGTAGCCATGTGGAGTCACACAGTATGAAGATGGCAGTGCACAGCTGGTAAATATTCATGGTATACAGGCAGTGAAAAATTGAACTGGAAAGAAAAGGCAGGAATCACATTCAGGTCTTCTTTAAATTAGCCTTACAGAGTAGGGATGCGCCTGTGCACATGACAGCTGAAGCTGACCTTTGTAAGCAGCCTGGTAAATTCAGCATTACTGATTGAAGCCTTTTTTAATATAACTAGGTACAGTGGAGAACCTACAGGAGACCCACACCTTGCTGGAGGGGCACATGGGGGCCAGAAGGGATATATAAGGGCACATAAAATGGCACAAGTTTAGACAATCCTAGATCCTCATTAACTAGTTTATATCCTTGCCTAGGCAAGAAAATCTCAGTACACAGTGTGTTTCCATGAAATTAGGCAGTCTTCAGACATCCATGGACCCATGTGTTTCCAGCAAGTCACATTCAGATTGTGCGCAAAGCTACACACAAACCTCTAAATTAATATTACATACAGGTACTTGAAAGCAGAGTTGAGATCAAGCAGTTTCTATTTTTGGCTGGCAGCTACTTATTTTTAACTTCTCAAAGAAAGATTAAATTGAGGATCTTGGTGGGATGAAGTTTCTGAGCAAGGAATTAGCGTGGGATGAAAGTATTCTGTACTCTCCCTGCTTCTGTGTCCTTCCAAGCCACCTGTCATTGGACATGGGCACATAATAGTCCACCTGTGTAGGTGGACTTCAGGTCTGATCCAGCACATCTACTTATATTTTTCTATCACAATTTAGTAAGGGAATTCTCCCAGACACTTAAAAGTACAGTGATCTGAGACACTAAACACCCAAGCCTCTGAACACCAAACCCTCCAAACACCAAACCCTCCTTCTATACCCAGCAAAATGTCTTGAAGGAAGAAGAATTGCACCTGAAGGAGGTTTTTTCTCCTCAGGAGACTCAGGTTGACTGATCTGGGCTTAGAAGACTAATTTTAAATACTTAAGTGAGGTGATAGAACTTCTACCCTTCCTATTCCCAAGTGCAGAGAGAGGTCTGGGGGACTTAGCGGAGAGGTTTTCAAGCGCTAACAGCTTCCACTCAGATCATGAGAGCTCTTGGCACCCAATAAAAAGAATCAAGAGTATGTTCGATTCAAAACCTTTCCGTTCCATCCCATTCACTTGCCTTTTGATTTTGAATTTTTCTGCCAGGATCTGAATAATCTACAACATACTGACTGGCATGGTTCCCTCCATCTGAAAGACGAATGCAGGGAGAGGGAAGACTACTTCTTCATATTGCAAGCAGGCTTGCTTTAAACAAAATCACTGCATCGGTCTGTTGTTGCAGCACACTCTTGCAAACTGCTGTGTGTGCAAACACGGAGGCACAGCTGGTGCACAACATCGATGCCAGTCAAGCCATAATCAGATCTGGCACTAACCAGCAACTAGCAGTGGTGGTGATGCACCATTGCCTTCCTATCTGCTTGCTCAGCAGTCAGCAAGCACACTGCAAGCTGGGCTGGAGTGAGAGTCCAACTATGTGGGTTTCCACATAGTTAGCGCCTCCACATACACTAACCACATAGTCAATGGGATTGTTCACATGCTTCAAATTAAGCATGTGTTTAAGACCTGACAGCCCCTCCTTACCCATATGAGGTCCTGGATGCTGCTCAGGACTCTGAGTTCTCTGAAGACTTCTGTGCTCTGCAAACTGATAGTGCTCATCTGTACTGTCCAGGCCACTTCCCTGGAGTAAATACCTCGGCTTTGCAGTGTCCTTTTGTCTCCACAGCCCTCAGACAGGATATTCAGTGACTGACCTCTCGCGGTGTTCAACCTGGAACACTCCATGAATAAATTTTCCTACAACCTGTTGTGATCCATCTCTCAGGGATCACAATCTCCTAGCAAATCTTTGTCATAGAACAGTGCCCACGAGTCAACTCAGCCTTTTGCTGGCACATCCTCTTGGGTTTTAATGAAAAGCAAAACATGCAGGCTCACTGAAACAGAAAGTCTCCTTCAACTTTTTTGTCTTTAAGTCATGAAGTGACAAAGGAGAAATTAACCTCTTAATCCTCTTCTATAGACAGGTGTTTTACCTAACCACACAGAAGAAAAACAGCTATTATAATCAATAATAGCTCCTGTTGCTTTTGATTAGATTTCTGCTATCCCATAGAAACATACAGCAGTTCAGCATGTCTACTGATGGTCCTAACAAGTCTGAAGCAACTGCTCTTAACAGTGTCCTCAATGGATGACAAGCCAGAAATTACAAAAGAGACATATGCAATCTCAAGTCAACCCCCAGCATTTCTGCAATGCTTTTCTCCAAATGGAGGTTGTATGGATCAAACTGGTCTTTGTCCCGTCAGAGCCACACAGGCAGCCTTCCTGGGGGAAGAGAGGAGCCTCTCTGCTTAGAACCAGCAACACAATTTTGTGTCGAGTGGGGAGAAACACACCCGTTCAGAAAATGTTAGAGAATTTCAAGTTCTCATGGTTTCATCCATTGTGAGACAGATGTTCAAATACAAGCACACACTGTTTAAGTTTTCTTTTTTTATATAGTATAAACTGCACTACCTCCTTTGCTGATGTAAAATGCCATAGCTCCTATGTAAGCTATAGAGGTACCTGGTTTTACATCAATTGAAGGACCAATGATCTAAGCCAGCCCTTGTGAAAGAGATAACAGCTCATTCAGTACAGATCACAACATTATTCTATTGACACTTTAAGCTAAAGTTCAGTAGCTAAGATAGGGTTGGCTTCAGTATGAAAAGCCAAAAGCTGGTTTCTTGCCCGAAGATAAAGGCATACTTTTATTCTGAGTAAAAATACTAATTAAAAAAAAAAAAAAAAAAAAAGAAATGTCTCTCTTTCTCATTGATCAGCTTTTCCTAGTGATTAAATAAGAAAAAGTACTTAAGAAAAAGATAAAATCTGGGGTCTGGACCTATATGAAATTTGCATAAAAACATTTCTTTAGGCAGCTGCTTTCTCAGACTTATGCACAATTTTGATTGGAGGGATGATGAGAGAAAGGGTGAAATGAGCTACACATAAACAAGTTTTTTAGGTGCCATTGTTTAACATTTCAGGTACTTAAAAATCATAGAGAAGCAAGAAACTTTCTTTTTTTTAGATATCACTGCCAATATTCAAACATCATATTTACCTACAAATGTCACATACCATGCATATTTTTGGTTCAGAAAAAAAAGACTCAAATATAGCTGGCCTACATATATTTGCTTTATTTTCTGCATGTGATAGGGCATGCCAGTTGATTTTTTTTGACATACCAGTATGATCAGATGAAGAGCATTCGAGGGATAATCCGACTAGCATGCTCAATCCATCGGGATCACATTAGCTTTTTTCCCTTGCATAAGGACATAGGAGAGAGGCAAAGGAAAAACCTCATTAATTGGTCCCTCAGATTAGCTGCCCACTTATGTAAACTTCAGGCTCATTCAATAAAATATGGCCCATTTAATAAAATGTGGCCCAAATACTCTTCTAACCTTACCATATGTCATGATTTTCAACTCAACCCACTCAAAATCTAATTTAACACCTAGGATGCTTGATCAAGCATGCAAGCAAAATATCCCTGAGGAATCCATCACACAAAGTACATTCTAGTAACTTTTAATGCATACTTACTGAATTAGCTCAGCTACTTTAAAGTTGTGGTTTACAGTCATTTAAATAATCCTCTTGCTTATTCAGGACCTTTTCAGCAATGAGATCATTGATGAAAACAACACATGAAATCTCTGTCCTATTTGTTTCTGGCTGGACATGTGTTCCTCTCACAGAAATAGAACAGAATGGCTGTCCACTCCATTCCCCTACCCCTGGGTAGGGAGAACTAAGTAATTGCCAACTGGTGCTTGCCTAATCTCTTCCTAGAGACCTGCAGTGATGGAAACTGTATGGGCTCCATGGGAAATCTATTCAAAAGCTTCACTGTCCATAATGCTGCAAAGTTCCTCCTAATGTTTTTTCCTAGCTAAGTACTGAACAGATCAGTCAAGAAATAGACCAAATTTCATTAGAATCATTTCAAGAATCCCCAAAGTAAACTTTCCGGAGCAGATGAGTCAAATTTATTCTAACAGTGAGGAATGTGTGGCTACATTTTTAGAGAATTTTCAAAGGAGCAAGTAGATACTTGATTAAACAGATGAAAGTTAAAAGCTTTGAAACCATATTCTATGCACAAGCTGAATCTCTGAGAGTTCCAGCAACTCTGTCTGCAATTAATGTAGTATTGCACTGCCTATTTGACCCTTTCTGATTAAAATATGTTATCCAGACACAGTTAATGTTCCTTTGATGTGCAATAGCAGTGAAAACTCTTCATTCAAAAAAACCTCTATTTATCCAATTACAGCTGTACCCATCCTCCTCTGTTTTAATGTATTGGACTCTATTGTATCAGTCTTCTGAGACACAAGCTTCCTTTTCTCAATTTTTTCCCAAGAAAGAGTTGGAAAGCTCTTGCCTTTAACAAACTGTTAGAATTCATTTCTGCTCTTCTTAAAATGCTGCCATATCATAGGAGCACATTTCATGCCTCAGGTTTGCATGTAGTCACTTAAATATATCTTACTCCATGAAGACAATACTGAAATACTCAGCATGCAACCCCAGGGACGGGTGCAGTCATCCATTCCCTACGGTTGTTGCAGTAGTCCTGTGCTTTGTTACATCAATAGGATTGTACATGTATGGAATACTGTAAAGATTACAATTTAAAGCTCGGCTTTGAGGTATGTGACAAAATATGTTCTTCACTCTCCTTCCTGCTCTTGCACAAAAAGAGAAAACCACCCTGTTTTCTTATTGTAGTGGGTAAAGCCACAATTCCCAGTGGCTCTAGCACCACCATTTACTTACATAGAACTCCTCCCTGGCAAGCTGATTGCTGGTCCCTTCGTTCTACTTTTTATCATGCACAACAGCTGGGACTGATAAGATGATAAGACTGAACCCATCTGTAGCTGCTCTGTCTGTACAGAGCTAAAAGGAAAAAACGATCTATAGGACTTGGCTGTCTTTAAGCAGCAAAACACAGCTAACCAGTGATCTCACGAGACCAAGAGAGATGATACTCCAGGTCACAGGGTGCTTCAGGAATGGAGAAGCTGCCTAAATTGAAGAAGTCTGGTCCAAGACATTTCCAAGAAGGAAGAATGAAAACTGGCCTGTGTAAATGTTTTCACAAGAGTTAATAAAGCTGTACAGTCCTGGCCTGTTTTTCACTTGCTAAACAATACTAGGCCTTCAACAGCACAAGATCAAAGCTCACCCTTAGAGAGACGCGGAGCTTGAATATGCCTGCTGACCTGCCAGCTCCAGCCATTTTGGGGGAAGACAGCTGCCTCCATAGGCCCCTCTACTACTTCCTCCACTTTTTTACTGCCTCCCACCCCATGCTCTATGGTGCAACAGATGGGGAGCTCTGCTCCCCAGGTTGCTTAAATCCCTCTCTTCACATGGTCATCTTTATCCAAGCTCATCTCCTTCCAGAGGAGACAGAGGCAGGTTCACTATTGTGCCTCTTCCCTGCCTGTGTCTCCTCAGGACCTTGAAAGCCTGCTTGTGGCTTCCCACTCACTGACCAGTTCATGCCTCCAACACTGCAGCACCTAAGGACATCTTCTGCCTCTCCTTTCTCCATCCTGTACTGCCACATGGGTTATACTGTTCCTAGTGTAACTGAGGGGTGAGATGTGTCTCAGTGATGGACAAAAACTGACTGAAATCTGTTGCTTTCTGATCAACAAATATCGGCAAGCATGTGTTGGCACAGTGCCCTAGATTTCACTTTTCCAGGTCAACAGAAAGCAATACACAAAAAAATCTTTCTTTTCAGCCCATATGTGGGCTGATACAGGGATCTGAAACTCAATGAAGCTGAGATGACCTGCCCACAGGAATTCATTATTGATTTAAGGCACGGTGGGAATGAGTCAGGAATTCAGCACCTATCAGTGAAATACCTTTTTAAAGCAGTTTTTAAGATTTACTTCTGTCCTTTCCAAACACAGAGTGTGGGGTTCATCCCATGAACCAGCTCCCATTGGTGTTTTAGCTCAACCAGTGGCTGTCTGTCCAGCAATCAGTTTACCCTCTGTAAAGAGATATGGAGGCCAGGTAAAATCTTTGTGAGATCCTGGCACTACAGTAGACCAAGGGCTCTGCCCTGGATTGAAAACAGAAAATCTGTGCTAAGGGATGGCTGCAGATTGCTCATCACTGGTTGGCATAACCAGGTGTGCTCCAGCAGCTGCAGCTCCAAGCATGCCTACAGATGAGGGAGATGGGAAATGTGTGAGCAGAGATCTGCCAGCTCCCCTCATTAGTCCTGGCAGCCACTTTAGTCTCTGGCCTACTGTGCCAGAGAGAAAAAGGTGTCACAGCACTATTTCCCATCACCTCTGAATAACTCCATTCTTTGCAGCACTCATCTTAAGCCTATCCTGATAAGGGTTGAGCCTCCAGCATTTCTTACAAGGAAAGCTGGTTTGCTTTAACTTGTGTGTTGAACAGCAGCTCTTGCCGCACCAAAGGCTGCTTATAGCAGTTGATTATTTCCACATGGCTAACCACAAGCTGGAGCAGCCTGTGGTGCATCTAACTTCACACCAGGAAGGTGAGGCATTTGACATCCCAGCAGGCTGGAGCTGGGCTGCACAGGGAAGGTGACCAAGTCCAGAAGAGTGTGGATAGGATCAGCATGTCCAAGCAAACCTGCGAGTCCATGAGGCTACTCATGTCTCTTCTCTATCAACAGAGGCAGAATCCTTTCCTACAGAAAAAAAAACCAGCATATTTTTAAGTATAATAGTAAACTAAAGAGGTAAAACCCCTCACAAGGGTGTATTTAGTCATGCATAATTTATCTATAGAAGAAGAGGTCCAGTTTATACTGATGTAGATACTACCCATTGTTGCCTTTATGCCTTCAGCCACACTGACTGTACAAGCTCAAATCTTACATTGCAGCTACTCCCTCTCTCTTTTTATTTCACAAATGTCGGCTAATTGTGAACCACTTGGAGATTTCCTAAGCCTGTCTCAGACAAGTTGCTTATCTCTCTGTTTTTTCTCTGGAGGGCTGTCATCAGGCAGAACCTTTCTTTACTGCTACACATTCAAAATATTCCACTTACAGACACCTTATTTTGGGAAGCAGGGACCCCAAGTCGCCCCCCAGCACAAAAATGTGGAGCCAGGCAAGGCCCAAAGCTCTGCCTGAAGCTACCCCTTGGGAGGAGATGCTCTGGCCCTGGCTCTTTGCTACTCCACAGAAACCTTTTGCCAATACTGGAAAATACTCTCTCCTCTCTATGAACATGCCAAAACCCAAGTTAAGAACATGCCTCTGTCAATGTGCTCCGTAAATCTATCTCAAAATAGTCATCTTGGTTAAAAGACATTTCAGTATTTTGGTTCAAATGTAGATGATCTCATAGGGGGAATTGCAACAAAATTAGGCCGTTTATTAAAGACAGAAGACCTGGAAATCAGTTAAAAACCTAAAACTCAGGAAAATGTATTTGTATACATCCATTCAATACAGATTTTCTTTTAATTGTTCCCAAATCCTTGGTCTCTTGCTATGACACCGCTCAAAACACTGATGCTATCCCATCTCTATTAAACATAACAGAGGACAAATAATAGAAAAATGTATTTTTCCAGATACTACATGGAAACTTAACCAAATAGTAAAGAATGACCATACATATAGCATGGCCTCTGATGCTTCATATTCAGTGTGGTAAGCGTTATAGGATGCATGTTGCTGTCAATAATACTAACAGATTCATAAACTGTGACACTGCAGTGGCACTTCTTGGAACATGGGCTGCACAAGTTTCTTATCAGGATTACTCAATATTCTCTTACAGGATCACTACAACTAGTTATGTAGAAACTTTTGGTTTTAAAGCAGTTGGTTACTCTGTAAAAGAATTATAAAATCTACTAAAGTAAAATCAAAGCAATTCAGTCACTTTTAAAGGCTCGGGAGTTTTTTATCAACTGTCACCCACATGAGTGGGAAAAAATAGGAGATTAAAATAGGAGAATAAAATTAAAGTAGCCTAAAAATTTCGAAAAGTCAAATACCTGTGCAATATTCACTCTCAAGCATTAAAATTGTCCTTTATCAGTTCACATTCACCATGGTCTAAAAGAAGGATAGAAAAATGTTCCAGTTGGTGTGGAGTCAGCAAGCGAGTAAAAGCTCGTGTAGTACCTCTACAGATAGGCAGGCTGCCTCATACGTGGCATGTGCAGTAGAACAACCGTGCTTACTTGTCACTTACAGGAAACCTACCAGACCATGCATACCCTACAAGGAGTTCCTAAGGGCACAGGTTCATTTTTAACCTGGCTGTACTCTTGTCTGCTTGGGACTTCACCCTGGCGGGGCAGCTGTGATTGGGAAATTGCTGACATTGCCCATGAATGCTCCCATGGAGGAGAGAGGCACTGCCCAGCCACAGACCATGCACCTAGGAGGCAAATCCAGGAGTGCTGGGGCACTGTCCCCCAAACAGAGTGATGCCGGCCAGGAAGGCTCGTGTGACTGCTGCAGATTTCCATTCCTTGCTAAATCTAGGACCTCTCTGTAAACAGGCAGCGCCCCCTCATAAGAAATGAGCCTCACGGCAGTTTCGGAGGAGCTCTTGTCAGGATTGTCAGTTTGGACATCCATGTGCCCAGAACTCAGATGTATGCCCAGCTGCATGAATGTAAAGGACTGCAATTCAGAATCAAGAAAGGCTAGAAAACCTGATCACAGGCTGAGGAAATGAATTCCTGGGAATCACTCTGAAGAGAATTTTCTCTCCCCGAGGGCCAGGGAGTGCTGCCTGATGAGGAGGTTTCTACCCCAGAACACCTGGGTTCCACTCAAATGATCTTGGTAATAAATATAATGAAAAACGATAAATTATACCTACTTGAGCTGTGTGCCTTAAGCAACTGACATTTGCAAGGCACAATGAAATCCTCAAAATGAAAGACAGCACATGTGGTAAATGAAAAGAATTATACCATTGCTTAATTTCGTTGCAGATGAAAGCTCCTGCTACTTGGAATTGCAGCGTGTGCTGCAAAGCACAGATAATGTGTGGGATCTTTATTTTCATGGTGAACACATTTTTATCATAATAAAGCTCATTAAAAGTATGTTCTGCTCTCTCTCTCTAGATCTCTGAAGCAGGACTAGGGAGACATCTTTCACTCCAGTAGAGAAAGCATAAATCGTAAAATTCAGGTCTGCCTACAGATCGTATGCTGTTTAACATAAGGTAGCTGCTGTGATTTTCCAGAAATTCACTGGTCCTAAAACAGACTGAAAAAATGACCTTTCAAGTAGGCAATAGAGCTAAGAAATGCTCATATTTATTTCTGTGATAAAGGTTTGAGATTTCCCAAATTACAGGAAGTCCGGAGGCTACAGTTTCATTGCAAATGTGAATGTAGATACCTCAGTGAGGTGCAAATGTCCCCATTCCCCAGGACCTCAGGGGAGGAAGCAGTCTTCTTGACCAAGTCTGTCTCCCGCCCTGCATATGAGAGCCCCGCAGTGGCACAGGAGCATGCTGGTGAGTGACACACAGCTCCTTCACCTCATTTTTGTCCTTGGGCAGATGGAGAGTGTGTGGGGGAACTTACTCCTTTACCGCTTGTTTTCCTGACTTTCAAAATGGGCTGATCAGAGAAACTCTTTTAGAGAAGTTGCCTCTGACTCTGTCTGTGTGCAGAAACAACACTGTCGAGCATCTTCTGCTGGTGCTGAAAGCAATGCCTGATGAGTTTTTACAATGGGATCAACTTGCCAGATAATCACAGCACTTCACTGCTATAAATTGCTTCCTGGCAAAGAAGGGAAAAGCTTATCTCTGTACATGCATCATGCCAAGCCAGGGGTCAGCTCCACCTTTCCATTTGATCCAGCTGAAGACTATTTCACACGCTCTTAGTGAAGGCTCCAGACCCCGAGTGGCTGTGCTCTTGGCTTTGCAGGCAGGGAGAGGAGGGGATGGGGGTGAGGGTGGGGGACAGGGGTGTGGGGGAGCTTACTTCTGTGTTCACAGTTGCTTTATATCACTATTGTTCTGCAGAGCTGCTGCAGGTTGGCACCCCTGGCAGTGAGAGCAGGGGGAAGCATGGGGACTCACAGCAGCAATTTGAGGGGGACCCCAGTCACTGCCTCACCTCACTCCAGCACCCAGGTGCCACTGGCCAAATACCATGGGCAGCCCACATTTCTGCCTTGCTCCCTTTCCACCCCTGAAGGACCTGCCACAGAATCTGTGCTGGAGCTAACCCCCAACTCAGCTGCCTTTGGAGTCAGATGGGGACTGTACTGCTCATCTGCCCTGTAAAAGATACCTCTTTTAGAAAGAGGTGAATTGCACCATTTGCCTCCCCTGTCCACTAGTAGGTACATGCATAGACATGTGGACACATTTGATCAGATGAGTCCAAGTCTAAATCCTGAACCTCCCTAGTCTATTAGTATACATCTTATGGTCAAGCTCCTTCAACATTAAGACTGGTAACCTGAAAACTATATCTGAATTGGTTTTTCCTTTTTCAATAGATGCCCCTAAGCCTTTATATTCAGGAAAAAAAAAAGTTCTGATCCTTACTTGAAGGTACCTGTTGCTCTCCTGAGTCTGAAAACAGCTTTTAACACTTGCTTGGAGGAGTTGCAAGGTTCCAGTCCACAGGGAGTCCTTCCAATAGCTACAAGAGGCTCTGAGGAATTGTTGCAGGCATACTCTGCATCCCACTGACCACATAATATTTTCCAGGAAGATGAGGGGTTCCTGTACCTGTATGCCCTTGAGACAGGGTTCAAGAGCTGAATGTGGCAGGAAAACCCTGAGGCACTTGTATATCACTAGTGAAAATGCCTGTGGCACACTGAAAACAGAAAGGTCATAGCTGGCGCAAAATGAACATAACATGAAAGATGAGGGCTCCTAAGGGATTTGCACAGGCTGTCCTATTCCTTTTCATAGTTCATAGTTTGTTCCACGGTTTTCTCAAGGATACACTGAGGTGCTAAATAAACCAGAGCACATGGTCAATGCTGTTATCTGACTCGGCAGGAAATGATCCTGCTGTGGGTCAGGCTTATGAGGGAGTCTAAAGCTGGTTTTATTCCAGATTGAGAATAAGCCAAAAAGCTTTCACAAAGCAGAATAAAGTCACAGCTCCTGTCTCTATATCATTTGCCTTTCAGTGCCTCAGGAGCTATCCTGTCAAAAATACTTTTACAAACACTGTATCCTCACAAAACATTTTCACTGTCAAACCAGTACCGGGATGCTAAATAAAAACTGCCATTAAAATGTTCAAACCAGTTCCCCACTACAGGTTTATCTGGCTGTAGAAGCTAGATCTGCCCTGTATTTTGCAAGTTTTAAAAAATTTTTTTAGATCTTTGACAGAAAAACTGAAAGTATTTGGACACTTGAAAAGCACTTGGCACCATTGACATTTGGATACAGTGTTAAAGCACCTGACCCAAGGAAATGCTTTTCAAAAAACCTTTTTTAGTCAAAAATGCTGTTTTGTTGAAAACCAAGCTGCTTTACAAAAGCATGTCAGCATTGACCGACTTTGTCTTGAGTCCAGAAGGGATTTTTTTCTGGAGAAAAGCTGTATCCACAGAGTAGCCTGGTAATTACCACAAGCTCTCCTGCCCCAGCCAGAGCAGACAGGACCTCAGAGCAGACAGGATCCCACTTCTGGGCTCCTGGTAAGAGCAGTGATCACTTGAGAAAACATGTTTGGCTCTCTTCTGCTTTCTCATTAAAAGTTTCATAGTTGTGTTTTCAGCTTGATTACTACAAGAAGTAATCTTAAACCCTTATGTTTTCCTAAAACAGTTATTCACTGCACTACAGGAGCCATTGTCTCTAGGGAAGGTCCTGGTTTCCCACCACAGTCAATGACTGGGACAGCAGGGACCCAGCGTGTTCACACTTGCTCACAACAACCTTTTGAAGCAGAAAGCTGCACCTTGAGACAAGAAGTAAGACCCTTGCAATTTCCTTTGCAAACATACACACACTCTGTTGTCACAGCTGGAGGCATGTTTCTAGTCCCAGCATGATTGTGTCATCTTCATTTATCTAATATGCCTTGATCAAGTTACTCTTTGATAGCCTGTAGGGAAAATGGGGCCTCACCTGCTATCTGTCAGGCTGTTGACAGGAAAACAAGATCTGTTTCCTTTGGGTTTGTGCTGTTTTGGTTGGGTTCTTCTTAACTTTCACATATCAATCAAAGATCCAGCCTCAACCATGATGTTCCAGAAATTCCATGCAATAAACTAAACATCTGTTGGGGGAGATGGCCTCATACTGAGGTTGAAATTGGCCCTATAGTTCTGGGAAGGATCATCTAGCTTGTTTATCTCCTTCCAAAACAACAAAAAAGAACATTTTCAGGGATTTATGGACAAATATTTGAAAGCTTGACTGCCATTTTGTTTTAGATTGGCAAAATTATTTTGAAAATAAAACATAGGGCAGACTGTCAGTTAAATGTTATTAAAATTGTTATACCCTGGACTTCTGAGGTGGTTCTGGGATCACAGTGCACAGAGTTGCCCTGGGCAGATAATGAAATCCCACTCTGGTTCGAGTTTGTGACCAGTTGTCAGTGCAAGGTGAGTAAACTTCATCCTCAAACACAAGGTGACAAATCAAGAGGCCTCTCTGCATAGGCTGAGAAGTGGCTCCTTCCCTATGTATATCTGCAGGAACTGCAAGGTGATGACATTTATCCTAGACATTTTCCTCCTGGAACTATATTAAGACATATCATTTTGTCTGCCATGCTCTAAGAGCACCCACATGGACAGTTACCATGACACAGCTGATACGAAGTACCTCAGTCCTCTGCATATATTTTCTTAAATGGACTCGCTGTTGGTAAGAGGTTCATCTAATTTATTTTTCCAAGCAACCACATTCACTGAAGAAGGAAATGAATGGTGAATAACCTAGTTAATCTGCTGCTGCCATAGTTATTATCACCATTCTTTAATTTAACAAAGTACTGCCAAGCAAAAAGAACATTTCCTTGTTACAGGCATTGATATATGCCCCAGAGAGGTTACTGTCTAAATGCAGAAGAGAAGAGTTGAAGAATTATTTTAACGCACAGGCAGATTCAATGGTGTGATGGCAGCCACCATCATATCAGCTGTGCAGTGTGATGGCTGTCAGGAAGGCATGGAAGTAACTGCAAGGGGTTAAGCTGAAGGGTAGGAGAGGTAATGGGAGAGGGAAGTCACTGAGATTTGCATTGGTAGGCTGTTACTCATACAGTCTCTCTTCCCAAGGTGATGAATGCCAATTTTAACATCAGAAAATGTAAAGTCTCTCTTCAAAGCCAAACAAAATTCACTGAACCAAAATTTGTCAAATAAGAGTGTCAGAGCAGATAAACTTAATCTTCATGTATGAAATAAGAACATAGCTAAAAATAAAAATAGATCATCTCTTATACTTGTATGTCACCCATTCCTCAGCCATCAGGCACTGCTGAGGCACTGTGTTAGAGAAAGTGCTGGGAGCTGGTGGAAACACCATCTGCTTGCATTTAAAAGCAAGTTCTTTTGTCTGGGTTCATTATCACTGACCCTTTATAAAGAAGTGATGTTCCAAAAATACTTTTGTGCAGCAAACCTCACCATTTCCTCATGGCTTGGCTTTGAAGCACTCGGCCATGCACATTCCCTCCCTGCCCCTGCTGGGACAAGCTCAGTGATGGTTGTTTGAGGGCTGAGCCCTCAATTAGCAGGCAAATTTGTTTTTTTCAGAGAGAGACAGGAATGTGATCCTTTGGCAAGAGGTTCTTCAGTACCAAGAGAGGGAAATCCAATCTTACATGTCAAGGTCCAGTGGATCAGATAGAACCATAGCCAAACATATGTCTGCACCAGCTCAAGACATTTTAACATGCCTTTATACTCAGTGGGCTATGACTTCATTAGGGCTATCCAACAGCAATCACAACTACAGCTTCGTGGTAGGTCACAATGGTGTTATGCAGATATACCCCCCAGTAACTGGAAATTAGCTCAGTAGCTGTATGCAAAACCCACCTGGAAAGCAGCCAGTTATAGCTCTGCTCTGCCTTCCAATACTCTCTGCTTGACTTCTGTAAACCCAAATATGAGCATAGGCTATCATTAGCTCAGAGGCTTGCCTAGGGACAGACAGTGCAGTTATCCAGCACAAGGACTCTCACATCCGCAGGAGAATATGGGATGAACATCAAGACATCAAGAGAAGATTGTTGCTGATTTCAACTGGTCCCTTAGAAACTCCCCTGAAGTTTGTGGGAGTCTTTTAATAGAAGCTGCTTGCTTTTGGTGAAGCCCAAGTGGAAAGAGGATGGTTGTACAGACAATTAACTTTTACTGTACATGGCAAAGGACAGAGGGGGGTGGTGCTACCATACTTCTTTAATTCTTTTTATTTACAAGGTACCCAGCTCAAGCCTTTTTTTTTTTTCCCCCCCAGCACTTCAAGTGTCTAAAGCAATGCCGAGTAACACAAAGTTAAAGGATATGAGGGAGAGATCAACTTTACATTTCTGTAATTCCCCCTGGGTAGAGCATTTATTTATTTAGGAGAAGAGCTGCCTTTGCTTAGTTTCCCATATGACAATTCTTTGCTCAGTCTTATCTTCGAGTGACTCATAAGATGGGTCAAAAGGTGAAGAGAAACTTTATGGTGACCTCTTTATAACCATCTTGTAAAGTCTGTTTTCTTTGGACTTCCCATTTGCATTTGTAATCAGTGGGCAATTTCCGCTCGTCTCTTCATTTTCCACCCTTCTTTTTTTTTAATTGAAAACCTGGTAAAGTTAAGGTTCCTTTTCTACCAAAAGTCCTTCCCCTTCCTGCCTTACATGTCATCTGCATTCTTTCCATTCACCTCAGGCCATATCCTTAGCTACTGAAAAATGGTAAAACTCCATTGCCTCCATAGGGATGTCCATTGGTGCTCCAGAAGGGCTGCTGCTCTGCCCCAGGTAGGAGCCCTGACCTGGCATGGCTGGTGATGTGCTGAATGGCATCCTTAGAGACCCCTACTTGACCTGTGGGAGGGATGTTTCCTAACTGCCACCAAACAGAAAATCATTCTTGCTTGAGATGGCAATTTCTGGTGCCCTGAAATACCCCTCAGCCTGTTTGTTTGGGTTTTTTTTGCTGGAGAGGTGTGTACTTAACAGCAGAACCGTTCAAGCAGCTTTCTTGGGAAAGACACCAAGAGGGTCTCAGCAGTGACTTTACCTCCATTTCCTCTTCAATCACAAGTAAGGTCTCTCCTCAGCCACCCAGCCACCCCACTCAAAAGCAAAGTGCTTGTTGTCCCATTCATCCCACTCAGTGCATCTCTGTTTGCTGTCCTGGACTGACCATCAGCCCCTCCATGTTAACAGTCATGACTCTGAATCACTGAAGACTATAAACTACCTGTGACTGGGTCACTCCCAGCTCCCAGGCTACTGAGTCCCCAGGCAAGCCATTACTCCTCAGGACATCCTTCAGTGTGATTCTGATTCTCAAGGTGTGTTTAAAGACCAGGAAAGCTAAAGGAGCTGAGCATGTGGATATCATTAAACTTATACTTCAGTGCTTCACTGATGGCTTTAAATAAGCATATAAGTATTTTGTTGAATGGAAATTTGCGAACACTACTAGCAGGATATCTTACTCATACAGAAGTGTACCTATCTGCTGCAATAAACATGAACCAAATGGAGGGACAGAAAAGCAGAGAAAGTGTATTTCCTAGCTTTTTTCATTTATCGGTGACCAAGCACGTGTAGATGCCTGGGGGATGAATCTGGAAATTGCAGGCAAAATAAACACACAGAGCAAAATGGAAATAGTCCTTGCTTTTACAGTTACACAGAGCAGTATCACCTCAGTGTTAGCAGCAGCAAACTTTTCCACTCCCCATCTGTTAGCATTCATTTTAATTCCTGCATTAGTGTACTATGGAAAATATGGGGTCAGGGCGTCCTTGCTTTTTCTTAACTCATTTGTTTCTCTTTTCAAGCGTAGAGGAAATGTTTCTGTTTCTACAGTATGTCCATTTTCAGTGGCTTGTTTTTCATCACCAAAGGGGAAAAAAAGGGACTAGATTTTTGTCTATAGACCTAATGTCTGAGTCACAGTCAGGAAGAGGGTAACGTACCTTGTTCCAAATGGCATCAGTATTGTGTCTTTCCAGACAGTTTTTTTTCTCTCAGCCAGTTATAGGAAAAGCAGGATGTCAGTTAAAAATAAACAGCTTTTATGCTCTCCATACATAACTGCTAACTTCATGATACAGACAAACCTCCTACTGAGCTGCCCCACTCTGATGCCACTACAATATTTCAAAGTAATTCATGACTACCAAACCATTTCTTCTAAATTATCTTGGTCAGGCCTTCCTAATTTTAAGCCTTGATTCAATAATTATTTATATCAAGCACATGCTTTTAGAGTTTTTCAGGAGTGAAGCCTAAGTTGATTTCTAATCAGGAAATATTTATGAACAGATACTGATTTTGAGGACTCTTCCTCAAATATTTGCTTCCTAAGAAGATCCTCCTTTTGCAATACCTTCTCAGGGAGGTCATCAACTATTGCACATTTCTCAGGTGCTGGATGCCATCAGAACCAACATTTTTCTCAGAAGTATGAAAGAATACAGTGGCTGTTCAAAGTCTGATGAACAAATGAAGACCATGAGAGGTCATCAAATGGAAAACAACAGTTCCTTCCCTGCAGTCATTAACTTTGCTTTCGTTTCTGTTACTTTTTCCATCAGGAGTAATGTGAGATGACCATCTAATCTGTTACAGAGGTCTTGTATCTGAGTGCCAAACCCTTCTCAGCTCCTTTGAAAGATGATCTGAACAAATGGTTAGAGAGGTCTTGCAAAAATTTATGCAAAAATGTTCAAGCGGCTAAATTAGGGAAGCTCTTGGCATCAGCAAATCAAATTAACAAATCCTGGTAGTTTGGTCCATATGGTCTAAAGACGCTTGTTTGACTATGTAGCGTACTGTTGTAGAAGGCTAATAGCAAAAATAATGCTGTAGATCAGGAATCTCCAACAGGCCTCCTGGCTTTCCAACAGGTAGTAGGTCCCATGTAGGTTATTTTCTTTCATTTTTAAAATAAATATAGTTTTCTCTTGGATAAAGGCAGAAAGTCAGGCTAAAAACTAAGTATGATAGTTCTAAGGTACAGCACTGTTTTCAATCAAGAAGGATTCAGGCACTGTGTATATAGTAAAAAAAGTAAAGAAAGTAGATTAAAACAAAAGCAGCTCGTGCCTTTATTCCTAACTGCCCTGGATATTTTGAGCTGCATATGCCTACGCTGCAGTCCATCAAGAAAAAGCCAGGAGTAAGTGGTCAGCAGGTACAGAAGAACCTGTTTCTGAATATCTTTTTCTGAGACTTGTCCCCTCCTGATGCACCATGTTTCCATGGTGTGCTGCATGTTAGGAGAAAAACAGAGGCAGAAATAAGCAGCAATAAAACATTTTTCAGCCAGCAAGTGATTACATCTCTGGCAGCACACAGCAAAAGTTAAGTATATTTGAACAAGATGGCTAGGATGCTGGAGGGACAGTGGCCTTTGATGAAACAGGACACACAGCCACGTTCCCATCCTATTGGCATACCGGCAGCCACAGGAGCACAGACCTGCTCTTGCCATCCCTGTGACAGCCCTTATGAGGCCAACACACCTGAAATAAATAGCACCCATTATTTGGTTTACAGCATAGTAGTGGAGAAGAGTTCACGTCAGTGAATTCAAGGCTTGACACACCAAGCCTTGCCCAGTGACTGGTGCTGCCAGCTACATCACCCAGGAGTAGCAGAGAGCTCACTGTGCATCCTACATTTGCAGGCTGATCCAGGTCTCTCTTGGAGGGAGAGAGAAGAATGGAAGAGAAAACAAGCTGGGGTGTTTGTGTTACTCAGAGGAATAACACATGTGACCGGGCTGACATGGGATTCATCTCAGAAGATGGCAGGGAGGTCATTGTGAGGGAAGGTTTGGGGCTGAGGGGCTAGGCTCTGTAACACCGTTGCTGTTCCAGCCTGTATAAAGTCCCTTTTAATTGGATAATATAATACATCTGTTCCTCACTCGTGATGCTGAGGTAGTCACATCTCCACCCTGTCGTCTTTCTTGCTGTCTATCAAAAGGGTAAGAGTTGATGGTGGGATGATGTGTCTGCACCCTGGAGCCCCTCCCAGCGCTACACCTGCCCGGTAGAATCTGGCCCAGGCAAGGGTGGTCTGCCTTCTCCTCATCCCCATTGCTGCCATCTCCCTACCTGCCATGAACTACAGTCATGCTGTGCTCAGGGTTGGGCTGCAGCCTGCAGCTGGAACCAGGGTTTGGGGACAGCCAGCTGCAGCCTGATGTCTGCTGTCATCCTCTAGTGAGGCTTTTGTTCTCTTGTCTCATGCAAGCTGTTACTGCTCACAGCGCCAGCAGAGCCAGAGCCACGTGCCACCATCCATCACCAACTGAGGTTCCAGATAGTGGCATTTACAGTTAAGAATAACAGTTAATAATAAGAGAAATTAAACTTTATCTGTTACACATGTCTCACACCTAAAATACTTGCATGACAACATATATGTGGTTGTAAAAATGATCATCTGAATGCCTACACGTTTCCCAAACCACTATGTAAATTCCAAAATGCTGTATAAACATACTTTGTACAGCACTTGTGGGTGATAGGCGAATTTCTCTCATAACAACAGGCCTGTTGTTTCCTGAGTAACAAACATACGCCAAAGGGAAACAGCAAAAAAATATATGTTAGAAAAACCTAAAGTGCAAAGCATGAGGAATAAATAAAAGAGGACAAATTAACAACTTCGGTCACTCCACTGACAGGACTATAACTGCAAGAGAAGTGAAATTTAAACCAACAAATAGCACTGACAGACAGTGTTTAGCTAGTGCAGGGATTTATCTGACAGCTGCAGAACGGTTCCTTGAACAGCTAATCATGACTGTACATTTCCGTAAGCCAGCGTTTGGTCTCCCAGCTCTGTTCCTGCTCACACACATCCCCACACTGAGCTTTCACTTTGAATCTTATGTTGGGATGAAACCCTCGACTGATGTTGGATTTAGTCCAAGAGCTCCAAGAACACCAGTGCTGAAAAGGTTGTAACCTCAGCAAGGTACTAAACAAGAGCTGTTTCTCTTCTTTTAAAGCAAAGGGGTTTTCATGATTTTGACAATGGTTTCAGTAAAACCATTGAGACAATCTTTCTTGTAAAACTTAGTATAATCTAAAGTCTCTTTGCTTTGTCTGCCTTAAGCAAAACTGTTTTCAGCTCCTTTAAATAACTTTTTCCTTATTTTATTGCAAAAAATAATTGAGGTTTTTGATCCTAGAACTGTAGTTTTCCACAGAGTAGGGAGAATTTGCTCAGTTCTGCAAGCATTCATCATCTGGTATGCTTTACTACCGACAACAGTCCCATAGAAGTCCACAAAACTGTTCATATTCATAAATATTTAGAACACCAAGTTCACAGCTTTTCTGGGAGGGTTCTTAAATGTGTGTGTGTGCAGATCACAACTGGTCTAAGGTAACATGGTCCCTTGAGACACGTAAGTGTGACTGATTTTCAAATCTGGCGTAACTGTTCAATGAACAACAGAAATTTCCTGTGTCAGAAATGCTCCAAAGTGAATAAAAGAATTGAAAAATATATGCCCTTTCTTTTGCATTTTGCTTGCTCAGCAGAACAGAACATGCATCACCACCTTGTATTCATGGAGCTTATCACGGATGTGGATTAGTAACACATTTTCCTGAAACGTCATGTTGTGTACAGTCTGGTTGTCCTTTCCGTAGTTACTCATTCTCTCATTTGTGCATACATGGGAGTAACATGGGAGCCCTAAAGTGGCCAAAATCACAGTGTTAAGATCCCAGGGATCCCAAGAAATGGCTGTGCACTGCAGGGTGAACACCTGCACCCTCTTCCAAAAGCCTCCTGAAGCTGCATTTGCACTCACTTTTCTTGTTGTCACCTCTCCCACTGTCTTGGGGACAGGGCAACTGCTTGACACGTGTGTGTGACCAAAGGAACAGAAAGACACCCTTAGCTCAAACAAAAACCATGACCACGAGGAGCCACTCAGTCTACAGGCTCAGTCCTTCCCTTTCTCACAGTGTCCAGCTCCATAGGCCTCATCCCCAGGACACTGGAGACCTGGGGCAGCCCTGCTCCCTGCAAATCATAGAATCAAAGAATAGTTTGGGTTGGAAGGGACCTTCAAAGGTCATCTAGTCCAACCTGCCTGCATTTTGGCCTGATCAGGTTGCTCAGAGCCCTATCCAGCCTGGTCTTGAATGTCTCCAGGGTTGGGGCATCTACCACCTCTCTGGGCAACCTGTTCCAGTATTTTACCACTCTCATTGTAAAAAATGTCATCCTCATGTCTAGGCTGAATCTCCTCTCTTTTAGTTTAAAACCATTACCCCTTGTCCAACCATAACAGGCCCTGCTATAGAGTCTGCATTTATCTTTCTTATAGGTCACTTTTAAGTACTGAAAGGACACAATAAGGTCTTCTCAGAGCCTGCTCTTCTCCAGGCTGAACAACCTCAATTCTCTCAGCCTGTCCTTGTCCCATCAAAGGATGGGACAAGGCTGCAGCCTGCCTTTGGCCATGGGCTGGAGCTCTGCAAGGATGCACAGACTTGTCTGCTTGGCGTGGAGCTGGGCAGATGGTGTGCTTGGTGCAGCACCACAGCATGCCAAGGATGCTGCCATCTACCCCTTGATTCCCCCACATCTGGCACCGTGATGTCCCTTCTGCTGTGCTGCCAGGGGGGCCAGTATCACCTCCAAGAGGATGAGGACAGAGAACATAAGTTATGGTTCATTTCATATGCATCATGATACACTTTTATGTCCAGCGATTTACAAAACCAGCAGAGCAGAAGAGCTTGCATTACATGAAACACTAATGAGAGACTTAACCATTTTCAACTAACATTTTTATGGGTGCAGTTTCTTCCTCTAAGTTGAGGATACACAACTGTGACAATTGAATTGAAGGTAAAAGCTTGACAGTTTGTTGACAAAACAACTACAACAAAGGAGGTGTGACCTGTACTTAATGATTTAGTACAATTAAGACATAGACCTAGCTTAATTTTCAGCCTGGTGGACATAGTCCATTTACTAACAGTTTCACATGCCTGAAAAGTTGGAAACAATTTCAGCTTTTGAACCATATACTTATGCTAGTGTCAAGCCCCAGATGATTACTCCAGCTTTAGCTCACATTCCCACACTGGATTCAGATAATGTGTAGGAGTCATGACATGAATTCATAAAATTTACACAGATGCTAGCAATGTAAAACCTCCAGCTGCATCACTTTCCACCCCAGAGAGTCCCTGATGACCAGCAGAGGAACAATCCGTCATCCCAGCTTGCACAGGAAGAGTGGGCACATTCGAGGAGCCATCTCTGCTGTGTGCTCTGCTTTCAAAGGTCTCTTCACAGCCCTGGCAAAACGCTTGTGCAGGGCCCTGAATGCTGAGCTGCACCATTCCCATGGCCACACTGAAGGGACAGAGATTCCCCTGGAGGGGGCTGTCAGTAGTTTCCACCGCACAAAAGGGATGGGAAGGCCCTCCAGACACCGGACAGAGGGACCACACAGGGACATGGTGACATGTGGTGGGCAGCACACCAATGAGGAAAAAAAACATATCTCCATGCTGATGCTGACAAGCAGGGGTGCTCCCCCAGCCACTGCCGATCCTCCTGGTCCACACAGGGGGAAAAATGTACGAGGGCACTGAGCCCATAGCCACTTTCTTGTCTCTGCCATGATCTGCAGCTGGTCTTAGAAACCTGGGTCTGCCCTGTGTGCATTCCTAGAAGATTCTTCTACTGTTGGTGGTGTTTTCTGGAGTCCCAGGCTTAGCGTCTGGGGAATACTGTGGGAACTATGAGGGCTGTGGAGCTGTGGTACATCAATGCAAGCTCCACTTACCATCCTGGCATGTGCAGCCACAGAGGTGTTACTGCACTGCGTGCCTCTTGTGCACCAGTCCAGGCCAGGTGCCCACCAGCAGCAGCTGAGGGAGCCTGCTGCACAGCACAAGGGGCCGTGGGCAGTAATGGAGCTGCAAGCCTGCTCTCAGTGAGGATGCAGATGCAACAATGTTAACAGCTTGTTTATTCATTCTGGATCCTCTTAATTTCTCTAGGAGAAGCCAGATGTCCTAACGAACCATCGTAGCTGTTCTCACACCAGTCATGGAATTAGGTCTCTGTTTTATTGACCTGTATGTCATTGCAATGGACCCTCAGAGGTTTTGCCAACCAGGTGCAAACAGCCAAAACCAGTAAGCAAGTCTCTGCTGTTTTCCCACCTCTTGCATCCATGTTGCAGGTGTCCTGGTGCCTTTGTACTGTGAAAGGTCTCCTACCAGCAGGGAAGAAATTTCTTCCCTGGGAACCTAAGTCTCTGCTCACAAGTCTGCCCACCAGCTTCTCTAACCAGCCTTCCTTGGTCTAACCTCTGATCCTTGTGAAGGCGCTGCCAGTCTTAAAGATGGTTTGGATCACAAAACTTTCATCCACAAAACTCCACTGTGATTACCTTCCAGAAGTGCATCAGCATTTTCATCTCCTGATACACTCAAGGGTTGCTCAGGTGTATTGCTCCTTTCGTGGACTGCTGCAGGAAGGACTAGATGACCTTCAAAGCTCCCTTCCAACCCAAACTATGCTATGATTTCATGATCTCTGGTCTTGTACTGAAAAGATTGGTTATTTTCCTTTTTGCATGATTACTGTTTTACATTACAGGGAATTATTTGGTGACAACACAGTTGCAGTGAGTTATCCCATTTTGGGAAACAGATGAACAGAGAAAATGCCATACTCAATCACTTACAGCAAATAATATACAGCAGTGAGCATCAGGAACAGGAACATTTGTTACTCCAAAAGCTCATACTTCAGAATCAAATCACTGGTTTTATCTTGTGCCTATTGTGAATGATAACAAAAATAATAATCCTCTTTTTTTACACTAAAAATCAGCTCCACTGAAACCACCTCATGTTCAGGCTCTCTTTGCAGCATTGTTTTGAAGACTGTCAGGGTAACATAAAGCTCATCTCTAAACCACCTGCTCATCAGCATTCCATCTCTTTTTCACTAATCTCCTCACACATAGGAAAATTATACAGCTCTCTGTCTGAATAGATGGACATACAGGATCTCAAACATGCAAGGATTTGTGATATTCTTTCTGCTGCCAAAAAATTCCTGTGCACATTATCTGGTTAAACCTTATCCTTCTCTGCAACAGAAAAAAACACCTATGCTAGGAGAAGCAAATGATTGGATTTACACTAATAAATGCTGATCAAACTTTCATGTCAAGCATGTATCTTATTCTAATAAAACCTTTTTGGACTTCAACACAAAACCATAATAAAGCATTTTTAGGTAACACTAAGACATTGGTCCTTCAGTCAAAGTTAACAGAAATGAAGGTTGCGGAGATAAAAAATATTTTATGAAAAACATAAGAAAAAAATGGATATGTCTGCTACATCACCAGTAAGATAACATCCAAACTTGCCTATGGTTTGTCCAGAATTATGTCCTTTAAAATAGCAAAAGGCTTGCATTAAAGTGATTTGTTAAGTTCTGAAATTCATTACAATGAAAAACCCTTTTCAATAGTAACAAGTAAGCCATTGACTACCATAGGTCACACAATCTTCTCTCTGCAGCTATTACTACAGCAAAGAGGGAACAGTTTCTTGCCTCTTAGAGGCTCACGTAGCATCCCCATTGGCAGCAAAGAGTTAAACACTAGGCATTCATCTCTCCAGTTTAGAGGCCAAAAATTACTTCACATTCTTGGGAGTAAACTAATTGCCAGATGCATATGAGAGTAGATCCATGTGTAAAAACATATTACAGAAACAATCCTAACTGATGAAGCATTGCCTAAGTGTTGCTCAAGGTTCCTGTAGGGCCTACCAAAATACCTGTCTCACTCAGCCAGTAAGTTAGCTATTTACAGTCAACATACATGCAAATTTGTTAACAACAGGTTATTGCTTGGTGGACAAGGCTGTGATGGCTTCAGGTTCATTTCTGAACAAAAGCCAGGGATCAGGGTGAGGAGACCTGTGCCCCACTGTGTTTTCACGGCACAGTGGTACCATGAGGCCCGGCATGGGTCAGAACCATGCTGGACCCATGGGACAGGGCTCAGGTCAGACCTGGAGGCCAGGGAGCAGGTCCTTAGCTCTGCTCAAAGGTGGTGAGAGCTAAGCCACAACAGGGCACTGCTCTGTGCAGAGCGGGCTGCTAGCTGGTGTCTCTGCACTCCACTTCGCTGATGGTCATGAGCCTTCCCACAGTGAGAACCGGTGTCCCCGTATCATCTGAGGCTTAACATCCTTGCTTTGGGCCATCTGGGTAGATGTTTGGTGACCTTCTCCAGTGGAAGGGAGGGTTGGACTTTGCAGGCAAAAGCAGCAGGGAGATAATGTCACAGATGAGGGACAAACCTACCTGAGACACTTCTAGCCCCAGCACTTGTACTGAGATGTTGGCCAGGTGCCTTCCTCCTCCACCTGTGCTCCCCTCACCTGCCTGGAGGAGACCCATGGCTTTGAGGAGGTAACAGCGAGAACCTCTCCTGCAGCTGCCTTTCCCTTCAGGCCTTCCTTTCTGTTTGGACTCATCAGCCTTCAGTTCCTGTTAGTCAACAGGATTAAATAACTCTTCACAGCCTTGAATTTTGTCTGCAAGCACGAATTCACAGATATAAGCAAGCTGTTTTCAGACTGTTTTCCTTTTTGTTAAGCTGACCTAAATTTACCTAGCCTGAAAGCTCCTGCAGACAAGGATTTGCTCCTGTACTTGACTGTCTTGTGTGTCTCCTTCCTCCAGTTTTGTCAGAACCTCTAGAAAATTTGAATGCCATGATTCAAGATGAGTCCATTTTTCCAGTGTCCTGAGACAACCTCACTTTCTCTTCATTTGCCATCCAAACATGTTTGAGCAAAGGAAGGGCACAGAGAAAATATCTGATTTTTCTTTATAGCCCTGATTGCTTTAGTGCCATCCACAGAGGCACTAAATGGGACCTGGACAGGTATAAAAGGAGGAGATCTAGTTTAGATTAGCATCAACCTTTTATTTTTGCCACCATAGAAATTCTGCAAAATCTGTAGTCCTGCAATCCTCCTCCAGAAATGCCATTTCCAGGTTCCCTACTCTGTCTCAGATAAGTCAGTCCTGAGTTACTCCTTCCACGGAATTTAACTACTTTCAGTCCCACCAAAATGTGATGCCCTACACTTTGCTACAAGTGCCATGTGCAATGACCAGTGGTATCCCAGGCAAAAATCCACCCCAGGCATGACTTGCAGCAGTAATACGCTTGCTGCCATGCTTTTTGCCCTGTGCCATTGCTTCCAGCAAACTGAACTGAATCCTGACCTTGTGAATGTCATCATAAACTCACCCGTGGGAGCACAGTGTAGCTGCAACAACATCATTGCTATGGTTTTGTGATAATCACAAACTTCCACAACAGCAGAGGCTGGTGGGCCCCTCTGGAGACCACCTGGTCGATCCGCACCTCAGAGCACGGTCAGCTAGAGCAGGCTGCTCACGGCCACAGCCAGTCTTGAAGATCTCTGAAGACAGAGACTCCACAGCCTCTCTTAGCAACCTGTGCCCACGTTAGACCACCCTCCAAAGGCATCCCAGAAAGCTTATAGCATTCTTTGCTGCAATGGCATATTTCATGGTCAACTCATTGCCTACCAAGGCAGTGAGCTGAAAGACTGCAGGACTTTCTCTCCAAAGCTGCTTTCCAGCTGGTCAATCCCCGGCCTTTGCTGGTGTCTGGGCTTGTTTTTCCCCAAGGCAGGACTTCGCATTTCCCTTTGTTGAACTTGGTGAGGGACCTATCAGCCTATTCCCCAGCCTCTAGAGGGCCCTCTGGAAGCCAGTACAGCCCTCTGGTACCAAACACAAACACACCGAAAAGCCAACACTTACATAACTTGCCTTAGTGATCTTCACAAATGAACTGATCCTAACACCAGGCAAAGGCAAATGCCAGCATGAGAACAAATGCAACACCTGCTCCCAGTGTCAGTTAACTTTGGGCTTCCTGATGTCTGTTAGTTCCTGCTTAGCCCATGGAATCCATTGTACCCAAATTATCTTCTTTCATCTTTTTCCCACTTGTATATGTCTGGTAGATGGGCTCAGTGGAACACCCTCGAGAAAGTAAGTGTCAGAACTATGGAAAATGAGGCACAAACTAATTATCTGATTTAGTTTTGGGGAAGAGTTTTGGAAGAGGTAGGAAAGGAGAGTGGGATGAATGGACCTTCTGTAGAGGTTGCTGGTTGTGACCCAGTAAATGACAAGTGGTGGCAGAGAGACCAGTGTGTAGCTAATCATGCCCTTAACAGTCTGCCTATTAAACAAGTAAAATGCCGCAGTGTTTATGCCAGAGGCCAGGCCTGAAACACAGGCAAGTCTAATAGTGCTTGGGGAAGTCCAAACATGTCTTCTTGGACTCAGTGTCAAAAATCAACCTTGTGGGACAAGCTGGCTCCTCATACCTCTTCACAATTCTTGAAGTCATTATTTTTTCCTGCATATTTTACAATAAAGACAACTAGAAAGTTCCCAGGGGTGCAGAGCAAGAGTCAAAATGCTGAGTAAATGTAAATGCGTGCCAAGGTGTGTGCTGATCTGGCAGGACCCTGGTCCAGGATTTCAACTTCTCTTCTTCTCCTTCAGCAGAACTAATTTCAGTCTAATAGGATTATTCCATTATTCCAATTTACACAAGCTATAATGGCACCCCAAAACTGCAGTAAGAATCAGGACTTTTCTGAGAGAAGACCTTTATCCTGGCCCAGAAAATTTAAATAAAGTAAAGTACATATTTGTGTCTTCAGTGACAAACTTCCCTAGCAGATTCAGCATGCAACAACAGGAATCTCTGCTCTGTGTACTCTGAGCTCATGTCATTGGTAGCCAACCACATTGGTTTTTTAATCTAATATAATGAAATCAATGGAATAATAGGAGTCCCTTTCATTTTTGACAGCACAAACACCAGCTGATTTCATCATGTGCTGGCAAGTAGAGCTATTAGCTATCAAAACAAAGCAAAACAAAGTAATAACTAAAATGCTACAGAATAAAAATCGAGTTTTCTGATAATCTGCCCAAACGTTCAGACTGGGTGAAGATGAAGGTTTAAAAATCCTCTTTTAACTTGAATTTTCTGATGCCTTCTTCCTTCTTTTTCTCTCTTTCACACAAGCACACTTACTCACACTTGATGTTTCAGCTCGTGACCCAGCTATACTAAAGCGTTAACATGATACAGAAAAATTGCAAATGTAAGTCAAAAACATATCAATCAGAGATGTTTGATGCCCTTTGTCTCAGCTAAGACAAAATGGTGGTCAAATATGTAAAAATATCTTCTTTTCACCTAACCAACTTGCTTTCTTACCGAAGTGCTTAGAAGAGTAGTTTTGGTGGATGTGGTAGGAATATTCCTGAAAAAAAAAAAAAAAAAAAAAAAATTCAGTCCTTGAGAAACTATCCTGAATACTTTACTTTCTGAAACAAAAACAGCAAGTCATGCAAAGAACGTGCATGTGGGAGCCAGTAGACTGGTTGTCAAGTGCAGAGAAGTCCCCGCTGAAGAGGAATAATTTTATCACACAGAGGAAACGTGTGCGTCTGTCATTCCCCAATAACTGCAAGGAAGCAGAATGCCCCTCTGGCATGTTCTGTGCGGAGGATGATGCCACACACTGCACTGCTCTCCAAACGCAGGATGACCTAGTCTTCCCAAGGCTCTACTGTGGGAAACTGGAAAGAAAACACCAAAGCTTTTTTCTTCCCAGACATGTGGAAAAAGACAGGAAAAACAGAGCACAAATTGTCAGCATTCTTCTGCTTGTAGATCCTTCAAAAACATAATCTTTTAGCACTGCCAAGGAAACAATCCAAGAAGAAAAAGCTTTCACACAAGTTATGTCAGCCACCTTGCATGGTGGCAGAGGAGTCAAGTCCTTCAGCATGGTTGTTTCCCCTAGATTTCTTCATCCCTTATGATTTCAACCTTCAAAGGCAACTATGAGTCCAGTTTACAACAGCACAGGCACCCTTTGAGCTAAACCATCCCCAAGGGTTGAGGCAAGACCAAGAAATGTCTTTTCGCTACAGCTGCTGCAGCAAGGAGATTTCAGTTCAGAGGGGACATAGTGCAATGAGGAAGACTTGGGTCAAAATGAAGGCAAATGCATCTGCTGCAAAAGTTTAATTTGGTAACACCTTTATTTCAGCAGCAAGCAAGGGCATCTTTTCTGAGAGAGCAAAACCAGGTTCTCTTGTGCTACGACAGAAGTCATTCTGTACTTGCTGACTTGTGAGAGATGATGCTCGGGAGACAGATGAAGTTACTGGAGAGTGTGGTTGGCAGCTGACAGTGCTTAGTACAGAGCCACAGGAGAGCAGGACGTGCTGCTTCAGGGACACACATGGAAGCTGCACAAGGCACCTTGCACGTGGGATTACTGAAGAGCATCTGGTTAGGATCACAGAGTCCAAGCTGTTCTGCATGAGTGGCTGTTTGAAATAAATAAGTGTTGCATATCTCTTCACAGTGATTGTCTCACAAGCTGTTGTTGAGAGGGAAATATAAGCATGCTGTGTCTGAATTAGTTTTCAGAGGGTTAGCTGAGTGCTCTGGCACCAGCAGCCAAAAATACATTTGGTGTGCGTGCTTAACTTACAGCATGGCTGTTCCAGGGCTGTGTATGTTGCTAAATAACTTTCCCATTGTTTCATTGGTTACATTGCTCTCAATATTTGGCTTGGCTTTTGTTTTATGTTCCAGTCCCTTTAAACCTTGTCTAATGGAAAATGCATAGCCCTTTCCTGAATCTAATTTAAAAGAGCCTTTTTTGTCCATAATTCTGTTAATCTCTTACCTCCCTGGTGATTTTACATGTCCTGTCTCACCTATAGAAAAGTAGTTACTCTTATGGTTTCAAAAAGAAAGCTTAAGGAGGGGCGGTAAAATTTTATCACTTTATATATCGAATAGCCTATATACAGGTCCTGTCTACAGAATCACTTTATACACAGGAAAAGGAGGCTAAAACGTGCTGCTCAGGAGAGCAGCAGAGCTTTGTGCAGGCTATGCACAGAGCTGCACACCTGGCAAGGTGCATGCTGCAGCTGATGTGGTAGGAGGGACCCATGACATGTGAGACCCCAGACATGCTCCTGCATCATTCCTGAGGGGTCCCAGGGATGAACTGCTCTCAGGCCCAGACTGGCTGCCCTCGGCAGGGGGGCGTCCTGCCCCATGGGGCTCCCAGACCGCTGCCTGTGCAACGGTGTGCAGCTGGCAGCAGCGGCCAGATGCTGCTCCTGCCCCACTCCTGCCTGCTGCTGCTGCTGCTGCTGGGGGCTGTGCCCAGGGGAAGTCGGCACCACTGCCATGGGCTGAGCCTGGAATTTTCAGCTGCCCAAGGCCCTGGGCCCAGCTTGGAGGCTCTTATGCCCCCAGCTCCAGGGTCACCTACATAGTCAACTGCTCCATTCTACCTGGCAACTTTCAGTGGAGGTGTGGAAACCTGGACTATCAAAGTGACTTGGGCAGATTGAAGCCTAAGTCCTGTGGCTTGCACTCTCCCAGTTCACCATCTTTGAGACCAACTGGGAACTGGGAAGCTGGAAGCTCCAGCCTCACATTGTTAGGGCAGCTGGGAAAGACACTGGACATTTGGAAGCTTTGAGTCCTGTAACTGAAAGAGCTTCGGCTCTCCAGAAACCTCCGGCATCCCAGCAAAAAAAGAAATGAACCCATCAGCACCCTAAAGGCTGTCCCAGTGACTTGCCAGGACTCTGAGGCACCTTGCTGCAAGTGAGCTTCCTGCACCATGCGTAAAGGGGTGAGCCTGGCAAGAAACATCTGTGGGCAACTGAGGAGATGGACCCCTTCTTCCCAGCATTAGGAAGCAGAGTCCTGCAGCTATCTCAAAGCAAGGCACAGGGAACACCTAGAACACACGGCTTGTGGACTGCAGTGTTGGGTGTTGCTAGGCCCTGATCTGGGATTTGAGTTCCTTAGGGCTGAGTAAGCCTTCAACTTCTTGCAGAGCTGTCCCAGGGCTGCTGCTCTGTTAACCACCTGCATCTCCCATGGACTCAGCACCACACAGCCTGGGAGGCACTGATCCCACCATGGTGGTACCTTCTGCCCTGTGATGTCAGGGTGGAGAAGTGGCCAGGGTTTCTTGGAGCCTTATGGTTGCAATGTTGAGTTTGGTATATATATATGGTGTGCTGACTTTCTCCATTCCTGAAGAGGCTGCTGCTCAACATCTCCAAATGCCACATCTTTCTTAGAGAGACAACTCCAGCTGGGAGACTGTTATTGTGTCCAGCGCCACCAGAATGGTAGGAAAGAAAGGGAAGCTGCCCAGTAAATGACTGGGGGTTGCTGACTCATTGTTAAAAAGCCTCTAGGTACATTAAACTTTCAGTAGACATTGGAGCCGGAGATGGCTTAAAAAAATCTCATGCTGCTTTTCTGTACCCATTACAAGATGTTTGGGACCTTGTTTGAACCCAGAATGACATATCTGACAGAAAACACGGGGCCTGATTCAAATGTAGAACACACAAGGTAAAATGATTTCTATCCCTTGTACTTACTGGTAGTCCCTGGAAGTTTGGGCAGGAGCAGTCCTAATTTCTCACATGAGCATGCAGGCAGATAACAGCACCCAGCATCTCCTGTGTTGCACTGGATATAGCATGCCTGTGCTGATGCTTCTACACATCTCTGTTTCCCCAAGGTAAATTTTAGCCCATCCAGTACAATGCAGCACTAGTTTGACAGTGTGAAATCCACCCCTGTCCAGCATGTCACTACAATGCTTGGCACTGGTCAGGTGCCAACAGGTGATGGCCATGGGGACCTCCTGCCCACCACAAGTCTGTCAGCCAAGTGTGAGTGCTCCCTACAGACCCAGCGAGGGAGTGACTCGTAGAGGAACTTGTTTTGACCTGGCTGGCATTTTGTTGGAAAGAGGACTTCCTGAAATTGCAAAACTTCACTGGCACAAGCTTGTTGGTGATGTGTGTGAAAGGAGGGGACAAAGAGAAAGAGAGAGCAAGAGCACAAAATCAAACTGCAGTCCCTGAACCACAGTGGGGATGCTGCTACTCGACAAACTGTGGGCTTGAAATATTTATGATGAAGAGTTTGGATTGCCCTCCAGTGGCCAAATGGGATTTCTGATCCCAGGGTAGGTCAAAGGCAATGTCAAGAGTGAAGGAACTGGGAGGAAAAAAAAGTCAGCAACTAGAAGCAGTCCTGTGTATATTTTACAAGATGGCGGTATCTGTATCACCATAATGGCAGCATATCTCTTACAGTTATCTAACATTTGCCATGTTCCTTTTTAACTTCTGCTCCCATATCATCTCTTTCATGTGGTCACACAGACCTTCACAGCTGTCACCAGCTGAGCACGCAGCTGCTGGGACCTGCATTGGCAGACCAGGGTGGGACAACTGTGTACATAAGGCCGAGGTCAGTAGTCAGTGCTGTATCCAGAGAGACACACCAAACAGAATTACAACTAGCAGAAAAAACAGTCCCCTTAAAAGCCCAAGGCAGATCACCAGTAACAATATTCATATGAAAAACAGCAGAGAATACATCTGAGTCACAAATCTGGAATCAAGGACACCTCCTCTTCTCTCATCCCTTGACCTTGCTGACACTGGTAGTGGGAAACATGGACACTAACACAACAATCCTGTTCTGGTTATGTGCCACCATTCATCTTTCCTCCCTCTCTAAATGTAAACATGGGGTCCCTGCAGGCTGATTTCACTGGGTATGAAAGAAAGATGAGACAAGTTGGGCATGCTCAGTGTTTGTTGGGGGTGTTGTTTGTTTGGTTTTGGGTTTTGTTTGTTTGTTTGTTTGTTTGTTTGTTTGTTTTGTTGTTCTTGTTGTTTTTGTTTGTTTGGGTGTTTTGTTTTGTTTGGTTTTCTGGGACAACACTTCTTCCACATCCATTTTGGCTGAAGCTTCAGCTTTAATCTTTTGGCTACACATCTGACCCCTGAGCATTTTTCTGACTCTCAAGCATCACTCCTGAAGGGTATTTCAACACCAGGCTCTTGGTGAGAACGGTGCAGGACAGGGCAGGAAGATCGTGAGAGGGAAAATCAGCTCCTGGTACATCCTGGGTTCATCCAAACTTCCTTGGCAAAACCCTTCCAGAAATTGCCTGTTCTCTTGCCGTGCTGCTGCAGGTCCAGTTCGGCTCAGTGACTAATGAGCAAGCCAGAAAACTCTTGTCAGTCGTGGCTCAGAGACTTGAGTGATAGCCAGAGAGATACATTCTCCTCGGAGGACAGAAGACTGTTTGGCACTTGGCCAGCCTGTGATATTCAGGAGCTGATTGTAGTGTAAGGCCCTGGTTCAACAGAGGTCTAAGTCACACAGGACCATAAATCACAGAAATACAGGCCTGGAAGGGATGTCAGGAGAACACCTTCCCATCCCACACACAGAGGCAAGATAACTATATCTTAGCCTCTCCTGGCAGATGGATATCTGATCTGTCCTTAAAAATCTCCAATCACAAGAGTAACAAATCTGTCTAGGTGTTCTCCACCAGTCTTGGATTTTCCTAACAGTAAAAGGTGTTTCCTAATCCCTAACCTAAATCACCTTTGCTATAAACTAAACCGCTTCTTCGCATATCCTTATGGACACACTTCATCATAGTCTTTCACAGTAATGTTTTAAGTACCGGAAGTCTTTCATTATGTCCCATCTCAGGATCCTTTTATCCTACATTAAAAAAAAAAAAAAAAAGCACACACAAACCAAAAACAACAAAGACCTTTCCTTATAGGTCATATTTTCCAAACTTCTCATCATCCTTGTTGGTCTCCTCTGGCTCTTTTCCAACTAGTCTCCATTTTTCATCAAGTGAATGGTCCCAAAACAAACACGGTGCTCCGGTAAAGACCTCACCCACATTGAGCAAAGCTGAAAAATTACCTCCTGCGGATTACACAACACATCTGTTATTAAATGCCAGTACAAGACCAGATGTGGAATTTTGTCCACTTTCTTTACAACATCCTATTGTTAGGTTATTATTTCAAGAATTATCGGTCCTCACAGACCCATCATCCACTTCACCTCCTGCCCTGTTGTACTGCCTAAATATGTTGCTAAATCAAGACCTAAATTGTAAGTAAATCCATGGAAATTGATGGTGTAATTGCAGCAGTAAAACTGGTGTAATAAAAGCAGCAAGGAGAAATGTTAGGACCAAGTCATAGACTGAGTATCAGTGTACTCAGACTTCAGAGAGCTAATATGTTTATTAGGTATTGACTTTGCTGTTGGTGGAAATCTATAGAGTTCTTATATTCCTAAATATGGCTATTACGTTCCTCTTTGCACTGCTGTATCACTCAACATCCACAGTGAAATGCATACTTCTCACATCTTTAGTTTTACATAACTTTTGGGTTTTTTATGAAAAGCAAGAATAAGACCACACAATGTTTGAATAAATTTAGTTCCTGCCCACATCCCTAATAGAGATTATGTGCATTCATATTTTTATCACTGAGCACCTCTCTTAGCTAACCTTATGAACATCTGTAGGAGCAGGATTTTAAACCTTGCCCCCATCTTGCACAGGTAGGGTTTAAAACATGTATTTGTGGATCACCAGGGGGTGTAGATGTGCACATAGCGACAGCAGCCTAAAAGCATAGGCAACAAAGATTTGAAAATATAGTCCTCAATTTTGACTTACAATGTTTTTATCTGCTAGGGATACTCGTTGTTCTAGGTATTCAATAAGCAGAGAGCTACAGATGCTGAATGCTGTGAGTGGGGACTGCCTGAGATGACTTCTGCAAAATTAAATTCTGTAAGAAATTTCTGTCCCTTAACCAGTCAATATTTACTTTTTCTTGTTTTATGAAGTAACATTTGGCTGTCCAGTGGTTCAATAAACATTGTTCCATAGATGCTTCAATTTCAGTCAGTTTGCTTCAAAAGAAGATGTCTATTATTCTTGATACTGCAGGGAGTGCACCCAAAAATATTTGGCTACATATTTTTTCCACATAAAATATATTTTATAAGCTACTCAAAAAAAAGTCTACAAAAGACACTGGCAGGTCTTTGCAAGGACTATGGAAACTGCATCAGAAAAAAAAAAAACCATTGCCTTTGTTGTTATAGTCATGTCACTTGTTCCCAAAGAGCAAAAGTAAAGCATACATCTAGGAAAGTCCAGCGAGATAAGAGGAGTGAATGCATCCAGACTCTTCAGCTAGACCAAGGAGGGACAAGTTTTGTAAATCTGGCTGCGAGGCGGTCATGGATGACCCTGAATATTTAGACATATGACTCATGTTTAAAAGAATACTTGAACCACCAAGAAATAAAAGATTAATCATCTGTTGGCCTCTGTCTTTACTCTCTCAATCTTGGGGAAAAAAAAAAAATCCTTGCAGTTACTTTTTTCCCCTCATATTTAATTCTTCTGTTAATCTACAGTAAGGCACCAGACTTGGACTGGAAGGAATGGATAGCTTCTAGTTTATAGTAGCATACAGTAGAGAGGTCCCTGGGTATTGAAAGAGGAGTAGGGGATTCCCATTGCTGCTTCACCATTTTAGCAACTGCTGATGCCCTTTGAGAAGCCGAGATTTCATAAACCCAGCACTGGGGGAGAACTGGGACAGAGCAGATCTGAAGCAGAAAAGGTCCTGTAGGAGAAATCATGCCAATGAAAAGAGTTTGGGACTAAGCTATTTTTAAACTGTTCTCTTTCAAAGGCCACAAGAAAGAGGATATTTGGGCTCCACACAATGAGCATGTAGGTGGCTCAGAGGCATCAAGCCACAGCACTACTGGATTTGACAGAAGCAAAAGATCAGAAGACTGGAAGAGGCTCTCCAGTTTAGCAGTGTTACTTAAATATCCCCATGGACTCACCACGTTGCAGGTTTCACCTGGGCTATCCGCTGCTCTGCATCCTCCATAGAACTAACGTAACAGCACTGCCTCGGCATCCACAAATATCCAATACAGTTCGTGTCTTCAGCTGAAGGTCTTGCCTCTTCTTCCACTGCTGCAAAGCTGGACAGGATTTCACATGATTGAGGCATACAGATTTATCACTTCTCATCTACCTCCTGTCACTGGACAGTTTGCCCTGCTGCACATGAGAAGTCCCAGCTTCTGTTATACAGGTTGTGTTATGTCAGATGAGCCCCTGCTTGCTGAGATGAGCTGCAAATGAAAGTAAGCAGCTGGTCGGAGTTTTGGGCAGTTTCTCTGAAAGCAAAGCCATGGTGGAATGGTTCGGCACTACTGACATAGTACCTCTCTCCTGGTCACTACTGATCAAGGCCACAGCCTTTTGGAAAAATCCAAAGAAAATAATTGCATCATGATACTATCCATCAGCTCTGTCCATTTCTATAGCAGAATTTGCAACTACCTGCCAATACCACTGATTTTTTCAGGAGGAAGTGCTGAAAGATGTCTTGAAAACAGACTAACCCAAACATGGCACACCATTAAAAGAAAAAGCTAGCACATTAGTCATATCATTTGTTTCTTCTGGAAAAAGCATAGATGCAGTATCTCTGGCAAATAAGATGAATGATGCATGTAAGGTCTGATTTAAGACACAGCAAAGTGAAAGGCTTCCAGGATTCTGGCAGGCTTTGGATAAAGTCCTGACACTGCTCCACACACAGCAGGGGAATAGCTGGAGTCTCCGTTGTGCACTGACTGCCATTTACTGTGCCCGTCTCCTTCCGTCACTCACGGTTGCCTTCCCTCTGGTCATGGAAAACTTTGACTCCATCAGTCGAAAGACCACATGATGATGTTTCACCACATCTTGGATGTAATACGCTCCCTCATTTATTATTGTAACTTAGATTAAAGGCATCTAATTCCCTTGGAGCCAGTGGGAGTTTGGCCTTGGTTTCTGTTAAAAAGGGATGAAGCATCAGTGTTTCCTGACTTCTTTTTTTTTTTTCTCTGAAGACACACATTCATCCACTTGTGAGTATTTTATTTACTTTTGGTTTGTTTGGGGAGCTTGTTTGTTTCCAGAGGAATAGTAAGCGAGAAAGTAATAGTCATTTACTAGCCCACTCTCACAAGTGCCATCACATCCATAGTCATATCAAGCAATCTGCCTGTACCACCACAGGACAATGATCCTAAATGTAGGCAACAATGAAGTTTGTTGCTGTTGATACTTTCATGGTATTCGCAATGATAATGTTAATCTGCACAGGGTTAATACCACCTTTCACAAGTCAGTTTTCTTGTATAATACTTTGCAATATCTATTCTCCTGGTGTCCCCACTTCTACGCCATCTCCCTTTTCCCCAAGGTAGGACAGTGCTTAGTGTTTGGCTGCTCAGCAACGCTGCTGCACATGTAATCCCAGTAAGAGGAAAGGGATTTTACTAGATTAAGCAGTTGAAGCCTAGGAGATTAAGGAAGAAGTCTCTCTGCCCCCAGCATCCTCCACAAGCTGTCCCACATCCAGCATGAGCTCTAATCTGGGAATCAGGGGTCAATGGAGAGGCACTGACCTGCCCTCCTTCTATCAGTCTTTTGGGTGCCATATCCTTTTGGGTCCCTTATCCTATTGTCATGGTACCTGGTGATATTGTGAAACTTTTGTCAAGCGTCACTATTGTGAAAGATCCAAGTTCCACAGGGAACATAGATGCGAACACCAGGATTCTGGGGACAGTCAAAAACAATTTGTTCTCATGACCACATGTGGGCTCAGGTGACTCTCCTCTGGAAGCTGAGCTTCTTTCTTTGCAGGAGAGTCTTAACACATGCGGTGGTCCAGCAGTGGGGCTCTTCTGAGCTTCTTCCATCTTCCAGGGAAGCTGGAGATCAGTCACCACTAGTGGCAGACTAGTTGGACTCAAATGTCACTTCATTGTGTTGAGTATCTTTAAAAATGCAGTAATGCTGTGACCAGCCAGTTCAGCCTCTGTATTTCTAGCAGGTAGCAAAGTTTTGAGGTCATTTACAAGTTTGACCTAGTCACTCCAGCATGAAAGATTTCCTTTATTCTGCACAATCTAGCTTTCTTTTTTTCTTTGAGTGCATATTTGAAAGGGTGTGTTCACCATAGATGTTGTTTATTAACATTTCTGCATTCCTGACAGCTTTTTGTCTCCTCCTTGCAATTAAATTGACAATCAAGAAAGACAAAGAGTACTTTAATTTATGGGCCTACTGCAAAAAATAAGGCAAAGATTTCCAAAACAAGAAGATTTAAGTCTGACCCATTTACCTGTCAAATTACTATTTTCAAAGGGCATTTTCCCACCACACTTTGTTGCAACTGAAAGATGGCATAACAGCTGTTTTCTGTTATATATAGCTATTCCATTCCAATGTTTTTTTTTATGATCACAGAAAAATAGTTTTCACAAAGTCCATATCCATCAGTGAACACTGTGGGTTTAACTGCAGGTGAAAATAATAGTGTTTTCCTTCCACATTTCCATATAGTTCAGTCTGTCACTGATTCATTTTATTTCTACTCAACAGCCCCCATGAATTAATTAGGAGTGTGGCTTCTTTCCAACCTTTTGATGAAGAGAGTGTTTGCAATGTGAAATCCAAAGTACCCATCTCCTCAGTGAAGATAGCGTCAGCTCATTTCAGACCACCTGAGACATCAGGTACTTTGATTCTTCAAGAGGCTGAGTCCAGTCCCACCATCCTCCAAGAGCCTCCCAACCCTCTCTTGAACTCAGTCTTCAACTGAAAAGTATAACCCCAGAACCCATAACAGATCAGGTAGGAAAACAAGGTCAGAAGCAAGTATAACTCCACTAAAACAGAGGTTAAGATGATAACTGAAGTATTTTTCTTTCTTTTAAAGATTGAATATTAAAGAAAACAGTATAATGGCATCTTATGCGCCTGGCTGACACTTTGTGTGTACAGCCCAGTTTATATTACTACTCAAAGCATGAATCATAAAAGTGACACCCTAACAGTAAAGTGTCTACCTCATTGCATTGTCTATATCACACATTAGTTTGCTCTTACAGGGCTGGAAATTCATATTGACACTGATGTTGTGATACTTTGCAAGGATACAGCTTGAAAATGTACAGATAAATGGCAAAAACATTTAGCAGACCAAAAAAATACTCATGAACCTCCAAAACAGAAAAGCAAATACTGAGCTTGATAGTTCATATAACCTCCCTTAATAAAACTGACATGTTTTATGTTTGCACTACAGATGTTTAGATACATGCCCCTCAATGGAGGTCCTATCTCTTCTTTACTCTGGCAATAAGGCTGTAAGAGATCTCATCCAAAGTCCAGAACAAACAGTGGAAAACCTCGCACCAGCTTTGCAAACACCTTAGCCAAGCATCTAGAAACAATGACGGACTGCTTTATTTATTTCAGCTACAGTCCCCTTGGTGGAACACTGAGAAATACGAAAATGAGACCCACAGTGGCTGTTCTCCTGAGTCCAGCCCTTTGGCATGGCTTATCTCACCACCACACCAGTGCGCAACGAGGCCCAGCCTTGCACAGCCTTTGCACACCAGCCTTGCACACCAGCACAGCCTTTGCAAGAGAGGATGCTTTCCTATGAAGTAGCAACATTCAATGCCCTCGTTGAAAGGAACGCGTCAGCACAGAAAGCCACAGCCCAGAGATTCAAGTCTGGGAGAATCAAGCACTGTGATGGAGCAGGGAAGTGGCACTGAAAACACTCCTGCTAAACCCAGCTCCTCAGGAACAGGAGTCTGAAATAGCAGGCAAGACTAGGATATGATGGAAGAGAGTGGGAAAGTGATCTATGAGATGCTTTAGACATATGAAAGGAGAGGGCTGTTACAGCTAAGAAGGTAACTGAAAATTGGGACAAGATGCAGTAGGAACGTGCCTGAATAACATGATATATTTTTTTTATAAGATAGATGTCTTTCAGACAGAGGCATACAAGTCAGCCCAATCTCTCTGGACATCTGTACCGTATAACATGGGAATTATTAACTAAAACTGTGAAAATAAGAATCAGCAGAGAGATGGTTAGGAGATGAGGACATTTCTGGGGAGATGACAAAGGATTATCCCACAAAGCAAGCAGATGAACTGGGGCAGTTTTCTCGGGAATGAGTCTAAGCACCAATTCAATGTGATCCCTAGCAGACAAAATGGGAACGTCTGGTAGTATTTATTGATGTAAAAAAGCTGAGGCCATTCTTGGCATAGAGAAGACTCACAATGTGTTGTGGGTCAAATCCAGTGACTTAGAGATCCAGACTAATGAAACGGGATGAAGCTTGATAATTTACAAAATCCAAGCTCATGCACACAGGGACAAATTACCCAGGCTTTTGCAGTTGTCAGAAGTCCTGCCAGCTGAAAACAAGAGTGGAAGAAGACCTGTGTATACAGGCCGTGTGATAACCCGCAGCTCTGACCTGTCTCTTCCCATTCAGCTTCCAAACCCAAACCGTACTAGTGAGGGGAAAAGGCAGACACAAGACGGTTCAGGAATGGGTTTCCAAAACAGACAGATAAAAAGGAGTGCCCACTGGACATGGTCAGCCATGTAGAGACCTCACAGGTTTGCTGCATACAGCTTTCCTTGGCCATCTTTGTGTTGAAAAAATAGATTATGTGAGTATGAAGCAGGTGCTGACCATGAGACTACTGGAGAGGACACCTTAAGACACCAGACTAGATAAGTCTGGCTTTTCAACCAAAGGAAAGTCAAGGCTGAGAAAAAACATGACTGTCCTTTTTAAATGCAGTAGCAGAGTAAAAAGCAGAGAGGGCAAAAAGGCAGCTTGAGCCAAGTACAAAGCTGAAATGAGTATAAATTAGACATAACTACCTGTACACTGGAAATTACGAGTCCGTTCCACACTGCTAGGGGAGCCCTGTGCTGAAGTGGCCTCCAAATAGGTGCAGCAAGGACACAAGTCTCCTTGCTCCCCAGACCCACCTTGGGTTAAGGCTTGGATGCAGTTTTACAATGGCTGTAGATGAGAATACTGACGTTCATGACCCAGGAATTTTTTTTCCAGGACCACTTGAGCTGTGGAGGAAGTGCCAAGAAGTCATCAAAAGGTAGATATGGATGACACGTGCTTACAGAAGGGAAAATGGAAAACAGAAAGACCATTAAAATACAGGGAGGAAGCCCTAGGTTACTGCAGTCACATATAAGCAGTAGTATTTGCTTGTGAGAGTCTGTGTGCATATACCTACAGCCATAACTAAAGCCCACACTCATTATCCCTTGATTTTAAGATTCCTCTTAACTCAAAATATCTAATAAGACAATTAAAAATACAATTTATTTCCTCCCCTGTTAATGACATGGGAACAGAAGCAACCCTACCTGTGCCAGTTTGCACCATGGCAAGTATACATCCTTTCTGTGCGGTGCAGAGCCTGTGTGGTGGTACCCAGCATCCCTTCCCTCCTGTAGGCAGCGAGCATCCCTCAGCACAGTCATCTGCAGCTCATTATCTCTATGAAGAGGAAGCAGAGCATTATGCTACGTTGGATTACAAATTGTCCTTAAGCGCCTTGTGTAAAGGAGCAGAGAGTGAATACAAATTGACTGCAAAGGAAATAAATCCCAGAGAAAATACAAAAGCAACAATACTCAATTTATTATACTTGACCCTTCTTTTTTTCAGTTTACAAAAATTTCAGACATCTCCAGGAAAATGTAATGGGCCAGACTGTGTTTGTTCCGCTTGGATAACAGCCTTCCTGAAAACTCTGTGAAACAGCACAGAACAGTTTTAGCTTCACAGGAAAAAGCCATCACTGGTTGATAAAGAAATCACTGAAGATCTGTGCCCAGTGCTTCAGTGTTTTGCTTAAAGTCTGCTCGTCAAGGAAGAAGGGCAGGAGCAGAGCTGCCTGTCAGATTACTCACTGCTGGCAGGAGGATGGGAATCAGTGTTTGGAATGTACAGTGAGCTGAAAGGAGGTATTTGTTGAACTGAAACAAAAGGTTAACTGCCAAGGACTATGATTTTTTTTTTTCAGAACCTATGTACAAAGTAGATCAAAGTCTAGGCCCGAATCCGCAAATAGTCACGCATGCAATGAGTTTAGTAGGTTTAGTAGCAGTTGATCAGTTTGTGGACTTGCACAAGTTTTAAGCCCAAACAGTGTAATTGTGCAATTTCCTTGGTCAAATCTAACTGTGAAGTAAGAATTTACTATGGTGGCAAAACTGCAGAGAAATGCATGTACAAGTCCTTGACTCTTCTAACATTATCAAGCCTTATTTTTCCAGAATTTACCTCCAGATGAAAGATCGGGTTCCTGTGTGCCATCCCTGTGCTGCCAGCTTTGGCGGTGCCATAGACACAGAGCTTGCAGGGGCTGGAAGGACAAGCAGGGACCTACAGAGATGTGATGGCAATATCGCCATTTGACATAATGACATGGTTTAAATGGGGAGAGGGCTACAGTGAGGGATGACAGACCATGTAATAAACCATATTTTTTTGCCTATGATCATCACACAATGTACTGCCTATGCCAAACACCTTGGCAGAAGTGCCATCTATCAAGGAGCGAAGAGCACGGATTTGACAGCTATGAGATTAAATTTTAAAAGTCTGGAATGTCTCATCCAAAAATAATGAAGTTTTTTATTTCTTTTCTTTGTGTGGTCTCAGAAAAGAATAGTACTGGCTGTCCAGGGAGCAACAGTTGTTACTGTCTGTTTACTGAAGTCCAACAGATCAGTATGTAATGCGCAATCTGGCTTACAAAAAAAAACCCAAAAAAACCCAAAAAAAAACAAAAAACCAAAACCAAACAAACAAAAAAAACTTTTTATTTTCAGAATTATTCTCATTTTTCTATTTTTGTTTGGTTTGGTTTTGTTTTGTTTTCTTTTAATCCACCTTCTCTTTCTGTCTCCTTTGGCAAGAGAAAACAGAAAACGTGCTTGGGGAGTTGAAGAGAAAGAGCAAAAATAGGAAAAAACCCTTACCTACTGAAATTCAAAAGACAAATCAAAGCTGAGTTTTTCATGTGGCTGTTTCTTTGGAAGAAGTGAACCCTGAGATTTCAAGAAAAGGACCAATTTCCACTGAGAAAAGGAGAGGGGGTTTTTTCCCTTTGAAAAATTTTAATTGGCTTCATCAAGTACTTCTCAAAGAGGTAACCAAAGAGACATAAAAGCATGTGCTTTACTAGTTCATATTTACAATGACTTGTCTCTAAAACTCATGCACCACTGTAAGACTGGCTAATGCAGTAGTGCCTGGGGACAGGATGGAAGTGAATGTTGATGTGTACCTTAATCCCAGGAGGAAAGTATCTCCTTTAATCTTTTTTGCATTTGCTCGAAAATACCTAGACCCGCCTTGATTCTTTGCAGTCCATGCATGCCAACAAGGGAGACAAGTACTCAAGGATATACACTTCGCTCCAAATAGCATATTTCCCCACTCAAAAGAAAAAAAAAAATCCCATCAGTCTGACAGACTTCCAGGAAACAGTGGATTTAATTTATAGTTGCCAGCATCCAAGCTCTGTTTCTTTAGGCACCGGCAAGAAAAGGATTTTTTTATATCCCTATTTACATAACTAATGAATACAGGAGACTGCCTAGCAACCTCTCATTGACCAGCATGAGAATCACCTTCCTGAAAACAAACTCACCAAGATGTGGTGCAATCATTTAGCTGTTTTAGTGTGTGTTAATAGGGGAAGTTATGACTTTAATTCGCATTACACAGACATGTTTTTTTTCTGTTTTCTAATAGTTTCAGGTTTCTTTTTATTTAATGTTTGAATCTAGTTTTTCTCTTTCTACTCAAGATGCCTTTTATCTGTAATTTCCTCTTTAAAAGCCTATTATGCTAAGAGTATATTAAAGTATGCTGCGTTTTCCCTATTCTGTTTCATTGTTGAGAAGCTCTTCAATTAAAGCAAAACTGGCTTGGGGGAAAGGAGGCAGACACCAAATGCAAGGAAGAAATTATGTAGGCAGGTGCTAAGATGTTGCATAAAGCAAATTCAAATGTCACAGCTGCCATCTCAAAGGTCACCCCCTCTAAGCGATGAACCAGCAGCCTCTGATTCTTCCAGAAAATCCAGAAGGTGGTTCATATGCAAAGGACAGGTTCCTGTCACCACAAACATGATAACAGGTTTGCACCATATTACACCTGTTCAGCATGAAACTGGGGCCACCTAAATGTGAGACAAAGGCAGGGACAAAAGGGCTTGGTGGCCTCCCATACCTGACTGTAGCCACAAACAGGGAGGGCAGGGCTGCGCTTAGAGACAGCGCTCCCTGCCAAAGTGAGTTTGGTCATGTAGTTGATGGACAGAGAGGGGAGCAACTGGTTTTGGCTTCTGCCCCAGGACAAACCAGTCCCTCCCGTGACACCTTGGTAGTTGCTTGATGTTTTACAGCTGTCCACGGTGAAATCCCAGCTCACTTTCTACTGAAGTTTTAATGTAAATGTGGTTCAGGCTGCTTGGAAAGGCACCTGGCTTTCCAGGCAAATTACTAAAATAGTTTCTTCATATTAATTTTTCCTTTTCCCCCGAAGCCAGCAGGTGACATCTGGAAAACATACAAAACAAAGAGCAAATTGTCATTTCAAAGAGATGAGCAACTCCACCCCATCCCTGTAGGCGCTGCAGCCCCTCTGACTGGCTGCCTGTCCTCCCATATCGCACAGCAGGGCTGGGAAGCGCTGCAGGAGCAGGGTCAGCATCCTGGTGGTGCACTGTGCCCCCACCACAGGTATCTGGGTACACCTTGCGTCAAGGTGAAGGGGAACATCAGGAGGAACACACAGTATGGTCTTTGTCACCAGCCCCAGCCTGTTGCATCCGGCCCTGCCGCTGGCTCAGGGGTCCGCACTGGTGCCTCTCAGAGAGACTGAGAGCGTCATGGCTTGGCATCTGTGTGCTTCACTGAATAGGCTTGAAATGCAGATCTGCGTGCTCAAATGCACAGGAGTGGAAGGAAAGGGATTTAAAAGATGAGGAAGTGTGAGAGACGCGAGGAGGCAGGAGGGACAGAAGCCCTTTCTCCCATGTCTGTGTGTCGCACAATCACACAAGCTGTGCTGCCTGCCTGGTTTTGTCAGGCATACCTGCAGTCTCACCATTCAGATGCTTTCATTTCCTCTGCCAACTCTTCGCACACTGTTAAATCAGCTTTTCTCTTTTCTCATCTTTTCTCTTCCTAAATACACCAGCCTGGGACTGTCAGAAAGATTTCTCCCTGCTCCATTACTACCACCACCTGTGGCCTTGGACAGATTGCTGCCTTCTTGTGACCCTGCAAAATGGTGGAAGGAACTCCCTTTCACATAGTAGCAGGGTAAAAAAAAAACAAAACAAAACAAAAAACAACAACAAATTAAGTAACGACTGGTGCTTAGAGTCTGTAGCAATGAATGCCATACATACACTTTGTTTTGATGAAAAGCTGCTGCAGAGGTATAGGAATCTTCTATTACCTGAAGGAAATTCATTCTATATGACATGGGGACACTGAATTTCCCCTCTCCAGTGGCACTTGCCAGCCACCCCAAGCAAGCAGCATCCCTCTGCACAGCCAGCTTTTGTTCCCACAGGGCTCGTAGCTGAGGAAATACATAGCATAAACACAATCATCTGGTCCCTGCATTCCCCATAGCTTGCTGTGCAGGTGAGTCTTAGCAACCCAGCGCTTAAGGTGTAAAACAGAAATACATCAGGCATACACAAGAGCTGTGTGAACCTGCACCTTTGCACAGTGAGGAGGAAGCAGGCAGGGAACCCACTCTTCTCATGTTTTGCTCTGCCAGCCTAAGCAATGTGCTTCTAGGGCAATAACTGCCTGGCCAGGAGCAGAACATGATCATAGAATCATAGAATCAAAGTCACCTAGTACAACCCCCCTGCAATAAGCAGGGACATCTCCAACTAGGCCGGGATGCTCAGAGCCCTGTCCAACCTGGCCTTGAATCTTTCCAGGGATGGGGCATCTACCACCTCTCTGGGCAACCTGGTCGAGTATTTTACCACCCACATTGTAAAACATTTCTTCCTCACATCTAGCCTGAATCTCAGATTTGGCTGTGTTTTGGCCTCTCTGGGGGTGGGACACGACCTTGGATGTGGCCAGTCAGCTTCCAGACCAGAGCTGGTGCTCATCCTCTGGGCGGGAAGCAGGAGCCGAGACCGTGTATCCAGCTGCAGCCCCCTGCGGGAACATGTCCCCTGCCTGCCAGATTTTAGAAATGTGTTTAATAAAAAGTCCAAGATTCCAAGACTGCAGCAAGATCTGGGATGAGGCACGACCTGCCTCAGCCATGTGACCCTCATAATTTTTGGCACATACTGCAGTACAAAAAAAACCTGTGCTATGCCTAGAAACTCATAAAACAAATAAATAAAATCATTCTTACTGTAATTGTGTTATAACCTTTACACAAAAGGCTAACAGGAAAACTATTTAAACTTTGCAGAGACATGTTGTCTTTGACTTGTCTGAGTGACAATGGAAAGGGAGGATGAAGAACATCTAACACTAGTTTACTACAGACTTAAATGTTAAAGTAACATCCATCGCCAGGCGTTTCAAAACAATGCATAATATTCTGTGGTAAGTACTTAAAGTAATAATTAAATCACATTTTCTTTCAACACTGCTGGTATTGTAAATGAGCTGAAAATCAAATTCATGTCAGCAAATGGTTTAATGAGCAACATTACACTGATTGTGTAATGACACATACAAGGGCTGCTACTGAAGGTCCAAGAGAGCTTGAGCTATTCCAGCATGTGGAAGGGTTAGAGAATGCTTGAGCGCTCCCTCATGCCCAGGCAAGGAGTCTGATTTTGGACAGAGCTATGGGAGGCAGAGTCAGTGTGATCAGGAGGTGGAAGGAGGCACAGGTGGCTCGGTGGTGCTCAGAAATGAGAACTGTCATGTGTGAGAAAAAGACCTGGTTTTGCCATGTATATGGAGGGTTTTCTCCCAAAGGATGTGGCATAATCAGAAATAGGGAAACACAGCAAGAGACTGAAAAAGTAGGAGGTAAACAGCAGAGGACTCTTTTTCTTTGAACCATCATGTCCCAAGGGTTTACTCTTGCCTGTTTCCTTCTCCAAGCTTTAAGTAACTGAGAAGAACAGAGGCAGAAAATGCAGAGGACCCACATGAGAGACCTCCAAGGTAGATCCAAAGATGTGTGAGCCTGGAAAAAGATCTCCTGAGGCTGTGGCCAAATGATATGGTGTGTACAGTATAAAACCCTCTTACCTGCGTTCTGGGAAACTTTCAGAAGACAAGGACATGAAATATGATCAGTGCTTTCCTCTGCTGATAAAGCAACAACAACAAAAAATGGCATGATGATTAATTTTACTACCTTGATTTGCTTCATATGTGGTCTTCCAGAATGCCAGCTGCACAGATGCTGAGGTAAAAACAACATTAAAAATATTTTTTTTCCTGGGATTCAAGGGAGACCACAGATTCAAATTCAAACCCCAGGTTTCCCTTCAGGCTTTGGTTCTGAACTGAATTCACAAAACTCTGGGGGACTGTCTAACCTGCAGTCACATCTGCTGTGGTAAGGTTTGGCTCACGGAGTAAGAAACTTAGAAGAGCTCAAAAAGATTTTCTAAATTCTCATCCCTCTCTAGGCCCTGGTTTTGTTCAGGCTTATCCTAAGCCTGACCCAGTTCTGAAGACTGGCATCACTGTGCAGAATACACAAGGGAGATGCAGCATCCGCTTTCTCCGAATATCTCCTTAGGAAAATATAAATTTTGCTAGAAGCCGAAAACTGGCCATTTTTATATAAAGGCTTGTCTGAGTACGTTGCACCCAGCTCTCTGTGGCCAAACCATTAGCCAGATATGAAGAACATTTTCTCTCTTTAGCTCTGATACACCTCTACAACAATTCTAAAAAGTGGACATGGTTATTTTGCTGAGCAAAGGAAAATCATCCCTATCAGTAGAGAAGCTGTCCAAACAAAAAGTAATTTCCTGAGCTGGCATGTCTCACCCAATTAATCTTGTGGCAGTCTGGCCAAAGTCAGACTGCATTCACTCTTTGTTTATTTTCAGCCAGAGCTACACGTGTTGGAGCAAACTTGCTTACTTGCCCATCATAACAACTTCTCAGGAAATGGGATTGCAGGAACTTCACAAAACTGAGTTGAAAATGTATCTCTGAGCTGCCCCACAGCATATTTCTTTCTTCTTTAGCATAAAGAAATGGCATATAATAATGGAAAGAAGTAGTTTCACTTATTTGGGAAGGGTAATATTATAACCATGGTTTCTAAATGTTTTCTAAAGAGCCAACCTGTCTAATGCTCTTTTAACATCTTGGCTGACATATGAAGCTTGGAGCCATGATTTACAATTATCCAGAAAGCCAGAAGAGGTGCTCAGAGTTGTTCCAAATGAAACTTTGACTGCAATACTTCAACGCTATCTGTGCAGCTTCTGACCAACCAAACTCCCTCACCCTGGAGGGCAAGCACAATATGATAATAACCCAGTGCTTTCTATTTGCTGTCTGTGACTCCAGGTAAAAACACAGCAGCATCACACATTGTATGGCATGCTTACGAAAACTTGCTGTACCTGCAAGAGGTAACAGCCTGGAAAGCAGCTCTGGCATGTGAAAATCACAGGCCCATTGCTGTGATATCCTATGTGTTCATATCCTCAGAAAGGAATCAATTAAACTACCAAACTAAGTGAGGAATACCTTCACTTTTCTAAAAGTCTCATCCACAGCCCTTTGTATTCTAAAGAAGTCTTTATATTGAGTTATTGCATAGCCAACCAGCAGCTGTGCTGTACGTATACAGTTTTTCCTTTACAATCTTCATTGTAAGACCCTCTTGCAGTTTAATCAGATTACCTGTCTTTGAACTCTTTGACCAGGATTTGCATGATGTGAAGATGGTTGGTCTCACCTCAACTTTAGGCAACTACCTAGGTTAACCCTTGTGTAATGGAGGGAAGCAGGATGTATGGGAGGCTGAGGAGCCCCACTGAGAGACAGCTGCCTGTCAGCACTGAGACCCGTCCTCCCTGGCCACCTGCGTTTCAGGGCTGAGGAGGAGGCGCAGGACCTGCAGCTGCTGCTCCTGGGTGCGCGTGGCTGCTGGGAGGCTCCGGACCACAGCAGCACGACGTGGTTATAGGTGTCTCCTGACATGGGGAAGGATTAACAAGCAGGGAGTAGGAACAAACCCCATGGTTTGAATGCAAAAGTAGAGAAACAGTGAAAGGAACAGATGACGAAAAATTGCTGAGGAGGAACTGGGAATGTGGGACTATCTGAATCAAGAGAGACATGGAGAGAGTGTTGGGAGGGAAGCATGAGTGGTGTACGCTGGAAGTCAGTGCAGCTGTGGGGCATGTTGGGAGGTCAGGTAAGATCCAGTAATCTGATATGTAGAAAGATTAGATTGGGAGCTGAAATGACTGTAACACTGGGGTGTGAAAGAGTGAAAATGGAATAATAAAGGGCTGGATCTGGCAGAAAAGCAGGAGAAAGGTAGAAGCATGGACAAAGAGAAACAGGAAGCTAGTTTCAGTGAATAGAAAATAAAGAGGTGGACAGAAATGGAGCTCTAAAGACAGGAACAAAGTCCTCCTCAAACCACCCAGATGCCTGTCAGTGCCCACCTACTGTGATGCTGAAGAACTGCTTCTCAGCCAGGGCAGCTTCCACAGTGACCACTCCCAAAGCACACCAAGGGGAGGACCATCATATACCATCTTTACCTCTGCAGTGCAGCACCAGCAGTCTCCAGAGCCTGGCAGAGAGGACAAGGAGCCCCAGGGAGGGAGGGAGTGGGATACCCTGTATCTTTATGGGGTTTTTCCCAGGCTAAAGGAGCCTCTGCCTAGAATAACCCTATGGCTCCCCAGAGATGATGGAAGGACTGTCGCCAGCCTCATACTATCCTTCAAGCAGGTCTTGCATGCCTTGCGTTGGCAGATGAGGCATATGAGCAAATAATCAGCATGGATGGTGTGCAGGTAAGCCACCCAGGTGAGCAGGCAGTGGCACCAAGATGATAATTTTCAATCCATGTGGCTGCAGCCCCCCCAGTGACTCCAACCTAGCTCTTCCTGCTAACAGCTGGGTTCAGATCAAGTGCATGGTTCCAGGGACCAGCTCTCTCCACTGAAGCAGGAGAAGGGATGGACATCTCTGCACCTTGCTGCTGCCTACAGCTGATCAGGCAGCTCTGTGGGGTGCCTCCTCATCAGTGGACAAGGTGACACTTGTGCCGGTCACCATTTCACCTCTGAAACCACAGCTAGAAAGGCCAAGTATCTAACTTTTCCCATTGCTTATACAAACCCAATTTAACAGCATGTGGTGTGGATTTACCTCCCTTTTAACCAGACAGACAAAGAGGTGTTACCAGAAAGCAGCATAAAGCAGACTCTCAGGCACACCCAGCCCCACACACTGCTGCTGTTTTTGCAGCCTCTAAAAGGTCTTTCCAGGAGAACTATGACTTTGCAGCAGCCAGAGACATCCCCCTGTCCGTGATGTGTCAGGCCAGCTGCTCTCTGGGCAGCATGCCCCACAGGGCAGAGTTGGTGGAGGGATCTGACTCATACATGAGGTGTCTGTCAAGAAACAGCTGGAGGCACTCAGCGGTGCTGGGGTGCTGGACACAGAGCCTCCTCGAGGTTCTGAGAGGCATGCTCTGGGGTTTCATGATGGGCTGCCTCTTTCAGAGCCAAAAGTCATGGGGTTGGTGGCCAAACAGATGGACTTCACTTGGAAGAGGGGGAAGCCACCTGAGGAAGGGTAACAGAAGCCAACACCAAACATGTGTAGGGCTCCTTAGCAACATGAGATTAGCTTAGACAGGCCATTGCATTGCAGACCTCCAGATATCCACACGGTCTCCCTTTCACACACTAAAACCCTCTCTGGACTCCAGCATCTCCAGTGGCGTCCCTCCAGCATCCTCCCAGTGCTGCTCGCTCCTGCTCAATGGAGGCCAAGAGCCAAGTCCCAGCATCCCCCACAACCTTTCCACACCAAGTCACCTAATATACAAATGCCTAATACACCTCAGTCTGCTCCTCTTTTTCACCTCAGGATATTACAGGATCTTCCACAACATTGATCTATGAGAGGAAGAAGGAAGTCAGAGTAGGGCTTTCTAAATGGATATAACTACCACCAGCAATATACAAACCATGTTGCAGTGCTGATGGCTTATGGACACCCAGAAACAGCTACAGTCAGCCGTGCCTGTCACGATTGCTGTTGATGTTGATGCTAATTCAGAAAAGCCTTATACTGGCAAATCACTTATTAACAGTGTCCTTTATCTCACCCTCAGCATCACCTCTGTGGGTTTTCCTTCAGCTACAATCCTCTGTCAGACCTCACACACTCTGCCCAGCACTCCTGTATGTGTCTAGTAGATGCCACTGCCTGTCCCATCAGAGAGGCCAGTGGCAGAAATGAGGTGAGGAGTAAGCCAGGGAGCCATCTCCTGGAAAACATACCCAGGAGCAGGCCTATGCTCAGTGTTTGTGTTCTTCCCATATAGGAAAGCCTCATAATGTTGGGCCTGACATGTGCACCACAGGGCTCCGTTTTCCTCTCAAAGATTTCTCCTTGGCTTGTTGCCTTTCATTGCAAAGCCACATCTCCTTTCTGGATTTCCTTTCACTGTGCATGCAAAGCTTGTCCTCCTGCTACTACCTTCCCTGGCTCTGCCAGTGCCCATGCCAGCCTAACACTGTTTCGTGGGTGCAGGCGTGTGTAAGCAGGGCTAGTGAAAAATCCCCCTCTCCCTCCTTGTCTGTATCATGTGCTCAAAAACTAAACAGTCTTAAGGCATCTCTGATCCATGTTCTGGGTCCTGTCAGCAGCAGCATGTCCTACCAGAACATAACACAGCTGGTCTTGTTTCTGGTAGCTGCTCCCCACTGTCACAACGTGACTGATGAGCAGAAAGAGCTAAACAGAAGAAAGAGAACAGAGAGAAAAGAAAGAAATGGGAGAAAAGGCAGTAGAGGTGAAAGATGGAGGAAAAAAAAAACCCTTAAAGTAGTGGAAAACAGGCAGGAAGGAAAAAAAGAAGAAACAAAAGGCAGATAGTGAGGATCAAATAGAGAGGAGGAAAGCAAAAAAGATATAAAGTGTCAAACAAGAAGTAAAAAATTGAATGAATGAAGAAACAATAGCAAAGATGAACAAAGAAATAATAGAGAAGACAGTCCACACCTTTAAGATATACATTAAGACTGGGAGCCTTTTAACCAGTACACAGTAGATACCTCGGTCATGAGGCAGCAGATGCAGCCCTTTCTGTGGGACTGGTGTTCTCACAGGTGGGATCAAAGGCACTCAAAGAGGGGGGAGTTATCGCAACAGAATCAGAGACAAAATATCTTCCACGAGCTTGTAAGGGCCATTAAACCAGTTATCAGAAAGCTGATCTGTTGTAAGTTCATAGTCAGTTCAGTGTTTGCATGCCCATGTCCTCCCTGCTGCACACAGACGGGCCGACAAGGGAGTTCACAGCACACCAGTGATGAAGCTTTCTGCCTCCTTGCTCCCTGTGAAAGTGGTGCCAAATCTATACTACATGCAGAAATCTGTGCTCTCTTCCAGTGCAGTCATCCAACTGGTTTTAAAGTTGTTCTCTTATAAAATAGAAGACTATTTGAACTCTGGTTTATATCATTTTTTTCATTGCTAAGATGTAAATCTTTCAAAGCCCACATTTTACCAATTTAAGGAACACTAAATGAAAGCAATGCTGATACATTAAATGTTAAATCAAAGGAAACAAGTAAAACCCACTTTATCCTCTTTAGAATTTTCTGAGCACACATGCTACCAACCAAATTCTGACTGAGTTATCTCCATGCAATGCAAGACATGGAAGGAGATTGCAGGCATGAAATTGAGGGCAGAGGTTGTGTGGGGAAGTTTTCTGAGATCACAGCAATGGTGCTTTTGTCCCTGTGAGGACGATTACTTTGTTAAAGCACGTGGTTGCTGATGCACACACTAGGCTCACTAGATCAGAAAATGCTGGAGCTCTTCCACAGGCTCTTTGCTTTTGAAACTTATGCTCTCTGTGTTCAGAGTAACTAAATACATTGAGGTTCGGAAGGAGATTTTTCAAAAATTCCCAAGTGATCTAGAAGCACCTCTTGCTTTCTAGCAGAGCACAGGTTTCTGTGCTGCCTGGACAATATCCCTACACAGGTATCAAAATTGGCTTTCTCAGAAGTGGTGTTCTCAGAGAAATGGGAATTTACACCACACAATTTTCTGCCCCTGGGTACCCACTCTTTATATGTTGAACTAGCAGAAACATCCTTATCATGAAAGGCTATGCCTGAACAACAAAGTCAGACTCTTCAGGATGTGCCGTTAATGAAAAGACACATTATCAAGAGATTAAGACATTTGCAATATAAAAAGACTATTTCTGAGCCATTAAGGCATTTTGAAGGTCTTAGTTTAAAGTACTACTTGAATCCTACTTGAAACTTTCCTAGAAAGAGAAAAATAGGAAAGCGGCAATAGTATGCAAATAAGACTCGACTAAATAAAGGTATTTGTTAAGTAAAGTAACTCGTTAATTATTTTTAAACAATTAGCAATCAATGGGATTAATTTTGTTTTACAGTAGTGAATGTATAAAATAGAGAAGGGAAAATCTTTTAATTGCATCAGATGCCAAAACATTTTTCTACACTCACACATATGCAACTGGAAAAATACAAGATCAATGTAACAGTGTTATGTCAAGGAAAAAAAAAATACAAACAGCTATCTTGTTGCTTTCCCACATATGTTTCTTAGGTTGGCAAGTCTTCAATCCTCTTTATCACATTCTTTAAATCACCTTGCACTGAGGGAAGTTACTTCCATTATATAAAAGTGTGATTTGTTGTGTTGTGGTTGACTAATGAGGTTGTGGAGGGATGATGCTGTTATATGGTACTTCTCAAGGGTTCTCCAGTCAAGGTTAGAAAGAGCTCTCAGTATTTCCTCACTGGCACTGGGGAAAGGAGCATCAGGACCCTTCTGACCTGGAAGCAAAGTGTCTCTCATATTTGCTGTTTCTCATGTGTCACCTCATCAGTACAGGCTACAGTAAGGCCAGACTAGTCTACATAACGGTATCAGCAGTTCAGAAATGTTTCTTCAACATGACACTGCAGCATACCCCTTCTTGTTCAAATTTGTCATGTGCATGATGTTGCCTTGAAGCTGGACTTCAACAACTCAGTTCTTCCTTCATGCAAAGCCCTTCCCCTTACCCACACCACAGATCATCCAAGAGACTGGTATCCCAATTTCTGAGATGGTAGCCACTGGGATTCATCTTTACAGACATTCCTACCGTATGTGCTCTTAGTCACAATCGAGGGGACTGACCATGCAACCACAGAGACCCTCTTACTCATGTCATTATTAGATCCACACTGTGCATTGATTAATTAATAGCAAGTATGCCCTTGGGCTTGTTTGAGGTCCATCTGTTGGAGGAGGACTGCAGTCTTTTCGGGGGAAGGGACTAGTTCTCTAATTTCTGGATTTCTTCCTCTGATTGCATCTTGCAGATTGTCTTCCTCAGGTCTTACTCTATATATGTGAGGCAATGTCATACACTAAATTGTGATAGTGTCCCTTCAGTTCAACATGTCATTGCGGCAGCCTCATTTTACACACAGTTGGCCAAATATTTAGCAATGTGTTAACAGAAATGTGAAGCTGACATTTTCTAGAAACAAACTCAGTAACCACCTCATCTATTTTCAGTGTCCAAACTAAAAAAGAACGTAATATGTAAACATACAGTATCAACAGCCATAAGCTATTTCAAAGTGATTTTTTTCTTCGAATTTTAATATCAAAATCTGTTGGTCATAAAAGCACAGAAAATGTTTATTTTATTTAAAAGCAAAAGCATTTTTAGCATTCTTAGGAGCTGATGCTTGTGAATAGCTGCAGTCAATTCTTGAGATATTAAATCCAACATGTTTTAAATGCATATTCATATAGTTCTAAATAATTAAGCTAATAATTATTTTATTCTTTCTCCAAAGGATAGAATTTTTCCTTTGTCACATCTGACTTTTAAAAACTTCGGTCTCTCCACTGGGTAGACTGCATTAACATAGAAAATGAAATCATCTCATGACAAATACACACTGTACTGCTGTATGCTATTATTCCAAAGCCTAACAGCAAACTTCATCCAAACAAGCAGAACACTGGCCAAACTGCTTAGTTACCAAATGTTTTGCAGTTGTGTTTACAAACTGAACACATCCCTTCCTTCTTTTAATTAAAGAAAAAAAATCCTTGTAATTTATTAAACTGATCCTGCACTTGCTTGCCAAAGCTTGAACAGGGGAATGTCCCTTCCAGTCAATCACCAAAATTAGTGACTGCACTTCTCTCCATCATCCCTTTGCCACACCCGGTGTCAGTGGAGACATCTCCACCCCACTCAGAAATCTCCTCTGGACATGAACACAATGTGTGCTAGGAAAACCAGTTAGTCTTTGGCAACTGCGTGTTTGTGGGCACCAGAAAAGTCCGTGTGTTTTGAGTGTGAGTAGGGGTGATAACTCTTCCTTATCTGACAGAGTTATTGTAAAATTATTTATGTTTGTGAGGAAATCATTCAGTGTGCTCTGCAAGAGAAAAGCCTGCCAATAAACCAGGGATGCAGCTCTGCAGAGGATGCTGAGAACTGCCTGTCAAGTGGGATGAACTGGTCCAGCAGAGAGGAGATACCAACAGGATCCAAAGGTTCGAGAGGAAGTCAACATTTCATAGCCTGGTCTCTATGACAGCTGATGGAAAACTAGCAAAAGAAAAAAAAAACGTATCATCACGTTATAACAGGAGTGGCCAACCAAGTGCAACAGACTGACTGACTGGCCAATACTGTAACATCATATTTTCCAAGGAGGCTACATTAGAAAACAAAAGTGCACACTAGGGGCAATCCTCATCAGTTGTGATTCTCTGTACCGACACTGAGCCTTTGAAGGAAAGCCACAAGCCCTCACACAGGGTTAGGACCTTCTCAACCTGTGACAAAGCTTAATAGGCAGTAAAAAGGCTCCTTCTGCTGCTTCCCCCCACATTTCTCCTTGAAGGAGAAATGACCCAGTATAGTCTTGTTGGCAAACATGTAAACAGATGCAATATCAAATGCTTATTTAGCCAAGAACTGCATTTTCTCTGTCATACCATTTTTTCCAGCACACATTACAATACAGTTACAAAATTCCTTTCAGCTCTGCAGGGAAGACTCCTTTATTGCATGATCTGTCACAAAATTTCCATCCATTCAGCAGGACTGGAGTTTCACCCAGTCTCTCTTCTACAGCCCTTTTCTGCCTGGAGGGGGAAAGCTTGTGCTCACATTGTCTTGCAGGCAGGTTCCTGTATACACTCAGTTACACCAAGCCATGGCTGGGCTCTGCACCATCCTTCAGGTGCACCTCCCCACCTTTCTGCCCTTACAAGCCACAGCAGAAGCTGCTGCATGGGTGTCCTGCTGCTTCCAGTAAAAACATCTCTGTGGCTTTTGGATTTTGCAGTTTTGTTATTCTCAGTTGATCACTTTATTTTTGTATTACTCAGCCTGTATTTCAACGTATATTGTCCCCTGCATGACCTCAAGTAAATTTAAAGGTACCATATGCTAGAGGACATAAAAAAGAAGAAGTACATACATTATCTGAGCAAATATGCAGAAATCAAATCCATTGTGGGGCTCTTTCCTAACAAAAATCCCATCCTTGACATGTGAGGTATGATACATAACATCACTGCCTGCCAGATATTTATTCTTCTTTCTCGTCACCATGCACAGAATAAATTATGGGCTAAAACATGGTGATGTGAGGTAAGGACAAAAGCAATTGCTCAACCCACCATAGCTCAAGGCTTGCAGGAGACTCTGCCATCCACCACATCAGGGCACGCCAGTGGTGGCCACATGCCCCCAGCTCCCCTCTTCGCTCCCAAGTGCAGGGGGCTAAACTGGCAAGATCAGAGCCCTTCTAGGTGGAGTGGTACTGTGGGACAGCCCACAGGGATGCTGCACCTTGTCCTGCTGCTGGGGTGTCAGGAAGGACCATGAAATAATGAAACATTAAGACTAACACAAAGTTCTTGTGACACCTAGTTTGTACTGCTGTGCACAATTTTGGTCACCTCTACTCTGAAAAGAGTAAATGAAATTGGAGAAGCACTAAGTAAGGTTACCGAGGGGATCAAGTCACCGGAGACGTTATTCTACACAAGAAGAACAGAAAACCAAGTCTGAATGTGTGCAATTGCTCTCCAAAGTTGAACAATTAAGATGCAGCAGAAAAAAAAAAAATATTACCTCTGAACTACAGCTCTTATTTCACTGTAAGGTCATTGGCTTCCAACCCCACCCAAGGCAGCTGTGCTCGAGTTTTTCAAACCAAGCCTAAAACTTGTGACTTGGTTTTTGGCTGGAGGAGAGCACAGAAGACTGCTTGAAAGGAATGCTTGGAAGCAACAGTGAGACTGGGAGAAGAGAGCTGCAGATGCAGGGCTGGTCAGGGAGGATGCAAAGGGGCATCTCAGGGGTTGTATAATGAAGATCCAGCAATGGCTAGAAATACCTGAATATCAAAGGTAGCAGCAAAAGATCAAGCTCTAACTGTGCCTGACACAAACAGCATAGGCAGCCCTGAATATCATACCTCTTCAAAGGCTTTTTTTTTTTTGAGAGAGAGATAACCGAAATTTACAATTCATCTGGGATTTATTTTAATTTTATGTTATTTTGTAAGGAAGTGCTCCACATTTCATCTGATCATTTGCAAATGGAAGGAAAAGGTTGGATGTGTTTAGGAATCCCCCAATACATGTTTTACAAATAACCCTGCGACTCACCCTTGTGCCTCTGCTTCGGGTGAGTCACCAGCACACATAAAAGACAAGGAAGGAAGTACTGGGGTTAATGAAACACAGTCTGCTGCAGGCTTAATTCTAATGCTAACAATTCAAGAAAACAGAAGATAAAGTATTCCTTCCAAACAAAAAACTCAACATTTGTCCAGAGCATGCCAAAATCAAAACAGGAATAGTCTATTCCTCACAGCATTGCAAAGGAAGAAAAATACAGAATTTATAGAATAAGCACTGCGCATAGGAAAAGTTCTGGATTTTCTATAGTGTACAGTGGGAACTGTACACATTGATAATAGAAGCAATCCTGCGTATGGTTACTGTATCGATGCCTGTCCATACAAACAAGCCATGGCTTACCTGGTGGCCTTACAGATTCTCTCAACACCCAGCAGGAATTTACTGGTGAGAGCCCAGCAGAATGGACATTCCCTGGGTGCTGCTGCCGACGTTGCTGTTTGAGCTGCCTTCTCAGTTGAGTGGACTCCGTTTCAGGGATGTGTTTTTTCTAGTTTGCCTGGGTCTTCTCACGTGGTAATGGAGGCCAGGATGGGAAACACAGCAGCTGAAAAGAGGAGACCCTGCAGAGGCAAAGGCAGCAAAGCCTGACCACCTAACGAGCAGGTCCTGCCTTTTGTGACACATCCTCTAACTACAGTATGCAGCAATCATTACATGTACCCTTTACTCTGTACTTCTTCTCAGCCAACTTCTTTAGCCATAAGGTCTCAGATTATTCCAGCAGCATAAAGAATGCCCTTTCCAAACAGACCTCCCCTGGGAATGCATACAACTGTAAGGATGCCAAGTGCTGCTGATACAAATATGGAACCACTGATAAAACTGGTACACCATGAGTCCAAAGCTGCCACATCTGTGCAACAACCTTAGTGCTGTTTTGGATTTTGCCAGAAAATGGGTGAACTGCAGGCCTGGCCATCAACCACCTGATGCAACCTCCTCTCCACAAGTAATCAAAGACATCAGCTGTCAGTCATAAAGACCATGGCACAACCTCCAGGGGAGGCCTTGGTGAGCCCTCATCAGGGTGAAAACCCCCTCAGGGGTCTTCTGTCAGCACCGCAGACTGAGGTCACACTGGGCCCACCCTGGGGCAGAGGGCCAGGGGTGACCCCTGTAAGGACACAGCAGTACCAGCTACCTCACTATCGGCTCCATGTTGCACCACTACTGTGGGTGTAGCTATGGGCACTGCGTCATGACAGTGGTGGACAGCTTGTGCCAGCTGAATGGGGGTGAACAGGGGACTGTATGGAAACTTCCTTATATGCTCATGTGACTGGAGCTTATTTGGGATATACCAGAAAGCTGAAGAACAGAAAAACCTGAGATGTAGACCACTCAGGTGATGTATATACATTTTAAAAGGCTAACACTGGGTGGACGAGAATCCCACCCTTACCTGGTACATCAGACATTGGCCTGCAAAGTTACAAACAAGAGGTGGTGGAGCCAAATCTTGCTCTCAAAGACATTGCCACTGGGGCTGAGGGATTCTGGCTGGTCTCTCCCCAGACGCACAGCAAAGGAGCCACTCTGCTGGGACAGCTGGACCCTGCTCCTGGAATGGAGCACTGCGCTACCTAAAACTATTGTTACATGGTGTGTTCCTTCCTCAAAATCCCCAAACATGGTTGTGCTGGCAGAGCTCCTCTGTGCAAAAGAAGCCTGAGCTTAACATTCCCTACACAGTCAGAACAGGATTTTATGCAGCAGGAATAAGTTCAACAGTCTGGGGTATCTCTTTCAAAATAAATCTACAGATCTTATCTTCAAACAATATCTTGTGTGTATACAGATAGACAGTCAACCAATCAATCAAATCAATGTGCCTATCTATCTCAATCAGCATCCCCCATCCTTTACCCTCTGCTCAAATGATCAAGTATTCATTTGCAGTCAGGTCAATAAAGGGCAGTCTCTACTCTAAGTCTGCATTAGGCTCACATCTCCGGATCTGCCACCATAATTGTGCTGCTACCACTTCTGGCCAATTGTGATTTTTTTTTCACACATATTCTATCAGAAAGCATTGCTGCTACAGTCACCTAGGAATGAGGCTCTTGCAGCAGAAAGACAGAAATTCAGCTGCTTAAGGAGTCATGCACAAAGAAATTTCCTCAGAAAGCATATTTCTTAGCTCATATGTTGCATAACTGGAAAACCTGAAATTCATATAATCTTCAGAAATAAAGAAAAACATGCCCTTTCCTAAATGTTGAGTGACTTCAGAGCCAATTAGAAAACTAACTTTCTATAGTGCAAGTTGCTTCTTTTTCTAAACCCCTGAACCAAGGAGCTTTGCATCCAGTATCTGTTTCATCTGCTGGCCTGCCCAAAGGTCTTTATTGCCTGTTAAAGATCTGCAGCTTGTTGAAATTATACTGCATTCTCTTGGCATACAGTCAAATAGTAAAACTGTGCATAACAACCTTTTCCTTCTTAACGAGAAATCTTGTAAGCAATAGAAAAACAAATTAAATCTTTACAAGTACCACATAAATAAAGCTAAAAATCTGTACTTCCTGTAGCAAATGTTGTAAGCTGTTTACTCTGAAAAACAATTGATAGCATTCACTCTTCGAATATTTCACTAGGGTAATGTTATGGAAAAAGCTGCAGCAGTGGAAACTGTTTCAAGGCATTTCTGCAATGTGCATCAGTCTTGTTTAAGCGTTAACACACCCTACAGATGAACACAGCAAACCCAGCAGTGAATTTCTCTGCCCGTTCTGCTTTGGGCCTGCCTATAGGAAGGGTACTGGATAACACAGCAGCTTCTGTTCTGTGGACAAAATTTGTAGTGGGATGAAATCACTAAGCCTTTACACAACCATCAATTGCTGTGTTCGTTCACCCTTAACTATGATCAAGCCTCCACATCATGGTAGGTGATGTTATTTGGACCTGATGGTTGTACACTCATTACACCCCATTTCTCAGGAAATCTGAGGCTTGGAGCCAGCCTGAGCAAGCCTTCCCCTACAGAGGTGGCTGTAACACTGGTGGGGTGGGAGGTGTTTCATCCTGGTCTTCCTCTCTCACACCAGCTTCAGCTCAGATATGGTCAGGCTGTTTCCTGGCTTGAGGAAGGAGTGATGCCAGCTGTGGACGTGGGAATGGGAGCAAGGCCACCTGAGGAGGTCTGTACAGGTAGCAACATCACAGTTACAGAGAGGGAGACCAAGGGAGGATATGTTTATGAAGACTGAGGTTCACCAAGTAATTTTAATAATATGGAAACAGAATACATCTAGAAGAAACAACTGACCAGTTACTATCAGAGACATGGTACAGCTCACTGTCTAATGTCCTTCCAGGAAGATAGCATAGACTCTTCAAAGTTGATAGACCAGTATTGACTTATACCTGCTGAAAGACTGGCACTTTTGTTTCATCTCTGGAGCAGCTCGGATTCAGCCATCAAAAACTTTACAATACAAAGCCTGCATGTCCTTTTCCAGAGTGGTGTTGATATTTTTGGTATTTCACACTGATACAATGATATCTGATTGAAGGTTTCTCATCTAGTTCTATCAGTATTATAAATGTTCTGCAAGAGGACAAAGTTCATCATTTTTGCCTCAAAAATATAAAAGCAGATGTAAATACATAGCAAAGAAGGGATCCACCCTGAAGTCTGTTTCACTAACATGTGCTAAAAATATTTGGGTAGCTCTTGTTGCAGTCCTGTGGAGTTAAATCCGTATATGCTATTGACTTTGATGTAATAAATTTAGTATTATCCACCGTTATGTTTTATGATAGTTTCATACCCTGATTGACATAAACCACTATAAAACCTCATATCTGAACTCAGATGAAAAGAGCACTAGCTCGGACAAATGTCTTTTATTCAGCTCTTTCAGAAATGCCTGGAATTTCTACTGCAAGCCTTCCTGGGACTTTCTGCAGTTAGCCGGTCATCCACTGGGCAGCCTACAGATTTACCAAGGTTGCTGCAGACCTTATGAGAGCTGGAAGAAAACTCATTTTCCATAGCTCAGGCCACTTTTTTTTTCCTGCGGAACCCTACATTCCATGGGTTTTTCACTGTCTGAATTTGATATATGTGAAATCCAAGCTTTTAAGTGTGTTCCCCATGAGAGATTTATTTCTTTTGCTACCATAAATACCTTAAAGCGGGCATCATGGTAGGAAAAACACTGGAAGAGGATAAGTGTTAGAATAGATGGCAACAGTATCATAATTTCCCAAAGACTGAGACACTAAGAGAAGTCTACACAAATTAGTCATTTGTTTAGAAAGGAGTGTTTATGGGAACAAAGTGCTATTATTTTTTCTGGAAACTGAAAATCCCAAACCTTAGTTACAACCAGCTACCCCTGGCTTCAAGGCTCCATGATGTGTGACACTCCTCCTTACATCTGAAAAGCTCTCTGTGTAGGGAGAGCAGACATGGTATTTCTGACCATACTAATAATTTTGATGTTTTCTGACAACGTCAAGAGTCACAGGAGGAGTTTCCTGTGACAACAAGCAGCAAGTTCTCCATATCATAAGCCTAGCACACAGAGTCATTTAGATCACAACTGGATCTTGACCCCCCTCTCCTACATACCAGTAGGACTGGGGTTCAGCACTGGGATTCTGCAGTGACATTTTGTTTGACTAGTGCCTCACAATCTCTATGGTCATTTATAAAACCTACTACCTGCCTATCAGTGATGACTGCAAGTGTTGGTGAGATTCGGCAGCAAGAAACTGCTAAATGTAAAATGACAGTGCAAGGCAGTGTCTTGTTTCCTCTGCAACATCTACAACTAAGCTGATGCTGCCCTTCGGGACAGGGACCTCACTTGCCTTGCTGTGGCAATTTTGTGTGCAAAGCTCAGTGTGCGCATTTCTGCATGGTCCAAGAGCAGCAGCAGACCTTCCATCTCCCTCCTCCTCCAGCCCTTAGTCACCTTGGTCCCCTCCCCACCTTGGACAAAGGCAAACACACAATCTGGGAAAGATCTTCTTGCCAGACTAGTGCTACCCACCATGTCCACAAACACCCTTATCTCACTGACCACATCAGCAAAGCTGTGAGGGAAAGCCCAGCTATAGCAAGGTTTACCTGAACTTGGCAAATGCTACATGACTGCTACCTCAACTAGCCCTCAACACACTATGCCCTTTCCAAACACTGTACCCTGCCAGCTTACAGACAGAGGTGCGGGCATTCCAGGCTCTCCTGTGCCTGGCCCTGCCAGCATGGAGAGAAGAGCCATGTGCAGGGGGAACAAAGTGGCCCAGGGCTTGGACTTGGTCATGATCCAGCCCCTCTCTGCAGGCAGGCAAGGGCGCTGAAGCTGGAGAAGAGCAGTTCTGCCTAAAACACACTTATTTGCGGGCAGCAGTGACATGAAGAGCGGGCCAGACACATAATGTCATCCTTTTTATCATCCATAAATCTCCTGTTTTCCATGCTCCCAGCCAACTCTATGACACGGTGGATCAAACTTTGCTAGAGAAGGAATAGGAGCCTACTTGTTATTTCGTATTAAATAACCTGTGAGTCTGCCACAAGGGATATCAAACATTGTTTATCCAAATCTATAAATCTTGTGAGACTTAACACAGGGATTAGGATGTACCTTTGGTGCAGCTCCATTACATATGTTTTAAGAGAAAAAGGTTTGCCCTGAAGGGACAGCACTTGCAAGTTTTGAGAAAGCAGTGTCATGGAACATCTCCTTTCCTTCATATAAATAGGGTCACTAAAAACTTGAGCATTTAGTCTTGCTGAAATCGTCAGACAAGCAAATACCCATTGTGTCTAGATAAGAAAGATGGGGATTGATGTGCCAGCCTTGAATTTTAGGGCCAGTTTCATGTATATGTAGCAGTGTATAGCAGATCAAAATAAAATTATTCAGAAGATATGAAGGAGGGAAATGCTAAAATGTGTCCACATGCAAGCACCTTTGCCTGTCCCAGAGGAAAACATAGGGTGAAGGGAGCTCAGGCTGAGAAGTACAGTTGGAAGCACAGCTGTGTTTCCATCAGGAAGGACTGGCCAGGTTCTGTGCCTTCTGAAGGCTACAGCATTTTTGACATGAAAAAGCACAGAGGAATCAAGTACCTCATAATCCTGTATTGGAAAGAAATGGTGCTAAAAGGAGTTTGAAAGGACACCAGTGGGATGTGACAGTCAGGTCTATAGCCAGTAACTACCACTAGATTTCTGTGCATGGTAGAGCTCATAAAAGTATTAAATAAAGCAAACCACTAAATTTTTCTCCAAACTTGTAGGTGCTTACAATCACATCATCACTCAGATGCCGTGTACACCAGTGCACGCCATTATGTACTTCCAATACTGACAGTGTGGACTTCATATAATTGCCACATCTCTAATTTGGCAGAGAACTGTCAATAGAACAGTCTTGGGGCGCTCATTGTAAAGATGAGCTCAATGGTTAACGCATAAACATCATTCTATGTAAGAATCTCCCAGAGTCCTCAAATCACCACATATTTAAATATGGCCAGTTTGCTCAGCCAACAACAAAATCCCAAGAAACTTTATGGGCGTTGTGGGACCTGAAGAGATAATGAATTCCTGGGAAAGGAGGCACGGCTTTTTATTTTGTGATGTTGAATGTACACCTATACTTGGAGAAAATAAAAAGAAATACCAATTGCATTTAACTTAAGACAGGAGTTACTAGTAGGTCACAGTTTTGGCCCAGCAGGACACAGAGTGCAATATTTATGAGGATGGTTTGAAGGAAACATTCGTTCATATTAATATGAGAAGAAACCGTGCTTTAAACACCTTTTGAGACCTAGTCATTTCTGAGCCAGCAGAGTGTCTAAAAGAAAAATGACATAGTGCAATGCAGGACTTGCAACTGGAAAAAACCCACTGTGGGGACTCGCTGTCGGTGCTCGCAACCCCACCTCTTTTCCTGTGGTACCTTGTACTTGCGACTTTTGCACATTTACTGAGAGTTTGCTAAAAACTGTTGGGAAGTCCAGGAGGCAGTTGTGGGTGTGAGAGTGATGTGGCGTTGATGTACATCAAGTGTCCTGCAGCCCTTTCCAGACCTGATCCCTGCTGCTGGTCCTGTGGGACAGGGCCCACCCCACTACTTCCATGCCTGCACACCCCAGCTAAAGAAGAAGTTCAGTTTTATTGGTCTTATTCACAATGTACATGGACTCAGTCATGGAGGAAGGTGCCACACGAAGTACCTAAGCCTGAAAGCGCACTTTTATGTTTAAGAAGTGTTGAACAATTGCTCATACTTACAAAACTTATTTCATGGCAGTTCTGCCTCCTGAACACTGAAATTAGGCTTCTCTTTGAAAAATAACATAACATGGATGACTGAATCTACAATGGGAAATGTGTACCAGCCTTTCTTCCTCTGTAGCAAGGATGGAACAGGAGCCACCTGTGTTGCATGACAAGACAAACCCCATCTCCCCGCTACAGGGAAAACACAGAGGACCAAACCTGGGCATTCTGTGATCCACCAGCATCCTCACGCCTGATGTCTCCTGCCAGCACACAGTCCTCAATGGGTCCCTGCTCAGCTCCTCCTCAGAGACCCATGGGCCTTGCTACTGACAGGTAAAATTTGCTGTACATGCCTTACATCTTGCATTAGGTAATTCAACCCACCGATTTAGTCACCTACATCCCAGACTACCCAGTTCTAAGAAAAATCTGGAGTCTGCTGTGATCATGGCTACCAGCATGCATAGTTTTAAAGGAGGCTATTTTGTAGAGGAAGAGCTACACCACCGTGCCACCATGAGCGGGCAATTAATCCCTTCAGAACTCAGGAACCACAATTCAAAGACACTGTCTTTTCTGGAAATGGAGCAGGAGATGCCCATCCTTGTGTCTGACAGACACCACCATCTTAATCCAGAGGAAACACAGCATCAAAGCAAAGGATGCGCACAAGCATGTCATGTATGCAGAAGCCTGCACTGAGTAACTATTTAGACTGTTATTGTTGATATCTCTTAAACAGTGCATCTGGCCAATTCTCACAGCCTGCGAGGATTGGAGTTCTGTTGTTTCTTACTTAGGATATTTACATGAACAGCAAACTTACTGGCTTGTGGCCTTTTTCAGAAGTATAGATTATTAGTATTTGTTTATATCAAGGGAGTGCCTAGAAATTCTAGGCACAGACCAAAGCTCAGCTTGGTAAGGTGTTATCCAAACAAATAACAATTCTCCCCTCCTCTTCAAGACCAAGATCAAAGCAAAAGAAAAGAAATAACAGGTACATATGGAGCATAAGGAAACAACTTCAATGTATGACCAAAGTTGACTTTAAGAATTGCTGGGTTTGACTGATTAAAGACGGTGAATATAATTTCAAATGAAAAAAAACATCAGAGTTAAACATAAGAATTGTTGTGCTGGGTCAGAACAGGCTGCTGAGCTGCTCCTCAGTCCCCTCCTCACCAGCAGGTACAATCTCATTGCTTTTCAAGGTCTGGACATCTGTGTGGCAATGGCTGTTCATGCAAGAGTCACAACACATTCCCATCTATCTTTTCTGGCTACTGCTCCATGTTTAGAAAAAGTATGCTGTGACTTAGACACCATCCCCAGAGGCAGCTCCCAATCCCAGCACTTGGGAATTGCTCCCAGCCTGACTGGCTGCAACAGAGTGTGACCAGTGTATTTTATATAAGCTGCAATCACACTCAAGAGACCATGGCATACAACATGCTTGGAGGAATGTAGTCCTGCTACTTAATTACATAGCTGCTCTGCCAAAAAAATAGTTTGCCTTTTTTCCTTCCATCCTTCCTTCCTTACTGGCCAAGCTGTGCTCAGTGAAACATTTTGTACCCATCTTTTGGCTCATTCCCTTTAATCAGAGAATTTAAATATTGTAGAGAAAATGCAATTCCTATAACACTGCTTCACTTCCATGGAGATACTCATCCATAAGGGCTGCAGGTTTGTGATTCTGTCTGTGTTCACATCAGCTGCTCTTTCAGAGGAAGAATCCAACTTTTGTTCTTAGTTTTCCATTACTATTGCTTCCCCTCCCAATGGGTTTCAAAAGTTAATAGAGCTTCTTCAAAATGATGATATTGTTCCCTTTTCTTGAATACCAGGAAAATCTGATACTCACAGTAATAGTTTATTTGAAAAGTCTTTCCACTCACCTACAGCTATGACTAATACGTAAACATATTGTAATATCATCAGTCCGAGACATCTGAGGCTGAATTCTTCTTTCTGTGATATTTTGGAATGGAACTGCAGCTGATGAGGTTCAACAAAGACATTTATACAAAGTGAGGAGTGTCGGAAGTGAGGGTAACAGCACTTACAGGTGCAAAATGCTGCTTACCTGGGCACTCTCTCAGCAGATGCAGGTGGATGGCTCCAGGGATGCAGATGCTCACAAACAGAGATCTCTCACATCCTGCAAGTCTGAAAAAAAAAAAGGAGGGGTCCCTTGCCTTCCTCTCAGGTGTTTTGTCCGTAGCTGTTCATTTCCTTTCTTTCCTTGTAAGTGCCTGAAATGACACATTTAATCTGGAGTCAGAACGAATGTTTCTTGCCAGACTGAGTGGAATTAGTTAGATTCTGCTTCACTGGGTGAGAAATAAAACTGCTTCCTTTTTATACTACTTCAATCCAAAGCTGAATAATTTTTTCCCTTCATCTGGCTATTTAAACAAAAAGTCTTGACATAGCCTTATGAAGAACAAAAAACCCCACAACCAACAGCTCAAGTGCAAGAGGAGAGGAAGGAGATGGGCACAAACCTCTTGATTCTCCTGTCTTTGCAGAGGTGACAAGAGTGGACATAGTCTGTCCTTATCCCCATATCTATTGTGAGTGCTGTTGTTCCAATGCTGCTTGCCTCGGGCAAGACAGGCTTCTCATCTTTAATGACAAAACTTTGCATGGTATCTGTCACTTTATGGGTGGCTGGGATGAGACAATAACACGTAAGACTTTCTTCATGGAAAGGGCTGTCAGGCATTGAAACAGGCTGCCCAGGGAAGTGGTTGAGGCACCATCCTTGGAGGGGTTTAAAAGGTGCATAGTGATTCTTAGTGAGGTGGACTTAGCAGTGCTAGGTTAATAATTGGACTCAACGACCTTAAAGGTCTTTTCTAACCAAAACAATTCCATGATTCTTAGATAAAGTCTTTTCAGATGTGTCAGAGATCAAACCAGCCTACTGACTAAAATAAGGAGGATCTCAGTAGTAGTTTTTAAATTTCTTATGTCTCAGTAGCTGACCTGCATAATTTCCATACCTTAGAGTCTGGCATTTAACACCATCAATAGAGTTGGTTCCCCCTTACAGGCAAAAGTCAGCCATCTCAAACTAAAACGATGTTTGCCTGATGTAGTGGTGAGGGAGATACATCTCACACAAATACATAGCACCATTTTTTGCTGCTCATCAGGGATATGTGTCTCAGTTCCCTCATGAGCTCCTGTGCCTTCCTGCCTAAGACAAGTTTTCATCAAATAAGATAAATAAACAAGCTGCGCACACAAACACACTAAAGAAAAACCACCACATCAAGACAAAACCCTGGATGATGCAAGTTGGACTGTAGTCACTGGTGTAGCACCCAAAGGAAATTAAAAGAAAAAAGACAGTCCAAGAGAGAGTTTAAGCCACTGAAACTGGAAATACCATTACCTTTTCTGGACTGTTTTCAAGCAAATCTGGGCTAGGTGGAAGTATTTTTCAGTTGGCTACATCACAGTTGCTGCACTGGGACATGCAGGGATGTCAAGATAAATGACCTGTCTGCACTGTAGTAGCCTTCAGGGACTGTTTTGAGGCTCGTGTGTTTGGCTATTGGCCTCTGTACATTCCCCAGAACACTGTTGAGCCTCGGGAAAAAAAGGGTACTCATAAAAGAGAAGAGCAGCATGTGGGTGTGAGATCCCCAAAGAGTATCCTGTCCTGCTGGCCTGGACTTGCTGCCTGGTAGATCTGGGGTGTTGTTCAGGGCACTGGTTTAGATCTACCTAGTTTTGCACCAAGGCTGCTACAAAGACTTCCTGGGAAACGGCATCATCTTTGCAATCTGCAGAATTACTGGGGAGAAGTTTCCACATCTTGGTTTGTGGGTCTCCAGGCACAGAAGAATCCTATATTTTCTTTGAGGCATTTGGAAAGAGGCTGGCACTAGTGTATTAAGGTCAGTTCAGCATACACATTCATTTCTTGGTTCTGGGCTAGTTCCAGACTGCTTCCACTGAAAAACAGCTTTTCTAACAGCCAGTATCCCTGCAGGCTGCCTGTTTGAATGCCTGTAGATGCTGTCTTTTCATCCTTCTGACCCTAGTCTTGTCTCCTCTGGAGGCCACCATGTGCCGAGGATGTGAGCATTGGATACTACCATGAGGAAATGGCATTCCCTGAACTAAGAAGTTCTATATGAGCAGTGGTGCCTAGAGTTGTTTAACACTGGCAGTCATTGCTCTGTGGTTCAAGTCCTAGTGTCCCCTCCAGCTTTGCCTCCCAGCAGCCTTGAAGACTGCCTTAAATTTCTGGAAGGGATTTTGGATGTGACAATTCAATTAACACGCTACTGAGACAAATTTTGGTAGAAGGTGAAATCTCATGTTAAATTCTGTAAAGAACAAGAGTTTGCTAGCAGTGCCTTAAAATACCTGAACACGCTGTGTATCACAGGGCTGCTGTGAGCATCAGTTCCGAGTTTCTTTGAATTATGCACAAGGCACATCTTCAGCTCTAACACCTCCTGACAATTCTCTCTGCAAAATCCAGATTTTGTTTTGTCTAGTTTTCACCTCCTGAGTGGAATAGACAAGGTTCATGTCTGCAGGATGTGTCCATGGGCTGTCCAGCCACCTTGGTGTGAAAGTAGAATAACCTCCATCACCACAAGCAGGAGAAAACTCACCTGTCTCCTCATGGCAACTCTGTCCTCTGTTCCCATTGGGTTGTGGGTGCTCTGCCCTGGTCCAGATACCCTGGTAAGCTTTCCCCCGAGGGCAAAACAGCTGCTTCCTCTCCTGTGCTGCACATCTGGAAGCTCCACTACAACTGCCCCAGCCAGCAATATGACCTCTTCCAGGATGATCATGAACGACACAGACATACAGACGTCTCATAAAGGGCAACAGCAATTTCCACGGCAGTAACCAGTCTTCTCTCTCTACAGCAAATACCCCCCGAAAAGCTTGACCCAGGGTCTGAGTGCTTGGGTGTTTGGTAGGGGATGTGTAGTTGCTACTGAAGGGCAAGACGGGTAATGGCCTGGATGACTGTGGCTAGAGGGGCAAATGGGTTGACTGAGGTAATCCCCACTAATTATAGGGGTCTCTGTAATTAGGAGGTTAGTGCTCTCCCAGAAGCCCAGAAAAGGAGCTGGTTTCCTGCAGGGGTCAGCAAGGAATTTTCCCCACCATCACTCGCTGTGCGGCACTGGGGGGATGTCTTGGCAGACAGGCACCTACCCTCAGCCTTCAGCCTCCTGGCCTGGTGGCCAGCAGGAAAGCACAACAAATAATCAGTGCCAGGTTCCAGCCCTCAAGGAGAACATCACAAATTCGTGACCAGTGGGGAAGCAAGCCACTGGAAACCTTTGTCTTAGACCAAAAACCATGGCCGTGCCATTACAGAACATTATCTGGACTGTTCCAGCAGTAACTACCCCAGAATTCTGCTGTGGCTGCCCACACAGACCAGAATTGCTTGGCTTGTGGTACATCAGTACTTGAGTCCTCTTTGCAACCTCCTCTCCTTCTCTTCCCCTGGCCCTGCAGCAAGCAGCATTTGAGGAAAGTGCAGCTGAAGCAGGAGACAACATTTGCCCCACAGCTGCAGAAGCAAGTGACAGGCTCAGGCAACAAAGGAAGATGTCTGAAGTGAAAGGTCTTGTTCATGGCTCTTCACCTTATCCTAGTCCTTACCAAGACCTGGTTTTGGAGTGGGAGATGACAGTGAGCGGGATGGGATGAGTTGTCTTTTGGATTTACTAGCCAGGTATAGAGCTATAAGAATGGGCAGATACACTTGATTATTCAGAAATTATATAAGTAGATATAAATATATACATATGTCCTTAACTATATATATATGACTGTATATAGAAAAGATTTCTATACGTGGCAAACCCATCAGAGAGCAGTCCTTATTCTTAAAACATTTGCTGCCTCCCATGGGATACAGTTAAAGGACAAGCAGGCTAAGACCTTGGCTCAGATCACATTATCTATAAAGAAGATGAACATTATTTTTCCAGCCTGTAGGTTGAGGTGACTGGCTGGGTTTTCCTCCTTCAGTGGAAGAATACTGAAATATTCAGAGGTCCCACGTGAAGCATAAATATGCCAATTCCATTAACTTCCTTAATCATTACCACAGCACCAACCTGAAAACACATTTGTCCAGAGGTGATTTTTTCCCTGATGGGATAAACAGAAATATCTGTAAGAAGCATCGTGACTCTGCCTCCTCCTGCAGAAGAGCCGCTCAAGGGCCCAGCGAGGACAGGACTCTTACATGTCCTCAAAAGAGCCCAGGGACAATAGCAAAGTGCTCTCTGCAGTGGCCAAGAGCCTGAACCCAGCCAAAACCTGCCAGCTGTTCCAGTTTACTTTCAGTGAGCACAAACCTGCCAGAGGTAAAAATGGAGAAACATCTTGGGAGTTGTTGCTTAGAGTTCAGGTCTTCCCTTCCCCAGACCTTCAGTTCCTTCAGGTCACACCAACAGAGCTTTTGCCTTTTTCTGCAAGTGACCATCAGGCTATACAGATAGGAAATGACTGACAGCTTTCTGAATTAAAATGACAGACAAAGACTTTGAACTATGCCTCTAAACACCGTGGTTTCAGTGCAATGACCTCAGTTCTTCTTATTAAATTATCTGTCCACTGCAGCTAATCGACCAATAGCATTCACGTCATTTCGCGTTTTCTCTGTGAGAAAGGGAAGAGTTTTGTGTTGATAACAGTGAAACACAACAAACCCACATTCTGTCTTAAGTAATTCAAGATTATACAGCCCTGAGTGACAGTGAAATTTTTAAGCTGCTTGACATTATGGTCCAAATCTTCAACCACAACTCTGTTAAAAGGTGGGAACAGAACTCCTCTCAGAAAATATCATCAATGCACTATTTGCAGATACCAGATAGAAATATGAAAACACTGTGGGACTGATGCAGAAAAAAACAAGCTGAAATAAGTTGCTGATAATCAATGGACACACTGTGAGATATTATCGGAAAAGACCCGACAAAAGGGCTTAGCAAATGTTGCAATAAAGGTGGAGGGATGTAGAGAACACACTTCAGGACTAGCAGACACATGATAAAAGCGCATGTTGAATACAATTACATCGCAGAGTGGGCACTGGTTGAAGAGCCAGCACTTTAAAAAGTGAAACAGGCTCCAAGGGGAGACAAGTAGAACAGGTTAATAACAAGATTTCAGAATGTCCGTATCAGGATTTCTTTGTGTTCATGCTGATGTTTCTGAATTCCCATTTCATGACCAAAGACAGGCGTGAACTATAAGTCAGCAAATGCCGTAAGTCAAAAAATATGTCTCATTCCAACACTTTGGCAGTAACCTGCAAACAAGTTTGTTGTGTAAATCACATACATACATTCATGTACAAATATTTAATTTAAAGTTCATTTTTTACCCTCCAATAGGGATTACATGTAAGCACTTTTAAACTACTGTAATAAAATATTTTCCTAGAAACACCTTCATGAGTCCAATGCCTGACTGAACTTTTAGCCAGTCTTGAGCCAACCAAATCAAAATATTTATTGGCCAAACATTAATGACATGATGTTGTTAAAGGTCATTTCAGACAAAGTGGGCACTGTTCACTATATTGCAAAGAGAAAGCCTTGGAAGTCCAGTTGTTTGTGGGAGGGTTCATACCACTACATCACTCTGCCTCTGGAGAGGACATGGTCTGTTCAACAGTGCCACGTTTTCAGCACTAGAGCTGAGAAATGTCTTAGGCTTTTTTAAGACTCATGTTATGAAGGAACAGAAATAGATTTTTTTGGCAAGTGTTCTCTCCAAAATGTGCAGATAATTCCTATACAGTAAAAATGAATGATAAAACTGCACTATACCAAGAGGAAAACTTATAAAACAGACCTTGCTGAGAGGAGCCAAGGTAAACATGTCTAACACTCTTCAGAAACCTGCCCTGCTTCATCTCCTGTTGCCCAAACTGCAGGGTGGTGTTGGGCTTGGCAGAAGCCTGAATGCTTATGCTGACAACCTGGTGATCCCAAGAGGCTGCCCTCCTCCAGATGCACTTGGTAGCCAGCACCATTGCCCTTCTCTGACATGGCCAGATGCTGCCCCCATCACACAGCTTTGCCTGTACAGGACCATATTTATACACCTACAGGCTCATACTCTTTGTTTATTTCTATAATCTCTAGTGCAATTTCTCTGGCCAATTTTTTCCCTTGCCTATTGTCTTTCCAGGTCATCGTACCTCTTCAAACAAAAAAATTATCCTCAACCTCGTCCTCCTTCCAACACCTCCAGTGAGTCTCCATCTTCCCTCTGCTTCCTTCACAGACCTCACATCTGGTCTCTCTGTGACTGTATGAGCCCAAACATCTGCCCAGCTCTTAGATACTCTACTGAGACACTTCATTATGTATGATCCCAGGCTTTGTCCAGCCTCTGGCAAGCTTATATCTTCCTGTTCCTTCTACTGGATGGCACATGCCAAGGTGCATCTGCTTTCATGAAGCAGGTGAAACTGCAAGTTTCTCACCACTTTCTCCTGCAACCAGAACTAGTTTCTCTCACAATCCTTGTTTATCCTAAGGGTCCAAAGCAGAGCTTTTTGTGCAGTGTAACAAGTAAGACGAAGACTGTGAGGTCTGAAGTCCCATTGCCAGATGTTTCCACTGTTGTAAAGAGGATGGAGGACACAGGGCTTGTTGCACAGCTGCAGCTCTGCTGAGACCTGACCCACCTGCTGCTGCACTTTGTCTTTGCGGTCATTGCTGAGCTAATCTGAACCATCTGGCTGCTGCCATCTTCTAACAGCCACACATTTTCTGCATATTTTCTTGTCATTGCTAGTGCTTTGTTCTGGTGTCTTTTAGAAAACATCTGCCCTGAGGATTCCCCCCTTTATAACCTCTTTAAAATATGTCACCATCTGCTCACTCTTAAAATCTCTTCCTTGATCCCATTACTAGTGACTGGCCCCTCAATGACCTCCCATTTTGTAGCAAGGTGCTTGAGCAGGAACATTCATTCCTTTGCTTCACATCATACAGTACTCTGTTTCCTGTTTTGATCCAATTGTTTATTCAGTGTATAGCAGAGAAATGCCTCTGCTTTAGGAAACGCCTCTTCTCTTGGCTGTCAAAGGCTCTCTGCTTCTTGGCATTTGTACAGTGTCAGAAAGCAGCCCCCCGCCCCATATTTCCCTGCAGCAGCCCAGCTACAGGCATACGGTCTTTGGGTTCTGGCTAATAAATCATTTTCTCCACTACCCCAAAGCCCATCTGCATCAAAAACCCAGACACAGAATCTTTACTGCCTGTTTTTCCCCTTTGTCACCTTGTTTCTTTAACTCCTTCTCTGCTGGGTACATACCACACTCTTTTGCTGCTCGCCATGTGCTGCCTCCATTTGCTTTACCGCTTTTCAGCCTCATTTGGCTCTATCAGTCAAAGTCAAAAGTGTTTCTTTTCAGCACCAGCAGGATCCACAAGAAGTTCCTTTTCATCTTCCCCTATTGCCTTCTTCAGTCTGCACTTCCAGCTTTCCTCTGCTCTCTAAAACCCTCATGACACTCTTGCCTTGAGATTCCTTTCTCCTACTGCATGATACATCTCCAAATAAACCTCTATTTCTGCAGTGCCTCTGCAACTGATGACACAATATTTTTTACTGTCTTAGCTCTCCCTTTCTTCATGTCTTCCCATTCAGATGTTCCATGAATCAAAATGTCACGTCATGTTTCTTTACATATAGAAGAAACATAACAGCATTATAAGCTACTATTACAATAGTGGCCTTCATTTTTTAAAACTTCACCAGGTACTCCCCAGTTAACTTTATGGTCCTCATCTTTACTTGAACGCTACTATGCATTTCTCCCTTGCACCAGTTTGTCAGTGTTTTTCACATCTTTCTGCAAATAGTGTCTCATTTGGTCATGCTTCTTAGCTCCTCTCTCCCTTCTTGTTACCTTAATCTCATTATTGTGACTATTTTGCAGCTTTTTGGACTCAAAGACGGCTCCTCGAAGGGGTTGCACGCCCCCACCATGTTGCTCTGGACAGAGGTTGGCTCTGGCAGCTGCGGGCACACGGCCCCTTTGGCATCACCCAGCAGAGCCGGGGGCTGGTTTGCGGCAGAAAAGGTGTCTTTCTGTGCCTGGGAGCTCCACCCCAGCAAGCCAGCTGGCCCTGGTTTAGAAAAGCGTTGCACTGTGATAGAGACAAAGTTTAGCATCCTAGAGACCCAGAGAAAGTTACTTCTGTTACTGGATGTTAATTTTGTTTGTTGGAATGCAACATTACCTGTGGGACTGTGAGGATCTGAAATCAGAATCTTTGAGATGCAAAGAAGAAATTGTTTTCGGTTTTGTTTGGGTTTTTTTTTTTCTTTCCTGTTTTGTTTTGGTTTTTTCCGTTTGCTTTTAATTTATTAAAATACTTGCGAATCTTCCTGGAGATTCACCAGGAATAATTCCAGAGGGACTAATAATCATCATTTTTTCTGGATCAAATTAAATATAACATCCACTGCCCTCATCACTAACATATGTTAAACAGAGCTAAATATATCATCTTACTGTAAATTGCATATCATTTGGCTTCTTGTGTTTTTCTTCTGTGGGCACGGATATCTGTTTTCTGCTCTGAATTTGTCATCAATATACCAGAAGTCATCCAGAGAGAGCAATTAACTGCTTGTATAAAATAATCTATCAAAAAATGTTACCAAAGAATGTCAGCAGGTGGGTCCCATGGACATTACAGAGAGTTACAACCATTTCTAAAATGGGGAAAATGCTGCAATTCCTGCCACCGTTCACTGCACAACTTGGCTTCTGAAAATGCTGGCAAACAGAAATCTGGCATTGCCAAATTTTCAGTTGTATCAGGAGTTGCTGATACTGAACTTTTAAGTGAAGTCCCCACTCCTGAAAGCATCTGGATTAGATGAAAATCTCAACTTTCATTTCTTATAAAAACACTATCTTTCTAACCCACTTGTTTAGAAAAGCCTGGCAAAACATGGGTGTCATCTCATCTAGTTTTACCCTCTGTAACTTAGACACCTAGTACCAGTAGATTATCTGCTCTAATCTACAGATGATGAAAGAGGCTGGTACCTCCACAGATTAACCTGCTCCCTCTACCCAGTGCTGACTTGAGCTGAGTCTGTATGGAGCTCACGGAAGTAGAAAAGATGGGGCTGCTCTTCCTCCCTGGCACCTGCACTTGTCCTTCTTTGATCCCCCAGCAACGTGATTCAGCCCACAGTAACTTGATTTCAGCTGAAAACCAGCCGTGGAAACAAGAAGTTTTGGCCAACAAAGATCAGCCCAAAGAGTGTAAAGTGGAGTGGTCTCAGGTGCCAGCTCCTGGGGCATCTTAGCTGCAGCCCTGCTGTGACAGCCATTTACCTCAACACTGAGGAGAGTGACAAATCCAGGCGACTGTGTGGCCCCACCAGAACCCCAGCATTACCCTTCCAACAGCTGATCCCTGGCCAGGTCTTGGCCTGAACTCCAAGCTGATGCTGGATGCTGCCTAAGCCACAAAAAGCATCAGCTGCACAGGCAGAAAACTGTGAACAAAGAAAAAGTATGGAGCTATGAAGGCAGTAGAGCCAGACAGGTCTCACTGGTGCCAGATGATACCAAAGAGGGCAAGGACCACCGATTGTGACTTAGGAGATTTCATTCAATATCAGGAAAAAACTTTTCCTCGGGAGGCACTGTAGCACTGGAGCAGGTCCTAGGTATGGGATGTGCTTCCATGCCTTGGGCGTTTCCCCAGGACTCATCTGTCTGTCAAAAGTGTGGCTGAACCAGGTGACCTTCAGAAGCACCTTCCTACCTGAGTCTGGAGACTTTGTGATATCCTCACCCAAAGGGAAATGAATTTCCCTTGAGTGGTTATACCAGCCCTCACTAGAGAGGACTCATGGCACGCAAACTCTTAAGGTGCTACCAGAAGTCAGCAGAGAGCCTCTCTTCTGAGAGGCATGAATTGTGACCTATGTGCTCACACATTCTCCATTTTGGTTTTTAATACGCATCTTTTATCTTCACTTTCTTACAACAGTTGTGAAACAAGTGAAAATGCTTTAAAAGCCCCATTCAAAAAATGGTGGTGGCTTTTCTGTTTTCAAGAATCTGTAAAGTAAGTCCAACAACATCTCTCAGTCCATCTGTCTTTCCCTCTTTTCCATCCTTTTGTTAGTATCTCCACTGGTTTTGCACCCTCCTCCTCCCCTCCCCTCCCCTCCCCTCCTCTTAGATGAGTCCAATATCCAACATGTTCTCCCTTTGCATCACTGATGATGGTGCTTACACCTCCTCAAACAGGGAAATCCCTGTGCTCATGAACTGAATGTAGTTCTTCCACCAAAGCTGTAACTTTAGACTGGAGTCAGGCAGATTCAACACATCACCTAAATAGTAGCCATGTGTTTCTGCACCAGGAGGTGCTGGTCCATTATGATCCTAGTATGAATGGCACTCACACTCTATGAGGTACCATTTAAAATTCCATTTATTACAGTTAACAGTAGAAGAATATACTAGTATAGATAGCCTTATGTCCCTTTTAGATGCTGAGAGACTCAAGCAGTGCATCCTTGAACAGGACTCCATCTCACGTACTGCATGCCGTATGCAGTCCCCATCCACAGGAGAGACTCTCCACTTTCAGTAATTTGAGCTATTATAGACTTTTCTTACAAGGAAATAGCTCTGTAATGGTTTGTACAATGGTCTTCTGGCCAGGGTCACGCCACCATGTCAAGCAGAGTGCCATAAGCAAGTGAGAGAGAAGAAAAACATGAACTAGCAGTCTGGCTAAAATGAGTCCTCATGAGCACTAAAATGAGGCTCAAAAACTATAAGCCAAATGGCAACAACAGTTGCATAGATAGGATTAGAACTGTTCATATCACTGCCAAAAACTTTTATATGCCCAGAAGGCCTGTTAAAAATTGGGGAAGTTTGATGTTGGCTAGAAATATTGTGTTAATAGAGGGAAATGCAAGTTCTGGAAAAGAAAATTATTGCATGCTACACAAATGTAATAAAAAGCTGTTTGAAAGACATACAGTAGTGTATCACGGGTAGAGCAGAAGTGGCTTTGAAAGAAGCAATGGTTAAGAAAACCTAGCACTTGCTTTCAATTTCTAAGGCAGATTCAAAATTTAAAAACAGCAGAAAAGCTGGAAAACAAGCACGTCTTCCTATGTAAAAGGTAGCTAGACATGGAAGTTCCTGAAATATGTTACTTGAGGACTGGAAAATGCCATAGGAAGAAGAGGAAGAATGGAGTCATTTCACACTTCGAAGCCAAAAGTCTACCTACAAGGGGAAGGCTTCTCCAGATATCCAAAAATCTATCCCACCACCTATGCTGGTGTGCATTGTGGGGAACACTAGATTTCTGCTACACATAAACCCTAGGATGCTCAAAAAACTGTGTTTAAAGAAAAAATATGGAACAAAAGAAAATGTGCAGGATGTACTGGAACATACACTGTGTTTGCACCAGTGCAAACTTCAGCCTTAATAAACTAGATATTTTTCACAAACCTGAAACTAAGGTTGTAAATACTGAGCTCCAACACCCCTTCCTTAGCAGGAATAGCAGGGTCTTGATGGGACATCTTGACTTTGAAGGACAACTATGCTGCTGAGCAAGTTCTCCTGGCACCCAGCTGCTGGACCTTAACTTAAAATGTCTGGCACAATGTTCGGCCTCACTACCCTGCATGGCCAGGCTTTTCTTTGTGGAAGAAGGTTATGAATCAAAGTGACAAAAGGAGTTTTACTCTCCCAGGTCTGATCACAGCTCATAGCTATATTCTTTACAACAAGGCTAACCACATGCACTGAACGAAGTGGAGAATGGCACAGGGCAGATGCACCCCGAGGCAGCAGGGGCCAGGCAGTGCCCCCACATGGGGCTTTTGGTGGGGCATGAGGAAGAGGACAAGACACTGCTGGACAACAAGCAAAGTGAAGTATGCTTTGAAGGGTGTCTTTGTAATGTTTTTTACATTACTTTGCTGGCTGGACGGCAGCATGAAGCATCTGTTTTCAGCTACAGAACTGCTCATGGAAAAGAAAATACTCTGGCGGCTGCAGAGGCTCCCTTCCCCCGCCTTGAGGCCTCCCCCCAAACCGCACCAGCACTGGATTACAGGCTCCATTACTCAGGGCGTTTTGCCTATGATCCCTGGCAATAGATTTACATGTGGAGTCCAATTATGTCCTCAAATTTATGATTACAATGGAGTGATTTAGACTGCAAACAGAAGAGCTAATGGGTCACAAGACTTGTCTTTCTGTGTTTCAGTTTGTTTCTCTGGTGGTTTTTTTCTTCTTTCACTTTTGGGGAGTTGAGGTTTGGGTTTTTGTTGGGGTTTTTTTGGTTTGGTTTGGTTTTTGTCAGATATGCTACTTCCTCATAGCTTGACCGCACAAGGCAAGCAGGAAGAGGCAAGCCAATAGGAAGTAGTGACTCGCCTTGCCTTGTGCATTTAATTGTTTTTAATTTATGAGCTGTAGGCAGACAGTGGCTGCAGCACATTAAAGTTCATTTAGGAAATAACACAAAGGGTTTTCCCTCCACTGCCTGAAAATTTTGCATCCTCAATAAAAAGAGTGAGAGAGTGCAGCGCAGCATCAGCACTGGCATAGCACCTGCACACAACTGGCAAACCTGAGGCTCCATTGTTGCTCAGGGCTTTTGCTGCATGAAGGCAGCTCAGGGAAAGTACAAGAGCTCCAATGAAATCAGAAAAGCTGATGACAATGGATGTTTGCTCTGGAGATGTGCACTCCCTCTCACCCTGTGCAACACCATCTCTGTAGCCACTTATCTTCTCTGAACTAGTGAGAAACCTCAAAGGAAAAGAACAAAGTCAAAAGAAACAGGATCTTGGAAGAGAAGAGCTGCTGCTATGAATAAAGTACGCCAGATGGGAAAATCACTGCACAGAAATGCAGTGTGAATCACTGCAATGGGAATTATGGCTCTTCTGGTGTACCTGGACCTCAGCAGGCAGACATAGTTGCAGACACTGTGTGTCAGAAGCCTGGCATATATTGTTACTATTACTAAATATTTCATCTCTGCTCATTTGGAACATCTGGTTCTAAAAAATCTCAGGAAGAAGACTGAGTATCTCTCTGAACCACACTACTGATAATGGTGAAAAGGCAGATAAAACCTTTAATCCTGTTCATGACATGAGGAATTCACCACCAATATCTTTCCACCCCAAATATGCTTGGCATAGGATGCTGCAGGTGTAAAAGTCTACTTGTGTTCAAGGGACAACTTTGGAAGTTCATGAACCAGAAATAACATCAAGAGCTACTACATACAAAGGCACTCCCTTCTGGCTCGGACACAAGTCGCTGGAGGATGGGGAAGCATTGCTTTGCTGTTGCTGCAATCTCATATCATTGCCTGTCTTCAGGCCTTGCAATGGTAGGACACAGCTTCCTGAGTTGGGTGAACCTCTGTCCTGACCCACTTGGTTGCTCTTATGTTCCTGTAGGTGTATTTTATAGCAAGTCAATTATTGATAGATCATTCCCACACGTCCTCTATAATCTTCTTTCCATGAAAGAGCATCTCAGGCCTACTACACAGTAGTTTGTGCTGATGTAGCTATTAAATGTTTTAATGAGTCTGACTGGAGACAAAGATTCTGATTGGACAGTGAGATTGTATACACAGGCACCCAGTGCTGTAATACTGTAGTTTGGCTTTTCTTAAACCATTCTTTTTATTTTCAACAGAATAAAAGAAATCAGAATAAGCCACTCCTAACCCCCGGTAGCCTACACCTACACTGTCCTATCTAGCCACACCAGCTAAAATACACAGTATTAATTAATCCCTGGTATTTTGCATGTAAAACAGAACTTTCTTGTAGCTCATTGGGGATGCTTTGCTCAGCACTATGAAAATGCTGCTACTGTAGACAGAAATTACTTTCCGAGAGAATATGTAAAGGTGATGCAATGCTAGGGTCTAGCATGTCACCCTGCATGCCACCGGGGTGACAGCAAGACCTTTTCTGGTTGTGAAGGAAGTGAAATACCGCAGCATTGAAACTCAGCACTCGTGCCTCAGATTCAAGCCTTCGAGGAGGTGGAGAGACATCTTTTCCCTGGAAAGGCTGCTTGAAGTAATAAGATGCCTTCGAGGCATCCAGGCCCTGTGTGGGATGAGCACTTTGTTCCATTGCATTAAGAAGAGCAAACTTAAATTTGGACTGCTTTGGAATACAAGTATAAATAGGAATTACACACAACACATACTTCACACCTTGCAGTGACAGAATGTGCTCTAAGTTGTTCTTTCCATTTGTCTGTCCCTGCTTCCAACAAAATGATTCAACCTTGCACACCATTCAGAACTTTAACCTTACGGGGATTATTTTATATCCACATGCTTGCAGACCTGAGAAAGTCTTTTGGTCATAAGGCCATACTCAATGTTTAAAGCAAAATCATATGGAAAATACATTGGGAATCTTGAACTTTTGAAAAGACAATATTTAGAGCAGCTGGCTTCTGTTAAAGGAGAGTGTAGAAGCTGGTAAAGACTCATATTCCAAATGAAGCTCCAAACTGAAGACAACCCATTTTATAATCCCAGTTTGATGTTAACCAGCCTTCTAACACTACAAGCAATACATACCAAGGTCAAGGCAACCAGCTTTCCTGGGTCAATCCATTCAGTCCACCCTTGCACTCAAGAAAGGAGAGCATTAAAAGCCTCCTGGGCTGATCCCAAAGAGCAGGGCAGTGCCAGTCCACACCATTAAAAGAGAAAAACTGGAGCAGCAGCAGGGTTTTTGTTGGCACCGCTTTGTGTATCTCACTCCTCAGCATTTGCTGCTGTGGAGCAAGTGCACAGACACTGCGAGGGAGCTGCCATGCGAGCCCACACCAAACACCACCAAGGGCCGGAGCTTTCGCCCATCGGCAGCGTGCCTCCATCCGCGCCCCTGTCACCTGCAGCTGGGACAGCTGGCTTCCCCTTTCCAGGACCGCAGCTCCGGTTTGGCAGGGGCAGGAGCCAGCGGATGCTGAGCCCCATCCCAGCCCTGGGTGTAGGGATTGGGGAGCAGCGCCCTGGGGTCCCCTCTCTGCAGGCTGGGTGTCCGGGAGCTGCACAGTCCCCATCCAGCGGCTCCCGCCAGCACCGCTGTTTTCTCTCTGGGCTGCTCTTGGCTTCCTCCTGTGCAGCTGTGCTCTCCACATCAGAAGGGACTTTTCAGAGAAAAGTGAAATTAGCAAAAATTAAGATAATTGAATGCATTTTGTTTTACCAGAGAGACTGTTTGTGGTTAGCAAATAGATGTGAAATGTTATAAAATATTTTCTAACAGTACCCTATAGAGATGACTTGTCTGTAAAACATGATATAAAACTGGCAGGCAACCACCACATTGACTTCATAAAACATAACATTAACTGACACCAAAAAGCAACTTAGTTAAGAAGCAGAAAAGTTTACAGCCTCAGTTATTTGAAAAACACAGAGGTAGCCCAGCTATTACGATGAAAGGGATCATTAGGGTAATTTCCACTATTTGGTTCACTGCTATTAAATGTGATGCCATGAATACATTGGGTTGGAATTTCTTTGACTCCATGATTCTTCTGACTACTCCTGCTCAAAAAAACAGTAAAGAACTAACTGCCATTTTAAAACCATACAATGTTTTGCAACACTCATTTAGAAATATTTCCAGCTGAGCCAATCAGGGCTTCGGAGTTTATAGAGCATATATCTTGCCAGTGCATAATGGTATGTACATTCTTGACATACTCCTTGGCTCAAACTGGATAACTAGAGGTGCTGCCTGGGTCTAACCCAAGCCCTGGAAGCCTGTTAACCCTTTCTGTCTTTTAACTGCAATTTTGCAAGAACATCTGTGCACAGAAAAGGTGAAAACGACAGTAGGGTGCTAACCTAGAAGATAGTTATTCATTCACACTTGCATTTTTTTACTGATTTAGTCCACAGAACCCAGCTGGTACTACACAGGTGTGAGACAAATGCAGAGCCTGGGAATGGTCTCCACTGTGCTGAGCACCTGCATCAGATGAATGAAAAGAAAGGGAAAACAGCTGAAGATATTCTTAGCCATTTTTTAACTACTGTGGACTTCTGGACAATAGCTCTTAAGAGGCAGCCCTGAAGTATCTCTCAACATAAACAGCAAATACATTATTGTTTGCTCTAGTCCTGGCTTAACCCTTTGTGCCATGGGACCCAGCAAAGCATCACAGTCACTGCTGTTCTGTCTGTCATGAGCAGCTTTCTGGAAAATCACAAGGTGTTCAACTGGCTGGTGAGGTGGGATCAATGTGAAATCACAGAGAGCTGAACATCGCTGCTTGGGCTGCAAGCAAGCCCTCGTGATGCCACTGCTGTTATTATTTTACTTGCAATACCACAGTCCCAACTCTTTAGTCTTTGGGTTGGGAATTTAGAGTACCAGATTGTCTTGATACGACTGTCGGCAAAAGGCTCAGTGTAACCTTACCGGAGGTGGTGCATGATCCCAAAGCCTTGCTGAAAAGGCCTGTCCCATAACTGGATGGGTCCTGACCCTGTTCCTCTCTGTTCTCCTTGCTGTCTGAAGTGTCTCTCTTTCATCACATCTCCTCTAACAGCACAGTCATTTGTTCACTTTCAAATGCACAGCTCCCCCGGGGCAGTCAGCAGTTCCCCCTTTCTCTTTCTAAAATCAAGCACAGCACACGCTGGGGTGCCAGGGATGCTTCCAGCTGCCTCTTCATCGGACAGACACCAGACTTGAAAGGCACCTCATGTGCAACAACAACCACAGGTACCATAAACTTTTTTCCCAGAACCTAGACAGCCACAAAGAGAATTGTGGGTGGTTTTGTTGGTGGTGTGTGTTTTAAGAGCATCTAGTACCATGGATTACAGTAAATAATTAAGTCTCCTGAGTGGTAAAATAATACAAAGAAATTAATTAGGAAAACAAAGTACTTGTATGGGGTAAATGTATAAGAGCAACTGATTCAGCCATCCTCCTTAAATTCTGAAGTGATGTGCCATTGTTCTAAAAAGAGAAGATTCTGAATGCCAACAGGCAAAGATTTAATATGCTTTTCCCCTTAGGCTAAACTAAAGTAAAATTGGCTGCACTTTTCTGGAGTTAACAGCAAACAGGTCACATTTATCATCCTGCCACTTATGTTCGAGAACTAGGAATTTAACTGCTCCTAAATAAGCTGGTTTGGCCCTCCTGAAACTGGAGATGGGTGGTGGTTTATATGCAACCTTATCTGCTGGAAATGACTAATATTAGAATAACATGGGACTGCAATCTCGACGTTCTGGAAAGCTGGCGAGATCCTAGCCTCAAATTCTGCTTAGATGCTGCTGGTAATTTCAGCAGTGTTTGGTTTATTGCTATGATTTATGTATATAGGTCCCAGATAAGTTACCCAAGAAGGAAAAAGTAATTGACAAATTCTCCACTAGCCTTCTGAGTTGTTTTTTCCCCTCTCAGGATCAAAATTTCCTTAAAAAAAAGACTATTATTCTCTCCCCACAACTATAAATTCCTCAGCCAGCTCCTCTGTTACCATGCAGTCTGCTGGGCACATTCCAGAATTATTTCTGAAGTTTTCTCAGACTTCCATATAAGTCAAAAAATTCCACAGTCCTGCTCTGTGCCAGCATGACAGACGACCCTTACTGCTTGGCATCAACTTTTGAAACACCCAGTTCCGCTGATGCTGAGCGGTCAGTTACACTGACCGGTAAATTAAGGACACGAAATCTGCATAAGACTTTGGGCAAGAGCTGCCACGATAATCACACCCATGTCTGCAGGAGCTGCAGTAGCAAACCAGTCTGCCCCAGAAACCACGGGGACAGGGAGCATCCAGCCATGCCCACACTCTGTAGCATGGATCACCTCCAGAGAACATGATGTTGTGAAGTAGTTATAAAAAGTGGGGGCTGAACCCAAATATCTGTGCAAAAATGCATGAATGGTACAAAACAAAATAACATTCGTCCACTGAAAGCAAATAAATCACTCCCAGCTGTGAAATCAAGAGTGACTGAAAGTGCTACGTGAAAATAGATGCAGTGTCCTCAGCATGGTGGTGTTCATGACGAGGTCTTCCTGGTGTCCCAGCCATGGTGTGGATCCCAGCCCTGTTATGGGCTGGAGGTGCAAGGCAAATGTCTGCTCAGGGCTTGTGCATCCCTCTTCCCTGCTAAAAGAGAGAATTAGCCAACAATAACAGTGTTTGTTTTGTTGCCATCTCAGTAGACACTCTAATAGAGCTAATAGGAAAAAGAAACCTCACCAGAGAAGGGAAAGGTCAGAAGGCTAATAAAATAAATGCAGCTATTGTGCTTTCACTTGGCAATTCATAAGGGAGTGTGATGTTCTTTACTTCTTCTTTTTTTTTCAGTAGTAAAAGAGTTCACTGATTAATCCAAAAATGACATTTCAGTTTTCATACATTTGTTACTGACAACCACATCATTATAGAGTCAGGAATTTTAAATACTTAGGTCTACACTTGCTAGATTCCTCTCTCATATAATTTATTTGTTTTTGAGTTTTTCTTCCAAACAGCTCTAGCTATCAAAAAGCAGTAGTGCCATCCATGAGAAAATGTTGGTCAAAAAGGTAATTTTATGCCAAGAGCCCTGTTTTGTCCTTGAAGAGCAAATCTGGCCAGTTACTGCTCTTTTTCAGTGTTGCCCAGCTAGGTAATTCATGGTTGTTTTATCTTCAAGTTTGTGAGTGTTCCTCTGTTTATAATCAAGCACCTGCTGAAGTGTTCGGCTGATCTGGGGCTTTGAGTTGACAAAACACAGTTTGATGGATGGTTTACTTCTGAGCATGCTCCTTTCCACCACTGTATCGGCACCACGGCACTGCTGGATTCAGGGCCCCCATTCCTGTGTGTCTGAGACTACACGTATACACATAAATGTATACCCCATGTATGTGAGAGTCACCAGGTACACATGGGGCTGAAATTTGGTCCTCTTACCAGTACCCGGGCAGGCCGTCCTCATATTCAGTGGAGAGAGACAGCCACGGCTCCGAAGCAAGGCAGCTGTTGTAAAGCGTGCGAACATAGGCTGTGGTGCTGGAAATAGCTGATCACCAGCACGACAAAAGCTGAGGGAGAAAGTAGCCTGAAAGGCTGCAAAATAAGTTGCACAGCCACACTTAAGAAAGCTGGTTTGTTCCCAGAAACCAAGGCAGAAGGTCAATTGCTGCGATGAAGTTCTCTCAGATCTGCAGGGGGATGGATCCCATCTTTCACACCAGTCAGCACAGCTGAAACAGCAGCATCTGCAATTTCCCCAAATGGCCAAACAAAATATCCAGTTTTAATCTATCAAACACACAGGAAGGCTTCGTCCTAACTTGTACAGCAGGCTGATGCAAGTAAACACCCAGCCCTGTGCCCTGCGGAGGAAGGAGGGCAGTGTTTTGGTGGGATGTCCTTCCCTTCCCAGCATACTAGAGAAGAAATACTAGAGAGGAAACTCACCACAGTAGAGATGAAAAAGAATCTGTCATGTTAGCCATCCCTCTGCAGCACTGGAGCTTTTTCCTAGGCAGTGTTTGTTGTTTTAAAGGGTCCAATTTTGTCCTTTTCACATCAACCTTTTCTAAAGTTTTACCACAACCACAAAAAAATAGTTTTGTACTCTATCTAGTATATGTGTTTTGTAGGTAGTAATACATCCTTTCTCAACTTCTCTTAACTATACTTCATTTCTTTAAAAAAACACAGCCTGAGATTGTCCACAGAGTTAGTGGGATGTTGTGGTAGGTAAGCAGGGGATGAAGCATCACTGGCAGGTGCTTTGACTCTCTGCACCCAGCGCTGGTGAAGGCAAGACAAGGAGATCTGTAAGCTACCAGGTTGATGACCACACATGAAAAGTGATGTTGGAAAATGTGGGTAGGCTCATAGATCAGCTACAAGAAAAACCTCCCCTTTGGTTGGTGTCCATGACCATGAAATCGGTGACAGACTATATAGGATATGCATCTTGGCAGCTCAGTTAAATAAAGCACAGCATGGGAACATGAAACTGGCCTGTGAACATCTTAATAAAGCTTTCACTCTGCAGAAAAACCCAGTGCTTTCCACATATAACCTATCTTCTTGGCAACTTGAGTATTCAGCCTACATTAGTACCACAGGTCCTTAGTTTTCCTATGACAGTTTCCTACCCAAATCTTTTATTCTACTGGAAAAAAAAAAAAAAATATATGACATCAGTGTGATTCAGATGGGGATTAGTTATTGCTGTCTCTAAAACAAAGATAATCTTTCCTTTTCGAGGCTTTATTGTATCATAGGGGATTAGGTGGCCTTGGACAACCTAGTTGTTCCATACACTTCAGTGCAGACACTCAGACTAGCCACAGAAATCCTACTAATCTAATGAATCACACAAATTAATAACAGTGAGACCAGGATTTGATCGAAGCCCTCAGCTTTTGGAGGGAAAGAGAAATCAAGTTCTCATCAGGGAGAAAGACAGGAAGGGTAAAGCAAATTATATGGGGAATTAAGAAAGGAAAGGAAAAGATATTAAGTTTACTGGCTTTAAAACACAAAGAGACACTGTGATCATCCATTTAATATAAATTCCTGCATAAGCCAGGCAATTACGTGATTGATTACCTCCCAGCAAACACATGGTTAGTTCCCCTACAACTATAATCACAAGTGTCTTCAGAATAAGAACATTTGCTTGCATCCCAATATTGCAGTTTTTCACTAGCATCAACTATCCACCTTTTGGGAAAACATTCTTACACCCCTATTCCAGACACGGTATGTGAATTCTTGTCCAAAAATACCACAGACATGGCCAATACAGTCACTAGGGGACCTCAAAAGAATAGAGGATGTCCCAGACCTCTTTATTAGAGAACACATATTGCTATTCAAACTTCTTCGAAGTCAACATCCCTCAGAGGAAGAACTGTCTCAGACTTTTCTACGAGCTCTCATTACCAACAGCGATATTTATGGCTGTGCCTTAGGGGGAACAAGCAGACAGCCCAGGCCGTCCCACGCACATCCAGCAGTCCCTGGGCCCTACTTACAGCATTCTTTTAATGCTAATTTCATCTCAGACCAAGAGTTCAGGCAATGACCTTCTAAACATCACCACAGCCCCAGCAGTAATTGTTTGGGCAGAATTTTATGCCAAGTTAAATTTCTTAACCTTAGGCTGCTCAATGGCACTGAAAGAACAGCACCCAGCCCATGCGCTCGTCACTGCTCTAACCCAGCGTTACTGATCAGACATTCACAGCCCATCGTCATGTTGGATGGGACCCCAAGGGCTCTTTCGGTTCCCAGTGCAAAAATACAAAACACTTCTCAAGATATTAAAGCTTTCAGCAAATGCATACAAATCCGATGTGTTTTCAGAAAGCAGCAGGAGCAGCAGTGTGTTTCTGGTCTCCATTGCTCGTGTTCCTTCTGAAGGATATCAATATCCCATCTGTTAAGGAAATTGAAGTGAAATTCCCCAGAGGACTTGTGAAGAATTGAAGTTTTGCATGCTGGGGATGCAGCACAAAACCAGCAGTCAGGACCTTATGGAATCCTGCAGCTTCAGAGAAGTGTTGAGACTTGCCTGATAAAGAGATCACTGAAACGCAGCTGACTTCTTACTCCATGACACTCCTGGCTATTAATACCATATGTGAACAATTTAACATAAATTGGAGATAAATGTACTTGTTCAGAATTTAGATCTCTACATACTTAACATCCCAAAGTCACCTGAACTGCTTCCTGAACTCATTTTTTATCAAAAGTTTCACTGGCTTCAGGAAATTTTCACCTGAATCTGGGCCAGTTTAAGTTTTTAACTGCAGTGTCTTGCTTGGATTACTTCTAAACCAAAGTAAGTTTATTAATCATTCATTGTAAATGGGATCCACACAAAGCTTGCAACTGAAAACCAAGTTCAGAGAATAAAGGTGGCATGCTAAATTAGAAGAAAAATATTCATCTGGCTCTCAGCTAAGAAAAACATTTTTCAAAGGAAAGATAACATATAAATCAATCATTTAAATGCAGAAAATATATTTCAGGGCAATTTTCTCATTGCTTTCTATGTAATGCCATTTTCCAGAAAGTACCACATGATTATTTGCCAGCTGTATCAAGCACCACTTCCATTCTATACTGTGTTGCGGTACTTCATCCTACTAGGAAGGATGAAATACACAGAACACAAGAAAATTTACAGACAATTTTGGTTATATTTTGGGCCACCTTGAATGATGGATGAAGCACAGCATTGTGAAACGCCTACACATCCTAACAAACCGAAGCATCCCTCTGGTTAATGGAATAGTGGAATTTTATTTTTATTTGGTCCCACTAAAAAGCACAATCCCAGTTAAAGGCATATAAGAAAGAACAGAAAATAGTCCCCAGAAAGGTTACAGGAAAGCAGTAGGTCTCCTTCCATTCCTGTCAGAGGAATGCAAGGCTGGACTCCAGGAAAAATGAAACAAAAGCAGATCACTTCAGCATGGCAGCTCTTGCATTTTCCAGGTATTTGAGCAATAGTTTACCAAGAACAATAGTAGGGAGTTCCTGGGGAAAAACATGAAAATGCCTTTTTGTTCAAAAACTCATTTAAATTTGCATGGCATCATCTGCACAGTTTTAGAGAGCACAAGGAGAAGCCAGAGGTTACCATTGTCTGTTCCCTTCTCTCTTCTGCCACATAGCAAAGGAAGTGACATTAAATGGCTTATGCTGTTCCTATGGAAATAAATACCATCTCCTGCTAGAAGGGCTCACCCTTGCCTAGGTAGGTCCTGTGTTAACAGAGAGCTCTCTTCTGGATTCATCCAGCTGCCTGCTCCACCTGACTCATGGTGATCTGGAACATGCGACAGCTGTCAATCAGGACAGGTGGATGTTTGAATCTGGACTGTCAATACATCAGACAATAAACCCAAAAAGCAGTTACAAACTCTTCTGGGAGCATTTTCTTTGTTGAGAAGGAGCAAATACCTCTAGGAGAGCAGAGGTTCTGCACAAATGGTAATGCTGTTTAGTTTAACATCAATTTGAGAGTGAAGGATATTGTGGCAATAGGATATTGTTTGATCTAACTGCGGTCTATCTGATTTGACATATTTTTTTAAAGGTTTAATGTTAGCAAGCCTGGGCCATTCTGGCTAATCCTTGGATGTGAGCTGAGAACTTGACAGATGAGGCCAACAGAGATGACAGCTTGTTTGGGGCGGATGGTGGTGATACTAACTCCTGTGAGCAGCTTTTAATCTTCACCAAAAATTACTGTAACAGGTGACCAAATAACTGGCTTTCTACAAAACCAGCATTTTTTTGGTTTTGTTGTTTTCCAGTTACATCCTTTATCTCTGATTCCTTGGGGTTTTGTGTGTGTTGGTTTGGTTTTGGTTTGGTTTTTTCCTCCAGAAAATGTCTACAAGTTTCTCACCATTGTCAAGAATACCATACATATCAGTACAAGAGACAGAAAACAGGCTCTTTCTGCCTCTTCTGCTGCATTTGATTTTCTGGTCAAGGTGAGGGATAAAAACTGATAATTTCTCCAAGAGAATCTGAGGTCGTGTTGCTTTAAAAAAGAACGCAATTATCCCAGTTACCATTCTATCATCTCTTTTTTGTTTTTCCCTGGAAAAACTAACATCAAATACTGATGCTGTGACTTTCCAATAATAGTCTCCTTTTGATTTGCAGTTTTACCAGTAGTTCTTCCTTTCCCCCTTGTTTTTCATATTGCTGATTTCTACTTGGTGTTATATTTAATTCTACGCTATATTTAGTTTTGTGCTCAAGTTCCTATAACCCAAATGTCACTGCCAAGTACCACCAAGGCAGTCATTCTGTCTTGAGATGAACAAATTCATTGTAAATTACTTCAAAAAAAACCCAAACAACCACTTCACAGCCCAAATATCTGTAGATGATGAAGACTAAATTTGATCATGACGAAAATCAGTAAATCAGAGTTCTTGTTTAGCTGCCATTACATGTTCTTTGACTCAGTTAACAAATTTATTTCATTCCTGTTGCCCTTTCAGACCAATAGAAAATGATTTCCTGGAGCTGGAAAATGCTTTGTGCACGACTGGGAGAAGCAAACAACTTCTTTACTGAATACGGGGTGTTGACTGATTCAGAATGTCTTGTCAGTTTATCCAAAGTCACCAAGTGCTTGGAGACAGAAATAGGTTGTGGAGCTCAATTAGTGGAACGAGACCATGACGAGGGCAGACAGCTCCCCTTGAGCAGTCAGAATACTGACTGTACCATTTTTTGGAACTCCAGTCTCCCTTTTAGGTGAGAATCTCAGGCACTGGGCTGGAGGGGCCACCTCTGCCTGACTACCCCAGCTAACCAGCATTTCAGAATTCATCACCTCCAAAATGCTGCTGGTGGGGCAGGCAGGGTACTCCAGTGCGAGATACACGCTCAGGTCGGCTTCAGCAGAGGAAGAATTCAGTGCTGCTCTCCTGCATTTTGAAGGAGTGTCCGAACTGCCCACCCAGAGCGCGGAGGCAAAGCTGCAGCACCTGCCTCCTCCCTCCTTGCGCTGCTGTTGTCCCACCCATTTTCATTCATCCAGAAATAAATCAAGGGAGGTAAGACACAAGGTCTCATTTCCTTAGGAGTTGGGGGGGGGGGGGGGAATGTTTTTCCTGAATTTCAGTTGAGAGGCTAACAGGAAGCCTTCATTTTTTATGGCATCCACATTGCAGGACTAGCATTTCACCTCTATGGTACATCCAGGTAACTGCACGAGCATTTCCAGCCCAAGCAACAGGTTTTTAAGGCCAAGACTTTATAGTGGTGAAGCGATATGAGAACCACACACTTGGACTAACCTGGCAACTTGGACTAACCTGGCAACGCTTCCACATAAAAAGGTCTAATGGTGGATGCCTCCTGTCCTTCCAACAGAGGCCCAGCTTGCACTCTGCTGTGAGGGGGAAGTTCCTCTCCAGTGCTCAGTCGTAGTGGGGAACCAAAGCATGGAAATCATATGAGCAGAGATTACACAGCCTCTCCAGTCTGGCAGCCAGATGTTGGATTGCAGGAGTGAGCATAACCAGATGATTTTTCTGCCATTTTTTCTCCAAACACCTAGAAGAGTTCAACAGAACAACACACACAGAAATAAACTCATGATCACATTTGCATATTTAAACACATAGACATATTAGTCCCTTCAAAATGGTAATCCCTAAGAATCCAGCATGACTAGGATTTTCAGCTGTCAGGTCCAGTTCACACTCTGCAAGAAGCTGCGAGTAGCAGCTGGACTAGGACTTCTCCATGTCACTGCCTGGATGCCAGGACCAGCCCAGGGGTGCAGCCCACAAAATGCCTCTGCAGGTGGCTCCTGGGTGCAGCACATGGGGACAGGTTTTCAGCTGGCCATGGACAGCTCTGCTCTTTTCTACCCATGCAAAGCTGCCCTGCAGTGAGCTCTTTGGGATTTGGAGTAACAAGTACATCGGGAAAATCACTGCACTGCTGTGAGACACTGGCTGCTGATGCAAAGGGCTCAGGCAAAGGAAAGAGGACTTTGGTGGGATATTCCTACATCCAGCATGAGCTAGCTCCTCAAATACTTCTCTGAGGTTGCAGAAACACACTAATTTCTAATGAAGCTGACATCAGAGCTCACTGGAGAGACACATGGGCAAGTCAGCCCAGAATCAATAGATGCAGATGTTACTTTCAAGGACCAGTTTCAGGGTTGAACCCTGAGCACCAACCCACACCTGTATCCGTCCCACAGTGTCTATGCCAGACAGCTACATCTGGAACAAAAACATTTTGTTCCATTTAATATCCTGTGCTTTCTCCTGTATGAAACATGGGTTCGACACTCACACACACAATGTGTGTTGCGCGGTCCCACACCAGCTGGAGAGAATGCATTTATGACAGCAATGAATATCAGCAGATGGACAACAACCACCACTTAACTGCTGCAACTTACGTTTAAGATGAAACAAAATCCAGGAACAACTCCAATTCTCAGCTAGATAATACAGAAAAACAGCGGTTCTGTCTCTGAACTGCGTTTAACTGACCTGGATTTCATGAAGGCAAGGGAAAAATCCCCACTGGAGCTTTTGACCCTCAGACAGGCTAATTCCAGTTGATTATTCCCATTTTATTTAGTTATGCAAACAAGCACCAAGCCCTACACATAAGCCTCATAAATAATGTTCCTCCATCCCGAAAAAATTCAGGTGAAGGTTTTAGTTTTGTGATCTTTATTCTGTCATGAGAAAAATAAACAAGTAGAAATTCATGAGCATTTCTTCCCTGTAAATAACAGTGTAATTAAACCCAAGGTATTTTGAAATGGCCTGAAATCTTAAGTATCGGGGTGGGGGGGGAGCCCAGATGGAAGGGTAAACTGATTCTGACACAAGTTTCTCTCAGCATCTTGACAAATTAACTTAAACACTCAAAGGACCCACAAGTTGAGCTCTTCTGCTGGCAGGCTGGCCAGGTTTGTGCACATCTTTTATGGGAGGGAGAAGTCGAAGACAGTCCGATGATGCATTCTTTGACAGGCTGCATCTCCCCTCCTCCCTACAGCCTCTTACTCAACACAGTTCTTCTGGAGGGCCAAGAGTGGCTGGAAATATCCCAACGAAGCATTTAGTCTGAAGACAGATACAGAGATACACAGAGAAGGAGAGCTTTCTGAAACACTACCTTGCTGAGCCCAAAAGGCTTTGTTTGAAACAACTCTCTCTGAATGACCTTTGGAGAAGCCTGAGGCTTGAAGCCCGTGACAGCTGCCCTGACAGACAAGAATATCAGACTCCCCCAGCAGCTGTAGGGCCTGGGGAGCTTCTGGATTCCTGGAAATACTGACAAGTTTTCAATTCTGGCCAGTTTTGACCACTGCCAAATTTTAAAATTCCTGTAAGAATTCTGGCATTACCTTCAAATCATGACAACTAAATTAACAGATGTGCTTTCCCCTTACCTCCATGTCTGCAGACCTCAGAGGTGCCAGTGACTTCACACAATAACAGCGTGAAAACTTTTAATCCTCTCTTTAAAAATAAGGAAAAACTGAAATTCGTATACAGTAGCTTCCTGCTATTGCTTGTGTCACAAAACTCATGGAAAAAAATAGTTGAATTACCGCGCTACTTGCTTCTAGATCTGACTTTAGAGCTACAGCTCTGTTGCCAGTAGCATGAAGAAAAAGCCTTTAGGATGCAAGCATTATGGAGCAGCTGGTGGGTAGGAACCCAGCTACAAGGAACTAAAGAACTGCAGAGCTCACTCTGAAGGAGGTGGCTCTCAATAATGGACCTCAGTAGAAGTAGGGAGAAGCCAGGGAATTAGACACTTGGTTCCTCCTCAGACAAAAAGGTGGCAGAAACAAGAAAGGACTAGGGAATTGTAATCCAGCTGAAGATAGACCCAGGCTTTTCAATGTCCAGAAGAAGTCAGATTCTGCAAGCTCACTACCTGTCTGCAAATACATAATGCAGTAACCAGCAACTTTTGCAAGTTTCCCCAGAGTTTTGGAGAAATGAACACCTTCAGAAAACTGTCATTTCTTCTGCAACTTTATGTGCGATAGGAGACCTCAACTAGGGGACTGCCAGTCACTTCACATAGCCCTAGTGCTCAAACTTGCCAAATGCTGCAGTGTGGAGAGTTCTCTGTGTTCCAGGGATTTGCCATCAACCCAGAGGGACATATTGTCAGTGAGCTGCTTCAGTAATGTCACAAGACTACACCACCAGCTCTGGCATGTCCAGGCAGCAGGTTTGCTGACTTGCCTCTGTGCTAAGTTGTCCATCCACCTCTTCAACTGAGAAAATCCAGTGAAAAGCTGGAGCTTCTCCGGAACAGCAACAGCCCCTGGAGGCAGCACGATTGTAACTGCAAAGCTCCGTGCCTCAGGTAATCGGCTGTGCGTTCTAAGCTTTGGCTTAACTATAGCAACGTAACAGACATCACTCCCTGTGGTTAAATAGCTGGTCTCTGCGCTTGAAAGACGGTGCAAGATGTCATGGACATTGTATGTTCCCTACAGAGACATAGTTGCAGTCTGATGAGGCAGCCAGGTGGGAAACCCAGAAGCATCTTCATTTTAATTAGGAGTACCTTCCTCTAGCCTCTGTCTGCCCGGCTTTAGTTATAGCAACACCTACATTTGCCTGTATGTATTGTATATATGTATGTATAAATCGTTTTCTCTGCAGCAGCACTGCCTCCTCCCCGCATACTGACAGGTGGCTTCAGCAGCAGGGCTGACCCCATCATTTAGAAAGCGGGAAGCAACCGCCCAAGCAGTTCCCCCTCCCGCGCAGTCGGAGCACACAAACCACTTCTGGACCTGCGCCTTGGGAACGGGAGCGGGAAGCGCTTCGGAGCGCACAGCGCGGCGGATCCACACCCCCACCTAGTGGGTCTCCGGCACAGGAGGCTGCAGTCACACACCCCCAAAAACCCCCAGGGACCCCCAGAGCCGCCTCGCCTTCTGAAGGAAAGGGGGAAAAACAGCTATGGTGAAATCTGAGCGCGTTGCTTTTAATCATTAAGCAGAAAGCTAGCGGTATTTTATCCTCTCGGCATCAGACAGGACTGCAAACACAGCTCTCTTGCTTCACGCTAGTGTAACGATTAACTTCGGCAAGGTCAATGCAACAGGCATGTAAAATGTTAGCAGAAAGGCATAGCAGCATTTTAAACCTATTTTGTTGCACTAGAGAGAACTAAATTCTTGAACGCAAAACAAAGACAACTAAGTCTTCTGTCAATAAAGAAGTTTTAATATGTCTAGAAGAGCCTGCCAGCTCACAAGCCAAGTCTCTGACAGTATTTTCTGGAGACAGTTTGAGGTCTATTACTTTAAAAAAAAAAAATACATGCTCTAGATAAATATGAAATAAATAATTGTGAGGTGAAAAGCAGAAGCTGGAGGAAAACAAAACAAAACATCTTTTATCTATTTCCATTTCTGCCTGCTCAGTAAAGCCATCTACAGACCCCTTCTGTTCCAAGAAAAGGACAAAGGTGCCACCCTCCGGGCTTGCTGGGAGCAGCCACCACAGAGGGACAGTGGAGAGGCTGCAAGAGCTCGGTTGGGCTGGCCTTGCATTACTTTTATCTTTTGTAGTACAGAATGAGACACATGCTTTGCAACTCATACCAGCCTTCAGCTGTCTTTTACAGGTCAGCAAAAAACCACAAAGGAGCGCTTGCATTTCACAGAAGCGTGTTGCCCTTTCAGACCTGATTGCATCTGTTTCTGAAATGAAGTTCAGCCAGTGAAATCTGTTCAGTCTTCAAAGCAAAGCCTCTAAGAGCAGAAGTTTTGCCACCCATAAGTATTTTTAATGGGATCACCCCGATGTACTTTTTTCTTCCAACTGGTAACACATAATGATTTCCAAGAGCATTTGGGTTAGGTATGGCACTTTTTTCCCCTCTTGAAAATAATTCCAAGCGCTTGTTTTAACATTGTGGCCTACACACAAATTATCTGTGTATACACACATGACACCTACATAAACAACACAGTTAAGCAAGGACTGACAAAAGCTTAGCTCAGGGTGACTGTCAGGATGCAACTCTTCTGCAACTCTTCTGATTTGTCCCAGCTCAAAGTATATGGAAATCAGCACTGAAGTTAGAAAACTCATTGTCCCGGTCATGCAGATCAAGTCTGCAAGTAATTCCATGCTCATTGGTAATAGATATCCTGCACAGTTCAGGCTGGAGGCGACTTTACACACACAACTACTGGTTTTACCGTTAGGGTCAGGAAGCTCCAGGTAGAACAAATGTCAGTAGCTCAGTTTTTGAGTAAAAGGTCGTAGACTTGTCCATTCAGACAGGGCACGTGAATTGGCTGTCATTATTTACCTTCCTGTTTCTCAATTCATGTGGGAGACACACACCTGCCTGCCTTCAGAGCAACTCCTGCGATGCAAAACACTAGTTCTGAATAGCAACAAGCAGTTCCAATTTTAACAGAGATTAGTTAAGAGGTTTATGCATTTTCACTGACAGCTTTGCTAGCAGATCTGCTAAATGACACGCAGGCACTTCAGTTCCTAGTACCACCAGAATCACTAGAACTTTTTCCAGATTTCATGGAAGTTTGGAGTTTGAAAAGTTTAACCAGCGGCACCACACAATTCGCCTTTGTTTGTCCTTTATAACTGCCCACCAGAACAAGCATTAAATTGCTTTCATTGCTTCAGTGTTCCTACTGTTTGCCTTCAACATTTAGTAAATTTCCATCTTCCTATTCCACAAACATTCCTCTTTGTATACAGCTTTGGACTTCCTACATTCAGACTTAAGGGCAAGATACAAGACACAAGGTCAAGCTCACCAGCTGACTGTAAATAGATGAACAGAGCTGCTTCTTAACCTGGTGCACAGCAGAAACCAAGCCCTACCAGCATGTGTTGGGTCTCACACTACCAGCCTTAAAGCCTCAGCAACAGTCAGTGCTGCTTGAGGAGCTTCCCATGATTTACCTTCCCACTGCCTGGAGTTAACTCAGGCTTACTCCAGAGCTTACACACGCCCTTCCAGATCACCAGCATATGGCACATTTACCTCTCTGTCCTCCAGGAGTACACAGCACCAAGAAGATGCCCAACACAAGCGCTATGGCACTCACCACCAAAGCCCTGCCTCAGCATTCACTCACTGAGGAGAAACACTCCACTAAGGTTTTTTGTTCTCTGCTATATGGTATTCCACCACATCATATAGACTCGTATAAGGGAAGAAAAAAGAAAAAAAGACTCCACTGTTTCCTTCATCTCCAGGTAAACATCTCCATGGTAAACACAACCTCCATGGTAAACACAACACGCCTCCTCTGTGCTTCTTTCCACATCTTAAAAAAATTTACTTTACCCCCACTCAATCCACCTTGTCTGCAGGATTTCAGTAAACTGAAGTCTGACAACTAAAACCTACACATGGCCTTAAATCCACATACCAATCCAACTTGCTTAAATTAAGTTTTAAATCTATAGTTAGCTACAAGATCTACAAGTTACAGTGCTTTTCATTTCTCTCCCTAATAATTACCAACAATATTAATCAACCCTGTAACTAATATTAAATCCTTAAAAAGGATTTGCCTCAATAGTCTTGCAACAGGAATATTGTGGGCTACACAATGTATTTTGCATTTAATTAAGCATTCTGAAGTGCTTAAAATGAAAGATTCAAGGACAGAGGCTGGAAACATTAAGTTAGGAAGATGTGCTTCAAAATAAACTGACCACCCCAGTTAATTGCTGCAAAGATTTTTGTATTGAATTGCCACAAGCTTGTATCGTGAAAAAAATCCACGTTGCTAGTATTTACTCATGGAAACCCAGGCTTCCTCCCTAAGAGGAAAAACTGAGCATTGTTAGTGACAGAGTCTTCATTCACCAGCTCTCCAAACTTATGTATGATTTTGCAGACAGCAGGAATACAGGTCTGACTTCTTTTTTATTATTTGAAGTCAAAAACTGTCAGACTGATTACCAAGAGACTTTTCTTCATTACTGCTCTCATGCCCTCAGAGGTAAATCGAGGATATGAGGGATGACAATATGTTTTAAACAAGATGATGAAGCAATCCAGACTTCCTCAGAAGCTCAAGTTGCACAGCTGAGAACTGGGCCTAGAGAAAATATATTCCACCGTAGAAAAAAAAATCCCACACTTTACAGGTGAAATCAGCCATGTTTGCACAACTCACTTGAATTTGCAACAAAGATCTTCCACCAGTCACAGCTTTGGTTAGCTACTGAAAACTGTTCCTATGGTGATGGTATCTTCTCCCCCTGCATCTGCTAATGAAAGGCCTGCCTTTCTTTCTTTATAAACACTTCTCCCTTTAATCTTGCTTGCTACTTCAAAACAGAAGCATAGCAGTATGGTAATGTAAGCCTATTCCTTGTTTCCCTGAGAATCCATCCTGAACTTGTAGGGCTATACCAAAAAAGCTCAAAGAAAGCTGATACACAAGGTACTATGAATGTCCAGTAGCATCCAGTCTGAAATACTTGCAACAAAATTGGTAAAAAAAAAACCAAAACCAAAACACACCAGCTATTTTTTGTATTTTTCAAGACCTTTTGGGCATGCTCCTTTACACCAGACAGTACTTCATTCCCACCTCAAGCATTAACATGTTACAGCTGCTTCAGGAACACAGCTATGCAGAGACAAGTTACACCTGAAATATGTACCTAATCAATCTCTTGAGTTAAAGGATGTTTTAGGATACGCTTGAGCAGCTAGTATGAACTGAGAATCACATGCTGTCATTCAGTCCCTGTAAGAAAAATTTAGGCTGACCCAGTATTGTAATCTCTTGTCCAAGGTAACACTTAACAGCCTCAGTGCAACAAATGAAGATCTCGCTTAAGAGACCCAGGAAGGGGCAGGGATGAGTGCAGACAGCCAAGCCAGGCAGGCACAGCAAGGCCAATTTCTCTTTCTCAATCTGTAAGAAAGTTCCATACCCATAACACAACAAATTACAAAAGGCATTTCTCTTCTCCAGTCATGTTCATATCAAGTAAGTGAGTGGACCAGCTATCACTAAAAATGAGTCTTTCGTAGACAGTTATAGAAGATTCTTCTTTTATTTGTTTATAGCAACATGAAGTACATGTTTCCACTTAGGTATTTCAGTGCAACAAGGAAATCCATTACCTCATTAAGCTTCAGCAAAGTGATCTATATGCAATGGAAAAGATTATTTAAAGTATTTTCCTTAGATGCACAACAGTGTAAAGCTTCAAAAATCTAAGTAAATACATCTCACTGAATTAAACAAGCAAACACTTTGCTTGATTATGAAATGCTTTTGTTGGACGAACTCGGTGTGCACGAAAGCAATTCATTTGTAAGCCACAGGCACTACTACAAGAGTGGAATCAGAGTACAAGTGGTGACATTTCAGTAGTCTGTGCAAGAATTCCACTCTACTTTTTGCAAGCTGTATATCTTGAAGATACATTCTCCCAGTTGATCACATTCCAGATGGCTTTCAAATAATCAGGTCGAACATTTTTATACTGAAGATAATAAGCGTGTTCCCATACATCGATTCCTAGCAAAGGAATAAGGCCTGTAAAAGAAACCAGAGGATAAATTTTGTAAATTTATCATGCTTTCCATGTAAAAAGTCTTATATTGCATCCTGAAGTTGTACCCAATTTCTGACCCTTTATCTGCAGGAAGACAAAGAGCTCTCCAGCACAGAGGTGCCTATTGCAACATTTCACAGAACTGTTTGCTCTCCACATACACATATATTGTATACATTGAAAGAGCTGATCGAGATAAACACCTATGAATACTCTAGAACTGCCCTGAAGACATAACTGAAACCAGATAAACTTCTGAAAGGTTTACATCTTTTGCACAGTTATGAAAGCATTTTCATCAGAAGTTACACCATGAGGGAGTAGCTTGCCATGCCAGTTTGCTTCAATATATTTTAATCACAAGTTCTTAATTAAGTATGTAATTATTTTCCTTGCTTTCGTGCTAAAATACCCTTCTCACTAAATTTTTAGTGGGGATTTTTCATGGGGGTGGGTGATATTTACCCACATTATGCTGTATGTTCCTATACCTTTTTTTTTTCCTTACTGAAAAGCAATACATAAAAATCCTTGCCCTTCCCTGTGAATTCTACAGAACACGTTTTTAAGATATCTGAAATAGAATTTGGACAAACAGCCACTGCAGGCAGGACTGTCATTGGCCATGAGCTTCTCCTTCTCTGGAGGGTGTCCAGCATGCCACCGTCACTGCCATGTCTCTCTAAGCATGTAAAAATGTCCTCAAAAGTGATAAGGCCAGCATTACGCTGTTTGCATAATTTATCCCCATCCGAGGCTTATTTAATTGAAACTCACTGCTCCTTATCAATATTAAGGAAGCAGATTATGAGCCTTCCATTTTAAACCCAGCCTACCCAGTCACCCTTGTTACTATGTTCACCTTTCCCCCTCCTGCTGTCTGACCTACACTGACAGTTCTGTGAGTAGTGTCTCTGCTACAGAAAACAGCCTAAAGGCAGGAAGTTTAATCTTTCTCAACATAGGCAAGTTACTCCAGTTACTCAAAAATAATCCAAAGGAGCCTAAACTAAAACTATTGTCTGAGAGAGAGTGCTTTCAACAATATGCCCCATCTAGTTCCCCTTTGCCTAGACAGACCTTAAGCCCTACTGCTCTTTGTCTACCGTTTCTAAGTCCTGATTTACAAATGCTGCTTTAAAAATTGCAACTGTTTTTCACTCCTGCTAGTAGTGACATTCAGTATTCCAGCCCTATTTATCCAGCAACAACTTCTCAGCGTTTGTCCACAAAGCCCTCTTCAGATTTCATATACTTTTCTAAGACATCTATAAAGACAGAAGTGGAGGGGAACAAAAGAAATGGGACCTGTTGTTCCTTGCAAAGGGTCTTGATTTGCACAAGCTGCTATTTGTAGGCGTCCCTGCTCCTTGTTATAGCCAAGCCACCCCCAGCCTGATCCTTGAACACCAACTGATACGGCTGTCAGCTTCTCCTTGAAGTTTGCAAAGGAACCAAAGTCACGTTTGATGGCTTCCATCAATTCTCCTTTAAAAAAACAGACAGAAAATCACAGAAGGTCAGATACTGAACATGTTTCAATTTCCAGATATCACCTGGAAATAGAAGGAAAGAGAAGCAGAAGCATTTGGGCTCTGAGAGAAGGAAATGTCTAGACAAACAGAGTAGTTGCATTGTTCTGTCCCAGCCTGCTTAAGTGGACAAGCAAGAAATCAGTGCAATGGTCAAACATGCTGTTCTCAAAGCCACAGTCAGGGGCATCTTCAGGGCGTCTTTGTACTTCCGTGGCAGAGTCAAAAGTCACAAGCAGATGTCACCTATGACCACTGCAGTACAAAGTACCTCAAAGCCACCAATTTACAGACAGGCATATGAACGTCATTCAGAAACCCTCAAGTTTATCACAACAGCTTTTGTGGGATCTGTATGATAGAGCCTTTACCTTTAATTGCAGGTCACTTGTAGGAAACCACTACGCTATCCTCCCAAAGGGGATTTCTTCCTTTAGGCTTTAACTGCTAAACTATCCCTATTTAAAATTAGAGGATAAACCCAGTCACTACATTGGGTGGTCTGCAGCACATTTCTTCCTTTTCTGTGAAGCAAGTACATATATGACAACTTCATCAGTATAGCTTTGAAAAACTATTTTCTCATATTAAGATGGAAAGGACAACATGCAGCAACAGCCAAGTATTTTGCAGTATAGACAATTAGATTTAGAAATTAAAAATACTTAGCACAGGGCTAGCTTTTCATGTTCTTGGCTTGTACCTGAAAAACACTGAAGTCCTCAGACCTGGAATAACTGTCACATATAGACAAGCAAATTACCTCTGAAAAATAAAGATCCTTTACTCTCTGAAAAAAAGAAATTATCATCAGTTTTACTAGTTAGTTAAAACTGACACAATAAAGTAACAAGCACTAACCTTTAGGCTCTCCTCCTCCATTAGGAGAAAGGTTTGTCCAGAAGATGGTGTGATTGATATGACCCCCACCATTGAACCTCAGGGCAGGCTGAAGTGATACCTGAGCTGTAACATCACCTAAGGATGCACAAGATAAAAATACGCAGATAAATAAAAACATAATAATCACCACAGTAGTTACTAAGTTGCTATTAAGCCTCCATCGATCTCCAAAATCTTTCAAGTCTTACTAGTCTATAACACGTCTATGGAAAAGGTTTGTGACTGTTAATCATATTTTAATCACTGACATAAACTACATTAAAGATTTCTTCATCGTTGACTTTTTTTATCCTGTAATTATATGTGATCTGGCAATACTGCACTTATCAGGCAACTCAGACCACACATATAAGATCTACTACCATTCTAGAGCAGAATAAAGCAAATAGTAGAGACAGAACACTTTAAGCACTCAGCATTTGTAAACTGCTCCATGTTAAGACTACAAGACAAGAACACTGTTCATCCATGAGCTAACAAAAGTGCACACTCATTTTCAAATGAGCTGACAACTTAAGTCAACTCTACTCAGAATAGCTTTTATTTGAGCTTTCTAAGCAGATATAGATAGGTGAGGAAGATGTTAAAGATGATCTGAAGAAAAAACTTTACTTTCTATTGCTGAACAAAAACCATTGACAAGGATCTGTTATCCAGAAGAGATATTAGTGATTAGATATGCTATATAACCCAACAATGAAATGCAGTGTAGAAAAGATTTTTTTATTATGCTCAGTTTTTTAATATGGAATAAGAATGACAATACTGAGAGACTGAGGTGGTCATTCAGACATTCCCCTTTCATGAAGCCCAGCCTTAGAAGTTTTTCTATTGAGGGTCAAAATACTACACACAATATACTGGTATACCAGTTCAGAAAATAAAGGCCAAACCAAAACACACACACAGAAATATCACAAGCAAATATTTGCCTGCTTTGACATGCGTGGCCATCAGCAATACATTACCCATTTGCAAAATAATGCCTGCAAAACCCATAAGGAAAGCTTAAATTCTACCTCTAGACAGACCATTTCCAACAGCTAGCAATGAGACACTACCAAAGTACAGTATTTTTGAAAAATACCTCGAAGCATCTCCAATACTGCAGATGTTTCTGCTAACCAGAAATTCTGCTGAAACCTTGCTCATTCAACAGCATTAGTAACATCAGCAGCAGATAGACTGATTTCTAACAGTTCAGGTTCCCTCAGGTCCTTCCTGGACCTACTGCTGGCAGCCAACCTTGAGTAACCGATTCTTAACCAAATCTCATTAGTCCATTAATTTAGACTGCAGAAATTAATTTTAGGTTTATTTAGGCACTTGAAAATCTCTACACTTTCATAGGTAACATTCTCTATTCAAGCACACTGGCTCAGAAACTGACAATTCTCATTTTCATGCAAACCCAGGCAGTTAAATTACAGTGTGTAGTCACCTGGAAACCACACAGAGATCAGTCTATAAAGTAATCACTTATTAGAGATAAAATGATGATCCTCAGAAAGATCATAATGATAGGAAAAAAAACCTCAGAAAATGTTCTACCTTCCTCACACACATTATATCACATACTTTCATCAGTCCCACTGAAAAACTGAAAGATTTGAAAAAAGCATTTCATGTGTTTCTGTGTAGCACTCTTAGAACAACTATAAAGTTTTCACAATAGTCAGCATATCTCAAGATTCAATCTGAGATCTTAAAAAAAATTCCATGATGGTTTGACATACATTTTTGTGTCTCACACTGGCATGCAACCTACGACCTCTTAATCTGACCCAATGAAAACAGTCAAATTCAGATCTCTTCACTGGGTGTCGTATACATTACCTGCACATCTGTCTTACCTCCATTTGTTGGTGACTAAGATTATTTTGCAAGATTCAGCAGAGCATTTGATGTAAAAACCATCAAGGTGCACAAATTTTACTTCGTGTAAATTTGTTACTAGCCTTTCATTAAAAAATATTTGTACAGTAAAATGACTGCAGTTTCCTATTGATTCAGTCTTTGGTTCAAGTTACTATTGTAAATATGGACTAAAGCCACAACAATGAACTGTCTTCTAGTTTTACAGCACTACGAAGAACAGAAATCATGCTTTTTAGTTACACCTAGCTTCCAATTATCAGCACCACTGAAGCTGACAATGAAAGCTTATTCCTAATACCACTTCTCTTTATTAAAAAGAAAAAAAAAAGCTTCAATTAGGTAACCCAAAAAAGCCAAAACTTCTAAAATAAACTATTTCCCCTAGAATGAAGGACTATCCATTTTTTTCCTTCTATATCATCTACATCAACTAGCTTCTGCCTCATGTGTTCACTGTGTATATACAAACCTTTTGCCAGCGCCTCTTTGTATTTCTCCTCTGTAACATTCAGGTTGTTCACGTAGGTGGCATGATGTTTGCTGTGGTGCAGCTGCATGATCTCTGCACTAATATGAGGTTCCAGAGCACCATAGTCATATGGCAGGTCAGGAAGAGTGTGCTTTTGCCTGGAGACCAAGCAGCCCAATGGTGCTATCAACTTGGTGCTGCTTCTAGAAGAGAAAACACAAGAGAAAGCAGTCTTATTCAGTACTTGGGCTTTACCACTGAAGCAGACTATAAGCACAACTGTTACAATCAGCTGCTTTGAGTATATGGAGTGGTATCTTAAGGTCAAGAAGTCAAACTACCATTTTTCAGGAGCTCAAAGCAAGCACACTCTTGCTTAATTGCAAAGATGAATTCACATAAAGGTCACAGATGCAGGGCTGTGCAATGTAAAGCTGCCACTTCTCAAACTGAGCCCCCCAAGCCCCTGCAAAGTGTCACCCGCCTTCCCAGACACAGCAAAGATGGGTGCAGGAACGGAGAGCCAGCAGCAGCGTGCTGACATTCAAAGCTTCACCTCATCTTTATCGATTAAAAACAGAGGCCAAGATGTCCCTGAAGTGCCTTCTCCTTACTATCCACAAGGTCCCCGTACCAGAAAATACACAGGCTGAAAACCCCACGCAGGTTGTGGTCACCCTTGCCCGCTTCAACACCTCGCACTTGTCATGAAACATAAGAGCAGAACCGCTGGGCCAGGAGAAAACCCAGCTCTTGAGGCCCTTGTCCATTTCGCTTGTGACCTTGGCATAAAGCAGAGACAAACCAAGAGCGAAACCCTGGGGGCCGTGCCGATCGGCCGGGTGCGGTGGCCCTGGCCAGCAGAGCTCTGTCAGCGCCCTGCCAGGTACCGAGCCCTGCGGAGCAGCCGGCAGCGCCGCGACCTCCCTCCTCCCGAAATGGCGGGGCGCCGCTGAAGGGCGACCCCACCGCCGCCTCCCCTCCCGATCCGCCGCCGCGGACGAGGGCGGCCCGGCCGCCGCCTCACGCTGCTCAGCTCTGCCCACCATTACACTCCCCCCCCGGCACTCCGCGGTGCGCCCTCACCTTCCCGCCGAGACGAAGCGGCACAACATGGCGGCTCCCTCGCTTCACCGACGGCGCAACAGGGTTTGCGCCCGCCCTGCAGCCCGGGCTGTCGGCGCGGAGGGCGGCGCCGAGGGCGGGCAGCGCAGGGGGCTGAGCTTCCCCGAGTCGCAGGTGATACACTGCTGCAGTCACCGTATTTCTTCACATTAAGAAAATTACATTAAAAAAAAATAAGAAGTATGTATCACAATATTATAAACAGAACCACTATATCGAGCCGTTATGTTAAAACTCAGCGCTGCGAGCCTAGGTGAGGAGGCCCTGAGGAGCCTCTGCCAGGCAGAAAAATGTCTGCCGGGAGCTTCTGCCTGCGGGCAGTGGAGAGGAGCTGGCAGCACAAACCAGCCATGCTAAGCTCTGAAAATTCAATGTGGATACCTTAACCCCATCAGATAAAATAAAAAATGAGTACAAATAAGTTCAAAGACCCATTAAAAACTGGTTCTCCAGAAAGGGCAGTGAGAACTCCTCCCTCAGGAGGCACACTGCAGGTAAGACAAACAGCAAGTAAAATTAGAATTGTATGGAAAACGTCTCTGCTACCACAAAATCTTTTTTGGCTTTGTCTTTTTGAATAAAACATATATATTCGAAGATCTTACAGAACTCAAGTTTACCAGACCATAAAAAACACCCAAAAAATTAAGTGGGGGTTAGGTCTGAACAACCTTGTTGAAATCAAATAAAATACCTTGTCTTGGAAATTCCTAGGAAACCCATCTGGAGAGACTCACACTGGGAATGTGGGGATCTCAGCCTACACAGCAGCATGTGTCCATGCCCCTGCTTCTCGACAGACCCTGGAAAACCACGTTAATGTAGTTTCACCCATCAGCCAGTGCTACTCTCTGCAATCTGAGCAGTGAAAATAACTGCTTCATCAATAAACACAATAAAAGGTGAATTGTCCAAAAATCAACGGGAGCTTTGGAAACAGTATTTCCACCTGAAAACATATACAGCAAGATTCTGGCAGCACCTGCTTTTAAAGAGGAATATGCAGTATTTATTGTTGATCAACAAAATGTCATCTGCTAAAATGAACTAACTACATTCAGGATTACTAAATGTCATAATATAGGCATTGACAGCAAGGCAAGAACACAAATATAACAGGTTTTAGCATTTCTGTATGTATTATTATACTGCAATACACTAATGATTTGCAGGAAGTGTTCCATGAAAGCATATAAATTATATGATGCATTTTGTTATTAACTGGTGCAATTGCTGGGTTGCTTTCATTTTGGGGGAGGGGGGAAAAAAAAAATCATCAAATAAAATACCCCAGCCTGCTTATTTAGAAGATACCCTCCCTCTAAGCAAGGAATGTGAAGGGGAATTGCTTACCTTGCCTTACAATTAGTTTTCTCCAACAAGTGAAGCTAACTTCTAGACTGAGGGTAAAAAGTGTATTTCTAAGGTTTTTTTTAGCACTTTAGCTAAGCTTTTTTACTACTTAAAAATTAAGCACCACAAACTCTTAAGAAAATTAAAACCATCCTTATAGGAGTATTTAAGACATGTGAGTTCTATAATAACTGCCAAATTTAAGTAGCATGCTGTCACCTGTAAACTATGCATTTTTTTAACCTTAGCACAATTAAGAGCAATTACTGTAACTCCAAATATTTATTTGCACCCTTCTAATTCCTTATACTAGGTAAAAAGATGTCTACCATTTTCTTGGCATGAATTGCTTTCATGTTTCAGACTGATTTGAACCACAACCACATATTTCACAAGGATTTTTACCATCTATATTACTAGATAAAGCCAATGTTATAGTCTGTTACTAGCATTTTAAGCTTAAGATATTATTTCTACCATGTACAGTATCTAGGATGTACATATACACATGCTATGGATAATCAAACAATATGACACTAAGACCAAGTATAAATCACCAGCAACTACAGAGCTACAGCACCATCAGGGATTTTTGTAAGCTAGAAATGACTTTGTGTGCCAGATGCTGGTACTTTTTTATATACATATTTGCCACTTCCCTCTCACACATTCAGCTGTTAACTACTGTTTCTCTGGCCACAAGGGCTCATGTTCAAAAAACAACCAGGTAGCACAAACGGAATTTAGGCTTCCAGTGGCAACTACTTAGTGGTTTTAATACATTTAAGTGAAAGCAGTGAAATTAAAACAGCAGCAGTACATGCACTAGCATGTCTCCAACACAGATGACAGCACTTAGTAGTGTTTTATTTACATCCATTTGTCTTGGACTACTGCAGATGCTAATGGTACCACGGAAACCCTTCTACGATCTAGGAATTTAACTGTAAATTCAAAACAAATTCAAGTATGTCCTAGAACTCTGGAGAAATACTGCTTTCAAAACAACAAGAGTCTGTTTCCACACTGAATTCCAAGCTGTAAATTACTATTGTTTTTAATGGCTACAAATGAGATTTTACTACTCATCTGGCAATTATAAGATTCACAGGTAAGAAAAATGTTCAAACCAGATTTAAGTCTACCTGAAAAATATATTGCTAAGTACTTTTATCTTCCCTTTGAACAGTGCTTAAAAGTCAGAGCTTTTTCACTTCCTTCACTAAACCAGTAGATAAAATAACAACCAGAAATTCAGGTTCTGAGAAATCTGTAACTCATTGCTACTGAACAATAAAAGTATGCGCTTAAAGGTTTTTTTTCATTCTCTGCACCTGTTAAGAAGTCAGTTCCCTCAGGGTGGCCTTTAAAAACCAACAGGAGATATATCTGGTTTAAGAGGCTGAATTACTAACTCCTTCTGTAATTTAATTTATATATTTACCTGTGGGATAATTCTAGCTTTTCGGAGTTTGTAAAAGCCAGGTTCCAACTCTAAGGTTTAGTTTTATTAACTTTCTCATTTTTTTCCCCCCCTTTCTCTGTTATCTGCCAGTCAGGAAAAACCTGTAGAATAAGCACTGTCAGGTTAGCCTGAAATTAGTATGACAGTACACACCTGTAACTTCAGGTATTTGGCAAAAGCTGTATAGGATTGAGACAGGAAGAAATTAAGCTAAAAAAAGCAAGTACAGTAAATACACTTTGTACAAATAAAACCGTGTAAGCCAATGCAGAACAATGAGGAAATAACATTATTAAAAGTTTTTATTTAGGTTTGGTCAGTACAGGTAAGATAATATTGGAGTCACAGAGCAATATGCATGAACAGGATACAACAGTTCTTAAAAACTGAGTAACTATGCACACAATTCATAAACATTCGGTCACCTAAGGAGAAAATGCACAGATGTGTGGTGGGAAAAACTGTAATTAACACTGAAACTACTAGAGGACTCCTTCAGTAAGTCCATCTTTTAGTGATAAAACTACTGTACTGGGCAAACTTGGCAGTCATAAACCCACAGCTATTATGACAAGTCTCAAAGGTGGTGTAAGTTCAACAGTATGAGTAAGAATGCTCTTACACAGCACAGGTTCTAGATATACACAGATTTGTACAGACATCATTTATGTTATACTTTATGGAAGTAACTTCCATTTCAACTTCACATTAACTCATATAAAAATAACTTGAGCTACACAAACGTCCTTTTAGCAACATTCAACATAATTAACTGTTAAAATTTCCAAAGTGGCAGAGGTATTGAAGCAAAAAGAAACCCACAAAAAGGCAAAATTGTGACAAGTATGCACTAATTTAAACGGCTTCTGGACAGTATCCTCTCCCAATTTAAATGACACTGTATAAAAATGTTGCAGAAAAACGTTACAAAACTGAACCCTGCACATTTACACTGGAGTCCAAACCATTCTGGACATGACGAGAACCCGCAGTTCTGTTACCTTTCATGCTCACTGTTTTCTCCTCTTGAGGATCATGATTGGAGTCTGTGTCATTTGAGTGGTGAGTGAGAGAGTTTTCACTGCCAGTGGGAGAGTCTACACTTTCATACCCAGTACTGAGCTGGTTTATGTAGCTACCACTTCCTCTACCAGTTCTATCTTCAGAGTGGTTGGACAGCTTATTACCATTCCCTGGAGAAGCCGGGAAGTCATCTTCAGTGCTGCTACCCTCCCTATAAAATCCAGGCCCAGACGTCCGCTGGTGGGAGGAGCTCCCATTGCTTGGTCCGTTTGCCAGGCGGCTGCAGTCCTTCCCCACCGCCTCGCCCTGCTCTGTGGGCTCGGGAGCTGCTGGAGTCCTGCTGGTGCTGGGGTTGGCGGCCTGGGACTGCTGCTGCTGGTACTGCGCCAGCTGCTGACGAGTCTCCTTCAGCTGCTGCTGGAGAACTAGAATGGTACTCTGCATGCCCTCTACCTCCTCATCAAGCTGGATGATGAAGTCATTCAATTCTATATAAAGAAAACACATTTGTTGCAAATACTTAATAGCCAGTATATAGCTTGAATCTCAGACAAAAAAAACTAAAACCCTGTAACTCAACATTTTACAATTAAATGCTTCAACAATTTTTCAGCCATCAGGTAATGCATAGCTTTGACACTCTGCCTCTGAAGGAGGAAATGCTTAACTATCATCATTTTATACTGCTACTCAGAATATATGACAAGAAATTAATTTCCAGTGGAGGGTATTTGGAAAACAGTTCAATTTCAGCAATTAGTATTTTGCAAGTAGAACCACCTGTATCTACTTTTACTCAAGTATAAAACCTTAGAAGTACTCTGAAGGTGACCATGAACCACATCTGTATCTAATAGATCTGAATAACTGCAAAAGCCTATTCAGCAATCAAAAAAAAGAATTTAGTCACATTTCAATGAAGTTTCAGCTCTTCCTGTTTTTAATCCTTTAAATCTTGCATAACAGGACACTGCAAGACTTTCTTACTCACAAAACTGTTAACTAATTCCACAGCGTGTTTTCATACTTACACATTAAGAAAAAGGATTTTACAATTAGGCCTGTGTTTTGGAGCAAAACAAATCTGACCTGCAATCAGTAAGAGAAACACTGACTCCCTTAGTCTTTGATTAAACTGCACCACTGATATGACAGAGGAGTTAAAATGCAAACTGCTTGTTATTTTAAAAATTCATAAAATTAAAGTGTTCTTGCTGCTATGGGAAAAAAAAATCATTAGGAAAACTGCTGCTGCAGGATTATCATTGTCTTTGTTCATATAGGGAAGAAGCAATAGGGGTTAAGGAACGCATCTTGGTTCTGGAGCCTGCATTCAAAAGCAGAAATCTTTAAAGACTGTCCACCTTTGCTTCAGTTATGAACTTGGTAAATTTAGATGAAGCGCATTATCTAAACAGTAGTTAAGAAGCAAAAGGGTAACTATTCCAACAAAAAGTAATTACAGAAAGGATAATTTGCCTTAAGAACTCTAGTTATTGTATGTTACTTTATACTATTACTTTCTCAAAAATATGATCCTATGGGGATGGGGAGGGAGAAATCTATCCTTAATACAGGATTACCAGCTTAGATTAATGCCAAATCAAGTCTATGCTATCCTACAAACTTCAGTTGCAAAACAAAAATATCCAGTTTTATGTGATACCTAAAAAGCTTGCGTCCTAAGACTTGTTGTAATAACCAGATAACTTACTGTAACATTACACTAAAAAAGCAGTGATTCTATGCAGAACTCTCACCTGAAGATTTTTTTAACTTTGCATTTGCCCCTCCATTTAAATAATGCAAGAGATCAGAGCTTATACGTTATTTCAATTTAGGTTTACAATACTGTAAAATTTAGACTGAACACAATCAGATATTTTAGTTCACCTGAGTTACCCAAGGTTAAAAAATATATATTTTTTTTCTTGGGCAGTTAACCTGTTGATTTTTAAAAAATAATGTCAAAATTAATCAGAGCTAACAAGCAGCATTCTATTCTCAGTGCATGCTTAGCTTCATGCAACATTAACAGCTTTCATCTTACCACTTCACCAAGTGTGTGCAGTCTAAACATTCCCTGTTAAATAGCAAGACCTATAGTACGAAACCTGGCAATTTCAAATTCAAACACTGCATTACTGGAGCTGCAAATCCCTCCAGTCCCCCAAAGTTAAGTTTGTGTTTGTTATTTATAATTTAAGACTACCAATGAAGACTTAATTTTCATATTTTACTTTATATTCCCCTTTCATTCTGGCAAAGATGGTTTTACAGTGTGTATCATCAGGAAATTAAACTGGCAGAAGTGCAAGGCAACTCCATTTTCTTAAAAAAATCCCTTACCATCCTGACTGCTTTTAAGTTCCTCACTATATTTCTTCTGTAAAGCCAACTCTGCCTCAAGCTGTGCAATACGTCCTTGGGACAGCTGCCTTCCAAGCTCTTGATTCTCCTGGATAAGCATTCGACACTTCGCCATTAACTTTTTGCCTGTTTGGCTGTAAAGGAAAGAGCCATCTATCACAAAATGAATACAAAACCTTCAGTAATCTTCCTCAATCACAATTACAGACAAAAAGGAGATGCAATTTCTGCATGTCACAATTCAAGGAACATTATGTCTCAACATAATTGTCATAGCAGAAAGTCTCCCTATAGTTACCACGTGCTGTTCCAATGCCAGTTGATCTTCTGTCGCTGTCCCATAAAGTGGAAGGCAAGTTTTATTACTGCAAATATGAATAAGCATATTGTTCTTTTTTTGATACCAACATCTGGATTATCAGTATGCACAATCTTGTATGTGCTAATTCTCAATTGAGTTAAATATTTGATTAAAGATGTGCCTATAATTTAAAAGATCAAGTACTGCATGAAAATTACATGTGTAAACTGAATTATAAATAAAAACCTCCTTCATTCATTTTACTAGTAAAACTTAACTATTACATTTGGGTGAACAGAAGAAGCTTGCTTGGGGAAACTCTAAATACCACATTCATTTTTCACTGTGACATCCATTTTTCTTTAAGAGGCTCAGACATTCTTTTGAATGCTGTTCAGTCAGTATAATTTAAAAAATTCAATGTCTATTTTTCAACCTAATTTATATATCTGACCGTAATGTACACAGTCTGTTTAATGATTTCTATGGTCAGCTTCCCCTAAGCACATCTTGCATGGTGAGCAGAAAGTAAAACATAGTTAAAAGTTGGCAGGAAATTAAGGAAGGAGTATATTATTAATCTACTTCCTTTAAAATGACAGATTTCAGCTCATGAGTAATGATTATTAGGATATCCAGTTTCTGAAAGAAACAGGAAACAGGCAGGAAAGTAGTATTTTAACTGACAAGATTTTCTTTACTAAATGGGTAACATCACACATCTTTAATCTTCACGATAAAAATTGCACTGTAAAGCATTATAGGAAGTAGTATGCAAATTAATATATAGGCAATACAGCTGACTCCATATTAAAGTCCTTTAAGACTTTTGGTCTGCCAAAGTCAGTATAGTAACCACAAACAGTTCTCCTTTTAATATGCCCAGCAACATAATGAAGCTGTCATCTTTTCTACAGAAGTGTAAGCTCTGCCAGGAAAAACAACAATGAAAACCAAACCAAACCAAACCAACAAAAAAAAAAAAAAAGCCACCAAAAATGAACAAAAAAACCCCACCAAACTTGAACAGGTTTATTGCAAATTCAATGGCAGGACTTTATTACTTTTCAAGACCAAGAAGGTCACTTAATTTTTTGTTTGTTTTTAAACAAGTGATGAAGACTGAAAGAGATTTTGAGGATTAAAAAAGAAACCAGAAACTTCTGCTACAATTCACAGCCACAGTTCTCTCCTGAAACCAAAATAGTAATTTCCTTATCAGCTACCTTTTAAGCATTCAATCCTCAGTCAACTTTTAAGTTCTGCCAACTCTGCCCCACTTAACATTTTTCCGACTGACTCTCCCAAACTTTTCAGATGGGCTGCTCCAGAAGGAATCTGGCTGCGTAAGGTCCTGGATGCCTGCAACTCTGCTAAAGCAGCAGCCTTTTTTCGTTCTTGCCGTGATGTCCAATGCCAGGTCCTTGAAGTTTAAATTGTGCTGACCTAATACAGTCCAAGTCGCACACTTAAGATGCAAGTTTCCTTAGAGATGTTCATTCTGGGTAAAGCAGGACCGCTTTGGAGATAATCAATGTGACAATACCCCAAAAGTTATTAGGCAGACATGCAATGATTTTTAGCAATTCGCAAATTCCTGTTACCATCACTAAAAGTTGAAGAAGTTCACAGTTTAAGTCATTTAATGCTTTTCTCTTCACAAAATGTCAACTGTAGAATTAGCATGTACCAGTTACCTTGGAACTGGGACAATTTTCGAGTCCCATTAATTTCTTCATGTTAATTCCTGCCAAAATGTAAAGTATTTATTACCTGTATAGAAATTTGCATAGTTACCTATAATGCTATTTCTTACCATGAAATTTTTTCCAGATGTTCTGAACTAGTACGGCACCATGTAACTTCCCCTTGCAATTTACAAAAAAGACAACACATGCAAGAATATAAAATCCAGTAACTATTAAAATAACTCTTATTAGCTGAAAAACTAGGTTTGCATTCTTTTCACAAATCCTCTTGAACATACATGCAACAAAACCTGTAAGAATATAAGCGGTTAAATTTCAGAAGACTAGTATTGGTTGTACTAGGCTTACTGCAAATGACATTTCCACTAATTTTTAATCCAAGTGTATACTCTAATGACAACTGAAATGGCTTAATATAGCCATTCCTTTGACTAAATATACCCTTTTATTTCTCCATCCAGACATCAGCAATGATTATGCTGTACACCTTCATCTGTGGTTAAGGCCCAGAACTAACACTGCTTAGGGTTTCAATTAACATGTTACCCTAAGAGCGTCAGTTGGAGATGTGACTAAGAACAGCATCTCTTTCAAAAACTAGGTCTGATGCCATGAAATAAGAGTAATTGCATATCAGGATGGACAATTAAAGTAATTAAAAGGGGGAGGCAGGGACTGGGGACAGACAGGATGTGCAAGGAGAATGGAAAAATCTTACAAATACTTTACATGAGTCATCATTTATCTTTCCAGAAATAAAGATCAATAAAATTGTAACCCAGTAAATGAAGACAGCCTCAATTATTTACCTGAAAATAACTGTAATTTTCTGTATTCCAGCTACTGCATATATGAATTATGCACATTCGCATCACTGACTTAAATTTGTATGATGCATATTAGGGTATGTTGTAGCTACAGAAATAACAAAATTTTCTTTTGATACTTTTGCTTGAAAGAAAGTGGTAAGTTACTTGTCTCTCCTCAGTTGTACACATACATTTAGAGACCAAATACTTAAAAGAACCAACCTGTATCTAAAAGTATAAAATAACCTTCTGAACTCAAAGTTAAACAAGCAATCTCCACAACATGCCTCTGTCCGAACATTAGAGTCAGCTTTACAAATGGCTTGGCAACATGTTAATAATTTATTAATTCAAATCTTACCTCTGTTTTGATGCTAGATTATTAAAATCTTAAGATACTGCTATAGTAAAATCATTCCAGACGTATCGCTTTTTAAAAAGTAACCTTTTTCTTTAGGTTTTTCTTTTGCTGTTAAGTCATTACTCATGCAGACAAAATAAATCTGCATAAGTACACTACTCTGTGATCCCACATGAATCATCTGAAGCATGAACAGTTACGATACTTCTGAGTTAAAAATATGTAATGCCATCTTATCAGTTCATAAAAACAGTTAGACATCCAGCTGTCACAGAAGATGATGTATTCTTTTTTTAACTTAAATTTGAACTTTTTAGGATCAAATTGAGTCACAAAATGTTGCCCAACTGTTTTGAAAACCAAAACCTCAGATTACTGAATAGAACTCAATTCACTAAGGAAAAAAACAAACACACAAATGCTATACCAAATCTGCATTTCACTTTACACACCTCAGACATGCCACTCCCACCTGTCCCAGATGGCTACTCTTACAAGTAACTTGGGACAACAGAACAGAGGCATCAATAGAGTAGCAAAGGCTCCTTCACTAGTTCCACCAAGGAAAATGCATGCATTTACGTTTTTTTTTTTTGTTTGTTAAAATACTGACTTTGTTTTCAGAGAACGAGACAATGCATAAATAACAACCTGTTCAATTCTCGTTCATCCCAGGAGTTTCACAATACAACAGTATCACCAGTAGTGTTCCTTGAACTATATATTACAACTATTTCAAGGCACATTTTATATAGAAGTGCAATACAAAAAAAACAGGTGTACAAAGGAATAAAAACACCCCATCAACACTGAAGACAGTTGCCATTGTGTGCCTTCGGTATTGAGCATTTGAGATCAGTTCTTAGTATAGAAGGATCAAAATATTCTCATTGCTGCATGAAAACATGCAATGAAATACTTATCACAACCAGTTTTTGTTATACATGCTAGTTGTGATCAAATATATATATAGCTGTCGCACAGTCCTAATTTTGAGGCGTCCGTGGTATTACCAATCATCCAGAAAACAGTTCATTATTTAGCAACATTGACTTAAGGCTCCATCAAGTGCTAGAGAGCCCAAAGGCTAAACAGTCAAATGTGTACGCTACCACTGTTGTGATAGCAAATAGCACTCTCATGGCTATTCAAAACTGGTTAGCAAGTAAACTCGTTAACGCAAAATTCACCTCATCGACTTCTGACCCAGCAGTTCAGTGAACAAGCAGGAAGTCCACAGTCTTATTGGCAAAACTGACTTACAGTGTCTCTAAGTCACTAGGCTCAAGGTTAAGAGCGAAGCATATTCCACTTCTACATTTTACAGGAATTTTACATGTTCAATTCATGATTTTTAATCTCTAGGTTCTCTCTCCTCCAAACTGTCTGTAGACACAGTGTGCCACAGACTTAAGACTTCTGTTTCTCCCTGTATTTTCTTCAAATAGAACAATTTTGCAAATGTCTACATGTTCTAGAAAAATTTTTTCGAAGATGGCCATTTCTTCAGAATAGTCCGACGCCGTCAGGCCTCTGAAGCAAAGGGGGAGAAAAAAGCTGAAACACAAGGTTCATCTGGTAAGTTTTACATTAAGCATTACAAGCTGGACAGTATAAGAATGTGGCTTTTGCCTCAAAACGTCTGAGTCTTGGTGTGGAAACGAGTACTTGGCTGTCCCACCATAGCATTCTCGTAGTGGGACTGTCAGGGAAGTCTTGACTGGGGAGTATTTGTTTTGTTTACCTATCAGGCGTAAATTTCCAGGCACTCAGTTCATTTTGGGCTTGTTCCAGTTTGTCTTTAGTCTGTTCCAGTTCACCTTTCATTTTTAGGAAAAACAAGTTGATGGCTGGATCCACCATTGTTGATCGCAGTTGGGCAACACTAGGCTGTTGGACTTGCTTGAGGTACTGAATCTGATTCTGCATAAAATAATAAAAAGGACTGTTACTCATAAAACATTAAATAAAATTTTGAAGTTATTTAGAGACAAATAAAACTAGTTATTGTAAAGATAACGTCAAGGAAGCTTGCCTTCTTTCAATGCTGTAACCTGAAAATGGCAGGATAAAAATAACTTTTGCCCACCTGAATCCTATCAATGTGCATGTTCACCCAACTCCCCATCCCACCACCTGCCAAGTTTAAACTTTAAAAGTTTGGTTTGGTTTTTTTTTTTTTTCCCCCTCCTTCTCTCTCTGCTTCAAAGCGTTTTCTACATGCCAGTTTACATTTCTCAAACCAATGACTGGAGCATTTGAATGCTCCCTTTCTATTATATCTGCCTGCACTCTTTTGGGGGGTGAAGTGGAAGTATATACAAAGAGTTATCTGCTTAAAACAGATAGCTAATTTCCATGTAAATTCAGTGAAAGTTATTATGGAATACTACAGCTATTATTGATGAGTAGTATTTTTCTATAGACACACAGTTAATCTGTAATGAGGTCTTTACACAACAATAGTAAAGAGAAATTACAAACATTCTACTTACATTAAAAATAAGTAGTGACCCAGTCACTTCTCGGTTCAGGATATCATACATTTTAAGTTATATTTTGTCAAGTAGAAACAATTCTTGGATTTTATTTCAAATAAGTGATTTTAAAGGTATTGAAATAACTGAAATATTTCCATTGACTCCACATTAATTTGATATTATTAAAATAAAAAATGAAATAACCACAATACTTTGAATTTTAAACAGACAACCTTTTATCTGTCCAGAAAGAAATATAACAGGAATGAAGCATAAAAATATTTTCAACAATTAAACCACTCAAGGGCCCACCTACAAATACTACTTGGAAACAGTAAGTACAAATTAAGATTATCCTAACATTTCTGAGATGCCATTTTATCCCTTTGCCTCACTGACTGTACACAACATTGCTCACTGAATAAAGATCTACGTAATTTATTGATGTATCTTTTCTACCCCCTTAAGTTTCTGATGCTTGCACTACCAGAAGTATTTCAGCAGCCTGTCAATTCTTTGTGAGGGGTGGCACTGGTAGAGGGTGAAACAGCTAGTTTAACAGATGCCTGTACACACAGAGATCCTCCAGCTGGCAACTTGTATTCCAAGAATATAATTATGCTACAGCAACATGGTTCCCAACCTATTTTTAGACAGGCATCATTGAGGGGAAAAAAAAGACCATGTTCCTTGTCTTCCCCAGGCCCAGCTCCCTCCCTTTTCTACTGCCAGCCTAGGAACTGTAATAGATTCCTTGCATCAGCAGAGAGAATTGATGCCACCTGCTCCTCATTCATGCCAGACATGCACCAAAACACTCAAGAGGACCCGGCTGATTCTGCCTAAAGTCCTTTATTTAACAGTCTAATTTGGATCGCTCTAGCTCATGCTCCTAGGCCAAGCAGAGCACCCACACAGGCTTCACATAACACCTCAATTGTCACCCCTAAAACAGTAGTACAGAAAGAATTTACTAAAGCTGAACAACCCTTGCTCATTCTCTCCACAATCTTAAAGACCATCAATCCCTCCAGTTTCCCCAAGTCCAATTTCTCCAGAATTCTCACCTCTCAGGCATTTCTGCCACCCAGACCTAGCAACCTTCCCCCCAACATGACTCACTCCCAAAGTGAGCCCAGACCTCTTAACCCTTCTGCCTGCCTACTTATTCCATTCTTCCTGCTTGGCCAGTCCAACCCTCCCATTCTTGCCACTTCTAACCACTCCCTTGTACACAACTCTTCCCACTGGCATTCCAGGTGGTAAGGGGTGTGGGATCTAAAGAGTTTTTCTGCAGTTAGGACCAACTTCTTCAGACTAGAGCTGAATATACAGGAACAGTCATTTCAAATGCCAGACCTCAGGACATGTGCTCTTAACACCCAAGATGCCTACTGGCTGTCTGTATTTCCAAACCACACAGCACACACTAGCTGTTATTTTTCAAAACCCATCAAATGGACAAATAGGGATGAATTTTCACAGGCAGAATAAAAACCTTGCAGCTTTCTCTCTGCTCTAACCCAAGGCAGAATACTGAAAGTAGTCTGTTTAAAGGACATCAGGTTGTGAGGGGTTTGGGTGGACTTTTTTTTTGGTTAAGACAGACAATAACATTTTCAACCCTTCCGCTTCTCCCATATTTTTAGAAACAGTCAAATCCTTTAAGCTGAAGTTGTCCAAAGATATCTAGAAAGAACAGATCCTCTGATATGAAGAATTTAACAAAACATAACACAGCTGCTTAACAGAAAATGTAGACAAACTAAGTACAGTTATCTATTTTTCTTAAAAGGAAGAGTAGGAGGGAAGAAACTGCATACCTCGTTTCCCTGAAAATAAGACCTACCCCAAAAATAAGCCCTAACACGATTTTTCAGGATGCTCAAAATATAAGCCCTACTCCAAAAAATAAGCCCTAGTTACAGTTCATTAAAAAAGTAAATTTAAATAGCGTCCAGGCAGCTATACATGTTAAAAAGCAATAAGTTTTGGAGTAAAAATTCATATAAGACCGTGTCTTATTTTCAGGGAAACAGAAAGAAAGAAACAGAGAAAACACAAAAGAGCTGTAACCTAAACCACAAGTAGGTTATTAAGAGTAGTGACTATCTAGGTACTATAGTCCAGCTACATCGACAGGAAGCTTCCACTCACTGTTATCTGTTCCATGGAAAACCTACTGGAGTAGCAAGTATTCCCAATGCCTGTCTGCTTACTGGCCTACAGTAGCCATGTGCAGCAGCTTAGGAGAGGGTCAAGATCTTTCCTGAAGTAGCAATATCCTCATCACCACCTCTGCCAGAAATAATGCTTTTATGCAGAAACAGCAGCTGATATGTTACCCACACTTCCCCAAAAGCAGCAACCTCTTTATGGTGTTGATACTGCTAGGACTGGGAAGGCAGCTCAAGTCTGATGCTGACAATAGGACACACAGGGTACTAAACATCTAAATTTCAACACAGCCCTTTAGTTAGCCACCCTGAACTATGCAGAGTAAGTTTGCAACACCAATCAGGCTCCTAGCTCAAAAGAAATCCATATATTCTGCTGCTAGACTCTGCACCGAGCAAGAGAAAAAACAGAGCTTTGCACTCTACTACTATCTTGTTCAAAAAGAGTACTGAATGAGAATCTGGACAATGATTCTGCTACTCTGACATGCACACCTACACCTTCAAGACAGTGTCTGGTGACTTTTATAGGCTAAAGTACATTTTGTTGTGGTTTATATCTTTAGAGTACAAATTAAAATAGCAACTAAGACAAAGTCTGTCACACCTTACTTTAAAACACAGCTAGTATATTTTAACTACTGAGGTGTTTTACACATCAGTAATTGGAGATGTCCTTGCTAATGTCCTTAACAACCATCTGAACACAGTATGGTATTTTTAAGCTTTTATTAATTTCAATTTGAACATGACAAGTTTGCAAGTAGAATCACATTGAGTGATAAAATGTTGCCCAACAGTTTTGAAAATCAAAACCTTAGATTACTAAATAGAACTCAATTCACTAAGGAAAGAAAACACACAGATGTCAAACCAAATCTGCATTTAGCTTTACACACCTCAGACATGCCACTCCCAAATGTCCCAGATTGCTACTCTTACAAGTAACTTGGGACAACAGAACAGTATAAAACTTCCCAAAAATAGATTAAGAGTAATTATTCTTGTTCATATTATTCATATTATATGGTAAATATTCATCTTTAGTTTTCAAGAAAATTGACACCATAGATGCTCAGTCTAATTTAGATGTGACAGGGAATATTAAAGGCTTACATATAAATAACTACCAGTGGTATATTTTACATGTAAATATGATTATAAAAAATGGTTAACTATGCCAAAAATACAAGTTACTTAGAGATGTCAAATAACTTATTATATGGTGAATAGTTTTTTGTTCATTTGTGAAATTATTTAGCAACCTGCAGCTTCGCTTTGTGTCTCATCCAACATGACTTATTTTGCTACTGTTAGTTTACTTGACAAAAAATACTGTCTAATACTACAAAAACAAGTCCTCCAGAGCTTCTTGCAACTTTGTGCATTTAAACTCAAAATCACTTTAAGGTACCAGTATCTTCATTACAGCTTTTACCCCCTTCTTCAAGGATGCCCCTTCCTACCCTCCATGCACTATGGAGCAGACAACATACTTGATGTCATTCATTTATCAATACCTGGAAAAAAATAAGCACTACTTGAGTGTGTGGGTTTTTTTCTTTTTCTGGGTTGTTCTACTCCCCCCTCCCCTTTTTTTTTTTTTTTAGGTCCACAGACATTAAAGGCTTTCAGGAAGTTCTTCTAAATAGATGTTCCAGAACACCTTTTTATCACAGCCATAAACATCTAACAAAGTGCAGCAAAAAAATCCTGTAGTCTTTATAAGCTTATCAAAATTCATTGTTTTAAATATCTGAAATTTGTGTCTAACTCATTCTTTTAGAAATAAGGAGGAAGAAAGGTGAAAACAGTACACACAAATTTGGTTTGGTGAAGGTGTTTTTAATTTATTTTTGAGCTATATGCTCAGAAGTTCAAAAGCAAAAAAAACCCCAAACAACTCCTATTACTGCTGTTCTTCATAGCAGAATTTATCAATAAAACTAACAAGAAAAGTAGGATCAATACAGTAATTTATTACTAGGGAAGTGTTGCAGTACAGTACCAGAACAGATCTTCATTAGCATCCTGAGCTGCATTAGGAGGAGTGCTGCCAACAGGCTGAGGGAGGTGATCCTTCCTCTCCACTCAGCACTGGTGAGACAACTGGAGTACTGGGTCCAGTTCTGGGCTCCTCCAGTAAAAGAGACACATGCATATAATAGGGTGGAGCAAACAAAAGGCCATGAAGATGATTAAGTGGCTGTAGCATCAGAGAGACAAGCAGAGGCTGAATGCAAGGGCTGTTCAGCCTGGAGAAGGCTCAGGAGGATCTTATCAATGTGCATAAATACCTGATGGGGGGAAAACAGAAGGCAGAGCCAGGCTCTTCTCAGTATGCCCACTGAAAGCACAAAAGGCAAGGGGCACAAATGGAAACACAGGAAATCCCACTTCAACATATGAAAATGTTTCTGGTTTTGTTTTTCTGTGACTGTGTTTGAACACTGGCACAGGTCCCCCAGAAAGGTTTTGGAGTCTCCATTCCATAGGAGATGCTCAAAATCCAACTGTGCAGAGTCCTTAGTAATACAGTCCAACTGACCCTGCTCTGAGCAGACAGGTTGGACTAGAAAAATGGCAAGTCTCTTCCAATCTCAGTGATTCTGCAATTCATTTTTTGCCACTGCAAAGTAAGCTTTTTTCTCCCTCTTCACACTATTGTTTACTATAAAATAAACTTAGTCTTAAGATAAGTTAAAATAATATGTACCAAGTGTCACACCATTATTCCTGACAGCTCTGAAAATCTACAGAAGAAAGGAAAGGTAGGCTAAAAGAAAAATATCAGAAGAAAGCTACAATAGTAATTATTAGTGTTGCACATATTTTATATTTTTCAAAAGCTCTCAGAAGTATATTACCAAAATTAGCAAGAAGCAGCTTTTTACAATCTTCTCTCAGAAACTGACAAATTAAAGCAGCAGGTGAAAATTATGTTAAGAAACTAATTCGAAAAAGATCGAAAGTCCAAAAGTGATAGAAGATAGTTTCAAGAAACCAAAACTAAACAGAAGAAAACAGTGACAGAAAATCCACTGAAATAAATGAGAAACAGAAATAGCAAGAAAAAAGATATTACTTACAAAGAACACTAGAAACCCTGAGAAGATCTGCCACATTTCAAAATTATTTTCTCTGAAAAAGTCAGTAGCTCTTTCCCCTACCTAGCCAAACAGATGCAGAAGTTTACAAATACCTTGCTATCCAAATCAAGCATAAATATTAGCCTAAAAATCTAAATGAAACCCAGTAAACTCAATGTTATCCTCACATTTCAATTTGTTCCTGCATCCAATGATAGTGTCAGAAGTAACACTTTTGGTAAATATGCACAGTTAAAAAATGCATGGCTCATGTAAGAATTAGCTTGGTTCTGAAGCTAAAGTCCTTCCAAGCACAACTGCTGCTGAAAATCACCTGAAATAACTAGCATTTAAAAAGCAAACTTTAAAAAGTGATCTCTACTGATTCAGTGAAATTTTAAGTGCCCTGTCATTTATTCAAGCACAGAAAATGTGATGCTATAGATATACAGAAAATATAGCACATGAGTACTGGCTCAAAAGCTGATATCCCTGTAACAGTCTGAAAACACTTATCCTCTTTAAATACTTACAGTACACTCTTGCATCTCCTGTTCCTTAGTTGCCAGCCTCATCACCAGAATATTTTCTCTTCGGGCAGACTCTTGCTGTTGCTGTTTCAACTTCTCTTCAGATTCCCTCAATCCCGTCACATCATTGGCTAATACAAGCAATGACATACAAAATGCACATTTTATAGTATCCTCTCATGAACAGTTTTTGAAGACAGCTGTAAGACTCTAAAAACCAAACTCAAAACCAGCAAGTGTCATAACCAAGCTTGACTATAATAAGCATAAAAAAGGAAAAAAAAAAAAAAAAAATCAAAATAGCATTAACTATTAGAAAAGCTTGGCAACAACTGATGTTAAATACATCTTAAGATTTACTGAACTTTTGAAAATGTTTCTGTGTTTATATAGGAAATAACTTAAATTGCTTGCTTAACCAACTATTACAACTTGCACTCTGAAACTTGGAACTGTTCTTTTATCTGTAAGAAATGTTGAGACCAGGGTGAGGGAAGGGGGAAGTCTACCCTCTGATAAAGCAAACCACAGTCTGTAAAACAGGGCCATTTGTGGTCAATCTTCAAACTGGCCTCAACACCCCATGAGTAAACAGTTAAGACATTCTAGAACTTCAGAAAGAGCAGTTCAGTCACAACTAGAACTCTTCTGATTCATGATCATTTATGAAAGTTTATATCCGAAATGAGAGAAGGCAGCACAGCACATTTCCAAATTACTCAAGTGGGAAGACCTGATATAAACAGCAAATATTCACTCTGCTCCTTATCACATATAAAAGGATGGAAAATCGGAAAAATTAAGATTTTTATTTTTTCTAACTACTTGAGAATAATCGGCTGTAAATGTAAACTTAGAACACCACAAATTGCTTCACAACAGTTATTTAGAAATAGTTCTTCGCAGATGATTCCATAATAGTGATTACCACAGCCTGTATTAGAGTTTCCAAAATTGAAAAACTGAGAATTTTGAAACAACTTATTTATGTCAGGACAGTTTGAGACTAAAATGAAATCAAATGCTTCCATTTTGCTATATTTTAGTCTCTCCAAAACATTATGGGGTGGCAGAAGAAGGATGTAACAACAGAAAAAAGAGAGAACATATCTGTTTGGATGACATAAAAACACCCTTCAAACTCAGTGATACTAAGTCTTTAGACTGAAAAGGTGAGCAGAAAACAGGAAAGAGCTCATCTCTAGCTTCAAACACAATTTTTAAAAACCACTTAAAATTCAGTCACTTCCAGAACATAGCCAGCTTTCCCCATTTGAGAGTAGGATGTTTGCCCCATATTCTCTTTTGAAAGACTGAAGTACAGACTAAGTTTTAAAGATCACGTAAGACTGACAAACAATTAGTTAATTTGCCTGATCAGATCAAACATGACTTGGGGACTCATTCTAGACCTTTACCTCTACAAACTATTTCCCCTCCCACGTGGTTTACAATCCTGTTAGACTACTCAAGGCACAAACATTCATGGAGAATTTTGCTAGAGGATAACGTTTCCTTTTTAATAAAAAAAAATAATGAAAAAACACCTATTTCTGTATTTTTCCCCTAGCAGTCTGGGTAAAGATGGTCTTACAGTTGTAAAAACAGATTTTTACATGCTGTGTGAGACCTGAAAAACAAACAGCTGAAAAAGCTTGAAAAGGCTGAAAACTTACACTAGAATAAACAGGGATTTTTTTTTCTGAAAAACAATTGACATACAGATTACCTCTTATTTCTAATGTCTGTAATGTCTGTGCTTTCTAAAACTATTAGTTGAACATTCTGCTTTATACAAACATTCAGGTAACTCATACCATTTTGAAACTTGACCAACTTACAATTAAGGTCTGTGTACTTGCCCTCCAGAGCTTGCACATATGCTTCATACTGTTTCCACCTATTGCAGAGACAAAGAGGAAAAAAAAAAAATTCTGAAGCTCAGTTTATTAAGTCAAGGCATCTCATCCCTAGACTTTGAGAATACATTCATACCACAATCAGAAAATATCAACAGAGAATTATGCAACTGCATAAAAGGCAATTCCAGTTTTTTAAAAAAGTGTCTTTTGATCATAGAAAGTTAAATACACTTTGAATCTCAAAAGGGTAAAAAGGTAGCTGCATGTTACAACACTTAAAATTGACATCTTAAAACTTACTGTAATATTGTGGGCAAACACTGCAACCAAACACTTATTTACTTAGTTATTTGTCTAAGTACCTAAGATACATCTCATTCTCAAAGCAAGAAAATTTAAACAAAATTCTGTAACAGAAAACATAATATGAAGTCAACATCAAGCCTGTTACCAAGTGAACAAGACAAGCACAAGTGTATTACAATACACTACAATTCAGCCTACATTAAGTAGTTACACCAGCTCATTTAAAACAAGACCATACTCTGATTATTTTCATGAACCAGAAGCCAAACAGTTTAATAACTCTTTGAAAGCATGTTATTTAAGCAACTAATCCAGAGTAAGAACACATAACACTTAAGAACAGCATTGCATTTGATATAAACCATCAAGTCAGTAGCAAAGTCTGCAGTAAAGCTTAACTTTACATGCCTTACCAACAAAGTTCACAAGATAGTGTTTTGGGATTTTTTTGCTAGTTTTTTTTTTTTTTTTTTTTTTAAGAAGTACCTCTCTTCTAATTATGCATCATCCTCATGATAGTACAATTCCACATTATGAAACAATTAAATCTAATAGTTTACCACTACAGAAAAGGAAGGTTTCTGTTCCACTCTCCCAACCACTCTTTCTCCCTGACACCTATTTTATATGCCAGACTTGTAACTCTTAACTCCCCAGCCCATCTAAAATCAAAACTACAAAATCTAACTCTAGACCATTTGCTAAATTCAAACAGGTCATTAAAAACAGAAGTTTCACTATTCAACCTCTGAAAGTTCTATGCTAGCTCAGATTTCAAACCTCCGAAAATTAAACTGAAACAGCTGAATACCAAATGCAGAAAGAACCTAATTTTTACATGAAACAATTACATGAAATGAAAGAGTTGCTCTTCAAATACAGCTACAGGATTACTTGACTTTCTAAGTTACATCTCACAGCCTGAAAACAATAATTCTGTCAAAATCCTGACACCCTCCCCCCTCCTCCATTAGGAGCTATACAAAGAGTAAGTGAAATGAAGACCTGCAACACAAGCTAAGTAGACATGACAGACCATCACTGAACAAAACCAAACCAAAGAAACACCACACACAACACATAGTCTGTGGTCACTAAAAATGTTAAGAAAGAATATCTCTAAGTCACCTCTCAACAAATGCTAGTAGTTAAGCAAGAACTGAATTCCTGGAAAATAAACCCCAGAATGCACTAGGCCACGTCACAGATTTTTCAAGTCACATGCCTGCCAGCTCTGCTAGAAACATGACTCTTCATACATGTTTTGTCAAAAACCTCATCATGACTGTTACAGTTCATCTTCAAGCAAGTTTACAACATTGTACAGAATAAACCTGTGATCATCACACAGTGTCAGAGAGAATTCTTCAATAATCAAGCCTTCAGCATTAAAACTTGAACTTTTTCTACCACAGTAGCTTTACTTTCACACACATGCACTATCTCAATTTGCTATAACTATAGAAGATTTCAGAAGCAATTTTCTCTCTAGGAATTGAGATGGTTTTCATCTCACTTCAGTCAAACCAGAAAGCTAGCAATCACAGAGACAAAAATTCAAACCAGGATTATTTCATGTGATTGAAAAAAAAAACCCACCAACAAAAACACCACCATAAATATATTAAACCAGACAAATAGACTAAAAGCATCAAAACAAATGAAATAATTAAAGTTTAAAAACATTCACATTAATGAAGTAGACCATCTTGTAACTTCAGCTCAGGAAAATTATCAACTATATTAGTAGGCCCCTACAGAAAGTGGACTGATTTGTTTTCAAGCTTGCAGTTGTGATACATCTGATACGTATATATTTTTGTAGCGTTCTCAGTAATCCTGAGGACTAATATGTCAAAATATTTACCAAATATATCAACAAGACAGTTTTTCAAGAACATTCATTAAACCAAGTTAAAGAAATAGATTTATATATACATACACATACATAGACTACTTCTAAGTATTTTTAAAAGTCTTGTGATGGCTTTGATAATTTAGTTTTCACTTAAGTGTCTGTGATTTAAGACTTTAAACACCTTTAGTAATGTCCAAGTTCTTAAGCGTCCTCTTGCAGTAACTTTTCTTGTTCAGTGCCTTTAATAATCTAGTTTCCTAAATACTGTCTTTCCAGCTTGTTTCACTCCAATTGTTTTCCCCTTGTTTACAGTAGTAGCACAGATCATTAACAGAAGGAACTGAAGTGGAATTCTGATCTTTCAAAGCCCAAGTTACAAAGCTGTACCTTCTGAAGTCACACAAAAGAAAAAAGAAAACAAGGAACTATGACAGAATATTTTTTAAAGTGAAGATGCTGAAGTTCATTTACAATACGTTTAGCGGTCCAACTCTGAACATTGTTAACTCTTATCTGTTTACTTCTTTTTCTCTATTATGTCTACACTGGTACAGAAGATCACATGATACTAAAATCACACAAGACAGGTGTAAAACTGTATTTCTAGGTCTCAAATGACCACATGAACGGTGTTTGAGTCTGGAATACCATTCTCTAAACGAACAACTCTCACAGAAAGTCCAGTTTTACCTGAACAATACAAGGGCAGTATTTCCAAATGCACAACTTTGGTCTCATATTGTACAACTGAATCTCCACATACAACACTTTTGCTTCTGTAGTTTTGTAAATAATATGGACTCCCAGCTGCCAACATGCAAAGCTGAGGTAAGCCTGCATTCCCATTACATGAATCTCACATGCTGTTTTCACACTGAACTTGAAAGAGGTGACAAGGACAGCAGTTTGTGGAATGCTGTAATGATGTCTTTGCTCAGTGATGTTGAAACTACACAGCAGAAGCTGAGGCTCATCTAGCAGTGGATATACCATCACCTAGAAATCCCAGCTACTAAGCACAACTCCAGTACAGTCCAAAGGTTCAGAGCTACAAGTCAACAACAAAGAGAGCAAGTATGATTCAAAACCTTCATCAGGTCCTACTGCTACCAAGAAATGGTTAGAAAAAAGTCAGCTCACAGATTTAATAATATGTCACAGAGTAGGTCTTTATTTGAGATCCAGCTGGAAACTTTAATGCAAATTGTATTGAGAAATATCATAATTCTCTGCACAAAAATATACAACTTTCCCATAAGACACCAGAACTCATTAAAGACCTCTCAAATTGTGGAAGCTTCCATATAAACAATATTCTAAAAATTACATACTTCAAGTATTTTCCAGCTAGCTAACATTAAAGGTTCTTCAGGGAAAATACTTTTGCCCCTAAATACATCCCAAAGTTCAGTAAAAGAAACATGCTCCAAAAAATCTGTAGTTGATAAAAACAAATACTTTTCTCCCCCCCAAAATTATGTCAGAATTAAAATTTGACGATGGTTACTAGCACATCATCTACTACACTGGGAAAGCATTTCCCTCTGGGACATTTCTTTGCCTTACTTGAAGATGATAGATTCCTTCTACCAGGTTTCATCTACACAAAATACCTGCATTAAACTTTAACAGACATTGGTAAGAATCAACACTTTGTGACGCAAAAATCCAGTTTTCAGTTAAACTATTTAAGAATTTGAACGTACTCACAAAAGCTTATTTAAATAAACCAGTGATTCATGGGAACGTGCTGGCCAGACCTGAAGTCTGAGGCCCTTCTTCCCAAGATCCAAGAAAGGGAAAGTTCGCCTCTTCACACACATAGTCTAAGAGATACATCAGTTCAAGCAAACCTGAGAGCTGCTTTGACCTCCATGCCCCATATTGCCCCTTCTGAGACAGCTGTAGAGGATGTGGGCAGCTCATCAGTCAACTCAAGTGAGGAAAAAGACAAAAGCTAAAAGCCACCTTTTTTTCTCCTATCAGTTTGGTTTCACTTAATATCAGCTTCTTGAACTGGTTAGTAGTTCACACTGGTAACCTAATGACTGAATAGTGACAATCTGAAGAGCTTTGCTAAAGTGCTACTTGGAAAGGCTCTAAAGAACAGAGACAGAATCGCACAGAGAACTACAAAGATAGCCCTGAAATTAATTTACATTCAAAGGGTCTCTTAGAGCCTCACAATTACAGGAAGGTAACTGAGCACCATTATGTAGGTTAGTTAATTCATTATCTAAAAATATTAAGCAGACTTTAAGACTCCACTGATTCAAAATATCTCCATACATACCACTATTTTTCCTGGAGCACCCCTTTTTTATGCTGAGTTTTGGAGTCCACTTTTTCTGACAACAAATGATAAGCACTTCGGAGGTTGGGCACACACAACATTGCACCTTAGTCATTCCAAAAGTGACTGGCTATATGTCCTCGTTGATTGAAGTTCTGTAAAAGCCCTGTATTTCCTCAGAACTGCTTCTATAAACCATGATGCTTCAGTGTTTTACAGACTACTAGGCTAAAGCATCAGGACAACACCAATCAGATTTTTAGCTGTGATCTATAGACTGCTTTGTTAGTGTGTTCTTGGCTCTACTTTCTTCACAGAAACTCCCACACAGTGCAGCTAAGTAGTTACTACATTAAAGAGGGGAAGAAAAGATAAAGGAGATGAGTCCGCAGCAACAAGTAATGAGACAAGCAGAAATTCCGAGAAGGCCAGACTGAAAGGCTGCTTGCTGATCCTGCTCACTTTTAGCTAACAGAAGTAAAAATAAGCAAACCTAAATTATGTACTTTGTTGAAAAGAACAGTGGAGTTGGGATTCATTGAACAGGAACTGACAAAAAGAAAAAAAAATAGTATTTTCTACATATCTGTTTTATCTGCAGTTATACAGCAACAATGATGTGCTTTTTTTGTTTTCACACTATCAATCAAAAAGCAAGTAGCACAGAATCTACATTCGATACTTTGACAGGACTTTCATAGCTGGAAATAAGGGCATGGCTTTACAGACTTAGGAGTTTGCTATCCCCAGGGATAATACTGAGTATGGAAACTTTTATAAAAAGGTTCACAAGGCCTAAACCACTTGACATCAAAGAAACATTTTTTCCTACTATTCAAATACATTTTCCTTTACTACTCAAAAGGCTAGCCAGAAACCAGTTTTAAACACATAGAACCAGGCTATTTTCACTCCCCTGGAGAGAACTGTCACTCCAGAAATAGATGGCAGGATAGTTTTCCAAGAAGAGGAAGTAACTGATCATAGCCTTTAAGTGTTGCACTTGTATTTTGAAGTTTCTACACAGTTCAGACTTTGTTCTATGAAACAGCAATATTTAACTTGACATCTTAATAATGCTAATAACTCACAGGGTACAAAAAGCCAAGAGCTAAAGTTTACCAAAATGCATGCACAAACTACTCTAGCAGATAAACAGATGATCACAGATGCCTGGTTTAGTTAGCTCCTTGTTCACATATCAGGAAAGTTAGGTGTACAGAGACAAAGGGCTTGGGTCTGTTTCTTTAAGCAGGTGATCTGTGTGACAGCGTTGCCTACTTTTTTTTCATGGTGATACTTCACTTTTTAAAAGGTGAAAAAAAAAAAATAGTCAGGCTCTTCTTTATGCAAGTTCTAGGTGATTAAAAATTCATTTTAACATTTTGCTGTTAATATCAGAATATGCTGAGAAGATAACTGTGCATACCAAGAAAACCTAAAACTCATCGTAGGAGTAAGGAGTTGACACTTTTCTGATGTTTAAAAATAACCTGCTATCTAGCAAGGAATGTAAGCAACCACATCTTCTAAAGTTAGAAACGAGAAAAACAATTCCTATTCATGTATTACAAAACATTGTTCAGGATTTTGTCTCTAGAAATAGTGTTTCCACTCCAAACCACACAGAAAAATACTTGAGATAGGATGAGAACCTTACAAAAGAGATGTGTCATATAACAGATAAAATAGTTTTTCAGAACAAGAATGCTAGAAAAGGAATGGAAGAGGGAGGTCACACATCTTCCATTACACATTCACTAAAATTTTAAGACTAAAACTGTTTTTTTACTTTACCTTAGGATGAGCTCATCTCTAGGTAAAACCTTAAAATCTGCTTCACTAAGGCGAACCTACAGAGCAAAAGAAAAATCACAACTTACCAAGCTGTCATGATTACCTGGGAGGGGCAAGGGGTCACAAGTATTTTTAAACATACCTTCTTTGGGAGTGGTTCTTCATTCGTCATTGTGAACTCTGAAAGAGAAAAAAGGGAGTTCTAGTTAGTGTAGTTACTGGTGTACATGAAATGCTGAACAAGTTAAAAGCTTGTACTTCTAGACTTTTTTTTAATTTGCAATATTAGACTACTGAAATACTGGTTCCACGCAACGCAAAGCCAGAGTACAAAACACTATGACAAGTTTGCTGCTGTAATCCACATACAAAGTCAACAGATGCATTTTTTTCTAAAAGTTAACCAAAACTTTTAGATGTCTAAAAAGCCTATCAGTAATCAATTCTTCCTGTTTACCTAAGCAACACCTCAAAACTTTGTCCATATTTGTTTAGATCAAACAGACATTTTGTATGTGCCTGTATCTATTTAATGTATTTTATTATGCAGAAGATAATCAGAGTCTCAGGAACACAATTTACACTACTACTTCAGTATCTCTTTGGAATAAAAGTAAATAATTTGTGAACGTTACCACTAGTGTTTGTGTTACGCCAAAATAACACATGCTTTCATGTACTTATTCTCTTACTTTTAAGATTCTGATAAACAGGAAGTATTATGAAGTTATTTTAAAACCCTTGTGAATATTTTTAGGAAAAGATGTCAAATAAATGGCTTAGATACACCATCAAATTCAATTCCTTCTGTGTGTATGTAGCATAACAGGATTGCACTGTGCCAGGTTAAATATTCACACTTCCTTGAGTTACAGGACCTGCTTCCTTACCTCAGAAGTATAGTACATAGTATTTTCTACAACTATGATTATATATTAAAAAAATTGAGTCTGCAAAGATTACAAGCACACAAGTAACAATGAACGCAAGGCTTGCTAGAGGCATGCATCTTCACAACATGCTTTTCAGCAGAAAAGCAGCATATAATATTAAGATTCAACAAGGTTGTAAAGCTGCTGCGATGCACATATGCCAGGGAAAGGATGTGTCAGCTCCTTAGTTGAGAACACTTGGCTTCACAAAAACAATGTTCTTAAGCAGTTAAAAAGTATTTTCTCAAAAAACTTTTATAGACTACCTTAGGTATTTTCATGACAACACACAAACTAATTACTTTTCCAAATCTTAAACAAATCCTGAAATTGTTTGTCAACGGGACAAATACACACCAAATGAAGTAAAGCCTCTTCAAACTACAGTAACCATTGGCAAATATGCAGCATCTACCAAATAAGGCCCTGGTTAAAAAGAACAACCAAAACAAACAAACACCCCACAACACACCCAAAACACTAAACACAGCAACACAAACCTGCTCCAAATAAAGAAACAAAAAGCCCACACTAAGTATGGTGCACTGATGAGACAACTTCCAAGCTTTTCATAAAACAAAAACTGACATTAGAAGCCAGGGAAAGGTTTCCAAAAACATTCAGCAGAAGCACATTTGACAAATGGCAGCTTCCTGTTCCTAGTCTTGGTAACACAGAGGCTGTTAAAGTGCTACCCTAGCCTAAGAGGTCCCTCCATCCCCATCACCCTCCTTCTCTCTCACCAGAAGTTACTCAAGCATTTTGCTTTAACTTCTGGATGCAGCTCCTTATTTGAGATTGTTTTACCAGAAACATACCTTAAAAGTATTCAAGCATAAGAGGCTATTAAGACAAACTGCTGGTCCCCAACTTGGTCATCCAAAAATCATACAGAATAACTTGAGATCACAGGGATGCTTGCAATCCCTGTATTTAGGCCACCTACCTCTCCTACTAAAAATTTTCCTAAAGGTTTTTATAATCTTTTAACTCCTCCAGTGTTTGGAATTAGTTTTGAATATCTCCACAAGATGTAAGTCCTTGAGACAGACAGAAACATGCTTTTCAGATATCCCACAGAACTACATCTAACACTGATTAAATTGTGCACAGATGATACCAAGTCATGATTTGTGTGTTCCTCAGAAAAGTACCAGAAGCATACAAATACCAAAAGGTGAGTTTCCCCAAAGACCTGGCTTGTGAACTCTCCAGCAGCATACAACCATTAATACCTGATCACTGCCATAATCATAACTGAATCAAAGGCTAACATTCCATCTAAGTATAGGTACTCAATCTCACATCTCTAGACCTCATGCAAGGTTCCTGCATCCAGTTCTCTACAGCAGCACCAGACCCAGCTACTCTAACCTCTTTGTCCAGCACACCACCATTTACAAAGCCATCTCCTGCTTTCAAAAGAGCACAAAAGTGCTGAAGACTGAAGTTACAGGCCACCACTTTACAGAAACTACCATCTTACTGCCACCTACCATCACTTGTAATGATAAAAATGTACACTAAAGAAAAAACACTATACACACTAGCTAAAAATATTCTACATGTTATTTTGGAGAAACAAGGTTGATCATATCTACAAATTAACACTGGTGCTCTTTCTGTATCTGTGAATTTCACCTCACTACTCCCATGCAGCAGCATTTTTGGCACCTGCAGTAACTTATCCAAAGCTTAGAAATTATTGCTGTGCCATTTTGCTCAGTGTTTTTCAGAAACATAAGAGCATCAGCCTGACTACATCAGCTTTCACAGTTATTTGCTTTAGCTTTCTGTTCATTAACAGATTAATTTGTATGCTACAAACAAGTGAAATGTTCATTCTTTGAATTTAATACAGTAACTTTTCAAACACTGTACAGCAAGAGGTGCTTCTCATCCCTTGGCTCTACTCTAAAGGAGGAAATGATCTCTTTCCTATGCAGATCAGAAATATTTTGCAAGAGCATGACAAAGTGTTATTTCCTACCGTAAAAAGAATCAACGAAAAACAACATTCCTGTATAACTGACTGGAATTAACACGATTATATTTAGTGATTTCTATGATGAACAGCTTAACTGTACTATCCTAACTAAGCACTTTCACGATTTTGGGGAAACAACGGCTGCTACATGCTGCTCCTTCTGCATATCTGCTCCTAGCAACAGGGAGTATAAAACTGTATTCCACACTTGAAGTAACCCTGTAATGGGCACTGCAGGAATTTTTCAGCAATCTCATCAAGCTTTATGCTTTTATGGCAATTAAAACATGAAGAGAACTGAAACGAGGAAAGTGCACTTTAACTCTGGGAACTCCCACCAGTCTGTACACCCTTCAGTACCATGTTTATAAAGCGCATGATTTAAGAAGCAAAGACAAACAGAAAACTTCGTAAGTATAAAAAAAAAAAAAAAAAAAAAAAGGAGCTTCGGAAGAACACTGTGACTGGGCAGACTCCGCACTGGCCTCAGCAGCCGCGGTGTGCGGACGGGTTCCGCGCCCCCTCTCCCGCCCGCGGCCCCGCCCCCTGCGCGGAGCCCCCGCGGGCCGGGCGCAGCTGCATTGGCCAGACCAGCTGCAGGCACCTGACAGACCCCGCCGCCACCGCCTGCCGAGCCCGGGCACTGCCCGCCCCACCGGGCCGCCCTCACTCGTCCGCAAGAAGGGATGAGAGAAAGGCGTCTCCCCCAGCCGGGGGGGGCGGCGGCTGCCCTGCCCGGGCGCGGCGGTTGCCGGAGGCTGGGGGAGGATCCCCGCCGAGCAGCCGGGCCGGGCTCGCGGCCTCGCACAAAATGGCTCTGCGAGTGCTTCCGCTCCTCCCCCCGCTCGAGGAGAGGGAAGGGAGCAGCCGCTGCCGCGGTTTGGCGCGCCGGCACCCCACGGTGCCCGATACCTCCCGCGGACCCCGCTCCCTCCAGCGCGGGGGCAGACGGCGGTGCCGGAGGAAGGGGGGCGCTTGGCGGCGGGGAGGAGCGCTAGCGCGGCCACTCACCTCCCGCCCGCGGTGCGGAGGCCTCGCTCTCCCAGCACACTAGTTGCCTGGGCCGCACCCGTCACATCGAGGGCGAAACTCCGCCACCGCTCACGCCTGCTGCTACTACTGCCGCCGCCTCTGCGCCCGCAACCGGCTTCACGGGCACCGCCGCTCCGGAGCTGGGGCCGCGTCCCCCGCCCGGGCTCCCTCACACGCCGCTCCCGCCCGCTCTTTATTTGCGGATTCTCTGCGCTACAAAATGGCGCCCAAGGAGGAAATGAGCGCCCGGCCGCCCCGCCCACCCCCCACGTTAGGGGCGGGGGATGCGCGCGCAGCCAGCGTGGGGTGGCGGGAGCCGCCGCAGTTGCGTCGGCCGTCTGGGTCCTGGGTCGGTTGTGGGTCTGGCTCTGGGGAGGCTGCTCCGCACCTGCCGGGGCCGGTGTTGGGGCCGTCCTGCCTCGCCGGTGCGGCGGATTCCTGGGCTGATTTGAACGTTGTTTTGAAGTCCGTTAGCTCTACAGGCGGAGGGGAGCGACGGGGAAGCGCGCGGCGGGCAGCGAGCCGCGGGGCATCCTGGGGCGGGCGGAAGGATACGGGCGCTGCGCCCTCACCTGCCGGCGGGAGGCGCCGCCGCGGCCCTGAGGGGCGGGGGCAGCAGGCCCGCACCCCTGGGCTGTGCCTCACTGTGGGTTAGCGCCTCACGGCCTCGCCACCGGAGCGGGCTGGCGGGGAGCGGCGGTGGGGTGCCCGAGAGGCCGCCTGGGAAAGCTGCTTGGAGCTGTCGGGGAAGGCTGTCAGAAGAGCTGACATCTCTAGAAGGGAAAAACGCGCATAGCCGTTAATAACGAGACGGGCGCCGGGCGCCCAGCCTGACCTCGTGGGCTTCCTTTCGTTCTCCAAGGCTGGGGAATGGTTGTTTTCACTCGTTTGAACTGAGTTCAGCGGTAATCGATGCAAGTCGGTGTACTCAATGGAAAATTAAAGAAAAGGGAGTTAAATTTCTGTTGCTTCCAAATAAATTAAACTTCATTTTCAGCATATAGGAAAAATAAAGCATACGGTTTGGTTTTAATTGCAGTCTAGCACCAAGCTGCTACTTCAGAATTGAACTTACTTTTCTCGTTTATTATTGTGATTTCTCAAGCAACGCTGTTAGGACAAGTAAATACATTCTCTTCTTGCCAGCGAACTCGTTAAGCTTCTGTAGGCTAAATCAGTCTCATCCGGGCTGCACAGGTGTAACTGGTTGTCACTCAGTGTGCTGCTGTTGAAGATGGTCCAGAAATGTGCTTTCTGTAGAAAATGATACTGAAAAGTCAGCAAAAAGACTCTTTAACAGTGTCTTGAAACTTCTATTACAGCGCACCGGACACTGGGAGGATTGCTCCTCTAATCAAGTGTACATGTGATTTGCACGTCTTGGTATTTATTACTTATACCTATTGCATATTCATTTATCTCGACCGCTTAGTTAATGCATTAAACATAAAATATTTACATAACCTTGCCCTTTGCCAGCAGTCCATCTTCGGTATTTGAGAGTCTTCATCAGGGGTCGTAGTGATCCCTGGTGGCCTTTGCAGCTCCCGCTGTCGGCTTCTTGACCTGTTTTCTTGAACAAGCATATTGTAATTTTGTGCTGCTACTCAGCAAAAGTCATGTAGCTCTTTCTTCACTGAGTGGAACATTCTGCTTTCCCAGCTTGCAAGCCGAGGACATCCCACTTTGCCTCATGTCCAGTCTCTGTAGAGCTATTGTTTCTCTGTCAAGTTTCTGTTATGTTAGGCCTAGTCTTGCTACGTTAGGCCTAGGGGTTTCTAAAAGATTTTTGTTCCTCTTACCAGTATTTGCTACAGAATAGATTCCAAGATACATGTCCCCCAATCTGTGTGTGTGTGTATAATATATAAACACAGATTTTTTCAGAGAGAACTTGAAATATTTTGAAGACCAAGACATGCTAGAAGTGATTTGACGTGGTTACCCAAAAAAGGGTGAGGATCATGTAATTGGTGACCATGATGTAACTGGTGACCATGAGAACAGAGTTCTTGAATTAATTCCTTTGAACTCTTATTTTTAAACTGAAAAAGAAATTGCATAACTACTGTCCTGGGTTTCCTGCTCCTGCCTCTGGTTTACTCCAAAAATACCTTGCAGGTATTTGTTTTAAGCATTCAAGATGCTAATTAACAGATGAAGCCACGACATATGGTAGCATTGATGAGGCACTGAAATACCACAATAGTCCTTAATATGAACGTTAATATAGCAAATTGACTTGATTTCCTCATGCATAAACATTACAATACTAAAAGTACCTTAAGCCAGGTAGGACAAAGAATGCAAACTTTTTCCATATAAAAGGGATGCAGAGCTGTACTTAAGGCTGTTTCTGTTCTGTGTAATTCTATTTTCAATGTAAATTTCCAAACATTTTCAGTATATCAGTGGCGATTTAAACACATGACCTCCCAATATTTGCCTCGAGTTTGGCCATTCTTTATTATGTTCAGAAACCAGGCCTTCCTTGTGTCTTTTTAGTAACACAGTAAAAGTCTGACGCAAATAACAGCATGAGGTACAGGACCTTGAACCTTTCACCAGTGTCTGCTGTTTGTGACCATACAGAAAATATGTCTGCTATTTTTTTTTTATTTTTTTATTTTTTTTTTTACCCTGTGTGAGCACTTAGTTATTTAAAATTTATCTTTACAAGTGCAGATTCCACTTGTGGGAAATGTGCTATCTGACCAAGAGGCAGACAGACAGAGACATGTAGAGGGAAGCAGAATCGGTCTGCAGGGCTTTGTGTCCTGGCCTGCCTTCCTGCTGTCCCTTCAAATTAACACCTGTGCTATCAGGCTACCTTATCAATCTTTGCTTGAGAAAATAAAAGCAGCAAATTGTTAACTGGTCCTTTTGTGCTTTTAGGAAGAGGTCATTTAACTGAAGTAGTCTTTAATTCTGTGTGCACATCAGCTAACGCAGTGAGAACTAACCTGGAATTTTTTGATGCTACTGGAATAAATGAGTTGACACCTGCATTGGTTTGTGTTTACAGCGCGATAACGGGAGTAAAGTTGCTTTTTGAACAATAGGTGCTTGCAAAATCTTCAGCAGCACTGTTTGCCCTCAGGTTGAGAGGACATGTAACAATCTGTCCAAGCACCAGTGAAAAAATAAGAGTAATATGTTTGTTCAGCTATAACAATAAGATGAAATAGGAGCCAGATTATGAATGTATAGGCAGGACAGCTTGCCGTAACTAACGTAAGAAAACGTTTAAGGTGAAAATAACCACTGCCCTTTCATTAAGTATGTATATTGTGTTTTTATCTCTGTTGAAGAGGCCTTGTGAATTGTATGGTAAAGTTGTCGCAGACTCTCTCTTATCTGTGTTTGGCTTTGATGCAGAAGTAGATGGAAGAAAGTGGGCGAATGTCTGGACAGGAGGGACATTTGGCATTGGGGTGTCCCCCCACTCCCCTGCATGCCCTTGGCCTGGCACGTCTTGCACTCCCAGGGCCTGCACAGGGATATTGAGGGAAACGGTTCTCATTTTTTGCTTCAGGTTCCTTGAATGACGGCGTGTCATTCATTCACCTAATCATCCATTAACTGAAAGGTGTGTGACTGTTCAGGCCTGCCCAGTTCTGGGTTTCCTTGCCACCCTGGTTTGGGACAGAAGCCAGTGAGAACCACGCGAGCGCCAAGACGCCCCTAAACTTAGAAGGGTGCTGTCTGTCCCCCTTTTTTGGCTCATTTTTCTGCTGGCAGCCTAAATTTGAGTTCTAGGAGCTCTCCCTCTCTGAGAGAAGTTTTCTGAATACTAGGCTGAAGGCTTAATCCTTTCTTTATATCCCTGATAAGACTTTTTAAGAGTCTTACCGGAATTATTACATGCTTTTCTTCCATTGTTAAAGCAATGTTCCACTTAAATTTGAGAAAAAACTTCTTCTCAGTCAGGGTGACAGAGCACTGGAACAGGCTGCCCAGGGGGGTTGTGGAGTCTCCTTCTCTGGAGACATTCAAGACCACCTGGACATGTTCCTGTGCAACCTCACTTAGGCGTTCCTGCTCCAGCAGGGGGATTGGACTAGATGATCTTTTGAGGTCCCTTCCAATCCAGAACATACTGTGATACTGTGATACTGTGAAGAGGTAATCAGTCTTCTTCAGAAAGCTCTTACAAGTACTCCTCTTTTAATTACCAGTATTTTTTTTTTATGGTTATATGTATCCACAAGACTTCATGAGAGCAGGTAAAATCATCAGTATGATGATATACAGCTCCACAGAACCAACTGGACTTGCCACTCATGGCTCCAAGATGGCAACACTTGGTGATGCTACCGCACACCTGTGAATCGGTGTGTGCAACAGGGTGGTCAGGAATTTTGTTACTGTTGGAGGCTGAACACAGCGGTGAGTGAATTCCAGCACCTCTCCTGAATGATAATCAGTCAAGATAAAAAATACAGCCAAATGGTGCCTTGGGTTGAATTCAGTTTGTGGATGCTTGATAAATACAGCAAGCTTGCATTTGAAGTACTAGTAGGCATATTGTTGCTAAGGATATAAAACCAGGTATTTACTGTATCCATTTTTTAAGCCATAGAAAGGCCATGATGGTTTTAATAATGCAAAGGTTTTTCTGAGAGGAAGACAGCATTTTTTACTAAACACTGATAAGATTATGAGCTTTCTCTGGCAAAAAAAAAACAGATTCAAGGAAAGCACAGATTGCTTGTTACACAGCCAAGGACATTTTTTGCCTATCAGTAACTTGATTTCCAAGGACTGAGTCAATCAGGTTGCGGTTTGAGGTTGAGGAATTTTAGAAAATATAAATCTCATCTGCACTGGGAAAACAGTTTGTTGTTTGAGGCATACCTTAGGTGCCAAACCTACCCAGAGACAACTGAGTGTCAGGCCACTGTAAGAGAACGTGGAAAAAGAATGAGTTGTCTTTCTAGACCTGAGAAACAGCCTTAAGGTACTAAAGGTGCTTAGCCTGAGTGCCCTGCATATCCTTACACGATGCCACTGTATGTGCAGCAAGGGAAGTATTTCCTCAGCTCCTTCCCAAGTGAAGAGGGCTCTGGTTTTAATGAAATTATGCTTCTTGTTGAGCTGACTTGTTTTGGCAGTTGATTTAATTTTTTTAAGGAGAAAAAAAGGATGCCTTTGCTGTCCCTTTGTCAAGCTGCTTTTTTTTTCTTAGATCAACCAAAAAACAATTCCTATTCCCTATGAGGAATAATAGTAATTGCAAACACAGATGAAGGACAGAAAAGCTGTATCTAAAGGGTGAATGCCTCTTAAATGGTTTTAGATGAGAACTATGACCCCAAAAGTGTCAAGGATTATGAACTGTCTTACATAATTACGGGGCAAGGTTTGTCTTTGAAGATGCTGGTTTTCATGTACTCTGCTGCAAAAGTAGTCAAGTGTGTTCCATGCTGCCTGCAAAGGATGAAAAAATGAAATAAGGAAAAGCAGAAAACTCTCATTGCTATAGTAACAGAAGCCCCAAATATTGGCCAATTATTTGACATTGAACTTAAGTATCATATCCTACAGCAAAGGGCTAGTTCCATAACATATGGAGATGGATCAGTTCTGCTTCAAACTTGCATCTTGATCATGGCAACACATAGGCATTTGCTTATTTAACTGCTGTGTTCCCACACAGCTGCAGATGAACTGAACACTGATGAGGACGTGAATAATGTCATATTTTCACAAGTGACGAGAGGAGCACACCACTTTCTTCTGGTTTTATGATAGGGGATGATGCAAGAGAACATCAGCAGGGAAGGAGAGGAGCCACATCTCCTTCCATAAGAAATCCCACATGCATTTTTTTCTGCAATAAAGCAGATCCTAGCACCATTCTTTAGGTATAAGATTTTAAAGACTAGAGAATTTCCTGTTACAGGAAAGTTTTTAAATTATCTTTTTTGTTTGTTTTTTTTTAATAATAGAATGATCTCTTATCAAGATTTACAAATTTAAAGTAATTGTTCTTTGCATTTTTTTTCTTGTAAAAGGCGCAGCTTAGTTTTTATCAAACTCACATCCCCAACAGAAGTAGTATTTTTTTGTAAATATTCACTGACTGAGTGTCAGATTTATGGTAAAAAGCAAGGCTTTCATATTTTGGTAACAACACTGATCTCTGTAAAGGTTAAATTTAGAAAACATTTTGTTAGCAGAAGAGTAAATTAGTGAACACTGAAATGCTCTACATTTTAGCCTATTTCTAGTAAAACTGAGCCACCATTACCAAAAGAAAATGCAAATCTTTGCACTTTTGAGTATTTCACATACAGCACAAGTCCATTTCATTGTGTTCAGAGAAAGGTAATAAGCAAACTTTGCGCAACATAGCTTTACTCTTTTACTGATAGCAAGTAAGCTCTCTGTTCTGAATTGATGACCTCATTTTTACCGATTTACTTAATTTCACAGAGCTTAGATTTCTAAGAAGTGGTAAAATGTACCAGCATTGGGCAGTAGTTTACTATTGAATATTATGCTGCTCATTAACTACACTGAATTTAAAAACACAGCTGCCTAATCATGTTCAGTTGTTTCTTTTTTTTTTTTTCCTACATTTAAATAACTTAGCTTTCATCTGTACCATACATGTTTCATATTTGCCTTTGTGCAATTGCTACATTATTTTGTTTCTCTACATGTCCCTTTATGCATTTGGATCTCAATTCTGGAGACCATCCAAGCAGAGTTAAATAGGGTACCGCAAGCCTGAGAAAGATTCAAACTCTTTCCATCTGCTGATGGATTAAAGGTGAAGTGCAGAAGGGAAGGGGCTGAAGCCTCAGTTCATGTTCTGTTAAGTATTTATAGTGATATTTGTAAAGTTTTAAATACAAGGGAATCCTGTCTGTAAGCCTTACTTCAGGTGTATTGTCGTTTTTGGACTTTGCATGCCTGATAACATTTAGTGTTAATCTGAGCTCATCTTACATTGTTGATTTTGTGTTTGCATTGATGACCTTATGTTGTAATCAGTCAAATATTACGTCAAGAATGACATATTGGTATATGGTACATTTCATAAACTAGGTTACTTGGTGCTGCCCTGGTACATCTATATTACTTATTCTCTACTGAATTTTGGAAAGGTGCAGAGGCTACATTCAGTTGTATAGGGTTGTTCAGGAACTGTACAATGATTTTCTAAAATGCTCTGTATTGCTTGTGTGGTAGATCTACTAATTACTTACTGATGAGTCTTATGAAAAGACACCAAACATGTTTTTCCCATCCAGATTTAATCTGCTGTCTTTGTTAGTGTTATCAGCTGCCCTGAGTGTACAGCATCATTAAAGAAAAGCTGTAGCACATGCCCGTTGCCTTTAACGCATCCTTAGGAGACTGGTGGATCGATCCACCTAAGCATTTGGCTGCCCATGTAGTTTTCCAGAGATTTCCTTTCCTGAAGATATCTGAGGGGATTCTTGTCTTGACAAAAGCTGGAAACCTAAAATGACTGAAGAAACCTTATTACACATGGTTCCCTCCTTTTGCCTTATCCTTCAGCCAGACTGAAATATCTAAAAGGAGAAATCTATTTTGAGTGTTGGAGTTACTCTGACCAGCATGGTTTAACAGAGTTATTGCTGAAATCCAAGGTAGCAGTCTTGCTTTCCATAGCTGAAGTGGGTTTATTTTGTTTTTTTCCTATCTAGGGATGTTGTAGCTTTTTACATTGTAAAGCAAGAACAGTGACTGATAGGAGCCAGAGGAATTCAACTCAGATATTGCATTGCTCCTATTACTCAGTGTTGCCACACAGAGGGTTCAGATGCATTTTATGTGTGCAGATTTAATACCACAAAGTTCAGATTAGCCAACATGCAGAATGAGATCACAGGTGTATTAGTGCATCCCGTCACACACATTTGTCATCACATACTATGTGCTTTTCTAGGACTTTGTATCTTTCTTTCCCCCTCCCTGAAATCCTGCTGAATTTTACTACATGGATTAAAAAAAAAAATAAATCTCCCAACTCTGCTGATACTGTAGATAAGGTAGGAGCAGCAGCGCATTTTCTAACATCATCTTGGTCTTCAGTTGCAGCTTCAGCGTGGTGCTTTGGCAGGCATGTCCATTAGGCTGAGTATCAGTTCTGCAAACAAGTCGGCACAGGACTTAGCACAGGAAGGAATGAGGACCGAGGATCTGGGCTGTGAGGCAGATTAGTGTTTTCAGCACTTTTTTTTTTTTAATTACTGTTACTTTCTTTGACTTAGGCTATTGGTTCCTCCCTTTATTCTGTCCCTTGTTCCTTCAAATATCTTCATATTTTTGCATCCCAGCCCGCATTTCTAGGCTTCCTAGCCGCATTTCCCCACAGAGAAACATTTGTCTACCCGCCCTGCTAAGGGTTTGGGACATCCCTGCTGCCACCTCCTCCCCTGCTCCCAGCACCGGGTCCCTGTCGGCCACCCCGGCTTTCCCCTCGCAGCACCCACCTCCCCGGGGGCAGCTCGGGAGCAGCACCCTGCTTTAAATGACTGTTGTGGTTTGTTTATTGTGGTTTGTTTTTTGTTTGGTTGTTTTTTTCTGTTCACATAGATCTTATAAAATTCTACCATGTAATAAACAAACTGCCTATAAGCAACAATATAATGGTAGGGCATTTCATCCGCATCTTTCATTTTACGGAGAAGCAAACCCGAGTACCGGCAGGAGCTGTCCCGAGGCGGACGCGCAGCCCCCGGTGCAGCAGCGGGCGGGCAGGCGGAGGCGCTGCCGCTGTTCCCTCACCGCCCCGGGAGGGAGCGGAGGGGCCGCCCTCACGCCACCGACACCCGGGGGACGGGTGGGCCCGGCCGCGAATCAGCTCCGTCGCCCGGCCCCGGTGCCGGCAGCGGCCCGCCCCGCGGCGGCAGGCGAGGGGCGGGGCCGGCAACACGCGAGGGGCTGCCCCGCTGCGGCTCCGCTCTCGCTCCGGACGTGGCCGCCGCGCTGACCGCCGCTCCTCTGAGCGCCACTGCTCCCACGGCCGCCGCTCTCACCGCTGCTGCTCCCACCGCCGCTGCCGCCGCTGCCGCCGCCATGAGCGCGGACCCCGTCGTCTTCGTCTCTGCCGCCAGGACCGCCGTCGGTGAGGGGCGGGGCGGCAGGTTCCCCCCGGGGCCGGGCCGGGCGGCGAGTGCTCCTCCGCCCTTGCCAGGTGTCCCCCGGGCCGGTGCTGAGCTCTCTCCCTCTGTTTCCGCCCAGGCTCCTTCAACGGCGGCCTGTCGGCGCTGCCGGCACACGAGCTGGGGGCGGCCGCCATCCGGGAGGTGCTGCGGCGGGCCGGGCTGCGCCCCGAGGAGGTGTCGGAGGTGATCCTGGGGCATGTCCTCACCGCAGGTACGGGCGCTGCCTCCCCACGGACACATCCCCCAGCGGCCCCACTGGAACAGCCCAGGTTTCACGTTTCAGAGCGTTATTCCTTGCCGTTGGGAACGTGGTTCCTTAACAAAGGCTGGAGCGGCATCCTGGGCGCTGCTCCGTACTCATTGCCGGGGTTCTGGAAAGGATGTGCTGGGGGGAGAGCTTGTTTAACAGTTTTTTGATGTTTATTTGGTTAGTTGGTTGGTTTCTATCTTGAAACTAGCCAACAGCGTACTTGTGAAAGTCAGTTTCTTTTCTTTGTTGCAGCATCCCTTCTCTCCTTGCCTTGTTCATGTCTCATAAATTTAACCTCATAAATAGGTAACTCTGAGATTTTAACAGTGAGGCCTGTATTTGCATTTATCTGCATGATCTGTGATGTGCTTGCTTGGCGACAAATATTCTGATTTCATGAAAATGTGCCTGTTAGGGAATTGTTTGTTTTGAACGGTCCTCTCCTTTTACCAGGGTAAAGTTTAATCAGCAGAGTCATAGGGCAGGTTTGTGTTCTCAAGATGAAGACATAAAGGATGTTTGTTTGGTTTTTTTTCCTTACTTAAAGCTGATTCAGATTCTTGTATATTTTTAGCTCACTGAATGATGTGCTCCCCTTATCCATTTCTTTGTGCACAAGGAGCTGGCATCACTTTGGCCGGGGGAGATGCAGATAAAGAATGTTTTCTTTGAAAATAGTGCTCTTATTATTTCCAGCAGGATTACAACAAAGAATAGAAGCTTTCAGGACTGTCCTTGCATAATTGTGCTTTTACTTTCCATAGGAACTTTTAGGGAAAGTTGTCCATTCGTGATGTGCAGGAGATGTCAAAAATAAACCCTTCAGCGAGTAGCAATTGAAAGGAGCTTTCATCTTACAAACGTGCAACAAGCTAATGCTAATTTGAAGTTGGTGTTTTATCTGATCTGCCATCAAAAGTAGAGTGGCAGATATAGAACTACCAGTAGCAAGTCCCTGATCTTGCAGATATTTCATTGATCATCATAAATGAGAGCGGTCACTGAGCTGTTTACAGCTGGGAGCTCCTCTACCTACCAGCTGAACATGGGAGCGAGACCTAAACTTTTGGTGAAATCAGGGTACCTGTTGTGAAAAGCGACGAGGCCAACATTTGTTTCTTAAAAACAGACGAAAGAAAAATAGATCCTGTTCCTGCAGGTGCTGGCCAGAACCCCGTCCGGCAGGCGAGTGTTGCTGCAGGGATCCCTTACTCTGTGCCTGCTTGGAGCTGCCAGATGATCTGCGGGTCGGGCTTGAAGGCCGTGTGCCTGGCTGCTCAGTCCATCCTGACAGGAGACTCCAGCATCGTGGTCGCAGGAGGCATGGAAAGTATGAGCAAGGTAAAGCAAATGATTGCACTCACATCGCGCTGGCTTACTGGGAGCAAACAGCATTAAGTTATGTGGAAACCCTGTGTTTCTAGGCTAACGCTCTGGAGGCAGGTTGAAAGACCAGCTTCAGTTTCTGCACTTGAGAATGAATTTGCGCATGCAACAATTGACTTTGGTAGTTCTACTGAAAAGGTGCCATGCAAACACAAACTACATTTAAAATTCCATTTTAATTTCCATCTAGCCCTGTCATGTTGAATGATTTGCTTGTGACAGCTGGCAATAGACAGTTTTTTTGTGTTGCAAGAAGCCCAAAGAAGGAATAACTGGAAATGTTGTTCACCAAGCACTTTGAGCTTGGAAAGGAAGCGAAGTACTTTCACTCCAAGGTGCTCAGTCCAAGGCTGTATTGAGGAATGGTGTTGTGATGGTGATCTGATGCCTAAGAAGGGGGAGGTGTCTTATGCTGGGGCTCGCTAGCTTCCTGTGCTGGGAGTGATGCTGACGTTTGCTGGCAGTGAAGTGCGACTGGGAACCACCTAGAGCAGCCTGGTAGGACGGGGGACCTGTGGCCATATGGCCCCAGAGACAATTGACTTCATCTATGGAGAGAAAACACTTGCTGCTTGGTGATCTGCTGCTTGGGAAATGCACAGGCCAGCTGGGAGACACCAGGGGGTAGAGATGGAGCAGACTGCCGAGGGGACTGCCGGGATTTGGGGTATCTACCTGCAGGCACAAGGCAGGGTTCTGTCTCTTCAGCTGTCTGGCTGTATTGTGCACCAGAGATACGAAACTTCTCACTCTTTTCAAAATACCTTCTTGCAGGCTCCTCATGTCATTCACATGCGAGCTGGGGTAAAAATGGGAGAGGCTTCTTTGCAAGACACTATAATCCTTGATGGCCTTATAGATGCTTTTTATCAGTATCATATGGGTATAACAGGTAAGTGGTGACAGTCCAGAAAATGAAATGGCTAACTGGAAAGGGGAAGAATTCACAGACAGGAAATTTCAAAATAAAGTGTTTCATGCTGTTCTTAAGTTGTAGTCGTGAAAAAGAAAGAAATCCATAATATTGAAATGCATTTAAGGCATTTTCTGTTTTGTCTGTAAAAGTACCTTTTTTTTTTTTTCTGTCTGAGCTAATAAATTATTCTCTCCGTAAAAGTACATTTTTTGGACGTCCTGGCTTGTGCCTCTTGGCGTCTTATCCCATTGCATGTCTTTTGCATTTGAGCAATTTAGTTAAACATCAGGAAAAATAAACAAAATAATCCCTGTATGTTACTGGAGCATTCAGCAGCACAGATTTACGTGGGGGGCAGAATTACGTAAAGTGTACTGTGGATACGCATGGTTCTGCACCTCCAGGTTATTGCACCCTGGATGGGATAGTCAGCCAACCGCTTTTTCAGTCCCTGCTTACAAAACAGAGTAACTTCAGAACTGTTCCCTCCTCTGTCTGAAGTGTTATAGCTGTAGAGAGATGTAAGCATAATAAGCCAGAGAAGCAGTAAACTCGAAAAGCTTGATTGCATTTGTATTTAACTTGATATGCCGTCTGGGAGGAGATCCTGCTAGGAATTTTCATGCTCAGGAGAAAACAGAGAATCATGAGCAAACAGAATGAGGAAATCAGAATGAAAACTGATAAGCTTAGATGCTTGCGACAGAAAATGTTAATGACTATGTGCTTACAATTTTACAACTTGGAATTTTAGCATTTCCTGATGGCAATTTACATTTTGTTCCTATTTCAGCTGAAAATGTGGCCAATCAGTGGCAAGTCAGCAGAGGGGAACAAGACCAACTCGCAGTACAGTCCCAAAACAGGGCAGAGGCAGCCCAGAAAGCAGGCTATTTTACAAAAGAAATTGTTCCTGTTCTTGTACCTTCTAAAAAAGGTAGGTGTGAATGGATAATGAGAGCCGATTTTGATGAAAAATCTGTTCTTTGCTATGACTGGTGGATGATTTCTCAGTTATACAGCCTTTTCAGTAAGCTGTTCTGTAAGCATATAGCTGTTACTTGTTAGTTACCTAATATATGTAACCTGACATAGTTATGTTCTCTTTAGGTATGTTGGGGATATATTATGGTGTTTGATCCAAAGGTCTGTTTCTAGAGCAGGGGAATTCACCCAGCTCCTTGTGAGGTGGATGCAACAACTGAATTTTCCAAACAGAAATCAATAAATCATTTGTATGGAATAGACTTTGTAGGAAAAGTCCTGGCATTAGGCCGGTTACAAACTAATGATGAGCTTTCCTCTTACCAGTTTAGATAATAATATTTAATGACACTTGAAGAACAAGATTGCCTTTATACAAGTAGATAGTATTTTAGTTGTTAGTGTTTGTGTCAGAAAATCCAGCTGTTGTCCTCTGAGAAGCAGCTGGAGGGGGGTTTAATAATTTGCACAGAGTTGGAAGCTGTCTCCAACAGAGTGGCTCGTTGGTTAGAAGGAATGTGGCGTCTATCCCCAGTCAGCCTGTTGTTTGTGCCAGATTTCTGTTTGAGTCAAGTGCATGCAAATAGACCCACCTGTGAATATAACGCTTTGTTTTTCAGGTCCTATAGAAGTTAAAACAGATGAACACCCTCGACATGGGAGCAACTTGGAAACAGTGGCGAAGTTAAAGCCCTGTTTCCTGACAGACGGAACTGGGACAGTAACAGCAGCTAATGCCTCAGGTTGGTCTCAGGTTGGTCTGTCTGGCTAAAAACAAAATGTAGAAGAACAGCAGCTGCTTGCGGCTCACGGCAGAGTCTCTGCGAGGAGTTAGGCTGCCGGGTGGTTATTGCTGAATGTAGTTTGCAGGAAATGGCAACGTGTTTGACAACATAGGTAGAACTCAAATATAACTGTGGTGGAGGATTTCTTTACAGATGAATTGCCTTTTGTTTGCTTGCTTTCTATGAAGCAATACAAGTGTTTGGACAGTAACAGTGGTTTCTAATACCGTGGGTCTGGCCAAAGGAACACTTAGCAATTTGAGTTTGAAATTTCTACTCCTGTGGGACTAACTTTCCTGCTGTAGGCAGCCTTGAAACTTCTTCCTTGGTCCTTGCACTGTGTCTTCCAAAGCCTGCCCAATAACGCTGATGTGCTCCTTTTGCAGACTGTGCCTCAACTCTTCCGCCTGCTGCTTTCTGAATAGAAATCAGAAATGTGTCGCATTTACAGCAGTATAGATGTTACCCATTTTAAGTGTTGGTGCCAGAGGTCAGACTTGGCTGATCAGAAAAAAAATACTGAGCTAATCCAAGAAAAGATCTGTGATTTTTTTGTTTTGTCTAGATTGAACTTTACAAGCTGGAAAAGGTAAAAGTAAAAGCCATAAAACCCAACAGATACATACAAGTTGTTTGTCATTACACAGGTATAAATGATGGAGCTGCAGCTGTAATTCTAATGAAGAAATCGGAAGCTGCTAGGAGAGGTCTTATGCCTTTGGCTCGGATTGTATCTTGGGCTCAGACAGGTGTAGATCCATCCGTAATGGGAGTAGCGCCCATTTCAGCAATAAGGAAAGCTGTAAGTAGTTATCTATGTATCTTATTTAAAAACCCTTGTAATTGTTTTTCATTTTCTGGCCATGTTTTTTCTATATTCTAAGAAAAACTTACTAGAAAAAATAAACTTAAGTTAAAACAACACTTAAAGTAGTGGAGAGTATATAAGATTAACATTTCTAGTGCTACCAGGCTAGTGCCTATTCATTGGGAAAATAATTAAATGCATAGGCATATGAATGGAGTTCAGAACATAAACTGGTTGGGTTTGGATGCGTATACTAACCTAATTTGGGGATGATTTGGTCCTGATATTATATGGTTCTGCTGCTGTGTCTGGCCAGGTTAATTTTCACATCGCTGTCTGATTGTATTTGCAATAGTATAGCACTGAGAGAAGGGCCAGTGGGTGCATCTGCATTAGCCAGTGTGATGGTCCCCTTAATGTTTTAGTTTGCCCTGCAAAAAGAGAGGAATGTGCCAGCTGGATCCCTTTCAGGTGAAACTAAACAAGGTGCATTCCAGAACCACATCTAATGTGCTCAGACCATTATTGCATCCACTGATGTGCTGTGTTCGGTCCACAGGATGAGATTCTCATCTGAAGTGCCCTGAGTGAGCAGCCCCTATGGTACCATGCAGCTTGTTAGTACAGACTCAGCCCTGGGCAACCCCAGCTGAGGATGTGCTAAAATTGAGCTATGAAACTGAGCATAAAAAGTTCTTGTACAGCTGATAAGGATAGTTTTGCTTTAGTATTCTTTCTTAGGTTTATTTATACTGTGAAAAGGCCTTATTTTGTTCATCTCTGCAATGTTGTAGCAACGTAGAAGCCTAACATCAACTCACCCGAGCTCTGTGGCTTTTAACGGGAAAATCAGAACTGTAACGCTGAAGCTTTTTCTTACTAGATCTCAAACCGTTCTTTTAAAAGAAGAATGCTATAAATGTATAGCAAATATATTTTTAATTGTAGAACAGACAAGCTGTGTTTAACAGTACCTGTAATCTTATAGGTACTCTGAAAAAGGGCATGTGACTTAATGTAAGCTTTGTAATGTATATTGTCAAACACTTCAGTCTCCATATATTATCAGTTTCTCTCCAGAATTTTTAGTAGCACTTTATAGTGTTATAATGACAAAGCCATGCATTTTAGCGTTGCAACAACATAGTAGATCTTTAAAAGATAAGACTTCTCCCAGAAGCTGAATGGTTTCATAGAATCATAGAATTGTTTAGGTTAGAAAAGACCTTTAAGATCATAAGAGTCCGACCATTAACCTAATGCTGCTAAATCCACCACTAAACCATGTCTCTAAGCACCACACCTATGCATCTTTTAAACCCTTCCAGGGATGGTGACTCCACCACTTGCTGGGCAGCCTGTTCCAATGCCTGACAATTCTTTTGGTGAAGAAATTTTTCTCAGTATCCAATCTAAACCTCCCTGGTGCAACTTGAGGCTATTTCCTCTCATCCTGTTGCTTGCTACTTGGGAGAAGAGGCCAACACCCTCCTTGCTACTGTCTCTATGGTATCTGGTAGAAAGAGGCCCTCCTCTCTGACTACATAGTCTTTCTTGGAGATGCCCCAGCCTCGCTGGCTGGTTGTGAAACATTATTGCTGTTAGAAACAGAGTGAGCGCAAGTAAAAATGTAGATATGTGAAACATGCCTAAGCCTGTACCCAAGTAGGCAATCACACCATGAGTTTCTCAAGTGAAAATATTAGCCAAGTCATCTAAAATAGCCCCTCTGTGAAAAGCTTCAAGAGGCAACTTTCAACTTAAAGGAAGGAGAGGCTGGAGAAAGAACACTTGACACCCACCACTAATGATCATTTTACTATTTCCTGTGTAAAAACCTGTATTAAGCAGAGAATCTCTAACAGTCAGACTTAGGTCCTGAAAATCTGCTTTTAATTTGTTAAAACCTACTTTTGAAAACATTGCTTGTTCTGTTACCTGCACCACATACAGTTTGAGTCCTACAATTGCATCACCACCACTACATGTATAAAATTAGTCAAGATTTTTTAAGAGCAACCAGCATGTTATAGCACATTGTATTGACTTCTGCTGATGCTGAAATTTTGTGTGTTGTCTTTACCCTGGCTATTAAAAAAAAGAGTTTCCTTTGATTTTTTAGCAGTGGCTTACTATCAGCCAATTTAAGTGTTATGAAAAGCTTTCTCCAGTGCTGAGAAAAACTTGTATGGTAGTAAAGCCTGTTTGTTTTCTCAGATTGACAAAGCCAGCTGGACTCTGGAACAAGTTGACCTGTTTGAAATTAATGAAGCCTTTGCATCACTATCTATTGCAATAGCAAAGGAACTGAAAGTAAATCCAGAAAAGGTAATGAATATATTTCAGGGTTTTTCATTCTGTATAACTGTATTGTATCCCAAAGAGGCAGTCTTCCTGCCATAACCTTGCCAATAAGCAGAAAGGATGGGAACCACAGTAGGTGTTTCCTTACACTACTCAGCTGCAGCCTTGCTCTGCTAGCAGGCACACTGGTTCCTAGATGAACAGGCTGCAGCTTTATTGCAGTGGATTTGTACGCAAATACAGAGAACTGCTTGAGCAACCTCAGTTGTCACCTTTCAGAAGAAATACTAACAGCTGTTGCATGCATGCTCAATTTCTCCTTGAAATGGTGGCCACAGTTCTGGTCTTATTCACAATCAGGGACTATATCCAGTGAGGTCGTTCACATTGAACCTCAGCTTAGCTAGTTCAATGGTTCCTTAACTTGACCTTCTTATTTATTGGCTTTTTTTTTTTTTAGATTAACATCCAAGGTGGAGCTATTGCTCTTGGCCACCCTCTTGGTGCCTCTGGTTGCCGCATCCTTGTTACTCTTCTACATGCACTGGAACGAACAGGTGGAAAACGAGGTGTTGCTGCTCTCTGTATAGGAGGAGGAATGGGAATAGCCATGTGTGTTGAGAGATGAATGTGAATGAATGAATGACTAGTGCTAACTAGCTTTGGAACAGTTTACTAATAAACTTCTATTAATGGAGCTTGTTTTGGTTTGCTTAAAATTAAATAAGCTTACTTTATGGCCTCTTGCCCCTCATTCATCGCCCTGACAAGATGAGCAGCTACTGCACTCTCCTTATTTACTGCTCAACACGAGGATCAACCTCATTTTCAAAAATTAATCTACAAGAAAATTGCAGCAGCATTCAATCACTTGTTTTATTAACATTTTAGTTATGAGAGTGGGAGGTGTAAGTTAAACAAACATAAATAAAACCTAAGTTATTCTTCAAGTGCTCCAGAGTGAACTGCGTCCTCGTAGCACCCTCTCTCTTCTTTAGTTTCAGGGTGCAGTTTAATAAGATCATCAATTCGAAGAATAGTAATTGCAGCTTCTGTTGCAAACTTCAGGCTCTTAGTTTTGACCATGGTTGGTTCAAAGACACCAGCTTGCTTGTTATCACGTGGTTTTCCATTGATCAAGTCAAGACCAATCCTGAAAAGAATAAACAGTCAGATGGAGAGGTAGAAAAAGCAGAAATACAGTTGGGAGCATGCCGCTTAACTACTACTAAGGCCCAGTGCCACACGTATAGGACTGCAGGACACAAAGTCAGTGATAACCTACATCCTTTTACATGCAAATCACCGTTTAGTAAACTGGCATTATATTTTTCATCTAAGTCACCCACCCACTTAATTCTGAGCAGCCTTCCTACAAAGAGATACTTGCCATTTCAGATTTTTGCGATCTGGGTTAACTTGGGCCTCATTGTGGAATGCTCTCAACTTCGCAACAAGATCTGTTGCATCTTGAGCGGCATTTACTGCCAACGTATTTGGAATTATTAAGAGAGATCTTGCAAATTCTGCTATTGCAAGTTGTTCACGTGATCCCTAGAGAGAGGAAAAAGTTTTTAAACCAATTGCTGCGACAAAAGAAAAAAATGCAACCATGACCAAGACTGTCAATAGTAGGGAGGGGTTTTCACATGCAAAACCTATTTTTAGGCCAAAGAACCATATAGTCAAATTATCAGAGAAAGAGTAACTAATATTCTCCATTTTAAAGAAGCATCTTACATTCTTTAAGATGATTACATTTTCATGAGCCACAGAACCAGCTTCTACTGTAAAATAAATGCTTTAAAATTCACATTATCCAAGTCTAACACATATACACTGTTCTTCATGTGAAACTCACCATGCTGGTTGCATAATTTTCAAGATATATTGAAAGTGCTGCCTCTACAGCACCACCACCTGGGACAACAGACTTGGATTCCAAGACCCTTTTAACAACACAGAGTGCATCATGTATAGATCGTTCCATTTCATCACACATGAAGTCATTAGCTCCTCGTAAGATAATTGATGCTGAAGTACGAGCCTTTGTACTAGGGGAAAAAAGGAATCAGAAGTCGGTGTTGCTGAACAGAATACAAATTAAAACTATTATTGCAAAACTTTTTCTTCTACAGCCAAGTTCAGTTGAGTCAGATTCTTTCAGTATCAAAAGAAAATCTTAACATTGTTATGCACACTTGCAGTGTATGTACACTGGACCTATTAAGTGAATATTCAAGTTCTAATAAGCAAGAAACTAGTTTGAGTTAAGTCTTTTAGAGAAAGCTACCTGACAAAAGTGTGACAGATGTTTTCCCATCAAATTAGTGGAAAATGTAATTGGATACTAAGAAAGTTCTGTTTTGTATAGGCATCAAGTGAGCTCATGACTGCCAGCATTTACAGTACAAGCAGTCACGTAACAGCCACACAAGTGCCACGGTCAGAATATTTAATTCACACACAAACGAGACTACAGAAGCTGAACACCAAGAAGGGATACTGAAGCAGTGCAAAAGCCAATATCCAAGGTTTGTTCTTGTCAAACAAACTGATACTAGAGTCTTCATGTACCAGACAGGAGTGACATACTAAAAATTTGAAGGGAAAATACTACGTGTGTACAGTTAAACATTGCTCCTCTTACCCATTAAAAAAAAAAAAAATCTAAAAAAATACCATTTTGACAATGTGGTCCATTTCATGCTGCCAACCAAGTAACTGATTCAATGAAACCAGCACAAGTAAACCCTGTCTTCCACTACAAATCATAAGATTTAGCTTGCACCTCCTTATTCAGATGAAATTACTCAGATGGTACCCATCTCCCTTTCCTGTCTGTAAGGGAAGCCAGTATGACTATTACTGCTAAAAGCCAGGTAGAGGAACATGATATGAATGCTCTTAAAATGTCTCTAACAATTTAATATAATTTTATTGTAAATTTTAGAAAATGTTGTTAATAAGCAAAACCTTAATTAAAGTCTACCTAGCAATCTGATTGTCTTATACATTATGGTTGATAAAACAGGTGTCCAGTCCCAGCAAACGATATTCAAGACTTCCACTTCTAATTCTCGGTGGACTTGCATACTCTTCCCATGCATGTAACTACTCATACCACTGAGACAGCATGGAAATAAAAAAAATGGGATTTTACCTCCAACTTAGCAGAAAGTGTACAGAAAAGAGTATTTTAAAAATGATCCTTACTTCTTGATTAAAATGAGCTCATCATCGCAGATTCTCTCTTGAACCACCTCTTCTGCCTGTCCCAGCATTAATGCTTCAAAACTCTCCTCACCTTCAAGGTTTGCAAGGGTTGAACATATGGTTGCTTAAACAAACAAAAAAGTGCAATTAGCATTCCATTCCAGCACACTCTTTGCCAACTTCCCAGAACAGCCATAAAGAAAAACAGAAATTGGTAACAGAAATAAAAGCAGTATAAACAGATTTTTCTTAAATTCAACAGCACTTCTAATTCTCAGGTAACAATTCAATACTCCAGTGTTTATAATCAATACTACTCTTTTTTTTTGCTCAGCTTTTACAAGGCTTACTTTTCCACAGCTAGTACAACTTCCTGACCTTTACCACATGACAACGTTTTCATGCAAATTTAAGAACTGACAGATAAAATCTGTATAGGACCAGAACTATTTTCACTATGTGTTTAATGATTTAGGAATGCTTTGTTTCACTTGAACTACCTAAACAAAGTACTTAACAGAACCCCCCAGAGGCTTATCAAGGTGTGCTCGATAAAGACTTCTAAATAAATGCAGATTCTGGCTCCTGTTTCTACAAGAAGACAGTCTTCCCAGTGCAAGGCAAAATTTCTTTTCCCCTCTGTAAATCCTCAGCAGTCAACTCTTAGAGTACTCTCCTATTGTGACAAAATGGTCACTTAAAAGCAACAGTCAAGCTAAAACCTAACAAGAATGGCTCAGCTCTACTTATCCTCTCCTTGCATGGCTTGCAGGGTAAGAAGCAGTGTTTTGAAAATCGTTACTAATACTCTAACAACATCTTTTACTTAAAAATCAAAACAGACAGAGAGACATACCTCCAGATGCCTTAGCAATTCGCTTAAGGTCCTTTTTCACAACTCTTCGTACTGCCATAGCACCAGCATCAACAAAGTATTTCAGACACATATCATCAATGCCTCCAGTGGTAAGAATAACATTGGCACCAGTGGCCAAAATCTTCTGGATCCTTTCTTTGGTAATATCTGATTCTCTGTAAGGATAAAGCCAAAGTTACAAAAATGTATTTTAAAGTCTTCAGTCACGTTCTAACATCCCATGTCTCAAAATCTTCATGCAGAGCTCCACTGCACAAGCATACCTGGATTCCTCAAAACTGGTCCTAATACTAGTTCTGCCTCCAGAAGTGAAGGCTTTTACAATTAATATTTACATTGAGAAACGTAAACATTTACAACATTTCTACCTCTTGTGCTCAGCCAAAAATACATCAAGCCACCTCAACTGAAGAGACCAAAACAAGCCTGTGAAACCCCCCTGTCTCAGTTACTCAAAGCTTCCACACACCTCTGCCTTATCTGGTCCAGCTTCTCAGGGTCTGAGATAACAATCTGAACACCAAGCTTCATTTTCGCTTTCTGCAGGCTGAAGTCAAGGCATGCAATCTTTGCATTGACTATTCTTTTCGTCATACCTGACAAGAGAGAACAAGAAAAAGAATTTTGTCAAATGTAGTTAACAGTAAATCAAGTTAGCAGCAGAGACTAAAACTAATGTTATTTTCACATTTCAGATTTGTATTCAGTTTGCTTCTCTGCCTCCAGTTCTGCCCCAGTACAGAAAAATGCTTAGCAAGGACTTTCAAATATGACTTTTTCTAAAAAAATCTCTACTATAACCTCTGTTACCTTTTTACAAACCCCATCCTCAAAATGTGAAGGACCGTGAAAAGCTGACCTATCAGTGTTGCGTTCTTTAGGTTAGCTTATCAACACAGCTCTGCTAAACGTAATAGTTTCCTACCAACATGGTAAGGGAGGTGCTTATGTTCCAGAAGATCAGTTTTACCATGCAGATGCTGGGTTATGGTAACTACAGTAACTTACCAACACTTTGTGGATCACTACTAGCTGGCAGACCCTATCCTAGAAACTATGGTGAAGTGGTAAGATTTTTTACATTCTTGTTTAAAATTGTTCCAAACTGAAAACCTACACGATCTGCAACTAACACAGTCAGTAAGAAAATCTATGCAGAAAGACTAAGAGGACTGAGTTCACACAAAAGTTTTATGAAACACTGCATGTTCTTACCCTGTGAGCCCACCACGCAGTTCAGAGCGTAACCATTCACAAGTATGCTCTCTTTTTGGCTGCGGCCATGTGCCTTCAAAACGTTAACCGAGTTGATTGGATACCGAGCCTGACCCTTCTGGTCTGTGTATTTAACTGCCAGTGCAGCATCCACCACCATGTTAGCAAAGAAATCACCATCACTACAATGCTGTTAAGGTTAAAACTGGAAAAGAAAACTAGTACTATGCTTAAGAAAAAAAGAAGTCACTGACAGTGCCCAAACTAACAGTCAAAAACTGTTTCCAAAAAAGAGCTCCAGAAAGTTATGGAAATGCTAGCTTTTTGCACCATTCCCTTACAGGAATGAGTTAATTCTGGTAAGAAAATTTGACAGGCTAGTGTGATGCCTGCATTTTACGCACCTTTTGTTCCTTAACAGAAATACTCTTCTTATGGGCAGTCTCCAGTCCCTTGGTAGCACAAAGGCTAAAAATGCAGGTTTTTCTATGACTATGAAGCAACCTTCTTTCCTGTAATTTCACTCCCCTGGTACTTGACTTCTGTAATGCACTCTTCCATTCCCACAATGCCTTATCTAGTCTCACTAAGGAAACATTGCACTGTTAAAGCTCTTGTTTTGTGCCTAACCAAGTTTAAATAAATACTAGTATCTGTGAAAAGATTTTCACATCCTGTGAAAAGATTTTCACATCTCTGTTATAAAGATGACAGCTTGAATACTATATCCCATTCATAAGAACTGCTGCAAAGGGAACTAGGCTAGCTACTCAGTTCTCCAGCTAACCACTCTCACTTAAATAACTTGATAAAGGTAAAGGATACATTCCTATAATTTTAGAGGACATCGATGTTTTAGCAGCATTAATTAGGCACTCTCTGCCCAATTCATCTGTGTTAATAATAAGATTTTCATTGATGTAGCGAACTGCTTCCCTGTAGAAGAGAGAAAAATACTGGTAAAGAATTCCACATGCACAAAGAAAAAAATCCTGCAGGATTATGAGCCCGTTCAAACGTTATCTCAAAGAAGAGAGGGATGAGATCAATTCATCTTCTAGACAAAGTGACATTTTTATGTGAGACTACAGAAATTCTAAATAAATAAATAAACAATAAATTAAGAAGAAAATAATTAAGAAGAAAGCCCAGAATACATGCCAAAAACAAAACGACATAAACACTGCACAAGAAGTCTGTATTAACACACTCACTAATACAGAAAGAAACAAAAAGCATGCAGTTATTGTACCTTAAAAAATGCAACTTCAACTGTATTAGTTTCTTACTTGCAAGCAAGTCGGTATCCACCAATGATGGAGGTAGGATGAATTTTCTGTTTCACTAGCTCATCTGCATTTTTTAGAAGTTCTGCAGCAATAATTACCTATTTGAAATACAAACAATAAATATATATATTCCACACAAGCAAAATAACTACTTGTTGCTACTAAGTGGAAAGTAGAATCACAAATATTTGTTCAATGGCTATTCAGTGGAAAAGTACTTCCACGCTGGAATTATTAATAGTTTCTGACATCAGGTAAAAGCCACCTCATTTGGTCCCCCATCCCCCAAGGTATCAAAAGTCTCAAGCAAGTTTTCAACATGCAACATCCTTATTAGTCCTAACACTTCAGTTTCTCGTGGTTGTTAAAAATTAAGAACTTCAGAATCTATCTTCAAAACCTCAAGAAATGAAAAAACAAATATCGAAACTGAAGTAAGCAAATTCTATTCCAGAGCACCAGCTGCATATGGAAAGTACTATCTCTAAAAAACCCTCAAGTCTAATTCCTTTATTCTGTAACCTACTTTAAAAAAACATTTATATTCAGCCAACTGCAAGGTTTTTCATTCTGTACAGCTGATCCACATTGCATCAAGATTTGTAACAGATAAATCAAAAGCAGCAATATGATAATGGAACACTAACTTTTGGTGTATCTGCCTGTAAAACTTTCTACATACCACTGAGGTTGTTCCATCACCAACTTCTTTGTCTTGCAAGTCTGCCAGCTCACAAAGAACTTTTGCTGCAGGATGTTCCACTTCTAGCAGTTTCAAAATGGTTGCGCCATCGTTGGTAATGGTCACATCCTAATTTTCAGAAATCAAACATTAACATGAGGTATATTTCTATTATGTTCTTACCGCTGTGTTTCATACTGTTAATGCTAGTGAAAGTCAATTACTTTTTGTGAATTCCCATAAAATAACTATACTAAGTGTTCAGAGCTTCTTTTTAACCGAGTCCCACTCTTATAACAGAAATGTTACCAGAGAAGAATCTGCACTTCCTGTTTATCAGAAAAGTTTTTATGTTACAGAAACTCAAACATTTTGCACATAACAAATTGGTAGTAGTGAAATGACTACCCTCTAATACTGTATATTACACAACAACCTCTAAAATGGCAAAATTTTCTCATTTACTTGAAATGCTTTAAAATATGAACTACTGCTTTTAAATTGGTATAGGATTATTTCAATCCCTTTTTGTTATTTCAGCAGGATATACAAGTCAACACCATCACACGGCCTAACTTTAATGGTGATACTCATGCCTGTGAACTTGACCAACACTTGTAATAGGTGAGAAGAACTTACATGCAGAAAGCAGAGAACTGTGCCACATAAACTACAGTACTGAATTAAACTAAAATGATGTAGCGTACATTACCTGATGCTCAATTTTACCACATTTCTCCTCCTACCCTCTCTCAGAACCATGGAAAAGAACAGGTATGTGTATGTTAGACCTTTGAAACGCACCAAGTGGAAGAGCTTATACATAAGAATACAAGTCCTCCTGACACTTCTTAAAATAAGTTTACTTACCCCAATATCATCCACCAACATCTTATCCAGACCAACTGGCCCAAGAGAACTCTTCACAATGTTGGCAATAGCAGATGCAGCAGTAACTGAATAAACAAAACAGAAAAAAAATTTTATCTTTCCAACTTCAAGACAATCCAGGTTTACAAGAAAATGTGCCAAGAACCTGCAATTCAGAAATGTCAGCTAAAGTAACCTAATTTGGCTAAGCTAGTAATGGCTTGTTTAAAGAATGTTCTGCCAACTTCATATAGGAAAAAGATACAAACAACCTTTTCCTTCAGACCGTGGCAAAAATTCTCTATCCCACAAGCATAGCCACTTTATCTGGAAATTGAAAAAGTGGTAGTTTAATGGGAGTAGTGGCAAGCCAGACCTTCACTTTGAACTTCAAACAATATAATCCATTTTGTTTTGAAGGAATAATGGCAGGTTTCTGAAATAAATAACTGTTGCATCACCGAAGTCGCCGTTATAAACTATCTCAGCCATAGACTGAGGTAACTAACTGTTCTGCCTAAAGCATCACCAGAACTGCATGCCTCTCACGATCATCAGAAACAGGTCTTAAGCTTCTTCCTTTGTGTTTCACCTACTCAGAAATTAACAGTCTACAAATTTGCAGCTTTCCCCCAAAATTTAATATAAAAGCCGGCAGAATGTGCAACATTTTCGAGAACTAGTTAAAAGATGCTCATCTTGAGGACGGTCCCCACTTTCCAAAGCAGGTTATTTTCCTCTGCTGGGAAGCAACACGCTTCCGTAGCCGCCCCGGCCTCACCAAGGCCCGTCTGCAGGCCTTGTCGGTTAATGCCCTACGAGCTCGGGGTGGGACCCAGCCGGTCCCTGGTCAGCAGCCCCCCCGCTCCCGGTGTGAGCTCCCATAGAAACACAGCCCACGGGAGCGGCGCGGGCCCACAAGAGCCTCCCGTCTCCCCGTGGAGGCCGCGGAGCACAAACCGTGCCTCCCGCCCGCCCTCCCGCCGGCAGCGGCCCTCCCAAGGGCCCGGGACTGAGAGCGGCCGGCGGCAGGCAGGGGCCGCTCCCGGGTAAGCACATGGCGGCGGCAACGGCCACGCCATGTTGCCTCCTTCCCGCCCCTCCCCCCGCCACTCATCAGTGCCGTGCCGGCAGCGCGCGGCCGTTACCGTTCTGCGTGCGGATCGTGTCGCCACTGGTCCGATCGCCGAAGACAGCCAAGGGCCCGTCCATCGCCGCCATCTTCCCGCCCAGCCGTGGCGCCACACTCACACACCCGGCAGCGCGCCGATCCGCGGAATGGCCACGGCGCCGCTAGGAATGCTGGGTACCCCTCTCCCCCTTCGGGAGAGGGTGGAGGGACAGTGGCCAGCCTCGCGTGCGCGATGGGCGGGGCCACAGCCTGCCTATCCAATCCCGGGGCGCGGCACGGCCCAGGCTGAAGCCGCGATTGGTGCGTGCGGTTGAACAAAGGCGCCACGCCGCGGGGGGGGCGGGAGGACTTCCAGGAGGTTCTAGAAGCTCTGCTGTCTCCGGCGCATGCGGGCTGGCTCTTTTGCCTGTCAGGGGCGCGGCTCGGGGCTGGTGGGGTGGGAGCCGCCAATGGGTTCCCTTTGGCGAGGTCTTAGAGCGTCGTACAGAGTGTGTGCACGCCCTGGGTCCCTGCAGGCGGTGTGGCGTTGGGCAGAGCTCGGGGTAACTGTGGCGGTGGGGAAGCTGGGTGGCGGCTGCCCCGCGGCAGGCAGTACCGCACGCCTGCCGGCGTCACTCGTAGCGATACAGCCGCAGTCTGCAGCCAGGAAGAAACACTTCTGTTTTTACTAAGAGTATGTAGCTCTTGTAGTGGCTCTGGTCTGTGTCCCGTGGCTTCGATAAGCGCTGGGAGGACGGGAGCCCGCCTCCCCGCTTGCTGGGCTCAGCTGCCTCTTAGGCCCAGTTCCAGGAGCTGCAGCCCTGGCACGCCCTTTTACTGATGGAGGAAAAAAAAGAGGTTCCCTGGGTCGGCGAAGAGTTACTGCCTGACAGACTATCCGCTTTTCCCAAGGAGCTTGCGCAGGGGCGCACTTATCCAGCGGAACGGTACCTGGCCGCTGCTACACCGAGCGGGCAAGAGAAATCAGTGCTTCCGTATGGCAGCACCCACTGCGGGGCGGAAGCGCTTCCGAGGACGGCCCTTTCCGCCGGAAGCCGGCCTCACCGAGATGGCGGCGCCCGGGTACCGCTGAGCGGAGGTGACTGCAGCCCGAGGCCGCGGCGGGCACCGGCTCCCCATGGCGCTGAGCAGCCGCCTGCTGGCGGCCGGCCGGCTCCGAGCACGTGGAGCGGGTAAGCGCAGCCCCTCCGCGGCTCGCCCTGCCCGTGCTCCCGGAGAAGGGCCGCTCGCTGGGTGACCCGGCAGCCGGGTGCCTTGGCGCGGCTGCTCTGCCGTGCGCGGGCCCGGTCTGTGCCGGTCTCCTGCTTGGAACGGGTGTTCGGGCTGCTGCGGGACGGGGGCGCCGCTAGTGCGTTTCGGCCGGGGCGGGCGATCTGCAAGGGGAGGCCCTGACAGTTACTCTGGGGAGGGGTTCCTGCTGCCTCTCCGGACCAAAAAGTTGCGTGGCAGATTGAGTTTGCAAGCATGCCTACGCATCCTGTTTGTTAATTAGCGAGAGGATTTTTACCTTGTTATTTGGTGGTACTGCCATTGGTTCTTTGTGTATTTCACTTTCAGTATTTTGTAAAGCCTTAGTCCTATAGATCTTTTAGTCATGGATCAATTTATATTTTATGAGTGGGTTTTGAGCCGCTGTTAATATACTTTTCATTTTTAGCCTACAGCTCACCTCATAAATCGGAGAAACAGGTTGAACTCTAGTAATCCATCTATATACTGGTTTTTTTTAAAAAAAAAAAAAGCTAATTTTGTCCTGCTAACTTTTACAAGGTGCATCATTCTGTGTTGTATTTATTCTACTGTCTGCAGTATACTTTTTAACTCTGGGATTTTTATTTCTGCTTTACCTCAAGGTATTAATTTTGCATCAACTACAGCCAGTCTCAAAGCTGAGACTGAAGTGGACACAAGTGAAAATGAGATTGTTGCCCCAGAGTTCACTAACAGGAATCCTCGAAACCTGGAGCAGTTGGCCCTGGCTAGGAAGGAGCGTGGCTGGAAAACAACATGGCCAAAGCGTGAGTTCTGGCATAGGTGAGTCAGAAAGTCACCAGCAGAAATTACAACTCTAAAAGAAAAACAAACCAAAACCCCAGCAGGTGGAAATGCTACAAAATGTGCTTTTGGGATTGCTGAATGAGTTGCCTCTCTTAGTTGTTCTTAATCAACAGGTATTGTCCATGTTCAGAGAACAGCAGGCTAGTATCGCATGGTAGTTGGCATATGTGTTGAAGATCTTGCCATGCAATGTAGCAGTAATATCGCTTAAGCAACTGCTGCTTAACTTAGGATTCTTCTAGTTGTGTGCTGACCATGCATCATTGTTTTATGTGGGACACCTTAATAGTCTGAGTTTTTGTTCTTAGAAAATGCTGATTGCTTGTCGTCTGGAAAATAAGTTCATTTTCAGTTGGGGATTCAAAATCGTTATTTTGTTCTTGAGGAGAGAACCATGTCCAGTTTGTTCACACCTGGAAATCTGATATTGCCTCAGTGCAATAGAAGGTAGTTGCTCTTAGTACCCTGTGGTTATGTGTTACGGCTTAGGAAGTCCTGCTTGACCGCTTGCTCATCCTGACAAGTTGTTACCCGCTGTGTAAGCAGAAGCCTTTAAGAGACTGCATAGCAAACCTAGAGCTACATATCTGCTGGAGCAGTTCCCCTGATTGAGCCTTTTAGCACCTGTACCAGGCTGCGCTGGTGTACAGTGCTTGGCTTGGAGTGAGTGCAGGCATGAGACAGCATAGGACTGTCACCCACGTAACTTCCAAAAAGTTACTGTTGGAATTTCAGCACATTGGACTGGCAAAATGAGCCCTATTTTTATGTTCTGATAAACAAAAACCTAGATAAGATAATAAAAGCAATGTTAAGACATCATTATCGTAGTAACAGCTCAGTACTTTGTTTTATTTACAGTGAGTCATTTATGTATTTAAGGATTTGAATGTGTTCTCTCTTTAGATCTGGAAAAGACATCACATCCCATGTTATTTCTTTCCTTCGCTCAGATTACGGCTTGAGCGGACGCAGCATTATGTAGAAGCCTTCGTTGAGCGCTGTAATGGGGACATTGTGGTATCTGCCTCTACCCGAGAGTGGGCCATAAAGAGACACCTGTATAGCCCCAAGGGAGTAGCAGCGTGCCAAAACCTCGGCCGTGTAATGGCGCAGCGCTGCTTGGAAGCAGGAATCAATTTTGTGAACTTTAAAGCTGTTATCCCCTGGGAGTATCGTTGTGACTCGGCAAGTACCCATCTCCTGACACTCATTTGGTCTTTTTTTTTCCTTTTTAAACATTCTTTTTTTCCACCATTAGTTTTCTTACGTGGCTTGACAGTCCCTTCTTGCAATGCTCAGAAGGGTAACTTTGACTAGCTTCAGTTGCTGGCATTATGCTTTAGTGAGGCTGTTAACCTCTGCCCCTCCACATAAACATGTCCCCACTGATATTTTGGTGCTGTGGCTTTTCTTTGTACTTACTTGTGTCTCTCTGTCTTTCATAAAAGATTCAGGCATTTGAAAAGGCTGTGCAGGAGGGTGGTGTCGTTCTGCGTGAACCACGAAGAATCTATAAGTAGGTGGAGACTGTTGGGAAAACTTTCCAAAGAACAACGAATGCTTCTTCAGGTGTGTGTAGAGGCACAGTGAAAGTCCAGCGCTGGAAAAACTTGAAATGTGCCATCTTATAATAAAATGTTCTTAAAGGTGTGGAAGTGTGTCACATTCTTGATTTTGAAATCTTCAATGCCTTTATTTTAATGCTAGAATAAACTGTTACAGTTCAACCTGACAGACTAACAGAATTCACTTCAGAATTCAATAATTTTAAAGTATATTTTCTCTTTTTTTGTATTTGATTTTGTATTTGTTCTAAATGAACACCTTGAAATGCTGGATCCAGCAAAATGCAGTCATTTATGTGAATGTTCAGAACTGTAATAAACTTATGTGCTAAACTTAGTAAAAATATTAAATTTCCCTGATTCATCCTTGCAGCTTTCTTGCAGCCCTAGGCTTTGTTGTCTTATCCCTCGCAGGTGCAGGGATGAGCAGCCGTTTCCCCGCGCCTGCCCGCCGCCTGTGCGCACAGGGGTGCTGGCAGCTTCCCAGCCGCCGCTTCCGCCGGCTCCTGCCCTTTTTTTAGAGGTGGGGAAGAGCCGCCCCCGCCGCATGGCCGGGAACGCAGGCGCGCCGGGCCGGGGGCAGCGCGGAGGCCGGCGATGGAGGTGGGGGCTGCGGGATTCGAGCGGCACCTGCCGCTTCTGCGGGGCCGCATCCACCGTGCCGCCTTCCTGGGTGAGCCGCGGGGGGCGGCCCGTCGGCCGCTACTGGCGCCCTGAGCCTCGGCTGCCGTCCCGGCGCCTGCCCGCGCTGAGGGGCGGCAGGCCGGGCGCGGGGCCAGGCCGTGGCGCCGCGGGTACTGGGGTGCGTGTCAGCCGGCAGCGGCGCTGGCGTGTGCCAGAGCAGCGCAGGCTGAGGCGCCGGGTTTTGGAGCGGGCAGCAGTGGTCGGGATGGGAGCCCGCTCCGAGGTGCTGGCCTCGGTTCGGTGGGGCTCAGGGAGCAGTTAGCAGGAGGACACTGCACAGAGCGAGGCAGCCACCCCAGAGTGCGTGCGTACATGAAGGTTTGCTCTCCTCATCCTGCCCCAGGGGTGAAGGAGCAGGAGACCTCACTTCCACAGCAGGCAGTTGCCTTTTCTCTTGAGCTCATACCCCTGGGTCTGAAACAGGTTAGGGTGAAGAGAGGTGCCTCAAAGACCCTCCTCCCGATGCTGGGGAAGTGCATGCTTCATATTTCAGATTTTTTTGTGTGTTCTTTCCATCCCAACAGCCTTTGATATGGAGTTTACTGGCTTGCATTCAAGTTGCCCAGAAAATAACGAGCCCAGGTAAAGCTGTTGGACTTGAAATATGAGGGAGACTTGCTGCTCTAGCTGTGTGAGAACAACCTGTGCGCTGCAAACCGTGTTTCTACTCCCCCCAATCCTGGTTTTGTTCATAGCCTGTTTGATTCCCCCGTGGAGCGGTACCTGAAGGCCAGGCAGAGCGTTCAGCGCTTCACAGTTACTCAGCTCGGTAAGTGCTGTTCTGACACAGAAAATAATCTCCCGAGGTCTTAGTGGTAACTGGCTTTTTGCCAGCTGGCGAGCCCTGCAGGTAGCTCAGCTCTTAACTCACTCGTTCCAGAGACATTTGTTTGCCGTGCTAGTTTGCTTGTTTGGTTTTTTTCCCTCTCTGCTGTTTAATACTCTCAACTATTTTAAATAATTAGAAGTCAGGTTGACTAGCTACTTTTTACTGGTCTAAAGTTGATGTTTAAAGATTTCAGGTACAAATACAGGGCTTTTAAAACAGAGGATGCAAGCAAGAAGTAGGTGACAGCAGCTCCTATTCAAGGGTGTGTCATTTAATACAGTGTATGAGTAAGGGGATTATCAGAGGAAAATGAAGGCTAGTATTTCTTATATTCCTAAAATAAAAAAAAAAAACCACAGGGAAGGGTCTATGGTGGTGAAGGGCTACACTTAATAACCGGGTAGAGGTCAAGAAACAGCTCCAAAATATTGTTCAAAGCCATAGACTATGTAAAATCTTAATGTGCTTTTTAGGGATTAATTAAGAAAAAAACAAACAAACAAAAAAACCCCAAGTAGTAAAAACGATGTTTCAGTCCTCTGTGGTGCCAAGCTCCTTCCACATGCTTCTGTAGTTTAGTTGGACCTACGGATCTGTGTACACATAGCGGGAGATTTTTGTCACCCACTCACCTCTTCTCACCCATGGCTCACTCTGTTTCCTATTTAATCAAACTTAAGTCGTTTTCCCACTTAGCACTAAAAGCTTGTCCCTGTTCAGCTCTCAGAGAGCTAGGGAGCAGCCTGGTGGTGGCGGTTCCTCTTAGGATTTGCACTGTGGCATCAGTGAATGGCAAACATGTACTCCGTCAGGGGATCCCCGCATCCCTGACCTAATTTTCACAGTGTCCATAGACATCCAGCTAAACATTGCCATGTCAACAGAAGTTTCTCTCTCTTGCAGGGCTGGCAATATTCTCAAATGAAAATTCAAACAAGTAAGTAAAAGAAAAAGGCAGTTTTCTGTTATAATGAAGACAGTGCAGTTGAGATTTTATGCAGAATTCTCTTGGGAGGAGTTATTTCCTGTAACTGTCTTCTAGAATTTTTTTTCTTTTAATTGTAGGTATGTGGTGCATTCATACAACTTTTATCTCTTTCCCGCAACATTGGGAGTTATGGATGTTGAATTCACCCTCTCTGCATCTAGCATTCAGTTCCTGTCTCATTATGGCTTTGACTATAATAAGGTATGTAATCTCTCTGCCAGAAATCTAGAACAAAGGAAGTCTGTGCAATTACAGGAGAAATTAGGATTAATATCCCTAAATGCTCCATTTCTGGGGTAAGTACCATCTTGCCAAAGTATGAATGCTTCATGTGGTTCATTATCAAGAGAGTAAGTGGTGGTTTTTCTGAACTGCCGTAGGGTCAATAACCACATCTTTGTCAACCTAAGACAGATTTCCTCACCTCTGAAAAAGAAAACCTCTCTCTGGTGAGATGAGGAGGTACTAAAAAGACCCCAGGGGGAGTCTTCACTAGCCGTGAAGGTGGAGAAGTCTCAGTTTACCTGCATCTTGCACATCACCGCATTTCCTGTAACATTCAGACTATGTCATCACATAAGAGCACTGTTCAGCAATTTTGGACAGGAAGCATCACGATAGCTTAACATTTTAAGTATCTCATTAAAGAAAACGTAAAAGCAGAGCAAAAAAAGATCTTAGAGGTGGTAAAAATCCTTTTCTTTCCTCCATACATAAACACATCTTCCTTTATGTAAGAATGCATCTTGGATTACCTGCAGTTTGTATTTCCAAAGAGGATATTCTGAGAATGAGGAACATCAGTGTCTTTTAAGTATATACCAGTTTTGGACATACCTAACCTGTTTTTCTCTAACTTGCTGCAAGAAAGTCCAGGAGAGAGTAACCAACCTGGTGTATTTTTTTTTTCCCCTGCTCAGTTCCTCAAAGATGGAATCCCATACGTGAATGAGGAACAGGAGAAGATCTTTAGCCAGCATCTCTTATCGGGTAGCTGGAAAGTCAGCAGGTGGGCACTATTCAGATCCTCAGTACTGACTGTGTTGACAGCTCACCTGCACTCAGATCACATTTTGTAGAAATATTAAAGCCTATTGGTGTGAATGCCTCGCTGCCAGATGTTCCAGCATGCTGTGGTCTGAAGGAAGGCTGAGATCACAGGACACAATCTGGAGAGCTGTGTGAATGTTGGAAAGTGATGCTTTTGCATTCCTGCAGCAAGGCACAAGGCTCCCTCTGTAAAGAGCTTTTTCACACTGCCTCTTTCTCCCCAATACTGCTGTAGTGGCCTAGACAGGGATGTGCTGAAGAAGGCTATTGATGAAGTGACCTGTTGGATAGCTGCAGCAGAGGAAGATGATACTATGGTTCTGCATGATCTGAGTGGTAAGAAACAGGGTGCCTCCCTTTGGCACCTGTGGGCTCTGAGGGGCTTCATCACTCCTCCTGAACCTCTGGGGCGGCTACTGTCCTTTGCTGCCTGTTCTGTTAAACTGCTTTGTTGAGAGTGAAAGCATGTGTGCCCATCCTGCCTTCACAACTCTTTGCCCCAGTCCACGCCTTAGTTCCTGTGAGGCATTCATCTCTGGACTCGACTTTTCTCCTCCTGTTATGGTGATGGGTCTTTCTCTGGTGGAAGTGAATGTCTAGATGTTTGGGGCATGCTTTGTGGTAACCAGCTTCCATTTTGTGCTGCTTCAGAGCAGCAACTGGAGAATTTGTATTTGCTCTGGGTCAGGACAACTTTTGACTTGTTTTAAATCCTGGGGGAATCTGATTTTTGTTTTCTTCACCTTGGAGAAGGGAAAGGTGGATCCCCTTTCCAAGTTTGTTCCTTCTCATGGGGAGCAACAAGGAGCCCCATGGAGACACATGCCAGTGAGTACAAACAGGCTGCTTATCACCTCTGGTAGCTTTTGGGAGCACAGTAGCAGAGCTGAGGAATTTCTGTGCTGGTTTGGAGGAGTTGAGGGACAGGGAATTTTAGCAGAGAATAGTTTGTACGTTTGCTCACAGAGACCAAATCTTAATCCTTTAGGTGAGGGAGTAAAATACAAAAAAGGTTAAGAAGGACAGAAAGTAATAAAGGCTTTGTCTGTTGTTGCTTTTTTTGCAGTGTGTGAAATACAGGCGGTGGGGGGTGCGCAATGTTTTGTATCTGCTCTGCCAGCTGTAGTAGATATATTCCTGATACTGCAGTAGGGTCTGGCAATTGTGAGCACATGTGACAAGAAAGACATCTATTTAAGTAAGCGATATGAGTGATTTGGGTGTCCTTTTGTGTACTGTTCAGAAGAGGGTTGGGTTAGTTCTTTATCAGCTGTGGGTGAAAGTATGCTGGTACCTTTCATCTGTGCTTGGCTTCTGAGTGTGTTGCTCTGAAACTTTCCAAAACCACACAGTCTTTTTCAGAGTAGTAGCCTTCCTCCTTATTTTCAGATAGCTTTTTCCTTTCCTCTGTGTCCCCACAAAAGCTTATTTGCCTGTAATTCTCACTGTGGCCTTTTTTTTTTTTTTTTTTTTTTTTGAGGAGGAGGAGGAAGGGGGTGGGTTTGGTGGGGTTTTTTGTTTGTGTGGGTTTTTTGTTTGTTTGTTTGTTTTTCTATTATCATGTATGGTAATGTACCAAGGTCTTATATTCATGAGTATTTTCTGTATAGTGGGGAAGAAACATCTGATCAGTCCTTTTATCTAGAAGAATGCATTTTCCTAAACAGGCTTGTCTGCACCTGTGAAGTTTTCACTAGTGTTTTGGTTTTTTTTTTGTCTCAGGCTATCAGATGTTTGAAGTTCAGCTGGTTTTGAGACAGGCTCTCCAAAATGTTTGGACACAGCCTCTTGGAGACAAGAAGGTGAGATAGTAGTGTGGACTTACTGAAAAGGGAGCTTCTGTCTAGGCAGATAGAACTGTCATTCTTGCAGGGACTCTGAAATGTTGCTTATACATTTAATGATAGGGTCCTGGAGGAAGAGAAGAAAATTACAAAGGAGTGTTCTGGGAAGTGTTGATTGTGGCATCCCAATAAAAGGGATCCAGAAAACTGAGTAACTTTGTTTTCTGTTTGTCCTGTAGCCACAAAATACTTTGAGGTGGAAGTGCTTGTCCTCAGGGCACTTCTGGAGGGACCCTTTCTGTGTCTCTAGACGTTGTGAGATCTCTCCTTCAATACCTCCACAAGAATGTACAATTAGCCTCTTTCTGTGTTTTTTCCTTTGCTGACTTTTGCCATGTAGTTGCTTTGAAGACTTTTAATCTGTTATGTAGCTTGCTGTTTTGCTATTTGCTATTTTACATTTGATGCAGCATTTTGTGAATTATACCTATGGTTGTGGACTTCTCAAAACATGCATCAGAAAACATACCAGTCAGTTGCTTAGAGGTAGATTACAGAAGTTTTGGGGTTTGTTTGTTTGTGTTTTAGTTGTTGTTGTTTGGTTGGGTTTTCGTTGTTGTTTGGTTGGTTTTAATTAGTACTATTTTAGTCTGATAACCAGTGTCATCAGAGTGACAGATTTACCCAGACTTCTCACCTGATGCATAGACTTTGGGGACACTGTGTGATTGCTGTTTGATTCTGCTTTTCAGTACTATGAACTTACCATATTGGTGTCAAATTGAATGGTGTTCATTGTGCTTCAAAAAAAACTGTGGTAGGAACCATCCCCTTATCCAGAGAAGCATTAATAAGACACCCTTAGAGCAGGTCTCTTTTGTTACTGGAGCACTGATCTCCAAATGGAAGAGAAGTGAGACAGTTCTGAGGACCCAGGGGATGTGCTGTTTCTGCATTCTTCATAGCCTAGAAGGTGAACTTGTCCTCAGCATTACTGAACCCCAGTAAGCAATGTACATACAAGTAGCATGGGAGGCTGAGATACTCAGTGACTCTTCTTTTTAGGTAATGGTGAAAAAAGTGAGTTTCCAGCATCGCCGGCTTCTGGAGAACTCTCCTTATGACTGCTGCCAGAAGGAGCTCATTCTCCTGTCTGCCCGGGGCTTCACCAACCTCTTCCAGACACTTGTTAAAGCCAAGAAGGTAAAATGCCTCATCCCTACTCTCGTTTTCCCTTTCTTATGTTCTATATACAGATTATTGAATGAATTTTGGCTTCAGGACACTATGGGTGATGTGCAGGCAAAGGCTATCCTTCCCCTTGTGAGTGAGCCTATAAATCTGATCACTGGAGGATTTTACCAGTGTTCAGCTGAGCTGAGAATCCACTTAGCTCCTTAGGTCCACTCAAATTAGAATGCTGCTGAGAAAATATGCTCCCTAGAGAGTCCGCAAGTCTGATTTCCTGAAAGCAGTAGTGTTCTCCTATGAGCTTTGCAGCCTGAATGACTTTTAGGTGAACATGTGTGGATGCTGTCTGCAGGAGGAAAGCATTACAGCTGTTGAGCATGTCTGAAATTGGTTTTCTCTGAGCTTTCTACAAAATTATGCTCCAATGGGCTGTTATGTTTATATTCTTCCCTTAGCCCCTGGTGGGACACAACATGCTTATGGACCTTATGCATCTTCATGACAAGTTCTACAAGCCCCTTCCAGGTAATGCTGTAGTTTTCTGTCCCCAGGCTGCTCCCTTTGCAACAGGGATGGGACAGAAAGCACAGTGGTCATTTGCTGCCCCAGCCACCCACAGTGCTCAGCAAGCAGCTGTGCTAGATGCCTCTTCTAAGCTTTAACTGCTGGAGAGGCATATTGTTCCTCTGACTTCACCTTTTTCTTATTCATTTGAAATACCCTTGGCTTTTCCTCAGTTTTACAGTGTTTTTATTCACATGTGTTTTGCTTTCAGAAAGCTATGAAGAGTTTAAAAGGAATATTCACATTCTGTTTCCTGTCCTAATAGACACCAAGACTGTAACAAAATCTGTCTGGAAGGTGAGATGCAAAGGTCTTTTTACTTGGAGTTAAAGCTTGTCTTTCACCCAAAGGAGAGGATATCTTTCCTCGGTGGTCTGTGGTTACAGAACTGTGAACAGTTCTCAGTGTTGCCCTGAGACATTCTGCTTTTTAGACCTCATCTAATGAATCAGCAGGACCACTAACTGAGCTCACTTACCACGAGGTCTGTCTTGGTTGGTTTTCAAACATGTTCTTCTTTTATAGAAATATCCGTTTCCTCGAGTATCTAATCTTTTGGAGGTGTATGAGGTTCTGTGCAGGTAAGTGGTGGGCTATAAAGTCTTCAGCAATCCTTTTGTTTTCTTGGGAGATATTTCAAAGTCAATAATTTCATATGTTCATAACTTCCCTCCTCCCACATGTTTTTTTCAGCTGCTTTCTTGTTTTTCTAAATTTAAGAGCAACATATTTGCTTATCTTTTATATAAAGTAATAATGCAGTAAATTATTTGTTCTAAGTCAATTCTAATAGTGTACCACCATTACTTCGGTCAGAGGTTTGGCTTGTAGACAGCCTTACGCACAACTTTAGTGTTGTATGTTGCTTATGTCATGTTATGAAATGGATGAGTTTCAGTTCTCAGTGGAAAATACACCCTAATTTCAAATGCCAGCTCCCAAGAAAGAGCTGCACTGAGCCCAAAGCAGTAACTAAATACAATGTTCAAATGGAGCACATGAGTAGATATCGTGTCTGGTGAGCTTAGCTGTGATATAGTAGAAGAGTTTTCTTTTTTTTTTTTTTTTTTAATCTTTTTTTACACTTATTTTGTGGATAAATTGTTTTCACATCAATTTTGCTAAGAAAAGGAAGATTTTGCAACTTTCCCCTTACCCCCTACTCCCAAGGAGGAGATGTGAAATTAGTGCTTATAGAAACAGTACTGGGATTCTGGTTATTTTTGTTTATCAGTTTCAGACTGCAGATTCTCATGAGCTTTCATGCTTTCTTGTTCTTTTATTTCAGTCATTCCATGGGTATCTTTATTAATCTGTCTTCCCAAGTTCCTCATTCAAATAGAAACATCTAGTCAACCCCTTTCCTTGGAGTTTTCCATGGATTTTTAGTTCTGTTCACATGTTTTGCATGCATTTAGAGCAGACTTGCTGCTTAGAATGTTTGATCGGGGGAGGAGACTGAGAAGATATTTAGGAGTTAGTTTTCAGGAAGAAAACTGGTCGATATTATTGAGCTAAGTATCTTAGCCTTTTCACAGAATTCTACCAAAAGTCCTTTTAAAGTCTTCAGTAGCTTTTTCTGAAATGAAGCCGCTGGTCACTAGAGAACAGTAACTTTAATGTAATGAGGCAAGACAAAAATCTTACACATTGACTTGTCTTCAGCAGCAATCTAAATCCAACAGATCCAGCATCCCCAGTGATCACTCTTGCAAGTGACTGCTCAAGATATGGTATGTTCTTCGGTAAATCTTCAAAGTCAGGTAGCTAAAAGGGGGTTTGTTTTACTTTACGGCTGTGCACATGCAAAGCATGAGTGAGGTCCAGTGGGTCTGCTAAATTTGCACCAAGCTGCCAATGCACTTTTTTGTCTGGACCCAAAGCCTGGGTTCCCAAAATGTCACGTGTCCTGCATGTCCCCAGTAGCTGCTGAGGGTAGTACAGGGCAGGTTTGCATCACACTAGCACAGATGGCGTTCATGCTAAGTTGGGTTGAACTGAGCCCAACTTGGGCCTGCAAGGAGTCGGTAGCCCTTGGAAGGGGCAGGGGAGGTGGGAAACAGTGATCCTAGAATAGAAAACAGCAGGAGTTGGTGGCTCATGTGCAGAGTTAGCGGTGCTGTGTGTGCAGGGGGCTGTGTTCAGTACATGGGGTGATCCTGGCTGCGAGGCAGATGTTTTCTGGCTTCTCTCAGCAGTGTTGTGTCCTGCAGCGCAGGGCCTCCTGCATTTGGAAATGGTTCCTGGTTCCCGTGCCATCAATAACGTATACAACACAATTTGGTTTAGATCTTCATGGGAGTTAATATTTTGTAATGTACATCTCGCTAAGCTTTTTGGTGGTTCATGTAACTGCAGCCTTTTTGTTGGTTTTGTTTTAAAATCCATGGTAGAAGCGTTGACTTTCTATGGGGTGTAAAGGTTTCAGGGCGAGGAAGGAAACGGAGCTGAGCGTGGGGGCGAAAACCCCAAAACAGAACAGTAGTTCTTATGAATGTTTGGATTCTGCAGTGGAGCGGTTTCCACAGTGTACTAAAGGTGTTTACTTCTTTTCTAAATTTATTTTGTCGGACACTTACAGCTGAGAAGAAGTCTCCTCATGAGGCAGGCTATGATGCATTTCTCTGTGGTTCAGGTAAAATGCTTCTGAAACACTTCTCTAAACTTTGTGTAGGGACTTGGTAATTCCTTTCCTGCTCTGTAGCTCTCTTTGATGCTAAGAAATATTTGTTTATATACAGTCTGTTGCTATTAGTAACCTAGCTCCACTTTAGAGAGTTTTTGCTTTCCATTTGTTTAGTTCTATTTCTTTAGCTTTGTTCTAATGCCACCTCATTGTTCCTTCTAGTTCTTCTGAAGTCAGCTCATTTGCTACTGTGCAGATCCACAGAGTGAGTGATATTTAAATGTTTACTGAAAATTGCATTACATGAATGGGTCCTACGGAAAACAGTTGTCAGTTCGCTCTGGCTGACTCTTTGTTTTGCGGGCTTGGCCTTCCGTTTGGATAAGAGAAAGTGTTACTGGAAATGTCACTGTTCTAATTAGATTTTTATTTTATAAATCTGAAAGTAGTAGCTTTATGTCAAAGCTGACATTTAAAAAATGAATTCAGGGGCCATGCAATGGCTCAGAGGTTGGGAAATGGCTTTGTGACTCCTTTATCCTCAAACAAGCTCTCTCAAGTTCAGTTCACTTGGGTAAGGGTCAAATCATTTTCCACTAGTTTCCATTTTTGAATTCTGTGTGATTCAGTGCCTTCAGTTAAGTTGCTAAGAGGCAACTGTTCAAATCCCTTCCCTTTGCTTGCAGCTTTTTAACTTCTGTAGAACATACCAAGATCTGAAATACCTATTTTGTCCCTAGTGAAAGAGCTTCTTCGGGAGCTCTGTGCTCCAGAGACACTGTGCAGCAGTGCAGCGCTGGAGAAACAACACTTTGTTCCATTTTGTTTTCTGATGTAGTGATGCAGTGGAGGCTGATCCTTCTTTCTCTCAGTATCTCACCGTGTTAGCTGAGTATCTGAACAAAGTGAATTTCATCCGAGGAAGTGTTTCAAGCATTGTGCGTATGAATTGCAGGTCTGTGACCAGTTGGTGGGGTGCGTAGGTCAGTCGCCTACTTGATGGCTTCATTAGAGGAGAAAAATCCACCAGTGTCTGGGCCCACCTTGGCAGAAGTTGCCATCATATAAATGACACAACTGATGTTTCAAAATGGCAAATGAGTTGAATTTCTGCTTTGTGAAATGTTTTCATATTGTTATCCTGTAAGATGGCATTAGTCAGTTTACATTGCCCTAATTCTCTCTGCTCTGTTAGAGAGCTTGCTGTTTCTCTGGTGGTTTCTCCATGGTAATCGTGACAGTTTGCTTTTATGACTCATGTTCAGAAGAATCTTGGGCCAAAAGAAAAAGAATTTTACATCAACAGCTGTGTTGTACAACCTGTCTTATGTGTCATGTTTTGCGTATTTTCTGATTATATTAGTAGTGCATCTGTAGTATTTCTGAACTCAGATCTATGTCTCCGTATTGCACATTTTCCAGAATTTTTCTGGAGAAGATGCTTCGTGCCAGCATCTCCCTCTTCTGGTTGTCCATGTCCAAGGCTGGCCAGGGCTGAATGAAAGGCAGATCTACCAAGAGTTTAATGCTTTTTGTCGCTTTGATGTCAGACGGCTTTCAAAGAACCAGTTCCTTCTGCTGTCCAATAAATTTAAGGAGTAAGTCTTAATTTCCCGCCCCTTGATCCTCTTTAAGTCTGCTATGACCACTCTTAGATAAAGAGATTCCTGTACTGAGCTGTGGGATGCTGTAGGCAGCCTGCAAGCCGTGGCTCCTGACATCTGCTTTCATTACAGCATCAGGCGTGTTCTGAGAGATTATAAGGATCACCCTCACCTGCGGGTTTCCGTCTATCGCCACTGGAAGCACTCTCCGAGCGTGAATTGCCTGCTGCAGTGAGTTACGGGTTCCTTCCGAGGGGGCCTGGTCCTGTCCCAGCAGCAATCTGGTGCTCTTTGCCAGGTTCTTCTGCCAGCCCTTCAGGAGAACAAGGGGTTCAGAAGCAGGTTCACTCGCCAACTGCTGAGTGGCGACCTGTGAGCTTTCAGCCCTGGGCAACTGGACTTTAATCTTGATACTGATTAACCAGAGAACGTTACCCCATGGATAGCACAAAACTACGGATGTGCTATCATAACAGGCAGGGGCTTATCTTAATGAGCTGTAGTGCTAGCTCTAATAAGCTTGAGGAGTGAGAGGCAGAGTCTTTCACATGTGGGATGGATGTGTGTTTTCTCCAGCAGAGTCAAAAGCTCTGGAGAGAATTCCAGATTCAAAGTGCATCCCTCTGGTGAGATTGTGACAGCAATGCTCTTGCAGGGTGAATTTCTGGCCTGACGCGGTTTGGAATCAAATCTCAGAGCTTAGTGAGAACAAAATTGAGCCCTAAATATAAGAAGTCTAACAGCATTTTATTTTTCTTGCCCTTTAGAGTCTCTGGTATTGTGGTGCTGTGGTCTGTCTTGGCCTTTGTACTCGGAGGAGCTCCTTGCTCTTAGTTCTGAAGGATTGTCTTACGGATGAGATGTCAGGAACACAGTTTTTATTTTTTGTGTTTCTCTATTTTGTTTAATTTCATTCAATAAACTATGAGGAAAAAAAAAATCTATGAATAGTATTTTCAATTGTTTTATTGCAAATGTGTGTTTAAAGAGGATGTGTTGGTTTCCATTTTGTGCTATTTTGTAATCTGTTAAAAGCACAGTCCTCTCCTGAAGAGGGAGAGAGGGTTCTTCTGATGCCTAATTTACTTTGATCCTTTGTTGGTTCTTCACGGTTATTCATAAACCCAGTTATATCCCAGTGCTTGTGCTGCTGTGTAAAACACATTTGTGTTGAAGTTTGGGAATTTATGAAATGAATGGGGCTATTTTTAGTTTCAGTTGTAAAGCAGAGGAAATGTCGTAGTTTACAAAATGAAAATGGGCAGAGTTGATGCAGAAACTACTCTTGGGCCACATGAAGAATTCTGGTGAATAGTAAAGAATTTGTAGTGCTGTTAGTGTTGTGCAGAAGAGCTGAGGACAGATACAGATAAGTGGAATTTATCAGCTTCCAATTTGTAGAATATACACAGGTCAGGTGAGTTGGCACACATTTTTATTTGTTTCTAGCGCACAGCACATGAGCAGTCCTTTATCCAAAACTATCACGAGAAAGGCTTTGTTGATGTGTTTCTCTGCTATAGCTGGATTATTTGTCAGTCCAGGAACTGTGGTCTTTATTAATTTCATTCTCTTCTTAAAAACGACCTGCCGATTCATGGTTTCCATATAATGGTCCCTAGATTTTGTCAGTCAGAATTGGATGGGGCCCATGATCATTCAATACATAGAATCTGCCTTTTAATCGACTGTAAAATCATAGAATGGTAGAATGGGCATAGCTGCAGGGGACGAGCAGCAGCAGGAGGACATGGCGGTGTGCCTGGAGGTCACATGCGCTCTGCTGCCAACAGCTCGTGCTTTGCTGCTCTTCAGGAGAGATGGGCAGCGTCCCTTCAGATGTGGTTCTTGAGATCGGCACAGCTTGTGGTTTACAGCTCTTACTTCATGAGCCACCTCCTAGCCAGACAAATAACTGACTTCTTGTGCCTTTTTTTTTTTTTTTTATAACCCTTCAGTGACAGGGTTCTCTGTCACAGTGTTTCTTCAAACACCAGTGTAAGTATCTCCCTATTTATTCTGTAATGGTGGGGTTTTTTTGTCATTTGGCATCATTAGACACCCCCCTTGTGTCAAGGAGAGCACAGGCTCTGTGTGTTATGTAGATTTGGGAAAGCTTTCACTGAGTGTTACACATAGGAGCATGCATTTTCCCATAAAAAGCACTCTTCTTGGTTTATGATCTGGGAAATGTTATACCCTTGTTCTCTGGGGTCCGGACTCAGCTAGCTGCTTAGACATGGGGAAATGCAGCATGCACTTTGAAGGAACAAACAAATTGTTTGTTCTGTGTTAAATTTTTCTCCTTTCCTCCCGTGTTTTTGTCCAAGTGGCACACAGACAAATAATGAATTAGTTCCCTGCAGTACTCTTCTCTCTCTCCTGTTTCACCATCTAGAGAAACACACTTGCCTGTGGAAGAAAGCAGAGATCCTTTCACCCCTTTCTGAGGAATTGCCCGTGGGTCTGACCGTGCCTTCTCCCTCTCCAAGGGACAGATGTACCTCATGGAGCAACATAGTGTAGTGAATCTAGAGACTACATTAGAGATGGGATAACTTATAAATAGTAGTTTCCATAGATCTACTAGATATTTCTACTATAAATCAGTTAAGTCTATATGTAGAGTAAATGCATGAAGAAGAAATGAGAGCAGGTTGAGTATATTCTGATCTCTTTCCTAGGGGAGAATTTACAGAAACAAGTTGCGTGTCTGTAATAACCCAGGGTCACTGCTCAGAGCCTTTTAAAGACATCAATGAGATGTACTAGCAGTCAGTTCCCATGAAATGGGTTAGCTGGGGGCTATTCTAACAAATCAGCAACTTTTAGCTATGGGAATAGATTTACAAGTTTTCCTGAGTGGCTGAAGATCAAGACAAAATCTCCCTGAACATGCCAATCTGGCCATTCTGACCTCAGCTATTGCTTTTGCTCCAGACTAGGGAACTGTTATTAATTGAAGTTGAAAGTATCAAAAGTAGTTCAGGTTATGCCTGTTCCTGTCTGGCTCCTGCAAGGAGTAGGGCATACTTTTGATTCTTGTGGAGCCAATTTGAAGTGGTGCAGCCTGCCTCATTACTCTGGCTCTGAAGAGGTGCCTGACAAAGTTGCTGAGTGGCCCCGAGGGCTGGCAGCTCAGAAAGTCAAAGCCATCTTCCTAAGACAGTGATGAAACCACAGCCAAGTCCTAGCAGCAGTTATAGTACATCTGCTTCTCAGCGCTATGAGAAACTTGTACTTTAGCTGTAAGGATTGAAAGGATAATTCCAACCCCCAATGAAAGAAGATCTTAGAATTCAAGTTGTGAAGGTGTGCAGTAAAAGTATAGCCCTGCAAATGGAGCATTGCAGATCAAGATGTCAAGAACAATTAGATTTTTGATATATTGGGTTTTGGTTTTTGTTTTTCACATGTTAAAGATTAAATTTGTCTTTTTAAGGTAACATCTCTACTCTGGTGGGAAGCCTGTCAGAGCACCTCCTGTTGCTGAACACCCAGAGTGCAAGTCTTGCTGTGGAGGAGCTCAGCATTGTCTCAGATGCCCAGTCCCCTCTGTAAGGCAGGTGTGTTAAGGAGATACAGACCAGCAATGCTGGGTAGAGCACAAATCTCTCTATCTCTTGGTTTGCTGGAGGTGCCCTAAAGCACCGAATTAGAGCTGCGCTGGAGGTGTGGCATGTCTCCTGGTGGGGATGGCTGACAGCTGAGATGTCTGGCTTGCAGAACCACCACAGGGGCCAGCCCAAACTGGTGGTGGTGAGCCACCCATATCAGAACACATAAGCACTGCCTGTTTTGTTATAAAGGCTGTGGCTGAGCAGCAGGGAGGGAGGAAAGCCCTCTCCAAGCCCTACCTGTGCTCCCAGAGACATGGAGCTCATGGGGCAGAAGATGGCTGAGGGTGGCTGTGGGGCACAGGCTGGGGCAGGCAGAAGGGGGAGGCTCAGCAAGGATGGAGACTGAAATGAGAACATGTGCAGGCGGAGGTGATGGAAAAGGAAGATTTTCTTCCGGATGTCCCCAAGGAGCTGTGAGTTTGTTGCAAGGCAGAAGGCCAGGAAAAGTGGAGAAGAGTCATGCTGCCAGGATGCATGGGAGACAAGAGAGGCTTTATGCCCAGTGTCTCACCCAGCTCATCTCTGCTTTCTCTTGCTGCCTTGTTCAAGTTTGTGGTTTTAACCAGTTTCACCAAAACCAGTACTTTAATTATTGTGTGAGCACCTTTGGACTCAGCTTGAGGCAAAAAACATGGGGCAATCCCAGCTCTGAGGGGTACCTGGGCTGGGGTTGTTCACTTTTAACAGAGACACTGCAGCCACAAGTGCTCCTGCCTGACATTCAGCCTCATGCCCTGTAGCTTGGGTGGGGGAACAGGACCCGGATCCTTGGCGTGAGAGGATTCTAATATGCCTTTCGGTATCCTAACACACAGGCAAGTAGTTGAATCTTCTTGCAACTTCTCCCCAGCCAGGTAAGCATATAGAGATGAACAGACATCTTAGCAAAGGCAGTATGAATATGGGGCTACTGTGCCCCCTTCTCCCTGTGTAGGACAGCCAAGGACACCATCTAGTCACAGGAGTGATTGACACTGGTTCTCCTGTTTGTGGAGCAAGTGTGCTCACCCACAGACCTCTACACGACCTTCTGCAGCCAAGCTTTAAAAGAAAATGGCAATCAGGAAATCAGTTGGCAAAGAACTTAATACCAATGCTGTAAGGTAGGCTTGCTTTTAAAATACCTGTGCGATGGAAATCTGCAAGAGGTAATGGTTACAATACAGGAGAAACACATGACGTCCTAGCAGAAACACATCCAGTTGAAAAAAAAGCACTATTTAAAACATGAAAATGTGTTACTCAACACCACCTAGGCACACACAAGTTGAGGAAATCCTAAAGTAGTTCTAAGTCTGGACCTGGTCCAACTCACTGACACCCCTGGAGTTCACCTGGGTTTCCAAACAGTGGAAGAATAATCAGTAATCCTTATTCTGTATTTTGAAGTAATACAAAACTATTTGACTTGTCCCATAAAACCTGGCACTAGAGATTGGCATGTTCTGAGTTTGCTCTGAAAGACGCTGCTAGAAATTTCTGCTTTGTGTCCAGCTTTTGGTTACCAAAGGTCACTCTGTCTATGATTTCCCATTGTTTAACAAGCTGCTTGCTTACAAGTGCAGCCAGCATAACCAAAACAGGCAGTTGTTCACTTACCCACCAGAACTCATCTGTCCTCTGCATGTAACACATACAACAGACTTTGCCATTTCGACATAAATTTAAGGATTTGCAAACCCACAGGCTCCCACAGCTGCCTGCAGTGCTCAAAACTTGCCCTCTCCCCTGGGATGTGGGACTGAAGCAGCCTGATGTAATTGTTCCATAGGGCCGTTGGGTCATGGGAACCGATGCCACAGGAGACGTGCTGGGCTCCTGGACCTCCCCTGCGGTCCGGCAGCCTCCAGCAGCTGGCTGGCCTCCAGGGGATGGGCTGGGGCTGGCTGCTCAGCAAGGGGTGTCTGGGGGTTGTCTGCAGTCAGGGACATCCCAGTGGAGGGGGGATGCTCTTTTTCACAGCTTGCATGGATGAATACCCTATGTGTACCGTAACTTAGCACAAGCAAAGAGCATGGTGATGGGGGGCAGAAATGCAACCAGGCCTCTTCCTGATCCCATAGGCACCTGTCACCATCTTTAGACTCCCAAATACTTCGATAGTGTGGCAGACACCTCTGACTCCACACCTGCTTGCTACTGAACAGAAATGTAGGGTAGTGATGTAGAAGTCTGTGTTCCACAGTGCTTGCCAGCCTGACAGGCACAGGAAAGATGACGGTTGCCATCATGGTGACAATGATGGCAAGTTCAAGCCTCCTCTGGGGGCCCTGCTGGGGAGAGTTGTTTTGGACAGTGATGAACAAGATCAAACTGGAAAGAACAACAAGAGGGGTAAAAATAAGGTAATTAACGACAGAAGTAAAGATAATTATTGCATTGCTGTTCCTAGAACCCTTGGCAAGCAGAGCCTTTGAGTCCCTCATGTGGTGAAATCCCCCATTCCACTGAGCAGGCAGGACAGGTGCTGAAGAAGAGCATATGTGCGGGATGAGAGGGGCTCAGGCTGACTGTGCCGGTGATGTGTGGGGGACAGGACCCTCAGGCACTGTGCTGCACTGGCAGTTATCAAAAAGAAGGGACCAGCATTGTTCCCAGTGGAGAAAACAATGCCCAGCACCAAGCTCAGATAGCTGAGAAGCCCCTCTGAAACTGCAGGTGACTGCAAGTCCATTAGTATTGGCATGGAAGTCACTTCAGCGATGGCCATATTTAGGACACGCACAGTAATTTTGCTCTTCTTCATCCTGAAGCACAGAAACCAGGTGGTGACACTATTCCCACTTATCCCCAAAGTGGCAATGAAAAGCACTCACCTGACAAAAACTGCCTTCAGAAATAACACGCTGTCTTCTCAGCCCTTGGATTCGGTCTCATTTGGTTTTGCTGGGTCTGTAATGAGGGATAACACAGTGTTTAACTCTGTTATGGCATCACTTGAATCAAGAGCTGTTTTCTCTGTCAGCAAGCGGGAGATGTTCTGCCATCAGTTTGCATTACTGAAGCTGACTGAACAATATCGTCATATTATTAAATAGTTTAAAAGTTCATAGGTATTATAATTCAGAGAGATTGCAAACAATTTAATTTGTCATGAGTCCAGTGTATTAGGAACAGTATAGTCTCTGAATGCTACTTTTAATAAACAAATTACTTTTACAAATTACTTTGGGTTTATCAAACACCCTAGAGTTAAAGCTGATACACGTTTTGTACTGCATATTCTACTCCAGCTGTTTTACTGAGTGATTCCCACTTCCCCGTTACAGCAGGTTTACAAAGATCTCAGCTCAGGCAGGGAAAGCGGAAGGTAAAAATAGCTTCTTGCTGAGACAAAGCTGCCTGTTGGTGAGGGCTTCTGCAAAGGTTAGAAATAAAATTCTGCAAGTTATGCAAACGTCCAAGCGGACAGTGTTGAGCTGACGGCACAGCAGAGATTCTCTTTTAAATAGCACTGCATGCAAAGAAATAACTAGGAAAAAAAAAAATGTGAGCCTACTGATCTTAATTTTGCAGATATTAGGAATCCAGAGCCCCAAAGCAATGAAGGATGCTTCTCTTATGATAAAGACCCAGCAAATGTGGCTATGTTAGCAAATTATCTGCATTAGAATACGCTTCATCAGCTACTAAGTCCTTTTCATGAAAACTAATCTGATAAAATCATAAATACAATGAAAGAAAAAAATGACCACAGCTTGATTAAGTCTTGCTTACGTAACCGAAAAGTTTGTAATTTTTTAGAGCATACTAAGTCATTCATCAAAATTATTTTTTGTCCCTCTGTGTTAAAATGACAATTAATTCATTGTGTCAATAAAGAAATATACATAAGTATATATACATAGCTAACAATATAATTTGATCTTGCGCCTTTTGCTCTCTAGTGTAGTTTGCTCATATTTATATAGACTTGGAAAAAAAGTACAAAGTAAAAGTACCGAGCACAAAGTACCGAGCATCTTTTACCCCATTGATGCTAATAACAGCTGATGATGTTCAGTGCTTTGTGGGACCAGGGCCTACGTTTTCCACGAGTCCTGAACTTCATTGTAATTTGTCTCCCAGGATCTAACCAGGGGTGCAATGCCGATCACTCCAGCTCTGGTGTGCTGAGTTCTGTTGTTCTCTATGTCCAACAGAAAAGGGGAGAGCTTGTTTGTGGTTGTTTTTTATAGCCTTGTGCTCCCTGGGGCTGCGTCTCCTTGCTCTGAGACACGGCCTCAATATGTCTATTGTGAGGAAGGGCTGGGTACTCAGCCCTGTCACCCTGACCTTCCACAGAGAGTGCTGGGTTATCTCCTGTCCACAAAGGCAAAGCACCACCAGATCAGGCTGCTTTTAGAGAGATAACAGGGAATACCCAGGACATCTTAAATAAGAACAAAATCCTACCATCGCTCTTTAAAACCAAGACCATGAAAACTGGGAAAAAAAAATTAAGTTCAGGATGAAATCTTTATTCTAATGCATTTGATCTCTCAGTTTTGAATTAAAATGGCAAAACCCCTTCAGGCTGTTTAAATACTTCTTTGTATACTCCATTAAATAAAAAGAGTCAGAAAAATTTTAGTACTAAATGGCATTGATTTAAAACAGTAAGACAACCAGTATTACAAGTCAAATTACTTCTTCCGTAAGTAAAGTAGGCAAGGAGGCATGTGCCATAAGGAGTCTTATTTTATGTTTGCTGTGCCCACACCTACCATCCCCATGTCTTCCTTGCTGGGGCAGGACATGGGCCTTGTGGCAGCCTCACTTGCTTTTTCAGCTCCCTTGAAGGAGGAACTGTGGGCACGATGGTGTACACTGGAACTGTGGGCACGATGGCGTACACTGGCTATTGAAATTGTTAAAGGCTACTCTGGTCTCCAGGGAATGGTAGGAGATGGCTGCCTTCATTCTCAGGCAACGCTCTTGCTTGCAAGACTTGCTAAACAAAGCAAATGGGATGCTGAAGGTTCCACTGGTCATACAGGAATAGGAAGTCCCAGACATACCAATGAACTAGATTAAAGCTAAATAAGTAGACTTTATTAGTACCACTGCTGCAGACACAGCACTTGAATACAGAATGCCCAAGAGCAGAACGTGCAAAGGAAAATATACTGATTTTTATTTTTTTTCCCTAAACTGAAGTAAGATCATTAATGTGCTGAAGTAAGTGGGAATTCAGGAGTAGATCAGAGCTCTTACTTTCCAAAGCCCAATTTCTCGATATTACATTAAAAAAAAAAAAAAAAATAAATTAAAAAATCCCATATTTAAGCTGACCATACTCTTTCCTAAAAATACTCAGGATTTTCTGCCTGTTCTTCTCCCAGCTTGCCAGGAACTGCAGTCCTGTGACAACCAGATCTGTTTCCAGAGTCCAGATGCACTATCATGCTAGAGGTGATACAATCTTGTCAGCCAGCCCAAGGCACTCTGACACTTTAGGTAATGTTTGACATGAGTAACCATGTAATTTCCTAACTGGAGGAAAAAAAAATGTGCTTCACAGGCAGTTTTCCTCAGTTTTTCAGAACAAAAATATAAATCAGAATTCAAGCAAGTTTCAGGCTTGGGGCCTGTTCCCAGTCAAGCCAAGGGGGGAGCCGTGCTGGAGGTTTTGATGGGAGTTGCTGTGGTAATTAAAATGTTTAAGATCCATGCTTAAAAATAACTACTTTTATATTGAATAATGCCAGCATGATAACTTCTACAGAAAATGGATAGTTGTGCATGTGAAGAATTGAACACGTTCAGTGGCAGCCACCACAGCTGTGGCAAAGGGGACCCCGGCTAATGCAGCTCATGACTTCTTTGCCAAGAAGGTTAGTGATATCCCATGGTCAGTAGATGAGCTGTATGGGAGGAAAAGCAAAAGGCAAAGCCAAAGCAGGTCACCGTGTGTGCTCGAACCAGCTCCAGGGTTGGCATTGTAACTGGAGGGACAGCACAAAGCTTCCAAGCAGGTAACATTTCCTCAATGCTCAGTGCATCTCAAAGGTTAAGATTAAAGAGAAGGTTTTCTGCCTAAATTAGGAAAGCGAAGAAACTTCTGACATTCCCTGTTTCATGTGTATGTCTGTGTCCTGGAAGACCTCTACCAAATAAAGACTTCGTGTAAACAATTGGACAAAAATAAACCGTCTGTCTGAGGTAGAAGGAGCACATTGTAAGCGGGAGTGATTTTGGAATGAGTGTGTAGAGAGACAAGAGGTTTTATTGCTGGTGGTGTGACAGGAGAAAGGCATGAAGCAGGGTATGATGAGACCCGCTGGGTAGAAGTGCAATGATGGGATGTCGCAGGGAGATACTGAAGATGCGTGCTCTCCATACTCGTTTTACTTGTGCTTCAAGGGCTCTGTCTGCACTGAAGTAAAAAGGCATATTTTTTTCCTTAGAGTTTTTCTCCTTTCCATCATTCTTCTCTTTTCATTTTCGCAATCTGTCAAGCCTTGTCTGCACTTTGAGCGGCCACAAGAAGGAAGTGAACATCTCAAGGGAGAGCTGCAGAGCATGTAGGTGGTGAGAGAAAGGGCAGAGCAAAAAAAAAATCAAGAAACGGGCATAAAGAAAGAACAGAGGAAATTAAAAAACAAAAGCTATGAACATTGGAGTGATATGTAGGACACAACAATCATTTTAGCACTGCTTATTCAGCGTGGTCCAAATCAACTCAGGGCTGAAAGTTTGAAACCAATGCAATGGCAGAAATACTATTTTAAGGTTTGTTTGTTTTCAGATCAGTTGTCAAATAGATGATTTGGCAGATCAGGCCTTTGCCTAGCCCCAGGAGGGTATCTCTGGCTTCTACATCTATCAGATTGTAAAGTTATCCAAGAGTAAAAGGGACCAGGGCAGAGGCCCAAAAAGGAAATGCTTCCCTTCTTTTCCCCAGTAGTGTTTCCAAATCCTCATCTGAGAGAAGCAGCTTGGCTTTGACATATGAGAAAGAAATGACCCTAGAAGGGAGGGGCCACCTGTGCCCATTCCAGAAGGATTTTGACTCTTATGCAACGTTTTGTAAGGAAAGAAAGGCTTTTCAAAGCACAAACACATCACTCACCTTGGTGTTACAACAGCCATGTCTGAAAGTGACACAAAGGCCTGATCTGCTTGTGATACAAGGGTGTATTTGAGATATGTGAGGAACAAGTGAAAATATGAGTGTTGCTGCTCTGGAAGATTGTGCTGGTTACTGCAGTCGGGGAGTGCTCTAAGCTGTGAATTAGGGCAGAGAATGTATCTCCTGTTGCATTAACGTAAAGGGCTGTTCTTGGAAGCCAGAAGGTGTAATTAGGCTTACTCAATCACATTTCCACCAGGGAAGTCTGTTTCACCACTGACACATGATGCTTGAAAAGCCTGGCCTTGTTTTGCCTGGCACGACATGCCTTCAGGAAACCCACACCTACAGTTTCATGATCATCATGAGAAAGATTTGCAATTGCAATTATGGGACAGACAGTGCTACTCCCTCAGCCCTTTCTTCACAGCTGATGAAAATGTGAAGACTGAAGCATTTCAGCCTTGATTTAATAAAGTGCCTGAGCACAGGCTCGAATTTTGGTGATGTGATTTAAGTCATGTGCTTACACCATGCTGAATTGAGCTTTCCTTTCAGAGGAGTTAGTGGTTTGTATACCATACAAAGCCCTTGTATTCAGAGGCTCCACCCTGATCCCATCCTCAGGTACACATACCAGCTTGCTTAAGTAGCTGAGAAGATGCAAGAAACCCCTGTAAAACTAGTTAGCTGGGATTGGGAAGCACTCCATAGCCTGGGGCTCATTCCCTTTTGTTGGGCTCACAAATTCTGTACTGTTAACTGCCAAAACAGCATTAGTAGATGCACATGGAGACTATCACAGGTGACAGGAACAGAAAATGCATGTTTACAGGTCCTGGTCAGCATCCTCCTGTTTTGCCTCCTTTGTCACACTGCAGTCATTAAACTGATGGTCGTAATCCATAGGAGACAAGGACTCCAGTGACTTGTCTGCCACATGAGGGATGAACCCCACTGCCTCATCGTTCTGACATGGTGCTGCATTTAGCTCTCAGGGTAACCAGTTGCTGTCTCCACAGCTCTCCTGGAGATCCCCTTTACGCACAGATCATTGCTGGTGTATGGAGGCAGGAGAGCGTAAGTGCCATGACCTCCCTCATCAACACTCTGCAGGGGTATGACTGCTGGTAGACCCTTTAGCACCAGCTTCAGGAATTAATTCATCTGCACGGTCCCTGGCACCACAGCAAGGCATGGCAGGAGCAAGTAGGGCAGCTGTGCACACAAGGGATGATGCCACAGAGGTTCTCTGTGGGTGACGGACCTCTGCACTCTGTCTGCAGGGTCCATGGGCTGCTGCTGGCCTGGAACCGTGGTGACCTGCCAGCCACTGACAGCTTTGAGACCATTTTTGTGCTCTGTCCCTTTTCAGTTCTGCTCCTCCCCTATTAATTCTAGTATGTAATTTATTTGTAAAGGAGGGGTCAGCCTGTCACCCCTCTAGTGCCTGTTTCAGGGCTCTGTCCCTGGAGTCACCTGGCAGCTCTGAAGAATGGCCCTTGATTTCTACCTGGTGTGAAAAGATAGCTCTGGTTCTGGTCTGCAGCTATCACAATGCCTCCAAAACTTTCCCATGAAAGAGATACCATCCATCTAGTTATTTCACTAACCTATTCACCTGCTTTTTTTTTCTTCTGACCAATATGGTTTCTACACAGTCAGCTGTATTCTAGTCTCTTACTGATTCTTCCTTCCCCCATCCGTGTCCCCAAAAAAACAACTAAGCCTTTCTTCACTTGGGAGAGTAGTAAGTTTAATTGTGGCAAGATGTGTGTATGTGTATAAATACTATGCAAATTATATATTATACAGTCATCAGGACTATTGTTACATTCAGCCTGACAAGGAGGCCCTGTCTGGCTCTGTGACTGACACCCTGTTATCTCCTTCCATCAATCCATATTTGGAGGACTATTAAGGAAATAGCTTTGCTGAGAATATATCTCAGATCAGAATCCAGTTTCTTTGTACTACAGCGGAACAGTCCACATGACAACGTAGGCGGAGAAAACTCAGTCTTTTGTGGATATGAAGCATGCCTTGAGTCATGCGTGTAAACTCTGCTCCTAAATGAGAATGCATATTCCCATCAGTGGGAACGTGGGTGCATGTAAACCACAAGGTATTAGGCCAGGAACTGGGAGAAAAAATATAGGACAGTGAGGCAGAGAAACAGGACGGATGAAGCAGAGCTGCCAGCCTTCTCGCTTTTTAACCTAAGTGCCTTGTGAGCAGTTAAAGTGCAGTTAAGTGCTTCCTATCTAGGGCTATGTCCTGTGACTTTTCCGAGACTCTGTTGGCTAGGTGGCTGCTGGTAACCTCAGCATTTCTGTGCTACCCTGGCTCTCCTCTGCACAGCCAGCCCAGCCCCATTCCATCCCATCCCACCCTGGGTGCACAAGCAGACTGCCCACCTGGGCCATGCGCTGGGGCCCGTCCTGCAGCTGGCTACGCTGTGGCCAGCAGCAGCTGTTGCGTGGCCAAGAGCCACACAGAAGTGCTGGTGTGCTGCTCATAGGGCAAGAAAAATCGCGTGTCCTTGACATCAAAAGATAGAGGGAAAGCATGACAAAGAAGAAAAAGTACAGTTCTAGAGAATGTGTTCAGCAGGAAACAGAGGCAGCAATAGTCCCTGGAGCATCTAAATTCTGAAGAAAATATTTTTTATTAACAAAAGACTGAGACTTCAAGTGCTGGAGGTCCCTGTTAAGGGAAGGGAGAATGCAGTGGTGTCTTTAAATTATCCACCTCAGATGAAGAAGGAATCTGATGTTTTCATGCAGGAAGAAGTGGAATTCCTAAAAAATGCAGAACTTCAGTTTCTTTCTCTCCAGCTGCACTTTGGTTGCTTGTTGTTCACAACCTAACCTCATTGTACCTAACTTATTTTGCGTTATCTCAACTCTGCAGAGCAAATCCTGTTATCAAACCAACCTATGAATAGAAGAGGACAATCAATACTGTTTCTGGAAGCAAGAGATGCCACAGCCAATATAGATCTTCATGCTGAAGCTTTGACAAGATGTAGCACCACATCACTATGGGAGCTAGAAATCCTGAACCTGAACTCCTCAAGATCAGCCTTTCTTTATGTGCAGGGGCTGAATTGCTCCCTGGTTTACTGATACTTATTTCCATGACTTGGTGATGACTTACAACAGCTGAGCATCTTGTCCCATTTCTGTCACAGGTACAAAGGAGAAAGCTAGAAAAGGTGGAAACGTAAGAAAAGCCAAGCCACTTGTTTTTACTGTAATAAAATCAAACTCTCTTCTTATTGTGTTAGTGGGGTTGAAGTAGTAGGTGAATTCCATTTATTTTTAATATTTATATTAATATGCTAATTAAGCATCTCACAGATTTGAAGTTATCCTCCGAGTGCTCCCATTTTGCAGAGGAGGAATTTTTATGAGGAAATCTGAGACAAAGTAAACAGAGGCCTCATGAGTTTTACCCTCAGAATCATTGGTTTGTATTGTTACTACATTTATCCTTTTGCATAAAATATAATGTCATTTTTTTAATATATTTTAGGATCCTATATCTACTCCAGCCAATATACACTTGATAGAAGAGACAGACAGTTCAGTGTTTTCATTCAGTGACCTTCTGGCTTTATGTGGTAAACCTACTGCATGAGTTTGTTGTGCACTTGTTTTCAAGTTGGATCACCTTGAAAAGTACAAATTATCTCTGAGTCTATATTTTGTCTTTGAAAAGAGACTAGTATTAGAAGCAGTTTAAAATAACAGAAAAACTTTACTCATGGGAAAATGTTTGGCTACTTGAGATTCTTAATTTTAAAAATTCAACATTTGGGAAAAATCCTAGAGCAGAAAGAAGTATTTTCCTTCTGAAATGATGTTTTGATGCACTGTGCTCTGGTTCATCTCTGTCAGCCAGGCTCCCAAATCGGATGGCAAGAGAAAAGAGGATTGTATTACAAAGTCCTATTCCGTGGTACATTGTGGAAGGTTCAATCCAATAAAGGAGAAATGAGACATGGGAAAACTGGACTACAGTTTCCGTGCAGAACCACAACGTGGTATCCACAATGAAATTTTGATTTTAAAATACTGAATTAATCCATGGAGTTTTAGACGACTTTCACACAGTTCAGATGGAAATTCCTTTTTTAAATCCCAGCATCATACAGCAATACACAGCTCTTTCAGTCATGTCACTACAAAACTCTTTCTGTTTATTGCTTATTATCTAATTACATCTATACAGAGTAATTACATTTGCAAATATGCCGTTGGATAACTTGTATAGGTGTTGCCCTGAGGAGTCACAGACCTATCCTGGCTGAGTCCAAAGAGTGTTCAGAAAAGGCTGTCAACAAGTCCTATGTTGTCTACCTTGATTTTTTGAAGTACAACAGCTTTCATCCTTTTAAATAATTTTCCAATACAAGGCATTCTTAGCACTGTAGCTATTTCTCTTGTGTGTAGTGACAGAGTGCAGAAAGATAGGTGGACCACCAAACTGTGGCTGAAAAATCATGAATGTTCAGTGAATCCAACCAAAGAAACTAAGGTTTCACAGTAACAAACATCAAGGGTCTTACTTAACCATGTATTCCTGCAGTGCAGGGAGCAAATAAAGAATAATGGCTAACTTCTGTGATGGGTTAGAAATGCATGTATATATGTGATACAGAATAAAAATAAAAAGAGGTGTAAGAGAAAGAAGACAGGCAGACTAGTGCAATCAGGAGTAAAGAATATTTCAGGGCGGTCTTTCTTACTATGGCAGGCACTTCACAAACATAGTCTGACCAGCAACTCTGTTTCAAGAAGGATTTGGACATCTGTTGGTTGGAACCTCCAGAAACAACACAGGTTGAGGGACAGAGCACCACGGCACCAGACCCTTCTTTCTTTATCGGTAATACACGATTTCTTAGCCAATATGAGGCAACTGGATAAAACCAGACCATCTTATCTCAACCTAAACAAAGTAAAAGCTAAGTTTACTGACTACTTGGCACTCAAAGTTTTCCTTCCAACCTTTTATCATGGAAAGGTCTGACTCACCACTGTCATGAGCCTCATATTTTCTAATCCTGTAACTTCTGCTTTGCACAGCTAAATGTAAAATGACCTAAACTGTCTATACTGGTTAATCATATATGCCAAGTTATTGCTTTAATTCTCATCCTATTCTCTCCCCAATGGGTTCCTGTATTGTCTTACACGTATAAAATGAAAATGTAGAATGAAAATATTGCTTCCTATATTGTCTTAACACTGCATAGCAGTGGTGGCCCTAATGCTTGGTAGCTGGTGGGGCTGTCAGCAGGCAGGTGACGTGTATTTTCTTTTCTGATGTGTGATGATTCTTGGTTTGGTGCTAGTGTTTGTGCCATCAGTGATCAGCCCAAGAGAGAAATAAGACACAGAATGATTTTAGTAAGGGTAGATTTCTACTGGGGACAAACCCCACCATTGCAGGGTAAGAACTACTACCTGCTACACATTAAGACTAAAGGGTAGGTCTACAGAGAAGTTGAAGAGCCTCTGAAACCCAGGGATAGAGGAGACCTCACATTCAGTGTAGCTGAAGATAGCAGCTGTGTCAATAAGCAATGTTTTTTGAGGGTCTCACTGTGATTTTTCATGAAGAGGGAGACAGGGAACAAAATGTTGGTGAGGCTCTGCAGGAGACTGACTGCTACCAACCAAAGTCTCAGACAAAGCATGACCAAGAGTGGATCAGAGTACAGAAAGCTGTGAGGCTGGTTTGTGAAGAAAGAGAGACGGCTGCTCTGCACTTTATTAAGGCCCCGGTTCCCCCTCTGCATGACATGGTGGGAAACAGACAGAGTGGGAACACATTTCCACTTGCAAAGGATACTTCTTCTAAACCAATAGATACAGAAATGTGTTACAGAAATTCTTTGAGAGGTGAACACATGTTGGTTTTAGTAAAGATACATATACTCTTTTCCTTGCCCAGGAATACCTTTTCCATTTATTTTTATAACTTAAAAAAATATATATTTTTTCTATTTCCCCCCCCCCAAAAAAAAAAAACAGAGGAAGATGGGCAACAGGAAACCTTATTATTTTATATTTGTTTCTCCCAAGCTCAGAGCATCACTAAGAGCTCGTCGCTTCCCGGTACTCTCCCTCTGCTCCCCACCCCTCTCTGATTTGGGTATCATCTCCCTGCAATTTCCCTCTGGCTGATTCCTCACCAGCACCATGACAGGACACAGGGGTACCAGCTCAGATCCAGAAAATCATGTGTGCTGCACCCAGGCTGGTAAACGCAGCCACCTGGTATGGTATGGATGCATCTGTACAGCTTCTGTACCTGAACTGGCCGATTTCCCCTCTGGTTGTGGGGCTGCATGAGTGGAGGCGGCCTGTGGTTGTCCTCCCCTCCAGGATGGCTCACACCTCCCGCTGGTCCTGGGAGCTGAGCTCGGCCCCTCCAGCCACACGGCGTGGCTGCTGCGGGCCTTGGCACACCACCGGAGCTGTGAAAGGAAAAGGAAGGGGCAACTCAAGTCAGGAGCAGGAACATCTCCACGTCCTCCCACACTCACACGACAGTCAGTCCATGAAGTTACATGTGAAAATTCCTCTAACCTGCCGCATGTCTGGGCAATGCAGTAACAGGGCGGACACCTCACTTTGCTTCCAAAGATTTCCAGAGCCCTGCACACCGTTTTTGGGCCCATCTACCCCCCAGCTTTCTATCCACTATTAACTACTCTCTTCTCATCAGCCATTTCAGAGAAGAACCTAAAATGCATTAATCGTCCAAAACCAGCTCTGACAAAGAGTAGAAAAGTAACCTGAAAACAACTTCACCAAACTATTTTAGTGGCATTTGTGGTCTCAACAGTAACCATGAACTGTCCATCTCTCACTAGCTGCCTTATTCTTGCCTCAGATAAGGTTCTTCATAGGGTCTCAGAGCACACTTAGTTTTCAGCCCCCCTGCTACAGGCCCTAAATCCACTTTCACAAACAGGCAGCAGGTCTTATCCACCCAGAAAAAAATATTCTTAATTCACCCCTATCAACTTTAGTTGCCAAAATCTCTCAGTAGGGCTTCAGGAGTAAGCAGTAATCCTTGTTTTTGGAGTCTCCTATTCCATACCATTCTCATAAAAACACAATCTTATGATTACCATTAACTGGATTATAACAACCGAGCAGCCACCAAGGAGTCTTCATCCTAACCCTGATTCTGTACTTAGTCTTAGTCTTTATCTTCTGTTTTCATGAATCTTAACTTGTACCATAACCTCACATTTAACTATGAAGAGAGGATCCCTGCTGGCCTCAAAACTAGCTGGTGACATCTCCTTTCACCTTGCTTTGCAGAACCCAGCAATAAATCCAGGTCTCATGCCTGTTGCCTATAAAACACAACCCACCAGCTACCACCTTTTCAGGGAACTGGGCATATGCTAGGTTGAGGGCTAGTACGAGTGGGATAAAAGATGTCTAGCAAGGTCTGTAGTGAGTTTTGGATTAGGGTTACCTTAACTCTAAGGTTTACCCTAAGCTTAACTGCTACTTGAACAATATTCCAGTACCACCTGTTGAGGAGCAACCATAAGTTATTCTGGCTCTTCTAGTATCTGTTAGTCTTGATGGATCTTAAGAAAGTTAGGTCCTGTGTATTTGTCCCCAGTGTTCCCCAGAGTCCTCTGTTTGCTCTCCATGGCACCACAGAGTGCTCTGGGCTTTGGTCATCTTACAACCCCTCTGTTTTTCAGTGTGCCCCTCAGCCCTCCGTCAGTTTTTTGAGCCCAGCTTCTCCATCCACACACCTCAACCTAAACCCAACTCCTAACCTTTGTTTGAGCTGAATAATTATGGAATTATTTTCAGCTGGAAAATGGTAATGACTGAACAACCAGCAAGAAAAATTGCACTACCTGAGAGTGCTGGCAATGCTCGTGCCTTAGGGGTTTTTGTCATGGCTTGTCTAAATGTAAAATTAGGAGATCTGACTCTCAGGTGCACAAAGACTCTTTATATACTGGCACCTGTATCAACCACATAAATCCCTCTAATTTGGTTTATAAATCCTAGGTTGTTGAGTTTTTTGTTTAATGAATGGATTGTGAGTTCTTTTCAGGTTCCCTTCTGCTTCTGGGAACTGGAGATATAAGAACATGTTATTATTCAAAGGCTCAAAGCAAAATGATAAAAAGGTAACACTGCTAGCTTCATATCTGCAAGATACTTGAAAGTGTTAGAACATTCAATTTACATCAACTTCAAGGCTGCTCTTGCAGTGGATATACATTGACAAGGCTGTCCCACCAGGTTAGTGTATGACAGAAAGTTTTTAGGATAAAGCTTAATTTCTGTCACATCTTGCTGCATTTTCAGTTTAGATTGAAATTAACAGAGTATCTATACTATCTGTCATGTCTTTACTGTCTATACTATTTTCTAGTCCAAGATCTATTGGGCTTCCATGCTTTGTTATCATAGTCCCCTTGTTCAATCTGTGAATAGTTAAACTGATTCAGAAACAGCCACTCCATCTTTTGGCAGCATCTGATGTAAACACTACAAGGGTCAGTGGGCATAGGGTCCCCCTGTGCTGTTCATCTTTCCTGTTATTCCTGAAGTCACTAAAGACAAGCTGTGTCCATGAACTATTCCCCTCAAGACCACATTTAACGCTGCTGCCCAGGCCATGTAGATGGTGACTGATGGTGGCCCAGGGAGCAGCCATGAAGGAAATGCTGTGTACATGTGAGAGAGGTGTCACAAGCCACCCGCACCATGGAGACACAGAGGCCAGGGCATCCCCAGTTTTGGGTTATGCTTGCACAGCAGACTGAGTAGGCTACCAACCCAGGTACCTAGTCAATCTTGAAATGTTAACATGTTCCTAGAATGACCCTTGTCATTACTCATATGCACAGCTGATTTTATGGGAAAAGAAGAGTTTTTTTTGTTTTTCCAAGGTAGCTTGTAATTTGTGGTCCCATAGCTGTTGAACCTAAGGTGGATTACAGCTTAAGCAAATGAAAACCAATTAGAAGTTGTTTTTATTTCACTCTGTTTCTTTCCTAACTTTATTCTGACCCTCCCTTTGGGGTCATTTATTTCTCACATTGGTTAGTAATTTCTCCCATTTGGGGATTTGATAGTTCTAGTGAAACATCTAAAGGAGAAGACCAAGCAAACGGTCTCCTTTTTTGGCTAAGAATGTTTGTTCTGCTAATATCTGAATATAAAAACAACCTAATACTTAGGGCAAAAGCAGGGGACATCCTCATGGGACTTTTCAAAGAGTCTATCTGCTCCTAGGCCTGTTTGAACTTTTCAGGGGAGACTGTTTAAATCTCAAGAACAGATTTTCACTTCATGTGTGTAAGGTTTTTTTTGGTAGAAAAATCTCAATATGTAGTTTTTACCAAGAGGAATCGATGTATGAGACTAGCACAATGATGTGGCTATCTTCTTTGCTCTGTGGTTTCCTTCCTTCCTTCCTTCCTTCCTTCCTTCCTTCCTTCCTTCCTCCCTCCCTCCCTCCCTCCCTCCCTCTCTATCTCTTTCCTTCTATTTCTTTTTCTCACCTTCTATCTTTTTTTCTCTTTCTTTCTCTTCCTCCCTGTTTTTCTTGCTTTCTTTTCTTATATTAAAAAATAAAAGACAAATTTACAAATCGAATTGTATTTTTTTAGATGCCATTTGGTGGTACAGTTCTAAATTGAGATTTTTCCTTCAGATCTTATCAGCCCCAAATAGATTCCCTACTCACTTCACATTTGTTTGTTTAAACTATGTCTCTTGGTATTGTAGCAGCTCAGGACTTTCCATATATTGCCATTCAGTTCCCACAAGAGTTAACTCCCCGGCTCTCAGCTAGATGACTTGCCAGTTACTGAGTGATGCCATTTGAAGCACAGCCTCAGTGGATGAGCCTGGGGCCCTTTGCTTGGCATGCCTCAGACATCTGGAGCAATGGGAGAACTGCACACTTCTTTTTGAGGGAGTCATGGCACTGTTTGCTCCCCCTCTTACCAAAGGCAAATGGTTGGAAAGGTAACCTGCAGCTTCTTCAAGAAGTTCTTCAACAACTTGGGGAAATCTGAACAGGCCATGGATGTATCTGGAAGCAGAGGATTTTTTCCATTCTCATCTCTGAATGCTCTCACTTGGGAATGACCTTGGTAAGTCCAGAACGTTTTCCTCTGTTTTACTCTCCAGAGAGAAATGCTCCGTTTATACAGAGATACGAATCAAGAACTTTTTTGAGTCTTTTCATACTTTGAGTCTTTCTTTCATACTTGAGTCTTTTAATTTTTTTTTTCCTTTCCTATTTGTTTTAACTCTTGAAGCAGATAGCTTCTCCTTTTCTCCTGTGAAGCTTTACTACACTATCCAGCAGCACAGTGTTTGAGCACCTTCCCTCTGCACTTTTTGCAGAACACCGCTTTTGGGAAGCTTGCCACTCACTCTGGTCACTGCATTCATTTGATGCATTCACACTCTTCTCTACCACTTTTTCAGCTATGTTGTTTGTTCCCCCTGACTGTGTTTCTGATGGTGGCGTGGTCAACATGCAGGTGGGATCATCATTAGCATTTTTGTGCAGGTTTAAATGCCAGCAAGCCCTGAGGCTTCCCAGGTTGTTTACTGAATGCTCTTTTTCAGACTGTGATATCCTGTCTTAAGAGGTTGTTGTGAACCCCAAAACACAGGGCTCATGAGAGAAAATGTATGACTGGGGTCAATGGCTCTGTTTAAATAATCATTGCAAAAGTTGCCCCAGTAAAATTTATTTGATTTTCTTAGCTGCTTGAGGATATGGGTGAATTCTCATTATGGCATGTTAATGGACAGGGCTGCTTATGTGGATGAACCAAGTCAGCTGGGCAAGCTTATTGCCACCAGTCAGTCCCTACTAACATCAGTAAATCAGCAAAGGTCCTGAATGTGACTCTGTATCATCACAGGGGCAGCTGGGAAGTTAACAGGGAGGAGAGCATGAAGTATTTGTCTGAAAGTCAGCTGAAGCCAATGCTGCTAATTCTCTGTTATGATATAAAAAGAGACATACAAAAGGATAACTTGTTCTATAACTCGGCAAAATAACAGTTAAAGCCATTATAACAATGGCAAGAAACCCAAACAACTAGTTGTCCTTGTGATGGGTTGGATTTGTAATGTTTGCAGTATATTTGCAGTTGTGCTAAGTGTTCTAAGTGTGTAAACATGGTTAAATTATATTATGCTATGATAAATGACTCTTAAAACTGGTAAAAATTACTGTCTCAAAATAGTAGCATTTCACCTTTCTTCCGCCTCTGTACTTGGAGAGAATAAAATGCTGAGTAACTACATATCATTTTCACTGACTTAAAGACTTTCCTTGAAAAGTGACACTGGTATCAATTTTTTTTTTTTAAGTAAAAATTTATTAGTCAAATTAACTTGAAATACATACATTTAACTTAAATTTGATGTCATTAGCTTCAATGGGAGCTGAATAGACTTGTCTGAGAACAATCTAGGGCTCTAACAAGAGCCACCAATGCCATCTGTGACCAGTAGATCATTAAACTTTGCAATGTGATGGAGGCTTTACTTGTCCAAGAGCTCCTTGAGGGCATCTCTTTAGCTGTGGTTTAGCAGTCATATGCTGAACCCCATAGAGATGAAAGCTCAGGATTCTTGTAGCATGATGAGCTTGGTGATCTTGAACATTGCCAAGAGTAGTTCTAACTGGGTTTCAGCTAGTGTCAGTATATCAAAGCTGATGTTCTTTTTTCTAAGGCTTTCAGATACGACCAGAAATTGAGGGTCCACAGAACAGAAAGAAAAGGGGGAGGGGAGGAGCACACAATGCTCACAGTATATTTTTATACATATTTACAGAAGGAAGAGCTGTGCTATCCAAACTTGAGCTTTCCCCATGGATGAGCCAAACATAACGTTTCATCCCAGTGAAGGCACAGAGAACATCTCAATGCACAGAAACTTTTCAACACAGGAAAGAGTCTGGGAGATATTGACCCCACTTTGGGTAATTATGGTCATCTCCTTCCTGGGTTTTTGTGAAAATGGAATTGTCCTCTGGTGCCTCTGCTTCCAGATCAAAAGAAATCCATTCACTGCGTACATCACACACCTGTCCATTGCTGACATCTCCTTACTGCTTTGTACATTTATTCTGTCCATTGAGTACATTGCTGGCTTTGGATTTGCGTATGGTTTTTACTATTATATAACCACCACACTGTCTATTGTCTTCCTTCTCGGATATAATACTGGTCTCTATCTCCTGACAGCCATCAGTATTGAGAGGTGTCTTTCTATTGTTTACCCCATCTGGTACCGATGCCACCGGTCACAGCACCAATCAGGAATTGTGTGTGCAATTCTGTGGACTCTGTCTTTTCTGATGACAGTAGCCGAATACATAACATGCAAAGATGATTCAACAAAGGAACAATTTGACGATGGCAACCATTGCAAAGCACTGCTCATCTTCACATGGATCCTGACTTTCATGATCTTCATTCCTCTAATGATTCTGTCCAGCCTGATCTTAGTTATCAGGATTCACCGTAACTCCCTGAGACCTCATTCGTCAAAGCTCTACATCATCATTGTGGCCACAGTCATTGTCTTCCTCATCTTTGCCATGCCTATGAGGCTGCTGTATCTTCTGAATTACCACCACTGGTCATCTTTGCTCAGCCAGAAGAACCATGTCACCATTGTTCTCTCCACTGTTAACAGTAGCATCAACCCCCTTGTTTACTTCTTCGTAGGAAGCAGCAAGAAGAAGAGATTCAAGGAGAGTCTCAAAGTGGTTCTTAGTCGAGCACTTGCTGATGGGTTGCGGCCGAGAAGCCAGGAAGTTGGCATGAGTTTGGATATAGCTGAAACAATTTTTTAAAGCTTGGGGTGTATGTGTGGGGGGAACTCTAGGGGCAAATAATTGGACTTCGACGGTTTAATAAACCACTGCAAAGCTAAAAGTATTTTTCTTCCATAGAATGCAAAAAGCAGTGGTGAAATGGTACTGTCATCTTCGGTGACTGAGCAATGGAAAAATATGGACTAGAATAACGATAACTTTTATTTGTATTTTCTTAATTATTCAAACACATGCTACATCCTGATGTGACTATGTCAATCAAAGATACCACAGTGGAAAACAAATGGGCCAACAGAGAATATAAAAAAAGGACACAGAAATATGTTATAAATAGTGTGACATTTATACAAGCACTGAGCACCCATAAATGCTATTGAAGTCATCAGGGCCTGTGTGTATTTGCATTTTTGAAAGTCAAATCCACTAAATGCAGGATTCACGTTACATACTGGGATTTAGTTTCAATTGTTTCCAGCTTGCTTAAGTGCGCAAAAGAGTTGCTCCCTGGGGGAAACAGAGGAAGAAAACCCTGTATGAGAGTAAGTACCCATACATACCCACAAACATATGGTGTAGTTTTTGTCTAGCAAAACATTTAGGTAGATATTAAATTGTCAGGTTCCTCTGTTGTTAAGAGTCTGTTTTCAAAGTGTGTGTTGCGTAAATTCCAGTGACATCAACATTTCTCTGGGTCCTTGGATAATTCGGTACCTGACACACAGGAGCAGCTGGCAACATAGAGATGTTGTCAAGTCACAGAGGGTTTCTGCCCTAATTATGAAGGGTGGGGCTGGCTTATCCCCAAAATGTCAGTATTCCTGTAGGTTTTGTTATTGAAGGAGCCTATGAGAAAGTCAGTCCCAACACTTGCTGTCCCAGCCACCTAGTATTTCGTGGTTCCCTGGAGAATATATATTCCCTGTGTGATCTCCTTGTTTTATAACAGTCAGTTTTAGACAAATAGAAAAAAAGGTGCTTCACACAACGCATGACTGGGGCTCCACCCCAGCCACACCGTTCCAGCCGACTCCCTCCAGCTGTTGAATGCCAGGGTACCAGGGCTGGTATTTTGTGTCATTTAGTTCCCATGCCAGGGCCACTTGCCCAACTATAGCCAAGCTGCAGAGCACAGAGGAAGACAATAGAAAGGAGAGAGTCTGGACAGAGATCTGTGGCACTTCCAAAGTGATGTCTGGGAGATGCATTTGCTTCTGGCCCCCACGGAGCTCCAAATTCAGCAGGAACTGAGACCACAGGCAGAAGCAGCATCTTCAGCTTCCCGCCAAGTTTCCATTGGCACACTTAATAGCTAACTGAGGAAAGAAAAATACAACCTACCCCTCCTTTGCTGAAAGATTGCCAGTCCTGGAATAAGGAAGACGGTAGGTTAAGACTGAGGATTGGATGGGAATTCACATAGAGAAGAGATCTCAGAGGGAGAAATATTCCTGCTACGCAAGCGCCCCTTTCTCCTTACATTGAAGTGTTGTGGTATGTCACTGCAGAAAACTCAGGAAAAGGAAGAGGTTACCCTTGTATCTTCCCAATTCCCTCACTCCATCAAAACCTTTATCTGTGACAGCCCTTCTGCTTGTCCCAGTGTTTGTCTTTGAAATTCTAGTCCCAGGCTCGTCACCTCATCTACCACCTGAATGGTGGCAGATTAGTGCAGTCCGCTCCTCTCCAAGGGCAGCGATCTACTGTACTGTTGGAATGACAAATGGGCAGAGCAGCACCCCATTGCCAATGGTGAGTGCAAGACATAGCAAGCAGGTCTGTGGACACCCTGTCGGGGTCAGACAGAATGGGTGTGTGTGATGTCTACATGTGGCATCTGTGTGCATGCACCTGCTGGGGGACGGTTGAGGAAACTGTCGACACTGACAAATGCCATAAACTTGAATACTAGGGTAGATCTAGCCCAGAAAAACAAACAAACAAACAAACCAAACCAACTCTTTTCTCTAAGGCCATTCCCTACCCTTACCTCAAGTCCCTGTATAATAATCACATGGAGAGGGGCAGAGTTGCTGTAACCACGCATGTAACCTACTACTCTCAAAGTGATTCAAGTGACACAAGGCATATTATTTACAGTGCTTAAACATACCTAGATTATTTTAACAGGTTGGGGTTGAGGATCACTTTGCATGCAGCCAGGGCAGTACATCTGAAGAGGCAATGGTATGCATTGGGGCAATCTGGGTACATGTGAGCTGAATAGGTGCTTTAGGACTTGTAGCTTCTTACCCCTTTTCGCTTATGCCTGGCCATGCCCTCAAATGTTTCAGAATTTGCACTGCTGCCCATAGATCAGTTCAAAGAGTAGAAAAAATTAACATTCAGCACAAGATGAACGTCTAGAAGGGTGAATGAGAATGAACAGTTAACAACTGAAAAATGATTAATATTTCCCAGTCCACAGATAAAAATATCTCAGGACTGTTCTTTCTCCTTTATCACGGCACCTGATGACTCGTCTTCTGCATCAGGCAGACAAGCTGCAGTACAAGCGGAACTTATCAGCACATTATTCCATTATTAAAAAAAAAAAAAAAAAGGAAAAAAAAAAACTCAGGGAAAATGTGACACTTCATTTGTTGCACAACAGGAATGTGATTCTCCAGAAGCCTGCAGTTTAAAAAATTATTTGTATCTGTGGGAAAGGGTGAAATAACCCTGTGCAGATCAGGTGGTGCTAATAAACACTTTGCAGTGGTGCAGAGCTGGAAAGATTGTCTTGTAAGTAAAGTACTAGCCATGGAGTTTAGAGATGTGGGTTCTGTTTTAAAGCAGTCTTGGCACATAATTTTTCTGTTCCTCCCTTTCCTGCCTATAAAATGAGGATTATATTATTTTGTTTCCAGTGTTGTGCCTTCACATTTAAACTATAGACATTTCAGAACTGCAGCTATCTCTTGGTCATGTCTTTTAATGCGCAGGGCAATAAGGATTCAATTTCGCTGTGCGGTAAGACGAGGAGTCATTCAGGGAAGAAATGCCCAGGATAGTGCTTACTTTATTAAAATTCTCTTTACCAAACTTCTGTTCTACTTGATACTACTGAGTGTTGTGGGATATAAAAGTGTCATCAGAAATGCAGAGAGAAATGCAGAAATGCACTTCCCTTGGGACTGCACATAGTTTTTTGCTGTGGTAGCTACTCCCTGGCTGGAGAGGACAACATGGGGCAGGTTGCTGTACAGGTTCAGGTCCAAAACTATGCAATCAGTTTATGCAGCAGCTTTCTTCTGTAACTCACAGACTTTGTGAATGATCCTTGTGACAGCAAGGGCAGAGGGGTGAGGAAGAGCTAAGGGAAATTGAAATACTTCCCAGTTGTACTGGTTGCTGATGTAGGGTTTTGCGAACAGAGAGGTTCAGTACAAGGGATCACGTATCACTCCTTGAGTTCCCCGTATCATGGATGCCTGATGAGACAATGCCCAGAGAGGCCGTTTGAATCTTTAGCTGATTTTAATCTTCCACATTCTGCTGTTCTTTCCCCACACTGCTTTCTGGACCTGCAAATACCCACCGCTCTCAGTCCGTTATGCTAGACCTGGACTGTGTACTCTTGTCCTGGTGGTGGGGTGTCCACCCCTTTGGTAGCCCCAGTGGCTATCAGGGTGGAACCTAGCTGTGTGCCCACCTCTCCTTCCCCAGCACTGCCTGGTTTCCAGCAGAAAGGACAGCTGCTGCCTGTGGCTTGCAGCTACTCCTTTAGTTCAAGCAGTGGCATTCCTGGCTTGCTGATGCTGTAGCAATGATACTGGTCAGCAGAGGTACCATTCTAAGATGGTACCTAGGTCAAGAGAAAGTGGAAAATTGGTGTGAGCTTGTGTGTAGCTGCCATAATATGCTGACTGCCATGTCTGTACTTTGCTGCTTATCTTCCTAACTGCATGCAGAAATCATCTGTTAAGATTCACTACTGGGGGCTTCTAGCTACTTATGCAACAGGAAGGCCAGTTTGCTTTCCATTTGGTTGGCCAGGTGCTTTCGTGATGTCCACATGGGGTTATTTTGCTTTTCCAGTTAGCTCCTACAAGCCTAAAAGATGAAGCACCAGGGTCCACATTGAAATAAAAGAATTGTAGGTGCAAAATTCAAAGAAGAGGTACTGAGATGAGGTGGCATGCATGATCCTAATACTTTTGCCTTGCATGTAGTAATTCAATTTTTAATTATATGACTACAACCTATTTTTTTCAAAACTGGACTCTTACATTATTATGTACACAGACTGGACCTGCTACTGGTATAGTTAGTATTTCTAAAAACCTTGCTTCACTTATTCCAGAAAAATGGAGGGTAGGAAAGAAGAGGGAGTGGACATGGCAGTGTCCCTCTGGTCCCAAATGCTATCTTCAGCAGTGGTCACAAGCAAATGCCTACAGAGAAGAAACAGAAGATATCACACTTCCTTCGCATCCCCTCCAAGCTTTCAAGAGCTATTAGCTCAGAAACTTCCTGGACTAGAAATCTTTGTATTTGGTAACTTTCAATAGATTCCCTTCAACAGTTACATCTGACCTCCACTGGAGGCCATACAAGTATTTTATGTCATCGACACTGTTTCACAGCTTAATTAAATGTTTCCTGAAAAATATCCTCCTTCAGGCTGTTTTGATCTGCCACTTCCTAGACCTTTTAAGGCCCCAAATTCCTGTATTTGAACAAAAATGTTAACAATCTGTTCTGACCAACCTGTCTGTGTTACTTGTGATCGAACAGATATCTTTGTACCTCCCAACAGCTATTTCTCCTTTGACTTCTTTATTTAAAAAAAAAAAAACAAATCCTCTCCTCGCTTTTAAGGAGCTCCTTTCTTGACAATGAGTGCAACTGTCCACAATTTTGTTACTCCTGCAAAGATCTGGCTGTATTATAGTGGCCACTGCACAGCAATGTTTTGACAGTGGCATTTTGAACCAGGTTCTATATGTTACTTAGAAGTCAGGGGATGCTTTTCTCGTCACCAGCCCCTGTGCCAGTTGCTCCTTGGAGAGTTGGTGACTACCTGAACCAGTGTCCTTGGCCCCATGCTCTGACGTGACCATCATGCTGCCATGGGACAGCTGCTGCCCCGCATCGCGGCCCCATGCTCTGCCTTCACAGCAGCTACAGTCCCCCTCAGCACCTTGGCTGGGCAGCCAGTGAGACAGAAAATAGAAAAAAAGTATTTTTAAAATTCCAGCTGGAATTTTAGTCCACAGGTTTGAAATCTAGACTAACATGTTAATCTGTAACAGTGATTTTTATCCTAAACTTTCTCCAATTTGCTGCAATTATTCCACCACTAATACTGTCTATGTATCTTTCCTCTATAGTTTGTACCTTAGTATTTCATGGTCACCCTGAAGATGTGTTCTCAAGAGTAGGAATAAATTCTCACTTGGATTCTGTCATTCTAACACCATTAAGCAAGAAATGACACTACACAACTATTTTTTTTTTTTTTTTTTTTTAGAATAGGAGTAACTTTAAATTAGGTATTTATTTATCTGATTAAGAATTTGCTTTTATGACAAATATGGACCTTGAAAATTGGACTTTATAGCAAATAAACATATGATAAAAGGTAAAAGATTGTTGAGGTAAAGAATACATTAAAATATCTCAAGAAATAAGTATTTTTATGTATAAAGAGTCTACAAAGAGATGTAAAACTTTTAACAGCTATCTGCAGAAGATGGAGTGAACATCCTGATGTTACTGTTCTATCTCACAAGTAAAAAAACCATTTGCTTAAATGTATTGGGGAAGGGTGTTTTATGTTCTATGTTGTCTTTGATCTGTCTGGATTTATTTTTTGACTCAAAGAACGACATGGGTTTCAGATATAACTTTAAAAAATTATTTATAGGACAAAAGTTCTCTTTATTACAAGTGAAGATTTTCAGATGAACACATACTCCAAGCTCGCTGAAGATACTCAATTACATACTACAACAAAGTGTAATTATTTTGGTGAAAATAAAGATGAACAACCAGCAATTTTTGTTTTGGCTATTTTTTATATTTTTTTTCCTTGGGTTTGGCCTGGAAGGGACCTGCCTTGAAGAAGGGACAGGCTGGGCCAGTCAGACCAGTGTCGGAGCAATGAACGATACCTCTATCGCTAACCTTGGTACGGCTGAGGTCCTCTGTAAATATACCTCTATTTACTAACTATATTCTTTGTTATAAGCTCTCTTTTGGTTCATTTATCAGTTACCATGTATCTTTTTGAGCACAAGACTGGCCTCTGTTTCTTAGCAGCCTTCAGTGCTGAGAAACTTTTATCTGTACTTTTCCACATCTGGATTTGATGTCACCTCCCAAAGCATCATTCAACCACTCTGTGTGCCATCCCGTGGGTTCCTCCTTGCCTAATCCTTAGAGCAGAAGACTTCTAAGCCTACAGCACAGCTATTTTAAGTTCTTGGGCAGTCACAGAGAAATATATATACCATGTATGTCTCATCTTTCTATCCATCCTGAGTTTTCCTACTCATACTTCCCTCCAGTTTGATCCTTAGCATAAAACTTATAAAATTCTGCAGAGGTTGGATGACTCCTACCTTGTCTACTCGGAGTCACTGCAGCCATGACCTTCTTCTCTTGGCCATGAGATCATGTACCTCCTGTACCATTAGAGAGACAAAACACTGCCAAGAGGATTGAACAAGCTTTCAGTACCACAGCCTATCATCCAACACAGTGTCAGTCTCCACGTTATTGCTTTGTGTGCAGCAGCAAGAACAAAAGATGAAGAAAATCCCTCCAAGTAGTTTTACCAAAGGTTTCAAATATGAACTAGTGCTCGCATATCAAAGCAGCAGCTCCTCCAACACCTGTTTCAGAGTGCAAGCTCTGAGGATGGAGCGCACATTAGAACACTGTGAAGGTGAAAGTTATGCCAAATAATATACAGAGAAAAGTATTTTCTTTCCTGTGTGACGCAAACATTCCATCCTATTTTGGGAGAGAACGTACATGGTATGTCCTAATATTAGTGTATTTCAGCTGCTAAGGAAATAACTGTCTGGAAATATCAATATTTATCACTAGTAAATTTTCCACCGCAGTTTTTATTCACTTTGGTAAGAGTGAACTATAAGATTTTCTTCCCCATGATCACATTTATCATATCTGTAAATTTCATGTCAGTACATAAGAAAATACCACAAAACTCTTCAAGGCAGTTGTCATTCCATGTTGATCTGATGCATACTTCTTAGCACATTCAGTATCATATTTACATGTGTTCTATTCACTTAACTGAAAAAAGGTAAGGAAAATCGGGATTACTTCCACTGACTCAGGTGGAGTTATTACTGATTCAAAACAGTGCAGTTTGTAGATCTCTCGTCTTGTAATCGACATGTGCAATATATTATAATCTAATGTGGATCTTTAACTGAACCATTTATACAATCTTTTTATTTGTCATTAATCCTGGAATGGCTTAATTGGGTCTTCGGATGTACATTGCTATTGATATTTTTTCTTTTACCCTAGCTCCTTCAACAACTTATGAATATAAAACATACAGGTGGACACGACATCTATTATTAAAGAAAAGGATTGTCACTTTTCTTCTAAATGAGTTTATATATGTAACCTTATTTCTTATTCTTCTACTTCAGATATCTTAAATGTTTTACAGACAAATGTAATGGAAATAAAATGCATACCGAGAAGACATTTAATATAGGCCTAAACAGATTTATGAATGTGGGTATGAAAACAAATATGGATACATGGACAGAGTATATAAATATACTCTAACAAGACACGGCAACAGAAGAATCAGCTGAATGAATTATACCACATATTTTAGTCCTCCACAAATAGCACATTATGCAAGAAATGTCTTGCATAGCTTCTTTCCCCTGAGAGGAATATGAAGAAAGAAAATGTAGGCTGAGCCTTAATGAATTAAACAAAACTGATTGGTTAATTTTTAAGTGTGATGCTGAAGATGGTGTTTTCATTTTAGTATTATTCATTTACAAGGGAAAGAAGTCACAGTACACTGAGCCAGGAAAAATGAAATGAAATAAAAAATTATCAGCTGTCTTGCGACAATCAAGATGGAACAAATGACAACTTATTGCCATGCATAGTACTAATCAATTAGGTGAAGTGACTCCTGAATTAGGAAAAGTTGCTTATTGTGTCAGAATAAAAATACAGCATGATGGGGCAGTAAGTCTTCCAGATGTAAGAAGTTTAATTTATTAACTTCAGCTTCACAAGAGATACCTGCAGGTTTCTGCTGTGGCAAGTGGTCTTTATGTATCTTGTAGCAGCTTGCACTTCTCACAGCAGAGGAACCACAACTGTTTTCAGCTACTGTAGGTGAGGGAGCAGGAGGTTATCTTTTCCCATTATCACATCCTTCTGTCCTGAGCTGCAACTTACAGTGAGATAATCATATTACAGATCAGGTCCCAGATACAGGAAAGAGAAACACTTTACCTCCAGAAGTTGTGATGGGAAAAATGAAATTACTGGAGAGTAAAAATGATAGGTTATCATATTTGGAAAGAGATGGTGATATTTTTGGAGTACACAGTTAATGGCAACAGATAACAGCCTGGGAGATTGCTGACAAACGTCAGTTGGGAAGGGGATAGAGGGAACTGTCAGAAAATACTTCTGAAATAGTAAATACATTTAGGGACATTTTCATTTCCAAGGCCTGCCTCACAAGTGGGGTCTGTGTTTGCTACCAGCATGCTTACCTCTGCTTGTCTGACAGAATGCTCTCTGGGAACACAGCAAGGTTGGCAAGAGCAGGTTTACGTTGCATGCCCGTCTGGTATCAGCATAGGTCACAGAACCAAAGGATGGTGGCCAGCTCAAAGATGGCTGTCAGCAAGAGGCCACTGAGACAAAAGCTCCCGGGAGAAGAGCAGACAAAACTGTGAAAAGCGACACTGAAAGAAAGGAGCCCAGGACTGGGTAATGAGCTTTAAAATACTGAAGAGTCTTCCACTCTACATTTACTGCCTCGGTAAGGTGCTCTGAGGTTAAATTTTTTGTGTGTGCTTCAAATGAAACACGATTAGCAGAGAAATCAAATCATATTCCTCTAACATAAAAAACTAGGGCTAGTGACATTTCATTGAGTACCAATGAAAGTACCATAGGTTTATCCTGGTGAAGTAGTTTGTATTTTACAGGTCTTGCTCTGCTTGGTGAAAATCTGCCAAATAACCTAGGCCCTAGCTGGTGAATCAGATTCTTTGTCACTATAAAATATCGAGTTCTCACCCAAGCATAAATAGCCTAGAGTCATATTCCTACAGCTAGACCAAACATGTGAAAAGAGATGGAGAAATACAGAAAACCTCCTAAAGATTTGCTCAGGCAATGACCCAAGGCTGGCCTTGACTGGTGCCATCTTCTAATCTTCTAAGCCATGGTACGAACCAGTGCCCTTCTCAGCACAAACACTGAGTACAGTATCTAAGGACTTTCTCAAGAAGACAAAGATTCCAAATAAAATCAACACATTTAGACAAAGCTGACATTCTTTTACAGTTTCATTAAACAATAACAGCTAGATTAGGAAATGTCATTAATTATCTCTCTAACTTCATGGGCAGCCTAAACCTAAGTTTGAGAAACAAGGTCATCAGTCACAGTTTTCCTCAACAGTCTTATTTTACATTGTTATAAAGCAGGGTAATTCATCATAACAAATCAGGCGGTAACTCTTGTTTTGCTTGCCTTTCAAAAATGCTAAAGAAACAGAGAGGAGTAGAAGTGCAACACAAAAGGAAGGAAAAGGAGTAGAAAGAATTAGAGAAATGGTGGAAGACTGAGCAAGCTGCCAAAAGAACAAGGAGCATTCAGAAATAATGGCAATGTTTGTAAGACTGGGAAGACTAAAGTTCAGGTGTAGTGAGACAGAAAAAGGCAAAGAAGAGAGAAAAACTTGGTGAGTGCTGCCTCTGTGCTTTCTGAAGAGCAGCACAGGTCCGTGGAAGACCCATATGAAGAGTTTTCACAAAGTACAAAAATCATTATTTTATTACAGTGTAGCTTATAGACAGCTAGAAACAAACTGTCTAAATGTCACTGAAGAAAGAATTTCCCACAATCAAATGTAAAACCAGCTCTGGATTCTGAAAGTTTTTGTTCCTATTTGCTGAAAAGACAGAGATCAGATACGAGGGTTAAAGGGAACTGAGATGGTAACAGTAGAAGCAAGCTGCCTCTCAGCCAGCCTGTGCTGCACAGCAGATACTGGCCACATGAAGCAAGAGTGGGAATCAGAAGAACATTAAATGATGTGACATTTAATGCCTGGCAAGCTGCAAGGAAGAATCCTAGAGGACCTGTGTATTCATCACCTATTGATGATACCCTGACTACTGAAAACCACACATAACTTGGAAGTTTCAGCATGAGTTTCAAGTACCCTGGGATTTAGTTCAACATAACTAGCAGTAATTGTGCTGAATCTCCTGAGGAAAAGGAAAAGGTAAGATTATGAGATCACATTTCAGAATATTCTAACACTGTCCCACAGTATCCAGTTAAATGAGATGCCAATATAATTAAACATGGGTGGTAAATATTTAAATTATAATTTATATATTATATTCAGGATGAAACATTCCTGCCTATTTGTAAAACATAGTTTAGGATACAAAAATGACTGACACATAGTTCACATCATTTTTTACGTATGTACTTAGCCTTAAACATGGGAGAAATTCCATGGACCTTCAGAGAACCACTGGATCCCTCAGATTATAAAAGTTAAGGAAAATATACAGGAAATGGAAACAGTCATAGGACTGGATTCTGCAAACTTTTGCTTTATATTTTTACTTTTAAAGTATTTGTATTTACAATGTATATTTCATTATTTATGCAGCTCCATAGCTATCCAGCTTTAATTCACTGTTATGAATATGTAGTAGTACTTCAAATGAAAGTAGAATTCCTGTTTTTCTCCTTTCTAACTGGTATTTTTTCCTGATGTTTCAATTTCTTCCCTTCTTGTAGGGTAGCTGCTCACATACTTTTCTCTGTATGCAAAGAATCTGCTCTGTATTATCTGAGCCTTGTGTAAATATAGGGGCCTACACATTGCAAAGCAGTATGCAGAATGAAGAACGTAACTCCAATAAACTTCTTCATTCTTTTGTCAGTAAGCAACTTTGAATTAGGTCTTATCAGACAACTGAAATTAGCTGTTTATACACTGCCAGGGTCTGAAACTGCAGCTCTTCATGTGTATTCCTAATGTTAGCAAGAAGAACAGTAAAGTCACTCACATGCTTAAATGTACACAAAGATAATTTCAGGAATAACACTCTATTTGCAGAAAGTCAGGTAGCTAATCAGATCCAAAGTTACAGTATGTCTGCCTGCACTGCTGTCTGCAGTGAGTTTCATGATCAATACATTTTTAATTCAACTTGGTAAGCACAGACAGAATTTACCGGTAAGTCTTATGTATTTGCTCTGCTCTGCCTAGGGTGATGCTGGAACTGCCAGCAGAGCAGCAAAGTTTAAGAAACATAACCACAGAAACAATAGACTTGGTATTCCTTTTGTCTACTGCTTTTGTCCTCTTTTGAGTCTTTAAGTTCATGCTGTCAAGCTCATCTTTAAACTATACAGGCTGGAGTCTTAAAAGTAGATAACTGGGATTCTTGGATAATCAGATTTGGAGCTTTAAGGAATCCACTGAAGGCTAAAACAAAAGAGCAAGAGTTGGCAATAATTCATCATATAGTAATAGAAAGCTGCCAAGGATAACAGCATTTACGCAGTCCTTTTCATTAATGTTTTTCTTAGGTTCTGAGCCAAGATGGATTGATTATTGCTTAATGTCACAACTCTCCAGAATAAAGATTGAAACATCTTCCTCTCTTCATCAGCTGAGGACATTGCTATTAGGTTAGGTTGTGATAACTCCAGAAGCTAAGTTGCTACTACAGATGAACTGACCTATCATTGTGGTCCTCTTTCTGTTTTACGTGCCTCCTCTTCCTCCTCTGCCCTTATACCAGGATTGATCACTTCACTGAGTTGCTAAAAGTGCTGAGCTGGTAGAAAACTATTACTTTTATTTTTTTTTTTCAGCAGGTGATTTTTTTCTGTTGGACTCATGAGTTAATTCATGAGTTGAGTGGCTTTACACAAGGACCAGCACATCTTGTGCAAGCAGACAGGCAGAGGGGACTGGGAGCTGAGGCCACATGTGGCAGTGGAGAACAAATGGTTAGACTTAGCTGTAACTTCTGGCTGCCCTGGCTGGTTGAAATTTCACAGCAGTTGAAGCTGATATTACTTGGGGCCTCCTTACCCTGCAGCGCTAGCTTCACCCTCCTGTCCCCATCTTGAGCTGCTGCCAGTGTTTCTGCAGGTACACAGTGAATCACAGAAGTCAGGCAATGGATACTGCTGAAAACTTGAGCAGAATAAGCAAAACTGTCTGATAGCTTTCAGCCAGAGCAGCATCTCTAACCAGCCGACTGCCTTGCTACACAAAAACTGATGTTATGGGAAAGGAGGGAAGTGGAATACATAACTGAGAGAAAGGAGGAGGAAAGGAGGAGGAAAGGAGCAGATTGGCAGAGGGTTAAACCACCATAGAGGCAGATCTTCAGAGCTGTCTTATTCCTTTGGATGCCAGAGTATGGGGCAAGAAAAATAGAAACAATTTCACTCATAGGCCTGTTACATTTCTTTGTGGAATTGGCTTTTGGAAGGCATTTATCATCAGTGAACAGAATTTCTTCACACAAGTAAGACAGCTATTTAATGAGTGTTTATTTTTCTTTCACTCTCCCTGCCTTTATGCCTCTTACCACACTCAAAGGTGCTTCTTCTCAACAGGAGTTTCATAAAAAATTAAAAGCTATGTCTCTCTTTTGAATCATAAACATCCTAGTTAAAATTTGCTAAATCCTGGAAATGATCTACTGTACAAGCTCTGGGCTGGCTGTCTCTTCTCATTGAGGCAGAGGTGGTAGGAGAACATCTCTTCCACTTCTTCTGGCTAGGCTGCTGCCCAGTGCAAGCCTGCCCTCCCACACACGGTTTGAAATGGGGGATTCATTTCCACACCAGCTTCCCTTCTGTAGCAACAATTCTTGCAGCCACATAACCAACCACGTTGCTGCTATCGCCTCCTCAGTCTCCATCCCTCACGGGTTTAGTTTTCTGGTCTCTCCCAAGATGTCACGGCACGTTTTGAGCAATCCCATGTAACTTCTCCCAGTGTGCCTCCAACTCAGCCACTGTGCCACCCACAGTGCCTTTCACAGGGTGGCTCCCCGCAGACCCACCCCCACCTACAAGCTGGCCAGCAGCCGGCACAGCGCAACGCCTCAAGTCCCCCTCCCAATAGCACAAAGTGTGCTGGCCGCCCATCCCCCCTGCACCCGGTGCTCCGCAAGAGGGATAACTTGTCCCTGGAGCTGCCAGGCTCTTCTCGGTGACAACCAGTGATAGGACAAGTGGAAATGGGTATAAACTGGGACACAGGAGGTTTCATTTAAATTTGAGAAGAAACTTCACAGTGAGGGTGACAGAGCACTGGAACAGGCTGCCCAGGGGGGTTGTGGAGTCTCCTTCTCTGGAGACATTCAAAACCCGCCTGGACACCTTCCTGTGTAACCTCATCTGGGTGCTCCTCCTCCAGCAGGGGGATTGAACTGGATGATCTTGTGAGGTCCCTTCCAGTCCCTGACATTCTGGCACTCTGTGACTCACTGCCCGCCCGGGCCGCGCCGCAGCACTAACGCCGCGTAACCGCCACCCCCACGCGCACCGTTGCGAGCCGGTGGCACGCGCTCAGCGCCCACCACGTGCAGGTTCGGGGGGGGGACGGGACGGGGCGCGGCCGCCGGAGTCTCCACCCACTCCACGGCAGGGGAAGGGGCGCACCATGTGAGCGGCGCGCCCGCACATGACGGCGATCACATGACCGGGGAAGGGGGCGGGCAGGAGTCACATGACGTGCCGCTGGTCGCCGGCGCCGCCTGACGTCCCGGGGCAGCCGCGTCCGCCCGGCCCGGCCCGGCCCATGGCACCCGCCGCCCCCCGCATGGCGCCGCCGCGGCTCCGCCACGCCGCGCTCGCCCCGCTCCTCCTCGTCCTCCTGTCGCTGCCCCTGCGGCCAGAGGGAGGCGGCGGGGTCGCTGCGGCCCTGAGCGACAGCTACCGGGACCTGTGCAGGTGGGCAAGCGGGGGGTGGCCAGTGGGACGGGACGGGCGGCGGCTCGGGAAGGTCTTCCCGCCGGGAAGGGCTGTAGCCGACGGGGTGCCGGGCGAGGCGGGTCTCCCGGTGCCCGTGCTTGGTCCTGCACCGCGTGGGGCCGTGTGTGAGCCAGCGGGAAATGCGGGGGCTCGGTGTGTGTGTGGGGCTGTCCCCGGGGCCACCCGAGAGGGTCTTTTGGTTGCCCCTTTCGGTGGGGGTCAGGCCGGGAAGCGCTGGGGGAAGCTGCGGCTGGGCGTGCAGGTATTCCGGGCACAAGAGCAAGCTCGGTCCGTGCCGAAGGCACCGCGGTACTGGTGTGTCAGTGAGGCTGCGGGAGCCGCTGCAGAGCGGACGCCGGGGGTGTCAGTTGGGGCGGGGAGCAGCCCCCGGTGGGACCTCGTCCCGTGGCTCTGTACTTGCAGGTGGGAAGGTGCGGAGACTTGCTCTGTTCAAGTCGCCTGCGGTCAGGGCTGCTGGTTTATGTCGCTGCATCCGTTCTAGCGTGAAAAAAAAAACAACGAACCACATACTGTGATACTGTGAAAAAAAACCCAAACCAAACTTAAAAGTGGTTTTGAAGTGGTGTCGCTTGATAGTCGTCTTTTGACTAAGGGTATCGTCAGGTTCCATTAAGTTACTTGCCGGGGAGTTAAGAAAGCTTTGAGAAATGAGATCTACTATGTGGAAATGGCACTATTCATAGTGTTTTGGTATGTTCCTACTCTGAATTCAGCCATGAATTTATCCTGGGAGCAGTATCTTGCTAGTCTTCATTTCTTTGTTTATTAGCCAGAATATGCAGTGGCACTTAGAGGAATACATTATCTCAGTCAACGGTACTGGGCAGGCACTGATGTACACAGTAAATGTAGCGCTGAGAGCAGAGGCTGAGTCACTGGAGAGAATGGGGTCTCCGGAGAGAATATGGGCTATGGTACTGGTAAATGATGAAACAGAGAAAAAGTAGGTTTGTTTGCAAGATTAACCCATGAGGGGGCAAAAATTGGTTTTATCAGATGACCGCCCTAAGTGTAGAATTGAAACAGAAATGAGAAACTGTGTTTTGGTTGCTGGAGGGAATTTAACTCCTCTGACTCTAACGATTTTTGAAAAAAACCAAAACAACAAACCCTCTACCCTGAATGACCTGACTTTCAAGTGGTTCCTATTCTGAGAATGGTGTTAAGTCCTATCAATGTCTGTCTTGATTTTGTTGCATGTCTGTGGCTAGAGGCATATTTGGGAGTGCCATTGGGAGACCTGCAGTCTCTTTTTAGATGCAAATTACTGAAGCTAGTTTCCTTTTATTGCTGGCAAGTGAAAAAGAAATTGCGAATAGATATCATAATTAGCACTGTTCCTTTCAAGATGGACTGCTTCAGAAATGTGCTCAATGTTGTGCCATGGTGGGAAAAACTGCTTTAAAAGGACTCATGCCTAGTAATTTAGAATGGGTAAAGGATGAAACAAGAACTTGCAGTCTGGCAGGTGGGAAGACCCCATGGAGGTTGGTGGTGAAGTGTCATCTCAGGCACAGTTGCAGAAAAGATGCCAAGTGAGGGATGATGCATTTAGGTAATGCAAACACTTAAAGTACTGGCTGATGTTTCAGCTAAAAGATACAACATGGGTGTGCAGGACTAGTTCCTGACCAACCTATTTTTGTACTGCCTTAAGATGAGGTTTTGATTTCTTTTACAACAGTTAAGAAAACTGTCCTGACTTTTGTGTGGTGCAGTAGGGCTGATGAAGCTGCAGTAGGATCTGTGTCTGGTGTGTGAATGACAGAAGGTGGGCAAGGGAAGAAAATGCTGGGGATTAGAAGAGACACTGACTCTCCTTTAAGTAAGAGTAGATAGAGTGATACTCAGATTAGGAAGGTGGTCTTCCAAGGAGGAGGAAGGGTGTCAAAACTGTTTTGCGCAAGAACTGCGGCAAGGGGCTACTTAAAATTGAGCTAGTGGTTTTTATTGTTTGTTTCGTGTAGCCTTAGTGCTGATAAGCTTGGACAGTGTGGGGAAAGAAAAGCTTTAATTCTCTGAAACTTTGTCAAATGTCATGGCTTGTAGTGACTGATTTCATCATGCTTTCGCCTTTGTTCTTGTATGCTCTGATAGCTGACTGTGCTGTCGTGTGACTTGCAATTTGAGTTCTCTTTTTATCCTCTGTGTAGAGATGTCACCAGGACTGCTGCAGTATGAGCACCTGGGAAAGAATATAGGGAGCTGGTTGGATATAGGAAGTTAGTAGTCAGTTTGGTCTGTTTTGCTGTTATTTCCTCTTCCCCTTATCTTTCATGTGACAACACAGCAGAAACAAATTCTGGAGTTAATTCTGTGAACTGTTCTTTAAATCCATCTAGTTTAAAAACAAAAGAAAACTTGACAGTTTGGCTTCACCTTCTATGTAACGTTGGAGAAGTTGCTGTAATACTTTCCTTCACTTCTGAAAAAAAGAAATGCAAGAAATGTTTATAGTTTTAATGAAGGGCAGCAAATACAAACTGCTTCCTCTATATGTTGTTTTGCCTGATGATCTGCCCTGGATGAGAGGTGATTTGGTGACAGGTAATGTTTTAATCTCCTGTGCAAAGATAGGAGTTAGTGCATAAATTTTGTAACTTTTAGACTTGTGAGTGGAAGGAAAACTCCTTAAACTGCTGTACATCACAGGAGTGCTATTATGCAGAATTTCCAATTTTGGGGTTGTAACTCAACTCTACTTTACATTTAATGTTATAGTTCTTAATAATGCAACTCCTACACTTTACGTACAGTACTGTTAATTCAGACACTGTCTTTTCAGTTTTTGTTGTGAAACCACAACTCTGCTCTTGTGTGCCACTGAAAGCCCTGGGTTTGGTGTTCAGCTTAGCCTTGGTGAAGCAGCGAGTGCTGAGTACAGAGATGTGACCTTTAGGTGAACTTGCTCAGCTCTATTAAGTACTGTGACATATTTAAGTGGGAGAGGTAATAAATAAGTAATTACTGGACTTATTTGCATATGAGCATGGTTGCTTCACATGTCTGGGAAGCTACCATTATAATGGCTTAAATATGATTTCTCAGCACATAAGCTTCCTATTGCTCTTGCGTACTTGAACTTCAAATTGCTATACCTTTTCTTATGCATTCTGTAACATGATGTAGTAGATGAAGTTTAGAGTATGGCATGAAAGACCAAATGTCTTTCAGATGGAGAAAGCTGAACAGCTTGTGGTGCAACTGTGAGGCTATTACGCATGATGCATATGCAAGAAGGCTTGCCTGAAGACATGTACTGTGCATGATGGTTGGAAAAAGTGACAGGTAAGGTAGAGCAGAGCTAAGCATGAGTTGGGATGCATTGGAAAGCTCTTGTGGCAGTGATAGCTTTGTACTGTGTGCCATTCAGTGTTTCATTTTCTGTGAGGAGAACTTGCTTTGATATAGAAACAAGTTTCTTTACCATAGGTACTTGTGCTAAAATGTTGACCATGTGTAATGGTCATTTCTATGGCAAGTAGTGGATCTGATGTGCTAGCTTCAGATTTGAAATGATCACACTGGAAATAATTCCTGAGCTTGTGTGTCTGCGGTCATGCTGGTTGAACCTGCTTGTAAAGAGCTTCAGATACTGGTTTGAACTCTGTGATGTTTTCATAGGTGAGGAGCTGCTGAGCATGAAATTGTGTAGATGCACAATGATCAGCTCTCCAGCTCTGGTTATAGGTTGCCTTGTCTCTCTGTGCCGGGTTGTCCATGTAACACCCCTTCAGCAAAATGAGCCACTTGGGTGCGTTCACCAGAGAGCAAGCATGTGTTTCCTTGTTAACTGTTTTATAGCTGTTAGGAGCAGGGTGTGCTCCTCTTTCTAGTGGTCATCCCCTAGGTCAGAGTTGGGAACCAAAAACTTCAGTGTGGTTAGGAGAACAGTTGCAATGGTCGTGCTGGTGCTCTGTTGGCTTTGAAGTGGTTGAGTAGTGCTGAGACCTCAAAGTGGCTCTGGCATGGGGACGCACGTGCTGTGACAGCTGTTTACCATCTGCGCCTTGTCTGACTTCAATGCCTGGGCTGCTGATCTGCAAGGTAAACTAGACTTGCTTTTCCCTTTTTCAGTTTTTTTCGATTAGCTACTGCTTTGCTTTGTCAAGAAAATGCAGAGCTCTCTTTTGATCTTACACCTTGCTGGAAAGTAGTTTGATTTTCTTTTTCATGCCTTCACTTGAGTGTCTTAAAAACAAAGCTAGGTAGCTGGAAAGGCTGACCTGCAAGTAAGGTTATTCAATATAACTCGCTTGGACCTTGCTTGCACAACTGCTTTCAGCAGTGGCCAGGGTTGGCACTGCCTTCAGGAGGTGATCCTGCCTGCTGCTGCCACTGGTGCACAGCCAGACACCACAGCCAGACAGAGTAGGAACTGGCTGAGCTCAGTCCTCTCTCTGCACACATGCACACACACCTGTTGTTTTTGCAGAGTTAATTTTGAGATAGGGCGGTCCTTGGGTCCAGCTTGTGTCGTGTGCTGGGGCCAGAAACTTGGAGGTGACAGAGAGGAGGAGAGCCTGCATTGGCGGGTTGGTGCGAGGGTATGCTTCAGAGCTCTAACTGGGTTTATCTGGAAACAGGCATCATGTGATTTCAGCATAAATACTGGACAGTTTTCATCAAGGCAGATGCCAGGTTTGAGCCCAGCTCTTGAACTGCACCAGATGCTGCTGGAATGATGGCATCTGTGAGGCAGCAGCTGTACTGAGCCCCCGGGACAGAGGGTGCATCCACCCCACCTCATCAGCAAAGCTGTTGCTTTTTAAAACGCTTGGTGTAACAGCTCCCTAAACCAGATCAACTGCATTGACTCCAGGATAGCTTAAGCCCTTCAAATGAGATAACTTTGGCAGGCCCTGGTGAGGGGGTAATTACATGAGGCATTGTGGCTGGTGGAGGTGAGTGCAAGGCTGGAGGAAGCCTGTCTGCCTGGCTCAGCTGTGGTCAGGATGGGCGATGTGATTACTAACAGATTGTTTCCATTATGGGATGCAACGGAGAGGTCAGCTTGTGTCTTATTGGAAAGTAGAGCACATGCAACTTGAAACTATTCCCAGGCACAGATTTAGTGCCAGGAGTGTTGTGAGAGGAATAATTCTGGCTTTTACCGTGAAAGTGTGTTTTGCATATCTCTGGTGAGAACAGCTGCTTAGGCTGCATCCAGCCTGCTGTTACTCCCAAGGAATAAATCCTGCCCTGCTCCTCCCACCCATTAAAAAAAAAATCCCTTGAACTTCCTTGAAAGTAATTCTACTCTGAAACTGTGTTACATTTTCTTTTCTTTTTTTTTTTTTTTTTTTTTCAGCACAGAAGGTGCGGTTTGGAGCATGATCAGGGGCCTGTAAAAGGGTGGAGGGAAGGGCTGGCTTCAGTGACAGCTTTGCTTCTGTTCTGTCAGCTGCTCATCTTGTTTCTCTTTTGCTTCTGGCATGTGGGTGAACTGACTTGAAGATGTTGATTTTTCTCTGTTTCATAACATGGAACTGGGAAAGCAAAACCCTTAATCTCTGAGTGATAATTCTGTTGTGCGAACAGCTTAGATTCTCATTCAGTTCACAAACAGATTTTAACTTTCACATTCTTAAAAAAAAAAAAAATCCCACACTGAAGATCACTTTAGCTTGATCAAAAACTTCATGCTTCATGCCTTAGTGATGTATGTTACCTCTATGTTGTCTTCCAAAATCAGTCAAAAAAGAGTACTGGAGCCCTTGGGAATTTTTCAGTGTAGTGGTAACTTTCTGGGTCTTCATTGTGAAGAAATTGACCTTTGATTGAAGTGCATGTCCTTCTGGAGGTAAAACCAACTTTAGTCTTAATCACTTGCTGTTTTCAGAGCCCTCAAAGGTACAGTCCGGTTCTCTTCCAACTTTTGTGTGTGACTTGTCAGGCTTTTTTCTCTTGCTGAAGTTTGGTTATTCTGTACTGTAGCTTAATTCTCATAATCGTCCTGCATCAGAATTGTCTTTATCGACTTCAGAAGTGCAAGACAGTAGCTCAGAGAACTAATCAGTATGGTTGTAAAATGTCAGGTCTGCCTGCTTACGAGGAAAGAATAATGACGTGCTTGTCTAGGATTGAGACGCAGTCCTTAAATCTGATTAAAAAGTAATTGTATGGGTTGTTTTAGGTATGACTCAGTACCTGGTAAGTTATTTTTTTGAGCCTTATGTTATTATATTTGAGCCTTTTTGCGATATAAAGGATATAATTAAGATGTAAAGATTTTATTTTTTTTCAGTTCACAGAGAGAATTCTCTTGTAGTTGTCCCTGACTTGTTCCAGCCATTAGCAGACTGAAATTAGTACAGCTGCTGTAGTACAGGGAAGCCAAAAACCTTATAGTCAGTAATTAAATGGAAAAGTGTGTGATATCTTACTGCTGAATCTTTGATTAGAGATGGGATGCACTGGATTTGAGAGGAGTTCTCATAGGATTTAAAATGTAAAGTAGCTGAACTGCTGTTTCCCCTCCTTCACCTAAGGACTGGGCTTCCAAGTGGAACAAGAATGAGTTTTTCTCCTGTGGGATCTGGAGTATGGTAACATCAAGTGGTGAAACACCTATGAGCTAGAGGTTAAGGCAAACAAACCTTGTGACTGAAGCTTTTGGTCAACTTGTAATTTCTTGACAGCTGAGAGGAGGGAGCTGAGCTCCCTTGCTGAATTTGGTACTAATCTGTAGATGAAGACAAATGCTTCTATGAGTCAGATAGATGCATTAAACTCTGCATGAGTTGTAAATAATGGGAATACCTACTAAGTCACTGTGCTGTCCTCAGTTTTCTGATGTGATAACTCTGTATTAAATCCTACTGAAGTTGCCCCTTGTGACAGAGTGGAAGCTAAGGAATCTCTTATGTTGCAAAAATCAACCCTGTACAGAGGATGCAGGCTGCTACCAGCATCAGAAGAGCTGTAGCTGAGCTAAGCTAAGCTGACAGCAAATGTTTACTGAACTGTGCCTTTTTAACAGAGCTTGGGCAGAGCACTGTGCCAGCAAGCCAGGCTGCCCTAAGAGCTCCTGACTCCAGACAAGCTGACCTGGGCCTGCCTGGAGACTGGTGCTGTGGTGTCACATCTCGCTGCAGCCTGGTGCTGAGGGAAACGAGGCCTCTCTTTACCCCTGAACTACACTGCGCTTAGTTGCTTTCTTCTGTTGCTCTCATTTATTCCCCATTGTATTTAACCAGAGCTTCATGTTCCTTTACCAGTTTTTAGAGAGCTGAATTTCTGCTATGGCTGTAGCTAGCTGGTGTGATCTTTCACTGAGTCTCTTGTGGATTACTCTGCTTGTTTTCATAGAGTGGTTTGTGTTGGAAGGGACCTTCAAAGGTCATCTAGTCCACTCCCACCTTGTGATGAGCAGGGACATCTTCAACTGGATCAGATTGCTCAGAGCCTCATCCAGCCTAGACTTGAATGTTTCCAGGGTTGGGGCATCTGCTACCTCTCTGGGCAACCTGTTCCAGTGTTTCACCACCCTCATCTTCTTCATGTCTAACCTGAATCTCCCCTCTTCTAGTTTAAGACCATTATCCCAGTTTTCCAGCTTCTGACACCACCCTTCAGAAACTGTCCTTTCAATATTGAGATATATATGTATCTAAAATGTATAAATGTGTAGCTAGGCCCTCATAAGCATTATTAGCATCTTGTAGTCTGAATGCTGCGAGAATCTCAACCCCCATTTTGACTCTGAAGCTAGGTGGCTCAGCTGCTGGCAGACAGGGTGAGACTGGCTGCTCTGTTCCTCTTAGACTTAGCACTTCTGCTGCAGTTATTGGGTATTGCTACGGTGCAGTAGTGTGCAGCCTGCCGAAGAGGTTTGAGAAATTTATCAGTCTCTCAAGGGAAAAGGCTCGCCACTTGTCATATGCCTAGTCAGAGGGGCCTTCACAGAGATTTGATGGGCAAGAATGGGCAGTTGGGTGTTCAAGAAAGGGGAAAATGGACCCTATATGTGGTCCTTAGGGGGTTAAACCTGTTTTGTTCTTGACCCTGACACAATAACAATTATTTCTGCTATTTACAGATATAGAACACAAATAAGAAACTTGAGTTAGTGGTGCTGTCTGCTTTATAACTTGGTTATTTCAGGGACTGACATCTGGATGATGGCAGTGCAGACAATATGAATACCAAATGATGTGTGTTTTTCCTTTTCAGTTACACATGGAAAGCAATTGATGCAGACAAACAAGTGCTTTATAAAATAAACTTCTGTTTTGGTGTTGAAGAGTGTGGACGATCAAGTGCAGTCTGTGCATATGACATGAATAAGAAGACCTATTTGTCTGTAGGTAAGTAAACAAGAGTCCTTCCTTGTAAGTAGTTCAGAGTAGTCACGTTAATGGATGCATGGATGCAAACTTTGACGTGTTAGCAAAGACTTTTTTTGTCTCAGAGCAATGTAAAACTTTATTCTGTCCTAGTCTTACCAGGGAAATTTGGGTAAACCTGATCTGATTGCAGATAATCACTTCACAGGACAGTGAAACTTATCTTAAGGTCTAATTAACTGTAATCTAGTGTGAAACCATGCAAGGCTATCTCAAGTAGAAATAAGTGCATCTACCCCGTGGTAGGCTATGCTCTGTGCACATTGTTGTTTGGAGCTCGATACTGAACACAGGATAAAATTTGAGTTAGAGCTCTAAACTATACCACAGCCTAGTGTGATGTAACATCAGCTCTTGGTTCAGAGTCAGGTTACTCTCTGTAATGCAGTCTTGGAGTATTGCTGTCTTTAAGTTGTTACACACAGAAAGGAAGTCAATTACATGTGGTCCTCTGTTGTCAGTTACGCTTGTCTAATCTGGTGTCTGCTTGGGTAGTTCACAGATGTCCTTGGTATCCTGAGGAGTGATGAATTTCTGCATGCTGATCTAAATATGAAACTGGCCTATTTTTTATACGCATGCTTGCACCTTTTCATCAATCAGAAGCAGCTTGTGCTCTGAACAGTATTTCTGTGCTTATTTTCATGGATGCTTTTTATTTTCAAGGTTGCTTCTGTGCTTCAGCTAATGAAACAGTAATATATGAATACTGATAAAGAGGTTTTCTGATAGTTGACTGTTACTTCTAGTGGAATAAAGCAATAGCTTTCTGAAGAGTTACATCTCTTCAGACTGCCTCGTAGTCCTGCAGATCTGAAGTCTGAATCTAACATGCTTGCCAGTCTTGCTTTCCACTGACAGCAGATATGAGAAGCTGTGAGTCTTCAGTAAAAGTGTTTGAGCTTGAAATGCTGGAAGATGGTGAGGAGAAAGATGATTCTTGCCTGTATGCAGATGCACAGCATCTACTTAGCCTCCATTCTCCCCACCCTTACCCGTTAAGTGTAGAGATACTTTGGTTTCAGGCTGTGGTCAGTCAGTGCTTTTCAAACAAACGACCAGTGTTGTGACCCAGGCTTGTAAAATCACCAGGCGCATGAATAAAGGTTATATCTCAGTTCATGACTGCACGTGGGTTTTTTTTATGTAGTGTGGTATATGCAAGCTCTGGAATTATCTGGGATGACTGGTTAGGTTGTATTTGAGTTCAGGCTGCAATTGCATGTAGTAGCATCTTCTGCTTTGAGGAAGATGACATCTCAGACCACTTGATGTGTTTCATTCCTAAAATGGTACAGGAAGAATTTTATTTCCTGCTGATGTGTCTCAGCTCATGCGGTTCACGCATCAGTTGCCTGTGGATTACCAAAGGAAGCAGCATCTGGGCTCCTGTTCTAACTTGCCTTTTGAGTGAGACTGGAACGGGGTAGGTTGAATGAGCCTAAGGAAGCCTGTTTTCTCCAGGGAAGTGTGAGACCTAGAGGCTTCTGTAGGTTTTGTTCCACCTGTGGGAAGAAGAAGAGAGAACAGAGCTGGGTGATGACTGTGAGCAGTATCGAATATTCCACTGTATGTGAACCTTGAGTGTCTTACTGCCTGACTACTACTAGATAGAAGAGGATTAGGCAACAATCGTAACTTGGTCTTGGTAGATGCTGTTTGAACTGGCTCTTGAGGGTTAAGCCACAAATCCTGTACAATTAAGATAGGTTTTTAACCATTTTGCAATAAATTGAGCAATCAAGGCAGTGCAGTTAACAAAATTCAATATCAATGGTTTATTGGTCAAATTGTCTCTTCTATTCTTGTTCATAGGTAGTCTGAGACTTATTTTAGTGATGCCTGCTATGCTTCATCATCCTGCATCGAGTTGCATTGGAGCTTCAGCACCATCACAATGAGTTGAGATTGTGCTAATGGGTTATCAAGCTTCTTTATGTTTTAAAAAAAACAAAAACAAACAAAAACCAACCAAACAAAACAAAACCAAAAAACAAACAAAACCCCACTCTTAATGAGAAAAGAAGAATCTCTTTGATCCAAGTCTAGACAGGTGTAGACTCCCAGTTTAGATTCCAGTTACTTAAAACAGCTAAGCTGCATGCTTGTCTTCAAGCTATCAGGCTGATATGAGATTACTTGTATGCCAAAGCTGAGTGCAGCAGAAGGGCTTTGATTTGGGGGAAGAAGGGCAATTTGCTGCCTGATAAACTTTGCTAAGTTGTAAGCTTTCTTCAAATATGGGCTTAATCAGATCTCTTCTTCATTCTTTCAGAAAAAAAAAAATCACTGCAAACAATCTTTGTTTTTAAATATCAGCTATGCAAGGAGTGACAGCTGTGGGGTTGGTTCTGTTTGCTGCTCCCGGCTTTGATGTGTGGTAAGGCCATGTGCTCTGTGACAGTAACCAGTCGGTGTCTGAGGGCAGGCCTGTGACTAACAGGAACTGCGTGTCAGTGAGGTGTACCAGGGCTGGTGCTGAGACCCCAAAGGCTTCTTCTAGAAAAAGATCTTCAGCTTGATTGGTTGACCTTACAAGTTCTCAAGGTGTAGGCAAATGCTTAGTTCTTGAACATCAGCAAGGATGGAAATGGTGTGGTACTTATTTAACTTAGTGTGACACCTGGTGACTCGTGTGCCATTTAGCTGGACTACTACTAAAATGAAGAGTGGAAATATTATTGTAACTGTGTTAAGCTGAGTGGTGAAACATGTGCTTTGTCCAGCAGTGGTGGAAGGACTGGACATGAAATGATAGCTCCCACCTAAATGCCTCCTTCTTCTGGACAACTGACTGGATGTCTTCCATGATTGCCTTTCTCCTGCCAAACAGCTCAACAGATGGAGGAGTGAATGAGCAAAAGATGTTGTAGACAGTGTCTTTGATACTGATTTAACACAACTGCATAATGTCAAGTATCTGATGCTAATTTTTGTGAGCTATACGAGTGGATTTGTAGTTTGTTTCTTTGTGGGAGGGACAAGTCTCTAAAGTCAGGAAGAAACGTGAGCGATCATTAAAGAGGGAGCTTGATGTTACGGTAAAGGTAGGTGGTTGCAGTACTGGTGCTTTGGAAGGAAGCCCATGGGAAGCTGATGGTTCATGAGACTGCTTGTTCTGTGAGCAGGGATGAGTCATGTGCTAATGAAGAGATTCTTGCTAAAACTTCCAGCAAGTTCCCAAACTAGTTCTAAGCATGCAAGGGGGAAGAGAGCATGCAAATTGGCCCATGGTAAACAGGATGCGCTGGCTTAACTTGATTTTTCTTGATTATCACTTTAACTGAGGAAATTCGAGTCAACCCACAAAGTGCCTTTAGCACAATGTGGTGTGTTCTTAGAACTGAGAGAAAACTAGTGATTACAGAGCATTGAAGTAAGTCTTCAGATGGTGCTGCCATAAGCTCTCTGCTAAATTGGGGCTTATAGCTGTTTACATTTATAACTGGAGAGTTTTTAATCATGTGTGCATATTGTTACTCTACACAGCTTTTGCCTAGAAAGTTGTGGTGGTTTCCTTCATTCTGCTAATCTAGGGCAGAGAAGAGCACACTTTGCCAGCATCTTCTAAGACATGGTGTGATAAGTAGCACTCTTGCTTTCAAAGTAGTATGGAACTCTTAAGCTTAAGAGAGCTGCATGGTACCTTTACCAGCATCAGTGCTGGAAGTCTTAAAACCTGAAGATAGCCTTTTGGTAAGAAGTGTGTCAAGAAATATAAACCACTGCTGGCCTCCAGGTGCCTGGAAGGTGGCTCTGAACTGCAGTGGTGGTGCCACACTTCACTGTTGCAGGTTCTTAACCTGCCACAAATTCTGCACACACATGTGTGTGTCTGCGCTGCCATTCTTCTGTGCTGGCATGTCTCTGCTCTTACCTCCTCTTGAGAAGGCAGAGGGTTATAGAGCAATGAGTAATACTTGTTGCCTTGGTTATACAGAGGATGCTGTGACTAGGTATGAGCATCTTAATATGCATTCCTGTAAGTGAGCGTGAGCATATGCAGCATGAACAGGAGAGCCCTGAGCTACTGAGGGGATGCTGTGTCAGTTGGCATCAAGTTTCCATGCTGATTGCCACTATTTCAGCCTCACCTGCAAGTTTGGTGGCTGTAGTCACTTTCTCTCTGCTGCAGGCTAACAGAATATTTGTGAGGTTTTCGTACCCTCTTCCCACCCAGTTTGTTTCTGCTGCTTTTGCTCACAAGACTATATTACTTGGGTGTAGTGTAGTTTTGCTTGCCTTGAGTGAGGAGATAACAGGCTGGGCAAAGTTCCAGCAAGTGTGTTTTTAAGATGAAACAACATTTGGCCTAGGTGCAAAGCTCCTATCTGCTGTGATAACAGATTTGACTTGCTTTCTCCCTAGTGTAGACATCAACAAAAACGGAAAGGGGGAAGCCCATCAATACTAGCATTTTGTAGCAGTCTCTGTAGTTCAACCAAAACTCTTTGCAGAATTAAAATCTATCTATCAAAAATGCCAGAGGTAGCATGCTAGATCTAAAAAGGCTTGGTGTTTAATGCTAATCAAAATATGTTTGAACAGGAACATTTCAGTGGCCTGAGCTGGTGTTCATCACGATCTGAGATGTGTTCCACCTTTCCTGTCTGTGTTGGGTGCTGGGGAGGGATGTGCAGGGCTGCAGCACTGACCCCAGCCTTGAGCTGTGCTCAAGGGGATGGGAGATGCAGTGGGTCTGTGTTGGGTTTGTCTGCAGGCAGCACCAGTACAGCAGCTGTGCCCAGGCAATGGTGGCTTCTTCATTAAGTGGACTAGAGCTGCAATGTGTACACACAACCCAGAAAGCTGGCCATGTCCTGGGCTGCAACAAAAGAAGGGTGACCAGCAGGTTGAAGGAGGTTATTCCTGTCTTCTACCCCACTGTTGTGACACCCCACCTGGAGTACTGTGTCCAGCTCTGGGACTCCCAGCACAGGAAGAACATGGTCCTGTTGGAGCGAGTCCAGAGGAGACCACCAAGATGATCAAAGGCATAGAGCACCTCTCCTATGAAGACAGGTTGAGAGAGTTGGGATTGTTTAGCTTGGAGAAGAAAAGGCTCTGGGGAGACCTTATTGCAGCCTTTAAATGCTTAAAGGGGACTTAATAGGGCCTGTAGCCATAGGACAAGGGGGAATGGTTTTAACTAAAGAAGGGTAGATTTGAACTAGATGTAAGGAAGAAATTTTTTACAATGAGGGTGGTGAAACACTGGCACAGGTTGCCCAGAGAGGTGGTAGATGCTCCATCCCTGGAGATAATCAAGGCCAGGCTGGATGGGGCTTTGAGGAACCTGATCTAGTTGAAGATGTCCCTGCTCATTGCAGGGGGTTGTACTAGATGACCTTTACGGGTCCCTTCTGGGTGAAACCATTCTATGATTCTATGAAAGTCTTTCTTATAGTGTGGATGCTATTTGTATAAATGGCATAAAGGCTGAGAAGCTGATAAATAGAAGCTGGTGGGAGAAAGGAGTAAACTGTGGTACTGGAAACTAGTTGGTAACAGTTTTCTGATAGAATCCTTTAGCCCTTGTTCCTAAGGCAGTCACTAGTTTGTAGTGGCACCTGCTATTTGGCTTCTTAAGATTCAAAGTGTTTGCCAAAAACCTTTGAGAAAGTAGAAGAGTGATTAGAGATGTCAAGCATTATCTTAATTTGGGTCCAGTCTTCCAAACTGCAAGAACTGCACAGCTGTACTCTGCTCAAAGACTGGTGGAGCCTGTCTGTTGAGCTTCTGTGAAGGTGCTGTATTATGATAACCTCTCTTGTGTGTTTTTGTTATTTTTAATCCTAGGTGACACAGGCTTGCAAAAAGTTTCTAAAACTATTCTGGAGCTCAACACTACACGTAAATGCTTGCAGCAAGGCAGTCAACACCAAATTCAAAGCAACATTAACTTCCTGTGCGGGAAAACACTGGTAAGTCTAAATCTTGTGTTCTTATCTTCAGTGGAAATGGCATGTACCTCCAACTTGCTTTTTAAGGAGACTTGCTGTACTTGATGTACTAATTATTGAGCTTCATAGCTGAAGAAAGAGATGGTTATGTTTTAGTAACAAGTTAAAGTGGCTTTCAAAATTCATTTCTGGTAGAAAATAATTGCAGGTCTGCAGCTTAGCTCTGATCATGGGCTCTTTTGGGTATTTTATGTTTTTACAGGGATTGCACTGTAGTATTATAGTAGTGTAATATGGAGGAATGAGTCAACAGTGTACAGGATGCTGTAACACTGAGAGCTATTGTTTAAATGTTGGCTGTGCCCAAGCTGTGGACACAGTGCAGCTGTTTAGTAGAACAGCAGTGAAGAAAATGCCTGACTTCTGTTATGGGTCAGCGTACCTGACAACAGTAAGTGTTAGGCTTTGTCTGCACATAGTTGAACTAACAGTGCTTACAGCTGGGCTTCTGGCAGAGTAGTTATTCTTGAGAATCTGCATGAAGTGTGAATGGAGATCCCCAAAAAGTTCCTAGGGGGGTGTGTGTGTGTGCAGTTTACCTCCACGTGCTTTTGGAGTCACACTTTCCACACGCTTAACTGATGCCACAGCTTGGTATTCTGTACAGACTGTGATCAGTTTACGTATTTGTGTATCAGACATAAAACACTTACTAGTGCCACTGTTGGCACTGGTGATGCTGTTGCACACCCAGTCTTGGAAATCCAGCCAATTCAAACTGAATGCCAGTGCAGCAGAGGGTTTCGGTTCTGTTCGGTTTCAGCAGGTGACTCTTTAAATTTAAAATTATTGCTCAACTCCATTTGTAACACCAGATCATAATGATCTTTGAATTTCTGCTTAGCATACTTCTGACACCTGTTCTTCATGTGACCTAGGATTTTGTAATAGTGTCTGGAACAGCTTGTTTCTAACACTTATGGCAGAGTTAAACATGGCAGGAATCAGTTTAAGTAGGCTAAAAAGTGCTTCTAACTGACAGGATGGAGGAAGAATGGAAAAATCTGTTGCCTTTCTCTAGGCAGAGACATTCAGTTGAGCGTCCAGCCCTGAATCATGGTATCTTGAAATAGATACAAATGTGTGTAACTTGAGCCTACAAAATAAGTAGCTGAGATCAGAGGTATTCTTTCTGTGTAGCAGAAGAGATTGCTCATCAGTTTTCTTTGCAGAATAAAAATGAGGGAACTGGTAAACCATGCATTGCCTTGCTGTTCACCTATTTATACACATTTGTATTGGTGTTTTCCATTCTAGTAACTAGATGTGACTGGTGCTTCTGCCAATATCAATTGGCATAGTGAGCACTTCTAAAAGATGTAGTACAGTTACTGCATATTAGGGCTGACACATGTTAATTTGAGAATCGGTGCATATGCAGACTGAGAAGGATTTGGCACCTTGTATCTTCCAGAGTTTAACAACAAAGCTGTTGAATAACAAACTTGCTATTAACAAGGGCTGTTAAGAAACTGCATGCCCTTGTTCTGTGACATACTGTATTCTTTTTTTCTTAGTCTCTTGAATAACAGAAGAAACTTCTTGCTGTCTACAGAGGTAAAATAAAACTGAAGTCTGTTCTTCAAACTATTTTTTTTTCCTTTAAATAGGGTACCCCTGAATTTGTAACAGCAACAGAGTGTGTGCACTATTTTGAATGGAGGACTTTTGTGGCCTGCAAGAAAGATTTATTTAAACCTGTGAAAGAGGTAATCTATGTACTATCCATGCAGAAGTTACTCTTCAAACATCTGACAGTTCTGCTCAAACTGCTTGCCCCCACCCCAACTTTTTTATAGACATATAAGGCACGTGTTGGAAGTTGATGGAGCTGAGAATTTTAAATAACTCACCAACATTTTTTGTCATCTGGATGGTTGCTTATAGTAAAGCTCACCTTAAAAGCTAGAGCAGAGCAGACTAACTCTGGATGCCTCAGTTAACATGTCTAGCTTTAAGTATTTGAGCTTCTGGAAGGAAAAACCTTTTCTGCTTATTAACTCGACTTTATACGTGCCTGTTGATAATTTCTCCCTAATTGTGTAGCATAGATTGCATGTAACTTTTTGCTGTTGTTCTAGGTCCCTTGCTATGTGTTTGACAAAGATTTGAAGAAACATGACTTGAGTCCTCTCATTCAAGTTTCAGGACACTACTTGGTGGATGATTCTGATGATGATTCCTTGTTCATAAACATCTGCAGAGATTTAGGTGTGAACACTTGCTTGTGTCGTGTCGGTGTATAAACTTCTGGTAGCTTGATTCTTTTCCAATGCCTCAGCTGAGGTTTTCCTATTACCAAAGATGGGTATTTTAGGATTTGCACTGTTATTTCAAGCTACTTTTGATGATTTGAGGACTGGTTTCTGTGAAGCCAAGTCTTACTCTCCAGCTATTGAGGTGTTCAGAGATATACCCCTTCTGGACAGGTGGGTACTGTTTGAAAAGTCAACTTAAACTGAGCTGAGTGGAAGAGCTCAGCTTGTCTTGTAGCTGCTTCTGTTTGCTGCCAAATAGGACCAAGATGGTTCATAGCACTTCATGTGCTCTAAATTTATTACTTTGGATTCCAGTTCAGGCTGTTACTTGGTTCTAAGTGAATGTCCTGAGATGCATCTAAAATAGAGTTTAGGTACTTGGGTAGGTAGTGATGCATAGCTAGCACTTTCATGTCAGTTGGGAGCTATAAATGTAAGGAATTAAACCAGCAAAATCACTCACTTGGAACTTGCTGAAAAGGCTGCTGTAGCTCTATACTCCTGCTGTGTTTTTTTATTCTGCCATTAAATATGTATTATGTTCCCCTACTAAGGGTTTAATACTTCTAGTTTTAGTGGCAGGTCTATTCTTTTAAAAATCCCACTAGTCTGAAACTTTTTGCTGACAGCTTTGAATAAGATGGTTTATAAGAAACAAAGAAGGGGGAAAAAACCTTCCCTGTGAGGAGAGGTTACCCATTACTTCATATCATTTTGGTGTTGTGGAAAAAAAACCCCCACACTTCTAGAAGTTCTCAAACCTCTACGTACCCTGCAGCTACAGGTAACTAGCTGCAGCTACTTTGGCAGGAAAGATGAATCTGCTGTCCAAAACTGGGGCATCATGAGCTATCACTAAGCACTTCAGGTTTTCTCTTGTCAGTTCCACATTTTCATGTAACCTGTTTTAAAGGTATTTTTAGAAAAGGATAAAGCAATGAATGGTAAGTGAGCCCACAGATAAAATGACAAAATGCTTCAGGTAGAGCAGGGATTAGAAACCAAGTCCTATCTTCTATTTTCTACATCCTATAACAGGAAGTTCAAGTATAGAGACCATAAACTGCCCAGCTGGCAGTGCTGCTTGCTTGATGCATGAAGGTCACGTGTATGATGTTGGCCATCCACAGGAACAGCTGAAACTTCATGACAAAGACAGGTATGTAATTTTTGCAGTGATACTTCTGTGAACACTTCTCAGTCACCTGGGCTGGAAAAAGCAATCTTGGTTAAAGGTGTGTCTTCTAAAACATAACATCAATACCACTTCAATTCTGAAGCATTGGCAAAAAAAATTCTTCAAATACCGGCAAGGCAGAGTCTTTTTCAGGCATCCTGTCATAGTGCCGTAACAGATTGAATTTTCTTCTTCATTGTGAGAGTTTCCTTTGTACAGAATTGCAAAACTCTCTGAAGTGAGGGATGATTGCTGCTCTCTGCCCACAAGCAGAAGAGTGAGGTTTGACCACGTCTACCTACTGTCTGAAGACCCACAGAGTAAATGCACTTGGCTCTCTGTGGGTTTAGACACTGTATTTGGCTCACTCTACTGCCCAGGAGTACATCAAAAGTAGAGAATAGAGCCAGATGTTACCCTTCTGTATTTTTGCATTAATGAGTTCTTAATAGAAGAAATAGATAAGCAGTGCAAGGCCTATTGTTTCTGGTGGTGACAGAGCTAGGATGAGGGAAGACTGTTTCCTTGATGCTACCTCTGTTCTGTTTGCTGCTGCCTTTTGTGCTGAAATCATAGCTTGAAAGAAAACAAGCAAACAAAAGACTAAAACAAAACCCACCAAACCCCCATCCAAACACCCCAGTGTGGCTCAGGGGACTTAACATGCTGATCTTTCTGAGCTTCAGGTCACCTGAGCCTGCAATTGTACCCTGTTGACTTCTGCAGTACTCCTATCTCCTGCAAGCTGAAGAAAACAAACTAAATAAACCAGGTTAATAACAGGGAGGCCAAAGGTTCTGGCCTATCAGTGATAAGGCTGATGGTTTTGTTTTAGTTTACAAGGGCAGTTGTTAGTCCTTCTTTGCAGGGCTTTTCCCTCAGCATGAAACAAGTGGCTGCAGTCTCCTGTACCAAGGCAGAAGCTTGCATCTGGGGAAACACAAGCTTGTTCTAACATTAAAGTGCAACTAGTACTCTGTAGAAGTGCTTGGCAGGAAAGTTTATCTTATCCCTGCTAGGACTGAAGAGCTCTTAATTGCTTGAAAAAAAAAAAATAATTTTACGTGCTCAATCAGACCAGGGTGGCCTGAGAGGTGAGAGGGATAATTGTATATCTGTGTCCTATGGTGTTGAGAGGCCGGTCAGAAGTGTGGCTGACCTGAAGCCAGACCGTCACCCTTCTGTGAGCTATTGTCTTCTGCCTCTTAGACTGCAAAGAACAGTAATGCTTAGTTGGGAAGTTGTTGATCTCCTTGTTCTCTCATCCAAGTCATGTTGCTGTTTGTCTCTCCATGTCAGATAGTTGCTGTGTTTCATTCTCCTGCTCTTGCCTTGTCTGATCTGTCCCAGTTGCCTTGCTCCTGTCCATTTGCTAATGAGTTCATCTTGCTCTTAATTCTGAAGTCAGAGTGGAAAGAGATTGTACGTACAGAGGTTGTAGAGTCTAGAAGTATTGTGAAACATGAGGAGTTACTATGTCCCAAAGTTACAAGTGTTTGTCACATCTGCTTTCCAGCAGTTTATGAGCAAAGCTGAAAGTGTTCTTGCGACTATCAGCCAAATTCTTTCTACAAATACGGGTTGCAAGGCATTGAGCATAGTCTGAACTGGGGTGCAAAAGGATGCTGTTTTAAGTAATTTTTCTGGGGCTGTTTTTATTTTGGTTAACTGTAAGAATAAGGAAATAAAGACCTCCATAAAAGTCACTTTCATGAGCAGGGCTACTTAGGTATATTCTGCTTGGATATCTAACAAGCAGTGGATGTTCTTTTAAGAACATACTTTTTCTGTACAGCGCACAGTGTCTTAATTGTATTTTTGATTTGCCATCTTCTGTTTCTAGGCTGGTATTGAGTTATGAGAAAATATATAGTGATGAAGAAAAGCCAGACTTCTGCCTAGGCCATAACCCAGCAGTGACGATCACTTTTGTTTGCCCATCAAAGAGGGGAGAAGAGGTAACTTTGCTGTTTTAGTTTGTGTTAAATGGTTGATCTTTAACTTTTGTGCGTATTGTCTTTTATTCAGGGCTGAAGAGAACAGAAATGCTAGTTGTTTGCAGCTTGTGAAGAGTGTGATGTCCTAAATATACTCTTCAAAAAGTCCTTCTAGAACTTAAGAAATAAACTAGAACTTGAATAAAATTTCCCCAGGGGTGTGTTCTTTCTTGTCTTCATTAATTTGGTTGCCCTTTTCTGGGTTCAAAGCCTTTATCTGATAACAGGATGGAGTTAGGGTAGTGTTAATCCTTAGTGTAGAGCATTGCTTGCTAATGAACACTTTTCCATCATCAATCAGGCCGAGCATGCTTGTAGCTCTTGTCTGTAACTTGTTTCTTTAGTAATCCAGCCTTCCTCAGGAAAAACATAGCTAGCAAGTGTCCTTGCATGGCAGAATTCTATCACTTACTAAGCAGGCTCCAGAACTCCTTTTAACTTTAAGGACACAGTTCTAGCCTAGCTTCAGTGCAGTATGATGATCACGTTGATGTGATGCTGGGTAATCTCAGCGACCCACACCCTTTGAATTGAGCCAGAGTGGCTATTGCTCATGCTCTGCTATTTTGTATTGTGATGCTTTTGGTTGCAGGTTAGTGAAGAAAGGGACTCTTATCTGGCCAATCTTTGGTTTGATGTTGTGTCCCTCATCTGACCTACATGGGTACCTTACTTCACTCTTATTGCTGCAGAAACAAACCATAGGCCTTTCTCTGCTGTTGCTTTGTACTTCCTCATAGCAGTCATGCACGCTTGTAGTATGAGTAGTATTGCTAATGTTACTTATGCCTATAATTTATCTGATACTTACTTGTGTATCTGCCTGTTGTTGTAGTGGGTGGCAGAAATACAGAGTTACGAAACAAAGTGAATTTCTAAATATTTTACCTTGAAGTGTGCAAAACCACAACTACCTCTTCTCCTAGAGATATGAAAATGTTTCACTACAGAAAACACATCTGACAGAAGTGTTGGCTGAGCAATTCTCGAATGTCTTTCAGTCTTGATTTAATCTGAGGGACTCAAGGTTGCTAAAACACTCGTCTGAAGAGAATGCTTTGCCTTCAGAGAACACTTGATCTCTGCTCCCCTCTTTGAGTATTCCTCTGCTGCAAACAGAATTCAAGCTCTGCTTAGCAGTTTGGGTTCACATATCTCATCACGTTAAGGAAAAGTGCTTTTTAAAGTACTGTTATTTCAGCTGTCCTTCTGCTAATGCCTGATACTTTACATCTATTTAGGCTTCTAATAGTTTGCCAGGTGGTTAAGAAAAGCTGTTTTATTTCTTCTCAACACCTACTTCTGAGAGACAAGAAACAATGTTTGACCCTCTTAAGTACTTTACAGGTGAAGTTAGTCGTTACTCACCCTCAATGAGTGTGATATTGTTGCTTTAAATATCATATTTCAAATAAGTGTCTACTTGTAATTTAAATTCTGTTCACTTCTGTATCAGAGTGCAGGTCCCAAACTCACAGCAAAAACAAATTGCCGATATGAAATTGAGTGGGTTACTGAGTATGCCTGTCACAGGGATTACCTGGAGAGTAAGAACTGTCTTCTGACTAGTGAGCAACATGATATCTCCATTGATTTAAGACCACTTACCCAATTGCCAGGTAAGCTCACTATTTTGCTTTTGTATGTAGCGTTACCGGCCAGTTTTCCAGTTCCATGTTTGGAGACAGGAAAAATATTCTCTGTATTTATCTGGATTTTTACATCTGTTCTGCTGTGTGTTAGAACACTTTTCCTTTTGTTATGCATCCAGATTATGTCACGCCATACTTAGCCAAGGATGACAAAGAGGAGTATTACTATTACTTGAATATATGTGGGAAAACCACTGCAGGTAACTGCAAGGATGATACAGGATACACTTCATCTTGCCAAGTAAAATCTTCAAATAACCAGCAAAAAGTGGCAGGAAGATTTGAGAACCAAACCCTAAGGTGTGTAAAGGCTCTTTAGCCCTGCTGATGTGTCTAATTGATCTTTGTTTCTTGCTTTGTTGCCCTTTTTTGTCACTTAAGCAATATTTGATACAAAATGCAAGTATTTTTACTCAGTTCTTTGTAGAAAAACTAACAGTATACAAGGATAGCATTAGTGAATGAAGGAGCAGATGAGATTGGTAGAGGCCATTGCCTAGACAGGGAATAAACTTTCACTGATATTATTGTCAGAATTGCAGATTGTGCTCTGCTGCCTCTTGCCCTCGAGTTTTGCATGTAAAGTGGTAGCAGGAACAGATGTTTTAGGAGCTGTTCTCAAGGAGAGATCATGTCTGCTTCCTTTGCAAAAGCATGCATCAATCATATCCAAGACTGGTGAGGTCTGGGATTTAGTGATTTTTATTTATTTTTTTTTTTAAATTCAGGATTCCCAAATGGCATATGGAGACAATTTGCATGAGATTGCAAAGCTGACATTATTCACCTAGATCTAATCTTCTATTCTGTTTGTAAGCACATGACAGGCTTGTCAGAGTGATCTTCCAGGAAGTATGACTTCCTCCACCATGCAATAAACTAATAGGAAGAGATATTCCACCACAGCTGGAATAGCTTTTAGAACATTCTTTATACAAACTCATGAAAAGTAACAAAAAAAATATCAGCGGATGCAAGCCTTTGTTGCAGTAGAGACATCAGTATTAATGTTGAACAAGCATTTGTTTTCCCTTTGAGACAATAAACAAACAAGAGTATGGCTTCTGTTACATGAAGAACACTGTGTGATTGTGTCTGATCCCATGTTTCTATCTAAAACTGACTTTTTACTCAGATACTCTGACGGGGATCTCACTTTAATTTATCCGAATGGGGATGCATGTAGTTCTGGCTTTCAGAGAATGACTGTCATAAACTTTGAGTGCAACAAAACAGCAGGTGAGTTTAACAAACTGTGATGACTCTGCTTGGGGTTTGATTTCTGTGCTTGCTAGTAGACCTTATGTTCAAAGGAATGCATGTTTTGAGCTAGAGCTAACACAAGGAATTAATATTGGTAGAGTCAGTACTAATTTCCATGGCTGCCAGAATTGTTTTGTGCTGTGTAGTGGCACTGAGATTCTAAATTTACATTGATCAAGAATATTGAGATATAAAAGAGCCTCATTTCCTAGCCAACAGGAAAAAACAAAACCAAAACCACCAACCAAACAAGGCCCAACAAAAACCAAACCAAACAGAGCCAGAACCCCAAACTACACAAAACCCACAAACAAACAAACCCACAAACAAACCACAAATGCAGGTCCTGTGCAGCAAAAGGATTTTTATTTTCCTTGCTCATTAGTGGTCCTCAAGTCTCCTTGCTTTTCTCCCCCTCTCCACTGGCAACCTAACATCTGTTTATCCATCTTCGTTGTTAAGGCAATGATGGCAGAGGAGCTCCAGTGTTTACGGGTGAAGTGGACTGCACCTATTTTTTCACTTGGGATACAAAATACGCATGTGTTAAAGAAAAAGAAGATCTCCTCTGCAGAGCTGCTGATAAGAGAAAACACTATGACTTGTCACCTCTGACCCGCATTTCAGGTATGGCAATGACAACTAGCTTTCCGTTACTTTTGTCCTGAGTTTACGTATCATCTCTAATGCAGTTTTTTAGCTGAACATCTTAAGAGGTCTTTTTCCAAGCAAAACGATTCTGTGATTAATCAGCTTTTGCTTTTCTGTGAATTTCTGGGGTTTGCTTCTCTCATCCCAAAAGGAGTGAGTGTCGTATGAAAGTAGCTGTATCTGTGACCGCCTTGCTTGCTGTCATCTTAAGTTATTTTAAACATGGGTTGTTTTTTGTGATAAAAAAGCCATTTTGACATGGAGATGCTAGAACAATTAAACTGGATGACTTGTTCCTAATAACCCCGTGTATTTCAGAGTCAGCCCAGAACTGGGAAGCTGTGGACAGTAGCTTTTCAGAGGCAGGGAGGAAGCATTATTACATCAATGTCTGCCATAAAGTGTTGAAGAGAGGAGGAGCTTCCAGCTGCCCAGATGATGCTGCTATTTGTTCTGTAGGTGAGTAGTTTTGGTGTTGTGTGTGGGGGTGCTTTTTTTTATGTGTTTTTTTTAGGGTTTTTTTAAGGCTTGGCACTTCTTCTGCAAATGGGTTTGGCTGCCTAGGGTGCCATCAGTTATTTGAGGAAACAGAAGTTAGGAGCATGTTTATCAAGTGTTCCCAAAGACATTAGAAGAATGATGCAAGTTGCCTTTTTTAACTAAAGAACTCCAGGGTTTGTAGCATGGTTTTGTTGAGGTGAAAACAAGCTCCAAATGGTATGCTTTCTTAAGACTTTCCATTTGGCTAGTTAATATTATCTTATTAGTGTGAACTTCACTTCTTTCTGGGGAAACAAAAGTGATTTATTTACTGTCTTTACAGATAAGCAAAACAGGAGTCAGAATCTTGGAACATTTGTATCTTCTCCTAAGAAGGTTGGAGAAAATATTCAACTTACTTATTCAAATGGAGACAGCTGTGGTGTTAACAAAAGAATCAAAACTGTCATCACTCTCATATGCAGACCAGGTGAGAATATCCATACCCTGTTCTCTGATCCAGTTAAAAACTGGAGTTTAATATGTCCAGGCATGACTGCTAAATATTAGCATGTGCCTTTGTCTTTTATCTCCTTCTGTGCAAAAGCTGAAGCATTGTGGGTTGTTTTATTAGATGATAAGTGTAATTGCAGGTATCTAGCTCTGTTCGCCTTTTATACAAGTACTCTTTTAAAGACTCTAAAGTCTCTTGAACTAAGATGCTTCCAAACATGATGAAAGTATGTTTAAGCATTTAAAGCTCCACAAATACTTTGAAGCTATACAAAGCACTTTCTATCCCTAGACTGTCTTGATGGGAAAGACAGGTTCTGAACTGAGATTAGACACTTGAACCTTCTCTTCCAATAAATACATTTTGTGTCTACACTGCTTGCAGTTTACAAAAAGAAGCAGCATTTGCAGAATTTGTTAATGTTGTTGTAATAGCCTGCTAGTTTAACCAGCTACTGGGGAAATGGGAAACCTGTATTCTTCTACCTCAGTCTGAGGAAGCTGAATGCTCCAGGTGTGCTGGCTGTTAGGAAGTAGTGCATAACCTGATCCTAATAAAGCTGTTGCTTTGTGTACCAAAGCAAACAATTTTTGAAGAGTGTGGTAGTACTCAGGAACAGACTTAGCAGTGCATCTTTAGTTCTGGGCTAAACTTGTGGGGAAGAGGATACAAAGAACCTGTGGTTCTGTTTACTCCTCATTTGCAGGGGAGAGGTACTTTAACAGTTAATCTTGGTCTGCTATTGGGGAGCAGTTAGTAGTCCTAGCCTTAAATTCCAATTTCCTTTTGGCAGCCTGACTGTACATGTAACACTTTGCTTTTGTGATACCAGGTGACCTAGAAAGTGCTCCAATCCTAATGTCTGAGGGTGACTGTTCATACGCGTTTGATTGGTACACTGCTGCTGCCTGTGTCCTGTCTAAAACTGAAGGGGATAACTGTCAAGTCTCTGATCCTCAGGCAGGTATGTATTTATGTTCAGCAAACTGAAAGGTCATGAGGGTAGAACTTTTGTCACAACTCTGAGTCCTTTTGATGCGCAAGAACAAAGTGAGTTCAGCCTAAGTGTAAGCACCTATTAGAGCACAGCACTTTTCAGAATGTGTATGGAAGGTCAGAGCAGCATGAACTTAATATTCCCCTAGTGTGTGTAGAGGAAAATAGGTGTAATCTATATTTTAAACTAGTAAATCTCTATAAGAAAACATGCTTTTTGTATGTCCAGATTGTTTCTGGAGCAATAATTACGTGGAAGGAGACTTATATGGGGGGAGGTGAACTAGCTGTATGACTGGTAGAATCAACATCTATGAGAGATGGCAGGAAAAAAATAAACTGATGAAGTTTATTCCTTCTTGTTTAGGGTTCTCTTTTGATTTATCACCTCTGGCCAAGAAAAATGGGCACTATATAGTTAATACTACTAAATACTTGTTTTACATAAATGTCTGTGGCAGTGTGCCGGATGAGTTGTGTCACACAAAATCAGCAGCGTGCCAAGTAACACAGAGGTGAGTAACTCTACTTCTCTTGTCTGTAATAGAAGATCTCTTGTTGCATGATGTGTTGTCTGTTTGTAACAGTGAACAATTTGCATGTAAGATAATTACCGTGCTGCCTGCAACAGATTCAGGTAATTTGCATGCAAATTATTATTTGGTAGTGCAGTAATTATGCTGCCAGATGTTTCAAGTGAAGTGCACAGCCATGTAATCTTGCTTACAGCTAGCTTTTGAGATTGAATGAGTGTGTCCATTGCTCCTCCTTGTGTTTCCCGTAGGGACTGTAAGCTGTGGGTTAACTGGTGCGGTTCTATTAAGCCAAACCGCAAACTGGATTCAGTGTCAGCTGGCTTCCAAGAGCTGACCTAAAGAAGCACTGCTGCACTGAGGATAAGCAGTGGCTGCCTTGTGCAGAGGTGGAGCCCAGTGCTTGGAGGGTGTTCTGTATTTCCATTGCTGAAAGTGCTGGACAGGCCCAGTCTCTGCATGTACTTCTACTCTGACAGCGTTGTTGGTCTTACCTTTTACAAACCACGTCTGAGATAGTCTCTACAGTTCAGATTCTGGGTCAGACTGTTGCCAGAGATGTGGTACAGTGCAAGCACATACAGCTGTAGTTGGCTGTATCTCAGTTAACTTCTAGCCAAGGAGAGTTCACTGCAGACACTGAAAACCTTCTGCAGAGCAAGGTGATCAAACTCAGTCTATTAGAGCCAGTGTTAAGTCAGAGTAAAGAAAAGCTCCTGAACTAAAGCTGGTCCTGAGTTAAGAGCTGGTGCAGGCAGTTTTCTTCTCTGAGTGAGAAGACTTGCTGTTGAGCAGTGCTAGATCTTCTAGGTATTTGTGTGGAACCAGTATGAGCACAGCATTATGGTGTCTGCAGTTTGAATTCTACTCTGGAGTACAGGAACTTGATATTTCTGTCACTCTTCTAGAGAAGAGAGTGTTAAAGCTATCTAGATATCTAAGCAAGGTACAATTCCCTTTGCTTTTCAAAGAAAGACACCTGTTCATGTTTTAAGTTTCTTTTTGGCAGCATTCTATTCATCCTAGCTTGCTTATGTCTAATCAGTCTTAATGTTTGTCTTATGGTGTCTTTTATGAACTCACCTGTGTGCTTACTGCGGATGACTTAAGAGAGAATTAACTTTGCATTCTGCTCAGTCTCAAACCCCACTTTCTCTTTTCTAGTAAGGATCAGGTTTGGAGTCTTGGATTGCCCAGTTCCAAACTTTCATATTATGATGGTCTGATTCAGTTGACCTACAAAAATGGTACAGCATACAATAATGAGAAGAAAACGCAGCGATCTACCCTTATAACTTTCCTGTGTGACCGTCAGGCTGGAATAGGTCAGCCTGAATACCAGGTAAGAAGTTCTATGTGAAGGAGGGAAGGATCTCCATCCGCAAATCCTGACAATAATTGCTGCTAGGCCAGTGCAAACACAGCTTCAAGGACAGAAATATCCAGTATCTATAAAGCAGACTAAGATAAGTAGTTATTTCTCTTAATATATCAGCCTCTTGTTGCAGCCATAGAGCTGAACCACTGAACAGTGAGCTCTTCACTTGGATCCAGGTTCTTCATTCTTCTCTAGTCTCTGGGCAATGTAATTACTGGTGCTTTTGATCATCTTGTATTTCTAGCTGAAAAAAAGAAACAAACAAACAAAACCTGACTGAGAAATAACAAGTAGTAGGGCGATGCATCCTGTAACACAGCAGACAGCAGTTACTTTGCTCTAGTTGCTCGGTTCTATGATTTTGGAAAGAGTATTTTTGAAACAGGAAATGAGAGGATCTACAACAAAACAGACCTAGAGATATAAATTTGAGAAGATATATCCCAAAACCAAGATAAAAACAAGCTTAACATATAAAGGAGTAGCTGTGATTCACAGACTATTCTGTGCGGAAAGCCTCACTGATCTATTCTGCTGGTTTTTAGATAGAAGATAAGTATACCTACAACTTCAGGTGGTACACTGAACATGCTTGTCCTGAAATGCCACTGGAATGTGTTGTGACTGATCCCAACACCATGGATCAATATGACTTGTCAAGGTAGGAAGGTAACATATACAATATAACTTGGCTGTTCTGGTTTAGTGTTCTGGCTGATGGTTTAGCACTGGATGAAGTTGGTTTCCTATGTAGACAGCATCAGAAACTTCATCTGTTTTAATGATCGTAACTGCAAGTATCTTGAAATAAAAGACAGTATTTTCCTCTAATATACTGACTTGCCTCCTATGACATAAGTTGACTTTTTGGGGTGGTGTTGCTTAATAAAAGCATATTACTTTGTCAACCATACTCTAATTCCAATAAGTATTCTTTTTAATTGTAACACTTAAATATAAGGGGAAGGGGTTGGTTGCTCTGTTTCTTGAGACTGACAGAGAAAGCTAGACAGAATCTGCGAAGAAAGTTGTCTTATTGTAGAACTTTCTCTTCCTGCTCAGCTTAGCAAAATCGGAGAAGAGAGGTGAAAACTGGTATGCCATGGATAATTCCAGACCAAGTGAGCGCAAGAAATATTACATAAACGTCTGTCGACCACTGCTCACTGTCCCAGGATGCGACCGGCGAGCATCTGTCTGTCAGATGGAATATCGGCATGATCAGGTGAGTAGCCTTTCTGTCCCAGCTTGGAGCTGGTTTGCCAAGCGAGTGAGATCAAGCGGTGTACAAGACAGGCACATGAATTCTGGCTTCTTTGTGCAAAATACTGTGGTATTCGTGGATCTGTAATCTTGGCATAATTATTGCAGAGTGGTAGACCTCCTGTCCACATCTTCAAAGACAAAAACTTGAATTTTTACAGGTGTTCCAATGTTGCGTTTGACATGCATGATTCTTTGTCCTGTGTTGCAGAGGTAGACAAAGTGCATCTCTTCTTTGTAAACTGTTGTGGTCTCAGAGACTGCCAGCATTGCTTTTGAAACAGACTACTCTCATGGATATTCTGTCTTGCTTCTGGCTTGTTTTAGGTTGATCTGTAGAAGAAATGTGTTTAAAGATTCTTCAGCACCCACCCCTCTGAGCTCTCTTTGGCTTTGAGGAACAATCAGGCAGAAATTGCCGAGGAAAAAAAAAAGGGATGGTGGTGGTTATGGGCTTCTACTTCTGAGTTTTCTTGAAGTGTAACATGAGACTGTGCTGATAGGCTGGATAGACACTTTGCCCAAGGTGTGGCTTCAGTGCTGCTCAAAGCTGTAGGGAAAGTTGAACTAGATGCTCACGAATCTGCCCTAATTCCTTCTGTAAAACAGAGAGAACACCTTTGCCTCCATACTGTTGAAGAGCATGTGTGAGTGTACAGCACTGTCATGGCACTTGAGCTAAAATATTACAAGTTCCCCATGCTCGCATTAGTCAGTGTTGTGTAAGGCTGGTTACTTTACATGTGAAGACACATTAGGGCTTCATTGACTTCATTGCTGAAGACACTGGAGTAAAAAGTGAGCACTTTGGGTCAACCTAAATGCAGAGTTTTTTAAAAAAAAGGTGAAAGTCTTTGTGGACAGAGCTGCTTTGGAGGTGTATTCTGTTTGTTGCTGTTGCTAAGTTAAAATATAGGGTGTTTCAAAAGGTGGACCAAATTTGAAATCACTATTGCTTTGAAATTGGGTCTATCTCTTTGAATCACCCTGTAGTTTCTTAAAAGTAGGAAACACCAGTTATCTTGTAGAAGTTAGGATTAGTTTGGACCTTGGTACTAGCAACTACTGTTGTTCTGATGCAGAGTTTCTGCTAGTGCTTTTTAGGCTTTGTTAAGATCAACTCTAAGAATGCCCAGAGGCTTCCACATGCTGTATTTTAAAGGGCTGTACAAATTAAATCCTACTTATTGTGCATGAGGCACAGACTTCCCTAAATTCCAAAGCTGTGTAGCTGGTGAGATGAGGAAGGTGCACTATGGGCACCTTATTGTACTAAAAATAAAAAGCAAACCACGTGGGCTTGTGAAGCTTGTCTATTAAATATGTGAAACCTAAGTACAGAATGCGGGCGAAATATAGGGGGATCTCTACACCTTTGTTATCTTCAAGGCTCTCAAGATAACCTTCTGTAGACAAGGTTATTGTGGTAGATATTTTCTTTTTGACTGCAGCTCCTCACTTGACTTTAGAATTGCTGACATGCTTTTCTTTGTTTCTAGGTTTCTTACTCTGAAGTCACCTCTATTAGTAACCTTGGTGTTGCCAGCAAAGAACTTGTAGTTGAAAGACCTGGACACATTTTTCTAACCTATGCAAATGGCTCTGTGTGCATTGATGCTGATGGAAAGAAAACTACTTACACCACCACCATCCACTTCATCTGTTCCAGGGGCACTCTTGTAAGGACAAATGATCTTTCAGGTGTTGCTTCATCATAATAGGTTTTCCATCATCTAATGTGAAGCTACATGAAGATGTGTAGTGTATAGCAAATGCATGACAAGGGAGACTTCTTGAGGACTTAAAATAGAAATATAAAAACAAAGCCGATTTAGATGCTAAAGAAGTGTGTGCCTCAGACTGAGCATTTTATCGTAAGCAAGAACTAGTTATAAAGAAACAGCCTTAGTGGACAGTGGTATTTCAGACTACTCTAATTAGCATGAAAAATACATGAGGACTTAAGACTGAAGAATTATACATGCAAACATTGCAGACCCTCTTAAGGGAGGGAAAATACTGTAAAGTGCATCTTGCAGGCTTAGATTCCACATCTTCTGAAGCTTGTTGATTCTAGATACATTCTTCAATCTATAAAGCTTTTGCTGATACAACCGCACATACTGAAGTTTAGGCTGAGGGGACCATTAGACTGAAGCTTGACTAGATTCGTTCTTGCTGGTTTGTGAATCTGCAGGTCTTATTCCCTTCACAAATGACACCTTCAGTCCAAGAGGTATGGTGAAAATCTGTGACTTGGAGCAATTATCAACTGTTTGATTTTGTCTGAGAACACTGAAATGAAGTGTATATAATTAATACTTCTATTACCTTTTATTATAGCGGAAAACTTTTTGAAGCTAAGACTGGAGCAAGTCTGGTTATGCAAGTCTAGATTCAGTATTGAATTTGATCGGAATGGTTGGATGTCCAATTCAGTTCTTTGCTAAAGCTTCATGACATGCTAAGTGTTTAACTAGGCAAGGTTCTCAACAGTGACCTTCAAAGAGGAGAGGGAAGCAGGATGGGAATTGTGTGCATTTGTAGTTAAGTCTCTTAGAAAAACCTGCCGGTTTCTGATGAAGTGGAATCTCAAACATGACAAGGTGTTGGCTGTTACACTTACTCTGGTCTTCTCTCCGCAATCTGTTTCCAGAGTAGCAGCCCGCGGTTTATAGCTATTCAGGAATGTGTGGCTACATTCTTATGGGAAACTGAGGCTGCATGTCCAATCAAGGAAACAAAAGATGATTCTCAGGTGAGAGAGATAATTGTATTCATAATCTCAACATACTGGGTTTTTTTCTGTCTCTTCTGGTCGCTGTATTTAAATGACAAAACTAATTACAGTGAAGTCTGAAGTTGATCATGATGGAGCTTTGTCATATTGTATTGCTTTCTTTTTGAAGTGTTCCTGAGGTGAGTAACTTCTGACCAAAGTATTCAAGTGCTCTCTTGAGAGAATAACTTACTAGCTGTGGCACTGTTTCATTCTCTTACAAGGTTGCTAGTAAAACTGAGTTCATATGTGAGGATATATGTTATCTATCTTTGTGCATAGATCATCAAATGAGGCACTTTTTATTTTTTTTTTAGCCTGAGCTACTCAGTTGCTTCTATTACACTTCACAGGTCTCAAGCACATCAGTGTGAAAGCAACCCTCAGTTAAAATTTCCTTGCTCTTAGCTAACTTGATAGATGTCATCTGTTAAATTGCATTTTGATATGTTGATATGTGGCTGATGTCAATGGACAACTACGCAAAAGAAGTGAATGAAGTGTTGCTACCGCAAGAGCTGTATTTGGGTTGCCCAAATTAAGTTTCTGATTGATATGCAGGCTAGGAATGTATGTAATTCACTACTTTGGCTCTTTAAACAAATTAAGAGATAAAACTTAAGCAGAAGAAATGCAGAAGGAGAAAATAATACTGTTGTAATACTTTTTTTTTCCAGTCCTGTTCTGTGCGAGATCCAAACACTGGCTTTCTGTTCAATCTGCAGCCATTAGCTTCTGAAAAAGGCTATATGGCTTCTGGCATTGGGAAGAAATTCTTGGTAAGGATTCTGACTATACGGCTTCTTGCTTATAGATGCTGTTGTTGCATTTTTTCCAGTTTTAGTGAGCAAGTGGAGGTTTGACTCAGTCCTTTCATGAAATTTGAGTTGACAGGGAAGTACTGTGCTTGAGGGAAAGAATGAAAGATAACTTGATTCATCTCTGATGGTCTTAAAAGCGCCAAACTTCTGGTTCTTAGCAAACATAAGGTAGCTGCACTTTTGAGGCTGTGCATGTTTGTCCAGTTATGGATTTTTTTGCATAATACCAGTTTATTTGCTGATACTGAAGAAATGGACAGTGGAAGCCTTAATGCGATCTGCATGTATCAGTTGTCCTAGGCTGTCCACAGATACTACTGTAGTGGTTTTTAGTTTAAGAATAAACTTGCTAAACTACATCCTGTACTTCTAGTGGGGAGAATTTGTGGACCCTGTAAACTGAAGATTGAGGATATTGTTCCAGTATTATAGTTGGTTGTCTTGCAATCTAGAAATGACAGACATATCATGCTGTTTGAAATAGTTCATGACAACTGAGTTCTACTGATGTAGAAATGGTTCTGTGGACCTCATTTTTATGATACGGTTAATACAGTGTACACTCACATGTTTTCAAAACTTCTAGCTAAACATTTGTGGACCCATGCCGATGTGTGGTAATGTCAATGGCAAAATAGCTGCTGGCTGTGAAGCAGAAAATCTGACATCAGTGAGGATAGTAGAATTGGACAAAACGCTGTATCTTTCTGGTGAAGGGTTTCTGACTCTTACCTACAGAGGTCCTCTTCATGTGGAATCAGGTGAGTTCAGGAAATATGCAGTGGCAATGGATTCTGATATTGTACAAACTTTCTGTGAATAGTCTTAATTCCTCCCTTTGTTCATGTACTAAAACCTACAGGTCTTGATGTTTAGTCACTTAAATAAGCTAGTTCATATGGAAATTTTAGGGAGAAATCAGATCATGCAGAATGCTGGTGGCTCAGTTTTCGGTAATACAAATGCATTTGAAAACTTCTGGAAAAAGACCAAATACAGTACAGGATTTTTTTCCTTACTGAGTAGATGAAAAATATTTTTCCTTACATGAAGAAATTGATAGTTAAATTGGGAAAACAAGCAAAATGAACTCTGGCTCTCTATGTCCGGTCATTACTTTTAAGCAGTTTCATGAATAATGCTCTAAAGTTGTTTATATTTTAACAACAAAAGTTTTTTAGGAAAATGGGGTTTTGGCTGCTATGGTGATACATCTTATTTTCCCAGTTGTGACCTTTTTTGTACCTAATATACAATGGGCAACAACTCTCCTGTATTTTGCTTTGAGAGCTTCTACCATTTTGATAACACTAGATACACTGACAAATACTACTCTCCATAATTCTACCGTTTCTTGTGGGCTGTGGAAAGGAGAACTAAAGAGGACTTAACATATGCTGTTTAAATAGTATCAGTGCAATCATTATGCTGAACTTCTTAGAAGTGAACAAAACCCCTGAACCCAAAACTTTGCTATGTGTGATGTAATTTACAGGTTGCTGGTACAGCGGTCTTGGTGTTTTATAAGTTTTCTGTTTTTTCAAATGTATCATGTCAAAGACCTAGGAAGCACAGGTCAATGAAGGTAACTGTGCTCTTGAAATGTGTCAAGGCATTTGGATCTCCCATTTGGAGGGGCAGTTGTGGCTGCTAGGCAGTTCAGTGAGGTGTCTAAAGAAGGCTTGTGTATTTGCAGCTAAAATAAAACAAACAAAAACCAACCAAACAACAAACAAACAAAAAAGACCAGGAGATACCCACGAAACCTCAACAACCACCAACCTCAAACAAAACCAACCAACGAAACAAAAAATAAGGTAGTGTTTTTCTTGAAGCAGTTAGTAACAAGAAACTGTTAGAAAATTTTGAAGTCAAGTGTTAGCTTGAACTTTTAATATTCCTGAGTGAACCAGCAGCAGATAAGTGTTTGTTTTGCAGGAACATCAGACACGTTCACCGTGACTTTCATCTGTAATGATTCATATCCTGGAGAGCTTAAGTTTGTGCGTGAAGAGATAAACAGTGCGTTGAACATCCATGATACTTTTTTTGAGTTTCACACAGCTCTAGCCTGTGCTCCTGCTCCTGTAGACTGCCAGGTTACAGGTAAGTACCTGGACTTTGGGTGGGCTCAGTCCAACAAATCTTGGAGGAGGAGAGCATGTAATTTGTTTGAAGCAGACCTACCTTACAAAGACAGGCAAGAAGCTAATGTGGATCACAGTGGTAAACTTAAGAGAGCTGATAATGGCTGTGAAAACCTTTAATCCTTACCATGACTGGGTGCTGCTTCAGCCCAACTCTGAAGAAAATGGGTCAATTTAGTATTGGGCTCTGGAAAAATATGCCTGTGAATTGTGGAGTAGTTACTTGTGGGAAGTAACTGCCCAGGGAACTCTGTTTTACATTTGGTGCAGTTACATTTTATGACAACAGCACCTTCTCTCAATGACTATCTGATGTGATTCTGAAAATTACTTCGAATTATGTGTGATTTCAAACCCACTGCTGCTGCAAGTATGTAATAGATCATCTTTCAGCTTACTGCATGTACCACATCTCTTTCAGATGCTGCTGGCAATGAGTATGACCTAAGTGACTTGAGCAAAGAAGGTGAACCATGGGTTGCTATAGACACTTCAAAGGAAGCAAAGAAGCGAACATTTTTCTTGAATGTGTGCAAGCCTTTGCCCTATGTGCCTGGATGCCCTGGTAAGCCAAGTGGCAAGCATTTCTTAACTTATGCCTTCTGATGCAAGACCTTATATGCCTATATGCCTGGTCAGTCACTGAACTTGCATAGACATGAGTGAGGTGTGTCAAGGGTATAATAAAAAGAGTTCCTCAAATTGAGAGCAAACTTAGTGCTCATCAGGACTCTTGCGTTGGGATGTGTGGGAATGCATTTTGGAAAAATGCATTTCAGAAAAATGCATTAGGGCAGTATTTGCTAGTATGCTGCTTTTTTTTCTTTCTTTTCTTTTTTTTTTTTTTTAAGGAAGGAGGGAAAGTTAAATGTTGAAGCCTCCTAACTGAAGCTGGAATGAGAAGCTTATGCCATGTCTCACTGCGCTTTTAGCCAGCTTGATTTATTTAAACTGTTGCTGTAGTCTTCTATCAGTCTGTGGGAGCAGATGACCTAATGCAGTTTTAAATATTTCAGTGAATGCAGGAGAGTAACTTGTTCTGTTCTTAAAAGGCTTTAGGCACACAATGTCTCTATGAAAACACTTCTGTTGTGTTCTGCTTCAGGATTCTGAGACAGTCTGCTTTAATGCTCAAAGCTCTCTTAAAGTTACTCCAGTATGTTATTTTACAAGTTAACTCTGATTGTCAAAGCCTTCAACTAAAATACAAGCTTTTTCTTTTTCCTGTAGGTGGTGCCATAGGATCTTGTGTGAAATACACTGATAAAAGCAATAACCTTGGAGTCATTCAGATAAGCCCACAGGCTGCTACTGATGGGTCATTAAGCATTATTTACTTGAATGGTGACACATGCAAAGACAAGAAGCATTATTCAACACGTATAATCTTCCAGTGTGATCAAACAATGGTAATTTTCTGTGCCAGTTGCTATTAATGAGGATTTTAGAGCTTGAACTTATTGTAACAAAAAAGACAGCGTTTATGCCTCTTGGAATGGAGAAGCTAGTTCTAAGAAGTGATATCTTATGTACAGGCTTTTCCCTTGTCCCTCCTTACAACTGCTTTCCTGAACCTGTAGAATACTACAGTGAACTCTATCATGAAATCCTGTGAGCCACTAAAAGAAGCTCTTTGAAAATGAGTACTGAAATTTGATTATAGAAATCTTGAACTGTGCAACTACAAAAAAAAAAAATGCATTCTGCATATATGTTTTGAGACTTGCAGAGTAATTGTTAGTAAACCTCCTTCACATAGCTCTTTTCTGTAGGGATCACCGGTGTTTGAGCAAGAAGATGACTGTGAGTTCGTTTTTGTTTGGAGAACCTTGGCAGCGTGCCCTGTTCACAAAGCAGAAGGTAAATGTAGTTATTTAAGCTTTAAAATATCAAACAAATCTGTGTAAGAAGTGAAGCTGTTTGTTTCTTGCCCTGTGAATCTTTCTGTAAAGGTGTTGGCATGTGGAGGGATTTTTCTTCTGATCTTTAAGCCAACTAAGAATCATATCTAACATTAAAAGTACATCTTAGGTTGACAGGCAAACGTACTTCCCTGTCTAGGGAAAGTAGATAATTCAGAGATGGAACTATTACTTTATAGTACTACCTTGCTAAATCACAGGTAGACTTCCTAGTGTCATGTAAATCTTAAAAAAAAATCTGGTTTCATGAGAACACAGTTGATCCTCTGCCTGGCAAGTCATTCCTTGTTCCCACACTGATGTCTGGAAGCTACAGTGTAAGCTTGACCCTTGGTAGACAATGGTGGAGGAACCAGCGGGAACAGTATCAGGATTTTACAGTTCACTTCAGGGCATGCAGGAAGGAATCACAGGTTCTAATTCAAGTACTCAGTTGACTCTTAGATGGGAAGTTGAATGTGCAGGTATCTTTTCTGCCCTTGCAGGCTTTGTTTTGCAACTTGTAGATAATGCCTTGCAAAACATCCAGACTTCCTGTAAAGGATCTGTTGCAAGAGTCCTAGATGTTATTGAAACCACCAGTGATCTTGTGTGGCATAAGAGGAATGTTTACAGGCTGTTGCTCTGTTGCACACAGTTACTGTGAAGGTCACTGGTGACAAGAGTTGTGCTTTTGAAGGGAGAGAAAATGATGTTTTTAACTTGGTACCAACTTGTTGGATGGTTGAGGAGAGCATAATAATAATGGGATACAATCTGATAGTTTTTTTTTAAAACTTCAGAATATTGAGCCAAGGGTCAGTTTATAAGAGAGGACTCAATCAGCAGCTAAGTTACTGATGCATATCAGCTGATTAGACTCCTGAAACTAGAATTTTCCCAAACCTTTTCTGTATGCATCTTGGTAGACCCATAAGCTGTAGCTAATGCTTTCTATGATCATTTCCTAACTTGGCAAACTTCATAGCTGTTAAAAGATGACGCAAGATTGACCTCTAGGACAACTTTTGCTTTGGCCTTGTGACCTCGCTGTTCTTTCCAGATAATTAAGCATGTGCTGGACTTGGTGTCTTGTTCTGTATTTAACTTTCAGCATGGCTGAGGGAAGAACCTGTGAGGCCATTTTGAGGTATATTTTAAACTACAGTGTGACTTCTGCATCTTGCTTTAATGACAGTTATAAAATTAATGTTCTGTTTGTAGCTTAGTTGCATAGTTCTAGATATTGGTGACTTCCCAAAACAAGCTGCTTAGCTGGACTACAATGGTTCTTCAGTGTTACTGCTCTGAAGTGCCAGGTACTAATTTTTGTGGGCTCTTTTGTTCCAGTAAGCCTTAATTGTTGTGAGTGTATTTGGCATGGCTTATAGATATTAAATTGTATTTTAAATTCTTAACTTCTCTTTAAAGGAGAGGATTGCAAAGTGAAAGATCCAAGGTACGGTCATGTTTATAACCTGAAGCCACTTTCCAATAAAGACATTAAAGTGAGTACAGATGAGTATGACTACTACTTCAGAGTTTGTGGAGAAATATCAGTACCTTGCAAAAAAGAGGCTCACAGTGTGTCATCGTGTCAAGTTAAGAAGATGGACAGTAATTTCAGAAAAGTAGCAGGTATACCACTTGATTGGAAAGAAATTACAGAATGGGAATATTAATCAGCATGAGATTGAAGCAACTGTGTGACACAACAGCGGTTCTGGCTGATATTGTAGGGTGTTTTATCTCTTAAGATGTACTGCTTTTGCTTTGTGTGCAGATAAAATATCATGTATGTAGTTACCTTGACACACAATTAGGAATGGGCTTGAGCCTGCTGTAGTGGAGTAGTACATATTCAGTAACTAGGCCACAAGTTTTAGAGGAAGGTTGAGATCTTTCTATCAATATTTTGTGCATATATTGATGCACGAAATATTGTGCATGTTATTTCTGTCTTATGTATCCCTGTTGCCAGAAGAGTTACTGCAATCATGTGTATTTACTGGATTAGCTGTTTACTTTTCTTAACTCTTTGCTTCTAGGCTTGGTTACAGAAAAACTGACTTTCAAAAATGGTTTAATAATGATTAATTATACCAGTGGAGAAAAATGTCATAAAATATATGAACGATCAACTGCCATATTGTTCTATTGTGACAAGACTACATCTGAGGTTAGTTTCAAAACATATACTTCCTGTATGTACTGTCTTCCAGGGTTACCTTCTTCTTAATGTGTAGGAGGGTAAGGCAAAGAACATAATCTAGCTTCCTTCAAGGACTGCCTAATCATTTACAGATTAGACAGGAGACTGAAACATACTGTGAGGTAATAGAAATGAGGAATGTTTCCTATTTATGGAAGGTACCTTTGTCATGCCCTAGGAAAGTCAGGGCATGTTGTTCCCTTAAGGGGTGCCTGCTATTAGCAAAGCTCTTGCTGATGTTGGGAGGAGATGTTCTCTCAGAAATAACAGCCATTTCTTTCTGAGAAATAAAGGCTAGGAGGATGAATCTGGAGAAAAGTAGGTATTACATGGCTGGATCAAAATAAGCTGATTACTTGTTTTTAGTATTATGTCTCTCTCTATACTTGTGCTTCCCTTTGTGTTTTTAAAACAATGGTGCCTAGAGTTACTTTTGTTCTTCCCCTTGTTCACGGAGGAGGCAGAAGCACCTGATGGCTGCTGCCCTTTATACCAGAAGAGTACATGTGGATAAACTTGGTTTGGGAGAAGCCCTGCTTTGGTCAGGGCAAAGGCATAGTGTGGCTCCTAAGATATGTAAATACAAGTTCCTGGATCTTGTTGAAGCAAGAATGAGACAGTTAGGTAGTTTTGGTGTCACTAAATGAGAAAGTAAATTCCTTTTGTATTTTGTTCTTTCAGCCTGTATTTTTGAAGGAAACTCCAGATTGCACCTACATGTTTGAGTGGCATACGCAGTATGCTTGCCCACCTGTTAAATCTACTGAGTGCTCCTACAAGTGAGTTCTTTCCACAAACTTGAAATGGAGCTGTATGATGGCAAAAACAAATACAGCCTTATTGCAGCTCACTGGAATACTGCCGCTTCAGCTATTGAGTTTTGACTGAGTCAGTAACCAACTGATGTGGCATTCAATGCCAGTGCAATATATCTTTAAGTAACTTCTGCAATTTGTACTTCCTAAAACTAATTTCACTGAAGAAAAAAGCTTTGAGCTTCTTCTGGGGAATAAGCCTAGTATCAAAGTGAACTGTTTGGTATGAAGTTATTGATGGCTGAAATCTTGAGTATGTTTAGGTTGTTACAAGTGTCTAATTATTATTTAACTATAGCTAATTTAAACAAGAATACAACTGCTGTCTATTTGGAACTTCCAAACAAAGCTCCAGGAAAGAGGTAATCTCTTTCTGTCACAACCAAATACTAGCTCATTAAGATTTGCTAAGTGGAGTCAAATGTGGCTAATAATTTTCCCAGAGTTTTAACATCTGGCATGATGATAGTTTTCTACGCTAAGGTAAAACAATCTGCTTTAATCATGCATTTGTGCTTGCCATGCCCTGAAAGCCTGCAGGCTTCAGTGAGAGGTCAGAATTACTCTTGCCTTGGCCGAGGGCTGTGTGCATGTGGAAAGTTACTGGAGGGGTTGATGATACAATGGTATCTCTCTGTACTGAATTAGAGGTTTGTACAGAGTGATGAGTCTGGTGCAGATTTCTTTTTGATCATGATACTCTGCTTAAAAGTTATTGCAGTAACTTAAGAACTGTAACTTAGAATTACTTGATTTTTTTTTTTTAAGTGCCTCTTAACTTGAATAATTTTTCTTTCTTACAGGGATGATGAAGGAAACTTCTATGACTTTTCATCTCTGACACGGCATAGAGAGAACTGGGAGGCAATCACTCTAACTGCTTCTGCACAGAAATACTATATTAATGTCTGCAGACCCTTAGTACCATATGGTGCTGCACGTAAGAGCAAAATAAAAATATATTCTTGCTGTGGCTTGGGGAGACAAGTGTTAGGACAGTACTGCTGGCTGTTTTTCAGAGTCAAAAAATCACAAAGTAAGGTATTTGGAGACAGTGATGTAATTTTAGCACCAGAATGAAAAGTAGCTTGTGGGACTGATTTCCATCTGCTTGGCAGATGAGATCAACTACCAGCTCTTCTTTTGATAATTTCAGTGCTCTAGGTCTTCCATCCGTAACCAAAGTCCACTATAGCTCTTAAAGATTAAAATATTGTTTTGGTGCAAGATGTTAACTTCGGAATTTTCTCTATGGCATCTTCTGACTGACTCCACATTTTGTACAGTGGAACACCAGGGGACAGACTCCAACCTTTCATTCTGTAGTAGTCTCCTTCCCCAGTAGCTGTTACTACTTTTGGGAAGAAAACCAGCACCCCAATGAGTATGGTTTGGACAGTGGATTGGAGATAGATCAGCCATGACATACCTGAAAATAGAGGAGTGGAGTTATATTTCAGGCAAGTAAGCTTTAATAACAATGGGAGTTATAATGCAGGTTTTGTTAATCTGTATAGGTTCCTGTCCTGCTGATGCTGCTGCCTCCCTCATGGAGGGCGCGAAGTGTACGAGTCTTGGGGAAGTGGCCGATGGTCCCCGGTGGGAAAACGGCATTTCTACTCTGAAATACATTAATGGGGAGCAGTGTCCAGATAAAATTCGCAAGAAAACAACAATATTACGCCTCAAGTGTGATGAAAGCAAAATTGTAAGTGGGCTTCTCCTGGTGGAGTTTAGTGTTTTTGTGAGTTATTCATATCACTGTATGTGTATGGAGAATTATACACAGTTCTCATCCATTCCCTAATTGTCTGTAATTGGATGTGAGCCAATCTTGTAAGCATTAGATGCAATGCAGTTTTTGAGAGATCATTTTGTATGGTTTGCCAGCACAGATTTTTATCATCAGTAATACTACAAATTGTCTCTCTCTGTCTTGAAGCACTTGCCAACCTGCAACACATTTGTATTCAAGTAGTAAATAATGTTCCTGGCTGTGTAGTTCTTAACTCCTACACATCTGTGCACCTTACTGTTAAGTACTCTTCTCTTTGAGATGCCTTACCCTCACCTGTTGGATTTTCTGTTGCCCAACTAGACTGCCTTTAGCTCTCTTCTCATCAGTTTCATTGCTCCTAATAGTGATTTTGTACTGTCTTGTATATTTGAAATATCCACAGTTAAATACTCTGGGTTAATTCACTGAACCATGCTGGGCAGTTAGGTCCTAGGACTGGCATTCACACTGAGCTCAGCCAGAGGCTCAGGGATAACGCTGTGGTATGTGATCTTATGGTACCGCTCAGTAGAGATGTCACTCTCTCCCCTGTTTCATGTTTAGGAATCGAAGCCAGAGCTTATAACGGCCATTGAGGATTGTGACTATACCTTCTTATGGTTCACCGCAGCCGCGTGTCCTCTTAAAAGCAATGTGCAAAATGACTGCCGGGTAACCAATCCTACAACAGGTAGGGAGGAGGCCTCAGGATTTTGTATGTGGAAGAGTCTGCTGGAAGTGTCACTACTGTGTGTGTGTTCTTGAGGGACTTCTTTAGAAAAGGGCAGTGTGATGTATCCTCTGGAAAGTGACCAGTAAGCTTACTGGTGGATAGAAATGCAATGTCCTTTGGAACATAAATAGTCTATAGTTCTGAAACTAGTTTTACCTCTGATTATTAATATGAAATACTAACTGTTTGCCTTTCTAAGCTAGCAGTCAAGTGGAGACTGGTTGGCCTTCCTACTAAATTAAGTTACCAAAGCTTTTAATAGGAACAAATGCCTTGCTTTTCAGTCTAATTAAAAAAAAGAAATAAATTATTTCCTCATCTGCCTTCAGGCCACCTCTTTGATTTGACACCGCTAAAGCGAGAATCTGGCTATACCATCAGTGGTTCACACAACAAAAAAATTGAGTTGAACATTTGCGCTGAAGCTAAAAGTTCATGTCCTAATGGAGCTGGTAAGTAGCTCATCCCTTCTGATACTGTAGTCACTGACTATAAAAAAACCCAAAGGAAATAGTTATGCTCCATTTTACAATAAAATGCAACGGGCAGGTTTTACTAGTGTAGAAACAGTGAAGAGAACAGCTGTGTGACTGAATTGCCTAGGAAAATATTCTAAAACTGTTTTAGGAAATGAAGTGATGTATTCCTATAAAACTCCATTCTTAATCTTAAATAGGCTCACTTCCAGTCCAGTCCTTTTAGGTCTAAATGGATGGGTATTCCTTTGGACATGGGCGTGGGAGAAGAGTGCTTCTAATGCATTTATTGACTATTGCAAAAAGTAAGAGATAGAAAAATTAAAGTGAGACTAAAATATTAAGATTCCCGCTGTTTATATTGTAAGGTGCATATTTGGAGGCAAGTTACATCAGACTTGATCTGTTTTGTTAATTTTTCTTTTTTACTTCAGCCGTCTGCATCACGGGTGGCCCCAAACCAATTAATGCTGGAAAACTGAGTAAAACTTTAACTTATGAAGATCAAGTGCTAAAGCTTGTCTATGAAGATGGAGATCCTTGCCCTGCAGACCCTGACCTGAAGCATAAAAGCCATTTTAGCTTTGTATGCAAGTCCGATGTTGGAGATGACAGCCGGCCTGTTTTTCTGTCTTTTGATGAGCAGACATGCACTAGTTACTTCTCTTGGCATACTTCCTTGGCTTGTGAGGAAGAGGTAAGAATTTAATTCTGTGGAAAACACCTGTGGGACTAAATTTCCAGGGAAGTTAGGCATAATAGCAGCACATGTTTTAAATTCCTTGAGGGAAAGTACAGAACACAAGTACATGCAGATTTTTTTTTACTGACACAGCAGGGATGAACAAATACTTGGTAAACTTCTGGTCTGCAGGGTGAACCAAGTTAAAACCTGTAGCACTTCAGAAGAACCTCTCTGTGGAACCTACTTAGCTGCTTTTGTGTACAGCTCAAATGAAAGCCATAGGGCATCTTCTTGGGAATTGATAATTAAGATCCTCCAATGCAACAGGCCAACAGAGGTTAGGTTGAATTGGGGATGGATAGCATCTCTGTGCATGGGGACAGTCTTTGCTGCTAAGCAAGTAAGTAGCAGCCAGGCAAGTTGTACATCAGGATCTGCCTCTGCTGTTTAACATGTGCAGTAATAACTTAATTTGGTTAACTCTAAATGAACTGGTGTTCCAGACAATACTTTGAGCTGGTCTCACTTTAGTTAATTTTAACTAGTTAAATTGTTACCAGCAGTGGGTCCACAGAGTAAAAGCCAGCAATAGTAATGGAAGACTAAATGAACTATAGCATCAATTTGGATCTCTTCTTAACACCTGAACACTACCTTTTGTGAATCTGCCTAATCGTTCTCTTTGCTGCCTCGATTACCTCTAGTGTGACCATTATTCTCTGTGACAAGTTATTTTTCCTCCTCATCACTGTCTCAATACTACCATAGCTCTTGCTTCCATTTAGGAAAAACAGTTCCTAGTTTTCCCTGACAGGAACTGACACGTCTCCTTCTTTTTGTACGAGTTCTGCTATGTATTGCTCTAGTTTCCTCTTCAGTAGTGTGTACCATGATGCAATATAAATAAAAAATGCTTAAAACCACTGTGTTTTCCAGCCCATTAACTCTATTCAGTCATCATTTGTGTATTTTTTGATAGCTTTACACAGTGTATCCACAATTGGCCTAACTAGTTCAGTGTGTTGACAGGTAGGAGGTAGCATTGGTAATTATTTGTCCTGAAATTAAATGGCAATTTAGTAGTTACGCCTTGTCTAATATCTAAAAAAGAATAGACCTCCCAAATTCCAGATAGGTTGTCTGTAAGCTTATGTCCTTTAAGAATGTATGAAATAGGTTCTGAAGAAATGCAGTGCTCAAGCCATCAACTTGCAATACAATAACTTTACATTGTTATGACCAGGCTTGTTTACCTAGAGGGGGTCCAATGATGTAGGGGAGATGTGGAGAGGAAGAAACTGTAGGATCTACTGATCTTATGAAGACAGTGACTATGTGTGCTGGAGTCTGCATATCAGAGCTTTATACTGTTGTATTGTTCTGATATGGACTCGATTCCATAAGAGCATTTAAATGACTGAGGTTTTTCACATGCAGCTTGTAGTGTCTATAGACAAACAGAAAATTGTGACAAATTTTGCTTTACTTAAATTTCAAGTTTTTCAGTGCAGCCCCACTTTTGGTCCTATGATGTCCAGGATGATTGTGAATAAATTAGAGCAAGTAATAAAAGAATAAGAGCAGTAAAAAGTACTTTCTTGTAGGTAAAGTGCTCAGTAATGAATGGCAGTTCCCTCATTGACCTGTCTCCTCTGATCCATCGCACTGGGTATTATGAGGCATTTGTGGATGAAGATGTAACAGAAGTTTCTCCAGACTTCTACATCAACATTTGTGAGCCTCTCAATCCTATCAAAGATGTCAGTTGCCCACCTGGAGCAGCTGTTTGCATGGTTCCTGTTAATGAGTCACCAATAGTAAGTACTATGCCTGGAATCACTGAAATGTTCATTTCTCTGCTAGTTTAAAATAGTATCCCTGCTTAGAGACCTGATTTGAACCAGAGGCTTGACAATGGGTTAAAGAAATGGAACACAAAATTTATCCTGCAAAATTCCCTTTCATTGCTTTTTCCTGTGAAGAAGTATTTTCCTGTCCTGAACCCCAGTGAATTCTTTGGGTGTCAGAAGATTCCATACCATGACAAATATGAAAAATTACCACAGAATTTTTTTTTTCCTATAGTGCTGTGTGCCAATTACGGAGCTTGGGAAACAGAATGCCTCTTAAATTGCCCTTCTGTGTCACAGAAATGGTGTGCTTGATCTCATGATAGCCTGTTGCAATATAGCTTTATATAACAGTGTATGACTGCACCATTCAGCTTGGTGTTATTGGCAAACTTGCTGAGGCTGCACTCAATCCCACTGTCCATGTCTCCATCAAAGATGTAAAACAGTGCCAGTCTCAGTACCAACCCAGAGGAGTGCCATTTCTCACTGGTCTCCACTTGGACATTGAACTGTTGACCACAACTCTTTGAGTACAACCATTCAACCAATTCCTTATTCACCAAGTGGTCCATTCATCAAGTCTGTCTCTCTCTAGTTTAGAGACAAGGATGTTGTGCGGGACAATATCAAATGCTTTGCACAAATCCAGGTAGATGATGTCAGTTGCACTTCCCTTATCTACCAGTATTGTAACTCTGTTATAGAAGATCAACACATTTTTCAGGTCGAATTTGCTCTTAGTGAACCCATGTTGGCTGTCACCAATCGTCTCCTTATTTTCAGTGTGACTTAGCACAGTTTCCTGGAGGATCTGCTCCATGATCTTGCAGGCACAGATGTGAAGCTGACTACTCTGTAGTTCCCCAGGTCTTCCTTTTTTTCCTTTTTAAAAATGGGGGGTTATGTTTCCATTTTTCTAGTCAGTGGGAAATTCACCGGAGTGCCACAACTTCTCAAATGTGATGGATAGTGGCTTCGCAGCTTCCTCTGCCAGTTCCCTCAGGACCTGCAGATGCATCTCATCAGGTCCCATGGGTTTGTGTAACTCAGGTTCTTTAAATGGTCTTAAACCTGATCTTCTCCTATAGTGGGCAGTTCTTCATTCTCCTGTTTTGCCACAATGATTTAAAGAAGAATCTACCTGTAAGAATCAGAACCTCCCTGGCTTTTTGTTTGAGCTGCCCGATTTGTGTTTTGTTAGGATTGAAAACTAACTGTTCTTTGAATATAGAATGCAGTTTTGAAAAGTGCAATCATTGTGCTTCTGTGTAAAACAAACACATTAGTTTGGATTGATCTGAATCTCTGGGCTGATCTGAACTCTAGATGTGTCCCATATGTGTCTTAATACATGTCTTTGCTTGTGTAGGATATTGGTCGTGTTACTGAACCTCCCAAGTTAAATGAGGCAGTAAATGAAGTTTACATCACTTACAACAGCAGTACTCCTTGTCAGATAAACAACAAATTGAACTATACTTCTCTTATTGTATTTCACTGCAGCCAAGGAACTAGTCTGGTAAGACATCTATTAAACTTCTGTTGATACTGGAGTGCAATGGGAAGTGGGTAGTAACCACTGTTAGCTTTTCTAAAACTAAATCAGGGACTTGTTTCTAGCATGTAAGGATGGACTTGTTTCGACAAGGAATATACGTAATATTTGTATTCTAAACTACCTAAATACTTCATACTTAAATACTTAGTATTTATATTCTTAACTGGTCAGAGTTTCATAGAGTGCATGAACTTTAGGCTTGAGCGTAGCAGCTTCTGATGGTTTCAAGGATCAAATTCCACTGAAGTAGTGTAGCGATAACGTATTGCTGGCGTTAAACTTAATGGTATGTTGTACCTTGTGTAGGTCCAAAAGCTTGTACCACAAACTGGCACAAGAACCAGTATAACTGTAAACCTGTTACTGTGAGATGTTACCACTGTGTTGTAACTCTTTCCATAATCTTACACAGCTTTAAAAATTTGCATTTAGTACTTATGTTTTTATTCTGTGGTGACACCTGAACACTGGTGGTGAGAATCTAACACTTTTTTGGATGCTTTAGCAAACTGTAGAGAAGCACTTGGGTATGATGTTCCACAAACTAGAGCAGGGGTGTCAAACTCATTTTTGCCAGCACCTGTATCAGCCTCGCTTCACTACTCCTGCATTTATACAGTCATAAAATTACATTGGGACCTTTGAAGGCAACAGTGAGTAGAGGTTGTTGCAGATACTCAGTGGAACCATTTTCTATCAACATGGGGTGTGAGCTGAAACCCTAGGCAGCTCTGAATGTTACACAGACAATACTTAAATTTTTATTTAATATTTTAACAGAGGACACAGCATTGTTTCTAAACCTTAACTCTGTGAACTTTCTTAACACTGTCTATTATGGAGAAACACAGTTCCCTCACACTTTTGTTCCTGCTTGCAACTAAGCCGAACATCAAAATCTTGACCCTAATTAATAAGAAAGTTTGCATACTTCAGTTACTGCTTTGATTGTTCTCTGGAGATGGGTAGAATGTACTTCACTTTTGCTTTTTTGATACTGCTTACAGTATGAAGGTGTGGTGTTTGTTCTACAGTCAGTCTGGCCTCAGTAATAACTGAGGTTATCTGTTGGGGTAGTGAAAATACAGAAAGAAGGACAGACTCTCCAAAAACTGAACCTAATGCATCTTGCTGTGTTCTTTGGTAACAGGGTAAGCCAAAGATGATACAGAAACTTGACTGCAGTTTTGTGTTTGAGTGGGAAACTCCAGTTGTATGTCCTGATAGAGTGAAAACTTTAGGCTGCTCTGTGACTGATGAACAGCTACACTATACTTTTAACCTGACCAGCCTTTCTGGAAGATCATTTGAGGTAATGCCATCTGGTGGCCTGAATTTTTTGTTTTGTTTTGTTTGTTTGTGGTGGTGGTGCTGTTATTATTTGTGATGTGGTTTTGGTTTTTTTTTGTTGCCCAACACAGTGAACATTTAAAAACTGAAGCAGGGGTTTCTTTTGAGCACCCTAGGGTGTGAGTGGAAACTGAAGCATGTGCTGCAGCTGTGATCAATGTTGATATGTTTGGCCTCTGACAAAGGGAATATTAGACAGAATAACATTAAGTTTTTAATGTTTGAGGGAAATTAATGGATATACTGATGGGGAAAGGAAGAAGTCGTCACCTGTGACAGAATCCTGAACATGAAATCTAGTCTAGTGAACAGACTATATCCTTGGTCCTGTGGGTGTACACTGTCTGCAGTTTTGCCATATTAAGAAAGGCCAGATTTGCAAAATTATCTTATTTTCTTCATTATGCAAGTACTGCATGAGACTTGGTTTATAAGGCACTCTGTTGTTCTTTGTAAGTATTGACTGTAGGCTTTAAGGCAACCTTGTTAGTGATCCTTCTCGGTATTTTCTGGATCCTTCACAGGTATTTTCTGGAGCCAATAGTTACCATGTTGGTGTGTGCAGTAAAGCAGCAGACTTGCCCCAGGGAAAATGCAAAGATGGAGCAGTATGTCTGACATCTGAAAGTGGTGCATCATCTTTTGGAAACATAAAGGAAATGAAAATGGACTATAGCCACCAGGATGAAACTGTCATTTTGCAGTATACAGGAGGTGATTGGTGCCCTCCAGGTGAGGTTGAAGCAGACCCATTCTTTATGCAAAAACTTGTCAGCTTTTTTCTAACTTTTTAAATACAAGGTTTTGTTGTGATAGCAGGGAAGCAACATGGCTTTTGTTTTGCATACATTAATAGAAACGTGGTTTCGTTAAATCACATGCGCCATATTAATGTGCAACATCAACATGTATCTTCTGGAAAAGAGTGCAATTTTTCTGAAGGGATGATCATAGCTAATTGTACACTACATCATCCTAATTTTCTAATTGGGTTTAGACTCCATATTTCAGTATTTCTGTTGTCTGCCTCTGCTTACAACTCTTCTTTAGTATTGAAGTGTAGTCTTTGTATATGGTCCTGCATACGGATATACCTGCTATTCTACTTCATGTTAAGAGGATATACTTTTCCTTCCCAGTGACTGAAAAGGGAGAGCTTTGTGTGTTCCCCTTCACGTACAAAGGGAAGAGCTATGAGGAGTGTATTACAGAAGAAAAGAACAGGCCATGGTGTGCTACAACTGAAGACTACCAGGGAGATGGAAAGTGGGGATTTTGTAGTAACGGTAAGAACTTCCTATACTCTGTGTGCAGGGTCTGAGCCAATGCAGGGAGTTGGCCATTATCAGGCTGGGCACAAGACCTCTGATGCAATATGGTGGAAGTAAAGGGGTAGGAGTAGGCAAAATAAGGGCTCTATGGGTCAAATCTGACCTTGAGTGAGTAAAATACTTTTGAAATAAGAAGTTCATGTCTTTAGATCATGACTGTTCGGGTTATAAGTGATGATTCTGCTTTGATGGAAATCATTTGTTTTGGAAGGAACACTACTTTTTAAAAAGCATGACAGCTAACCCAGGGAATAAAAATGCTAGGGAAAGCATTTGTGCCTCTTTGCTTTCTGAAACAATACCAGATCAAAACTTTTGCTGATACCACAGAATTGCTACACTAAAATCTATACCTGGAATTTTTTAATGCCCACTTTCCCCCTTACAGCAACTGCAAGGAGGGAATCTACCATTATCTTCACATGTGATGAAAATGCTGGTGTTGGGAGACCTTACCTTCTGAGTGAGACACTTGGCTGTGCTGTGACATTTGAATGGAAGACTCAGGCTGTTTGTCCTCCCAAGAAGATGGAGTGCAAATTTGTCCAAAAACACAGAACTTATGACTTGAGAATGCTTTCTTCCCTGACGGGGTCATGGATCTTCTTCCACAATGGGAACTCGTGAGTAATGAGCAACTCCCAGGGCACAGCTTGCTAATCAGTGCAGTTGAAGTTGTCATGTGGTATAGTACTTCTGTTTTGTCCCTGTTCAGAGTCTGGTTAAATTGCTGGCAGTGTCTTAAAACTGTCGATGCTTAACACTGCATATAGGCAAAAAAAACAAAGGAACCATTTTATCTAAGGAGGATGAATAGTTACCATCTTGTCTATTGGTAACCCTTTTTAAAGGATGAATAAGACTAAACTAAAAGCTTTTTAAAGGCTTTTTTTAAAAAAAAACTACTAACTTAACAAAGTATAATAAATTGTAGTTTAAATGCAATTTTTTAGATTCTTAATCATGTTGAACAAATATCTTAATGACTTAGCTTCTGTCTTTTGACTCAAGTGTGTAACTTTTTAACTAAAGTTTTAAGTAGGTCTTTTTTTTCCCCTCATTCCTCTAAGCATCAACTTAAAGGAAAATATGAATGGCAGAAAGTCATCAAACCCTCCAGCCTCCTTCCTCCAGTTATAAATGAACTGGCAAGGATGAGAGGAACTAATTATAAACTTATGATAAACAGTAGGGTAACAAAACTGTTTCATTCACTCCCTAACTACTAGTTCCTCTGTTTTAATAAAACTTAACTGGTGTAGCTCTAAAGAGATGCTGAATTTGGGATAGTACTATAACCTTAATAGCTGAAAAAAACTTTTGGGTGTTTCTTGACTCAGTTCCAATTTCTGGTTTTGACCTAGGTCAAAATTAACTAGTGAACTGATCTGGTAAATGATCAATTTTGCTTTGCACAGAGTCATTTACTTGAAAATGATTGTTAGAACTAGTCTGCTAAACCTTACTACATGCTTTATTCTGTCAGCTAATTAAAGTATTTAGTTTATTTCAATCTAGCTAGCTTTCTATGATGATTCTAAAACTTATATCTCACTTTTTCAGTTTAACATAAATTAATTTGAAAGAACTTTTGTTTACCGTGTTCTCTACAGGTACTATGTGAATCTCTGTCAGAGGGTACATGAGGGACCCACAGGCTGCCCTGAAAGAGCCAGTATTTGCAGGAAGAGCAACAATGGAGATGTTCAAGTTCTTGGACTTGTTCATACACAGAAGCTGAATGTGACAGGTAGCGTTACTTTTGTTCCTGTAGAGAGCTAGAGATGGTTAGATCTTACAACCTAGCTATAGTGTTTCTTATATTACGGTGAAGCCTTTATTTTGAAATATCTTTACCAATGAATCTTCTGTTTAAAAACAAAAGCAGTAAACACTACTATTCAAACTTAAAAGTGGTATTTAAGCTATGAGAAAACATTGAAGCAAATAAACAATCGTGACACTAAAACTGTAAAAAATGAGTTGTCTATCAAGAAACACTTTTTTACAATGATGGTGGCTGTGCACTGGCGCAGGTTGCCCAAAGAGGCTGTGGAGTCTGCGACCTTGTAGATCCTAAAAAGCTGTCTGGACATGGTCCTGGGCACCTGTCTCAAGGTGACTTGAGCAAGGGCTTTGGACCAGATGGTGTCCAGGGGTCCCTTCCAACCTCAGGCAGTTTGTGATTCTATAATTGTAGGAGGAAGAATTATTTTGTTCATCCTGTATTGAAAGACTTGTTCTATATCCATGATTTTTTTCCATTAAGGCAGGATATGAAAGATGACTAATTGGCTTCACTCTTAAAAGTATTAAAAAAAAAATCTCAACTTTACCCAAGTTTTCAGTTTCAAGAATAGTTTTAAAATTGCTGCTGAGTTTGTGAAATTGAGGGAAACTTTCCATCCAGCTACAAAAACAATAGTATGTATTGCATGTGTTTATTGCCCGAGTTCTTTTATAAATGGGCATCATCTTCATGTACGTTGAAAAAAAGACGTATTAAATGTAAACATTTGTTATGGCCATACTGGTGACCTGAACACATAGTATGATATAAGTACAGAGATGTTTGAGGAGTGGTTTTTTTAAATTATCATAAGTGTGAAGGCCTCAAATTACTGAAGTGATGTAATTGATATATGGTCTGTGCTGGGAGGAAAAAAAATCCCAGAAGCTGATCTGAAGTAATGAAACCTAGAGAAATGAGCAAGGGGAATTTCTGACAGCTGCTTTCGAAAGCCTTGAGTGTCACCATTTTTTTTCTTCTAGGTGATACAGTGTATATTAGTTATTCCAGTGGGCAGGAATGTAGGAAAAACAAGAAAGTAACAACAATTATAGAACTGAAGTGTGCAACAACAGTTGGCATGCCCATGCTGCAGAGGTGGGTAACCAATTAACATACCACTGCTCTTCATGGTTTATTCCTTTGTCCCTCTCTAGTAAACTCTGTCTTGAGACAGTGACTGTCTGTTCTGTTGGATAGTCCCTAAAATAATCCCTGGTCTGTACTTGTAAGATGTGGATCTTCTAGAGTTTCTGCACCTGTTTGCTTCCATAAATGATTGCATTCTGCATTTATTTTAAAATTTCTGGGCAAAAACGTCAGCGTTCTACTTCCAAATTAGACAGTGCTGGGATGCTCTTGTTTTCAATGTCAGTTGTAGTACAACCACCCTTAACTTTGTTCAAAATCTGTTTAGTAGAGAACACTTACTACATATATGTGATGGAGCTAATAAAATGTGGTTTATTGTTGCCTCATACAGATTACTTAAGTAGAAACTGTCCAAAGTGAGGCATATATGTATGATCACAAACACTAAGAAAGCTTGATGGCTTTTTGCTTGGTTGTGTTTTGGTTAGCTGTATATTGTTTGTAGAATTGGGAAACTCAGCAATATGCTTTGTGTGAGTGAAAGAAATAGGCAGCAAAATCTGACTAGCTTATACTCCTTGTCCTAGTTAAATAATGTGCAGCACATTAAAGCTACCAAGAGAAGCCTGACGTATTTGTTAGCTAAAACACTTTGATAAAACCCTCTGATACACTGTGTGACTCCTGGAACTTCTGAAGGAGGAAGTTCAAGTGCAGCCAGGTCTTTTTAGATCTTGGAACTACAGAGAAGTGCCATGATTTGAGTGGGTTTTTTTGAGTGCTACTTGACTATTTTAGCTTCTTGGCACAATGCTTAGGCAGGATATTCCCATGCATGGATTAGCAGCTGTGTGTTTTCCCTTTCTCAAGATACTAAGTATTTGTTACTGTTTCCTGGAATCATGAGATATCTTTTTTTTGGTAGGATTGATGAAGAAAACTGTGCTTACTACATCACTTGGGACACACGTGCAGCTTGTGCTGTGAAGCAGCAGGAAGTAGAGGTGGTGAATGGAACAGTTATTAATCCTGCAACTGGAAAAAACTTCTCTTTAGGGGATGTTTATTACAAGTAAGTAAAAAAAAATAAACCCCCTCAAAAACCCAAAACAACAAAACGCCAACAGCAACCAAAAGCACACCACCATAATCCTGTAGAACTGTACTGCAGGAAAAGAGAGCTTGGTGTGAATATTCTTTGTCGTCAAGTGGAAATAACACTGAATTCACTGTGTACTGATGACTGAATTAAAGACCTGTTTAACAGTGTGGCTCACAGCTGGGCTTATAGCTTTGAGCATGTCTGTGTGTACTCAAGACTAGTCTAAAGCCTGCACATACTCATCTTGCTGTTAGATCTCTTTATTGTGATGTATTGCTGTCTTCCATAGGTTATAGACATCAGTGCCAGAGAACTTGATGTTTTTCACCCAGGCTACTTACTCCTTAGCTTTTTAAATAGCACCTGTATTTCTGCTGAGAAGATCCATATGGAAGTAGGAACCCATGCTTCAGAAGCCGTAGAAGTGAGGAAGGACAGCTCTGGAGGAATGGTCAAGCGTGATTGAACTCAGGAGAGGGAGGGGAAGACCAGCAGTTACACTGTACTACACAGTGTGTGTAACTCTGATCCAGAATCTCTTATAAACTACTATATTTAATGCCAATGCTAGTGTTATAGAAGGAAATCTGCCTATTCCAGTGCTATGGGAAGAATAAACTCTCTGCTTGCAGGGCATAAACCGTATTTAAGCAAGGTCAGCCTTTGAGCAGGTGGCAAGAACAGAGAACTGTGAATCTCAGACCATTCTAATTGTAAATAGTGTTTAGGTAACACTTATGGTAGAACTACTTTCCCTTCTGGAGAGGACAGCTAAGCTATGCTAGCTATTAATATCATAGCTACAGATCACACAATATGGTTCTCAAGATCAGTAGGCTAGCTTGCGTATGAGCTGCTGAATCATGCTTTTGTCTTCAGTTTATCTTAATCCTGTGGAGGTATTTACATGTTCACATATCCATTGAGGGCATTAAAACCAGAAAAGCTTACTTTTGTGCTTTCTGAAGATGATTGGATTTATGCTAAATATAATCCTGACTTGCTATGTTTAGGGAGGAAGCCGCAGTCCTGCATGTTTTCTGGTTGCTGTATCAGTCACTTCAACTTGTTCTGGAATCCCATAGTGGTAGCAGCTACCACTGGTGCCAGTCTTATGTCTTGGTAATAATCTAAATCTGGGAGTTCAGACTTAAGGATAGACCGACCCTCTGTTTCCACAGGTTGTATACAGCTTCTGGTGACATACGGACAAATGGTGATAAATATGTATATGACATTCAACTTTCTGGTATCAGAAACTCAGTTTTCCCAGAATGCTCTGGAGCAAACATCTGCCAGGTTAAAACTAATGAACATCGCTTTCGGAGAATTGGTTCTGCCACAAATGCTAGGTATTATGTTGACGGTAAGTATTTGCCTTACTAACCAGAATTGCTTGATATTCTGTGTGAATTGCTTCATCAGAAAATGGTTCTTGTTTCACAACCTCTGTACTAATCCATTTTGCAAAGGGATGCAGAGTCTGTCTAGCAGAATTTAGGCTATTTTTTTTCTTGTTGTGTAAGCTCAGTTGCAAATGTGGCCTTAATGGGCTTTGGGCTTGACACTTGTTGAAAGACTTTGTTAGAAACAATGTGATATATAATAGAAGGCTTGGTCCCCTGATTTCCTCTGTGCTTGTGCTGCATAAGCAGTGATCTCCCTTATCTGGCTGCTGCTTCTAGTGAAGTAGCCCACTGTTCCATAGCAACTGCTGGGATCAGCTGTGTAAAAGTATAAGCTCACCTGCAGATACTGCAAAGTGTCAGATGTTATTGCAGAACAAACGCAGAACTTTCCAGGGTCTAGTGTTAATAATGTTCTCAAGGATGTAGTTAAACTACAAGATTTTCTTCTCTTTGTAGATGATGACTTGGATGTCATATTTTCATCAGACTCCAGATGCGGTAAAGATAAATCAAAGTTTGTGTCTTCAACCATTTTCTTCCACTGCAGTCCACAAGTAAAGGAAGGCATCCCTGAGTTCCTTCATGAGACAGCAGATTGCCAGTACTTATTTACCTGGTACACAGCTGCTGTGTGTCCATTAATGTGAGTGCTTAACCATTTTCTGAAAGAAGCTCCTGTCAGCACTTCTCAGCTAAAAGGCTTTTTTGTATTTGTTTATCACAGTGATTGTGAAAAAATGAACAGCCAAAAAAGCAGTAGACTCATGGGTAGATGGAGTTGGTGTTTATGTATGTAATGTTTGACACCTGACCACCAAATAAAAGCTTGCCAAGTTGATCTGGACATAAAGCTGCTTGTTTGCAAATGGAAATGGAGAGGCAGGGTAGAATTTGATATTGTTATTCTAAGTAAAACATACTGTAGCTAAGAGAACATGCTGTTTCATGTTATGAAGAGAAGTAACCAGTATTTGGGTAAGGCTTTTTCCCTCCTTGCCTTACTTTCTGGAAGACTGTAAAGTCTTTAGAGGAATAATGAGGTATTTCTGCAATTAATTATGATGATCTTGTGTACAGATCCAGAAAGGACTAATGAGGTGACAGTGTTAAAAGCAAAGTGACTATATCTGGGTGCTTACCGGCATTCTTGACATGCAGGCAGCCTCACTGAGAAGAATGGAGTGCCTCCTAGGACTGTTCACATTCTGGCTGCCAGCTTCAAGACACAGGGAAACTGTTTATTCTGGTTTAAACAGGCATTTAACTATTGAGTTCTATGTACTGCTGTAGTCAGTTGGAAGGTAAATAGTTGCTGTAGCATTTGCAGCTTGCTCAGGTGCAGATTTGGTTCTAAAACAGCAGCTTTGTGTGGATAGCTGCTGCTATGTAAGCTCTAGAGCGCCTAATCATGCACTTCAGTCTTAACCTTAATCAGTTTTATGTGCTGTTGGAAAGCCTACCAGGATGTAGGCACAGTGCATACAGTGCATACATTTTTTTTCAGTGATTTTTTTTTTTTCCACTTAGAACGAAATGCCCTGAATTCAGTTCTTTATAGCTGTTAGATAGGACTAGTAGAATGGTGTCGTGTATTTATTTTCTTTGAATCTTTGTTTCTAATCCAGTTTGCTGAAAGTGGTCAATACATCTTATTTGTCCTTTTATTCCCAATTTATGTTATTAGATCAACCAGTGATCCAGGAAGCAATGAGCACCAGACTGATCAGGAGGCTCAAGCACATAAAGGCCTTTCGAGGAGAAGTCAGGCAGTCGGTGCTGTGCTGAGTGTCCTCCTGGTGATTCTCACTGCATGCCTAATAATCTTACTGTTCTACAAAAAAGAGAGGAGGTAAGAAATCATTGTGAGGCTTTAGAAGTTTCTTCCATAGGGCTTTCTTCAGTGAAAGGGAAGTAGTGAACTTTAGAGATTTAAGTTCTGTTTTTCAGCTGGCAGCATCAGCTGTCAAACCACTGTGGTTTTTTTTAATTCCCCATTGCTGCCTGAAGGTCCATGTAAAAGGAGCTGGAGCGCACAATTGCATTGGGTTGTCTCTATTGTGGACAACCGCTAATTAAGGAGGATAAAACAATGTGACAAAATGGTTAGTGTTTATCTCTTTCCTTTTATGGTGTCAAGCTGGAACCATAAAACAGCAACAAGGAACAAAGTGCAAGTCGTGCTGATTCTCTGCTTTCCAGACAAGTTAGTTTTGGTTTGTTTGTTTTTCCTTAGACATATAGGCCAGAGGTGTTTCAGAACAGTACCCCTGAAGCTGTGGTAAGGGAGAAATGTGCATTGTCGTGGACTGAATTTTGTTAATTAGAGTGATTCAGGGTCAAGTGTCATGATGCGATAGATTGCAACTTGGTTGGTGAAGTGCTTTATGTAAAAATCCAGTGAAGAAAAGTGAGGGCTAATAGGGGGATATGGTCTCCCTAATGCAGTATTCTTCTTCTTCTTTAGGGAAATTGTAATAAACAAGATAACGAATTGCTGCAGAAGAACATCTGGGGTTTCCTACAAATACACAAAGGTAATACAGTGGCAAAATTGAAGGTTTTGTTTCCTGTCAAGTTTTCCTAATATGAAGCTTTTATTAATAAATAAACCTCGTTAATTCCTGGTTGTTTCAGTGTGTGGATTCAGGAAAGCCATGCAGCTGAGATATCTACATTTATATTGTGAAATGGGTAAGGGGAATAGAGTGGATGAATGAAGAGCAGTCCTTAAATAGCCAAATAACACATAAATCTGCAGGAAGATAAAGTGAAACTGATAACAGTATGCTGTTGCAGTATAATAGCCTTATGACTAAGTTAATCCCAAGGCCATGTGTGGTGCGGAGTCCGACAGTTGCAGAGATCAGTTTGTGGCAGAGCCTAGAGTGGCATACGCAGTTTCCTCTTGCACTTTCTATTTTATTTTTTGGGTTTTTTTTGCAGATAAGCAGTGAAGAAGAAGCTAATGAGAATGAAACAGAGTGGCTTATGGAGGAAGTCGCAGCACCAAATCAAAGAACAGCAAAAGGAGTGCAGGAGAATGGTCACATTACTACCAAGTCTGTTACACCTGGAGCCTTTACCTCTCTCCATGTGGATGATCTGGACAGTGAGGATGAAGTGTTAACCATTCCAGATGTAAAGATTCAGACAGGAAGAGGACTCAACAAGAGCAAGCACCCACAAAAGAAGCCACCCAATCTTGGGAGTGATGACAAAGCTTATTTGCTGAATGGGGGAAAGGAAAGGAAAGCAAAAGCCAAGCCAGGCCAGCAGCAGGCACAGAACTCTACAAATACAGTATCGTTTCATGATGATAGTGATGAGGACTTGTTGAATATTTAATAACCCCTCTTGTGCCTAATCAAGTATATATAGAGAGAATATATATAACAGGACAACATTTCCAACCAAATATGAGGACTTCAGCCTGAAAGATTTTTCTGAATTTTGCCTTTAACAAGAAACCATTGAAAAGGGAAGAAGAGAGAGTTTTCTTGGTTGTTTACAATGATCTGTTCAGTAATGACTGGATGTCTAAGATCCAGTTGGGTGAGTTAGGTTGACTCTCTCTAGCCAGGACACTTTTTTCTTTTAAGCCTCGGCATAAGCGTTAAGTGCTTGCTTAAAAAAGAGAAAGCTTTGAAAGGAAAGGATTAAGGTTTAATGAATCCCCTGGCTCCAGAGACTCAAGTTATCTGACTACTAGCATTTTAACTCCTTGTATTTATTGATCCTCACTACTCAGGTTTGCTTAATAGCAACATGTTCTTCCTGCCGGCAGGGTATTATTCCATGGGTTCACCCATTGTAAGACAAGGAAAAATATCATTTTTGTGTGTTGGGATGATTTGATGTAAATTTTGGAACTGGTCTAATTTATCCTGTAAATTTGAATATCCTTTCTAATTTAAACAGATCATTGGTTCAAAGGTCTTGACTGAAAGGTACAACTCTGTATAGCTTTAGCCTGAAATGATTGCTGTTCTTTGCATGACATTTTTTGGTACTAGTCATATGACTGACTTCATCAGTATTTGCCGAAGCAGCTGACAAGCACCCAAAGATTTTTTTCCCCTAGATTATGGCTGGACTAGGCCAGCTGCACTGACAACCAGAGTTTCCAAGGACAGAGGCAGAATTCCTATAATACAATCTGTACTGCCCAATTTGTCATCACCAAGAAAAGCCCAGAAACTAGAGGAGCCCTAGTCAGCACAATACCTCTCTTGTTTTAATTAAAAAAAAAAAAAAATTGGGCCAATGGTTTTTGATAGCCTAAGTTATAGCTCTTACGTCACGGTCCTGGCCATGGTAATTGATTTGAAATGTTGCTGGCAATGAATGCAAGTCAAATTTCCTCTAGCAGCCTTGCTTTTCTCCAGGTCTTTCCTAAATTAAGTTATGGGCAATGACAGGGTTTCAAAGCATTGTACAAGTACATGCGTTGGGCAGAATTTTTTGAAACTTTTTGTTGTTCCTTTTGGCTGGCTTACTCAGTTTCAACAATGGTTTCTTTTTATAAAAACTCCATTTTGAATCAAAATAGTGTAATATAAAGTATTCAGCGATTTCAATAAAAGGTATGAAGTGGGTATTCAAAATCCCACATCTGAAGTCTGGAATCTTTCTTACAGTAGTTGTAATGTTGCTCATCAGTCTGGTGATAGCTAATATTTTAATAGCATCACTCAGATGATAATTGATGTTTGACAAATATCAGAACATATAGGTAAGCCTCAATGGTATATTTTTTCTTTTATGAGACTTGGGTTTTCTTCTTCTTGTATTGTTACCAGTGAAGCTGTACATCACTTCAGCTAAAGCTGCATCTGGTCATATTTGAAAGCAGCATTTTTCATATTTCACATTAGGTTGATTTGGGGGAACCAAGAGGCTTGACGTTGTAGTTTTGATACTGTCAGTTACCATTGCAACAGTTCTCTGAGTGTGTGTTGAAGAATGCCACTGCCCTAAGTCCTCAAGGCTGGAATCTTGGAGTTGCTTGATCCATGAACTGCTGCATGAAGTGACTTCCCACATACTAAAGGATAACACTGCATGGCGTCTTCATTGTGACTGTGCATTACAAGGCTTAGGTAAAACATATGTTCTCTGCCTGAGGGTGCTTATCTGCACAATATCGATGTATTTCTAAGAGTCAGCTGGTAGCACTGAGTCTTGGTGTCTTGTCTTGGAACTGTTTCTTACTTTTTATCCAGGCATTTGTAGGTAGATCGACTGAATCTTTTCTTTTTTAGAGCTGTGTGCATGACTTGCTTCGCCAGAAGGAGGAACATGCTATGAGAATAGTGGGGACTAGACAAATACATGTAAATGGCTGGGCCAGGTGCAGAGAAGGTGCCAGTCACCGTGTGGCTCTCTGTGAGGTGAGCCTCTGAGAGCCCCACCTGCACGGCACAGTGCCACCCAGTCTGGACTGTGAAGAGGGTTATGGGAAATCGGGAAAATGATCCCAGTCTGTACCTGACTGTTTTATTTTGTGAGGATCTGGTGCACACCATTACCAACTGTGTAAAACAAACAAACAAACAAGCTAGGAAAGAAGTGATGCGAGGTTTCATTAGTGTGTTTTTACGATACAGCCTAATGGCTTTAGACTTCACCCACTCCCCAGGCAGGCTTTGATTTTTGGTTTCCTTGGCCGCTGGTGTCTGTGCACATCCCACTGCCGGGGTGGCTGTGAGGTCAGGCTGGGAATGTGGTGGCCACAGTGCCCTTGTGTGTCCCTGTCCCCATCCCCAGTTCCTCAGGGAGTCCCTGCAGCTGTGGAGGTGAAAGTCTGGTGTGATGTGATGTCCCTGGCTTGGTGACACTGCTGTAGGTGGCCGCAGGAGCAGAGTTCTTGTTCCCTTGCTTCAGCTGTTCCTGCTGGAGAAGAGGAGGGGACACATCTGTGTGATGCAGGGAATGATCCTGCTCTGCAAAGTGGCTTTCACAGCTGGTTAGACCACTATTGCTCTAATGGCTGCGAGACCAGGTGAATAATGGCTTCTATTTCTGTCCCTGGGCAGAGTGGCCTTCTAAGCTGGCTTATTTTTCTGAGTGTCTTGGGAGGAGGTCTTTAATTTCTTTGCATGGTTACCTGAACCGTGCAAATCACTTTCCAGACCATATGTCATTTTTTCCATCTTTAAAATGTTACCTTCACTTATGCTTTTCTTTCTGATGGAAGCAACTGTTGTCAGCAAAAGGTGATGGAGTAGCTTACTGCCTATCCATAAGCAGCATGAAGAACTTCTGGAGCCCGATATAACTGGATTTTTTGGGAGTGCCCCACAATGAAGTCTACCTAAAGTCTTTTACAGGCCTCTTATGGTAAGAAACAACTGTTTTGGCCAGAAGCATTATATATTATGATTTCCCAAAACTGTTTGCAGTACATAATTCCTTAGTGAACCCTTTTTCTTTTCTATCACTGCAAAAAATAAGGTCAGGTGAAAATGGTCTTCCCTGATGTCAGCAGCAGAGGATTTCCTTGGAAATGGAAGAGTGTGGAGAGTGAGGGGTGAGACACATGATACTGGAATTTGTGGGACAACTGTTCTTTTGCCATGATGTGGCTCAATGTATAGATACTTCTGTTTCTCAATGTACTTACCTCCTCTTCATAGAGACCAGTTGATAAGCCTTGTTCACATGTGATGCCCAGCAACTGCTACACTCAACTTTTCATTTGCTTGCGTGTTGGTGGAATTTTCCATCTACACATTCTCCTTGAAATGCCTCTACTTTGAGGAGCTGGTTTTGCTAATAAAAATACAAAACAAATGAACGTATATGTGCTCTGTTAAGGGTTAAACACAAATTCTCTCTGGGTGAATTAAAGTCCGATTTCAAATGAAAACTGAAAAATAAAGCTTGCAACATGTAGTTTAATAATTTATGGAGTTAGTCTTGACTTTTGGTCAAATGTCTTTGTTACTTAAATACCTTTGCTGCCAACTAAATATATCAGTGCTGCAGAGAAGACCTAGATGAGGTTTTTGGGGTGGTTTCTATGCCAGAATGCCAACACTAGATGACATTTTAGAGAATGTTGGAGAATTTGGCAGGTTCCAGAAGCAAATCTTCTTTGTCCTGTGTCTGCTGTCTGCTGCCTTCACCCCTGTGTACGTGGGCATCGTCTTCTTCGGGTTCATCCCCGAGCATCGCTGCTTCAGCCCCGGGGTGGCTGAGCTGAGCCAGCGATGTGGCTGGAGCCTGGAGGAGCAGCTGAATCACACGGTTCCCGAGTGGGGCGGCCACGGGACCGGTTTCAGCAGCCGCTGCAGGAGGTACGAAGTGGACTGGAACACGACGGGCATCAGCTGCACTGACCCCCTCGGCAGCCTCGTGGGCAACTGGAGCTCCGTCCCTCTCGGTCCCTGCCGGGATGGCTGGGTCTATGACTCCCCAGGGACCTCACTTGTGACTGAGGTAAAAACAAATGTCCTCCTTCCCTTGCCTCTCTGTTACAGACAAGCTGAGGGACACGGGAGGGGGTTAATGTAGCTGAGTAAATTGAAAATGGTATTCAAGCTACTTAGAGTACTTTAGGGTTTTGGGGCTTTCACTTTAAAAATAAATCAGGATCTAGGATGACAAATTTCACATAAGAAAGTTCCACCAAATTTTTAGAGACTGTGGAAGTTGGAATTTTTCCTTCCTACATCTGACACAAATACAAGAGCAGGTAAACTCATTGTTCCAGCAACTTCTGGATTTATGGTTTTGTAAGAGGTTGGAGATAGGTTTTTAGATGTGTAGATACGGTAAGTATGCTTCTTTCCACAAAGTATGGACTGTGTGATATTTAAGTGAGGAAAGGAGGCACCAAATCTTTTCAGACTGTCTGATACGCACCCCTCCATGGAAGGTGACCCAGGACTTGAACCAAGCAGCAGCGCAGCAGGCACATCTCACTGCAAAAGGCTAGAGCAGATGCTGTCATCCAGGTGGCCCTACCATCATCTCTTGAGATTGTCTGAGTCTGAAAAACTTGCAGTCTGTGTGGATTGATGCAGTAATGGTGTCATATCAGTCATCTTCCCTCTTCTTCTGAAGGTGGTACAAAGCCAGGCCCATGGGTCGGTTCCTTTGCAGGGTACCCATGAAATGTCACACACCTCTGCATGCATTTTGGCAATGTGTTTTGCTTCTGTAGGTGACTTTTCCATGAAGGCTCTTGGGTTCTGTTATGTTGTCGCTTGCTCTGGCAGCTAAGTGAGGGAAAGGTTAGCACCGAGTAAAGCATGTTACTTTGCTTAAAGGAAAAATCGACACATGGAAGAATATCAGTTATGTTCTTTCCAGTAACAAGAGATGACATGAATGGGAAATACCAGGAAACCACTCAAGGCTTGATCCTGGTTTTAATGTTGGACACTTAATGAGGTTGGTAGGGTTTCTGGGTATTGATAAAACAGGCATTGACCCAGAAACAAGTTTAAATCTTTAACTAAAGTGAAGGAGAGTTGTGGATATGAGCCAGCTCTGCATTTCACACTTTTCCTCTAACTGTGGTTGCTCTTTTAGTTTAACCTGGTGTGTGAGGACTCCTGGAAGTTGGACCTCTTTCAGTCTTCTGTGAACGCTGGGTTTTTTGTTGGCTCCATAAACATTGGCTACATAGCAGACAGGTATGTGTGGGCCGACAGTGAAACCCTCTGACCTCCCTTATCAGGATCCAGCAGCTCAGCCTAGGCAACGGCAGTGAAATGTTGTGCAACTGGTATCATCTACGCTCAAAACAAAGTCAGCCACCTGGATCTTCAGTCACAGTGTTAGGAGGAAGTACTCTGTCTCTTACCTGGTGGTTTACACAGATCTCTTATGCTCTGCAAGTCCTGTAGAGCCCGTGATGACTATTTTATGACCATATGCCCAGAACCCCCAAGTGCGCCACACCAGAGCCCTGGTGTGTTGACCCAAGCCAGGAAATGATGATTTAGAGCTTGGAAACATTTCGCTTTCTTTAGAGAAACTTTGAAATTTTAGCTGATATTTGAAAGCTCCTTTCCCCCCTTGTTTCCCTCCTGCCTGGAGACTGTTCGTACAGCAGGCTCTGAGCTGCTCCAGCTGTGAAGTGCAGCCCACTCACAGCAAGACCCACACGTATAAGATTTTTTGGGAGTTAAGACTGAGGTATATAAATCTGTCATCCTAGTGCATGCAGACCTATCAGAATCATAATATTAAGCCATACTGATTTCTCATCCCATTATAATATAGCCTAAATATAAAGTCAGATTACTAAACTGCCTGTTCTGAAATTCAGAGATAACAGCCTCAGCCCAAATGCATGTAAATATGGGCCTATTGCTGCTCTTTAACTTGGGATATTTTGCTTTCTCTGAGACACCTGAAAGCCTTTGTGGAATTGCAGGGCAATTGGCACAGTAAATTTTCATGGAACTGAAAAGCAGATAAGTGAGTAATGGGCTAAGAATAAAAATCAATATGCACCTATGCCTTGTATAGCAAAGTTGGATTTTTTTTTTTTTTTTTCTAAAGATGCATGAAGCTCTTAATACTTCAAAATGTCTGTTTTCATGACTACTGTTTGGCTTTACTTGTTATTATCTTCCAACCTAGGTTTGGCCGTAAATTTTGCCTCTTAAGTACAATTCTTGCAAACATTGTCTGTGGAATCCTTCTGGTCTTTGTGCCCACCTACCTGTGGATAGTCATCTTCCGCTTCTTGCAAGGGCTGGTCAGCAAGGGCTGCTGGACCGCAGGCTACATCCTGGGTGAGTTCAGATCTTTCCCAAGAGCAAGACCGGCTGCCGAAGATGACAAAAAAAAAACAAACCTCGAACAAAAGCCATTTAAAAAAAGCTTCCAAGGCTTTTAAAAATCACATATGCAAGCTGCTATCAAGGATTTTTTTCCCCTCTTTGACTACTTAGGATTTTTTCAAGCCCTGTTATTAGGGAGAAGCAACGGTAGCCTTCAAAGCTCAAGCAAACAGTGTTTGTTAGAGGTGTTACCTCAAGACAGACTTTCCCCTACAGTGCAGCTCCCTTTTGCAGATCTGAGCCCCCAGGCCCCCCCACCTCCTCTCAGGCACTGGCTGGGGAAGGCCATGGCCCTGGGACAGACCTCAGCTGCTCCAGCCCAGTTTGCAGGTGGAGCCATGACAGAGGAGGCCATTAAAAAAGCAGGCAGAAGGTGGGGAAATGGGGAGGCATTTTTATGACACAAACACCATTAAAGGGCAAACACAGCCTTCACAGCCTAAAAATACCTGAAGAACAGCAGGTACTTGCTGAGAAAAATATAAGTTGTTTGCATATCTGTACACTTGTCTGGGGGACTGTGCAGCACCAGGGTTAGGGCCAGCTCAGGAACACTTTGTGGTGCATGGTAGAGCCACCTTCTCTGACTTCTCTGGTGTGGCATTCAGGTTCTTGCCAAAAAAAGGCCCAATGGAAAACTCAACACCAAGTAATGACCGAAGCAACAAATAAAAAACTTAAATGCTGCCCAGTAGAGCCTTATCTGGAGCAGGATGGCAGGTGCTCTACCAAATGGCTCCAAGTGATTCAGTTAACTGTGATGGTGGTAAAAATGTAAATGTCAACACTCTAAATTGCTGAGTCTTTTTGTGGGGACAGCTTGCTAATGCACTTATCCAGATGTTTGATACAAATAAAACAAAACCATCTAGCCCATAGTCTAGATTATCTTCTGCCAAGACATGACTGTTCTTTCCTGTGCATATTGTAGATGCTTGCTTGGCCTCTGAAAATTTTTCCTGGCACAATTTAAGTCTTCATCACCTCTTCTGGGGAATTTTATGCCATTTCAGAGCAAAAATTCCCTTTCAGGACAATGAATTGCCCTATTCTGTTATTTTCCCTCAATTATACCTTGTTACCTCAAGATTCTCCTTGAAGTTGTCTCAGAGACGAGTCACACAGAATCAGCCCCAAAGCCCCTTTAAACTTGTCTCTTCTCCCTAAGGGTGGCCAATACTGAATGCTCAGGGAAGGGTACAAGGACCAAGCAACCTTGTTATTGTGCTCCCTGGGACACTTGTCTACCCTTCAGCTGCTTTTGGCTCAGTCCTACTGAGCCCAAGGAGATGTCTTTGTGCATTGTTTGTCCAAGAAGTGTTAGCTAATCTGTGGCTCCGAAACACAGCACTTCAGTTGGTAAACAACTGCTTTCTGTTCTTTTGCTAATCGGTTTGCTTTCTTCAAATCACACAACTGGTTGCAAAGTTTTGAGTTTGCTTGTGCCTGCCTGCTGGAATAATTAGTTTTAGCTCTGTATTAATAAGACTACTTGTGGAGCTACCCTGTGATGTACAGTTGGGAAGTGTAGATGAGGTAGGAAGCCATCCGTCCTGACTGGGAAGCTGCATGCCATCCTGTGGTACAAACACTTCTTATACACTTAGAGTGAGAAGCATGCTGAAAAGGCGCACTTAGAAAACAAAATAATATTATTTTGTTATTGGGTTGGAGACTTTATATAGGCTGCCATTAAGTTTTACAACAAAATCCATCTATGCACTTTGAGGAATTTTTTATTTACTCAGAGATTTCCATGACAGAGGACAGTACTGGATGCCTTAGGTCAGTGTAAGAGCAGGTGCAGTGCTTACTCCTCTGCTGAGGAGTTTGGGTGATAGAAAAACAAACCTTTTTCTGCAAACACCAGGGGACTTTTGTACAGAGGCTTTATGCCAGCAAGCCCAGGATTACCAAGACAGTTTCTTCAGAGCTTCAACACAACATTGGTCTTCCAGTGGCTCTACAGAACAAGTGACCGCTGCACCAAGCTGTCGTGGCTGTCATTCACCTATCTCTGTGCATGATTGCAGTGACGGAAGTTGTTGGTCCAAAGTACCGGAGGACGGTGGGCATACTCTACCAGACGGCCTTCTCTGTTGGGCTCCTGCTCTTTGATGCCATCGCTTATGCCATCCCTCACTGGCGGTGGCTGCAGCTCACTGTCACCCTGCCAACCTGCTTCCTCCTGCTCTACTACTGGTAAACCGGCTTTCCTTGTACCTCTGCCCATGACCCCAAACCCAGCTGCTTCTGCCTCCCAAGGCTTGATCCTGAGGGAGGTTTGGCACTGCTTTTCGGTTGTGTGCTCCTCTTAGTGCAAAGAGGAATTCCACAGCAAAAAGGAGAGGGAAATAGGACCCCTCAGCAACTGAGGCTTCATTGCGTTTTAGCCTGTGTGCAGCACCTGACTTCTGTTTAAAAGAAAGACCACTTTGCAAAACGCTGGAGAAGAGTGGTTTAATATCATATGTTATCTTCATTAAACATTTCTTAAACATAAAGGAAAAATGCCTGGACATAATTTAGTGAATCCCACATGGAAAAGATGGTTATTTAGAGACTGTTTAATGCTAACATAACAGGTTGTTTACATGTTCCTTTGAGGAAAACAGTTGCAGCTTTTTGTGGTTCAGCCAGAAGAAGGCATGTGGGATCACGTGTATTTTGCATTATCTCCTCTCTTTTGACTGATATTTTTCAGTTGGAGTGCTTTGATTTGAGAAATTTTCTGGATGGTTTGAGAGGTTAGAAATAGTAGAAAGATTTGTTGTCTTCTTTTTTCCATATTTTTGAATTGTTAAGCCAGTTCTAGCTTGTTTACTTCTTAACCTGTGATGGCACAACTGGAAAATGGCTCTCTAAGAGGAGCCAGTTTGTGGTGAAAAGACTGAATAAAATGATAACGCTACTGTCATTCAAAGCCCTTCCCTGATTTATCCTTAGTAAATTCATTTCTGACTAAAGCCACTACCACACCTGCTCCTCTTCCCATTTCAGAAGTAGCATATACTACTTTTCTTGATGTGAGTGGGAGGTGGGGTAACATACAAAAACCAAAAAGAAACCAACCAGCCAAAAAAATCCACCTGCCTCTATTCAGCCAAAGCCCTCTCTCCACAGTCTACATACACAGGAACACTATGTGGGCTTTGTTTTTGGTATATAACAGCACCCATTTTCATTGTAGGTGCCTCCCAGAGTCTCCCAGGTGGCTGATATCTCAAGGAAAAAATGCAAAAGCTATGAATATTGTCACAGAGATGGCTAAAAAAAATCAGAAAAAGATGCCTTCCCATTTTGAGGTGAGCTCAGGGTTTGCTTGAACTTGTAAGCATCATGATAGTCCCTTCTATCAGTTCCTCTCAGTAGAAACTTACTGTACTTTGTACTGGATCTTCTGCAGGATATTAAATTTGAAGAGGAAGATAGTGGAAAGCAGAGTCCTTCACTCATTGACCTTGTCAGGACACCACAGATGAGGAAAAACACATTCATTTTGATGTACAACTGGTAAGAAGATAAAGTTGGAGGGCTGTTTTTGAAGCTCTGTTTACAAAGGCTCCAGTAAGACATAGGCCTCTGTTCTCTGACTAACAAAGCTGGGATGCTCTTCTCTGCCCAGGTTCACAAGCTCTGTCCTCTACCAGGGGCTCATCATGCACATGGGAGTAGCTGCTGGGAACATGTATCTAGATTTCCTCTATTCTGCACTTGTTGAGTTTCCAGCCTCCTTCATCATCATCATCACCATTGATCGCATCGGCCGTCGCTACCCCTGGGCTGCAGCAAACCTGGTGGCTGGGGCTGCCTGCCTTGTCACAGCCCTAATCCCAGAGGGTGAGTCAGCTGAGCAAGGCCTGGTGGTGGCTTCCCACCCTGGCACTGTCCCTGGGGAACAGCACCCACCTCTTTCTCCCTGAAGTCCATCCCCAAAGGTCCACAAACCCATGCCCGCTATTGGGTGCTGCCTCCCTGATTTTCAGTGGTACTCCTCGTGCTGAAGAAGCGAAATTAGTTGATTTGTAGGACTGCTAATAATAAATCTCAAAGCACTTGAGTGTCCCCCATGCCACTTTGGGAGGGTTCCTGTGTTGCAGCTCATGTGATGCTGACTCTTCCCATTCCCTCATTCACAGAGGTGAAACAAAGCCCCTTAACATCAAGTGACATGAGATCGGAGGTCCTCCAAAAATAACACCGGTGTGTTAATTGACACCCATTAAGTCACTGGGATACTTTTAAATGAGTTGGATGTTTTTCTCTGCAGACCTACATTGGCTAAAAGTGATTGCTGCTTGCATTGGGAGAATGGGAATCACAATGGCCTTTGAAATGGTTTGCTTTGTAAACACTGAACTGTATCCAACATACATCAGGTAGGTACATCCTTCTCCCCATTGGCATTTGGCCTGGAAACAAGTAGTTGACGCCAAGGTGTATGTTATATTTTATGCTAAATTAAACTACCGTCAAATGCTTCAGAGCTACATAAGTACTGCTGAATATAACATAGGTGGAGTAGAATTAAAATACTTCAAAAAGGTAGTTTAATAAACAGAAACATTGTACTTCAAGTCAGGAGAAAACTCATGTGACTGAAATAAAAGGCAAAGTGCAGACTACTGGGGTGGATGAGGTATCTTTCTCCTGCACAAGGGTCAGAGTTGTGATCCGTCTTCTTCTGTCTACAGTATTCTGATGCTAATGTGATCTCTCTGCTGTTGAACCAGGAACCTTGGGGTGATGGTCTGCTCCTCCCTGTGTGATATTGGTGGAGTCATTGTCCCATTCATTGTCTACAGACTGGTGGAAATCTGGCACGATCTGCCGCTGATAGTCTTCAGTAAGTGTCATCTCACCTCCTTGCTGACCACTTCTGGGGTACAGCAGTGGGGCCCAGGTTACAAAGGGAGGGAAAAGCCACTGAGGCAGTTGCCCCAAGTTCAGTAGAAGCCCCTTGCTGTCTCTACAGAGTATTGCCTTTGGTTTATAACAGCCTGGAGCTTGTTATATATTCATGTGTTCTCTGCCCTATTATCATCCCTTGCATTTTAAAGGAAGTTAGAGGTGAACACAGGTTTGACAGATGGCAAAGAGCTGAGAATCATTTTGATGAGATTAATATCTGAAGAATTCAAATCTGTTCTTCCATGAAGTATATTGTCTCAGTCCAGGAGCCAAAAACCTAGGATTTCACATAATTGCCTATTTAATGGAGTACAAATGTGGCTGTTGCACTTCAGCTCTCCTGACAGTCTGTTAACTGGCTATTGTCCAGCTATTTGGAAAGAGGTTGGTAAATAGATGCAGAATGAGTGTTTGCAGACTAGTGACCTGAATTCTCAGGCCAGGGTCTGCAAAGGTTTTATGAATCTTTAGATCAGCATATTATTTATAGAAAATCATATCCAATGGCAATACACCATTTTTAACAGATGGGACATTTAGGAGGGTGCTCAGTACTTTTAATGTACAAAGTGGGAAAAAGAAATTATCAATGGATAAGTTAATTGCATTGTGTAGGAGATAATACATTCTGTATGTATTTTCTAATTTTACATTAATAACAGAAAAACTGAATGTTTTTCCTGGCATGGTTTTCTCACACTGGAAAGGGTTCTCTATGAAGAAAGGATTGTGTGTTCAGTCTGAGATGCTCTAGTTCAGTGCATAACTCACAACTGAACCTGGCTCATTGCTGTCTCCATGTGGCAGCCGCATTGTCCAGAAGTAGCATGACAGTTTTGCATATAGAGCCTGCATGTACACATCATGTATGGAAATAAAACACCATTTATGGGTCCTTTGTGTCAGGCAGTAGGAAGTGGTGTCTATGCTGGGAACTGGTATATGCTAACAAGCCCTTTGTGCATCTATTCGATTTGAAGCTGTTGTTGGTTTGATCGCGGGTGGATTGGTGTTGCTTCTACCTGAAACTAAAGGAAGAGTTTTGCCTGAGACTGTTGAAGATGTTGAAAACTTTAACAGGTGAGTCAGGATGATGAATTCTTAGCAGCCTTCATTTGAAATTGTGCAAAATCCTTCCTTGGGGAAGCCCAGGGGTTACTGGCTGCCTCCTGTACTTCCAACAGGTTGCTAATTAATTCCTAGACTCTAGCTGCAGAGATTTTTGGACTCTTTTTACAACTTGCCTACTTAGGCATCTGAAAACAAGCAGCATAGGCCTTTACTGGCCTGTGAATAACTGCACTAGTCACTGAATACCTTTCCTGGTTCCTGGTCTCCTGCTCATGTCTTGCTATTTTTACAGGCAAAGTGCTCCAAAGGCCAAAAAAATCTATCTCCGTGTCCAAATGTCAGAAGTATCACACGACTGAAGATGGCATAACTCTTCCTGGACAGTCTGCTTTAGGGCACCAGCATTGAAAGGCAATTTGGAATAAATATTCCCTTAAAAGTCTTGCCTATTTTTTTCCTGATCTGTCCTTTAGTTACAATGCTCAGGGTTTGTCCCTATCACTGTATAGCTGCTTCTCTCTCTGTACACTACAACAAATATTTTAGGGCTGGGAAATTTTTATACCAGCTGAGTGGACCTCAACATGGGGACAGATCTTAATGTGGGGATGGTGTAGTCCATCCAAATGAAACTTTATAAACCTCCATGAAGTCTGACTTTGTTGTTTTGTCTTATGAAGAGGCAACATAATATAACTGAGATTTACCTTTGCTGTGGAAATGAGGTGGCTACAAACCTGGTACAATCTTGTTACAACTTGCAACAGATTTGTGCAGGCTTTTTTTTTTTTTTTTTTGCTGGCCCTTATGTCTTATCATGTTCATGTGAGTCCATATGCCTATACTGTAGTCCCCATTGGGATCTTATTTGGTATCCTCAGACTCCTAAGGGTGGGTATGTGGCAACTTCAGAGTATGAAAAGGAGTGCATGGGAGAAAGGCTTGTAGTCCTTCATTAGGTAATAGCCTTGTTTAGTTTTCAGTGTGTAACCACTGAATTTTCTTGTCTTGCTAAATAACATCTTCATAGTGGATAATCTATAGTGGGACTTTTTGGTTTTTTTGGAAAACTAGTTTACTGTGTCTCCACAGCATTATAAATATGTGAAGGCGCTGGAGGAGAGGTGCAGAGCTGAGAGCCTACCAGCATCCTGCTCCACTGAAGACTTAGGATGGGACTATGGATTCAGCTGGGGGACAACATTGGGTCTGCCAGGAAATATCCAGTACCTTTCACAAATTTCCTAGTCCATCCCATTGAGCAGCTGTAATAGACTTGTGGTTGCAGAGGAAAACAGGCACAATGGCACAGTGGCTCCCTGGAACTGTTTGTGTTGCTGATCCCTGGCACTGCTGGGACATGCTGTTTTTCAATAAGGATGCTGTAAGCAGGGCACAGGATACTGATGCCCTTTAATGATCCCCTGCAGAGGGTGAGCTCCCAGCTGAGCAGAGTGTTTCTGGACTCTGGCAGGAAGGGTGAAATTCCCCCAGGATTGCTTCCCAGTGTGGCAGTACGATGATCTTGTCCTTGCTTTCAACTGGCCTGAGCCGCAGTTGATGTTCAGTGTTGCTGTGAGGGCCTCAAAGACAGGGAAGCATGTTGTCCAGTAAAGCAGGGACATGATGAGGTTGCACTGAGAAGAGCAAGGACAGACTGGGATTGACAGTATTTACCCTGGCAGTTGCAAAACTAGTATTTGCTTCAAGGTTAGGGGGGAACAAGCTGGTCCTGAGGTGGGCAGGAGGGAGAGTGAGGACGTAATTATGTGTTTTGTGGAGCTGGTGTCCTGCTGTGGTTGCAGAGATGTCTCTGCTCTGGAAACAAAAAAAAAAAAAAAAGAAATCTGTCAGAGCAGCTGTCTTTATTACAGTTCATTGATTTGAAACCTGTTGAAAACTCTGCAGAAGGAAGATGAGGGAGGCAGCAAGAAGTTAAGCTAAGCAAATACTGGGATGAATGAGTAACTACAGAAGCTGACTCTCAACACTCTTACCTGTAACTCTGGCATTTCTTTCCATAAGCACTGCTTACTGCCACAGCAGGACCTACTGCCTGAAGGCAGGCTCTGGCATGCCTTCACTTCACAGACACAAGTTATAACAGCATTTGCTTCTGGTGGCACCTTAACTAGCACAAGGGCAAATGTGCTTCATTTATTTCCTTGCTGGTAACCTCGTCCATTCATGTTTTGCTTTCTGGAGCTGGGAAGTCAATAAAACATGTCAAACATAGTCCAGCTCTCTGGCTGCTCTCAAGAGGCAGAGAGCCTTTGTGTCCTGGGCATGTGGTAGGAGTGGATCTCCTCTGGGGTATAAGACAAGTACATATCCTGCCTTAGATAAAACAACAGTTTGCCAGCTTTACTTCCCCTTAATAGCAGCTGAAGTTTGTCTGCTCCTAGGACTGCCGAAGCATCACTAGCTCAGTGGCAGGGCTGTCCATGGAGCTTGGGAAAGAGCTTCAACCATCATCTGGCTCACACAACCCAGGAAGTGCATGGACAAGGGTTCTATCTGGGTTAACGAAAGTGGGACTGGCCTTTTAAAAAGACCCTGTCCCTCACCCAGCTACTTAAAACTGGACTATATAAGGACTGTGCCTAAAGAGAACATAAAATCTCTATGTTTCAGGGTACCCAACAACATTGAGTTACTGGTTTTGGGAAAGAATTGCTCTTTACTTTTACAAAGTTTCTGGTGTTCTCCTTGCCATCATCTACTGGACAGCCTGGCTGCAGCTGTGGTCCAGGGCAGCACTTTCTAAGCACAGTTCTTGTGCTCTGCTATTGCTGTCAGCACCAATACCCAAACATCACCACTGCTATTTGGAGACCCCACTGCTAATTTTACCCCATCAAATGTGACCATGGGCTCTGTGGTGTATCAGAGACTTATTAAGGCTTCTTGTCTGCAAACTGTAATTTTGACGTGGCTGTTTTGTCAAGGTTTTCTTGAATGCATGTGTTCATGAATTGGCAGAAAATCACATCCTACAGGCCAGTACAAAGCTTGTGTGCCTTCCAGCTCCCCTGTTTATTGTGTGATCAAAGCAATGCATGTGCTAGATTTTATTTGCAACTTGCTCCAATCCCGTCACTACTGTATGGCACTGGGTCATCTTACATTCTGTAAATCTTATAATATATGAAGAAACTCGGCCTTATCCTAGAACTGGGACTGGCCAGGAGACAAACCCAAATCTAGAAAATATATGCAAGTTGATGAATATGATGTCAATTATGTTTTAAGTGCTTTCCAGTGGCTATAGAGAGGACATTTCAAGCTTCAAAAGCACTACAGGAGAGATTTTTTTCCAGCGTGTTATTAAGAGAGATCTACTCAGAAAGCCATATCTTCTTTTTTGGCTCATCTACTCCACCTTCCTCTCCCTGCCCCCATCCCTGCCTTGGTCCTTGTCTCCTATAACTATTTTGAAGTTTGGCTGTACAAAAACCCAAACTCATGGCATTAGGAAAACAATCAGGTGTAAACACAAATAAGAATATGCTTTAATATGCAGGGCATGGTGTCCTGTTGTTGTTCATGCTACTCCCAGTGGGTCACTGTAATGGGTCTTTCTCCCCTCACCCCATCACTGATCACTAATGATGACATAGTTGCATACAGCCCCTCAGGTCCTGAGGCTTTGCTGCCTCCAACTCCTCTGGCTGGAATACCCCAGGCTGCAGACTGCTGGCAGCTGGGAGAGTGCAGTGGAGAAAAGCTTATCGCATTGGCCTGGCTTGTCCCCTGCATGTGGGGTTGAGGTCTGGGCTTGCTACGGCTGCTCTGCTGGCCCCCTTCTGCCTCCCTGCCCCGACAACATCAGATGCAGGGCAAAATGGGTCTTTCGAGGTGCTGGAGTGAGTCCAAACAAGGGCAATGAAGCTGGTGAGGGATATGGAACACAAGTCTTATGAGGAGTGGCTGAGGGAACAGGAGCTGTTTAGCTTGGGGAAAGGGAGGCTGAGAGGAGACCTTATTGCTGCCTACAACTACCTGAAAGGAGGTTGTAGGATGGAGGGTGTCGGTCTCTTCTCCCAAGTAACAAGTGATAGAACAAGAAGAAATGGCCTCAAGTTGTGTCAGGGAGGTTTAGATTGGATATTTGTCCTGGTTTCAGCTGGGATAAAGTTAATGTTTTTCCTAGTAGCTGGTATAGTGGTCTGGTTTGTATTTAGTGTGAGAATAACGTGGATAACACACTGCTGGTTTAGTTGTTGCCAAGCAGTCAAGGAGTTTTCAACTTTTCATACTGGCCTGCCAACAAGAATGTGGGGAGTGCACAAAAGGCTGGGAGGAGGCACAGCTGGGACTGACCCCAACTAACCAAAGGCATATTCCACACCATATGAGGTCGCTCTCAGTATATGAAGCTGGAGGATGAAGAAGGAACAGGGGGAAATGTTCAGACTGATGGCATTTGTCTTCCCAAGTAACAGTTATGCCTGATGGGGCCCAGCTGTCCTGGCAATGGCTGAACATCTGCCTGTGCATGTGAAGCGGTGAATGAATCTCTCATTTTGCTTGGCTTATGTGTGCAGCTTTTACTTTACCTGTTAAACTGCCTTTATGTCGACTCATGACTTTCACCCTTCTGATTCTTTCCCCCATCCCACCGAGGGTGAGTGAGTGGGCAGCTGTGTGATGCTTAGTGTAATGGTTGGACTCAATGATCTTAAAGGTCTTTTCCAGCTTAAGCAACTCTATAATTCTATGATTCTTACCTGGGGCAGCTTCAGAAGTCAGAACTTGTAGGTAAATCAATTTTTCCTTGCTTTTCTTTTGCCTGTGGAAGGAAAGGGGGACAGGCAGATGATGCTCCTGGTGGCTAACACCATGATCCACCAAATAATCTGTATGTGTATATTCATTGAAAATTAGGTTTAACAGATGTTTCATCACTGACAATTTTTCAAATGAGGTCAGATTATTTTGAAGAGTAGCAGAATAAGGAGCAAATTGGAGAGTTTCTGTGGCCTCATTGTAGCTGCTCTGCTGTCTGGAAATCCTGTCACAATAGTAGCATTAGTAACTTTAACCTGGCATTTCCTGCTGTAAAAACAGTCATTCTGTGTGGTTTCCAAAGTAATGGCTGGGTGTGCAGTTGTGTGTATGAACTTCTTAAAATTTTCCTAGAGGCAACCTCTCCATGCTCTACCCTGTGCTACATTGCCATCCTCTTCTGGCCGGGCTGGATTCTTTCACCCCGACACCTTATTTTTTTTACCAGGCCGAGTGTCTTTTGGCTTCACATCAGCTTCAGTAAATCTGAGCAGCTCCTTCAGTCCCCATGCAGCTCTACCCTCACCGTGGGAGCTGCTCTAGCACGTGCGAGTCATGCCAGAGGAGAAAGCACTGAAAACTCAGCACATTCCCTGCATTTCTTCTCCAAATTTAAAACCACACCTCAGCCATTTTTGTCCTGTTGTGTATATCTCCAGCAAGACCAGCAGTCCCCTTACTGGCACAGTTGCATATAGGAGGTGAGACTAGGGTGGTGAGCATCCCCAGGCATGAACAGGGTACAGCTGGCAGCCACAGATGCTTAGATGGGATTGCTAACTTTCTGGGAGGTTAGCGTGACTGACGGTTGTGTTCCCTGGCTTCACTTCTCACAGGTACAACAGCCAGCTCAAGTAGGGTTTCCGTGCCATCAACCTGTTCACCTTTTCCAAGGAGCTGTGCCTTTACCCCTCTGCCTCACCTTCCCTGGGCAGGTAGGACAGCTAAACAAGATGCCAAAAGCTCCTGCCACTGTGCTCTCCTGCTGATGGAAACTGGCTGTGGCAAAGAGGACATGTTTCCCTGTGCTGACAGACACCTCTGAAGGCAGAGCAGCTGTACACACTGCCTAAGGAGTGACTAAAGCCCAGACTGATGTTTTTCAGATGGTGCATGAAACCACTCTCCATGCCTCCTCTTACTGTCTGGCTCCCACATAAGGTGTTAGTGGATTCTGGTCAGATCATGCAGGAGAGTCCAGAGCCTGGTCTTGCTACTTGGGGATGAGTTACCCACCAGTCATTCACTGTATTTACATAACAAAATCCAACAGATCCTCAGAGATGTACAATAACTGTTTTTTGATAGCAAATTTTGTGGATGTAAAGGAGAGTAGCTTTGCTCCATGGGAGGTTCCTTAATGTCATACCTGTGCAAATTTTCAGCATCTTCAATGGTCTCAGGCAGAGCTTTTCCCCTCATCTCAGGTAGGAGCAAAACCAAGCCACCGTTGATTAAGCCAATCACAGCTGCAAACAGAGAACAAGGATCAAAAAGACAATGCAATAGTCACACTTGAGTTTAATTCCAAGTCACTAATTAATTCTCATTGAGACACAGCTGTCCTAACAATTGAATAAGGACTCCTCAAAGTGGTAATAACACTTGGCTTTTCATCTACATCATTCTCATTTTGTAGTAATTGCAGATATTTCTGAAGTGCATCTGAAGCCTGGAAAGCCATCCTGGGCCATGGACCCAGAGGTGGTCTGGCTCCCTTGCTTTGTGCACACTGGCTCTAGTCATCTGGCTGGCACGGGACTGGGGTGACACGAGCTAGCTGTCATCCCTACTTTTGGCTAGGTTAGGACATGCACGGAAGGTTGCTACCAGCCCACATGACCAATTTCACCTTCTGGCTAGTTTTAGAGCCTGCTATGACAGTAGTGAGGGCAGATGATTCATATGGGCACACTGATCTGAACACAGGCAGCAGCAGACTTTCAAGGAAGCCCATTTTTTTAGTGTGCTAGTCTTAACATTAGGGCTGACATGCTGCTTTGCCATACTCAATTGCCATGGGATCCTTGACAGACTGGGCCCCTAAGGTGTCAGCAAGAGATGGAGAGTAACATTTTGGTACAGAGGCGGGAGACTATCCTGCTCAGACCTCAGGTCCTGTAACCATGTGCAGGTGAGAGAGGCAGAACCCAAAGACTTTCCTCCCTTGGGAAGGGCTCAGCAGTAGGAAGACAAACCTTGAAAGAGCTGTCCCAAAAACACAGTGTCCCCTTCACTGCAGGAAGGGCTAAGGGGTGACTTTGGCACCATTTCCAAACACTCAGATAAAACAGACTTACTGAGCTGTGCCTTACATGTGTCCACACACGCATGTATATACATCTCTCTATGTTTTTTTTTAAAGGCAAGAAATAGATCACCGAACTCACTCATTCATCTAGGCTATGGCCAACCAAGCCATCTCACAACTCTTACCAAAGACCACCAGCGGCAGTTCGTGCCAGAGCTCCACCAGTCTGTACACAAGGAAGGGTGTTATGATCCCACCAAGGTCGCACATGGATGAGCAGACAAGGACTCCCAGGTTCCTGGAAGAAGGAATGCAGGCATGCACACACACCATGTCACTAGTTCTGCCTGAAGATGCCTCCCACAGCTTTGCACCCCAGCACCTCAGCAGGTAGGTGGACCAGGAGCCTCAGGGAGAAAAAGACAGAGAACAACCTGGGGCTCAGAAAGGGCTCGGCCACTATTGTGGTGAACATAATCAAAAGAGGGCACAGGCAGAGCATTCTCCCAGGGAGTAATACTGCAAGATTAGATGGGTGAGAAGGGAAAGAGTCAGACAAGGCAGGACATTAAGACTAGCCCTGTACTGGAGGAGAGATGTGAACGATCTTTTGACCTCTCCTGATTCACCGAACTGCACTGGAAGGGAAGCTTGGATAGTGTTGGGGAAGGTTTTTTTACACATTCCCTCAGAAATCTGCTACATCAGTGCTGGGCTCAGAAGTGGGGAAGGGGCATGGCTGGGGAAGGTGGTGGGTTTCTGCTGCACCACCCAGCAGCTCTCTTCCACCTTTGCAAGGTGTATTTTACACATGCAAGCTCCTTTTCCAGGGCAGTGCATGAGCCACAGGCTCCTCAGCTGCATACACAGCCTTGAGGTCCCTGGGAAAGTAATGGAACAACTTATCCTTGGTGCTATCTCCAGGCATATCAAGGATAAGAAGGTTATTAGGGGCAGTCAGCATGGCTTTACCAAGGGTAAGTCATGCTTGACCAACCTCATAGCCTTTTATGAGAATGTTACAAGGTGGATGGATGATGGCAGAGCCGTGGATGTGGTCTACCTTGACTTCAGTAAAGCCTTTGACACAGTCTCCCACAGCATCCTAGTTACTAAGTTGCAGAGGTGTGGTCTAGACAATAGAGTAGTGAGGTGGGTTACAAACTGGCTTAAGGAGAGAAGCCAGAGAGTGGTAGTCAATGGTGCGGAGTCTAGTTGGAGACCAGTATCTAGTGGAGTACCTCAGGGGTCAGTACTGGGGCCAGTATTATTCAATATATTCATTAACGACTTAGACGAGGGAATAGAGTGTACTATCAGCAAGTTTGCTGATGACACTAAGCTGGGAGGAGTGGCTGACACGCCAGAAGGCTGTGCTGCCATCCAGCGGGACCTAGACAGGCTGGAGAGTTGGGCGGGGAATAACCTAATGAAATTTAACAAGGGAAAGTGTAGAGTCCTGCATCTGGGCAGGAACAACCCCAGGTTCCAGTATCGGTTGGGAAATTACATATTAGAGAGCAGTGTAGGGGAAAGGGACCTGGGGATTCCTGGTGGACAACAGGATGACCATGAGCCAGCACTGTGCCCTTGTGGCCAGGAAGGCCAATGGCATCCTGGGATGTATTAGAAGGGGGGTGGTTAGTAGAGCAAGAGAGGTCCTCCTTCCCCTCTACTCTGCCCTGGTGAGACCCCATCTGAAATATTGTGTCCAGTTCTGGGCCCCTCAGTTCAAGAAGGACAAGGAACTGCTGGAGAGGGTCCAGCGTAGGGCAACCAAGATGATTAAGGGAGTGGAGCACCTCCCTTATGAGGAAAGGCTGAGGGAGCTGGGTCTCTTTAGTTTGGAGAAGAGGAGACTGAGGGGTGATCTTATTAATGTTTATAAATATATAAAAGGTGAGTGCCATGAGGATGGAGCCAGGCTCTTCTCGTTGGCAAACAATGATAGGACAAGGGGCAATGGGATCAAGCTGGAACACAAGAGGTTCCACTTAAATTTGAGAAAAAACTTCTTCTCAGTGAGGGTAACAGAGCACTGGAACAGGCTGCCCAGGGGGGTTGTGGAGTCTCCTTCTCTGGAGACATTCAAGACCCACCTAGACATGTTCCTGTGCAACCTCACTTAGGCGTTCCTGCTCCAGCAGGGGGATTGGACTAGATGATCTTTTGAGGTCCCTTCCAATCCAGAACATACTGTGATACTGTGATACTGTGAGTTGGCCTCTCCCAGTCTCTTCCAGAGAAACACCTAGTGCTCTATTGAGCTAGCAGAAGACAGCGCACTTACCTGAGAAATGTTGGATACAGCTCAGGATTTACAACACAAATAATTTTGTAGCACATAGTAATTCCCATCCTGCCCAAGAATGCTGGAGTCATTTTAAGCCAATAAAGAGCTGAAAAGACATTGTGCACATTAAGGATGGAATATAAAACTATGTTTTTTTTCTGGCCTTGACATAAAACAACATTAAAGATTTAATGTAAGGAAACAGTAAGTTTGTTGTCATGAAACGTTAAGAGGACAGCACATGATGGTGTTCCAGTTCACTCAATAAAACATTTATAATGCAATTTGCTTGTGATTCAAGCAAGTAACCAAGACTTGAGACTATGCTATGTTGCTGTCACAGAGAGAAGAAATCAATGATACAAAGTAGTTTGGGTTATCTAGTACATTAACCGAAAGCTTAAGATGTCATTTCTTGCTTGCAATAAAACTAAATGGAGGGCAGCTGCATTGTGTGCTAGTTGAAACCTGTTTATCAGCAAGAGATTGTACTTTTGCACAGAGGCTTCTCATGGCTTTCAGGCTGGGAAAAGTTCGTGTTGGTCCCCTGTCTCTCGGTGTGATCTCTACAGTTGCTTTCACACCTGGAGCTACAGATGTCTGCTGCAAATAAATATCCCAGCCTTGCATGTAGAGTCAGTCCAGGACACTGTGTGTCATGTGGGCTTTTAGATCCCAAACTGACCTTGGATGATGGCTTCAGCTGTTTTAGCTGTTACCACACTCAAGCATTGTTTCTCCCTTCTAGCCAGCTGAGGGGTGCATCAAGCCCAGGGCAATGTTTTACTGACCCACAGCTGCTGGTGACCCCTGCTAGTAGAGCCTCTGCAGAGCTGAGACACCAGCCACTGCTGCATGTGGTTTTCTGAGATTGCAGCTGTGGGAGAGTGTCCCTGCAGAGCCAGCCTGGGTGAAAAAACCCTTTTCTGGAAGGCTGGACTTTGGGCTATGGGTTTTGAAGGTGGCTCAACTCAGGGCTGGCAGAGGCAAATGGGGAAGGCTGGGGAGTCTACGCTGGTGGGTACCTCTGCCAAGCCCCACGGGGTGTTAAACTGAGCCAGGTTGGCAGCAGCATCTTCACTAGCTGTGCCTGTCCCCGGGGCGAGATGCTGCCCCAGGCACTGCTGCTCCCTGTACCTCAGCACAGGCAGCAGCTGTGGGGCCGCAGGACTCCCACCCCTGCGCTCTCCCAGTGAAGCCCAGTGGTCCCTTGCAAAGTCCCTGAACTCCCCAGTCACTTCTTAAAATGAATTTGTATTGTCTGGACACTTTGCGTTTTCTTGCCTATGACATTTTTCCTGTAATATTCTGTGGTTTTGTCTTTGTCCCCCTGTGAACTGATAGTTGTTTGGCACTGTTATGTCTGTGGTTTCTGTCTACTTGTATTCTACAAAGAAAAAATGCTTCATTTTGTGGCCCTTAAGGGACACATTGCTTTAAGACTGTGGCCCTGGAGACAATGCTTAGCTAAACAAAAGCCAAGTGCCTGTCACTGTGGTTACTCAACATCCTACATTTATGGTAGCAACACTGGTCATGTGTAGATGCAGAAAGCACTTACTGTACCCTGATGATGTTTAAGTTTATACATGTGCCCATACATTTTTCCTTTTCAGAAACAGAAATCATAGGGAGTTTTGGATTAAGAAGCTGAACTATGCATTCAAATCCAAATTTTAGGCCAGACAAAAATTGTGGACTTAACGTGACATCTCTCAGGACCTAACACCTGTGGACTTGTCATCTGATTTGATGCCCTTTGGAAATTTAGTTTGCCCCATTTCTTCAGCCTCTCATTAGCTGGTATAAATTCTGATGGTGGGACATACTTTAGCTTTTATAGTATTTGTCTTCATTGGATCACAGTACTGACATGGGCCAGGTTAGTAAGGATTCCTGTCCATTTTCTGGGGCAATAACCAAGAGACAGGGAGAGAATTCATTGTTGGAAGAGGTTTGCATGACTCACTGTCTGGACTAAGGCCGTAACAAGGCAAGCACCACCTGCCATCACGCTTGCCGCAGCCCAGGGGTAGCGACGGCCAATCCAATCCAGTGTTAGCATGAGGATGAAGGCGGCTGGGAACTCGACAAGTGCAGAATAGAGGAAATCCAGATACATGTTCCCAGAGGCTATTCCCATGTGCATGATGAGGCCCTGGTAGAGCACGGAGCTTGTGAACCTAGGCAGAGAACAGGATGCAAATGAAGCCTAACCCTTTGAGAGAAAGTTTATGCAAAGAACTGAGATCTGCAGCTGATCAGGAGCAAGACAGGCTTCAGTCAATGACAACAATTTAGGGCACTGAATCACACTTCTTCATTTGGGCTGGAAGAGCCTTCCTTACCAACTGTACATCAAAATGAACGTGTGTTTTCTAATCTGAGGTGTCCTGACCAGGTCCAGAAATGAAGGTTTCAGCTTTTCTGCATCTTCATCTTCAGACTTGAGATTCTAGGAGCACAAGCAACAAAAGGACAAGAGATTACAGTGGGCAGGCGAGGGAGTAGTGAGCACTGCAATTAATATTTTCCTCTGGATTAATGGAAGGTTGAGGATTTTCATTTGCCAGTTAAATAACTGAGGGCAAAACACACTTCTCCAGAGTGTTCTGGGGAAAGGAAACATAAAAATTTGTATTGACAGTCTTCATGTCTGTGCAGCCACGTGTATAAGGCTGTTGTATGGCATGAAGCAGCATTTTTAAAAGCCCACAAACAATAAATAAGGATGTTCTTGAATTTTCAGTCATGAGATTAGCAAGTTTACTGTTGACTGATATGACTTAAAGGAAGAATTTTTCTTGTCTACTGGCTATTTTTGCAAGCTTCTTTTCCCATATATGCTCTGCAAGGGTTCTAGGCAGTCAAAGAGAAGAAAACTCGCTTGCCTTTGCTTGAGGGAACTGCAGTGCTTTTGGTCACCTACTCTAAACCCAGAACAATCCTAAACTTGTAACTTTATTTGTCCCCAGGTTTGCATATTACCAACAAACGCAGTTCAGTCACCTGGAAAGAGAGAGATAACTTCTTCTTATTACCCTTGGCAATGCGCTTAATAACTTCCAGAGCTTTGTCATTTTGCTTTTGAGCTATTAGCCACCTAGGAGACTCAGGCAGACATCTGCAACACATATAAAAGCATGACAGCTATGGGGAGGGAAAATGCATATTACTGGTATGCAGAAAATGAAAATGGAACTGAGTTTCTCAGGCTAAGATGCTGCAGTGTATTGAATATCCACAGGTGGTACTGAACTCAGTGGTAGTTGTGGCTGTCAGTGATTGCACTCTGATCTATGGTCCACTTGAATGACAACATAGCCTTATTTTTTGTTCATTTTGTTTTTAAGGCTAAAACCTATTTATTACAGTTTGGAAAAATAAATCTGAGATAATTTCTCTTAAAATGTTTTAGAAATGGCTAATAGCCTGTGGATATAAAAAGGAATAGCTGTAAACCTGACCCATAAGCTCTTCTATGCTGAAAATAACTTTTCAAAAAAAAGACAAGAAAAAAAAACCCTCCCAAATCTGTTCCCTGATCTTGATATGGAATTTTCTAAGGATCATTTTCACTCAGTTTTTCTACAAGTAGCAAACAAAAGCCTGTTTGTTGCATTTTTTTTTTTTTTTTCTGAAAAGGCAATTTTATTAAACCATTAGAAAAACTTCTCACAGTGGGTAAAATACTGTAGCTCTTGGCTACAATCCCCTGGTTTTATCGGCGTGGCTCAACATTGCTGGGAGTTGTAAGAGCAGGCACTTACCAATAATAGAGCAGGAAGAAGAAACTGGGCAGCGTGACCACGAGCTGGAGCCACCTCCAGTGGGGAAGTGCATAAGCCAGGCCAGTGAGGACCAGGAGCCCCAGGCTGAAGGCAAGCTGGTACATGATGCCCACTGCCCTCCGATAGTTTGAGCCAACAAATTCTGCAACTGCAAAGACAGTATGAGCACAAATAAATTGAGTTGAAGAGCTGGGGGAATGTGACTCCTGCCAGCTAAAACCACATGGACCCCCTGTGCTTAGCCTTGTCTTTTCTTTGTGGTGTATGAGCATGGTTTTGGACAGGAAAGCAGAGCAGCTCTGGGTCCCTTGTGTAAATCAGAGGCTAAGTCCCAACCCTTCTCCTCCACCTGTCAGCTGAGGACTTTGCCCCTGCCTTCGAGGGTGTGAGGCCCTCACCCATCAACACAGGGCAAAGGTTGCTTTCTTCCTCCCACTCCTAGCTAAGAACTAAATGGGAAAATGTAATAACAGCTGGCACTTGCTTGACTCTATCTCCCTCCTCCTATATGGCTTTGGGAACACAGCCTCTCTGCCTGCCAAACATGTGAAACAGGACAGCAAAAACCATTTTGGCACCAAGGCCACAAGTGTTCTCTTCCACAGCACCACTTGCTACCTGTCCCAGAAAAGTCTCATACGTCTTCACAGTGTTTTCAAGCTGTTCTTGTCTCTAGACCTTGCCCTTCATTTTGGCAAGAGCCTCTCCAGGTATGAACGCTCCCTACTTTTCAGAGATGCCCCCTAATTATTCAATTTCTGGCTGTGAGCTGGTGCAAGCTTGAATCATAAACACCTGCATTTAAGCAAAGAGGTGCAGTTTGGCAGTAAAGAACCCAGTGTCATTGTCTGCTTTTGTTACACACGGTTCCTTAAAAATCGGATGACACCAGCAGGGGTCAGCCCTGCTGTTAAATGTGGGGTTCCTGCCCAGAAAGTGTACTTGCAAGGTGCCGTAACTGAGGACGTAGCCTGTCAGCCAGCCCCCCTTGCTGACCAGTCCCTATATCAGGCGGAAGATCACTGTCCAGGTGTAGCTGGGCCCAAAGGCCATGAGAACCCCTGAGACCGCATTGATGAGGACTGTGACCAGGAGGCAGAGTTTGCGGCCAAACCTGCAGAAGGAAAGAAGAAAAGGAGGCTCAGCTGACGACAGGGTAGCTAAGGTGGCAAACCAAAGGGTTGGAAGAGGGTGGAGATGGTCCCTGTCTCCCTCTTCTCTGCTCATTTTGAATAGGAATGTGTATCTGCTCTTCCCTTTGCAACAGTTTTCATCTCAGTGGAAGCTCAGGGGACGCCTCTGTCCTGTGTTTTCAGGTCATTCCCCACTTCTGGTTAATGACTTAGCTAATGAGTTTAAGAAATACTCTGATAGGTCTCTTCAGCCCATCTTTCAAAGCTACCACAGATTTTAATGGGAATCTTGTTCTATAACTGTGATCTTTACTTATTTTCTCAGCAACATAGGCTGACTATTGAGCTCGTCTTGAAGAGGACCTTGTAGATCTCTGTTATTTGTTATTCCATTTATCACTATGACTCACTGATAGAAATAAATTGGTCCCAAAAGAAAAAACTTACTGGAATACTGGAAAGACATTTGTTTTCTAGCTGACACATATATATTCAGCTAGAAGTATGATTTATAAAATGCATTAAATTAGTCAATGTCCTCTAACAAAAACAGGATGACAATAAATGCCAGCCAAAACAAATGTCTTCTGTTCTCTGCAGTAACATCAGCAGACCACATCGCTCAAACTTTCATGTTGTCATAAGCCTGACATGCAGACATTTTTGAGTTGCCTTAAAGTCCATCACAAGAGAGCCTCATCAGACCACGAGAGCACCCCTGTCCTGCAATGGCCATTTCCCAGTGCCCCAGCTCTGAATGGCAGGGGTGCAAGTACTGTGTGTTAGCACTGACCTCGAGAGCTGTCTAGGGAAACAGGTGAGCCATTTCAAGGCACCTATGACTGTCTAATGTCAAAGTCAGTGCCTGGATGGATGCCCAGAGGCCAATCACGTAAATGAGTAGGCCTTATCCCTCAGAGAGAAGCATGTTTGGTAAGAGCTTATAAAACCTCCCTTGAAGCATCTAAAATGTTTGCAGGAATTGTCCTGAGTTCAGCAGGTTGCAGCAATCTCATGCAGGGGAAAACTAGCTCTCCAGCTGCACTCAGGCTCTCTGACAAGAAGAGGCCGAGTATCTCAAATCTAGGAAACATGGAAACACAAGATTCATGGGCCTTTTCCCCATTCCCTCTACTAAATTTGAGGCCTCTGGGATTGTTTTTGCCCTAAGCACAACTCTCTGTGGGTATGGGATTTTGTGTTGCTCCTGGGTGCTTGCAGTGTTTTAGGACCATGGTGAACTGGGGGAGACTGGCAGTGAGTAGAGCAGTAGAAAAACCCTCAGTGCTATGGCATGCGTGTGCATTATCTTAGCAGCAATGATACCCTACTCCCTCAAGTCTTTTCATACTTTTGCATGATAATAAGCCTTAGTAAAAAGATCCTTCGGTATTTTGACATGGAGAGAAAGAATTTCAGATAGAATTGGCTGTGGGTTTGAGAGCTCCTGTTTCTATTGGCTTGCACAGCAATACACTGCCAAGAAATGCCTTTGCTAGTGAACATTATTGCTTAATTCATCTCTGTGCTGAAATGGTGATTTGGAGAGTGGCGTCTCTGATGGTTACATGATCTCCTTGCTGCTGTTTCATGTCTCGTCATGCCTAGATAAGCAGCTGATACATATCCCTTCCTTTGCTCTCATGAGCTGTGCATCATTTTCTGACTGTCAATTCTGGGGAAAAAGGGCTGAATACTTTCAAATTCACTAGAAGACTGGACAGAAACCAAGAATTTGGGCTTAGGGGAAAAAGAAGATGAGGAGTTGACATACTTTTCTGATGCAAAAAGAAACCAAGATCTTTCAAGATGTATGTCAAGAAAAGCAAAAATTGGCATGTGTCAAACCTTGTCCTTCCAATCAGGGGACTCTAGCCCAGGACTGAAGACATGATATGTGGCCAGAAATAATTGCTTTGATAAATCACTATCTTCTGAAGACAAGTCTTTTTAAGTAGAAAGCTTCCAGCATGGTCTGGTGCACTGGCAGTAAGACAACGGTTTACTGAGGACTGGAAAGTGGTCTGTGCAGTCCATGTATAGGTGAGTTTTTTCACAAGCAGGTTTGTTTGTGTGGAGGAACCTGCTGGGGTTACCCAGGACCGTGGTAGCCACTTTCCATACAAAGGCATTGTGTACAACCCAACCGATGATGGTTTTGCCTGCAGTGAAACATGGGGGCAGGGACCAGCGAGACAAACACAGTCCCATCCTTACTTTGTGGCATGGCTGTAGGGGATCGCTGTGACCCTTCCTGTAGAGCTTCCCATGTGGAGGACGGGGGAAGTGAAAAGAAGGGAGTGGTGACAATATCTGTCCAGCAGAGATGTTTCTGAGGCCTGGTCAGCATGGGAGAAAAAGGCTATTGCCCATCTGTCCTCTTGTATGTTCTCAGAATACAAGGAAAAGAACCCACTTCTCCAAGACAGACTAAGTCTATGGGATTGTTTACCCCATGTTACCTCCACCTCTTCAAATTCCAGTTTTAGCCTCTCATGCCATTCTACTGAAAAATTTGGGAAACACCCACAGGAAGGTCAGCTACAAAGTATTACATTTGTTTAGAGTCTAACCTAAAAAAACCCCAGTGGACAGATTTATGGCATGATGACATTTGTGGTGTAAAAGAGGTGAGGGATAATAAAGTCTAGATCCAGCTACATACAGAACCAGCTGAAAAAAGGGGTACTGAAGAATATTTAAGAAGGAGCAACTTCTTTTATTTCTGTATCTGAGAAAAACACTCCTATTTTGAAACTGATTCATGGCCATCTGGATACTGCTAAAACTAACATGAAACTAATTTTTCACAAAGATAGGAAAAAGGGTGTTGGGGTGTGAGTTAGAATTCCATCTCAAACTCTGAGCTCACATTGCAGCAAGTCAGTGTGAAAGAAAACAAAATCTTTTCACTTGTGAACGTGCAGATTCCCCACGGAGCCACTGAGAGGTTGTAAAAGTGAAATACCACCATGGCATTTCTGTGTATCACAAAAGCCTTTGAAAGCCAGGGCTTAGAAGCTACCATCTGCCCCTTTGTAAGTGACACATGGACCTTTTGGATCAAGGTTTAAGTGCATTGATTTCTCCTTTGAATCATGAGTGTTGACCAGTAATGTGCAGAAAGCAGGTTAACCAGAGGAAACAGTTCATCTCACTCCTGTTCACATACTACCTACCTGTCTGCTATGTAGCCAATGCTTATAGAGCCAATAAAAAACCCAGCGTTCACACATGACTGGAAGAGGTCCAGCTTCCAGGAGTCCTCACACACCAGGTTGAACTGCATGAGCAACCACAGTTAGAAAAGCAGGAATATTCAACAGAAACCATGACTTTTTGAGGAATGATAAAGGAACAAAACCAATGACATACAAATAGAAAACAGGCTCCAGAAAACAAACCCTCTAATCTCTTAAACCGACATCTGCCATATATCTTGTCTAGATTTTCTGAAATAATATGGAAAAGTTACACCCTAGGAAATTATTGCACAATGACACATAAGGAGAGGGAGAGAGGAGAGAAACTTTAAACAGACAAATTAGAAAGTTCAGAAAAATCTCACCCTCTCCTCCCTACCCATCTGCTTGAAATTTGGAGGACACTTGGAGCATCAATTCCTTCCCAGATATCAAGGCCTGTCTCTAGCTGTATATTATCTCACTGTGTGAAAGCAGCACAGGGCGTGAGAAGCATCGGGGCTGCTCTGAGCCCTGCCGGAGGGGAGTTGATGTGACTGTCCTGCTCCTCAACAGCACTGGCAAAACGCCCAGGATTTGGTTGACTTCGCTCTGCAGTGAACCAGTACTCTAACTTGCGTTTGATTTACAATTAACAGGTTACCAACCTGCACCTAATGAACAGAGGAGGGAAAAACAGTGTTAACTTCTCTACAGCTGGGAATATTCATTCAGGTGTAACAAGACTTCAAACCAGAAAGCAGCATTAATGTCTTTGGCTGCTTATTTAATCTCTTTCTATCCTGCACAAGTTTACTGGGGTCGTCCCAAACAGCTCAGATCGGTTTCCCTGGCTCAACTGACATGGAGGATGGCTGGGAGTGCTCTTCTCTGCCCCAACCCATCTCTCCCAAGGGAAAATGAGGTGGAGTTGCTTTGTAATGGTAATGATAGCAAAGCAAGGGAATATCAATACCCTACTCAAGGAAGCCTTGAAGTACCCAGTATCACAGTTTTTTAAGAACAGGTTGCAGAACTGACTGGTAGGTATGGTTTAGATATAATTTATACAGATTTGGGACTGGAGGAGAAGTAAAACAGATCTCTCTTAGGGTCCGTCCTATACTTTAGGTCTCTAAATTTCTTATAGACTGTTTGTACTGGTTTACGGATTTTCGTTTTCTAAACTATCTGGTTTAGACACTGCAAGCTGGAAGAAAACAATGCTGCTGTTGCTAACTCATTATCTGACAAATTTAGTCCCATCCTCTGCTTCTTGTTCATTGTGAGTATCTGGATTGTCACCCAAATGTGCAGTTCCTCAGTTTGGGCTATGGGGTGCTAGCCTCAATTTGGTGAATGAAATACTGAATTATGAGAACAGTCACTGTCTGATTGATGAGAAACTTACAGTATTATCCTCCCAGGAAAAGCAATAATTTCCTATTGTTTATCCAAATAAATCTTGGCTCTAAATCCCTAGCAAATCCTGATATTCACTATTTATTAACAGTCAGGCTCGGGCTGTGCACCAAATCAAACTTTACAAATCCAGCATCTTCTAGCTTCAAAGTGTGCAGATAAAAGTGATTTTTCTTGACAAATTGTGTCTTACCTCAGTGACAAGTGAGGTCCCTGGGGAGTCATAAACTCAGCCAACCTGGCAGGGACCAAGAGGGACAGAGCTCCAGTTGCCCATGAGGCTGCCGAGGGGGTCAGTGCAGCTGATGCCCGTCGTGTTCCAGTCCACTTCGTACCTCCTGCAGCGGCTGCTGAAACCGGTCCCGTGGCCGCCCCACTCGGGAACCGTGTGATTCAGCTGCTCCTCCAGGCTCCAGCCACATCGCTGGCTCAGCTCAGCCACCCCGGGGCTGAAGCAGCGATGCTCGGGGATGAACCCGAAGAAGACGATGCCCACGTACACAGGGGTGAAGGCAGCAGACAGCAGACACAGGACAAAGAAGATTTGCTTCTGGAACCTGCCAAATTCTCCAACATTCTCTAAAATGTCATCTAGTGTTGGCATTCTGGCATAGAAACCACCCCAAAAACCTCATCTAGGTCTTCTCTGCAGCACTGATATATTTAGTTGGCAGCAAAGGTATTTAAGTAACAAAGACATTTGACCAAAAGTCAAGACTAACTCCACTAACAGAGCACATATACGTTCATTTGTTTTGTTTTTTTATTAGCAAAATCAGCTCCTCAAAGTAGAGGCATTTCAAGGAGAATGTGTAGATGGAAAATTCCACCAACATGCAAGCAAATGAAAAGTTGAGTGTAGCAGTTGCTGGGCATCACATGTGAATAAGGCTTATCAGCTGGTCTCTATGAAGAGGAGGTAAGTACCTTGAGAAATAGAAGTATCTATACATTGAGCCACATCATGGCAAAAGAACAGTTGTCCCACAAATTCCAGTATCATGTGTCTCACCCCTCACTCTCCACACTCTTCCATTTCCAAGGAAATCCTCTGCTGCTGACATTTTGGAAGACAATTTTCATCTGACCTTATTTTTTGCAGTGATAGAAAAGAAAAAGGGTTCACTAAGGAATTATGTACTGCAAACAGCTTTGGGAAATCATAATATAGAATGCTTCTGGCCAAAACAGTTGTTTCTTACCATAAGAGGCCTGTAAAAGACTTTAGGCAGACTTCATTGTGGGGCACCCTCAAAAAATCCAGTTATATCTGGCTCCAGAAGTTCTTCATGCTGCTTATGGATAGGCAGTAAGCTACTCCATCACCTTTTGCTGACAACAGTTGCTTCCATCAGAAAGAAAAGCATAAGTGAAGGTAACATTTTAAAGATGGAAAAAATGACATATGGTCTGGAAAGTGATTTGCACGGTTCAGGTAACCATGCAAAGAAATTAAAGACCTCCTCCCAAGACACTCAGAAAAACAAGCCAGCTTAGAAGGCCACTCTGCCCAGGGACAGAAATAGAAGCCATTATTCACCTGGTCTCGCAGCCATTAGAGCAATAGTGGTCTAACCAGCTGTGAAAGCCACTTTGCAGAGCAGGATCATTCCCTGCATCACACAGATGTGTCCCCTCCTCTTCTCCAGCAGGAACAGCTGAGGCAAGGGAACAAGAACTCTGCTCCTGCGGCCACCTACAGCAGTGTCACCAAGCCAGGGACATCACATCGCACCAGACTTTCACCTCCACAGCTGCAGGGGCTCCCTGAGGAACTGGGGATGGGGACAGGGACACACAAGGGCACTGTGGCCACCACATTCCCAGCCTGACCTCACAGCCACCCCGGCAGTGGGATGTGCACAGACACCAGCGGCCAAGGAAACCAAAAATCAAAGCCTGCCTGGGGAGTGGGTGAAGTTTAAAGCCATTAGGCTGTATCTTAAACACACACTAATGAAACCTCGCACCACTTCTTTCCTAGCTTGTTTGTTTGTTTGTTTTACACAGTTGGTAATGGTGTGCACCAGATCCTCACAAAATAAAACAGTCAGATACAGACTGGGATCATTTTCCCGATTTCCCATAACCCTCTTCACAGTCCAGACTGGGTGGCACTGTGCCGTGCAGGTGGGGCTCTCAGAGGCTCACCTCACAGAGAGCCACACGGTGACTGGCACCTTCTCTGCACCTGGCCCAGCCATTTACATGTATTTGTCTAGTCCCCACTATTCTCATAGCATGTTCCTCCTTCTGGCGAAGCAAGTCATGCACACAGCTCTAAAAAAGAAAAGATTCAGTCGATCTACCTACAAATGCCTGGATAAAAAGTAAGAAACAGTTCCAAGACAAGACACCAAGACTCAGTGCTACCAGCTGACTCTTAGAAATACATCGATATTGTGCAGATAAGCACCCTCAGGCAGAGAACATATGTTTTACCTAAGCCTTGTAATGCACAGTCACAATGAAGAGACCATGCAGTGTTATCCTTTAGTACGTGGGAAGTCACTTCATGCAGCAGTTCATGGATCAAGCAACTCCAAGATTCCAGCCTTGAGGACTTAGGGCAGTGGCATTCTTCAACACGCACTCAGAGAACTGTTGCAATGGTGTGGCAATGGTGATTGGGGGTAAATCCCAGGAAAAAAATCCCCACGTAGATGGGAGGGAAGGTAGCAGAAAGCAGGCGTAAGACAAAGAGGACTTGCTTCTGAAAGAAGTCAAATTCTCCGATCTGTTCTAGAACCTCATCCAGGGTTGGCATCTTTGTATATTGCAGATCATTAAATTATCTGAGTCAGTTGCTTTCCAGGGCTTTGCCCTTCATTACATGCTTAAATAACAGTCAAAGTGTTTGCTTAAGACTCACAAACAAATAATTAATTAACTTTGTCAATTTTCAAGCCATACATCACAACCTTTGTTTCTCAAATGCCATGTCTAAACAAACTTTGGCTTTCTTCTTTTAGCCGTTGTTGTTGCTTTGTTTTGTATACGACAGGTTTGAAATAGAAGAGCTGATGTCTTAGGTTATGGCTCTTCCAGTCTGTCACTGAGAGTCAGTCAGTGCACAGTATGGGGTAGGTGATAATTCCTTTGTGCAGTATTTTCGGAAGCCATAAATATTACGAAAGCAATGTTGTCTGCGCCCTCATACGTACATAACTGAAGAACTTTATACTCAAAATTACACTGGATATAGATGACTTCTTGCTTGCTGCTTTGGGTGTGTAGAAGAAGACAATGCAAAGAAGACATAACAGGGCAGATTTCTTTTAGGCACCCAATACCTAAAAAATATTTTTGTGTCCCAAACAGGAAGCAGACCAGCCACTGCAGTAGGAGTCGGTACTGCTGAGACAGAGGTGCCCGTACCAAACTTGCAGGGCTTCACACGCAGCTGCCCCACATGCGAGGAGCTAAGGGTGGCTGTGAGACCCCACAGCAGCTCCCATGTGCCCACTGCCCTCTGTCATGTTCCCAGGGGGAGGCAATGGGCAGAGGCTGCACCAAACCACAGCCCCATCTCACAAACACTTGACAGCTATTTCATGTGAATTTGTTAGACAATGGTAATGTGTAAATGTGTGCTTAAGCAATGGAGACATTCTCGGCCTCTTTTACTGAGGGGAATGATTTATGCTGTGTTCCTATAGCCACAATTGAATAAGATCCTTTCATAGTGTTCCCCATTTGCCTGCCCTGTAAACAATTAGCTTGTGGCAAATCATGTAAGCAATGATGGAAGACTGGAAGAGATTCAGCGCAGCTAAACATAAAAAATGTGGATATGCACAAAAAAAATCTATGGTCAAAGATTTCTGCCTGCAGATTTTCTGCTGACAAGTTTTATTACCCCTCTTTCAAAGGAAAGACTTTGTAGCTTGTTTAGTGCTTACAAAGGGAATCCCCTGCGGGGCACTTGATCTCTGAGTTTTATGAAGCACCAAACTACATGATGAACATGATGAACCTTGGATGAAAAGAGATGTGAAAAGTAATCCTGCTGAGTTACAATGACCAGTGTTCTTAAGAACTGTCATGAATCACAAGTGGGACTGCTACTTTGCAATAAACATCCTTCGCAGCTAAGAAAAGACCAGACCTTTGACCATTTACAACTGAAATATTTATCTGTCTTTGTTCAGGTCTATTTTACATCAGAAGGCGAGAATGGGCTCTTCCACATGTTAGTGTTCTAGGAACTCACTGAAGTAGCAGCTTTTAAACCTTGTACCCACCTGCACACAGACTACTCCTCAGTGCACATATTTGATGCTTTTGTTAACAACTATAATCTAGGTGAGCCAAAACTGAATCAAATGCAACACGAAGTGTATAAAGCATCCTGGAAAGATGCTTTGCTCCCTTGCCTGATTCTTCTTAGTGTAGTTTCATGCTGGGGAGAGCGAGAAGGAAGACTGATGTGAGTATTGTATTCATACACTTTTTATACTGGCAAAAGGTTTTATCACTGCTTTTGAGGCAGATTAATGTTCTTTTCTCTTGGAAAACCCCCAGTGTCATTTGTGTGTTCTCTTGTATTGCCAATAAGAAAAAGCTTGCCCTACAGTGGGAGCGACCACTGAGTAGCTTCAGATGTTGCATGATGTCCAGAGATTTTTGTTATTGACATCTGAGCTGCCCTCACATATCCTGACAAGACTCCCTGCTGTGTGTGGCAACATCAGTCTTAGGGGAACTGAGTGGTCCATCACACCAACATAAGGGCATGTGACTCTTGTCACCTGAATACACCTGAGTGTGTTTGTGTGATCTCTTTAAGATGTTTTGGAGCAGGATTTTTTTCCGTTTCACTGGGTACAGGGCAGGGAGTAAGCATGAATGCAGTTCTGCTGATGAATCAGACTGCAAGGAAATGGGGACAGCATGACAGGTTGCCAGGCTGACATCCATACTGAGAACCTAAATGGGACCGTGTATCGACTCAAGCACTGTCCCATATCTACCCTGCTTAATCTTTACCACTCTCCCTGTACTGTTTTGCCAAACTCCTACTGACACAGTCCTCAGAATGCCCAGGCAGGCGTGGGGTGGTGACACCAGACAGGCTGTTTCTGGTAGGCAGAGGTGAAAAGATCGCTCTGACTGGGGACGGTATATACAGATGCCAGCCATGCCATGTCCTATGCCTCAGCAATAAAAAGTGCGCCTGCCCATTTTATTTATTAGCGCAGATGCAGCACAATATCAATCAGCACATAAGGTGTAAGGCAGCCAGAGGTGCAAGGTATACAAAGCTGGAGCACCTCTGTTAGCAGGAGGTGGCTGTGCCTCTGACAGAAGATCCATATTGCCCTGCAGTAGCAAGTTCATGAAACAGTGTCATCTGTGACAGGTTTACTGCACATAATCAGTAATCCCTTCAGTTTACAGGAGTGAAGCATTACCATGCCTGCTTTAAAACATATCAGCAATCCAAAACCTCCTGGAAACATTCCCATACCCTGACCTTCCTGAGCTTTAGATATAAACTTACAAGGTTGGGTGAAATGTGAACAAAGTGAAGGCTAAAATTGCTGAAAAAAAAAATATGGATGCAGGACAGGTCTAATCCATCCATACAAACAATGTGCACTCATTATGATAGTCCGTATAACTCTTCATTGTCAAACAAAATTTCTAATTAAATCACTCCTGAAGACCAAAAAATGGAGGCAGACAGATCTAACAGGCTAGCTCTTCGGAGACATTCATTTTCAGGTCTTTGAGAGTTTAGGCTAAAATGATTTACTAGAGGTGCCTCAGACATTTCCATTCAGGTGCCTCCTGAAATGTTCTCTTACAAGCCCTCCTGCATGAGTGAACATTTCTGCACTGAATTCCTTCTAGTGAGTCATTGTTTCATCCACACCATTTAGTAAGGATTTTGGTTACATGCTTACCTATGTGTGTGAACCTTATCACAGCTCTGTTTCCTGTGAGTATAACAAGAGCATAGACGGTTAATAGGGAGCTTTGGGCATGATGCTGTTTGCCGTAATACTATGCTACCACGGACCTGAGCAGGATGTTCAGACAGATGTGGTAAAAAATCCTGGAAACATCCAAGCCAACAGTGAGTTGTGCTACCACTGGGTTCACTCCCTGTGTATTAGGATGCAGGTACATGAGACAGGGTGAGCCAGCCTGATTTCTTGGTGTGAAGGTCCCACTCACCATCCCCTTTCCTATGGCCCACTCTGGTACCTGTTGGTTTTATACTTCATTAATTAAGTTAACTCACTAAGTAGGCCGAGGCTGATCCCAGCAAATACCTGGGTAGATTCATCCTGCAGTGGTCAGTCATAGGGGCTCAGTGAAGTGACCAAGAACCAGGACAAGGGAAGAGACAGGATCACATGTCTGGGAGCTGCTGGGAAAGGGAAGCTGGAAAGGAGAGAGAAGCAGCAGGATGTCCTTCTTGTAGTGATGAGACCAGCTGTCAGGTAGACTTTGGTAGGACTTTACCTGATCTAACATCAACCTTGTAAAAGCTAAGCATTTAGGCTAGAGGTAGTTGCCTGTGTCTGTAGTCCAGACCTGTCCAGTAAACAGAGAAGGACAGGTATCTCCAGATATAAATCCAGATGTATAGCAGGAGCCTGCAGCAGTGGTTAATAGCAGATCTGTGCACCCAGAGCTGTTAACAGCAGTTGGAGCACCACCCAATGCGCAGCTAATCTGGACGAGGTGTTGACACATAGGAACATTTCTGACAAATTAAACAGGTCATAAAGTGCCAAGCACATGATGGGGTTGACTGCGGGTGGCCAGACAACACCTGATCATGCATGAATTCTTCTGGGAGAAAGGTGTCAGTCAAAAAATGTTCAAGGAAATTTGGACTGCCAAAGAGTCTGTAATATACCAGTGCTTTTTGTCGTGGGACAGCTCTTAGAGATAAATATCTAAGAACTGACTATAGAGGGAGCCTACACACCTTGTTTTTAGGCTGCTCAAGTTATTTCAAACAACATGTGTTTGCACTTGGTATTTATTTGCACCATAAGAACGTATTTTATAACTGAGAGAAACAAAGTGTACTTTATGGTTGGCTCAATATATTATTAACACATTTTTCTTCGATGATAATAGTTGTATTTGGCAAAAACCCTCTAGTTTTTTATTATTTGTGCCTAGATCCAAAAGTCACAGCTTGAGCTCATTTCCCCATTGAACGCTAATTACCACCTAGTATTGTGCAAGCTGGGAATATCTCCCTCGGTTACAAAGACAGCTCAGTGCAAAGTCCTCACTCCTTGACTTTTGCCACGGCATAGAGCATGACACGTTGCTGGAGTTTGTTCTCCGAATGTTTCGTTTCTACAGCTGTGAGGTGGCACAGCTTTTGCCAAGGGTCAGAGTGCTGCTGAGCCACTGTGCCACTGGCAGTTGGGTGCATGAGCTGCCTGAGAGCTGTATGAGGACGGCAAGGGACGCTTGAGCTGCCTGGGGAAAGGGAATAGGCCCTGGGGCAGCTTGGCTTCTTGTGAACTTCTGTCATGGTCCTCAGGATCCTGCTGCTTTGCTTTGACTTCCCAAGGAGACAGCAAGGTCACCCCACAATGTGCCTGGCATTTGCACAGCTGCTCTTATCAAAGGGGGCAGTGATAGCAGATTACCAAGGGGAGCCAAGAAGTCCCGGAAGCCCTGTAACTACCGGCACAGAGCCTGAAGGGTGTGCTAGGCACTTCAGGAAAAACACACAAGTTTTGTTAAATACTGATCAGACCTTTTTCCTGAGTATAAGAAAGTCATCCCGGAGCTGTCTGGAGGACGTGATGACATCCAGCAGCAGAGCTGATGCTGGACCTGGCTAGACCAGCCTTCCCACCTCTGGAATGGTATGGCAAAGGCACAGTACAAGCTGTCCGCAGTCATCCTCATGTCTCAACCCAGCCTGCTGTCACAGTGACTGATGTGACTGGGAAGCACACAGGTCCCAGGGCTTCAGCTTCCTGGTGAGCGACCATGTATGGCTGGAAAGAACAAGCCCCATCCCCAAGACTTGCAGCTGAAGTCCTAGGTTTGTTATTTCTTTTGTGTAGGTGAACTGCTGATACCTGCTGTAAGGATAGCAGGACTCGATATGAGACAAACAGTGCAAACAGTGAGGTATTACAGGGCTAGAGCCTACACAAGGGACTTGATAAAAAGTGAGGATGAAGTGAATGTGAGTACTGAGGCTGCAGCATAACATATGTTTCTGCTGGTGGCGAAGGTAGGCATGGTCCCACTGGCCCATGCAGAAAGGGGGGACGGGTGGCTGCATGGAGGAGAGGGTGACTCTCTGGCTTGTCAGAGAATACTGCACTGGAGCAAACTGTCCTGACCCTGGGAAGATGGAAAGGAACAGGATGCCATGACTGCTTTTGTCTTTCAAGACCATTGGTCCTCTTTGAAGACCCCAAACTCACTTTTTGCCCTCCTTCAACCTGCAGCAGACTCCCCTGACTCCTCCTGCAGTGCCTGCCCCTGGCCTGACTCCTGCTGAAATCCCATTCAATCCTTGAGGCAGCCAAGTACCATTACCTGGAGCTCTGCGTTGTCTCAAGCCAGCCCCAATAGCATAAAAAGTGGTATAAAATTATGCGACCTGATTTTCTGAATTTTTGACAGCCCTGCTCCTTGTGTATCACTATGCAGCTAAAAGGATCACTGGTGTGATTGTGGGCTAATGAGAGCTTCATTGTCATTATGCAGATTATTCTTGGATTTTCTGTACAGTCCTGCTGCAAGGGAGTAGTTTAGGGTTCTGCTCACTGCAGAACAATCTTTGGATTTCTCAAAGAGAAGTGAGACTTAAAAAGAGTTTGGTGGCAGGTTCACTCTACTGTTTACTGCATGGAGGAAATAGGCCAATCCAAATGCTGCTTACTTTCTCTCCAGGTGCCCGTACCCATTCATGAAGCAAACTTTCAGGCGTCTTCCCTCCCTGATAATTATTCACTCCGGAGTCTGTGTCTTGGAGCTCCGGAGGCCAACTTTCAGGTGAGGCCTGTCTCCATCGTGGTACAAACTTTCAGGATTCTTCTTGCCCTGATAACTGTTTGCTCTGGAGTCTGTATTTTAGAGCTCCAGAGGCAAACTTTCAGGGGAGGCCTGATAACTGTACGTAGAGCAGGCTTTCAGGAAAGAAAATTCTCAGAAAAAAAAATATTAATGGAGTAGAATAGCAGGAGGGCTGGCTCAAGATGGGTACTTGGACAGAGGTCCAACTCGAGCACAGAAAACCAGAGACTTCTATATTTCTACAGACCATTCATACCATGATTCAGTCCAACAGCAATATTTCCCTTTGGGGTCTTCTTGCTTCTCATTGGATCTTTTTCACTGACCTCATATGTGCCTTTGTTTTGTTTAGCTGCAGGCACTGTTTAGAGTCCATAGCCTTGTAGGTGCTGTTTTGTTTGAATAAATCCTTTTCTTCTCAGCGAAGTGAAAAACAGGCCTTATCTTGGAAGTGTTCAATGTCGTTCATAGTTGCTTTTGGTAAATACAAGCAGAACTTTATAGCTTAAGATTTCAGAAAATCCAGCTTGCTAAGTAACATGAAGCAGAGCGTATATTAAAAATGACATAACTTTATATTTCTAGATGATTCATTATGTTCAATATGCATTTACTTCACATAAATTATTAATGTGAAACTTAAATAGGGCTCATCCACTGACCTGTGAGTAGTAAAACCATTGCCATACAGCCAGCTTATTTGGCAGGGAGAGCTCAAAGAGGCCTCATCTAAGCTGTCATATTTATAGAATAAAGTGGTTGACTTGTAGTCAGATTGCATACAGTGGGAAAGGTATGCACGAGACTCTTTGCACCCACAACCTGTCAGTGTTCAGTGTATCATTCTGCTTCCTTGTGGGTTTCTCAAAAGGAGTTCTTGGCCTGGCTATGATGGCTCAAGCCTTTATCTCCTCTGGAGCCTGGACCAAACTGCTGCTGGTTTGGCTGGTGGGGGTTCAAGTGCATCCACCACAGGTCCTCAGCTAAAGCATCATTTTAGCACTTCTATGAAATGAGTGAACACACCCATCTCTTCTGGCATGGTTATAAATTGCTTTTCTCATGACAGAAAGTCTGGAATCAGACACAGCACTCATTAGAAAGAGAAGTAAAACAGTTAAAACAGACCTAGAAAAATTATAAATAGGGACAAATGAGTGCAACAGATTTAGTGACAGATTTTTGTTCTCTGAGTTTGTGCATATTTTTTCCAAAAGCAAAAGAAGTTCATATATGTTCTGCAAGCGTGAATCTTTGGGGAGTTAAGTATCATATGCACAGAGCTGTGATGCAGTTTGTCAGTGTTTGTTTACGCAATTGTTAGTAGCCCTGATATTTATGTTTCTAAAGGGCTTTCCGCTCAGCAGGGTATAAAGCTATTGCTTCTGATCAAATTTCTCATAAAACCAGCCCTTTTGTAGCTGAGAAATCGAACATTCGTCTGTGAGCTTACATGATCAGGTCTGCTGCCTCTGGCACCATTCAGGTGCAAGTGAGATGCTGCCCCAGTAAAGGAGGTGATATCTAACACTACTTGTCATGGTAGGTGGTCTTAGGTCTTCTCTTCTGGAGAAGATGAGAGCTCCCACTCTTTAGTTTTATTTCCATATCTTAGCTTGTGCTGTAAATGTTGGGGTTTTGATGCTTTGTAGTTTGGTTTTATGAACATTTGGGCATCTGTCTACACTTCTGGGAGATAATGAAACATACTGATGGCACAAATCCAGTTGCAGCTACAAATAAGAGAATGCAAACAATCTCTCAGAGTCTGCAAGGATAAAGCAAGCTGCCAAGGAGCAATAGCACGAAACTATCAGTAGTTTTAAGTCCAAAGGGAACATATAGACCCAACATTCATGGGCAAGCAGATGGCCTTTGGTAGAGTGCCTTCATGACTGCCTCCAGTGTAAGAAATGAGGCAATGGGTAGATGTTGGCAGTGGAAGAAGCAATGAGACAGTGGTGGTCACTATTAGATATCCCATTTGGGGCACTGGTAGGTGAGAAGTTGCCCACATGCTTCAGTGAAATCATGCTGTTACCTTTGAGCATCCACAGCATTGGCCACCTCATGAACAAGTAGCTTTTGAAGTGAAATAACCATAGGAAATCCTAGATGCTATATAGTGAAGGGAGTGGGTGAACAAGATTGTTGGACTTGGCACTTCATAGGGATGAACCATAAATCCAGCACAGGGGCTCTGTTGGGCTGGAGCAGGTCCACTCTTGAGTAGGGAGGAATTGGCTATGTGAAGGCTGGGGAGCTCCCTCCAGAAGAGCCCTTCTGGGTGGACTACAACTAAGGCATTGAGTCACTCACGTTAATTGACTGCAGAAGCTCAGCGTCCAAGTCAAAGATAAAAACAAGGACAAAGTGCAGGAAGCATTCACAGATGGAGCCACAAATTCAAGTACAGGAACAGCAGTGTGTCCCTGTGTTTGTGCATGTGGGGTGGTGTGTTTGCAGGGAGAGTCTTGCACTACTCAGTGGGTGATGGACAAACAGCCACCCTGCAACCTGTGTCGCCAGCCATGGAAAGAGAGATGGTCCCATCCTGGTTTTTCAGGACTGAGGGGGCAGAGCTGGCAGCACAGGCAGTTTTACAAAGCACAGGTTGTTGTCCAGGAAGGTATTTTGGACAGACTAACCTTGTAAAATGTACAATCTGGCCCTCCTTTGGAGCAAGCTGTTCATTAAGTACAAGAGGTTTTCAATAACTTCTGAATTATTGGGCCGCTCCCATAAATACAAGAGTGAGTGGACTATGAATGCACCAGGTCACTCTGAGCCTAAATCATCATTAAATATAACTCCATGAGTCCCTCAGAGTAGAAGTGGGTGGCAGGGTGGTTAGTCATACTCGTAGGGACCACCCAGGTGAGGGACTATTCTTAATCACATGTATGATGAAGTATGTACTATTATATAGATTTTTTTGGCCAGGCCATAGCTACATCCCAGCAACATTAATATTTAATTGCATCTGCCACTCAGTCACAGCAGAAGATGCAGTGATTTCAGCTTTTCCACCTGATTTCAGGGTATGTCTCTGCTGTGACCTGCAACAGAGTTATTCCCTCACCAGTAACACCAGTGCTGGTTCCCAGGTCACAAAGCACACAAAACTGAGCTGAATCACCTGGAGCCAAACACGTATTTCTGTTGAATTAGTGCACATGACGCAGCGTCTATGCCAATTTTATGCTTTTACATCAGTTTCAGGGCCAGCCCCGGGATGACAGGTGATGCCGAAGACTGCAGTGATTCACACGTGCTCTGCTGGGCTGATCTGCACTGCCAACAGACCTCAAAGCCATGCCCAATGCAAAATCAATCTGACAGCTACCAAGCAGGGAAAAAAATATGCTGCAGACTCCCAAACTCTGATCTTATCAAGAACATCCTGTAACACTTGTGTGTCCTTTTAGGTAATTACAGGTGGCAACTGTTAAGGGAAAAGCTTTTAAGCAAGTCAGATGACAGCATGTAAGAACTTTGTTTAAACTTCCGTCAGCACTGTGATTATCTTGGGGTTTCCTGGCACAGTGTACTCTATGAAAAAATCTTTAAAAAAATAGCCTGTAGATTGGCTAAATCAAACTGATGCATAGCAAGTGGGAAGCTGAAAGACATTTGAAAAATTTCAGAAGCTCCAAAGAAACAAACCGAGGTTTTCTAAGCAGGAGCCAGGAGTGATCAGTGATGCAGGCTGAATGTGAGACCGCAGGAACACCACGTCCCCATGGATGCCCTATGGAGGTGGTGGCACTATTAGTTCGGCATTAACAATCAACAACGCTGATTTTCAGCATTGCTAATCTGTGCCAGAGAGTGATGAGCAGTTGTGCTTCCCCCCACTCCTGAGACTGCCTTTGGTCCCCTCCTGGGACAAGACCTCCCTGCTCCCATAGCATGGCAGCTGGCAGGAGCCTTCACCCATGCAGTGCCCACAACAGTGTGGTGACACCGAGTGATGCAAACCCCTGATCTCACTGTCACAGCTCCCTGTGAGTTCAGAGCATGATGTGGTGAGGGTTTTGCTGTTAGAAAGATGTGACTCAGTGCTGGCTGAGCTGATGCCCATGTGTGTAGGACTCCCCGCAGGGCTTTCCAGCCATCCCTACATGTCCTTGTTTTGCTCCCTGATCCCATGGTCACACTGTCCATGTATCATGTCCCCATTCAAGCTCAGCACTTTGCATTCCTGCTGCTTCTGCAAACACTCCTCATGATCGAGTTTTTCTAGCCAGAGACCTTTGCCTCAGGTCTCATCTTGCATCAGGCATCTGCGTGCAAACTGTCACCTCGGCTGACCCTCAGCTGGCCTGTGCCATCTTACCATGACCTGGACTGGTCATCACCTGCTTCCACCACCTGCTGCCACTGCCAGCCACTGGTGTGGCACCACCAGTCCTCATCCAGCCTCAGCCAAAGGCAAATATACACATGTATATGCATATACATAGAGTGTTAATTTATTCCTCTGAGAAAAATGAGTGCTAAAGGAAAACCCACTTCACCAGGAGAGCATCAGCTGCATGCCTGACCTCAGCCACTGTTTCACGGGCATCACAGCAGCAGACTAAGATGGTGGATGCTATCTGGAACAGCATATTCTTTGCCATACCTCGGATGTTGTTTTTCCCTGCATAGGAAATCAACTTTTTCTGAAATACTGCCTGCAGTGACAGTGCTGGAGAGACCCTGTGGACACTCATGGCTTTGGTGAAGACAGACATTTTCTACCCTGAGGTCATAGATAGGCACGGCAAAGCTGAGTGAGAGCAGTCTGCTGAGTTGTCCTTGGAGGACTGAGGGACAAGGGTGTCTCCTGCCTCCTCAGCCCACCAGCAAGCCCTTCTCCCCTCTAGCCCTTTAGTGAGGGTCTAACTCAGGCTCACTGCCTGCTGGAACCCTTCAGAGATGGCTCCAGACCTCACTCAGCTTCTCTACAGTTACTCTATGGCTGCAAATCATGGGAGGAGTTGAAGGCTGCAGCAGCAAGGAAAAGAACCTCTGAACCCCAGCATGAGCTGTGTTGGTGAGGATGGAGTCCTCTGTGGCTGTCATGGCTCTGGGAAAGGTGGCACAGTGGTGTCTCTGCCTTCACTCACATGGACTCACAGCAGGAGGTGGAAGCGATGCCAAACGCAGAGCCAGGTGTGACCAGCTGTCCACAGTGGCCACCACTTTGTTCCCTGTCCTTGCCCTCTGACTAGTTCCAGCTCTTTCATGTCTATCCAGGGCAGGCAGAGCTGTGGGGCCACCAGAGGAGCTCAGCAGCTCTCCTCTGGGGACCTGGCCCTGCATGATCATTGCACCAGCTAACCTGTTCCCTCTCCTTTCCTCTGTGGATTCTTTGTACACATTTGTGTTTGCCCAGGTCACATGGTTTCACAGTGTTTTCAACAGGGCTTTGTTCCACAAGCCTCTCTTCGCTCTCAGCAAGGCATCCAAAAGTCAAACCCACCTGCAGGCAGGGAGAAAGGCAGAGGCAGAAGCAGCTACCAGCCTGGGACAAGAAGAAACTGAGGAGACCTGGTGAGAGTGAGCAGAGCCAGCCAGTGACCCCAGAGCAAACCAGCAGCAGACAACGGCATTCTTCTCCCAGGCTCTTATTTCCATCGTCATCCACTCCCATACAGACTTCCTGGTTTGCTCTTAACCCTCTGCCCCCAATTTTGCTGGTTTTGCAGTAGTATCTGGTATCTGTGGTATGAAAGCATACAGTGTACCCTCAATATTTTCTACCTGGGTCAGCAGTTCCTTTAAGCTACTGCTTCCCTTTCATCATATGCTGAATACTTTTCTTTTCTGCCATTTCTCATGTTGTTACCTTACAATTTCTCACGCAGTTGTTTTGTTTGTGTAGGTACAGGCCAGGGTTGGACTTTTGCATGCATTCCTCAACAGAGCAAGCTAGCTGTGACAGCATGGAGGCAAACACAGGTCAGTCTAGCTCAGGTGTTGTTAGCGTAAGCATCTCTGCAGGCACTGTGGGGGTTAGACCTAAGGCATGGTGAACAAAACTGGTGTGGTACCACCACAGCATGTAACTGACAGGAATAATTTTGTTACTTGGCACTACTATAGTTGTTTGCACATGCACATGGTATTTTCTGACAAAGACATAAGAAAACAGAGCTGAAGGTACAAAAAATCAGTTTGCTTTTGCTTCCCAGCAGCAGAGAGAGGGATGGCTTTGCACAGGTAAAGTAGGCTGCAGTTGCTTTGAGCTTTGCAGGGAAAAGGAGACTCAGAATCATCATGGACTGGTTGAGGCTAGAAGGGGCCTCTGTAGGTCATCTGGTCCACCCCCCTTGCTCAAGAAAGGCCACCTGGAGCCCAGAACTGTGTCTGGATGGCTTTTGAATACTTCCAAGGATGGAGAATCCGCAACATCTCTGGATAACCTGTGCCAGTGCTAAGTCACCTCACAGTAAAAAAGTTTCCTAGTGTTCAGATTAAACCTTCTGTGTTTCGATTTGTGAATATCGTCTCTTCAAACATCTGTCCTAAGACTGTGCTTTAATTCTTTCCTGGCAAAAATCTACAGCCTCTGTACATGTAAGGCTGGACACGGCCTGAGTTAGTGAATCTCTAAAACATCTTGTCACAGTACGAACTAACAGCTGGGACTGTTGTTGCAAGGTCCTAAGCCTCCTTATGTAGGTCATGAGGCTGGTGTTTCCCCCTGTACTGATGGCTTTATGGAACAGGAGAGTAACAGGAGGAGGGATTTCTCATATTGTGCACAGTTTATTGATCTATCCAGGAGAAGACTGGAATTTCCTAAAAGGTTAATCCTCAGAGGAGAGAAAATTGAGATGGAGCAGAATAAAATAAGAACAAAGTATGATGTGATGGGAAAATCAAGGGAGAAACCTCCTTGAATACAGAAAGGTCAGTGAAGGATTAGCTGGGGAGACCATAGAGTTCCAGAAGATAAACAAGGGGTTTCCTTGCTGAAAACTGACATATTACTTAGCTAGTGCCACCCCTCTGAGCAAAAGACTTTACCAGGAAAATGTGAATGACATATTCCTGGTACTTTAGAATAAATTGCCATATTAATCATATTACTGAAAGAAAGGAAGAGAGAGAGAGGGAATTTTTTTTTGCATGTTAGTTGTGCCAAGGCTCTGGTCTGATACAAAATTGTCAATCATCCTTTTGCAAAATGACTGTGAAGAGCGTGGAGGTTGGTGAAGGTGTCCTTAAGCCTCCACTAAGCTGTGATGAGGGCTGGGAGAGTGACAGCGAGGACCTTCAAAGCATGAGATGTGTGACAAATAGCCTTCCTCCTATGCACAAACCGGTCTGACAAGTGTAACACCCTGCACCCTTGCTCCACCAGCCTGGGCTGGATGGGCAGTGGGGCTGGGACAGGCTCAGTTCCACCTCAGCCCCATGGGAAGGCAGTGAGGCCTGCAGCCCTGCTGAAGATGAGGAGAGGATGAGGTCCATGCTCATGCCTGCTCACTGTGCAGGAGTGAAACAATCTCCTTGGCTCCGCTGGCCCAGGCACAGTTTGTTGTTGTACACAGTGCCGGAGGGGGGTAGTTATTTGAGGGGTCAGGATGGTGCCAGCAGCTGTGCTGATGCATATATGGAAATGATATTGTAACATCGCTATTTTCATTTATTAAACAAACCCAAAGTAAATCCCTTTTGCTTTTCTTCAGCTATCATTTTGCTAAAAATACCATATGAACTAATCCTCTAAATAACGTTTTCATAAAGCTCATCTTTGGATTAGTCTCCTAAATCTAAGTTTCAAGGAGCTGGCAGTTAGTTCAGTAACTGCTTATTCACTGGAATTGCTGGTCCTTTCCCTGTCTCCTCATCTTAGCATGGAAGAGGACATAGGTTGGACTGAAAGTATTGCCCTGCCCTGAAGGACTGATGGTGAGCCTACCCCCAGGGAATGTCACTCTACACAGCAGAAGATGGCACTGCCTCGGGATTTCCATAACCTCCCCAATTCCTTATTCAACTGCAGATGGCCAATGTGGAGCTGGAGGGGGGAGCTGTGGTCCCATCCTTTGTCCATCGTTGATCATGTCCCTTCATCATTCGGTAGCCTCAGCTCTTGGCTACTGCATGACTACAAGGGCTGATTGCACAGCTTCTGCTGTGACCAGCTGTCAAGTGGAGAAACCTTATAGTTGAAAGAACAGTCTTTTGCAGATGACGTCTTCCAGTTCCTGGTGTCCAGGCCCTTCCACCTGCTGCCATACTTTGCATTGTGGCAACACTGCCAGGGTCCACCTGTCTGAGTTTCCTGATCACTGTTGTCCCCTTACATAAAGTCCTTGGCCAAAGTATGGGCTTAGCATGTAGATTCTGATGACCGAAAGCTCAGCCTAGAAATATAGCAACCATATCAGGGACTCCTTCTGCCACCTGCATTATTTTGTCTGGTTCAGCTTCCCACGAGTCAAGTGTTAGGCTTTCCATCCATTCATTGCAGGTCTGTTTCATGGGAAAATTGATACAAATGATGCAGCCTTTTCAGATACACTCAGCTTGAACTGGTCTTTGTTTCAGCTCAACTTGTTGCTCATGATTTGGAGATCTCAGACTAATATAAACAATGCTTTAATTTTCAAATGTTTGTTGAATCATTCCTGCTTTGTGTCTCCATACCAGATATGTACATATTTGTATTTTTTTTTCTGACATACACTCAGGAACATTTACCAGGGAAAGGAAAATATAACAAATCCTGTATAATAAATATACTGACATCTAAAAGCAAATAAGCATTAAAACAACTGAAAGTACTGAGCAATCGAAGTACTCTGTGGTAGGTCCACATATCCAAAAATGCCCATTTTAAGTAGTGTGCTAGGTGCTGGATTGTGAACAGCAAGGGTGCATGCCCAGCTGAACGGCCTGATGAAAGTAGCCCAGTCCCTCTTCCTATTAATAAAGCATGCTAATCAAGCAAGAGGTGCGAAACCAGCTGTAAAGAATTCCTTTGGGTTGGTATTGTACAGTTAGGACAAAGGACACAATGTTATAGCAGAGATAAACTACAAAAACAGTCAACTATAAATAGACTGTCACCACTAAAGGCTTCCAAAAACAACTACAGAGAGATTATAGAAAGGCGCTGAGGAATTACTGCTTCCCATCCATCCTTCCAGGATGACTCAAACTTTTGCTGGTGCCTTTAGAGTGCGCTGGGTCTCTGCTACAGCCCTCAATTTACCCTGCTCCTTCAGCCTTTTTTATTTGCTGCAGAGCTGTATCTTGGTTCTTTTTCAGTGGCTGTAAAAAAAAAGAAATATATATATAAATATATATGTATATATATATCTATGTATATATATATCTCTTGCAAATCCAGAAACAGGAATTTCCTGAGGCTAAATAATTTTTTCATGTAAATACGAGATGTATACTAATTCTCCTAGATGGAATGTGATCAGCTAGATATTCAGGCTCGTGGGTTATTTTGAACCTGAATTGTCTTTTATACTAAGTCAGGCTGCTTCTACCCAAACCTGTCCGTAAGATGGGAAGTGGTGATCTAGAAGAATTGTTCTATTACCTTCTTCTCACAGGTATGAATGCTACAATTTTTGTTACACTGACCAGATTAGTGGTCTTGAAAGATCTGGAGAGTTCTCAGCAACAGAAGTCATCCAAGAGAAAGGCCACAAAAAAGGCTTGTTGGAAATATTTGATATAACAGCAAACTGAGAAATGGCATGAAAAACTAATGTTAGAAACTCTGCAAGGGTTTTTGCAGTTTTTTTTCTTTTTCTTTAATCAAAGTCCCACTTCAGAATCAGTGAGAGAAGCAGGCAGCTAGTGAGTGGCACCCCCAGAAACCTTCATTGCACTGACACCTTCTTTGATATGTTTCACCCTTATTCTCACAAAAAATAGTTGCCTTCCAAACTTGATGGAAATTGGATCATTGGGGAGGGATGTACAACCACAAAAATCACAAACAAAACTGATATAATTTCCCTCATCTTTCCAGGCAAGACTTGAGGCAGGTGCGGCTGAGAGAGAAAGCAATCCTGCGATTCACAGCTGTTTGATAATACAGGGGGACATTTTTGCTTTTTCATCAGGACTTTACACACATCTCTGAAAATATTCCTGTTTGTTCCATTGTGTAAAATAGCCTGTGGTAAACTTAGGTTGTCTTATCTTGTGGCTGTAATGCTCGGTTATTTGAAGTCATTAGCAAGGATCCTGACATACGTGCTGTGGGATTATGGCATATTTATCTGAACAGGAAGGCAGAATGTGATGCAGACTCTTCGCTGACTTCCAGAGTGACCGGGTGAAGAGGAAAAGGATGAGGGAAGCCACATACAAACAATAAAAATGTGTGTGTAGGAATTCCTTTTCCTCTGGCTGCCCTTCCTTCAGCTGGTCTTGGAGAAGCTGATGAGCCCATTTGGTTCCTCAGCCTGTCTTGGATACTGAGCTGAAATCCTGATGAGCAGGTGTGCCTGGATGTGGTTGGAGAGCCACAGGTTTCTGCTGCTTTCCCGGAGGAGGAATAAAGTCTGGGGAACAGACACAGGCTGTCCACAGTCACCCAAATGTGTGGCAACTGATCGTGTCTGAGAGGCAAGGAGGAACAGTGTGCAAGCACCAGGGTGGTGAAACAGCAGTGGGTTTGGGTAAGAAAACACAGACCCACCAGGATCTCATTTGCCTTGTGGCAGGTGACACTTTATCCCCAGAAAGAGCCTGTGCAAGGAGAGGTGTGGGGCAGCGGGGCGGGATGAGCTTGTAGGAGTTCCAGGGGCTGTGAGAACCTAAACCCTGTCTGCCCTCCCCACTCTACACTGGGGCAGCAGAAGGAAAAGCTGAAGGTGTGAGAATGAGCACAGTTTGCGGGTGGATGATGGCTTCCTCCTCTACTGTATGTTTTTCACCTGCACATGGTCAAAATGACAGAGACAGGGGCTGTCTCTGGTGTGGTCACTGCTAGTCTGATTTTTTTTTCCCCTCTCCCGTGAGGAGAGAAACAGGAGTCTCTTTGATCCTGTTCTGCTTTTCCTATCACTTTCCACTTTTTTTCCTCATTTGGATTTTCTCTTCTCTCCCCATGTCCCCATTTTCCTCTGCTGTTTCAGCTGCTGTCCTAGCAATGAGTAGAGAGTCCCCCTGGTTGTTGCAGTCTACAGTTCCTAGAACTACATTTATTTATACTTGTTCTTGGAACCAAGTTGGTAAAAATAGCCTAAAGGCCATGGAAATAATGAGGGAGAGGAGTATAATGCATTGTGCATTGCTTTCATGGATTGCCAAAAGGTAGAAACCCTGTTGATTGGAATTGACTTTTCCCATGTCTCAATGTTAGCCTGCAGTTAACTAAGTTCATCTGCTGGCCTGGGAAAGGATATGCTCCATTGAGTAGAGGTGCTGCCTTTTGGAAGGGAAAAAAGGAACTCTGGAAGAAAAAAAGGGGGAGATAAAAGAAGATTATGAAAGTGGGCGGAGGGAGGAAGAAGAAAGACTAATAAAGTGAAGAGAAAAAAAAACCAACCAAACAACAGCAACAAAAACCAAAACATAAATTCAGTGTTCTGAGTTGGAATGGGATTGTTCCATGTGTGGGAGAGGGGAACATAAACATCTCTAATTGCCCCATGAAGAGGTCTCGCTCTTATCTCAAAAAAAATCCACTATTTATTTAATCTTCAAAACTGAGGTCCTATATCCTCCCCAGCCCAGCTTCTTAAGGAGATGTGTTGTAACACTGTGATCCCTATGAACACGTGGTATTTCTGGGGCTGGCATCAGGGTTCTGCACTCCAGCATGGAAGAGCAATGATTCCTCCACGGGAGAGCCAAACCCACAGGATGCAGCTGCAAGGTGTGTGAAAGGTGGAGTGGTGAAGAACGATGAAGGGTCCTGCCATCTTCTGCTGTGAAATGAGCTTTGCCACTAAGATCTGTGCAACACACTTTGAGCTACTGCCGTCTGTTCTTTGTGGCAGTTTCTTCTCTGGGGTCACTGGTCAGTGGAGGTAAAGGTGATCCCCAAATACAGGGCTGTGGAGACACCCGCTCCTTCTCCTGGCATGGATTGCTGAAGAGAAGGCTGGTGTAGGCAGTCTCCTGGCCCTAGGACGATGTGATGCTGACTGGTCTGCACCACTTCTGCTTGGGGCTATCTAGTCTATAGTAGATTTGTCTGGAGGACAAATGTTTGGTGCAATATGAAGCTGCATCAAACAGATGAGATAATAGGCAGGATGGATGATCGCTGCCCAAGCTTGCCCTCAGACCCTCTTTTCTTTAACAAGAGACGTGGCTATAGAAGACCAAAGCCTAGGTCGTGCTTTTTTGCATAACTTTATCACAGAAATGGTGCTGTTTCATAGGATGTTGCTCTCAGGTGTCTGCAGACTGGCTGATGTCACTGTTCCACTGCTTATAGTGTCCCAAAGAAGGACTTTGAGATTTTCAAGTGTTTGTCTGAAGCACTAGCAAAGGTTACCCAGGATGCTAAAACTGTAACTTTGCAGGATTCAGTCAGATTACTTATTAATCCAAATGTCTCATGCTATCACCCAGACATGTATAAATGGTAGTATAATGCCATGGGTGTACAGAGAATGTATGCACCTTCCCCTCTAGACTACATAGTTTTCATTCTGTTTCCGAAATAGCTGTGACATTTGGGCTTGCAAACAGAGCTCCAACTGAAAATGCTCATGATCGTAATTTAGTTGTACTTCTGTCTCTTTCCCCTCTGATCCCCTTTCATCACCGCTTCTGCCTCTGCTCTTTCCTGGGCTTGCTGCCTTTCCACTCTGCCCCCTCCCTCTTTCTGTTCTCTTCTCTGCATCTATTTTTACTGTCCCTGTCTTCATCAGTCAACATCTTCCCTGGCTCTTTCTTCCCTTGCTTCTTTCCCAGTATGAAAGAGCATCATTTTTCACTGTATGTATAGGGTAAAATGTTTAAAATGCTGGTTTGACCCTGAGAACTGCCCTCAAAGATTTAAAGGCATTCTCTCAAGAGGTTACAGTTGCAGGCTTTGTATATAAACCCATCATCTTCCCATCCTTAGATGTGTTCAGCTCTCACAGCACATGGAGCTGAAGTTCCAGGAAAACCTCAAGGAAGCTGAGAATTGCTTGCTGTAGAATAAATGCACTAATGCACACTCTCATGCATCCGTCATTGGGATATTTTAGATTTCTTTGACAAACTTGAGTCTTGCAGCACACTGATACAGTGGTAAATATTGATAAGCCATTTTTGAACAGAAAAATTAAAACACAGGTGAACACTGAGGAACCAAGATCACTTTGATATCATGTATGCCAGACAGCTGAACTGATTTTACTGAATGAATCCTTGCTTGTATGACCAGCAGTGTAACTGTGGGGAACATTAGGAAAACTCCCAGATATCCTATGCCGTGACATTAGTGCTGATCTCTCTCAGCTGCTAGGTCTTCTAGCTTCAGGTCTGTCAGACTGCGATGCACATGCTGTGCATGACAAGAGCATAATGGATGAGACGTGTGACATTTTGACAACCAGCTACTAGATCATGCTTCCTTTGGGCAAAGAAAGTAGCTCCAGAACCAATGTTGCAATAGTGGACTGAATTCTCACTCAACCAAATCTGGTCTAGCTCCACTGATTATCTAAGTGGTGGCCACAGTAATTGCAACAATGGGTTTGTGAAACAGGCAAAATGCTGAGCACAGCTACATTGGTACATGGCTTACAGGGGACTAACCCTTATGATTCAGAATTGAGTTAATCCCCGACAAGGATAAACCAAACATTTTTACTGGAGTAAGGTTTCAGGAGCAGTGGAGGCTTAATACACCCTTGAGCAGACCTGTAAGAGCAGTGCACAGGCTGATTATCATGCTCTGTCCCCATTTATTTGTATTTGTGGTGATCCCTACAGTGACAATCTCTTCCACAGTCACTGGAAGCTGTCAGGATAAACCATCTGACCTTCAACATCTCAGCATGACTGGCACCCCAATTAGCCCTGTTTGCCTAAAAGAGCTTTCCTTGTTTGAAACTAACCATCAGAGAGTATCCCCACTCCTCAGACACAGACCTGGACCCAAAGGTGATGTGGTCATGGCCTCTAAGCTTGATTACTGCAAAACACCTGAACCAGGAGACAAAATTCCCTGAAAATAATCTTCTGGTGCAAGTACAGCAGCGTATCCACCTAGCAACCCACATCTTTGCTGAGCTCACACCACAGCACCTGTCTGTTATAAAATCCATGTCTGATAGCCTGTATAGCAATCAAAGCCTTCCTTGGTCTGGATCTGTTTTGGAAATTGTACTTTGCTTCAAAACCATAGACACCCATGGTCCAAGCTGTAGGTAACCAGAGACAAGGGATTGCAGGAGACATCCTTGGTAGGTGCTGCCCCGTTCTCCTTCTCACAGGAGAAGGGAGTGGCCATGGACTTCATGATCCTGAACAAAGTGCAAAACACATACAGTTCCATATCTGATTTGATTCAGGGAGTTATGCACAAGATGTGCTTATGTGCATACAAAATGCAATCCTGTCCTACCTCCTCCTCTTCTTCCCCCCCCCAAAAAAACAGCTGAAGAGAAAAGTGAAATAACTTGTTTTCCATTCATTTTTGAGAAAGAAAAACTGGTCATTTCTCTTTTAAACACTGTGAAGAATTTGTGAAATTAGCATTAACAATGTCAGAATAAAGCCTTCTTGAACGTGTAGATCCAACTTAAAAAAAAATATCCTGGATTTTGGGCTGGTGCAGTTTATGAGCCTCGCTTATTTACACTACAGAGAAGAAAGACTCTTGCAAATTAAACCTGTATAAGTGCTGAAGTAGTGCTTTGGAGAAGTAACTAAACATTGTCCCAGTATTCGTTTCTATTTGCTGAAGGAAAGACCTCATAACTCTCTTTGAAACAACTTTCTTCCTGACCCTGCTGTCCCACAGAGAGGCTGCATCCCTCACTGCTGCTTTTTGCAACAGCTTCTGCACTCTTTCCTGTTTAACTCTCTGCTTTATCTTGCACCTATTTATTCATCACAGCCATGGTGTGAGCTGGCATTTGTGGCTCCTCCACCCTGAAAGAGTTAACTGGGTTTATTACATAATCTGTTTAACATTCGGGATGAATAGGAAACGCACGCCCCTCCTCTCCTACGATGTGTTTGTGCACTTTAAATCGCACTCCTCCCCGGCTGTGTGTGAGCCCCACGCCACTTGACATGCCCTGAGCCTCCGCATGTGCGCCTGTGTGTGTGCTTGGGTGCCCGCTTGCATGTCTACTGGCAGCTTTGCCCTCTTCCCGCCCCACTCATGTCACTGGCGCTGCACACCTGCGTGTCTGTGTGTCTGTGTGTCCGTGCGCACATGAGAGGAGAGGAGCGAGGGGAGGTGAGACAGTCACCTTTATAGGAAGCACCAGCATTTGTTGCAAAGTGTGAAAACAAACTCTGCCACCTCTTGGACTGCTTTGAGTGGACAGACCGCCTCACATAATGCCATCTTTTGATGAGGTTTTGAAGGAAGCAGGGGAGTTTGGAAGATTTCAAAAGAGAGTCTTTTTCCTCCTTTGCCAGACAGGCATAACTTTTTCTTTCCTGTTTGCCAGCATGGTTTTCCTTGGGCCAGCACCGGATGGCTACTGGTGCAGGATCCCTGGGGCACCTGAATTAAGCGAACGGTGTGGCTGGACGCTGGAAGAGGAACAAAACCTTACGGTACTGCCCCTGCGCCTGGCGAATGGGTCCTCCAGTGGAAAGTGTGAGAGGCTGGACATTGTGTGGGACAACTCTGTCAGCTGCACCAGCCCGCTCACCCGCTACGGCAATCACAGTGTGAGCAATCTGCCACTCGCTGCATGTCACGATAACTGGGTGTACAAACAGCCCCACTCGTCCATCGTCAGTGAGGTAAGGAAAACCCCCCTCCTCTGATCAGTGGCTTTCATCCCGGTGCAGGATTCTGGCAATAAAATAGGATTGCTGCTGCAAAGGTCATTGCTTTGGTGGCTGGCTTTCCTTTCTGGATTTGTTTCATTCTGAGTCACGAGCAAGTTGTAACAATGAGTTTGACCAAGTGTCAGCATTAAGCTTTCAGGGAAAGATGGGCTGATCTGAAGGGTAGCTCCCCAAAGCCAAACACCCCACACAGAGATTGTTCTGTCACTAAAGGAATGTCAGATTGAAATAAAGAGTAAAGTCCTTGCAGCTGAAGAGCCTGGTGCTCGGTTTTGGGCCAGCAACTTTAGTGGTGTAAACCCCAAGTGTAGCTGACTGAAACCACTTGCTGATCTGGGTCACTGTAGGCTATTTGTTCTCTGTATTATTTGTACTGAACATTTATATTTGCAGGTAATAAAAAAACTGGTGGCAGACTGTGCTACTGAGATCTGACAGGAGTTGGCAGAAATAATTATGCTTAGTAAAGAAAAATTTTCCTGAAATGTCAGAGAACTGCAGGCTGTTACCAGTAGTGATAAGTGCTGGCAAATGTAGTGTCTTTTTAATGAGACTGTGAAAGGCTATTTAAGATGCTTTCCTAGGAGATCCTCTGTGTAATCTGTAGTTGTGCTGTGGAAGTACTGTGGCCTGGCTCTAGCATGCAGGCTGCACAATAGACGTGTGTGTTTTAAGGTCATCCTGACAGTAACTATCACCAATGCAGTGATGAAAACTACGAAGTGTGCTTAGAGGAGCTGGCTAGGAAATCATCAAGGTGCACTGCAAAATGTGTCAACACAGTCACGGCCTCTGGCTCCTGCCTGTCTCATGAGCGTCCCACTGTGGTATTTAACCCAGTGCTTGCACTGGAGCCATGCTCTCTGAAACATGGAGCAGGGCACAGCAGGTGAAACCCTAAGCAAGCCCTGACCTGAAAAGCTGTACCTATCCCAACCTTTAAATTCACCATCCTTCCCCCACCCAGCTGGGACTGCTGGATCTGCTTGCAGGCTTCATGTTTTTCAGAGCAGCAGCTTTGTGCCCTGAACATGGCATCTGACCTGAGCAGGTTTAGCCAAGATCTGTGCCCTGAAGAAGATAAATCAGAGCACCTGGCTGCCCTAGAACAAATCTTGAGAACTGGCTTTTGCATGTGATTGCTGAAATCAGGGCTACTTGGAGGTCTGCAAGTGATATGCAGGGAGCTGCTGTCAAACTCTGGGCCCTGGGAATGATGTATCTCTGCCTGAGCTGGCATTGGCAGCCATGGCTGGGTGGGCAGGAGGACGAATGCTGTCCAGGAGCCTCAGCCTGTCTCTGGAGCAACCTGTGGGAAGCAGCTGTGTGGAAGGTTGTGCTGCTATCCTGAGGTACCTCTGCTGGGGGACTGCAAGGGGTTAGGTAATGGTGTCTTTTACATGGGCAATCTGTGCAAGCCATTCTCATTCATTTATTAAAAATAAAACAGAGATTCCTTTTCTTTTGTTGTTCCACCCCCCACACTATTTTTTTTTTCTTTCTCCCTTCAAACTTGCTGTAGGTGAAAGCCTATAAATTGTGTCCAGAAGATTGTACTCACAGCCTGTTTATAGCAGCAGTTTGTGTATCTAGCAAAGCCACTGTGATTTTCCAGCAGCACTAAGCCACTGGGTACATCTAAGAGAAGATGAAACCAGTGTTTCCTTGTGTTGCAGCAATAAACGAGAGTGAAAGGTTCAATGTTCTCTGGCGAAGACTTCATTCATCTACACTTTGTTTCCCTGTTCTCCTGAGGAGATCCTCCAAGGCTAGGGGAAGGAGAAGGGATGAAAGGATGCTTGGGAAGCACTCTCTACCTGTGCTCCCAAAGGTGTGCATTGTGAAAACTAGGGAGCAACAGTCTGCAAAAGCCAGAGGGTAACAATCAGCATGTAGCAACAAGCTGGGACTGTCTGTCCCCTGGCAGCAGGTCACATCATAAGTGTCACTGCAGCTCCTAGAGGGACTCCGGTTGGCCAGGGCACCTCAGCCAGAGGGTGTTCAGCTGCAACCTGCGGGTCTTTGCTCTTGTTTCCAGTTTTGCAACATTTGGCAGATAAATCATCTCCCACAGGGTTTGGTTTCTTAATCTAGAAAGGAAGCTTGTGGCATGCACACCCTGGCTCATTTGCTTTGAGATCAGCTATTAAAAGAAGCTTGATATCTTATTAATGCGTTATATGCTCAGTAAAGGCTATTTAAACCCCAGATTTAATTTTGTCTCTTTCCACTTAGCTGAGGCTCTAACAAATCATAACTCAATTTAAGCAGACTTGTGACCTGTTTAATCAGCTCACCAAAGATGTATTTTCTCATGTATCTACTTGTAAATGCTTTATTTTGTTCATGTGTGTAGAAATGTTTCTGTTTCTTTCAATCTTAAAATTTCTGTTTCTCTATGTCTGGCTGAATCAGCTGTGGAAGTGACCAGGGGCACAAAGTTAAAATGATGAGTTATATGACAATCTGAAGGACATATGGTCGAGGAGAAAGAGGGAAGTGGGGGGAAATCAGGATGCTGAAGGGGTTCTTCTATGCTTATGGCAAGGGCAGATCTGGTGTGGGGTTGCAGTGTGACAGGGGAGGTGGAGGATAAATGCAGGCATGAAAGGCCTTCATTGGGAAAAGATGTATCATAGAGCAAGTCTGGCAGCCAAACCACAGGCTATTGCCATCAGTTCTGAGCACCTTAAAGAAGCTAAATCATATGGCTGGAGGAACTGATTTATGAGGAGTTGTGAAATGGAGGGCATTGCAGAACTTGATTTCATTGCTCTGATTTGTGCATGACTGGAGCATGCTGCTTGCTGGCCATTCTCTCATCTTAGATACCTACCTTTTGCAAAGGTGTTCACAGTAGCATCAGCAGAAGGAAGCAGAGGAAAAAGGGGGAATGTGGACTGAAAAGAAGCATGCACTGCTTTGTAAGCAGTACCTGAGGTGCTTGCTGCATCACCTGCTACTGCGGGACTCCCGAGTCTCAGTGCTGGGGTACAGCAGGATGCTGGGAGAACGTACCAGGGCTTTTCTCCTCCAGGATTTGAGTAGAAGAGCAAAATCTATCAAGAAATCACCACAGAAGCAACACATGGCAAAGCCAGTTAGCTTGGTCTAGTGACAGGTGACAGAGCACTGCTAAAGTTTCCCTTTTAAAATTTTCTTTTGATATCTAGCAGGCTCTGAGAGGAGGTCCCTATTTCTGGAATGACATGCCTAAGGGTCTCTGTGCTCTGTTGCTTTAGGTTAGGCTTTTCCATGAGGGCAATCCACATAAGAGTAGCCGTTGTTCACTGGTGCTGCACACACAGCCCGGCACAGTGGTGCTTGAATTAGAGCTGAGCACAGCAGAGATGAGATGATGTAAAGGTTTCATGATATCAGCAATGTCCTCCACTATGTGTAAAACTTGGCAGCCATGCCCCTGACGCAATGGTGTCACAGGTGGTGGATCTGCACAGAGGACCTTGGCTCAGTGCAATCTGCTCCTGTTTAACTGAGCGCGTCTTGCTCAGCTCCCCTTGAAACTGGAAGATGCAGCTGCATGCGTCAACAGTGGGGTGGGAACCCAGTGGCTTCTCAGATTTTGCCTGGCAATGGAGGCTGAGGGCATAATTATCAAGCTAAATCCACTCCTGACTCGTGCCAGCTGATACCATCTGAAACAATACTGGTCATAGCAGGTGGCTGGTGCTGCTTGGGAGGGAAGGCTGGTGATGGCAGCACCTCTTACAGGGTGAGGAGGGCAGGAAAGGACAGCCCTTCTGTGCAGCAGATGGTGAAGAAAGAGCCAGGATGCCAGGGGGCTGCAATGGACCAGGGCAGCTACAGCCTCATGCTCTCAGCTGGGGCTGTGGAAGGGAGCCCAGGTCACTCCCTGCACCCTGTAATACTTGAAGCAGGAAGCGTATTGCCTGCCACCTCCTGCCAGGTGAGGGACAAATATACCCAGGATATACAAAGTCAATAAACCTAATTTCCCCAGGAAACTGTGCTAAAGACTGAGTCACTGACCTTTAATACTTCTGGGTTTTGGCACTATGCACTTTCGTCCCAGTGGAGAAATTCTAGCACTCTGCTAAAAGGTAGCTGGTGACAGTTTGCAAAGCAGTAGCCATTTTATTGACATTTTTGGTGCTGATGACTCCTAGAGGCACATGCGTGAATTACAGTCGCGTCTGCAGGTTGAATGGCCTCTGGTAGCAATGAAAGGAAGAGGGAGGTCTACATGGTCAGCAAGAGTTGGAGCACAGCTGGCATATTTTAAGCTTATTAGCAGCCTTTGTTGGCAGGACTTCAGCAGAAGGGACCTGTTCCAATATGTCCTGTCTGCAGCAAGCCTTCATGTCATAGATGATGTCATTTCAAGACCTGGCAACAATTTATTGCCCAAGTGTGAGGTCTGAGCTGGACAAATGATCATCTGAACATTTCCTATTGCACCTGCTGGAAATAAATCTTCTTACTCCTCTGTCAGCTGTCTCAGAAAAGAACAGTCAGCCAGCATTTGCAGAGAAACCTGTAAGCAAAGCAATGATGTTTGTCTCATAGTTTTTACAGTCCCTCAGAAGAGGAGATGACATGGTAGTCAAGCTCAAGGTGGAGAAAGCACAGCTGGTCCTTTTGCTGTCCTCCTCCAAGGCAATATGCAACACAATTCACTCTCAAAGTTTTGATCCAATGTGATTATTGTCATTGGCACAGCAGTACCCTGTCTTATTTCCACCATCATGGTGGGATTAATATTAAGTATTGGAGGGAAAGGGGAAAAGGGCAGACAGAGGAGCAGAGGGAGCAGCAGTTGCTGAATTTCTTATGAAGGTCTAATTAAGCTTTCACTGTATGAGAGGAAATGGAACAGTTCCTTGCATGGGTTATGCCAGTGGGGCTGTGATTCCTGTCACTGTTATTGAGCCAGCTGGTACTGGATAAGGGCTTGGGCCATGTTTTTTCTTATTGTTTTTAGGACATCTGCTGTTCTCCCCCATTTAGGAGACTGTAAGTTTCTCCACCTCCCTCTTCTTTGGACATGGATAGACATAAGAAAAAATACAAGGACAGAACAGGTCTTCTGTCCTAGAAGGCTCAATGAATCCAGGTGATCTGAGTGGTAGGGATGCAAAAGTATCAGCTGGGCCATGCACAGGAGAGAAACCTTCAAAGCTTTCAAAACTAAGCTGTTCCTCATGCCTTGAGCCACAGTGCCCTGGGACAGGGTAAACGCTGGCTCCATCTGCCTTGTTAAGTGCTCAGCTTAAAACAAGACATGGAGAGGACCGTATCCTTGCCTAGTCCCTTAGCACTTTGACAGAAACTTTGTCAGAAAGAGAAAAAAAAAGGTAGTTTCTCCCTTTCCATTGCATGCACTTGCAGGGTGTTTTGCTGCAGTAAGGATGTGTGAAAGATAGGAGTTTGAAAGCCCAGAGGACAAGCCAGATGGAGAAGAGCTGCCCAGCAACAAATAAAGAACATGCAGCAACAATCTGCTGTTGTAATTGGGCTGAGGAATCACTGTAGATCTCTTTGTCAAGCAAAAAGTTTCATCCATAATTTTGAAATTAAATTGTAACAGACAGTAAAGTGCTTCCAAACTCCTACTCTAAGTTGCTACATTTTGAGGAGGTTTTAAAGAAGTTGTCATTTAAAGCAATGCATTTCTACAGGGATAGGTATTCTATAGTGGTTTGGGACTTGCTCAGTGCATAAAGGCCTCTCAACTACCAGGAATTACAAGTCTGTGATTAGTCTGCATGTCAAACTAAAATGGAAAATGTTTGCCTTCTGCCAAAGCTGTGAAGAAATGGGAAGTTGCCACAGCCCCCATGTTTCCCAACCAGTAGTTATGTATGAATGTTTCTTCTGTTCCCATCCCAGCCAGTTCCCACTCCTTTCTCCACTAATGAACTACAGGGTAACAGTGCAAAACCTCTTCCTTCTCCAAGAGAGATCACTCAGGTGGTTTGGTGCTGCAAAGTGCACCAGCCTAGTTCATTCCAGCCACACCACTGCTACTGTAAATCTGCACTGGGATTTCATATTGATGTTCAAGCCTCTGGTGGGAGGAAAACATTCAGCACAAGGATGTATGTCAGAGCAGGAGTGTGTGTCTGCCTGTACTGCAAGGCTGTCAGGGCGGGACTGATTTTCCCCAGTCTGCAAAGGACTCTGTAGTGGGGGGTGTCCTGAAGGAGCTGGTTCCTGCTGCCTGTCTCTGTTGGCAGCACCCAGTTCTGCTCAGGATGCCAGCTCGTTGCCAAGGCTAAGAAGAAAGGAGTGGAGATATAGATTGTTTATCAATTTGGGCAGCACAACCTTTTTTGGTCAACTCTCTAAACAGAAGGAGGCTGTGTTCAGGCACACAACACTTTTTGTCATACAGTGGATAGAAATCATGCAGGCGAGCGCAGCACTGAATGGGGAGACGAGTTGCAGGGCTGTGCTGGGTGCATGCCCCTGTGCACTGAGGGGCTTAGCAGGGAGCGTGGCCACGCTGAGGAAGAGGACGTGCCCATCACTGGAGAGCTGAACTGGCCAGCTGGGCTAGTTCGCTTGCTTGATGATTGCAATGAGGAGCTGGCTAGCTAGGTTTTAACAGGATCTAGGTGTAGCCAGTGTTATACAGGTCAATAAATAGGCAAAAAAACCCTAAGGCTTTCCTTTTCCATATCCTTCCTCCCACACTGCAGTAAATGTTTTAGCAATTACATTTCAAGTCTCTGCAGGAAAGGAAACTGAACACAGGATACAATGACATTCCCTTTCTGCTACGTTGTCCTGGGTGAGCAGTGAAATTATTCAAGTGAAAGCAGAAATATTTACTTCATGGCACAGACATGCACTGCAAGGACACTGTTTGTGGTCAGAGACACCTACAAATGCACGCGAAGGACGGGACAGTAAGCTCTCCTCACTAACATCTCCTAAATGTTTCTTCAGAATATGTCCCAAATTTTTTGCTGCAGGGGTGTGCTTTTGCAGCTGTAGAGGTGATGCTTCTGAGGGGAAACCTGTGCTGGGTTGCATCTTGCCAAGGGCTGTGTGATGCTTATCAATGAGCCCATGTTCTCTTTTCTGTGGCTTATTTTCAGTTGGTGTGAGCTACAGGTCTTCTTCCCTTGAGGCACCAAACTGGAATGTTCAGGAAGAAAAAAAAAAGAAAACCAAAGTCAGACGGCTGTAGTCTAGACAGACAGAGAGCCCTAGAGTTTTTACTTCTCTAATGTTACCAATTTTGGAAACCAAGTGGGATCACAGGAGGATAGTCTGGGACATCTAAAGACCATATCCTGGGATTTTTTTGGTATGTTATGAGAAGAACCTGTACTTTCAGGGAATGGTATCTCCTATTACTCACAGTGGGAGATGGTTACTGACAGGGATAACTCTTCTGCTCCTTGATGCTACCGGATATGTGCATGGAAGTACTCCTGGTTGCTGAGCTCCTCACTATGTGGATGCATCTGCCTGGGCGTAGGAGCAGCCTCTGTGGTAGGAGTGTAAACATCAGCCCATGCATGGGTGGACATATGACCATTCAGAAGCAGAGAGGAGGCACCACTCTGCTCCTGTTTGAGGAGGCAGCTAGCAAGGGACATGGGAGATATTTTGAGGGAGTGTCACATAGGAGGACTACTGGCTAACTGGAGACAAGCTGAAATCCTGGGTGAACAGATGCAGGTACTTTTCCTCCAAGTGTTGCAGATGGGGACAACTATCAGGCACAATCAAACCAGGTCACAGCTGAAGTGGTGATGGGGATCTGACAGGCAGCTTGGATCAAAAATTGATCTCTGCAGAGTGTGCAATTCTCTTTTAAAGGTTACATTCCCCTCTAAAGGTTATGTTTGCAAACGAAAAGCAAGACATTACCAGGGTGATGACTTAAATGCTAGGTGCTACGTCAAGCAAACAGAAAAGGTCTGAGAATGCTTATCTGTATCAGAAGTTATTTAAGTACTTAGAAAATAACAAAGTGCAGGACTAATTTGGGAAAACACGGTTAGCATATTGTCACTAACGTCTTCAGAAAAAGCTTGTAGTTTCATAGAAGTTTTCTGTATTTTCCAATTTCCCAGAATATTTAAAACACATTGTTAGCCAAAAACTAGTTTCAGCTGCTGCCTAACTCATCTGAAACTGTTGTTCAGATAAAAGAGTCCTCTCCAGTAAAGATACTTCCCTCTCTCTCTTTCTGGCATGCATTTGTTCTTCGTCCCTCTTTCATGACAGCTTATTCATTGCCTGTTTATAGTAAAGAGGGATTAAATTATTTAAAAAAAAATAAATATGCTCTTTGAAAAACAATCAAAATTATAAACCCTGAAGGCTAATGCTGGCAGCAGATGCTGGAGCTGGTCCCTCCTGGCAGCTGTGTGCAGGCTGACTGATTGCATGGGCACCACTCCAGCGCCGCCAGCACAGCCACCCACAACCTGAGCTCCTCTGCTGTCTTTGCAGCTTTGTAGTTTCCCCTTTGTTCCTCTAAGCACAGGTTCCTTTCTCGGGAGAGCAGTTCTGCAGTGCACTGAAGATACTGAGCCGGCACTGTCTCATGGCAGGGCGGAAAACGTCCTGGCACTCCCTTTGCCATCACTTGGGCTGCCAGGACAGCTTCCTGGGTCTTGGGAAACCTCATGTGTCAGCTCAAGGGGAGCTGTAATCCCCATGAAGCTTATAGGTGTTGGAAATCTGGGTTTTGGTCTCTGAAATCAACAACTGAAATTAGGGATGAGTGGATTTTAAGTGATCTACAGTGTTTATATTTACAGATTTTATGTCAGTGTAAGCATCATCTCAGTTTGACATTGCTTTAGTGGTTTTGTTATTACATTTAAATTTTGTTCTCGCACTAATCTATTGCTGTTTCTGGCAAAGCAATAATACTCTTACTCCTTTCCCTTTCTCTCCTTGTTTTTTTGGCTTTTGAGAGAGAGTCTTTGCTCATGACCATGTTCTTCAGGAGCAATCATAACTGTCAGAGAATGTTTTGCTCTCTGACTTGGGTAATTCTATGAAGGGCCCTTAAACCTGGCCCTATCTGAAGCCATCCCTGCTGATCTATCAATCAGCCTGATATTTCTCTCCAATATTTTGATCTGTCAAAGATCCAAGCTACTTATGCGATGCTGAGTGATATTAACCTTCACTGGGAGATGACTCACCCTGCAGACCAGGGGCTCAGATCTCTGTTATTCCTGGGTATTGCTAGGAGAGAGGTGTGAGGGCTCCTCTCTGCCTCTCTGGGGAATGGTGCTCCCAGGGTCGCTCCACAGCCGCTGCTGGAAGCCAAAAATAATGGTGCAAAGGTTTGTGTTGAGCAGTGTTCAGAGCTGGAGCACAGACAGGCTGAAGCTGACTGACCTCTGTCACACTCCATTGCTGTAAAGTGCTGGGAAAAGCCAGTGTATCATAGCCAACTCTGAAGCCACCAGTAAAAAATGACATGAGGTAACAGAACATTTTGTAAAACAGCCTGTGGCATTGGGCTCTGACCTCTCACTAGAGCTGTCATCTGCACAGCAGAGCATGGGGCGTCTCCTACTAGTACCGGTCTGACCAAAAACCCATAGGGAAGGATGCAGCTATGTGGTGAGACAGGCAAAGAGAGTGAAAGGTCTATGCTGTGCTTTGAGGTCCTGGGGGAACTGTTGCTCCGTGGTGTGAAAACTCAGCTGATCAGCAACATTCAGCACCTGAACATCTCACCTGCACCTGAAATTCAAGCCAAGCTGGCCAGAGAAGATGTGCCAGTGACCTGCTGACCTTGCAATGCATATACCTCTCCATGCATATACAAGTCCAGCAGCTGTCTTGTTGGTCCCCATGGTGCACACATGGCAGCATTAGTGTGTCCAGCACGGGTCTTGCCTGTGGAACCTGCACCAGGCGTGTGTCCTGTGAGGCATTTAGCTCAATACAGCTCTGGCTAAGTTCGGGAGGTTTCCTTGAGCTCATGTGAGGCCACTCTTCTTGCTTGCCCTCTCTGCCTATCTCTCCATGTGATTATTTCTTTCTCCATCACACCAGCAGCACACTTTTGAAGCTGGTATTTTTTTGCAGCTGTTTTTGAGCCCTCTGGTAAGCTGTATTGTAGGTGGCTGCAGATGCTTCTCTGAGAGCCTAACCTCTGCCATCAGCACAGTCAATTGCATTGCCTTCTAAAATCTTCTTTTAATGGTCATTCTCATGAAACAGCTCTGCTTTCCAAAGCTGCATCTTTTGTTACTATTTGCCAAGGTTGTCATAGTTTCAAAAAGCAATAGGTTAAGAAACACTTGAAGTCTGAAAGTGCTTCTCCACGTTCAGGATATTTTAGGAAAGCATTGCAATAGCTCTTAACTATGATGGCTGAGAGCAGGTTTTAGTCATCTCAGAGGAAGCTGAGGTTTCTGCAGCTCTTGCTTAAGATTTACAGAAGTGGAAGGCAGATTCTGATGGCCTGGCTTGACTGAAAGGTGGCCAGTCAGAGTCCCCGGATTAATGGGATTGACATCAAAGACATGACTCTGTTTAAAGTCATTGGGCGTGGGACATCTGTCGTGTTGAGGACCTAAGAGGTCACTTGCCAAGTTTTTCTTCACAGTTGCAAGAGCTGGAAACTGCAGATCTCAGTCAGAGATTTCCCACACTGGCAGCTTCAAAAAAAAAAAAGAAAAAAACAACCAACAAAAAGCCACAAAAAACCCAAATCCTGGACTTCCAGTAAAATCATCATAACTAACAACAGTGATTCTGCTGTCAGTGACAGTGCTAATAGTTTATCTGGAACCAAAACAGAGAAGTTTAATTTATAAAAGTGAAGAATAATCCATAGATATTGGTGTGGATGGCACTTGTGTGGATTTCAGAATATTGAAATAAATTGAATATTTATTTCAGAATATTGAAATAAATTTCTTCTTTAGGTACATAAATAAACATTTAAGAGTATTACTTTATGGCTTCTGGTCAGATTCAGGCTCAGTGAAATCCTATTCTGGGTGTCCTCTGTATCTCCTGCACAAATACCGTCAAAATCCAAGTCCCAGTCCCAGGCTGACCATTACAGCATGCACATGGGCTAAGATGGAACTCAGGCTTGTGACATTAAATTTCAGAGTCTGGAGAACTGTGAGTGACAGAAGAGACTGTTAATCTTCTCTCTAACCCACCCCTTGGCTACCCCATCCCAGCACAGTGTTTGAGAACTAGTATTGTGGTACACATGCTGGTGAGCACAAATGTGACACGCTGTGTGTGCTTCAGCAACCAGCACCTTGCTAGTGATAAAAAGATTTCTTACAACTCATATCTGAAGGCAAAAGGGTCTCTCTAGGGTAAATGGTGGCAACTGCTATTGTCTGTGGCTTCCCTCAGTCCTGAAGCCACATTGTCCTTAAGGTAACGAAGGTATGGACCAAAACATCCCAACTCCCGTAAGATCTGCAGATTTCGGCAGGCAGCAGTTGGTATTTATTCTGAGAGAATCTCTAAAGTAATTTCCAATGACATGCTGTCTACTTTGGTTTCATTTCAGTTTTAATTCCTAGTCTCTTTGTCTTCCTCTCATCCACTTTCCTCCTCCCTTCATCCCTGCCCATCCCCATCTCCATCCTTGCTAATGAATTCTTCAGATATGCACCAATGTAATGTCGTGATAGGGAGTTATGGCTGCTACAATATAAGGAAAAGAGAAGTCTGGGGAAGTTCCGTCAAGAAAATACATATAATGTATCTGAAACTTATCTGAGATCTGTTTTCAGTTTCCTCAGAGACCACATGGTTCTGCCTTTATCTGGAAGGCACTAAGAAAAAGAATTAAACTATTTCTATAAGTTAATGTTTTCACTGAATATAGCTGCACTGCCTTATTCTGCACTAAACAAAGTCATGGCTTTGCCTTGGCAACATATTTAACAGCTTTGTGTTTAGTTTACTTTCCATATCTGGACAACTGATGTATGAAACACAGAATCCTTTTGGCAAGGAGGAGCTCTCCCTCTGTCTTCTTGATAGCTTGAAGAGCACTTGCTACAGCTGCACTTCCCTGACCAGGGAAGATGCTTGTGGTTGAACAAGCACATTGGAACTTCCCCTTCCCCTTCCCCTTCCCCTTCTCTTTCCCCTTCCTGCCTGGCCCTATGCAATTTCTATAATGTTTTGAGAATGATGAGTAACCCACCAGGGGTGTTTATGCCTCTCCCTTGTTCCCACAGTATAACCTAGTGTGCAGCAATGCCTGGATGCTGGATCTCTCACAGGCTATCCTCAGTCTGGGCTTTCTGATCGGCTCATTTGCCCTGGGCTACGCTGCAGACAGGTACTGTATAAGCACTGCTGTCCTTTTTGCAGAGGTGAATTCACTTGTAGTGTCACCTGCAATAAGCATACATCAACACTTTGGAGGACAGGCAGATGTTCAGCCATCTCCTGGAAAGCTAGGCTCCATCACACATAACAGTTACTTGGGAAGACAAACACCATTGCTCTGAACCTCTGCAAACAGCCAGATTCCCCAAAAATATATACTGAATGAGACGTCATATGGTGTGGAATATCCCTTTGGTCAGTTGGGGTCAGCTGTCCTGGCTGTGCCTCCTCCCAGCTTCTTGTGTACCTGGCACAGTGTGAGAATCTGAAAGGTCCTTGACTGCTCAGCAACAACCAGACATCAGGGTATCATTATTCTCATTCTAAATCAAAAACACAGCACTATACCAACCACTAGGAAGAAAACTAACTCTATCCCAGCCAAAATTAGGACACCGGGTTATCAAAATCCAGACAATGTAGTCTTTGCTTCCTTTTGGTCTGGAAACTTCATGCAATACTACTTACTCATCCTGTTTGGACATCAAAATGTCATGAAAAGAGCTTTCTTGTTGTTTCCAATGTTTTCTGAGCACATCTGGACCCAGGAAGGGCAGAAGGACACAGAAATGAAAAGCAAGCATTCAGAGGAGGTTTATGGTCTGGCGTTTACTGGGGGATGTTCAATAGACATCATTGAGAAGAGAGCAGTTGCTTGAGGAAGGAATGACGGGACTCAGTATGGTAACTTTCTCCATTCACACACTTACCACCAAGTTCATAGTTCCCTCCAGCCTGTCCTCAACTGTATTAGAGCTGGATGAATACTAAGGAAAAGGTGTGGGTGATATTCAGGCTTGAGCAGCCAACCTGCCCTCGAATGGGGAGCTCCCATAAGCTCTACCTCTTAGAGTAAAGGAGGGAGCCTGGTTTGTGTTCTGTGCTGATAATTAACAGAAGTCAACCCATGCATTGACTGAGACCACCACTGATGATTGCAATGGCAGGACGTATTTCTTCAGTTCATATAATTCTTTCTGCCTCATTTTTCTTTGGTATCTGTAATAATATTAATAATAACTTAAGGTATTATTTCTTCATAGTCAAGAATACTTAAAAAATTATCTGGAATGTTGTCTCAGATAACAAATTTTGAACTTTCAAGGAAAACCTCATCTTTTCAAGGATATAGTAATACGGAAAAAAGTACGATGGAAAAGACGGCACTCACTAACTTAAGATATCTCTGATCAGTGTCTGGCTGGACAGTTATGATACTAGCACCTTAGCACTGTGTAAGAGTAGAGGTACTACAGCTAATCATTAAAATGAAAAAATATGTCTGGGAGTACTTGTGTATTAAGCACGATGTAATTGTCATGCAACTGTGGATGTTGTAAATTGATAGCACTGGGGGAATGTGCTGCAGTCAGACCAGTGGACTCTTGTCTCCTTGACAGCTTTGAAAAGAACAGATCTGGTTTTTTGTCCCATATAAATTCTTCTCATGAAAACTTTTGAGCAAACTGGACAAACAAATATACTCTCAAATACTTTTGGTAAGATAAACAGCTACATCAGTTTCCACAGTTTCTTCTTAAAACAGCAACAATAACAATGGAGAACAGAATGGAAATTCTAGTTGTATTCCAAGGACATAGTTTTCATGAAACTACAACTAGATCAAAAATCTGAACTGTAAGACATGGGCCATAGGTTAGATACAAAAAGAAAAACTGTTTTCTAAAACAAAAGGGAACATGGATAGGACATCACCAGTTTTAAAATTAGTGACATAAAAGCAGTGATAACTACCACAGCGAAAAGAGTCCTATATCCCAAGGGCCAACCCTACAAAGATTCAGGCAGCCTTCCTTTGGAACAAAGCTGGTCTTGAAAAAGGCACTTTCAGATCTAGCATTAAAATGAGATGCCAGGAAAAAAATAACCTTTTTGTCTTTTAATGATTTTCACTATGTTTGGTTTTTCTTTCGACAGATATGGCAGACTCCTCATCTACCTGCTCTCCTGTCTCGGGGTTGGGATATGTGGTATCATAGTGGCATTTGCACCAAACTTTACTGTATTTTTGATCTTCCGTTTTCTCCAAGGCGTGTTTGGCAAGGGAACCTGGATGACATGCTACGTGATTGGTGAGAGCTGTTATCTTATCTCTTTTCTGGTTAGGAAAAGTGAGGGATTTCTGGAGGACAAGGAGTCTGTCTACATCTGCTCTTCATAATAGTTTTTCTTGGGAGTAAAGCACTAGCCCTGGGGTCAGCACACAATGAATAACCCAGCTCCATCCTAGTTAATGCATTTGTTTTTCGAAGACAAGGTGACTGAATGTAAATTGCAACTTGACATCATCCATGATCTGGGCTCATGCCTGAACTGAAAGTTTGGAAAGCAGTCACTGGCCTTTGTCCAGACTGTTCTGGGGACCTTGCTGGCAGCTAAACACTATAGTGTTTCCTTACCTGTCAATGTCTGCTAATTTACTGGTACAGAGGTGGCCTCTGAGAATGGCAGCAAGTGCAAAATCTTTCAGATATTCAGTACTGATATAGGATGGAAATGAGCATCATGCATATGCCTGCCTGATCTCATAGGATTCCATGAAGAAGAGTGAGGAAGAAGTAACGCATGAGGGAAGACTAACAAGAGTGACATGTGCTTCAGAACTGTCCAGGCTCTCCTTTCATACCCATCACTGTGAAACTCAGATACGCCTGTGAGCAGCTGACCATAGGCAACTCAGAACCAATGTAACCTTTTCTGTTGATGTTATCTGAGAACTTTTATGGCTGTCTAATCTACGTACTCCAATAGGGAGGGATTAACATGTATAATTAAAAGGTGGAAGAGTAAAATGTGTAGATAAAAAGGTTTTCTTATTACCTAGAAGATCACCAAGAGGATCAAAGTCTACAGAGCAAGTCCCAAATAAACCCGATACACAGATAAAGACGTGGTTAATTTTAGCAGAGTCTGAGTATCTTTTGAAAGTGCTCAGAGGAATTAACTGTTTTTCATCACTGAGAAGACAGACACTTGGGTGGCTGCTCTTCATTCTTTAGCTGGGAGGCTTTGCTTAGTGACAGGCTGGACACCAGGGTCCAGATTAGGATTATTTTTTCCTGAAAAGGGATAAGGAAGGAAAGATTTTTTTTATAAATAGCATCAAAACAGTAGGCATGCAGACTTTTTGATAGGTTATAGTCATGGTCCAGCAATGAAGCTCCTAGCATAGCAAGCTTACTTTTCACAAGAAAATGGTATTGTTGTGACATCTTGAATGACAGCCAGGTTCAGAAAGGGAAACTCCTCTCTAGAGCATGAAATAGCATAACATTGAGGAAAGCATCCTACTAGAGATGAGACGTCCCAGGGTCGCCCAGAATATTTACCAATGTAACATCTTTTAAGGGGCATACACAGATCATTGGTTTGGTTGCACTAGGAGGATGGTTACCATTAATACATCTCCCAAGTGACTGATCTGTGTTTCAGAACCACAACAGGCTTCCCCAAGAACCTCCATTTGCTTTTACATACAACTCAGCTCCTCCCGGTCTAGTGCTGAGCAGCTACATTGGGTTGCCCCTGAGCCATGCAGACATGATGAATAGTCAATAAAAATAGTAATGGTGTCATATCTGTCTCCATTGACAGCTGAAACAAATCACTGTAACTTGTAAAATTGTATCTCCTTCAGTAAAAAACAAATAAACAAACAAACAAAAAAACACACCAAAACAAAACAAACAAACAAACAAACAAAAACAAACAAAAACCCAAACAAAAAATACCCCAACCAAACATAAACAAGCAAACAAACAAACAAAAACTAACAAGGTAAACCCCTCTGCTTTTACTTTGAAGGCTAGGTAGTGGTGACAATTTTGAAACAAACAAGAGACACTTCTTCGTGCATTGTTTATCTCAACTATGGATCTCATGGCCATGGGATATTGACAGCAATATGGTCCTACGGGGGTTTCAGAAGTGATTAGGCATGTTCACAATATTAAAAAATCCTCCAAAGGATTAAAAAAATCCCAACAAAGGCCATGTTTGTTCTGGTCAATAACAGAAACTGTGGCCTGTATCTCAGCCTTCAGAGCAGCCAGCATGGTATGGCTAAACTCTCTTCCCCACAGGTGCCTTGTCCATATTACCTGCTGGGAGCAGCCACTGATGGAAGGATCCTCTAGTCTGGGGCATGGGCCAAAACTGTGCCAGGGAGAGTGCTAACAGTTTACCACTAAGTATTATCATGATGCTGTCTCACATCCCTGTTCTGGCCAGATGTAATTCCTTAGTAAACATGCAATCAGAAACCCTTCTAGCTGAAGAACAGTGGGTGAATTGATAAGGTTGTGTCACCTCTGCTTGCCCAGGACAGCCTTGGTGATGTGCTTACACTGCTGAAGACAAGATGCTGGGCTAGACAGACTTGTAATCTGAGATACAACTATCTTTCCTTATGTTCCATCACTAATATTTTTCTTTTGAGTTCAGTTTGTTTCTGTGTTGGTTATTTTGGCTTTCTCTCTCCTCAGTCACAGAGATTGTTGGTTCAGACCAGCGGATTGTTGGGATCGTTATTCAGGTGTTCTTCACCCTGGGAATTATGATTCTCCCTGGAATTGCATACTTGGTTCCCACCTGGCAGGGGATCCAGCTGGTCATTTCACTACCCAACTTCCTCTTCCTGCTCTATTACTGGTAACGTTGCAGTCATTGCTCTTGTCATTATTGCTATTGCTATTTGAGCATCTTGAGACTTCTGCTGTGGTGCTCAGTTTCCAGTGTGCAAGATGTTGTAGGCTGGAAAGAGGATATTTGCATATTGTTGATTTTGGATTTTTGATTCTTTTTAGCAAATTGCAGACATTCATTGCTTTCCTTTTCCTGCTTAGGGTTTGCCTCTCTTGTCAGCCACAGCTGCCCCTTCACAGAACCCTGCTCTGCTCCTGCTCAGCCCACAGCTTGCTGTTTATCCAGTTAACTTGACCAAAGTCTGCTTTTCCTATCAGCCATGGGACTCCACTTTCATCCCTAATTACGTACTTAGTTCAAGTCTGAACTTGCCCTACAGTTCCCATGTGTCAGACAGTACAGCTAATGAGAAAGCAGAGCACTGTGCTGTGGTGAAATCAGTGCCAGTGAAGTGCAGCCATCCCATGGGCTAGATTCAAATAATCTAATCCACACACCGTCTTTCTGCACACTATTCACAACATTGTATGTTGTGAATGTTTTAATGGTGAATCATCTGAACCCTAGGCTAACAGAAACACCAATCAGTAGTATTGCTTTGTGTTCAGTTTATAAAGTTTGTATACATTTGTCTGTGTGTTTTTCTTATAATGATACATCTAGAAATTTCCTGAACTGCCTGTACTTGGTACTACATCTGTTTAGTGTTAACTTCCATTGTTCCTTGCTGTTCTACAGTCACGCTGTTTGCTTACTGGTTATCATACCTTTGACATCCATTATGCAAATACAATAGTTGGATTTCTTACTTTTCACCTTCACAGAGTATTCATGTTTTCTTTTTTCTTGCCCAAAAGGATCAGGTGTTTTACAGGAGACCGACTGGAAAAGCAGTCCATCAGAGAGTTTCTGTATCCCAAATACTGCAAAATCAGTGTGTTGCACATTAACACATGCAAAAGGCAAATGACTTTGGTTTGTTTGTGATGTTAAAGGGCAAAATCCCTATTTACAACTTCTGTGTTCTTACAGGGTGGTTCCCGAATCTCCACGTTGGCTCCTGACACGAAAAAAAGGAGAAAAGGCATTAAAAATCATGCATAACATTGCAAAGCACAATGGGAAATATCTCTCACCACATTACTCAGAGGTACTGTCATCTGTTTGAGCTAGAGGCTTTTTTCTAAACTATCTTAACCTTTTGAAAATTCAGTTGTGTTAAAATGAATTCTGTTTATGTGATGGGCAACACTCCTCAAGTGTCACACCAGAACAAGATTGTCAGTCCCATACCTGCTTAGCTAATTGTACGAGGGTAAAAGTGAACTGGCTGGAAAGATATGGCATGAAAAAAAAATGTTTGCAAACGAGTGAATCAGGTCTTTCATTTGCAACACTCCTATTTAAAAACTTGCAGGAAATATCAGAAACCAGCCTGAATGCCAACAGTATTTCACAGCAGCTGCTATTTTAGCTGACAAAGTGAACGGACACAGCAGGATCCAATTCCCTGGCTCCTTCACTAGAACTTCCTTTTGTGACTCAAAGAGACGATGAAGTAGAAAATTGGAATTTAAGTATAAATTTGATTCAGTCCCAATAGCGGGAAAATATGTCCCAAAGTTCAAAATAGAATCATGGAATCACAGAACGTTAGCGATTGGAAGGGACCTTGAAAGATCATCTAGTCCCTGTACTCAGGAAGCACTGAGATCACTATTTACAAAACAGGACAATATATGTTAGAATTACTGGCCTTTGACAAGTAGTCTTGACGGAACTGAAAGGACTGATGTGTTTCAAATAATGCTGTTGTGTCATTGCAGTATTTGCCTTGTTCTGTGCTGAGTGGCATTACCTGGCTCTCAGACCATGTTTACCATGGTATTTGCCTTATGGTTCAGTGACAACAACAGATGTGAACAAGGTTCCTGTTTTGGAGCAGATCAGGTCTGGAGACTAAATGGTAGCTATAGTAATGTTAGAAATCATTATTTGAACTAAGGAAAACACCTGGAAATTGCTAGCACACAGCAGGCCAGAGATGGAATATGGAATACATACAATAATTTCAGAAAGAAACTGGGATGTTCTTATTGAAAAGCAATGACCTACGTAAAATGTCTGTCTTTCAGTACACAATACTATCCTTTATGCTTACATACATGCATATGCATAGACATTCATTTTTATACATATACAAAATTATTATCATCTGTGACTTTTAACTAAATTTTCACTGAGACTAAAGATAAAGACTTTGGGATGGCAGTGTCTGGAGGAGACTGATGTGTCCTATTCTGTCAGGAAGGGATGTGTGTGCTCTGTAAGAGGTAGCTGGCAACCTGGGTTCCCACAGCACAGTATCTTACCTAGGTCTTTCCCGTTGCTCTTCTTAAGCAAGGGAGAATCTGAGAATTTAGCCTAGCTTATCTAAAAGAGTGGTGTTGCTTCACCAGAATCCTAGGGTATAATTCTGGATGAAATCCAAGCAGTTATTATTTGCACTCTTATGAAACACCAGATAGCTGTTCTCAAATCCATAGTATTTCATTCCCTTGGTGAGAAACAGGCTCCATGAATCATCCAGCCAGTCCAAGCAGCTCTGTATATTCAGGACAAGCCTGCTGTAAATATAGACCTTGCATGAAGTGCACACATGAAGAGGTATATGATAACAGAAGAAGTATCAAAATAGCCAGTTGATTTATACCAATATCCATTATCGTTCCATTTCAGTAAGTGTATGTTAATGACAGTCCTGGCAACTTAAAGTTCACACAACAGGTTCCAGAGAGAAGCTGGGCCATAACCTATTCTGTGCCTCTTGGAATTCATGACTCTGGACTAATGATTTTATAGAGTCAAAACTAGACCTATCAGCAGAGAAGAGTGCAATGAAATATACATTTCCACAGTCCTCTGCATTGCTCATGAGCAACTTGCTCAACTGCCATAACATTGCTATAATGGCATTTCTATGAGTGTTATGTTGCTCAGGGGACCACATAAAGGTTAATGATGGGAAGGGAGGGTTTTTCAAGGGAAAAAGGTATATATAACTTACTTGGCCAAGAAACAGCATGATACTGTTGTATGTTAGTGCAGCAACATGACAGAAGGAGTTTTGATGAGCAGCAACAAGCCAAACCAGCAATTAGTGAAGTATTTTTCTGATGGAAGCCAAGACATCTCTGTGATACCAGCCAAGGTTAGGAAATCACCCTCAGCTGTCCCACAGTGCAGAATGAACTCTTCTAGTCACGTTGGACTAGCATCTTATACAACTGGAGGACTGCAGACCAAAACCAGTGGGAGAGAAACAAAATGAAAAGACAGACTAAGGAAGAGAAAAAAGGGTAAATCCATTTATTGTCCTTGGCTGGGGCATACACACTGGTGAGATTCCCCCAGTCTGATCGGCATTACCCATTGTGGAGTGTGGACACGTAGTAGGAAGGCTGTGCTGCTGCAACTCCCCCTCCACGTTCAGCCCCGAGTTTACACCCACTTTCCCTCTCTCAACATCAGCATTTTCAAGGTGTCAGATCAGGATGGAGATATGTGTCTTTCCCTGCTTTTTGTTTTAAGTTACATTTACATTTTTTCAGAAGTGTCCCTGCTCGTGACCCTAAACTACTCACAGCTGCAGCAGATTAACCTCCACACATCCAGATTTGTGCTGGATCTGCTCCTACAAATGTATACAATGTCTGTAATCCTTGGAGCTGTGCCCAGAGGAGAGTGAGCATCTCCAGAAAGCACATTAGTCATGGATCAAGTGTATTTCTCACATTAACTCACGTCAGAATTCACTTTCACAAAACAACTCCTTAATTTCAGGCAAAGTGCTGCAGGTGTGGAGGGGCATAGAGAAGAGAGAGGCATTGTCTACCAGTGCATTTTGGCTAAGATTTTCCAGTATGACTGTAACGATTTCATTGGTCAAGTCCCTTACATGGCTTTGGATGTAGCAGCCTTACTTTTTTTTTGGCATGCAGAGACCATAGATGACCTCTGTATGAAAACAGATAAACATTTGCTTCTTTTTTTTTCTGTGAGTTACGACACTGGTATAGTTCTGTTCTGTCCAGAACTCATTAAATTGATTATAAATTATACACTTTTTTCCCCAGTTACTTGTAATTACCCTAGCATGTTTTTTTTCCAAGCTAATTTTTTCATTCTTGGTCTCTGTCCAAAAGCAGGATGGATTGCAACCAGCTGAGTAAAGGCTGCTTCTTGAGATTGCTGTAAATCAAAACCCCCTATCCCTTTATACATTTTTCTACTATATAGAGATATATAGGAATATATATTTCTAGTATATGTTAACTTACATGCATATGTATTATAGACAGGTATGGACATACTGTCCTGTGCAGAATTAAGTGTGTGCAGAACTGTATGTCTATGTTATGAGAATTCTTTAAAAATTATTGCAGAAAAACTGACATGTAATTTGGTGGGACATAAAAATGACAGGGAAGTTAGTTATGAAACTTCCTCCAGAGTTTTCAGATAATATATCTTTGGAAACATGGATCCTGTCATTGAATTCCTGACTGCATTGGTAGCTCTCATAGCAAAGCTCTCCTTAACTTCAAAGAGCAAAAAGAAGATATTTTTTCCCTATGAAGAGTTGACTTTCCACAGTGACTTTTTTTTCATCCATAAAAAAGTGCTCAGTCATGCTTGGGATTATTGTGACTTTATTAAGACATAAAAATATATGGTAGCAGCCATGCTGAATTTATCTTTAGTCCTTTGGAAAACTAAAACCATATTTGCACAAAGTCACAAATGATGGCTGGCAGCCTGCTTTTACAAACACAGTCGTGGCAGGTTTATAACCATAATATGAGAGAGTCCCAGACCAGTGCAGATTCACAGCAACCTCTGCCTGCCCCAGAAAGGGCTCTGGCATGCAGCAGAAGTGCCAGCACTTTGAAGAAATCTTCTGGCTCTGGTTACAGAAGAAAAGCAAGAGGGAGTAGGAAGGAAGTTCAAATAAATGTGAGGTTTTTCTCTCCACTTACAAGGTTTCGTGTCACTCACTTAGGAAAAAGTCCTGCATAAATACATCCAGCCAAATCCCACTGAAAAACATCTGTGCTACCTTGTGACAGGCAAAACGAATACAGGGTAAAAGCTTTGGGTGTAGCCCTGTCTGAGCTGAGAAGACCCTTGGGCAATGCCTTGGCTTTACTCCTGTTCTTGTCACAGATCTGCCTGTTCCCATGTGCTTCTCCATCCTTTCACCCACGTCTCCTCGCTGTCTGGGATCGTTTCCTTGGGCTCCTGTGCCCACGCAGGCAGTGGGCACCATGGTGGTAGAGAGGGATTTACTCCTCTCTTTGCTCTCTTAGGCCTCCTTTCAGGAGGGGGGCAATAACTGAGAGTCAGAGTAGCCAGGCTGCCTGAAATCCTCCTAAAAAGAGTGCAGCAGGTTTAACCCCATGTTTCCCACAGCTGCTTTGAGAGCTAACTGCAATCCCAGCCACAGCTGCCAGTTCTTGGGCAATCTCACCATTTGCCCCTGCCTAAAACCACCTCTGCCTTTTCTTCCTTGTCCTCCTCACCTGCCAAATCAACATACAAACAAAAGGGCTGCCACCTGGCTTGGGCATCATGGTTAAAATCTGCTGGCCACATTTAAAATCAGCCTCCATCAATGTGCCTAACCCCTTTTTGGCTCTGCTAATATTCTGAATCCGTAATATCCTATGGCAATGAACTCCAAAGTTTAAACACAGTATGAAATCTGGCCCTTTGCTGTCATTGTTAAACCTTCTAACTCATTATTTCATTCAGTGCCTCATTGTGACTGTATTGGAGGAAGCTATGAACAGATTTACTATGCTTTGTAGGCAGTATGAGCACCATTAATTCATACTTTGCAAGATTTTTTTCTTCTAGGGTAGAAGTCACACTCAGCATGGTGCTTGTGGGTTTTAAGACCCTCTGAATTTCACCAGCTGAATGTTTTGTAGCACCCAAGAGCCTTCACAGATCTGCCCTTTCTCTCACTCCTCTTTTCTTCCTGCTGCACAACTGTGCCACTGGTTGTGTTCCCAAGCCCACTGCTTGCTGCTCACCCCCTCTCTCCCTGCTTCCCACAGCTCATCGCTTTGCCCTTCCTGCCACGGTCTCCTCCTCCCTGTCACCTCTGGCAGAAGGCAGCTCTGCTCCCAGTGACCCTGATGTGACAACGACCGCTTATTACCTTCCAAGAAATTCCTGGTCAACTTGTCTCAGTTTACAATGAGGAAATGATTTTTCCACTCTCAAGTCAAGATCTAGGACTTTTTTTCTGATTTTTGCACGATCATCATTAAGGAAAGCCCACAGCTGTGTCCAGTTATAAGCTATTTCCTGTATCTGCGCACTGCTCTGGAGTGCTAAAAGCAGCAAGCTGGCTCATCAGCACATTCGCTTGTTGGACTGGAATATTGCTGAGCACCATGTTTACATAGAAACTCTGCCCCAGCACCTGCCTGACCGCTGACAGCTCACTCTACTGCTTACTTTTCTCCTCAGATCACTATTAGCAATGAGGAAGTCAGCAACCCCTCCTTTCTCGACCTGGTGAGGACTCCCAGGATGAGAAGGAACACGCTCATCTTTATGTACGCATGGTGAGTGCTCATGTCAGTCCACCTTGTCACCAGGGCAGGGAGTTTTTCCCTTGTGACTTTTAGGGTCTTTCCAGCTGCTTGTAGTAATTTGTTTGCCTCTCAATGTTTGTTTCCTTTGCTGTTTAGGTTCACAAGTGCCCTGATCTACCAAGGGCTTGTCATGCGCCTAGGAATTGTCGGAGGAAACCTATACCTAGACTTCTTCATCTCAGGAGCTGTGGAGCTGCCTGCTGCACTCCTAATTTTACTGACAATTGATCGCATTGGCCGGCGTCTTCCCTTTGGAATAAGCAACATTGTGGCAGGAATTGCATGCCTCATTACTGCCTTCTTGCCAGAAGGTAATTCCCTTCCCAACCTCAGGCTCCTTAGGTCAATGACTGCTCTCTGACACTCCTCAAGCAGGGACAGAAGGCCACACAAAACTGTAGATGAAAGCAAAATTGTCTGCTGATGCAAGCAGCATCACAGTCATGGAACAACAAACCTTATTTGCTTATAGAATGCCCTGGGACATGTTATGTTTGTATTTTTGATGTGAGGTGAGAAACAGCTGGATGTATTCTAAGAAAAATGTGTATAAAGGCCATGTACTGTTTTTGAAGGCAAATGCAAGGGAATCGTATACAAACATGAAAGGAAAATACATTCCTTGTCTTGGAAGACAATGATGTAAGAAATCAGTGATTCAGCTGAGGCAGCTTGGCAGTCTTCTCGTTTACCAATAAAGCAATGCAAACCACAACATGATGTAGGTGCAGTGGCAGACACTGTGAGGATTGTTGCCCTGCCCTCAATCTCCCGGGGGTTTGGACAGTGTTCAGGGCTTGGAGGAAATGTATGGCTTTTGATTAAGTCATTCTTGTCTGGTTTCAAGGGCAACTAAAAGGTCTGATATTGCACACAGGGTTCCCAGCACTCCTGTCTTTTCCTTAAATTGTTTTCCATCCTGTGGTGTTGTTTGTTTGTTCATTTGTTTGTTTATCAGTCGCACTGGGGTGCTCACACAGTTTGAGTGTTTGAGTACCCTGGCAGAGGAAGGAAGCACATGGATGTCACCCTCACCTCAGCGGTCTGATGGACTGAAGGGGATGCCAGTGAGACACTGTGGATTTGCTTTGTCTTTCTAGCCTTTGCTTTTTTTACAAGTGTTTGAAAATGGAACTTTTCAGGGCAAATGCAGTGTCTTGCAACATGGGATGAAATCTGATGGGGGTTTGTTTGGTTATTTTGGAAGGGAAATTACCCCAGGCATCTCATTTTTTGATTCAGTGTAAACTGAAATGTTTTCTTGTTCTTCCTGTTGAGGTTTTGAAAAAACACAATCACTGCCGGAGCCCTGTCTGGTGGCGGAGGTCCCCGTCATGCCAGGTTCAGACTTGTTGTTTCACTTGCCTCCCTGTCTGCCTAGTTGTGGTTAGACTGTCCTCTCCTAGGAGTATTGCAAAAGTGCTTATTGCATTCTTTATGATGCCCCTCCAGAGGTCACTGGCTCTCCAGTGTGCTGAGGAGCCACACAGAGTGAGATGGGATGGCTCTGCCCTGCAGTACAGATGTGACCATCGCACGTCCTGCTGATCTGTACGGGCTCCCTGCTGATATGTACATGGAACTGGCAGCACAACAGAGCTCGAGTGGAGCCAGGGTGGCCAGGCTGAGACACCAGGGCAGTGTAAGGCCCCTGGGCCAGTTGTCCCATGTGTAAAGCCAAGCACCAGGGAAGGGAAGAGGAAGGATGACCAGGAGTAGCATTATTAGGAACACGTCTGATGTGCAATGGCTAGACAAATTATGAAGTGTAGTTGGCCTTCTTTACAGAGAATTATTGTGCTGTTGCTGCAGATGCACCTTTACAGGTAGCTTCTTTGTGACCAGAGGGCTTTGGAAGGTGACTCAATGGGGTTCCTTACAGCATAACTGTTCCTTTCCAGAGCACAATTTGGATGTGGTCATGGAAGCTTTTAACATTCAGTCCCCGACCCGTGCTGTTATGCCACACCAGAATCTTGAATCAATCAATTGGAAGTGATTTCTGATTCTCCAAAGCAGCCTCATGTGATGCTGGAAAGCAAAAAATGCCAGTATAGATTGATATCTAACAGCAGTGGCCCTTCAGTCTGATTTGCACTGATCCAGTGTTTCTGTGACGTAGCTTCTGCTGACAGGGTCTGGGACTATCAGAAATACCCTGCTGGTGCAGCAAAGCGTGCTTCACCCAGGTTTCTTTTTGAATGAACAGATATGCCATGGCTCAAAACGACGGTCGCCACGCTGGGAAGACTGAGCATCACCATGTCTTTTGAAATTGTCTATCTTGTGAACAGTGAACTGTACCCTACAACACTGAGGTATGTCAAAAGCTCACAGAAATCTTTCAACTTTTCCCTCTGCTTTTCCCCATTCCCTATTTCACAACCTTTTAGTAAAACTCCATTTTCTCCAGAGTTTCCTAACTGAATAGCCACTGCTCAATGTCGATAGTGTATTCTGCTGAGATAATTTTTGAGCTAAGTCTACATTTTTCTCCTTAAACTGTTGGTTTATCTGTTTGGTAGCACCTCTCAAATATCTGACACTCTTTTACTTTTGCAGAAACTTTGGCGTTTCCCTGTGCTCGAGTTTGTGTGACCTAGGTGGGATCATAGCCCCGTTCCTGCTTTTCCGATTAGCAGCCATTTGGTTGGAGCTACCTCTAATTATTTTCAGTAAGATTTGATTTAAAATGTAGTTTTGGTTTAAATATCCTCCTCATAACAGAGCTTTTCTGTTGCACCAAAAGAGTATAGTGTGTACCTTCATGTCCCTCTCAAACCAGCCCTTCTCAACCTTCATGTCTAGAGCAAGGGCTGAACAGAAAATCAATGAAATGTGAGTGATTTCATGGCACACTATGGATAAGCTCAGGTTTGCTTGGGTGACTTGGCTGAAGGAGCATAAAAGAAACTGTGTGAGGTGCTTTAAGACTGAGAAACCTTACAGCTAATTTCTGTAACTGAAGAGAAATAAGCTTAATCTCCCAACAGTAGAGGTTAATGTCCTTTGAAAAAGTATTACTTTGGGTTTTTTGATACACACAGTTATGACCATGGATGTTGTATTAGTCATAGCTACTTATTCCTGTCAAACTCTTTTATTCAGTTACATTTGGGAAAAACTAAGCCCTGTGGTTTTATCCTGTGGAATAAAATCAGTTATTTCTAACAAGGAAATGGGAATCTGTGGCTAAACTAGATTTCCAGAAGATAGATGTGACTGGGAAAAAAAGCAAAAGGGATAGTATAGAAAAAGAAGGGAAACTGGTGCTAATTAAAATTGTATCTTGAAAAGAAAAACAGAAAGACAAAAGACATTAAAAAAAAAATTACCAATATTCCAAGAATAGATGTGTATAGAGGTACTGTTAACATTATCTAATTCTAAAATTCTGCTGCTGCTGAATTGAGTTACATGTAGAGAATTAGAGAGGAACAAAGAGGACTGTGCAACAGTCAGAGATTTTACTTTTAATTCCAGCCTTTCTATTTGTGACTTATTACATTGTTTAAATTGTATCTGCGCCAGAAATTATTCCAAAATAACGATTCTTGATGTGCTACTTCAGACTGGCTCTCTACCTGAATGTTCTTTCCCAATTAAGAATTTTTATTCTGAATTACATAATCTACTTGGGCCATGGATACACAAAGAGAGTATTTCAGGAAAATCTCAATGGCTTCAAGAAACATGGATACATCTATGAGATAGAGCCCCTTGAATAACGGCGGATTTGTCTTATGTGAGAAATACCGTCCTGGTTCTCTTGCAGTTTGTAGGGATTTGTCCATATGCACTTATCTCAAGTTTTTGTCTTCTAAGATCTCACTTTTGGGGCAATTCAGGCTGCAAGTTAAACCTTAATCCTAAGTGATTTTGGTTGGTTGGTTGGTTGGTTGGTTGGTGTTTCAATAGGTTAAATTAATGTAGCATAAAAGTGTTTGATAAGAGTAAGGTAATCAGAAATAGCTGATGTACTCTTAAAATCTCTCTTTAACCTTAATCTGAATAAACTTTCCTCAGTGGATAAACCCTTATTTCTTTCGTATTTCTTTAATGTCCATCACAGGTATTCTTGCAGTTGTCTGTGGGCTTCTAGTATTTCTTTTACCAGAGACAAAGGGAATCTCCTTACCAGAGACAGTGGAGGACGTGGAGCAAATTTCAAGGTGGGATATGTATTTCTTTACATTTACTTGGATATGTATTTTCTTTACATTTACTTGGATGAGGTTTTCTGAGGGTGTTCTCCTCCAACCTTGTCAGCTGTCATAAATTATTGATGTTTTCCAAGTGTGAAAGTAAATTCCCTGGTTAGGTTGATGTTATGAGCAGGTGGTATTTTCCTCAATAGAAATGTGAACCTTCCAATATCATTAATGTAGATTGTTAAAAAACCCCATGGGAATAGAATCTATATTTTTTTCATAGAGACACAAGGTTTTCTTGTGCACTTCTAGAAGCAGAAGTAATAGCATGTAGGAGAGATACTGCAAAGTATAACCTGCAGCTTTCTGCTCAAGAAAACCAGCCATTACCTCAAAGCATCCTGTGACGAAGGGGCCTTGATCATGGGAGCATATCCATGATTTGTGAAGTCACTGAAAAGTAATGTAGAAGATTAATTTATAGCTGAAGAGTCACAGGCACAACTTTCCACTCCTGGCACATGGCAAGCCAGACTCTTCACTGCATGCCAGGTGTGCAGGGAACCTTGACACCTTGGCTTGCTTGGCAGTAGATTTCTTGAGGAACTAGTGCTATACATTAATGTTTCAAACAGTGGCTTTGCATATTACATCAACAACTTTTGCGTGCTTTAATGTACAAAGAGAAGAAAGAGGAAATTTTCTATGCAGAAAGTGAATGTTTCAGTACTGCAGCTAAGACTATGACTTGGTCTACATATTTTCCTGTTTCTTTTACACTTACAAGCCTCTTCCCTTTTGTTTCTTCAGTCATTTTGGTAAATGTGGCAAGGAACGGAAACACCGGGACACCAACTCTTATATTTGAACTTTGAAGGACAGCACTGTGCAAAGAACCATTTTCCCATACTGGGAATTTGTTCTCCACCTGCCACTACTTCAAAATTTGCTGCAGAATATGGATTGAGCTCCATGTTCTTCTTCTGAGCACAAGGACATTTAAAACAAGCAGTATATTTTTCTATAAATATGTGATAAATTCATTTTTTTCTGAGTATGCTGTTTGCAGGAAGGGACCGCTCTGTGGTTCTTGGTTGATAACAGAATAGCTTAAAAAAAAAAAATGCACTATCCAGCTCAGTGAGCTTTTATTTATTTCTTTATATATTTGAGCAATTTGTTCATTTCTATTGTTACCTTTGGGCGAGGAGGGTTGGTAACAGTACTGCTTGTTTAAGATTTGGGTGACTTTGAGGAAGAGATGATGAATATTTCAACCCATTTTCATTTGCCCATGGAGAATCTGGACAAAGAGAAGATCTGATGGCTCAGGAATGAGGATGCTGATCAGGATGGTCCTATCTTTGGTCAGGAGGCATGAGAATCAAATGTATGCATCAGCAGACCCTCACCCTGGTCTGCCCCACTCCCCCAGTAAACCTCTGCCACAAAACTCCTGCTTCCCTCTTTCTCTCTTTTCTGAGATATGGCAGCAGTCCTCCTTTCCTTCTCAGGGCTTTATGTGGGTGTTACATCCTACACAGGGCATTAGGTCTGCAGGTCAGTTCATCCTGCTGCCCATTAATATATCCTTGCAGACCCATTTGGGGTTCATGTGCCACCTCATTGTCTTGTCCCCCAGCCAGGGACCCCTGTGTCTCCTGAGGGAAGGGTTTGTGTCTGCTCACCTCCATTGGATGTTCTTCCAACTCTCTCTTTCAAGAGCTGATCTTTTACCTTTTAAAACATGCTCTCTGCCCAGCCCTACAAACAAAATTCCTTCTCCCTGACCACTGACACGGTGGCCCTCAATTTCTCTCTTATGTCCATTATTACTATTTGTCATCTTTCTCTCCTGAGGATAAATTATTTGGGTTGTTGAGGGGGATGTTAAGCTGTCTTGGGAAGATGAGCAGGGATGAGACAAGCACTTTGGTTATAGAGCGAAGTGTTAACTGGTCCTGGTTGTTCCAAGCTGACACATATCAGAATAGCTTGAGTCTGTGTCTCTGCAAGCAGATAGCAGGGACAGCCTGCCTTCCCTTTCAGCTGTCTGGCCTTCTTCATCAAGCATTGGGTCCTGACCACTGACAGGTAACCAATACACTCCTTACAGTGAAGGACTTGAGAAGATGTGCTGTTTGAAAGCTATCTTGTTACCAACAGAGAATTAAATAAACAAAAGAAAGCAAATGAGCTCTTGTAAATGGCCTTATAAGCGCAGAAAATAAGTGATTTGGAATAAGCAAATATAGGGCTGAGTTCTGAAGGTTCATACCACAAATGTCAACATTATGGTCAGTGCAGCTGAATGACTACAGCTCCAGACCCAGCATCTGAAAAACACATAAAGCAAGTGCCTGTACAAGGGTATTTCCTATGGTGGAGACTGTACTGTGCATTTCAACAATTCCTGACGCCTTTTCCCAGCAACTGCCCATGCTGGAGGAAAACACCACCTTTAACAGTAATCTTGGTCTAATGTTTGCCTACTTAGAGCAGTTAGCGATGAAGGCCTGTCCTTCAAGGCTGTTTCTAACTCCCTCTGAGCCAGAGTGTAAGGTCAATGAGATGCTTAGCTGAAGTCAGCAGTGATTGAAAGACACGAAACTAAATTAGCATCTCATAATATATCTGGCTCATTGGTGATATCTAGAAGACATGCCAAAACTGGAGCTACTGCTGCAGAGAGAAGAGTTCTCCTGCACCACTGTGGTCTTCTGCAGACAACTGTGAACTCCCTGGGGCTGTCTGGAGAAAGCAGCCCTGGACTGGAAGCTGTGGGCTTGTACTGGCCAGGTGCCATGTCTCAGCACAGGATGGGAGCTCAGGTGCCCGGTCATAGGGCTCAGCCCGGCCTTCCTCACAGCCGACCAGCCCACAACACAGGCATGGACCTTGGAGAGCCCGGCTGAGGTGGTCAGATGCCATGTTGTATGAACTGAGCTTCCCTCTTCCTTTTAGTGTTCTTCGTGAATTTTTTTTTAAAATCAGTTTCTTAAACCCTAAAGCACTCTGAGAAGAACTGTGAACATTGTTAAAAGCTACAGCTTGCCAAAGACATGTCAATATTATTTTCCAGCTGCTGTTGGTAGTGGACAACTAAAATGTGCTGAGAAGTGAGAGACAGAAAGACTTGTTTCTGGCCCTTCAGACTGTTTTTTGTTTTACATAACATCGTGGGCTGCTCAGAAGAGAATATAAGTGAGATATTTCAGATTGTAAAATGACTGGGAGCAGTCTTAGAAGTTTGAATGTATTTATTTTCTAAAAAATCATTATGTAAAGGACAGCATCAGAAAACCTATGTGTGTGTTCTGAATTCTAATACTGAAGTACTTAACAACTTCAAGCAGAGTTTGTATTTGGTGGTGGCTCCTGTGCTCTTACCTCTAACAGGGGGATTTTATAAGATGGAAAATCCTTCTGTCTCTGTGAAACTTTGGGTTACCTCATGAAGGTTGTGATGTGGACAGTAACCTGCTTGTGGGTGAGGGAGGAGGAAGAGCTGCAGGGAGGGAGAACTCCAGGTGAAACCAGCCAGGGTCCTGCAGACCATTGGACAGGCTGCTTGTTTAAAAGGAGTTGTTATAAATTCCCACGTGCCTCCAGCCACTTAATATATTGAGCCTTATGGGAGAGTCCTACAAACTTCTACAATGGCTGTCATGACCCACCTCTGAGAGGCACGTCTTCAGGAGGGGCCAAACATGGCCAGCTTTCTTTGTCCTGCATGTGTTGTACTTCAGAGGCTCAGGGAGAGATGCAATGTGTGTAGCACACAAAAGATCACCTTACTGCTGCCAAAGGCACATGTTCAACATGACCACAGAAATCCAGGAGCTGCGTTCATCCTGCCTGCAAAGAGATTCCCCAGACCAACAAGCAGGTGAATATGCTACCTGGTCCAAATGTACAGCTGCCACCAAATGTGCCTTGTTACTTCATCTAGTCTGTGTGAGTGGTCTGTGATAAGTGGTAATTTTTATTGCCATTGTCACTCTCACAGAAGGAAAAGATCACAAGTTACATAATTAAAAAGATTATGAGGTGGGACTTCTGTAGCCATCAGGCATGTCTAAGCGTTTCTGGTGGGTTTGGCAAGGGCAGCAAGGGTGGATTTGTCTGACTACAAGCCAGGTTTTAGAATCATAGAATCATTTTAGTTTGAAGAGGCCTTCAAAATCATCAAATTCGACCATTAGCCTAACACTAGCATTAAACCGTGTCCCTAAGAATCTCATCTATATGTCTTCTAAACACCTCCAGAGATAGACACTCAACCTCTTCTCTGGGCAGCCAGTTCCAGTGCTAGATGACTTTTTTCGTGAAGCAATTTTTTTCCTAATACCCAATCTAAACCTGCCCTGGTGCTACCTCAGACCATTTTCTCTCATCCTATCAATTATTAACCATATTTGCAAAAGTTCGTGTTGGAAGAGCTTTACAAATCAAAGATGCAACGAAGAATTTCTCGTTAGGGAAATACTGTGCGGATTTCTTGGCTGACATAATGATCCAAATTAATAGATACAGAAAATATGCAGGAGGGTATTTGTGCCCAGTGAACCCCCTCAGCTGAAGAGGTGAGTAAGGAATGCTTTATCAGAGCTGTTCCTGCTCAGGAAGGCAATGACCTGAGATCATTGCTTCTCCCAGAATCAGAATCCTGGTGTAGAAATGTTAAGAATCACCCTGCCACCTAACTCTGTTTTATAGCCCTTATCTCCATTTAAGTCTGTGGGAAAAAAAACAGAAGCCCTAGAACATAACCCACCCCTTTTGTATCATCTACATGCATACAAAAAAATAAAAAGACAGTCTAAGTTAAATGACGCTCAGCTTGGCATGCCAAGGAGCGGGCCTCTGCACTGCAGAAAGTGAGCAAGACAAGCCCCAGCCCAGGAAGCAGCTGTGTTACTTGGAACACACTCAGCACACCCTGGGGATGCAGGAAGGATGCCATGTAGAGCTGGGGGTTGCCAGGCTCCTGTGGGGTGCTCTCTGGCTAATATCCAAGGGGTGCAGGATGAGAGCAGGGCCTCATAGGTAGCAATTGTGAGCCAAGATCTCCCTGGACAGCACATTTAAAGGTCTACGCTATCACTTCTTATAACCACAGGCACGTGTACAACACCTTCTTTTGGAGAAGAAAAATGTACATTTAATGGTTATATAGTGGGATAAAGTTATATAGTGAAACAAATGGGTACTATGAACAATAAAATTTTATAATACATTAAATGGATTGTCTTTACTTGCTGTAATGATTGACAGTTATTTCTCTGTCTTCACTATGGACTAACTTTAGGATGAGGCTATTTTTTATTAACTGTTTTATATCTCTGATACAACATTTGTACTTTTGCTGATCCACAGATTTCTATGAAAATAAAAATATGAAAACACAAACCAAATATGTTTACTTCTTTTATCTTTCCCTCCCCATCCTGTGTATTTAATGCTATCATATCTATCTAACAAAACTTCACACTCATATGAGACATGTACAGTGAGATTCTTCTTTGGTTTGTATCATTAAATTGGTAAGAGGCTCATACAGCTCATAGAAAAAGATAAGTATTCTCCTTTCTTCATTTGCTGGAAGCACAGCATCTTGGGAAAGTCAGCCTTAGAAGGAAAAGTCATTGTAGAGCCTAATATAAGATCGAAAGGCAGATGTGCAGTTACATTTGAAATTGGGAATTTTGACACATATTTCAGAGGTGGGTAGGAGTATTGTCAAATATAGCAAACCATAAAACATATAGAAAGAGGGTAATGCACCATCAGTTGGGTTTCTTGGCAATAACTGTTAATTTATAGCAATTTAAAATAGAAGATCATATTTATTTTTCTTTCTTATGAATGATTGTAGCTTTAGTATTGCACTTGGAATCTTGTATTTCTAGCGTGCATACTGCTTTCCAGAAGAGGGCGGTCCATACCCAGGATCAGTAGCTTTCCATTACACTTTTAATCCAAGGAATATAATTGGAAACTCGAACATAAACACCGGGTTTCATGGGCTGGGCACAGCCAAGGCCCCAAGAGGTCACTCCATGCTGGACAAATTTGTCTTGGTTCAGACAAACTAGAGGTCCTCCACTGTCCCCCTAAACAGAAAAGAACAGGATGATTCCTTCATGGACAGCCCCAAGTGCACGACTGGCCTTCTCACAGGAGGCACAAAACCAGAAGTAACTATCACCTGTGAGGGCTGCACAAGTTAAAAGCAAACACTGGAGCTCTAGCCAGAGCAGGGTTCTCTATGCATAGAATCATAGAATAGTTTGGGCTGGAAGTGATCTTCAAAGGTCCAACTCCCCTGCAATGAGCAGGGCCATCTTCAACTAGATCAGGTTGCTCAGAGACCCATCCATCTTGGCCTTGAATGTTTCCAGGGATGGGATATCTAACACCTCTCTGGGCAACCTGTGTCAGTGTTTAATCACCCTCTTTGTAAAAATTTTCTTCCTCATGTGTAGCCTGAATCTCCACTCCTTTAGTTTAAAACCATTACCCCTTGTCCTATCACAACAGGCCCTGCTAAAAAGTCTATCCCCATCTCTTTCTTAGGCCCCTTTTAAGTACTGAAAGGTTGCAAAAGGTCTCCTGAGAGCCTTCTGTTCTCCAGCCTGAACAATCCCAACTCTCTCAGCCCATCCTCATAGGAGAGGTGTTCTAGCCTTCTGATCATTTTTGTGACCTCCTCTGGACTGTTTCCAACAGGTCCATGTCTTTCCTGTGCTGAGGGCTCCAGTGCTGGACACAGGACTCCAGGTGGGGTCTCACCAGAGCAGAGTAGAGGGGCAGAATCACCTCCCTTGAGCTGCTGGCCATGCTCCTTTTGATGTAGCCCAAGATACAATTGGCCTTCTGGGCTGCAAGCACACATTCATGGCTCATGTCCAGTCTTTCATCCACCAGTACCCCGAAGTCCTTCTCTACAGGGCTGCTTTCAATGCACTATTTGATTTGAATGTGCTTACAACCAACTCTGATGCTCAGAGACTTTCTTACCTGGCAGCTATCTGTACCACCATGAATATTCCCAGCACAGAGCTCGTGTTTTTTGACCCTTCCATTCAAAAATTCAGGGCGGTTGCATATTTTATTCTCAATTACAGGGAAACCAGTTTCCTTCAAGTAACCGTCACCACCAGTTCCTTTGCAAATAAACACAAAAAGAAAACACAAGAAATGACAGAGATTAATTAGCATCTTCACAATACAAATATAGAGATATGGCTGAGCTGTAAAATAAGCATAGTCTTTATGCCTTATGCATATACTTTCCATGCATAATATGAAGTGATATCAAAATCAGTAAGCATCATCAGTATCATGGTACTTATCACCCTCTACCACCAATCAAAACCCATGCTGCACTGATTGACATTCCTGCTCCCACAGTACATCCATATGGATCCACTACCCACTGGTACTCCTGGCAGTCAGTCATTCCCAAGCCCTTTTATTTCTCTGTATCTGCATTTTCTTCTCTGTGGAAGAAAGGAGGTAGGAAGCAAGCAGTTAAAAGTTGTATGATGGGCAGAAGTCAGGAGGCAGAGAAGTACTGATGCCCTCCTCAATCAAGACAGAGTGGGAGGTTTAGAAACTGAGAGTTATGTTTATATTTGTGGGAGATCTTCTGAACAAGGCAAGTTAGGAGAAAACAATCATTCAAGAGAATGAGCAAACTCACCTTCATGTACTTAAGAAATAGCCTAAACCTAGAAAAACTTTCCTTCCGACTACATGAAAGCTGACTGGGGAAAAGCAGAGCAGACTGAGAGATAAGAGTTAGCAACTCCTTAGGTCTGATTCTCCTCCTTTAGTATTGGCTTAGGTGGTTTCAATTCACATGGCTCTGAGTGATTTAGGAGAATCTAAATCAGAGGGAGACAGTGGAAAAAATGGCAGCACCTGATGAATTTTGATGAAATAGGTGTGCTTGCAAGCTTGTGTGAGGTGTGAATGCACTTTGGATACAAGTATACACCAATCTCCAAGCACAGAGCTTTCAGCTGTGTTAATGCTGTCTCACCTTTTGTTTCCCCCCAGCCTGTCACATAGCACTCCTCTCTTCCTCCCAACACAGTGTTTTCTTTTGGCAAACAAACTGGGATTACATGATCAGTGATGACTGCTGGGCTGAAAGAAACAAACAAGATACTTGTACAGCAACAATCATTTATCCCTGATACCACCTTCAGGTTTATAAAAGATTGTATATACAGTCGGTCTTTTTTCTTTTAATCTTGAGCTTCAGGTAAATGGTTTATCTGATGTGTGAAGCCACTTTTGTTTTAGGCTCTGATCCCTCAGAATGTGATACACAAAGTGGAAAGATCTGAGATGGTGAACAGTTAGAGTCTTTTGATAATAAAATTACTAATATAAATCTAAGAGAATGCTTTGGCTTAGGTTAATGCATAGCAAACAAAACCTAATTACAAAGCTACACAGGGGTAAAAATTAGCAGCATTTAACACACAGGTATTAACTTGCTCTGTCTGCATCCAGTCTGACTATTTATAAATCACTTTCAAACTGGACACTAAGTATGCAGCAGAACCCAAGTCAGTCTGACTTGCCATTGTGTGCAGCTAAGACTCAATTAAGGAGACATATGAATTGTGCTGACCCTGCATCTGTTTTGGACCTGCATTGCAGCCATGGAAATCAAAGCAGAAGCAGCATAAGCATCTAGAGAAACACACATTTCCTTGACACCAGCAACTACTAGTTGTCTCATCAGAATGAAGGAACACTCCAGGTGAAAGCATACCTGCTCAGTTTTAGCAGAGCAATGTCTGCTCTGTGTGGCTCCTTGAACAATTTCTCAACATCCCGTTTTTGCACTGATGCCTCTGATGCTCTTTCTCTGTGTAATCCAAGGTATACTTTATATGCAGATGGCCGTGAGGACCTATTGGAAATGATGGCACATGGTGAGCTACAGAACATACACTCAGGATGTAGATGATCTATGATGTTATTGGGCAACCTGTTTTGTCAAAACCAGAAAAAAATAAAACAAAACAAAACCACACAAAACCAAAACAGCTTTGGTGTAAACTTAATTTCTTAATCTTAATTTCTTAAACTTAATTTCTTAATATGAAATCAAATTGGGAAAAGTTATCACTTTGTTATTCTTTGTTTCTTCAGTCAAAACTCTGCTTCAATGAATCATGAATTGACTTGGCTCAATTCTCAACTGTTTACAGCTCAGGTAGATTATTTGGTCCATTTTGTTTCTCCTCTGATTTTCTTCCTAACGTGAGAAAATCCTGTGCAGGTGATAACAGGTGCGGGTGATAACAGATACTTACTTTTCTAAGCAGTGAGCAGCAGTAAGAACCCACTGAGGGTCTATCAGAGTTCCCCCACAGAAATGCAGGCCAAAACTGTAATAGAGCAGAGAGGCATGCAAAGGGCATTAGTTTAAGGTGGGAAAGTTAATTCTACTGCAGTTCATCTGGTAATCTTTCTAACACGTACACCGTTACAAACTAAAGACATTATTCCACATTTTCATTAAGAATCATTTTACGTTTAGCACCTTCTGTGCCCCACTGTGCCTGTCCCCATGTACACACGTAGGGTGGTACCAAAGTGCTGATAGTCACATCCTCCCCTACCCCAGGGCAGGGTGACTTCAGCTGGTGGGGCAGGAGGGGTGGGGCCCTTGGTCAATTGACAGGGTTCTTAACAGGACCCTGAGTCAATTGACAGGGCCGTTAACAAAAAAGGTGCCCAGAGTAGTTGCAAAGCTTCTGGACTATGTTGTAATGCCCACAGCCAGATCTGATCAGGCTATAAAATGGGGTCCCTGCCAAAGACCCCTTTGAGATGTCTTCTCGAAGCAGCGAGTCTGTGAACTGGAGCCCTCCCCTTAGACTGGGATGCCGTCTAAGGAGACTTCCCAGGATTGAGAGCACCTCCCCTCCTCGTTTGGGTGAATGGTTATTTACTGGATATGTCCTTGAATGAGTCCTTGCCTAACCCAAGCAAGTACAGGCCCTCATCCAACCCAAGCGAGTGATTATTTCTTGTGGGTACCCTGGAGTGACAGGCCTCTGGTTTTGTTTCTTGTGAGTATATTCATGCATGTTGTGGATCCTCATTACTCTTATGTTGTTGTACTCCAGTAATCTCCTCAACTGATATCTGAACCTGTATTTTATGTTGTCGGAGTGCTAACTAATTGTATAAACCCTGTTTCTAGTCGATTTATTGGCTACACTTTTCTGGCTAGAATAAAGTCTGGTTTGGAACTTGTTGTCTGCCTAGAACTGACTTTGGGGTGTCTCCATGACAAGGCCTTGTGTGAAAACATCTAAATATTTGTTCTTAACCAGTATTTCTATTACTGGACAAGCTTATGTGCAGTGATGTATTCCGTTTTAGAGATTCTGGCTTTTATCTAGCTCTGATCACAAACAGAAAGAGATGAAGCTGGCTTTGATTCCTAGATTTGCTAATGACTTCACCAGTAGGATCAAACACTCACATAGAAGGACTGATCAAGATCTGTACTGGCTGTACTTCAAATGGTTACTTCTGCTCATAGGATACTGATTCTACCATAGGATATAGTGACAAATATAAAGTAATTCTGCCTTTTAGTTAAAGTGGTTTTGAAATTACCAGTTATATTGATTCTATAGGTATTTATCACAAAACAGAGCAATCTTGATTGTCTAAAAGACTTCCTTTAAGATTAGCACACATAATACATATCTTTGAGCTTGCTTTTTTTTTTTTTTTTTAAATTAAAATCAAGTTTAGAATTCTGCAACCACAGATTATAACATTCGTTAAGAGACCAAGTTTCCTTGCACATAAAGATAATGGGGAATGGCCATACCTTGTCCGTAGACTGATTTGCCAGGGCCAGGAGTGTGGATTGGAAATACACCCAGCAACAATCCTTTGTGCACACAGCTTTGGTCTGAACTTGGCTTTTCCACACTCATACTGAGCAGGAGCTACAGAAGAAGAAAAAGAATCACTATAACGTAATTTAGTGTCTTCGCTATACATCTACTATGCACTCAGAAAAGTAGAAAGTAACCTTGTTACATTTATCACTTCAGCTTTTGATTCTCTGCTGGAAATTGTATACCACACACCACCTATATTTTGTTAGGTTACCTTCATCTGGAACACTTTAAAATGCCTGGCAAATTTTTTTCACATACACTTCTCAGTGGTCAGTGAATGACACATGAATACATCTCCAGTCAGACATAAAAAAGCAACAAACAAACAAACAAAACAAAGCAAACAAAAAAAAACCCCACAGAGACATAAACCAAACCAAAACAAAACAGAAGGGGGAGGAGAAAGAAATGGAAAGAAATAAAAAATAGATTCTCCAAACATCGTTAAATGTGCTCTTACAGATGCCACCAATGCAAAAGCTGCACTGGCAGCTGATCTTGAACTAGTCTTTGTGGCACATGAAATTTAATCACTGTCTCTGTGGAACAAAATTTTGTCCACTATAATCTCTGGATCTTTTGGTACTTCAGATGTCTTTGAGTTATTAAAAAATGGTAGTTCTTATTTAGCCATGGGCAACTGACTCTTTATCAACACAGAATTCAGAATTTCTTGTCAGCAAAAGGAGCTAACTCATGAAATTAAAGGAAAAGGCTATGTTTTCTCTGTTCTTTACCTGAACAACTGAAAAAACCCCCATATTAATGTTAAAAATAATTTGGACCTTCAAAATGAATATAACCATGTGAAAATGCCAGCAGAGAGGATAGAGCAGCAAGAAAGTCACTGTTCTTCTGAGTGGGAACTACCTCTCTTCCCAGCATAGCTTTTGTTGTTGATGGATATGAAAGGACTTCAACCCAAAATGTTGTAGAACTTTATCATCACTCAGAGTGCTGTATGGCTTGATTACTAGTGACAAAGACAATGGAATTTGGTTAACTATTTAGGGCCAGATGCACTTTCTGGACATCTGATATGTTACCATATCAGAGGAGGGAAAATCGGTTTTATATACAGGACAGAACCAGAGCCACAGGAGCATGGGTGAAAAAATCTTACTAGGATAAGAGCACCCCTGCATGGCCACACACACAGTTACAACAAGTGACCAGCCAGGAGCAGGGGAAACTTCTACAGGAACAAACCTATTTCGAAACACATGGCAAAAGCCCCATGAGCTTCAGTGGGCTCCAGGTACAACTTGTGGTGGGTTTGTGACTTCAAAGGAATAAACACCATTCTTACGACTTCGGACATAGATTTTGAACATCACTTCCCCACAGCCTGAATTTCCAATCTAAAGCTATTGCACTGTCTTAATCACTGGAGGTCCTCCAGTTGTCATGAAAGATTACTGGAAAGAGAGACACTAGTCTTTAAATGAATAATTACGGCACTTAGGAATGTCACAGTACTCCCAGGCTTTTCTTGGGTCTGTTGTGTAGCACCAAGGACCATTCACATCTCCATCAGGATTCCTGCAATACTGTAACAAAGAATAATGACACCAGCTATTAACCAGAGGACAAAAAAGCCTATGAATGCTTGTTTCAAAATAAAATCAAATTAAATTTGGGAAATATTTATTTTTGTTTCCTTACTGGTAAGTGTTTTCCAATTCCTTTTGTCAAAATTAGTTTCATTTTTCTATTTACTCTGTGAGTTTAGAAAAAGATAATAAAAATGAAACTTCTTAAGTTGTCTTCAGGCAGTAAGGTTCACTAGTGCAAGCTTGGACCTCTGAACTCTCAAAAAGTAGGAGATCTTGACCCAGGATGGGGTTTTCTAAAGCACTAAACTTCCTACTCCTGCTTCCACTGCAGTTTGTAGGAGCAGTAGGCTCAGCCCTGAAGTCTTTTCACATCCACTCTGGTTGCATGACTCTGGGGAAGTGGTTATTGCATAGCTGCTTTTGCACAACTTGGTGATGCCTATGAGTCTCAGGGGCAGGGGTGCAGCATTCAGCCTGATGTGCTGTGCCTGGCTAGCTGAATCACTCTTTAGGTCTTACTGGCCATACTGACTCATAGAACTGTGTGCTACTAGATATTTTTCTAGATCCCTTTCCTACACTGAAACACATCCCATCTCATCCCATGAAAAAAGATGTTTGCTTCCTTTTCCCAAGAGTCCCTGCCAAATACAAGAACCAAACATTTGTGACAGGCAGCTTTTTGGATGGCATTTCCCCAATGTGAGCTGGAATTCAATACAAGGTATGTGATGCCACCAGAGAATTGGCTAAAGCAAGAACTAAAATAATGAAACAAGCTCTTTTATTGCCTACAGAGCTTGTCATAAACCAGGCAAGTATTATGTATGGGGTGATAAAAGTCTAGAGAACTAGTGATGAGTACGTGTGTTAGGAGTATGGGGATGAAGGTTAGAGACGGAGAATGGTTTACAGGATGGGTCAGATGCTTGTATAACCTTGTAAGATGGGCTGCCACAGAAGCTGGAGGACTGAAAGGCAAATTAGTAGTGGATGGGGGCCTTCAACAGAGCTTCTGGGCATCTGTGTCCCCCACAGAAGTATGGATTGTTCATGTTGACAAGCATTACCATGATCAGGTTCTTGCATTGAGCTGAGAAAAATAAAAAGACCTGGCATGAAGTGCTTGCTGAGGGACCATGAAGAAGATGGGCAAAGCTCAATGAAAGCAAGTATTAAATGAAGAGTTGCTTACATTTTTATCCAAACCTGCCCCTGGATGAGTCATGGGTGTGAAATAGTCATGGCTATGAGGCTTCTGAGAACTCCACTCTTGACAAGTCCTGCCTCTTGCAGTTTTTGCTACTGTGCCACGATAATCCTTACCATTACCATTAATGCAGTCTGTGAAATAAGAGGAAAAGGAAATGATTGTTCACTGTGAGCTATCGGGCCACGTCCACACTTTATGGTGGTGAAGCGGAAATAAATTTGAGGAAACGCTACTAGGACTTACACACCCTACATAGTATGTATACAAGGAAAGAAGGACACCGTAGTGTCAATGATGGCTAACAATCACATTTTAGTTTCCTTGCATTTGAAACATTTTCTTCATGATCATGAAAGTTATCAATCAAAGAAGCTTAGATTCAGTTGACCCCTCATGACTCCAGAAGGCAGGACCACAAAGACCATGCCCTCATAAAGTCTTTTCCTTATGGACACTGATATCTGTCCAATGCCACATTTTACAGCAGGTCAAAAACAGTAATACATGTTCAGCCAAAATGATTAGCCTCCTAACCAGAAGAACATGTCATAGCTAAATAAATAAATAAATAAATAAATAAATAAAATAAATAAATAATAAATATTGCAGCACTCTAACCATCTACTGCATAAAAAAGTTGCATCTGAACTGAATTTAAAAAGCCAGCTGTTCTCTGGTGGGAAATGGAGCCCTGGAAATGTGAATGCACGGTACAGGAAAATACTTTTTTTCAGAACAGTTGCCAGCAAAATGCCATTCCTTCTATATTTGCCGTCATTACTAGTAGCCCACCCCCAGTAGCGTGGAGACTTCTAGTCATCTGTTTCCCTGTGTTTCCAGTGTTGCCAGATGTAGTAGATAAAATACGTGATATTAATCTAAAATCAAAAGCAGAAACCCTACTATAAAAATCTAGAAGAAAGTTTAGAAAATGAAAAGAATGGACACAGTGTTATATTAAATTCTGTAATTATCTAGAGTTTCCTGTCTTTCATCCTCATTATATTCTTGATGATGTTTTAATAAAACACTGCTTGATGGTTCTGAGCATTTCTGGGGGAACTGGAAAGTATTCTCACCAGGATTTGGTTCCAGTGTTGTCTGAGGAGGTTTTGGTAAAGTCACTGGTACATGAATGTCACACCTCTTCAGATTGCAATACTCCCATCTCACACTGGGGTCGGTGGTGTAGCACCATGGGCGGGTATCAGCATCTGGGTTTCTGCAATAATTCTGCCTCAGGTCCCTACAAATGTAAGCATATTGTACGCCCATCCATGCCACTGCTCTGAGGAGAACTTGAAAGAACATTTTAGAAATCAGCTCTGCTACAGAGTTACCATATATAATTTATCCTGTACAGTGCGCAACAGAAATTCTTTCTCCAGCATATAGAAATCAAGAAACATATGCAGAATATTAAAATATGTGAGATACTTATTCAGTAACTAACACTTATACTAGAATACTCTAGAATACTATATACAAATCCAGATAAGTAAATGTACATATGTATATTAAAGATACGATTCTTTTTACTTTTTTCAAATACATTAATAGCTTTTAAGAATAAGTAGTTGTTTTGCATTTTTGAATAAATAAATAGTAAATGTTAGGAATAAGAAAATAACCCAACCCTTCCTCAAAGCTCTAATGAACTGCAGACTAGCAAGCAAAAGACTTAAACTCATGAAGAAGCTCATGTATAGAAAGAGTTCATTACAGTATAAGGGAAAAATTATAACTCTTAATTCCTTTAGAAGCAATGTAGTGACAACTGTGGTTTGTTTCAAAATGAGGTTAATAGAAAATGTTTCCACATTAAAAAAAAAAAAAAAAAAAAAAAGGATTACTTTTATTGAGTGCACTCCTTTCCCAGTTTTAAAATCAATGTTGTGTAAAGATGATGCAAAGAAAAACAAGGTTATGAACGGTCATTGTCCAATGAAACATGGAAATGGGAAATACACATACGCATTTGGGAACTGCTCTGCTGTTTTATTGTGTCGGTGCGGTGACATTGAGCTCCAGGCTTGACACTTCTTTCCCGTGAGAGTGAAGGAAGCTGTGCCTCGGTAAGTCACACCATTGCCTTGATAGCACTCCTCAGTAATCTGAGCCTGCTCAGGCACATCAACAGCTGTAGTGAATAACAGAAACCAGTCCCTTGCATCTTGATACTTTGATATTTACACATGAGCACAAAAAGGCAACAGAAAACAACAAGCCAGAGTATTTCACTGACTGCCATATAATGCTCTTTGTAACAGATTACTTCTCAGACCGTAGATCAGAAGGAAGATTTCAAAAAATGCTTGTAAAAATGTCATGATAGGCTAGATTAAGAGCACTTGTACATTAGTTTTGCTGTCAGACATGGGGACTTTTTTCAGCTAATTAACCAAATCACTCACATATGGATCAAAACTTCTCCATGCTAGTGGAATGTCTGTGGCTTTGCCACAGATGCATCTGTGGAACAAGCCTGCCTTGTGTAAGGAGAATTTTCTTTTAATTGTTTCCTTATGGATTCTTGGTTCAGTGCTCTTAAATTATCTTGGGTTCTGCTTTGGATTCAGTTTCTCAGGAGCTGGCATGTAAAGCTAACTAACTTTTCCATGGAGCATTTAAAAATTAAAAATTGGCAAAATGGGAAGATGGCTGTTACTGTAATTTTCCTGAGCTGGGTCAGCAGGTAACTCAAGACCTTCTGCACTTATCCACTAGACTGAACACACCAGCCTGGGCTCTACGTGAGGCTCAGGAGTTCAGCTGATACATAGCAGTACCAAGAGTTACAGCAATAATACAACTGAGCTGAATCACCCAAGATTTTTCAAAATAAACCTTGATGACCCTTCACTTCCAGATGTCTATTGTTGTTCTTACCAGGTGCCTCTGGTTCTGTCCCATCACAGGAGGGGATGGTGCAATATTCCCACCGGGCAGTTCTGTTGGTGGTGTAACACCATGGCATCTTCTCACCATCGGGATTTCTACAGTAGTTTTCGTCTAGGCTCCTGAAACAGAAAACTTGGCAAAGAAGAGCCTCTCCTGGAAACCTAGTAAAGGTTCTGAACAATGGGGAAGGCACCTTGCTGCCTAGTTTCCTGTTGTATTTACTGGTGGGTAATTGCTACTGTCATTTACTGATGCCATTTACTAGACGAATAATTGCAATGCAGTGGTGTTTCAGATGTGCTAACCAGTCACCTGCTAGATTGATAGATGAACTAAGAGACTATACTACTTTACTAAGAGACTGTATGTGTAGCACTCTGAGGCCAAGAGCAGCATGACAGAAACATAGGGTGAAAGAATCTAGCCCCAAGCAAATATCATAATGTAAATTCCTTACTCCACACTGCTTCACCTTAGCAACAATACAGTAAAAAGAGGAACTGAAGAAGGAAAAAGTCAATCGAGCAGCTCTTGAAAATCAGAGGAGGAGACACTCGTATCCAAGAACAAAGAAGTGAACAAAAAGAAATGTGCAGAAAAGTAGAAAAGATGGAATCCAGCAGGTGATGAATGCTGGTGTAACCAAGGAACTTTGCAATGTAGTGGAAGAAAAATGAATTAGTGGACAATGAATAATGGAAGATTTTCACTTACTTGCAGGGATAGTTTTCAGGAGTGCGAGCATGTCTGTGAGGAGACTGAGAACTCCAGCGCTGACAGGTATTTCCTGACTCAGTAACAGATATTGTGCCTCGATAGTCTTCTCCTCTTCCTGATAGACATTGACGACCCGGTGCAGGAACTGGTGGAGGTGTTGCTATTGCAGAAAAATTAATTAAAACTAAGCAGTGCCTTCTAGACATTGTAAAAACCAAAACTGCTTTGAGCTTTATGATTAAGCAGGCTTTTAACTTCCTTTGCAGGTAAGGTTTAAAGACCAAAATGTCTGGAAAGGCCAAAAGGTAGAGAAAACATCTAAAAATTTATTAGCTTTTCGTTCTTCTATTTTAAGATCTTTCCAGGCAGTCAGACTGCCAGAAGGGCATTTGCATCTGCCCCTTCACAGCAGCCAGGAGACAACACAACCAGGTGTTAGTGGCCCCACCAGAACAGTTGGAAAGTGAACAAGTGGTAACACCGTGAAGAAACCTCGGGGGAAAGTGGCAGGTCCTTCAGTGCTGGGGTAGGGGTGTAGGTGCAGACTTAGAGACAGCAAGGAAGAGGTCTGGTGAGAAGCCCCAAGGAAAAGTATCATGGAAAGGACAGGCTTTTAGGGGAGAAGGTAATTATAAGTGTGGAGAATTGAATTGGAAGAGCAAAACAAAAGCCGAAAGATTTTCAGGAAGAGTGAAACTGTTTGACATTAAAAGAGGACCATCAGAAGAAGCACCAGAACCACTGAACATCAAGGAAGGGAGACATGCTCAGAATTGCCTATGACAGAAATGTCTAGCCTCAGAAGAGTCATCGGAGGTTCATGTCAAGGTTGGGTTTTTGGGGAATTTTTTTGTGGTTTTTTTTTCCTTTGAGGTAAAAGTAGTCAGTGATTTATTCTTTCTTTTATCTTCGAGGCCTCCTCCATTTGTTCTAGCTCCTTGCACCACCCTGAATGGAAGCTGCCTACATGTCTTTGTTTCTAGAAGTCAGACTCACTGCAACGAGGAATGTCACAATATTCCCAGCGTTTAGTTGGGCTGGTAGTGAAACACCAGGGTCGAGGTTCACCATCAGGATTACGGCAGTAATTCATCTTCAGATCCTTCTCTGGAAAACTGAACAGGAAAAATATTGGTTTTTTTAAGTGTCACTAATAGCTGCAACAATTATTAGGTCTGGGGCTGGGTGGTCTTCAGGCCACCACTGACAACAAACAACCCATCAGAGAGTCTGACTCACTTTTCCGGAAGGTATCCATGAGAATGAGGTTGCTGGGAGTCCCAGCGCTGGCACTCAAGCCCAGACTCTGTTGTTGCAACAACTCCGTGGTAGTTTTCTCCACTGCAGTGCATGCACTCCACTGTAGGAGCAAGGCACAATGAGGACAAGAGAGACAGAAACTCCCTGAGAAGCTGTGTATGCATCTCAGATGAAGCTGAAGAGCTCGATCAGAGCACAAGGCTGAAGGATTGACATTTTTTGGCAAAGTAAAAGCTTATTTTTCTTGGTAAGGCAACTACGACTAGTTGATTTTGTATATAGTATTCCATTTAAAGAAAACCTCCCAACACTACAGACTATAGTTTTTTAAAGAGCTAAATTAAAACTTCTGAGCTATAATTGAAAAGCTGTGCCTTGCTGCTGTCACATTTTATTGACTTTTACACTAGCAACTGTCATTTGGTTCAGTTCTAGGATTAAGATATATGAATACTCTCAGATAGATCTGTTTTGGAGGGCTTTTGATGTCTTCCTTATTGCTGGTGAAAATGTCTCTGGAAAGTATCAGGTTGAACTAAACTCAAGTTTGGAACAAATATTCAATTAAAAACAAAGGAATCTGTTGAGTCACCATCCCTGGAGGTGTTTAAAGATGTATAGATGAGGTTCTTAGGGATGTGGTTTAGTGCTAGATTTAGGTTTTGGTTGGACTCGATGATCTTAAGGGTCTCTTCCACCCAAAATGATTCTGTGAGTCTATGACATTCTTGAACATATCTTCCAAAAAGGGAAAGAAATGAGTATGTGTCCTGACCTTCACACTCTGGGATGTTACAATAATCAAATCTGGTAGCAGGATCTGTTGTGTAACACCAGGGTCCCTTTTCATCGTTATCAGGATTTCTGCAGTAGTTTTCCTCCAGTCCTGCATCGGGATATTTTTCAGGTGTGTAACTGGAACAGAATTTAAACGGGATTAGAGAACAAGGAGAGTGTCACAATGGTTCACCTGAGGACTCTACAAATTGAATCTTTATCTGAGGACCATTTTGTAGATGTTTTTCATTGGAAGTCTCATAATTGTCACAGCGTGCCATTGCTGAAGAGTTGAAAGTGTAGTCTAGCTATAGAGTTAGAAGTGTAGTCTAAATATGGTGCCTCCAGGACCAGCCATGCCTTTAGTACTTGCCTTTACTCCAGCTATTCAGTTTCCAGTAACTTTTGCCTAGGTGAGATACCCTGTGGCACATAGAGAAAAGTCTCCTCTGAGACATGTTCCCCCTGGGAGATGCAATGAGAAGATGTTTGGTGAAATGTGAGAGCTCTCTGTAAGCTGGTTGCTATGCCTTCTCAGTAGGAAGTTACTAAATAAACCCATATTTTCATTGAATAGAAGAGATACTGCCCTGTTATTTGTCTGTGGATTCACTGATAAATTGATGCATCGCTCTCTCATCTGCCGCATGTTTTATCTTTAGTCAAGAGACATTGTTTTTGCCCTGGTGAGATTAATGGAAAATGCTTATTTCAGCAGAACCAGGTGCTTCCCTGTCTAGTGTTTTGCTCACATAATGACCACAAAATTCAAGTGCAACTGACAGTGTCCCTATTGGTCATGCAGCCTAAATTGCAGGTCTCTGAGTTACAACTCAGATTAGAGAATTATCTTATTTTAGATAAGTGTAGAAAAACGTTTTATCAGAAGACTTTGAACACCGAAAAAATGGCTTCAAAGACTACCTAGCACATATAAATTAGCAAACTTAGCAAATTTTCAGAAAAAAAACATATAAACATACACAAAAATGCCTTACTTTGGCTTATGGGGGGAATTATCAGCCCAATTCTGGCATGGCACACCTTTCTGAGTTTTGGCTTCTGAGCCTCTGTAATCCACTCCTTTTCCCTTCTTGCATTCTAGAAGATAAACTGAAATTATATGTACTTAATTAATCAGTATCATGACATGTCCATTGGATTTCAACATATAAAAAAATAAGTTTTCATCCTAATACATTTAAACAGTAGATTTAAATAATAAAATATGCTATTAACATTTAAATATGTGCTATAACAAAATAGAAACACATTTTCTTTCATTGCCTCCCATGATGCTTTTATAGTTATGCACAGTAATTAAAATCAGACCTTAAAAGAGAGACACCTGAATTCAGCTGAAGAAGATAACAGGACAGAATCACAGATGCATATGCATAACATTTTACCAACTTAAATAACCAATTTTTTTTAAGTTCATATAAATGTGGATGAAATTGTTTCATTCAAGTTCACCATGTGATGATAGAGATTTAAGTAATTCATGATATGCTAAAACAATTACATTCTGTTGTACAAGACAAAATGGGCAGATATTTGAAGATACATATTACATATGCCTTTGTACTCTTAGGTGCTGGAACTTAATAGTATATTCATGAAAAAAGGAAAAAGAAGGAGTGAAAAAGAATGAACAATGAAATCCTGTCTTGATATAAGCCAAAGGGAATTTTAATGTTGAATAAGCCTGGGGTTGTATCAGTAGCCTTAAAAACATAAACTTGTATTAAATTATTAATCAATAAGCTAAATAAGAACTGAAAACTTGCTGCTGTTGTTTTTTTCCCCAGTGGGAGGGAGCAACCATAACCCCATTGCAGCCCTTAGAATTTCCCTGGGAGGACTGAACAATGACCTTTCCCAGCAAAGAGCTGGTGGCTGGCGAGGGGAGAGCAGCTTTGCAAAGGGTGGCTCTGCCCACGCACCGCTGAAGGAACACAGATCTTGGCACGTTCCTCCAGTACTTCTGCATCTGCAGTTTAGGGACAGTCACCGTCAGGCCATACGTCCTCTGGCTTGGAAAACTAAGCAGGAAACTCATTTAACGTTCTTCTGTGCAGAAGGTATATTTCATCAGCCGGTTCCTCCTTTCTTGCTACAATTAAGCAATCTGTCTTTAAGGCTCTGGCCTGACTTGTCTCAGTATCTTTAAGCGGTGCTCAAATCAGATATTTGTAGAGACCCGGTTTTGCATCAGCTTTTCTTCACATCAAAGTTATACCAAAGTTACACCCTTTAAACAAAAATTTGTCTTGTCAAAAGTGAAAAGAATTAATATTTGAACCTGGAATAAGGCCCAGCTCTTCTGTGGGCTGATAGGTAGTTTAGATCTGGATATATAGGTGTATTTAAAGGCAAGTCTTTATTTCAATGTGTATATATGGGCATGTCTACTCTAGAAAATTTAGCTGGGAGCCATTTGGATCCCTCAAACAGTTTTGCAATAAATTAACATAAAAACCTCAATAACTGAACATTGAAACAGTCAAGTGCTGACTCTGTGTTTGCATAATCTTTTGACCGTTTATATAACCTTTAGGTTTTTTTCAGTCTGATGACTAACAACCAACTTTGATCCCCAAACTCAACTCATGTTCCTTGGGTTAACTATTTACAAACAGTTATGTGGATAACAATTCCCAAATGCTAGCTTTAATTCTTGTCACTTTTTCTGTAAACCAGAGAAGGATAACTTACTCTTTTATAGAACACACCATAGAAAAAATGATTTTGAAAACTTTGCATTTTAAACCAATTGTCATGCTTTTCCTTGAATGCAATCATAAAGAGCAATTAGGTCTCATCAAGGAATTGCTTCAGCTGAAGAAATAATGTTGGTTTCAACAACAGTATTGCAAAAGCATCTGGGCATGGGAAAGGAATTTCCTTGAAGTCTCAGGACAGCAGCAGCAGCTGGAGGCAGTGATGTGATCTGCCCAGGTAAAAGCTATATTTTCCATTCTGTTCTGCAGCAGATGAAATGGATGTTATCATTAGAATGGACACATGATTATTTGAGATTCTCTGTAAATGAAGAGATGAACAACACAAAAAACACATGGACAATAGGATGTGTTTTTGATGTTCATGATGTATAGGTCCATCTTTTCTTTTCTTCAAGTAGATGTGCAATTTTCAGACACTTCAGTTGTGTAAAACTACAGTTTTGCACACCTTTACTGATGGAGTTCTGTTTTCCAAGAAACCAGTATCCATGCCTATGATCTCAAAAGCTTAAAAGGATGCAGTAACAAATCCTCTCTGAAAATTGCAGGACTCTCATCCAGGTTCTAACTTCAGCAAATCCAAGGAGTGTCTCAACAGTAAACCAGAGTCACGATCTATCTCCTGCTCACAGTACTGAAGCAAAATCAGTAAGGATTATTGACATGAAAGTTGTTTGTTTAGTCTCTAAGCTTTGTTACTTGTTAATTGAGCCATTCACTTTTCCTTCTACAATAGGAACTGCAAGTCTATTAATGTTAATTAATCATGATTCTGGGATATTTCCACCAGCTTGTGGGTGTAATAAATATCATAGAATCGCATAATAAAAAACATAGAATCATAGAATAGTTTGGGTTGGAAGGGACCTTCAAAGCCATCTGGTCCAACCCCCCTGCAATGAGCAGGGACATCTTCAACTAGATCAGGTTGATCAGAGCCCCAACAGCCTGGCCTGCAATGTCTCCAGGGATGGGACATCTACCGTCTCTCTGGGCAACCTGTGCCAGCATTTCACCACCCTCATTGTAAAAATTTTCTTCCTCATGTGTAGCCTGAATCTCCCCTCCTTCAGTTTAAAACCATTGTCCTTTGTCTTATCACAACCGGCCCTGCTAAAAAGTCTGTCCCCATCTTTTTCTTAGGCCCCTTTTAAGTATTGAAAGATTGCAAAAGGTGTCCTCAGAGCCTTCTCTTCTCCAGCCTGAACAACCCCAACTCTCTCAGCCCGTCCTCATAGCAGAGGTGTTCCAGCCCTCTGATCAGTTTTGTGGCCTTCTCTGGACTGTCTCTAATAGGACCATGTCTTTCCTGTGCTGAGGGCTCCATAGTTGGACACAGATCTCCCAGCACCTTCTGTGTTCCCTGAGCAACAGTGCTCTTTTTTGCCTGTGGACTCCAGGATTTAGGGAGCAGGAAAGATGCTAGAGCACTAATCTGGGGAAGAAAAAATGGTACTGCTGCTACACTAGTAATGTGGCAAAACTCAGGTATTAGGTAAGGGCTAACCTACTCACTTCATCTGATCCAGCCCCAATTTACAATAGGGTTATGTGAGTCTCACTGGAAAGTATATCTCAGTGAAATAATATAAAAAAGAAATAGACACAGACATACTTCTTTTTTCATAAAGAACTGCATTTGTTCTTCTGAATATCACTGCTGTTTTGGTGTTCTCAGCCAATGTTAAACACTGCTGGTCTTTACTGGTGAATAAGAAGGCCCTGTTGAAATTAAGAGGAGAGGACAATGTAAGAAACAATAGCTGGATGTGTGCATTATCGTCCTAAACACCTTTTCTAGTATTCAGTTATAATTTTAGCAAGCACTGCACTTCAGCGATATTTGAGATTGAGTAAGGTTTCACAAATCACTGAGTATCACATCTCCCATTTTCAGTGGCGATTTTGACTCTCAAGTCTTTCTACCAGACTTAGGTTGAAAGGGAGCTACATGAACCAATTATGACAAGGGATAAAAGAAGATTTCTAATGTGCCAGAGTCTCAAGAGAACATGTTGAAGAGGATATATGTACAAGGGACCTTGGCCTTGTTTCAAAAAAGCTGATGGTCAGTCAAGAAATGAGACATTCTGTGGTATTCAGCAGTTACCAAGGAACAGGTACAATGCAACAAGCCAGGACCTTAAATTACCTTGCAATAACTGTTCTGAGTCATCATAAATGAAGTAATTTAAGCACTTTGGAAAACTCTGCCGTTTGTCTTCTCAGCAAGAACCTAGTTTATACATCTGCAAAACCAGAGCAGATGGTGTAACCTTCACAATAGCATCTGAGGAAAACTCTTTACAGGCTATGTCATTTCAACAGCTAGCTTTTCTGAACCAAAAACAAACAAACAAACAAAAAGCAGTAGCAACATGGCATTCCGTTGGTAGCTCCCTACCAGGAATGTAAATACTGACAAAGCTCATTCTGTAGCCATAAGATCAACTGGTATGACCCCGTTGTGCCTGGTCTTGTAAATCCTAACAGTCTCTCCAGAGGAGAGGGCTCACATCTGGGCTGTTGGGAACAGTGTGCGTGGGTTATCTGGGGACTGCTGATGGTCCTGGGTCAAAAATACACTGGGGGCTGTTCCCCCCGATCCAAGCCCAGCTCTCAGTAATCTCAGATTTACAAGAAGGGATGTAGTAAACAAGCATGGTCCAACACACTGCTAAGGGGGGACAACAAGCCTGAAGTACTGATCTGAAATTGTTGATCTGGAGCACTGATGTGAGAGTGTTGCAGTGTTGGCCTGATCTTCAATCTCTGCCTGACATTTACCTTTCTTTCCCTAAATCTTTCCCTGCCAGAGAACTTCTGTTCTTCACTGATTGTAATAGATCTCATATAATTGATTAGGGAGGCAAGGAAAACATAACCCTGATGTTATTACAGTTTCAGATGATGGTAGGCTCAGACTTGAGGTAGAGGCTAAGAAATGAAACTTGTTAAATTCAAGTGTTGAGAGAGGGCTTGGATGGAAGTAGGGTTTCGGATTGCTAATGTTTAGGTGTCTGTCTCTTTCTGAAAGTAAATAGAAGTTGTGCAAGTCCAAAATCTATAAAAATTCAGAATAAGGGATGTATCTGCATGACAAGAGGTAATGCAATAAGCATAAACCATGCCATTATTGTTGCCCGAACTTTCCAAGCAATTAAATACAACTCTTCATTGCAAAAGGTGTCTTGAAAAAATATGTCAAGCTGGTATTCAGTATGCCAAGATGTGCATGAAGGTTTCATGATGTTTTCCAATAAAAATGCGGCATAATTTTCCTGATTTCTGTTTTTCTACTGTCTTTATCAATCTATCCCAGACACTGTTTCTATACACCTTTTGTTTTTCCAGCAAACATCAGATACAGATGCTCCCAAGAAATCACTCAGAAGTTCAGACTGCTCATACACGTGGCAAACTGCCCCATAATGTGCAATGAAAGAGGTACATGTGCACCAGTGGAAATTACCTGCAGTTAAACTTAATTTCAGTTTCACATCGCTCCGCACATTCTTCTTTACTATTTGTCTTATAAAGTTGCTTCTTTGGGTTGAGCAGCCAAGCTCCCTCTGTTCTCACATAGTTGTCTAGTATGTTTCCTTCCACTACAGGGAAAAAGAGAGGAAGAGGTTAAAATGAGAATGCTGATATGATTTTATTTCAATTTTTTGTGTTAAAATTGTTGTCACTTAGTTGAGTAACATCATCATTGATATGCTGGAATAATTGTTAATGGTGACAAAATATGGGTTAATCTTGCCTTCCTAATATAAGAAAGGCTAGTATCACTGAAAAGCCAAGGTAATACAGGATGGAGAACTGGCTTGAACAGTGCTTTGTATCATTCTGAAAGCCATAAGAAGAAACACAAACCTAGTGTATAAAGTGATAGGAATAGAGAAGACAACCCAAGGAGTGAAAAAAAGTGAGGTATATCAGAAACAAAATATTGATGGCCCATACTTTGCAGAAAGTGGAGAAATGGGACTCAAGAAGGATGTGAAACAATGATTGTCCATTGCTGGTATCTACCCACATGTAACGACTTCAGTTTTATCAGATATCTCATAGCTGTCTCTTTCAAATGCTCTGACTCTTGAAAGAAACAAGCCATCCTCTGTCACTGGGGTTACCACTTTCAGTTCATCATTTTTGTAATAACTCTGTATTCAAATTACTTAATAATTTTCTGTATATAGACTAGGGAAGAGTTTGGCCCTAAGGGCTGAAAGTTTAACAGAATGTATGAAAGAAAAGGATAGTTGCTTAAAATAAAATAAAATAAAATAAAATAAAATAAAATAAAGGTAAAGTGAAAAGGGATCCAATAAAATTTCATGTGACAGGCTCATGAATCACTGATTCCACTAGTTATTTCAAAACATAAGTGGCATTAAGAAGAAATGAGTTTTGGGCGAAAACATTAAACTAGCTTAAAACAGTATCACAGGGATGCTGCAATACTCTCCACAAATACAAGAATTACAAGTAAAGAATTCCTATTATGGCACACCTTCCATGCAACCTTAATGCTGTTCTATTTGACACTTTGCAATAACATTGTCATTATAATTACAGCATTTGATTATTAAAATATTTACGGGGTCATAACTGATTTGGGTCATAAATACATTTTTCCCCTTTTCTGTTATAATTACATGGCATGGCATACTACTGTAAGAAAAATGCAAATATTTACAGCCACTTGAAAAAGTATTTGCAAACAAATGCAGAGTCTTGCAGACAAAGCCAAAATCTTATATTTTCCTAGCCTTTATAAAATTCTTACTTATTTGAGAAGTGTATTTGATTTGAATGAGGCTGATTTTCTGCAAAAACAAAGCTTGCAAACAAGAATTTAAATTACAGTGATCATTCTTAGCATTAAATAATAACTAGAATTTTTAATGCTGGGTCATATCTCTAATATTTCTAGCTAAAATATACCCTTTATATCTTTCTGTCACCTTTGGTTTTAATCTGTATTTTAAAACTATATATGTAAAATGCTTGTGTCTTTTATTGTGTTTTTTTATCTGTGTTGGCACACTTATAGCTGTATTTTTAACCGCAATTACAACAAACTGAGTAGTTATACAGAGGCCTGAAAGAAGATGTGCCATCTGATTCACATAGTTCATTAAGTTTAAAGTATTCAGGATAGAGAACATTTATTTCAAACTTCAAAAAGAGTTACAATCTACTAAACTGAAGGAGATATAACTAAAAAGCCTTACTCAGTTCTCGTGTGTGACAAATTACTTTGTACTGTCTTCCACAAAACTAGTTTTACAGCACCAAAAATACTGCAGAAACTAACGCTGACCAGATTTTGGCCTCCCTATCACATGGAATGAAAAATTTCCTGTTAAGATTGCAACTATGAAAAAAAATGAAACTCTAGCAGAACAACTTTTTCCTTTCTTTGATGTTTTGTTTTTCGCAACGCATTTACAAATCTTAAAACAATGAAAATAAGGATTAGGGTACTTGGCAATAACAGAGAAAAGAAACAACGCTAGGAAAAAAGGCTGTCGAAACCAGAGACAGCCATGTCTTTGTAACAGGCTCTGGGGCTCCTTTCCAAGGGTGCCCCAGTTTCTGGCCATGGGGCAGGTTTGCCAGGAGTCATTAGTTTCCCACACAGACAGCAAGGCTGTTGTTGCTCTTCTGATGTTTCTAACAAACACAACACTGGAGCGACCACAGCTCTTGCTTAGTTCAACAGCAACTCTTGGTGGCCAAGCAAGACCCAAATCCATTGTCTTTCAGGTAAGTGGTGACACAGGGATTTGGGGACCTACCTTCACCAGATGGAAATTGCAAGTGTTTGGCCCCCATCTCACCTAGGCAAGCAGAAGGCAAAGGACTCTTACCTGAGCTGAGCAAGAAAAGAAAGAGAAAGGCAGCTTTGCTAATCTCCATATTGGCCCAGCTGGCGGGTGCTGGAAGTTGTGTGTGTCAGTGCACAAAGTTTTATTGACTCGCACTGGAGTGAGGCAGCATCAAACAAACAAGGCAGGTAGGTTCAGTTAATCATTCTCCTGTGCTGTGACCCCCTTTGCTGTGGTGTGGCCATTCAAATAACCTTGAATTGGATGGATTACCAAATCAGACTCAATCATTTGTACTGGATGCTGGGAAATGTGAAGGCACTCTTTTGTGGAGCATGGTTTTGTTCTCAAATGGTTAGGTCTTTCTTTGCTAGAGAACAGACAGGAATAATGTTGCTGGAAAGCATGGGAAATTGTAGGTCCAGCACAATTCTAATTTCTCCTGACACTAGAGTCCCAATGGCATAATAATTTCAGCCATGTATACCTAATAATTTATAAGGACCAACTTCCACTTAATCTCAGAGTAATCATGATTATCAGATTCAGATAATATTGAGTCTGTAAAACAGTTAAATTTTACTTTTTAGTTAAAGAATTCCTTCTCTCTTGTGTTTTCTTGACGTAGGCTTTCCTTTTCTTTTCTTAGATTTAGGAGCAAGACTTAGAGTTCATTTTAGTTCAATAGCATAACTGTAGGGGTAACACCCACAGATGGCTACTTAGTGTTCTTCCTTACCAGACATTTAACCTCACACTGCATGCATAAACTCATCCAGTGTCAGACTTTGCTCATCCATGTGTTATCCTTATTTCCACATCAGCTCCCTCTGCGTTTCCCAAGTGGCCTTTGCCTTAGAAAAGTTGCACTGCAGCACCATTTCATGGCTCCTCTGGCATATTAGGTCACTAGTCTTGCTTCAAAACAACTCGTTGAATCAAATGTGTTAGTGACTCACCAGAGGCAGGAGGGGGCTGAATACTGGATGAGGAAAACAGGCTTGAATGGAAACTGCTGGGTCACACAGTTCAGTCTTCTGCAACTGAAGGCAAAAAGTGTATAGAATCATGAGTTCCTCCTAAAAGGAACTTCTACTTACCTTAAATAGAAATTGCACTGTACTGAGGGTTTGGGATAAAGCTAAGAGTGCAAGACAATATGTATTAGAGGCATTCTAGCCTGGGAACCAGATTAGATGCTGTTTTACAGATTATGTGAAAAATCTAGAGCTGATCCGGCTTGTAACCCTGTGCTATTTTCCTCTGCAGGGTGCTATAATACCATGTTATCTGGTTGTCTTCTGTGCTTGAAGCTATTTTAAGGCAACTTGTGACCAACAGCAAGGCATGGGATATCCTTAGAGGCTTGGGAGATCACCAATGCCAGGCCAGGGAAGCAAAGCAAATGGGCTGAGAGAGGAACTGATGGGAGCTGGACTCAGCTCAAGGAAACAGTTAAAGTGTGACAGAGAGAAGGGGTTGGATACTGTGCAGTTACACGTAGGCTCAGGCTTATTGGGCTTTAGAAACAATTATTCATGGGGAAAGAAGGATAAAGTGAAGGGGCAGAATACAAATTAGGCTTTGCTAGCAAACAGGCTTTTGAAAACTACTCAGTTCTTGTTTAGTCCCACACAATTTTAACAATCTTAACACCGTCTTCAATTCTCACACCAGAGCCTGGGTTCCCTGTCTCCTGCTCCACATCCCCCAACTCCCTGGCCGTGGTCTTGTCCCCAGCTACAGCCAGCATCTGCTTACCGATCTCTGTGGCTCCTTCCCATCACATATTATCAAATGGTGGTTTTTTCCCTACTGCAGTGCAAAAATTTGTTTTCTGCAGAGCCCTGCCCTCCTCAGCACCTCTGGCACCTTCCCCATCCTTTTGTATACCTGATTTCCACTAAGGTATTCACTGGGTTACTGCATTATGGTACACATCTGGTGGTTAAAGTGTAAGAAAAAAGCTCCGTATGTGGGTTAAATGCAGCTGTTTCTCCTGCACAGGAGAAGATTTGAAAAGCCTTGGGATTTAATTGAGTTCGTAAAACTCTTTGATAAACACGATGTTTTAGAGATTTTAATCAGATCATCTTTTACTACAGGTTTTCAAAACCAAAGGAGCTAATTGTGGTAGCCAAAGGTGTGTGAACATATCACTGTGTCCAGGATAGTTTGGGAGCCTCTGCATGCGTCACGTGAGCAAGCATTCTTTTGCAAGCTTTCCTAATGTTAGAGGTCCACATATACTCCCTCAGGTCTACAGCAGTTTCCATTTTCAGTTTTGGTTCTGGTCCTTCTCTCAATTTCATTGCCTTGAACTTGGCTGATATGCATCTGATTCAGTGCAGCTACCCCTGATTTATTTCTGGGGGAACAGAAAAACACTTGTATTGCCGTTTCTTTCAAGGATGACAATGGGGATTTGGAGAAATATTATACATCTTTGTCTTAATGGATCTGATCCCGGAGAACTGGACATGGGGATATTGCTAGCAATTGATCCTGGCATAAAAATTCTCATTCTGTAGGTTTTCCACACAAATATGTCAAAACAGTAGAAGTGTCTTTCATCTGCCAGACTGGCATGTACCACTGCTGTTTTGTGACAGGAACGTAACCTCACAAGGCATCATGTTTGAAATGAGCTGTTATAAACTGTCTCCTTTTGTGCCTTCCCTTCTTTACTTTTTTGCCTCATGAGATCCAAGTGCCTAATCTTTCCCCAGCTCTGGTTCTGTGGTGTTTGTTCTCTTTTATTTGACCATTGTGAGGCCCACCATAGGTGGAAGTTTATCAGATCTAATTTCAGAGTCAGGGTACATTAGTTAGCACAGTGGTTAAAATATAAACAATGGTAGGAGGCTTTTTTAAATAGAAGTTGACCCTTGAAATTGGGTTTACTGTAAGCTTAGAAAGATGCCTTGCAAAAGAAATTGCAAACAATGTCAGAACACGTCACACTTTACTGAATAAATTCACATAAAACTAATTCCCCTAAATTTCAGAATGAGAAAAAGTTAAAAAGCAGACCCTTAGATATCAGCTATTTGGAAAGAGGAGAAAGGACCAAAGGCAAGATTCAAGTGTTTAGGGGGGAAAATCTCAAAAGGCAGCTCTAAGAAAGGGCACAGCTGCAAGACTGGGGTGAGCATGAACTAGAGAACCTGATGTAAGAGCTCCAAAGGGTAATGGTGTGGCATAGATCTGCGGGCAGTTGGGAAATAAGGAAGGTATGTTTGCTTTCTTTTCAAAGACAACCAGAACATGTGACAAAGGGAGACTTACATAGCCCTGATTTGTAGAACTGGAGGAACTTTGGGTGGCAGCCCCAGTGGGATAATGTGGATGGCTTCTAGCAGCCTGAGCTCCTGTGGGTAAGGCGGGAAGGGGTTCAGGAAGGAAAAAGGTAGCCAAGTTAAAAATAAATTCTGTCCTTGTCCTAGACTAGAATAAATATAGAAGGCAGAATATATGGTGGATAAGCTCATTTCTGCAACTTCTGGCCATAGAAACTACTGTACCCGAGGAAAGGAAAGTGAGGGTGACAGTAAGGAGAGACAGAGAGGACATTTTTCCAGTAGTGAAAGTTTTAGTCTTTGAGACATTAATTTATTCTGTCTGCTGCCAAATATCAGAAATCAGCAGAATAAAAATCAGACAGACATATGAGAAGCAGAGTGGTTAGCAAATGAACAAACTGAGTGTCATTTATAGTAGAAAGATATAAAGAATTAACTACTGAGGTTTCTGCGATGCTGAAAAAATATCTGGAAAAGCAGGGACCCTGCAATTTCCCTTAACAGAGCTGTGAAGAGCATTAATGCCATAGAGAATCTGACAGCAGCCTTTACTGAAGAAGATTGAGAGAAAATGCTGTACTGTTCCCTGCCTTAAAAATAAGCAGCTGAAGAGTGAATTCAGTTGTAAATACTTAGAAATAGTGCCCAGTTCAGCAACAGTGGTGTTTAGCACACAGTGTGCTAGAACTCTTCATACATGAGGGACAATTTCATCATGTCACTGCTAAGCAGGAGGTCAAAAGCATTCTCCAGGTCCTAGGCAGAGATCTTTAGAGAAACCAAAGCTAAGATGAAGGATGGTGTACAGCAGGGTAATCCAGTGGGCAGCTCTGAGTCCTGCCCAAGTGTCCCAGCATGTAATGCCCAACACTAGCACTGCTTTGGGAAATAGTTCAGCAAAACCACTGTGGTGATCTGTTACTGGAAACACACGTCCTGCACACAACCTTGTCCTTCCTCAATTTGTTATTCTCCTGGTGTATTGCAATCACCATCCTGCCTGCAAGTGCTAGTCACTCTTTACATGTGGGGCTGAACAACAGAAATGGAGAGGCTGCACACCATAGGGCCTGAAATTCAACCCGTATGTCTATTTTTCTTTTTAATTCTGTTTTATGCTTGAAAGAGTTTATAAGAGAGTATCAGTTTGTACTCAGGCTCCTCAAAGACTGGTACCTGGTAGGTCATGTCGACACTTTCTGGGGTTTAGCAGGCAAGCAGTTCCTGTCTCCGCTGCCCCAAATTACAGGACTCAGCTGTGACTGCTGTTCTGGAGCCCAGGCAGAGGGAGAGTTGTTGAACTCTTATAAATTCTTCCCCTCACATGTAATGGTGCAGCTTAACCCTTTGACCACTCTGTTAACAACGTCTGGAGTTACTGGGGAGTCCCTGGATGAAGGCTATTTGGCAGCAGAATGTGGAAGAGAAAATGAAAAAAAGAAGCATAACCATTACTCCACTTCTGGTTAGAAAGGCAGAGGAGAGAATGTGTGGAGACATTTTGCATTTTATCCAACAATTGGCCAAATGCTTCCAAAGACCTCAGTAAATGCCTGCTATGTGTAAAGTGCTGTTCTGGTATTTTTCTACACACTTACACAGTTCTATACAATGATCCCTGCAACAGTGCACTGTTTACTGATGGTTATAGCTAGCGATGAAATTGGCTGCCTAGAAACATCACTGAAATAAACTGAATGTTTATGACTCCTTGCTTCCATGACAGTTCAAGAAAAGAGGGACAAGCATCTTCCATTTTCCACACAATGTATATATTGCAATTACCAATGCAATTTCTACTTGTCACTTACATGTAGGCTTATTTCCATGCTTGTTCTTGATTCAGTAACTTGCATAAATGAAGTACATTCTAACCTGTTAAATCTTAATGAAATAAAATGCTAGAAGAGCAGGGCAGCAAACAATGTTGTTATATTCCATACAAGACTGTGTGGAATGGGATCAGTTCAAGCACTTGAGACAATGATTTTCAACAGTACGTCAGTGAGGTGAGAATATTACCTTCAGATATTTTGGCAGACTGTGTATCTGCAAGTGTGAATGTGTGAATGTTTATGTGTGTGAGGATAACATACAATAACATCTTCCTTTACAAGCAGTTTATCAAAGTGTTTATGATGGTTCCAGTTTAATAGATGTTGTATAAAAATCCTTTATGTATAACATAACATAAATAATTTTTATGCCCCTATGCAAAAAGACCTTGTGATTAGATTCCACAGCATGCATTTGCTGGAGGCAGCATTAGAAAAGTTGTGTTGGTTTTTTTTTGTTTTTCCCTGACACTCATGCAAACTCTTAAGATCAGGAAATTTTGCACTAGAAATCATGGAAAATTTGCTGATCAGATTTATTGTTTGTTCCTAATATATTTTAATTTCTGAAAGATATAAGATATGCCACTTACATATGTTACATGTCCAAAAGACCGTAGTATATCATGTCCTATTTTGCCAAAGCAAGTGCATAGATATAAGATTCGTCACAAACAATGAGGTGGAAGGTGAATGAAAGTGGAATGAAAACTTAAACAGATGATGCTGTGAGTAACTGGGGTTCTTTTTATAACTTTTTTCCAAACTTGTTTTCAAAGTCTGCAGCACCTTCTCCAGTTACAAACTGCCATTAATCTTGTAATATCTTGTATAAGATAGCTTCTTGAAGAAAATGCACTTCTAGCACTCAAAAGGTTTCAAAGTGCTGCAGTTGTTTACAGGCCTAAGGTACAGGAAAACAAAAAATCCAGTGGTACATTTGCAAGTGTCACACAGTAAGAACATACAGTGCACTGAAGCAAATCCAAGAAGCATGTCTAAAATGAAGAGGATGGTACTTATGTGCTAAGGGTGCATGGTGGCATCCATTAACAAAGTGCTGGCATTATTATCAGAATCAGGGTCCAAGTTCCTAACTTCTATGACAAAGTATTGACACAGTCCTAGCAGTAATGAATTGCACCGTAAATATAAAAATAGATTTATTATTTAGACACACCAAAAGACTGGGAAATGTAAGAAGCCTTGCCAGAAGTAGCATATAACTATGTGCCAAAACCAAGACTGTTGACTGATAGTAAATCAAGAATTCCCACGCTGCAAGAGAACGGCTAAAACTGCAGTCATTTTCTCAGCTGGAGAAAATTGTACAGGATTTCCAGACTGTACTCTCACAAAAGCTAAAAAAACCCCAAACCTGAAAACCCAAGTCACAAAATGACACCTAAAAAAGACATAAATAATTGCGGAATGAAGTCAAAGAACATTCAGAGAATATTGTAAAGTGAAGACTGAAGAGAGTCTTCAGCCCCTGAAAACAGCCTCTAGCAAGAGAGTGGACTGCTAATTATCACATGGATTTCTGGGAAAGAAACCTGATTTCCATAGCAACATGAAAACTGTCATATTTATTAGAGCGTCCAGGGAGAGCTACATGGATGATCACCTTGAATTTCACCAAATAATATTGAAAGGTACTCTGACAAGAGTATCCAGGGAGAACGGCCTTTTTAAAACCTTGAAATCAAGAACAATAGCCTTTGGTTTACGTGAAACAGCAGCAGCATTTCAGTGACAAATGTGAGAGGCTGTTGGGTTCCATGAGGAGCATGCAGCTGCTTGTGCCTGTGCTGCTGCGATCTGTGAGTGACAGGCAGACTCTGCAAAACCTCTGCAGGCAACAGTATTGGCAAGGTCACCAGGTCCCCAGGAGGCATAGCGTAGCATCTGCTAGTAGAAGATGTTATCAAATAGCTGAAGTTTCCATCAGGCAGCACCTACAGGCACTGAGGAGTGGCGTACAGGCACCAAGAGAAACAGGAACAATTTCTGGGTTTGGCCACTTATTACAAAGATTTTGTGCCAATGTTTTTACAAGGAGCAGCAGTACTGGGAGAACTTACAAAAACAACAGTACATGGGGAATAGAAAACAAGTGCCAGATGGCAGCAAGCCTTTCATGTGCTCCTAGGAAACTTGCGCTCAACTGGGTTCTGAAAGTTTCCAAGTAAACTGAGCATGCGACTCAGGAAAGGCCTTTGGGCCTGTATTACCACAGGAGAACTAGGAAAAGAAGCACCAATTACTATACTTGAGTAAAAAACTTGTGCAACTAGAGAGTGCATTATATTGGTGACAGAGTAAAAGGAGCTGTTTCTGGGTTTACACTTCAGGTTTTTCTCCAACACTGTCTCACAGGTTGATTAAGTGAGGTGAATGGTAATAACAGGCTGTAGAAGTGGTTGTAGCCTGAAACATGCTCCCTTGTAACAGCCTGTTCCATGTTCAGCTGACCACACAGGAAAAAGTGGAAGGGAGTGTCCATCATTTCCAGCTCCTCCAGGTCAGAGCACAGAGTAGAAGGGGTATATTTTTAAGAGAGGTGTGAAGCAGGAACCTCACAGCTGCTGTCACATGCAACATGGTTGACCTACCCAGGTACAACACACACACACAGACAAACAGTAATAATTGGTCAACTTGGCTATTGCTTTGCAAAAACTACTTATGCTCTGGTGGTAATGATATTTATTTAAGATTCTTATGAATTATTACAATTTTTAAAACATATTTTGAAAGTTGTTTCTGACACTTGTTTCTTTTCCAAGAAAAGCTAGCCTGCATCCAGATTCAATGGGCAACCATTGCATTCTTGATCCAAGAAACAAAACTAGGAATTCGGACAAAAACAGGTTTTGATGGCTGGGTACAGTCCAGTCCCCAGGAGGTGACTCCGTATTGGACAAACCTGTCGTTATCTTGGCAGACCAGAGGTCCTCCAACTTCAGCCTAGGGAAGAGAACGGAGAATAAAGTCACTAGTGAAGGAGACACTAGACATGCAAACAGCAGGATACCAGTAGGAATAATATTAAGGTAACTCTGAAGGACTCAAAATAGGACTAAAGCAAGGGCTGTAGAGAGAGGGAGAGTGTTTTGTTAGACCTGCTGGAGTAAAAAAAAAGGGGGGAAAATGTTGTTTCCAAGCATTCGGGCCATTCCCCTGGTCTGAGGAAGAGAGACCCAACCATCAGCCACGGATATGGGAACACCCCCAGATCACTCTGAAGCCAATTACCCCCAAAAGGAAGTTTCTCAATTTTCCACATCCTCTGACCTGCTTGATCCTGGACAAAATGAATATAATTGTTATAATGCTGTTTATTAAAATCGAGGCATGGCAGGAGATGAATACATATGTCCAGTGATTTGCATGCCTATCAATGAATGCACTGTCCACACTCTCAAAGGCCTTATTTGCACCAGCAGTCTTGAATGCCTGCTCAGAGAGATCAGCATTTGCTTTCTGACTCTGTCACTAAATACCTACCAGCTTTTTATTGAAAAGCTTCCAACACAATACCTTCCATGAAGAAAAACACATGCTTGTGAAAATTAGAAAACTGGAAGCACTTCAAGGTTAATTTACTTTAATTTCATTTCATTTAATAAAGATGTGGTACATCTCCAGGCTGCCCCTGAAACAGTCACTAGATTCCCCTCTGTCTCTAGGAACAAAAGGAAGGCAAGGTAGCATGTCACAGGCTTAATTTTAGGTGGGATGGGGTATTCTCAACACCAGGCTACTATAAATAGGATATATCAGCATGTAGTTCTGAAAGGAAGGCAAAAATCCCATACACAGTTTCCCTGCTATTCTCATTGACTGTGTGAGTGAAGAAATAAGTGCTATGCATACCTCAGTCCTTACACTTCACGTAGAAGCCTTGAACTGCTGAAATTATTTTAAAGCCTTGAAAGTATAAATTGTCTTTCAACTTGCTCATGCTCAAAGCTACATTATTCTTACCTCGCAGTTACCTATGCTTCCAAAAGTAAATCCACCACAAAATTCACGATTTTTGACACTTCCATTCATAAATTCAGGGCGATTACATATTCTATTTTCAAGTATGGGGAGTTCAACGTCTTTTAATCTGTTGTCTGTATCAGTACCTTTATGAACAACCAAGAAAATAAAACGGTTATGAATGGTAGCCAGGTCATTGTGCTCCAGTGAAGCGTCAGTAATGAAAGCATTGGGATCCATCCCCAGGTCTTCTGTAGTCTCTGAGCTCCTTGAAGTACCTTATTAAATCTTCCAACTTTGTACTTGGATCACACCAACACTCAACAAGCAGAGGTTATTCTTCTTTGCAAAGTGTTGAAAAACAAATAGATTCTGAGCCATTGTGTTGTTTTACAGGCTTTCATTATGGTGCAGTAGCAATGGCTTGTTTCAGGGGGAAATGTTAACCTGGATTCACTTTACATTAATTCAAACCACTTCAAGCCTGAAGATAGCATTTTTCAGACAAGCAGGATTATCCTGAAGCCAAGGCAGAATTTTCCCCAACCACAGTTTATTTAGATGCGGGGCTCTGGCTCTGCTCCCCTTCCCCTGCCAATTTCATGAACTAGTTGCATGACATGTCACATCCCTCTTTCCCACTGCCTAAATGCCACAAGGGTTTGTTGATTTTTCCATCTTAATGATCTTGCCTGTACCATTTTTTTTGTGGCTGTGATTACCAGAACATAGGAGGCAGCTGCCACCATGTGGCAAGCTGAACAGAAGAAAAAACAATGCAGGGTAAGAAATAAGTGAGAGGAAAGCCAGTAAATACTGTCTATGCTGGAGAAAAGTGTTTCTTGGTAATACTGATGAGCTACACTAATAGTAAAGTGATTATTCTTAAGCATTATTTTCATAGCATCAATTTTGTAGCTAAATGACACAAGAGGGAGAAAAAGATACTGCGACCTATGTGAAAGGTTTTTACGGTAAAACTCAGAGACAGGGACACATTCTGCTCATTATTTTTTTTTAACTCTGTGGATCCACACATGAAGAGGAATCATTGGCTTAATTTCACAGGTGGAGTATTAATAAGGTGTTGCCTGGCAAAGGAGGTGGGAAGGGCATCCCTTGCATGTAGTTCAGCAAGGCCAAATGTGTATGTGGGAGCTGGGACTGACTGAGGGCAGATGCCAGCATCACCGCTGGAAGCCACAGGTATGAGGAATTGTCTCCTATTGCAGCAAAAGCAGATCAAAGAGGGCTGGGTATTCTTGACCCTCAGCACAGGTGGAGGTTTTTGACATTTGGGGTTTACTGACATTAAAAACCTTCATCCTGAATTCGTTTTGCTTGTGACCCAAAGGTGGCTGGATTTGAGCAAGCTCTGACTCAAAGGCACCACGGTTTCCAGGCTGTCATTTTATCTCAGATATAAGGTGTTAAGGCTAGTGCTTGCCTATGTATCCTTTCTGTCTGGAGTGAATGTAGGTCCCTGCAGAAGTCAACACAGGCAGTAATGTCACTACAGGAAGGCAAATGCTTCATTTGGATGTTAAAAAATGTATATCTGAAGGTCAAAATTACAGGAAAGGATATTATTTGAATATTGTCCTTATTTCCTGTAATACAGTGTATAGCCTAGCTGAAGAAAGACAAAGTAGACAGAGATAAAAGGTAGCAAAGTCTTAAGTCTACTTTTCCTCTCCCTTTTCTCTTGTTTAATGAATTCAATTTATGTGAGCAATGAAGGGGAAAATCGAGATCTGAGAGAAGGAAATAAAAATAATAATGTTGCCTAGTGACCTCTGATTTAGGTAAATCTTTAGTAAAATGTCTTTTTCAGGTTCCATGACAGCACACATTTTGGGATAGTATTTGAAAACCTTCCTAAGTTTTCAATCACACTGAATGTTCTTTACCTCTTGTTTTTCCCCAGGCAGTTAGAAAACATATTGCATTTCTTCCTACCATCAGACTGGTCTCAGGCAAACAAACTGGTTTTACATGGTCAGTAATTGTTACAGGACTGGAAAACAAAAAAAGAATAATTAGAAGATCCTTCGTTAGATTATCATCAGCTTGTTCAGTCTTCATAGTCAGGAGGCTCTGCATGGAAATGGTGTGCAGAAGGATGGAGAACGTGATGGTGCCTTGAAACCGTATAGACTGTTGCAAGATGGTGCCTGGTCGCTTAGTGAAGAAGATGTTGCTTACAGCAACTGAAAGTCTTTGGGACGTGTTTGTGGGCAGAGCCACAGTGTGACTGTGTTTGGAGCACAGTGCTAGAGCGCTGATCTCCGGTTACCCCTGAACTGTGTATGGGCACATGCACAAGCCCAAGCCCAGCCATAGAAACCCTTACAGGTGGTGTGATCCTGACTTATCTCAGATCCCCCCTGCCTCAGAGGTCATGGACATTTTCAAGGACTCACAGGTGAAGTGAAGGATGGAAAAATAAGTAATGAGCAAACACAGCTGAAGCTGTGGAAAAGTCCTTTCTCCCCTGATTATGGGTGATATAACTGTGGGTGATATCATGCAGTATTTCTCACATTAGTACATCTAGAACCTCAGTAAAGTAAATACCACACTAATGTGATTTTTGTCTAGATCTTCACAGAGCTGCATCTGGTCTCTGACAAGTCTTGTCTGTTTCCATAAAATGTAGGTATAGGAGTAGCAACCAGTCTTCTCACATTGTATTTTCTTGGATCATCTGTTTTATGAACAGACAGGGAAGATTTGGAAATAATAAGGTCCACAAAGAAAGATGAAGACAAATGTGAAGAAGGAATTTAATGAAGTTGAAAACAAGCAAAGTTGATCTAAGCTAGAAACTGAAGGCTATAATGTCCATATCTGCTATTTATGGTATCTCACATGCAGAATGTGTTCAGATGGTGAGTGCTGCTGATGCAAAACTGACTGCAGTGCTATAGCAAGCATTTACAGTGCAAATGTGTATAGAGCACCCAGTGAAAGAGGAATTGAAAGACACAGTTACAAGCCCTAGCAAGAATAAAACTGGTGGAGCATGAGTTCCTCTACTTGCCTCAAGTCAATGGGATTTTGACGAATCAACAGCAGAGAACCTGAGTCGAAATTTAAGTTATGTTGTCCTAAGTTCATTAAAGCTGTATGGTGAATTTTGAAAAAGAAATGTCTTCTTAGGTGAAACATGTGCTTTTCATGATCTTTAATCCATGTGTGGTGAGTGTAATAACAAGAGGAAAAACAATGAGTAAGCACAAAAGTTTCAGGAACATTCCAAAAGGGAAAAAATAACATTGTAATAACTCCACACATTTCAGTGCAGACTGCTCACACATCTAAGCAAGGCACAAAAGAGAGCTTCAGGTAATTACAGTTATGCACTAGATTTTTCACTATATCACAAGAAGGATCTCGTTTTACTGAGCTGTTGGCCAGGTCTGCAGCTCCTGAAACTTGCCTGTGGCCTGACCTGGAGCACTGCCAGGGAAACTGAACCCTTCAACTCATTCCATGCAGAAGCTGTGATGCCTCCTGGCCAAAACTTCAGTTGGGGCTCACAGCAGGAACATCCTACAAGCAGAAGATTCTCCAGACATGACTCCTCTTTAGTTTGCCTCCACCTTCCCTGCTTCAGTGGAGCTGCTCCTAGCAGGTGGCAAGCAGGAATTCTCCATAGTGATCCCTTCCATCCTAACTGGTCCTTGTCTTTCCTAAACTGTGTAAGTAGCTCGCACACGTTCTGCCAATGGGGTCATTCAGTAGGAGAAATGTTCAAAAGGCACCTTTGAACAGACACCTATGCTAATGCTCGGAGGGACTCACACTCTTATACCACCCTCCATCACACCTGAGAACTAACTCCAAGCTAAGCCAATTTGTGACTTCAGAATAAAGGTGTTAGGGGTGGAAAACTCTGACTGAAATCATACCTGTTCAACTTCAACAAAGCAATGTCTGCTCCACTTGGTTCTTTTAATACTTTCTGAACACTTTGGATTTGTAGGGATGGCTCTGCTGCATTGAGATTCTGTATCCCAAGAAACACCCTGTAGGAAGAAGGCTGTGCTGACCTGGAAGAAATGACAGTGGCAAGGTTAAACATCCATACCTGTAATCAGGAATGTCACTCTTAAACAATTCAGTGATTTCTCTGGAGAACTGCAATTAACAAGACGGTCAGGCTTCTGTTTCTGACCACAGATGCCCACATTTATTCTTGGGGAGAGGGAAAATGTGACTTTTTTAACAGTTTGATTTTTTATGACTGTGAAAAATCTTATGGGCTGTAAATAATACAGCACCTTCTTGCAGTGTTCACAACTTCTAAAGCCCTAAGGGCCAGCTGCTGGCCACAGTTTTTCCAAGCACCAGCACATCATTAGCACCTTCTTTGGCATACTTTGAAGTAGGGGAGAGGGCAGAGACAGAAGCTAGCTCTGTTGTGCTCTGCTGCTGTTTGAAGGAGACAGGAGCAGAAGATAAAAAACAGCTTGCTGACAAGAAAGACAGGAAATAAGGAGTACAGAAAATGCCTTTTTGGGTACATCTTGCTCTTTCATTGATTTTCTTGTGCAGATTTAGGAAATGCCTGTCACTCATTTTACTGGATACTCACTCTTGCAAGCACTGAGCTGCAGTAAGGATCCACTGTGGATGTATCAGAGTGCCAGCACAATGGTGCACGTCAGTACTAAAACAGAGAAGGCAATCACATTCATTTAAAACTGCATAGTCAATTCTCTACCATCTATGCTGTGCACAATGGGAAATATTAGCAAACTTGCAATATGTCCCTTATTCACAACTTTTACCAGTCGCAGTCTGCCTTTTGCCAATGGCAAGAGAAACCAAATGCAGATTTTCAAAGGACAAGCTTTATTTGCTCCAGAACACAAGAGACACGAAAAGAAATTTAACACCCAGATGCAATTTTTGCAACAGGGCACTCTTGCTTTCAGGAATTTAATAAAAATAAATAGATCTCTTAACGATTTCACTTATGATGTAGTGAGATTGTCCTGATGAGCAATTAATAAAAGGACACATCCTTCTGATTTGTGGTGTTGCTTTAGACTAGTTCTTTAGATAAACATTACTGTGGACTTTTAACTTTTCTTGGGATAATATTTATCATGGTGACTGTCAACAACTCCAGAAATTTTCAATAGCCTTTCTGTAAGCACTTAATCTGCTGTTCAGCCACTCTCATTGTGACTACATAAATACTATGCATAATCATTTTTTTATACTGAGAGATGGTGGTCTTTCTATGGCTTTGAACACAACTCGGGTGGTCACAGCATCAATTTACATTTGAACCAGACTGGGTTCTAGGTGAAAAGGGATAATCAAAATCCAGTCATACACATTGCAGGTTGGTGGCTCTATTCCTCAGCTTAAATCTCTCACTGTGGAATGCAATTAGTTATCGTTATCCTCAGTGGAAATTATTCCTTCCCCATTTCAGTAAATAAAGGTGTACTTAATGTCTGCATTTCATGTTTGCCCTCTAGAGATTCAGGAGAAAGCAGAGAGCTTGGGATTAATGGCCCAATAAGTACCTATCTGTCAACATTATGATTTTTTTAAAAAATCATTTTACATGCTAAGGCATTTTATATAGAAACCAAGTCCAGTCTCCAGAAGCATACACATTGTTTCCTGTCAGTGTCTTTCTAACACCTGTTCCCAGTGATACCCTGGTTCTCACAGATGGTGATGCAGTAACTATAATACCAGTACCTCGTCCTGAGACTGACATGCCAAGGCCAAGATCCTGGAGATGCATCACACATGATATATTGCTCACAGGCTCGCTCAGTCTCCGTGGGGACTTTTCCACAGTCATTCTTGGAAGAAGCTACAGAATAAAAAAAGCTACAATGGAGATTTTTAAAGCAGTACTTTAATGCCATCCACAGTGCAATCAGATGAAAAGAGAAAGGCATAAGCCTTTTTTTTTTTTTTTCAGTCTTCCTTAGGTTTTCACTCTTTATATTGATTAATAGAAACTAAGGGTAAAAAAAACAACTAGAACCTTTATATTCCATTATATTATAATTACCATGAGCATTTAAACCTGCAGCTAATGTACCACATTTGACAAGACAAAATATTAATTTATCTGGAAAAAATTGTTAGTTATGTCAAGCATTTGGATGTAGTCAAATAACATAAGTAAAATTGCAATGAGCCTCACCCCCACAAGAAAATCTGTAGGCAATCTGAATGGAAAAGAGAGCTAAAGAAAGCGGAAGAAGGTGAAGGGAAAAGAGAGCTGAAGAAACTAGAAGAATTTATTGCCCAGACAATTACAACAATTTCTAAATTATTTTAAACATTACAGTCTACACCTTGGTTGAGTTCAAATAATCCCTAAATTGTAAGTAAAATTGAGTCACTGTCCCTCTGTCACAAGATATTCCAATTTTATCCTCACACTGCTCACTCTACTACTTTCTTGTTAATCCAAACCTCTCTGAACTTTTTAAAATGGATTGAGCTTGGGTGCTCAGTAAGAACCCAAGTAACACTTTCCAGAGCTGCCTATGGTACTACAGATGTTAAATTTGTTAGTTCCAGTATGAGACAATTAATGAAGTAATCAAAGGCAAGAGACTGTAAGGTTCCCCTACACCTTTAAGCTGGTATGCAAAGGCTGTTTTGAAAAGAGATCAGATCTCAAAGTGAAGCTGCAGCACAGCAGTTCCAGGGAGCAGGGTTTTACAGCTGTGGTACGTGTTGTTTGTATACCTTTCCCTCTTTTTACCCATTCAGCTCTTAGGTCTGGTTGACAGAATTAACGTGTACAATCGTAATGCATTGGTGCTTAGAGGAACACAATGTCCAGCGTGAAGAATATCACATACTCCTGAGGGAGTGACCACTCTTCACTATTTTGTATTGCTACATTGCCCAACCGAGCAGGGACCTGACCTCTAGATGTTACTATAGTAAAAATGATGCATGAGATTAAGAAGGAATAGACTTTTCATATTCCTAACAGATATATTAATAAATAAATAAATAAATAAATAAATAATCTATCAAGGTGCAGGCAAGGGAGTGAAGGGGAAAGCAAAGCAAATGAGATGACTGCCAGGTGTGCCAAGCAGCTCTACCACTATGTTACAGCTGTTATTGATGCTCATTTCCAGGGAACCACAAAAAGTAAAATCTCTTTCCCTGCTGAATTTTTCAGCAACCAGCACACCTAAGGAAAATCTGTGTAAAATATCCAGGACCAAATTCACTCCCTACCCCAAAACAAAGGCAAAATATCTAGGGACAGATTGTTTTAACATCCAGATCAGAATGAAAAATGAGTCAGTAGAGGATGAAAAGGGTTTCGAAGGATGTCATCTCTGGTTCTCCTAACTAATAGCAAAAGTGTAAGAGTGGGATCTTGAGGCATTAGTCCTGCCACAAAGTGCATACAAAGACTAGCATGAATATCAAGGAAATCCTCTCCTGCATTTGAGGAGTCTGGGGAAGGGATACCTCTCTTCACAGCTTCACTGGATATTTCAAATTCAGCTAGCAGCTCTGAGTGCTTAGCTTTACTGACCACAAAGGAGATAGAGACTGTTGTCTATGAAATGTTACTAATGATTCGTAGCACCAGCTTATCTAAACTTCAGCTGTTACAGGTGCCTGATTGTGTTAAAATTCCATGCAGACCTAAGTTCAAATGTAAAGATACTGCCTACTGCATTTTTTTGTATGGTTGGCTTGAAAACATTTTCTAACTATCATAACAAGTTGTAGAAAGGGAGGACAGAAAAGTCTTTAAGGATAATTACAGCAGTGCGGGATTTCACAGTACTCCCATTTTTTTTCTGGGTCTGTTGTGAAGCACCAAACACCATTTACATCTCCATCGGGATTCCTGCAATACTGTAATAATTACAAAAACAGAGAAAGAAGACTCCAAATGTTAGCCACAGAATGAAGAAATGTGTGTTTTTTAAAAAGTGTTAAACTAAAACTTTGAATCATTTCCTCAACTACTTTTCCACTGCATGTTAAATGCTTTCTATTTACTCTGATCACAAAATAATTTCTTTCCTGTATCTTAAAACCATTAGGTGAAATTTAAGAAAATATGTTAAAATTGCTATAATTTTCTTCATCCACCAAGAGCCATCCTTTCTCTAATGCTTTTTAAGGCCTCATGAGAAGTAAAGTTTGACACAGGATGACTAAATGCTTTGCACTGAAACATTTATTTTTGATTTAGTCCTTCTTCCCCTAAAGTCAATGAGAGCAAGTTAGGTCAGCTCCAAGAATTTCCCAGAAGCCTACTTAGCTTGTGACAAACAGCAAAAGGCATCGCTTTGGGGTTTGCAGAAATCAGGGAAGCCCTATATGATTTATTTTGTGCTGCTTGCTGTCAGCATCAACCCCATGGCATACTTCTAGGCCTGAAGTACCAATACCCAAGGTTATGTAAAATGCATCCTTCTTTCTTCAATGCTATTATAGGTCTGAGCTATCAACATGATGATTTCCAGGTATGCTTATCCTGGTCTATTAAGACTGAATATGAAGTGTTTACTGAGGGGTCATGGAGAACAGAGATAATGTTCAGTTACACCAATGGCATTAACCGCTGTTTACATTTTTATCCAAGCCTGATCTTGGATGGGTCACAGGAGTGAAATATTTGTGGCTATGAGGTTTCTGAGAATTCCACTCTTGACAAGTCCTGCCCGTTCCAGTTTTTGCTACTGTGCCACGATAGTCTTTACCATTACCGTTAATGCAGTCTGTGAAAAAAGAGGAAAAGGGAATTATTGTTAGCTGCTGAATCTGTATGTGGTGGTGGTAAGCAGAAAGAAGCCAGATTAAGTACCTTTAGGACTTGCATACTCTCTAGTGCCTACTGCTGTGTTTGTCAAGATGGATGTCTTCCTGGATGTACAGGGTAACTGACTTGGAAGAAATTTCAAGAAACTTCAGGGTAATGTTTTCTATAACATATTACAAGTATCTGAAAAGACTCCAAGATTCTTGCTAAATTGTATCAGGAAGCATCTTCCACAAGAGAAGAATATTTCAGAACTAGCAACCCATTAGAATGAAATAACAACTTTTTCTTCCTAGGACATTGCTTTAGGTACTTTCTTCTGCTGAACCTGAGTAAGAGTACACAGGTCCATTTAGGAACATATCTTTTATTCAAACCTGTCACCTTCTTTTGCAAAGTAAATAATCTGTGGAGACCTCTACTACACATGCAGAAAAGTCACACCACTTTGATCAACATGGACTATTAATTAAGAAAGAAACAAAGCAGGATAAAGCAAAACCTTGTATCTCTTGATGCATACATTTTGTAAAACATGAACAAAATGAACAACACAACAAGTTAAGGTCAACCTTCTGAAAACATAAAGTACAGCACAAGCAAAATGCGTATAACAACAAAATTCACTGTGATCGTATTTCAATAGCACACAGCTACAGAAACCCCTGCAATTTTGTCTGTTTTCCTCTTATTCCCTGAAATTAAAAAGATATCCTAAAGAATGCACTGTAAAATGGTATAGGTTACAGGATATGAACTGACTAAAGAGTACTTGATGCAAAATTCAACAGTACAGGTCTGAAAGCTGGAGGAGAGATGACTCATATTGCAACCTTACTCAAGAACAATTTTGATAGATTATGATTTCCTTTACACACAGATTCTACAGGAGGTGACACTTATAGCCAGCTGTTACCAGATGTGGTGGGTATAGTCAGGCCAACATTTTGTGCCGTTGTTGCAGGTGGGTCATTTGGTGCAGGCTCTTGTGTATAGTCATCACACCTCTTGAGATTGCAGTAGTCCCATCTCATGCTGGGGTCAGTGGTGAAACACCATGGACTCCTATCACCATCTGGGTTTCTACAATAGTTGTCCCTCAAATCCCTGCAAAAATAGCTGCGATAGTCATGCTGCATAAGGCTGAAAGTAATCATAGGAATATCTTCCCAAAAAGATGTGGATCTGTAATATGTAGAAGCAAATACATTCATTGATTTTTTACTTGTTGCCAGATATCCTATTACCAGCAAACACATTTATGTTTGTGATTAGAGTGGAGAATTACAGTTCACATGTACATCAGTGTCAGGAATATATTTATGCATGAGGAAACATAATTCAACCTCTGGCTTAAATTCTGGCTGTAATATGTCGATGTAATGACTAGCTAAATAAATGCCTGATATGCCAATAATTTAATTTCTAAGTACATATATATAAGCATAAACAATTGTGTGAATGTGTGAATTAGTAATAAATATGCAGGAAGATCTATACTATTGCTAGGTAGCTATGTTCTTCCAAAACTTTTATTTTTAAATGTCAGAGGATACTTTCTCATATTCAGAACAACAGCAAATAAATACTTATGCAAATGATTCTCCTTATCCAAAAAAATCCCCTCTTCTACTGAATTCAGTGGGAGCACTCCCATGACTGTGCTTGCTGAGGGAGGGGGAAGTAGCTCTCTTCAATAATTTGAAGAGTTGCAGTATTTCCCCATTCTATATCACATCTCAGTCACAGCATTATAAAACTGAAATGCTTTTTTATTTTTCTGAATATGCTGCAACACATTAATCCTACATTTTCACAGTTTGATTTCTATTTTTTAAATGTTTGTGAAAATGAGAATCCCCTCTGAGGATGTTCCAGTTTCAATACTTTTTATGTCAAAATATTACTAAATTTTTTAAAAAAAAATATCTTTAGGGTGACAACATAAAAAAAGCCAAAAAAATAGAAAAGTATCAGCAATGATGGATTTCCTAGCAATTGTCGCCTTGTTGCTTTTCTACCCTTGTTAATGACTGGCACATTAGTAATTACGGTTAGCTCTTTAAGTCATAACTGCTCTAGTTTTGAAGTCTTCAGAAGAAAAATCAAGGGAGAAAATTCAGCATGTGCAATTCTGAGTGCCCAATTCCAACAAAAATAACATTTAAATGGTAGTTCTAATCATAATATATCTGCCTTTATGTTTTGCAGCATAAATTCTGTGTTATCTCCAGATGAAATAAGTAGAAAGGCCACCACAAATGTCTCAAACTCATAAACAAAATGCATATTTCAGCAGATGCTCAGACTCTGGATACAAATCTCCCAGTGATGGTTACAGAAGCTCAGATTTAAGAGTAAAGGGACACAGCTGTATTACACTCAGAATTTAAATAACAAGAAAACACACATTTTAAAAATCAGACTAACAGAAGATATTTCCACATCCTTGAAATTTTCTCACTTATAGGTATATTCCCTGGCAGGCTTTTAAAGCATAGATGTGCAAAAAGAATGGAATCAGCAATCAGAGTCATTGTCTGATAAAGCAAGAAAAGTTGAGATAAACATACTCATTTGGGAATCTGTCTGGGGTTTTTTCATGCCTGTGTGGGAACATGGAGCTCCAGGCTTGGCATTTCTTTCCCGATACAGTGATGGAAGTTGTGCCACGATAACTCTGGCCTTTGCCTCGGTAGCACTCCTCTGACATGGGAACCTGCACAGGCACATCTGTAGCAAATAACAGAAACCCATCTTTTGCATCACCATTTTGTGTTCTTACCGAGTAGGAGCAAGAAAGCATCGAATGCCTAAGATGACAAAAATGAATGACTTATTTATACAGACAGTGTCCAGCAAGAGCATCACAGCCAGCATGAAAAGCAGACAGACCTTTCCAAAGATATTTAGAAAACTTTCACATGTTACACTCATACATCAGATGTTGCTCAGTGTAAGATTCACCCCTTCATTTCATTTTGATATATGTGAACATGTTTGAATTAAAGATCAGATCTTGTTATTTTTGTGCTTAAACGGATGGATGCTTCAGATGAGATTTTTATTACTTTGGAAGATCCCATCCTCTCTATTATGGCCACTTTACAAAAATGGGTCTTCCTTTTATTTAGTGCTTTTTTTATCCCTTTAAGCTTATTCTTCATTTTTTAATTAATTTGCTAAAAATACCTTACATTTGGGAAAAAAATTAAATCTGCAATTCTTCTGTTGGGTCAGCTGATGATTTCCATCCTTCACTGCCCTTCCTTAACTATTGAAAGTCCAACATTTGGCAACATGCCAAGCAGAAAAACTGTATTAAAACAGTGACAAAGTGACTGGAAAAAAAAAATATTTGATGCATTTGCAATGAGAAACAATAAGACACTCACTGCTTTAAAGTCCTTCTCTCAAGTACACTGCACTACTCATACCAGCAATTCCTTGTCCTATCCCATCGCAGCGGGGAATGGCACAATACTCGAACCGAACACTGCTGTTGATGGTGTAGCACCAAGGCCTCTTCTCTCCATCAGGGTTTCTACAATAGTTTTCCTCTAAGCCCCTGAAACAGAAACACCAGCTTTAAACTACTCATAGAAATTGAGAAGAGTTGCATACAAGACTACTAAACACTACCGCATGCAGAACTCAACTCAGTGGCTACATGCATTCTTTTTAGAGATCATGTCATGCACCACTATTTTGGACCTAATCAACAGCCTTCAAATTTACAGTCTAAATGCTGATAATACATTAAGAACTTTTCAAATTATTACACTTTCTGCTCTTGCTTTTGAGGCCAATATACGGCCATAAAAGCTGACTTCAAATCACAAGCCATAGGTGTACCTGACCATTACGGTAAGAACCAGGTGAGACTGGATGTCTCAGCCTGATCCTGGAGGCGTGTGTGTACGAGCACCAGCGCATGCTGATCCCTGCCCTGTGATAATGGACAGGGTTTCACATGCCCTGGAAAACTTGCAGGATTCATTTCACAATCCACAGGATCAAAATACAGAGCTAAAAGCCTGGTCAGTCCCAGCTACCCTTGCCCATTGATAATACTCTGCAAAGGCAGCTCCTCTGACCCTGGAGCACGAGCATGTATTGGAGCATCTTGGACCTTGGGACATTGGTCTTCAGAAGAGTAATGTATTGTAAGCATGCCAAAACACAGCCAGGGTATTTTTAATGTAAGAGTAGTAAATATTTATAACTCTGCAGTTGGATGCACAGGAAACAGACGAGATAAGTACCTGAGGCTAAGCTGGCTGATATAAAAAGAAATGCTGAAAAAAATTAAGAGCAAGTTCTGAGCGGAAGTACTGAGAGCTGACAAAAGGCGAGAAAACAACTTATCAAGGTAGCTGCAGAAAACCTGTGCTGCTCTTGCCCCTGCATCTGGATCTATAAGGAATAACTATGTTCTTTGATATTTGTTAGAACGATGAGGCTCAGCATACTTGCAGGGATATCTGTCAGGAATCCAGCCATGTCTGTGAGGAAATTGTGTGTTCCAGTGTTGGCAAGTATTTCCTGATTCAGTGATGGCTATCCTGCCTCGATAGTCTTCTCCTTTCCCTGAAAGACACTGGGAGCCCAGGCCAGAGACTGGTGGGTGTGTAGCTGTAAAAGGATTTTAAAAGGAAAATAAAAGAAAAAGCACAACTAGACAGTGCTTTCAAATATATTTTAAAAGACCTTCTATTTTTTGTAATGTCGAACATGCATTTTTTTCCTTCAGCAGAGGTGACATTGGTTGAAAGCCAGGGCAAAACCAAAGTATACATTTTCACAAGCGGTCTGGCTGCCAGACAGATGTCCTGTGTCTGCCGGCTTACAGCAGTCGGCAAATAAGTTTGCTGGGTTGAGTCAGATTTTGTGCTTGCGGTCCCCTGGGAGCAGAGCTGGAAAGTCAGTAAGTAGTCCTGTACTTGCAAAAGCAAGTGGGGTGAAGGGACCACATTCATATAATATACATAGGTAGGGTGGAAGGGCAGAGACAATAAGGGCCAAGAAGAAATTGTGAAAGAAAGCAAAACAACCTTCAGAGCTGAGCCTATGGAGCCAGTGAATCGGGAAAGTGAGGCAGAAGGAGGGAAAAAAGTGAATTCGTCTGGCATGTGGGGAACAGCAAAGTTAGTAAGAGTGATGATCAGAGACACAGAACCTGCAGAGGGCAGAGAGAAATTGAATCTACAATGCATACATCTTATTTATACTTATAAATAATTATATGTACTTTTTTGGAATTTCCTGAGGAGACACGTATGACTCTAAAAGGTTGATCTGTTCCTTAAACTTTCTTTATGTTTTAAGCACAACATGGAGATGCTATGATAACTTTCATAATTTACTTTAGCATACAGAAGCCTATTAATAATAATTCTTCCACTTGTAATTGAGCATGCTGATATGAACTACATCTAGCAAACACATGCTGCTACTTAGAGCACTGGCAAGTGCAGATGCACGAGAAAGCAAGCTGTGTCTGCCCGCAAACATATTTCTCAAAGTGCAGTCCAGTTCTACAAACGGTAATGCTAATCTTATGATTCAGTGGTTTGGAAATGTCCAGATTTAGTGTGCTCAGCTCAATGGTTTAAGCTAGCTCACTGATAAGACAGGTTTTTCTCATGAGGCATGAACTTTTATTCTCAGGATTCTTCCCTTGCAGTGCTGGCTATGCTGGCCAGACACAGGTAAAGTATCACGTGGTGGTTTAGGTGTTTTCCATGAGTTATCAGGTCAGCTGATTTAACCTGAATGCCCTGCCTCTCAGGTAAATTAAAAAGGTGGTTGAAGCCAAATTACAGTTTTCATTACATCTCTGCTATTATTGCACTTTGTTACACTTGCATCCTCACTGACCTTACATGAGTTTACGTAACAGAAATTTGGTGAGTGATTCTGCTTATCAATGTGCACTTTGCATGGTTCACAAGGATTTCCTCAGGTTATTCAGAACTGTGATTTCTTGTCTTTCCCCTTCCTCCATCACTTTAATGAGAAGAGCAGCGCTCTGGGATGATCTCAGGAAATCAGACTCACTGCAATGAGGAATGCTGCAATATTCCCAGCGTTTAGTAGGGCTAGTAGTGAAACACCAGGGCCGAAGTTCGCCATCAGGATTACGGCAATAATTCATCTTCAGATCTTTCCCTGGAAAGCTGTACATTGAAAATGAAAGAGAAGCTTGTGAGTCAGCTATGGCTGGCTGCAGCAATTGGGCTGTCTGCAGGCAGGGTCTCCCAGGCACTGTGGGAATTAATTCAGCACCAGGCATGACTCACTGTTTTGGGGTAAATCCATGCATATGAGGTTCTTGGGCATCCCAGCGCTGACACTCAAGCCCAGACTTTGTTCTGGAAACTTCTCCATGGTAGTCTTCACCATTACACTGCATGCACTCTATTGTAGGGCCTAGGCATAATGAAAACAAAGCAAGGTTCACACCAGCCTGTGAATTCTGATCCTGATCTATTAATGGAAGACTACGCTGAAAAGAAAAGAGGGGTTTGCTCCAGCAAATGATGAAAGGAATCCAGAAGATCATGCACTACAGCCTGACCAAATGAATAAAGCTTTAGGGACACATGTCATTTAGAGGGAGGACTTTGTCATATATCTATATGTACTGATACCAATGGGAGTTCTGTAAGTAACATAGGACTTGGGTCAGTCTGTATTCTTGTTAAATCAATGTCTAGGGGTAAGAGCAGGACGCTATTAGCAAATTTTTTAAAAATTCAGTTCCTCCATATTTACAAAATTACTTTGATAATTGGGGCCAATTAGGAAAACAACCTTTGTGTTGTGGACTTCTTAAGTTCCAGCTTGATCTAAATTTACATTTGAAACTAATCTGCAGTAAAAAAGCAAGAACAAATAGCAGGAATAACACTAGCTACTCAAACACTCTGAAACACTCAGACTTCTCTGAAACACAAATATACCTTCTCCAGTGTGCGTGACTTGGCCCTCACACTCTGGGATATTACAGTAATCAAATCTGGTAGCAGGATCTGTTGTGTAACACCAGGGTCCATTTTCATCTCCATCAGGATTTCTGCAGTAGTTTTCATCCAACCCTGCATTGGGGTGTTTTTCAGGTGTATAACTGTAATAGTATTAAAACTCTATTTTAATTCCATTAATTTAGTGAAGCAGAAGACTTGCTAAGTTAACTATGGGCTCCATTCACAGTAAAAATGAGACAGATTCCTCATTGTAGCCCATAAATGAAATCTGAAAAATATTCTATAACAACAGTTATTAATAGCTTCTCTCTAGATCCCAGTTGCCAATGATGGGTGAGTTTACAGCCTGTAAGGACTGTGACAGTTTTAAAGGACAATCATTGTGTTTAATACTTGCATCTAGCTGATCTAGTCAGCTCACTGTGGCCTGTGGCCCTGTCATGTATTTTTGTTAATGCAGCTACTTTAAAAGTGGAGAATCTCTAGAGACTATTCACCAAACACAACTGGATCCTAATTTGCAGAGATTTTGAAGCAAATGAACCTGGGCTTCTTCCTAAAGCAAACCTCCCAGGGAAGACTAAATGGCTTTTAAACAAAAATCTAAAGAAGCATATCCAAGTTTCACTAGAATAACAACAAAAGTAAGTTTTTAAACAGATAAAACTCCAACATGGATCAGAGAAAATAGGCTATCGGCTTCCACACGTGCTCTAGTGAGCCCAGTGACAGACAGCCCAGAGAAAAATCCACCCAGGCAGGTCCCTTGGGCACTTAGATGTTTTGCTGGAGTTTTATTCTTGACTGCCTCTGGATAGCAGGCAAGAAGTCATAAAGCTGGACAGATAGCACTTATTTTTTTCGCACCTCATTCAGAAGAGAAATTATGCCAAAATTTTCATCATGGGTTGATAGAGCATTTCACCTTCACCAGCATTTAAACACAAATTCTCTAGCTGACAATGCACCCTCTCCTTACCCCGATCATTGCAGTTCTCTTCCAGTAGAGTCAAAAGTAACAAGACAGGGGAAGATAAAGTTGTCTTTAAAAGTCATCTGACAACTGGCTTTGACAACATGCACTATAAAGTTGTTTATACACATGAAGTTGGGGAAGATTGGAAAAAAATCAGAACCACATGAAAACAAATATAAATAAGGCCATACTTTGGTTTGTGAGGTGTTTTTTCTGCCCACTTCTGGCATGGAATACCCCTCCAAGTTTTGGCTTCTGTTCCTCTGTAGTCCTTCCCAATCCCTTTTTTACATTGTAGAAGGTAAACTGAAATGGAATTGGGTTTGTTAAGTCAATGGTGTTACAACACTGCACCTCTTGAAACTGAGAATCTGCCGATGTAAGTCTGGAGTTCATCAGTTTATGATGAACCATGCTTTACCCACATTTTGAACCTCTTGTGCATGCAAAGAGAGAGATGCATTTCTGTAAGATATTTTAAAACAAATTAGTTAGCAACTAGCAGGTAACTACAGATGAAAATTCCTGAAGCATTTATATAAAGCTGATCAAATAAGAAAACAGAACAAGTCACAATTGTTGTTGACATGCATAAAATGTATGTTTATATGCTCTACTACTGGGATAAGAAGGAAGGCCTTTCACCAGCAACTCAAGATTCTTTGAAATTTATTGTTCAGAAGCACTTTCGCAGTATGAGTAACACGAAACTATCCCATCAAGCCAGAGAACTCTTAGTTATTACAATATGTTTGTCACATAAATGGTCCCCACATCTTTGATTCCTCTTAGCCTCAGACTCCCAGGTACTTTCTAGCAGGATTCCAAGGCAGAGAGAAGGAAAGCATGTTTATGATGCTTCTATTGGCAACAGACACTGAAAAATCTCCAGTTATTGGGGTGAGTGATCCTCATTTCTCCTTTCAGCAATTTCTTTGCACAAGAATAAATCCTTTGAGTCCTCAAATATAAAATGGAGATGCTAGAGCAGAACAGGAAACCAGTCTCATAGGAAAAGCTGAGGCTTGTTCGAGTGTCTTGCAATAGTTACTGTCATGACAGTGTGGCTGGGACTACAAATGTCTATGATGCACGTCTTACCAGCACATGCTCTTGAAGCTGCTGTCTGGTTGTCTGGGTACTCCTGGAGTGTTCAAAAGTCTTGTCACTGCTGTTTCAACTACTGCTACCCCAGTAGCAGGTTCCAGCATGACCACCTCTGGCCAATAGCCTTGCCCATAGACTTTCTGATGTTGCCAGGTAGCTCCTAAATGAGTTTAGCATGTCTAAATGCTTAGCCAGACTCATCTGGCACCTAGGGAGAGGGGGTGGAGGCTCTGTATAGCTGGGTCAGGAATGAAGACAAGCAAGTAACTTCCCTGTTCAAATGGAACATGGAGACCACCATGCATTTAGAACTTTGTATTTGATCCCTCTTAAACAGAAATTTTAGTAACACATCTCCTTTCCACTTGACACCCAAAGTCTCTCTTACTTTTCCATCCTGTACATGACTTTACTGTGCTGGTCTATAACCCCTGAAAGTCAGTGTTCTTCAAAAGAGTGATAGGATCAAGAGACAAGCTACATGTAAAGACAAAATTAAAGTTTGCCTAAGGAAACTGCTTTGTAAAGAGGGAGAAGTCTCTAACCAACTTCTTAAGGATTTTTCCAGTGACCAAGTGCAAAATCTTTGATTATTGCCCACAGAAGAAGGTAAGCATCCCAGATGGCCACTGAGCTAATAAAAAGGGCCGTGGTTCTTAAGCTCTGAGAGGCCAATTATTATCACAAGAAAAAGCACTTTTGGAGGTGTGGGTGGGAAGAAATCTGACTCAACATAATGTAGTGAGTGTAGCCTACAAAAGCTGTGCAACCTTGTGGATTACTCCTATATTAATAAGGAAGTTGTAATCAGAAGAGGATTCCTCATGCAGGATTTTGCCATTAACACAGAGAAAGGAAAACTGTAGTTGCCAGCTGTTCATGGAGCCTTTGTAACTATGGACAATCCAAAGTATGGTCTGCACATAGATCCCAAATTGTCTATCATGGGGTAAAATGTTAGTGTACAACATTGTGTGGCCCAGCACAGCCAGACAAACTCTTATACTCACAGAAGGGTGAACCTTTTGTCTTTGAAGCAGCTGTTCTGTATAAATCTTTGTATCCAATCCCAAGGAAAATAAGCTCTGGCAAAGACTGGTGCCAGAGTAGCTGTTATGAACTCCAAGGTCTCAGGCACAGGTGAGATTTTACAGTCATCATGAGCCTCAGGGAGTGGCAGTTGTAAAATGTTCTGGAGATTGCTTCCTCCAAGCAGAACAGTTTCTATAGTATGTCAGCAGAAGGGAGTTTTACAGCAGCTATTTTCTGGTACCGAGGAGTCATGGTGGCGAGGCTTAAGGACACTAAATGTCTTTATTTGCATATGCAGGTTCAGGTTGGGTGATGCTGGCTGTGATAACAAGATTGCTTCTAGGAAGCTGAGTCTCACTTTCAGAATACACCTTAGCAGCCTTATGAGAAATATCTCTGGTTTGAGGTGGATTGGGGCCACTATAGACAGCAAATGCTGCAATGTGAATTATCCAGAGACTTCAAAAAGGAAGGAATCTGATAATAATAACACTGAAGAATCAAGGAGTATGCTTCAATTTCTAGCTTTTAAGGCTGAGCTAAACATAAACTGCAAGTTCAGGAAAACTGCTGGGAAAATCCGCTTGTCATTAGCACAGAAAGAATACACCAGGGAACATACAGAATCACAGAATCACAGAATGTTAGGGATTGGAAGGGACCTCAAAAGATCATCTAGTCCAATCCCCCTGCTGGAGCAGGAACACCTAGATGAGGTTACACAGGAATGTGTCCAGGCGAGTTTTAAATGTCTCCAGAGAAGGAGACTCCACGAGCTCCCTGGGCAGCCTGTTCCAGTGTTCTGTTACCCTCACTGAGAAGAAGTTTCTTCTCAAATTTAAGTGGAACCTCCTGTGTTCCAGTTTGAAAACATTACCCCTTGCCCTACCGTTGGTTGTCACCGAGAAGAGCCTGGCTCCATCCTCGTGACACTCACCCTTTATATATCTGTCAGCATTAATGAGGTCACCCCTCAGTCTCCTCTTCTCCAAGCTAAAGAGCCCCAGCTCCCTCAGCCTTTCCTCATAAGGGAGATGATCGACTCCCTTAATCATCTTTGTTGCCCTGCACTGGACTCTCTCCAGCAGTTCCCTGTCCTTCTTGAACTGAGGGGCCCGGAACTGGACACAATATTCCAGATGTGGTCTCACCAGGGCAGAGTAGAGGGGAAGGAGAACCTCTCTCGACCTACTAACCACCCCCATTCTAATACACCCCAGGATGCCAAGGGCACAGTGTTGGCTCATGGTCATCCTGCTGTCCACCAGGAACCCCCAAGTCCCTTTCCTCTACACTGCTCTTTAATAGGTCATTCCTTAATTTGTACTGGAACGTGGGGTTGTTCCTACCCAGATGCAATACTCTGCTCTTAACACATATTGCACTGTAGGAACAAAATGTCACTGGCTGATAATCAGCTAGAGGTTAAACTAGTACTTACTGAAAATAGCTGTTACAAACCAAGTTGCACCTGATAACATGAACCTGGCAATCCATTATCCGGTCTAGTACAGAAGAATTCAGATATAGGTGTTTAAATGTTAATATTCTAGCATTTTGTTATGTTTGGGCCAGATCTCCATCAGAAGTTAATGAATCCATCAGAATTGTATCAATTTATAGTAGCTGAGAATTTGGACATGAACCACTTTCTCTTTTAAACTTTGATAAGGCAAACGGAACCTGCACCATGATTATTCATGCGGTTTCAGTTTTCTGTATATCTTTCAAACGCTTCAGGATTGTAAAGACATTGAAAATAATTGTCTTTTCAAACAAACTGAAATGTTCTTACAAGAAATGTTCACTACTCATCTTACATACCATTTAGTAATAGGAGCTTCCTTTTTCCCAGAAGACATTGAATTTAGTGTTTGTGACTGCATTATCTGTGTTCCCATAAAACTAATGAAGATAGTCCAGTTAAAAAAATATATATTTTTTTCCAGCTATATAGCATCTATTCAAAACTTAGCAAAGTATTAATTAATTAATGCCAAAAATAATCTTAAAACCAAACCACTTATCTAAGCCTGGAATATAAGATTAATTAAGCATAAAAAAGGAGCTAACTAAACATGAACTTTGGGTTTGATTAAAATATATAAAAGCCAATATAATAGTTGAGTCAAACAATTCTTGATTGAATTATTACACAAAAAATTAGAGAAGTGGGTACATAGAAGTAGATAATCCTGTAGTCCTGAAAATTTACATGACCAGGGACTCCGCTAGCTCCATGAAGCAGAGGACTGCAAATACTGAAAGGGCAGAAAAATGCATAATTTTTGCTTTGGAGTACGTTTATTCTGCCTTGTCCCAATACTGTATGACTAAATGGGCAAAATAGAAGTTCAAATACATGGAGCCTTAATGCTATATGTGAAATTCTCTAGCAGTTTCAGTTCAGTTCATAATTCGTGCAGGCCAGCCTCACTGCAACTGTCATCACCTGCAATGATTTGCACCAGCACTGCAACAGACATTGCAAAGATGCAGTTAAAACAGGCTTAATGTGTAAATATCTACTACCTTGCTATATACATACTTTTCTTCTCATAAAGAACTGCATCCGTGCTGTCGAACATCACTGATGTTTTGGCATTTTCAGCCAGTGTTAAACACTGTAGCTTTTTCCTGGTGAATAGGAAGGCCCTGTTGAAATTGAGAAGGAAGCAATATTAGCATAGGAAGCAATATTTTAAATTCCATTCGAATTATTCAACTCATAATTATTTTTCTATAAATTACTAATTTACTAGCACTGTTTGGTATGCATCTATATGTTTCAAATTCTGCACTCGATATTTGAGTAAGAGACTGAAGTTTTCTACTGTCCTGAAGTGGCTGACTTTTCCAGGGTGTATGACTATGTGATTAAGTTACTATGTGGGAAGCTAGTTAATGAATTGGCAAAATGTTATCAACATCATTCTAGCTGCTCAGGTTCCTGCTTTTCCCTACAATGAATTAGAAACATCTCACCATTCTTTTGTGAAACAAGGCAGCATCCAGCTAAAGAGGCATAAGCAGCTCTCCATGTAACATTGGATAAGAGCAGGAATTTGAGCATTTGCTGTAGAATAAGTAATACATAGCAATTCCACCCTTTACTTGACCATGTGGTAATTTATCCATGGAGATAAGCTACAAGCTAAAGGCACAGGCATGAGCAACACTGTTGTGGACAAAGCTGCAGCAGCATGAGGATGTTGGTTCTGAGCAATGGTAGGAAAATATCATCGATATGCAGACACCCACAATGACATAGTTTTAAAATTCAACAGAAATTACCTGCAATTAAAATTTCTTTCTGCTTCACATTTCTCTGCACATTCTTTTTCGTTATTTGTCTTGTAAAACTGTTTATTTCTAGTAAGTATCCAAACACCATCTGTTCTTAAATAGTCATCCAGTATATCTCCTTTCCCTACAAGGGAAGGAATCAGACATTAAAAATCAGAACACCGCAGTTAGGAAGATCTGTGACTTTGAGTGCCATTTTTCATTTAGTGCTGACAGATGAAAGCACCATTCATTCTGGGTAAAACATGATAAACTCTGAGGAAATGTCTGTCTCCTGACACAATCACAGCTGTATGACTGGAACATGCCAAAGAAAAACAAAACAAAACAAAACAAACAAACCAAACCAAACCAAACCAAACCAACCAACCAAACAACAACAACAACAAACCAACCAAAAAAACCCACAAAAAAAAACAGCAGAAGAGAAATGTAGAGAAGTAGCTCTGAATGGAGTTATGTACGGGTTTGAAGCTGAGAACAAGGAACGTGAAACAAGAGTGAGAGACAGAAGAGAGGGACTACATGGTGTCAAACAAACACCAGTCAGAGAAAGATGAAGGGAAGTGATATATATAAATACTTAAGTTTTGGAAAAACATCAATTGGAAAGATGTGAGATTGTGACCTCCCATGTGGATGGTACAATCTCTACAGTTTTACTGGTCACTAAACTGTTGTTCAACTTAAGATGTCTTGCCCTGGACCAATAGACTCCAATCATTAAATAACTATATAATCTCTTACAATGGTCACCATTATTTATGTTGTAATGGGTTGAGTAGACTTACTAATGAATCTGCCAGGCTGCATCTCTGATGCACAAATTAATCCATGATTATAAATTAGCAAATAAATTAGTAGTATTATATCTGAAAGCTATATGTGCATAAGATTTATATGATGTACCTGCTAATACATTCAACACTTAGCTCCAAAGTGGTCTTGCTCACAATGGAGTTTGCCATCTAATCGATTTTTTTCCTTTTATGTCTATAAAGATTCTGTATTTCTGTTCCTAATTTCTATAGAAGTTTATTTCCATATCCAGCATCAGGTTACAAAGTTACAGAAGTGATATGGCTAGTTATTTCATTTTTCAAGCTAGATTATTATTGACAGACACAGTAAATTAATAATCTTCACAGCATTCTCACAGGTCATGTTGTGAATCTTTCTTTTATAAAAATACCCATTTTAGGCTCAATTCACTGCAACATCACTCCAGTGTAATCAACTCCCATGACATATGGGTCATCCATCACCTACCTCCACACAACACATATTCATATAAAATATAATAAAAGGTGTTTGGGCTCCTAATGAAAGTAAGATGATTAATTGCCTGAGGACAATTTGCTGTGACTGCTTGCAGAGTTGGCTCAATGCTACAAAATCCGCATGTCTTAAGAAATCCTTGACAGTGGGACCTCCCATATCTAATCCTATTATTACAGGCTCTCCTGATGGACTCAGCAAACAAATGTTTCCTCTCCTGATCTTTTTCCTAAACTGAGTCCGCTGTTCCAGAATTGCGGGGGACTACAACAGGAAAATATTACTTTCCAAACTTAATTGACTCATCTTAAAACTGAATGGTTATCCAAAGAGCTCTACTTTGCATACCATTCCTTTTCAGTGACCATAAAACAAGTTTTCTTTCAGTTGGTTTAAGAATGAACACATGAGATTTTGGATGACGTGCGTAAAATAAAAGACAGCACAGATTAGCATAAGCTTAGATAACAGAAAAGAAAATGTGATGTTAGTTGTCTGAAAAAAATAGCAATGCAAAGTGTAAACTTAAAAAATAATATAAATATAATTTTAAAATGCAGCAGGGAATGTATTATTTTGGCTAAAGTCCAAGTCTTTATAAAGCCAAACATGACACGTGATAATTGAGCAGAATAGTCAAACATATATGAGGAAACCAATTTCTTCTTTTACATATGTATCTTTCCAGACTTGACCAGTACTCATCCAGAAGACATAAATAATTTTAAGGCAGTTTTGTGGACTATCACTTAGTAGCAAGTTAGAGCTGATAACAGTGAGCAAATAAAAATAACTTTATCATCTGTCTTTTGTAACTCAATACAATCATACAATGATATATCTCTGTTATTCTGTCATTAAATGTCTGATGTATTAGAAAATCATAAAAAATGTACTGATATATTTTTAACAGTACTTTTTAAAAGTCACTTAAGGGCCATACAATGATATGCAATATTAAGTACTAGAGAAATGGTGTAAGTACTAGAGTACTAGAGTATCTGACTGAAATCTGATTGAAATGAATACTACTTGTGGAATATTTGTTTACAGAATTTGTAGATGAGCTTGAAAATAATATCTTACCTTTAGTGGAACACCTATATTTTTTTGGACTTGTAAAAAGTAATCTAGACATATTCCTGGAAAAGCTGATCTAGGTTACTGAAGATTAAATTTCTACCTACTACCCCCAGGAAAACAAGGGAGAACATTTTCTTACATGTATTTGACAACAGAAGAAGTGAAATTGCTGGAATAGAATGGAGCTTTTTTAAAAATTAATTTCATTTTAAATATTTAATTTAAAAACTTTAAAACTTGTGTCATAAATGATAACAATCAGGATCACTGTGCTTAGCGATGCCTAGCAGTAAAAACAGCTTTAGCATTTGATCCAAAACCTGCTAAAACCAAAGAGAGCCATCTCACTGACTGCTATGGGTTTTGTAGCAGGCTTTGGGGCTGCTTTCCAAGGGTGCCCCCATTTCTGGCCATGGGGCAAGTTTGCCAGGAGCCATTAGTTTCCCACACAGACAGCAAGACTGTTGTTGCTCTTCTGATGTCTCTAACAAGCACAACACTGGAGCAACCACAGCTCTTGCTTAGTTCAACAGCAGCTCTGGGTAAGTGGTGACACAGGGATTTGGGAACCTACCTTCACCAGATGGAAATTGCAAGTGTTTGGCCCCCATCTCACCTAGGCAAGCAGAAGGCAAAGGACTCTTACCTGAGCTGAGCAAGAAAAGAAAGAGAAAGGCAGCTTTGCTAATCTCCATATTGGCCCAGCTGGTGGGTGCTGGAAGTTGTGTGTGTCAGTGCACAAAGTTTTATTGACTCGCACTGGAGTGAGGCAGCATCAAACAAACAAGGCAGGTAGGTTCAGTTAATCATTCTCCTGTGCTGTGACCCCCTTTGCTGTGGTGCGGCCATTCAAACAACCTTGAATTAGATGGATTACCAAATCAGACGCAATCATTTGTACTGGATGCTGGGAAATGTGAAGGCACTCTCTTGTTTTGTGGAGCATGTTTTTGTTCTCAGATTGCTTGGTCCCACTTTGTTAAGGTAAAGATGAGGATCGTGCTGGTGGGCAGTATGGGAACCAACAAATAATCTAATTCTACGTAGTTTTGTATATTCAGCTTTAAGTCCCAATGGTATTTTCAGTCACAGACTTCAACTGCTTAGGTTGGAACTGCTTCTGATCTGTGCTTTTGTGTAAGCCAGTCCCCAAAACCAGACCTTGATAATGCCGATTCTGTATCAGAATTTCTTTCAACAATCATCAGTGTTCTTCCCAGGGGAAAGAAGCATCCTTCCCTCAGCTGTTCCCCATTTCTGTGTTCATTTTTGTTGTTCATGACTTGGGAGGCAGTGTTCACTGTGGTTCAGTGTATAATGTGTCTTTGCCCTCCAGGCAAAGCTTCTGATACCTCTGGTCTGCCCAGACCACACGGTGCATGCAAGATGCCCCATGCATTTTAGTAACACCACCTCCATCACCCCCACATGGCTCAGCTAAGGCAAACGAGGCATTCCCAGCCAGAGTGTCCTCAGGAGTTTCAACTGGTTTCCCTGGCAAGTCAGTACAGCCTTCAGAAGGGTTGGAGGGCCAGAGAAGAACAAAAATTCGGAGCAAGGTGGGAGTTCCACATATTCACCTTTATGTTAGGAGAATGATGGTTCTAGAAAGGCCATGTGCAACAGCCACACACCCGTGAGCACTGATGACTAGATGAGTCCCCTGGGGTAAAAGCAGTGGTCAAAAGGTACATGCTTTCAGGGCACAGGTGGGAAATCCACCCTGGGCTGGTGGGGAGGCAGTGATGAAGTGGCCTTTCTGCCTCAGCTCTGAGACACTGCAGAGGCCTCTCAACCAGGAGCCAGTGGGTAGCCTGTAGTCAGGATGGGCATAGTGATGCCCATAGGAAAACAGATGGTTGGTCTTGGTAACTGTTTGGTGATCAGTTGTTTCCACGTACCATTGCATCCACAGCTCATCTGCAACCCTACCTCCACAGTCACTTTTTGAGCATATCATTCAAACTCCACCACACCTGGCAGAGGGATGGAACTCCAATATTCCTACAAGGCTTCAGAAAATCAGTGGTCAGACAGAGAAAAAAAAAAAACAAAATTTGTTTTCCATAATGACAGTCACAGTGGAAGCAAGCACCATTCTTCTCTGCGTGGCCTGTCAGCAGGTCTGGACCCTCCAACCAGCATGCCGGCACATGCATAGGTGAATTCCAGAAACATCCACCTCATACACATGGACATGGAAGAGACATGCTGTCCTACTGGCAGCCAGGAGTACCTCACAGAGAAATTGTGGGGACATGGATGGGAAGAAGCAGAATCAGGGGTCCATTTGGGAGTGAGGAGGGCATGGAGGACCTGAAGATTTCCCATTTTCATTTAGGAGAAAGGGGGGGTCAACAAGAGATGCGAGGGAGAGCAGGGCTGGGAGGGACATGATGAGCAGGGCTATAAACCATGTGGAGCCAAACCTTGCTTGTTCTGCCACTGACTGCATTACTTGCTCTACCCACAGACAGCAAATGCCATATGCTGTAGATGCATAAGACTGAAGCTGCTCTAGATCTGCTAGCAAACAGCATGGAAAAGTCCATTCACTTGGATCTCATTTAAATATTAGATCGATCAATGGCTGAGAGATTTTATGCCCATTTTCTATTAGAAACAGTGGAAGCCACATCTTTGTTCACGAAAACTATGCTCTAAACCTACCTGATTTTCTTTGGGATTTTCTAGAGAATGTGCTGTCCCAGTAACATCCAGAAGGGTGCAGCAGATGACACTTTTTGACAAAGCGGGTGACCTTAAACCCCAGCATAAGCAAAGACGTTATTAAGCACTCATGATACACTGGCAGGAGATGTTTGTCCATAAGCTTGAAAAAATCCCAAGGGATTTATTATTTTGTTGCTTATATCACAGCACTAGCTTATAAGGAAGTTTGTCTTCTGCAAATATTATTTTATTTTCTTTCTCAGTTCCTTCTTTTCTTTCACACCACAAGAAACTAGGCTTACAGTTGATTGGCTTGAACTTATCTAATATTAATAGGTTCAAAAGCTTTATTTTTCTCAAAGCCATATTCCATGTAGGAAAGACAGCATGCAAGTGTGAAATACAGAGAAAAAAAATAGAATGAAAAAGAGCGAGTGAAAAAAGCCAAATGTAACTTTATCACTGTAAGATACTGAAAAACATAGTAAAGGTTATGACAGTGAAAAATAGATGCACCTATTTGGAACAACAACAACAACAAATTTAGGAGAGCATAACATGGATTTTGTCTAAATTAGAAACATGAGAAGAAGAAGTAAGTCCCTTGGAAAGGAAAATAAATATACATAAAATGAATAAATGGATTGTGACCTCAAACAAATGTTCTTAAATTAATTCAGAAAGACATAGATATATAGCTGCACAATAATGAAAACAAAAAAAGAATTTGAATGTCAAGTGTCAAATTATAAAATACTTTCATTAGGCTTTCTGTTTGGAGAAAGAGAGATTTGTACAGTCATGCTCATTCTACACCTTTGCTAACAGCTCTGCTCCACTGTATTGGAGTGTGTATTTTCTTTAAGTGGTGAACAGAAGATTTATCAGTTAATTGAGGACATACTTCCAATCTCTTATTCAGTAAAATCTGTCAGTGGAATATAAATACTTCTACTTACTGCAGGGGGCTTGTAGAGAGGCCTTGTATAATTTTTAATTCTTAAAATCAAGATAAAGACTCTTGGGAGGAAAGAAATATAGGAATAGAAAATAAAATTAATACGACTTCAAACAAGTGAGTGAGAAATCAAATATCCTTCATGAAGGACACTTCCTTCCATGAGTAAATAGTAACAGAACAATTCCTTTGAAACCCATATTTCTATACTTTCCCAAACTGAATACGTGAGTCACAAGCTCCATGAAATATAGATTAGTTATAATTTCCTTTCGGATGCAAATATGTTCCAGTGAATCAGTTTCTATAGAACTTTGTACTTTCTCTATGTTTCCTTTCCTGATAAAGACACATAGATAGGAGTAGCAGGTGAAACATCAACCACAAGAAGTAATAGAGTGGACAGAGAGTGGTGGGGACAGGTTCTGTATTGGTTAGCCAATTTGTTTATATTTCAGTTTGATATCTTCGATGCTTAGCCACAAAATTCCCAACCTCAAGCTGGTTCACCAAAGAGAATGAGTGCAGTGTCCTCTAATTCTCTAACAGTTTCCTACTTCATGGTAGATTGTGTCCATTGACACAAACCTGAATGAAGTAGACTGTTAGGACACTGTTCAGATACAATGAGCACAGAGCAAGACTCAGCTCCATTCATCTGCAACATTTAGAAGACATTTTTATAAACTTTGATACCTCATTTATTGGGGGCTCCATTACTGATCATTTGCTTATTCTCATGGGTACTTACATTTTTTAGATGATGCCACTGATGATGGTGATTACTATTGATATCAGAGCCTCCACCTAAAGTCAGAGCCCAAGCACTAGGTGCTCAGATCGATATGAGACTTTCTCAGCTCCAAAGAGCTTTCTCTGCAATCAGGCACGGGTTGATGAAATGGCATGTCCAAGGCAGTGGCACAGTCACAAATCCACATTGCCTCTGCCCGGTCCAGAAATTGCTACATAGGAGCTCTTGGCTTCCCATGCAACGGCCTGTTGCTTGAGTTTCCACCTAGCAGAGGGAATGTCTGTGGGAAAGGGGACGAGAAGACCAGAAGCTAATTTCTTCCCCATCTGGAGCAATGGGTCTGCTTAAAATGTACCAGGAGCTTAGGACTGTTTCTGAGGCATATGCATGTTAACACCCACCCCACTGACAGTGTCTCCTGGACAAAACACTGCAGCACATTTCCTATTTATGAAACAGGGACAGCAAATCCTTCACTGCCTGTCTGCTGTGAGATTAGTAAATTCAGGCTTATTTTGGAGTCTAAAGGAAAAGATGGCATAACTGCTAAGCATAAATGCTTTTACTTGGCTGTGGGGCAGGTGTGGTTCAAAACCTATAGGTAAGTATTGCAATCTTATAAATTATACTGACTTGAGGCCTCATCCATACACTTGAAAAATCAAATAAGGCTGTCTGGCAGAGCAACATCTTACTCCTCCCAAGTTAAAGATCTGCAAATCAGATAGAACTCGATGGGAAGCCATGTGGGGTGGGTCAGAAGAAGGGAGACAGAATGAAAGAGAGTGGGTTGTTCTGGCTAGAGATTATACCACTAGGGAAATTATTAAGAAGAATTTTCAAATATAGACACATAAATTTATTTCTAGTATAATGTATGTGTCTGCATATATATATATATATACACAAATATAATGATTACTACAAAGAAGAGTAGACAGTCTATTCATCATAATGTGAAGAACAATGCAAGCAGTATGGATATAAAATCAAGAATAGAAAAAAAATCTCTTTCATGTGAAGGAGAGTGAAGTACTGGAATTTTGACTAGTAGGATCTTCATGATTGGAAGTTTCAGGAACAGGCTTGATAAGTGTCTGACAGACGTTTTGGGTCTGTATGTATTCCTATGCCACTCTTTTTGTTGTCTTTTTGTTCTAATTCTGTGAATTAGATTTGCGACACTTAAACAGTTCCTTAAAACGGTTGTATTGCAACTGTCCACGCACCACTGACAGTAATCCTGTTCTTCTCAGGATGGCTTTTGTACCTCCTGCCTTCCTTCTCCATTGCTCTTCTCTCACTGCTCATAGACATGAAAAGAGGAAATGTTGCATTTCCAGGATTCCACAGCTTTACATACTGAACTTCCCGCAGCCACTGTCCCCATTAACCACCTTGGTTATATCTACATACATTGCTCAATTAGCAGGCTGCAGTTCAGTGCTGTAGGTGATCTCTTCAACTATTTTTGTGTCCTTTGGGAAGAGTTCAGCACATTGAATCCTTGCCCCAGGAAGACTAATTGAGAATAACTCCCTTCAGAGAAAAAAGAAAACTCTCTTCTTCTCCAAACTGCTTTGGAAACACTCAGAAATCTCCTTTCTCAATATATCTCCAGTATGAGCCTACAAGCAACATCATTTCATTCAAGTGACAGCTTCCCCTGCCCAGGGGCACACTGGGCACATTTGATTTGCCCCTGCTTTTCACAATATAATTGTAACTTCTGGAGTTGCCTCACCTTGACAGTTTGGTTGTTTTTAGCTGGAGTGCCCCCCAGCTATGATGAGAAATACACGCAAATCAGACTTGTTTAGGCCTGATCTCCTGTCCTCTGCCAGTTCTCCTGCAGCTGGTTTGTGTTGTCCTGGCACCCACCAAACTGGTGCTCTGGCTCCCACCCAGCGATTCCTCTCCCACCTCAGGCTCTCATCCATCCAGCCTCGCTCAGCGTCAACACCATAAGTGTTACCAGCACACTCCCAGCACCACTGAAAGCTCTTTAGTTGGAAAAGACAGATAACAAATTATCAGATAATAAAATGTTTCAGAAAAACATGTTGACCTGCGTGACCTGCACATATCGGTATATGATTGAGACCCACCTAAAGGACAGAGCGCTCTGATGGAGCATACTCAGAGGAATAATGTCCTTGTCAACAGTCAGGAACAGCTGGTTGTCTAGGCCTCACTGCTTCCAAAATTGAAAGTCTGTATAGACTGCTGCCTTTTAGGAAGGTTGGAGGCAAAGGGCTGGAGCTCATTTCCTCCTGCAATTGCTTGGTCCCATATTTTCTTCTCCTTCACGTGGATACAAACAACTGTATCTTTAACTTGAAATGTACTGCATACACACAGTGTGAATTTGTGCCCTTTACTATAGCAATTGAAGGGATGGAAATGCATCTCCAGAAGCAACCTAGTCCATCTCCCTTCCCTCAAAAAGAATCAACTCTACCACATCCTTCCTGACTGATGCCTGAACAACCACAGATTAAAAACCGCCCAGGATGGCAACTCCACACCCTTCTCAGGAAAGCAGCTGACAATTGTTCTTACAGTTAAGGCTTTCCTGATCTCTAACCTAGAGCTTTTTGCTTTAGTATAGTTCTCTCAAATCTTACAGTATGTGAGAAACCAGCAAGGCATCAAGTAGAACAGCAGATTTGTAAAAAATAACCCAGAATAGTATAAGCCTAATAATTCTAGTAGTTCCTCTGCACGGATGGATTATGTTTAGATTAAAAATATAATGGCAGGCTTTTTTGAAAAGCATTCAGACAACTGGATACAATATTAAGTTTGAACTACATGCAGAATAACTCAAGTAAAACACATATCACTAGTACATATTAATTCATAGTCATTTAACTAATATGTATTCTTTATTTATTAACTATAAATTTCAGCATTATCAAAGCAAGTAGTTGTATGCCAGTAGAGGCTCAAAAATCTGTTAGAGAGTAAGTATCTGAGCTGACATTATTGAGACAACTGTTGTGTCTCGCAGCCCTCTACCAAGCCACAGTCTTACAGCCATCCCTGTGTCTTATGGCCCCAGACTCCTCCGGTTGTGCTCCAGTTGTACCAGACAGGCTGCTCCTTAAACCCACAAAGCTTGCACATTGGCAACGCCAGAAGGGCTACAGCCCTGCTGTTTACCACGTTGTTCATGTTTATCTTTGCCCTACAAGTGGTCCTAGATCACCTTTGTTGTAGCCGTAGACAAAACTAGACCTGCCCGCACTCTGGCATGTGAGGTGATAAATACAGCCCTGGCAGAGAGTAAACCTTGGGCTAAGGCCTGTCTTCCAGAAATGTAGTTCAGGAAAAAGCCAGTCTCAGGGTGACTTCACATGAGGGTGTCTGTCCTACTCCTGTTGTGAAACATGCTCAGACAAAGCTGGAGACAGCGTAAGTACTACTGGGTTAAATGTAGAGCGTGACAGATCCTAAAATCTGCAAAGTTTTTCTGCTGGGCCAGCTGGAACAATGCTTCACTGGAGAGCTGAACTGGTCACTCCACCTGCCCCACCTGAACGAGAGAGACACTTCTTGTGCATGCTGTACGGGCTCTGACTCGCTTCTCAACCCACCGGGGGAATCACTACCTGGAGAGAACCAAAGTGTGAGCAGTGTATCGAACAGGATGGCACAAGCCCTTTCCTGATGGCCAGGACCATGGAGAAAACCATTCAGCTCCTTCAGGAACTCCACATGTGTCCCACCCCAGCCAGGAGCAGCTGGGGTCATTGGGGCAGTGGACACCCCCCTGGGGATGGGGACAGGCCAAGGCTGGGACATGGGCCCACGGGTGGGCCTGGCTCAGAGGGGCCCACGGCTGAGCAGGGCTGTGGGAAGCTAGAGACTGGCCCTGCTGTGGTGTTGGTGGGGCAAGGGCTGATGGACCCAGGGGCTGACATGTGGTTCTGGGCTGTGGGAGATCCCCAGGCGGGCCGAGCAGGGACAGTCAGGGCTGATGGTGCCATCAGGGCCCTGGCAGCTACAGGCCAGGGAACTGAGGTAACAGGAGTTTATTTCCCTGTCTTGCACCCGTGCCCTAACTAAGAAGTCCCTCTCCTCTGCACATAGTTTGTTTAGTTACAAACGCCATCTGTCCAGAATAAGCCCATCAAGTTTCATGTCTATTAAATCCCTCCCTGCTGTCCCCACACCAAACTGGCAACCAGTGACATGGGGTAGAGTCCAAGCTCAGAGGCATTTCTGTAATGAAAAATCTGTAGGAGCAGCTTCTTTCAGTGGAGAAATTGAAAGTTCAGGACACTTGACTTTATCTTTGTGTCCACAGATGCACAAATGTAGCACCACTAAAGGGTTTTTTCCTGAATTTTTTTTCCATGCTTACATCCACTGTGACTTTTCCTGCACAGTGCAGGACTGGGCACTGGACTGACACAGAGAGCACTGGCGAAATTGCCTCTTAAGCCCTTGGGAATAACTCACTCATTTCGCAGAGGCATTTCACTGAGCAGAGATAATAATCTGCTATGACATCTATTAGTATATGTTTTATTGCATTTAAAGTAAATGTCAAAACTGTACATAAGACACAGCAAGCTATAAGGCTGGACAATATCTTAAAGGCACAACATATGGACTATTTAACCCTAAATTCACCTTGTTTCCTCCATACTCCTCAGATATTATGTTTAAATTTATTTTTCTATCCTAACGTGTGCCACCTTTTGAGGGGAATCTTGTTCCTTCCCATCTGAAGGGAACACTTCCCACCCAAACCCCTCCTTTCCCTCTGTAGATGTGCAGCGATCAGCTGCATGTCCTGTCACAGGTCAGTTGTTGGTGACTGAAATTCACTAGCATGAATTTAATGCTGAACAATTGTGATGACTGCATATGTATAATTTAAATGAACTGTCAGCAGTCAGCTCAGAACACAAGTAGGAGCTAACTTTGTTCAGTAAAATGAAAATATAGCATTTGTCCAGTTGTAACAGTAAGCCTAACATGATCTAAGACATCTTCATCTCCCATCCTCCTGCAAATCTGAAACTTAGCTTGTGTTGTTGGTAACTGGAATTTCTACTAAAAAGAAACCCTTATTTTCTTTCCAGTAAAGGACATGTTTTTAGGAAGTGACAAGAGCTGAAACTGTTCCACCTCTAAAACCACTTTAGAATATATGTGTTTGGATAAAGGGCCTTTTAATAACAGTTTTATTTTCCTTGGAAACAACTTGACATTAAATTCCTACAGGCAGAAGCTACTGGCCTTTATACTAGGACATATTGGCCTACCCATGCTGTAATGAACTATTTTTATTCTCCTCCCTTTTCTGATGTGAGGTCATGCCACATTCTTCTCTGGTGAGTTAGCAAACAGCTTCTCAGCACCATGATCCTCTGTCCTCAGAGCAGCTGTCACCCAAGTTGTCCTCTGGCCTCTCCCCTGCTTCTGGAGTTTTAGACTGCCAGCTTATGCGGATTTCCTTCTTCAGACACTATGCTTTATTCCTGGAGGACACAGAAACAGTACAATCTCTAGTTCTGCTTCTTGGCTAGAGACACTAGGAGGAGATATTTGTATAAAAAAATTATCTAAATTGGCTGCCTGGGGTGAGAGGGATGAGAGACCTGTCTTCCTAAAGGCAGGACAGTTGCAGAAAGTGTCCCTTTCCTCTTACCCTGCAAACCATGTATTGGAACAAACGCAGAGACAGAGGACTCAGGCAATGGTAAAGAAAGCAGGAGCCCTACAATGAAGCCCCTTAATCATCTGCAAAACTTGCAGATTTGGGGACTTGCAAATGCCTTCTTAAGGTTTAGCCCTACATTTGCAAATTAAATGCATACTTAGGGACCCTGGGAAAGAGGCCTTGATGCTCAGAGGCATTGTAGAAATGCAATCCCTATTCTGCACCTGAACTTCACATTAATGAAGCAAAACAGCTGCACTTGATCTGGTGAGCTAGAAATGGATTTAGCTGTCTGTATTTGGAATCCTTACAGAAAGCATATTATCTTTAATTACCCCTTACACAGAGACATAAACTATTATTTATGTTTGAAAAATGTATTTTCTTTCAACAACCTTACCTAGTGCTAAAAAGAAGGGAGGAAAGAGGATTACTACTAAAGCAACATCCAGGCTTTTGTTCATAGCCAAAGATATTTGTCATTGCTATGATAATACGTTTGGCAAATAAATAGAACATGCAGCTGGATTGGAAAACCATTTAAAATTCAACAACTCAGCTGTGTGGCTTGCTCAACAAATTGTTCCTCCCACTGAGCAAAGAATGGACTTTTTCATCCACTTTTAGGGGACCCACTTTTCCTGGTCAGAATAGTGATTTATCTATGTGCATCTTAAGCAAAAAGTCACAGGTAGGCTGTGGATAGATCTCCTTTACAAAGCTTAGCTAGAAAAGCCACATCAGTAAAAACCTTCATAAAGATAAGTATATAGGAGTAAAAAAATGTACATAGAATTGCAGCTTATGCTCGGCGGGGCACACCCAGAATCTGCATTAGTATGAACTCTTCCATAACTGCACCTACTTTGGGGGTATTTTTGTCAGTTTAACTACATCAGAACAGTTACGGTGGAAAAATCCATTAGTTCAGTTATCTTCTAAAGAGGTGGAAATCATTTGGGGGACTGAAAATCCTGTGGAACAGAGTTCCACTTCATGCAAATAAAGTGGAAAAGGCTTTTTGTCTGCTCGCTCTTGTTGTGATGATGGTCTGAGAACATAGGCAGAACAATATATATAGGTGGAGCTAATATTTCCTCTTTGATCAACTAATATAGCTGGGAAAATTAGGCAAGTTTTTTGTGCTACAAGCCCTTCTTTATGCCTAAAAGCTCATCTAACTTTTCCAGCCATGCCAGCTGGGCTGCTAAAGGTGGTAGGCTGGGTCAGCACTGGTGGCAGCAGGAGAACCAAAGATGCACAGGAGTGAGATAGAGCAGGTTGGTTCACACATACCGTAAGAACATATTACTTACTTGAAGCAAGACTGTTCAGAAAGGCTTACTCAGTGTACTAAAATTTGATCTAGATAACCAATTCCATTTTACAGTAAATATAGACACCAACACTGTTGAGACAATCCTGGAATAATGCATCAATGTGTATTTCAATGTTGGTCACTTGTTTCTTTTCCATTCGATTTCTAAGAAAAACAGAATCTGTAACAGATTAATACTTTCTCCCTAATGGAGTGATCTCACACACAGAACACCAAACTGCTGACTGGATTTAATCCAAACTTTTCTAAACAAAAACCATCTGGTTGAAAGAAACTAATGCTAGAATATGTCTAAGAGCAAAACAGTATTTTGAACAATTTTGTGACCTATGTACAATAACTGCTATAAATAAATCAGTACAGTAATGGTGTGGGTTTTTTTAACTTTAACTGTCTTAAAAGCCACCAACAACTTTAAAAAATCTTTATCAAAATAATTGTATATTTCACATTTAGAACCATGATAAACCAGAAAACTTAGTTCACAGGCAAGGGTGAGATATGCAATACAGTAATTCAATGAACTAATCAATAAAACTAGTTACTGATGCTATAGCACCCATCATGAAGAAAGGGGTTATGAGGCAGGTGTAAAATCCTTAATATGACACCTGACATGTCAAATATTTCTGCCTTCTACAGAAGATGAAAAACTATAGAGTTATGCAGCCTATGCCTTTTAAATCAATACATAATGAAGAAATATGTAGGCTACTTTAATACAGTACACTGTCCTTAAAGGCAAAATAGAATGAAAAAAATTACATAAAACCAAAGTGGATTAGTAATCTTAAATCCATCTAGTTCTCTAGTGAATTGTGTAAACTGATGCTAAAATCTGCCTGGGTAAGTAAACCATCCCTTGTCAAATTTTTCTAGTTTTAAAAGTAATTTTTCTTTATTTGAGTTGGGCTTTTTCCTCTCTCTCTCTCCCTGTCTCTCTTTATTTTATAGAATTTTCATATGAGAAGAAAAAAGGAAAAATATCTGCCCTCTTCTAGTCTTTGTTATTTAGATTGTCTTCTAGCAAAAACAGCAGATAGAATCAACTTCGAAACAAATAAACTCTTGAAAGACCTAGTTAAAAGTTTTATCAGTTTCTGTTGCATACGTATAAGATTAGTAAGCACAGCACAAGTGAAATCATAGACAATAAGTGCATAATGATTAAGACAAAAGAGGGGTGATATTTTTAGGGGAGTCATATGGACAATTAGTTTTGCAATGCCTTAATGCATTGGGTTTGAAAGCTTTGTAAGTCAAGAAACACAGAAGTTTTAGCCTTGTGTCTTTATGAGACAAGAAAGCCAAGATACTTGCAAAATTCATGTTGGACTACTGTTACTCTTCTAATAATATGAGTGATGAAAGTACAATATTATCCAACCAAATAAGACAACCAGAGTCTAGTGGGTATATCTACTGATGCAAACTGCATAGAAATATAGGTATAAAGTGGATACTTTAACAATAAAAACTGCAAGTTTGGTTGTTTGCTTAGAAAATGAACTGTTGCAGTAATGTTCTTTCTGATACATATCATCAGCTTAGCTGCTGTCAAGATAACAGGCATGGTAACAGCTGTCAGGGTTTTATTTTGTTAGAAAAATTACTCAATATTAATACCTGTCCTATGCCATTATTCTATTTCTACTATACAAATGTGCATTTTTTAATAAATCTAATAACTTCTACACTAATTTTTTGGGCAGTAGCTGTTCAATTGCCTTTTTCCGTCTGTACAGAATACTCAATGTGGGAAATAACTGGAATATTGCTCAAAAACTTTCTCAGCAATAGTGAACCAGCAGAAGTAGCAAGTGAGAACATGGGATAAAAGACAGTAATATTTTAACAGATAATATTATACAGCCAAACTGGCTTTAGGACTGGGAAGAAACAATGCTTTTCCTGCCACACATGTCCTTGTAACCAATAAAGATTTTGTCAGTGGAATGTACAAAACAGATGCTGAAGAGGAAAAATAAGAGTCAGGCTGGTCTTTGATATCTTTGTTGACTCTGCAGGGAGATGATCAAAGCATGTATAAAAAAAAAAATAAATAAATAAAAAAATTATAATTAATGTGACCAAACCACAAGCAGCAAAATTCACAGCTCAAACAGTTTGAAGTCTTTGAAAATGATTTCTATCTATTCTCTGCACTCTAAGGAGAAGAGCAGGATGATGAAAGTCTTGCACAATGAATATTTGAATCTAGTACAGGGTGCCTGTTATTTAAAAATGGTGTGAAAATTATTCCTGAGGCTATGAATGCAGATGATTTTTTGGGTGTCTTGACATTTCTAGAGAGCTCATCAGTTTTTTCTTAAAGGTGGCTCTTCATTATATTGTCAGAAATAAAGTCATGCTATTTATGGCACATTCTGGAAGAAATTGTATTGTTTGGTTGCAGGAATGACCATGATGGAATGGGCTAGTTAAGAATGAATGTGCCAGTGCAAAGCAAAACATTAATATAGCTAGAGTGAGAACTGATGGTTCTTTAGTTTAGTATTAGAAGGCATGGCAAAGACTCAAATGCATTACAGCTTCTTTGTTTTCTTTTCCTCTGCTGCATGTCTTAAATTATCATGGAGCAGTAAAATGTATATATGTTTTTTAATAGCTAATGGTAGAAACCTTCACTAGCCTCACTGTGATATTAATTCTTTCCAAATAGGGCAGAAGAGCTACAGCTAGGCTGGGACTTGTTTAAGTAAAGCATCTAATACCTTTTTATACTCCCTAGGGAATGCTCCAGAGACTTCAGCTGCCACTTGAGAAAGGGCTGGGTCTCCATTTCCTGTAATATTTTTGCCAGCCCCATCCACATGTCTCAAGAACCTGAAAATTTCTAAGTGACCTTAGCCATCTATATTGGGGCAGTTAAATCCTACCTTTGATGTTTATACACTGCAATATGGTGGTTACTAAGGTTCTGATGTCATTTTTACTTTGGACTGTAATTGCTTGCCAACAACAGAAGAGCTCTGAAGACTTGTATCAACCTGTCCAATGGAGAAGTTTCTGAGCTGGCCATTTGATACGTTACTGCACCATGTGTATTCCAGCACCGAGACCCGGTAACGGTGCTGAATTTGCCATACACAAAAAGGAAGAAAAAGTCTCTTCCATTTCCTCCAAACCAGACCCTGCAAAAATCCTACCTAATGCTGATTGTGAAGTATTAGATACCTCTAAAAGAGAAGGGTTCTTTGCTGATTCTTTTCTTTTCTCTGCCTAGTATCTAGAGGAGTAAATAACCCTCATGCTTGGCAATTGCCGTGATGGCTGTTAGGTAAGTTCCGGAGTATGGAGACTACCAGAGCCACACACTGCTGTCTGAAAGGCATTCACAGTACCTGCCTAGAGAGAGTCTCTGTCACTCACAATTCAGCTTAATGTCTTCATGACCTTTGAGAGGCCCTGAGAGAAAACTGGAAGTGTGGCCATTAATAATGCAGGAGGTCAGTGAAGCTGTTGAGAGCACAAAAGACCTAGAACAATACAACCTCTATGAGAGCCAGAAATAGGTGTGAGATTCAGTGAGAACAGGATGTTTTGAATGGATGCCTCATCTGTTTTTAATTTAGAATGCACTGGAATACAGAGAATACTGAAAGAGGGGAACAAGTAATCAGTTTGGCTACTTATCAGAGTGTTAGTTTACAGTAACTTATAATGGATCATGTTTATTTTTTATTCTTAAAATTTAATACAATTTTAACGTAGCACTTGGAATCTCGCATGTCGAATATGCATAGTGTTTACCAGTAGAGGGCACTCCATTCCCAGGATCAGTTAGTTCCCATCAAGTTCTTAATCCAAGTGTAGCTAGAAACTCTGTCAAGGACAGGAAGTTTCTTGAGCAGGGCATAACCAAGACCTGAAGAGATATGTGCATGTTGGACAGAACTGTCCTGGACAAGACAAACTAAAGGTCTTCCACTGTTTCCCTGAAGAAGAAAGAATGTAAACATGCTTCTGCCAGTACATTAGTACTCAGTAATGTGCAAAAAGGAGGCACAAAAGTCGAGCAAATATATCACCACAGCTGTACAAGGGCAAATAAATAGCATAACCTGAACGTCACCTAGAGAAGTCTTCTCCCTATCTATTACACAAATATTGTAAATCTGTATGCTAAAAGCTCTAGAGGCAGCCAGGAGCTAAGACTGGCCTTTCATTTCATTTCATTGCTTTTCATATTTTAATTTCATATTTTTACAGAACAATGTGAGGGGCTATTTCTGCAAATGGCATGAAATGAGTCAGGCTGTTTTTCTTCCTTTACAGTCCTCCCTATTCTCCCTCTACCTGTCTCTGCCAAATATGTGATTCACCCAGGAGAGCTTTGAACTCTGCTCTGGAGTAAAAAGCAGGGCAGCCATATACATCAACAAGATATAGCAGCTAAAGTAATTAGTCTTAACAGCATCTGGCACAGATTCTCCTGAGCATGTCTAAGATAGCATGTTCATGCATCATATTTCATGGTTGCTGGAAACCAGAGAAGACACAGGCTCCTCTCCCAAGGTAGTGCAGCAGCACTAGTGTGATGCTCCCAAGAGTCAGAGAGTCCTCACTGCAGCAGCTCAGGTTTTGACACAAGTTCACCTGGAGCTGTTGTTGCACTGCATTGCAATCTGCACTGAAGGAGACCAATGTAACAAAAATCACAGAAGGAGAAGGTGATTTCTTTTACAAAACATCTAAAGGCAAACTCATTCTTTCATAAACTTTATTGCTCACACTCCTACACTTACATGCACAAGCAGCACCTCTTGGCTTTGGACCTCTGTGTATCCAAGCTGTGTGCCCAGCATCACAGGTGGGGCACGAGGGACACTGGTTCCTGAATCCTCATCAGGTCTCTGGGGTTATTTCTGATTAGCAATGGCTAATTAGTTTTCTGACAGATCTTTTATATCATTTAGCAGTCAAGAGCTGTAATGGGGTGGTCTTTTTCTACAGCCTGTCTTCCCAGTCTTTTAGCAGAATAAAGAACAGCATGTTGTGGTGCTCAGTCATATAGTTTGAGCACTAGAAAGGGAAGAACAAAGCACAGTGAACACCTTTCAGGTCTTACATTTTAGATGGACGACAGAGAATATATCACCTGAGTAATAATCTAAGAACTGAACTACAGAGACTAACAGAGAATTATGATTTGCATAGAGCATTGAGCAGAAACTTGAACTACAGTCATAAACAGTAATGCAGGAAAACAGTTGATATATTGACAGGACCAAAGAGCTAGAAGAATAAACTTCTAAGAGCAATGTACAGTCTACAGCCTTGCAATAAGGATAGGGAAAGATAAGCACAGTTGGTGGGTTAGGATGAAGAACTTCCTACTACAAAGTTGAAGGGAATCATACTGGCTGTTTGTAGTAGGAAGGTGGTAATAGGTTAGGAATCTGTATTTAATCCCAGGAAACTTGACCTAGTTAATTCCTGAATTATTTTTAGTGCATTTGCTGTCTCAACATCTACACACATTACAGTCAAATCTACTTTCTACAAATTGCTTTGGGGCCTGAAACAAGTGCTGAAGAGGGGTGCATTTGATAGGCAGAGGGATGCATCCTCCAAAGGGCAACAATAGCACCATCTGTGTTCCCTCCTTACTTTCAGTAGTGCAATGTATTGTCCAGGTGGCCAGTTATAAACAATTATGCACATAAATACTTGTGCATAACAAAGGCTAAGTATGAGAACCTTTCTCTATTGCACTACTCAAAGGGAATGTTTTGTTAGCCATATTGTCGTTTTTCAGATAATCCTATCTTCCTCTTCCCCCCGCCCCTTCACTGAGAGTTTTGCTCCTGTGAACTTGAGGAAGGACAGGGATTTCTGTTTGTCTCTGAGTTTGTTTCCATTTTGTTAAGCTGTGGTTATGCCTTGTGACACCTCCCTTGCTGTCACACACTCCCCAATTCTAAGTCACTCTTGACAGACCTGCCAGGGTGCCCAGATCACACTTGCTGACTCAGAAGTACACGCAAAAGACCGTCTTCACCTCAGCAACTACATCCACAACCCATCTCAGAGGGTGATCTGTGTCCATGCCCAGAGCTGTGTGTGCTGCTAACTCCCTGGATAAATACCTACAGTCTTCTCCTTGTCCCCCACTCACCCCGATGCTGGAATGTGCTTGCAGTAACCCTAGTCCTTCCAGCCTGGCTGGTAATGGTTTCAGTATCAAGATGTCCTTCATCTGTTGAAGAGGGGACTAAGTCTACATCTATGCTAGGAAACTAAACATGGGCAGAACCTGTGCTTGCACACCATCCTGTGATGGTGCAAGCTGTTTAACTGTTAGCACCTTCCCTGGCACAGCTCTGGCTCATGCTGGCTGGCACGGTCTCGCACAATGCCAAGATGGAGTGTGGGGGCTGACGGAGTCTAATGACTTTCCGAGGAAGCAATGTAAATGTCTGTGTCATTCTTAATGAAATGTAGCAAAGTTTGTTGCGTCTTAACAGCAGACTGCACAAATGTTCCAGCTGGCTGAGTAACACCTGATGGCATAGTATTCCTCTTTACTGACATTAGTTATAATATATATGCAACTGCAGAAAATATCCAATTTGTTTTCCTTCACACTTGAATTGAACCATATATTTTGTAAGTAAAAGCTTACCATATTTTTTCTTTTCGTTGTCAGAAAGTGAGAAGAAAACAGATGAGTCCCGTATAATTTTTAGATCCAAGGACCCATGAACATATATGCATGTGAATTTTAGTAGGGATTCTCATCTAGCAATAGCTCTACTGAATTCAGTGAGCATTTTCCCACATAAGTGTTTGCACAGTGAAGGCTGGATGGGACAGTGAGGTGAATGGTTTTCCTCTCCCCGGGAATTTTAAAGAGCTCAACTAGTTTCTCCATCTTGAATCAGAACAATCACAAAATCTCGAAGAGTTTCACAAACAGAAACCTTTCACACACACACACAAAAATGTTGATCTAAAAAGTGTGATTTGGGATGGAACAGAAAACAAGACATGAGCTGTTGACAGGTTTGAACAGACACTTATGTGGGAAGAAGTAATGATACACTGGAAAGATTTTGGAAAAAATGACAGATGAGAAAGCTGAAAAGTACAGGAGTCAGCTAAACTAATTATATTAGTCTTATCATTTCCATTCCAGTTTACAACTAAGGGAAGGCTTGCTAGCCATTGTGATTGCTTTGCCATATAAAATACAGTCCAGGCCACTGATAAATGTCAAGCTGTTCAATTCTTCCATCTATTACTCTCTAAAGCACTATAAAGGCTTTTGCAGCTCTCTCAAATATTTATAAAGAGACAGTTTTGGAAAGCAGATAGCTATTTTGCCATATGTCTGAATGGCTGTTCTTCAATATGCTCTTGAAGAGTAATAAAAACTCTTAAAATTTTTAAGGGCAATTTAAAGGGACCCTCTTTATTTATGTTTAGTCCACAAATAAAGTTTTGTGAAAAGATGTCGAAAGGGTCATTTTTAATGTTTGGACACATTATTATTTTTTTTTTTTTAATCAAGCACATTCTCTTCTACTTTTAAGTACTGTAAAGCAACTGTGTAGAAAGCAAGAGCAACTGGCTTAGACAACACAAAAAATGCAGAATGAACATACACATTTGGGAAATCCCTTGCTTTTCTGTTGTGATGATGTGGCATCACCAAGCTCCAGGCTTGGCATTTCTTTCCCTCAGCAGTAAAATGAACTGTTCCACAGCAATCCGAGCCTCCCTCTCTTGATAGCACTCCTCTGGACTTGAACACTGTGTTGATATATCGGCATCTGTAATGAACGCAGAAACCCTTAGTTTCATATATGTGTTTAAATTAAAACCAAAACCAAACAAGCAAAACCCCACAGCATTCAGGAAATAGGTAAAACTGAGTTAGGAAAATCAAACGGATTAGTAAGCAGTCACAGGAATGTTTGAGAATAAAGACCAGAAGGCATTTGTAAGGGTGTCTGGAATGACTTCATGTAACAGATGGTACTTGGTAGGAGCACTTGCATTTCAATTTCACTTCTGCACACTGCATTTGTTTGTATTAGGGAAGTAAAACCTTCACATACAGCTTTAAAATTTCTTAAAATGTAATTTTTCATGAGTTAGATTTAGGAGATTAATGTTCAGGATTTTAAAGAAAAAAATTATATCCTTTTATTTCTTTCTTTTTTCATCCTCATTTTCACTTCTTTCTGCCACCCCCAATACATGCAATAAGAAATGTGGTACCCAGTATTTTTCTTTTTATCATGTATCTTTAGTTGTGTTCATTTCTGATAAGTTCTTGTATTTACTTATATATGAAAATAAAACTAGAACTCTGTAATTTGTATCAGCAGACTTAAAACCTCTAGTGTCTATTCCCCTGCAATCAAAAAGACCTACTTTCTACCCATGACTGAGAAGGCTTTGCAGCATGCACACAAGATCAATGAACAATCAATTGTAGTGAGCAGAGTTTTACTAGAGATTTTAACAACACAAATGACCCAACTTCCATTACATTTTGTGCTTCTGTAGCACAGCTGTATCCTCCCCCATCATCTTCTCAGGGTTTTTTGTTGCTGTCTCTGGACACTGAGGAATGCCCTAATAAAACCGTCACATCGTGTCAGTGGTGGTATAGCACCAGGGCCTCCTCTTACCATCTGGGTTCCTACAATAATTTATAACTAAACTCCTGAAATGTTGAATCAAAATAATGGCATTCTGGAAGTCTGAAACCAGCTGTTTTATGAAGGTGTAAAGTGTTTTCCTGGCCAGTTTTATACTAGTTTTATTTACTAGAGTGTCCACATCACAGGTAAAACATCAGCCAGTGTTGCTGTTCATTCATGCTAGAGAAACATTATTTCAATAAACTACTGGTTGAGAAGTGATCAGAAAACCTTGTAATAAATGTTCTTTTGCTGGCTGTTATATGATTAGTTTTTCATGCTTCAAGTTGTCTTCTTTATGCTTGCAGTAAAATATACTTTCTGCAAGGTTTGAGTAGTGACAGCTGACTAGTCCACTAAGACTGGCTTATATTTATAATGCTCAACAATCTCAAGTGAATTTTGGACTGAGCCAGTTACGGGAAGACATACTCTGACTTTCGCAGGTAGGATTTTACCATTGTAATACATTTTCAAACATAATTAAACTTCTGAAGTGTGTTCTGCACTTCCTTTTAACAGCAATCAGGCAGAATTATGACCAAGTCAAACATGATCCCACTCCACCAGGCACAAGAGCATAACTTTGGCAGGTGAATGAGCAGTGGTACTGGAAAGAAAAATGTGAAAAGTCAGCTGGAAGACCAAAGTTGGAAAGAGCAGGCAAAAGTGAGGGTAAGAGACAAGAATAAGGTATGAGGAACAGCACTGTAGGGTATAGAGATGTCCATTCTTCTATGCACTTTATCAAACTACAACCTTTTAGTGGCTTGATTATGCCACATGTCCAGATGAACAACTTCAGCCTTATCAATAAAAATGCTCTAAATTGACTTGTAAAGCAAATCCTTGATTCAAAACTAAATAAACATGTAAGAAACTGAATATTATCTCATACTTAAATATACCTTACAACAGAAAATAAAGATCATGGTAGAGAATATAGCAGGAATAATAGAAGGAAGAAACACACATAGTCTGACCTTTCTACTCTGGGATGCCACAGCAATCTAATCGAGTAACAGGATCAGTTGTGAAATACCACTGTCCATTTTCATTGCCATCAGAATTCCTGCACTAACTTTCTTCAAGCCCCACAAGAGCAAAATTTTCAGGTGTAAAGCTGTAATAGAATGAAAAATACTATTACTATTTTTTTTTTTCCAATTATTTGTTGCTCAGTTCATGCAACCTGAAAGCCACAAAAATGGATACCCCTCTTGTGGATCTGATATCTCTGCCTGAATATTTTTCCATAAGACAAATTGTCATTAAAAGTCTCTGCATCACCACAGGAATGCCCTGAAGAACCAACAGCTTCATGTCCACAGTTTACAGGAAATTCAACAATCTCAAACGACACCAATACTCCTCTATTTTTCATGTAACTGACATATTTAACTTTTATTGTCATATCTGTTGTTTCTAACTGACAAGGTTTAAAAGACTAATAATTCACACAAATAACTGTGACCTTTTCTTTGGAAGATATGGAGAGAGGACATTGACTAAACTACACGGGGTTTCCAGTAACACAAATGCCATCCCTGTGTGAATCTACCTAAAGAGCAGATGGACCTTCTTGCACACTTCTCATGTAGCAACAGTAACATTAGCAGTGAAAAGACTCATCAACATGATACTATTTTGGTTTCATTTTTCACCTCTATCTCTTACCTAAATAACAAAATCCTGGCCCCATTTCATTGTGTTATTTTTTTTCCAAGTGAGAGTTATTTTTCCCTAGCGAGTGTTTTGTTTGAACAAGGACGACAAAACCTGGAAGCATATGATGACATTTTAATCACAATGGGACAAAATACAATGTCTTAAAAGCACTTCTGTCTTGCTCAAAGTCAGAGTGAGAGATATGGGGAGGAAAGTATTCATATAAATTAACCTCAGCAATAAGTAACTATATTTGATAATCTGTGGTAGACAATTGCTTAAAGCATACTATTAATGGATAGTCCAGAAAGAATCCTTCATAATATTTAGACAAATATGAGAAGACCAAACTTTGATGTGTAGCATGTGCTACCCATCCACTTCTGACATAGCACCCCCTTCTGAGTTCTGTCATTTATTCCTCCATAATCCTCCCGTTTCATTTCTTGCGCTTTAAAAGATCAACTGAAGCAAAATACACTGCTGACAAATCAATATGACTTCACATATGTCTTACCTAGCCAGCATTCTGCACTTGTTGTACTATATCTAGCAAATTTCAAACCTCGGTCCTACACAAAAGCGCATGTTATTCCATTCTCATCAATGAAAGAAAATTAGAGGTGTTAACAGAGTACTTATATAAGGAAACTCATTAAAGGTGTCCTGTTTTCAACAGGAAGGCCCTGTTGAAACCGAGAGGGGACAGCATATGAAGAAAAATAGGCCACTTTGTTCAGGCTGTTTCTGACAGCTTCTGACAGTGTGTGATTTATATCAAACTTCCCATGTAATAATTGCATTAAAATGTTATTTCATTTATATTAATGGTGTCAGACTGAATAAAGCTTGCTCTCCTGGAAATGTTAGAGGGCAGTGCTCCTGGAATACATAGTGAGGAACATAGAAGAAGGCAGGGCAAAGACAGAGCATTCAGGAGTACAGGGTATTGCTTCTGAAAACAAATATTAGCCTAGTGCATGGCAGAAGGGTTTTTCTAATCAATGCCCTGAGACTTTGCACTATTCTCTTTAAATTGCACTTGTAGTTTCCTTACATGTTAGCTCCTTATCTTTTAAATGCCTTGTTTACAGAGGAGTCATGAAGATAAATACATGCAAAGTTATGAATTAATCAAATGTGATAGCAAGGAGGACCTTGGAAGTACTTAAACAGTGAGACAGATACCAGCCCTTTACACAATTACAAAGCCATCTGTGACTATCTCGATCTCTAATCTTTAATTCCTTTTGTTCTTCAAAATGGTTCCAGTTCAGCTACTCATTCATTTTTGCTTATGAAGAACTGTGTATTCTAGCTGGTTCAAGCTGAACAGAAGAGAATTTGGGTGGGATGCACACTCAAATGGGAGAGAGACTTAATTGAGTCTCTAAGTAGCAGCAAGAAAAGGAAAATGTGACCTAAACTGTCTGAAAAGGACTTCAAAATAAAAATTTTAAAACTGATTTCAAAACATAAGCAATATCTGTCATTGTAGTTTGAAGCCCATTCTATTATAAGGACAGGAATAGCACAAGAAAATTGATCAGGACAACCATAAAAATAAACTGATCTATTTGCCCTATGGACACTTCTCTTAGAAATGAACTTGGATTAATATAAAATATTTAAAGGCAGCTCAACTCAAGCACAACTCAATACACAACATTATCTGGAAGTAATAAGGTTGATCAGATAATATAACTCCTTCTTAATAACTCAGCGTACTCACAGCACATTCTCGCTATATTTAATAATTTTTTCTCTATATTTCTGTCATATGTAATTTCTGAATTACTACATAATTGTACAAGATGTATTGACATATTTGTTACTGTATCTTAAAAGGGCAGCTACAGCAGTATAATAGGCTTATCTAATGTCTAAATGAAAACATGTTATCATTTTTTGATGTGACATCAAATCTGATGGTACTGTGTCCACTGAAATGTTTACTTCAAAGGCCCAAAACTTTTAGGGATAAGCTAAAAAGCAACATATATATTTTTAAAAGTTTTCCGTATTGCTCAACACTCTGTAAATCTACTCATACTTCATTGAAAAGCAAATCCTGCAACAACTAAGCAACTGAAAATTATATTTTAATCTGCTAAAAGCCTGTTTTGCTCCCATTTTAAATGCAATAAGAAAGCCTCATGAAAATGTAGTCACACAAAAGAGAGAATGTTCTATGCCTTTGCTCATGCTGCTTTTCAAAGTTTTTATATCAGAAAAGGAAGATTAAAATTAGGATTGCTAAATTGTGAAATATTTCATAGTAACAGAGGCAAAAAGCAGATACTGGACCTAACCCACATTTTGAAGGAGTTCAATATGTTTTAGCTGAAATGAAATGGGGCTTTCTTGTAGACTTTTAAAGTCTAATTCTAAGAATATCTGAAAGACATCCTTGTCTAGACTGTATCATTTCTCCAAAAGTAATTACAAAGGGATAACCAGGGAAGCGACTCTGGGTAACAAGGTATCCAAATATAGCAGTTTCTCTAGTACTGTCCCAAACAGTCATTTTCATGTCACCTTGATTGTAGCTTAATTTCTCAAGTCTGATACTGCATGGTACTGAAGTTCTGCATCTTAAGCCCACCCCTAAAGCATATAGAACCTTGCAGCAGCTTGTTATGAGTGTAGCCCCCACTTTCATGCCTCTGTCAGCCCCTACAAAAGATATTTCTCAAAGACAAGATGACAGCTACAGATTCCATTGGTATGATACAAGTCTTCGATGCGAAACAAAGTTACTAACACTTGTGCTTCAAACATATATATATCACCTTAAGACACCTTAATAAAGGTCCTTGATTTTTTGCAATCCTCAGCTACCATGGGTCTGATGTTCTTGCAGTGACTATGACTGATGGTCAGCAAATCTGAAAATCACAACCTGACTTCACAAACTTGATTTTGAAAATGTTTCATTTTAACTTTACTAATTCCAATGTAAGGCAAAGAAATATTACCGGAGCATAGAAATGCAAGAGAAAGGCGGCCCCATTTTGGCCCAGCCAGCTGGGCTGGAAGCTATGTGAGTGAGTACGTAAAGTTTTATTGATTCCCACTGGAGTTACGCATCAGCAAACAAATGCGGTAAATTAAGTTAATCATTTCCTCAGTTCCAATCTCAATTTTTTAACCTCCAAACATGACCTGGAATATAAGATGTTATAAAATAATATTTAAATGTTTGTACTGGGTGCTGAAAAAGGTGAAGGCACTCTCATCTTACTAAACATGCTGTTGTTCTGAAATTGCTATGCCTCATTTTGTTTAACTAAAATGTGGATAATATTGCTGAAAATCATGCATAATGTCTCTAAGCAGAATCCTGGACTTTGCATTGTCAACTCCAATTGTCTGTGCTACAAAACGGTTACCTATAAGATAAGGAATACAGGACTGAAAAGGCACTTCAGTCTAATTCCCTGCAATTGGAGAGTTATATCGTGCCATCACACATAAAAAATCATCAAAATCCATTGTAAAACTGTATATGTTGAAAGCTTATCTCCTGCATACTACTACAACCAGGAAGGCTGTTCTTAACTCTTACAGCTCTGGTGAAAACAAGGACTGATGTAAATTGGGAAGGAGATGGATGAGCTATTATTTACAAGACTGTGAAATTTCACAGAATTTAGAATGAACTCTCTAATTTAAATTTCTCTAATAGGAACTCCTAGCGGAAGCTTGTTTGCACTGAAAACTATTTGAAAGCACCTGACAAAGATGAGAAGTGCCTATCTCCCCAGAGTCCCAGAAGCTTATTAAAACTGACTTTCATTTATGGAAGTTCCTAGCTCCACAGACAGACATGCTTTAGTCTAGGGAGGCAGGTGCCACCTGAAAGCCAGACTTGTCACAGATAGGGAAAAACAGCTGAGCAGAGGGAGAAAAAGCAGTACATAATGTTCAGTTGTCCTTTGGCTTGACAATGTGTAGCTGTTATGCAACTGCAGTTTTCAAGGATGGATTAAAAACACTGCAAAATGCACAATAGTCTTGGCATTTGACCTCAGAGGTCAAATTTCTCTGTCAACCAGACGCAGAGTACATAAAGTCTCCATGGCCCAGCTGATGGACTGATTAACATTGACCCAAAGCTTGACTGTGTTCAGGTACACTTGAGGACAAGAGTGGCATTCTGCATTACTTTCATAAACTGGAGGAGAGTTAAGAAAAAAGGGAAGTGCAAGACCTTAGTTTTATCCAGGCAAAATAATTACGCAAAATGGAGTAGAAAATGGCTAGATGTAGAGCAAGTCTCTGAAAAAGAGACTGAGCATTTCCATTGTTCACAAGCTGAAGAGGGCTTAGTATCGAAATTGCCCAGTTTTGGCACAGCATTTCCAAAGACAGATTGAGAGAGTACACTAAGAACGGCCAATTATCTTGAAATATTATCTGTGAAGAAAGTCTGCAAAATGTAGGTTTCTTGCCATTAAGAGAAAAGTTGAAATTATGTGGCAGTAGGTAGACACGATAGAAACTTTCATGACAGATAAGCTTAAATTTAAATTGGAAAGACTCAGGACAAACATGAAGAACAACCTGCCACGGCACAACAAGAAAGTCCTGGAATAGATCATCTGAAAAAATGTCTTAAGGATGGGTTGGACAAACTTCTCATAGGACTGATGTAGAAAAAGTTGTACTGTTGCAGGACAAGGAAGTAGAACAGATAACCGATTTTACTCTAAAACTTTCTAGTATCTTGGGGCTCAGCTCTTTGGAATTCCAAAAGTCCAGGAAGTTGTGCTATCTAGCACTTGGAACAAGGATGGAACCACAAGCTCCAAAACAGATGTCACTGTGTCTTGGGCCACTTCTCCATGTCTCATTTCCTTGTTCCAGATTGAAGTTCAAACTGTAAAGTTTGAACCTTTGAAGAAGGTTCAAATTTTATTGAGGAGATTTCAAGAAACTCAGCTTTATGTTATCAAGCTGCCTAATAATGCAAGTATCTTATCCTACAAGCTTGTTTTGCCATTGTAATGTTTTACCTCTTCTGCCTTAAGAAAGCATTTATGGAATTATTGGATATCAGAGAAATTAAATTAGCAGAAGAACAGGGTACACCCTCTGGACTTGAGCTTTGGAAAGGACAAAGGACAACTAAAATAAGATTTAATTTTTTTTTTTTTTTTACTGTAGTCACCAAGTTCAAATAGTGGATCTTAGGATTACTACAGAGGATCAACCACGGAAAATGAAGAGGGGGCTGTAGGGACTCTCCAAAAGAGAGATTAATAGATGGACTTTCTGAAACTCAGTACCTCTGCTCCAAACACAATCACACAATCAGGTGAAATGACAGCACCGTTCTTTGGGAATATACAGGAAAATCTTTTGGTGTCTTGCTTCTACTAGAAAAGCAATGCAGGGTGGAATTCAACTTTCTTAAGATATCAGGTAAATGCTGACTTCTAACTAGACTGTGATTGATTAGTCACCCTTCAGATTCCCTTTCCAATCAATTGAGGGATATGTATTTGGAAATAATCTGTCTGACTAAACATAAATGTCTACTTCGGGATGAGCCACATCCTGGGAATTCTCATTTTTCTCATTAACTACAAATAGGATTTAGTGTGTGACGAAATTGGCAGGAGACATCTACACTGTAGATCTCTCTATTTGATCAGATAAATCCACCCAAAGTGTATATAGTCCCACTGAAATTCAGAGAGCTTGCTTTACTTCCATCTGTTCTCAAGAAAATGCTGAGCAAGTTCTTCCACTTCAACATGTTCACCATTAATGACATGGGAAAAACTTCGGGAACTTTTTATTTACTCTCTTTTCTTTTCTTTTCTTTTCTTTTCTTTTCTTTTCTTTTCTTTTCTTTTCTTTTCTTTTCTTCCTTTCCTTTCCTTTCCTTTCCTTTCCTTTCCTTTCCTTTCCTTTCCTTTCCTTTCCTTTCCTTTCCTTTCCTTTCCTTTCCTTTCCTTTCCTTTCCTTTCCTTTCCTTTCCTTTCCTTTCCTTTCCTTTCCTTTCCTTCTCTTTCCTTTTCTCTTTTCTTTTCCTTTCCTTTCCTTTTATCTTTTTTTTTCTTTCATCTTTTTATCTTTTTTTTTTCTTTTTTCTTTCTTTTTTTTTTTTTTTTTTTTTTCTTTCTGTTGAGAGATAAGAGAGAATGGATTTGTCTTCAAGATCCTTGTGTTTGGGAGGCTGTGACCACACATCCTTTGTTTGGATAAGGTACTCAAGCAGTCTCTTCTGCCATAATGCAAGCTTTTGTATATGAAACTGTTCTGTGTGCTACGTTTCTATTTTTATTGGTGTTTCTTTTTTCTCCTGCCTAGGCAGCCTAATACTTCAGCCATGTCATTAAGTTATAAGCAGACAACTACCTAAAAATCAGGTAGCAGAATTTAACTGAGAGAACAAAAAAGTGAAGTATGTTCCCTTGCAATATCTAAGGAGCTTTGCCACTCAAAGTCTTGAGTCAGGACGTGCAATTGACATAGCATTCATTTATACAATTTTCCATGCTAGTGGCACTTATCACACTTGGACAAAGTTTCCTCATTTTCCATGTTACAGATATGTTCATACTATCAAAATAGGTTTTTTGACATTTCCATTTGTTATCACTCATCACTTTATTCTTTTTATTATTTAGCTTTTTATTGACATATCGTTAACTGGTTAGAATTTCTTTCCTCTGCACAAACCAAAATAAAAATGCTAAACAGGCAAATAAATGAAGAGTGCTATATGTCATTCAATGTGTACAGGAAAATGAGATCATCAAAGTGCCGCTGTAATCAAGGGGAGTTGCCACAGACTTCAATGAGGTCAAAATATCATCTTCAGCAATATGGTACATACAGCTGAGCAGATTTTAAAATGTATTTCTGTCAAGGAAAGAAAGTGAATAATACCGGATCTATTTGCAATGATATATCAGTATTCTCAGTTCATAGTAATGTAATTTTTTATGCTTCTACTAAAGCATAATTATGAGTCTGTTAACAAAAAGACTCTATTTTCTCAAGAATATATCTACTATCTAAGGTATGCCATCCAAACTGAAACTCATGCACACCTGTAAAACTCAAGTTAGTCCACAAAGATCTCTTAGACATTATCATCCATCATTTGTTTCCTTAGAATAATAGTGTACACTGCTGCTATTGAGAATATTTATCCTGATATTAAAACAGCCTGTGTATTATTAATATACCTCTTTGTGGGCAAATTCAGTTTTTGTGTTTCAGAATGTCTTGAGTCAGTCTCCACAAATAAGACAAAAATCTCGGTTGCCCCTTTTATCTATCCTTTTACTATATGTATGGGGTATTGGACTGAGAAACGACAGACATCTTTCTGAAATCCTCTCAATATCTCTTCCAGGAATCAAGTCTGAGTCTCAAAGTATTTTTTCTTCCACTGGAAATACAGACACATACATATAAGCTCAGGTCTTTTCTGGTAGGCAGCATGTGAATTCTGTAAGGAAGAAGATCCTCTTCTTTCAAGGAAGCAGGAGATCTCTCATTTTAAGGCCACACAGGTATGGCATTAACACACACATGGCTAACTTCCACTGATACTCTTTCATTTCAACAGTTATACTTTTTTTTTTTTTTTTAACCTATATAATTTCTCTGTCATGCTCATTGTATTTGCTGTTTGTCACTGCAGACAGTGAGGACTGAAAATCACAGCTCAAGAATGTGCAACATCAATGAAAATCTCCTCCACAATTTGTTTTTACTTCCTGAGGGAAAAAGCAAAAATAGGAATAAAATGCATGTACCTTCCATGTACCTTCTAATTGGTCTGCCTCCAATTTACAAAATATTATACTGTGGTTGCAATTAACTGAGCATTATATAAGAAACTTGGGAGCCAGTTTTTTGTCCTTAGGCAGCAAAAAGTCTTACAGTGTAAGTATAGACATATGATCTGAAATCATACTGCAATTTGAGCAGAAGATAGTCCTGAAACATTTTTGCCACTCAATCTGCTGCGGTCTCCAGACCAGCCAAAGGGATGGAAGTTAAAATAGGTTTTGCTTTTAAAAGTATCAAAACTGAATTTTTGCTGATCCACTCTATCCTTTGATCTTACAGTACTTCTGTACAAGCTGTCTTTTAAAAAGTACTGTTTGTGGATGTCTGGAAGAGTGCTGTTTATGATATTTTATTTGAAAAAAAAAAAGGTATAAGATCACAAGATCCAAAATTATAAAGATCCCAGTAACTACATTGTTGCACATGGGCAGGATGTATTTGGTTATTAACTGAGCTAGTTCACAACTCCTTTGCTATTTCCTTGCCCATTCCACTGAGCTAAATTTATACGGAAACTTGATTCCGGTCCCTTCTCTTTTCCTTCTGCTTCTTTCTCCCTTGTTGAAATGATTAAAAGGACCACAAAGGAAAAGAAGTGATTCAAGATTGAAATGTCAGTGCTGTTGGAAAGACAGGAGATCTGTGCAATGGAGAATTTAAACATGATACTCAGAGACAGACTTTCACCTGTTTTCATTTGCAAAGTCATAGGAATGTTGCAGAGAACTGTGGTCATTATTTCCAGAGCTGGATTGCTCCCATAACACAAATGGTGTCTTGATAATTTGAACCAGCCTGCAACAATAAACTGAGCAACAGCAATGAGGAAGGTTCAAGTAAATGTAAGAAGATTCAAGGTCTTGCTCATATCTTGCAGCTTGAAATCCATATAACTAAATCACTGGCACTTTCTCTCCCTAGGAAAGTAACTGATTATGAAAATGAGAAATATTCAGGATAGCTTTGCCTTCAATTTGTCCTACTCTTGAGGGTGCAAAATTTTGACCCTAGTAAATATATTCCTAGATTCCTTCTTCAATAGCACAGGTGAGAAAAGAGGAGCAAACACAAAATAAAAAGTAGAAGACAAAGTAATTAGGAAAGCAATGATACAGACATTGACAACAAAAGGGCAAAAAGAGGCGAAGCTATGAAAATGCTATGAAATGCTTGAAAAAAAGCAGGCCAAAAATCAAGCTTTCAGACCAATTTGAACTAGAAGACCTCAGTACCCATGAATTCCAAAACGTGCATTAACATTTTATTTAATGTGTAAGATATTTTAGGGAAAAAACAATGAGAGAAATGAAAGGACATGTATTTGAGAGTCTCAAATGAATTTCATGAGTTCTTAAAACTTTGCTCACAAAAATCTGACTCTAAATTTCACAATAACTGCAGCAAATTAATGTGAAGCATATGATGAAGTGTATCATAGGGAAAGATGAGGATTCAGAACAATTTATCAATAGGAAATATGATTCAGCTTTGTTTCACTGACTTTAAACACAGGTATATATACTTATTGTTAGCGGTTGCCAAATCCATTAGCCTGACAGAGCTGCTGCCTGTCCAGCCAGGAGTGAGGCTGAGCACATATTCCCAACACGCACACAACCACATATACATTTACATATATACACATATCATGGGACCTTTTTCTCCTCCTGGTAACCAGCTCTTAACCTCTCTGATCTCTCCAGTAACTGGCCCAGGTTGATATCTGCTATGATAACTAGCTCCTAAGCCTCTTACCCTTATTACTGGCTAGTCAGGCTTGATATTCGCTGTTGACTACATACTGACATGGACGCTCACGCACAATATACACACACTGCTCTCTCGATTTGCCACTATGACCCATGCTCCCACTCCAGTTGCTGCACTTAAACCTTCATACACATATGTGCACACAGAATAGAGACTCCCTCACCCCAAAAAATAGAAATGGAGTTTAATGGGAAGACAGGACAGACAGTACTGATCAGGTACAGAGCATGGCTAGACAAATGTACTGACCACCCACCCATTTACACACTATCAGCTCCTTTTTTTCCTCTTTTCCCTCTCTTTTGCCACACTTGTTCTTCCCTAAATGACATTAAAACCTCCCCTAAGCACCCCAAAATAAGTCTTGTACAAACCTAAGATGTTCTTCCCCTGCATGCCGTCATGAGTCTCGTGCTCCCTAGGCAGTAACCTCTCTTCAATCTGAAAGTGCTCTGGGGAGAGTCCCCCAGCCCTTGGCTCATCTGGATGGGTTTCCCACCTTGCCCATGATGCCCATAAGCTGCCCTATGACAGCCCCGGCAGGAGCTGGGTTTGGGGCTCCCTTTCCCTTACTGAGTTATAATATTTCACCAAATACCATAAGGCAGTGGCAAGGAACTACTTCCAGCAGCTTCCATGGACTTTCTGCCAAGCCTTTTGTTGTCCGGTGTTCATGCCTTAGAACAGATTTGCAGGACCTTGGAGGAAAACAAGTATAGGGAACATAAAAGGGAACAGCAGTATTTTTAAGACAAGTAAATGGAGAATGAGACACAGCTTCCATTTAAAATGCATTTTATTAGGGTAGGAAAAATTATTTCAATACCCACCTCTTCATTGGGTACAAATACATTCTCAGTCTGACTTGTAATACGGAGCCAGCAGCAAGTCATGGTCTCCATGAAGTGTTAGTACCTGCTCATTGCCCTTCCACCACAGACACATATTCAAGCTACTTCCTTTGTTACTCTGCATTTTTTCCTCTGTTATCTGATATTTCACAGTTCTCCACTGAGAAATATATTGTAATGGCAGTGAAAAAGGAGTAGGATAGCAGTCACGGGGAGTGGTGTAATAGACAGTAGGCACAGTGTTGTTCGCAGTATCGCAGTATTCACTTGTTTTCCAAAGTGAATGAGCTTGGTGACCTTTAAATCTGTTCCTGCTGCTTCTGCAGTTTGTTTCTTACTCTCTGTCACTCCACCCAAGCCACTGGACCTCAGTATATGTTTGGCACAGCACAATTCTGGAAGAGGCAATTATACATGCAGTAAGTAGAGAAGTTTTTGTTTGTTTGTGTGTTTGTTTGTTTGTTTTGGGGGGCGCTATTTGCTTGTTTTGGATCTTGTTTTTCTGTTTGTTTGTTTGTTTGGGGGGTTTTGTTTGTCTGGGAGGGGGGAGGTGGTTTTGTTTGTTTGTGGTTTGCTTTCTTCAGGTTCCAGTCTTGCCTGAGTTTTTTTGATTGCTTTGGTAGGTCTTTTTTCTTCTGTTATGCAAGATGTCACATTCAAAAGAATTATCTCCTCTTAGTCATTATTGTCATCCTGATTACTATTGCTATGAACTTTCTCGGCAGAGACTGGGATCCAGGGCTTGGTGCTGTAGGCAACAAGAGAGTTGCAAGGCCAAAACCCTTGGTCACTTATGCTTGTTGTAGATCACTGTTTGTTCTTCTCACATAACATCTCTCACAACTCCACACCACCACCCTTTCCATCACCAGGGTGTGAGAGTGGAGGAGGCAGAGGGGAGTTGCCACCCATTATGGGCACCTCTGGCCCAGGAGCCCCTGTGGGGTGGCACCACCATCTGGGGTCAGCACCCTGCGTCCTGCATGCTTAACCCCAGCACCTGACAACCCACTTTGGATATAGCAGCGTTTATGGTCCCTGTGAGTAAAATGAGGGTGACAACAAGTGCCTACCTGCTTCCTTGATTTCTGGGTAATGAGTTTGTACTTGTTAACAGCTTTAAAAATTAAAAACATTGCCTACATGCTCAGGGTTACTGGTGCGCCTCAAGATGTGTTCCTGCTGAACATGTGGGGAAGCTGGTATTTTAGATGACTAGCCTCTATGATTTTGTCCAGGTGAGTGCAGGACTGAGTTTAACCTCTGTATTTTCAGTAGAAAGTGAGGTCTCCTCTTCTGATCAAGAAATATGATTTTCTGGTTGTTCATGCTTTCCTAATCTGGGGAGCCTGAATGATGTTGTACATTTCCAGAGGTGCTTTAGGCTAAGTTGGGAACTGTTTCTTAGGAGAAGTCAGATAATAATTTTCTTTTTTCCTTTTTTCTTTCCTTGGTGTTTGGAATGTGTATTTGTTAGCCTGTGGATGAGAACAAGCAATCAGACTCTGTCATCTGAAAATTTCAGACTGCCCTCTGCATCCTAGAAAAAATGACTGAAGTTCCTGTATATTATTATTGTGCAATATTACAGTTATTTACATAAAGTTAGCAAACCATCAATTTTATCTCAGTGCAGTTAGAACTTAAATAATTTCAGCATTTTGAGGGGATTTTGCTGGCAAATAAATCCAATATGGTCTACTTCAGCTTTTCTGAGTGATATATGCAATACGTACAAATGGGAAATTTTCAGAGGTATATGAGGTCAAACATTGAAAAATCATTCTATATCCACAAAATACTCAAAATATGTTTTGCTTTTGTAAAACTACTTTTATTGATTATTAAAATATTCCTTTTACAAGTACATATAAAATTCAGATAATCTGGAATTTAAAGTGCCAAACAGGATGACTTAACCTTTATGATACAAACAACTTCGGTGCTTTATACTATTTCCTACCTTTGACCATTTGTTTTTGGCTGTTTTCTCTCAGGGATCATCCTCCTAATAAAGCACATTATCTGAGTCCTACATGCCAGCCGCTGGGTAAAGTTGCTTGGCTGAGTTTAAAGGCCCTGTCTGCTGTGTCTCAGTCTAAGCTGACTGCCTAAAGCTCAGTTATCTATGGGCAGTAGTCATCTGCAGAAAAACAGTACACTGCAAGGGACAGCTAGGAAATGGTCACTTTTTAAGTCATTACAGCTGTTTGCAAATAAAACCTGACTTAGATTGCAGCCAGATAAAATGTTTCAGCTGTCTCTGAAACTATATTATCCCCAAGACTCTACACACCATTAATTCATCCCTCCATATTCTGCCATTGACAGGTTTGTTTGTTTTCTCATTCATACAGCCTCACAAAAGAGCTGTACAGTAAAAGCACGGGAGCAGTGAAGCAGCAGCAGCACACAGCTGGGATGATAATCTTTTAATCCAGCTCATCATAAGAGTTCACCTGACCTCCCTTTACAAAGCAGATTGAAGTGACTAAGGCAGCAGAAGAGACTGGGTGGTATGACTTGCAGTGGGTGGTAGCAGACATGACTACAGCAGCAGTCAGCGACTGCGGTACGTACCAGGCTGTGTGACTGACAGTCTGACAGGGATAAGGCCATTCTCTGATGGCCAGCATTGTGACTGCTTCCCACACCTCTGCTGTGGGTGCTCCTTCCCGCACATCCCAGCAGTGGATCTGTGAGTGCTCTGCACACACACAGCCTGAGGGCTGGGCTCCAGCCACACGTAGGGTTTAACTGGGGAGACCAGCTGCCAGAGGTGCTCTCTAGTAGATAGCAGGGTGGTGTGTGCCAAAGGGCAAGGGAGGTAAAGTCTCCCCAATGCCGAAGACAACCCCACAGCTCCTACCAATGCTGAGGAATGCCCCACAGTGGCTGTTCTTCTTAGCTGGTCATCCATAATAACTCTGGTCAGAAGAGCAGACACTGTCAGATGTGAACTCTGTCACAGGTCACCTCTGAGTCACCTCAGTGAGTCACCTCTGCCTGGCCTTGCTGCTGGCTACAGATCAGCGTGGGAAGGAGCAGTCTCCTTGCTATAAATCGCCTTCGCTCCATTGTCCCGCTGCTGCTGGTTGCTCAGCTCCTGCCCCAGCATGTCCTGTGAATGCCAGGCCCAGCCACCCAGGGGGTGTCCATCTGTCTGGGATACCTCAGCTGTCTCTCTCTGCCCAGGAGGGCTGCTGCCCAAAAACGAGTCAGGCAGTAAATCATTCCCCAGAGAGTAAAAGCAAACATACAGCAAGCCTGGCTCTTATTTGACTTGCGATAGGGTCTGAGGAAAATGAGTTGTCCTTGGTGTGTGATGGGTTTGGATGGAAATGGAAAAAGGTGCAAATTCTCCTGGCTTGAGTGCGGAGCTGCAGCTCCAGGAGCCTGTGGGGCTGCTCTGACCTGTCAGTGCGGGGGAAGTTGGGTGGACAAGCTGAACCAAGAAGCCCATCTGTTTCGTTGAGGGCAAGAAAAGCCTGGGCTGTGCTGCTGGTGCCAGTTCTGCCTCAGGATGTTCTACCCCAGGGCTAAGCAGTGAAGAACAAAGAGGGAGGGAACCAAGAGGTCTAACACAGACAATAAAAATAAATAGTGCAAACACTTCACAGGTATTAAGAACTACAGAAAAGGCTTCTACACTTTCAGCCGGTCTCTCACAGTCATATGGTCTTATTACAAGAAAAAAAAAATAAGCTGCGTCATACAATTTTTATGAGGGCTGCCTCCTGCTATTCTAACGTCTATTCAGTTTCAGAGGTAGTCACTTAGGACACAAGAAAAGCATTACAAGCAAAAGAAATAATTTAACAGAAATAAAATGATCTTGTGCACATACTACAATGAAGTAAGAAGTTCTGCTTCTCTAGATAATGCAAACTTTCGTTTGTTGTGATTGCCCTTCTATCCAGAAGTCATCCTTTTAGCTTCACGTCCTTTTAAATCCCTTCCTTTTCTTTGCAGAACAAGCTTGCATTCAGCACCATAGGAAAGAATCCAAGCTCAGAGGCGTCTTTGTAGAGAAAAAACTGTGAACACAGTTTCTCTCAAAGGAGAAACTGAGTGTTCAGGGCACTTGGCTGTCATCCTTGTCCCTACAGATGCACAAATGTAATACTAGCAAGGACCTTTTACATATTTTTTTCCATGCTTACGTTCACTGTGACTTTTCCTGCTGGGTACTGGGTTGGAAGCTGGACTGACAAACAGACTGTGTGTTATTATAATCACATTTTTAAAATCTTCTGGAAGAGCATGTGGGTATTGCATTTCACTCTAAAGCAGTTCATTGGGCAACTGAGTAGCATAATAGCAGTTACCATTAATAAAGTTTTTTAATTTTTTTTTCTCTAAAATGACAGAGCTACCGAATATACAAATATCAAAAAAGTACAGCCAAGTATTTTGCAATTTTTTTATCTCTTTTTCAATATTTATACGTATGAAAATATATATGTATATATATCTCAGCAACAGGCTGAAAGAACTCAACTGAAAAGCTCTTACTGTTGTTTTTGTGGGTAATCTTGAAAGGGTGATTCCCCAGGTAGCCGGTGTGAATGTTGACTGAAGAGCAGGATTTCACTTCTACAGAGCTAACTCGTAGAAGGACAGAAACCCCCTTCTGTTTCTTGTGGGGCTTGGACCTGTTTGCTTTTCAGTCTCTTGCTGCTGAGGCAGCTGGTTGTTCCTGAGGGGAGGGGAGAGTGGAAGGTGGGGACGAAGTACAACTTCTCAGATGACAGAAGGACTTCAGAGGAACTGAATGCAGAAGGATTGCTGTGGCAGGCCACATGGCATAGTTATTTGCACAGTTCACACTGCACACTTTTTATCTTACACATAGTTGTAATTTCTAACACTAACTGGGTACATTAATCGGCAATATGTCCTAGCCTCTCACTGATGCACTAATGGTGTAAAATGGAGTATTCTAAGATCCTGTCACCCATATAATCCAGAACAACGGCAGCTGATTCCTGAAGGACACTAGAGAGATAAAAATCAGGGATGCTTCCATGTCCTTTTTGTACATATCTAATGAAAAGTTAAGCTCTATTGAATAATGTGCAAGAATCTGCATGCAGCAGCTATCAAAACATCATTACACAGCTAGCTACATTTGGCAAATATAGTAATCCAGAAGACCTTTGGCATAGTTTTAAACCTGTTAATCTTTAGATTCATGAGCAGAGTTGCATACACCAGTATATTTTACAAACACGTCCCATTAAAGCATATGTAACATATTCACATAGGTATGAACAAATGAGAAATGCACAGATAGCAATAAATAGCTCAAATGACACAACACACGGTTTTGCACCACAGAGACAGGATGATACAAGTTTTAGAAAGGAAGGACATGCAGGAATTCTAGGCAGAATATGTCACTTGAAAAACAAAATGAGACATGGAGAAATTTCCACCACAGTGTCTTCAAGGCAATAGTGCAGGCACAGGCTTGCACGCAGGCCAGTATATTGCAATACTGCTGTTTTATTTTAGAGAAAAAGAGTCTCCCACAAGAGTTCCATGTTCTGATTAGAGCAGTATGCATTCTCTTTTTATAGTCTTTTTCTTTGGTTTTGGGTTAGAGGTTATTTTGTACTGATCAGTACAATAAGAGACCCACCTGTGGTCTGTCCTGCCCTCCCACGCTGGCACACAGGGGGCAGCTGGTGCCCTGGGGAGGTGTGGCTGTGCCTGGGTGGCACTTGCATGAGCCACATTAGGGTGAGAAGAGGCTGGTTGCTTCTCTCAGTATGGGCTGGCCAGGTTCTGGTTCTGGACGGTGAAGTGCCCATATTTAGAATTTGGACTGGAGGAGTTTTAAGGAGTTTCTGTAGTGCTGAGACTGCCAACACAGAACAGGAGGGACACATTTTTAACACGAGTCTTAATTTGCATCTAAAGTACATATATATGTCAGAAGGCACATACAATAGAGAAGAAAACTTATCTGTAGCACTGCAGATGTCAGCTCTCAAACCCTGTATCTGGAATGAGGAAGGCACCTGACAGAGACCTGAACAAATTGATTTCCAGTACTTAACTTGCTTCCTGTTATAGCTTTGAACACAACTCTGAGACTACAAATTGACCAAAATTATTATTTATTTAACAATCAAAATACAGCAAGCGAAAAAATCCAGCCAGATTATTCACCACTGTCTAAAAAAAAAAGGAAAGTTATGGTTTCTGTCCAAAAGAACAAGCTGTCTAAAAGATAAAACATATGTTGACTGGATAAGATCAACAAATAAATCAGACCAGGGCAGACAAGAGCAGGAAATGTAGGTCCAGTCAGGAACACTTTCCACAGTTTTCCAATTATGTAGCTTATGAGATCAGAGGATTTCTCACTTTAAAAGGAAATAAAATCTTTGCCTGGTGAACCTGCCCTTTAGGAAGTTCAATATATTTGAATACTGTTGTTTTATGCATCACACTTAAAGGACAAGTGATAGAAGAGGAGGAGGAGGAGTGTCTCAGAGCAGCTTCTGTCAGTCTGTCACTGTGGAGTAGGGAACTTCAGATTCTACAGGCAATGTTGCATATTGATCTTTGTGGATATGCCCTGCTAACTGCCAAGGTCTGGGTTTCTTTTTTTTTAGCATCTTAGCATGGCTTTTACCAAGCATAAATATAGCTGCATAAATAGTGAGAAGCTATTTTTGAACATTTTGGTCACTGCTAAATACAGAATTGCTAACCCAAGCATTCAGAAGTCATGATTCAGGTCCCCAAAATGAGGAGGCTGGCCTAAGTATGTAGATCTTTTTTTATTTGCTGTCTGTTTGTTTTGCTTACTGAAACTTTAGAATACTTCTGGGTCCTATATTCAAGAACTTTGCTCCAAAAATGTAGATAGAAATTTAATCTGAGTTTATATTTGCCTGTAATTAACATGGCTCCTGGAGCTGGGACTTAGAGAATTCTTCTTGGTGTTCTGAGACATTGTAAACTACTGGTAGCTGAAATTTCTTAAATCAAACACAGGTATGTCACCAGGGAGGGGACTGACCAGCAGAGGACGGAGGCACCATTCGTCTCGTACCTTCCCTTGTTTTCAGAGATTTGATAGAAGGGGAGCACAGTGCCTCCCAGTACAGGGGTGACATTAGTTAACCCACAGCAGAACAGCAGAAATCTTCCGAGTGAGGCACTTGCTCATGCAGCACAAATACATCATGAATGTCACACAGCACGTGAGTATCATGGCACAAATGTCAAATAGTCTGAGGAACACTTGCAACAGGCATTAGCTTAAACTTGTTTGATGGATGTTTTGCACAAGTAATTCCAATTGGTGACGCATTTGGGAGGGTTTTTATGTTTTGTTTTGCAATTTTAAAAGTAGCTCACAAGCAGAACAACTAACTTTGTCTAGTGACATGAAAACAATATATTGCTTGTCCTGTTGCAACCTTAAGCACAAAATGATTTAGTACATCCTCAACTTCTACTCCCCAGCAAATATTAAACTTGGCCAATGTTGCTAGCAACTGAGACTTCCTGCAAGAATGGTTTATTGTCCTTCTTCCCTTGAAAAGATCCATTTTTAAGCAATCAGTGTCATTAGAGCTGGTGACTGTTCCATTTCTAAGAGCACTTGCAAATATATTTTTCTGGATGAACCACCCTTTATTCACTATTGTATTTTTCCTGGAAACACCTCAAAAACAAAATCATACACAGGGAATATATTGGCCTTTTCAATAGTACAGATTATCAAGCTTCCCTTCTATAAAATGGTTTTAGCATCCTTTTCTATTTCAAGACTCTGAACTGGTCTTTGCTGAAAAATAACACACTTGTACTAGTACCATAATATCTGATTATTGGTTCAGTAACCAGTCACTGAATACCTGTTCTGTCTTCTGCATGCTCTTATGAATTCTATGTTCTGCCTTACAGGGGCATCCTTTTGCCTACATAAATTAACCAGACATATTTCTGTAAAAATACTGTAGTAATGCCAGGTCATCTTTTTCTGTAGCTCTCAAAGATGGTTGTGTGTCTTTTACCCTCCCCGCTGCTTAAAAGCTTCAGAGTCTGCTTGATACCTGTGAGGGAACAAATAGTCTGGCAGGGAAGGGCATGGGCAGGGCTTGCATCACCCTGGCCCGTTCCTGCTTGTTGAGCCAGCTAGGCAGCCCAAGTCAGAGGTTACACCTTCTCTAAACAAGTGTAACCTGAATACTCCTCCAAGCACGCTAGAGCGCTTAGGGGGAAGAACCCTGAACGAATCCAGAATCCCTGAACGATTTCTTCTGGATTTTCTTCCTGTGGCTGAGTCTTATGTCCAACCAAGAGGCAAAGCAACTTCCCGGTCACACTGTTTGTACCCTTGCCCTTGCAGATACCATGCAGCGTGTAGCAGGGCTATGACTCACACCACAATAACCTGAAAGTCAAGTCAGCATGGGCCATGCACTCTGCTACTACCCATGGAAGTAAAGGGAGGGAGCACTTGGGCAAGGGAGAGACAGGCAGAAGCTCTGCGGTGCAATTCCCCCTCTGGCTCATGGCAGGCCAGCGTTCTGCAGAGCAGGAGCAAGGAGGCCTGCAGCAAAAATGGGCTGGCCTAGGAGATGCCTGGCCTTCTGCTGTGACCTCATCCTCCTGCAAAGCCACAGGGACTTCTTTGCCAGGTCACTGGGCTGAATTTGCAGCTCTTTGATTTTGCAAATGTTTTCTTTAAGGTTAAGCCCTACCTAATGCAGATTAAATGCATAGCTACATACCATGCAAAGGTGTTCAGAGACACTGAACATTGCAACTCCCTCTGTGATTTTGCATTTCACACAGAAAATACAAAACAGGCCAGCTTGGTTTAATGACTTTAACTAGCTGAAAAAAATGTTAATATTACCTTTCTTACTTGGATGTGGGTTAGGAAAAATTTGAGAACCTTTTGGAAAAATTTGGAATTTGGAAAAATTTGGAAAAATTTATTTCCTTATCCAGCACTTGAAGGAAATATAAACCTTGAATATCAAGGGTTGCTGGTGGCATGGAGAACACCCAGGCTTTTGTTTATAGACAGGGAATGTGGGTACTGTTCTGATAATATATTTGGCAGATGGGGAGCACGCAGCTGGGTGAGCACTCAACAGCTCAACTGTGCAGCCTGTTCCTTAGAGAGTTCCTTGATCCAGAAAAAAAACCATGTTCACCTTTCTGGCACTGAAGCTATGTCTTGTTTTATTGGTAAGAATAAACCTACTTGTATGCACAATAAATGAGACCTTCACAGTAAGCTAATGATGGGTGTCTATGATGTATGCCAGTAGCAGCTTCATTATTGATTTAGTTATGCTGGTAAAAAATGGACACTTTATTACAGCTTTATGCTGCAATGGAAAGAGATTCAATTATGCTCATAAGCACTGCTGGAGCTGTATTTATAGTTCTGTCAGTTTTCCCCAATATAAATACACCAAGAAAACCTTTCTCAGCTAGGCAGATCATACAGAATTTAGGACCACTCTGAGTGAGAATGCTTTGAAAAAAAGTGCTATGTAATCCAAACATGTGGAAGCAGAAAAATCAAGCACTATACAAAGGTGAGAAACATGGCTCATAAACACATTGTAATAAATGACACAATAACCTCAATAAGTTATTTTTAAGGCAGACTTCTTAATTTGAATTAAAAATATCAACTAAATTCAGTGCAGTCAACCGTTGTTAAATGAATACTTGATTCAGGTTAGTATAAGGCTCAAGTTACACTAGAAAGGCAGTACCTACAACATCCTCTTCTGCTGTTTCATCCTTTTTATATCTGCTGTATATAACTATGATTACTATTCATAACAGAACTTACCATTAAATATCATATCTGGATGTGCCCTGTCATGGCTGTAATTGCATGTATCTAAGCATATTTCTTAATTTCCTCCCCAAACATATTATACAAGAGTGTTATATTTCTAAATTAAAAAAAAAATAGAAGATGAAGTATGCTAAAAAGAGGCAGACTTGCTTTGTAATATCATGTAGGTAAGCCGGCTGATTCTTTATGTAGCTCTGAATACAGACAATATACATTCAAACAGTATATTTCAGATTATTTTTATATGCAAATACCTGCATTTTTCTAATCAGCTTCTAGGACTCTGATGACCAATATGAGCACAACTGTTTATGTTGAATCTTCATATTTATGCATGAATATAAGGCTTTGTAGATGTCAAGCTAGTAATCAGATTCACTTCTGGTTTGCACTAAATGTTGCAAATAGTATAATATGAAGAAAACTTGGCAGCACACGTTAGTTACTGAGCTGTGGACCAAAATGCTGATGATCAAATAGGAAAAGCATTCAATGGCATATTTAAAAGGTTGGTTGCTTGTTACTGCTTTCTCAGGCAGAAATCTTTTAAATTCACATAAAGACCATTTGACCTCACAGTTCACAGGAAACTGGACTCTGTGATGACAACGCTACAAGCTGTGGCTGTGACACCTACAACTTGCAGCCTTCTAGTAGACTCATATTCACTGCATTACATCAGAGTGTAATTTTGATAGCTCTGCCCTTACCCTTTTTAGACAAGTGATGAGGCAGGCAAAACATCCCTTTCTGAAGTCTATGTGAGCTAGTTACTTCAGAGAGAGAGATCCATTCACTGTTAAATCCTTATTCAACACTCTGTTTGGCAGGCTGTTGTGGATACGGCAAGGAGATTTGGAACAGCTGTAATAAATGTAGCATGAAATGTAACTGTGAAACATATCAGTACTATAACTAGACTTTAGGTACTTGGCACACTAAACACGCTCATAGGCTGTTTTCCAATATAGGCAATGCAATAATTAAAATACATCAGAAAGCTCAGCTGAGGTGCAGTTCAATGAATGGGGAATAGCACAGAACTAATTTGTCTCTTGGTTTGGCAAACCTCACAGAGGGAAAACAACTGTTGAAATCAGAGGAGTCTAAGATTTTTCAGAATCTGACTTCATTCAAATGAATAAGGGTGTCACATTCACTTTTGCAGACCAGTAAAGTTGACCACATCCAAATAATGACAGGCTTAGTTTATTTCACATGTAAAATGCAACTGTTTATAATTTATACAAATTGAACATCAGGATCTTGTATCACTTGAAATACAAAAGCAAAAGACATTGTTAATGTCAATGGTTCTTTAAAAGTTTCTTAGTTAACCTACAGTCCAAGTATAAAATAAAATTTTTAAAAAAATCGTACAGTCAGCCTGGCCGTAAAACTTCATTAGTAAGAAATGACACAACTTTGAATAGGAGGAGAAAAAGGACTTGGTCACAAAGCTGTCCTTACATCCACATAAACAGTCTTTGACCACTTTCTTCTGACAGGAAGTTATAATTTAATACGCAGAAGTGGCTACGTAACAGCAGTGTGAATTATATATTTTAGAATAACTTCTTACCTGCAATTGTCTTTATTCAAAATCCATAATCTAAAAAGCCCACAATTTGTGACAAAATTATAAATAATATTAAAAGTTTTGTGGTGCTGTGTGCTTTTAAATAGTCGTATTTCCTAATGAAAATTAGAGATTGTATTAGAGATTGCTTGTAATTTATAAGTATTTTTGAGATCCGTCATAGAATGGTTGAGGTGGAAAGGTTCCTCTGGAGATCACATCATCCCAATCCTTTGCTTAAAGCAGGGTAAGCAGAAGGAGGTTGCTCAGGGCCACGACTGAGGGTTTTGAATATCTCCAAGGATGGAGTCTCCACAACCTCTCTGAGCAACCTATGCCATTGTTTGACCATCCTCATCATGAGGAAAGTTTTTCTCATGTTTAAACAGAATTTACTGTGATTTAGTTTGTTCCCACTGCCTCTTATCCCTTCACCAGACACTCCTGGGAAGAGCCTGGCTCCATTCTTGACTCTTCCCCATCATCCCATTGGTAAGATCTTTCCTGAGCCTTCTCCAAGCTGAACAGTCCCAGCTCTCTCAGCCTCCCCTCAGATCCCAGATGCTTCACATACTTTATTGTCTTTGTGGTCCTTTGTTGAACTCACTCCACCATGTCCATGTCTCTTTTGTGCTGGGGAGCCCAGAACTCAGCTGTCATTTGGAGGTATTTTATAAATGTGCAAATATTACGTTTTAATGCAAAAATTTTAACTGAATCTTTTTCTCAACATTCTTAAATCCAGATAAGAATAACAGTCTTATTCCTATATGAACCTTAAGTGTCCCTTTAGAAATATAGTATGTATTAGAGTCATCTTCCATACCTTATGGAATACATATCTTCTCATCCTGCGAGTAGTCATCTATGCCTAATGAAGACCATGAGAGACCACCTCAAACTGATGTGCTATAGCTCAAATGTCCATCTAAAGAGTTAATTAGAAGGCAAATTACTCTGTGATCTCATTGCAGGCAGGTTACTGTTATGCAACATGTGATAAAGTTTTGCACCTGACCCATCCTGAATGCTTCCAACAGGCGAACAAGCAAGCTCTTGCCAGCAGGCCTTCTCCAGTACTACTGAAAGAATAGTGTGTGCTCACCCTGTTGGAAACTGGGTGCTGAATCTGCAGATAACCATTTTTTTCCTAGCTCTATGTGCTGCAACATCTGTGCACTGTTAGAAAGCTGGAGTGTTTTAGCTGAGCTCAGTATATTTTATGTTAGTGTCTTAATGTCTAGGCTAAGTAGCAGGACTAATTGACTGATGACTGCACTAGGATTAAGGATGAAGAAAATTCCTCTACTGGACTTCAGACTATTGATAGATAAACGGCAGAAACAGGGCTCAAATATGCCATAGTATTCAGCCTGTAAGAGAGGAGGAACTGAGCAATGACAAATCCTCTGCTTCGACAAGGTCATCCTGTTCTCCACCAACACACTATCTCATTCCATTATCCCTGGATAGAAACAAGAACTAACAACATTTTGACACTTTTGTTTGTATTTCTGATTATCACCACAGCTGAGATAACTGCTGTGGAACTGACTGGCTTCAGAGTGCAATTTAGAGTTAAAATAGTTACTCTTATAGAACAAAACCCACTGTATTCTCACAGTCATAGTGAAATCCACCCAAAGACACTGATAGCAACCACCTTTAAAAAAAACAGGATTTTCAAAGCATTCTCAGTGCTAAGAAAAACAGAATAAAGTTACAAGTTATCTTTGGATTAGATAGTATTTTAACATCTTAATTGGTTAAAAATCTGTGACATCACTTTGTTTTCTCTCTCAGGCAAAGCACACTCATGGTATCAGTGATACCATTGTCATATATTGATAAGACTAACTGTATACCCATAAAGATAATAGGAACTTCATCTTCATCTCTTAAACCAAAACAATGGAAACATCTAATGCTTGTCAACAGACACTGTTGTCTCAGATTCTGCTGCTGAACTTTCCTTTGGCAGATGCACTTGAAATAATTACATCTCTGATATTCTACTCTTCTCTGAGCATTAGTATGCCAGCAACCACAAAGCAGCAACTGCACTGGCCTTAGACTGAGGTGAATTTTCACACATGGTTATATCGGCAAATGATTTTTTTCAGATGCTCTTCACCTGGACTATTTTGATGCCACTTCACTGGTGTCTTTCAAATGCTGATTTGTAGGAAAAAACGGATAAAAACAATCCATAATGGGGTTTTTTTTCTTACGAATGAAAGAACATGCATGGGATTCCAAATTGTTAAATTAATTTTGTCCAAATTTGGACAAAACCCTTTCTTGAATGGAGTCTGAATCTGGAAAGTATTGGTTCATTGTGAAGATTTTTGGAAAATTATGAGCCTAGGAAAAAAAATAAAATTATGTACCCTCTCATACTTTCACTAAGGTCATTGCTATGGTAATAAAAAATACTTACATTAAAATAAAACCTAACAATATTTTTCAAATTTTCCCCGAATTTCTTTTCCTTTTTCAAAAAATGTCATGGGTAAATCTAAACTACATGTGAGCCAGCATATTAAAAGTAGATTATATTTCTTCTATCTGTAACATATTTTCCTGTCAACAACTAAAAAAGAAGGAACTGTTATACTATGTGTGAGGTAATAGGATTACCAGCGATTTATAAAACTCCACAGGGCATCCAATGGCAAAGGCAAAACTTCTTCAAGTCACTTACAGAGATAGTTCTGCTGGTTCTGTGTAGCCTCTGCAAATGCGATGGATGCATGTAACATTACCTAGGCAAGTGGGTGAGAAGAAGGGGGATGTTAGAAAAAGGTGTAACTGGAGTAAGATTTGTGCTCATTTCAACTATAGAATTCTGTTGTGCTCCATAAGAAGATTCTCCAGCCACAGGGAAAAAAAAAAATTCCTGTCTTTGCACTAAAAATATTTGTTCTGGAATAATTTTGTCACTTGAATTCCATGATACATGTTAATACTTCATCTCCATAGAGCACCTGGTCAAATGTTTGAGGTTTTTGTTTTGGCTAATATGCGGTCTAATTCAAAAGATGATACACATACAAGCCAGTGCCAAAATACTACAGTTGTGAATTTAGTGATGAAAATACAGGAATTCTGAAGTCAGAAGTCACACAATGCTTCAGTAACTTTGGTCGTGGTTCAGACAGTCAGCTTTGTATTGCTTTCAATTCTGACCCATGTTATTTGAACCTATCCTTAGGAGAGATCAAAATGTAGAGTACTTGAAGGTAGGTTTCAGAAAGGCAATGAGCACAGATATATTTGATACAGCATCTTATTTTACTCACAAATGCACAAAGGCCATGCTGAATAAATCCTAAAACTCTTAGAGAGAGCCTACATATATTATGAATCTTACAGATAACACGGTTGAGATGACTGAGATTATTAATTTACTTTTTTTTAACCCACCCTCTTATGCTTCTGGGATAATAGGAATTGTTAGATCACCGAACTTTACCTGCTCACTTAGTCTGCTCAGTACTAAACAGACACAAGCCTCCCTAAACTACCTTAGAGAGACTCGTGGCTAATGAGATGAGCAGGTTGCTGCTTAACATGGCAAGAGAAAAAGTCAGAGGAAAAGGGCTCAGAAACTTGTCTCAAACGAGCAAATCAACAGGCATAATACATTGCCTTACAATTTATCACCTGGGAAACAACCAGTATGTATTTATAATGCACCTGGAGATCCTGGGCATCTCTCATCTCAGTGAAAAGTACTAAGTAGGGCAGCCAAATGCTGTGTGATACCTGAGGATCTGTGGTGCTCTGATTCTTTGCAGAAGAATGTGTGGAACCACATCATACAAAATGGGTAGGGAAAAAAAGGCTCTTTAATGTCCTATAGAATATGCAAGTTTTGCTTGGTTAAAGATCTCTAGGGAAGGAAAAGAAAATAAAGAAAAATGAAGGAAGGAGCTGCTAAGCTTTGCTGTCCAGCTTTTCGTAGCTCTTCCAGAGATTCCAGCACTGTACTTTGTGGTTCTCCATTATTTTTATCTAGGAAGGTTTCAGAAGCAGTGTCATTCATAACTAACATCCATAACTCCTCTTGAACTGCCTCACAGAGGTGCTAAATGCATGGAGGCTACCTCTTCTGTAGTTGCTCAGCAGAGAATGTCACACGGATCTCAGCTCCCTGACACAAGCATCATAAACTGGATTCCTCAGCTGGCTGTAGCAGGAGAGACTGCTGCTGCCAGGAAAGCAGATCAGCTCACATCATTCAATAGCTATTTCAAGTGCTGTGTGCTATGTTTCCTAGCAGGGATGTGTCTTAAAATAAGCATTCATACCTGTGAAGAAGATAAATCCAAAACAATTAAAGAAATAATGATAGGGGCCAATAAGACTAAAATGAGAACAAAAAACTCTGAATGCATTGAAATACTGTCATGTCACAGGCAATTGTCTATTTAGGGTGTTTTAAACTGTGTAAGAATTTAGAAGGATGAAAATAGTTATGTTCACAATGAGGTAACAGCTTTTTATAAGTAATGAAGTGGACAGAAATGAAGGTGTAAGCTAAAACCTGAAACATTGCAGACTTGGAGACAACTGGGAGTTGTAGAATGAGTTACAATACTGCTGTCCTCTAGTTAGGGGGGCATTGCGACAAGTGGAGAATATCCTACTTCCTATTCCTCTTCACCAGAACCGAGCCATCAGCAGTATTAGACCACGAAACTCACCTTGCAAAGTTGTGGGTGATAAATTATTCCAGATGATTCAGAGCAGAAGGAGGAAATGGATCCTATAAACATTTTTATAGATGAGTAACTGTTCTCCCAGGATTGTCCAATTGATGTCAGCATGTCTGTTACATAAGTGAACTGATGTGTAGATAAATGTTTGCAGGAATCAATATTAAATGAAGATAAAAATTTTCTCATGGCTGCTTATACCTCCATACAGCTGATGCAACAGCCAGGAAGTGCTGGGCTAAAGGAATACACCAGATACACTGCTTTTCTGTGACTGTTCTCATTTCATCGGAAGAACTGTTGAAAGGAGGAGGGATGGACAGGAGCTGTAGAAGATATCCCTAGGCAGGGAAGTTTGATATAGATCTCACAGCTGTTTTCTGCTGGGATAATGCAGCCGATGTAAGGAGAAAGAATCTCAGATGCACAACTAGACATATTAAAATATCTAGTCTGGAACATGTGTTTTGTTTTGTTTTGTTTTGTTTTCTTTCTGGGTTGATGGAAATAATTAGTATCACTTTAAAACTTTTAATATAAACAAGCGTTGAAACTTGCAAGATGCTTGAGAACAGGCAGAGCTGCATGCAATGGTGCACTAAATTGCACTGTCAGGCACACACAGAAAACAGATGGGTATGCTCTGGCTCTACAAACATGGTTTCAGAGGATGAGCCCAAATACTTCAGTGGAGCTTCTTTGAACATGAAAATATTATATTGAACATAAAGGCAAACAAGTGCTGCAATGATCTTGGTCTTTATAAGTGTCCCACAGCTGGTCACCAAGGATGTCTGTTATACAGTTGGGGAAAGGATTATAGTGTGATTTAGCCACCTTCAAGCAAGCTTAATCTGTGTTGATAATCAAGTTCAAGTAGCACTAAATTCAGTGCAGCTTATTTTCACCAGTCCAAAGTCAGTTCTTGGGAAGACACAAGCTACTGTAGCCAGACTGTTAGAATACATGTGTTGCCTCAGAAACATTTTCAGTCTCTTTATATGTAAGGAGAATCATCACTACATCCAGTGTCCAGGTACCTTTGAGTACCAGCCAGTGATTTTAGCTATGCTCAGATTTACAGACGCTAAGCCCAAAGGCCAGCTTTGCACAGTACAAGCATACTGCTTTAAGCACAACTGAGGTTCACACTTCTCTTATGTGGGTCATGCCGTTTTAATAATGCCAAAGACAGTGTTACATACAGTTGCTTTTTAGGACAGGAAGTACCAAAAAAAAATAATAAAACAAAACCCAGTTGAAGTGACAAGACAATAATACCAGGAATGTTTCTGACCTCATGCTACTGTTGCTAACAAAATACTCCTTTAATAGTGATGAGTTAATGATATCAAGCCGTGTGTGATCTGACATGCAGCATGTGAGATGACAGTGTTCAGACAGAAATACTCTACCTCCATCAAGCTAGCTGGCTCCTATTACAGCACGGGTGTTAAACCATGCTGCTGAACAAGCTCTGGCAGCCAGCATGCCAGCTTCTGAAGTGAATGAATCACAGTGGTAACGGATGGTTGAACACGGGTATATACAGCGTGGCTCCTTAATTTCTTTCAGAGGTTCACACTTCAAAGCAGTTGCAGTGAAGCTCAAATCACACGACACTGAAAATTGAGTTCTGTTTCAATAAAAAAAAAACCCCAGCCTGATCTTCTGTGAAAGCAACAAAACTGTAGATGGAAGAATCTACATATTTCCAGGTAGAAATGCATCTTGGTATTCTATTTTTATTATGGAGTAGCTACATAAGAAAGCAATGCTGTCAGATTGTCTTGTAGATATTAACTGCAGGTGTTTTCATGTTTTATTCTTCATTGCATGGCAGAAGAGCATTTCTAATCTGTGACCAAGAACAAAATGAAAATTCTATCTTCAGCACACCTAAGCAGATCTAGACTAACTATACCTAACAGGCTGCTTTCTAATGTTGACTGTTGAAAGGGGGATTATGTCCAAATTAACTTTGCTTCCACTTTTAAACAGCTTTTAGTGGAATTAAATAATTTATTGGAAGAAAAAACTAAATCTACAAAGCTGTTTTCATCAAGAACTGTCTGATTACTATGTTTCATTAACTGTTGTTAATGCTGTGCTTTTGTCTGCATAACATTCATAAACTGAAATAAAAGCTTGGCCTTGTGACAGGCAATGGGAGAAAAAAAATTGAAAGAGATTCTTGTAACGTATTTACCTACATAGACCCAATCTTTCTTTGTCTTCATTAGCATTTTTTGTATATAGAAAAGAGATGTAGAACTCAGAAATGACAAAAGCACGGCTGCACTTACAATCCTGTCTGATAGTTATGATAACATGAGGAAAAAGGAATAGCAGAATCTATGCACCAGGAATATATGGAAATTTAAGGGGCAGTTGCAGTAGAAATTTTAAAAAGCTATTTTAAAGACCAATTTTGGTTATAAGGATGCTATTGTCATATCTTCATTTTTTATTGCAAGTTTTAGAACCGCTGGTGTAATAAAAGGCATGCTGCTGGAATAAAAAGCAATTCCTAAGCAATAGCAGTATCTGCTAAAATTATAAACCCACGTGGTTGCTGAAAAAAGAAAAAAAAAAAAAGAAAATTAATCCTAAAACTTCAGAAAATAGAAGTTAAACTGAAAGAAGTTTGTCTATTTTGACAGTTGCCTGGTTTTGGTTTTCTTATTTTAAACCTAGAATTTTGGGAACATGATTTTGTCACATCAGGCATTGAAAACCACTAACATTACTAATATTCTTAATCAATTTTCTGACAGATTAAGACATCATTTATTGTGACATCTGTTTTAAATTTGTGCCTTCTTCTGTTCCAGTAGTGGAGCCAGAGTTAACAATTTCATTTATCAATTTCCATGCACTTGTGCAATGTTGGTATGTTTAGACTCACAAACTCGCAGTCAGGGAGTCTTTGAGATAAAAAGACATTACTCAAAGAAGACAAAAATAATTAAAATAATTTTGTGCATATCGATTTTTGTAAGACCTCTGTAACTTCTTTAAATTTTGTCTTTGCTAAATATTATCTCTATAAAGGCTCTGACAGTCTTACGTTGTCTGCTGTTTACTGTACTATCAGCTCCATATAGTATCTCTTCTTTCCTTCCAATCCCTCTTTAGGCTATTCACAAACCTTGATGCCAAGAGCTATATTGCTTATTATGGCCTATTGCAGACAAAGAAGTGCCATTGTAGCAAACTTACAGCCTTGATTTGCTTGGCCAGTTATCTGTAGTTTTAGCATATTCTCTATGGTACGCCACAAGAATGTGTTGCTGGGTTGCCCTACAGGGAAAGAGCCATGCAAAGAAGTCTGCTCTGGACCTCCTTGTTTGGGAGGCTGCAGTGAAGCCAAATCTGCAGTGAACCCAAATTTGCTTCAACATATCATCTTAATATTTACAGAAAGTAAAGCAGTGGGCAGTCCCCAGTTCCACCTTCTGCTCAGGGCCCTTGAGGTGTCTGTACATCTATATAATCATGCCGTCATTTCTGTGGCAAAAGGCAATATCAGATATTTTTTTCCTAGTTAATGAAAACTCTGTGCCTCTACCATATCACTACACTGATTGTTTTGATAGAAGAAACAATGAAGCTGAAAATTTTTGCCATGATTGCTAAAGACTTTGCTGCCCTGCAAATAGCTGAAGAGATGGTGTCAGATGACGACCTGTAACATAGCTGAAAAGAATGCTAAAAGACATTGCTATGCAATTATTTCATCAACGACATTGGACCTTTGATATTTGCAACCATACTAGAAAGGTACATACTGTAAAAAGAGCAGCTTTACTTTAGATTTAGAGAGTTTATGCTTTTATGGAGATGACAAGTAATTTATTAGGTTAGCACTTCAGAATTTCTCGTGTTGACTTTCTTCATCAATGGTTTCTAACTTCTGTTCACAGTGACAGATTAGTAAGAAAGTATTGTGTATATCTGTCTTTAGAACTGCTTTTTGGGTTTGAGCTCAACTATTTGACCAAAAATCATTAACATGTTAAATACTGGGGTTTTTTTCCATTTTATGAGGTAATCTTAAGTAATAATTCTGCACATAAACACCAAATGTATTGATGTTTAAATGTCACGACTATCAGGGTCATGATGATTCAGGTGTTTTTCTTGACCTATAGAAAACATTAAACTGGCCTCCTGCAAAATGTAATTCATCTGGTCCCACATTTTAATGCACGTATTTATTAAGATGATAAACATATAGTAGAAGTATCTTCTGCATTCTAGCTTTTAAAAAAAATCTTATTTCAAAGGGCTTGTTAAAACCAATTTGTAGAAACTTCTTAAACTTGGGTAGCTACATGGACAACTTTATATCATGAACAGTGACATTACAACTCGACCTCAGTGTGAGGCTAGAAATTTGTGTTAATTTCTTGGACAGTTAAGTTAATGAAGGAGCTGTGCATAAAGCAGAATCCAGCACTGATTCCAGTACTCTTCAGAAATAACATATACTGTTTGTATACCCATTACTGATGCCAGGGTTTGCTGCTGTGCTGCCAGCCCTATAAAACAAAAGATGAGGCTCTCTCTCACCAAATGCAACAATTAAATAACTCATGGCACTTCTCTGCCTTGGAAGGGCGTTAACATTGGTATCCCAGCCAAACTATGGTGCAGGAAATCACATTTTCCCTCCCTGTAGTTCCAAATGGACAACGTGGCTCCACGTCTCTGTTCGAGGCTGATAACCAGTGCTGCTGGAGGCTTTAGAAAGACCACGTTTATAAAATGAAACAAGTTAGTTCGTAAGCAACAAAATAAATGATGCCCTTTTTTTTTGTTCTCTTTTCTGCAAAGCTATGCACACCCCAATCATTCTGCCATGTAGCCCCTCAAGGGACCCCGAGGTCCTTCCATGCCTTTGAGCTCTCTGGAGAAGGCTGCGGCAGCTCCAGCCCCAGCACGGTGCCCATCTCGCAGTCAGGCTGCAAGGAGCAAGTACCTGCTGGGCTAAAAACCTCTCGGTAATCGGAGTTTTCTTCAACCCCTGGCTGCTAAAGTTGCGGAAAGTTGCACTTCTGGGACGCCCGGCACCCCTGAGTGGCAGCCGCCAGCGGCCGCCAGCTGCTGCCCGGGGCGGGGGGGGAGCCAGGCGCCAGCTGGCGGGGCGGCAGCTCCCGCCGCGCTCCAGCACCGCCCGGCGCCGGACCGAACGCGGCTCCTCCCGCAGCACCGCGGGCAGATCCCCTCGCGTTCCCGGGAGGGAAGCGCCGCAGCTCCCCAGCGCGCCCCGTCCCCACCGCCAGCCAGGCGGGGGCAGCGGGCGGGGGGAGCCGTCGCCCGGCCCCTACCGAGCGAGCGCCTCTGGCTCGGCCGGTCCCTCCTCGCGCGCCGTAGCGATGCTCCCGGCTTCGCTGCCCGGGGAGGCTGTTCCCAAGATGGCGGCCGCGCGGGCGGCTCTGCGCGGCCGGGTGTCTGCAGCTGGGTAGAGATCCCCCCTCCCCTTCCCCTCCTCCTCCCCGCTGCACCCCCGGCTCCGCAGCGGGCCGGGCTGGGCCGCGCACTGCGATCCGCCGCCATGCCGCCCTCGGTGCATGCATGAGAGACGTCGCCGTGCTGGTCTCTGTCGCCGCCGCCATGGAGGAGCCGCCGCCGCCGGAGAGGTCAGTACCCAGCGCTGCAAACAGGGAGCTGCGTGCAGAGAGCGGCGCGGGGCGACCGCTGCCAGCCTGTGCTGTGCAGCCCAGCTGGGGCTGCGAGTGCCGGCCGCCCCTGCTGCACCGCCAGCCTGTGCTGTGCTGTGCAGCCCAGCTGGGGCTGCGAGTGCCGGCCGCCCCTGCTGCAGCGCCCGGGGCCGCCGGGGCACGGCGTCGGGAGCGCGGCGGTGCCAGGGGTGCCTGCCTGACCCTCCTGCCCCCCGGCCCCTTCGCCGTGCAAAAGCTCCGGCTGCTGCTGCTACTTCCGCGCTTTTATGAAGCGCCCCCCGAGTGCGAAAGTGCTTCGATAATAAATCTCTAGTGGCTGCGGTGGGTAAGGCGATGTTTTGTGGGCGCTTCGCAATTAAAGACAGATCGTTTCCTTCTCCCCTGGTTGAGCAGCCGGAGCAAACGGGGCGGTGTTCGGGGGCACTGGCAGGGCCGGCTCTCGGGAAAAGCTTTTGCCGGCGGGGGGGGGGCAGAGTGCGTGGTTACGAGGGGTGCGGAGACGGGGGGAGCAGCAGTTAAAGCCTCCGGCAGCGCTGACAAAATGTGACCTATGCTCGTGGACTTGTGAACTGCAGCGATAAAAACACCGCCTTCTAGGAGGGTGTCCCGTGTTTACAGCAGCCGTGATTACGACCGGGTAGTTGGGTGCGCACCGATAAAACAGCAGGATCTTGGAGTATCATTCCTGGCAACGTTGCGATCGGTATTTGTCAGAAGATACAGTTTAAAAAAACAAAATATCTTCCACAAAGAGGACTGGCGCTATAGTGCCTCAAGCTTTTTGCAACTGCTGTTACCTCCTGAATGTGCTGACCTGCAGATTGGCTTTTTGCAAGTCTCCATCTGTGCCCTGCTGAGAGATGGGGATGCAAATTACTTCATGGTTTAGTGTTTCCAACTGGCTGTAGAAGTGTTGCATAAGTCCAAGTTATTAATTCCCTGGCAATTATTTCTCCTTTTAAAATAACATCCTGTTGATGCACTTTACTTCTCACTAGGAGACATTCAGGAAACGTTTTTTTAAGATGCTTGTGTGATCGATTAGCACTGTAAGGCAGTAGTCTGGCACGTTGTATTCCAGGTGTGCTGTGCAAAAAACCTTGATGGTGTCGTGTTCCTGAAATCACTCTTGGAGATTGCAAGCTACTGTTTCATACTTATGTAATAAAAGGGAAGTGGTGATGCACTCCAGTTTGGATCAGGACTGTGGAGTTGAACAATGTCTCGTTTGAGATTTCATCAATGTATTTTAATGATTTGTTTTCGTTACGTCATGAGAATGCCAAAACCAGACGGTATATCACAGTTAATTAGATTTAACGTAAATATTATGAAATACAAATGCTAATAGGACAGCTGAATAAATAAGCTTCCCAGTTCCTTTTTACAGTATCTTCAAAGAGTAATAGTGCAGGTTAAGCAGAAATTGACTTGAAATACGGTTTGTACAATAGCATGACCCTAGACTTAGGCTGTCCTCATGTAGGAGAGTAATCTGCTGTGCCTGGATGGAAAACACCCAGGCATTTCCTGTCTAGGGCCATTTCTGACCTCTGCTGGATTCTGCTTATTAAAAGACAGTTTATATGAGTCGGATGTGGGTGTGGATAGTGTGGTGGCAACTTTACCCGGCAAATGAAAATTGAATTAGTTATTTCAGAGTGAGCTGGTGGGTGGGAAGGAGATGTCGCAAAACAATTAGGTAGCCCTAATTTGTGTCGGGTAATGCATGTACTCCACTGTGATTCACTTCTGTGTGTACATTATGTATCAACTTCACATCTGATTTAGAACAGAACTGCTTCTTTGGCTTTACATAGTACTTGCTTTTTCTGAAAAGTAATACAAGGGCAAAGTGTCTGAAGCTTTTTCAACATGATTAAAGCTGATTTAAATTCTGGAGTTATTAGGTGTTCAGTCTTGCGGCTGTGAGGTCAGAATCTTGTTGAAATCATTAGGACTGTGCAGGCTTGAGAATTTGAAATCCATTTCAAGGCAGAGAGTTTTTAATGCTGTTTGGAGAATATGAATGTGTTCTTATTGATAAAGACTTCTGGGTAGCGGTGAAGTGCAGTGGCATAATGCATTCTTTTTAAGTTAAATTCAATTACGCTAGAGAAGTACTTCGTCATTCTCATCAGCAGTACACCTACATTAGTTTTAAAAAGAAAGTTTATTGTTTTATTGTTATGAGACTGCCTTATGTGTTGGAAAAATGTATTTGTGTAAGGATTCTATGTCAATATAAACACAAGGGTACATTTTGTAAATCTAAGGCAAGCATACAATATATTCATGGTCTTTTTTGATTTATGCAATCCTTAGTCCAAAGCATTTGATTGAGAATCCCTCTCCAAAAGCAAACTGTTTTTCCCACATCCTCCTTTCTTTCTTGAAACATAAACTTTGGGGTCGGAAGAGAGGGTAGGCAGCTCTAAACTGAAAAATTCTCTGGGAACCTCTGAGCAGATGTTGATTTTGAGATAGGTTTGGACTTGGACATTGGACAGCCTGCAGTGTTTATGGATAAATGAAAAGATAGTACTAAAAAGTCTGGGAAAGAATTCACATTTAAGTATCAATCCTTGTAAAAAAGCATTGGGAAGTCTTCAAGATGAGATGTTTCCACTTAGAGAATTTAGAACGCTAATTAAAATGGGTACATATTTGGTGCTTCTTTGTTATGGCCTAATGGCTTTAAATTTTCCAACCCCAGTTTTAGGCTTTCCCAAGACTTTTCTGGCACAAAATCCACTATAGAGAAAAATGACTCCTTAAGTTGGGGTGCCAATTTTGGTGGCACTGCAAAGGCATAAAGAGCCATAGGGCTACTCTGACTTGTGCCTTGGTTGCCTGTAGCCTTCCTTTCTCCTGGCATGCATCCAGTGCAAAGGGTGAAGGAAGGAGCAAGGCTCTGAATAAAGAGGGACGGAATTGTGAATAATGTGGAGGCTTCCTCTGTGCCTGGGAATTTTTCAGTGGTCTGTCTTTCAGATTGGTTTGCTCTGTGATGCCAATGAAGTGGGCTATCAGTCTGCAGCATCTGTTTGGGGAAAGCCTGAGGTCACGTCCCAAGTTGTGCTCAAACTATTTTTCTGTTTGCCAGTCTATCTGTATGACTGATAGTGTATCAGCAGTGGAAGACTTTAAAATTATTTTATTAACTTAGCATCTTAACTTCAGTTGGAAAAATTATCTGAGTGTATAGAGTTTACCATCCTTTTTTTTCCCCCATGCATTTAAATGAGGTAAGATGTAATCTCTGTTCTTCATGTATTGCATTTTCTTGTTTACATCTGCAAGATTGGGATGAATGATTGCTTCAGCTACATGCAAACACATATGAAGTGCTAGCTGAGATGTCTTTGGCATTTGTAGCAGCAAGGATTAGTCTGCCTTGTGTGGCTGCTTGAGTTGTTTTTATATCTGTTAATTAGTGCTGTCTGTGTCAAGGTTGGTTTTACTATTATGTAAGCTGGTGATATTGGCCCTTGTGGAATTCGAATGCAAACTGTGCTGTGATGAAAAACAGATCTTCCGAATTTAAAGGAAAGGATAAAAGGGATATGCAGTAATTTTTATTTTAGGGAACGAACTGAGATTTTTAGAGGCTTATGAAGATTTGGCTTCCATGACAACCACATTTCTTAAATTATATACAAACCATTCTTTTAAACTGCATCTAAAATAGATTTAGAAGACATTTTTTATAGTACCCACTGCTAGTCAAGTATTATAGCATGTTTACCTCTGTCAGCACAGAAGGATACAGGTATCTCAGTTCTTATTTCTTCAGCTGTGTGATTGGATTTGCTGTTGTATATGCAGGGCTATTACTTTCCTTAAGTTTTCCTCTGCTCTCAAGTGATAACTGCATTGATGCTATATTTGGCCTGAAAACTATTAGCTAAATAATTTTTCAGTTTTAAAAAATAACTTAGAAACTTGTTAATTTAAAGAGCTGATAATTATCCTGTGCTCATCCTTGGCTGATCGCCAACATAGAGCCAAACCAGAGTGTTTGCTCTTAACTCCTGAGTTTGAGTGCTGTTCAAATGTTCACTCATGTCTAGTCCAAGAACCTGGGATGTAAAATCATGTCATGAACCTTGATCAGTTTTATTCTGGATCCAGATAAGATGGGATATAACTTTATTGCCCTGATGAATATCTCCTGCTCTCAAGGAGTGGAAGGAGGAAATTCATTCTGATCCTTCTGTGTCCTGCTAATGTTTCATGGTATTGACTGTTCTGGGTTGCTTTCCAATGTAGTATACAAGTATGATTTATTCTGCCCTTGGCTTACATGTGCTGCTGGTTTACTTGCTGATAGCTTCTCTCAGAGCACTATTTGTAAAAGTTTTTACTATTTTAGCTATGAAACATCCATTCAGTAAGTGATAAGAAGGTCACAGTTCAATACGCCTCTGTGACTCCTTGGCTGTCCCGTAGAACTCCCCTTGGGCATGTCCAGTGAGCATTTGGCCTGCTCCAAGTAGTGCAGAGACTGCAGCTCCACTGCATTGCCTGGCTTTTCCAAAGGTTGCAGACTCGTAGTCCAGCATCCAGTGCTTAGGCACCAACTTCCACTAAAAATATACTGAACTTCTAATGCTTCACCTTCAGGGTTCTTGTAGACTTTGACTTTATCGAAAAGATGAACTGAAACTCTGGGATCAAACCCAATTGGTAGCTTTTTCTTGTCTAGGAATGGAATTTTCTGCCAGAAGAGTACAGTTTGTGCATGGGAGAGTGGAGGAAGAATGGCTGTAACAGATTTTGTTATATTTTGTCCTAGGTCTGTGTCTTTCCCAATTTATCACTGTTATATATGATATAGTTGAGCCTAGCAGCTTAACGCCTTTTGTCATATATCTCTTTTCCCAGTAGTGTGTAACTTTTCCAGATGTGGCTTGAATTTTCCTGAAAATCCATCCAGATTTGTTAGTATAGATTTTTCATTAGTTCTTAATTAAATATGCTTTATTTTTTGAGTGTGTAGCTTGGGTACTGTGAGACCTTGGGATTTGATTTGTGCAGGTGCTGAGAACTCAACTGCAGCACTTACCCTTTGGATTTATACCGTGCTATATAATGCTCAACTGTCTTTAGTGCTGAAAACATATTTCAGGGCTTCGCATTAAAAAAAAATATAAATATATAAATATACATAGCTATTATTGGAAATGTCAGTTAATTATTTTTTTCCCCAAAGATGAGTTAGGGTATAGTTAAATTGAAAAAGTAGCACTGAGGATGAAGCATGGTGACTGAAACCAATTGTTCTGAGGCATTGACGAGAAGGGAGCTGGATACTAGCTGAGCTGGGCGAAGCTCTCTTAGCTCCTGCTTCTGTTTGCAGCCTTACGTGGTAGGCTTAAATGCGGATGTGGAAACCTCATAAACCCATCAACATTTACACACTTTTTACACATTATAGAGCAATGTCAGAATTAAATAGGTCTGTTGTTCTTTCTTATTGAAATAACATATGGCATGGTTTTAATCAAATAATCTATTTGTGAATAGGGAAAAAAGCTCAGAGATGAATGTACATGTATATTCTGTAAATGCTGTTATGTCATAATCCAAATTTGCATGAAAATTTAAAATAATCCAAGATGGGATTCCGGAGCACTGGAACAGGATGCCCAGGGAGGTTGTGGAGTCTCCTTCTCTGGAGACATTCAAAACCCACCTGGACATGTTCCTGTGCGACCTCCCCTAGGCGTTCCTGCTCCAGCAGGGGGATTGGACTAGATGATCTTTTGAGGTCCCTTCCAATCCCAAACGTACTGTGATACTGTGATGGGAAAAAATAGTTAACCTGTTTCCAAATTTACTAGTAAAAAAGAACAGGAAGTTCTGATAATTATTTTTTTCTGAGATGAAAACATGAAAACCTGCCAAAACTGTTAAAAGAGCTTAATTTAATTTTTTTTTTTTGTACTTATTTCTAGTTGGTGTAACTTACAGAAGAAAAATTACTTCCTTAGATCATATAAATAGGTCTCAGTAGCTCTTATCTCTGCTTGCAATAGAAAAATACAATGAATACTAATCTACATTTTGCTTAATTTATTTTTAACTAATTGTTTGACAATTTCTGTCTTTTTGAAGTTTACCATATTTTTGTACTGAGTCACAAGGTGCTTCAGGAGTTCTCTGCTGATTCGATAGCCTTTGGTACATTTTTTTGATGACTCTTTGTCTGTCTGTCATAAAGATAATAATCAAGCACCCAGAAGCTTCTGCCCATGAATATAAGAGAATTTTGGGAAAAGTGGCAAAGTATTCGTGATTTACAAAACTGACTGTGGTAGTTCCGAGATACTGAGAAGCAGAAGATTTTGTTTTAATTTCTCTCTTAAAATAAATGTTGCTAGTCAGTGCAGCAGAGCTGTAAGGGACTTTATAATGGGGGAAACTGGCTACAGTCAGGCATGTGCTTGCGGCCTACTGTAGAAATTAAGTGTCTTCATACTTGCTGGGTCCTGTTGTAATTAAACAGCTTAAATGAGAGTTACAGAGGGGAAAAGTGTTATTGGGAATCAGTTAAAGATTAACGGTTTAGCTCCCAGCTTTACATTAGTGTTTTCCCCAATAAGGTTTTCTTTTTCCTTGTAGGTTTCTGCAGAAATAGTGGTTGTTCTATCACAGTGAAATCTGCTACAAACCATTGCTGATCTTGCAGCAGAAATACTTGCTTTGTACTTCTCTCAGGCTTCAGCTGGTGTGGGATTTACTGCACTCAGTGCTAAACTGTGAGCAGGGCTGTTGTAGCGTAAACCCAGAGTTATCAAGCAGGTGGCAAGATGTGGGTCAGGGCTTCATTGCAGCATTGGGTGTTTGCATTGGTGCAGCCATGCTACGAGTTAGCCTTCAAACATAAACAAGCTGTAGACAGTGAGTGAAGCATGGCTATTACAGGGCTACTATTACATCCTGACTATTAACTAATGAAGTTTTAATGTTTCTGTAGTTACTTCTGTGTTGAAGAGCCCTTGTTTGTAGGTTATTTTATAAATGAGCTACTGGAATTACATAATTGAATCAGTGCTTGGTAGCGATACAGGTGTTATGTAAAGCATCTTCCTGCCCAAGTGTTTTGCTTTTATCATTGCTGGAAATAAGTAATTGCCTAAGTTTTGCAGTTGACCCAGACTAAAAATTACTAGTCTCATCTCCTGACATCCTTTCTTCTCCCCTCAACTTGCAATATCTGCCATATGAAACTTGCTAGCATAACATTAAGTACATTTGGTTGTCTAATCAAAATTGAAGTGGTTTAAGTTGGAAAATGCTGCTAAGAAGACATTCCAGCTAAGCTGGATTGTTTTGGCAGCACCAGTGAACAACCAGAGTTGGTGCTTTCAGTTATACCTGTGCATCTTGGGGGCTGGTCGCTTGTGGCAAAGTGTCAGTGCAAAGCAGAAAAGACAGTAACCTTATAAATTGCTCCAGCTGCTGCCAGAATAGAGTGACTGAGGGTGTGATTTCACATGACACACAATGTGTTGGAGCAGCAGGTTGGTTTCTTCCTCTTGGTCTCTGCCCAAGAGGAAGCCAAGCTCCCCCACTGCATTCTTTCTGGATCTAGCAGTCATCTGTCTGTGGAGTTTTCATTTCAGTTTATTGATCTGATGGGTAACTGATGAGCCCCCAAAATGACATGTTTTTTCCCCATCAAATTGGTGACTGAGTTCACATGATTGTTGGCTTCCATGCAGAGGGAGCAGGGATGTGCCCCCTGAGAGACAAAAGGTGCACTGGAACAGGTTCTCCTTTTTGTGTCAACTTACTGTGATAATAGTCTTGGTAATTTCTGAGGCTCTTTACTTCATCCTTGTAGAAAATTGTATTAATAAGCTTCATCACATTTTGTACTTAAGTTTAAAAGTTTTTCGGTATCACATCATGTTTTTTGTGCTCTTGCAAGCTTCTCTGCTGTAAGCTGTTCTAATGAAAACTTAGATCCTGTAAAATCTGCATCTGCAGACTTACTTGCTGAAGGATGCCATTGCTTTTTTTCCGGTTAGTGTCAGCAGTAAACGGTAAAATTACTCTCTCAGTAGTATGTAAATTCTTCCTCGCTGCCCAAGTGCTGCCTTTTTTTCCCCAGCACACTGGTTCTTCATTCTTGCACTACAGAGACAACTGATCACATATCCTGCCTTCCCCTGATACCTCTGGGAGGAAAAATGTAGCTATGTACATCTGATGTTGAATTTGAGTATTTCTTAAAACTGAAATTATTGTGCTGGTACTGTTTCTTCTTTAAAACTTTATTTTGAAATATTTAGTGAATACAGAAGAGCCCTAGATTTCTGCCTTGGGATGTTGTTTTAAGACGACAACATGACAAAATGTTTTTTCGTTTCCTCAGATTACTTCGAGACATTATCTGTAGCACCTCTGTCTCCTTCAGACTTTCTTCTGATTTTAAGATAAGGTGGTTGTTTTTTTTTTTCCTCATTAATTTTAGCCTTGACATTGGTGTGCCTTACATAATATCTGCTTTAATGGTTAGAGTGAAATCAATGAGAGGCTGAATGTGACCCTCATAAATATTTATGTCTTAGCTTTCAGAAGAGATGTGAAATGGATGCATTTAACTAGATAAGATGGGTCATCTCCTGTAGAAAGGAAGAATAGTTCAGGTGTAAGGGTGATCACAGGGACAGAGAGATAGAGGTGTGCTTGAAGAACTTGTCCTGAGAAATGAAAGGATTTAGTTATCTTGTTTTTGTTTACAACTGAAGGAAGAGTTGCAAGGGCAACAAATGCCTTTGGAGAACAATGTTTTTATTTTGTGCTTTCTCCCTGCCTTTTTTTATACAGCCTCATGCCAGAAGAGATGATAGTTTGATTTTCCCTTTTGCACTATGAGATTGCTGTTAGGTGTTTTTTCTGCCAGGCTTTATTGTCAAGTTAAGTTATCCAGATGCCTCTTTTCTAGAGTAAAATAGTATCTAGAAGATCCTTGTAAGCTGTAAACTTGGAACACCAAAGCTCTTGTTCCTGCTTTCCCATCCAACTCAAAGTTGCTTTCAGTGATTTTTGTTCTACTGATGGGATGGTTCTGTGTGCTCTTGTTCTCTATAAAGTTTGTGAGGGCGGCAGGTAGCAGATATTCCTTCCAATTCCTTACTCAAAAACATGGGCCTACATCTGCCAAGCAGTGATACGTTCCAAAAGTAAAAAAGCTTTTTTTCTCGGTAGGAAGTTGATCCAGACCTTAATAGAGATGTGGTCCTTTTTACAAGTCTAATTGTGTTCATCCTTCATAATTTGAAGATTTTTCTATTCCGTTAAGTTTTTTACACTAGAAGAACTTTAAGAAGGACTGTATCTGCAATTTATCTTTGTGATAGTGACTCTTGTTCAGAAAAACCCTCAAAACTTGTTGTTTCCCTATAGCTTAGCCAAATTCTCTTGAACATAGCAAATTAAAAAGTAAAATTTAATTATATTATTAAAAATCTTATCAAATTCATTACTAAGTTTGTAACAGTAAGTCCTATTAATATGTTGGCAGCAATCACAAGATATTGGTGACTAAGATTTAACATTGAATGCTCAGAAATACTGAGCTCAGGCAGACAAGATTCAAATGTCAGCACAAGATCAAATATGGTCATTACTGTATGTCAGTATTAGGTTTAAATGTGAACTTTTTTTTTTACAGTCTCTGGAGGTATATTCACAACAGGAATACGTGACATGTACATCATTTAAATGTCCATGCTAGTCACAGAATTTTTGTATCTTGCTAACCAGGCTAGTTTTTTCACCCTGTAAGCACTGTAGCAGATTTACACAGGATGTATTTAACAAAAAATAGACTTTTATTTTTATAAACTCTGAGCAAATTCCTACTGCTCTGTAATATAAAATAATGAAAAAAACCAGATTTTTTTTTTTTTCTTGCTTTTTACCGAAGGCTTCCTCGGAATTGCACTTATAGTGTTTTTTCAAGGTTTTTCATTACTGTTTATTTTGCTGCTCTTAGAGCAGTTTGTAATAACTGTTTTGAATGCAATAGCTGCAAGAACTTACTTTAAGTGTTCACAAATACAGAAGACCTTTAAAAGAAGACTGTGTGCAAAATTAGATTTATAGTCCTTTCTGCTTTCAGCTCAGGAACTTTTCAGGAAGTCCATTTATTTAAGCTAATAGCATCCTTCAGAACAGGGAATTTTTTAAAGGTGATTAAAAAAATAGGAGCGTGTGATTCTTTCATAATGTTGGAACATAACACTAAGAGTTTACACTGAATAGCAGTCCTGTACTTCAGCAGAACATCAGTTCATTTAATCTTGTTTTCTCTGATTAGGTTGTCTAATTCTCAGTCTTAGTTTCCCAAAGTGCTATTGGCTGATTAATGAAGCTCTTTCCTTTTGCTGTTGGTCCAGGAGTACTGTTACATTCTCTTGTGCTACGCAGATAAAATGAAACCCCATACTGCCCCATAGAAGTCAGAGCTGCTGATTCCAGAGTTGTTTTGTGTGCAGTGTTCAGCAGCTCTCACTTTGGTTTTTCAGCTTGAACAGGTGCAGAGATGGTTACCTAAAAATCCTGTTTGCTCTTTGCATCATCAGCAGCTGTGGGATGATGACAATTTGCAATTATGTTCTTGTAAGGATATTGTTTATCTTTGATCTGGAGTACTGTGTCCAGTTCTGGGCTCCCCAGTTTAAGAAGGACAAGGAAATACTGGAGCAAGCCCAGTGGAGAGCTACAAAGATCATCAGGGGTCTGGTGCATCTTTCTTAGGAGAAGAGACTGAGAGAGATATGAGGAAAATATGAGGAGAAACTTTCTACTTTGAGGGTGACAGACACTGGAACAGGCTGCCCAGAGAGGCTGTGGAATCTCCTTCTCTGGAGACATTCAGAACCCGCCTGGACACATTCCTGTGTGATCTGCTCTAGGTGAACCTGCTTTAGCAGGCGATTTGGACTAGATGATCTCCACAGGTCCCTTCCAACCCCAACCATTCTGGGCTTCTGGGATTGCAACTACATTTAGGGAGAGCTGCCTTAGCTTTAAAAAGATTTGATTTGCAATGTGTAGTGCCTGTGTGTATTCTCCTGCCTTAGGTAATAGGCAATGCACATTACTAAGAACAGCTTTGTCTTACTACATACTTAAATTACCAAGCTGAATCCCTGTTAAGGAGTATACATTTGAGAAATAGATGCTTTGTTTTTTAAACAAAGACAATGAGTGTCAAGAACTAGCACTTGGTAATTTGGCGGTGGACCTTGTACAGATCTTGCAGTTCTGTGTATGGAAACAGGTGGTGCTGAGACAGAGCTGTACTGACGTGTGCAGGCTGCGAGCAGCAGCAGCCTTGGAGCGTGCAGCTTGGGAGCTGTTGTGGTGGGTGATTATCCTGGCTAGAGTGCTGTAATTGCCTCAGTTGAGGTTATCACTATGTGCTTGTAGTGCAGTCAGTTGACCTCTACTGCTCTGATTCTCAGGAAGCTTTTAAGCTGCGTGTGGGATGATAAGTGGTGGCTGAACCTCGATTATGTAGGTGCCTAATACCTTCAGACTCCTGCTTATGAGGATGAAAGGTAGCTGATATAAAGGGAAGATTAAAAAGAAAATTTCCCCCCTGTGTAGCTGTCACAGCTTTTAGCATGACCTCTTATTATTGGTTGTTACAAACTTTGAAAGTTTGAGTAATGCTTCAGTAAAGTGCAGAAAGCTTATACTGGTTAAAAATCATACTCTTCAATGTGACTTTAGCCTATGTAATTTTAACATGTTCTTATGTGATCTTCAGTGTTTTTTTCATTTGTTCATTTATTTTTAATGATAAATTACTGTATTTTTCCAAAGGCTCATGGCATTTATCTATCAACAGCAATGGTTACCAGACTTTTTGCTCCTTCTCCTGCTGCTTCAAAATTTATACCTCAGTTTTCCTCCTCTCTTATTTTTGTTTGCAGACCTTTGAAAATCTGGAAGATTTATCTCAGTTTTCAGGATCGAGCTGGAATTGTAAAGACATTGCCAATGCTTTGACTTAGTTAAAAAAAAAAAAGAGAGAAAAAATATCCCATTGTCATCTACCCATGCAAATTGAAGAAATACTGTATTTTGTCTTTTCAGATTCTTGTTGAAATGCACCCCAGTGTAACATACAGTAGTTACTTGTTGGAAGGATTCTTGATTATTGAATCAAGACAAGCTCTTGACATTTCAGAGCTGTCAAGGTATTTTGTTTGTAGGTTTTTTGTATGTGTGTGTTTGTTTGTTGTGTTGGTTGGGGTTTTTTTTAACCATACTGCTCTTGCAGCTTTCCCAGCATTCCTGATCTATGCATCCAAGATACAGCCTATTCTATATCCTTAAAGTGATGAGAAGCATTTTGCTCATTAAAATTGAGGCTAGGAAGAGCCTGTAAATAGTCTGATGTGAGAACTATGCACTTCCGATTTTCCTTATAAGCATTGAGTTTAAACTGTCCTTGGCAAAACGTATCTGCAGTTGTCACACTTCTAGCTTTTCCTTTTTGGGCGTATGCCTAATTAAGATTATGATGGATTTCACTGGCTGTGGGGGAGAAAACCTGCAGTTCTTGGTAGCAAACAAGAAATTATCTGTGATTAATGATTTCCAACTCTGGTTGCAGCAGTATTTAGGAACCAACAATTCTGTGTAATAACTAATACTATAATCTGATTTAGGTTTCCCAGCAGTGCATTTTATAGGTTTGCAGGTTTTAATTAGTCTTTGGTTAGTTCATAAAAGTAAATGGCACAGGAACATTACAAATGCTATGTCAGTAATCTGTTAAAATTTTAGCTGGTTTTAATACCAGAGGGCTCCCGCTGATGATCATGTATGTCTGGTGTTGTCTGGATGAGAAAAATTGATACCAGCATGACTAAGCTGATGTAATTGCTTTAGTTCTGACCCTGTATATTTAGTGCATTATAGTACAGTAACGCTTTCACTGGTGAAACTGAATCTTTATGTTCACCAGCATTAATTTGTGGTCTGAGCTGAGCTACGATCTTTGCACACAAACCTTGAACTGAGCATGCTGAATTAAACCTGAGTTGCACCATGTGCCTTCCTCTAAGCAGACCAGCCAGCTCCAGTTAGATAATTTTGTAAGCTGCTGACAGGAGTGGTTCTGTAGGGCATAATTGCTGTTCCGTGATCTGACTTCTAGTGCTGTGTGTTTTGTGATAAATCTTCTATGTTTTTTAAGAAATTAAAGAACAGATTACTAAATTAACCAGAAAACAAAATGGCTGAATGTTAAGTAAGCCGTACTGGATCCTACCGTATAGGTGTGTATGTAATTCAGGTGTGAGATTGGAGGGTGTTTTGAATACTTTTGGACTTCATGCCTTCTCATCAGACATAGCAAGAAACAAACCAAGGTAGTGACTGGTAAGGAATGAACCCGCTTATGGTTGTTAAAGATCAGTTTGTTCATCCCGGTCTTTTATAGCAAGGTAGCTAGTTTAGAACTGCCTTGGAGCTGAGACCCAACGCGAGTGCCCTGGAATCCGCTCTGCCACGCCCCGCAAGAGCCTCAGCACCCCGCCCTGTGCCTTGCCAGGCCAGTGAGATCACTGCAAAAATAAATGATTCCATAAGCCCTGGAACCAATCACTTCTTGTTTCATGTGGTTTTAGTCTCTTGTGGTTGAGTTGTCTTTGGCAAAATCAGAGGGCTGTGCTCTGCCTGCAGTGTTTTGTGCAGTAGGGCTATTTGCAAGAGTTCTCGGGAGTAAAATTTATCTGGCGTCCAAAAAGATGCACACTTGAGTTCTACTTTCCCAGTTCAGCACTTACAAGGTCCTTTTCTGTTATTCATTCATCTGTTTTCACAAGATCTGTAGGAACAAATTAAGACTTTTTTCTTATATTTGGGCTATAATGGTTAATTGAATTGGGTTGTTGGAAGACACACAAACAGCATGATTTCCCAAGGCAAGAAAACTGGGCTAAAAGCATTCGTGATTGTGTGGTTGTAATTGTAGCCAAATTCACTGTAGAGCTCTCCTTAGACTACAGATGGTGCTACCGTACCACTTGAGTCATTTTTCTTAGGTAACTTCTAAAGTTTGTCTCTAGTAGTTGGTGAACTTGCCTTCTCAAAGCTGTCATGTGAGAAGAGTATTTTACACACTAACTCTTTCAATGGCTTTGTGGAGAACATAACTGTTCTGCATGTTAAGGTATTTATTTCTGTTTATAGCGAAGGGCAAAGAAAAAGTACAGTATCTGATTTCTGATTTATTGCCTCCCCCTCCCCCTCAGTTAACCTTACTGCTGTTCCACTGACTTGCAATATTCTGGCATATTTCTTCCTGCAGAAACTCAGACTTGCTCCACCAGAGCATGAGTAACATTCCTCATCTGCTTCAAAAATAGTAGCAAGTAAAATGGTTGTGATTTAGGTGAAATTGAAGTTACAAGGTACTCACCTTAGTCTTGCCCTGTCTGGTTTAGGTCAAATGTTTCTTTACCTCCCTGTCTTTTACCAGAGTGAAGGTGGTGTTATTTGCATGCCTGCTTCAGAAATAAAATACGTGAGGCAATAGAGGTAAACTCTGTGTTTTTTTTTCCTCCTCGTATCTAGTGGTGCGTGTTCTTCTCTGAGATGTATGTTAAAGCAAGAGAGTTCCACGTGTGACGCCAGTGGGGAGCGGTGGTGATGAGAGGACTGTGAGGGCGTCATGTCACACATATTCTGGGTGAAGGCAGAGGTCTTGGTGTCAATTTGAGCTCCAGCCTATCCATGGGATTCAATCAGTTAGGAATTTATTTTGGCCTTTCTTCCTCCTGCCCTTTTTGTCTCTTCTCTATATTTACCCTGGGTAGGTAAGCATCAGATGGGTATAAAGGATTAGTGAGATTAAGACCTTGTCCTGCTGCCATCTACTTTCCCCTGAAACCTGATCAGACCAGAGGATTCTCATTATTTTGTGTGGCTCTTTTAACATTGTGAAGAATTCAAATGATATTTTGTTGGTAGGGCAGTGATACAGGTCACAGATTGTCCTAAAATAGTTTGTTTCCTTGTTTCTGTGTATGAATTTGAAATTTCCTAACATGTCAGTGAACAGTATAAAATGTACTGAAGTTCAGTTGTTCACAGTCTGAGAGTAATTTTGTTGCTGTGTGTCACTTGATCATGCAGAGGAGATCCAGCCATTAGTGGTATTGTGCCCAGCTGCCACTGTATGGGAGTGATCTTGTTTGGTGGGACTGAACAAGTGTCCGGAAGGAAGGAAAGGGTACCTGACATGATTATTTATTTTATTTGTCATATTTTATTGTTAAAGCAAGTCCTAATATGAGTGCATGTATGCCCCCTATCGTGGTTGTTTTACATCTGACCTCTCCATGTGAGAGAAAGCTGGCACTAGAAGTTGTCTTTGAGCTTGCGTAGAGTTTACATACAAAAACTGATGGCTTTTCTTTTTATTTTTGCCAGGTGAGTTTACAAATAGATCAACTCCTAGTATTGGCTTAGTGGGCAATTGTCTGAGTGCTAGAATTGACTCAAAGGAAAGGCTATAGGAGTTTTTTTTTTTCTAGGGAGAAGAGGAGATGAAAATTGTAGCAGTCTGGACTTTGTCTTATTCTGCAATGGAACTGTGCCATTGCTAAGATTAATTGCATGATACCATGCAGTTGTTGTTTTGTTGTTGTTTTCTTTTTTTCTTTTTCTGAAAAGGCCTGTTCATCACAGAAGGAAAAGAATCTTACTCTACAGTTTTATCTTTGAACAATTTAAATCAAAGTAGTTTAGAGTTTCAGAAAATTACAAAGATAAGTTAGCATTTTAAAAATAATGAAATGTTTTGTAATATTGTATGTAATGCTACTCCGCAATGTTTGCCAATACTACTAGATGTAAATGCAATGAAAGGTCCTACTTGGGGATGGAAGGCTATTGTGCTGGGCTCTGTACTGACATAGGTACTAATCCTACAAAGATACACACTTTCTGTTGAATTCAGTGATACAGCGTCCAATGACTAAGCTAACCCTCTGGATTTGGGGTTTGAAGAACGTATATACGTTATCTTAATTTTGTGTTTGCAAGAGCTCTGACTTCTTTTTAAGTATTACCAGTATTTTTTTCCAAAGTGATCGAGGCTAGTTACAAATGTTCTATGGAGACCCTGTTATTTTTTGGTTACCAAAAAAAAGTTCTGAGGTTAAACCTACTTAATATTAAAGTCAGTGGAAAATATGTAAAATACTTTCAGGTCTTCTATGGTATATAAAAGTTCTGTGAAGTGTGGAGAGCCTTTTCAGTGAACTTAGAAGTTGCCTTCATGGTATGCACAAGTTAGGGAGTGGACGATGGAAGGGAAGACCTATGCTGTTGTCTCTGCTGCTGGTTAGATTGGCTGTCCTGCATTATGTTTGTCTATTGGAATCTTTGTTTCATGTACCTCTTTTTTAGGCTTGCCACAAGTTTTCTCAGAAACAAATATATGTATATATATGTTTACACCATATTCTCCTGGTGACACCGGCTATACATCCTCCTTGTTGTATTTTGCCTATACTTTGTTTGATTAGAAAGTTGTCTTTATGGGTGTGAAAAAACTTGGGATAAATATACATAGCTGTGGCAGAAGAATATAGAAGGTTGACTGTGGTTGGGATTTATCAATAGATTAGCTTTCTAAACAGGTATCACAACAGATAACATTGTGGTTTAACTTGTTCTCTACAGGAAAGAGTGCAAATCAGAAGATGCTACTTACAAAATCTCTGAATCTGACCCTGAGGAATTATCAGATGAAGCCAGTGCAGACACCTTCTATGGAACTTCTCCTCCTAGTACACCCCGCCAGATGAAACGTATGTCAACAAAGCATCAGAAAAATAACGTTGGGAGACCTTCTAGCCGCTCCACTTTGAAAGGTAGGTGTGGTGTTTGGTTGTTCTGTTTTGTTTTTTGTTTTGTTTTGTTTTGTTTTTCCTAAAATAATGACCATACAGTCATAGTAGTAGCCCTTTATTACCTGATGGAAGAGATGTGCAGAAGGTGGAGCCAGATACTGAGGTGCAGTGAAAGAATAGGAGGCAACTGTCATATGTTGCAACAAGGGAAAACTCTTCTGGACAGTAAAAGAAAAAATTTTACCATGGAGTGGTCAAACAGTGAACAGTTTGCCAGAGAGTTTGTTGAATCTCCATCTTTGAAGATTTCCAAAACACAACTGGATAAGATCATGAGCAGCCTTAATTAGTTTTGAAATAAACCCTGCTTTGAGCAGGAGGTTGCAAAAGAATGACTGTCAGAGGTACTTTCCAATCAAATTTTTTCTGTTATTCTATGGTCTCTAGTAACAGTGTTGTTGCTTCTCTGCCACAATTTCATGTTCTGAAGAACTTCAGGGTCTATTTTATGGTAAAAAAGAGTTATCATTGATTATTCTTTACTCTTTAGTGTCACTGAAGCAATTAAAATGTAATTACCATTGTTTATTTCTGTTGACACTTTTCTTTATTTAATTTTGAGCAGACATAGAATGTGGTAATTGCTAGTTGAAAATATAATTTTAAAAAACATGCAGTAGCTACATCTTTTCAAGCTGCCTTTCTAAGAAGAAAAGAAAAAATGTGACATTTTAGTGGTTTTGCTGAGCTTGTGATGGGTGCAAAAAATCCAACAAAACCCAGACAACCTATGTCAGACAAGATTATTTGTCAGAGTTGTTACGACAGCTTGACTGTTGCCAGTTAATGTTTTGGAAGCAATCTTTTTAAATTGATTCACATGAAACAGGGAATGTTATCACAGACTGCATTTACATGCAAGGATTACATTTTCAAGGTAAAATCACAGTATCACAGTATCACAGTATGTTTGGGATTGGAAGGGACCTCAAAAGATCATCTAGTCCAATCCCCCTGCTGGAGCAGGAACGCCTAGGTGAGGTCGCACAGGAACATGTCCAGGCGGGTTTTGAATGTCTCCAGAGAAGGCGACTCCACAACATCCCTGAGCAGCCTGTTCCAGTGCTCTGTCACCCTGACTGAGAAGAAGTTTTTTCTCAAATTTAAGTGGAACCTCTTGTGTTCCGGCGTGATCCCATTACCCCTTGTCCTATCATTGTTTGCCACCGAGAAGAGCCTGGCTCCATCCTCGTGACACTCACCCTTTATATATTTATAAACATTAATAAGGTCACCCCTCAGTCTCCTCCAAACTAAAGAGACCCAGCTCCCTCAGCCTTTCCTCATAAGGAAGGTGCTCCACTCCCTTAATCATCTTTGTTGCCCTATGCTGGACCCTCTCCAGCAGTTCCCTGTCCTTCTTGAACTGAGGGGCCCGGAACTGGACACAATATTCTAGATGGGGTCTCACCAGGGCGGAGATCTACTAACCACCCCCCTTCTAATACACCCAAGGACGCCATTGACCTTCCTGACCACAAGGGCACAGTGCTGATTCACAGTCATCCTGTTGTCCACCAGGACCCCCAGGTCCCTTTCCCCTACACTGCTCTCTAATATGTAATTTCCCAACCTATACTGGAACCTGGGGTTGTTCCTGCCCAGATGCAGGACTCTACACTTTCCCTTGTTAAATTTCATCAGGTTATCCCCCGCCCAACTCTCTAGTTTGTCCAGGTCCCGCTGGATGGTAGCACAGCCTTCTGGCGTGTCAGCCACTCCTCCCAGCTTGGTGTCATGAGCAAACTTGCTGATAGTACACTCAATTCCCTCGTCCAAATCGTTAATGAATATATTGAATAATATTGGCCCTAGTACTGACCCCTGAGGCACTCCACTAGATACTGGCCTCCAACTAGACTCCGCACCATCGACTACCACTCTCTGGCTTCTCTCCTTAAGCCAGTTTGCAACCCACCTCACTACTCTATTGTCCAGACCACACCTCCTCAACTTAGCTGTGAGGATGCTGTGGGAGACTGTGTCAAAGGCTTTACTGAAGTCAAGGTAGACCACATCCACCACTCTGCCATCATCCACCTTGTTACATTCTCATAAAAGGCCATGAGGTTGGTCAAGCATGACTTACCCTTGGTAAAGCCATGCTAACTGCCCCTAATAACCCTCTTATCCTTGATATGCCTTGAGATGGCACCAAGTATAAGCTGTTCCATTACTTTTCCAGGGAAAAAATGTAGGGGAGAAGGTGGTAAATGGTTTAGTGTGAATAAGGGAATACAGTCAGTTCTTCAATTGCATAGAGTTACGGCGTGCAAGTTCGTAATAGAAAAAGGGGCAAGGCAAACATCTTCCAAAGCTTTCGATTCCATTTCATACAACCTCTGGATAATGTTGCTGTGAAGAGAGCATTCACCAAAAGACCTCTTCACTAAATTGAAGAGAAATTTAGTTATATTTGCCAGTTAGCCGTGCCAGCATTGGAATTACTAAGCTGCTTCTGCTGGTTTTTAATTGCGCCTTTTGTCTAAGTTAAACTCTTTCAATGCAACATTAACCTAAGGATAGTTTCTAAACATAGAAAATGTGATACTAAAGCATAGTATTTCATAGCAACCCTTTGGTACTTTGCACATATTGAAGACCAATACCTTTGTGAGAAATAGCGAGCTGTTACTTATCCCTACTAATAAATTTTGAGGTTTTGGAGCAAGGCGTCTTGCTTTCTGCTTGTGAGGGTTGTGGTTCTTGCTCCTGGAATAATAATATCCTCTTCTTGGTTACTGTGAATGTGTCTTAAAATATGTGTGTATTTTTCTTTGTTTCTTTGTTTGGGGGTTTTGTGTGTGTGTGTTTGTTTTTTTGTTTTGTTTTTATGAATTGGATAGTGTTTTATTGTGTATAATATATTTTCTGGAAAGTTCATAGTTTATTTTATTTAACTTTGTCTATGTGTACCATCTCAGAAAATTTATTCCATATTGAAAAACAAACAAAAACCACAAAGAACCCCCCCCGCAACACCCATGGAATTAATGTTTTCCAAGTTAAACACATTTCAGAGTTGCTCCTCAGACATACATGTGTCTCTTGACAGCTTTTTCTGACTTGGAGGGTGTGCAGTATCAGTCCAGCGATGCTTGCTTGCCTACTGAAGTGTTAGCTCTTGGGCTATGTAAAGAACAGTGCCCCTGCCTGCTTTTTAGTATGAAACTTAAGCAACTTCGTACTTGAAGGGGAACCTCTGTCCACCCCACTTTCTTAACACAATCAAGTTCCTCAAGCTCATTTTCTCATTTTTGTTTAATGAGCCGTTTAAGATCTCAGACTCTACCATGTGCCCACTATCACCTATCGATTGTTGCTTAGTCATGAAACCTACCTGCCCTACGTGACACTAAAGGTAATTGTCACTCAAAATTTGTTAGTACATCTGAACTTGTTCTACAAATTTAAGCCTATATTACAAAACTGCAATAAAATTGGAAGTAGGAGCTCATATAGTTACAACATTGATACTCATTTATTGCAGAATTGTCAGGTATATTTGAATGATGGGTATTGAAGTATTAGGGCATTTTGAATGTCTAATAATGAATAATATTTTTAACTTACCTTTCTTTCATGTGTTTTGGTGGGGTGGGGAGTATTGAAGGAGATTAACATTAAATATACAAACTGAAGGGATTTAGTGAACCTCCTGGTAGCTAGAAGGTAAGTTCAGAAAGTGATCCTTAAATGTGCATTTATTTTGCAAGGTCACCAAAATCTTTAACATCAAAGCGCTGTCAAAAATTGATCTGTACATATTTCATCTCTGCCAGCCTCCTTCATCTTCCTTCTCCTTCCGTGCCCATGCAGAATGTGTCTTTCCACTGCTGGCCTGTCCTGCTGGTTGGGCAGTTGTTGCCCCACAGTAGTGCCAGCTGTGGCAGGGAATTCAAGCTGATTTGCTCCACAGTGCTTTTAGACTTGTGTCCTGTCTGGTGCTGGTTAGTAACCAGTGAGGGTGAGGTACCACTGTCTGTCAGTAATGTTTCAGCAGATAAATGTAAAATCAATGATAGTGAATTCCACAGCAGGCTTCTTGGAATCACTGAGAGGTTTCCATTTCCAGGAGGAAACCTGCATTTAAGTTAGGTTTCTATGTCATCTGCTGTTGTACTTGCTAGCTATTCAGAGAAAGATGTATGGATACCTGAAATAAAAGTAGTATAAGAGGCATTAATAAAGTCCATATTTGCAAGAAACTGTTTCTGTGTTGACTTTGTGATTCTGCTTTCTTCCTCATATACTTCAGAATATAATTTCTTTTTTCTTTCCTCAGTGTTAAGTGCCATCGTACACATTGCGACCTGCCCAAAGTGTACATGTTTATGGCAAGGGTTAAATTATAGTTTTTTAGATATGAGGATTGGAAGGTGACAGTGTGGCAGGTCATAGTCTAGTTAACTCACTTATTGCTCATTACCAGCTGAAAACGGGGTTCATAATGGAAACAAGCAAAGGAAGGTGCTCTGACCATGTGCCTCTCTCTGCTTTTGTTTCAGACATCTGTGCAACCTTAATACAATACCTTTGTGCGCATACATTTGATGGTCTTTGAGCTACGTTACCACACCAGTTCTTTTCCAGAGAACTGCTGTCTTAAATGAGTAGAGATGGTTTGGAATTTTGCGATGAAGGAAACAGATCTGTATATGACTGTACCTTCTTTTGTTGCAGATGCTGGAGGATATGTAGTGAGTGAAACAATGACGGGCCATGTGATAATTAAGTCAGTGAAGTGCATCATACAAGAACAGCATTCTGTCATGAAAACTTGTGTGATGTTAGGCAAATAGCACAAATTAAAATCTTCTGTTTGTTTCTTGTTTTCCTAGAAGCAAACCAGAGATTCTGGGATGTGGTTTGCAAATTCTTGAGAATTTAGGTTGCAAGTGGATTGAGAGAGTTTTGAAGATGAAGTCTTCAGTGTTCTGAAATGTTGAGCAATAGCGCTTCCAATTTTTGTCACACAAAAGCATGCTGGCTTGACAGATCTTTCTCCATCATGATTTTTTCATATAGAGAAAGGGAATAATATTAGTCTTCCGCTGAGAGGCCCTGTTTTATACATAAGCTTTTTAGTATTCCTGGTATTAAATGGATGTCGTAGTGTGGAGCACAGTAGCAGAGACTCTAAGGAAATTACTACTTCTAGAATGGAGAATGAGCCTTGTGCAGCAGATAATCCTTAGAATCACAGTGAACAGTGAAAAGAAGACGAAGTATTCAGCCCATTGTTCTGAAAGTCTTTTCTGTTCTTGAATAAGCTGAGGCCCTCTGACCATGTAGCTGCCCGTGTTCCAGCTGCTGATCCCTGGAATGCAGCTAGTCTACATACAGGTGCTTCTCTCCAGCCTGCCACCAATTCCTTGAGAGAGAGCCACTGTTTTAATACCAAGTAGTTACTCCTGTCCTGATCTGTAAAGTCTAGACTGAAGCACTTCTGTTAGTGCTGCAGAAGAGTGATGACGTCTGCTGGTCCTGAGGAAAGAACAGGAAGAGAAGAGGAGATGGCACATTTGGGCTGGAAAAGGCTCTTGTTATATGCTAAGGGAGAAGGCAAGTGCATGTGTGTTAGGGGAGCTGGGAAGTAGGCTCCTTGTGTTAAGGCTCCTTGTATTAAGACTACAGAGGGGTTTTCCAGAATTAAGATCAAGCCCCTCAAGAGGCAGAATCAGATCATTGAAGTTAAATTCAGAATCTGTACATACTCCAGTTTTTATGAAATTGCATGTGCAATGGAGTCTCTTTAATTCAATTGGAAACCTTAATAATGCTCTGTTGCATTTTGAATTTTTGCTTGGGAGATTGTTTGACAAATGTATGAAAATGAACTTGGAAACCTTTCTTTTCCTTTTGATCATACTGGGTTCTCAGTAGATGTCATACTCTCAGGATAATGAGAGAATTCTCTAGGGTCCTTTCTACAAAAGAGGTAAAAAGGAGAAAAAAAAGTTTCCTTTGGTGCTACTGTGGAGTTAGCTATACCGATGGTAATTTCCAAGACCATGTTTTACTTCTACCCATGCCTGTTTTGTTTTACTGATATTAATGTTTTATGCTCAACCTAAGAAACGTGATCGGGAGCTGGATTGAACAATGCTTTTTCTTGTTACTTCAGTCACATTCTTTCTTTTTTCTTCTTACAGAAAAGATGAGTGTACCAACTCAGTCTGTGCATAAAGACAATGGGAAAACTGTTGAAAATGTGGAGGAGCACAGCTATAAGCAAGGGAAAAAGATCCGAGACACCCTAAGGACAACAGAACGAGATCACAAGAAAAATGTGCAGTGCTCGTTTATGTTAGACTCAGTTGGTGGGTCTCTGCCAAAAAAACCAATTCCAGACGTCGATCTCAATAAGCCTTACCTCAGCCTTGGCTGTAGCAATGCTAAGCTTCCAGTCTCTGTGCCCATGCCAATACCCAGAACTGCACGCCAGACTTCTAGGACTGACTGCCCGGCAGACCGCTTAAAATTCTTTGAAACCCTGCGGCTTTTGTTAAAACTTACCTCAGTCTCAAAGAAAAAGGACAGGGAGCAAAGAGGACAGGAAAACACTTCTTCTGTCTGGCTGAACCGATCCAATGAACTGATCTGGCTGGAGCTGCAAGCTTGGCATGCTGGCCGGAGCATTAATGACCAAGACCTCTATCTTTATGCGGCCCGTCAAGCTATCCCTGATATCATCAATGAAATCCTCACCTTCAAAGTGAACTATGGAAGTTTCTCCTGTGTAAAAAATGGAGCCAGTCTCAATGGTACTTCAGGAGAAAGGGTTTGCAAAGCATCACATGGAACTAGTGCTTTGGGTTACTCGAGTTACCATGAACACCTCCATCGCCAGCGGGTCTCATTTGAGCAAGTAAAGCGGATAATGGAGCTGCTAGAGTATATAGAAGCACTTTATCCATCTCTGCAGGCTCTTCAAAAGGACTATGAAAAGTATGCTGCAAAGGACTTCCAAGACAGAGTGCAGGCACTCTGTCTATGGTTAAATATCACAAAAGACTTAAATCAAAAACTAAGGATTATGGGAACTGTATTGGGCATCAAAAATCTTTCTGACATTGGCTGGCCAGTGTTTGAAATTCCTTCTCCTCGATCATCTAAGGACAATGATCCAGAGGATGAAGAAATTGATGGGGAAACAGAACTGAAGGAATCTTCAGGAACATGCACAGAGGAGAGCGATGGGGAAGAACAAATCTCTGAGGAGAATGTTGAGGAACTTAGACAAGCCATTAAGAACAATTTTACTAATAAGCCAAATTTTGACTTTCAAGACCATTTTTCAAGGAGACTCGATAGGCTTGAATCTGAGGATGACTCTGCCTCTTGGGTTGTTCCAGAATGCAGTGCTGAGGCCAGCTGCAGCCAACACTGTTTGACCTCTATTTACAGGCCATTTGTAGATAAAGCACTGAAGCAAATGGGGTTGAGGAAGCTAATTTTAAGACTGCACAAGCTCATGCATGGTTCATTGCAAAGGGCCCGTATGGCGTTGGTAAGGAGTGATCACGAGCTGGAGGTAGGTTGCTACTAGTGTAAATGCGTGACAAGAGTACCTCCACTGCTGTATTGTTTCTAACTGATAATTGGAGATATTGGGATCTTTTGAAAGTTTTTGCTGCTTGCTTGGTTTTTGAAACACAGTGTACGTTATGATTAGGAGTCCAGCTGTAATTCCACTGAAATAAGTCTGTCATTTGACCTGAATCAGAATTTGTATGAAGCACAAGCTAGTTCTCTGTACTTATTAGTAACTGAAATTACATTTTCATGATAGCGTCTTTGCTCATTACATTTTCTAATGCCTAAAGCCGTAAGTCAGAAAAATTACAATGGAAAATTAGGCAAAAAAGCTGAATTGTGAGAAAAATTAGCCATGGAAGTGGTCGTTTTCCTCTTCTTGTCTTTGAGACTGGATATCTCTCTGCAAGACATCCTTTATGAAAATGTCACTATTTTTGGGGGGTTTTCCTCATCTAAATGAATGGAGTACTGTGGTGGCATGTTATGCTTGAGGCCAGATGGGATAAGTGAATGGACACTATTAACCTTGAAATCTATGAAAGCAGGTCATGTTAGCATGTTTAATTCTTCAGCTGTCTCTTAGTTTATTTTTTTTCCTTTGGGTCATTTTATATTCTCAATTATGAATGATCATAAGTTAATTTAAAAATTATAAAATAAGCAGTAAACAAAGGACAGTAGCTGAAGTTTCATATGGTAAGTTGTGGTTACTAATTCTTTCAAGGCAGAATATTGTTTCCTAATACAAACTGTTCCTTAACTTGTAGGCATTTTTGTATTAGGAAGAACTGGTAGTACAGACTACTTTGCCTTTCTTGGAAAGTGGTAGTGTCTGTGGGGCCTGGCCATGGCTTCTGGACAAAGGAATTTCTTAGCCAGTGTGCCTGTTCTAATATAGATATCACGTGTGGTCTTTGACACGTTGCTCAAGTGTTGACTGTCACATTTGCAAAAGGACAAGAGTTGTTTATCTCCCTGAGAGGTTATTTTCTTAGGATAAATGAGTTTATAACGTTATTTGATTTTGAAAAAGTTTTAATTCATACTGTTGCTAGTGTAGATATTACTGTAGAAAATGAATTTTTATTCTCTAATGGGTCTTAGCTTGTGTTCTAGAAGTTTTCATTAAGAAAATCTTTTTGTATTTCTAAAGAGTCATGTGCCTACGCAAGATGTGCAGGTGTCTGCTACAGTAACCAAACGTACCCCAAACCTTATGTACGTAGATAGAAAGTTCAACTTAATTCATTGGTAGAAATACCTTTAAATCAACAAAGGAAATAAACATTATTTGAGCTTATTGAGAACTACTTTGAATATATTTTTGAAATTGCCAAGTGCTTCCAATATATTGACTTCATAAATGGAGTTCTTAAAACAAGTTAAAGAAATACTAGTAACTAGTGTCTTTGCAGCTTCACAGAATTATACTTTTTGGTACTTTAGTGTTGGATGACTTGTGTAAGATTTAAGGCTAATAATCTCTCCCTCCTTCTCTGTCCTTCTGACTTCTTTGAATGTTTCAGTTTCAGTAACTGCTAGATTTTTTGGGGAATATTGTCCTCTTTTAAGAAATGACTTTATGACCGAAGGTGAACGTTACAAAACTGTGAACCTATTTCCTGCGCTAGAATTAAAAGAAATACTGTTTGTCAGAAGTGTGGTACCTACTGCAGCAAAAGATGACATCAGACTAACTTAGAAGAAACTGTTTTGAATTGTTTGGTGTTTGCATATGACAGTACTTTGAATGCAGTGCGTTGGGTTGTTCTAGTGCAGTTCAGTTATTTGTATGCAGCCAGAGCTGTTAGTGTTTTGTTCATCTGTGTTACTGCTGTTATTTTGACTTTGTGTTTATGTGTATACATAGTCTTTAGGGTCTCTGGGCATACTTTCATTTCTATTGTTACTTAAACACTATTTTTCATCTAAAATGTGCTTTCTGGATTCTTCCACTTGTGTGCGTTTTACTGCTCATTTCATCTTATATGTAAATGTTTATAGAGATAGCTGTGTTTAATGTTTTTTAAAGTACAAGTGTCATTTGTCATAGGCTCTGTTAATTTAACAAGGCTCTATTTGTACAGAACTTGTATGATTTGATTCTTAAAGAAAATGGGTGATATTTCTTATTTTAGTGGACAAATCAGAGATTTTATTTTAGGATAGTTTTTAAGCCCATGTACCTTATTTGTTGTTTATTCACCTGGCACTTTTCAATGTGGATTTTGTGTGTAATCTCAATAAATGTCTTGGATTTTGCTTTCTTGGGGTTTTTTAAAGAAGTATTTAGTAGTCACTTGAAACATTTCAGATTGGGCACTCTGAAGATTAAGATTAGTTAAATTGGAAAGTAGAAGTTTTGGTGTCTAACACTAAGCCCTTGTGTCATGTTCTCTTATGTTTAATATTAGAAAATTAAGTAACACATTTTTTCAATTTTGTTGAGTTATTTTTGCTCATAGACTAGTTTTTTAATATTTTTATAAGAACTAAATTTTCTAACACTATACTTGCATCACAATGAGGATTGTATTTTTTAAATGTTTTGTTGTACTGTAGAAGCGTAGTATTTTCATGACCTATTATTAATGAAAACTTGTATAAAAGCCTTTAGCTCTGCTGCTATTCTGGTGCGATACGTTTCTTTAAAAGGGAGTTAGTAAAAAGAAGACATTAATATATACCAGCTAAGAAGATAAGTTCTTATACTGTACATTAACTACTGATTAAACTTCAAGTAAAGTAGGTATAAAGGAAGTCCCCACTCATGCATGTTTGCTCTTTCTGCATAATGAGCTAGTGGGTTTATAAACCACTTAAGAATCTACAGCACATCATGTTTTGTGCCAGTGTTAGACAGTAATGAATAGGCTATTCCATCACCCATGACAGCTAAAAAGCATCACAAAATTAAAAAATAAGACTTTGTCAGTGGCTGTAATTTTGTGTGGCTCTTCTGAGAAAGCAGAGCTTGTACAACAGATCTCAAAAATGTGTGAGTAGGCGTAAAGGACTAAACTTTTTTTTTTTTTTTAAGTTTTCTGCTAGATAGTAAGCTTAAAAGTAGATTATTTTTTTTTTAACTTTCTAGGTAGCACCTTATTATTTGATCTAATTTCTGGTAATATTTTCCTCTCCTTTGAAGTGATGTTATTTAAATCTGGCACTGAAGAAAAACCTAAAAGTTGCTAGTTTTGTGTAATATATGAATGAAGGAGATTCTGTTGTCATAGTTAGCAGCTGTGAAATGAGAATTAGAATGGAACAAACTTGATCTGAAACAGAAGTTCTCTTTAGATAATGTACTGTATGTTGTTATTTTTAAGAGCTGCACACATATTGCAGTCCAAAATTTCTTCCTAAATTAAACCCCAGAGTACCTCCATGCACAGCTTTGCTAAGAATGTTATCACAATATACTTTAGATGTCTGAGATGTCTATTTCAGATAGATTCACTTATTTTTTCTCATTAGAAATGTCATTGCATTTATATTAAAAAAAATTATTAATTGAAAAGAACAAGCTTGATCTCTTTATATTTTAATATTCCTTTTTAATTTCAGTTTCAATTCTTGACATCTACCAAAGTTCATCAGCTTTTTTTTCAATACTTTAGTTCCATTTAGCTGGTGATATTTTCTTTACTTTACAATGTGAAGTTTTATATAATATATGCGTTATGTATTTGAAAAGGAATTAAGTTACTCACCTGCTGTAATCAAGTACAAACTTGTTTCTCTAGATATAGTCGTTAGTGTAAGACATTGATTTCTTTAATATATTTTGAAATACTCAAGTATTGTGTTTTATAATAACCCAAATATATGTTCCTATATGTTATGTTAAGCTGAACTTGTATGTTCATCATAACCACAAACAGCAATTTCTTCCTGTGTAGTGAGGCTTTAATGGATACTTTAATCATTTTAAAACAGAAACATAAAGTAAGAGATTGTTTTGTTCACTCCCAAGGGTCCATAATTGTCTTCTTCATCCTGGTGATCCTCAAATTTAAAAAAAAAAAATCTGAACTGAAAAACAATCAAACCACAATAATAAAACCAAATACAACCAACCAAACAGAAACAGATACTGAAACCTCTGTGGTAATAGAATCTTACCTTTTACAAACAGACTTATGCGCATGATACTTTAAACAAATGCTACATCCTGAAGAATTTGAGTATTCTTTGAATGATACCTGTTTCTTGTTACAGTTTTCAGAATTTCCAGACACCATGTTGTGTTCAGACTATGTGCAGTTATTAAATTCTCCACCTTGCTGTGAGCAAAAATGCAGCACTGTATCATGGGAGGAGCTGAAATCCATGGATTTACCATCTTTTGAACCTGCATTCTTGGTCCTCTGCCGAGTTCTGCTCAATGTTATCCATGAATGTCTCAAGCTAAGGTTGGAACAAAGACCTGCTGGGGAACCGTCTCTTCTGAGTATTAAACAGGTTTGTGTCAACTGTTGTTTTTGTGTTCTTTTTTTGTTTGTTTTTGTTTGTTTGTTTAATGCTTCCTGTTTGAAATTACTTTGTCATTTTGTTATGATGAGGTTTCCAGTTTAAACAGCATTAGTTTAAGAAATGACAGTGTATAGTTCTGTAATAACTTTTATAAATAGTCTTGTATTTCATATGGAGATGTGGTTTTTGCATAGTCTATAACTAGAAGCACAATATCATATTGTATGTTGGTACAGGTGCTGATTTCTTCATTCCGAATTCTGTTATCCACATATCTGTTAACCAGGTAGTATTTGAATAGGTTTTAATGACGACAGAAGCAGACAGCTAAAGCATGTGTGTTTGGATGGGGCAACCCATATCTGATGATCAACACTCTGTCTAGATGATCTTAACAGTATGTGGTACCTCCTGGAATTTTGGGGTTGCCAGTCGTTGTTGTCATGTGGCATTAACTCTGAGGTAGTCTGACCTAGTTGAAAACTCACACCTGCCTGGTTTCTGATAAGTGACTGACACCACTTGGAGCAGGGCCGTGATGTACTGACTAGTTACTGTGTTCTGCTTAATCAGGTTTTGTGTATTGCACATAGTTATAGGTCACTTAGGGTAGGTGTGTTGTATATTTTGGAAGTTACTGGAACAGAAAAAATTGAATGTCTGCTGGCAGATTACTTTATAGATCAAGCAAATATTGGGGGGATGGGCAAAAACAAACCACCAAAAATCAGAAAACTTAATATAAACTTTCTTGCTCTAAACTACAGTACCCTAAGAGGCTGTGTGGCGTGCACACCTGCTTTGCAGAAAATAATTTCTTGTACAAACTCCATGAACAAAAAGCAAATCATCAAACAAACCAGCAATAGTGATAATATTTTCACTTTAAGATGCACATTCTTTAGTGTGCTCATTATAGACAATACTTTTGTTTGCCTGTTGCCTCATGAGTTTCAGTTCCAAAAGCTGACACTTAACATTAGCACTACAGGCCTTTTTATAAATCCTATATTCTGTTATTCAGTAGCACTACGCATCACAGTATGGCAGTGTTATTTAAACAACAAAAAAACCCCTCTATTTTTAATGTAGTTTTGAGAGTATTTTATTTTTTAATAGACAAATGCTACTCGTTGCAAGTTTCAGAACTGAACTTTACTTGTATCTGTACGATATGCCATACTATATACTAAAGTTTTATGGATAAGTCATTGCAAAATCCCATCTGTGTCTGTGATGGGTAGTTAGTTATTGATGAAGTGTAAATTCTTTGAACAAAAATCCCAAACAGGTTAACTGAATGTGATTGAGTGAGTCAAGAATGCACATTCATTTTTAAATATATGATGTGTTAGGGAGATAAATGTGTGATTATTAGATTTCCCCTTTATAAAAAGATAAATTTTTTTTCCACTTTTTTACCTAACCATTGGTAAATTTTAAACTACCTAGTTCAGAATGTTACTCCTGGTTTCCCCCTTCACGCGGGAGAGCACAGCATAACACGTTCTCACCTGTAAAAGATTCCAAAGACACTTGTCATATAAATAACACTATTGTATGGTTTGTTTTGCTTTCATACCATTATAATTTCTCATACATTGAGTCCAGTACATACTGGTTTTGCCAGGATAGACGTTATAGAAGACTTTAAGAAGCAGATTAATCAACCAAAAATTCCATTCCCTCTGACTCCCCAAATGAATGATTCTTCCTCTCAGACTCTTCATTTAATGAAGTTGTTGCTCAGAAAAGGTCAGAGATTGTCAGACCTAGAGGCCAATAATAATTTCAGAAGAACACACACTTAGCACTGGAAGGACTTCTAAAAGAAACACATTTCGTAGTGCAGGTTTGCAACAGTTCTTGCTGTTTGTGTGCTCCTGTGTCTGTGGTTGTGCATGTTTCTTCAAATAAATAAAACCGTAAGCTTTCAGGGAAGGGTGACAGCTCTGTGGCCAAAAGTGACCACTTCTTACAGTTAAAAAGATAACTTTCCTCATGTTAGCCTTGCCCAGGGAACGGACAAAAGAAGTGCTATTTCCAGGTCTGATATGGGTTTTAGAGTTCTGGACACCTGCCCGATAGATTGACAATGAATTTCCTGTAGTAAAACATTTCTTGTAGGTCTGTAAGCATCTGTCAAACACATTGCATATCATTCCTGACTTGCTTCCATTTAAACTAGTGATCTGATGATTGTGAGCCCTCTTGCCCACTCCTAAACTTCAGAACTAAGTCGTTTGCGGTGGCCTTATGCAGGGAATGGTCTGAAACATCTGCCTCGATCTCCATGTACGGTTATATCACAAATGGCATGATGGCAATTAAATAATCCTGAAAAACTGGTCACGTCTTTCCTTGAGATAGGCAGAGCGACAGTACTCATTTCTAAAAACTGTAGAAATTATGTAGTGATAAACTAACATATTTAGACAAACTGGACTGACAAATAGAACTTTCACTTCCCAGGGAGAATTTAAGTGTAGTGTCTTGACTGATAGCAGTTTTTTGGTTTTTCTCTTGCAGCTGGTGAGAGAGTGCAAAGAGGTTCTGAAGGGTGGCCTGTTAATGAAGCAATATTACCAGTTTATGTTACGGGAGGTGTTAAATGACTTACAAAAGATTGATTACAACATTGATTCTTTTGAAGAGGACCTGCATAAAATGTTAATGGTAAGCTTCAAAAAGGGGAAGATATTTGGAGTTCTAGTAAGTGTTTTAATCTCAATATTGCTACTAGAAATCTATTGTCCCTACTTGGTATAGGTCTTGCTTTTTTGTTGTTGTTGTTGTTATGCTACTTTAACATAATTGTTTTGATGAACTTGTAAAAGTTACACAGTAGCCATTGCCATTTTATCAATACAGATTTTTGCTTTACTAGACTGTGGTACAGTATACATGTAAATTGCCTGTATTTATAATAAAATGGTTCATAAATAGAATTGTAAATTCCATACACTTAAACTAAACTTTTAATAACCTTTTAGTATTGAATAAAACTATATTGAGCTCTGGGGCCCCCAGCATAAGAAAGACTGTTGACCTGCTTGAGCAGGTCCAGAGGAGAGGCACGACAGTGACTGGGGGGCCTGGAACACCTACGCTGTGAGGATGGGCTGAGAGAGCTGGGGTTGTTCAACCTGGAGAAGAGAAGGCTCTGGGGAGACCTTGTAGCAGTCATCCATTACCTAAAGGGGACCTACAGGAAAGATGGGAAGCAACTTTTAATCAGGGTGTGTAGTGAAATTGAAAGAGGGTAGATTTAGATTAGATATTAGGAAGAAATAATTTGCTGTGAGGGAGGGTGAGGCAGTGGGACAGGCTGCCCAGAAAACTTGCAGATGTCCCCTGTCTGACAGTGTTCCAGGCCAAGCTGGATGAGGCTTTGAGCAGCATGGTCTAGTGGAAGGTGTCCCTGCCCATGGCAGGGACGTTGGAACTAGATGATCTTTTAGGTCCCTTCTAACACAAACCATTTTATGACCTTGGCATTATTACAGTGTGGTCCAAAAATACCTGAAACCAATGGAGAGTGTCCTAACCATTTCTAAGGAGGAACGTGGGTTGATGTTATATATTATTGACCTAAAACATGGTAAAATTGCATCTCATTTTTTGCATACTGTATGATCCTGAAGGGCAGATGTTTGAAGAAGAATTTTACTTACCTGGATTTTTGTTTGTTTAAAACGATAATAATTAAATAAAGGTGAGAGACAAGAGTTGATATAAAGGAACACAAGGTATGATGTAGAATCCGAGAAGCCTGTACACTGCACTTATTCATATGCAGGAGGAGATGTTCAGATAAAACCTTTTGCAGTAATCCAGTTAGTAAAGGATTTAGAAACTGTTTTTCAGTAACTAGTTCAGCTTTAAAAACTCTGGCCACTGTGGATATCCACTGATACAGTGGTGAGTAGCAGCACAGCAAGTGAGGTGGTGATAGTATCAATGTTTTCAGAAAAATATCATGAAGACATAGTATTTAATATTTCAGTAGCACTTTGTACTTCCTGAAATTTCACCTCTTGTATAGAAACATGTAGCTCATTTTCTGTCATAGCAAATGCAAATGTTGTAGAAATGTTTTCTACAAATTGTATAATATTGAGATTGATGATGTAAGAAGTTTTAATCCTTAGTTACATGTTGCGTAATAATTTCTATTAAAATTATCTCTTCCCATATATAGGTTTACTTTGATTATATGCGAAGCTGGATCCAAATGCTACAGCAGTTACCTCAAGCATCCCATAGTTTAAAAAATCTGTTGGAGGAAGAATGGAATTTCACCAAAGAAATAACTCCTTATATAAGAGGAGGTGAAGCTCAAGCTGGAAAACTATTCTGGTAGGTTTTATTTAATTACTCTGCTTATGGCGTTAATTTATGCCAGATACCTATTCAAGTCAGCACTTGTTCACGGTTCCCAGATTGGGCTTCTTGAGGCCTCAGCAGGCAGTTGATAGTCTTTGTGAATTCGTCAGTTACAATGACTGCAGCTGTAAGTTGCAGTAGATTGTGATTGCTCTTACTCCAGCTACAGCAAGAGTTGCTGCTTCTGCAGAAGGCCCCTGTTAGCCCTGTGCTTGCAGAGTAACTGAGGGCCCCCCGAGATGCTGCTTGTTTCCGCAGGCAGACTTGGAAACACGGCTCTCTCTTGAGTTGGACAGAGTAGGAAGAAGTTTAAGGTGCCATGCTACCTGAATAAGACTCTGAAGTTCCATCATTTCTGTTGCTACAGTGATATTGCAGGAATGCTGCTGAAATCTACAGGAATATTTTTAGATTCTGGACTACAAGACAGTTGTGATGAATTTTGGGCCAGTGCCGATGACAGTACTGCATCAGATGAAATCAGGTATTAAGCCCTTTGGCTTAATCATAAGTACACTTACTCGTGTTTCTATACCCTCACAGGTACATATTGCATTTTATTTCGAAGATTGCAAACATCATAAATGCAAGATTCCAGAGACCTTATTGCTAATATTTTTCTGTGCGGTAGTAATGAACCATCATTTTGTTCTTTGAAGCCTAGTAACCTTCTTTTTAGTTCAGGGTATGAGAAATTGTTTATGCAACGTCTTCAAATTCAGTTTTTATATCCTTATCAAAAATGTGCCTGCACAAGTTCAATTTATTTCAGTCAGCTGCTTGTAAATATTTATCTTTTCTATGCTCTTTCTATATGTAAATAGGTATTATTTTCTAATGGCTATAAAATGTAATATGATTTACTGAAACATTGTCACTTCGTTCTTACCAATGTTTCAGGAGGTCTGTTATAGAGACCAGCCGAGCACTCAAAGAACTGTTTCATGAAGCTAGAGAAAGGGCCTCCAAAGCTCTTGGTTTTGCTAAAATGCTGAGGAAGGTAAGTTAACAGTAGGGTCTCATCTTATTTATATGCTTTTAAGAAATTCAGTCTGAAAGCATATTCTTTTGTCATTACTTGCAGGACCTTGAAATAGCAGCAGAATTTGCATTGTCAGCCCCTGTGCGAGATCTTCTGAATGATCTGAAAACAAAAGAGTATGTGAAGGTAAATTCAGTTTAGAGGCATAAAAATTAAAGTGGGGATGCTAAGTAAAATGTCAAAGCATATTTATTGACATACTTCCAGTTTTTTGATATGACATCTGTATCTTAGCATTTTAAATGTCATGTATTTAAAATTGAATTGTGGCAGTCAAATTATTTTCTCTACCTGTGTTTGTGTGATTGAGAATGCTAGTCTGTGTTTTGGGAAATCAGTGTCTTAATTCCTGGTCCTCCCAATGATTCTCTTTGTGACTTAGGAAAAGCCATTTTACTTCAATAGTATTTACTCATTTGTGAGAGTAGAATAATAACAATTAGTAGGGAGTGTTATTAAAAATAAATGCTTTATGAGGTAAACAGATACATCTATAAATGGACATATTTAAGTAGATAATCTCAGACTATGGACCTGTGTTTTGTGTACTTTTATAAAGCAAAAATATTATAGTGGGAGGTCTGCTCTAGTGAGCTGCCTTGAGAGTGCTAAGGATGTCAGCAATGCAGGGACTATGTTCTGTTCCAAAATAACCGTTGCTAGAAAACTGTTGTACAGCAAAAGCAGGTTAAACTCTTGGTGCCTTAGATTTACTGTGCTACATGTTCCCACTATTATGGTTTTGCACTTGATTTCTTAAAAATGTCACGTCTTTTATCATACTTTGAATTTCAGTAAAACAGTTGTTGCAACAGATTAAATTTACGTGGATCTGCTGTTCTTTTTTTGTCCTTCCGTATATTTAATATGCACGTCATTCCCATTTGGGAAATAATCTATTAACTTTTGCATGACAAAATTCTAGTTAGATTTATATAAGTGATTGCTAAAAGTAGAAATTGGTTCAAAGGGGGACCAAGAAATTCATAGAGAGAAATTTGTTAAGGGTTGGTTAAATGCAGGGATGAAGCGTCTGGCTCAGAAGTACCCTGGTCTGTGAATTGTTTTAAGAGTGGGACAGTAGTTAGGGAAAACAGTATATGTTTACTTTTAAAAAAAATTTCCCCAGGTATCCCCTCTTGGCTGCTCTTAAGACAGAGTATTAAATTTTAGGTGAAGATACTATCATTGTTCTTATGCACATTTTGAATCTTGCGTTTGAAAAATCTGTGTAAGCACCCGTGTTAAATAATCTAGATAGATTATTTGGATCTCAGGATATGTCTCTATGTATTGCCTCTCCACTTTTTTTCATCTTTCAAAATAAAATACATTTTGGTTAACACTTCATAAAATCGCCCTCTAACATTATGTAGGGAATTTAAATTTTTAACTGCCTTTTCAATCAAATGCTCATTAGTTTTGGGAAACTATTTTAGCTTTCAGTAACCACCAAATTTTTACATTTACCTATATATTATAATGGTTTTAATTACAAAATATGGCTGCCTAATGGTAAAAATGAGTCCAATGTTTTGTCCTAGCTTGATCAAACTCTGAAAACAGAGTATTTAACTTGACTGTAAGTCCAGTTACCTCATGTCAAATCACACGTATCAAGTATTTCACTGTTTCCACAGTCTGATTCAGATGCCTGACTTGGCTGAGGTGGTGTTACCAATGTGACAAATATAGTGCAGAAGTAGTTTTTAAGTAGTGTAAGTAGAGCTTTATTAAAAGAGAACACTCTTATCACGTATTAAGCTCTTTGACTTAATAATAAGTACACTTACTCATGTTTCTATACCCTGACAGGTACATATTGCATTTTATTTACAAGAATGCAAACGTCATAAATGCAAGCTTCTTATTGGACTTAATTAATCTCTCTTTCCTGACTAGTAAAAGAGTAACTTACTTTTTTAGCCATATTTTTTTCTTTATCTTACCTTTTGTAGCCATTGAGAAATGCTATGTGGATTCTTAGAGATCCTGAAGGAATTTCTATTCTTTTAATATTCTAGTCTTAAAAATGTATGCTTCATAAGTGTTTACTTAGTCTTGGCTAATTTGCTTTTAAAAATATGTGTATAGATATTTTATACATGCATATACACACATATGTGAAATCAGGTTTTTTTTAATTACAAGATTGTCGAGGGTTAAGATTGCAGGGTGACAATAAAACCCTGGCAGATGTATTGTTAACCTCCTCTCCCCCTCACTTCCCCCTTTTGCCCCTCCCTCTCCCCCCTTCCACTCAGGACAGGCGATCGGGAGAGAAAAAGAAGGACAGAGAGAAGAGAGTTGAAAAAATTAAAGATGTTTTACTAATGCTACTAATAAGAATAGAGAAAATAATACAAAATATACAAAACCAATCTTGAAAGTCTCAGCAACTGCAGAGCCGGCACCCAAAGTCCTGAATTAGACTCCACAGCCAACCAGAGCTGGATTCAGTCTCTCACTACGCCTCAGTTCACAGGGACGACTAGCAAGGTCCTCTCCTAATGTCGGCCATAGGGAAAAAAGGGCGAGATCCTCGTGATCTCCCATTTTATATGAAGTATTCACGTGAATGGAATGTTATACACAGTTGGTCAGTTTCTTGGTCACTGGTTTGTCGCCCCTCTCGCGAGATGTCCATCCATGCTTATCAATAAGTTTGCATTCCATTGCTAGGTTTTACCAAAACATGTGTCTGGTTCTCCAGGAAAATGCAGTTAATACGAAGGCTGTAGCTGACAGGCAAAATTCACTGAAAGAGAAACTTGTTTTTAACAAAACCAGGACAAAGATTCCTTTAGAAGAATATGTAGAAGGATCAATTGTGAAGGTGCAAGGAAGGATGTCAGTGTACATTGGTGATCTACCAGATTTCAAGACAAATATTTTCTTACAATGCATTTTGACTTTTAGTGTAAAAATAGCTGAATGTATTGTTTTAGTATGTATATTGTACAGCTGTTTAAAATGCAAACTCCCTTTTGCTTAAATGAGATGACATTTATCTATTTTATGTATCATAGAAGACAGTGAGATTCACTCATTCAATATCTATATTTTTTTTTACAGGTACAAATCCCTGGACTCGAGAATTTACAAGTATTCGTACCAAATAGTATTGCAGGGGAAAAATCTGTGATTTTGCAGCTCCTCAATGCAGCTGCTGGAAAGGATTGCACAAAGGATTCAGATGATGTCGCATACGAGGCCTATTTACTAATGACCAAACACAGTGATAAAGACCATGGCTCAGATGACAGCTGGAGTGCATGGGAGGGTCAGCCAGTCAAAGTCGTGCCACAAGTAGAGACTGTTGATACACTGCGAACCATGCAGGTGGGTTTCTCTCTCTTTTTTTGTTTTTTTCCCCTTTTTCCCTTGTTTACGTGATCTCCACACTTCTATGAATGCCTGTCCTTTCAGATTACCCACAGTAATTTAAGAGAGGCATATATCCTTTTATGGGTAATAAAAAGATTGATTCTTTGTTGTGTTAATGCAAGTATAATGTGGATTTTACAGAGTTGGATTATTATAATAAAGAGATACTTTCAATATCTAGTTGAGTGTTCAGTATCAGAAGTGTGGATAGGACTTGGGAACTGCGTTTTACTAATAAGTCACCAGTCTCAAAGAGTATGTGGCAGTTGTGTACTTTCCACATGCTTGAGGCATGAAACAACGAGTTTCTTTTGATCTTGGATGAATTTTGACATTTCAAGTTAAATTTCTGTGGAAGCTACTGGATGTTCAGCAGTTCTGCAGGAAGGAATCTTTCCAGTCATACTTTCCTTCATCCCAAGCCAACAGAGGTTCCCTGCCAGCAGTTCTGCTGCAGCTCCCTGCCCCGCCTGTTCTCATAGCATCATGTTAAGCTAAGTGAATTTTCCTTTTGGTACGTCATGCATTTCCTTGGATCCCTACCATAAATGGGCTCTACTGTCCACGAACAAAGTGACATTCTGTGTCACTGTGCCTGGCCTCTAGCATTTAGAAGGCTCTAGGAATTACAGGCAGCTGAAAAAGTCAGTCCTGTACGTACTGCTTTTGTAACATGCGAGCATCTTACTTCTTGCTCGTCTGTTGTCCAGACTGAATGATAAAAAAATAGCCTTTGCTAAAGTTCTTAGAATTTCATTTGATTTCCATTGTCAGTTTTTCATTCAGAAAATTCAAACAGCAACAGATGGAGTTTGTTTTGCGAATGATGCTCTATCTGGTATATCTAAGTGCACATAAAACACCACTTGTGCATGTGTTTATATGTGTATGTATATAACGTGTGTATTAATTTTTAAAAATCCAACATTGAAAAGTTAGGAAGTCAAAAGTCCTTCAGAAAGAATGCTTCCTGTGTTTTTAAACAACATATTTTGATAGAGAAAATGTATTATTTTTAAAAATATTAATTAAGTACAAGAATCCTGTCAACATTTAAAGAATTTTGAGTGTGAAGACATTCTTCATGGATGAGGTATTGAAAATCTGGATGAAGTGGGTTTTGTGAGTAACTTTTTGCAGCTGTAGATTGAAATCAGCAGATTCAATCTGTAGATTGAAATCAGCAGAGCTTAATATGTGACTCATAGTGCCACAGTAAAGGCAACACCATATTTGACTGTGTACTTAGAGACTTCCGCAATATCAGAGCTCTGGTTTCCAAAACATATTCTTGCATTTTAATGATTTTTCAAAATTTGAGCAAACACTGTGTCGTAAATCTATGCCTTTCCCTGTTCAATAGCAGGTTTTTATCCTCAAGTGTATTACATTACTTGGATAAAATGTGCTTATTTACCTGCTTGCCACTTCCATCTGCTTTGAGAAAATATAATTATTTTGCTTAGATGCTGCATTTGAAAGATAATTTTTAATACAGTGTTTCCCAAACCCCAAGAAGGTAATCACCTTTCCAGAAGTGAATAGTAGTATATTCCCCTTGAAAACTTACTGTGGTGTTTGCCTTAATAGAGCTCTGCTCATAAGATGAGTGTTTATCAAGTTCAGTTGCCAACATGAAAATTTTCTGTGTGAATTAAGGATTTTAATGAATAGCAACCAGAGAGGTAATTCATGCTTTAGAATTAAAAACATAATGAGTTGTAATTTGCCAGTATGGCACATGTTTTTGTAGAGAGGATTTTGTTTGTAAGAACTAGTAGTATCTTGTGTTCCTAGGTTGATAACCTCCTCCTCGTAGTCATTCAATCTGCCCACCTCGTGAGTCAGAGAAAGGCTTTCCAGCAGTCTATTGAAGGGCTTGTATCTCTACACCAGGAACAGACATCCAGCCAACCAGTCATCGCCAAAGCTCTACAGCAGCTAAAGGTAAGAAATTTTCGAGATTGTCAGTCAAAACTGATCATAGTTTGCTCACTGATAAGTAAAAGTGTGTAAGGAGATTTGATTGCAATGCTAGCAACCTACTCTGCAATTGTAATTTATGCAACCTCAATGGACCTCACTATTCCAGTACAATTTTCATTCTGTTTTTGCGATGGATTTGTGAGTGTATTTTTTAGCAATATTTGTGTAATCATTTTTGCACTGGGTAGGTGGGAAACAAGTCCATAATGCAATAGAAATATTAATAGTAACAGAATAAATATTTATACAAGAGCACTATTGAATTGCAAGTGTTTGATTTCATGAAAATAAATTCTATCAAAATCTGTGATCTGCAAGAAGCAACTTTTTCTCTCCATATTTGGAGAAGGTAGTTGCTTTATGATGTGAGAGTGAGTTGGTCTCTCTCTGATTTTTTGCTCTTCTTTTTTGGGTGGTAGGGGGGTGGTTTGGTTATTTGTATGTGTGGTGGTTTTTTTTGGTTGGGTGAGGGTTTTCTTTGGTGGGTTTGTTTGTTTTTTGGAGAACCCAGAAAAGCAAAGATTGGTTACACCAAAGTTACAGTATCAGGTCCCTACATTTCCCTCTGAGTTCAATAAAAGCTGTGCCTGCATACCAGGTTGAAAATACAACCAGAGGCTTGGTCATGTTATAGATAGTAAAACCAATTTTCTCCTTTCTTGTCTGTCTGGTTTTGACTGGGGCTTTTCCTCTTTTTTTCCTTCACTAACTTTGTTTTTAAAGTTCATCTCATGCAAGCAAACAAACTTAATTATAGTACTTCAGCTAATTATAAGACTTGCTTACTGCAAGTGCTGAAAATTTGTTTTTCCAAGACTCGATTAATTGTGATGACATTAAAGTACATTTCCTTTTAAAACCATGTAATTGCAAGATTCATGTTTGCCTTAATCTGCTGAAATGTAGAATTATAAATAATAATTTGATGCCCCCCATGCCTTTTTGTTGTTGTTTCTCAGAATGAGGCATTACTGCTATGCAATAAGATAAGCAGTGCCATTGATAGAGTTGATCACATGTTCACATCTGAGTTTGATGCTGAAGTTGATGAATCTGAATCTGCCACTTTGCAGCAATACTACCGGGAAGCCATGATTCAGGGTTATAATTTTGGGTTTGAGGTAAGGAAACAAAAACTTAATGACACGTTTGTTTTCTAGTTTTGGTAGGAACCAACTGAATGTTATGGTTTTACATTGGTGCAAATACAGTAACTCTTAACTCTGTGGAAATATGAAGAATTCTAGCAGAATATTACAAAAATATATATTTTAACAGAGAATCTTATGTGACATGATTGAAAAAGAACTGATAGATCTATTAAATGCAGTCTCCCATTGGCTGGCAATGCCTGGATCTCTAAAAAGCTTTAAGAACTTGATGAATTCTGGTGTAGTCGTGTAGGCTCTGCTACTTGGCAGCATTTTGGGTTAAATCAGAAATATCCCTTGATATTGAATGTCATTGTGTAACTTGGCTTCTCCCAGTTTTTCAGCCTGGAGTAGTATAATACTGTAATATGAGCCCTTCTTTCAAAGTTAATGGTGGTTCTTTGATGCAGTGAATATAGCTTTTGAATGCCTTCCGTACAGTGTTGATGAGGAAATGTCATGTTCAGATTCTTTTAGTATAATGCTTCGCTATTTGATTCCTGTGAGCTTTGTACATTTTTTTTGACACTGTAGCATACACTAACATACTTCTAAGGATAGTCTTCTAAAAAAACAGGTGGTATTTCTGTTTATTTTTTTAAATGTACATCTAGAACTTCTTTTTTTCCCTAATGTTACCTGCAATATAACTAAAAATAAATGCTACTTGGCAGTTCAATCCTTGATTACAGAACTGAGCATTTATGTAAACTGTTCCTTAGATGATATATACATTGTTAAATGTCAGTGTATGCCCCTGTACACACAAGAATGCTGTAGGACTCAAATGCTGCCTCTCACTAGAACGCATTTTGTGTCATATACTTTTTTGTCATTTTTTTTCCTTATAAATACATAACTACTTGCATAAAAACATTTTGTCCAAGAATAGGATGTGACTGTTACTGTACTGTAGAGTTTTGTTATCCTGCAGGTACTCCAGTGGATATTGCAAATGGTACTTTTGTTCTTTTTATTAATACGTGAAAAGTAATCTTTAGTTTCTTTCAGTACCATAAAGAAGTTGTTCGTCTGATGTCTGGAGAATTCAGGCAGAAAATTGGAGACAAGTATATCAGCTTTGCTAGAAAATGGATGAATTATGTGCTAACGAAATGTGAGAGTGGCCGTGGCACTCGACCCAGGTAACAGCCAACTTGTTACTGCCATAGTAGTTTGTATTTAAATACCATGCAGGACTTTTCACAGTGTTAATAATGCTTTGTTATTTAGAAGTAGTTCTTCTGAACTATTGATCCTTCTGGCTCTTAAATTTTGAAAGTGATTTGAATAGTAAATGCATGAAGCCAAATAAACATCCCAACTGCTTAGCAGAAGACTTTGTGGATCACTTTGCCTTGTATTATCTAACAGAAAATGGGAAGAAAAGGGGGAGATTGTTTGACCCAGACAATGAAAATACTTTAGGTTCGAACAGAAGTGCTATGTGATCAGGAGTCAATAAAGATTGCAGACTATGCAACAGTCACTTTTTGGGTATTCTGCGGAGAGAGGAATATTGTTTTGTGCAAGTTGCAGAAAAGATCTACATATAGAAGCTTTAGCCTCCTGTAAAATTCCTTTCTATTAGTCCCTATTGACAGCATCTAAAGTATGGCTCACAGATGAAGGAGAAGTGTTTCCTCTCTGGTGAATATTCTTCAGTTTTTCAAATGCAGTATGGATGCATTTGTTGATGGTTTTTGTTGGTGTCCGAAGTACTTTCTGTCTGTTGACAGTGCTGTTGCGCCCAGTGGTCTCTCAACTGCGCTTACACTGGGTCCTGTGAAACTCCACTGCTGGGCACTAATGAAAAAATATTACAAAGTTATGTTGCTTTGAGGATGTGAGCAGAGAAACTGGGAAACTGTTTCAAGCAGAATGATACAATTACTTGATTTATGGAGGTGGTTTTGCAGCATTTTGCAGCTGGTATATCAGAAATTTAATAGAATTCCTTTGCATTAAAATAGGAGTCTTATATTGATCAATGCTAGCAGATTACACATCGGTGACTGTTTTATTTCCTTAAAGTGTAGGGCTGATCAGTCTGTCCTGGAGGTGGTTTGTTGTACTTGCTGTAAAAAGAGGAGGAAAGTGTGGGCAGGCTGAACTGCGTATGGATAGGCTAGTTGGCTCAGCGTGCTAACCTTAAAAAAAAAAAAGGAAACAACAATAAAAAAACAAAACCACTTAAAAGGCTTTTTAAAGTATGTTAACAACATAAGGAGGACCTAAGACCACATTGGTCCATTACTTGATGAGGTTGGTCACCTCACGAACAGGGACAAAGATGAAGCAGAGACATTTAATGCCTTTGCCCCTGTCTTTAACACAAATAATGGGTTCTGGGACCCCTGCAGATCTGGTTGGGGGGACCATGACAGGGGTAGCCATAAGGTCCCAGGTGACTTTGAACTTGTACAATATTTGCTGGTGTCATTGAATGCACACAAGTCTGTGGGGCCAGGTGGGATTCACTCCAAGATACTGAAGAAGTTGGCCTCTCTCAGTTATTTTTCAATAGTCTTACGAATCTGGAGAGGTCCCCCTTGTCTGGAAGCTAGTAAACCTTATTTCAGTCTTCAAGAAGAGCAAGAAAGAAGACCTTGGTAATTATATGCCTGTCAGCCTCACTTTGGTTCCTGGTAAAATTACAGAGATCATTCTGGGAGTTATTGAAAAACACTTCAGAGACAGAGACAGCATAGTCATTGTTCAAGGTCAACATGGGTTCGTGGAGGGCAAGCCGTGCCTTACAACTCAATATCCTTTTATGACAAGGGAGAAGGCAGTGGATGCGGCAGGCAGGACCCTGAATCACTCATCCGCGACACATGGCCTGCTCACTTTATTTGGCAGTGCCCTTGCTATAATCAGACTTTATCTGAATATGAGTCAGCAAATATTACTACAAATTAAATATTTAACCTGTTTTTTAATCCATTTTCTTACAAAGGTTTTGTCTCATTTTACAGAGGAAAAATTACTAACTGCCATTTACTGTTCTTGGATGTTGTGGAAACTCTTACGATGGCTTTGGCCAAAGAGCAATTAATTTTATGTCTATTCTTTTTCTTTGAGACAGGTGGGCGACTCAAGGTTTTGATTTTCTTCAAGCCATTGAGCCAGCTTTTATTTCATCTCTCCCAGAAGATGACTTCTTGGTATGCAATAAGTTATTCTGCTTGTTTATCTAAATGCTTGTGAAGCTGTCGGTATGTTTTCAACTATATGTTTTATAAAACAATGTCTGAATACAGATGCTGTTCTGAAACAATTGCTGATGTACATAACTGTTGATATCTCTGTAAGATTCTGAATAGAGTATGTTTGTGACTGTTGGCATTAATGTTTTCAAATTGCTGACAAGCTGCTGGTACTGTCTTGGGAGGCTGTCTCCCTTTGTCTCTTGGGAAATTTGACAGCAGCTTTTCTGGATTGTTACAAATTAGAGTTGTTGTAATAAATTTCTGAATGTAAGCTTCTAGGGCTTAGTTAGCATCCAGATCTCATTTATGAGTGTGAATACAAAATCACAATTGTTTAAAGGTATATCTTCAAATTGTACCAATGTGAAACAGACTTTAAACCATCTTTCATTTTTACTATGAAAACAAAATAGCAGACTAGAACTGGACTTTTTGTGTGCTCTACCTTCCTCCTTTTCCTCTGGAAATAAAATCCTGAGAATTTTTTTCTCTGATCTTGGTACAGCACTGCAGAGAAGTGAAAGCATAATTGCCCCGAAATAGCAGAAAATGAGTGTCAGCACCTCTGACTTTTATTAATTTCAAGATGTGTTATGAAATGCCAACCACATTAATCTTGCATAATACAGAAACTACATACTTTTTTCTTTTTCACATATATTTTTATCAAGAGCTCTTAAGTAAGTGGTGTTTTGGTCTCGTGTGTGATGTTACGAAACAGTTGTCGGACTAAATGACAGAGTTAAGCTTTAGCTTTAGGAAGTAGCCCCTTGGCTACATTTGATTTGACACAGTTTCTAAAACAGACTTTGAACAAGTAGGAGAGAAAGGTGGGAACCATGAACTTTCACTTTCTTAAACTGGATTTCAGTTTTGGAGAGCATCACTTGAAGCCACTTTGGTTAATCTGACTCCTGTATAAGACAGGTCACAGCATTTTGGCTAGAAATGCCTATGTCAATTATTTTTTGTTAGTCTAGCTTCATGTTGCTGGTCTTCACTAAGTTTTTGAATTTCTGGAAGGAAATACGACTAGTCTGAATGACTGGTATATAGAAGTGGCCTTCGTAGCAACTATGTCAAATACCATAATTTAAATTCTTTATTGTAAAGACATTTTCTGTTTCATGGTGTTCTGACAAATAAATTGAACCAGAGGAAGATTTAGAAACTTGCCCGAGGTTACGTACATAGTGAGTAGTACACCTAGTAATTAAGCTCGGATAGCCTGAGACCCAGTTCAGCTGTTTAACTATTAAACACCCTTTCATGAAAATGTTGCTAACTTCATGGGTTCATAAGGAAAGTGGATTTCTTTTAATATGCATTGCTTCATACTTGTGGTTTTACAGACTTTTGCCTTGTTGTTCAGGTCACCATAATCAAACCCAGTTTCGTTGTGTGCTTCTTCTTGGATAGGAAGAGGGAGGAGATTGTTGCAGTTTTTTCCAGAAAATTTGATTTTTAATTATATTAAAAATGGATATTTTTAAGTTCCACTAGCTTTATATTATAAAATGTTCTTTATGATATATCATTGTTCAGTTCTTATGGTTACGTAATTTTAATGAGGTCAAAAGGCAAGACAAGACTAAGACTTCCTAGCTTAAAAAAATTTTAAAAATCAACAAGTCAAATGGCTAACGCAGATCCAAAAGTTTAATATAATTGATAGAATGTAGGGGTGCTTACTTGACAGATTACATATTTAACCAGTGTCGTTTTATTACTGTGAGCTTTACCATATGACTGTCTGCTTTCTTGTAGCATAAAACATCGCAACATTTTCTGTTTGTCTTTCCTAGAGTTTACAAGCTCTGATGAATGAGTGCATTGGCCATGTTATTGGGAAACCTCACAGTCCTGTTACAGGTTTGTACCTTGGTAAGGCAGAAGTTACTGGCATTTGTTCTGGAGCTTTTCTGCTGTTATAGAATTTTCACTGTAAAGTAATTTTTAAATGCTAGAAATACAATAAAAATATTTTTCAGCCCTCCGTGATTGTTGATGTAGAACTATTATTGCCTGAGAAAGTGTAAACAGGTAGTGGTTTTACTAAAGAAATTTACAAACTTTACAGATGCTTTCCTCTGACTTTTATACTTGAATTCCCTGAAGTCTTGCAGATCTTCTGGAAGAGGGTTGTGAAACTCAGAAACTCAGCTCACTGGGATTAACCTAGCCTGGCAGAAGGAACTACTGCCTTGTGTTTTGATGGGCAATCAGCTATCTTGTGATGTAACTGCCACAGTATTTGTCTGACTAATTAAGGAGGGGTTAAGGGAAGGGGAAGACGCTGCAGACTGCTCTTCTGGGCACTGAATGGGCGAGGCATGGGGACAGTGATGGCTCATGTTGGTTTGACCCTGTCTCTTTGTACCACTTCCTTGTGGCAGACTGTCATGTGTGGGGTTTTTCCCAGCTCATTTTGCTTTCTATTATTTTCTGAGAAAAACTAATTCTGATGCAAAAAGAACATAATACTGTTTGTTTTTTATTTATTATTTGGTTTGTTAATACTTATTTCGCAATAAGATAACAAATCATCTTTAATCTGTGAAGCTGAAATAATGAAGATTTAGTTTTAATGAAGTAAGTGTACATCCTCTAATTGCTACGTTTTAATTCTCTGGATAATTTTCATTTTTTAAAAGATGAGCTACATGATACAATAGCACAAATAATATTAGTACATACAATTGATTTATTTATAATTGGAATAATATGGATTTTTCTTAAAGGATAAGAAAATATGTGCCAATTCACACTTAACTCTGTAACATAAAAATATTTTAATTTTGTGTTTTGAAATGGCCCTAACGGAGTTTTTCTGTCATTTGAGTAAATGTGCCACCTTTTTTATGTTTGCAGCTATTCATCGAAACAGTCCTCGTCCTGTGAAAGTGCCTCGGTGCCATAGTGATCCACCAAATCCTCATCTTATCATCCCGACACCTGAAGGCTTCAGGTATTTAGCGTCAGTACAGAGTTCTAAACTGGTTTATCCTCTCTTGGCTATGCAGTCAGTAAGTGGAACAACCTTTCTTTCCTGTTGAGGACAAAGCAGAGAGAAAGAAGTAGCATGTTAGTGATCCGGATTTTATCCATATGCTTTTAAGGACATAGTTTCTTCCTCTCCCCTTGCTCCTGCTTTATTTTACAGTTTTTATTGGTGCGTGCTTTCTCACCTTGAAGTCATTCTTATCCCCTTTGTCTTTCCTGAAAACGATGTTTCAATGTAACAAGGTTCAATTCAATGAAAACCGCTCATTAACAAGACCTTTATTTCCTTCCCAACCTTGAATGTCTGTGCACGTGCCCATGATAGTGCTTTGGTATTTTAGCATAGATAAGACAAAATTTAGCATTCTGGAATATGGTGGCATTTCTGCATCATTACCAACCTGCTATGAAGAAGCTTAAAGCAATGGATGGTTTTGCTTCCATTTGAAAGAGTTGACATGAGAATTAATGCAAAAATAATTTTTAAAAATTTGAAAATAAAATTTGCCTTGCATATTTTGACACAAACAGAGGGCTTTACTTTTCAAGAACATCAGCACAGTGTCAGACTCTACATTTGACTTTTTTTGAAAGGTGCTTAGCTGATAGCAAAAAACCAGTGCTACTCTAAAGACGTGGAGGTTTTTATTTTGAAGATTATTAATATTGTACATATTAACAGCCTGTGAAGTTTCTGAGACCCAGAATTATTCCACATAAGAGTCTTTATGTACTTGAAAAACTTTTGAAATCAGGCCTCAGTATGTATACTTCAAAATTTTATTCTTAAAATAAAATTTCAGCTCCATACACTTGTTATTTTTTTTTTAAACTGTTTCCTGAAGTTTTTCTTCTTGCCACAGCACACGGAGTGTCCCTTGTGATGCACGGAACCATTGCAGTGTTGCTGCCAGTCGCCCCGCTCCCATCGGTAGCGACTCAGCCCAACCCAAACCTGTCAGCAGTGCAAATGATACCAGGTAGCTCCGCTCCATCATGTAGCAGCCTCATTCTACTCACATCACCCATATAACTGTTCCCACGTATTTGCATCCCAGTAAATCATTTGCACCGTGCTTTTCTGTCCCATCGTGTCTCCCACTGGCTCCTTCATTCATGTTTGACTTGAGCAAAATCTCATGTCTTAGAAATAGATGATAAGACAGCTTTCAAATTAAAAATGTCTGAACAAATGGTAGTTAAAGCATGCCGTTCTGACGTAGATTACAAATTTGCTCAGTAAAAAATATCCATGAAATTAACATATGCCAATCAGTTCGTTGGTATAACTTTATTAAATAATTAGTATTGATAACTAACACTTTGCACTAAGATGACTGTGACATGCAAATAAGCCCAAGGAGATTTTGGTGGTTTTTTTACATTACCTAACACTTTTGTTATTGTTTTTGTCTGCCGTGAATCTTTTGAAATATGATATAGTGGCAAACAGAATTAAACACATAAGATTTCAAGAGGTTTTTTGAACTTCTTTCTACACTTCTGCCTCCTTAGACTTGTGTGGAATAAACTTCATATGAAAGAAACCATTCCTGTATCAGGATATGCAATAGGCACCACTCCTGTATCATCTGTTTGCAGATGTCATGAGGGATTTTTTTGGCAGAGCTTCTGGCCTCTGATCTGGCTGTTGTATTTCAGACTGTTGGTGTTCCTTCTTCCCATACCACAGTCAGACCATTAACATGCCTACCAGGTTCTCTACATTTACTCTTTTTTTTTCTCTCCCCCTGCCCCCAGCACCCCTGACTGTGAAAATCCTGCTGTTCACACAATGATATTATCTTAGGGTTTATAAATACCTTTTTGGATTCTTATTTCTACTACAGAGCACCAAAATCTCTCTTGTACAAGAGATTGATATGGCGACACATCATCTGACTGTATCCCACAGCTGTAGAGAAAAGAAAGAACAGGTAGTGAAGGAACACCAGATAGGTAGTGACCAAAGTGAACTTAGATATGACTTGATTATGAAATATTTATTTTTAATAAATAACTTTCAGTTGTTAGCCAGCAAACCATCCTGGTTTGTAGGTTGGTTACCAATTGACAGCAGAAGCATGCATGAAGGTGTTTAAAAGGAATTAAATTGGCACTTCTTATATAAAATCTTTCCTGCAAGTCTTTGCAGTTTATCTTTATAAGATGTGACTTGCACACTATAGTAGTATGTATAGCTTGTGAGTTTGGGCCCTTTTTTTTTGTTGAAAATACATCCTGAATTTTTGACATTCAAAATACATATATTTACTATATATTATTCGTGCTTCTGTTTAAGCCGTAAGACAGAGTAGGCAGTAGTCTGCAACACTCAGCACTTAAAAAGCCCTTTTCAAGTAAGAAACATCCTAGAGAATTTTCTCGGAGAGGTTCTGGCAGCTTTATAAGCTGACAGGTTGATGGTTAATTAGTATTCATGCTTTTGAAAATGCAGAACTTGTTTATTTGATAATTAGTCTTTACACAATATCTGAAGGGGATTTTTTTGTCTCAAATATATACAGCACTTGGAGCCAAGGCATATCTTTGAAGTTAGTTAATTTTTTTAAGAGGGAGATAAGAGGCTAGTTTTTAATACTTGTGGGCTTTGTTGTGATTTTTATACCACTCAATGGAACTGTCAGGTTTATAATTTGACACACTTGAATACAGTGGTATATTCTTTTAATGTTTTTTTGTGTGTCCTACACAAATATTGATCAAAGTGTGAAAGTTAGCGTTTTGACAGTTCCTTCTGTTTCAATAAGATAGTCATTACGAAGAAAAGAAATGAGAATTCTACTTCTTAGGTGCAACCAAATGCATAATAATTTAATGGATTGTAACATGGAAGTTGATGTTAATGCAGCATTTTAGTCTAATTGCCTAAGCCTGTTTTTCAAAGACTTGTGTTTTTCTTAGAGCTCTCAGTTTTTACTTTTGATGCTTGTTAATAAAATATCCCATGATTTTAATTTCTTTTATGCACTACCTGGATTTTAAATAGCATTGTTTAACCCCCTGTATTACCTAGGAAGAATTTGAAGGAAAAAGAAGTATTAAAGCAGAGACAGAGTTTTGGAGGCTGTTGGGGTTTATGAGGGGTTTTGTTTATCAAGGAAGGCAAATATTATAACATAATACATTTATAGCTAATTTCTGGGTTTAATATAGTTAAAGTTGCAAAGTTTAACACATTGTAGTCTTAATTATGGATTTCAGTTTATTTGTGCTCCGAAAGAGACATGGAATCTGTTGGATCAAGAAAGTGGTTCTGTATGCAACAAGTATGGGGTTCAGCTGCTGGAACAGCACAGAAGCAGGAACTTCTTATTCTTTCCAGAAACTCTTTGGACATTTATGACATGATTGTAGGCATTAAGTATCTACAAAAAGTTGACTGTAGGAACTTGATAAATCAGTTGTACTAGGCAGTGCGTAGTGCACAAATGCCACCATAGTTCTCTTCAAGTTTTTCTTTAACAAACAAATCAGTTTAATGTAACTTGAAAGTAAAATCCACAGCAGCAATACCTGGTTGTTTACACTGAGCTTTCTGATGGTTATACATTTACACTATGTTCATACTGAGGACCTTTATAAGTGTTTAATTTCTGAGCTAGCTGAGGTTATTATTCGTCAGTTTATATTTATCTAAGACTGGAGCAGAAATTTATCAAGTCGCAGAATCATAGTAGTCTTCCCTTTTACTCAGTTTCTTTGCCCAATAACAGGCACACAGTTTGTCTGGGCACAAACAATAAAAGATCTGGGTGACTGAGAGGGGCTTGAAGTGGATTTTATACACCTGCATTCAAAGCTATGATACTTACGTCCTCTGTTCAGCTACTGCTTCATTTTAGAGGTGTTTTAGCTCAGCTTGTTTTTAAGATCTTCGTGTACTACAGTTGTACTGTATGTGCTGAGAATAACCTCAGTCATCTTGCTGATTTAAACCTCAGTTTCCTGAAGAGTTCTGAAGATTGTCACTAGTTCAGTTTCAGTTCCTCTGTAGTTGATCAGTAGCAGGGAATGCAAAGCAAACCTCATATTGAGAACATGCCCTTGGAAAGAGAGTGTCTTGGGTTTTGGCTTCTGTTTTCAAGATTTTAAGGATAGTGTCTTTTTGGTTTTTTTCGTCTTACTATTAGTAGGTAATAATTGGATTCTGAAACAACTTTAGGGCTGTAGGGGAGTCATGTCACAGGTGTGTGCACTTTGTGACACCAGGTATCTCTCATCATTTTGTAGTTATTAGCTTTCAGTGCAGGCTTGAAAAACATTCTCCGCTTTCCAGTAATGTTTGTCTCATACCTCTAATGCATTATGTTAAAGGAGGCATCAGTCGCAGCTCTTCCACACTATGCTTTAAAAATTGAAAGGGAGCCTTGTACAAAAGGGAGTTATCATTGACAGACTTCCATGAGGAATTTATGGCTCTAAAACATGGATGGATTGATCAATATCATGGGCTGGAGAAAGCTGCCTGAAGATTGAAGTATTTAAGACTCATTTCTCTTTGTATGGTTCCCCTTCCTGTTCCTTATGCCTTTTCATCTGGGTCCTGTTCCGATATGTCAAATTCTGCTCTGTTGTGTCTGGAGGCACCCGGGCCTTCCAGCAGCAACGCTGCTGTCATAGAACACTGTCCTTCCTGTCAGCTGCCTTGTGGCTCTTCCCACAAGTTCTGACTTCATGACTGTGGACTGTGACTGTATTTGCAGTGCACCAGGAGCATATGAATTCAGTTACCACCCTTCATCTGATAATGTGGCTCACGTTATCACCTAGCTGAATCACTTCTGAGTGTATATCCAAACCTGGCACCAGCTGTGGCTTGCAGCAGCTGTCTTAGTAGTATGTTAAAAGTCATTGACACTGATTCTGTCATTACAGGCAAGTAACAGTTTCAAGTGGCTTATGCTTTTGAAGATTAGGTTTTTTTCATGGAGTGGCGTAACTAAATTTATATAAAAAGCCTTCATTTGGGGGAAAAATAGCATAGTCAGGGCTTTCAGTTTACCTCTTAGCATCAGTTTTTCTTTCATGTTACTTTCATGGTTCGTATCCTAGGCTTCAGAGTTCTTTCACTTTAAAACTGCAGTTAAATTGTCACAAATATTTATTTAGTGCAAAGCTAACTTAATTAGTGCAATGGTTCTTTTTGACAGGGGTTCCAGTGTCCCTGAAAATGATCGACTGGCATCAATAGCAGCTGAGTTGCAGTTCAGATCCCTTAGTCGTCACTCCAGTCCCACTGAAGAGCGAGAAGGTGATTGTCACAGTAACAGATTGTGATCTGGATGTGCAGATGATTTATGTCATTAACAGATTTTTCTCTGCTCTCAGTTCTTACACTTTCCAAACATTTTTTCACCTTTCCCCATTCAAAAATCTCAGACTTTTAACTTTTAGACTTGTATCATCAGAGTAAGTTTGTCTGTTTTCAGACATATCCGCTATTCTCTTGCTTTTCATATTGTTTCTGATTTGTACCTGAAGGAATTTCCTGGTTTCTTACCAAGTTACAGTGTTCAAAACAAAATGTGATTGCTGAATTCTATATCCCATTCAATAGTAAATTTCTAAATGCTGTTAATGAACTGGACATATCAGGACAGCTAAGAGATTTCTGTCCAGTTCTTCAGCTACCACTGCAGTGTTTGTCTTACAAATAACCTGCTGTTATTTGAATCCTGGAAGAAGGGACAGGGTGTGTGACTTGATGGTCCTGATCAGGGCTCCTCCTTCAGGTTTCCCCAGCCCCTCTATACATGGTATTTATCACAACGAATACCTTGAAACATTGGTTGATAAGATAGCATGTTCTGTGCAAATTAAGATGGAGTACAAAATCCCAAGTGGAGTTCATACTGTGGTCATCCTGCAAAATGAAGCAGATTTCAAAGAAGGAAATGCCTTAAAAAATGATACTAACAGGTGTGGGGGATTTTTGTCATTTGTTTGTTTGTTTTTAAGCAGATGTTGAAAATATTGTCTGCCTCATGGTTATTCCCTTTTTTATGTGTATGTGTGAATGGAAAACTGGCTGAAGTTGGAATGGATTACAGGTCTTTTTCTAAGCAACCCTGGAAAACTGTTTACCTACAGATTTCCTACATATTTGATTCAGAGTTCCCTGACTTGAAATGCTTCCCTCAATTGTGGAAGGAGATCTGTTTCTGTATAAATTAAATCCTATTTCAGAATGACTTTCGTAACTTGTTTTCTAAAGATAAGTCATTTTTGAATTTGAGAGCATATATTGCTATATGGTTGGCTCATATACTTGTTGGGTGTATTAGTCCTGATACGTTAAGATCTCAGCTTCTGCTGAGTATAGTGGCATAATCCTTAATACGAGATAAAGCCACTTCGATGCTCACAGTATTATTTCTCTAGAACCATTGTATCCAAAAGGAGATTCAAGTGGTTCGTACCGGCGGAGTTGGGAGCTCAGAACTTTAATCAACCAGACCAAAGGTAAGTGTTTAGGAGTCACTGTAATGTAGTGTGTGTTAAACGGTATTAAAAGGTTGAATCTTAATGCTGATTGTGAAGAGGTTTTTACAGCTTTGTACATAGGAAGGGGAAAAATAAAATCCTGGTTGCAGACAGAAGGTACTCCCAACAAAATCAGAAGGTGTACTGTCTGAGGTGGGAGTAATTAAACTTCATAAAAGTCACTTTTGTTCAGTTTCTGAAAGATACCAGCAGTGTTATACAAAATGAGTACATTTATTACCATAGGAATTGTGGAAATTCTCTGTCCCTGTTCACTGCCCAATTATGAATTGCATTGACCATAGGAAGCACTTCCTCACTTCCTAAGATCTCTCCTCAGTGTGGGATTTTCTTATTTTGGGTATCTAAGAGCATGTGATCCTACAGTGTTTGTCAAATTCAAAACTATTATGGGACCCTTTCCTCTCTGTCCTGCTGCTTATTTTCATGAAACCTAAAGTAAGCTGATTTATTCTGAGACTCCTGTACTGTACAGATATATACATATAGCTTTCTTGTATATGTTCTGGCAGGGTGGAACCTCATGAGACATTAGAAAAATGTTTCCTGTCACATAAAAACTGATCTTTCATTATGTGGCTCAAACAGAGCACAGGAAGAACAGATTTTTTTTTCTGAAATCTAGAAGACGTATTTATTGTTTGGAACATAAACACTGAAGGAATTGAATTTGTTTAAACTAGAAACTAAGAATGAGGAAAAACTTGAACATTTCTAGAAGACTGCTGCAATGGGAGCTGGTTTTACTGTCCACTGTGAAGAAGACAAAGATTTTGGTGTAAAACTACAGCAAGGCAGACTGAGTGTAGATAACGTGGTATTACTTATAGGCGGGCAGTAGAATATATTATTTGGGAGTATCAGTATCTCCATCTTTTGGAGTCTTTCAGAAAAAGGTTAGACTGCTGTCTATCAACAGTGACAGATGGGTAGTTTTTGTGCTTTATAAAGAGGGGATAAACTAATGCTGCCTGGAGATTTCTTCTGGCCTCGGCCACTGGGATTCTGTTTCAGGATAAGGCTTGAAAGCTGGAATTATCTAATACCTTTAAATCTTTGAAATAAGAGATGCTATGACTTTTCCAAGAAACCCATCATGTCTCTGTAGAGCGAAGCCTACCGGTCCTTTTTTTGGTGCTCTTAATGACCCTAACACATTTCCACTCTCTGTTGGTGGTGAGTTACAAGCCAAATGCAAAGAAGTGCATTGCATTTCATACATTTAATTTCCTTGAATCAAGTAAGAGATTATTAGAAAATTACCAGTACCCTCCTTTTACTTTAGTTTCGTATGTGATTGCTAAAATGTTTTGTTCTTTTCCTACATTTTAAATTAGACTCACGAAATAATTGTTTTCTAACTCAGGTCACTTCATCTGATATCAAAAGGTAACAAAATATAAACACAGCGAATCTTTCTCAATCAAGGAAATTGTCCATCACTCTTTTTAGACACTGGTTCCAAGCAAGCACCGATTGAAGCTGTTCAAAAGTCTGTTCAGTTGTTTGAAGAAAGGAGATACAGAGAGATGAGGAGGAAGAACATCATTGGCCAAGTTTGTGACACACCGAAATCTTATGATAACGTCATGCATGTGGGTTTAAGAAAAGTGACTTTCAAGTGGCAGAGGGGAAACAAAATTGGTACGTTCCTTTATCAGCCTAAAATACAAGCTTACTGTTTTTGAAGGAAATGTAAGACTATCTTTGAAATCTTTGGTCTCCGTGTAGGTAATAGCACTTTTACTGAAATCAGAATGTTAAAATACAAAATACTGTTGCATCTATGATTTCCATTATGTAGAACTTCAATAAAGTTTTCACAGGTCAAATTGCAAGAAACAAAGGAGGAGAAGGATTTGTTTAGGACAATTATGTAGATATGATCCTGCGATTCCTGCACATGTTTACCCCTATAAAATGTTTGAATTCTTCTTTTGGAAGAACCAGGAATATGAAAGGAAATGAGCACAAACTTTGGGATTTTTTTAATTCACTGGCATTGTTGTTGTTTCCCCCATATGATCATTGTTTCCTCTCTGTTTTGGGATTTGTGGGGAAAATCTTCATATTAATGAGAATTTTTCTTTCAGGTCAGCCTGTTAATGTCATGTTTTTATTTTTAATCTGCATGAACTCAGGAGTATGGAAGTATTATTAGGTGTTACAGGTTAAAAGGTACTTGAAAGTTTACATTAAAATAAAGGTAAATTACCTTGCTAAGCTCAGTTTTCAGTGATGCTTTCTTGTAGCAGCTGATGTACATGTTGCTTAGTGAATTGGGGATTGGACTAGATGATCTTTTGAGGTCCCTTCCAATCCCAAACATACTGTGATACTGTGAATGTAGTGTTATTGGGCTTTTTTCTTATTTTTATTTTAATTCTGCAGGGGAAGGCCAGTATGGGAAGGTCTATACCTGTATCAGCGTTGACACTGGAGAGCTGATGGCTATGAAGGAGGTGAGTACTCTGTATACAAGAATCACTGCTGCCCTTGTTTTTCCAAACCGAACGTGCATGACTTAGGAGGCATTAAGGATTTCTGAACACTGTTGTTAGCTAACTGGGAAAGGATGGGAAGACAAATTGTTTCTTCATGCAGCCACATCTGCTGTTATCACTTGTTCCTTCTTAAGTTGCTTAAACTTCTCAGTTTACAAGTTTCAATTTAAATGTATATAAAATGGACGATGTTTTCTTACTAATCTCAGAGGGATGTTGTAAACTTAATGAATGCTTGCTTAATGTGTGTGAACACCCATTATGGGATCTTAATTATTTTAGAAAGGGTTTTCTGGTAAGTGAAGACTGTACACGAACTTATATTTTACTTTGCAGTATTTCATCTCACATTTGATTCCTTTTTTCTTCATTCCTTAGACAAAAAGATAGGAAGTGTCACATCAGATGTTTTTCAGTTTCTCCTAGTTAAGTGAGCTAGGCTGAGTCACAAAGCTGTTGACTAACCTGGTGGGTACAGAAAATTTAATTTTCAGGGTAGAAGTGAATAAAGCTGTGTAGGCGTAGAGTTCTGTTTTCCCCACAGCACCTTGTTTTTTAAAATACTTGTATTGTTTAGCTTTATTGCATTTCTACATCTTCAGACAAGTGCGAGCATTAGCTGCTCACAGCAGTTGCCATGCCAGACATTTGATGCTGGAGCAGTTACATGTTATGAGCCAGCTCTTCCACACACACAATACATACGTGATCTCAAAGGTGTGGAAAAACGAGACTGGGCTTGCACTTAAGGTCTTGTACCATACTCATTCACTGACTAACTAATACCAACACTTGAAGTTGCGTTGTTTTTTTTTTTCTCCCAATGAAAGAACATTTCTCCCCAAACCAGTAGCAGATTCCTTTCTGGAATTCGAGGTTGCTTTCTAGATGCAGGTGCTTTTGACAAACTAGCATGTGTGTGCTCTTTAACAGAAGTTCAAATAAGTTAAATGGACCTTGTTTGACAAACACTTCACTAGTAGGCTAAATATACAGTATGCTGCCTTTTCCTGTAGTATTTTTAACGTCCGGAATTATTTCACCAAGAAACATTCCCCAGTGCCTCCCCACTGTGGGCTTAAATGTAGGCTGTTTGCAACTTGCAAATAAAAGGCTTTTCTGGATTTCCTTTAGAGTAGCTTAGGAGAAGATTGATTTACTTATTTTCAAACTAGTTAAAAACATTGCATTCCCTTCACCCCCCAAGATTTCTTCAGACTTTACTGTCTTAGCCACAGTGTTGTTAAAATCTCTACAATTATAGTGGACAAGCCTTACTACAAATACATCATATTGCAACTTAGGAAATACATAAAATACTTAAATGTCATTTGTCACCTTTCTGTAATCTCCATATATTTAATCTTACCATTGTTTGAGTCCAAGCTGTATCCTGGAATTGCTATGTTGAACAAAACAGTCATAGCATCCTAGCAACCAAAGGTAAAATATGTGCTTTTCTTCCTCTAGCTCTTGTCCTGAACTCAATTAATGAAGTTTCTGCTTTCTACCTGTATGGTAAAAGTAGCATTTTCCATAACTTGCTATATGCATTTCACCGATCTTTGCGTGAATAGAAGCTTTAAATTGTTTTTTCAGAAGACTTGATAATTTTTTTCCTCCATGAAAAATCTATCACGGCATATTGTGGGAGAATGAAGGCAAACGTGTTTCTTTCATCAAAACCTTTATGATTGTGTTTGTTCCGTGCCACACCTTTTCCTGCCTCATTCTCAATGAAGAAACACCTCAGAGAAATAAATCCCTTAGAATCTCTGTCTTTCTTGAAGAATAGCTCTCACTGATAGTACTTCAGATTCTCTTGTACTGTGTCTGTCTACCAGGTTTAAGCTAGAAGGCAAGCTTGGAAGAGATATACAGGTGCACACATGTGTGTATTTATACATTTAAGTAACAGCATTTTGCTCTTACAAACTTGATTAATCGTATTTGTGTGTAATTTTCCCAGAATAGTTTGGTGTTCTTTTTTTTGTTTACGTTTGGAGATAGAGGGTTGATATTTTAGGGCTTTTTGCGTGATGACAGTGCTTAAGGAAAAGAGGTTTGTACCTGTTTTCTTGGTTGGTTTTGGTTTAAGATAGGTTGGTGGGTTTTGTTTTGTTTGGGTTGGGTTTTTTTTGTTCCTCAGTAATTGAAAACAGTGGCAAAATAATGAAAAATCTTTCCTGCAGATAAGATTTCAACCTAATGATCACAAAACCATCAAAGAAACAGCTGATGAACTGAAGATTTTTGAAGGCATCAAACACCCTAATCTGGTTCGTTATTTTGGTGTGGAGCTCCATAGGGTAAGAAATTATAAGTTATTGGGGCTTTTTTATAGGTCAGAGAGAAAATTTTAAGCAGCTGTGGATCACTGGTCATTTTACTTGAGAACATTCTAGTTGAGCTTAATTGCCTGGATCTCTCTGTGAATTACAGTGTGTCTTTTTCCTCTGAATGTTGAGATCTCTGAAACATAATTTGGGGAAAATTTTTGGAACTGGTACATAGACAGAGAAGCTTCACACTAAGTGAATAAAGCAAGTAATGCTGGAGGCTATTCTGTGCTGCTACTCTGCTTAACTGCTCTAAAAGCAAACTATATCATATACGGTATGGTAACTCTTGCATTTACCTAAAGACTAGACAACCTAAAACCCTTCACTGTTAGCAGCAAAGGTTGTAAAGGATCTTGTTGATTCCTGGAAAAATTTTGTGGTGGAGTTTAAATATTGATGCCAGATGAGTATCTTAAGGCAGCAAATCTTTTGGAATTCAGCTAGTGTCTCTTCAGAAAGAAAAACAAGTTTTCTTGTTTGAGCAGCAGAACAAATGAAGCCTGGTTTTCTTATGGAGCTGGCTTCCAGAGTTGCGTGCTGAGATACCCAACATTTTCTTACTCTGCTTCCCACGTGCCCTTCCCACCTCCCCTGTGAATCTCAGATCCTTCCTGTATCTCTACCCGGTGAAGTGGGCGGGGAACAGGACACCTGGTGTCTGCCTGGAAAGCCTTGTCTGGTTTGGACTGATTTGCTCAGTATGAATGGGTTGATTTGCTGACCCATTCCTGGTTTAGCAGGGGACAGAGGCTGCTCTCTGTCTGCATTTCTTTACATGGGGACACGACTTAGGGTGTCTGTGCCACTGAGGCTAGTTCTAAGAGCTTAGTGTCTTTGCCATCTTCTTGTATTAAGTCTGGCTTAAAGTGGCTGGGCTTGGAGACAGAGAAAGGGAACAAGAACTAAACTTTTCCTTAAGGTGAGTTAGAGTTGCCATGTTTGTTCAAGCAACAGAAAACAACAACAAACTTGCCATCCCCAAGCAATCAACACATGATATTGCAGGAACTGGGAGGGTGAGGGGGAGAACCAAACCAAAAAAACAAGCCCAAAACATAATTTTACCTTTTTTTCTAAGTACACAAAGCATCTTTTTTGTATTTCTGTGTGATATACCTACAAGATTTCCAAAGTCCTTTTTGGTTGATATGAAAGTAATGTATTTTATACCACGAAATAGTATCAGTTACATAAAAATGATGCAGCTAAACCTGTAGCAGAGATTTTCCATAGATATGCAATAGAACATATTGGGTTGAAGCATGCCCAAGAGAATAGAATTCTGAAGAGATGATTTATTAGATATTCCATGGTAAGAGGTACTCCATTAAAACATTACATGGCACTTCCATTACTCTTCTCACAAACAATAAAGGATAGAAGGAAAACTTCATAAAAAATCAACCAAAAAACCCCACAACAATGAAATTTGGTTTGGTTCCCACAACAGGAAGAAATGTACATCTTCATGGAATACTGTGATGAGGGCACTCTGGAAGAGGTATCAAAACTGGGCCTTCAGGAGCATGTCATTAGGCTCTACACAAAGCAAATCACGATTGCAATCAATGTACTACATGAACATGGTATTGTCCATCGAGACATTAAAGGTAATGTTACCCATCAAAGGTAATGTTGTTGTTTCAGTGTTGTAGATGGGGAGGGGAGCGATGGGGGACATATTAACAGATTTAGTGCTTGTTATCTATACAACCATTAAGTGTATAAAGCCTTCCACTCATTTTTCAATTTATAAGTTATTGGCTAGTCACGTGCTCCTTTTTAAGTACAGAACATAAAAAATGTTCACAGTTGGCATTGCAAACTCATAAGTTCTGCCCATGATTTATATAGTTTCTGCAGAGGTTGTTACTATCGTTGGGCATTCATTTGGTCCTTCTATTTCTAGTACTAATATACTGAGTTATGTAATGCTGGTTTTCTTCTCATCTACGCAAGGAACAGTGGTGTGTTCTGGGCGCTGACAACAACGTACAGCGCTAGAGTTGTTCATCAGAACTTTTCCCTGTGATTCCCATTTTCCAGAAGAAATCTAGGATTTCAGAAGAATGGTTGATTAAGCATAGTAATAAAAGCTTTGTTAAAAGGAAGCTAAAGGGATATTGTAAAATGACTTATCGAGTGGTTTTTTTGCCATACATTTATCTACTCATGCCTGGCTCTCAGCTTTTGCTTGCGAAATGAGCAGACTGGAACTACAATAACTGAAGGGAGGTTGGGTTTGGCATTTACTTAGGGCACCCAGTGTGAGTCCACATTTCACATTCATTTTTCTTTTCCTGCGCCTTCCAAGAACATCCTCCATGTCTAGTTATCTTGTTTTTGTTAGTCTGGCATATTTCGCTCACCTATGGCAGAAACTTAACAGAAGGTAGGGGAAAGGATGCACACAATATACCCTGTGAATGCTCATTTTATGACAAGGCAGTGCAACCCAACGATGCTGGGTTTCTATGTCCCTCTTGCTCACAGGGTTTTGAATCACCGCAGCAGTGTAGGAGGTTCCCAGTTGCTCTTGGTCCTTTGGCCTCGTGCTTCTCATTTGGGAAAAGAACTATCTACGATCCAGAGGCCTCCCACCCAGGTAGGCCACTCTTGAGTCAGTTTTGGCTTTTTTTCCTAGGAAACACTTTCCCTCATTCCCATTCCCCAGCAATCTTGCCTTTTCTGGTTTTCCTTTCCGACCAAAGGTTTCTCTCCAGTTGTGGATTTCCCTCCATGCTTCTCACAGTGCCCTCCTTGCCCTTTACTTGATCATTCCATACCCAGGTTCTGCTTAGCTGGATTATGCTCTCCTGGAAGCTTGTTATCAAAATCTAAGGCTGGCTGACGGGTTTCTTTTTTATGCTGTTCTATGTCATTGCTGATTTCTGGATATATTTCCAAATAGGTCTTCCTCTCATCAGGGAGGCTCAGTGATGTGAGAAGAGCTGTTTAACAGAACTGTAATGCTATATTATCTGAAGGCATTGCTGTTGCAACAGGTTCTTCTTACCAAATGTTGAGGTGTTGCACGAGAATAACAGCAGTGACAAACAGAGGGTCACTGCGGGCACATCTGTGTATAGGCCTTCCCAAAAGTTAATGACAGAATGTGAAGACAGACTACAGAGGGTATTTTTATAAAGGATGCTTGAAGTTACATTGGAAGGCTTTTGCTCTCTGCCTCCTTTTATGCTGATGTTGCATCTCCACGATTTCAGGCAAACAGCAGTAAAGAAAAGTCTGGTTTTACTTTCAGCTCTTAGGTACTCTTTTATTTTTCTGGTAGCAAAAAATGATTATGTCATTCCGCCTGTTAAAACTGCTTTGCTAGGGAAATGTCACTGTCAGGTCACACTAGATCTCTTATGGCCAAACATCACTGTGGGTATATTTCTTTTAAGCTGCAGATACCCATAAACAATTACTCTAAGAATGGGTTATCCCACAGTTGGTGTCCACAAGTACCTTGTGATCAAAAATGGAGTCCTTTGGTTAGTAGTGTCCCCTTGTGCCACGGTTGTCTTTCAGATGCTGTTATGGCATCCAGTTCTGTGAGTGGCAAAGAGGAAGCGAGACACAGCTGCCTTGAGGCCTTTTTCAACCTGCAGTTATGGGAACGAACTGAGGGAAGTGTTGGCTGGTTGGTACACGTGGCTGCACTGGTTTCTATTTTGCATCAATGTGTAAAGTAGTTGGTGCTGGTATGTAGCAGGCGATTAAGTTTTCTAGGATACTTTTATAATCTCTATCCTGGGTATTGGATTTAAGCCCTATGGTTAAGCCCAGATTCCTCAGTTAAAATTTCTTCAGTTTTTCCTCAGTTATTGAGAATGATGGAATATTTAATGCTGAAGGGAACCTCTGAACATCTCTGTTTGTGCTCTCTGTTCAAAACAGGGTCAACCTCAGTAGCAGATCCAATGTCAAATTAGATCAGGTTGCTCAAGACCTTGTTTAGTTGAGATGCCAACGTGTCTAGAGATGGATATTCACTTTTCTCTGGGCCCAGTCCCAATGACAGGCCTATTCCCATTGTGAAGGACTTTTTCCTGATACCTCTCTGGCATTTGCAGAGGTTGCTGTTTGTATCCATTGCCCCATATTCTTTCAGAGTTTGAGGAAAAAGCCTCTTTCCATCATCTTGATACCTTCCCATTACACAGCTGAAAGCAGCAATAAATTCTCCACACACACTCTTCCCTTTGTCAAGCTAAACAAACCCATCTCTCAGCTGTCCATTGTGTGGACCAGCCCTCTGACTGTCTTGATGCCCCTCTGCTGGGTTTGCTCCAGTATGTCAGTGTCTGTCTTGTACTGAGGAGCCCAAAAACAAGACACAGCACTTCAAGTGTGGTCTCACAAGTGCTGAATTGAGAGGAATTAATCACTGAGGTCATGCCTGGTGCTTTCTCTCTGAGAGAGAAGGGCATATTCCTGAAAAGTACTTGGATTGTGTTTTCAGAATGAATACAGAAAATGAAGGGGTTGTATTTGAAGCTTCGGTAAAGCAGAAACCTGTGAGTGAGATGCTCCAGGTCAGAAGTTTTCATCAAAATGTTAGTGTCCTCTTGTTAACTTTGTTGTTAGCTCAAAATTTCTGCCATTCCTGCTTTCATGTCTTCATGATGAGCACAAGGGAAGGAAGGTCATTCAACAAGAGGTGGAAGGCTGTTCGACAGGAGACAATGGGCATATGTCACCCTATCTGAGAGACTGAGTGAAAGAGGATTCTACAGTTGATTTTTCTGATCAAAGGGAACGTTTGGCCTACTTGTTTCTTGAATGAATTTAGTTGCTACACACTTGTTTTCACTGCACTTAACGTGGGGCTGGCTGGGCACAGAGATACAGAGCACGAAACTTCAGTTTAAAAGCTTTGCGTTGTAGGTCCTGTTGTCTCTAGCAAAGGTGCGGCTTTTCACACTTGCTCTTAGTTTGCAGTTTGCCCAGAAGGTCTTGTGGTGTAAATTGCAGTAGGGCTGTGCAGAACTGGGCTGCCCCTTGCCTCTGCCAGGTACTTCAATGAAGATCCTTTTGATAGTGTATGTGTAGGAGGACAGAAGGAACAGGAGGCTGTGTTGCGTCTTTTTGCCTGTTTAACCATGGTCCCCAGTTTTATTTTGCTTATTAACCATGCAGATATGGTAGGAATTTTGTGACATTCCCAGTTACATTAACTGTCAAAGGTAAAAAGGATCAGTCATCCTCAAAGTGCTGCTCTTGTGTCTCCTGTTCTCTTAGCCAGGTTCTGCTGGATTCTGTGGAGGTTTCATCTAACACAACAACCATTTTTCAAGACTTCTTATAGAGCTTGGCCAGCTTGGTCTTATTCTGTGAAACAGAGACTTTAACAGCAACATTTATGCTAAATTGTTATTACTTTTTTTTTTTTTAAGGGACAAACTTGGGTATGGAAGGCCTTGTAAGTAGGTTCTGAACTTTATTAAACCAAACTATCACAATTATCCCAATAGCTTTAGATTCAGCCAGAAGAGAGATCGTTGCCCTTAAGCTTTGCCAGTTTCCACCCACTGCTGTAGTCAGAAACCACTTTGTAAGCCTTCCATGAAATGCACATGTTGCTTTCTGGAGGAATGGGAACATAGGTTTCCAAAACATCCTTGTAAAAGCATTTGCTAGTGATGGCCATTTTTCCTAAGCTCTTTGTGTGGGCTAAGTGCCCCTACTTCCTATATGACAAATAATTGCTTGAAAATCATTAGAAAAGCTGTGGGAGGTTGTTCAAAGGAGAAAGTTGCTGGTAGAGTAACTGTCACTCTTCTAATGCAGTGCCCATATTTAGCATCTCATTGAGCTGCCTCCTTGTACTGTTTTGGTGCGTTTCTGGATTCTCTTTCATTCAGGGAGCTGAGGGATGGTCCACCCAGCTCCATTACAGATGCCTGTGATTGCAGGGTGACTGTGGGACATGTATGTGCCTGTGATTGCAGGGTGACTGTGGACACGTATGTCCCTGTGACGGCAAACTGCAGAACCCAACCAAAGAATTCTGATCTTTAGTACGTGCGGACACCCGAAGGCCAATAGTGGAAAACTTAGACACAGTGTGCAGAACAGTTGTATTCACTGAAATTTAATTCTTCTTCAAAACTTGTGAAAGGCTTACAGTAATTAAAGGTTGGAATTTATTTCTCTTAATGATTTCTCTACCCCTTTTATAGTGCTGTTCTGTACAATGCCTCTCGCTTTAGTTATCAAGCATTCTTGTAGCAGTTAGAGAAGCCCTTTGAGAAGTGGGCAGGGTTTTAGCATCATTGACCTGCACTGCCTTTTTTTGACTTGAGCGTTTTGGGGATTCCTTCTATTTTCCATTAATATCTTGGGGATGTGCAGACAAGCTAACTGGGAAAAGTCAGTAACTAAGAGAACACAACACAAAGAAAGAGCAGCCAAGAATTTCTGCACTGACCTATGTTCAAGGTGGAACAAAAGTGAGAAACTTTTGAAGGCTGTATTCAGATGAGCCATTTTTCAAAGAATCTTCTGTGTGACATGGGAAAAGGCTGTGTGAAATGAAACCCCCAATTTTGCCTACTTGAGAAGTACACTTTGTTCTGTGCAAACCATTCATCTTTCCTCAAGAGAGACCACACCTCAAGCTGTATTTCTGCCAGGTGACTCTTGCAACCTTCTTGTGGTTTCATTGCAATACTTTGCAGAAGCCAGGACTTGGCCTGAAATGTATAGTGAGCTTGTTCTGCTCTTCCTCTTTTCTGTTGGCTGTCAACATGTTTTGGCAGGATGTTGAACTAAAGAAGACCTGGTTATCAAAGCCACTTGGCTTATTTTGCAGTGTCATGAAGAGCAAGTGACTTGAAGCCAACTGCACATTCCCCTCAGAGATTTTCAACTCTGCTAAGGAATTTTTTTCTCCTGTGAGCTGGCAGTGTAGCCAACGATTGTAACAGCAGCCCTCCTCCAGAAATTCTTCTGGAAGTAGAGCACAATCGGAGTGGGCATTTGGTAGGACACATAATAAAATGCTATAAGCTCTGTTTTGGAAGTCTGCTGTGATGACACAGCTGTATGACGTTACCTGTCTTGGCTCAGCAGAACCGAAAAGATGGCCAGTGGGAGGTACGTAGCAACAGCCTCTGCCAGGACATGATGTTCCCTAAGGACAGGTGTTTTTTTACAGTGCAACATTCACAAGGATAAGCACTGGAATTCATCAATTCCTGGAGGAGTATTTTCTCATAATGAGCATGTATGGAAAGCTGATGAGTTTGCCCACTGTACTGCTTTGTTTTTCTTGTTGTCAACTTTCAGTACAGCTAGTGTAGACACAAACCCACCAAAAATCCCATTGGCTACTGGTAATTTGCCCTTTGGGGAACATTGCTAATATTCCATGCTTAACCCACAGGTAAAGATCTAAGTGCAAATTCAGCTGTTATCTACTGTGTAACTTCCAAGAGTATATCAGGAAACGCTCATTCCTCAATTCAGCACTAGTTTAACAAGTGTTACTGTTTTTCATTGTGTTTTCTAGGAGCCAACATCTTTCTCACCTCATCTGGATTGATTAAACTGGGAGACTTTGGCTGCTCAGTGAAACTGAAGAACAACACCCAGACAATGCCTGGGGAAGTGAACAGTACTTTGGGGACCGCAGGTAAGGAACCATGTGCCAGGCAGATACTTGTCTAGTTACCAGAGAAGAAAATTCCTCTGCCAACGTTTGTGCTGGAGTAAAATGGTATGTTTCAGGGAAACTTGGATTTTATCGTAGCTAGCCAGATGTGCTTTACATCCAGAAGCCAAAACAATCAGTGAATGATATAACTGGAAAGATGAAATTTTCTTTGCCTGGCAACTTTTATAAAGATGCTGCAGCTTGTGTTTTCTGGGGTTGTATCTTTCTTTGCAGCCTTACTGAAACAGTGCTGTTCTTACTAAACAGCTGCTTAAGCTATTTTTCAAAACCAAAGATAACTGAAAGCATGAACATGTACCAGCATTTTCACTGTCGCTTTTCAAACTGAAAGACAGTTACACTGCAAATGTGTCAAAGAACAAGAAGCCAGCAAATGCCAAAACTTAGCAAAAATAGTGGTGATTCACTACAGATGTATTATAAAGCATTTAGTTTGCCTAGCTAATCACTGAATGTATACTGTTCCTCCTGCTGCATGAACTGATGACATTGTATGTGTTGTTTCAAAGCATACATGGCTCCAGAAGTAATTACCAGAGCAAAAGGAGAAGGGCACGGACGTGCAGCAGACATCTGGAGCCTGGGCTGTGTCGTTATAGAGATGGTCACTGGCAAGGTAGGGATGTTCCACGTGCTGATTGAATGCAAACTGTTCTTAGCAGTTTCTCTGCAAATTCTGGTCCCATTCCCAGAAATATGTCACACTTAAATCTGCAAGTACTGGGGGTGGGGTTTAATTTTTTTGGAGTAGAGAAATATATGCTCTATTGATAGCAAGTTACTCACTCACTAAACCTTGCAACTTAGCAATGCTGTTACCTGTTGCAGAGGCCTTGGCATGAATACGAGCACAACTTCCAGATCATGTATAGAGTGGGGATGGGCCATAAACCTCCTATTCCTGACAAAGTGAGCCCAGAAGGGAAAGACTTCCTTTGTCACTGCCTGGAGAGTGACCCAAAGATGAGGTGGACGGCCAGCCAGCTCCTCGATCATCCTTTTGTCAAGGTTTGTCCCATGGCTTTGCCCACAAAGACTGTAGACGGGAATCAGGAACAGCTCCTAGTTGGCTGCATCGTTTGCAGCTGTGCCACAGGGCTTTGTGTCACAGTGGGAGGCTGTCCAGGTATCGAGTTGATGCTGTCCAGAAAACAAGGTTTGGCGACTTTTCAGAAGCACATTATGTTGCTGACAAACATTTGACTAAAAGAACCTGGTGCACACCATGCAATAAACTTTCATTGCTGTTTTGGGATGCATTATCTTTATGTTAAAAAGACTTGTTAAGCTTCAACTGAGTGGAAGTTAATTCAATCTGAAGGGCTCTGTGCCTAAAACTTTAGGGAGTGTGTATGCAGACTTCTATCATCTAGAGATAAGGGTCCCCTCCATAGAAAGTGAAACAAGCACATTCTTGAGAACTCTACCACCCTTCAGTGCAAGGGTCTGCTTTTTTTTAAGTAAGTTCACAGTTAATGTTAAGTTCATATGGAATGTTTATCTGGCAGTTGGCCTAACAGCCTGCAGTTCTTGCATGAACTATAGTTTGATTCTTTTCTTAAGAATAGGCAAATATTCACAGCTACAAACTTAAGTGTAGTAGTAACTATGTTTTTGAAGAAGTAGGTGCACAGTAGGTTATTGAATTATCCCATTTTCTAGCATAAAGTTGTTCACTTTGGTATTGTGGTTCAGTAACAGTGCGTTTGGGCTCTTCATACCCATCCCTGTCATCAGGGCCCCTGCAGCCCAATCCCATCCATCCCAGAGGCAGAACGCTGCTTTAGGCATGTCAGAGTGGCACAGTGATGGGGACATATAAGTTTTTCACATCTAAACACTTGTAATTTGTTACCTGCGTAACAAGGGAGAAAGAAAAAGCCCTCAAAGGTGTTCAGTGAAGGTGCTGAAAGAAGTGATCTGTTGTAATCTTCCTGCTGTAATAGGGAGACAAGTGAATTCATTGCCTTTTGTCCCCTTCACAGGTTTGCACAGATGAAGAATGAAGTTATTCAGTCTTTGGCCTTTTTTATTCTGGCAAGATACCTTTTAATCACTACTGTATGTAATATTTACATAAAGACTGTGCTGAGAAACAGTATAAAAGTTGAACTTACGAAGACTGCACAAGTGACGAGCGTCACTTTCTCTGCTGCTCCTGTATGTTGTACTTGGCACATGTTGCTCACGTGACAGTGTCCGCAAGTTGGAAGAAGCTGCATGTTTCAGTGAAAGTGCCATTACTACTGTATATGGACCATACCTTTTTTTGTTCTTTCTCCTGTTTCTCATTTGACTGAGAACTGTAATGTTAATATGTAGTATTTTTGAACTCTTTAGGTTCAGAAAAATGCTGTAGTGTTATCAGCCGTTACGGACCTTGTTTTTTAATCTGTTTGTTGAGTGCACTGACTGTGAACTTTTACTGGTTTTTTTTGTTTATTTGTTTTTTGGCGAGCTTCAGATTTGTTATGCACAAGGCTGATTAATGAAATTTTAAAAAAAGTTTTTTTCTCAATAAATGGTTTATTTTAGGAGATGTTGGTGAAGGGTTTTTCTTCAAAAAATAAATATATTGGGTTGTGTCACATTTTAAATTTTTTTCAAGGCTTGTTTAACGCTGCTAAGCTAACCTAACTTCTATTGCAGTAGTCTATGTTTTGTCAAGTTCAAGATGTGTAAGAAGCATCTTAAACTGCACAAGTGGTGACAGAATTGAGGTCCCCCCTTCCATCCTCTCCTGAGGAAACATGGGGGCGTGCAGTTCCTGACACCCCCTGGTACAGAAGGGACAGAGTCGTGGTCTGAAATAACCATCTCCTTGAATGTGAGCACTGTGAACAGGGAATGGGCTGCGCGGCATCCCTGGGGCCTGGAGGAGAATCAGTTAACATTATTCTTGTGTTCTGTTTGGCAAAAACAAGAACTTACTGTTAGCTTTTTAAAACTAATTTCTGACTTTGATTTCCCTGCCACTCGCCAATTGTATTAAGTCTCAGAAAATGGAGAGTAGAAGTGGTTAGCAATTAGAAGAAACAGTCTGCATCACTTTATCTATTTGGATTATTTTGTTTGGCTTGCTATTACAAGCAGATGACGACTTAAAATTGTTACTTGTAAGCATTACTGCAAGCTTGCATATTCTTGTTACAGCTTGAGACCTTAAAATGGGGAACTTATAAAGCCAATAACTTGTTTTTAATGTTTCATTTTATTTTAAAGTCCTGTCTCGATCCACAAATCCTTGGTTACAGGTGTGGGCTTTAGCAGCTGGTTAGGTGAGCTCTTGAGAAGGTATCACAAAACCTAATATTTAAATCTAGAAAAGCATGAGCCTCACTGTGCAGGTCAGCAGTGCAGTGTATCATCTAGGCTCTCAAAAATACTGTGATGACTTCAAATGACAACTTTCCCTTCTCTTCAGGTCTTGATTTTCAGCTACAATAGGAAGGGCAGTATGTTGTCATCCTTAGCAACTGGCTGTGACAGTACCTGAGGTTCCCCCGCAAACCTGGCTATACAGCACAAGTACCTGAGCAGTTTGTGTCCTCGTTTGCCTTGTTTCGGGTACCCTTGTGCACAAACGGGAACTGCAGACAGCTTTTAGGAGCCAAGATAAAGGTGAAAAGTAAACTGTTGCTAGTTTGATGTTGCCAACTGAAAGAAAACTCGTTCACTGCACATTAGCTTTTTATACTTTTATTTTTATATAAACAAACATTAAGACTACTTTTGTTAAGGCAGTTGTAGAACATACAGTAGTTGCTCGTGGGGATGAGGGGCAAACACTGCTTCCTAATTACATATGTCATTCTTTTAATACAGTGAACTGGACTAGTTTAACTTTAGCAAGTACCATTACACTTTCTCCATTTGCCAGTGAAGGTGGGAAGGGCCCAGTAGTGCAGTCCTTGTGTGTCGGGATGTCTAGAAGTGCTCAGGAGGATGGATCCAGGAGTGGTGTGTTTGGCCCTCAGCCTGGTCTAAAGGTTGGTCTCAGGGAAATGAGTATGAAATAGTCTAAACACTCTTTCAGAAATACGTACGTTTGGTATTTTCCTCTAGAAGAACTGGCACTGCATGCAGTTAGAAAGGACTAAGATTCATAAGGAATGTTAAATGTGCCCCTACAGTATATTAAATCAGTGGCTCTTTAAAAAGGCAAAAAAAAAGCTCATTTCTATCACTACATGAATATGTATTTGCTGCTCAGGACCACTCATCTGTGCGTTTAGGTTTTTACCACCCTGAGAAAAGCCCACTGTACCTGCCAGGTTAGGGTCACAATGCAATGCCAGCTTGGCCTTTCTCTCTCCCACTCCCTACTAATTTTCTAAGTCCTTGTGTACAGTGTCTTCAGGTCTAGCTCATTAACATGCCTGATGCATTACTGTGGGACAGCTGGACCTTCAGACACTACTGCAAGTTTACTACTCAGTTTTCCACTGTTAAGATTGTTTTAGTAAGTTGAGGTGCTGGGCATGTTATAAGGGTGGCAGTATTCTCTGATCTCAGGCTGTTTCATGTGTTGAAAAACTACACTACAGCTCATGTTTATGTTCTTGACATCATATAAACTATTCCAGAAAGCTAGAGAGCATAGAGAATACATGTGTACATAAAACAGGTGTGGAAAAAAAAACCCCAAACCCCAAAAACCCTCATACTTCACAAGGCCTATTCCTTCCTTCATGTTGTATGTTTTACTGCTGCCACTCAAAAAAGTTTACTTATTGCCCCGTGCTAAAAGTACTACTACAACTGCTCTTTAGGTGTTGAATTTTAAAGCGACTTGTTTCTAGATGATCTGATGATGTACTGAACAGCAAATGCATATTTCATGGACTGATTCAAATTCTGTTGTATTAGCCCCTGTTTCTTCTGGCTTCAGCTTTATTATAGGAAAAGAGAAATGTTTTTTATACCAGCTGTTATTAATACAACTAAAACTGCTGCTTTTCTTGTCTAGAGACACAGAGGCTGTTCATTGCTAGACTATCACAGGTAAGTCCTGTGTGCCATGAAAATGTACCATAATTGGAAGTGCCAATCATAATCCTCACTGCTCAGTATCAGTATGTTTAGACTTTTAAAGCTTGGGGTTTTTTCAATCGTAACTGCTGCGAGCTGGAAATCCCTTTTCCTTTTTTTTTAAACAAGCTCTTTTTAGTAACTTGCATATTCTTAACTCTTTAAGTTTTAAAAACAACAGGCGTTTCCCTGGAATCAGCACCAGCAACGTCAGAGGAACCATTTTCCCAAGGAGCTTGATTCCAGTTTTATCTGATTCAGAAGGGTGTAAAAGCAAGTCCAGACAGCCGTAAAAAACTCCAAGCTATACGACTGCCCCAGGTCTCTCTGCTACTTCCCCTCTTCTCCTCAGAATAAAAGTAAAAGATAATTTAAGTATTACCTCAGGCTGACTGTTAAGAGGCACCATGTAAACTAATTTATCTGAAAAGACAGACAAGCAGACTAATTGGGATCACAACATTAGGGGGCTTACCTTTTAATGCACGCTTTGCATTACTTAGTTACAGCATACCCAGTTTTGTTTCCACCATTGTTAGGAAGGCCTAGAATTAAAATCAGTGTTTAAAGCTGAAAGGAACTTACTACCTCAGTTTTTTCAAACTATAAATGGCATTTACCCTCAAAAAAATTACAGGTTTCAGCTATCCCTCTGCTGTATTGCCTCGGGAGAGATGTGGCAGTGGGTAAAACAGCTCTGTTCAGGCCACAAGGCCAAATTCCACTCCCAGTTATGCCACTGCAAGGCTCCAACCTAACAAAGCCGGCCCTTAGGCGGGGTCTGGCTGGAGTTTCAAAGGGCCCACGTGGTGCACACTGTGGGATTCAGTTCTAGGTGTAACAGAACTCTACTGCAACTCTGCCAGTTCAGGAGAGCTGCTTCAGTCCAATACTGGTATAACCAAGCAGTGCATCTTTACTGCATTTAAACACTGACAGATTATGGTTGTTAAACTGTTAACGTGTAATCTAGACAACTATCAATTTTAATCATCTTGTAACAATCTTTTCACATTTACCCATTCCTTAGAGCAAGTTAAGATAAAGCCTGTACCTCTGATTAGTTTCCAGGTAGAGTCTCATCATACAAGAACACTGGATTTTTTTTTTTCTTCAAAGCTTAAGACATTTTATAGGAAAACCAACCAAACAAATGCAAACCTGCTGTGGAGAGTATACGAAGGAGTGCATCTTTCAAGTGTGTCATCCAGCTCAAACCCCCAGAGAAAAAATAACAGGAGCACAAAATCAGATATGCATGGCAATTGCTCATCCTACCCTTCCTCTGATCTCGCTTGAAGGACCATGATATGCACTTAAGAGTTTTCAGAAGTTGCATTTGTTCCCTTTGGATTGAAGCAGTCTCTGAAGACGCTACTTTCGTTTCTGCTTGTTGTCATTGTTGCCATAGGTGGAGCCCTTGTTAATTTCTGTGACGCCAATCATCCATCTGACACCAACAGAAGCTGCAAAATGCATAAAAATAAAGTTAGAAGCTGCTTGCAGACAAGGACTGAAGATCTGTACAGGTGTAGTGTTTTGAAAGAGACCAGCAGGGCTCTCAGCCTGACAGCAGCACAGCATTAAAGGTACCTACCCAAACTGCATTTAAACTGCCCACGGTATCTCATTAAGGAAGGTCCTGGGTCGCCAGCCTCAGGCCAGACATCCTTTCCAACCAGCAGGGAAGATGCTTCGGGAACCAACAGAGGCACAGGCACAATGTGCCCAGCCCTGTTAACCCTTAGACAAGACGGGCTGTGAAATGTGGGTGCTGCTGGTGTTACCCGCCTCCCAGGCGCTGAGTGACAAAATATACTGGTATGTTTGCTGGTGGGGTGTGACAGGAGAAGGGAATTCTGCCTGCTCTCAACAGGCCCCTTGTCTAGAAGAGCATGAGCCAGTGCAAAGGCACTTTAAATCTTGATTAAAAAAGTAAATCAGTTGTGGCTTTTTTTTTTTTTTTAATCTACAGCTCATGAAACAGACCATTATAAGAGGGCAGGTTAATTTAAAATACTTCAATAGTGGTGGGTTTAGTGGTAATAATTGGCCATGCACATGGATTTTTTTTTTTTTTTAATATAATTTGCTTCTAGTGCCTGAAGTGACTTTAAGTTAAACACAACAACACAACTTAGCCTAAGCCCTCCCCTTGCAGCTTTTTTTTTGTAAAGGGGCTCAGCTGCCTAAAATCTATTATTCCCCAAACTTCTGCTCAGCTACCCAGGACTGCGACACATCTTTCAAATCTAAACCTACTTGGGAGTCCCAAACACATGCCCTCTGTGGAGAATGTGTCTTGCTGACTGAGGACGAAAAGAGCCAGTTCTGTGATGTGCTCCAGAGGTCTCATTCCCATCAGCCTTTACCTGTCTAAGATGACCTGAACGGTTCCTGACCAGCCAAAGGACTCTTTGTTGTCAAGTCAGAGCCCAAGATCAAGAGAATCCAGAGGCTTCATACCATGACCAGGTACCAAGCACCAAAAAAGCAGGGCTGATGTGACACCCCGTGTCCCGGCATTTGCTGCTCTTTAGCACTGAACAGGAGCGGGCTGTCAGCTGGTCACCAGTGCTGCACTCTGCTCTACCAGTTGCTCGCTTGTCCAGCTGCAAACCTGACATTACCACACCATGCAAAACCACCCCTTTTTAAATAGCTAGTTCTCTCTTCTGCTTCAAGCAACCTGTTCTGTAGTGGAGCACAGACTACTGAACAAATGTAACTGTAAGTAAGGCAAATTGAAAAAGCCGAGTCTTATTTAAGTAAGAAGATAGGGAAGAAAGCAGCTCTGCAGAGAAGAACCTGGGCTTTCTGGTAGATGCCTTCATGGGAAAGAAGGCCAAGGCTGCCCAGGGCTGCATTAGGAGAAGTTTGACATCCCTGGACTAGATAATATCCAGAGGTGCCTTCCCACCTCAGCTATTTTCTTCTGTCTTATTTGCTTGTATACATGGCACCGTGTATTTTGTTCATTTAAAATAGCAGCACTTGAAAACAAGCCAGTCAACGACTGACTCCTGTTCTGTAGTACGACAGTAAATTACGTGACAGTTTTTACAAGTCCAAGTGGTAACAGGATACCAGAGATGAGTCACACATGACGTGCCACAGCAACAGCTGAACAGTGGTGCAGTGGGGAGGCTGGGCTGCCCGTGGGGCTGCCCTCAGGTCTCCAGGATGCAGGGACCAGCCCAGAAAGGGACATGGCTCCCAGGGAGCTCACTGACATTGATACTGTTAGTCTGAGACTGGAAATGCACACAACTTGGACAGGTGAAGGATTTCACTCTCACAAATAGAAAAGAATAAACACATCTCTGAACATTTAAATGGCCCAGAGAAGACTAGAAGAAGACCTAACATGTAGCTTGCAGTCTGGGATCTTAACATAATAGTAAGCATGAAATTATTAAGATTTTACCAGAAGGGATAGAAACAGCATCTAGAGGCGGACACAGAGCATAAATAAGAGCACCTGTTATAGCAACCACAGAGCACAGTGAGGATTTCATCCTGTTTCAAGAATGCCACTGCCTAGACAGCAAAAAATACCTAGTTCAACAGTTCAGTGATTATTTTCCTCTTTCTCCTTTGCTCTCTGGCAGAAGCTGCCACTGCCCTTCTGTCCTCAAGTACCCTGGGGAAGCACCCTGGGGAAGGTGAGGTGCAAGGAGAAGGGGCTGGTCACATTTGCCAAGCCTGTGGAAGCAAAGCGGGGGTAAGCACTGGAGGGCCTCTGTGCCTGCCTCCTCTCCACAACTCTCCTGGAGCCTTAGCACCTATCGTAGTGACACCGTTATGTTTAAGGATTTATACCACTGTTGTTTTAAATATAACTAGAGTAAGGGGAACTTAAGAGTTTTTTACTGCAAGGAAGGGGAGAAAAAGTCAAGCAAGAACTGTGCCTAACTTAGCCAGCTGTGAGAGTTAAAGCCCACCCTGAGAAGAGCAGGAAAGAGAAGCTGTCAGCTGAGGCATCCCTGCACTGCAAACCACAGAAGGTAACAGAGCTCCTGTCATCTTTCTGCCCACCATTACCCATCAGCCAAAAGATGCAGGAGGTTGCTGAGGACCTGCTCTGCCTGCCAGGGTGCTGGGAGCTGAGGGTGGGCTGAGCGAACACAAATCAAGAGTCAATAATGTAATCTCTTTCTTGGAACATTTTTTAGATCCAAGAAAACCACCACCTCCACAAATAAGTACTACATCTTTCAGCTCAGAGTAGAGGATTTCCACCTTTTCTCTCACATCTCAGGTTTTCTTCTCATCTGTTACCTGGGGTTAGTAGCACACAGCAAGCTCTATAAGCAGCACAGCAGGTAGGGGCATAAAAATTTCCCATATATAGTCTGCTGTACACCTGAGTTATATAGGTTATGGATTGAAATGAAGAATTGTACAACTAAAGTTTACATGAATGGTAGAAATTGCCAATAAGGGCCTGTCTTCATAATATAAAGAAGAAGAAACAAGCAAATAACAAAATACGAGTTCTAGGCACTAGGCTGAAAGGCCAGATTGCCTGACAGCTCCATCAACAGGCACAATCAACACAGGCAGAATCCTGCACATTGTTTGTATCCTGTTGTAAAACTTACTATAACCCTGCTGGCTTGTGCTCTCCTCACCTTCCACTCATCTCAGCCCATGGGCATCAACAGCCTTGCTGCCCAGATCACATCATGCTCCAGCCCTTCAGTCCACACTCTGCACTTGGACACCGTCAAGCCACTGAGGACTCACTCACAGTTTGTACCGTGACCCATGGAAACAGGTTTTCTAATATAATAGCACTGTGCACATATTCTAGAGCAGACATACAACAGCTCCTGCAGAATCAAAGCTGGCTTGTTACTACTTATGCTTATGAAGAAAGGCTGAGGGAGCTGAGAGAGGAGACTAAGGGGGGATCTTATTAATGTTTATAAATATATAAAGGGTGAGTGCCACAAGGATGGAGCCAGGCTCTTCTCGGTGGCAAACAATGATAGGACAAGGGGTAATGGGATCAAGCTGGAACACAAGAGGTTCCACTTAAATTTGAGAAGAAACTTCTTCTCAGTGAGGGTAACAGAGCACTGGAACAGGCTGCCCAGGGGGGTTGTGGAGTCTCCTTTCCTGGAGACATTCAAGACCCGTCTGGACATGTTCCTGTGTGACCTCATCTAGGCGTTCCTGCTCCAGCAGGGGGATTGGACTAGATGATCTTTTGAGGTCCCTTCCAATCCCAAACATACTGTGATACTGTGAAATTAAATACTTCTCTCACCTATAACTGATACTTAACTACCGGACCCACATCATAAGCCCAGATGCCATTACGCCTTTAGCATTAGACATGTAAGAGCTACTTCTCCATTTAAGAGGCAAGAGGAGCTCTCCTTTTGCATACACAGCCAACATTCCCGTTTTTACTACTGTTGACAGCTCAATAGAGCACAAAGTTGTGCTCTTCAACACAAGTTACCAAAACTTGAAAGGCAACCTAACACCAGGTTCTTTGAAGCCAAATGAGATTGGGAAAACAGGAGAAGGGGAAAAAAAGAAGCTGCTGTCACATACAAATACTGGCATTTGACTGACTCATTCACTGCTTTAACACCAAAATATTAGCCTCAGTTTTAAATAGCAGTTGTGAGGTGAGTACATAAATCTCTTGCCATATGTCCTATGAAACTAAAAGCCAATTTTCAAAAGAATCTTTTGTCCCTCAAACTACTTGTGCATTTAACCTCCGGAGCAGGGACTGCCTTGTGTTGATTCAAGTAGTTTCACAAAGGGCTCCTAGTCCCAGACCAGTAGTTAGATACTAGCACAATGTGATGATTATTAGGAGTATAAACAGCCAAACTGCTGCACAGCAAAGCAAGAGGGGATGGCTCAGCACTCTCAGTATAAAGAGGAGACATCGTTTATTTAGGACTGAAAGTGTTCGAGCTGAACCAGCAGAGCTACGTATACACTGGTCACTGATTCCTTGGATCCGAGACTTAGGGTCTGAGCGATTACAATGCTTCCACCCCAGCCTGACCACCATGTGGCATTAATCTTATGGCTCTTTCCACCTGAACAGCCAGTTACATACAAGCTCCTAAGTGCTTTACTGGAGACCACTATTAGCAGAGACTGTCCAAAAGACAAACGACACTCCGAAAACAAAGCAGAGCATACAGGTAAAAGGACCTCCTAGTTTCCCCACTCTCTATTATCACAGAAAGTTTACACATACCTTGTGCTATCTGCACCTATGCTAACAAAGGGAATGTTACCAGGTACTGAAATCAGCCCTTTGCAACAGCAATCTACATACAATGGGCTATCAGGGACTGCAATAAGCTTCCTACTTAGGGAGTATCCGTGAGCTGCCAAATTGCCACATAAAAAACCAATGTCTCAAACACTACCTGTGCTGCTTCAGGTAACAACACCAGGAAAAGGAGCAGCAGCAGGAGCAATATGAAAAGGTGATTTTATCATCCGATCACAATGGTAAATAAATCCCTCTGATTTACAGAAAAAACTTCCTTTTACATTGTTAAGCCATCAGGTACCAATTACTGGAAAAGACTACGAATACAACCCTCCCTGCTTCTGCTATAAAATGGGTCTGCCAGGCACACAGCTCCAACTGGCACCAAGAGTCTAGGCCTCCAAGGCACATTTGTGTTCATGTACCACTACCTCCCGGCCATTGCAGAATTCACTTCTGAGACCTTGCCTGCAGCTGGAGGCAGAACTGCAAAACAAAATACTGTTGGAAGACAACTGCATCACTCTCAGGACATCCATGACAGGGATACCCCTTAGGATACAAAACAGAGTTCGGGGACAACAGCCTTGGTACAGCAACTCAGATATTGGTTACGAAAGTCACCGTTACAGCTTGGGCTAAATTTTTCAGATGCTTCTGCAGAAAGAGACCAATGATTCCCAACTAGCAATAACATTGCTCTCAAAGGGATATAGTAAAACAGATACAGACTATAACATGCTAAGGGAACTGTTCCTCTTTTGGTGAGTAATGACGCATTCAGTTTTAAGTGACCAGGATAAACCAGTTCTGCCATTTGTTTTTGCTGAAGGCTGAGCTTCTTTCCACTCCCACAGACTCTCGTCCTTCCACAGCTTCATGGAGGCTATCTGCCAATAAGTGACAATTCTTTTTGCCTACTCATCAGCAAGAAGTGTCTGGCTGACTCTAATCAGGTGACAGCCACTACTAGAGACAATGCAGTGTCTTCTGCTGTGTGCAAATCCTGACCCATTACAAGTGCTGTGATCACACCAGGTATTTAGAGCGACAAGAGAGCTGTTGCTAAGCACAGCGGGTCTTCTGAAGGTTGCAGAGGACTGCAACCTGCAGCACCCCACAAACATGCCAGATAAGCACAGGGCAGCAATGCACCTTGCAGAGGGTCATTAATCTCACCATTATTAATGCGCTCCTCAGCTGTGCTTCTGCAGCCTGGGAGCTCACACGTTCATTCTGGCAGCACACTGCTGCTGTAGCTTTCAGTTAGCTCCAGCGTCACAAATAACCTGAGAACCTTTGGATTATCACTGCATTCAAAAGAGGACTCACAGCAGCCTCCTTATTAATCTTTTCTTGTGGCTAGAAGTAGAAGAAAGCTAAGTGGGGAGTAAGACAGCAAGAAAAAAAAAGGTGCTTTTGCTGTCCATTCTTATTAGCATCATCTTTTTGTCTTTTTTCTTTACAGGTTCTTTCCCTGCCTTCCTGATAGTGAGAAGACATGACCTAGTTGTAAAGGCCACTAATGACTCAATATTGCACTTACGGTGGGGGGTGGAGGGGTTGGTCTCACTCAACTAAATTAATAAGGGCTAAATTCAGTACATCACAGATGCCATAATGCCAAGCATTAAAGCATTCAGCCCTAAAGTTAAAATCCAGAGCCATGAATTATGCAGTGAGGCTCCCTGTGGAGGGTACACAAGTAAGATGGGTGAAAAAAATGCTTCTAAATTGTAGACACTGCTCCAAGAAATTCTTACATATCTTACATAAAACATTCCCAGTGTAAAAAGCACCAATGATTTCTCCAGGTGAGGACGAGAGCACGGCATTCCCCTCCCTTTCCCTCTACCTTGCCCATATTAACATACCAACTATTATGCTGGGCCTTACTCTTGCTCTTGTTTTCTTTCCTCTAGTCCAAAGCGTCATGAAGAAAATGTCTTTCATGCGTACACACACACAAACTCTTCCTTCTCCAATCACCTTTTAAGAAGCTTCCATGTTATGCAAAAATAATACAACTATACAAAAATAAATATACAATATACAAAAATAAAAAAAATAATCTATTTGACCTATTCCAGGCTAAAGTGAATATAGTATCAGATAGTCTGTTGAATTCACAAGTCGTTTATATTTAATAAGCCTCAACAGATCATGCCTAACAGTTTTAGAAAACTTACCCATTACAATGACAAATGCAAAACTAGCCAGTGTCAGTGATGATCCACTGTTGATCATGTTGATGAGCAGCTTGAATAAAGGATATAGCAGCAATAATGCCCAGAAAAGCCAGTTCAAAAGTGTCCATGGTCGTCGGGGTGGCACTATAGGGACTCCTGGGTAGGTTCCTGTTCGGTAGTACGCTTCCTGGAATGCATCCTAGTAGAACAAAGGAGGGCGACAATTAAATCCCCATCTGCCAACAAAACTGGCTATTTCTGACTTTGATGTTCCTCTTTCTGCATGCCTGTAACCATGGGGGAAGGTCAAAGATCAGGTAATGGCTGGAAAGCTTGTACTTTGAAGTCAATGAAGACACAGTAAAAAAAAAAAAAAGGCACTTAAATTGATGTGTGCATCCTTTCTTTCTCCTACCCATAAAAGCCCAAAAAATGGCATGCCGAGAGAGTATATAACAAGCCCAGTAAAACAAGAAGGGCGAGGGGATGTTCACTCCTGCAGAAATGTAGACATCACTGTTGAACCTTCTGCAAGGGCCACAGCCACTGGAGAAATACTGCTGGTACGCCAGACAAGTGTTTGGGCTACATGTTGGGCAGTGGATCCTCTGTTCGCTAATGTTTTCTCCAACCACTGCTTCAAAACAGCATCCACAGCCCTGTCAGAAAAGGTGTCCCATACTCCAAAGAACACCACCCTCTCCTGTCTGCTTCATCCCATAGATGCGGTCTTCTTCATCTTGTTCCCATGAGGCTCGCAGAAGGAAGCTTGGGTGCTGAACCTCTCCACAGACACCTGAGCGTGCAAACAGTTTAGAGTCTCTCACTGGTTTTGACCAAAGGACTCTCCCTTTTAGTATAGTATCAGGAAGATAATGGGGTGGGGCTTGCTTTTTTTTTGTTTTATGGTGAGTGTTTCTTAAAGCACAGAAAACACAGAATTCAGCACCTTCCCCTAGAGCCCATATGGGTGACTGGCACTGCCCTTTAGTGATGTGATCAACCCAAGATATCAAAGTGGGTGGGGAAAAAAACCCTTCCTTCTGGTTCAAAAGCAAATATTATCAATTTGTGTTGTCATGTAAAACTGGTTAATTAAGTCAGAATGAGACTCACATAAAAAGGAACCTCAGTTTTGTTAGAATGAAGTGCTAAATTTCTTCAAAGAAATGAATTCCTCATGACTGTTTCCAAAAATTCTGGCAAAGCCAATATTGTCCTAATCAACCACAAGAAGATTATTTCTACTATGTTATGATTTTACATCTACTTACACTCCAGCTGACACAGACAATTCTTTAATTATTTAATGGCAACTTGAGCAATTACAGGCTGCTACCATTTTATCTATTTCAAAGGGAACATTTAGCTTTGAAGAGATTACATAGTAATTAAAGCATTGCGCTCTCTTTATTGAGATTAGAAAAATCATGACTGTTTGGAACATGCGAGCTAGATTGTACTGGGATCATTATGGCCGATTAATTAGCTGTCTTGAACAAATTACACAGTGTATGAAGTTTTCTTTACAGTGCCTTGAGGATTTCAGCTTGTGACTGGTTTAACACAAGAGCTACTAATCATCAGTAAATTGAATTCTACTATATACAATTAGGTTTCTAAATACGGGTATTACCCAGAAGGTTAAGAATTTCTGACTACTACTGGTATCGCCATTAGGGGGCCGATCACTACAGACAGCAAGACAGACTCACTTAAAGCAAGCACAGCAGTTTTCTCTTTGTCGGCTCTGCACAGCATTAGGGGCAGCAAAACCGTGCACTGCATCTCATCAAGAGGTCTGAGACAGATGGAAGAAATACACCATGGGCAAAATAATGTTCATGCCATCACCTCCACTACATATTTTACAGCATTGTGGGGAACAGCTCTTCAATTCAGTTAGGACTCTGCACCCTTCAAAACGTTCACATTCCCTGCAGAAGAGATCTGTGGGTTGATCTGACTTCTAAGCTTTTGCAAGGGTGCTTATGGTACCCATAAGCATCTCGAGTCAGCATTTAAATCCACCACGTACCTCAAAATTTCCCTCACCCACCTCACCCACACTAAGATCCTTTCATTCTCCTACATACAGAGCTTGTTCTCAGTTTGTAATAAATCCCAACCACACAAGTACCATATTCGGACACAGAAACATGCTCTGTCTAATGCCCCCACCAAATTTGAGTTACTTTAGACAGTGGGGTGAGTAATGCAGTGGGGGCAATCAGGGAACACCCATCACCTTGTGAGGCTCACTGGGTTCTTCCTCCCTGCTCCCACCAGGGAGGTCTGACTGCAGAGGTACATACGCCACTGCTCTTCCAGGAGGAAGCCCACAAAGAATGGGTATCCAAAAATACATCCTTTGTTCCCAAACACTGCCGTTCTGTACACTTCCCCTCTTCAGTTATGCTTTGCTAATTCCCTGGGGCATTCCAGTATATATTTTCATGCCCTGTTTTCCATGGTCTCTTACAAGTGAGAAGAGTTAGAAGCTTGCTTTCTTTTTAATGGAAATTAAGATTCTCAAAGCAGAACCTCTGTTTCAGGCACTGAGGCTGTAAGGAGATGAAAAAAGAAAGCAAACATGCAAGGACTAGCAGAGTTGTGACTATTATACTGTACCTCCTCAGAGCAGGCACTAAGATGCTCAGCCCAATCCTTGTTACAGTCAAAGGGAATCTTTCTAGCCATGGCAGTTTAAAAAAAAAAAAAGGCAAAAAAAAAGGCAATATGCAACCCAAATTGTACATTTGTCATAATCTGGCATTAACTGAGACAGTGCTGGTCGTCTGTGGAAGGACAAAATTCACCCCAGGTGAGGAAGAAGCACGTGGACATGGTGCTTTCTGTCAGCCTGGGAAGTACAGAAGAACACAGTGCCACTGTGGATCTGGCAGGGCCCTGCTCATTGCATTTGCAGCAGCGGATAAATGGAGGAATGAAGTGATAAGTAGCAAGAACATAAACATGCTAGATTCCCAGAGAGCAGTTTCTCAGACTGAGGCACATGTAACTGAGATCAGGCAATAAAGCAAAAAACAATGGAACAAGCTTTTCTCAAAGAATCTCACTTTTTTCCTAATGACAATTAAAAAAAAAAAAAGTCAGCTCCTTCATGCCCACTAACTGCTGATTTCATTACTCAAACAGCTTTGTGTCCCTGATCATGACGAGTACATGGCACTCCAGCCTTGACCTCAGTACCGGTGGCACACCCCACCTACTAAATCACGCTATTAGAGTGTAATTCAGTGCACAGTATGTAAGTCTTGAGAACATACCACAGAATTATGAAAATCACTGAGAATAAGCAATGGCACATGCAACCAGTCTGCAAAATAAAATAAGGGCTGTTTTTCAGCAGTGTGCATATCTTGTCTTTGAAACAGAAAGTGGAATGCTAAAACCAAGATAGAGGAATCGGGGGATGAATGCGTATCTTGCAATGAATTACTTTCCTTTGTTACATTTTATCATAAATACTTACTGACTCCGAGGACACTAACCTGAAACAGAACTCATTGTTGGTAAAACCACTGAGGTGGCAATACTGCTTGTTATCTAACCTAAAATCCAATTATCTTTTTAAAGATGCATGCCAGAAAGGTGAAACAGAATCACATTTTCACCCTGCAGGTGGGCTTTCATCGTCTCAAAACTCTTGAAGAAGTTGTCCCTGCTCTGTATTCTCCCAGTCTGATTTTACAGACACGGGCTTGTGTAAACCTGGAATGACTGCAATGAAATAACAGTTTCACTAATATAAAACAACTAGAGGAAGTGGAACATGTCACCTTCAGAAAACAAAACAAAACCGCCACCAAACCTAATAAAAACCCAACCAATCAAAAAATGCCAGACAACCAAAAAGGCTTTAATGGAAAGGAAAACTCAACACACGTTCCTTCCTCCTGTACTTAAATAGGAAACTATGGATTTAACCAACCAACAAAGTTGTTATGAAGAAAGCAGGATAGATGTGAGCTCTCTTTGCACTGGAAATAACTGAGTGAGTGTCAAAAAGAGAACAACAGAAAATACTTGAAGTGATTTACTGAAAACTATGTAATAAGGGCTTCAGAAAAACAATTACCACATTCTCATTTGATTTATGTTCTTGTCTTGCAGATGTCTAAACATTTCTTAGGAATATGAAACATGGCTGCAGAGAAAGTCACAGTAGCAGAAAGTGGACTTTTGCAACGTTCACCAAAAGGACCATTTGCATTTATGTGCCTGCAGAGAGATCACGGGCCCATGGATAACATAACACCTTTCTGCAGAAAGCTGCTCCGGGTCATGTCTGAATTAGGAGGTACTGGCACAATTTACAAGAAGGGAGACCAGAGTGAAAGCAAGTAGATCTACATGCAAGGCCTCAACATACATTTACTTTTCACATTCTCATAAGCAATCTGCTTAGAGGGGCGTGAATTGCACCAGAAACAGTCATGGATTGAAGCTGAGAAAGGCTAGAACACTGTCAATGCAGAAATACCAGTGTGGTGTTCTGGGTGGAGCAAAACCAACAGCACAGCAGAACTCTGCTCCCCAGCGAGAGGAAAACAGAGTGTAGCTATATTCTATCACTTCTAAATCTGAAGAGCTGCTGTATTCCAGTCTGAATACATAACTTAGATCAATTTACTGAAGCAAACTGGGCTGTCAGGCCCTCATGCCTTGCATACTCATGACTCCCACTGACTGAAATGGGAGTGCTGTGTATATCCAAAAAGCACATCCCCCAACCATTATCTCTAACGTTCATAAGAACAAAACCCATGAGAAACAGATTCTGAAAGTCTGAAGGATGAATATGGAAGTATTTGGGGGGAAAAATCAGTATGCATCTACAAACACACAGTCATTATTCTGCCTCCGTCCTATGTAATTAGGAATCTTAAATGCGCGCCTTCTATGCACATAATGTGAAAGCAATTTCTCAGCCTGTCCTGTTAATGTTGGATCTTAGCCTTGGTAAAAAAGACAGGGTAAAACAAGGGACAAAAATTCTAATACACTAAAGCAAAATATACTTCATTCAGCCCATGAATTACTTCTTGATTTAGGAGGTGCCTTTAAGGGGAAAGAGGTCCTTCTACCAACAAGAAGGTATTTGTGCTTTTTGTATCCTTATGCAACTTTCTAAAGAAGAGTTTTAAAACTATGCCATCAAGGTTTGCTTAAGTTTTTGTCCTGTTGCTCTTCAAGTACCAAATAAAGTCAATGACTGACAGCATAAGACCAGTTTGTGTCTGGCGAAACAAGAACAATTATCATGGAAACCAAACAAACCAACCCACCAACCCCAAGCCCCAAAGCAGGATGGCTACACATGCACACTGTAAAGCTCTACTAGCACTATAAATAACCAAGCACTAATTGTTCACAAGTGCTGTCTAGACAACAAACCCACCTTTTCTTGATACAGATTGTAGAGCCAGTTAGAACATTCCTGCTCATCTTCTGGGACTTCCTCTAGCGGAATCCGCCTGCCAGTGGTAAACAAGAGAAATTGAAGAATATTAAATACTTCAGCTCCCATGAACAGCACTCGTATTATACAGACAGGTTATCCATTTGACCTGAGACTCACTACATTTTCCACCTTTCTTTAATTTGTGGTAACAGCTGCCAGATCAGAAAAGTATAGTTTCCTTCTAGAGCAGGTATATCAAACTCAATATAGTTACATTTATACAGTCCTAAAATTACATTCGGCCCTTTGAAGGCAACCATGAGGCTGACGTTGCCCTGGTGAAAAGCAGTTTGACACCCCTGTTCTAGAGCCACCATTAGTTTTTAGATATATCAGAAATCCAGGTTTCTGAAATAGTAATGAATTACATTTGAGTTCACTACAGCAACTGTCTAGATAAAGGCTTGCCGTTTTTTGTTTCCAAACACAGGTTTTGGATTAACTAATTTCCTACCCCACCTATGGAGTTCAAGGCTGCATTTGATCAGGAAAGCATTAGAGAGAAAAACCAAACAATTCTCCTTCCACCTAGGCTAAAGCATGCTAGTATTTCTCAGGTAGCATTTCCAATTCCTATAATTTTTGTTACCCGGAGCTTGGCTGGATAATTTTCAGAAAAGTGGCTTCTATCACTGAAAAACCCTCTATTGACAAACAAAGTTTTCATTACTTTATATGAATTTTGGTCAATAATGCTGTGACAGAAAAAAAATCCCCATCATCTTCATTTAGGTATGCTAATAGCAATATTTAACAATTGTACATTTTTCAACATAGCATATATTTTAATTAATATCCCTTAAGAGCAACACCAAACTAACTTCCTTCAGCACAGGAGGGAGCACTTTTCACAGTCAGGACACTCCTGTTAATAAATTAAGAAGTCTGACACTACTGGTTTGTTCCATTATCTAAGCAAGTCATAAAATGACTAACATTAGAAGTCAATACAATTTAAGCAGAGACAAACAAGGCCATCCAAATTTTGCAAACTTCTACCAAGTGCAACACCTGCAGCAGTGCACTAAGCAACTATGGAGGATTTTGAAGAACATCTGTGACAGTCCCTAATTAATTGCCAAAATAAATTTCATCATGAGGTTCACTCTGTCTGTAAGAAGTGTTCAGGAAGCTTAAGAGCTAGCTAGCAAACAGCTAGCCCAAGTTACGAGAAACAATTTCCATGCTCTGCCAGACTGACTTGCAGCAGGCTGGAAGGGTGTGGAGGGAGACACAGCACAATGCCTGTGGGAGGAACAGCCGGCACAGACAGGACCAGCTGCTCCTCCATGCACACTGGCCAGCCAGGCAATAGCCACCAAACACAAGGCCACTAGGCTGAGCCACCCGTGAGAGCCAAGTGGGAATGCAAACTCATGTTGCATCCGTGAAGAATCAGGAGAAAGTTTCTTTTGACCCTTGGGCAAAAAGAGTTCTGATGAAAATATTTTTTTTCAAACAGGCAGAAAAGGGGTGGTAAGAAGAAAAGGTCACCATACTCCATGTCAGTACCCAAGATAAACCAGCTGGAGTAGGCGCTTATACATATAAAGGGGTTATGATGAACTCCTGATCACTTGTGGGATTGCTCCTATGCTCCAACCCTAAACCATCACATAGCCTAAGTGCCTGCAGCAGGCGTGCTGCTGGTAGAACCTGGTCTGGATACCAGGGCCTTGGAACTGGCCCATTCCCATTAAGATTATGGGAAGCCATTGGGGTATTATTCATCACTTACAGAAACATCAATGGTTCAGAATCCAGGTAATTGTTTTTTCACTAAACAACCCTGTTGTGGACTAACCCCAGCTGCCAACTAAGGATCATGCAGCTGCTTGCTCACTCCTTCCCCCACCCCAGTGGGATGGGGAGGAGAGTCAAAAAAAGTAGACTTCATAGGCTGAAATAAAGACAGTTTAATAGGACAGCAAAGGAAAATAAGAATAATTAGAATAATGATGATGATAATAATAATAGAATATTTGTTTAAAAGGTGATGCACAGTGCAACTGCTCACTAGCCATTGATCAATGCCCAGTCTATTCTTGAGCAGTGATCCCCCAGCTAACTTTTCCCCAGTTTATACACTGAGCTTGATGTCACATAGTGTAGAATACCCCTTTGGCCAATCTGGATCAGCTGTCTTGGCTGTGTCCCTTTCCAGCTCCTTGTGCATTGCCAGCCTCCTCCTGAAAAGTCCTTGACTTAGTGTAAACATCACTTAGTAACAACCACAACCTAGGTGTATTATCAACATTCATTCTCCTACTAAATCAAAACCACAGCACTATGCCAGTTAAAGAAAGAAAATTAATTCTATTCCAGGCAAAACCAGGACAAACCCCTTTCTTGGTAGGAAGAGAACAACAGTCAAATCCATCAAGAACTACACCAAACAGAACAGTCCTGAGCCTGGCCTCCACCTGAATGGGAACTATTATGCCAGAGACAGGTATAAAGCCACCCCATCCGAATACTTAGCAGGTGTTTTGTAGTGGCCAACTGAGTGAAAAGAGGCCCCACTGTTGCTGCTGAGCTGACAAATAGACACACAAATGAATAAAGAAAATAACAAACAAAAGTTCCTGTAGACCTTTAAAGGGTCCTCACATTTATAGTCACAGAACTTTGCAAGAAGCCCTTCCCACCCCATAGGAGTTTTTATCTGCAGTTCCGCGAAGCCAGGTTGGTAGAGATTTGCTATCCATTATCTATGTTAAAACATTTCCTTATTTGTGCAATTATGATTGCAAGTACATACTCCTCTATGCCAAAAAGGAATAAAAATATGGATTACTTGCCTTACGTATAAATCTGCATGATATTTCTTTCCATTTAGAACTCCCAGCAATGTTGGATTCTCATTATTTCTAAAATTGAGGGTAGAATCGTAGACTGCAGAAACTGCAAGAAGATAAACAAGTCATGTGGTTACTGTAGTAATAGAATGGAAATAAGTCATTCTTTCTCAGACAAGAAGCATATTTAAATACGAAGTCATCAACAATAGCACCATAGTTTGAGCTGTCACCAAGGTGAAGGTGACACTGGAATATTCAACGTTCAGGATTTAAGAAGCCAAATAATGAGTGACCCTTTCAGGAACTGCACCAGCAGAATGGAAAGGTTTGCTCTTCAGCCTTGTCTCCCTTCTCATCAGGTGCAGAATGTTGGGCATAGGGAATACCGTTACAGTTTCTGGCAGTTAATATACCTGGGACATCCTAGGAGTCAAATGGTTGAAAAATTATGAGCTTTCTCAACTCACTGTGAATGACACAACTCCTCCCAGCATCTGGGTACATAACAAGGCAGACACACACTTTATAAACAATGAGCAATGTACACAGTTTGACTAAGAACAGGTAAAGTGTGTGTGAGACACATCCTACAGCAAGATGGTTTAATGGATCTATGAATCACCAGGGTTCAAAACAACCTCTCCTTCATGTCCATTATTTGATAACTGAGGCACTTGCTATAGCATAAAGGCAGAGACAAAAGAACAGACCATGTCCTGTGTGAGCTGCGCTGCTGCTATGAAGACAGGCAGCTGTGAGAAATAAAACATCCAAGTTCCACTGAACAAACCTGCAACCAAACTTTCAGCCTTGGGAAAACACTGTGTTTGCAGTTCAGAACCGCGTGGTAACAGTAAAAGTATTTGCGAAGGTTGTTCAAAGTTAAATTGAGACAGCATTAAGAAGCAGTTTCTACAGGAAAAGTGTTCACAGTTTTAAACCACATAGTGTATCAAAAGAGTTTCTTTGAACACATCCTTAGAGGCACAATTTTCCTGATGTCACAAAATTACCAGAGCAATTAATTTTTGTGACACTGAATCCAATTGTGCATAGTCATATGAATGCTAAGATCAATACCAGCAACAAAACTAATTCTTTTTGATCACAAAAGTGACTAACTTGCACTTCACATGTAGCTTACTGCATTTTAGGTTTTCTGCTCTAGCACTGAGCAATAACGAACACCATGAGGAAACTTTATTATGAGAGCTCTCAATCCACCTAAGAAAGATTTTCATTACACAGAACAGATTTGCTTTTATTTTTGAAATCTCTCTAGCTAGGAGAGAGAAATATTGCTTGGTCACAACACTGAGCCCCAGAAACTCACCGCAAGATTTGTTATTACAAAACGGAATTTGTAGCTCAGAACACAACAGCCTGGCTTCAGCACTGCAAGGAAATCCTGAAGACAGAGGCCAAAACCCTGTCACTGCACACAGACTGTAACCCTCATTAACAACCCTGTTCTCTTCCTACTACAGTTGGGTTTTAGCCCAAACTCAAAACATAAGCCCAAATCTACTTCAAGCACACTACTCTCCATGTACAATATGCGTAGGAAATTACTTTATTTAAAATAAATTATCTACCTCCATTTTAAAGCTTCTTAGTGTAGGAGGATTTTACTAATCTACTCTAATTTACTAATCCAATGTAACTGAAGAAACACAAGAGCTTGATTTGGTTTATACAGGGTAAGTTTCTTACTTTATTCTTTAATAGCATGAAATTTTTTTAACAACAGGTACACAATAAAGGCAAGTATGATGTACACAGCACTCTTATCTTTCAGAAGATGTCTACATTTGAGTTTTGATGTGAATTGAGCGCTTGTTCAGGCATATTGGAAAATGCTTCTCATGTTCTGAAAAAACTACTGCAGAATAGGTCAGGAACATCTTTATGTGCTGATGGCCACACAGAGAGTTTTCCTTTACTCCAGGGAAAAAAAAAAATTCCAATTCCACTTTGTTTGACATTCAGTCCAGTCTTTTTTAATATCGCACTGAAATCTTGTGCAAAGCAGAGCCAAATCCAAGAACATGGTAGTGTACGCAGGAGTAAACAGACCTCTGTTATATCCAGATGTAAAATAACTGAACACTTAAGATTTTCCATTGTGAAAGTGCAGGAAAAACACAACAATAGAAGTGTCAAAGAAAAAGACTGCACGGAATTAAAATTTGTCAGCAAGCTTCCAAAGCCAAAGCAGCATCAGTATGCTGTGCGACATACTGGAACTGTTTTCCATTAAATGTGTATTTAGTAATTACATAATTAGGACTGGTCACCTCATGACTGTCTCATCCAACAGCTGAAGAGTACAGAACTATCCTGTTCTAAACCAAGTAAAATAAGTAACACCTCAGTATCTTGAAACCATTGCAACTGTCTCACTCTCAGACTAATTTAGGCAGCATTTGAGAAGCTTTGCTTCAATCATAAAACAATACATTTTCTCAAAGAACTTATCTTAAAATATCTTTTTCATGAAAAACAAACACCATTTAATATTTGGAAGCTTTTTCAAAGGCTCAGAGCAGATCATAACTGAAAAGAAAATTTTTCCAGTTGAATTGCTATTTTCTGATGAAAAAAGCTAGTTTTTTGGTTTGCTTTCTCATCTCTCCCCAGCTTTTCTATATCTTTAACATTTTGTTCCTTGTACAGCATTCTGACAAAGAACTACATACTTAATTTCTCAATTTTGACCTAAGAAATCTTTGGATTACATGGATTACGTATCTAGAGAGAGTTTTTCTTACTTCAGCTGTCCTCTTGAATTTCATGCATTATTTTGCTGATGTGGTAGATTACGCCACAAAGATCATCTGACAAATCAACCTAAAGGCAACGAGTGTGCCTGCATGAAGCTTCATACTAGAATATGATGATCTGACATGAAGACCAGGAAAGGAAGAGGAAGAGACAGTGGAATTCACTGTACTGCTGGTATGATAACTACCTTGACACAATCCTTTGATTTAATATTCATTGCTCTGGTCATCTTGGTCAAAAAACCACTCATTCTCTCAAACATGGTAGCTTGCTCAGGAGGATGACCAGGAACCTCACTTAACTTTGAAAAAAATCTAGGACTAAAGTGTAGCTCATGGGAAAAAAAGCCATTGTATAACCCAAAAACACTGTAATATTGAACTCCATAAGCACATCACCCTGGAATTTAATGTGTTCCCTCTAGGACAGCAGATCTCAGCATGTACAACTGGAGGAAAAGGTTGACAACCTGAAGTTATCTACAATCCATCATGAGGCACATTTTTAAATACAAGTCTTAACTAAATAAAAACAGCCGAAAGGAACTGTCTGATATACAGTCAGGCAATAAAAGTAACTGTTAAATATATCTTTTGCAATATTTATGACATTTGTTTTTACTGTAAGTAATGGATGAGTGTTTTAGAAACAGATCTGTATTTATATTTGCTTCCATGAACAGGACAGTAGCAACTCTACAACCTAACAGCAATTTATTAAGACAGCAAACAGCTTCTGGAAATGAAGTTCCTGGGGACTGCATCTGTACTATCAAACTGGGAGAGATGGCCATCACTGAAAGCACTCCTTTACAAATCAAACTGCATGAAGAGATCTAAATTTGTGAAAGTAAGTCACTGAAAAGAAAAGAATGCCATTACCACTTTCGAAGGACAAGAGTTAGGAAGCAAGGTTCTTTACTTGTTATTTTGTGTGAAAGGTATTGTCCTGGTTTTGTTAAAAACAGGTTTCTCTTTTAGTGAATTTGCCTGTCAGCTAAAGCCTTCTTATTAGCTGCATTTTCTTGAAAAGCTAGATACATGTTTTGGTAGACATAGCAATGGAATGCGAGGTCCCTAATAAGGATGGATGTACATCTTGCAAGAGGGGCAATGAGAAACAGGCAATCAAAAACTGACCAATTAAGTATAACATCCCATTCATGTGATACTTCATATAAAAGTGGGAGATCACAAGGATCTCATCCCTTTTCCTTACGGACGACATTAGGAGAGGACCTTGCGAGTCATCCCTGCGAACTGAGGCCTAGTGACAGACTGAATCCAGCTCCGGTTGGCTGCAGAGTCCAGTCCAGGACTTTGAGTGCCGGCCTTACATCTGCTGGAGCAGTTGCTGAGACTTTCACGATTGGTTTTGTATATTTTGTATTATTTTCTCTATTTTTATTAGTAGCATTAGTAAAACATTTTTAATTTTTCCAACTCTCTTCTCTCTGTCCTTCTTTCCTTCCAAATCACCTGTCCTTAGTGGGAAGCGGGGGAGAGGGAGGGGCTCAAGCGGGAATGGGTGGTAAAGGGGGTTAACAACACATCTGCCGCGGTTTTGTTGTCACCCCGCAATCAAACCTCGACAGGTATTTTTTCCAAATATATCTGCTTATGCTGACAGATACGGCATCCACTGGTATGAAGGCAGTTTCACATGCATAGATATTAAACTCCTGAAGCTAAGTTTTTCAATACAGATGGACTTGTCAGATTGATGTCATCAATTCCTGTTTCAAACAGACACAGAACTACTGCATCAGGTAGAATTAAGAGCTGATACAAAGTTTTGAAAAGGACCTAGGTGTGATGACTACTGTTGCGGGTGAATTACCTCTACAGCCACAGCAACCAGCATCCATCCATCCTATAGCACTGCAGCCTCAGATAGGCCAAATCACACCCCTGTCAGAAAGGAGGAATGAAAACAGAGGAAAAGGAAATGCTGACCTCTGTCACACACAGCTTAGAATGGGATTGAAACATTTGGCTTGCTATGTCATGCTGCAGCTATCTCCCTCAGCAAGGCTTTCCAGCCAGGCTCACCACCCCTTGTGGAAGAGCACGAAGTGCAGCAGCCCAAGCTGCAGCCCCAGAGTGGGCTGAGGCAGCTCAGCACCCACCTCCCACTTTCAGAGATGTGCAGGGACACCCCACTACAGATTTGGCCACTGAAATGGATGTGAATTGTACCATGAGACAGGTCAGCCTGCAAGAGTCATTCTTGTAGAACATTAGAGATGTCACTGAGCTGGAGGTATGAACGCCTGCATGCCGCCATTGCTGCTTCTGCAGACAGAGCAGCAATTCAGCAGTCACACTGATGCTGTTCAGAACAATTTGTGGCTGTAATAGAGGGATACAGTCACTTGCTGGGCCATAAGAGCAAAAGAATGAGACTCAGGTGGTTTATAGTGAACAACTCAAATAATATTATTTACCAATGTAAATATTCAACAGGAAAAAAAATGCCCAAATTACTACAGCATATAGCATCTCCATATATTGACACACGCGGCAACATGTTACTTCTTATAAGGTGGATACCAATAGTCAGTGCAGGTTAACAAAGATAAGTGGTCAAATCCTATCAGTATTCATGCAATAAAGGAATACCTTCTAGATAGAACTTATATTTCCAGATTATGCACTGTCAAAACATCATGTCTTCTATTAAAAAAAACCATGGACTTCCTTGTTATCTGTACATATTGTTACAAGGAGCTCTAAAGTAAGATATTGTTTACATAGGCCTTTCAAATGCTCTTCACCTGTACCCCTTTGTCTCTACAAGAGATAATCACATAGTAAACCAGACAGTAACTCTTATTATCTCCTTCTCATCACAAAAAGTAACAAGGGAAATAAAACAACATAACCAGAAGAATTTACAACACCGATCTGGGGTGATCAGTTGTTTCTCTCAGAGGTTTGTCCGATGGGTTTCAACAAAATCTAACTATGAGAAGTTATGACACTCTGTGCTTCTCCTTGAACCCTCACAGGGAAATATGGGATTCTTATTAGCCTTATCCTGTTTGGACTAGCAAGTCACAGCTTTTGGACTGAGATAGTAACATACAGTTCCCTAATTATGTTAGTATCTAGCAATTTCAGCCTTCTTTTTTTGAAAGTAATTCAAATATTTGGGATCCTAAGAAGTGTTACTGTAATGTATTGCATAAATGCCCAAAACTCTTTTAAAAACTCACTCAGGTTCCCTAAAATTGTTTCCTCTTGAAACATTTTCCCACAAAGCAGCTATTTGTTCACAATCATACCATGTTTTGTTGCTTTCCACAGAGTAGTGAAAAGAACAAAATCACCACCAAAATAACCTGTCCCTGATTCCCAGATCAGGGCACTTGAGGTCACACAGTTTTGACTCAGCTCTTCTTCAATGCCTCAAGTCTGCCTGCAGCAAAACAGTCATCCTTATTCAAAACGGAAGGTTAAACTGTGCCCTTAAGCTGGATGCAGCACATAACTCACCTCTTCTTCACATATCAGAAAAGATCCAAGCTATGCTATCCATTTTGAGGGTGGGAAGTTGTGGATGCCTGACAAGCTGCAACAGTGGTATCATCTAACCTGACTTGCAAGAGGATACATAGAAGAAACACGATGGCAAGACAGTTGACTGCAAAGCTTTTTTACAGCAGCTATCCCAGATATGCCACATGAAAACACGTCTTCAAACACGAAAGAAGTTTTGACATGAACTTCAGTGAAGCTAGAACATTTTCTTCTAAACCACTAACCACTTTGGCTTTTTTACAGCCTTCTAACAACATACAAAACTAACAAAACCAAAGATACTGTAGCACTAAGGCTACTTAACACTATCTTCCCTTTGCACATGAAGTCCACGGCAAAGACTTTGATAGATTTTATTAGTCAAAGCAAAATCACTTCAAAGGCATGTGTGCCATATTCTTAATGACGGCACTTTAAAGTTGGCAAATGCAAGTAACCAGAAATAACTGGGGAATGGGGAGTTCAGAACAACATTAACAAAGAAAATCTTACTTATGTTCTATAATGTAGAAATAATTTCTTTATAAATTTTGCCCACACGTATCTTCAGTCGAGGCCTAGTCCCCTTTCTCAGCTCCACAAAGAACTCTAAAGAGAACATCTATACAGGAATTTAAAGCAGAATATTTTTTTATTTTAAAATGGTGTTATTTGAAGCAGACATTTACCACAAGAAAATATTTAAGACACGCTGCCTCAGATTCACTAGTGCTGTATTTGCTTCATTTGGAATAGGGTTGCTTAGCAAAGACCACAAAATATTATCCATTGGCAATAGGTGTGAAACGTGCAACTTGAGATCCCCCGATACAGACTCACAGTAACAGAAAACAAGACAAAATTAAAAAACAATAATCAAGCTGCCCCAGGACTTTGTTAGTAAAACTTAATCTTGAATTTTGCAGGCTAGCGGAAGAAAGGTCAGAAAGGGTCCCAGGGCTTTTCAGTTAGCTCATATGCTACAGGGAAAAGAAGAGCATGGCAATGTGATAGCAGTTAGATGAAATAACCATTTAGCATCGTTCCTTGTGACTTTCCTTACCTACATTTCTCAAACACTGCACAGTGACAGCAAATCCTTTTGTTCGTGGCAGCAGGTGATACTTGAGCTTGGGCAGGCCTTTGGCTTCAGCTACCTGCATGCTAATCTGGTGCTTCTGTTCCGTAAACCTTGTGCCCTCGCAGTGAATGAGGAACTAAAATCAAGAGAGAACTACTGTTAGAAAGCAGCTCAGGTCTTCTACGTGTCTGACCAGAGGCCTCTAATTCCCACCAACACAGCCCAAATGAACACTGCTAGCAGGGACAGGTGTAACCACATACACACGTAGGTAATTTAATTGCCTTGGAGTTCAAGAAAAAGAAAAGTCAAAACCAAATCCTTCCAATTGCCCTCACCCATCCAACTTGTCATACATTAGTTGGAACTCTAGCCTTTAGGCTTCAACATTTTCTGCTACTTGCTACCAGAATGACTTGATTTCTCTAAATGAGTCACTCAGTCTCTAACGAGATGTTAGAAAATACTCAAAACATACCTCCTGTTGCAAATCTCTCACTGACAGTGAGGTATTTGAGTGTCATGGTATCTAACACTTGCTAAGTGTCTAAACCAAACACATTTCTAGGAAATGCTTCAGTGCTCAGCTTGCTTAACCTCACTCCAACCCCCTTCATTTCAGTGTGGCAAGAGGACCACTGACAACTGCAGACACTAACTTCGGTGCCAGTGACTGAGCTGATAACAGATGCAAGGCAGTAGATGGACAACTGAAAGCCTTATTCCCTTATGAACTATACAGCAGAAGTGCTCAGACATGAATGATTACAATTTTGCCACTGGCAGGCAGGGGAGAGCAGACAGATCTTTGGAGATTTACCACTTACTCATCTGCTTTCTGCCAAGCCTGAATGCAAACTAACACATCAGAGAGCATTGTCAAATTGCACAAGATAAGTCCTCATAACCCACAGCAATGATTTAGCCAACAAAGACAGAGAAACTGAAGAAAACTGGCCAGGCAGCTCCAGTTCATCTAAGAGTGCTTTTATGTGTCACATGCACAATGTTAAACAGCTAGATGAAACATACAGAAGCTGATGATAAAATCCTTCTGGCCCACTTAGCGTGTTCTGTCTTTCTACCTTCCAAGGTGCCACTGCTATGCCTTTTGACATTATGTCACCATACCAAGGCAAATTAAAACTCCACACTTTAATAATCCCAGGTATATATCAAAAACTGTCTCGTTCATGGTACTCACTCTACAGCAGTATACAAAATATGGTGGCAGTTTGTGCTCATCAGTTAGAACTGAACTGCCTAGGTGTACAGAAAGGTGTTCAACACCATTAAAGACTCAGAGAGCACAGGCAAATCCCTGTGAGAGAGACTGGAACTAAAAACCAAGAATTGTCCCTTTGTGAGGTAGCCTGGAAGTAATTTAATTGTTATTCAAGTAGAGACCTTAGTTTTGATAGCTGAGTGCTCATTTTATCAATGACAATTAAAAAAAAAAAAAAGTTTTGTTTCAGTGAATGAGAGATACAGCATATACATCTTCACTGGGAAACCACTTCTTCAGCAGTAGCTTCCCTTGTGAGGCCACTTCAGATATCATTTCCTTAAGTGAATCCCTCTCTTGCCATCATGAGCTCACAAGAGCTAGTATTTTTTTCATTTCTGAGAAAAAATTCCCAGGTTTTTCATTCCCAGACTAAGAAATGCCAGGCAGGCTCAATACTAAAAAATTATGGTAACACAAAAAGTAACACTTCCCTGTTACTGAAAGGTGACAACAATCCTCTAACTGTAACACAGATGATGGCCCCAGAGGCCACTTCTCTGGCCAGGTACTCATCTGTGGCTTCCACTTCTCCTGGGCCATGTCTGACCCAGCTCCTTCACAGGAATGGCAGAACCACAGGGAAATGGAATGAGAAAATACTAGTATGAACTTGGCAATCTAAGGTAAAAGGGGAGCTTAGGTAAAGAATACAGCAAATATGTTTCAATACGACATCGTCAAATGCATCTGTTACACTTCCATGAACCTCTGCATCTACACTTCTCCAGCTCCTGTATTTAGAGGACCAGAAAGTTGACTGAATGGATCACAGGGAATGGATCCCATCACCTCGCTCTCCACTTGATAGTCATCACTTACCCAAAAGTTTTCGGGGTAGTCCCGGAGATTCAGCAACTTCTGCATGACTGTTTTCCGATCTTCGTCCCACTTACGCTTGCAGAAGACTATCTCTAGAAAATACCACATCCAGCCAATGACAGGCATGTAGGAGAGCTCCTTCTTTGCAAGCACTTTGGCACTCTGCAAGACAGAGTCAAAGCAAGTAAGAGAGTTACACCACTTAAGAGTTCTCTGTGAGTATCACACATACACAATTAGACACTGATCTATTGATTCATATTTACCCGTCCCAGTTTTAATACCAGTGCAAACACAAAACAAATAAAAAGAAGTTTTTCTCATATGACAGAACAGTCAGATCTAATGTCAGATATCTGCATGAAAGAAGGCTTCCAGACTTAAATATATATATACGTGTGTGTGCGTGCATGTGTGTCTATCCTACTCAAACCCTGAAATCCAAAACACACACCAAATTCCTTCAGAGGAATCCATGCAAAAGACCCAAACTGCGTAACACAAAATTATTAATTCATTCAGAGCCCTGGCAGTGGAAACTCCAGTTCCTTTAAGACATCTTGCAGTTATATTTCTCCCCAGAGCTGGGCCATTTAACCATGACAAAAAAAACCAAACAAAACCAAACCTATTCTGAATGAGAAGCAAAGTCCCAAAGCCACTGCTGTACAACAACATATGGATGCATACACATGGTTTACTAATGGAAGAAATCTGAAACAACACTAGAAATGACAACAGCAATAAAAATACTTCTTTTCTGCTTGGGTTTGCTTATAGAAGCACAGAAATACTTACACTAGTGAATTTCTGTTCAAAATGCTTCTGGAGTTTAAAAAAAAAAAAAAGTAGTGTTCCTGTCTCACATGTGTGAAAGATAAGTGCTCTGCTCAGACCCTCTACAAGGAGTCCATGGTTTATCAAGCATTCAGTAAGTTTCAAATCTCAAATCCCACTCTAAACTTAAGTCTGAGATCACCTCAGACTGACATCCCTTTGGGCAGGAGAACTGATTCCATTTGTTCCTTTCCTGTCTTCCAAGCCAGCCTGCCTTGGTGAGCTGTTTACATTTCACTTTGTTATTTAATGAATAAAATAGCACACGTGTGTATGTGTGTGTGTATGTGCATATAGAAATTGTTGGTTCAGCATTTCCTGAAAAATAGTGACATTTTCTTAGAGGATACATGGAGCAATTACAGTCCAGCTTCTATCAATGATATCACAATAAGCTACCCCATCAAAGTGCTCTGCAGATGGGTTCCAGGACATCACATTTGACTAGTGGGGATTATTTATTGGTAGAAATTACCATGAACAGAAATTGTTTGCTTTTATTTTTTGGTCACTGTTGTTCATTTTGTTACTAGAGGAAGAGACTTGACCTAATTCTTTATCTCAGCTCGTTTCTCTCATCTGCTCTTCTTCCTTGAGAAGGAAAATACCTTAAATAATTAATCTATCTAAAATTTCATAAGACTAGAAGGCAAGTGCACATCACATAGCTTCACTCGCAACAGTTACACTGAAGCAAAGCAGAAGACAACATGAGAAAACTCCATTTCTAAGAATGCAGGAACCATCTCCATCAAACGACTTAACACTTTGTAATAAACAGCTCTCTCTTGATCATCGGGTCCAGATCAGGACTCCAAGCCCAGCTCTCCCACCAGAGCAGCCATAGGATTCCACACCCTTTCTGCCAGCGCAAATCATGTTGGACATTAGCTCTGACTGTATGGCAGCTGCAACACTGAGCCCAGTCTCCTCTTCAGCTCCCCAAACTGGCCACCAAAAAACAGTCTCTCCTGCCACCGCTTCCTTCCCTCCCCCCCGCAACTGTTTTTCCTTTTCTGTTTTTCTTAACAGAAGCAATTTTCTGATTTCCCAAATAAATGTAAACAGTTCTAGCATATAGCTTTAAAAGCCTCCAAATAGCATTTTTTTTTGTTGTTGTAGGCCACGTACAGTATAGCTTTCATTCAAAGCACACAGACCAGTTCATATACTCTTTCTTCCATTCTTCTCCCCCACAACATGCCTGAGGAAGACAACTGATCCAAGGCTTTGCCCCAAGAAACCTCAAGAGATGCAAAGTGATTCTAGCTGAGCAGGGAGGGCTGGAACCTTAGGGAACTGCCACCCACCTCACCCACAGCCCTGCACGAGTCTCTGCACAATGATGCAAACAGCAACAGTGTCACCCCCAAAAAACTGAAAAAATCCCATGCTCTTAATTTACAGTAAGTGTTCAGTATCATAAGATCTACTATAAGGAAATGTACGTGTGCTTTGCATGGAATGTACAAGGCCTCCAGAACACAGAGTCAGAAAAGACAACTTAATAGTTCTCCCTCCTGGACTTTAGAACACAGGAATCCCAGTCTGAAAAGCAAGCTAAAGTAACTATTTCACCACAGCTATTTTCTAACGTTTTGCATCTTTTAAAAAGCATATGAGTTAAACAAGGGAGAGAAGTTCCCACCATTTCCCCCCCACCCAGTGAAACAAAGAAATGGTGTTGTGAGCAAAGGTGTCACATAGCGCAGGTACAACCACAAAAGCAGAACAGGTGTTTGAATTCTTCCCCAGGGCACGTTCTTATTCACTTTCTGTGCCAATGCATCTTTAAAATTTAAAAGTGCTCTTTTAAACACGTGAGTGTATGACTCCTTAGACGTACATAAAAAGGAACTGAATCACCTTATGCTATTTTGTGCACCCCATCTACCGTAGAAGGAAGGCTAATGACACAGAACTAATTAGAGAAAGGAAACTCTTCGGTGCATCATCCTGGCAAGACTGCTCTCATGTGGGAGGAATACATCAGGCCTCCCCTCAAAAGCCACCATCTCTCTTACAGTAACTAGAGCTACAATCTATCCTGTTTCAGTCATCTACCCACACACAGCTCCTGTGTAAATACCCGAGAGGAAAAATGCAGGTCTAGTTGACTTCAGCCCCTAACTTTTCCTTTACCAAAGTGATTTGGTAAATACGCAACACCCAGCTCTAACATTTAAATTCAGCTTTTTTCAACAGATTCCATTTAGAAGTGCGGATTTATTCCACATAAGCTGCCTTCTTGAAGGCAGTAAAACATTTTCAGTGCTCAGAAATGTGCAATTCCAACAGATGTTTCATGAAATTACCACTGGATGGGGACAATTTATATACAGGAACATCATTTTAATACAGGTTAATTTATTTTGGCCAAGTTTGCTCAGATGGAAATGCCTATGAAGTTCTCCTTTTGTGAATGACTGCACTAACATCACATTAAAAAAAATAGCTTTACAAGCTTACTTTAGATGCATTTACACAGTTATGCTGTCACAGAAAGAAAATTTTGATTTATATATCCAGGCTCAGTTATCCAATACCTCTTGATCACAGAATGCAATAAACAGCATGAAATCAACCTGCAAGCTGAGGATGTCTGGTTTCAAAACAAATTCATTGTAGCTGCAAACCACTAACAGCAGCAATTTGCCTGGTAAGTGATTTGCTCACCAGGCTGCCCTCAGCATTGACATACTTTTGATGATTCTGTTTGCTCTATTTTTTAAATATAGCACTCCTTCCTATTATACTCTCTGGGACATCAAGATGGTAAGATATTTTGCTTTAGTCCCTCAAAGCCACGGTTCCAGATATTTAGTTAGGCTCCTAATTTCTAATACTTCATATTGAATAAGACTTTTCCATGTTGTTAAGGTAACACAGCAATATTTTAGAGGATGTAAGCCCAAGTATATGCTAAGATGCCATGTTAAATACAAATAATAATGTAGTTTTGGCTGCTTGCATGAACAATTGCATAACTTCTATTAATATATTAAAAAGTACAAATGAACTACTGTGTTCACACACCTATCAGTCCCACACAATAACCTTGCAAAAGTCTCTTCTCACACCCATACTTAAGGCCATGCTCAGTTTTTCCAACAGCAAATTCCAACAGAAACAACTCTTAATAAAATTTGGGTTTCCTGGCATACAGAGCAGATAGTTGCGGTTAAAAATTATTACATGTGCTTAGCAATTTTTAATGAAAAACTTAAAGCAAAATAGTTAACAACTAGTTTTTCATAATGGACTTTTGCCTTGTCTACCCTGCCAAGGAATAAAAACCTATGGCCTCTTTTGGAAACGTACTTCTTTTGGTGCCAATATAATGAGCCATTTTGAATATGTTTATGTTTTGCTGAGGTATAAAGACAACCAGCACTGATAACTTGAAACTCCTGATGCAAGAATATGAACAGATAAACCAGCAGGTTTAACTTTAAGCACATACAATTTTATAATTTATATATTATAATTTTATAATTTATAAATGTCTTCATCTCAGAGAAGCTTTTATGAAAATTACTAAAAAATATATTTTATCACTGATTGGTCAGATCAAACAACGAAGCAGAAGGATGCAGTGAAGCTTGGCAGGGAGCATACTAATGTGCTTTTGATGTAAGTCCTGAATAACACCTCCCTCCTCAGCACATGCCTATGTCCCAATTTCAAACTCTGGTGTCCAGCGTTTCCAAAGGGATGCTTAGCACATACCTTGAAGCAACTAAAGGCTACTAATGTGTTTAAATGCTGACACAGTAGCTAGGCTGTCCACCACTAAGAACGAGCTAAGTTCTACGACTGGAATGTGACAGGTGAGAAAAGGGACGGGCACAGCAGAGTGCAGGGACCTGTCACCAAGACACCTATTCCCACAGCAGGGCAACACACAGACACTGGAGACGGCATCTCCCCCAGCCACTGCACTTGCAAGGTCTGGAAAAGCAAAGCATCCACAACATAACCATCACATTCACCCTGGCTCATAATAACAGCCTTGACTTTTATTAGGAAACACTAGTGTGCACAAAGGTCCGTCCTGTTGAGGCTGTGCTGGTTTTGACTCTACAGAAAGCCAAGCTGGCAGCGCAGCCACCCCTGTGTGGAGGAGTCAGGGCTCAGTCAGCCACACTGCCCACAGCTGACTTGGCATCAAGTCCCCCTGTTCCCTCCCTCCTGCACACACCACTGAGTACTGGCAGCACAAGGAGGTGGGTACATGCAGCTGATGGGTGTCAAGGACTGAAAACAAAACTGGAAGATCCCTTCACAAAAAAACACAGGTGGAATACACATGTAAGTGATTAATAGTTCAGGCTGAACATGGGTTTGCCCAAAACACCTGTCAACTTCTACTTTTTGTGAAGTTTGCTTCCTTCTTCTAATTTCCAACAGCAACTTCATCTGCATAGAGTCAAACTGCAGCTAGCAAGACAGTCTTAGTGGCTACGATAACTCTGAAGAGCAAAAGTGAGCAGAGAATTGCTGCTTCATGTGGTTTTCTCCTTCTCCACTATAAATGAACAGATCACTGTCTCTCACTCAGCACTGTCAGCCCAGTGCCTTCTAGCGTTTTCAATGGGTGCCTCAAAAGTATCAGGTTAAAGAAAAAAATTTAAAAATAACATAAATGTTAGAATCATAATTTATTTTGCCCCTCCTCCACACATATGCTCTTCTCAAATTCTTATACCTTCTTTAGTTCTTTTTGCTAGATTTTCTTCCATAGCCACTTAAAAACCTTCCTGAAAGCAGAGAACCTCATGCCATCGAAGTATAAGAACTGAGTAATTAGAAGAGGACTCAGGTTCAAAACCCTAATAACAACATGCGAGAGACTACACCACTCCCAAAAATAGCAAAAAACAAAACAAAACACTAAAACTACATAGACAAAACAAAACCACATTGACAGAGCATTATAAACCTGTTGGGACTACGGCAACTTTGCTATAAGGAGTAACAAGAAGGCCACCACAGGAGAACAGAGACAAAATAAGGAGCAGAATAATGCAGAGACTGAATGTTCCAACTAAGACCAGGAGAGGCAATTTTCATATCATAATTGAAAACAAAGAGGAAAAGGGAAACATTTTCTTTTATTTTGGGGCCAGAAGGGGCAAGACAGGCTTAAGGAAGTTTAATTTTGTTTTTAAATTAGCAAAAACAAGCAAAAAATTAGAGCATTTAATGGCTTCCTTTAATAAAAGTTCAAGCTGTAAAATACTGAGCACTGTTCAGAGCACAGCTGTTGTCTGCCAGGGCTGCAGGGCACACCTGGGTCGCACAACAACTCCGTTCTGTCTGTCTGTCTGCTGCAGCCAAGCACAACCAGTCCCAACTCCTTTGGCCTTAGGCTCTCTTCACTTTCTCCTTCACCCTCCTCAGTTATCTCTCCTTTCTTCATTGGATTAGTTAAGGCAGGAGACAGAGAAGGGGTGTCTGAAACATGCCAAACAGGGTCCACAAGCACCTGAGCAAGAGGTGGGAGGGTAGGTGCAAGATTGTCTTTTCAGCAGCAGTGAACTTGAGATGAGCTTAAGAAGATGTTGGTAGATACCTAAATTTTGCATAGAAACTTCATGGATTATAAAATTAAACAGCATTAAATATTAAACCCCATTGGCTCACAAAGTCCCCAAGCCACAAAATGCTGAAGTCTGGGACACGACTTAGAAATCTCTCTTGACACCTGCCTTTTTCTTCTAACTCCTTTTACCAAATATCAGCCCTCAGCATAATGGTTCTTACATTCCTAATCGCACTGCCACACCAAACCCTGAAACTTCACACACTGCAAACTCACGTAATGCAGCACAAAGTCAAACCAAGCTGTAGTCCTGATCCCTATGCATTCATCCACTGTTGTGCTGCCCCAAGCCAAGTACCAGTATGCCAACACAGACAATCCAATCAGGGAACTGATTGTGTGTCATTTGCAATTTTTTATTTTAACCTGGCTTAAGATGAACCTTCACAGGTTGCCAAAACAGTAAAATGCACTGCTTTGCTGTGTAAAGAGACCTACGCAAATGAGAGCACATGGAACTACTTCCTTGAAAAGTTCCTGGGAAGTAAAACCACAGTACATTACTGAAGATGGAAATAGCTTTAAAAAAAAAGATTAAAAATAAATAAAAACTGTATATCAGTTCCTAAAATAATCCTATGATTTTAAAAAATACAAACTGAATAATAACTGTAAGCATTTAAAAAGGCAAAAGTGTTTCCAGTTAGTGCAGTGCAGTACTTGTTCAACAATTATGCTTCTACCTAGTGGTTTTCTTATGCATAGGGAACAATATAAAAAAATTAAAATGTAATCCTGATTATCTTGGGAAATGATAAAAAAAAAAATTAAAGCTAATGAGATTCAATCCAACCACACAGCACCAATGTAAAATGAGATTTTTGACCTTATAGCCCCTGTCAGTTTGTACAGAAATAATCCTTTATTTTACTACGATGCTGCTTTCTGAAGAAGCACCTGGTCCTTTAAAACACAGCTTTATTTAGAGAACTGTAGCCATTAGGCTTACAAAGTTAGATAGACACATAGAAGGGAGAATGTTTCTGCCATGCACGTCTGCCTGTCAGGAACAGGCTTCCCTACATCTCCTGCTGTCTCATGCTACCCTCCAGCTCTGTGCTCAGGTCTTAGATATGACGGCAGAATTGCTTCTCAGTGATCAGGAGCCAACAGCCATTTTGGAAAGGTATTTATGCTTATTTTCCTTCAGTTTTAAGGCCCCTTTTTATTTTTTTTTTTAAGCAGACTTTCATTTTTATAATTTGAAAGTAACTGGAATGGTGTCTAAATGTCCAGAAAATGTAAAGAGTCCAAAGGAAAGGTCACAAAACATCACAGCTTCACACAGTCCAAGGTCAGGACTTTTGACAGTAGGCAGTGGCAAAGTTAGACGATGATGCTACAGAAGACCACCAAAATCAGGTATTAGTCTGCTTTCTTAGGAGGGAGGAACCCTTTATCTAAATCCTTTGTAGGTGCAGGATGTTGTTACCACAACAGAATTAAGTCAAGCTAGCTTAGCAGGAGGGCTTGAATCATTCCCATATGCTGATGGGGGAAACAAAAAAAAACAACCCTGAAAACAACTGTACATGTACTCCTGGCCTAATGTAATGGCGTATTCAACTACAGATAACTCATTCCTTCCTATCTGTTACTAGCTATAACCTGGTTAATGCTTTCACTTGAGATGGCATCTTATTCTGAGAGACAAGGACTACATCATTCAAACTCTCACTGTGTTGATTTGTAAGACTACACCACGGGAAGCAAACAAATTCTACAATTTACTGGGAAAGAATCACAGAAGAGCTCATCTTTCTGCAGTACAACGAACCGTAACAGTCACCTAGCAAGCACAGACAGAAACAACTGTAATGACCTCCACAGGTTAAAAAAATATCTCCTTCAACAGCTTTAACTGCAATGCTTTCAGAATTTCTGTGAATGCCCAAGCAATCCTGTCTCAGTACTCCACATACTTGCACTGCATTGCTTTAGGGTCACTTCTTTAAGCCTGGACAGTGGCTGAGTGAAATTTGAGCACAGATCTGTTAACTTTCAAAACCACAATTTGTTTTGGTTTCTGTTGTTTGGGTGGTGGTGTTGTTGGTTTTCTCCCTCACATCCAAAAAGACAAAGTTTATTTTGACTGCTAAACAAAACTCACCCCCAAGACCCCAAATCTTTCACAAAAGTTCCAACCACAGAGAAAGTCGATTTCAAAGTTGTGGTTAAGGATTACGATGGCATTCTCCTTCCCATACTTGTGGTAATTCTCTGGGTCAGTGTAGAGGGTGCAATGGGTGCCTGACCACCATTCCAGCAACATCACCATCTCTGGAATAAAGAACAAGAAATATATGAATGTATGTAGTATATGCAAAGCCACAAATTAGTAACATGTTATAAAGCATCAGTCACCTCAACAGTGCAAGGCACAGAAGGGGCTGTAATTAAATTGAAACTATGCAGCCACACATCTTGTTACCAGAAGGTAGGGGGACAGGGAAGAAAAGGGAAATAAGGAGACTGCATGGAGAAAGGGAGCAGAAATTTTCCACAGTGATATTGAGAAAAAGGAGTTTCATTTTTTTGAAAACTGCAAAATCAATGCTACACACCACATGTAAAATTAGCATTTAATGGTTTAGAATAATACAACAAAATTAAATGAAGAATGGAACGAGCTTGTAGGAGAAACAAACATACTTATTCCTGACACATACATGTCCTCAAGCTCCCCTAAAAACTGCACAATTACGGACCAGAAAGCAGTTTGGACAAGACACCTGCAACTAGGCCTGTTACATGTACACTTATGCATCATCCTGTCAACTTGCCAGAAGTAACAGTCATATGCCCTGCTACATCTGATGCACTCTACATTTGACAGGTGTGTTATCAATCACCCAAAGTAAAGCAAATAACTGAGACTGTATCAAGAACATCCATCCCCAAACCAAAGACAAGGTGGGTGGCTGACATTTAAGCGTGCAGAGCCAAGAATAGTTATTAATAGTGTAACTATCTGCACATCCCTTAGTTGATGAACGGATGAAACAAATGGGGCAGAAGAAGGGTACAGTTGGGTGGGGAAACAGGGAAATTACTGTTAGAAACCTCAAAAATCACTCTGGATTGGCACCCAGATTTGTTCCCAAAACCGACATGTAAGAAATGATACCAGGATCAGTAGCACAGTGAGGACCATTCAAAACACAGCCATACTTACCTAGCTGAGAGCAGTTTCTCAGCAGTCTCCTAGTGACTATCATACAGCTTTCAGCTTCCTATTTGCTTATTCCATTATCAAGCACAGGCAAGAAGCAGGCATTTTATTTGTTTCACTTGTAACTATAAGCCTGACTGCAAGACTTGCTTATCAAACCTTTATTTAGCAAAGTCCCTCCAGTCAGGGGCATGGGAAGTTGAAGTGAGTCAATAAGCCAACAAGCTTTGAGAGCTGTATCTCCATGGAAATGGAAAAAGAAAATCTAAGAGCAGTGGCTCTTCTCAGGCAACCCATGTCCTGAGCTGGGGGACAAGAGGACAAATGAGAGTTGTCTGTCAAGACAGAAAAGGAATTAAGGGACACGTTTGCTTCCTGTCAAAGCTCTTACAAAATTCCTGTACCAAAGCAAAGGTCTAATGTGTGGGGTTATCCTTTCCCAAGTGAAACATATCTCCTGCTCAGAGCATGTCTGTGCCATATGAATGTCTTTCCTGGAAGGATGAGACATCCAAGATGCTCTCCTGGCTTCAGGAAAATCCAGAAGCACCGCAAATCCTCATTCACCTCAGGGAAGATGAAAACCACGTCAGTCTCCGAGACACTTCTGAAATCCTTTCAATTTAGGTCCCCCACTGGCCTCAACTAGTGACTGAAAACAGCTAGGAACAAGTCATCTACGTCTTCAATCATCATTAGCAAAATTAATTGCCTGAAGCTTTTCGATGACACTGTACTGTACACCGGAAAACAGGTATTAGTGACAGGAACGAATTTTATCTAAGAGTGTTACAATCAGGCTAATAGACAATCTCTACTCAAATAACGTCACCTTAATATGATAAAGCCATGTTTACAGTACAGATAAAGGACTGACTTGCCAGTCCCCCTGCTTATTTCTAATCAGAGCTGGTAACTACTCATGTAGCAGGAGTACATATTATTCAGTGCATGCTATTATGCATCAAAACAATAGTCAGAGATGCAGAGAGAGACCTAAACTGCCATAGATTAACCAAACAATGTTTTCCCTGATTGGAAATTGACTTCCCAATGAAAGCCAACAATGTTCACATCTCAGTGAGAGAGCTATGGCAATACACAAGTGTTTACATGGCTGCACTTCCAGACTTCCCCTGCTAATCTTTCCAAGGGTGTAGCTTTCTATTCGATTGGTCTTGGGAATAAAAGCACTACACTCCTCAAAACACAGAGAAAAAATAATACCACAATCAAATAATAACCGGGGGAAAAAAAATCGACACTGTACTATCAGAAAGCTGGATATTAGAAAGAAATTCTTTATAGAGAGAGCGGTCAGGCATTGGAACGGCCTGTCCAGGGAGGTAGTGGACTCGCCGTCCCTGGAGGTTTTTAAACTGAGATTGGACATGGCACTTAGTGCCATGATCTAGTAAACGGACTAGAGTTGGACCAAGGGTTGGACTCGATGATCTCTGAGGTCTTTTCCAACCCAGTCGATTCTGTGATTCTGTGTAATTTACAAAACTTTACAGAATCTACAGTCCCATCCTGGTGCAAATCACAATCACAGAAAATAAAGGATGTTACTGATGGGATTAGTTTGTCTTTTGCTTAACTAGGAACCCAAGTAGAAGAGATGACTGCCAGGTGGGATTTTCTCTATCTTAATGATGCTGACATTAAAACTTTTGCCTAAAACAAACAAATAGAGATGATGACTGTAGGGCCTCTTGAAGAAAAAGCCAAGTTTACCTGAGAAAAAAACAGCCTCAAATCCATCCCACTCTAAGTGTCATGAGTTTTTTTTCTTTTTCTAAGAACTTTAAATAAATCTAATAACACATCACAAATCTCATTACACAGGTGTGCCACATGCATAGAGCTCTTCAGTTACATATTTTCAATCACAAATACATTTCAAAAAAGCATAGACAAAAATATTTCTATACATTGAAATAAACAACTTATGCTTTTCCTATGGATAAACAACGTTTAATCCAACTCCTTAATTGTATTCCTTAAACACGTGTTCATTAGAGCATAAGCAAAACAGCGCAGGGTGCGCAGGGGATTCGCTCTGCCCAACACGCACGCCTTTTAACAATAAGAAGTGTGCTTAAATACAGTAAGGTATTACATATCCATAATAACCCCAGGAATGTCCATACATATTCATAACCTTTCCCTGCTTCTTATTAAAATGAGTCTCAGATAACCATTTCCATAGTCTTCTCCTTGACCCTCCCCTGTTGCGCCTGCGCAGTGTCACTTGGTGATTTTGAGGAGCGGTCTTTGAGGGTCTTTGGATGAAGGCTCCTTCAGCTTCATCACAGTGAACTTTTTACCTTTGGCTCACTATGATGAATTGGCTGGAACCCAAGCTGCCAAGTCGACCGAAATCAGACTGGCGCCTCTTTTTTGCTGTAAATCTTGGCTATCTTGTCTCCTCAAGGTTACAGCTGGTGCAGTAAAACTTCTTATCTCGGCATTCAATGAGGTTCTGGTTTTTTTTTTTCTTAACACAATTGGTTACATACAGCTCTAAACTAGATATTCATTATGTGGCTTAAAGTGTTAGTTCATTAGTAGGCCCTTATTATGTGGTTGGTTAACCCTTAAAATGTTAGTTCCCTCTATCAATATAACTTCATAAACAAGTTTCATAACTTTTTACATAGAACTTAACCACCTTTTGCTTTTTCCAGGTTCAGAGCCAGTGCCTCATTTGGTTACATCTGTAAACATTAAACATCTTAGCACGAATCACAAATGCATTTTTCACAACATGGTTAGATTCTTCAGGTTTCACATGAGCAGGATGTTTGTGTGAATAAATGCTGGAGGTCCCTATTCCTCACCTTGCATGCCCATTTGTCACTGATGTGCTCACACAGATGCTGCAGAAACACAAAGAAGGCACTGAATGCCTCTGTATTACATACAATAAATACCATCTGTCGACCTTTAAGTTCTCATTTCTTCCCTAATCTTTCTTCCCCCTTCTTCCCAGCCTCCTTTCTCTTTGTAGTTCTCAAGCAATGATTAGTAGTGTCAGTTTGCACTACTCTTGCATCGTGCCACCAGCTTACTTCCACAACCTGCCACAGAAATTTATTACCCAGAAACTTGCTGTGGTGGCTCAGCAGCACAAGGTCACTCATACACACTCCCCTTCCCCCACAGTGTAGACAATCAGTGCACATTTCCTCCTCTTTGTACACCAGTCAGACTGGATAAGTAAAATAAAATCTATAATCTATACACAGGAGGAAAAAAATTATCTTGCTCCCAACCTGGGCTGGTCCAAGATTTCTAAAGCTTCTCCCCAGCTCCTTTCATGAGGTTTTGGAGTTTGAACATCACAGCTAAGTTGGGAAATTAACATTCACTCGCATCCAGCGATGCTTCCACACAGCTAATGCAAAGGAAGGGGAAAAACCAGAAGTATTTGAAGTCTCTCATCCCTGCTCTGAAGACAGACAGAGTCCTTGCAGTATGTTACATCTAGCTTTGGGAGAGGCTGATGGTGTGGAGAAAACATGCCTTCAGGTGCCTAATATGGATACTCTATCTGCTTAAGAATGTTGAGGTTTTCTGCCTTTCTGGAACTAAAAACTCCTCACTCTGCTACACAGAACGGCCCCTACCTCCTGGCAGAGTAGCCAGCTTCCTAGCTCTTCACTGCACATATCTGAACTGCCTCAATGCCTGCATGAATAGAACAAAAAGAAAACACCCCCAAGGCTGACTCAAATGGTAACTAGTTATATGAAAAACATTGAAGAAGGAAACACACACAGAGTTTACTGAGGCTTGTTATATTTACCTCAAAGTTTTGCAAGAATGAGTCATTAAAACAGTATAACATTGTTCTTCTATAGAATTTGTTAGTAACTCCTTTAGCTAACTGTTCTTGGTAAGCCATCAAACATTTGCTTACAAGATTAACCAAAAATGCCTTTTTTAAAATGCAACTAAAAGCACAGTTATGTATTGATTCAGTAAGTACAATAATTTGAATATCTCAAGTAAGAATGTAACCTTTTTTAAAAAGCAACAGAACTGCTTCCTTCTATGACATTCTTAATTTTCTTTAGCCTATAAGGTTATAATTAAGGTAGCACCAAGAAAGAGAACTTATGAAATTCTTATGGGAATATATGGTAAAAGCATAGTAAACTCTCCAATACAAACAAAAAGCAAGACAAATGAACAAGCTGTGACCACCTTTTCAAGGACCAGACAGTGTGATGTGTGACAAACAAGTACAGTGCAGAGAAGACTGGGGAAAGTATTGTGTCCCCTCCTCCACCTCCAAAAAAGGTAAAAATAAGGCTAAAGACAGACTGACAGCATAGTCCAGTCCATGTCTGTCTGTAGAAGAATGACTTAAATAATAACTTACCGCCTTTCCAGATTTTTGGGGCTACATCTATTAGGCACATCTCCTACGTATTTTCCATAGAAATAATTAATTCTACACATAACTAAGAAAAGCACATCTATTTCCTTCTCTGAACTACTCAAAAGCCCTCTCTGTACAAAAGACAGGGTTAAAACCCTGAACGATACCTACTATATTAACTGCAAAGCTACCTAGGAGGTTTTCAAGACACTTCTAAGTATTGATGACCCCACAGCCTCTTTACACAGGCTATTCTAGTGTTCAGCATAATCATGCCATCTAACCTGGCCGGTCACTTATTTCTGGTCTCTATTCCCTTCTCTGCAGGAGCTACAAGTAATTATGAGGAAAAACTGAAGGCAGGAGTTCTGCTGTAAACTTGCACTGATTAGGTACATGTAACAATCGGAGCTCAGAGCTCGAACATTACCACATATCTACAAGAAAAAAAATCAAATAACTTATTATTATTATAGAAAAACATATACGTATTTCCTGTGATGGCAACATAAAGCAAGTTCTTGGGGAAAAAAACTGCAGCTGGAAAGTCAAGCAATGCCTTTCACTTCTCCCCAAGATGAGAGGGAAGACATGAATGGAGCCAGACAGACAAGGCATCAGCTCTCCAGCTTCAGATTCCCTCCCATTCTTTACACTGAGCAATACACACAGGTGTGCATCTGAGCACCAGCGAGGTGTAATGGAGAAACCTGCTCCACTCCAAGACAGAGGTCCTGGTCTTCAGACCACAGGAAAATGCATAAGTCAACTGGTTTAAACAGAAGAGAAACCCAAAATCCAGCCGCCCCTTGCCTCAGCACCACCGCCCATCACCTACCCCCCCCACCCAATTTACCCCCGTTGTTGATTTAATCATCATTATCTTTGGGCTTTTTTCTGCGTCTTTAAAGCTGTTTTGCAGCAAAAGGGAGGACATCATGCATGCAAGCCAAAAACCTTTCTCTATTGGCTGCCCCAGTCCCCACAGGAGATCCTGTAAGCAACTCCCTTGAATAACGATTCAATGAATTACATGGCTGTGCTTTTAGGGACAGAAATCACCAACAGAGAGGAAGGCAGAAATGATGACTCTTAATTCCCCACCCATCAAAACCGGATGTGCTTGCAAGGAAAAAGATAAACACAGCCTGGCCCTTTCATATATTCAGGCTCTGAAACCCATTTACTTCAGCATTTGCTTGCAGGAAATTTTTCTAACATACTTCTGTCCACCAGTCTTCTATTCCAACAAAGACAATGTGCTGCTTTTGCCACAAATGACTGAGGTCAGTATAGCATGTGCTGATCAAAGGAGTTAGTGCCAACAAACAGGGAAAGACAACATGCTGCTTGGCACGTTCCCATGACACCAACATTTGCTTTGTATGAGCATGAAACGCGGCAGTCGCATCTCTTCTGGATGTAGTTTCTTGTTGCCCAAAACATCATCGGCTTTTTCCTACTGTGCACAGGAGTATCACCACAGAGGAACTGCTTAGCAAAAGAAAAAATGGTTACAGTGCATCCACTGCAAGCCACAAATACTGTTAAACACAGGAGCCACTAGATGAGCACAGCCAGTTAAAGAATTTTACCAGTTTTGACTAGGATTTCAGAGATCAGAAGAAACACCTGATATATTAGTAAACTTTTGCATGGTGCCTAAAGGCTAGGAGAGATAGAGTGGAAGTGCAAGTCAAGGCTGCAACTTAAGTTTTAAACAAAGTAGATTTTTGCTTCTTGTTTCTCAATAACTGAGGCCATGATATTTCTTTTTGTGAAAAAACAGTATGAGTAAGTCAGCCCACTTCGGATTTAAGTGAATGGGAGAGGAGAGCAATGGACGAATAACCCATCCCACTGGGATAGACCCAGAAGTCTGCTGATAAACCCCATACTTCATTTCATTATGGAGGGAATTTTTTTCTATATTACTTGAGAGAAACATATGTTATGGGATAAAAATCAGTCAGCAGCTAACCCAAGGAGCTAGGAAGAGCCATGCTTCTCTACCTAGTATTTCTGAAGCAGCTCACATCCCCTCCTATGTTGCTAATATACTTTCCATTCAGGGGCTGTGGGCCTCATATTCTTATACCACCAGAGGACTGGGATGTTACAACACCCTTCTTGACATATTATTCCTCAAAACTGGATCTCTCATGAATGTGCTTTGACTCTTCTCTGTTTTATGGCAAAATCAGCTTTCAGAAGAATCCAGATTATTCTCTTCCCTGTTTGAAACACCTCCTCACCTGTGTGGCCCCAAAGTGGGTGTGACAAAGGACTCTTGGTGGGTTAATCCTGATCAGCACTTAAGTGCCACACAGCCACTCGGCTCACTCCCCGCAGTGCACAAATACGAAGATCAGAAGCAAGAAATCTCATGGGTTGACATAAAGACAGTTTAATAAGCAAAGGAAAGAGGAAGAAGAAAGAGAAAAAAAAACAAAACAAAACAACAAAATGAGTGATGCAAAAGCAACCACCTCCCATTATCAGAAAGATGCCCAGCATGTCTCAAATAACGGCTGTCTTCAAAAAAACCACACTCCTTCTCAGTTTTAATTGCTGGACATGATGTTATATGGTATGGGATATGCCCTTCGTCAGTTTGGGTCAGTTATCATGGTTGCATCCCCTCCCATCTTCTTGCACACCCCCAAACTACTTGCTGGGGAGGCAGAAAGAGTGGGAAAAAGAGAAAGCCTTGATGCTGCACAAGCACTGTTCAGCAACAGAAAAAACACTGGCATGTTAATCAACACTGTTTTAGTTACAAATCCAAAGAACAGCACCATACAGGCTATCAAAACAAAACAAAAATCCGTACCAGCTAGACCCAGTACCACTATAAAGAGTTCACTCTTGATGATCAAATTCTATCTTTGAATGGTGAGCAGACTAATGTCTACAGCTAATGACTAAGACAGTTGTTCAGTTATTTCTAGCCAGGATGAGAGAAATTTCTTTAGATAAGCAAGAGTGTCTCAACAACAAAACTAACATTTGTGCCTCAGTACCACCAATGAGAAGCAAGAAGGAAGACTCTTGACAAGGAAGCAGTATGAAAATAAAGGTAATGTAAAACTCATAATCTAACAAAGCTGAGCTCAGGGAGACACAGATTAACTCCTAGAATACTAAATCAGAGACAAAATGAAGTCTCATCAAAAAAAGTTTCAGATTGAGCATGGCACCATGTTTTTAAAAACAGAGAAGAGACATGTTACTAATACTTAGACTGGTGAGCAGATACATCATCAGAGTAACTACACACACAGTAACCAGGTCTCAGTACTACACGGGAATGAAAACAAAAACAACACAAAAGAGTTGTTCAGAAGAGATGTCTGCAAGAGTTGGAATTCAGGAAAAAAACCCTCTATAATTTTTCAGAGTCAGGTCTATATGTCATAATCTGCTAACTCTGATTATCGACAAAAGAGAGACTTCAAGTCTAACGCACCCAGGCTACACTAAGTAATTAATATGGTACAATAAAAGAAATTGCTATTAAACCAAAGAGAAACTGAAGATCAGTAAACAGTTGTAAAGGAGAACTAAACTAAGAAATGCAGCTATCTATTTTTGGTTTCTTTTGGTCGACCTGGATAAAGAAAGATCTTCTTGAAGTATTCCTGAGGACTAAAACAGACAGCACAAATTAATAAATTTTGTAGATGATACAAAGAAACATTTTAAGAATCAGATGACCTTGAGAGGCAAGGTAACAGAAATTGAATTAATTTTGATAGGAGAGATAACTGTGTGACGTGCTGCAGGACTAATAAAATAGAGTGTCATAATTTGGAAACGACAGAGGAAAGAGATTTCTGGGAACATTAGCTTGCCACTCAGAGCTGCTGCTCTGTTCGTATTATGCAGCTCTAAGAAGGAAAAAGATGGCGTTAGGATGTTTGTTCCTGGAGAGAAAGAGAACACCACATTGCCCTACTGAAATAATCTCTGGGCCAGCACATCAGTACCAGACATCCATGCTCAGAAAGGAAAAGCTGAAATGAAGCAGATACAGACCAGGGCTATCGGGATAACCAAGAACTAGAAAAGCTTGGCTCACTCAAGCTATCAAACAAATGCTGAAAGAGGACTGGGTTGCTCCCCACAAATGTGGCTTAAGGACACGGGAGGTTGACAGTGCAGAAAAAGAACAATTTAAGCTAAATAACACTGGCACAAGAAATAAAGTGACTGAAAATACAGGTATCTGATATTCTGAAGCTTATTCTAATTGCTTTGGCAGATTAAAAGTATCTAACAGCTTTATAAATTGAACGAGATTCATCTTAAAAAGAGTATACTATACTGCTGCTAGAAACAGTGTGAATTTATTTCAGTGATATAGGAACTCCTTTCTAGTCCTATTTCTCGTCATTAGAAAAAAAATTGAAATTTTCTAACCAGACTGTCTTATAGACCAATGTCTCCTGTCTTCAATCACTGCTTGAGAAACACACTGCAGAGCCAGGGTACCACAGGGAAGAAGCTGGTATCTCACAGCAATATGCAAAGGCTTTTGTTAAAGCAGGGCAGCACCAGCCAGAAACCCTTCCCAAAGGAGTTCTCAGCTGAAAATCACTTTCCGGGGGGCCAGGACCTGAAAATTCAAGCATGCACAAAAGCAAACATGAACCAAGTTAATAGATGTGATAGTCTTAACTTGTATATATTCAATCACAATTGACTTCAACACAAGGGAGCATTAGCATTTCCTTAACTGTAGGACTATCAACACTGTCCATACTGAGAACTCACACCTTCACTCAGCAACAGCCCACACATTCATGCGACTTTTTTTTTTTTGCCATATTCATTGCTTATATGTACTAATTAGATAATCTAAAGATTAGGAAAGTTATTTGACTCTTAAGTCAATCTTCCATGCTTAACTCATATATTTAGGAAGGAAATCTATTTTCACATAATTTCTCTTATCCTAATATGTATTCTTACAAAAGTCTTAATTTCTACATAAAGCAAGTTTATCCTCTTTAGTTTCAACGCAAACAAAAACACTGATTTTTGAAAGAAAGCATTTCAGAACAAAATGGCATACCAAAAGAGAAACATTTGTTGCTCTAAATCCATGCCTTCAACATGTTCAACCTGCATTTTCAGTTACTCACAGAAAAATGATTGATGATAAAAGAGACTACCAGGTGCCACAGAAAGTAACCTCTATCAGAAATTGGAAAAGAAGTGTATTTGTTTAGAAAACTGAGCAAAGGTTAATTTAAATCCTAAGAAAATCTGCAGTGCTTTTAAATAAAACCTCTAGTTACCATTTCATAGAAGTGTAAACATAAAAAGAATGAATTGCTGTCTCTTCAGAACATCAGAACAAGAAAACTAGGGGTCATGGCATCTAAGGCTTCTGTACCTTTCCATTAATATTTGTGGTTTGCTTTTGATTTCAGATAACTAGCGCACTCATAAGAAATATCCACATATTACCAGAAATAATAAGGTACAAACAATTTATTTTTAGGAGTTAAGGCAGATAACTTCTACTCAGTCTTCTTGTGCACAACATATTCTATCTGAATTGCAGGATGGGAAACAAAAAGCTGACTGAGTACCTGTATTATATCATCAGAGTTAATGGTGAATAGTAATGGAACCTCTGTCACTTTGAGAACATTGTTCAGAACAAAACCATTACTCATTTTCACTTGCATTCCACTAATTCCCTGTCTCTGCCTGTAATCTTAACAGCACCTCACCATGTGACATCTGAGAGACAAGAACTATGTCCCGGTGCTTATTTTAGCTTCTTAATCCCTAACAGTGACTTTTACAAAATGTTCTTTAAAGGGACAATAAGGCAAGAAACTACAAATCAAACAAATGGCTTTCATGAATTAAAAATAAAGTACTACAGTTCAAATATATCTCTGAAGTACACATAAAGCTGTGATTTTTGTACTGAGTGTAGCATGTAACCCCTCAAACTGAAGTTATCCAAATACATAAATAAACAAAAATCTCCACTTTTTCTTACAAAAAATATAATATGAATCAGAAATAGTACATTCTGTTAAGAAAGACATACATCCGAAGTACACAACAATATTACACCACAGGTAAGGCCACGAGTGCCTCGCACATCACATTTAGTTTGATTGTGCTTGCATTAATATTTCCTCAAAACTTAAGTGCAGCAAGGAAGTTAGAAAAAGGATCCACAGGTAGAACATTGCAACCTGCTCAGCCAGCCTGCAGCTCATGTGCTCCAGCAGGTGAGGACATGAAGGCACCACTAGCTGGCCTGTTAGCCTCTCACTGCCCAAACTGAAAGGGTGCCCGCAAAAGAAAAAAAAAGCATTACTGGCTTCCTCCTTTCTAGCCCCAGCAGCTCAGTGTAACACTGCAAAAAGATTGGGCACAGACGTAACGTAACTACCTTCTTGCTTTCACATGTCTCCCACAACACTGTAGTACTCTTAGAATTATTTGCATTGAATAATTTTCCTAGGAAACACAGGTTTAGCTCACATGGTACATGGCAACTTTGCATAATAATCAGGCTCATAGTCTACGCTCTTTCATTCAGTTTCCAAAAAGGCAGCCTCTGACAGTCACAAAAGGCAGGATGTGCTTGTCTGGTAACCAAGACATTTTCCTACTCGAGGCTTTAAAATTATGAAAAGTAGCAGCCAGACACATCATTTCAAATAGGTACAGAAGTAATAGCTATTGTTTCTTTTAAAAGGCACGATCTGACTTGTCACAGCAGTAGCAAAAAAAAAGACCCACAATGCAAACAAGGTGTGTGCATTTCGGGGGTAGAGAGGTATCACAATCAGATGCAAATGCACTATTGATATTTCTTTCAACTTTATCACAAGTATTTCTAGCACAAAAGAATCACAGTGAAAAACATAGAAAACTTCAAGATTTAAGTGGGGGATGCAATATTACACAAAGTATATCAGGTACCAGAATCTTTTCCCATTACAAACTGATTAAAAGCATACAGAAATCCCAGAACAAAGAAGGCAGCCTATTGCAAAAGTGGGTGATTTCCTTGAACTTAGCTAGAGAATTAATTTCTAAATTATCTTTACCACATTTCTTGCCCCAGTTCACTGAAAATTAAAGATGCACAGGACCCATGCGACTCACTGACTTGGATGCAGTGTTTATCTGCTTGCTAGGTGACGGAGACAAAGTTATCCTCTTCCCCCCCTTTAGGCCATAGACAATACTGATTTAAAACCGATTGAAATACTCTGCTTTAATTCCGGCAGGCTGACATTTCGTCTTTGCATTAGGAAGACTTACAGCTTTTTAAGATCAACTCGCCCTGATGGCCATCTGGGCTTCTCACAGGACTTCAGCCACTTGAAATTGAGAGAAGCACCAGTTCTGGTTGCTGTATCAGACCTATCAGGGGCAGCCTGTAGAGCTGTGAGGTTGCCAGCTGGCACTGTGCCTGAGGTCTCTGAGGTTCTGTGCAGGCCATATGGATCTTCTCTAAGTCTTGCCTAAAGAGCTGGAAAGCAGAAAACCAGTGCAAATAAGCACTATTTAGCATTTAAATTTACTGACCTTATGTGAAGGCTTAGACAATAACCTCCTGTGTTATCAACAATGCTGCTTCAATGTCTTTGCAATAGCTTGCACCACAACAGAACCAAGGGACAGGAAGGACCTAGGGGTACTCCAGTCCTGTCTCACTATGGGCCTGTTATTTGAAAACTGTGTAATTCTTAGCAGTTCAGATCTTTTTCCAACTGGAATTGGCATGTAGTTTGACAAAGTGGAAGAAGCAATGTCAGCAAGTTCAACTGAAGGACAGAAATCACTCATGACCTAGGTTGCTGCGAGCATCATTCCTTCCTATTTTTTTCTTACTGCCAAGGGTGTGACTGAGAAGCTTGTGAAAAAACAGCACAGGAACAGAAGACAACAATCCAGACAGATGCCATTCAAAGGCTCCTCCAACAGCCTGGCTCTGTGGGGTGAAGCTTTCAAGGAGGCTCCCATGAGGAAGAAGTCAACCCAGAGTCCTCCAAATCCAGATGTTGCAGCACACATGATGACTCCTTGACACAGTACAGCAGAGGGGCAAGGAAGCAGACCTTAAAGTTCAGCAAGAAACACTTTGATGTATGAACTTTGTGCAAGAGGTACATCCTCTTGCAGAGTAAGATGCAGAGTAGGGAGAAGAGCTTCATCTACCAGACGGTCCCGATCAAGGGGCTAGCTCCAAACCCAAAGAGGAAGTCTCTCTCTTTTAACTAAGAAAAAATAGCCAAACAGCAAAGGAAAAATAAATCTAAAACAAGATTCAGACCTCTGTTTTAAAATACACTTTGATTTTCAAACCAGAGCTGGCTATTTACTAAAAAAAAAATTTTTAAAAGCCCACACAACTCAACAAGGAATGTGGCCAGGAAGCAGGGTTTCATCTCACATGCCCAGGTTGGTTCCAGGGTGACCACAGAGCCCACGTGCCATTGCTCACCTTATAGAGAGCCAAAGTATGGCACACAGCCCACAGACACAGTCCCAGGGAGGAAGGTAAGACAGCAATTCTTTTACAGAGCACAAGGGCACACACAGGCTGCTGAAAGCCGAGCTCACTGATAATTGTTCAAAGGTGTGCTCTATGCAGAGGTAGCCTGTGACTGGCAAAGAATATGCTGAAAAGAACACACTTCATAAATGTGCCATTTGGAATCTCAACATATGAACAGAGAAACCACTTGAAAGTGGTAACAAGCACCTCCTTCCAACACTTTCTTATTTGTCTACATATCTTCAAGATAAAAATCACAGATTAGGAGAGAGGATTATATATTACATAGTTGAAAACCAAACCAATCAAACAAAAAAAGCCAATCCTACCCCTCCCCCCCAGCTGATTCTGTAAACTATAAGAATTGAATGCAGCTTTAAACTGAAATGTGATTTTTGCATTAGTCATAATTAAGCATTAGTTTCTGAAGACTGATGGTACACAGGTTGGGTTTTTTTTCTCCTCCTCCCCCCCAAAAAATATACACTAACATTTACTTAAGTTAGCCAGATCCTCAACTAGCATGAAAATAATCCTCGATTCCAGTGTAGTCACTGTTACACCATGCTGAGTTATACAAAATAAAGATTAGACTTGTCACATCGATTAGAAAGCTAAAGTTTTATCTGTGGTTTGATCTTCTTGGCAATTTAACCTCAGTGCTTGCAGAGTCATAGAATTAAAACCTGCATGTACACATGCATGAACATATGTTGCTTTATTGTGAAACATATGTTGTTTTATTGAAACACTGTGGCTGTAATTTTGAAGGCCAACATTACAGAATAATAATTCTGGTCCTTGCTGTGCCTCAGCTCCGTGAACACAATCCATTTCATTTTCTTACAGAATTAAGACAACAAACACTTTATTGATAAAAAGCATTTCACCCTTTTTGATGGAGTGTCATCAATGTTTTCTCAGATGAAACATACCAAATGAGATAAACTACAGACCATTTAATACAGCCAAGCCTGCGTTTCTGTAACACAGCCAAGCTATAATTGCTTTGGGAACCAAGATCAGAATCAGATTTAATGTGAGATCTTAAATGCACACGCCTTCAAGGTATCCTGAAAGTCACAGTATTTCAGATCCTCATAGGGGCTATGATAGGAAATGAGAATTTGTGGTTAAAACCTGTACGTGAAGGCACGTCTCCAGTATTTGAGCCGGCTGCTCTGATCTGGGCACAAGACTTGCACAGGACCCTTCCAGTTACTGCAAGTGCACTGGCACATCACCTCATTTCCCAGCCTCCTCCCAGCTCCATTCCCATATTGACTTCCCTCTCAAAATGCACACTGATCACCCAAGCTTGACCAAATAGATTCTCTCTTTCTAGTGTGACACCCACAAAATGTAAAACAATGTTCTTCTTCAGATGCAAAAGAAATTTTAGGTCAGCATATGTATTCTTGAAACAAGAGGTTTCAATGGATGCTGTAGCCCTGAACTAGAGGGGTAGAAGAACATGGAAACAAGTTTTGTTCATTTTTTTAGCCACTGTTCCTTTTAAACTACCTCTATGCTGAAAGTTAAAAGCAACCCTCCCTTCAGAAAAAAGCAGCTGCACACTTCAAACATTTCATTTCAGAGCTTTTTTCTGTCTTTTATCCCTACACAATCTGCCTACAAAATAGCTGCTTCTCTCCAAGTTACAGAGCACGTGGAACAAAGCCAGCCTTCCAAGTACAATGGGTTTAACAAACACAGATCTGCAGTAGTCAGTGTTTTGAAATGCTCTTTTCAAACCCTTCATGGAAATTAATTATTTAACAGCCACGTGTCAGAGATATTTGTCTCACATTTGAAGGCTCCGCTTACCATTCTTCCCCAAGGAATTTAGCAATACTCCTATGTTTCAACATACCCGCAGTTCCTCGTGGCAACAGGACCAGTCAGTGCAGGTGACAATCAATCAGACACATCCTTCTGCTCCTCTGTCCACCAGGACTGTCCCGAAGAGCTAGCACATGACTCCTTGCTGAAGACCTCATGAGTCACCAAAGGCAGCAGCAGGAATGACATTCCAATTGTAAAACCAGAATTCAGTAAAAGTGCCCTTCCAGACAGCCAAGTTGGTCCCATGAATTTCTTCTACTAACATGTATTTTTCACGTCTCAAGAAAGACATCCTACAAAAGCACTCACAACAGGGACTGTTCATATATGAGAGCGGACAACCTTCCTATCCCTTTTTTGATTTTCCCTGTTTAAAAATGTGATCATGATTACACAACTTTTCTGCAGCAACAGAGAAATGTCAGAAGCTAGAAATAAAGGACAGACACCAGCATCCCTACTCTTTGTCTGAAGGCTAGAGACAGCATGATCATTCCCACCCCATTTGGGACTAAGTACTCAACAGTATTTTCAACCTTCTCACATTCTTCATGGGAGCCACCTTTGAAAAGCTGTCCTGAAGGTTACTATGGCACTCCAATATGCTACATAACACAGAAGAACCTGGCATACCACTGCTCTTAATACAGGTCCAATTCCCATCTTTCCAACATACAGAAAGAGCTTTTCAAGGACTTATTTACATGGCACATACACTGAGCAGTAGCACACATCAGGTCCTGTCTTCATATCGTCTTGTCTTCCTCATTAAGTCACTAAGTCCAATAGTGTAACCCACACAGCTTGGGATGCTCCTGCAATATTGTTTGCCCTTCTGCGCACCTGCACTTGCATAATCGTCTCTTTCTTAACCATCATTTGCTTTCCACATGAGGAAATCTATCACTTGTTATAAGAATAAAACCTGTACTCATGGATCTGGCATTCCAGCCTTTCTAATTCTCACCAGAGGACAGCATACGCCTACAGAAAGCTACAAGCTGTCACCATACACCTAAGGAAATTGAAATCACCTTTCGGGAAACCTTGAATTTTAAGCATGAATTAATGCAGATTTCTAGCACTGAGTCAGAGCCTATGAAGGCATTAGGAAGACAGACTTCATGGTGAGCTTCAATCCAATTAGACATTTTCTGAACCCTCAGCATTTAAAAAAATAGTGAAAACATAGTGTCATACTAAAAGGAAGAGGTATGGTGGTGTCAATTCTAAACTCTCTATAAACTAAGAACGTCTGGAAAATAAAGAAGTATGTCAGCTATTTCGCCTGTGTATTTTCCTCCTTCACAAGCACAAAAGGCAATACATGTTCAAATAATAAAACTTTATATATTTCAGTGGGTAGGGCGACTCTTATAAAAATTCAGTTGAGATCAGTTTGCATTCAGTTTCTGAAAAGATAACCCAATCCAGCCAATGAAAGCACTTTTCCGAATACTGCAAGGTCAAGATCCCTCTCCCTATCTTTTACAAAAAATAGTATCACAAAAGTCTGTCACACAGGCCCTACAGAGAAATGGTTCGAGTTTGAAGAAAGTAATATATTCTTTAGTTCTCTTTACCTAGCTTGGCTGTATGGAGTCCTCAGCAAACTGCAGAGTATTAGCACACTGCACATCTTCAGATAAGACATGATATGAGCTAGGGGAAAAGCCGGGAATATGTCACGGAATTGTATGCATTTGTTTAAAGGAAAAAAAAAAAAATCCAATAAGAGCCTCGCTGCAGCATTTGAGGGTAGTACAGGAAAGGAGCTCCTTTACCGCAGCAGTAAGAGCCCCTGTCAAAAGACTCAGAGCTGCAGATCTCCCATGCTTTCCTGAAAAACAAGGGTAAGCTGCTTTATAAGTGACAGCAAGGAATTAAATCTGTACATCACTCTATTTCCTTACCTAACACAGGCAGCAGCAACATTCATTCATCAAAATCATTAGCAGTGTATATTGTTTCCTGGATCCTTTTCTTTTAATGAATCCACATAAGTACAAATGAGCAGTAAGAAATTTATGTACAATGGAAAAACACTCATGTATTAGGAAGCTCACTTGTTTTTTAACTTTCAATGAAAACCCCACACTCAGAGATGCAATATACTGGAGATTCAATTTAGAAACACAGCTAAGTGAACTGAAGAATAATCAGACTGAAGCGTACTTCCCACTTTAACACCATGAGAAAGGAAATGTTAGTTATATCCACTCCAGTGCAATTTACTTGAGTACAGAAAAAGCACACAGAGGTAAAATACTAACAGAAGTGGGATAACAGAAGAGCAAAACAATAGACTCACAAACAATTGCACTGTAATCTCTTATACCTCTATCCCTTTGTGGTTCCTTATTTTGTTTCAAATATTATTTCAGCAAGGACTGAAATGGGTCTGGCAAAAGCATAGCTGCCTCCCCAAAGCCAAGCAGATGAAAGAATTGTTTTGCACACAGTTCCATTTGGTTTCTTGTCCAGAGTTAAAGGATTACTACTTCTGAACATGGTGTTGGAAGAAACATGTTTCAGCATAGGCCACGTCAAGATTGATGTAAAAGAAATTCAGCAACATACACTCCAATTGCCCAACAAGACCCTGCTACCTTGCAACAGTCTCCAAAGGGAGAAAAAACCATAATATTCAAATAAGAAGTCTTAACCTGAAAGTTGTGAACAAATCACAGGAAATAACCATTGAGCCATAGAGTACCAAGCGTGTGCACTCAGAACCTCTTTTATCTCAAGTGTCACACTGAAAAAACACAAGTACCTGCTGAAAGGAAATATTGCTATCTACTGGTTTGGAAATCCTTCTATGAAAAGTTAGTCAGATACCAGATACTTTCACTGGGCCACCTGCTGAAATCCTCGCTGCAGGAGGTAGTGTTCTTCCCCAGATAGGGTTGGGTTACTGCTAGTTTGCATTTATAACTGGTGATGATGATCAATGGGCATCTTTTCTGGAGGGTGACATAGGGTCAAGAGACTACCATTCAGATTTAGTACCACTTCAGTAATTAAAATCAGCCCCATAGCTAAAATGAGGTTACTATAAATATACGTCTCTTAAGAATTTGATCCTCTAATCGCTATTTTCACCTTCATGAATAAACAACTGTAGTACCAAACTTGTACAACACGAATGTCTTCATACTCTGTGCTATGACTTGGATCATTAGATATGATGTTCCTGAGTCATGTCATATGGAAGTACTTTCATACACAGTTCAAATTTACCCCAGTTCAGGAATCTAGGAGGCCTGCTGGCCAGATTCAGTGCCTAATGAAAGGTGCTAGAAACTCTGTGATGCAAGATGCCAGACACCAAACAGAATGTGGTTCACTTCCTATTGCTTCCCTGCCACCCCTCTGCAGTCTGCAGGCTATCACCATCACCCTTCTTCAGATCAGGAATCTGAACGGAGGGGAAAAAAAAAACAAAAGGAGGAAAACAAAAGCAAAACAAAACCAAACCACCTCTACAAAGGTTGTGACAGAGAAGATGTTCTTTTCCTTAAAGAACAGGCTAAGTGCCTCTCTAGCTTTTCACCAGTCTTAGACAGAAAGTATCATTATCAAAAGATGCTTTCACATCTGTTTTCCCAGAAAGCAATCTCTTTCTCCTAAACTAAGAGCTGGTCTTAACAGACCATATCCCTTTTAGCTTGAATTAGGAACTCCGCTAAAGGCCATGCGCAGATGCTGTTCAGTCACACACCTTCACGTACAGACCAGCTCTGCACTCACACAGCATGCCTGCAATCAGTGTGTATTTATAGTCTTGGTTGATGCACTAAAGCTCACTGTCAATACCTGAACCACTCTGAAAACTGGGTAACTACACTTGCCAGTGGCATAAAATCAGAGGGACTGGAATGTTATTAGTTGATATAGCCAGTCAATGGTAGCAGACAAAATATGGAGGTATGTACTATACACTGCAGAGGGCTTATTCATAGTGATGAATGTAACTTCACTGGAAAAAAGGGAGTTCAAGCTGTGGTGAATGCAGAAAACAAAAACATTACCTTACTCTACCAGCAAAATAATGGAGAACCTACTGCAGTGATTGGCTCCTTCAGTCCTTCCAAATTAAAGTAGAGAAGCAAGATTCGGTCTCAGTGGGGAACTGTACAGTATTGCCATGAGTACACAACAGATATAAAGAGGTATTAAGAAACAGGCTGGAGGAAGGCATTAACAAATCAGAGTATATGATACTTCGGAGGAGACAACTTCTACTCTAATAAAATATCGACATTGTCAAAGCAAAGGAAACTAATACTTTTCTGAGGGCAAAACTCATTTCAGGATGATAGAGATCTACCTGGACTCTCTGGAGGCTTCAAAAGGGAAATCAACCATAAGAGCAAATACGATAGAAAGAAACTGTATATGCTCATATGTGGTCATGCACACACAAGCTTGTAGGACAATAATTCAGACAACTCAACAGTGGGATACTGGGGCACATGCCATTACATGACAAGAGAATACTCAGCAACAAAAAGAAAATATTTCAAAAACACATCTGCAAACAAAAATAGTGTGGTCTTCCCGTTACTGCTATTATAGAATGGATCCTGACTGATTTTATGAATGGCATTACACAGCCTTCCACTTGAACGGTCAAGAGGTTCGTATTTCAGTATTATAGCTTACATCTCTAAGTCTGCTTCCTGGCCCCCTGCCCCTAAAAGAATACTCAGACCCCAGAATCATAGAATCATTTTGGTTGGAAGAGACCTTCAAGATCATCAAGTCCAACCATAAGCTAACTCTAGCACTAAACCATGTCCCTAAGAATCTCAACTACACACCTTTTAAACACCTCTAGGGATTGTGAATCCATCACTTCCCTGGGCAGCCTGTTCCAACACTTGACAACCCTTTCCATGAAGAATTTTTTCCTAATATCCAATCTAAACCTCCCCTGGTGCAACTTGATGCCATTTCCTCTTGTCCTATCACTTGCTACTTCAGAGAAGAGACGAACACCCTCCATGCTACAACCTCCTTTCAGGTAGTTGTTGACAGTGTTAAGGTCTCCTCTCAGCCTCCTTTTCTCCAGGCTAAACAGCCCCAGCTCCTTGAATGCATGAAGCAAGCAAGAGCTGTAAAACACATCAGTACAGGCTGCAGCATACTTCATAGTTTGAAACATTTAATCTACTGATTTCTCAGCATTATTTTGTAAACAAATAGTGATACATGTTATTTACCAACAGATGTCTTCAGGAGAGGTACAATCAAGAGAGCTCTTTGCAAGACTGTTGACCTTCATATGTTTTGGGAAAACAAAACCAAAACCTTGAAATTATAAAATTTAGATAGACAGACTGTTTAAAATGGGAACATAGTTTCACCCCATATTAACGGAATTATTTTTTCTTAACGTGAAAAGGCAATCTAGCTGTAGAAGCTAACAATAACAGAGTTCATAACTTGTTGTGTATTATTTTTAAAGGAGAGGAATACCTTCTGCTGCCCCTACTTTGACAGGTTCAGTAAATCAGATACTGCTTTCTCCCATTCTATTGCCCTTGCAAGCAACAAAAGGTGAGATCACACCTGTCACTTTGCTCATTTTTCACTAGATCTTTTTTATGATGCAGTACTAAGTATGTTACTACATTACTTATAAGGAAGGGAAGAAAAAACAAGTTAGACAATTAAACATTACCGCATAATGACATATATGATGACTTTTCTCAGCTCCAAGCATATTTTATATTTAACAAAATCTGTCATACACAATATACCCCCATAAAATCATTTTCTGAGACCAAAAGATTCCAAAGAGTCAGTGATATCCATCATTCTAACAAAAGCAGATTTTGGAGAAAGCTAATAATCCACCGTATTGTATACAGCTCAACGATCGACATCAATGACTGGAACTTAGAAGCAGGATATTCCCAGTCTGACATGCAAACCCCTACTTCAGATTTGCAGTGAATATGGGAGGACACCTAAAACTACATTACAGAAAAGAGGTATGGCAATGGTTTGTCTGGAAATAATCAAGGTAGCCCAAGTGCTGAGAACAAAGTTGCCACAGTGTCATGGAGCTCAATGTAGGCTACATCAAACAGCTCACCATCTGCGCAGGTACTTTGGTACCTGCCTACTCAGATCTCCGTGCTACCGTAACTATCTTGCCCTCAGTAGTAGAGTTTATCTACATTAAAACTAACATGAGCATTTCCTTAGTACACTCTGTTTCTATAACCATCCCCATGGCGTGGCTTAAAGGAAAACAAGAAGGCTAAAGTGATGGTCTAGCTCTCCAAAGGTTCAAATCAACATTTTTCTCTTTGCATGACTATGAAATCTGGCCTCCAATTTTCTTGCAATATTTGTTGTAAACTTTTAATAGCGTTTACTAGTGGCTTCATATGGATGTGGTGTGTGGAACAAAGATAACAAAGGTTTATACGGACAAGTAGCAATTGAGAAAAAGTAATTTTCCACACAATACTCAAAGCAATGTTGCAAACAGGCTAAGAAAGCAAACCTAAGTGCCCTGTGAAAGCTCTTTGCTTGATCTACATTAACAAGCATAACTCAGTTTGCTTTATAAATAAAACACTGCAGGATTATATTAAAGACACTGTGACATACCCTGAACAACAGCAGACTGCTTCCTCTGTAGTCTAAGATGGTGGTAGAGGGAAGCAGAGGAAGAAGAAAGCCCTGCTTCTTCAGGGCCCTCTTGCTTCCCACTCTTTCCCACCTATTTAACTGCACCAGAGGAGAGAATTCTCCTATCTGCCCCAGCATCACCTCAGACTAATAGCAAACGAAATGGCCAAGGGCTCCTCTGAACTCCAAGCGGGTAGTGGGTTGTTTGGGGAAACAAAATAATCTTGAGGATTAATATGGCCCTAATACTGCCACAGAGCCTTAGCTGGATACCCAGTTCTCACATTGCAAAGCTCATAGTTCTACATGGAAGGAATTGGCTTTACTGCCACATAACAGCCAGTCAAGATGATGAACTTAAAGCAGTTCTCAATTTCCTCTGGTTTTGTTTCTAGAAAGCTCAGTCACAAGAAGCATCAGTTTCCATCTTGTTTTCGCTGCAGTCATTGAGCAAGCACCAGGGTACCTCTTTCCATGCAAAGGGTCTTTCCCTCAGAGGGATTTACAAACTGCAGTCTACATAGTGTAACTTTACCCAGTGGTGTAATAACACCCCTTTCATCACACAAGAATAGGCATTAGTACTACGATAATTTATTTATGAAGGCAGATTAGAAGCTAAATCAATTGCTTTCAAAACCTTTATGCACCTGTCTACATGACTCTGCTATTGTTAGCAGACTTTTTGCCTATGCAAAGTTCACCTCATGCAAAGAGTCAGCAGGAGGCCAGTTTGCCACTCACCCTGGAGCAACAAGGTGGATCTCAGCACAAGGAGAAGCTAATTTTCCCCCCCCACATTGGCAGCAAGAAGACAAGTTATCAACCACTGCCCCACTCGCAGGCAAATCCCCTCCTGAGTAAGTACACCCTGCACCACTACAGAAACCATTTGTCCTGGATGTGCAGGTCCCTTTCTCATGGTCTTGGCCCACGGCAGTGTCATGATGCAAACAGCCCATGGGAGCCCAGCACACCCTGCTTGCCCCTGGGTAGCCCTGCACCAGACCACCCAGCACAAACTGGTTCAGCAAGTACAAACCACTGCCCCAGCACACTGTGGAGTCCCTGCACATGGCACTCATAGCCCAGACAACATGTTCCCTTTATGTGTCTGGCCAACTTTACAAGCTAGTGCAGAAAAGCCTCATGTACCTTTTGTGGTGGTTTCATGTCCTCAGATAAGGGGGAAGAGGAAGATGCATTCCCACCTCTTCCAATTCACGCACAAACAGCATCCATGAGAACTGTAATGTATTCCATATTAAGTGCTTCATTCCTTGGCATGTATCTTGGTGCTCAGTCTTTTGGAAAAAGACACTGAGGACAAGATGTCCTCAAATTATTTAAAAAAAAAATAAGATTGACTGCTTGCCCAACCTTTGTAATGCCATCTTCCAAGTATATTTATTTTTAAGACTTTTTTTTTATTGTTACCTCCATGTTGAGGTTTGTAGTGTTCAATTTCCTTATTAGAGGTGCACTCTGTGGAATCCAGTATTAGTGAGAGTTTATCGGGGTTGTAATTTTAAAACAAGAGGATTAACAAGCAGATGAATCAGTCAGTGAATACACACTTTGGAGCCAGAAAATATTTTCTGAAAGTTAGAAGCTCAAAGGTTTTGGGTTTTTTTGTTTAGGTTTTGTTCGTATGCTTTTATTTATTTCTTTAAACTAAACACGGTGTGTAACCTTAATAGACTTTTAGCTCATTTCAAGATGAACACAAACAAAAGTCTGTTCTTTTCAAGACGAATGTACAGTCTCTGCAATTAACACTCTTCAGTAAAGGCTGAGATGTACTAAGGAGCACTAGAACTAACCATTACCTTGCAGATATTTGTCAGATGGGATAATGGAATCAAACAGGAAGAGTTTATTCATAGCAAAACAAGAAAAGTATCTTGGAGATAAAAAAGCAACACAAACTGCAATCTGATGAATGGATAACACACCTTGTGGGGAGCAGGAAACTTGAGCTGAACAAGGCTTCTAATCTGCAATTAAAGAACATTTATCCAATTCAAATGTCATAAAAAGCCATGGCAGAAAAAATAGCAGTTTATCTGAACCAATTATTTCATTTGCAACACTGTCAATTAGAAAGTTTTCCCCAGTGCTAATACATAATAAAGCAGGTCAGTAGAGAAGCTGAACTCACCCTCCATGATCAACCCAGGACTCACAATTGGTCTGAAGACAACAACTTCTCAACACCCATTATTGAAAGTAATTTGGTGTGTGCTGTTAGACCTGCTCTGTTCCATTAAAAGCAAGCTGTTGCTCTACTTAATCCTTTCCACTGTAAATTCAAACCAGAAAGCAGGTTTCTACCTCTTCTCTAACTTGCACTGATAAACAGAGGTTCAAAGTCTATGGCTTTAGCCTGCTGTATTGTCAGTAGCTACAGTGAGCAGCAAGAAGTGGCAGCTCACACAGCTCCATGTCCTCAACTACCAAACCACAGTTACTCTATACTGTCATTTTATGGTATGAAGCTGGTGAAGGGTCTGGAGCACAAGTCTCATGAGGAGCAGCTGAGAGAACTGGGGCTGTTCAGCCTGGAGAAAAGGAGGCTGAGGGGAGAACTTACCACCCTCTACAACTACCTGAAAGGAGGTTATAGGTCTCTTCTCCCAAGTAGCAAGTGATAGGACAAGAGGAAATGACCTTAATTTGCACCAGGGGAGGTTTAGGTTGGGTATTAGGAAAAATTTCTTCATGGAAATAGCTGTTGAGCATTGGAACAAGCTGCCAGGGAAGTGGTTGAGTCACCATCCCTGGAGGCATTTAAAAGACGTGTACATGTGGTGCTTAGGGACATGGTTTAGCGGTGGACTTGGCAGGGTTAGGTTAATGGTTGGACTCGATGATCGTAAGGGTCTTTTCCAACCAAAATGATTCTATGAATGCTTTTACTTGAGCTAGTGTAGCTGGATTCATGTAAACAGACAAGCACCCCCAACTCATGTTGGACTACTGAACTATGGACAAATCATTAATCACAATAGCAGTTTAGCTTCCTATATGCAGTATGACAGCAGACATTGCATTTGGAGAAGTGAGACTATTAAGTTGTTATATTAGAAAGGAGACAGGAAGACACAGGTTGGAAGAAAATTCCGCCACTGCTCAAAATACAAAAAAATAACTTTCCCAAAGACCATAGTGTCAAAGATTAAATGCTCTCCCCTGATTTTATAGAATCACTTATCTCTACCTTTGACATCAAATGGAAACTGACTGAACCTGCAAGATCTACAGGCAGCTGCTGCTTTCCTTCCATTCTTAAGCTAAATGATGCCCACTCTGTTTCACTCTTGGTTGACCTGCTGACTCAGGCTGTTCTAGCCACTTGAAAGCAACATGATGCTTCTCACCATTGCAAAGCACACGTCTCTCTACATTCTCCAAGGCTAAGCTTCATTGTCTCAAACCCTAACCTGTTTCCGTGACTTTCACCAGACCCATACAGACTCAAGTTATTTATCATTCAGCATACCAATGGCCCCCAAAAAGCATTATCTTTCATACACACTGCTACAAAAACACATTCCTTTATTTGGTCTATTTTTTTCTTCAGTTCTTCCAAACACTTTTTTTAATTAACTATTATTTTCCCCTTTTCAGATATCATTCAGATAAGGGCAACTCATATCAAATGCTAGCTCGCTCCGTTGTAAAGCTAAAATAACTGTCTTTCTCCAAGAGATAGACTGTTCTGAGCATGGTTGGGCAAAAATCTCACAACACAACCTTTTCCAGTAACATCAACACTGAAGACCAGTTCAGCAACCTTGACTACAAAGCCATCTACCCAACCAAGGACAAGCATGTAGCATTACTCACTCTTACAGTGACCAGCCCCCAGTATAAATGAGAGTAGATTGAGGGCAGCTAAAGTATTCAGACTCTAGTGTAGCTGATGTCTCTGCACTAAGTAGCCAAAAGGAAGAATGAAGCAGAAGGTATTGCATGAAAAATAATCATACCAGACCTATATCTACCTGTATACAGCTGTATGGTATTTTCTACATTCCACGGCTTCAAGCATATACTAAGCTACCATACAAAAGGTAGAAATCTGGCCATAGTCATGCCACTGTTTGTATATACAAATGAATAGTACTTGCAAATTCAATACTTCAGGGATATACTCATGGACATCAAAAATGAAAGTTTTCAGCAGGAATATGGTCTGTTTATTACAGAAATAATAAACGAGCACCCCTGATTTATTTGGGCCTATACATGCTGATGCAACTTTCAAATTTGAATCAAAAGTATGCTTATAAAAATGCTTTGAGTAGTTGTACATCAGACTCACTGATGAGAAATAAATAATCCCTAGTGGCCTACAATTTGAGACATGTGGCAGATTTCTCTCTCATGCAGTTCATTACAAATACTAATGATGCTTTCCCTTTTCAGATTCCCAGTGGCAGAACAGGTGAGCTGAAGGAAGCTACTTTGCTGCATTTCTGCAACACAATTCTTCAACACTGTGTTGGAGGGCTGTTTTCCCCTGTGTGAAACCATCAATAAGTCACTTGGCATTGACAGTGACATCACACTTGAATAACCTTTAGGGAGCCTCAAAAGGCATGCACTTTGCAACAATTTCATTTTTAGAAAAGACTTCTGAGTTTCAGAAAGGCCCAGTGAAATCTCTCTGGAAGGTGGACATCCTTAACATCCCGCTCCCAGCTACTGAACACAGGCACATTACCCCAATTTTTAACAACTTCTGTGGGGAATGTTTCCTGCTGTGGAAGCAATTATGTGGAACTCAGGAGCTGCAGTGCAATAAATCAGTGCTGAAACTGCAGTCATAGCTCTTTAAAAACAAATATATAAGCAGACTGATAATATCAAGAAAACTACAAATGTTTTGATAATCTACTGTTGACAGGTGGCAACTCTACCAACCTCGACTAACAAAGAAGAAACAAATGGATACAGGTTTCATTCATTCCACTGGAATTACCTGTTCAGTCAAGTGTCAGTGAATTGTCACATCTCCCAGCAGTTACAAAGGTCTGATCTTTCTACAAGTAATATACTGAGCTTACGCACCCATCTCCCTCAGAAAACAAAAATGACGGCAACTCCTGCTTCTTTCAATGTTTACAGGCTACCTGCTGTATTCTACACTAAAATTATAGTGTGTACTGTATACATACAGGTGCAGCTTAAGGTCTGAAATGCCTATTCAAAGAAACAACAGTTCACAACTGGCTTAAGAAAGAAGCATATGGAATCAAACATTTTTCCTTTTTCTGCTGTTACTACCCAGTCCTGAACAGTACTCACACATAGAACACTTAAACCAAGATCAAAACCAAAACCATGTATGATAAAAAGATTGAAACAGTTATTGGAAGTGACTTGTTAACACTGTAAGCCTACAGATAATGCATCTCAGCAAGTTCAGCTGTTCTTTGGTCAATATTTCTCATTTGGCTTAATGGAACATGATGGATAGCTAAACAAGAGGCAGTCTTTCTTCAACATCCTGAGTCAAGCACATATCCCAATATAAAAGAGCAAAACATTTCAGCAGAACAGGACATTTCAACAAAGCATACATCTCTTCACACAAATGCAGCTGCTGTCGGAAGCAGTAATGACCTTTAAATAGGTTGCTTTGAAATGTTTCAGAACTTTTCTACCAATTGCCTCAAGAGAAAATATTAAAAGACTTCAAAAAAAACCAAAATAAAATCTTACGGCTTGAAATGCAGTAAGCCAGCCTGCAGTTGATCCTCCTGAACAGTTGCTTGTTGATTGGCCAAAGTATAAGTGTAAAGAGTTGAATGAAGTTAATGATCAGTCCTGACACTATAAATATGTAGCAGATCAGAAGGTGGCAAATGAATTGAGACTTCAGAAAGCCAACGATGTCCATGATTTGCTGGGAAAGCAAGAGGGTACCTTCAGACCCAAAATCCAGAAGACAACCTGCAAAACCAAATAGTATCAGCAGTTACAGAGTGCATTTATTTCTATAAACAGACTGCTAAATACAGACTTCTGTCTTACACTTAAATACAAGTTAATTATACTGTAGAAAAAAAGGCCCGATGACAGTATTTGCAAAAGGAAGCATGGAAAGAAAATATATTTTTGAATCACTTTACAGTAGGCTTTGGATACAAATTCCCCCATTTCAGTCCTAATTCTGCAAAACCCATGAGCATATGATGCCATTCCATGGACCACAATATTCCTCTATCAGGCCTTTATTGATAAAATATGAGCAAAACAATCCACTTATATTTTTATTTGAATTGTCTGTACTTCATAAGACACATACTGTGGCCTCTGCTATCTTCAAGAGCAGTTTTCAAGTAAATACTTTAGAGCTTTGTTTTCAGTTGTGCCTTCCTCTACAGGCCGTGCCAGCTATGCTGCTCAACCAAGATGTAGCAGCAGCCTCTTAATTCTAGCTTTATTGGCTTTTTCTCTTGTTACATTCAAATAGCAGTTGATTTTGGCAAAAGAATAAAAGCTTGGCTATGCACAATACACACAATTTGTTCAATTATTCCTTGACACTGTAATTCTGTCAGTTATACTCCGTAAGCCCAGAAAGGAAACATCAATAACAGTACTGACCCGTGACCCAGCAGTGTTTCCAGAAAAATCAACTCTTAGGTTACTTAAGAAATGTTTGTATAATTTTGGAAAGGACTTTAGCAGCTGAGCATTCAGAGGAAGCGTCCTCTGCCAAGTATTCTGGCCTACCAAATACCATACTGACCCCCCACCACCATCACTACCACCAATGCTAGGCTTATTTGTTAGGAGAAAAAATATGAAGATATGATCTTTCAGCAGACAACACCCCAATATTTTGAATACAGTTAAGTAAGAGGTGCTGTCACCCTGTTCCATTCTCACACTGTTTCTCCCTCTGATGCGTAGAAGAGTTTGCTCAGGGAAGAAGCCCCGAGACAGTATTTCCAACTATGCCAGTCATAGGCAATAACAAAACTGCAGCTGTCAGCATCCCAGGGAATTAACTGATGAAAAAAAAAATCCTTATGCCTATCCTTCTAGTTTATATGAGACGCCATTATGTGAGGCACTGAGTCTAGATCAGTGTCCTGAAACATTTGTTTTACTGTCCTTGCTGACTGTGCTAACCACAGCAAAGAGCACACACAAGAACTGCTGCGAAGCAATAGGAAGTTATTTAGCCAGCTTTTCAACCGCAAGAAAGGTGAAGAAAAATTTAAGAAAGAGAATCTGTATTGTTGTATAATTTATATAAAGAGTTTATGGCAATCCCAAGTCTATTATTAGTAGACAAAATGTGCCCTTTGTGTATCACAGACTTTGTTCCCTTTATCTCACTGTACTATTCAGTACCAAAGCAGACACCATCTGTAGTTCAAATAGCAGAACAGGCCTCTGTTCACTGTAGTAACTACTGTCACGGTACTTGCAAAAAGCTTTTCCAGCTTTAACCAACAATTCCATTAAATCTACATTTCTGAGGGTGCCAGACAATTTATTAGCATGAGCTTTGACCAAAGGCTTTGTTTCTGCTGAAGGCTAAGTAGAATGAGAAATGTTGTCTAGTAGGAACCATTGCAGTGATTCATGACCCAGCCCCTCCATCACGCACTTTGAAGACAAACACTTCAACATCCAAATAACTAAATACATTAAAAAAAAAAAAAAAAAAGGCAAACTCAGGTTTTTAATAAATTTCAATAAGTTTACAGTGATAGATACAGATTGTACTTCACCAAGTAGTGGGATTAGATCACTTCTTTTAGAACAGTCAGAATGTGGAAGCAACTGGTTCCTTACTAGTGCATGGTTTAAAAGACTCTGCAGTGCCCGAAACCCTAGTGACAAAAGTTTTTGTGCCAGCTGGCCTGTTTAATTCCATTCCACATAATCTAATGTAATTGCCAGATACCAGTAAGGAACTGGATTTAAAAAAATAATTAAATTATAATATTAAAGCACTGTCTACCTACAGTGGGAACCTGAAAATTCACTATTTAATATAATCAACAGAAATCTACTGTAGTAAGCAGTTGATCAACTCACCAGAATGCCAGTCCACCAGTTCATTTTTTTTCCATTGTAATAGTAGTCAAATTCCATTAAAAAGTTATGTTTATTTGAATAATTTACTTCATACTGGATCATTAAAGCAAAACGTCACAGAAACAAAATAAACAAAGATGAGATGACCCTGATAAAACATAATTACTGTCTTACAATTTTATGAAGTCACAATGGAATGTTAGGAAGTAATTTATTCTTTGCATTTATACCTCAGTCATCAAATTTCACTTCTGTAAAGCTTCTAAGACATGTTTTAAAGGCAAACTAAATCTACTTAAGCAATACCACTGAAATGCATCTAACCTAACCTGCTTGTAAAAGGAACAAGAAACTAGAGCCACTGCTTACATTTTGCTTTTCTGAAAAGTTGGTAGATTAGAGAGATTAATTTTATCTTCTGATTAAATGCAAGCTGTTTTCCCTACAAAATTTGCAACCCAAACACTGTTTACAGAGTGCTAGCTATGAATTCTGTTTCTCAGACATAAGCTCATTTTTATAAGATGTTTTTAATATGATACTTTTTTTGGAATGTTTTTATTACCCAAACTCCAAGAAATGCAGTTTCGTCTTGGTACAAGCAATAAAAACATAGAAATTTATTTTCAAGATTCAATTCTAAGCTTACAAAAGATGTCTAGAAGCTTGCTTCTGGAAGTTCATAGGAACTTCTTCCGCTTACTAAAGTTCCTCATGGGTAACATCAACGTAATGCCAGTTTAAGTGATAAAAGAATCAGCTCTTTAATTCTTAATCCATGAGGCTAGTTTAATAAATTACACTGATTTCCCTATCGATAATGACTGAAAATTACAGCAATGCTTTGAAAACAAAAGGGCCAATCAATGCATTTTCTCAGAAGCTATTAAGATGGGAGAGCTGCCAAGAAGTTCTCTTCTATCAAACACCCCTTAAAATGAATTAGGAGAAAAAGGCCAGCCAGAGCATCAAAAACGGACAGGGACATTCTCTAATACCAGTTTTCCTTTGGATTTAAAACAAAAGACTCAAACCTCAAATGCCTGTCTAGGGAGCAAGTCAAATGCAAGGATCTACACATGTGACTGAGAGATTGCAGGGTCAAGTTTAAAAGCAAACTCCATTACTATTCATCCTACCCTTCCCCCCCACCGGTTTCATTCTTCAGCAAGATCTACTGTTTTCTACTTCAACTATTCTCAGCATTTCCTCTGCTGAGAATAACAGACCAGGAGGACAAAAAAGTGATATGGAAGGTGAACACCTCTCTTCCCGCAGAGGCTGCTGCCAATTAACAATGCTATTTCATACTTAAAAGTCTGTAACAGTTTTGAGATTACAACTAGTGATCCCATAAAAACCACAACTGTTTGCACTTCCATAGAAAGCACAAGAATGAAGAAAAGAACGGTCACGCACCTTATCCAAAGCTTATGTAGTAAATAGAGTCCTTGGAGGGTGGAAAGCAATATCGTACCTATCTGACAGCATTTGGACTAAGCTAATATTGTCTACAATTACAAATAGAGGCAAGACAGCACTATACCCAGTTATTTTCTAAATAGCAATGTTTCAAGCCTATGCAAAGGTTTTTACTTGTCTCTCCTCTTTGATAAAGTCCTTATGTGCTTTGCTGCAAGTTAAGAACAACCAAGTAGATGATGATGACAATGCCAATTTTTGCATTTTCTCATCTAAATCAGTGTTGGATGAGTTACAAAGACCAAGACTATGAAACCATGCTTAGGTCAGATTACAGCACTTTCAGTAGTGCCTCTAAGTAAATTTCAGTTGCCATCAGAACAGCACATATAGCAGCACTGTATTTCATTTCAGAGTCCATTCTAACAATGCTTCTGTATATAAAATATATATGCAAGGCCTCTTTCGGTCAGTGAGCATCAAAAGTTAACAAAAGTAAGGTAGTACCCATGTATGTATTCACCTTCAAGGAGAATATATCTGTACATATCACACAAAAAAACCCTCTCAAGTCTGAAAGATGAATTATCCTCTATTTGTCTCATGCTTAATTAGGGTTTGCATCACTTCTTACCCTCCCCAACACTACCTCCTGTGTTGGGTTTACATGGCAAGGTTTTGGTACTAGGGGGCTTGCAGGGATGGCATCTGTGAGAAGCCACCAGGAGTTCCCCCCCACACACCTCAAGACAGAGCCAGTTCCAGCCAGCTCCAGAAGGGACTTGCTGCCAGCCAAGGTTGAACCCATCAGTGATGCTGGTGGCACCTCTGTGATAACATATTTAAGAAAGGGGAAAAATGCTGCACAGCAGCTGTGAGTGAGGAGTGACCAACACGTTAAAGAAACAGCCCTGCAGACATCAAGGTCAGTGAAGAGGAGGAGGATGTGCTCCAGGCACTGGAGCAAATATTCTCTTGCAGTCTGTGGAGAAGACCATCATGACAGAGATATATCCACTCTGCAGCTTGTGGAAGCCCCCGTGATGTAGCAGGTGCCCTGAGGGAAGTTGCAGCCCACTGAGAAAGCCCGCTCAGGAGCAGGTTTGTCTGGCAGAAACCACAGCCCATGGGGCACTTGAGGTGGAGCAGTCTATTCCTGAAGGACCATACCCTGTGGGAGGGACCCACACTGGAGCAGGGGAACATCATGAGGACAAAGGAGCAGCAGAGAGGAACTGTTATGGACTGACGGCAACCCTCTTCCCCATCCCCCTGCAGCATTCAGGGTGCAGCAGGGGTGAGAGGTAGAAGAGCCTGGAATCAAGCCTAGGAAGGAGGGGCTTGGGGGAAGCTGGTTTTAGTTTTGTCTGGTTTTACTGCCCTACTCTGTTATCAATTGGCAATAAATTAAATTAATCTTCCCCAAGTGGAGCCTATTTTGGCCATGATGGTAACTGTCCTTATCTAAATGCACGAGCTTTTTCATCTTATTTTCTTTCCCTGTTGTGCTGAGGAAGGGGAGTGAGGGAGCAGTTTGATGTGCACCTGGCAGCCAAAGGTCAACCCACCACACCTCTTCAGAAAAGCCCCAAATCAGGGAAGAATTTGAGCATATCTTAAGTCCCTCCCCAAAAGTTAAGGGAATTTAAGAATGTTTCTCTCTTCCTGAGAGTCATGCATTCCTGACTGCATATTTTCTAACACATACCACTACAAAAGAGAGGTCAGTCAGTTTGGCTGTTTCAAAGAATGAATATAATCTACCAGCAAGTTTCAGGGTTTCCAATTTACAGACTTGCTATAAAACTGAATTTTTATTTATTTCCCATTGAGCACAGAGATAATTAGCATAACAGAGGATAAACTGAAGAAATGAAAGTAACTCAAGAGTTTTTGAAACAGTTATCGTATAATAATACTTTCACCTTCCCCTTTTTTATTTTCTTCCTGCTCTAATCTAATGTAGATCAGAGCAAGACAGCTATGTGAACTCTGTATGCCTGCCAGGATGCAAGTTCTCTGTGTATGCATACTCTCTGCTGGTAAAATGCACACCATTGCTGCTGTTAGCCCTGACAGCCTCGGTGCTTGTCCCCTAACCGTGTAGAAAGAGACGTGTTTATACAGCAAGGCAAGGAGGATGATGGCAGCCTAGGAGAGGCATGCATAGTCTTGGAAGGAATCACAGAAAGTCCTAAATTGGAAGGGACCCACAAGGATCATCGAGTCCAACCCCTGTCCCTGCATATGACAGCCCTACAGTTCACACCATCTATCTGGAGAGGGAAGGATGGAGAGCTGCTGCCCAAGTTCTGGTGAGAAGCAGTTTAGTCTTGCTCGTGGACTCCAGGAGCACAAAATATTCAGAGAAGAAGGAGCTGACAAGGAAGCCAAAGGGAGCTGGGCTTAAACACCCAGCAATATAGAACTGGAGGTGCAGTATTTAGGACTACAGGGCTTGATGCCACGGGAGGTGTTTATTTGATGAGGGTAAACCCTTTGAAATCAAGCACTTCTGTTCCAAGAAGGATCTCCTGCAGAGATCCTCAAAAAAATATGTCAGAGAGAAGTACAGCAGTTATCTCGGGTAAAGAACATCAAGGTCACAAAAACAGCTGTGGAAGGCAAGTTGCTTCTTTCCAGTATGCCAAGTGTTGCTCTTCAACTGTTTCCCACCCAAGTTTCTGTATTTTAAGGCATTCTAAGATACATATGTATTTCTCCAAAGCATAATTATCTGCATTTGGCTTGGCAAACTAAAAGAAAGAGCTGCATTAAGATATTTAAGACCTGGAGGAGTCTATCAGAGTTCAGCTCTAGAGTTCAGTTCTGGGGACCACAGAGTTCCTCTGTTTCCTCTTTTACTATATCTGGGTCCATTAATCTAACATGTTATTTGTACTGCCAACAAGGGCAATATAACAAACATAAGTCAAATCCAGGAACTGAGCAAGAGAGCAGGACTAAAAAACAAGCAAAAGTTTAAAAGAAAGAATACCTAGAACCTAAGCAGGATGTGGGCTATGCTGTCACACAAATACTAGCAACCTGGATAGTTCCTTAAAAAAAAAAAAATCTAGGACAAGCAACTACTTCTAATGTGCTTATAGACAATTTAATATTTGCTCTCATAAGCAACATTAATGGCTTCATCAAAGGTAACCAGGCCCACGCATTAACATAATCTAGCACCCTCCTCTATAAAAAACAACCCCTCTAAATAAGTTTCTACAAGTCACTTCAGTGGATGATCTAGATTGCTGCAAAAGTACAGGTGGATTACCAAATAACAGGGTCTCAATGTCTGCAACAAATTAAGCCTCAAATATAAATACACATACGGATAGATGGATGCTTTTGTGCTTACAATACAAGAATTTGTGTTCAGAACAGTCATGGATGATTTGAAGCAACTGTACACTTGAGGTAGAGAGATCAGAGTCTGTCTAGTTAAACCATTCATCTGTGAGAAATCTCAATAGTGAGATCCACACCATCGCTCCTGCATACGGGAAATTAACACATGAAAAACTACAGAGGCAGCAGCGTCAGCGCAGCAGGATGCTGCCACCTGCATCATGGTGTTTACCCAGCATCAAGGGCACACAGCACTACGGTTGATCACCTCTGCACTGAGCAGTTCAGGAACAGATCCAACACAGGAGCAGCTACGGAGTTCTTGGTGGTTATTATAAAAATATTTTTTTAAGAAGAGCCCAATGAAAGGGGGGGGGGGTGGCGAGCAGACAAAGGATCATTCTAGAGCTGCTACAAAACTAGGGTTGCTTTTGCCTTTTTTTTTTTTTAAATTGTGCTGGGACCCCTAACATTCTCTTGATGTTATATAAGCTTTGGAAAGGAGGTCTCTCCTATAAAGATTCATGGTTTGTGCTTGCTAAACACTGATCACTCTTATCTTGTTTAAAAGAACAGTAAATTACATTCACACCAACACAAAGGGTCAGCCCAAGGTACAGGAACTACCTATACTCTCAACAATCAAAATACTTCCCCCACATGCAAACCAGCTTTAGGCATGAGGCAACAAAGAAACATGTATCACATGTTTAGTTTAAACCTTTAAATATTTTATTCTCACCCACAATGAGTTAGTTACAAATTTAGACTACAAAAGCATCACCTCCTCGCTCCAGTTCTGCAACAAACAGCTTTCCACACCAGTAACACATGTAACCAGACATATCCAGGCAGAGAAGTTTCACAGCCACTCAGCAGACGTGGTAGCATGAGCAAGTTCATTTCCACATACAAGATCAAACCCTTTATGGATAGGATTAGAAAACAGTGTGGAATTCTGTCAGTTCTTTCCTGGATTTATCCATCCCCTTTCACATGAAAAGCTCTAGCCATTTAGAAGATGCTACTGAAGTAAGTCTGGGAAGTAAGTCTTGCTGCCCCGTCTTACACAGAAGGAACTCGGAACACCACTGTAAGAGCTTTAGACAGTCACATGACAAATCCATGGCAGAGCCAACCCCAGAACCACTTGTCAACTCCCCAGGCTCCAACTTTCAACATAAAAGGGTACTTTTCATCCTCCTTTATTTGACTTCTGGCTCACGCTCAAGTTTCTCTTGCAACACCTTCTGACAGGCCACATTTAGAGAGAAGAAAACAGATCAGACACATCCCAAAAGGACGTTCAGTGGCAGAAAATGATAAAAGAGGTATAATGCAGGATACGGTTCAAACCAGGATGTATGTGCTGATCTCGTGAATTCCACTTTCCCTTCCTTTCTCCATTCCTCAATAAATGAAAACCAAGTATCCAGCAACTTGGATGGTGCTGCACTATAAACTAGAAGTTACAACTTTAGTATCAGAATCAACAGTATTGTGTGCACATGCACACATCTCTTTCATTATTCCTACCTAAGAAGGAATTAAAGGCATTGCTAGATGCTTCAAGGACAACAATCAGAAGATAAAAGTCACCACACTGGGAAAAGGATAATTTTCTTTCCTCGGTATGCTCCCATAAAATGACCTCTCTATATTTTCTGGAATTGTGATTTACATTTTAGTAATTTTGCAGAGCCTCTTCAAGCCTTTTCCTAGAAGTCTAATTCCTAACTTGAGTGGTTTTGTTGGTTTTTGCACTTGCAGATAGAAAGCCTAGAAAGACCTTGGTCTCCCTGATAACAGCTAAGATATCAGTAAGTTCTCACTTTCTTTTCCTACCAAATCCCAAACACGGCAAAGTTACTAGAAGAAAAACATTAACTCTATCCCAGGGAAGAAGCAGCGTTATCTCATTATTATTTTACCAAACCCAGCCCCAAAAGCATGCGAACTCCAAAAAATAGAAGTTTCTAATTGTATGAATTAAGTGAACTTGATTTCAAACCATCACATCCCCCAAAGAAACAGTGTAAATACTTTTAACATGGTGTCTCTCCCTGAGCAGCTGTATGGCCCGCTAGAGACAACCATGTCCCCCACCCCCGGCTGCTCTGAGCCCTGTTGATGACACTGCCACAGGCACAGTGGGGACATGGGACAGGCCACGGCCACCACTCTCCCCAATCACAGGGGCATTAGGGAGCAGTGCTGACCTCATCTGTGGGGGGATCCCAAAGCTTTCAGTACACATCACAAGATGTTGTTACCAATGCTGGAAACGAACAGTGCCATCCACCTGATTACAACGCCAAGTGAGCTGTCAGTATTTTTGATTTTCTATGACAGTAGACTGCCTCCTTCAGCTAATCCATTTGCATATTTTTAATTAATATGAAATAGCATTCATTAGTATGCTCCTTGAATACTAAGAAAATGTTAAACAGAAAAAGATTTGCATGACTTTTTTTAACCTCCAAGTATTAATTTAATTTGCTGGTATTCTATCATCTTACACTGTACAGTATGAAGTAGCTGAATTTCTCCTTTTGAAAATCACATCTCAAATTTGGAAAGGACAATGCATACAAAAAATGTAGCCACACTAAGACAGGGATACGCAGGGTATTAACATTTATTATTTTCTAATGCTTCTTTCTGCAGAAAATAGTTTAATTGAAGAATGAATATGGCAGGAAAGCTTCCAGATTTATTATTCAAAGAAAAAGAACTGCCTTACAGAGGTAACACCCAATACTTAGAAAAACATACGTCTTACAGCTGAGATGTGGTTGGCATGGTTCCAACAAATAAGATGCCAGCTTCAGTAAAAGGCTCAGATGCATCCACACACAAAACCATCAGACATCCAGGTGTAAGGTAAAAATCCAAATAAACACAGTGACTGCTTTCCCTACATTTCAGCGGTCCCATTCCACATCAGTTTTCACCTACCTCTGCCTCTAAGACACGAGTGTTCAGAACTGTTTTACTACACCATAAACTCAGAATACTTTCAGCCTCCTCATTCTTCCCTGTCACCAATCCCCTAACAGTCTGATTTGACCACTTCAGAAAATAAAAGCCTTTATCACAGCCACTGGATTTTTCATTTTGGACCCGTTTTCAACTTGCTGAAACCAAAAGAAATCTCTCAACAAGTTTCAGTAGCCCTTCTTGTTCGGAAAACATTACCCCTCAAAAACAGCCAAATGTGATATAACTAATCAAAGAACTTGTATTCCTAGAGACAGTGCTTGATCCCACAACATTTACCTTACTGGATTGCAAGTGTGCAGATATTACAGTTCCTAAATACGCTGGTAAAAATCCAGCAAGATTTTTTTCATAAATTTTGCACTACATTAAGTATCAACACCTACCTGGATTTTCTACAGCATCTCTGCACAACTTCAGGTGCCTAAATCCTTTTGAAAGTCTGGCTTTGAACATCTGTCCTGCTAACTTCAAACAAATTTGAGACAGTTTTACAAGGCTTAAATTCAGAATAAAGCTTTTCTCCATCTCCAGTGAAATGCAATAGTTCTATACACTCTCAGAAGTACAGGCATAGGCACATAGAAAGTGGACAGTGGCACACTGAAAGCTCAATGAATGTAGGAATACGACTTTCCTAATTATCTTTCTACTTAATTATAACCCTATTGCCCCTCTACCACTATTGGGCAATAGGAACAGACAGTTTCTTGCAATTACTTCGATCCTCTAACTACTTGGTTTACATTTTAGGGAAGAAATTCATGCTGCCATAGCTCAATTAGAATTGAAGCCAGCCAATACTGTGAAGGACAATAAAAAAGGCTTTTTAAAATACATTAATGGCAAAAGGCAATCTAGAAATAACATTGGTTCATTAATTGATAAGCATGTTCACCTTATTAACAGAGACACAGACAAAGCTGAGACGTTTAATGCTTTCTTTGCCTCAGTCTTCAACACCGATGATGGACTTGGGGGCCCCCGTAACCCTGGGCTGGAAAAGTGTGGCTGCGAGAATAATAAACTCCCAATTAATCCGGAACTCGTACGGGCTCTGCTACTCCAGCTAGATGGGATTCATGCAAGGGTGCTTAAAGAGCTGGCTGACATCATAGTGAGACCTCTCTCGATGATTTCTCAATGCTCCTAGGAATCTGGAGAGGTCTCAGATGACTGGAAGCTGGCCAACGTTGTCCCAATCTATAAGAAGGGCAACAGGGATGACCGTGGCAACTACAGGCCTGTGAGTCTCACTTCTGTGCCTGGCAAAATCATGCAGAAGATTGTTCTGGAAGTTATTCAAAAACATCTGAACAACAACACAGTCATTGGTCCCAGCCAGCATGGGTTCATGAGGGGAAAGTCTTGCCTGACCAACTTAACTTCGTCTACAAGGTTACCCACCTACCTGATCAAGGGAAGCCTGTCAATGTGATCATTTTGGATTTCAGTAAAGCCTTTGATACTGTCTTTCACAGTACCCTCCTGGACAAGATGTCCAGCTGGGTAAACACACAATGCAGTGTGTGAGCAACTGGCTGACAGGCTGGGCTCAAAGAGTTCTAGTAAATGGAGTTATGTTGGGCTGGTGACGAGTCACTAGTGGGGTTCCACAGGGATCCATCTTAGGACAAGCACTCTTCAGTGTCTTCATAAATGACTTAGACTCAGGACTTGAGGGACTGCTTAGTAAGTTTGCTGATGACACAAAATTAGGAGGAGTTGTTGACACTCTCAAGGGCAGAGAGGCCCTGCAGAGGGATCTGGACAAACTGGAGAACTGGGCAACCAACCACATGAAGTTCAACAAGAGCAAGTGCCGGATTTTGCACCTGGGACATGGCAACCCTGGCTGTACATACAGATGGGGGACAAGATGCTGGAAAGCAACTCCATGGAGAAGGGATCTGAGGGTTCTGGTCAATGGCAAGTTGAACATGAGCCAACAGTGTCCCTGGCAGCCGAGAGGGCCAACCGTGTCCTGGGTGCATCAGGCACAGCATTGCCAGTCGGGCGAGGAAGGTGATTGTTCCACTCTGCTCTGCACTGGTGCGGCTTCACCTGGAGCACTGTGTGCAGGTCTGGGTGCCACAGCATAAAAAAGATATTAAGCTACTGGAGAGTGTCCAGAAGAGGGCTATGAAGTTGGTGAAGGATTTGGAGAGGAAGCCGTATGAGGAACGGCTAAAGTCACTTAGTTTGTTCAGCCTGGAGGAGACTGAGGGAAGACCTCATTGCAGCTACAGCTTCCTCACAAGGGGAGGAGGAAGGGCAAGCACTGAACTCTTCTCTTTAGTGACCAATGACAGAACCCAAGGGAATGGCAGGAAAATGTGCCAGGAGAGGTTTAGGTTGGACATTAGGAAAAGGTTCTTCACCCAGAGGGTGGTGGAGCACTGGAGCAGGCTCCCCAGGGAGGTGTCACAGCCCCAAGCCTGACAGTGTTCAAGAAGAGACCGGACAATGCCCTCAGACACATGGTGTGAACTGTGAGGTTGTCATATGCAGGGCCAGGACTTGGACTCTATAATCCTTGTGGGTCTCTTCCAACTCAGGACATTCTATGATTTGTTAATTGTAGGAAGATAGTGGTATCACTTTACCATCTGTACATTTGGTAACACTGATATTATGGCATTGTTTTATGGTAACTTTCACTAATATCAGATCAAACGTAAAGCCAAATAAAATTTAAACAAACAAACAAACTCCATGTAAATGTCTGTGCAAGTTTCCGCACTGTCTGAAGATATCCTCAGAAACATAAAATAAACTAAAGCCTTATTACTCCTTGACAAAGCACCTATGACTTGAAGGGGGAAAACCTCAAATTATTCAAGTGCAGGTGTAGGCTGCTGCAGACAGAATGCTTCCAGAAGCGCAAAGCAGCATCTACAGTAATGGTATTTTCCAACGTGCTGGAAAACATGGCAAGAAGCAGCAAACTACGCTGTGTGAAGACAAAGATAATATGCAAACAGGGGAAGAAGCAGGACACGGTTTAACTTTTGCAACGCAGTTGTCACTTGAAATGGATTAAAAATCATGTGCCATTTCTACACATAGATTTCCCCAATATATGTTCTTCTCCTGTCTTTATGGCAGGTTTTAAATCAGGTCTTCCCCTTTTTCTGACAGGTGAAAAAACTTGCATTATCTGTCAACTGAATGTGCATATGCAAAACTTTTCATTCACCTGGATCCTGCTGGGAAAATGCCACTGAAATTTAACTTTATTGATCAAATTAAAAGCAAATCTGGTACACATCAGAAATTTTTCAGATGTTAATAAGCAGCCACACATGCACATAAAAATCTCTGTGCTTGTCTGTCTGCAGCTCCTAACCTTCTGGCAAGTAAACCCTCTCTCAGTGACCTTTACCTCTGACTTCCTTCCAGCCTAGAATTGGTTAATTGTCTCTCTCTGTTCCCCTTAGTTATGCTATAGCAGAAACCTCAAGTGAGGTCAGCCCTTCTGCAAGCAGCAAGCAGAAAACTACTTCAGTTTTAAGCTCTTTCTGGCAGAATATAACAAGACAGGAGGGCTGAAGGTGAAAATGGATGCATAGAAGTAAAAAGGCTTCATGTTCAGAATGAAGAGCAGATGACTAGCAGGCCCATGACCCTGCATCCCCCAACTGCAGCCTCACTACAGTTAGTAGACTGCTCTGCCCACTTCTGAACACATGGTTTATGTACCTGTTCAGGAAATCCATTACAGGCCATCATCTTTTCCTCACGTTAGCAAAGAGGGGTCTTTACAGCATCTGCATCCCTGCCACAACACAGTTATTCCCATTCATTTCCATTTCCTCTTTCCCTGGCCTTACCTTGACCCTACCACATCTCTACAGCCAGGCACTGGAGGAAGACAGGGGAAAGGAACAAAAACTAAGTGAGTCAGCAGTTTCTGAGCAGCACAGGAGCATTAGTCAGAGGTGATGAGGGTGCTCACCACAGAGTCAGATATGAATGAGCTTTAGACCATCAAACAACAGACCGGCAGCAAACTTTCCCAAATGCCTGAAACTGAATCACTGGGGAAAGCCACCCCGCAGATAAAACACTTGGGGAAAAAATACACTCAGCTGTCGCATACCAGCACCGAAAGGCAACAAAGCATAGACAGTACTGCCCTCAGTCACATGTCCAGTTTCCTTACTAAAAAAGTCATTCCACACAGCTAAATCAAACACACCTGAGGGGACAGTTGACTTGACTCATGTAAGGTTTTCTTTAAGGAGGGAGGCTCACAGATGCAAAAACTTTCATTGAATAAAGCACATGCACTGTGCACTACAATGTATTGTTGCCCTCTTGTTCATCTACTCCCTCATCAGGACATCCACAGCAGTACTAGCGATGCAAGTACTCAGGGAAGGGTTCTTCAATGTCACACAGGGGACATTTGACTTTTTAAAATTTAAGACTAAATTACTAATACAAAGTTTTAAGGGCCACAGATGCATGTTTATGACACAGGAATAGTATCTTGCTAACCTCAGCAGAGCTATGACAGTTTCGTCCTGTGTTGAAGAGATTTCAAGGGACGTTATTCCCCATCTTTACCCTCCAGCAATAAAATCAGAGTATACAACAAAAAACAATAAGCCACCTCTTTTTAGGAGGGGAGAGCACACTCACAGGATTCTCATCCACCACCTGCAAGAGAACCCTTTTTCTACAGAGCAGCTCTTCTCTGTTAGGATACAGTAAGTACAACACACTGTAAGTGAAGTACAAGCATCACTCCAGGAAGGCATGCCTCACTCCATAAACAGTGCTTCAGTGCCTCTGGATTTTGGCTGGATCAGTGCCTGTGGATTTTGGCTGGATCAGTGCCTGTGGATTTTGGCTGGACAGAGCAAGACTTACTGAAAAATCAACCACCCCAATAAATTGACACCTACTGGGTTTTAAGAAACAAATACCATGCTCTGGGCACAGCATTCTCTGTTCCATGACTCTGGGCAAGCACTGACCTCTCTGTGCAGTTTTTCCACTCCTAAAATATAACACTTACAGCTTCTTGTGAAGCATGTACTAAAATCTGTTATTTAAATGCTTGCCAACAACATAACCAAACTTTGCTTAAGAGCAACCTTTATCCATCAGCAGCTTACAATACTTCCTCTGTCCATTGAAGGCGTTCTGATATATTCTTCCACGCGAGTCCTGGCTCTTTGTCTTCCATAAATCACACTTAAAGTTTCATTTTTAGATACTGCTTATTGAGGTATTGTTATGCAAAACATTAATAGGAAAGAGCAAAGCTTTGCATAATATTTACATAAATTCCTAAAATGAATCACAGTATATTTTAAATGACAGTATTTGGGAAAACACAGCACTAGACCAGATATAAAAAGCTAGAGAAAGCTGCTGGTCAGGAAATGGCAGAAAACATTTACAGCACACCAACAATTCTAGCAATCCATGCAGCCTGCCTTTATACAGAGGTAGTCCTGGCATTCTATCAACAGACCTCTGTATGTTTACAGTAATCTTGTCATTCACACAAGAAGTCAGAGAAGAAAAAAGGCTGCAAATTTCCATTGAAGCTGTTCCACAATAATTTCTCTACTCCACCAGCTTTTCATTCTTTTGCAGCTCACTCTTAGCATGAAGTGATTATCTGCACAAGCAGAGGCTACGATCGCCTAGTACAACTTCCTGGGCTGGACCCATCACTGTTTTTAAATAAATGCTTGGGGCTTTGGGGTGGTTTTTTTGAGAGAGTTTCTCGCATCCTTTCACCTCTTGTAAAGTATTTTCAGTTTTGATGTAGCAGCGAGGCTGCTCTCTCTCACACAAGCACATGCATAAGGTACATCATTCATAGATGTTTGCACATGGTCTTGAAACACAGCCCTTGGAAATGCACAACAAACATAACGACAAGAAGCCTTCGTGTGACATTGTTCAAATAGACTCCTTTCTTGGTTGTCTTTTCAGCCACAGAGTGAGTGCTCACTTGTTGAAAGAAATGCTACAAGGGATTACTTATTGGTTAAACAATACACCCCTTGGAGTTTGCCCTGCACCACACGGTATCAGTCAACACACCTTATGCCAGTCTGTGGCCATTAGTTAATTCGGCTTAAATGTCTTTATGAGGAGACCCCGGCAGATGAAAAGCAGAGCTCCTGCAGCACGTGAACGCATCACCAGGGAGGCAGCCTTCCCCCTCACCTGCGCCCAGCCACCGCTCACGGGCTCGGAGGTACCACGGTAAAAGCAGCCGCCGCCGTGCACTCGCACGTCCCCCTCCGAACCCCCACCCCCGCGACGAAGACAAGCTACACCCTCTCCACATGCAGAAGCGCCTTCGGGGAGGAGGCAGCAAACAGGCGATCGCACCCGCTCGTTTCCACGGCAACCGCCCTGCCCGCCCCCTCCCCCTGCCTCCAGCAGCCCCGCCGTTGCGAGAGGGGAAAGCCAAAAGTGGACGCCACCGCCACGACCGCCGGCCCGGCCGGCAGCGACCCGCGCCCGCCGGGGGAGGGGAGCCCAGCGGGGCAAGGCCGCCACAGCTCTGTCGTTTCCACGGAAACCCCGGCGACGGCCGCGCTCGCCACACAAAGGGGGCCCGCGGGCGGGCAGGAAAATTCTCGGCGGCCGCGGGAAAAAACGGCGCGACGGGGCCGGGCGGCGGGGAACACCCGGCGCGGCGGCGAATAAACCAGCGAACTTGTGTCCGCAGCCCGCCTCCCGCCCCGCCGCGCCTCGCCCGCCTACCCCGCCCAGCCAGCGGCAGCTGCCGGCCCCTCTTCTCGCCGCTATGGCACGCCGGGGGGCGGTTATTTTAGGGAGGGGACTGGGGAATGGGGGGTGTTCGGGGGATTTTTTTTTTCTTTTTTCCCAAATGGGGCACCACGCCGGCTGGAGAAGAGCGGCCCCACACCTGAGGAGCTCGCTGGCCGCCAGGGAAAGAGCACGTACCTGGCGCCGCCGGGCCTTGGCATGCGTGCCGCTCTGAGGCGCCGCGAGCGGGCGGGTGGCGGGGCGGCAGCCGAGCCGCACCAACTGCCACTAGTTTGCACGCGTCGGGAGGCGGCCGGCTCGGGCGGGGCCGCCAGGCTCCACCCGCCGGGCGGCTCCGGGAAGAAAAGGGCGCCCCTCGCCTATCATCTCCGCCGCCGCCATGTCACTTCCTCCGGAGTGGTGGGAGGGGGCGACCCCTTCCCCGCAGCGGCCTCGCTTGCCCCTCCGGGCGCCGCATGGCGGATGCCGGAGCGGGCGGGCTGCTGAGGAGGGAGACGGAGCCAGGGGAAGCGGCGGCCCCGGGGAAAGGGGCGCAGGGCAGCCCCGTCCCGTGAGGGCTGCTGGTGTCTGGGCTGACTGCTCGTCATCCCTTAGCGGGGCAAGCCTGGGGTAAAGATGGAGGGGCAGGCTGGGCTATGGCCGCACGGATGCCGAAAGCTGCCGCGGGGTGAAGGGCACCTGTGAGTATCTGCCACTTCAAGTAGAAATTGGAGAACAGAATACCGGCTTCTCGGCCTGGCTGCTGTGGAGAAAAGCAAATGAAGATGGCAGTCATCCAAGCACCAAGTACCCCGACAATATTCGCTCTATGTGAAAATGCAAACATTTGCTGTCAAGCTCTGACTGTGGAGTGAAAAGCAGCTTGCATGAATAGAGAATAGCAAGAACTGAGTCTGTTAAACACCAGAAGCATCAGGAGGTGATAACGCCTGGGATGACACATCACTGGGACAGCACTGTCAGCTCTGCACGGTGTGCGGGTGCACCGGGGCTGGAGGGCTCCTGAGGCCAGGGTCTGGTGGGGGGGGCTGGGATGAGCTGAACCCTGTGACAGTCCTGGTCCGTTACACCCACATAGTATCAGTGTTCACGCTAAATGTAAGTTTTGGTTATTTTCTTAAAGGTACTTGAAGCAAAAGTTGTACTATGCATTAAATAGGGGCAAAAAGACAACATAACCAAGACTTCCCAGACTAGTTACTAGAGGACATACTCTAGGGAGCAAGAGGGGACTGTCCTGACTACAACATTTGGGAAGGACAAGAAGCTACAACTCCCTCAGGGAGCAGCAAGAGCAAGGCTGCTGCTCAAGGGAGGACAAGCCTGGAGGTTAGGGTGACCATAGCACAGGCTGTATCCTCATCAGCCAGAACACAGCCCCACTTTACCTGAACAGAGCAGTTGTTGCACAGTGCAGGCTCCATGAACAGTCCTTAAGCTGAAGCAATGAATCAGATGTGGAGTTTGTACAGGGAACCTAGTCAGGAGCAGCAGGAGATAGGACAACAGCTCAAAATAGGGGTACAATGAAACTCTATCCAGGAAACAAGGCAGCAGATCGAGCTGAAGGCACATTCATCTACCCAATAGCTCAAGTAGGGGCTGAAGGCCCAGACCTGGGCTTAAATGGAGCCCTGGTCCATTGGCAGAGCGTGTGGGTGGGAGTCCCAGGTGAGGCTGGTCAGGACCACGAAGACCTCATGGTGCCATCAGCGTCCTGACAGCTTACTGCTGGTGGATTATGTGAGTGTACTGTTCAGGAGGTTGAGATTTGGCAAGCTTCCTTCCATTTGGTAATGAAGAAGTTAAATCCAGCTCACTGACCACTTCAGGACGATGGTCTAACTGCTGAACAGGCACATGGAGAGATTGGTAAAGGGTATTTCTCCAGCCACACTTTAAAAGGCTGACCCCATGGCTGCATTTTAAAAAAGGGACACTTCCAGGCAGAGGGAGAAGACTTGAAATCCCTGAACGAGGTATTTAATTCTGCAGAGTGTCTGGATTCGTAGCACAGCTATGTCCTAAGCATCCCCTACTGCCTACTTTAAGCAGCTTTGTGTACTAGACTTACAGATTTTTGGCATATTATTCTAAGGCATCTTGCTCATTGTCTAGGTGTTATCCTGAGAGCCAGGGGTCCGAAAGTCAGGCACTCCAATGCTGAGTGTGGTAGTGACTGAATATCTTTTACTTATCTGGCCTTGAGACCAAACACTCTGCAGCTGGTTATTTGTATGTTCCCCATTTTCTTGGAAGCCATAATAAAAATCTGGCTTCTTGCTTTCATTAGTGATAAGCTGCAGCTGAATATAATAGGATTTATGGATGCTTTACACTTGAGAAAACTCTCCAGTGGAGAGAGAAATCCTAGTTTTGATGCAGTATATCTATTTCTCAAAAGTTTAACCAGAAAATGTGAATAATAAAACCCTCTTATTTAAATTGGGGGTTAAAAGGTAAATATATTAATTTTATGAAGCTATTAGATACTGTGGTAAAGACTAAGACTGGAAATCCCGTAGCAAAAAAAATGCTTTTATAGTAAGAACAAGGCTTTTGAGGTCCCTACTGTGTATTTTTTTAGGTGCTATGAACAAAGAGAATAAAAAGGAATCAGATTATCATTCTCTTTCCTTAAACTATCCTCCAGAGCACTCAATAAAGTATATTAAGATTTTTATAGCTAATTAAAAAACAAACAAACAAACACACACCATATGGCCAAGGACAGCCAAATTAAGTTTCTTCAGGTCTCAATTTTGGCATTTTCTTGTTCTGAGTGCTTGAGTTTGCAGCCTCAATAAAGTTCTTTCCTTGCTGCTGTGGGTGTGCAAGTGCCATATTTCATTGGGCAAGACTCAAGTTAGGAACTTAGACCAGGCAATGACATCTACCAGGTATCCAAGGGCCATTTGTCACTGTGTGTGAAATGGGTGACTTTCAATGAATTTTCCGATTAAAAAAAACGAACTCACAACAGCAACACCGTCACCACCAAACCTCAGGCTCCTGCTGGATGCTCCAATCAGTATGGAACCCAGGGGTACCTCTCATGGCTGAAGTGAAATTAACTGCTTGCTGATTCTAACAGCTGGACCCCAACCCTGCTCTCCACATGCACTTTTAAGTGCCTTGTGAATTTGATTTCACAAATTTAATTGCAAACAAAAGTTTATATTTTCTTGCAAGTTCTGTGGATCTAGCAATGCTGGCCTAGAGAAGGAGGCAGCACCCTTAACATTGATGCTGCCAGGCTGATACGGTGGATATTACCTAGGGATACACTATGATATGCTGCCATGAGCAGCTGGCCTCAAGAAGCCCAGTTTGTTTGCTCTCGCTGCATGACTTATGGTTGTATAATATCTAATAAGGTGCGGATTATAAAAGATACATTTCTTGCTTTTAAAAGCACTCAAAATGTTCTTCTTCTGTGTAGGTTGTGTGTAATAAAGGCTGAACTGCAGATTCTCCTTCCGTGCAGGCGATAAAAGGAAGTCTGTCCTGTACTTGGCTTATCTGTCTTTATGAAATCTGTCGGAAAGTAATTGTGTCTGAGATCTCTGCTGCTCTTTTGGGCTTGATTAAAATCACCTAACAAGTTCAGGAATTTTTTAAAGGATTGATGTGTATAGCATGACAGCACAATTTGTTTATTTTAGGAAATCAGATGAAAATACATGTCTACAGGTTAATATATGCTAACCATTTAAATATGGAAAACAAGAATGAAAAGTACTAATATAATGCATTGCTGTAATGACAGAAGTCTTAACATGGATGCAGGTTTATCGGTTTACATATGCAATTGCGCGGGGCGGGGGGGATCACACACTCATAGCCTATGTAACTGGCTTTTCTGAGTAGGTTTTTCTACTGCAGACTAACCCTAACTGTGACACCTGTCAGCTTCTTCTGTACCTCAGCTATACAGTGGATCCTCTGTTTTCATATAGAAAACCCCACTTCCCTGCACAGAAGACACACAGTACCCACAAATGGAAGCATCCTGTTGAAACTAAACCCTGGGGCCACAGTTAATATTAGAATAGACACATTCTTTAATTGAGTACGCATTATCAAAAGAGCTGTGCAAGTTGCATTACAGGAATTTAAGCTCCAGACTCTCCAATTTGACCCTTTACGAAGTCTAGTATATACAGAAAGTATACTGGCTGGGATGCAGAAAAAACATATTTATTTTAACATGTTTCTTCTTTTATCATACTTCATTTTCTCCAACAAGTCCATAGCTACTAATCAATTATGTTGCTTTTTCCATTTTTAAAGAATACCATTCCTTTAATAAATACCAAGAATCATACCATATAACATGTTTTCCAAATTACTCTTTGCAGAATTAGACTAAATATTTTCACATCTACTGGTATCCACAAAATACGCACTCCTTACACACGTGCAAATATTATTTCCACAACTGTTTTAAGTATTCAACTTGAGCCTACCTATGAGGAGAAGAGGGGCCTTTGTTTCTCTCTACACACTATCTATATACAAAATGCCATAGATTTGATTTCCTTGTTTTCTTAAAGCTTTTTTAAAATGAAGACTTCTGCATAAAACACTTCAGGTCCAAACATGGTGGCTCAAGTGACTGGGTTTAGAGATACTTGTACGTGCAAACGACAGAGCAGACATTTTACGCCCATACACCCACTCACTCCCCGTGCCAGGAGGAAATCTTGCAGCCCAAATCAAACATACTTCAGAGAGTTAGAAAACTATGAGGGCATCAATGGCACCTTGGAAAGACAGAGGTGCTGTGTGAGCTGACACAGGCAGGACACAGGAACAACCACAAAACCACAGATGAAATGCAAAGAATTCATTTTTTTTTTGGTTACCTTAGGTTCTCTCTGAAGCGGTACCCGGGCAGAGGCACACAGGTTGGAATGCTGGCACGGCAGAACTCTGTCCTTGCAGGCGAGTTACTGAACCTGCTGTTTGCGCCTGTATTTCAGGGATTCACAAGGGTCCAGATTTCCACTGTGCTTTGATCTTTCCAACAGCAGGGCAGGAATCTCAAGCAGCTTTGATAGGGTGCCTCTGAATTTATCGCAGGCTTATGTTATCTAAACACAGAAGTTCTACTTGTCCAACACACAAGACCAAATAAAAATTAGTACGATATATGTGTTTTTCTACACTGCAGCTGTGAACCACTTGAGCATGTTTACAGTCCTCTTCACCTCTTCCCTTATTTTCCCACAGATGCCGAAATCTGTTACTGTCATGGTGTGCGGGGGTATGTGTGTGGGGGTGAAATTCCTCTAAGATCTTAGAGGAAAGATCATTTTGGAGCTGCAAAGGTAAGTGCTGTTTAGAGAGTACTCAGGAAACTGGTACTCTTCCAGAAGCAGAGATAAGAAACCGTAGAAGAAAATCTTGGTCTGAACAACTTGGAAGCTGAAGTAGCTCAGACCTTGTAATAACAACCGCTGCTTATGCATAACTCTGTTTACATCAAGTTTACTGGGGAAGAGGCACATTGGCTGCTCTCCAGGTCTTCAAGGGTAATACCTAATCTACATATATAGTTACACAGACAGTAACAGTCAGAAACAAATCCACACAACCATTCTTTTTGCGTGTACATGTACATTTGCTCACCTAGAAGAGGAAATAATTATTTCAGTATAATGAAGACAACACTGCTTTACGTTGCAATAATGCGTAGAGATGCGCTGTGTGAGCCTGCCATTGTGAACTTTTACAAACTTACAGAAAATGGCAAGAAGCAGTAGGCAAAATACCCGTTCTTACACATTGTTCACCGAAGAACATGTTGCCTGCTGCAGCTCTTCTCACCAACCCTGCACCATGCTGTCCATACTGGAAATATGAGACAGAACACAACTCTTGTCTTGATCAGCTGTTGCAGTCTCTATCCAGTGTTCTGTTAGTGCTGCTTTTGTAAAGAGTGCTTTATCCAAAGGGGACATCAAGGAGCTGTCTATTCCCCCAGAAATTTATGGGGTGGACACTGGTTAGGTGGCAGGAAATATCCACTAACAGCAGACTTTATGTGGATGGTGGATATATTTTTAAAAATTTCTGTGCAATCTGATGAAGAACAGAATTGTGTCAAATTTTATTCTATATACTTTAGTAGAGCCCACTAATTATTCATAAAGACCACACACTTTAGAGACATTCTGGGAAGTGTTGTTCTTGAAGACTCAAGGGTAGAAATTTAGTAGTACACCTTACAGACCAAGATACACAGCATGAGGAAATTTGACCCCTCAAACATGGAGATAACTGTCATTCTGTACTGTTGCTTTCTTTCTTAAAATGAGCCAGTGGCTGATGAAATAGATTTTTAAATAAAAAGGCATTAGCTAAAAGCTAATTGGGTAAAAGTTGAATTCTTATGGTTCTTGTAAATGTCTATTATGCACATTAAGGAATGAAAAAAATTGGGACAACATCTTTGATACTAAATTGCAGAAACAGATTGCGTAAGACATGATAACAGGGAATACAGAGACAAACAGCATTAGAAGCTCAGGACTTAGACAAAAGGAGTGAGAGAGTCAGATAAGATTTTGAACTGCTTTTGCCTTGGGCTGCCAAATACCTGTGATACCACTGAAAAAAATACAGTACATTGTAGATTTAGACTGCCATACGCCATTAAATAGAGCAAATCTGTGTCCTGAGTGAAAAGCATATAGGACGCTACTTTTCTTCTAATTTCTTTCAGTTAATCTTTCTCCCCCACTGAAACTGTGGTCTTGGGAACCTATATATTTCCAGTGCCACAGAATACAGGTCTCCTGCCTTGACCCCTTAATTTTTCACTTTCTAGTATTTGTCCTGATCTTGCTCCCAGTGGCATTTCATTGATTTCAGTGGATGCAGACACAGCTTCAGAACTGGCTATTGCATAAGGATGCTGTATTAAGAAAAATACTGAGATTGAGAGGAAAGAAAATTAATTCCTCAATATAAAGCATGAAAACCCTAAAACAGGAATGTTTTTACATAAAATAGATGGAAATCTCATTAAGAAATCTGATCATCGCTCAGCAACCGTTGGTCAAAAAAAAGAAAAGGATCCAGGAAACGAAAAGCAGACTGGACACCTCTGAGAAAAATGACAGAGTAGTTCTCAGAAGCCCAGGCCTCATAGTGCTTAGGCTGTTTTAAACAACATAATGCTCATAAGACAGGCTGTAAAGAAAATAAAACATTCAAAGACTGATGTTATACTTTATGAAGTTAAAGTGCCTCAGTGTCAAAGATTTTCTGGGTGCCTTGCTGGCATCTACTAATTATTTACTTTTGAATCCTTAACTGAAGTATTTTATACAGGTTTGGTTCTGGTTCTGTACCATGCCCTGCTGTCCTGCAGCTTGTGTATGGGGCAAAGCTTAAAAGGATTTGCGAGAGATGTAAAAAACCCATGTAATCCAGGGATGCCTTTTGACAGGTCCAAACTAAGAAACAATGCCACACCTTTTGCCTTTCCAAAACAGTGCCAGCCACTGTGCCACGGCAGAACCTCTTCATAGCTGCTTCCAGACACAAAATGTCAGGCCTTTTCCGTAAGAGCTTGCTTTTGCCTCCAGCTGCTCCCATGTGTTGTCTGTATTCTTGTCCCTCTCAGCCCTAAGGTCTCCAGCAGGAATCACAGCAACGCCCAGCACTGGTTCAGTATAAGGGCCTTGATTCTATTTGTACACCAGAAGTCAGCCCTTCCATCTTTGCTTCATGGTACCAGCTGCTCCATTGTATCTTCCTTCCTTCTGTTCTTTGATTCCATGAAAAACATGGGGCCTAGAGAATAGCTAGGGGTGTGACAACACAGTATGGAGCTAGTCAGCAGTCTGAATTCAGCAGAGATGGTGGTGAATCAAAGGCTGTTTATTCAGATGACTCCTTTGTGGCCTATGTGAAACTGAAATTGTGAATTTGCAATTGCAATCCACTTTGGTTGGAAACAAAAATCACTGCAATTGGTAGTAATTAGCAACCTCTTACAAACCATTGGCAGGCTGTCCTGAAACCAATCCTCAAGTTCCTTGGGCATTGCATTGCCTGAGACTGCTGGGTCCCTTGTCACCAATTCAATACTGAGGCAAAGGCCCTGCTCCAAATATCTCTCCAGTAGGAAACTGTGCTAAGTGACCTGATGGCTAAATGCCCAAATGGCTCAGCCAGAAGCCGGATAATTCTCCCACTTGGCCCTGGGGAAACAAACCTCCTGGAGATGGCCACGTAAACCTGGTACTAAGGTACTAAAGCAGTGCCTTAGAGCAGTTGCTAGGGCAGACCTCCTCAGAGGGCTACCTACTTCACAAATGGGTCTCAAAACACCCGGGACCATATGTCAGACGAGTGTCACAACCACAAGCTGAGATAATCCCTCATGAAAACAGTTTCATACAGTACACAGAATGGACTGCTTTCTGAGAAAGAGTGACTCTATAGCCCAACATCCAAATTGCTTTGACCAGGCATGCATTTGTATTAGAAGAAGGCATAAAAATATCAACAATGCAGTTTCATAGAAAAATGCAGTAGGTAATACAGAAGTACCAAACCTAAGTGCAGTATGTCAGATATTTCTTTGTGTGATGTGTTAAAAGCCAATTTGGTCAAAAGACCTGGATTGCTGTTAAGAGACAGCTCATGCTCTGCAGAGAATCCTCAGTGTCATCCTGCTAACTATGAGTCATCATAGGACTTCAGGTGCTGCTGAGCTCAAGCCATCAATGTTAATAAAAAAAGGCTTGTTGTACACACACACAGCCTGGTGGGCCCATGTCCTCACCAGCTCCTTGAGCTGTGAGTTCAGCCCCAGCTGTTCGATGTAGCTAAATATTGTATGCTCACTTCCATGTTAGCAGTATGCTATTAATCCAACAAACCCCACTGATTCATTTTTTTTTTCAATCTGAATGGCAGAGCTAAAGTCATTTCCTACTCACCAGTTCTCAGATGACTAACAACTGCTAGACCAGGAAACTCTGAGCTCTGGAATCTGTCAATCAGTCACCTGGCAATTTAGTCACAAGACAGTCTACATAAGCACTCTGAGTCTGCAGCTTTTCACACTTTCTTTGAACCACAGGTGTCTCAAGTATTATCAATACTCCCAACAAAGCCTGTTGCCCCCACCCCCAGGCATGGTAGCCATAATGGCAGCATGAATCAGAATTGGCTACACTGACTGCAGTAAATCCACAGCACTGAGCAATCCCATTTCATTAATAGCAGCATCTCATCACCAGCTGCTCCGTGGAGACAGATGGCTGCAGCTGACTCCCACAGCACTGGTTTCTCTTGCCACCCCCAATGAGTTGTAGCATTTGAGACATCAGTGAGTTTGTCTGAGTTTGTTTATATACTGGAAATGTGTCTTCTGTCCTGTTGTCTTCTTTTCCTGTCCCTTTTTCTTCATAAGGGGAATCACAATTAAAAAAAAAAATAAAAAATCAGTGTTTATTTCAATACAGATAATAGAACTGCAAAACCCATGGCTGAAAATTCTCCACCTCACACTAGCACTGTTATAATACCTATATCAGGCAGCCGGAAGGAAAACTTTCTACTTGGCAGATATGAAATGCTATTTTCTCTCTTAATTCACATACCTTATTTAGGCAAAGAAATGAACTCTGAAAACAAATCCTATGCATTGGCACTGGTCAGACGATTGCAATCCTAATTGGATGATCACTCTTGCACAACGTTGTGCCAGGGGGACTTTCCAAAAATTCACTCAATAAAGTTTCTACGAAGTCAAGGGAGTTTGGCAGGTCTCAGTTTAGTGCAAAATGAGGATCTTAGAGCCAGTGCTACATTCACTTGGACCTTCGAAAAGCAATGCCCTGTGTGTGCAGAAGTCTTCACCATGTGAGAAGACAAGAGAGGTTTGAATAACCCTTTGGTGAAGACTTCTTCAAGGAGTGGTGTGCTCCAGCCAACAGCCAAAAGAGATTCCTGGGCTTCTGTGCTGGATCACCGTATATCACAGCTGGAAGGGTCCAGCTGCCTTTATAGCATTTTGGGGATTTTATCATCAAGTTTCAGCTCTTAATGGCATAGGGCCTTGTGGAAATACGATGGGTCTAACTTGCCCTCTGTTGCCCCGTTCCTAGAGCTCATGAGAGGGGGTGGGAGGGAGGAAATATCAGCCACCGGGGTCATGTCACCTTAAGGGCATGGGCAGTCATCTTTTGCTGAAATGCTAGACAATATGAAGCACAATAAGGCTTCGTAAGAACTGCTAAAATATTACTAGTAATATTCCACAGCTAAATGGAGGCAAGACAGGTTTGGGCAGCAGCAGTTGGTTAAATTTATTGATTAATTAATTTATTATAAATATCTTTAGTGATCTAAAAGCCATTTCTGAATTAGGAGATGAAGGCAAATAGACAGTATGCATCTTCCCATAATAAAGTATTTCTGTAAAAACTTTACCAAAATTTTTCACTTAAAAGCAATTAGATTTTGTTCCTTTTTCTCTTTTAGCTTCCTGTATCCTAAAATTGTGCCTAGAAGCTGGTTATTAAGGTGTATTTTTGGAAGCATGGCCTTCAGTACTTTTAAAGTAATTTAGAGCAACATACTTCATACTGGATTCTAGCAGCAAACAGGAGCCAGCAGAGTAATGGCAGAGGCACTGGGTTAGCAGAGAGCAAGTGCTTGTGGGGGAAAACTCAGTAAGCTAAAACTCCCCTTACTTCAAATATCAGCAATAATGATCACCTTGCACTATGGTGTCAGGCACTCAAGCTGATAAAAATAGAGTTATTATGAAGATCCTTAAGTGTTTGTGGACCAGTTGATTGCATCGTTAATTAGACAAGAGTTTAATTCCGTAATGCTGCATTTGTCTCACTACCTGAGAGACTGCAAATCACTTTGGAGAAGGCTGTAGCAGCCCTGTTTGGGGTGATGTGGGAGCAAGTGGGAGTGGGATGAACCTGCAGTTCCTTAGAGAGGAAGCTGTGCCCTGACCTGACATGCATCTGGTCAGTGTAGATCATGGGGAAACTTGCCTTCTGCTGGCTGAATACCTATCAGGGCATGAACTATGAACAGGTATAACTGGTTAACTGGTGTAAACCTGTTGTAGCTCCATGAATTTCCATGACACTAGGTACATGTATACCCTAGAGGGGACTGTGGCCCTTTAACTGCCCTTTACCAACATAGCAAAAGGGCTTTCTAGCAGACAGGCTCTGGCAAATCTTACAAGGGCACTTTCAGATGCTATTGATCTCCTAGCTGTCCTTCCTACCCTCTTGGGTTATTGATCCTGTAGAAAACAAAGGAGCAACATGTGCCCGTGTCTTAACTGCACCAAGGCATAGCTCAAGTTTTGAACAAAATCACCCCTGAAGGTGGACTGCTCAGTGCTAACTTTTCATTGTAATAAGGCAAGTAACAGAAGAAGGGCAGGGCACACAGACGGGCACAGTAGTGTCTTCAGCCACTGCAGCAGAATTCTTCAGAGGGCATTTGCCAAGGTCCTCACTGACATAGGATCCATGCAGAAAGTTATAGAAGGTACAGTGACTTCCCACAGTTAGCTCTACTAAGGAGAGAGGAGAGGGAACAGATGTGCAAGAGATATTGAAATGAGTCTGAGTAGCAAATTGTGGCTACAGCATGAAATTTCAAACTTCGTAGAGCTATATAGGTGTTTTAATGCACCATTTCAGTTCGGATTTATATGTTACACACACATAAAAAGCCAAAGGTATATTGTGAAGTCGACCACTTAAAGATGGAAACACCAAAATAAAAGTGGCCTGTGCAAATTTACTGCCTCCTCCGTCACTCTTCAGATGTTACATAGGTTTCCGTTTACATGGCTGCCCAGTTCTTTTTCCACAGACCCCTTCCCATATGCAAAGAAAGGACCCAGTAGTCTGCATTTAATGAGAAGTTATTCAAAATCATTTTATCTTCTTTGTTCAATGTGTGTGGCAGCAATGCAAGCTAATATTTATTGCGTGTTGTTTAAACCCTCATGGGCATTTTTAATGGTACTGGCTGTTACAGTGTCCAAGTCTATTTTCACAACTTGTCTGTGTAGTGAGGCCACGGGCATGAGTCTGATCCTGCCATCTTTACCCTAAGTGGTGAGTAACTTCCTTCATGATTACTGGTGCTTCTCTTCAGAAAAAGGAAAGAAAACTCAAGCCTGATTTATAGTCAGCGTATTTGTGCTTCTTCTAAATGCCCCCCTTGCACTAGAAAGGTGTGTGGGAACATGATAGTCATCACCTGGTATGAGTTAGGTTCTCACCTGACAGATGTAGAATGAACTTGATATCAAGTTGAGAGAAGGAATCTGAATTGTCAAAGAGAGAGGCATGTATCGTTAAGTCCAAATTTTGTTCTGCAAATGCAGTTTTTCCATTGCCTTATGTAAAGTTTCTAGTCACATAAATCCTCATGTGCAGCCTTTTTCAGCCATAATGCATGACACTCCTGGCTGGCAGAGACTGAAGTGTGCAGAGGCAGCTTGGAACAGTGGCAGAGGAAAAAGGATGAAATTGTTTAATCATCCTACTTAGCAACTTCCTCTGGACTATAATACGTGACATTTGATAACCCAGTCATTTGTGTGTACAGGGTCAAAACACTGTCCCTTAGGTATAATAGCTGCTATTGTAATTAATAAAAACTACAAAGTCAGGATATAAGAGGTTGTAATAGCAAAAGGAAAAAGCATGCCTAATACTTTCCTTTATAGCAAAGCTCTTCCAATGGCATACAACTCTAGAAAATGTTCAACTTTCAAATTGAAATTTCCTACCACTGCTCATTCGTCAAGACTCAGTTCTTGGTGAAATTACAAGTGCTTGCTTTGTTTAAGATAATAAGAAACTAAAGCTGAAGAAAAAGCACCTATTTGGCTTCGCTTTGTTTATTTATTTAGTTAGTTTGTTTGTTTTGTGTTTTTTTAATTGTTTATTTATTTGTTTATTTGTTTTGGTTTTGTTTTGTTTTGTTTTTTTTCCTATTAAATGAGAAATATTGAATAATATTTGGAGCAATTATTGTTCCTCAACAGTTTACTACAGAAGGAGATATTTTGTCATGGAATAATTCTGCCAGAGAGTTCTGCATGTACACATCAATGCATTTTGGTCAAGGCCAGACAAGTCATCAGAGGTGGGTCAGGATGCATATGCCAGAGTTTCTCATGTGTTTATAATGAAGTTCATTTGTTCATGCAAAGACTACCTTTTTTTTAATTAATCCTGACCAAAGTGTTGCTCCTGTAATTGTGGTAGTTGAGCAGACATATGGTATTGCTGTCTATGAAGATTTCAATGCAAGACTTGCAGAGTCTGTAATTAAGAAGTAATGAAAGGAAAGGTTGTACTAAAAAGCTTGATTTTTCTTTTCTTACTGAAATAGGGCAGAAATGAACTGCACAGGATCTACAGCTATATGAGAAGATTTTAATATTATTATGTTTGCTCTCAGGGTCTCCAGAAACATTAAACCATATTTTGGAGAAATGGTTTCTGACAAGCCATTGCTCTTTGCAGAGGGGGTGCACTAAGGCCACTTACCCTGTGGTGCTGGCATTTGCTGCTGGGTTTTCCACTAAGCAGTTTGCTAAAATGTTATATGTGGTTTTGAATAATTTTCTGACCAGTGAAGTGTGTGATTTTTGTTTTCTTTCTGAAAAAAAAAATCCTGTAAAAGAGTTTAGGAGTTTTTTTATTCCTTCCTACAGAATGAAATGAAAGCTCTATCCGTGCTAGAGAGTAGTATATGTTCCAAGAAGCATACGTAGGAACTAAAATCATACCTGCTATGTGGTATATCTTTTTAATATTCTACTCAATGTCTGTAGAATGCCATTTATTTAGTCCCTATTAGGTGATATAAGACAAAACTAATTTTGCGGAAAATGTTCAAAAGTATATAAATGGCAGAGAAGGCAAAATGCAATTTTAACTTCAGGTTTCTTAGATACTGCAATAAAGACTGAAACAAGCTCTTCAAAAATGTGTCCCATCTACATTTTTTTAAAAAAAGTTGTTATCTACTAATATAGTTTGTATTCTGCCGGTCATCATGGTACAATGAGTTCAATAAAAAAAGAAGCAAAATGTTCTTTTGAAAATCCCCTCTGAGATGTTAAACTAAGTAGGAAAACATAAGGATGTGATTATGTGGCATTATTTCAAACACTGGCACTTACTGATAAAGAGCCATTATAATCCCCTCGGGAAAACTTTTCCCATTCCCTTCTTGCCGATAAACTGGGCCCAGCCTGGAATCCGGCAGACTGAAGACCAAGATCACTGAAAAACACTTTTATGGCTTTCCTTCTCTGAGCTCTCAGTGCTTTGAAGCTGCATGCAGTGAGAAGGTCGGTTCCACACTCCATGTGTCACTGGGCTGCTGCCTCCACAGAAAAAAGTGTGACTGTAATAAGCTGTGGCTGGAATGTCCTCCCTGGTGATCTGGGAGTTGTGCTGCCTGTGTCCTGGTGATCTTTAAATAGTAGCCAAAAGCAGGCTGGCTGCTGCTGGTGGCATCCACCAATCTGAGATATTTAACTGAGATGATAAATTTATAAAAAATAAGCTGCCAGTCAAATACGGAAAATGCGTTGATACTTGTACTGAGAAAAAAGCTTCATCATTAGTTCAACACTTGTAAGGCATCAGAGCACTTAGGGATGCCAAGACAGGAGGTAATTCATGCTGCCCTGACCACATATGTAGCAGTATCCCGAACCAGCCAGTTTAAAGCGAGGTCTTTGTACTGGGTCTGGCTGGTACAGACTTAATTTTATTCATAGCAGCTTGTATGGTGCTGTGTTTTGGATTTGTGACTAAAACTGTGTTGATAATTTTATCTGGTTTTGAACAGTGCTTGCACGGCATCAAGGCTTTCTGTTTTTCCCACTCTGCCCCTGCAGTGAGGAGTTTGGGGCAAGAGGCTGGGAGGAGACACAGCTGGAGCAGCTAACCCGAACTGACCAAGCCAATATTCCATGCCATATAGCATCATGCCCAGCAATAAAAGCTGGAGGCTGTCTTTATAAAATAGCTGTTGCTTGGCGACATCCGTCTGCTTGTGGGAGGTGGTGAGTGATTGCTTTTTTATCACTATTTTTTTTTCTTCAATTAAACTGTCCTTATCCTGACCCATGAGGTGTTATTTTTTCTTTTGTTCTTCCTAGTCTCTCCCCACCCTGCCAGGTGTGGGAATGAGTGAGCGTTTGGCAGTGCATCATTTGGAAACAAAGCGAAGAAGGGTAGGCCATCGTAGGACAATTATGAATTAACAGCATGATATGTCTATGAACAATGTGTTGCGATCTGGCACATGTCAGAAGGGTTTCCAATAGAGACATGGAGGCATGAATGCCACAGAAGGCAGCGGTGTAACCATGCCTGACGTCAAATGCAAAAGTCCATCACTCCTACTTGAAAAAAGGTAAAATTGGAATAACTTGATTTTAGGATGTTTAGAGAAACATTGATCCAAGCTTTTAAATTTGGCCTATTAAGCCTAATAAAACAAATGGAGTGGAAATATGATTGCTGTCTACTCCATCCGATCAGGGAACAAAGGGAATAGGAAACATGAATAGGAAAAAAGAAAACCTTATAAATGATATTGGTATAATGATAAATAATTATAATGTGGCCATTAAGACCCTGGAATGGAAAGGTTTCTCATCACTAGCGGCTGGAATCAGGTTCCAGAAGTGCCTTGACATGAAAGCAAATGGAACTTAAGAATTGCTTGCTGCAGCATTCTCTAAATTTATGGGAAGACTTACATAACAAGGTGCTTATGATGGAAGGCTTGACAGAACAAATGAACAAGACCTTTCTACTCCTGAGATCTTAATATCATGAAAGGGAAAGAAAAGATGTGGCATTAAGTATCAGGAGAACCTGCTGGTATGGAGATCTGTACGGTAATGCCATTACCTAGCAAAGGAAGTTGCTGGATCTGACACAATTGTTGCATTATTAAGAAAGTCTTCTGGATCTCTCTCTCTTCCTGCAAGTGATTAAATAATTAGAATCATAGAATGTCCTGAGTTCGAAGAGACCCACAAGGATCATAGAGTCCAAGTCCTGGCCCTGCATATGACAACCCCACAGTTCACACCACGTGTCTGAGGGCATTGTCCAGTCTCTTCTTGAACACTGTCAGGCTTGGGGCCGTGACGCCTCCCTGGGGAGCCTGTTCCAGTGCTCCACCACCCTCTGGGGGAAGAACCTTCTCCTAATGTCCAACCTAAACCTCCCCTGGCACATCTTCCTGCCATTCCCTTGGGTTCTGTCCTTGATCACCAGAGAGAAGAGATCAGCACCCGCCCTTCCTCCACCCCTTGTGAGGAAGCTGTTGGCTGTGATGAGTGAATAGTTCTCAAAGTTGGAGTTTTCATTTAGGAGTAGGCCAACACAATGCTGTAGGAACATATATGAAGTGACCTCATAAGATCATATCTCTCAAGGCCTACTGCTTGTAAAAATAGTGCTCTCTTCCATAGTGGGGTGAAGGAAATAAGAAAAATCATTTTTCTTTGAACAAAGCAGTGCTGCATAATAATAAGTGTACATGATTTATCTGAGACTTGCTAAAGCTCTGCTAAGACCTTTTACAATCTAATACAAATGTTTAAATAAACAAAACTAGCAAAACAGTCTGATGTATATATTGTTTGCTGGAAATGTATTTACATCTGATGGTGACCTTTGACAACCTGGCCTTTTTTGGGTTCCCAAGTGGGAGCTGAGCACTTACAAATATCGGACAGCAAGTAAGAGAACAATCTTCACCTCAGCTCACCCAGATGATGATACTGTTTATGTGCAAGCAGTGGGGCTGCCCTAGCCATCACTCACCTGAGGGATTTATTGGAGTGGGCCCTTCCTGAGGAGGGCAGGGGCTTCTGAATTTTCTGGACTGGCAAAGGTCTTAAAAAATAGTGCAATATAATGGCATAAATAATATATAAATTTGCTGATCTACACCTTATTTTGTATACCATACTGGTGTGCCAAGCTGGGACCCTGTATTGTGTAGGTCTGTGGTATGCCTGTATTGGAACAGCAGGAAAAGTATGCTTTCTCTTGTGTAGACTTGGCTTTATATTTTTATTTATTCAATTCTACCCTGAAGCTTACACAATAAAGAGGACTAAAAATGAAATGCCACTGATTGTTTTTAACTTATGCACAGTAAATGTCACACAAGAAGAGATTACTAGTTCAGGAAAAAATATCCTACCATGCAGGAACTTATTGCTAGTACTGGTTTGAAGTCTATGTTTGCTTTCTGTAAAATTCAACATCATGAGGCAATAGGAATAGCCTTGATCATTGTACTTCTGAAATGAAATAAGGACCTGAGTGATTGCAACTCAGCTAATAAGTACGTTAATAATTGCTAAGCAAAGCCTGTGTAACATTTTGGCATAGCGTTAGTTTCATTTATATCACCCCTAAATCTTAGAAGCTCAAATAAGAATTGATTTCACCTTCATTAACTGACTGATTGAATGCAAATATCACAGTCATTTTTGCCTTTGAGAAACAGATTAAAAAAAAAAAAAAAAGGCAAACCTGGCATTTGTTGTATCACTGAGCACCTGAAAAATGTCAGCATAGCTTAGTGAGGTAGTTTGTTTCTTCTGTTTTCTAACTCCATCAGCTGTGGAACACATGGACTTCAGCTATGCATTAAAAAAATTCAAAGCCTTTTACCATGTTGTGATCTCTTTACTTTGGAAAAGAACAGTGCAGGGCTTTCCAGGTTTAGCTTCCAGGCATAAATAAACTCAGTTGGCTGAACCTATTCAGGAGCATTTAGTGTCCGTTCCAAGAAAAACATTATATTGGCCCCAACAGAAGTAGTGTCTGAATACTATTTCATTTTATTAATCGCTACTTTTCATTTTAGCACTATCTTTTGATCATTACTTAAGGTCTTCATATAGCTAGTTTTTGGCCTGGTAACTGGCAGATGAAGTTGGCAGGCTGTCAGGATTAGTGTTTATGAGGCAGACAATACAATCATGTACCAAGTAAGAATGACTATATAGTGTGTTGCTTCAGCTGTGCGTAACTGAAGGTTTTTAAAACAACTCTGATGTCAGTGCTTGATGGATTTTAGTTTGTGCTAAAGCAAGGTGGAGAGAGTGGGCATGAATGTGTTTTATAGATCAAATATTCAACTAACAAAGAGACAAAGAGGAAACTGGGACATCAAGTTCTCCCAGAGACCTCCTATGTACTGCTAAAAAGTCGAACCAAATGGTGTTTTCAAAGTCTCTAAATTAGCCTTTTCCAAGTGAAGCCAGCAGTAGAATTCCCAGTGGTTACAATGGATGTCAGGTTAGGTCACTGTTCTTTAGGCCACTGGAAGTCCTACCTTCTTCTACTTTTTTTTCTTTCTTTTTTTTTTTTTTTTTTAATTATTTCTGTGTGTCCCTAATGTTATACCAGTGGCCTCTGGACCTTAAACTTCAAACTTGCATCCTGCTTCTCTTATAGTCGTCACCGTGCTGGCATGCAGGTGGCCTCCACTTCGGTGTAGCCACAAATTTCCCCAGTTGTGAGGAAAGGACTTGTGTGCATTTGAGCTGTTGCCTCCATGTAGTCTTGTTGTGCTCTCTGGACTGAATTCCCTCACTGTAAAATACAGGTAATGGCACTTCCCTGCCTACATGGATTATGTGGATTCCTCAAACTTTCTAGGGATAAAAGCCAAAAAGTAATGTAACAGGTGATGTCTTGCTGCATATTTTATCTACTGGCATAGAACCATTACTCCATTATTCAAAAAAATGGAGACACAGACAAGAAAAACAAATTAAAAGCGAAGAAAAAAGAGCACAATTAATAATAAAGAAGAAAACCAAAATGGCATGTGACCTGATTTCTAAAAAAATAAATCCCTGCAGATCCACAAACAACTAGATTAAATATGATTCTTCATATGATTAAATGAGCTCTCAACTTGCCTACCTTACTGTTTGCTTAAAGCCATTTACATTTTTTCTGGTCTGCACATACCCAGAATATGAGAAGGGACTATTCAGTACATGTACTCTAGTAGTTCCTGGACAATAAATTTGAAAGCTTCTAGAGCAAGGGTGTCAAACTCATTTTCACCGGGGGCCACGTCAGCCTTGTGGTTGCCTTCAAAGGGCCAAATGGACAGTCCTAAAATTACATTCAGCCCTTTGAAGGCAATGGCGAAGCTGACGTGGCCCCCGGTGAAAATGAGTTTGACACCCCTGTTCTAGAACATTAACTATCTGAGGATGAGTCACAGCTGGAAATCAGTAGGTGATATACAAAGCGAACCAGATGGGCAAACACATACACAAATAAACCTAATCGGAATCAGTAGACAAAAGTGCTTGAAAAGAAAGGGAGAGGTGTTTTTCTAAATTTGCTAAATAGAGATAGAAATATTTCCTTACAAACTGTAATGAATTCAGATAAAATGTAAAGTAGTAGACATTTATCTCTTTTTGCTAAAACACTGTCAATGCTGTGCTGCCAGACACATCTGGGTGAAGTTGCTGAAGGGCCATCAGGAACAGTTAGACATGGGGTTTCCTTCTTCTGCCAGCTTTGGTCCAGTGCTGTCTTCTTCAGGCTTTTTTATTGCTTCAAGGGGAACTGAAGGAAGTATGAGAATTTTGCTGCCTGGGAAGAAAATATAGTTGTTAAGAGCTATACTGCAGCTCTCCATTGCCATGTAGGGTTTCTCTAGATCAGCCATCACCATACTAGTCAAATGCTGAATCAGATAAATTAGGTAAGCATGTGACCAACCAACCTTCAGAGTTGATAATACACTTTATCCTTCCCATCTTGCTGCAAGTGTTGCTTATTGCACTTACTGCACCCAATGATTTATTATACTTCTGTAGTGGTTTGAGCAGCACAGTGAACATGAGGAACATGGCAGTTGTTGCTGTTACCTCAAAGTGGAAGAAAGTTTAGCACAAAGGGCTAAAACTTCCCAGTCTTCCACGGCACCAGAATCTCTTGGAATCTGACCTCTCACCTCCAAGTGCCTCAGGCTTCCCTCCACAAATACAAACTTTACTTCATTTTACATGATCTGCAAGATATGTAGGCGAAAAGCTCTGCTACCATACCATTTTGCACTACAGATGGCACCTTGCAAAAACCAAGCTCTAGTGCTTGATGTCCTTTGAAAGCATGACTTTTACTTCCCAAAGGTGGCGTATTGTTTCTTCTGGAGTGCCATTTACTATTTTTTTTAAGTGCACATTTTAAAATGAAATTATTTGTCTTACAATTTGTGATAAGGCAGACATATAAATGACATTTTAGTTAGTCATGGCTCCCAAAATATTATTCATGCTAAGCTTTGAGATAAACTTTTTCCTGAGGGAGCCAAACTGTTATATATTTTCTTCTTAATCTACTCAGTATTCAGATTTCACTGCCAGCTGGAATTAAATATTAGAGATTTTCATTGTTGTTATAGAACTGAATTTTATAGAGATAATTATTATTGAATATTTCAGCATACATCCTGTACTTAATCCACTTAACATACACTAAAAAGAACCCAGATTGCAGTACCAAGAACAAGTCTGTAATTGTTTTAATCTGAAAGATGAGGAAGGTTCAAGGTAAAGAGAGTTCAATTAACAAAGGCAAACCTAGATGTAAAAATAAACAGACTTATTTGTTTTCTTTATATCAGCGTAATAAATCATCTTAGAACATTTAGTTAAATTTTAGTGTTTCCAGAGTGTTTTGCTAGTAGAGAACATAAACCTACAAGCTCTTGAAAACTTTGCATCTGCTTATGCCCTCAGGTTGGTTTCCCTCTTGTTTCATGCTTGTGTCCTGTTTCTCTTCGTTACCCCCATGGCTGCCCAGGACCGCTTCCAGAGACGTGCATGGCCACCCAGAGGAAGAGTTTGCCAAGGTTGGCATCATGGCCGCTGGCAAGCAACACTGGTTCATAAGTTTTAAAAAAAGCAAGACTCCCGTCTCCATGCCAAGAACAGAGCCAAGAGTGTGTGGGAGCTCTGCAGTCCTGCTTGTCCCATCAGGAACTGCACCCTGTCTCTGGCAGGGACATTGCCATCACGGCTCTAGCCGTGACCAATTAATTGTACTTAAAACTCAGCAGGCCCCACCACACACATGCACAACAGGTCTTTGCATGAGCCTCTGAGGCTACTGAACCAACTGGATAGCTAAAGTTGGGTGAGATTAATTGCACTCTGATGTTTCAGATATGAAATAAGAGGAACAGTCTGAACAGACACTGAAGACTTGGTTTGTTCTGTTTTGTTTTGAATTATGATATCAATTAGATTTAAGTTTTAGTTTGGTTTTGGTTTTGTTTTTTTAAAGGCATTTTACATGCAAAAAAAAAAAAAAAAAAGATTGGTGTAGGAAATTTTAGGTTTAATACACACATCTCTGTAGGAATTCCAGCATTCTTACAGTGTCAGCAGAGCATTAATCTTGATTTTTCATGCCCTTTAAATTGTAGAAACTATGAGAATCTCACTGTAGAGAGAAATCAGGTTTACAGCCTATACCAACTTTGTGCATGTATGCATACAGAGGTGTATGTATTACTACAGAGAAGATTAGGACGTGCTATTAAAATCTGCAGGATACACATTTTTTTTGGCAGGGTGTAAACCTGGATTCTGTGAAAAAAACCTATGTGACAAGGGCCTATGAAGTCAGTCTCTAAAAGTGGATAATCTTGAGTCAATGCTAGAACTCCTTCCTTTATTCTCTTTTCCTGCCCTTGCTTATGTCTTAGACGAATACTCATCATCCCATTCACTGACAAGTTCTTCCCAAGAAAGAGATGTTTCTATTCTAGTCTTATGACTCATGCCTGCCATGCTCTGTCCAGGCCAGAAAGAAATACAGGAGCTGATCTATAGTCCATTGACTTCAATGGACCTTGATCCAGGGGCATAAATTACATGTTTCTACATGGCAATTAAAACATCAACTTGTTAGGGCAGGCTCTAACTCAGTGAAACTGCCTTACAGTGAACAAGTTTTTCTTCCTCTAGAAGAAAGACACTTAAAAAAAAAAAGGAGATTCAGTTTTCTTTTATGCCGAATATTTGTGGGTAAGAAATATAGTGATGAGCTCCTATGTAACACACTATCAAAGTGAAACTAAGCATTGTGATATTTACCCTAGCCTGCTGGCAAAAAGCCATATAAACTATAAAAAAGACCCAGGTATAGGAAATCAAATTGTGAAGTAATCAGAGTTCACATTAAAATACCTACATTAAGATAATGTACTTAAGTGGGCTACATTGCAGCATTCTCTTGTATCTGTACACTTTAATGTAGCTACTTCTGTGTATATTTTAGTTCACCAGTGCCAAAAGGAAAATGGCTGTTAAGAAATGGCCATTGTCCTCTCATTGCCACTTCCTTTCTCTCTCATTTTTTTGATGCTACTAGTTCATTCTCTCATTTTTGGTACCTCATGCATTCATCCCTTTGTTTCCTCAGACTTGTAATGTCGATTCCAGCTGAGACAGATGAATACTCCACTGCAACTGGACATTTTTGTAGTGAGCATGAGATTTCTTTATACCTCAAGCTTCTTGCTTTGCACTGATTGATATGTGGCACACTCATCTTTTCAGAAACCTATGGTCATGCCATAAAAAATATTAATTCAAACTTGATAAAAGAAGCCCATTGCCTTAGAATTTATTTTGTGCTAATAGTATGTTTTAATCAAAGGGCTAGCCTCTCAGCTGGGAGTTTGAATCAGTCAAGGAAATGCATGACCCATCTGGCATCTTTATACTCAATTTGTATTCACATGAAAAAAGAAATAAAGTTTATAGTTTTAACCATTTTATTGTGCGTTTTTTTTTTCCCAAAACTGAATTGTGCAAATTGTTACATGGTATGTTGGATGTAGACAGTACTCATCTCATTTCAGAATAAGACAGCAATGTAACACACACCAAACAGTAAGATTGTTCAAGTTTGGAAATGCTAGTAAGCTTTACTTACAGTGTTAACATTGTAAAATGAAAGATGTCCTCTGCCCCATACAGTTTGAACTGTGAATATATTTTCAGAAATACACCCATATTCTAATTCAGTTTAGGAGAACGATGATAGAGAAACCCCCTGAGAAGTCTCCTCCTGTCTCCCTTCTCCATGTCCAAAGTATTGCTGTAAGCACATGAAAAATTAAGCCCTGTGAGTCTAGCTTGCACAAAACTTAATCTGATCCAGTCACCACTGCAACAAATCACAATTAGAGCTGAAACTGTACCCTTAGTTAATCTTCAAGTGGTAGCAAAGGCTATAACGAGTGTGTAGGCAGGTTTTGTGTTCTTTGTTACAAAGATACAAACACAATTGTGGCATAAAGCTGGATGTTTCTATGAGAATTTGGTTTGCAAGCAAGACCCTTACAGAAAGCCTGTTAGGAAGGAACCCTGAGAAAATACTGAAGAGCCACAGTCTTCCCTCTGCCAAAAAAGCTGTTAAGAAATACTGCCTCAAAATCAAAAATTGCGCTGAATGAGCAAAGGAGTGGTCAAAAATAAAGATAAAACAGCTGATGCAGGGAACAGCCTCCACCCCACTTGACGCTCACGCACTCACACACAGAAGCAGGCTGCTCTCTCTCTCAAGAGCCACAGCTTTCTGACTATAAGTGTGAAGCAAAGTTCCTCATGGTAAGCCTGTCTGCCCTCCTTGCTGACAGACCGCACAAGTTTAGCAAGTTTAAATTTACCCCTCGTTGTACCATGATGAGCAAGTCTGCCCATTAAAACAATTACTCTTTCTACTTAGTGGATTTAAAATTCTTGGCATACCTTCAATGTGATTTTGGTATGATTGCATATGCGAGAAAGCAAAACCCAACAAACTGGGCCAAATTCTGAACTCCGTGTCCCTGAAACCACTGCGAGTTTTGTCTAAGCAAGAAGTTCAGAATTTGGCCCTGATAAAAAACAAGCTTTCGCAGCAACACGGTCTGGCCTCAGCATCACTAGTCAAACCAGTGATCTCCCATGCAGGTTCTGTTCCACTCCAGGCCACAGTTCCAGCACCACTCAAATCTGCACTGGGGACGAGGACATTTCATGTGCATGCAGCCACCTGCAAAACAGCAACACAATGGCTTTGGTACTTGGCAAATGCTTAGAGATATTAATCAACAATTAACAGTGAAAAAACCAACTTTCTTAGGCATTCATTTACTATCCAAGTAGAATATTTAATAAAAGAGAAGTACAAATCTGAAGAATATTTTTTCTTGGGCTTTCTAAAACCTGCTACTCCCTTGCTTATTGGGGTGTAATGTGCTGGTCTCCCTTGAGGAACTGCAGGAATAGGAGGAAATTATACGAGACTGTGCTAGGGATAGGGAAAAGAGATGACAGTCTGTGTCCTCTCAAAGCAGCCATGGAGGTGTCTGCTCAAGGATACTCTAGCCTAATCCTGCTGTGAGCCAGAAGATGAACAAAATTCAATTTTTAAAAAAATTTGGATTCAACAACTGAGAGACTTGCAATGACAATAAATCAGGAGATAAAGATTTTGGATGGCTGGCTGCTGTGTATATCAAAATCACATCAGTAATTTAAGTTGATTTGACCTTCTTAGTATCTGAAGCAGCCTTTTGATCACATTTATTTTTACTGTGTGTTGGGTTTCTTACTTGGCCATACTGAGAGAGCAGCTTTAATCTCTCTGCTCACAACCTTGATCAAATGTTTATTTTGTAATATATAAAACATTAACATTGTCAGAGGTCATTACAGAAATACACTTCAAATGGAGATTATGTTTCTTAGCATACAAAAAGATCTCTTATATAATTCGAACTGAAAGAAAAGCATGCAATATGAAGAAATGCTGAAATGTCATTTTGGTTTGACTCCAGATGGTGATAGGAGGTACAGGGAGTGTGTGTTCCCTACTGTATGACCTGCTACCCCTACACCACCTTTTTTATAAATGCCACTCCAGAGTGATTCTCAGAAGGTAAAAACATCAGGAGACACAAGAACTGGTTTGTTAAAATAGGTTGGTCTGCTTGATCTGACACGAGAGAGAAAACTAGCTGTGATGGCAAGGTCTATTCATCAGTTTATATTTTTGTGTAAGAGATATAATTTGCCAGGCATTTTAATCTTATTTAAATGTAAGCATACCAGTGACCAGCCTCCATGTTACACTTTACTTAACATTTAGATCCAATCCTCTCTCATGATTTGTACTAAGCCATCACTAGGTAAAATTAATCTCAGTCCTGGCGCAGGACCCAAACCCCACCAGGCACCCTCTGTCAAATGTGTGCTCTATCTGCTAAGCTACATAAATCACGTTATTCTCTGCTGCATGGCAGCTGAGATCAGCAGTCAGAGTGGAGAGTGCCTCAGGCAACGTGGCCTACAGCTCTGTGAGTGCAGCAGTCCTCCGAGAGACATGGAGGTGTGTTTAAACTAACTTAGACTGGGAACTAAGATGCGGGAAAGTGTTTTGCTCTTTCACTTTGGCTATTACAGAAAAGTTATTGGTGTACAGAAGTATTCTACAATGTCAATAGCTATACAGAGTGTTGTAGAAAAGTTACTGACATAGAGAAATACAGGCTATTACAGAAAAGTTATCAGCATTGTCACTGTCCGTTGTAAAAGACAGTGTCCACAGAAGCATTTGGGGAGGGAAGGCAAATTTATTCTCTAGTGTGGAGTCAGTGTTCTCCTCCCAAATGAGGACTGTTGGCAGACTTGGGTGTAGAGTCATCAGCATCTTGATACCAGCTGTACTTAGGCAAAAGTGAAATGCTCCTTTCAGTTTGCTGTGCATTACCCCATGACCAGAGAAGAAAGCAAGCACTGCATTTCTTAAGTGTCACGCCTTAATTTGCAGATCACAGAATCACTGAGGTGGGAAGGTACCTTTAGAGATCATCCAGTCCAAACTCTACTGCTCAAAGCAGAGTCCACTAAAGTATGGTGCTCGGGGTTGTGTCCAATTGGGTGTTGAATGTATCCTAGAATGGAGACTCTTCCTGGACAATCTGTTCTAGTCTTCAACCACCCACGCAGTAAAAAGCATTTTATGTTTAAGTGGAATTCCCTGTGTTTCAGTTTTTGCCCATTGCCTTCTGTGCTTTCAGTGGGCACCACTGAGAAGAGGTCAGCTCTGTCTTCTTTGCTCTGCCCATCAGGTATTTCTTTATACAGTTCTTTTATCGTTTTTGTAGCCCCTCATTGGACTTGCTCCGGTCCATGCCTCTCATGTACAGGGAAGCCCAGGGCTGGACCCTCTCCTTGATATGTGTCTCATCAGTGCTGAGCAGAGAGGCAGGATCACCTCCCTTGACCTGCTGGTGATGCCGTTCCTAATGCAGCCCAGGATGCTGTTGGCCACCTTTGCTGCAAGGGAATATTGCTGGCTTATGTCCCACTTGTAATCTACTGGGACACTCAGGTCCTTTCCATCAGGTTGGCCCTGCATTTCTCTTTGATGAACTTCATGAGGTTTCTCTCAGCCCATTTCCCAGCCTGTCTAAGTCCCTCTGAATGGCAGCACTATCAGCCAATTCCAGTGTGTTTAAACATTTTTGGCCTGCTGCCATTGTTTTGGCATTTTCCTTTATGAGGCACTGTTCTGACATTGGCCAGGCTATAAGCAAGGAAAGGTCTTTTCCTGCATATTATCCATTTTCAGTATTTTCTTTCAAAGGTAAAAAGTATAATAGCCTTTATTTCCTTTTTGACACATTGGGGATTTCTACAAGGAACTTTCCTAAACATTAGTGGGAGTTGTGTAAATGGTGTCAAATAGAGATATCCTGTTTGTGACTAGTGACAACTGCCTGTAATTAACAGTAAAGATTTTGTAACAGCGTCTAAGAGAAAGTAAAGGTCCTAGCACTGTTTCAAGCCTGATCAGAAGGGTTTTTTTTTTTCTATTTTTTTTTCATTTGGCTAGGCACAAACTGTTAAGTATGAATAGTTACAATTATTATTTGTCTGTTTATAACCCTGTTCAAACTTCTGCTTTCCAGCCTGTTTTACAAGTCTGTAAATAATTTTTTGACCTACCCCTCTGTTATCTCTCTTCTGCTGCCCAAATTGCTCTCCACACTTTGCCAAATCTCATCTCACCTTCCCACTCTTAAATTCATGCTTTCTTTCATTCTGTTTATTGTGCTTGAAGAAGTCTCCCACTTTCCATCTGCCAACTGCCTTATTTTCTTTCATTAAACCCCAGATTTCAGGATTTTGTCCTATTTCTTCCTCAGTAATATTTCTGTGGCATCACTTCTTGAAGTGTTCACTCCTTGCAGTTTTCAGTGTCTTATTTTGCATTTTCAGAGTCCCATTTGCATAAGTGATGCCACAAAACTGAGAAGCATCCTCTGTACTTAATATTTGTATAATATTTAGGCAATAATTTTAATATCTTTTGATTAATTAACATAAATACAACTAAATCTTGGAACAGCATGAACATATAGGGTATAGCCTATCTACTGTTCCTGTTCCTTATTTTAACGGCCTCAGTGCCAGCAAACTACTTTTCTTCCTACATGGTAAGCACTGATTAGTGTGACCAGTTTGTCAGAAGTCACATTTCTTCCTCTGACTTGCTCTTTTGCTGTGGGCATGTCACTGGGTTGCAATGAATCTCATATAAATTCAGCTATATACTGTGTAGACATCTACAGCAGGATTAATTCTCCACACCCCTGTTTCAGGTGTGATTCTTCTGGCTTACATTAGGTGCATGTTCTATTTCATCATGAGATGAGTTTTGCTCTACAAATGTCTGTTTTTTCCATTGAGAATGGAAAATCTAGACAACTAGCTGGACATTCAGTCACATGAATGCTACATCAAGTGTCTTTCTGCGCCTTATTTTCCATATCTATAAAATACCCAGGCATGTTGTGAGGCTTAATTCATGACTTTAGAACTCAGTGATTTCAGGATAATTTAGATAAAATGACAGAGGGAAGATTCAAACTCTATGTGCTCTCCCACTCTTGGGATAATAGTGTGCATATGTACACATGCACATTCATACATTTATATCGTAAAACGCATTTTAAAAGACAGTTAAGTATGAGATATCTAATAAATTTACCATTTTTTTCTACTGGAATATTGCAGCTGGGGCATGGCTTGGTTGTCTTCTTGATTGTTTCTTTAGATGCCTCTTCCCATCGAGCTTGCATGGCTGCATGTTCATCAACCACATACCCCTGCAAAGAGAGAGAAAAACTACCTGTGGGCACAATACCGAAAGGCCGTGCTGGGACACGATGTCTACACTGAAGTGGTAACTACTCACGAGCAACAGATGGGAGAGACTGTGAGGCCAAGTAGGCTGGGCTTTGTGAGAGATGGAGAATTTTTGCTTCAAAATGCAAACTTATTTTCTCCCAGCGTACACGAATCATATATTGAGTTAGCTCTTGGGCTGCAGGGTGGCAGGAGGAGCTGCAGCACTGGAGCCTGTGCCACCCTGGGGGTCCTTCCTACCCCCAGCTGCAGTGCAGGCTGTGTCCTTCCCATTGCTCCCTGGCCCGGGTGGCCGGCAGAGCCCACGCAGGAGGGCACAGCGGGCAGTAAGCCGTGCTGCATACACACGGACGGGGAAAGCAAAAAGGTGAGGTGAAGCGGGAGTCAGATGATCCTGGCTGAGATGTGACATGTTGGACACTGTAGGTTTGATTCTGCTTCAGGAATTAAAGCCCTTCTTGCAAGAAAAGCAAAAACACCAAGGCAATGCAACGCTTGATAATGCAGAATGGTCGGGTCCCTGGAAGGAGGCTGGTTTTCATAATAAAGTGCATGTCTTTGTTTTAGAGGTCTAGAATTCATTCAAACATACATCTATATAAATTCAAGAAGCCTTAAGAGGCACAAAGAATAAACGCAAAAATTGTGGAGAAAAAATTTAAAACACACAGGTGGATGACACAGGTGGAAAAAGTCATCATGAAGAGTGTTCTTTTAAAAGGGACTCCTGTGTTTGTCCTATTTATGACTGGGACAAAATTACATAATCCACACAAGTGTCCTACTTGGCAATTTCCTACCTAAAATGATTGTACAAGGACAAAAGAGATGGCAGTGCCTTGAGTCGTTTCTATCACGTAAGGCTGGCAACTATGTGAATAGTCGCTGTAAACAACATATGTAGGCTCCAGCCTTGAAGTTCTGTTTTCTCCATTCACGATGTGGTTTTTTTCAAGCATGTGGGAAAATTATGAGCTTAAATGAAATAATATGATTTGTAAAAAGACCTATAACTTCTTTGTGTATAGCTTCTAAATACTTGTAGGCTGTTATCTGGATAGACTTAACATTTATTTACATGGATAATTTTTTAGATATTTGTTTCTCATAAGACAGAAAAAGGAAATTGGCCCAACTTTTAAACATGCAACACAAGCATAACTGCTCTTGATTTCTGCTGGGTTACTACTGATAAGACCTGTGAGTTTTTGCAGCATAAGACCTAGATATTATTTCTTGGCTGAAGCCACTTGAGTTAAAATAACAAAGCGCAACATCTGCAGAAAGTCATTTGTAGCTCATCTGGTGGCCATTGCAACATGCATCTTAAAAACAAAACAAGAACCAATCAAACACAGCAACCCACAAAAATACCCCATTTGCCCCCCGCCCTGGCTTTTTAAATCAAAAAACATAAAAAAAAACGTGTTAATGGTATTATTTCTTTTATTTTACTATCTATATCAGTCTCCTCAGCCCTCTAATTCCTTTTATTGCTCCTCACTTCATATTTTTGATGTAGAAGTGGCAAAGGTGAACGAAGTCTTCTCAGCTCTATGCTAGAAGTGACTTTTACTTTTGGCTCTCGGCTTCTGGTCTCAGCCCTGCACCCTCCTGGTTTATTCAGCAATTTGGCAAGATGATGGCCTCTGTACAACAGGACATTAGTAAATTCTGGGAAACAGAAAAAGTGTCTCAGGCTAATAGCAAAGAACATAATCTAGTATTGATCTCACAACACCTTGATCTTTAAGGAAGGATGACTTCAGCAAGCAACCCGAGCTAACTCAGAGAGGCCTGAACACAAGATGGGAAGAGTGGGGAACACTTGACCTGGGCCTCAGTTTGCTCAGTGACAGAGGGAAGATGACATTAAATTTATCTGGTTGTAATGGGAATTAATGACTTAATATGCCTAAAGCTAATTCAAGATGAAAATCACTACAGCAGTGACAGCTATTGTTTCCAGAATAATAGCTACATGAGAAGACTAGAAGTATTTTTAATTTTTGTAGTCAACCCAGAAGAACTTCACAGTGGCTCTGTTTTTCCCAAATAGGCCAAATCCAAGCTATCTGGTTCAGTACTTGGAAACATACTTTTTCTTCATCTTCATGCCTTTGTTGTGCCCTAATAGGAAATGCCACTGAGGCAAAATTTCACATGCTCAATTTATAATTCGATTTGTATAAAGATATTTGATCTTAGTTCTGGAAAAAAACAAAAAAATCCCCCCAAAAAACAACCAACCAACCAAAAAAACAAAAAACAAAAAAATCAAACCAAACCAAACAAAAAAAACCAAACCAAAACAAACAAACCAAACCCAAACAAACTCAGGAGATCTTGGAATAAGTGAAATAAACAACTTAAAACCACACATATGCAATTCACCAAGAAAGACCAAATTGCTGAAAACAGCAGAGTGAATTATTATATTAGTATTTTGCATTGCAAAAATCCTAGCATGAAACAGATGCAGCAGCATGGTATTTTCAGCCCACTAGAGCTGAAACATCCCTCCTATACCTAGTCTTGCTGAATGCTAAGTTAAATACTTCCTGCTGCAGGAAGCAAATGCAGAGAAATGGTACAGTGATGGAATTCCTCCGATTCAGTGAAGAAATTATACCGTACTGATCTATGACCCCCTAGTGTTCATGTGCTTTATTTAGTGCTCCACATACAATGACTGCAAGCACACATATATTTATTTGCACTTTTTCCTCACCCAATAAAGGGAAGGTGAATGACAATTCTCCATTACCAGTGTCTACATAAATCATGTTCTTTCATCCTAAGCCAGCACAGCTGATCTCCTTGGCAGTGGCCTAGGCAATAGAGCTGGTCTACCAGGTGGAGGTGACTCTCACTTTACTTGGCCTGTCTGGTCTTGGATAGGAAGGTCAGAGATGCTTCAGGGGTGCATCACATGTCAGTTTGCCGAGGAGAGCAGACTTGGACCACTTGTGATGCTGACCCCACACAATATGCTCTGGTTCCCCAGTTATTACAAAATATTTGTCCCAGCACTAGTGAAATCTACTAGATTCCATCCATCCCACTTTATGAATATTTTTTTTGATTCTCAACTGTGCTGCACATTATGATCAGGAATGAATATCCATAAGTAATAGGAAGCTACAGTAAGAGCTGCTGCAAGCATTTTTCAACATCCCTTCTGCAATATCCCTTAGTGACATAGGTGAAAAAGTCTGTATGGTTATCTCTGGGTCACATTGAAGGACGTAGATTTACTTCTATTCTGTTTCTGTGCTGAGTTATTTGGAAAAGCTAACAGGGATAAGGACACTACAGAGACTGCTGAGCACCATACAGCAATACAAGAACATGTACATGGAAAGCTTTTTATGCTGTTAAGCAATATCAGGCAGTACTGGAAAAAGTCCTACAGAGGCAGAAAGCATTTGGAAATAGAAATAAAGTGTCCTTCGTGAAGCAGCATCTCATTCAGGTAATAGGGCACGCATCGACTGGTCTGTAGCACTATGTAAAGTAAACGAAGTTTGTGTTCACAGTCAGCAACTAAGCGATACCCTCCAGATTAAAAACGTTTATGGCAAAACCTGCTCTTCAGATACTGGAAACACTAGATATATAATGTTGAATTCTGACATGCACTGCATTATATACTGTTTATGTAAGCACACTTCTTTTGTGATCATGCTTATTTTGCCTAGAATAGACATCATCTGAAAACCGAAGACCCTTGATTCAGACTAGAATGTGAAGCTTGATTCAGAATAGAATATAAAGCTGTTAGCACTATGTGGTGCTTAGCTTTAGTGACTGTAATTTCTGGACTCCTGTTTGTTTGCTTTTGGTGTTTAATTCCTTTCTGATAAGCAAAAAAGCCTGTCATGCATAACTTTAAAAACTGTATCCTAGTGCAGCTTCCTTTAAATCAGAAATACCTTTCCTTTTGATCAGAAATGCTTGGGTTTAAAGTAATCTTCCTTGGAAAAATATGATTTTTTAAAATAAACAGAAATATGATAAATTATGACTTTATGTCAAATATAACATTTTAAAAAAGGCTTAGATGTCTCAAACCAGAAAGTATTACTCATCTTCGAGCACAAATGTGAGAACTATGGATATTTGAAAGCGCTTGAAAGGAAGACAAATAATAATCTATTGTGCACAAAGCAATGTTCAAACCACCATAACATTTAGATTAACACAGCCCACTAATTATTTTGGGCTAGACCTCTAAGCAAAAGCAGTTTCATCCGTTGAAGCTTGATCTACAAGGGATGGTGACAATCCAACTTCAACTTCTTTTGTTTTCTCAGCTTCTAGTGGGCTGTTTTATGAACATGTTCACATGAATTAACATCCTGTTGTGTTTAGTGGTGTCTTTTACTTTAGTTGGGGGGTGAGGGGTTTGAAAACAGCAGATGTCTAAGGCACTAGATAGGGTGGAGAGGCTTTGGAGAAAATGCATTATTTGAGTCATTTAAGAGTCAAAATCTCACAAAGAGAGGTGTACATAGCTATGGGACTAGTGTTCTAGCCTAGAGAAAGATTTGGGCTGATCAAAACACTAAAATATGACTACAGATAAGGAACAAGAAAGATATCCTTCAATGGGAATATGTTTCATGCTCAGGAAAAATAGAGGTGTCAGTACCACACTGATCCAGTTAAATTCACATGAAGCAGCTTTGTGAGCAAATTTGTCTGTTGTGCCTAGGGAATCCTGCTGTAAAAAAAGAGTTCCTTTGTGGTGACAGCAACTAGCTGAAATCAAAGTGATATACACAGGATATTGTGTCTGATACAAGATGAGAGTGACTTTCACAAAATAAAATCAGAGCGCTCTGGTTTGGTGACTCTGCACATCAAGGTTCTCATTCTGCATGTGGGGGCTGTTCATATCGGCACAAATTAAATTAAGGTAGCTGGTGAATATTGAATTTACACCGCTCTGAAGTAGCAAATTAATCTAATACAGGTCATTCTTGCATAACTGTTTTCCACGAGTGAAATAAAGAACATGCCTTCTCTCGTAACACAGCTGCAAATGACTGTCAGTTTAACCTCAAAAACAAAAGCAGCCTGTCACACCTTTTTACTTTATTACCACCCAAAACAGGAAAGCTAAAATTCTCTCTATATAGTTCCTATCCATTTCTCACTAGAAAGTTAAGACCTATTCTCAGATTTCCTCCGGTGTATCTTTATTTATAACAGAAATAAATTTTACAGGACATTTCCTGGTTATAGTTATTTTTTCTTGCTACTTTAATTAGACATCTGTGGGTTGAAATGTCCTGTGCTTGACATTGTGAATATACCAGCTTCTAAACCCCTGACCCTCAGTTTCTATTCCATTTATTTAAAATACTTTAGAAATCAAGCTAGGTGTGCCATTTTTTGTACAGCCATGTTTTATTTAACTTTTTAAATTTATCTGATGGAAAAAAAAAATCAATGGTCTAATAATAGATGTTCCACATTTCATACTGTGACTCAGGACTCATTGAAAGATGTTATGTATGATGAACCTCTTCAGTAGCTCTTTCAGTAAAATGCAGTGATTTTTTTTTGTGTGTGTGGTCAGCATTTACTATTTATCATTTTGATTAGTTTTCCACTTTTGAGTAGAGAAATAAGTTTCCATAGAAATCCTGTGTGTTTCTCATCTTAACTCCTGCCTGTAGTACACCATTTCAAATAACTTCACCTTCTGTTTTCCACTGTTCTAAAAGCAGTAAGAAAAGTTTGCTGAAATAGTGAAGAAACAATTCTGAAAGTGATATTTGCAATATTTAGAGCATAAACCCAAAACACTGATAACCAAGAACTGATTCAGAAGGTCACATAACTGTGGAGTCCAATACAATGTATGTGTTTTCCCTAACAACTCACCCTTCACTAAAGGTTCAAGCAAAAAAAGGAGCTTGCTGCTTCCTTCATACAGTAAGTCTGGAGACATATGCCATCCCATAATTTTGTCAGCATTATGTCTTTCTGTTACAATTTAACATGCACATTGCACAGTTTTTCAATTCCACAGCAATATTGTAAGAAATACATTGCACTGAGCTTGATTGCAATGAAGCATTTGCCAAATATTTCATACCTTTGCATTAAAATAATTTAGCTAAACTTATTTTGAAAGCACCTTTATTTGGGAATTCCACTTTAAAATAAAATTCTGAAATACCTTTTGATCGCAGTGGGCCCATATGTTCTGCTGCATCATTACAGAAAACCACCAACTACAAAGAGATCAGGCTTCACAACCCCGCATCCCTGCTGAGAATGTACAGGCATACGGAATTCGACAGATGTTTGGTGAATGGGAAGCCTGGCGAGCAATGTCTGTATATTTTGTACCACCTACTGGCAACTTTGAGACCTGCATACATGGGAAGAAGAGATGGGCTCTAAGTGAGTGAGCTGAGAGCTCTTCCCAGGAACATTACACATGATGTCAGCAGGTGCCAGGTGATGTGACAGGCTTTCGTGGAAGCGCGTGTGCACATGGGCGTGCTTTTATGTCACACCTGTGCAGCAAACAGCATTTCTGGGAAGTGATTAAATGGGTTTGCTTCAGAGTGATCGTTTGCCTGAGAGCTCCTGACTGAGCTCGTTTGAGCCCAGAAGCTGCGGTTAGAGCTGAAGTCAGGGCCAGGTGTCACATGCTGTCAACTCGTACCAGGTTTGCACTGACTCACCTGAGGCACTGCTCTATATTTGGTCTGGTCTGACAGGTGCCTGGGCTGACAGGGGTTCTGGATAAGTTTTATACTGCCAGTGGCAGGAAAGCAAAGTTAGTATCTGGATCCTGCATCAGCAGCCTGAGTATTCTAAGGACTGGGTCCCAAATAACAAGCAGCTGAGGTTTGATTTGAAGGTGGTAGGTCTGGGGATAGGCTACAGCCCGGATAGGCAGCACCTCACAGGTTTGGAGTGGAACTGAAGTTAAGTTTTACAGCACTAGCTATAAACTTACACCAAAATAGACTGTAGATGAAGGTTTAGAACATGCAGCTTTGTGGCTCAGTAAAAACACTGTTGTGGTTTCTTGTAAGAGGCTACAACCTTTGTGCCAAGCCAGCGCCACAGGCCTCAGAAACCCTCAGGCTTTCCCTGGACTTGTTTTAGCCTGCCCAGAAATTTGTTTTACCAAGTGACAGCAATTATTTAATGATGAGGTGACTATTACCTATTTTGCTTTTGTTTCTGTATAAATTTGTATAATTGCATGGTTTAATAATGTTACATGCATTTTTTTGTAACTAACAGACAGCAGTGACAAGTGTAGGTATTATGGGCAGAATGAACAGTCTCTGATCCTAAACCAAAACGCTACACAGAGGAGTAAAGGCATGGGATGACGGCAGAGGCCTTGAAATCACAGGTGCAGGATGATGTGGGAGGCCCTCGTGCTATAAACAGCTCTCCAGTGGTCAGCTACCCAAACACAGCCTCGAGAGCTGAGTGAAACCAGCCTTGGGGATAACAAAGACATAACCAACTTCAGAAAAACACACCATAGATAGTAAATTTGAATTCAATATCAACCTGCAGACCAGTGAAGGAGTGTGTTAAAAAACATACAAAAGTGCCCCCAAGCAGACCATATGGCGAGGAAGGAAAAACCCCATCAGTATCAACATCATACTCGTCCTGGTAAAGGAGTCACTATGCCAGCCCATCCCAGATGGAAACCATTGGAGTCCAGGCCCCAGCCTGGCAGTGGAAGGTTAAACATAACACCAGTTAAGTGGGTGTTACCAGAAAGTTTGCACATCTGTTATTTTAACTATATATAATTTGAACTATAAGTCCTAGCGTTATTGCAAATGGACTAAAGATAGTTCTTTGATTAGCTTTCTAAGATTTTGATCAGACTAACAATAAATTTTTACTTTGCATGTACAATGAACCTGGTCTGAAATGAACATCTTTAGGAGGTAATGAGATTTTCAATGTAATAAATTGACAGAAATTTACATAATATATGTTCCATAACCTGTGCACAAAAAACCTTCTTATAATCATACAATAATTGGCTTGGCAGGATAAGATAATCAGCAGCTAAAACCATCTTGGGGAAAGTTTGTCCATAGAACTATCTCTAAAACATATCTTCTTATAACCCATTTAATCCAGTTTCTGTCATTTTTTCCAAACTTTTCTGTTTCTGTGCCACACATGCCATTAACTTATTTACATATGCACCACTTTTACATCAGTGTCATTGCTATTTCTACTACAGTTTACCTTGCAGGTGTCTTACCAGCATGCCAAGTACCAAACCAGTCCTGGGAACTACTCTGTATGTGTTCAAATCTAATATATGGTCACGTTTTATTGTCCAGCTGCTAGTGAGCAAGAAGGTGCATTACTTAACATGGTAAAAAGCAAACTGTCTAGAAAGGTTTTGTGCTAGGAAATCTAGGCTGATGTTAAGCTGGGGAATCACAGAGGAAGCTGGTTTATGACTAGGTTCCCTATCAGCATAGGCTGTCTATGGGTGAGGTCAAAAAGGGCCAGGAAGCTTGGTTTTGTGGTGTGCATAGTAGGGACTATGTGGTTATTTCCAAATCTAAGTCTGGCTGGAATCACCTTTACTGTGTCATTGATTCCGTCATGCACACTGTGCCTTTTCATCCATCAAATATGATTACTTCTCTCATCCCAAACTTCAAACAGCTCCAAGAGGCTATAATGGTTTTAAAATAAAGCTTCTCAACTGAAATTGCCACAGATATTTTATTTTCCCTGAAATTATGTAACTTACACACTAAGATGGGAAATAATCAGCCCTGCACGAGTAAATGCTGAAGATGTGCTTTCAATGTCCTATCAGGGCTAAAAATGGACATTTTGATAGAAAGAGCACATTTTATCCATCCCAATGGACTATGCAATGTCTCTGCAGAGATCTGAAAGATCATGATGTACCAGTAATTAAAGCTAGGCTACTCTCTGCAAGCCAGCTGCTGAGTTTGCCTTTTCTACCCCAGGCAGCAAGCAATGCCCTCTAGTTTTCCACCATTTTGTGATTCAAATCCCCGCATTTCAAATAGCCTTAAGCAGTACATGGCACCTGCTTTGTTCTTGTGCTCTGCAGCCATGGTTGCCCTCTTCCTTCCTCCTGCCCACTGACTCCATTCTCCTTCCCTGCTGCCCTCCCTCCCTTCACAGTCTCACCAGCCCTGCTACCCCTCTTGACCTCACGCTTCCTCTTTACTCTATCTGACTTATGGCCAAGCACAGGCCCCTTTCGCTATCACCATTTCTGCTTCCCGGACCCTTATGTTTGTCCCATGTCACCCCAAGGCTAATTCCCTTTCTTCACTCTTCCGTCCTCTTTCTGGAGCTTGCACTATATCTCTGACAGGTCACAATCCCTCCCATCAGCTCTTGGCTGTCATAGCCACTTCATGGCCACTGTCATGGGCTCCGTATCAGACTCTACCTTTCTTTCTGAGGGATCTCCTTCTCCAAAGCTTCCCAAATCAGTGTCAGGCTCTGAGGGCACCACCAGACCTTGCATTGCCAGCCCAGTCCCCTGGGAATTCCCTCACTCTGCTCATGGCCCAGAACCCCATGTCAGCCCCTGGCGCCATGTGCCCCTGCCTCAGTGACACTGCAGAAGGGCCTGTCTCCAGATCCCCACAGCCCTGCTCAGCCATGAGCCCACCTGTGGGCCCACTTTCCACAATTTTGGCCCACCCCTGTCCTCAGGGGGTTGCCAGGCCCTGCCCTGACAGACCCATGGAGAAGCCCCAGGGAACCGATAGTCCTTGCAGTGCCCTGGCACACAGGCCATCAAACGGGCTGCTTTGAGTGGTACCACAGCTCTTCCTGCTCTACATGTTGCCATCAACTTCTGTCCACCCAGTTTCTTCACAACAACACACGCTTTTGGCTTTTCTTCCAGCTCTTTCACACTTCTCATGCTCCACTGTACTCATCTCTATCACAGTTATCACATCTCTATCATGCTGACCTAGGCCTAAACCTGCCTGCAGTGCTTCTTCTCATGCTGGGAACGTCAGAGATGTGCAGGAATTTGCAGAAACGTGAAGACAACAGAAGGTCCTTTCACTACTGTAGCCACTAGAGGATACAGTAAAACCTGCATTTTTCCTATAGAAAATATTTTCCTGAGACCATGTGTCCTGCACCAGTTCTGGAGAGAAACAATTTGGCGGCATTGTGTCTGGTTTATGCTGAAATCCAAGCAGCAGGAGCTGTGACAATAAGATCTGTCTCTAAAATAAGTGATATGGAAAGGATCCAGACAGGAGTCAAACTGCGGGACCTGAAGACAACCCTGGAAGTGTGTTATTCCTACTTTGAAACAGATGATAGTCAAAGATAAAATGATCCTTCTCACTGCCTCAACAAGCAGTAAAATAATAGCAAATTAACTCTGACACACAGGGTTGTGCACCTAGCAGGGTAGGGCTAAACAGAACAAAAAGGCTGAAAGCACAGGTGGATAAATTAATCTCAGTGTGAGAGGGATTAAAACAGTCCTCCCCACACTTCTCTCCATAAATGTCCCACGAATGTTTTCTATGCATTGTACAGGAGTTTTGTATGCAGGACAGCTTCGTAGTGATGCTGCTCGGATTAAACCAACATCTCACCAGCACCTGGGTTTGCCTTGTTCAAGCTATTTTTCAGTTTTTTCTCCTGGTTACAGAAAGTGAAGGAAAACATTTCTTCAGTGGCACATCTCCACCTAGTGGAGAAGTTTAATTAGTGCGACTCTCTTAGTTTCTTAAGAGGAAAAGGCAGCTGACCTGAAACAATTACCTTCAGCTTGAGTTGGAGTCTAAATGAATTTTTGGTAGTCTGTGGGCTTGTCTGTACTGAGGAACTGATTTTCATAGCTGAGAGAGTTATTCTGGTACTATCGTTTAGCTATTCTGGAACAGCTCTTTGAGAGTACAGGCAATTTTTCAGGAACAGCAAAAATGTTCACATTACACTGGAAAAGTAAAAGTAGTCAACTTCCCTAAGTTAACAGGTCTAATTAAGTGCAGTTCATGTGTTGAGATTCTGGACCAGATGGACAAAGTGCTCCTGTTATCATCAGAAGCTAAGGCAATATGCAAATATATAAAATAAACCACTTCTTACAGTATTCTGATTTTTCCTGGCACACCTTTATCTCTGCCCTAGAGCACGGAAATTATACAAACTCTAACTTCCAGAGAGCCAATACTGTTGAACTCATTTGTAAGGTGCCTTGTTGACTTTCAGTACTCTAGGCAAAACTCCAGGCATAAATAGCTTAATGGATATAGGCCTCACTGTTCATGTTCAAATATATTCAAGTTCTATCTCTACTTAATTCAGGTAAGACATTTGGTCTTGGTCTCTTACTTTAGCAAGCTACTGGTGAGTTCAGGTATCTCTCAGTGTCTTTGTTCAAGTTATTTTGTTTTCACATAACTGTGAATGGGAGCTGGAAGACTATTCAAAGGCTACTGCAAACAAGAAGAGATTGTTCTTCACAGAGGGTAGTTTATCTGCAAATCTCCTTGTCATGGAGTAGTGTGAATGCTAGAAGTGCATATATATATTCCTCCAAAAAAAGGGGTTGCACAAATTCATGGGATGAAAATTTGCTGAGAAGTGCTAAACACAAAATACCACATCTGAATCACAAACCACTAGAGGGTGGGAAAGTAAATGGAGTTTGAATCTCATACAGTACCTATGTTCCAGGGCACTGGAGGTAGATGCCCTTGTTATGAGGACACAGGCTGTTTAATTCTGGCTTAATGAGCTTTAGCTCTTTTTATAAAGCAGAAGAACTTTACTAAGAAAAGTTAAAGAGAAGAATCTCTATACAGGTCATAACCTAGTGCAGTGTCTCCAAAGTACAGCAAATGACCTGCCTCAAGGTAGCAGATGGCAAAGGTTCCCAGTAGGCACCCAGCTCCTTCCTGGTCTCTACATTCAAAGAGTGAGATGCTCCAAAAGCCAGGCTCAGGCAGAGCCTGCCTGCAGGCACAGACAGGAGCTGGGCCTGTCTTGCTGAGAGCTGGCCAGATGCAAGTCCCCATCAGTATCTGCCCACAATCCTGCATCTGCCATGTAGGATTGTGTGGGGCTCAGAGTTTAACTTTCCTTTTAGCTTCAAACATGCCAGACATCTGAATATCAGAATATCAGTTTTCTGCTTTTCAGGAGAGCATCCTGAGCATCAAGCTTTGAGATATTTAGGGGGTACCTCTCATCTTCCTTTCACTCTGTCTTTCTTTTGAAAGACTATGAGCTATTTGCCATGGAGAGCAGGAATGCTTGAATCTCAAACAAAGAGAAATGCCAGGAGACTAAAGCTATTTCTTGTTCAGGTCTATATCTACAACAGCTACAAAAATATAGAGCAGCCTAGAACAATTATAATCTAAAAGCTTCCAGCCTAGGCAATCTATTTTTTATTTATCTGAGCTAAAACATAAATAATGAACAGCATTTTCTGCAAAAGCTGTATAAAAACCCTGTTATTCTGTCCAAACCTACATGATTTCCTGATTGGTGCACTGAATATAAACATACAAACTGAAAGGCAGCAAGACTACAGAAAGCCTTTCAAAAGTGTTCACACTGAATAGAGACAACCCCAAAAGCCCATTGGGAAGGCCTTTCCTTTATCAACTGATGGCAGAGTCCTGTGTGTTCCTGACAGAATTCAGCTACTCTATCAATCAAAGCGACCGAAATCCACTGCAAAGCCAATTCGGCCACTCCAATGGCTGGAGTAATTCAGCATGAACATAATTGCTTTTACTTAGGATTATAATTAGGACCCATTTGACAAATGTCGCTTTAGCTGGGCCAGGGATAATGATCAGGCTGTAATGAGTTATGGGATCCCTACCTTCTGGGCCATGGCTCCCTGTGTGCTGAGGAGAGAGCTGCATTCCCCTTCATGGTATTCTTCTTTACATTCACGGCAGAACACAAACTGGAAAACAAACCAAAGCACAGAAGTCATAAAAACACATTAGGGATATAGACAGCAGGTTACAATCATGAAGAGTCATACAGCAGATGATCTCTTGCCCTTCTCATCTCATTAAATTCCCATAATCCTCCTAATTGTGCATCTTATTATACACGCTGATCATTAACACAACAATTTTCCTGTTATTATTATGCATTTCATTGGTGAAGTAACATAAATGTCATTATTAAAAATGAGATTCTGCTACATGGTCCATTTAGGGACAGAAAGTCATACTAGATACTTCTGGATTTATTTACCCTCCAGTGAAATCTGAATATACAAGAAGGGTGCTGGATAACACAAGCAGTTCTGTTTTATAGTGTTTACTAATGGAAATAGTCTGTTCATAGTTCTGAATCAAATGCATTGTCTATGGAAAAATATTGCTGACTTTACTAGGGGATGATAACTTTTTATAGGTCATGTGAAATACCATTTTCTAGAAAATGATATCCTTGCCATGGACTTTTATAGAATGGTTTAAAAAAACAACATAGAACAGAATGATAGGTTAGTTAATACAGGGTTTAAGGGACTACCTCTATACTCTTATGGCATTTCCAACAATTGTTTTCATTTTATCTTCCTTAAATTACATTGTTCTTTACATAAGGCTTCATTCAAAAGTAACATCTTTTGCAGATGAGTGAGACAGCTGTCCCTATCTCAGTCTAAGCTACCTCTGTCACCTAAACTGGTTCATAAGTATCAAGTCTGATGCCTTTTTTTAAATTCTGAAATGAAGATATCTGTCTTGACATGCATAAAAATCTTTGACTCATCAATGCTGCATTAAATCCCACGTCCTTGCAGGTAAGGGGGAAAGTCAATAATGTAAAATGGGTGTCTCTCATGCTGTTTTAAAGCTATGCTGTCTTGACACAACTCCAAACTCTGAAAGATATCTCAGGGGTAAGCCATTCTGACTGGCTTTGTAAGCAAGACTGATAAAACAGCCATGATTTTTAGATACAGAGCTGCATGCACACATCATGAATAAAGGATATCAGGAGGACATGACACTAGAACATTTGTCTGCTACAAATTCCAGCTTTTGCAATTTCATTTTGAAATCTTTCAAGCTGTATTGTCACTTTTCTAAGCAGCACTGAAAATCATATTTCATTGTCATGCTAAAGGAACTGCACTTCTATGAAAAGAAGCATTGTGCAAGTCCAAAAGGTTTGATCCTGTTATTCAGAGAGTCGGGGAAATGTAGAGCAGAGGAGTGGAGTGAGTGTTCTAACTTCCAGAGATATCAGATCTAATAACTTTGTTTGCTTTCTTGTCAGCTCTCTCCGCTATTTTGTCAATGATTTCAAATGTTTTATTTTACTGTAACTAACACTGATCTGTTAATTCACTTGTGCCTGTTAGCAAACAGCTTTACAATGGAGGCACTCTGGAAGATATGTTGCATGAGAGGCTGCATTATTGTAATAGAGCATCATTTCAGCACAACAGTTTGCTCTGCATTAGTGGTCAAATGTTTCAGCCGTGTTGAACACTGCTCAAACACATATAAAGGGGTACTCTCTGTCTGGATACTGAATATCTCAAAGACTTGTTATCCATTAACAATCAAGGTTATGGCCAGGTTTAACTGCATTTCCTACTGTGTCCCCTATTCTCTTTTTCCTTTGTGAGTTATTTCCTTAGGAACACATCTGGCTGAAAACATTTTTCTGAAAGGGTTTTGTGTACAGTTCCTTTATCACTGCCTTATCACACAATGCCTCAGATTGCTTTCCTCACTCCAGTCTCTCTCACTTTTCCCATGCTAGTGCAATTTTAAACCTTTCATAAACACGGAAAAGCAGGAAATAAGAAAGAAAGAAAGAAAGAAAGAGAGAGAAAGAGAAAGAAAGAAAGAAAGAAAGAAAGAAAGAAAGAAAGAAAGAAAGAGAAAGACCCATTTTGAAGACATTCTGTCTTCCTCACAGTATAGTTTATGTGGCATTACTGTTTATTATAATAATAAAATTAATAAACTCATACTGTATTATTTAAAGATGTGAAATGCATTTTCTGATCATCAGAACCAACATTACCAGTGTTTTCCCCATAGGTTTGCTGTACTGGAAACATGCACGAGTGTATAACTGGGCCTTTCACTAACAATTGTATATCCTGCGAGTGAGTCTGTAAGTGAACCTGCCACATCCTTGCAATGAAACAAAGTCTGATTTTATTTTTTTTTTTGTGAGACAGGATACTCTTTTCACATCTTATTAGATAATGGATGAGATGTAAAATCCGTTCTGTGGCAAAAGAACACCCTGGAGGCTGATCGGTTTGTCAGAATAAATAGGCATCTCCCAACAGAAATGCATTAAGCACTCCCTTTTTATGGCAAAGCATGCATCATAAAGAAAAGGCATGTCACTTACAACAAAGAGCTGTTTGTGATAGTTTTATTCATTTTTTACATTCAGGCATGAAAAATATAATAAAGTTTCAGTAATAAAATACCGCAACTGCAAAAATGCTGTCAGTTAACTTGTATTTTGTGGCTTCATTAATATTAATACAGCTATTTTGCCCTTGGAAAGAAAAGGATTTAAGTTGTTCAGTCAGGATTTAATACTTTTGCATAAATTCAACATTAGTAAGTGTTTAAAATTACTATAAGTAGTGTAATTACTAATAATACTCACACTTTCTTCCCCTTTATTTGCCAAAAAAAAAGACTGGCAGATCACTGTGATAATATAAACAGCATATAAACTTCATATGTCTTTGTGTATTTAGTGCTTACTGTTGTTACCCTTGAAAGATTCTTCAGTTGGAAAACAACCAACACAAAGAATAAATCCCAAAGGTCCCAAACCTACCCTCTAGGTTTATGCATTAAAAAGAGCATTAACAGGGAAATCCATAAAGCAGTTAAGGGATTTAGGCACTGGAAATTAATATAACCTGTGTGTGTGCTATTACAGGCTTTTGAATATCTGTAAAATGTATGAGATAGGCCTAAGCAGAAGCCCTGAATCCCAGTGACCTCAGAATAGGAGGTATTAAAAACCTCAACAGGAATCTAGTTCCTATTTTTACAAACCTCTTGTATTTACGATCATTCAAACAAAAGGTAAAAGCAGACCAAACTCTGGTCAGCTCTATGGAATTCAAACCCCACAGCAGAAAACTGCAGTACCAAGAATGGCACTGAATAAAAACCAGGATGGTGAAACAGAGCTGTAGTCTCATTTATTCCTGACTGGGCCATTTATATTGTTTAAAGTGCTTTAAGTTTGGAGGTGGCAGTAGAATGTAGCTCTTTCTTTGGATGAAAGGAAAAGGAGTTTGTCATTTATACGCTATGCTGGTTGGTTTTTTTTGGAAACAAGATTTTGCTCTTTGCTATTTTGCAACATTTCGAAGATCTGCTTTCCTTTGGTTTGAGCACCACAGCTCATTCTCTCTCTCTTACCTACTGCAAATGCCTTTTCTTTGGTCTCTAATATCTTCCTATAGTGCCTATAAAATACTACTGTTAAAATTATCTTTCTTCCAACTTCAATGTAATACACTCACTCTTGAATTCCTACACAAAGCTTCAAGTCTGAACTCCTTAGTGTTGTTTTAAAATTACTCCTCAACTCAGATATTTCTTTTCTTTTTCACCCTTACCTCCTACCCCATGTCCATACAGCTGAATGAATGTGAAGTTGCAGTGAGGTAGTCACAGTCAAGGTTAAATCTGCAGCACCATAGGTGCACTGCTAGGGACTTATGTGTGAGCGAACAACTCAAGCACATACCCAGATTTCTTACCAGGCTTCTGCAATCCATATTGAAATCTGGACTGCCACATTTTGCTCCTACAGTTATCACTGCCAGCAAGATTGGAGACGAACTATGTATGATACATGGTTTGGCCAAAGTGTATCTTCCAAAACAGACATTCACATCCAGATTAAAGATAGCAGGTGAAGAAGGATGCACTCGTACCTCTGGTACAGTGTTTTAATGGCCCTTCAAAATCACTGCTAAAAATTGCATCTAATGTCTACTTTGATTCTTTCTGGTTTCAGCTTCCAGCTGCTACTTTCTGCTTTGCGTTTCTCTGCTAAAATAAGGAGTCTTTCAGTATCCCACATTTTCTTCCTGTGAAGATATTTATGTGCTATAATCAAGATACCTCTGAATCTTCTTTAACCTAAAAGAAAACCTCTTGCATTTCTCACTGCTTAAGATGTTTCTCTCCCTCTCTCTCCCAGCCTCAAATCATATTCATGGCACTTTTCTGGGGACTGTCTTGTTTTTGTCATTAATTATATTTGACTAATTTTCGTATAATTGCTATGCTGTATCAGCAGAGTCTTTATATTTACTTCTGGATCACTGTCAATTACTGAATCAAGACATGTTTGCTGTCAGTTCCTGTTGAATGCTGCCAGCAATACCCTGCTGTACATGGATTCTTCACAGAAAACACTACTTTCTATAATTTGCCAGTTCTTAAGCCATACAACCACAGCCCACCTGACAGTGACAAGACTAGGCTGCTGCAAACACCCAAACCATGTCAGTTGGAACTCAGCACCCTAAAGCCTTTTATTGATATATTATGGTGGTGATTTCCTTATCAGAATATTCTAGAGTCTGAAATCTTGCAAAAAATGAAATTGGTTTTGTGCAATTACATTTTCTTATCAAACTTGTGATCTTATAATAGAATTAAATCAGCTTCTTCGTGTATGACCTGTTGTCGTTGAGAATATATTGACTTGCAGTATTATCAAAACTGCTTTGACCTCTCTTTTTTTCTTTGATCTTCCTTCATTCAGTGTTGTCTGGACTCTTCACTACAGGTAGGAATCATGAAAATTACAGCTACTGAATGAAGACATATGACATACAGTATGAACTGTGGGGTTGTCATATGCAGGGACAGGAGTTGGACTCGATGATCCTTGTGGGTCCCTTCAAAGTCAGGACTTTCTATGATTTTAAGGCAGGATCAACATCTCCACAAGTACTGGAGCTTTCTGCCAGCAGTGCAAAACTATTATGCAAGAGATGCAAAGTTTCCCCAGAACCATGACTATATGAAGAAAGAAAAATCGTGGATCTTCTCACCTTCCATTGAAAATGCAGAGCTTACAGGTTTTATCTTTCCTTCTCAGTAAAACAAGTACTTCAAGAGATCAACTTTCAATGCTTCTGTTCACTCTTTCCTCTAAAACCAAGTCCAAAACCAAACCAAAAGAATGCTACATTATGATCATAATTCATGCTAAGGGTGAAATAAACCACAGCTGACAGGTGTTAATTTTATTATTTAATAAGCTGCCAAAAAATGTGCATTAAGTGCTATTGTAACATGAGAAGGCTATACAATATTCTAAAGAGCATACAAGGGAAACCGAGTATAATCTAAGATGCATGTGGAACTAGATAGAATCATTTTTCTGTCAAAACCAGATGTATATTACGCATCAAAGCAAAATAATGTAGCATTCTAAGATACTTGCATGGCTTTGATCACTTGAGCATCAGAACATCTTGGAATTGTAAGTGAACCTCTCTTACCATATTCACATGAAGCAGCAAAGTACTACTATTTCTCTTTTAGTGACTGGAGCCTAATTCATAGAAATCCTCGATCATGGTTCTCTAAAATTTGAGGATTTTAATTAAGTTGATGTGGAAACCCAAGTATCATTGAGGATCCACACCAAAGAGACTTGTCTGAGATCACACAGCAGCACTATAAAGGAGAAGATTTTAATTTTTTAGACAGTGGGCTTCCCACTAATAATTTCGGATCTTTCCTCAAAACCCATCACACCCTGTTTTCACAATGTCAAAACTCAGCCTAATAAGGGTAATCTGTAAAGTATTTCCATGCCTTTTTAATTATTATTTTTTTGGTAAATAAAAATATGACAAGGGATAGCAAACTGGGAGGAAGGGCTGACACACCAGAGGGCTGTGCTGCCATTCAGCGAGACCTGGACAGGCTGGAGGACTGAGCAGAGAAGAACCTGATGAAATTCAACAAAGGCAAGTGTGGGGTCCTGCACCTGGGGAGGAATAACCCCGGGCACCAGTACAGGTTAGGGGTGGACCTGCTGGAAAGCAGCACTGCAGAGAAGGACTGGGAGTTCTGGTGGACAACAGGTTGACCATGAGTCAATAAAACACTTGGAAAGGCAAAAAAATCCTTCTCTTCAACTGACAACATGATCATCTGGTCAAAAAGAAAAACCTTGAAAATGTAAAATATGAAAAGGTGTCAAGTTTCAATCCTAAATGAGCTTTTGTACTCAAACTATAGCCTGCTGATTGGCGGAAGGATTTATAATGAAAATATGAACATCTTAAGGCAAATCAAAGCTATCAGAGAGTGACATATAGAATGGCACTGCTCATTATAGACAAAATAATATCTGTATAGTATTTCTGTTTAGAAAAATGTAGCTTCCAATTGCACTTTCCAAAGTATAAATTATAATGTTATAGTGAGTGATATATACCTACTTCTTCTTATTTTTTGTTTGTTTATTTGTTTGTTTTTGTTTTGTTTTAAGAAAATCCCCCAGATCCCAAATTTCACTGGAGAAGGTTTTACCATATAGCATATCTTCTGAGTAAGAGAGTGGTCTGATTCTTGGCTGGAGTTCAAACCTCCATAAACACAGACTAAGCCTTTTTAACTTCAAAACTCTGTACTTTGTTACTTATTTCCAACCGAAGTCAATTAAACTCCCCCCCCGCAACACACCCCAGATGTCACAGTCCTTGTCATGCCACTGCTGTGAACCACACATCTTAGGTACTGGACTGACTTTGCCTCTGGCACTTTGTTATATCCAGCGCCAAGTGCGAGACCGTCAGCCACACTCCCCATCTTGTGGTATTTCTCGTGCTTACAGAAAAAACCTTTAAAAGCAGAGTATTTACCATCTGCAGTAACTATGTTTGCTTAGGATTTGTGGCTTTGCCAATTGTCAGTTATAGAAAAACCTGCAGATACTACAATGAAGATAAATGCCACAGTAGAAAAAGCATCCATTTTTAATGACACTGATTTTATCAGATACAATGCAATTGCAAAGCATGGTAGCACTTGCAAAGCAATTTTGGTTTTTTTCCTTATAATAAGGCACACACATTTACTATGCATATTTCATCTAAAATCCAGCTTTTGTGAGAAGCACAGCAATCTGTCAAAACATGATGTCAAAAATATAGCTGCAGCCTCTGTGCAGCTTTTGCAATCTAAAGGCAATTTGCCATCAATACTATAAGAGGCAATTTTCTATAAACATTAAAAGCTTTAAGTGTAGGACTGCATCAAAACATCTTAGAGATATCCATGTTTTTCTTTTGAATCTGAAATGGAAAGTCTCCCTCTTGACTTCTGCAAAACAATCCCTGGGTTCCTTCCCTAAGATCTAGATGATGACGTGTACATCCCAAGGCCCTTCAGTGAGCGCTGATAAGTTTGTGTGCCAGGCAAACAGACTTGGATGTATCAGTGAAATGGGCAACATAAGCTCAGAGAACCTGTCCCAGACCTCATCAAATCTCATTTGCTGATTTATGTGCATGGGCAACCTTACTTTTTCTTTGCATCCCGCTTCTGCATTGCCTTGTGGGCCAAGTGCTACAAGGGATACAACAGAAGAAAGAAGCTGAGCGGAACCCAGGTGCTTCTCTCAGATGAAAGGACTTCGGGCCCCTGCAGGAGAAAGGATAATGCTCTTTCCAGATTCCTCTACCCTGTACCTACACACAAGAGTATCGCACAATCTTGTTTGTTAGCTGCTGCCACAACTCCAACCTCTCCTTCAGGACCATCTGTCACAGTCAGGAATGTTCCTCCACTCTTAATTCCTGCATCCTCCTCCTCCCTGCTCTCTCAATTCTATGCAGCAGTAGTCTATTCCCTTTCCTCCTTCCGGTGGCAACACTAAATTTTACTTGCAGCTTACACTGCTGAGAACCTTTAACGTGTCCCTGCAGGAAGTCCTAGAGCCATGTTAGTAATCTGGAGCTAATGCAGCTCTAGCGTGTTTGGGACCTTGACCAGTGTGTGCAGGATGCTGTGTTCTGCTGGTAGATGTTTCAGCACTGCTGGGAGCTGGCTTGGGGATGCAGAACTACAGAGATCCCTTACTTCACTGTGTAATACAGACATGACAAAGAAATATAATTCAGTATTAGGTTCTTGCTGGCACCACTGGAGAGAAAAAGCAGTTGTATGTTGGCTTAATTTTGTTCCCATTTAAGTAACTCTAGTAAGTGATACAGACACCTAATCACATCTATCTAGTGTATAATTTTGAGCAATTTTATGCCTGGATGACTAACAAAATGCAAAGTGGATGCATGTAAACTTAAGATTTCTACTTGTAATTTCCATAATAAATTACATAGTATTTATATGAGGAATCATTGAAAAAAATTCAATATTATTGCCACTTTATAATTTAATAGAATCTACTAGAAACTAAATGCAGAGGATAAGGGGATTAATCATTTATGAATATGAGGAGAGTTTTTAAAGCAGTCAAAGATGTAAAATGTATCTAAACTGTGATTTTTAAAAAGATTTTTGTAATCTGTTGGATCTTAGTCTCTACATTTTGAGTATCTCACAAAAGAACACAGCATTCCAATTAAAACTGATTAAAAACAAGGAGAACCAAACCTCTAAATACACAATCTGTATAGGCATATATAGAAATATAAACTCTGTCTCTCTCCCACTTACAGTAGTAGAAAACCACTGTAACTCCAGTGGAACAATACAGTATTTAAGCTAGAACAGATGAAGTCAGAGCTTGAGTCACGCTGTGAAGAAAAAAAGCTAGCATGTATGTTGTCACCACTAAAATGGATACAAAAAAGAATAAGAAGTAAAATTTTCTATGGAAGGAAGCATCATTTTTAAGGAACTAAGATGCAAAGAGTGAAAATGATAGTTATTTTGAGATGCCTTTAGAAAGTGCGAGACAAAGCATTTTACAAGTATAACAGTGTATCTTTTGAAAATATTCTTCCTGCAGAAGATGCATCACTACATGTGTGACATTAAAAGTTGGTTTTTTTTGCAACAAAGTGGTTGGAAGCTACATTAAAATATCACTTCTCGCAAGTTTGAAAAAGATGTTTTGCTGCTGAATGCATATATCAGTTCACAAGGAATGTCATGAGGAATTAATTTTACTGCCTGTGGCTTTAGCTCCTGCTCTAGCAGCTTTGGAGTTCAATTAATATGCCCTTAAACAGTGTGACAAACCTATTTCCATATGATAATACTTCTGCTATGCATGCATGCCCTGGGCATTTTAGCATCTAGCTGCACATTTATATGTGCAAACAGACCTGCAAATCTGATGGATTCATTAACGTGGTTCTTGAAATGAACTAGTGAACACTCAGGCCGGCAAGCTGATGAGAGTTAAGCAATTACCCAGTACCTAATTCATGCTGAATTGCAATAGAAATCAGGCCATTCCTCTGAATGTTTTTGTAGATATCCCTAACAGAACCAAGGCACCCACCATGGAATTTTTTATTCTGTGCCTTTTGGACTGTGTTCCTGTAACCATGTTCAAGCAGCATGCACTTTGCTCATCTCCTGGTTGGGAGAATTCATCTACATTTAAAAAAGCTCACCCAGCAACACTGAAAACTTCCCAGAAGATGGCAGCAGTGACACAGGAATCGATACAAGCAGGCTTTGCGAAGCTTTTGCAATTGAAAAAGATTCTAAAAAAACCATAGTCAACAGCTAAGATCCAGTTCGGGGTTACTAACAGCTGATACAGGCAAAATCAGTCCTGACAAGACAGTATCATAAAGAAGAAACAGCATTCAGATGCACTGAAAGACATAAAAAGGAGCAAGAGGTGCTCCTTGTTTCAAGGGCATGGCATCTTACTTCTCTTGAACCTGGTGACAACTGAAGCCCTGTGAAAAGAACATCCTTCCAAATATGACCATCTAGCAAATAAAATAGCCTAAATAATGTGCCTTGGATAACTGTGGTGCTGTTTTAAGTGTTTTATTTGGCTCATGCTATCTCCTATGCATAACACTTGCTTTTTATAACTATCAACACACATCTAGTCTTATGTGCTAGGGAGAACAGAAAATAATGAGCAGATTTCTGTAAGTCTCCGTCTTTTAAGGAAATGCCTGGCTTCTGCACAAGGGTCCACTGAACGTGCCTCTCCTCTTAGTGAACAGATTAAGCAAGGCATTTGGATATTTCTCTGCGAGATTTTTTTTTTGAGGGAGGTGGGGAAGGAACGATCTTAAGCCTCAATTCTGCTTATAGTTTGTTCGTCTTACAAAGAAATGAATCCTTTAAAATTAAGGAGTAACTAATCTACAATTGGCAAATCCAATCCACGTTCTCTTCAAAGATCAGCACCATTCATTTCTATAACTGCTTGGTTCGAATTCTGAATGTGACTAGTAATTTACTGCAAAAAAATCCTGCATTAGATGATTCTAATTAGAGGTGTTTCTAAGCCTGAATATTGACACTGAACAACACTGAGATCAGCTTTGGGCAAGTTTCAAAAACAGATGAAAACTTGATGTTAAGCCTCAGTCTAAAATTAGATGCAGCCAGACCTCAGAACTCCATCGGCTCCAAGCTCTGAAGAAAGATGCATTTAGACTCGGGATCTGCAATTCCGAGCCATCTGAAAGGGGAATAAACTAAAATAAAAATTGCTTAGAAGAGAAGTGAGAAAGAAATTGTAAGATTTTTTGAAAACCTTCATATCTAGTTCTCCTGAATGGGGCATTATCTTTGCATAATGTTCTATAAACACTGCTGGAGAAAACACTGGAATAATGATGAAAATATCAAGCTTTATCTTTCAAAGAAGAAAAGCGGATGGTTCCTGAGAAACACAGGTCTGCTCAAATATCAATGATAGCTGGGCTGGTTCATGCCAGGAGTACCCTGTCACAACCCACGGCTTCCATTAGGCATCCCTCATTTTCTATACCTTCTTTTCAGTGCAAAGGCTGGTTGTGTGTTTTCAAGTAATTTTCTTCTAAAACAAGCATGATTTTTAAAGCTTACACAGTTTGTGCTAATTGTTGCACATGAATGGGTACAGAAGGACCACTCCAAGATGGAACTGCTGCACAACATGGGACTAGATCAGACGTGTGTATAAAAAGAATTGGTGCTTGACTAAACCACATCCATGAATCAGTCTTGGTTCAAAAGATCCACTGCAAAAATACAAATCAAACGTAGTTCATCTGAGTACCAGTGCTAGCAGGAGCAAAGGCTGCTTGACATCTCAGAAAAGAATGATCCAGTCTCTCCAAGTACCACTGGGATATCCCTGTGCCTGCCAACATGTCACATTTTCAGAAGAACTCTGAACTAGCACATTCTTTTTAAAGTTTCTGGAATTACTGATTGCAGCGCAAATGATCTGCTTCTTTAGAATAAGCATGCACGCCTGATGAACAAGTCTTCTATTTACTGCTTCTAGGAAACCAAAGTGGTGTGGCTTATTGCTTGTTTTTAATAAGAAAGGGAGTTCAATAATTCATCTTACGTGATAATCCGGTTGTGTTGTGTTTCGATGATCTGATTATATGTGAAATTTCTCACAGAAATGGGCAAGACTCCATTTTCTGCAGTGGAGCTACATTAATTTGCATCTGCTCAGGATCAGGGCCTACCTGCCTGTTTCTGACATCTCGAATATTAATTCATATGGCTGTATAGCATCAAGAGTCACCAGACAAGACTGGTACACACTGAAATGTTTGTTATTTGAGACATTCTGCTGCAGTAATGCACCTCCTCCTGGGCCTCCCCACTCTCATTACTCTTCCTATACATTCCATCTCAATTCATTTTTTCTTTCAATTTCTCTGGCTACATTTACATCTTGACTTTCTTCATTGAATTCCTGAAGCAAAATTCAAGCTCCTCTCTAACCATTTTTTTAAAAATATTTTTTTTCCCCATGCCTTTAAAAACCTATTGTCTTTAAAAAAAGTGATCAAAATTTATCTCTTTTTCTTCCTCTCTCTGAATACCTTCACTTTCCTTTTGTTCATACCTTCTGTTCCTTACTCTTCTCACATTGCTCCTGAAGATCGGAAGAGCCTCACAATCACTGTTCGAAATGAATAAAAGCAATAATATGCTTATAACAATGGTAGCAATATCACTATACCAACACTGGTACAAACAATACTACTGTCAAACACCAGGTATATCTTCTCTTCCTCTCATCCCTTTCCCGGTTCACGAAATGCTCGGCAGCAGCCACAGCTAGAAACCTTCCAGCTACGAACCCACATGACTTCGGAGTGCTCTTGGGGTAGGAACAAAAAGGTATGTGTTTGGAGACATTCACCTTTTCTGCCTCCTGAGGTATCCTTAAAGCATTCTATGCAAATGAGTCAATGGTAAGTAGGGTACCATGATTTAAATTCTGTATTCAGGACCTGCATAAAAAGCAGATAATTAATCAAGGGGAGGCAGGGGGAAGTAAACTTTGCTTTTTTCTATATATTATTCAGCTGAAACCGAGCCTGAGGAAATTACCAGTGTGTGTCTAATCCCCACTACTTGAACATACATGCCTGTGGTTCTTTTCTGTTGCTAATCAGGATTTTTTGGGGTTTTCTTTTTGCATAAATCAAAGAAGAAAGAAACATACCAATGGTTCACTGATAAACAAAAATGTATAATTTGCCTTGAAATAATTATAATCTGTTGGAAAATGTTGTCTTTTCCCCTCAAAATTCAAATCTCCTTGCTATTGGGAATTTAATGTAAAGAAAAAAGAAAATAACCACTGTTAATGCATGACCCCACTGTATTTTTGTTCTTCGGCTTCAAAGGCAACCTGCCAGCTCACACAGAAAACAAAGAAAGGTTACTTCTGCAAACTGTATTAAAAGCACTCAACAATAATGACCCCAAACCACTACAGCTCCCAGTTGCTTACTGCAGTATTTGGGGGCTATTACTGTAGCTTTTTCTTAAATAAGGATCATTAGCAAACCTTGTTTTGAGTCTTATGTTCTGTTACCTTTATGTAGTACATTTACTGCAACTGTGTGCCAGAACTGTGCACCACAAGCTCCTTCTGACTTCGATCTGATTTTTAGGTACACAGGTCAGAATTTTTCTATAAGCAGCAAAACAAAAAGAGGCAAAGCACACCTGCTTGCACTGAAGTAGTGAAATTATGTTTGTCAAAGAGAGATGGACTTTAATTTGCCCTTATAAGTTGTGATATACGTTATTTTCCCACTGGAGAGTCAAGTGTGCATCATTTTTCTCAGCTGCTATATGAGAAAATCGTAGTTCATGAAAACGTGGTAGGTATTAATAGGAAAAGGATACAATTTGACTTACAGTTCAAGTTATCTCTATTTTCCATTAACAGAACGTGTTAGTTTTCAAATTAAAAATGGTCCTAAGCTGCAAAATTCAAGGTTTGTATCAACATTTTGTTCAATCTCATGTTCAAGGAACAAGTTGGAAATTAATCCCACGCTTAGGCTCAACTCATTTTATATTGCCTCTGCTCATGGACTCTAGCGCTTGAGGATTCAGTGTCCAGTTCCAGGAATTCGGTAAATGCTCATCACTTGTTAAGATAAGATTAGAAAGTCAGAATTAATAACTATTTGCTCTAGCTTGTTGACCATCCTGGATGCTGAAGTAACTACCGAGCCATCTGCTCAGTACACACACACACACAAGCAGAATTACATGACAGCACCTTTTCTAGATGAATCAGATGCAAGCTTCCAAAGGGTAATAACTCTACAAAATGCAAACCCATGATTTTCTGTATTTATTAGAATGTGTATAAATTCTCAATATGTTGGGTTTTTTACACCTGATAATTGACAAGTCAACCTACAGAAGTCTTTGTAAATCTTGTTTGATTGATGTCTTCTCTACTGAATTTTTCTCTTAAACTAGAAAATAGTTTGAAATATTGGTGGTGTTCTTGGTGTTGCTACTGAGACATCTCAGCCCACTAGCAGCTTTGCACTCAAAATCTGTCCACAGATTTTCTGTTCTACAGATTTTCAAAGGAAACTAGTGTTACGCCTGTCCCTTCCTTGACTGTGGTCTAAGTGCCTCCCCATTATGTGCATCCGATACACGATGGATGTTCATCTTAGTACTGAACTCTAGACAATGGGAGAGCTATAAACATATAAAAGTAGCAGTTCTGTTAAGACCCTGACAGTAAGCTTGTCCATCAGCCACATAAAGTGTGAGGCTTAACAAGACGTGTGGTACTCTGAGATAACGCATGCCTTGTGGGTGTTGAGAAGCACGAGGCAGAGGCAAACGCTTTTAGTGACCTGCCAGTGTTATCTTACAGTAACATACACACCTTGGAATATACCATGAAATTATAAAATAGCCCCAAACTCACAGAAAATTAAACATATATTTTTTAATTTAACAACTAAACAAAAGAAATGAGGTGCATAATAATTAAATGGCCAGCAACGAGCAAGTAGATTATGAAATGTTTCATTTCTGGACTGCTCAGAAGAATAATAGGCAGGTTCACAGGTGAATAAAATAAAATGTCACATACATTCTTCATGCTATTCAAGTACAGCAATTTCCCCAAAAGGATTTTCATTAAAACAAAAATGAAATAATGGAAGAAATAGTTTGGAAAGATTTTTTCTTTTTTCATGAACCTTAATATTTCTCAAGACACGTTCCTGTTTATAATTCTGACTGGCACTTGGAATGCCATAGTTACACTACTGGATCGTACCACAGTGCTGTATAGACACACATTTTGCAGCTTGTAATTTAATTCATATAGATATCTGTAACCAGAATAATCTAATGTTTCCAATAAACTGTATATCAAACAAAACAGTGGGCTCAAATTTTCCAGAAAACATGGAATCCTTTTATAAGGGATTCAAACAAACCAATAATCATCACTATTCAATTCTTAAACAACTGTAAGTAATTTATCAATTTGCTCTGAGATCTTGCAACCCTGCATAATGCTTAGCAAGTATCAGGGACTACTCTGGATTTACAGGTATTTGTCTCTGCATTTGTGAAAAAAAGCCTGTTCACTAATATGGGATTAAATAGTAAGAGATATTAAGCCATCAGGCTGCAGGCTCTCTCTTGTAGCAACCTTTCAAAAATGCTGTTAACAAGATTTTTCAAACATATTCTTTGAAAACACAAAATCCTTCCTAATTTTGATGGACAATAAATTACAGATAACATAGGTGGGAAACTTTAGGCTTCTTTGTCCTATTTGTACATAAATATTGATTTTGGCTGGCATAACTGTCCAAACATTGATTGCAGCTCAACTTTTAAAAATATCTCACTGGACAATTTGTCTTAATGTCCTTTTGAAGCCATAGGTTTCACACTAGTGAAGTACTTCACATTAAAGAGAGAGTTTCTCATGTTTTTTTCTGTGAGTAATGGTTGTGTATAAAAGTGTAACAGCAATACTACACATAGTAAGAATTTCTTAAGATCTTATTTTAGCTCTAAAGATACATTATAAACCCACACCTGATATTTATGCAGCTATTTCATACGATATTATTTATTTCCTATTATATTTGCTGAAAAGTAGTATCTTGTTCAAGGACACAGGTATCTTGTTCTCTGGAGACAGGTAATATCTTTTACTGGACCAGCTGGTCAGCTAGAATACTGAGCAGGTCTGTGCGATATACACAGTCTTCTTGTGTTTAATCCAACCCCAAAAACTTCTCCCTTTTAGGAGTTCCCCAGAATGAAATAAATTAAAAAAGCTTTTCTATGAGCATTAGCAATCAAGAAGACAGTTTTACAGATATTTGTATAATGAGTTTGAGAGATGAAATGGATTTTCTGATGTTTAATCAGGCTTGAGCTCATCATGCAATTCAGGACATTTGAAAGGTTTTTCTCTCTCTTTCTCTTCAATCCCACTACCTAGGCATGAAATTTGTGGAAAGATATCTGGAAACATACAGTTAAAACTGGCCCCACAGGTTACCAAGTTACTGCAGGGGTGTGAAAGGTCAGCGAAGACACAGAAATGGTGCTACTGCATGAGACTTATTTCCATACAAAATCAGGATTAAAAAAATGTGAGCTCCTCTCACACTCTCTGACAGGCTACGGCTGCTGATAAAGAGGGAACAGGAACGCGGAGCAGATACATAGTGATGAACACAGGGTAAGGACTTCCAGAGCAGAGAATAGAGTGACATGTCTCATTGTTAAATCTGCTCCTCTTTGTGCTCTCTGTATCATTTTATTTCGTGCTCCTGTAACTCTCTATCCTTTTTTTTTCTGCTGTATGTTCTGAAAGGCAGAGAGATATCCTTTTAAGGTCCTCAATAGGTTTTTGGTAACCTATTTTATGTGATCATTAGCCTTCATTATGTTTCCATCATCTGATTTTTCACATTACTTTGCTTCATTTTTTGCTCTGTGACTATGAAAAAAGAAATGTACCTACATCCAGGTTAGATTTGTACGCTAAGCCCAAAAACCACTTTCAATTATTCTTAAGGTGCTGCTTTTTTTTTTTTTTTTCTTCCCCTGGTAAGAAAACCTGATGTCTTCCAACATTTTAGTGCCTAAATATTTGTAACTTCCTCTCATTTTGGTTGTTCTGCTTTTTTCCATTTTCTTTTCAAGAGCAATTACACCCCGAGGCGCAGGCCACAACAGGGGTTATAGCATTTTTGATGTAGTGTAACCACTATCTTATGTAAGAAGAGCATCCCCTCCCAGGCTTTGCTTCTCTTTGTTTACCCCAGCAATACAATCCAGCATCTGATTTGCTTTCAGCACTGCAGCTGTATTTCAGTCCAAAGGCTTCAGGGACTTTTCTATAAACAACTCCCAAATCTCTCCCCCATTAAATAATCCCCAATCTGTTCTGGGAAGGGTTGTGGGTTTGGTTTGGTTTTGTTTTGTTTTCTGTGAGTGCTGATGAGTAAGGTAGCTGAGTAGAAGTTATTTAGTTATTTCCTTTCAACCTTCCTACCGACTCGCGGTACGACCACAACGTGGTGCTTACGACACCACAGCTACTTCCAAGAGAGAGAATCTTGATGTCGTAAACAAACACTAGCTCATGGACAAAAGCCATCAAGAAAAATCCATTTATAAAGAAGAAAGCTAAAAATAAGCTCTTCCTCATGTCATTAGTAACTAGTGGTAAACTATGAATCATCTGTGACCATTTCATACTATGGGAGCTCATAACTTACGTAGACTCTCCCCCGGAGATAACAAAACAATAATGTTTTGAAGGTATATGTTTTTTATGGTTTCTTGACTGATTAGGCTGTGATCTGATATACTACTACAACACTACAGAAGAAGGCATTGGCAAGTGTGCATGATATAAGGGCAACCAGATTGACACATCAAACAGCCCATTTGCCATGCACATAAAATACATAGTAAATAAATATCTAAGGACAGAGCTTTCGAACCCTTTCCATATTATGTGTATAACAGAAGTTACAAACATGTACTTCGTCCGTAGTTGACTCCTTAGTCACTACAATATTGTGGTTTTGTTAAAAAAGTTTGGAATGGAGAAAAGGAAAGCTACATTTTGCTTTGTCGTGGCTGCTGCCCTCTGGGTCCTGCTGTGCACCCATCAGAGAGCAGAAGCTTGCTTGCCACCCTGGCACCTGTGGATGTGGGGGAAGCTGCAGGAGGATGGCGTGGGACAGGGAGTGGGAGGGACCTGGTGGCTAGGACATGAAAATGGGGTGGGACTCCCCCAGGAGGCACAGAGGACTTGCTAGAAGAAGGGACCAAACCTGCAACTAAGTCCTTGTAGAAAGGACATGAGTTCTTAAAAATCTGGGGGACACTCTGAAGAGTTTGTTGCAGCATATGAAGCCACTAATAGTTGATGGGCTGGAAAGAAATGCGAAAATAATGGTGCACTTGTAATGACACACTGAAGGATTTATCTTTTCCCAGGCATTTGTCTTTAGTGTCTTGGCCACCAGCTTTTCTCTGTTTAAAATTATTAATGCACTCTAGTTCAGCACACAAAATATAAATATGTATATGTATACAATGTATAGTTGTGGGTGTACATGTGTGTATATGCATATATAGAGAGAGTATATGTAGTATCTGGTTTGGTATGCTTTTAATAAAATTTACCTCCAGAGATGGAAAATTCTTTCCTGTTTTTTCAACAGGCTTATTTTTAAGGAAAAGTGGGGCAGTTCAGCTTTATGGCTCCTAGATATTTTGGAGGTCCAGCTGCAATATACAGTAAGAATGTGTTACTGTCCAGTTAGGGTAAATGCATATTGGGTTCAAAAGACAAGTCAATTAGGATTTCTTCCTGTAATCATCATTTTATAATGACTAATCTTCACAGTGTTTGTCTTTCAATCTCCTTATGAGAACCATGTTTAAGTAAATACATGACTTCTATTGAGACCAAATCTAATCATTGGGGAGAGGTTTTCATATTCTCTGAACAACATGAAGCTATTTATTAAAACTAACTTAACCTCTAGGATGATGCAGTTCCTTCTGGTGTGTGTTTGGGAACAGGTTTGTGAAGGGGATCCTGCAGCTTCAAGTGCAGCAAACAGAGCTGAGATCCACCTGCAAAAAACTGAGAGTAAGACTCCCTGCAGCAGGTCTCACCCTGTGTCCAAAGCGTGTCTAGTTCTGTCTCCCACATAAGCTTCCCCATTTCAGTGACAGAGATCCAAAAACTTACTGATGAGAGAGAAGTATGAGAGGAAGACCTGTGAAAAGAAAGGCTTCAGCCTCCTGACTGTGCAGACAACCTCAGCCCAACATTTATCATTCTTTCAGAAGCATAACTGAGTTTTGCAGTAAAAGACTGCAAAAAGGTAGTACCTTCAAATGCTTTTCTATTCTACTGTTTCTATACAAAGGAACAGTGTTGGTGTGTACTTCTGGCTAGATCCAACGAAGGGTGTTCAGTGCACAGAAGTTAAATACTGCACAGTAGTTAAATACTGCAGTATTTCATGTCCTAGTACAAAATACAGAAACTTGTGCATGTACAGCAATTTGATTTAGGTGTTTCAGAGCAGCACAGAGCTGCTGGCAGATATATGTGTTGTTAGCTCACAGCAACTGTACAGCGTCCACAAAGGGACCAGGTAGATTGGTTATTAGAGCTTAGGTCTACACAGAAGTGAATAGGTGGTGTCTGGCAGGCAGACACAAAGCAGAGAGTAAACAGCCAGCTTTTGCACTGCAAGCACGATGAGTGGAGTTCCTCAGGGACACATGCTGGGTGCCACCATTCGTCACCCTCAGCCAGGAGTCAGCAGTGAGCTGAGAAAGTTTGCAAATGACACTATGTTGTTTAGAGAAGCAAGCGTGAAGGTTGATTGTGAAGACCTACAGAAGAACCTTACAAGACTGGATGACAAAGTGGTGGGTTAAATTCAGTGTATATTCCGTGGCTGTTTACCTTGATTCAGTGCAAGATTTAGGGGGTATCAAATGAAGAGAGTAAGAATGAAGTTCAAAGCAAGTGATTAGATGGAAGTGGTTCCTTATGCCACGCACGATATGCCTGTGGATCTTATTGCCAAAGGGTGTTAAGCATGATAAAAATCTACACCTTTTCAAGATAGCCTGGTCAAATACATGGAACCAAAATCCAGTGCAAATAATTACAGACACATTCATCTCAGGGTCTCCTCAGCTAACTGGAGTTTGAGAAGGTGTAAAAGACGGTATCACAGTTGCTTATTTTGCTCCTGCTCTTTCCTAGGGACCTGCACATGGCTATTCCTGGCAGCACCGTACAGGCTTGGTGCAACACGGCCAGTGCCCACCATGGGGGAGCATGTCCTGCCCCTGCCTGAGTACAATGTCCAGGCACATGTCAGTCCTGGGCCTGGGGCAGGGGCCGGAAGTGCTGCAGGCTCAGGCGGGGCTTAGCAAAGCTGGAGTTGTTGCGCAGGGTGGCACAGGCAGGAGCACAGCAATACTGGCTGTAATTCACTGTCACACAGATTAGAATCGGACATCATTGTGGTACTGGTACCAGAGCAATGGCACTGGCGCTGGTGCCACCCACCACGCTCTGGCAGTAGGAACTTGTTGGGGAGTAGAGCCCCAAATGAGGCTCCAGTGCATGCCCTGACGGCTACACCAGCTGAGAGCAGGCGCCAGGGGAAGCTGATCTACCCTGCAGCTTATGAAACCACGTCAAGGCCCATGTCAATGCCAGAAATAACTCCGAATGGAAGATGTTCCTCACTACTTTACAGCTTCATGTGCACTAAACTGCATCTTCCATGATGCCCCCGCTGGAGGAGCCCCACAGAAACTCATGCTTCATATATGAGATGCTGACTATGTAGAAACAGGTCTGGCACAACATTAAGCAATGAAAAACTATATGTGGAAGGAGAATTTAAAACTTCAAAAACCAATCATTGTCCCCAGTCTGATACAAATTATACAGACTTCAGTGTCAGCTTGAAGAAACAGCAGTTTCTGACAGCAGTTAACCGCTTTTTTCATTACTGGGGCTCTTCCAGTTCCTCCAGATCAATAGCACTCCTATGTATCTTTATAAACCTGAGTATAAGATCCATTCTCATAAAGTTGACCTCATCTTGCTTTTCTGCTGAAAAGTGGAATCACAAAGTATTTTAAGGGATATTTGACACAGAGAGATTAAATTATCTCTTAGTTATACAATGAACAAAAGTCCAAAAAGAATGCTACATACCTTGGTACCTTTTTAACCTTTGACCTTCCTCAAATCATGACTGTTTTAGTCATTTAGTTTCACATTGCTTTTTGCAATTAATGTGAATTGACCAGGTTAAAAGGTGCCCGTATTTCATCACCTCTTAAAAAATTAAACCCCTTTACTCTGTAAAACTGACATTTTTACATTTTCTAGTTTACTTTTAGAAGCAGCCTGAGTAATTAAATGAGGCAATCCATATCTGTTCTTCTTCACAGTAAGTTTCAAATCAAATTTTTATTGAAGGTCTTTTATACCAGCATAGAAGTGTTCCTTCTAGTATGTGAGGACTAATGCTGAAAGTAAAGCAAACAATTTTTTCACTGATCAATGCATATTTTAAAAGAAAAAAAAGCACAAGGGAATGTGTATATTGATTTTAAGTTTCTTTCCAGCTTGATTTTACAACTTTTATAATCTGAGCAAATTTAATGCAAGGATTTAATTTTAAAATTCAGTTATACTTTATATTAGCATTTTCTATGTAGATACTTCTCAAATGGAGGAAACCAGGCTGCTTATATATGTATGCCCTCCCATCTTTCCAAGGGTTTTGTAGAAACTTTGTTGCAATGGATAGAATAATAAAAAGCCTGTTTCCCATCTAGCTAATGGTTGTAATACATCATTAATTATAAATATAGATAAATGTAATTCAGCTGAATGTAAGTTAACTACTCAGATAGTTAAGTAAAAATGCAAGTTGCTAGAGAATAATTTACAACTTGGTTACAAATGCAAAGCTTTGGTCTCCTTCTACTAGAAATGTTAAAAAAATACCCAGCATGTCTTTCCAAAGACAACTGAGGAGTTTTTGACAAGATGCTGAAGCAGTCAGATGGCATATATAGATTTGCAACTAAATGTGGTTTACTAGAAGGGCTTCTTTTATGTGCAGAAGGCTTTATGATTGCCATGTCCATTTTTGTGGCTATAGGTTCGCTTCTGCAAGTAATGCATCCATGGAATTACTATTATTATTATCACTATCACCATCATCATAAAAAAAAAAAAATCTGTTGAAAAAATAATGCTCTAGCATCAGTTGTTGAACTGGTGCCTTGATAATAATCTCCATTAATCTCCAGTAATCTAAAACACCCATATCATGGCTATCTAATAAGTGAAAACTAGAGGAACACTGACTTCTGATTCCGGTTCTGCTTTTAAACAGGTATGCTGTCTCCAAGTCACAACTCTTCAATCGTATCCCCTCCGTTAATGAATGACTGCGGGAAGTAAACTTCTGAAACATGCAAACTGAAATCCCTCATGTGGCTTGTCAGAGGATGGATCCTTTTCACTTCTACCCAGGGGACTGGCACTCAGTCCCCTTTTTCAAGTAATTTCTACCACTCTGTCCATAAAAACTTGAATATTCCAGTGAGGGACCCATGTATTGAAGCATTTCCTAACATTTGTGAGACGGAGATGAGCCCTGCAGATTTTGGGAAGCGCACCTGAGCACCTGCACTCTGATCAGAGTGGAGAGGGTAGAACTGTCCTCCATGTTGCAGAGCTCAGCCATGCTGGAGTTGTTGGGGGCACCCAGAAAACAGACATGCAGACAGACACGTCCTGGTTGAGGTGATGTGGAGGGTGCGATTGCTTACCAGCTTTTATCAGAAAGCTGTAACTGCTGACAAAACTAAGCCAGCTGTAATCCAGGAAATGGCTGTGAAAGAGCCGCAGAGCAAGTGAGCGCAACCACTGGGTGAGTAACATCCACAACATGCATCAACATCTGGGAATGGCCCTGTAAGCTACTGAAAAACCCCTGGCTTCTCACTAAAGGGCTTTTCAAGGGGCTACATAGTACAACTAGGAGCTTGGCCCACAGCTGCTCAGCAGAGAGCAGGAGGTGCTCTGTGTGCAGCAGAAATCAGGGGCTTCACTGTCTTGTGAGAGTGTGGCTCCAGACTAAATGTGACAGCAGCTCTAATTCAGGGCCTTGAACGTATTTTCAGCTTACCTATGAGGTTTACAAGCTGTTGTTCAAAATTTATATTACAAAGTATGCACTCTATAAAATTTTAGAAAAAGCCCTTGACCCAGAAAGAACATGTTAAGCAAAATAGCGGTAAGAGAAACTATGGTATACGCAGGCTGCATGCAAAGGAAAAACATGTAATACAGTTTGGACACTTGTAAGCAGATTTCCTCACTTTCGGATAGCTTGGGTTTTTTTGCAACTGTAATTAAATCTGAATTTCAGAGCTTTAGGATGTTCACTGGGAGCTCCTCCCACCCCCTCCATTTCTGGGTTTGACAGACTCCCCCACCTACTCATATCAGGAGTCCTGTTAACTTCAATAAAAGCTTCAAAAAATAGGAAAGCATTTCCCAGCACTCAGAAGTACTCAGTACCTTTTCAATACAAATATCTCAAAGCCCACGATCAGGGAACCTGTGAATTCTTCAATGTCATCAAGCGATCCTGAACTTACATACTTTTGTCTTGTGCCATCTCCATTCCACAGTTAATCTTTATTTGCCTCCTACAGTTCCTAATCAGCAAAAGCCTTTTGTAAACAGAAAATTCTGGCAACTTCACTTGTTCTGAGCAATGCCCTTCACTGCAAATATTCTCTTTGTTTTCAATGGTGTCACTTTCGAAGTAAGATACTGTTGATTGTGACTATTTCTTCTATTCAGCCACCAGGAACAGATCCTGTGATTGCCTATCACACAATAATACAGTAGAGAACTAGAACCTGTACTTTTGTTTGAAAAGCCATTCCTTTCATACTTTTATCTGTCTCTTTTCCCTTCTTCCCGAAGTGGAAAATACCAGTGTCCTAACTGTACACACATTTGTTTGAAATACATAAACCACAGAAATTTGGAGTTACAATGACTGCAAACAGAAAATCTGGCATCAAATATTTCCTACCAAATGAAGCATAGTCTTTTATAAGACTCTCAGTAAAAACAAGATAAATTTAGAAAAGTTTGGATCTGGATTTAAACTTCTTTAGGGCTATCACAAAAGCCCCCTGATTTTAATACTTAGCATTTTCCTGCAAAGACCTGTCTTTATGCTGAATATTGTTGGGAATACATAGTACATACGAACGTGACACATAAACATTGCAGGGAATAAATGGCTTCGGGATACATGGTACATTTAATTAGTGTACTTACTGAACTTTTTGAACTGTGGTAGGAAAACAGATCAAACAACAGACAAAAGGAGTTGAATTGTTTAAGACTATTTCCTCAAACAGCTTTCATACTGTAATACAAGAGAACAGGGAATTGTCTGAATAAGGATTTTATATACATATATACCAACATGGTAATTTTTTCAGATGAAGCTCAAGGCTACTTATGCATGAAAGGCAAATTATTCTCTCACCCAACAGAGGCTGGTCTCTGCAGATCAGAATATCAACAGAGAACTGCGGTAAATTTCTTTAGTTGTCAAGAACTACATTATACATGGGCTGTAAATGAATGGATTTTGGTTCTAAATACACTCTTCTCATTCACAGAAAATTAAACTTACTCCAAAACTGAGAAATATCAAGGATCCAATTTCTTTCTAAAATTATCTGACAGCTCCACTGTTTAATCACACACAGTCTGTCATTCTTCAGAAAATCTGTGAAAGCCACAGCTGCTGTGTAACCTGAATTTTACTAATGCACTGTTCACATAATTAATAAAACCATATGGATGACCATGCTTTATCAGAAACAACATCAGCATACACAAAACCTCGCATCCTGCTCACTTATACACTGCTGATGACTATGACTAAGAAGACAAGAGTATATATTAGCTATGCCTGTGCAGCTGAGCCAAGATTGTATATGCTAATATGACATTTTCTTAACTTTTGACTTCCTAGCTCTTCATCCATTATATTTTTGTAACAGATTTTGAAAAGGAACTTATTTATCTACAGAAAAACTAATGTCATTTTGGCCATAATTACCGGTCTTAATTATTATTTCTTACTCTTCTGAGGCTATACAGTATTAAGAGAGCTTAGCTGTAAGTGTTGAGGACAACAGATAAAATAATAAGAAGAAATACTCTCTAAAATGAATTTTCTTGTACATATAAAGGAAATGGTTGTATTGTTTAGCTTATCAAGCTGTATTTGTGACTAGAAGTACCTCGAGGATTCAACCCATGGCTCTATTTAAGCATCAGTGCTATGCACTACTTTTGTCATGGGTGTTTTTCACCTATAGTTTGACTAAAGACTTTAAAGAAATGCAGTACAAACATGGTCCCTCTCAAAATGCCCGTGTCTTTCCAGGGCTGTAGCCAGCTACTGGTTGTACAAAGATTTCCTGTTTCAATCTGAGATCACTTTCCATCTCAAAACAAAATGCTGCCTGTTGGTTCCCATGAAAGAAAGAAGAGTGTATCTCTACTAAGATGGAAATTTCATGCTTTGTGTTATAAAATTCACACATATTGTACAATGGATACTTCAGACTGATTGCAACTAAGACGCAAAACCTGACATGCCAGCCACTGGGCAGCAGGGAATGTTCTCACCTTCCAACACACTAAACTTGGATCAGTTTTCATTGGAAAACTCCATTCTCTTAAATGTCTGATTATGCAAAATGCAGACTGAATAAAAAATAATAGCAGCTTATCTGAATCAAGAGGAAGAGATCCTCCTCCATGACACTCACTTCTATTTCTGCTTATCGGTTTTTGCCTCTATTCTGAGCAATGTGTTTGTCCACGTGCTGAACTGGCTCTGCAGCACTTCCCACACCGGCTCTGCCCAGCAGGGACAGATCGAGGTGACCCTGTCTGGACAGGACTGTTGGGCAGCAGGGAGCTGCTGTCTTCCCACAAGACTTGGTCAAGCTCCCTTACAAGACATTTAATAAGGGAGGGTGAAAGCAGATGACAAGAATTTTTCTTTTTGCTTCTGGCTTTTCTTGGCCTAGGGCAGCCTTTGAATTTACAAGGGCACCAGCTGCTAGAAAGGCTTAAAGAGAGGCAGAGCTGAAGAAAGAAGCTCCCCAGAAGGTGAACACAGCCCTGGGCACAGCTGAGGAACAGACAGACAAGTTGCTGAGCATACGTCTAGGTCACAATTTTGAAATACCAGGATTTCAATTTCCCTTGGAGGAACTCTGGACCCAGAGGGAAGGTCTCGGACTGAAATACCAGCTCCCTCTCTCCCAGCAAAAATAAAAAAAAAGCAATGCTCCCCTTGCAAAAGGCAAGAAAAAGAAAAGAAAAATATGAGGTTTCCCCTAGTCACTAAAGACCGAGAGTGTAGTCCAGCCCCCGCTCCCAACTAAAGACAATGTCCCGGTATCCCTCACTGGCAGAAGTTACTGGCAGAATGGCCAAATTCAATGTCCTTCTTCACTTTGTAGTACATCATAACCTTCATATACAGGACAATCCTGTGCCCAACACAGCTCCAAGTATGATGAAAGTAAAGAATTCAGTTCTGAAAAGGTTGTGTTGGCTCACAGGATGTCTGCCAAGGGAGTGTGGAATCTGTGTGTCTCTTTTTATACTCTTGACACCAGAGGAGAATGGAATGAGGAAAATTACATCTGAAATAGCAAATGTAGGGGTTTTGAGTCACCACCCAGAAGCATCTTTTTATAGATGAGAAATGCAATCGTTTTGACAAGCAAAGTGCAGTTGGGTATTTTTTTTGTATAATTTGACTTATCTGGGTTTGCTTTTTATAGATCTCTTTCTTAACCACAATGGCAATTTCCTCTTTACTGTGTTTTCCAAGTAAGCCATCATGTGCTTTCATTTGTAATTGACATTAAAAATTACAGCAGTGTTCAGTCATAAAAGCTGAATACTGTTACAAGCTTATTAGTAGAGTTCTTTGGTTCTTACAGACAATGGCGGAGAGAGAGGGAAACGAAAAAGGTTATGTGTTGCATCACAACAAGTATGTTCTCTAGAAGCAGAATAATCACGAATTTCTAAATTCTGACTTTTGTACTAGACGCTACTTTCATTTACAATGGAATGGAGATTGTTATTTGGGACTCTCTATTGCTAGAGAGTTTAATGTGTTCTGCAAGTATTTCTGTGAAATATGACACACAATTTGTTTTTGTAAACGTTAGCACAAAAAAACCCTTGATGGAATAATATGTTTGCAATCGGAAAGTGAGAAAGCCCAAAACATAGTTGAGATCAAATCACATTGACTGTAAAGCCCAGTTACTTTTCTGAAGAAAAAGCTTTGTATAATATTACAATTTCAATATGATATATCACCTCTACCATAAAAATTTGCCTTCCAAATCGGGCAATAATTAACAAACTCAGCTGTGGAATATTTGCAATATTTTAAATGCTCTAATTTAAGTCAGCGTTCATTCACAGAGAATAAGGCAGAAGAAAAAGTAATCAGACAATGCACTGCTTTGCTAAGCTCAGTATACTATGTCTAACACTATTGGTTATGTAAGTGCAATATTTTTACCAACATTTGTGAAAATATTTGATTCAATAATTATGTAAATATAACAACTATGTTTTTGAAAAGCTATAGTGTGAACAAGGTCTTCCAATCTTAGTCCAACTATTATTTCATCTGGCTTTCAGTCACTGGTTTCTGTTAAACTCTTACATTATTACATTTAAAATTCTCCGATGGATTACAATATCAATTAGCACCTTCTCCAGGAAGGGATCAATCACCTCTCAGTCTCTTCTGTTTACTTAAATGAATTGAACAGTCTCACTTTTTGAGGCGTTTTCTCCAGTTCTAGAATAAATTCTGTGGCTCTTATCTGACTCTCCTCAAATTTTCAACTGTTCCCAGTCATGACATCCTTGTTCTCACCTCTAAGGATCACCTGGTCCTGCTACATCATCCTGGGAGTGCATGGGTACCTTCATGGCCATTATGACCCACAGATTCTTGTCAAGGTCACCACTTTCTTAAATGTAGTTCTATATTTGGGAGCTTGTGGTACAACTGTACACGTATATTAAAAGGCATTTTCTTTGTGATGTCAGTTGCTGAGAATGACTGCATCTTTGTTTACAGTTCCCACCAGTCTTTGTGTCATTCACAAGTTGGGTCATCTCCATTCACCTCCAGACCATTGATTAAAATGTGGCTTGGTACCAGCATCTATGAAAGCCCAATTAATTCACTCCCATTCAGAATAATTTCTTATTGGCAACAGCTTTTTGACATCTGTTCAGTACATTAGAATGTCCTAAGTTATAAAGTCAAACCCCTTACAATAAATCAGAGTGTTTTGTTTCTACAATATTTCTACAACATCTTTCTGTCAAGAAAAGACACTGAGGTACCAGACAGAGTGCAGAGGAGGAGACAAAACTGGTGAGGGGCCTGGAGCACAAGTCTGATGAGGGGCAGCTGAGGGAACTGGGGCTGTTTAGCCTGGAGAAAAGGAGGCTGAGGGGAGACCTTGTCGCTCTCTACAACTACCTGAAAGGAGGTTGTAGCATGGAGGGTGTTGGTCTCTTCTCCCAAGTAGCAAGTGATAGGACAAGAGGAAATGGTGTCAAGTTGCACCAGGGGAGGTTCAGATTGGATATTAGGAAAAAATTTTTCATGGAAAGGGTTGTCAAGCATTGGAACAGGTTGCCCAGGGAAGTGGTGGAGTCACCATCCCTGGAGGTGTTTAAAAGGCATTTAGACGAGGTTCTTAGGGACATGGTTTAGTGTTAGAGTTGGGTTATGGTTAGACTCGATGATCCTGAGGGTCTCTTCCAACCAAAATGATTCTATGATTCTACCCAATTATATTAATCAACCAAATACGTAATTACGTCTGAGATTTAAATCGAATTTGTTGACAAGATCTTCTCTTTATGCAGTCATGCTGTCTGAAATCGATTACCTTCTTGCCCTTTAAGTCTTTATTAATTTGATTTCATTGGTGCTTTCTTGTTTTTGTCAGGAACAGGTGTCAGGCATATAGTTACCTGGGACATCTTGCTTGACACTTTTAATAGGGAAAAGATACTATATACTGCAACAACAGATAGCATTTCATCACTGTTGCTATTTCATTTTACCAGAACCTCGTCTGTTCCAAGATTTATTAGGAAGAGCAGCAGCACACTTTAGATCTCCTTATCTATCTCTTTCAGGACTTCTGAATACATGTTATCAAATCTTCGTGTTTAGAAATATTTATGCCAAGTACACATTTCTACAGTCTTTCCAAGTTAGTAAAAGGCTGGAAAGTCTGCATGTGCAATGAAATGACTTATGCTACTTCCTTCCAAATACAGAGCTAAAGTACTTACTGTTCACTATCAGTAATTTTGCTTACTAGATCTAAAGATAAGCCTACCCAACTTAGGCTTTCTTTAACAATAAATATACTCATCTTTGTTATTCTTATCTTCTTTAATTTTTCACACCTCTAGATGCCATGAATTTAGCTCAATCTTTAATTTATTTTATTGATTTTCTATACTTGACAAATTCTAATTGATATTATGACCTATTTTTCCTTCATGCTATTTTTTATATTCTACCTTTCATCTCTGTTTTATGTCCATTTTAGACAAACTTTAAGCCAAAGCTGGCTTCTACCCTGTATCTACTATGGTCAATAAAGAATTTTGTTTCTTGAACAATCATTGCTGTACATTAATCTATCTCTAAGACTTTCTCTTTAATCTCAAGAATGCAATTTATGTAATATTTATTTCATATTTGAAATAAATTTGAAAAAATTTCATATTTGAAAACATGTAGCACTTGTGCTACCAACTTAGCAACCATGTTTTGTAAAAATATTCCTTTGTTATTGTGCTCAAGAGAACACATGATACATTTTGTACCATTTAATGTTTATGTAAGCAGTCATACTTGCAAAATCTTACAGAATGAAGTACCTCAGAAGGCAGGAACAAGCCTGGCGGTTTTGGCATGTGTAGGCCTGTGCAGGCCTGAGTATTTCAATATTATGATCTCTCTATGACGGTTGGCTGTCATTTTCAAAACACTCGTTAACCATCTTCCTTACCAAATCTCTTATAATACAATTAAAATGGTTTTCTTCATTATCTTCCCAATTCAGCCTTGTAACTTCCATGAAGAATTTAAGCTGTATAGTAGTTATTGTCAGAAGAACAGGCTGAGACATCTATTTAATACCTTATTTCCTGTTAATTAAAGTAGGTGGAATTTTTTAAAACTACTGAGCTTAGAGAAGAAAATTATTTATAAAGAAATTTAACTGTATATTCGCTGGAGATGGTCACGATTTGAGCTAGACCTGCAGCTGGATTTGAACTGAGAGACCGAGAAAACTTGAGTTTGGGCTTCCTGAGATTAGACATTGCACACACATAACTTGGTATCTCCAGAACTGAGTTTAAAGCTGATGCTTAGCATAGGGAAACATGGCTGCCATCACTCCTCTCTGCTGAACCTGATCCTCTAGTGAAGAGGACAACTGCAGCTGCATATATGACTTCCTACATGGCTACCAAATATGATTTCTGGTAAAACACTTCCATTAATTCCATCGATGACAATAGGACCACATAGTGAAGTATTTCCCAATTTCTGCAGGTGGTTTCTGTTGTCAGTAGCTTTTGTTCTCTTTGATCATCTTTTCAGATGTCCATGACCCTAAAGAAATAAGTGACAAGATTGCAACTCCCCACCAAAATCGTTGCAGACCCTCAGTGACGGAGTCCCATTTTTTGAGACTCTTCTTGAACAGACCACAAACAGCTACAAAATAATGTAAGAGTAGCTTCTGAAGCTATTTGAACTGAGCCTGCACAAAGTACAGGGGTCAGTAAGGAGCAGCCTGCACTGGCAAAGGGGTGAATGGATGGTATTTCCCAACTCCGTCATTTCAGAGGTTTTGCCATTCATAAAACAATCAGTGGTTGAAAAAATAAATCAGTGAGTGTAAGAACTAATGATTGCTTACATATATCTAACAGGACTCATCTACTAAGAAATAAGATTTTTTTTTTCTTGATTTTGTAAGGTATTTTGATGTGGAAGGTTTATAGTCACACTGACCCATGATCACAAGCCATGAATCTCATAATCAATGCAGCTCCAGAACAATTTTGCTTGCACTTTTGCTGCTTGAGGTATCATGTACAGTGAGGGTAGATTGTGACAGCAGATTTCAATAAAGTGTCAAAACTGCTATTAGTCTGGTATGGGGCAGCACAGTATAAAATTAAATGTAATTTTAAAATGAAAAAGTGCTTGCCATGGCTCTACCACAGCCCCACACATGAGGGAAGATGCTGAGAATGGGACCGTGTCACTGTACTTCATTAATCTGTCCCACATCCTAATCCAGACTGAACTAAACCCTGCAGTTGATTGCTTTCTACAATCTATGATAATTTCTGTAGCCAGTAATTTGTGTGACTATCTAGCACAGCTGCTTCAGAAACAGAATGTGATCCAGCAACTCAGGTTTCCTCCTCCCATTGTTATGCAAGGTCCACACAGCAAGAAGAGAATAAAGCAGGGCAGGTTGTTTCTGTTTTAATCAATTGCAATGACATGCAGGACAGACAATAATCCTTCTGCACATTGTGTTTAAAGGAAATTAAAGCTTTCTGAAGGATGAAAAATATATACACTTACCAACGGAATTTCAAGGATTATAATTATCCACAGTTATATGCAAGTGAGATAAAAAAAGAATCTCCCTTTAGTTTTAACAAGATCTAAAGGTGAAAACAGTCTGTGATTGAAATTTACTGCATAAAATATGCTCCATCAGTTTCCTTCTGTTTTTCAATTACAGATTGCTTAATAGTACCCTGTATTTCCTAATCAGAGGAGCATAATCTTCAGGCCAAATATTTTTATTTTCCAAGTTATGCCACAGAATGTGAATGCTGCAGTCCAGTGACTGATCTGCTTGGAACTGTAAAATACATCTGAGACCAATAACAATTTGATCAGTATCAAAACAACTAAACAAATGAAAACAAAATAAAGAACATAATTTTGCTTGTTGTTTCAGTTTTGAACAAGTTCAAGCTACATGGAAGGCCCCCAAAGGAAGTTCAATTTACAAGCTACTTTCATGTGTAGTATCTGAGTTTCAAAATTATCAATTTCCAGGTTTGTTCAGATGAGATCATATCTCCAGTTAAACTGAAAACACACAGTTGTCACTTAATGAGTGAAAACAATGAAAGAACTTAAAGGTTCTGACTATTTTCCTTGTGAAACAACATTCTTACACAGCCACTTGCTAAGGCTTGCATGTGAGATCCCCGCACTAATGCAACTAGACTTTTGTGCACTATCAATTTGTTCTCCAGGAAAAAATCAAAATTTGGAAGGCACAGAACAGACTAATCCTTCCCCCATCTATTTAAACTACTGGATTTTGCTTATGATGCTATTTAAATTTAGCATCTTATTAAATTAAGTCTCAGAGAGATGAAGTGACAGCTAGAAAGTCCTTGATACATCAGAAATAGCGGCATACCAGGAAAAGAGTTGACAGCACTAATGTTCTTGGGAATATAAGAATCTTTAATTTACAGCCATGTTGCATAGGTTTAGTTTGGTTTGATGCTCTCAGCCGAGAAAATACACTCCCAAAATTGTAATCTCATTTTATTAAAATCACAGTTTTCTGAGTTCAGTGTCAAGCTGGGATTTTCTTAAGACATTTGAACACTTGTCTAAAGGTATTATCTTAGTCTTCCTGTGCTGTCCTATACAATAAAATGTCCATACTAAAACTAATACTATATGGTAAGAAAGCTTCTGCTTACATATGTAATAAAGGTAGTTATCTGTCTTAATCATGAAGAACGTGCAAATTTCTGCTTCAAAGAAATCACATGTAAGTCCAAGATGTGTTCTTTAAAGTTGGTCTGCAGATCTACACAATATTGGAAACAACTTTGGGAAGAGATATTACACTATGAAAATTAATATCTAATTTTTGGTATTATTGCTAAAGTAATTACAATGTTCTAAATCTGAGTTGCTAGCCAAGGATGCCTTTCAGCTATTCTCAAAAGTGTGGTTTTCCCCAGGTTTACCTTCAATCTAATTTTTGTTTTCTTTTCTAATGAGAAAGATAAACATGTGTTGTTTTGCAGTTTGTTCTGTTTCCAGTGCCTACCTTTATACAGTCCTAAAATCACATTAATGTAATGTAATGTAATGTAATGTAACTACTCCTACCTTTGTACAGTCCTAAAATTACATTTGGCCCTTTGAAGGCAACCGCAAGGCTGATGTGGACCTCAGTGAAAATGAATTTGACACCCCTGGTCTACATGCTCCCACATGGTCAAGCTATTTCATTACTGTTTCTTAATTATAGTAAAAAAGGGATGCACTGAACAAAACTGAAGAGTTTTGGCATAAGCACTGACCCAAGGTGTTTATTTACATGTTCCCAGGAATTCAGATTCACATCTGCCACTTCTTCCATAGGAATATCATTTTGCAGGCTGACAGATTTGCTGATGACACCACTCTGCTGTACAGAAAAAGTTAAAAAAGGCATCCTGCCAAAACATGTAAAAATTTATCCCTGCTCCTTTTCACTTTGCACGTTTGCATATGTTGGGCTTCAGTGACTTCCATTTGGCAGGCATACCACAAATTTTAAATCTTATAAATGCTGCAAAGATGGCTTCATCATTTATATAAAGTTTATGTATCCAAACTATTGATTAACTGAAGTCTCAAAATTTCTTGAAGAATTTTTGAAACACTTTCTCTCTAGGGCACTTCTAAGAGAAGGTGACAAACAAATTACTTTCAACTGAGTTTGGGATTTTTGATAGATTTCCAGTTTCATAGAGGCTTTACGGCTCCCAGTGGGTGGCAAAACCCATCCATCATTCTAAAGGGTCACTGCTGGTAGCTCCAAATTCCTCTCTTTCAAATTCAGTGTTTTGACACAGGCTAAAACCATGAGTGATGCTTTGCAATCTTTGCAGTCTTGCATGGTTGAATTAGGCAGCACTTCCTAAGTGTCATGAACCTTGGTCCCAGCACAATAAAGAACAGACACTTTCTTCTTATTACTCCTTTTGAATCAAATATATTAAAAGCAACTAAGACTTTCTCAAAGCAATCTAGCTGTTTTCTTCCCAAATGGTGCACTAAGTTGTTAGCATCTGACATGTCAAGAATGTGAAAAGCATAAAAGCCTGCCACTTTCACCAGCATATCTAAGAAAAGCAGACAGAAAGTATAGCTGGAGGGTTTAGGTGGAGTAGACAGACCCTGTGTGACTCTGTCTGACTTTAATATCTAACAGATGGGGCTCCATATCATTAGATGTTTCTGTTGATCAGCAACAATTCTGAAATAATATGTTTCTTACTTCAGTCATGAAGGTCTTTAATTTACTGTGGGATTCTTTTAAATGTGTTGATCTATAGCTGCATTTGATTGTTTAGGGATACTTTTCCATAAGTCTGAAGGGCTGTCTTTTAATATCCAACAGCTGCTTTTCTAGACACAAGCTCAGCATGCACTATCAGAAATAATGCTAACAAGAATAATAACAATAATAATAATGCTCTGAAGATGCACCACAACACCCACCTCTCTTTCAAAGGCTAAAGAACATAATGAAATTAACGTTTATGCTACATTTAGTCATCCAAGTCACCTACCATTAACACAGCCCTTAAAAGGTGAAATCTAAAAAGGGAGCCATTCTGTGGATCTGGCATTCCTACATCACTTAAAGAGATCTCTTACACAATGTAAGGCTCTTGCTTCCCCATAGGAACAAAAGGTGCTGACTGCAGGTTTGTGGGTATCTATTTATCTGAGGGGCACCAACTAGAAATGCTCCTGTTAACATTGATCCAGAATCTGAAAATGAACATATAAGAAGTGATTTAGCTCTGATCCACGTGTGTGGCAAGCTGGATTCTCAGATCATTGCAATAGTTATATATTTTGCCTTGAAAAATTTATCAGAATATTTCAATTTAAGAAATATTTTACATATCTGCTTTGTCATATACCTTAATATTGCATCCTGGGCAGATAAAAAATAAAATCAATGTTTCATCCCAATCTATGTGAAAACAACAACGTAGAGTTAGATTCTTCCACAAGACAGAAAACCTGATTTTTTTTTACAGCATGATTCTTTACCAATGGACTCATTTATTCTCACCCGCTCTATAGGACTGACAGAAACATTCTTCCAGGACACACAGTTGAAAAACATTCTCTTTCATCTTAATTACATTGCTCCCAATATTCTTTTTAATTTACCCATCTTTTTCATGCTCGATACCTTACCCTGGATATAATTATTCAGCTATTCAGGTTGGTTCTCTGATGGACTAAAGCAAAGCAACATCATTACTTCTACTAAAAGAAAAAAAAACCTGTGATTTTGCTTCAGGTGGTTTATCAGAAGCATTTTCATGCTGCTGTGAGCCTCAAAAAAATCCCTTACTAGTCCATTAGAGCTGAAAGTATTTTCTTCCTTGATCGCTGCCAATTGTATGCAGAATATAGTAACTTTGAAGTCATTGTTAAAATAAGTAATCAACAGGATAATGAACTGAGCTCCTGATTTCTTCCCACCAGAGTCAACCTTCCTGACTGTTTTCTTTTTCTGAGGTATAATTGGTGACGCAAAGATATTAGCATTCCTGTAGTCTTCTTTCTCAAAGGAATAAGATGTATTTCATCCACCAAAGAACCTTTTCCCCTAGAAAGGCTGATGGAAATGGTTTCACTACAACCCTTTTATGTTAAAAGACCTACTCATAAAGTCACTGTCTGTTTTTCTTACTAAAAAATTGTATGGGTATGCAAAGACTGCAACTGCTACTAGCAGGAGCTGCAGTTTACCTTAAAGAGAACACTTCCCTCATTTAAGAACTGTGTGCCTATATAGTTTCAAAACTGTATCTATAAATTCCTACATATGCTGAGCTGAAACCTGTAACAAGGAGTAAGAAGCTCCTAACCTGCAAAAAGTCTCAGGTTCTGCAGGTTCCTTTTTGGGGTTTCCTTAGTGGGAAAGTCTACAGAAAAACTCTATAGGCTTGGAAATGAGCTTGGGAGATCCATGACTAGTATTGTTGACAGATTGACTGAGAATTAATGAAGTTCTTAAGATGCTTAAAAAAGCATTTGAAGCTTAATCTGACCCAATTAAATATGCTTACTATATAAATATTATTCTACTTAACTATTTTAAAGCATCATGTCTGAGTCACATATCTATTTTATTTAGATTGTTTTTGAATCCCACCTCTCTGTGGCACTGTAAGCTCAACATAAAACACCCTGAGTGTTTTCTGAGTTGTTTAGAAAGCCTAAGTAGAAAACTGTTTTCTTTGTCTCTTTATCACAATAACATCTTTAAAAAAAAAAAAAGACATCTCTATATAGCTCAGCAAAAGAAGTATTTGGTGAGGGTAGCAGGGACTCAATTGTTATTTGCAGCAAATGCCTCGTCCTGATACAATCCCACCATTTTGATGGGAACAATGTTATTCTATCTCAAATAACCTATTGTACCCATTGCATTACAGCTGAGAAATTAAACTTTTGCTGCTACTGGAATCTAAACAGATGTGATCTAACTTGTCTAGGTATTACACATAGAAATAAAACAATATTGTACAACAGCCTATTACAGAGATAAAATGGTGCAATCCTGATAAAGTTATAGGAAAAGTAAAGAAACGCTATTTCACTGTGAGAGTGTTTTGTGGATAACAAGCACTAAAACAACATTTATTATGTGTGTTATAATTAATGGATGTTGCAGACTGCAGTTCGGTATTTCTTAGGTCTATGACATCTCTGTCTTTTGTTTTTTTACTGTGCAATCAGTAAATTGTCTTCCTCTTTTATAATTTCTTTTCTTTTTCTTTTTTTTTTTTTTTAACCAAGTTTTGTTTCTACTATATGGTTGGCCTCTCCTTTCTTTGGAAACCTATACTGTGATCAGCTCAAATACCATTTTCATGTGGGTTCTGCAGTAATTCTACAGATGGCTACACTGTACAATTACACGTCTAACCTGTATGTCAAACAATCCACACTTATTTAGAAGTACTACAACTTGGAAAGGGACCATTAGATAAGCTACATTTTCAGACAAGCTGTAAAAAAAGAGGGGCAGAGAGGGCTCGGTAGAGAAAGAAAGATCTAGGATATCAAGAACTGTGAGGACATGGAAGAAGACAGAGCTCAAGGCTAAACTCCACCTATATTACTTGCATCGCTGATGAATCACAGGCGTTTCTTTCTTTCTTTCTTTTTTTTTCCTTCTTATTGCTTGTTTTCGGGGACAGCACAAGGACATTACCTATGAAAATGTAATACTTGGTGGATTTTTGCTGACTGCAATGCTCTAGATTGATTGAAGGATATAATATAAAAATACATTTTAAAATATGTATTTTGAAGTATTACATAATGGATTTAGCAAACAGATGTGACTGTGTATACTTCTCTCTTTTGTTTCACGTGGACCAGCTTGTGAAATAGATTGAGAGAGATTTATATATTCAGGTCTGAGGATAAATTCACTACTGCAGGAAAAATCCCAAGTGTCTGAGATATCTTAGGAGTTTAGGTTTCAGGTAAACACAAACAAGACAATAAGAAGAAAACAAATAACATACAAAGAGCTCTGAATATGCTCTGGGAGTGGAAGCCAAATACTTCAGAGTGTGAGGACTAAATGGGAAGGGTGCTCCTTCTTACACTGTGGCAACACTGGCCGCAGCTGAGGAGCTGCATGATCACAGGGTTTCCAGCTGAAAACTGCACATTCACAAAGAGCAATGACAAACCATGGCATTCCTACCTGATTTTTTTCTTCTATATTGCTTATCTAACAGAAGAAAGTGGAGGTGACAGTTTAAGTACAAAACCTGTTAAACTCACTACATTGGACAAGTAATGAATAATTATTGATACTGCTTATTTAGCACAGCATTAAGACACATATTTACATTCCTAACCTAAATTGTTGACTACTTGCTGCTCTTCTCAAACATTTAGCGCTTGTTGATCGTAGTACCTGCATGGCTTTGCAATCTGAATTCTCATCACACCATGTTTCTTCACTCTTAGCCATCCTGCATTTAACACACAAAGCCAGCTTTCCCTACCCATACCACAACTGGAATTTACAGCCCAATTTTGATCTATTAATAATATCAGATGTGCTTGTAACAGACCTTTATAATGGATTTAAGGCAATTAGGAAGACTGTTGATAAGTTTTTTTCTTCCAAGACAGATTGTGCCCTAAATTCATCTTAATGATACTTGACCTCAGCAGCACATTTTATGATCAGATTGTACTTTTTGCACTAGTGACACACTACAGTAATGATGGGTGAATGCTGATTGCTTTCTAAACATTTAGAAGTTATCTAATCCTTATGGCTTTGATTTCTTGAGATATCTTTTTCACAGATTCACATGTACCTTCCAGTAAGATTTTAAGATAAGAGAGCCCTTTCATGAGTCATGGCATAAATAAGTAGCATTTAAGATAGGTAGCATTTAAAATAGGTAACACTAAAACATTTGAAAATATTTTTTCCGATATCTTATACATGTATTTAAAAGAGTGTAATACGTAAAGACTATAAGAAAAAAGCTCTTCACAAAGTCAGTAGGCCTTACACATATTTTAATCTCTAAGACAGATGAAATGAGGCATAGGTTATCTAAGGCTAAATTTTTAAATGTGGGCACCTGAAACTGAACACCTGTTTCCACAGGTGAATTAATATTTCCCCAAAGATGTCTCTGCAATTAAGTCACTGTTTGGGACACTAAATATCTGCTTTAGTTTCCATTTCTCTCAGAGAATCTTTTTGCTATGCCACAGCCCACAGAGGTACTGCTTTACTATACTGGTTGGGGACAAGTCATCTAATGTGAAAAATGTATCTATATGCCAATGTGACAAATACCATCAAGAAGCAATTGACACAGAGCAACTTATTATAATAGTGAATAATAGTCTGTTATTTTTTTTGCCACCATTTGGATTTTAGTGCCTACTTTAGACAGACTGGTGAAAATATGTCCCTTGGCTACTTGTCAGGTTTATACATTGACTGTAATAGTAAGATAACCCAAAACCTTTACACCAGAGTCTTTGTCTTGAAAATTAGACCACATTTACTCTTTAATAATATTCCTCTTTTGATCAACAAATTCAAAATGTAAAAGTTTATATAGGCAGAGAAGGACTAATATGAACTCTTGATTTTAAAATAATAAATTATTCAATCAGTTGCAGTAAAAATATGAAACTAACAATGGCTTAGATAATGTAGCTTATTATTCGTGCATTCTGAAGGAATATGATGGGTATGCAATTTTATTCTTTCTCTGCTATAGCTGTCAAAATGGACAAAAAAATGTATAGCTTTATTCATTCTATCCCCAGGCAGCTTTAACTGCAGTATGAAAAAGAAATCATGTATGGTAATAAGTATCAAGAAATACTACCGTAAAAACCTATCTATTTATATTAAAATATTTTTTGTGACCTGGGAAGGAAATAATGAAAATCGCAGCAAATACAGTTTAGAAACCTATGTGGGGCTTGAAAATATTTGTCATGTAAGCTCAGACACATCTATCATTAGAGGTCAGCAGTGAAAAAGAAAACAGATTCCCAGAAGCCCCAGAGAAAAATGTTCTTGAAACAGCAAGGTCACGCAGCAGTATGTACTGAAGAAACACTAAGGTTGATCATATCAAACAATGGCAATGTGTGTGCTACTGAAACCTGAAGGAGGGTGGTGGTTAGCCCCAGTATTGGAGTGCTGAACTTTTCCATCTAGATAGATCTTGACAGTGTTCTCTTTTGGTCATGCATGCTAAGGCCAAATCTAATTCCATTTGTAGTTTGGCTGGTTCAGCTTTATCCTCACAGGAGGCAGTGTAATTCCAGCAGCAAAACAATTTGCCCAGCAAAGCAAAAAAGCCTGCATTTCGAAATGCAAAAAAAAAAAAAAAAAAAAAAAAAAAAAAAAAAAAAATCAACAAAACCCAACATATGCTGCTTATGGAGGGGCCAGCACAAGGCCTATGCACCATTTAAGTCCTGCTTAAATCTTTGTGCTAGACCTTCTACTTAGAGATGAATTGACAAGGAACATATAAATAAAAGCATGAAAAAGCAACTGCACAATTCAGAAGGAAAACCCAAGAAATCTGGAAATACATGTATTTATTATTCACATTAGTGTAGCATGACTAAATTTAATGATGGGTTTATCTTTGTGTACTTAGTGAAAGGCCTCATTCAACTCCCTTCACTGAGAACTGCTGAGCTGCCGCACAGAGACCCACATGGCCCTTCCTAATAATCTTGCCTCAGGTTACTCCTCCTGTGCTTAAACCTACATGTTCACCCTGACAGGGTGAATTCCTCAGCGTCCCTCTGAAGGACTGAGGCTCCTGGTTTATAGGTCATCTCTGTAACAAATCAACAGAAACTTTTTGGAAAGTTCTAACTCCATTACTTTCTACTAGACACATGAAATGTAAAAAAAGCCTACAGATATTTGCTAAGAAGAGATACCTTCAGTGCAATGGTACTCACTCTTGCATTGCCTTCCTTTAAAGTGGAATGATTCACGTTTTATTAAATAGTCAGGACTTCCTCAATAGGGTCCTGAAGCAAATCATCTCTGTTTTTAGTGGGAAAATGGTCAGAGACATAGAACTGTCTTGGTGCTTTTCTAACCTTTCACTTTTCTGTGGCACAGACTCCTGATCCACTTTGACAGGTTAATACTCAGCACTTATAGGCAACGTCACACCCGCTAAGCTAACTGTCTTACACAGAAGCCAACCTATTGCCCTGAATCAATCCTTTTCAGGGACAAAACAACTGAAACCAAAGGCTTGTTCTTGTCAATCTTGTGACTGGGCTTCTTGCGGCTCTCACAATTAAAACAGGGAAAATAGATAACAAGGAAGAATACTCCCAGGTTCACAGGAAAAGAAACAATCCTCGGCATCAATCAGAACTCAGAAACTGACTGTAAACAGATTATCTAAGTCAACACCTTTGCCTCAAGCCATGAATTCATTTTGTCTTTTCTTTTTTTTTTTTTTTCTGCATGAATTCCAAAATAAAAGTCTCCCATTTTTTTTTTTTTTTGGTCAGATCTTAGTCATGATCAGCCTCTTAAAGATAATTTACTTTTTCATATTGTAATTAAATATTCCTTTACACCTTTATTCTGTGTTACATATTTCTACTGGTACTCGATTTATAGTTACATATTACTACCACTTTTGCATGTCAAACTGCCTTATTTTGGTGATTCCTACTTTAAGCAGGATAAGGGGTTTGAATCTCTTAGATAACCATCAATAATATAAAATAACTATGGTGTAGACATATGTGAAACTAGTTCTAAATATATTAACATCTGTATTAGCATGGCAGTGCACAAAGCATGACACAGTTATATTACCAAAAGTAGTAAAGAAGATTAATGTGTTTTATCTCTTTATGTCATCACACAGAAAATCACATCTTAATCCTGCTTTCTATGTGTGACAAGAATATTTTGTCAATTATTAATGCTTCTGTTTCTTACACATTTGTTGGATTGCTATTAAGATTTTCTCCCAAAGAAAAGCTGCTCTTTCAACTGTCTCTCTTAGTAAAAAATGTAACGTACTTTCCCCTAACTTTCACCATCATACAACTGCATTCTCTTCCCCTGTCAGTCCAAGGTATTTCTCAGCTGTTGTCCTCTTCTGAGCCTTCATTAAATCCTCATCCCAGTCATACTCCTGATTTCTGTCATACTCGTTCTTCTCTCCCCTTCTCTCTGGCTTTTTCTAGCCTGTGGTGAAAATCAAAATTTCATTTTCATTCCCTTTGGACTGTTGGGACATCAGATTTTGCTCACTCTTCTCACAACCACTGTCTTTGTTTTCTTCCACAACTCTGTCATCTCCATGCCCTTGAGAAAAACTCAAGTGACTCCTTCAGCTTGAACAACCTCTTCAGCAACCACTTCACCCTTTTTATTTTCCTTTTTTTTTTTTTTTTTTTTGGTGTGTAACAGTCCTAAGGACTTTGTCTTTAACTCCATTTTCTTCTCTTTGTGCAATATATTTTGTGGTGATTTAATCTGTAGGCATACACTTTAACCTGACAATTCATAGACCTACTTCTCTACTCTGAAATTGCCTCTGCCATCCACACTAAATTTCTCATCTATCTTCAAAGTCTCCTCATGAATTCCTAGACATACTATAAAGTTAAATATGTTGAAATAATAACTCTTAGTTTTTCTCCCTACTGTATCTTTTGATTACTGTGGGCAACTTGGTACTTATCTTTCATTTTTTTTTCTTTATGATACTTTGAAGTATTTTTCCTATTCATACACAAATCTGGAAATGTTTGAGGAAAGCTATGTTGGCTTGTGTTCTGATTAATAAAATATCCTCTTTTCTTGCACTCATTCAGATTGCTGCTGCAGAGATCATCTACCTAACCAGGACCTTTAGTCATGTCAAATCTTCCTCTGCATCCTCCTTCACTTTATTCTTTACCATATTTAGCAAAAGCTACTTGTCATCTCTTTCAAGACCTTTAAAGGACTATTGCTTCTTTACATACCATTTGTCATTCACAAGCACAAAAATATTGATTCCCATTCTTATCAGCCCACTGTGATAATGTCAGCCTCAATCATCCAATTGTGTTATCGCTTTCTACCTTAATGCCCTTCCTGCTCGGGAAAGCTCTCTATAAATAGCCACACAGAATTTCTTTCTCCAGTCTCACATCCATGACAGTACATCTGTTTGCTTTAACATCTGCCTACAAAAACAGTTGAGAACATTTAGGACACTCATCTGTCGAGACTCCTTCTTGTTGACCTGTCATATTATTTCCTGCGTACCCTCACTTCTCTGTCTCCATTTGTTGTCTTGCGTCTTATCCTTTTATTTTGGTTACTGTCTTTTTTGATATGTCTCAGAGTGGGATTTATTTCTTGGCTAGTCCACATGAATTGCAGGGCACGAAATAATTGTCTGTGTCTGAATAGAGGCATAAGTTGGTAGCAACATCATACTTAAGGTCAGAAGGGGAACAGACATAGGTTAATAAATTTAATAGAGTTTCAAACTCAGAACTGCATGGTGCTCATACTTGTGTTTTTATTGATGTTATTTAACATTTAAAGTTCCTTTCAAAATGGTTTAAAACCAAAACCAGTGCAGAAAGACAGGTTTATAATAAAGTGCACGGAAACAAATATTTGCATTCATATAAACCACATTCAACAAAGTAAAGTTCAGTTTTTGAGAGATAAATACTCAGCTGATGGGGTAAAAAACAACCAAAACAATTGTCTGTTCCCTTCCCCATCCATTCTTGCAAAAACCTATTGAGGATACAAAGTAAATATCAGCCATTTCCCAAAAAGGAATTATTCCAGTACTACTGCTTTCGCAACTATCACTATCCTTAGTAAACCTATAGGACACATTGTTTAAAATCTATAGCTCTATACTTAGAAAATCAAAAGCTTTCAAAAGCATGTTGACACACACCATTGCTTTACCCTGAACAACAGTGACAAGATGCCCAGGATACTTTCTGACCAGACAACAGAACAAAAAGCACATAGCTCTATAATTAGGAGTAAAACCTTTGGCTGAATGAAGGGCTATTATTGAGGCTGAAAATGGAGTTTGGAAATCCAGAGCTCTACGTGTGCAGTGCTACACATTATAACCAAGAGCATTAGGGAGTCTATTACACAGAGGCAACCACACGCCTACACAATAAAAGCAGTGTGCTCATGTTGTCTTTCCTTTGTAAAGCTTTTTGGAAAAAATGATAATAATAAAAACATATAGAGCAATTTTGAGTCAGGATTTCAAAGACTGCAAAATCACTATCTGATGCAGAGAGAACTATCATACGGAAAATGACTACCTTCAGTATTACCTTGAATGCTTGGAATGCTTTATAGAAAAATGAGAAAACTTTTTTTCTTATTACTAAGCTTTCACAAAAATTTTTATATGCGTAGTATCTCTCTACTGGAAAGAGCAGCGCTTAGCTCTATGGTGTGCCAGGCACTTAGATACCCAGGTGACAAACAGTATCAACCATTCACAGAAAGTCCTGGCAGTCTACCTGACTGTTGGAAACTTCTGATAATGTCTTCAGAACTTAGAAATGTCCTTTCGTGTTCATAATCTTTCTGAGAAAAGAGGACTGAAATTTTAATTAGTAAGTAAAAAGAAAATTGAAACAACCTTTCAGCACCAAAACACTAGTCAGTAAGACATTATCTAGCTGTGCTTCCTTCAGTCTTTAAGATCACAGAGTCACAGAATCACAGAATGTTAGGGATTGGAAAGGAGCTCAAAAGATCATCTAGTTCAATCTCCCTGCCAGAGCAGGAACACCTAGATGAAGTTACACAGGAAGGCGTCCAGGCAGGTCTTGAATCCTGGCATGTTACTGGGCCAATATGACTCTTATTTACCCCAAAACAGTAGCCTGCCTATCTACTACCCACAGCACTGTCTTAAAAATGAGTAAGGTGCCCTAGCACTTCACAAAGTCCAAATCAGAAGAAATTATTGAAATTATTCATTTTCTTCTCCTGCACTAGAAAATTAGGGTCTTAGACTAGTTATTTGAGTAGATCTTTCAGTTATGACAATAAGAGGTTAGTGCAAAAACAAACAAACAAAAAAGGATGAAAGAGATGAAAGAGTAGGTGAGTAGCATTCAGGCTGGAGCTGGCAAATGATCATGACTTCTGATTGTTGGTTTCACAAACAGTTATTGGTTTAAAGTTAAATAAATTTATGTATCACATTTTTCTTAAAGTGGTGGTGTGCCACTTTTCGGTGAGTGAAAAGAAGATGATCTGAGCAAGTGAGTCTTTGGGACACTGCAGCAGGAGAGACTATCTTTACTGTAACACCCTCTACCACCCCTTGGAGATACCTGAAGGGTTCAGCCTTCAGTTGGTATTAAGTGAGTTCTCAGAAGCACATGGTTTTGAGCTTTTTACCACAGAAACCAAGGTCTTTTCTGTTGTTTTGGGAAAATATTAGATGTTTTAAATATTTTTCAGTATGGAGAGCTGCATGGTGCTCAGCAGGTCTAAAATCTCAATGCTGCCTTGCATTTCTGGAGCCAGATCTTCAGCTGGTGTAAACTGATATAGATATTTTGTTTTCAGTGAAGCAAAGCCAATTTACATCAACTGGGAATTGAAACTACAGCTGGTAAAGCATTCTTGGATCTTGGATACATAATTAATAAAAAATAATATTCATTCAGCAAGTAGTTACTGTAGATAATTAATAACTGAAAAATTTACTAATTTTTCATCTGACAAGAGGAGAAGAATCTATTTCAGTTCTATAATGATTATGCAACTAGTTTCAAACAAAAAATATTTCTTGAATAAATGTCTTCATTTATTTTTCCTAAGGCTCTTTAAAAAAGTATTTTAAAATGCTCTGCTAAACAAGATCTAGGAGGGTAAATTAAAGCATTAAGTAGTGGATAATTTTTAGTATACCTTTTCTTCTTTCTGTTCAGGTGTGCCCTTCTATGACTATATGGTGGTTGACATATTCCATGAGATGTACTGAGGTCAGAGTGAGCGCAGCTTTATGCAAGTAGATAGAAAGACCACACACTATCACTTTCTCATACAGCCCACAGGAAAATCCAAGTTGCATAGCAAGCAATGGTAAAAGACAAAGTACTAGACCTGAACAGGTTCACAGGCACTAGCAGAATGGGAATACTGGTTCTGAACACGTGACCAAGATACAAATGGATAAACGCTTAAATTCACAGCATTGAAAGACTAAAAGGGTCAGTCTCTGAGTTGGCAATGTGTATGGTACTGTGAATAGTGCATTCTGTCTGAATGGATCAAATAATCTGCAAGACTGAACATCTCCACAATTATGTATATATGAATCAAATGGAGACACATGCATTTTTGCTTTATCATAGGTGCTGCAGCTTCACATTCACAGGACGTACACTTCTTTTCAGACTCTCAGTTTTTTCATTTATTTATTTATTTATTTAACAGTTGCAGTGTTACAGTACTTCTTGTCTGATGGCGCATACACTGGCATGTGCATGTGCTTTCCTATTACTGAATGGTTAATGACCTTCTAAATGAGTTTGAATGCCTAAGGCAAGGAGTGGATGGTTAGTACATTGGACCGGTCATTAAAGTGTCTCTTGCTGGAAAGAAAATCCTCTGAGCCAAAATGAGGCTTGAGTTTTACATTAGCAGGTTATCCAATCCCGACCCCAAAGTTTTTATGAAATAAGTAACATGTGAATAATTTCTAAAAAGTGAAGAAGGAGGTTGGGAATCCTCCTTTGACCATGTTGCAAGCAGGAGACACATCCTGAAATCCAAACTGTACTCTAAGGACTGCTGTAGGGATGTTTCCAGTAAAAATAGGGGGTAGTCGTGTTTTCTGTAGAGGTAAACCACAGTCACAAAAAAAACAAAAAACAAATTTTAATTCAATAGGATAAGCTCAAAATCATAATGCTTTTTAATTTTTTCTCTGCTTTCAGAGCAGCCTTCTTCGGTAGTGCAACCTAACAGATTTGAAAATTCCAATAGTTGGTACAGGAGAACCAATGTCCATGCTATTAGTGTTTCAGGGCTTTTATTTCAGACCAGCTTTAGCCTGTCATGTGGACTGAGTGCTCATTAGCGGCAGGAATGCATGACATAAGCTCCTGGACCTCACTGTTCAGTTTAATTTATTCAGGAAAAAAGGCCAGTTGATGTGCCCTGAGATCATGCTACTATGTGAATCAAAGTGCAGTGAGTGGGAACAAACAAGAAATTTGCTTCAGTTGTCCTCTTTTGAGATGAAAACTCTAAGGCCAATATACATTCTGATATTCTGAAATGTTATGAACTTTAAACAACATTATTTCTACTCTGAAGTTATGTAATTTTTTAATAGAGATAAGAATTTCCCCGCTTCCCCTCTCCCTTATTCCTTCCCACCATTATTCATCCTATCATTTTGTGGAGAGTTTTGAATTGGCCAAGTATTTAATTAAACGAAAGAAACTACGTTTTTGTATCAGTGTAGTATTCTAAACAATACCTTTTCAAATCTTTTTATTATGAAAAAATAGATGGGGACACAGAAAATCATGAAACTGTTTGCATGAAGCACCCTGAAATCTGAAAGGAAAACAGCCTAGTTCTTCTGATTGTGGATTAAATCTGGGTGTTCAAATAGTTTATCATCTACATGAGCCAGGGGACCCACATTATGGTGGTTTGGTTCAGCCTGGCTTTTGGCCACCCAATGCTGCCCAGAACACCTGGAGAGCTACGCAGGACTAGCTGGTAGTACATAAACCAGATGAAATTTAGAATTTGAACCCACTCAGATACGTAACTTGCCCATTACTTAATACACGGCGATCAATGATAAAAAAAGATATTGATGCATATATATTGTAATGAGTTCCAACTCAATTTAATGTCATAACTCAGCTGACTAAACTCTACCTAATTTCTGTGCTTAGAGCTTCCAGTTAGCTAGTTCCAGGTCCATTGATTAAGCCTAGATTTAGAGATTAAGGTCCTAATCTTCACTTAATCCCTATCAGTTGCATTCAATTTTTTGTTTACCTTCTGTTTTACAGTTCTTATGGGAGAATGTTATTTCCACTGTTCTTTTAAAATGAGAAAGCTGCATAGGCACCCATATTGTCGTGCAGACATTGTGCCCAGCAAACGTGCAAGGAGGTGTCCATCAATGGTCAACATCAGTGCTTCACAAGAAGGAAACTTCTCACAATATGTTTTCCTGTGGCTGTGACCTATCTATGTTCTGCCTGGTGTATTCTGTGTTTTGGCTTTTGATCCCATCTTTTAATCTTTGAAATTTTTTCAAAGAAACTGTAGATCAAACTTTCCTGATGCTAGTGTTCTTCAAAGAAAAAGTGAAATCTTTTTGGCACAGAGGCAGATGTTGTCTTCTAGAGTTTGCCACATTACATGGGTAAGCTTCCTACTTTCTCACAATGTGAATATCTCGTCCTGTGTATCTGTACACCAGTAGTGTTTAACTTTTATTTTTTTACTTTCCCCCCCCAGCCTCTCTTTCTTGTTAAAGCATCAGGGTGCTGTGTGGTCTACACTGGCAGTTTCACTGCAGTCCATGCAGCTCTGCTAACTTCCACCTTCTCAGAATCAGGCACATGACAACTCCTTAAGTTCAGGACAAAGAGCTAGAGCTCTTGGTTGCAGAGTAAAGGCAAATCACCAGGTGTATTTGAAAGTTTTTAATTCTGAAGGGTAAGTGTGAATGTCATGAGCATGAATTTTACTATTGAAATGTTGATCTACCTCATGGCATACCCGAGATGCCTAAAACATCTTTGGACTTTTAAGGCCGGCAAAAAAAGTTTGCTACTCAAGCCCCTAAACTACTTTACAGATTTCATATTTTTAGTAATGGCTTTTAACAGATAACAATGGGGAAATTTCAGCAGAAATCCTCTAAGTCATTCTAGAAAAGAAGGACAAGGGATGATTCTGCTTCCTCAGCTATCTGAAAATGAAAAGGCACCACAGACTGTAATTTTTTCTCGTGACCCACCAAAGCACCAGTTCTGCACCACAGGGTCAGAGTATCTACATCTTTGGAGGGGCTATACTTTGAAAAATAATTCAAGCAGAAACTAGATTATGAATCACATACCATTATAGCTAAAGATTATGTGATACAGGGACAGACAGCTGTTTGGAAACTTCTTTTTGGCTTGAAACTCTATCTGCAGTACCACTTGATGCTCCTAGATGTATGATCTCTTGGCTGACTCTGAGCCTGGGTGGAGCTGTGCCATCTGAACACATGTGCCACCTAAATTACTTGGCCAGTATTGCTACAGGTTCAGTGCCAAGTGACTGTAGGTTTAGACATGCAGCATACATAATATTGTAAATGCTGGCTCCTTTGTAAAAAATCCTATCCTCTCTGACAATGTTGAAAAATTGGCTTTACTTGCCATCCAAAATGCGATTGCACCTGTTGGTGCTTAGAGAAATCCTCCTCCCTCAGCCAAATCCTCACAGCAATAAATGACCATTCAAATGCTGTTAGGCAAGGCAAGTCTTCATCTACCTAGGAAATTAAAAATGCTTTATTTAGAAATTTGAAAAATAAATGGGTGTCTTCAAAACTGAAAGGTCTCCTGGGACTCCTTAACACAATCACAATGTCTCTTTCAGTATATTTGACCTCATTGTGACAAGTTCAATTGAATTAATAAGTTATTTCAAAACACCGCAGTGTGATATCAGCACTCCATTTAGGGAGCCACACCTAACATGCTGTCTACCTTTGTTTGTATCCATACTTAGCAGTAAAATCTGGACAACTATCCCATTATGTTTCATTTGTAGATAAGCTGTCCAGAAGAGATGCAAAATTGCCAACAATTCAGAAAATGTTTGACTGCACAGAGTGCTAATGGGAAGAAATCCTAGCCAAATTGTTTATGCAAGCACTGTTCTGAGAGTTTTTTGTCTTACAGAATAACTAGCTTATTAACTCACTGGAAAGCAATCAGACACCAAACCCTAGCTTCCAGTGAGGACACAACAAAGGTAACTAGTGTGGTTACTATCACTTTGTTACCTGGGTTGTATCTGTCATAGGTGTGTGTAGGTGCAGGTTTGCAGGAAGAAACTTTATGTATGCATGTGTGAGTGTCAGACTGCGTGTGTTATAGGAATAGGTTAAACGTTATACTGCCACTGGTCAAAGGAGTGCCTAATCTTACAATATAGAAAAGAACTGCACTGCTAGAAATCCTTTACCTCCCCATGAAGTCACAGATGCATCCAGCCTTAGGTGATTTACAAACTCAGACATCTAAGTTGTAGACAACATGGAGCCTTTGAGCTAGTTCTTCTTGGATATGGAATAAAAGTTACTAATTAATGATAAATAAGATGAATATCTGAAGGACATTTCTGGTAGAGGACAACTCTGTATTTAGCAAACAGCAGAAAATGGTAGAAAAAACTCTTCAGACAACAGATTTTTTTTTTTTTTCTTTTTCCTAGGAAACTTACTGAACAAGAAATCAGGAAAGCTCTACGACTTTAAATCAATGGGAAATGAAATGGCTAAAGAGAAATCCCTCTCCCTTTTCACTTTTGAAGGATGTGTTTAAAATAGCTGCAAAAAAAAAAAAGAAATGAAAGCATTGCTGTGTGTGAAACTGCTGTGGTCCCTTGCAGGATGTACTGAACTCTGCCACTGATGTGGCACAGCGATCCATTATGAGAGGGCTAGAGACAAACCAGAAATACTGCAACTTCACCACACTTCATCCTGACTCTTACCGGGACACAACACAATTACAACGGAATGAACTCGTCCTTCGTGCCTGAGTATTGCCATCTGTCACACACAGACAAAAATCAGATGTCAGCTTACACACTGACTTGTTGACTTAGCATTGTTTACATCCAGAGACACAAAGGCAGTTAAAGGACTGATCATCAGATATTCCATCATCCACTTAAAGTTCACTGGGAGCTTACTTTCTGCTTATTGGCAGAATTTAAATATTACTGCAATTACAGATACTCTTTTTTCAGTGCACAACAATACAGTTTCAAGCACTTCTCTTCCATTTTGCTCAGTTTTTATTCACTGCTCAACACCACAGGCTTTTAGTACCTTTCAGCAATTCAAGGAACAATGCAGGTAACATTTTGTATGTATTTGTTTTCCTGGGGTGTCTCCACAGGGAACTGGGTACATGGTCTTCCAGGAGGAATTTTTGTTTTGCTGTTGACATTAACAGTAATTCATATATGTGCCAGGGGAAACAAGGTCAGAGCACTGTCCCTTTGGAGGAATGGTAAGCTGTATCGTAGCTGCTTATTTCTACTAAAATGAGCAGCAGCAAAGGAAGATTTTTGGAAGTGATGAATGGAAAAATATTGTCATCTGTTTACACACACACAGACACATACACACTTTTACATATGTATGAAAAAAATGCCATCTTTGAAACAGCCACAGTAAAATGATTTCCCAAGATGAGGATGCTTCAAACATCTTCAGCTCATCACCTCAATACTGTAAATTTCTGTTATGTTCTACAGAAAGAAACCTTAATAGGCAAGTAAAGAACCTGCTTTGTTTCTGCCTGGGCTCTGTCTGTTTTGCTCTGAACCAAATAATAACCACCATAAAGACAGACTGACCACCTAGAAAGAGATAATGGAACATGGGGTGACAGCTACTTTAGCACCCAAATCGTTTAGGAGCACAAGACACAACCAGACTGAAAAGAATTTGTGCTCCTAAATCTCTTTGACACTTTTAAAAATCTCCTGCAGTTTTGGTTTTATTCTCTCAGAGTTACCCAGGTCATTCCACTCACTGCAATGGAATAATTTGTGATTCACAGTGGAGTACATGAGAGGAATATCATGTCCTTCATCTCTACGTGACAAAAGAACTTTCCTTTTTCCAAAGGAGAGTTCGTAATTTATATGTTCAGACTTGGAAATAGGAGTATGGGATCCCTGAGGCTTTGGACAATCTTGCAATTCCAGGTTCTCCATCTGTTAAAAATGGGGATAATACTTTCTTGTACTGTAACAAATAGACAATAATGAGAGTGCTTGCTGTCTCCTGCTATGGGACAGGTGTCTTAGAGCCTTGGCCAAGAAAACAAAAGAGATTTCTTAACAGTGGTTTTGCTTATAATGCCTACAACACATGCCATTCTTTAATTCAAATATGCAATTCACTCAGAATGTAGTTTGGTTACAAGTACTGGTTTTGGAATGTAAACACACTGCATTAAGTGGCACTTGATCTTAGTATTATTTTCTGGTTCTGGTAGTGAGATGGACACAGATCTTCTCATATTAATCTCTTAAGAGTTACTTATATTCATACTGAGTCATACCTGGATTTCAAAAGTGGGAAATATATTTACTAGCTCCTAACTCAAAGCAGAATCTTGTGTTCCTTGAGATGCTGCAGTAATATAACTGGTCTCACAGTTGATCTCCTATACGACCTTCAGCAAAAAACTGCCTTCTGTATTGTACCCTGTTGGGCATGTGGTGTTGGCTTTTGACCTGTTTGCATTGCAGCTGTACTGCTCTGCAGCACTGTCTTGTTGATGCATCCCTGGGACAGATTTCTACTTAGACACCATAAATGAGGTGCAACCTCAGATGCAAAATATCACATAAGTGAAAAGAAAGAGACCCATTAGCTCAGTAGTTATTGCCAAGGAGATGAGTATTTGGATCAGCTCTTCCTCATAGCCCTCTTTCTTTTAGTTCCAGGGTGGTAAACACAGCTTGCTGCCTCTGACAACGAAGAGACTTTCCTGTGTGACCTTTATAACAACATCACCGGAGCAGAAGCCTTAAGTACACTCTGCCATGTGTCTCCCTCCCAGAGCCAGGAGAAACTGTAGGGCAAATACAGTAGCCTTCTAGTATAAAGGAAATTCAGCATTATACAACAGTATTGAATTAGAATCTGTAGCAAAGCTGACTGGTAACTGCTGAGTGCCTGCACTGAAACCTCTGGCATACCGGAAAATCTTTGCTGTCATGAAACACGTTCATTGACTTTTGTACTAAATACCAAAATGAATTTAACATGCTAGTGTGTTATTTGTCTCACCAGTTAGTTTAGCATTTATATTATTTTTCCCTGTATTTAAGTTGCCAACAAACTCCCAGTAAGAATGAGGGACCTTGCCAAAATGACTGATTTAATTTGTTCTCTGACTGTGTCGCACAAAGCTATGACATAAAATAACCACTATCACTTCAATATTTTTCAGTGACTGAACACTTGACAAATAACACCTTCTTACTAGTGCATGTGCAAAGGCTGCTTAAATCCTGATCTCTATCAATTATCTCACAGAGCTTGCAGAAGTTGAAACATTGTATCTCAATTATTCACAAACTTTTGCAGACTTCCTACCAAGGCTCAAGAGGACAGAATGGAAGATATTTTGAATGTCAGATGTTTAAAAATCTCATACTCTTGAATTCAAAATTTTAAAAACAAGAAAAAAAGCTTCATGTTGTGGTGCAAATGAAGCCATGAAGTAAGAGAAGACTTATCAGCAGGAAATCATTCTATGAGCAGAAGCTGCTGCCTTTTTTTTGAGAACTCTTCTACTGAATCTTATAATTCAATAACTTTCACTACGTCAGTGAATCATCATTCCACTATTTATTGAATTCTTTTGTAGTCACAAAATCCTATCAAGAGTCTCCTTTCATTTTAAATTTATCTGTCAGGCTTCATTCCTAGTCCCTGCAGAACATTTTTCTTGTAATAATGCTAAGAAGCCTATGTTAAGTTGGATATAAAGAAAATGGAGAAATCCTTGAAATCAAGCATAGTTCATTTTTGTTGAACTGCAATAACCTACCGTACACTTCAGCTGAACATTGTTTGTAATATCTTCCCTTGAGTACTGCAGTACTGTTGGACACTAATACTTGAGCAAATTGAACAGAAAAAAATGTAATATTTCTTTTGGCTCTACCTTCTACTGATATAAGGCAGTCTTGTTTGTCTTTTCAATTTAGCTTTTCAAAAAGAAACACCACACAAGGAATCTTTGCTGCACTGCCAAATACAGTATATACCCACAGGATGTGACACAGAAATTGCACCTAATTGCTCCTGCACTAGGACAGAAGACCTGCTCTCCTAGGACAGAAGTTCCTGCTCTCCTAGGTATAAGAGCTATGGGGTTTTGGGGAGGAGTTGGTCTCCCCCAGGTCTAGCGATGTGCATGTCAGTATGACTAATAATAATCCACAAATACAGGGAACATTGACAGAGTAGATAAAATATGAAGATGTGCAAGGACAGTGGCTTTTTGGTTTTCTCAGTAATATGGCTTTCAATACTTTTTTGAAAATAAAAAGTTTAAGCTCTACTTTGTTTAACAAAGAAACTAAAATTAAACTGAATTGATTCGTGACCAAAAGCAAATTTTCCAAGAAAATCCAAATAAATTGATGAACGAACTCTTTATGGTTCAACTAGCAAAACTAGACTCTACCAAGGAATATTTGTGGTTCTTCAAAGTCCACGTAGAAGAAACTTATGCCTGTTGTAATCCCTGAATCACTGTGTGGTAAGTGGTGGTCAAAAACATTTTCCTGTAGGCTGATGTACAGGCAAGGGAGAAAATGCCACACTACATGAATCCTCTGGGGAGCTGCAGTAGGTTCTTGTGGGAATTCAAACCAAAACCAGACAGATGAACTTTGACTAAATATGTGTGACAGTTAAATAATGTAAACAGAATGGGATGACTCGAATGTCTAATGCTGATGGAAGTATGTTTACTTGATAGACCCAAGAGATCTTTTAAGATCATTTATTCTTTGTGAAATTCTTAACTGTTTATGACTGCTAAAAACTACTGCTTTGACTAGAACAGCCAGCTTTTCAGAGACAAAGCTAAATACTTTGCATTCATGGACCTGAAGCCTCACTCATTCAAGCTGGGTCCCATCACTGTAATCACTGTCTACTTGTTTTACAGTGTACAAATCATCAAACTTGATGAATCCTTGTTGCAGGTTTTTCTTTGCATATGACAATTTGGTGCAAATAAGTTGCATAAGCAATACTAAATAATTCAAAAGCAGTGCCCACCATGTTTGCACTGTATTTATAGATCAACGACTCCCTGAGGAAGAGTTCTTTGCACAAAGCTCAACTTTAGTATATGCTACAGTTTGACTGTGAATAAACAGAAGTGGAAGTGAATTCTTGACACTGAATTCTTGAAGCTCTTGTACAGATGATGTCACAGACAAATCTGAATCTACAGAAGAATATAAACATATGAAATGGAGAAGACAAAAATGACAGGATGCATCCACATGAGCACTGTAGCTTGGAGCAAAAATGCACTTTCAAAGCAGAACTCCTACCCACCTTCACCTGTCAGGCTTTGGTTCACACTGTGATATGGTCTGGAGCACGAACTTGACTCATTTCTCATGAAACTGAACTGAAAGGTGTACTTAATGCCAAATGGCACTTAATGCCATATGCCACTAGTGGGCATTAGGTCTATTGGATGGATTAGAGCTAATCTAAGGCAGAATTCTTAAAATTTTAACAGTGTAGTCCCTGTGCCTCTAGCACCAACTATTTCACTTTTCAGATCCATTATTGCAACTCCATTTGCTAATGCAGATGTGGACTATAAAGAAGACAAGTAGGGAATGATGCTCTGCATGTTTTGAAGAGGTACAGATCTCAAATTAGTATGTGTTGCAGTCTGCAGATTAAACTTAAGTTTTGTGTAGAGACAAAAATCTGATTACAGAACCTGTACATTCAAATTACTTCAGATTGAGAGTCACAATGCTGCCACCTGAAGAAGATTAGATGTGAGCTGGAAGTCTGGATCCACATTTTTGTCTTGGAGTCAATCTGCTCTTTCAAACACTTTCCAATCCCACAGGAAATGAAGAATAAAATCACGAGCCCACACAACCTAATGGGAGTTTTGCCACTGACATTGATGTGTCAGGGGTTTTATAAGTAAAATGCATTTCAGTACAACAATTTTATACCATTTTACAAAGGTCCTATTTGACTTGAATTGAACTAAGTGAAAAATCAACACACAGTCATCTAAGAACACATCAAACATTATTTTCAGGAAATTCTGCTAAATAATAAACTAGTTACCCACTTCATTATGATTTAAGGTTTAAAGTGTCCTCTGATTCGTGAACACCTGAATGGCTAGTACACTGACATGTTGGAACTGACAAACCCCTTACAGAGCTTGTGCACCTCACGTAAGAATATCAGATATATTCAAGAAAGAGTATCAGGCATATTCAAGTAATACTATCAGGCACAATCATATTAGTTTCACATCTGCAAACTTCTGGTCAGCTGCTGACGGTAAAATACATTCAGAATTCACACTGTCTCCCACCAATATACAACTGGACTTCGTAAGAATCACCTAGGCTGTGAACTCTCATTACTTGCATTCATACACATTACTATTCCCACAAGCAAGGAAGCTGAAAAAATGTTTTAAAAGACCTTTCTCTTATGCTGTGAGATAACATGGTATAATATAATGCCAAGCTGATAAACTGAATATCAACACCCAAACATTAATAACTATAAGTAATAATAGAATAAGAAAAACACTTTCATTTTTAAGGGGCTATTAATAATCCAGCAAAAATGAAAGATATTTTCTATATGCTGCATAAATATGCAAAATGACACAGGCTGCAAACAGAAATTTCTGGGGGGTGGGGAAAGAAAGAAGACTCTCCTTCTGTCCTATGCCTTGTAACAAAATATACTCTGAATTACAGAAATCTGTGGCCTAGAGGTGTTGGACCTAGATGGTTCAAGGAACCATCCTGTCACCATGAGGTCACTGGTTCAGTTCTAGTCAAACCATTACCATCTGATTTTTGCTCAGTAGCTTGTCTGACATGAGCTGCTACCCTGGTTTATTTTCCAGAGGACAAGAGTTCATATTGCAAGTAACAACTTAGCACACAGCAGAGAGACAAAAAAAAAGCTTTGTGATTCAGCTGATTTTCTTATCCTAGAGATAGTCTTCAGGTCAAAGCACTAGCCTGTTGACATGGGGCAGTCTACTAGGTTGTGCATGACTCATGCTTTCTGTAGCCATCATTTGACTGTGTTCCCAGCAGTTGCAACTAGCTTCTTAGGAAGAGACAAAGTTTAAGAGATAATAACTCACTACCTTTAAACACGATATTTTAAAAAGGACTAGGACTCACTTGTAATTTATATTTAAAGAAAGACAAACCCCAGTAATGAATCAGCATTTCTCTACTATGTAAAACAAAAAGCTCACTACTAAAAAAAGTACATTTGATTGAAATTCTACTCCTTATTGATTCGGTTATTTATTACGAAGTTTCTTCTAAGGAGCACAAAATTAACCAGATGAAATCATACATGCTAGCATCCACTTTTGTTCTTCATTGTCAACAACTAAATCATCATGAAAAGCAAAGCATACACTTTAGTAATTAAAACCTTGCCCCTGTGCAATTTATCATGATTTCTTAACAATCAGCAGCTCAAATTACCTCATGACTTCCATTCTGCTCTTCATTTTTTCCCTTTCCTGAAAGCACAGAATCCACCTGAAGACCACTATCAGTAGACCATTTCATAATAAGGAAGCTGAATATTGCTTTCAAGTATGTAGAAGACTGCATAAATACCATGAGTCTCAAAGGTATATTTTATGTTACCAACAAAAGACATTTTCTTTAAATTCATTAATTCAAATGGGTGTGCCCTGAATTTGTCAACAACATTTAATTTAGGATATCTCTTAAGTGACAAACTAGTGAAAAATATTAGTGAAAAATTATTCCAGCTTTTCTTTCAGTGAGAAAACTGCCGTATGAAAAGGGTACTTGTTTTATGACTTAACTAGCTTTCTTCTTCCTTTATGGTAATTACAATTTCAGTCTTATATGTGTATTTTACTTTCTCCATTTTATGTCTGGTTTACTTGCTCTCTGTATATTTAGAAGCCACCTGAAAGCCATTTTTATTGCTCTACCACGATTTTGTTGTCTTCAGTGCATTACTATGCATCAGAAACACATATTTATTTTTTTACTTTCTTAAGTCTACCTTTAAGAGGAGAGCAACTTGATTTCTTAGTCTTTAGCCATAAAAAAGAAGTAGTTCTTGTTTTAAGGGATCAAAGATGTAAGATCAGATTCCACATTCTTGTATAAAAAGATGCATTTGATGAAATTCCATTTTGCTACTGTTCACCTCACTTCCCTTTCATATGCGCTAATGGTGACAGCAGTATTAATCTCTATACACCGTCATGTACATTGAAATTCTGCCTAAGCATATCTAATAATATTTTCCTACAGTATTTTTGGTGAGCAAAGGCTTTAACAAATTAATATATATGCATGCTTCTTCATTTACTTGTCCCTAGCTGTTTGGTGGTTGGCAGAATTTATTTTTAGCTTGTACTTTTGCTTATCCCACATCTCTTTCCATTTTCCTGAAAAGGGTACGGATAAGTATACCTTCACCCATAGAAACATACAAACTGAGCAACTCACAGAATTACTATAATTATACTACCAGTCATTCCTTTTCTGGGCTATAAATATGTCAGGGAAACGTAGATGTGAAAAAGAACAAGGTGGTCTGACAAAGCCCCTTTTTTAGTGGAAAAGTCAGTAAATCAACACTCATTTAACACAGAAGTACTTTTAAAGCAACTTTTATACTAACAGAAGGAACATATAACCGGTCTTACTCTTCGAGATCATGGGATGTAAAATACCATTAATAACACTCCCTAGACAACTTACTTTTGATTCTCCCTGTTAAAATGTGACAATCATCAAAAAGATGTCCAGTTAATGCTCCAGAATAATAAGCCATGTTTGGATGTGGGTATAAGTGGGAAGATCAGTAGCTCCCTTTTCTTCCCTGTTAAGATTGAAGTCAACTGGCTGAGAGTTTTAATATTCTCAAATACACTGAAAACTCCAATAAGTAATACTTTATCCTATCAGCTGCTTGATGTATCGCCATGGCATTTCATGCTAGCTTTCAGCGATGTGTTCTCTTCTATTTTACATATTTTGTCTATTACACTGTATGTTTTGGGTTTGTATATTGGATGAATAAATCCTTTAACTCTAATCCTCTGCTTGTATTATTTAAAGTGGCTTTCCAAGACAGAGCCATCTCATTCAACCGAAACATTCCTTGTGGGTATTTTGTCATATAAACTGCCTTCAAAGGGGAAAAAACCCAAAAAGAACAATCAACAAAACCAACTGTTGCTTACTGCTGTCAGAGTTTAGTAGACAACATAGCTACTGGTAATAACATCTATAATAGATAATAGTTATGGTGATCCTGGTTCTATTTCTCTTGGCTCACCATAAACAAAATTGTCCACCGAATTCTTACCAACTAGATCCATAAATTGCATTTGAGGGAACGGTTTGCATGATGCGGCTGCCTGGTCTTTCCAACAGAAACTTCATAATGAGGAGCTGTCCAAGAGTAGCGTGTTAATGTTGACATTTTGACTCCGGGTTGAGTTAGCAACACACATAGATTCATCATTTCAAGGTGTTTGCTTCATGGACAAGTATCAGTTGTATGGCAGGGGGATGAGCAGTAGCAGTGTGTGGTCAATCTTGCATTCTTACAGATCTTACAGACATGAAATATAAAGGCAGTTCCTTGCTTCAGAAAGCTTAATGCAGTACCAAGCATGGACTCCCACAGTGTCATTTTTGCAAATTATATTTCGGATTGTATCTGCACTGTAAGGAATTTTAGAGTTAATTCACCTTTTAAAAGAGCAGGACATTATGCATGTGCTGTATACACAGGCCCTAAAATCTTGGTGCAGACAAGAAGCAGATCACTCAAATTAATTAAATTTTAGTGCCTAAATAGTCACTGACTACAGAACAGGCCAACAGGCTTGAATAAACCCAATTGCCAAAGAGCTCAGACTGCTTTGCAAGCACAGGTCTTCAACAGATAACAGAATAGGGATTGTGTGATTGTAACAAGAAGAAAGTGTTCTACTTGGACATTACTCTTGAATTTCCAAAGGGTTTTGCTTTACACTTTGAATAATTTCTGGGACTTTATTCAGGGCTGCCAAATGCATGACTAATCTAGTAATAGTAAGGTTTATCTAAATGCTTTAGCACTGGGAGCCACCTGATTAGTTTTGACTTGAATAAAAATATTTCTTCGAAAAGCATGGAAATGTGATTTAACTGCAGCCTAATGGTCCAAAAAGGAAGTTATTACTAAAAGTACCTGATCACTCATTAATAAAAAGCCATCATCAAAGTGGACCATATTCTTTTAGGCTACACAGCAGTATAATGCTAATTTCCTAATTAAAAATAAATTAATTGCTGAAGAATGTCCTAAGTCATATCCGGAATGATAAAACCTTTTTTCAACAGGCAGGAACTTTTTTCAGGTATCTTTAGAAGCTCCTAAAAGAACTGGTGCATGATGAGTGGACAATTATCACTATCACTAAATCTTGAGGAAGCTACTTGCATAATTTCCCCCAGACTCCTGACACTTCTCGTTGATTGAAGTTAATTACTTACATGACCTCCTGTAAGCCAAAAAGCAATTCTATAAAGGGCATTCAATAAACCTGTTCTTTTCCTGACCACAGAAAATAGGATCTGCTTAAGTTGATAAAACAAAACTAAACAAAATAGATCCCAGAAAGCTTTGTAAAAGGGTTTCTCACATATAAACAATTAAAGCATTAAGGAGTACAATTTCTCATCACTGAAATTTCCTTTCATTTAGTCTTTCAGGGACAGGGAGTATTTCCTTTACAGAAAAGGTTGTAAAAGCTTTCAAAAAACCCAGAATGGATGTTAACTGTCCCTATCCTGCTCTATGGGACCTGTACTACTGTGTGCCAATGGTGACAACTGGAGTGCTCTCCCCAATTCCATAGACAGTGACAATTGCAAGAACCATATATTCAAGCATGTTTAGTGATCTAGTGATTTTATTATCTTGATTTTACGTACAGGTATTCCATGATACAGTGTGTCCCAGCTGGAAGGAAAGATGCAGATCTAAAAGATGAAGTATAAACCCCATAGAGTTAGTTCAGTGGGTATGTAATGTAGAAATATATCCCTTTCTAAATTATAGGGGGTTCTGTACATTATGTTCTGACCTATAGCTCTGTCCAGAATATCTGTGGCACTGTAGGCTGTGACAGCATGTTTTAGCAAGCTCCTCCTTTCTTATGAGAGCAAAGGCCTTCTTTAAGATAGTCTTACATCTGTTCTCTGTATACCTGTACCAGGCTGCTAGCCCGAAAGAATAATGCTTTATTAGTACACAAAGACAGGTCATCTAACAATGGAAAAATAGCCCAAGGATACTCTCTGCAAGGTTCTGATTGACTTAGATTGCACTGAGGTCAAATACCTGCTGTAACCATTAGCAGTTGGAGTTTCATTAATCTTCTTACCTGAGAAACCACAGGTAACTCCCCTGGAATAGAGTAACATTAGCAATTTACCATTCTTTTATCATGGTATAAAGTATTCTGGCTGTGACAGCCATTCTTTATGGCTGATTTGTTTCTGAGTGATGTTACATTAAAGGCTAAAATATATTACTTCAAATTTTTACCTCTTGTGAGGAGGGAACGAGTATGGACTCTTTTTTCTGGATTCCTTAATTATATTATTACATTCTTTCTGTATATTTTTTTTATACTCAGAGGCTTTTGCTATTGCTGCAAACTTCCATTCATTTATCTGATAAACTGAGAGCTGTGATTTTCCAACTTGCAAAGTTCTATATGCAGCATTTCTGCAGCATGTTTGTATAAGCAGCAGAAAATAGTGATGTGATTTTAAATTTGCACAGTTAAAATAGCAAAATCTCTGAAATTCCAAAGTGAGTATCAAATAGCATTGTTAGCTCAGTCAGCTTCTCAAGTTTGTATATTTTACAATGTATACTGCAGATTCAATTATGATAACTAAATTAAACATTCAAAGAAAGACAGTTATAGATAATGCTTTCTACAGATAGCATCACTTATTATCTTGTGGACAGATAGTATTTATCGATAAAGATACATAAAGATATCTACTTTCCTCCTCCTTGGGTTCTTCGCTGCTTCCCCACTCCAATTACTCATCAAGCAGTTTCTGTGAATCATATATTGGTCTTTTAATTTAATTTCCTATATTAGAATGATGAAGAGAAAACATTTGTAAACCACTCTCCTGAATCTTCTGAGTATCTTCAAGGGTTGACCTGACTCAAAATGAACAATAAAAATCTACCAGGGACCATTATGGGAGCAAGAATCAACCAACATGCAGCTGCATGTCAAAGGTCTTCCTCGGGGCACTTCCCAGTTGATTTACATTGCCCAAGTACTGCAAAGTAGTGAAAATTGGATGATCTGGTTCTTAACTATTAAAAAAATGATCTCCTAAAATATTTCTGTATCTGGGATGGCAGTTAAAACATTTGTCACAGTAAATCCCCCAGGAAACCTATCCTGCACAGTGTAAGTCTTGAAAGAAAGGAAAAGGAAATAAATAAGCAGAAAGCAAACTAACCCAGATAATTGGAACAAGAGGTTACTGTAACCCTCTTGCTTCCTTCTCCTCACTCTCTTCTGCTCACCACTTCCTTTCATCATGCCACTTCCAAAGTTTCAGCTCTAAGGCAAGGATCATAACTTTTCCATGGTACTATTGATGCAGAGGCAGCAGGTAAAATGGTGATGATCCCCATGCAGGAAGTATAGAATTGCACGCTGTGTTTATTACTGTGCTACCCCAACACCTGCACTGAGACCTGATGTTGCTCAATCATGCTCTAAACCACTCTGTCACTCTATAAACTCAGTTCAGTGCTCATTATTTGCAATGAAACTGAAGCTTCATTCATGAGACATATTTGTACCTATGTAAACATTGACCAGATTAGATAATAAACTCTTTAACAATAATTTATCACTCCATTCTTTGTGCTTTTATTCAGACTTTTTTTTTCTTTTTGACTGATAAGTGCCGTATAATTCTATTTTAATGAAAGCAGATAGTCTGATGCTACTTGTGATATGAGACCTCTATTTAGATTACATACATTAATTGAACAACAAATTAGGTGGGTAGAACCTAATGTTTCCTTTATCACGCTGTTTTATCTGAATTAGGAAAAGAATTATCACCATATGACACGAATGAGCATGCATTCAGCTACTTCTTGTAAGTGAGGCTGATTAGAAGTTGCTGGGAACAAATGTAAAGCAACAGCTTCAAATAGTTAAGAGCTTCCTAAGAGTCCTTGAAGTAAACTCCGGGAAAAGTTGACACAGGTAAGGGCTACTGTATGATTATGGCAGCTGTGCTCCCATCTCATCCCCGTTTCTGCCTTTGATGTACATGTTTTTTCAAATGCGACAGAGTGACTGAGGTAAGCAGAAAATTGAAAGAGCAAGAACTGGGACCACAAACAGTTAACACTGTATGGCACAAACTGTGCAAAACCAGACAGCGTTCTGCAAATAACAAGTAAAAATTGCCAGGTACGTTAGACAGACACTGCTCTGCAATTTGGAAGGCTTAACAATTTTTACTATTATAACTTTTCTCTTTGTGGTGTTAAGACAGACTTCAGAAAAAAATATATTTAACTATTTAGGTCTCACAATAAGTTTTATTTCCTTGGCTACTAAATATAAAGTGTAATATTTTTATGTATTAACACACAAATACGTTGAGAGACAGTTATTTCAACTCTAGTAGTACCTCAGGATATAACTGAATTTATTCTCCAGTAATGGTGATTCTTGTTCCAGTTGTTGCCCTGCGTGAAATTTAGAAAAGAGGCACCTAACGATTTTGTTGCTGTTTCCTGTCTTTAGATTGGTGAACTGTGATATACACTGCAGCCAGGTTAATCGTTGCTCATGAAACATAAGATATGGTGATATTCAGTTACCTTCACCATTTGGAGATATCAATGAAGTTTTAGCTCTAAAACCTTCAAGTACTTGTCCTTTTTTTTAGCAAAAGCAATTTCCTAATGAAATAAATAGGAATAACATCTGATTAAAAATTGAGCAATGATTTCTTTTTTAATTTTTGAAGCATTTGCATTTTTCAGGAGAGGGAGGTTTCTACTCTTAGTCAGACATGTCAATCCAACTGTATCAAAGATAATTTCAAATTTCAAAAATCTTGGCAGTTCTAGAAAAGAGACAGTTTGGGCCACCTTCACATACTAAATAGCATTCTATAACATAAACAGCTCCTGTTATTGCATGTTACTGATAACACTGAAAAACTTATTGTGGTTATGTCAAGGCACCCCATTCACAAGCAGGTACATGCTGCACCAGACACTGAACACAAAACCTGCCACACATTTAACAGTCATGAGTAAAAGGATGAATCAAGCTGTCATCACTGTAAATAATGGTACCATAGTCCAGCTCTTGGGAATATAATTAATCCTTTGAGAACACTCAGCCCAACCATGTCACGTTAATCTCATGTAGTGTCTGTCTTGAAGGCCCCCAGGTAAATTATTAGTATGTAAAAACATCTGGAAAACATGGTGTCTCAAACCTTTGAGGTCACAGGGCACCATCAGCCCTCAAAATGTCCTGTATAACCTCCATTTCTAGGGACAAGTACTAAAATGGCATTTCTCGTGACTCTGCAGACCAGCCACTGTAACTGCCAACATCCTTGTGTACCACAGTCCCTTCACTGAACACCAGTGAACTGATGTATTCTAGTTATTCAGTAATACTGACAGTCTACAAACGATTTTTAATAACTTGAGCAATGCTTTTATACCATAGCAAAATCAAATTAAATCATAGCAACTTTTAAAAAACCCTGCTTATTAAAGGGATGATATGGAATTCTACTGTAGAGCTTTTGGGAATTCTGGAAACTAAATAATTTTCTACATAAGGCTTCCTCCCAAGTCCCCAAAATACATTAAAAAATGACTAGATTTCTTTGTCCTTAATGTCTCAATGCCACTTAATTTATCTTTCCCAAGGTTATGCAATTTTAAAAGGTCTTTTACTCTCTTCTTCACCCCCATAATATTTTTTTTCCTCTTATAGGTTCTCAGTGAATTCAGAAAAGAAGAAAAAAAGGCTGATGTTAACACCTCTTTGACCCAACAATCTGTTAAAAATCAGTTAGTCAACCCATTACACCACACCATATGCTTCACAAAAGTGGGTGTTTAACACTTGTGCCAAATTTCTCCAGAAATATTTAGTATAGTCCCCAGCCAGTTGACTAATGTGAACCAAGCAGGTTTTATTTCCTGATCGATTTTATCCAACAATGTGGTAAATACCTCTTCCAACAAAAAAAGCAGAGGCTGCAGTTCCCAGCCTGTGGACGGCCTTCAAATAATACCAAGATAATTTTTGTTTATAACTCTGTGCCAGACTGGCTTTGTTGATATGTTCCTAGTTATCTTAAGATCCTATTATCTCTTCTCATGCTTATCCTTTCAACAGAGACACTTGCTGAGAACATTATAGTTGGGGGAGAGAATAAGCTATTTTTCTGTTCAAGCCATCTGTCTGCTTCAACAAATTCAGCATGGTCTCTCTCATTTGCTCCTCTTTTAAGTTTCTTAGACACCTTTGGGATACTTACTGGACAGACAGAACTGTCTGAAAGATTTATTTTTGGGATGGGCTTTTTGGGGGGGATGTGGAGCCTGCTGCAACTACAGAAGAAATAGTTTTCCATTGGATTCTTTTCTATGACGTGACAGACACCAAAATCCTTTTCCACATGCTGAATAAGGAAATCAAATTTAGCAGGTGTGAGTTTTATTTACTAGAATATTTGATTCAGCCCCATCAATAATTTTTGTGAATTTGGCATGGGCTAGGCAGATAGGTTTGGTGGATTCTCCTTTTTCCGGCTATATTCACAAAATCAAGAAAGCACAGTGGAGATGACAAGGAGCCTTGGGGAGCCTTCTTCTGCCTGGGGAGCCTTGAACCCTCATTTCTCAGAGAAAATGCTGTGAACACCACTGCATGTTTGGACAAGTCTCCTTGAAAGTACTTTAAAGATCTTCAGATGAACAGTATTAGACAAGTGTTTCCTACCTCCTGGAGAGAAGCTGCAGTTCCTCTTCCTCCTTTGTTGATTTGACTTGAATCTAGCCTAGCATTTCTCTTGCTTTGTTTATGACAGAAATATTTCTTGCTACAGAAGTGAAACATACTGTTTTGGGCCAAAGATATATTTTTTTTATATGATACTATGTTGTTTTCCTTTAGCAACTCAGTCTCTTTTTCATTAGATGGCTGCACAGAAAGATTGGTAATTGGTGTAGTCCCTTCATTGATCAGAAGAATCACCAGTGGAGAAAGAAGTAGGAAATTAATCCAGACCCAGAACACCCTGTAGAAAGATGACCCATTCCTGACCATCCTCTGTGATGGAAGTACCAAACTCCATTGATCAGATTTCTCTCACGCAAACTGACCACCTAGATTAAAAGAGGAAAAGAGCATCTCTTCTGAATAGCAAAGGTAGCAAAGGCCAATAAAGGATAGAGTCTCTATAACTAAAGCAGTCGATTTGTTCTTTTTGTAAACATAAATACATTTTTTCAGAAAGAACTGAGAGACAGTGAAAATCATTCATTGCTATGCATGTTAGAGTAAGAATTATTATCACAAAAATGGAAAATAATCTCCCCTAAATGGGAAACAATATAAATAATCTCAAAAGCAATCCCAGTAATCTCAATCTTTTTAGTTTCAGAGACCCATATTTCACGGAAAAGTAATGGGCCTTTTTGATAACTACCCCAAAAACCTCTGATGTTTATTAGCGTCATCAGTTGTCATACACCCTGCTCTGAAAATAAATATATACAACTATTAATATTTCCTAGATTATGAACTATTTCCTGGATTGTGTTTGCTTACAATACTCTGATTTTATCGCCTAGCTGCAATGTCACTAAATCACAAATACTTTTGATCACAGGTCAAGATGAGAAACAACAGTGCAAGCAGTGAGTTGCAAAGTCACTATGTAGTTCAAGCAGCAGATGGGTTGCTTTCCAAAAAAAAAAAGCTGCCAACTGGCAGGAGAAATGTTAGACTGAGGAAACAATATCTCAGTTTTGTGGAGACAGCTCCTGCAGTGGCATTCATTTTTATGGAGAAATGGACACTGTCTCACTGTGAGCTTTCAGCTGCAGCACAGGGAAGGGTTTTTTAAATTCCCTCTCCCACACACACAGACCACACACACACACGCACATTCTCAATGTCACTACGAAAATTCTCTAACATTAAATCTCATGTTAATATTAATTAGCTCACATACTTTGAGCTTATTAAATCTCCAGGTAGCCAAAGTAAATAATGGGTTATCAAAGAAGGTTTAACCCTTTAATGACCTGGACACATGCAGTGTCTTAAGTGTTGTCAGTGATGAGATTCTCTGTTCAAAAGTCACCATTTTCAGGAGAGCACTTTACTGTTATTTCAATAAGAATTTACATATGACAATGAATGAGGACAAAATGTTTATACACTGCTACGTTTATCGTGGTGGCAATTATTGACTTTCAACAATAATAGTTTATATAAGGAAGTGTCATACAACTCAGACACTGAAATATCATGTTTCTGCACATCTCTTTTATGTCTGGTCCACAGTTTAGACACAGCCCATGCTACTCATTATTATAAAGGAAATTGGAAAGAAAAATAAAATCTCAAAAAGAAAGATGTGAGAGGAGGTTCACCTGAGAATACTATTAATACCATATAATATGTTCATAATGAGTGGACACTTTGAAAAAGAGCAGCACTTGAACTCTGAAAAATCAAATGGCTGAATGAAAACACCTTAACAAAGAACAACAACAACAACAATTTCAAATAAGGTGGGTGAGTCAGCAGAATTACCACCATCAGTAGATCTACTGAAATGACACACTAAGCCAGAAAAGAAGCCTTTTACATCCTTCTGTGGAAGGGTACCATTTACATGCATGCAGATCATTTATCACAACATAGCCAAATTCCTAAATTATTTCTCAAATTTTTCACTTTCAGACTCTAAAATTAGAACTGTATGATGAATGTCTGTATGCTACTTTTCCTCATGTACATTCTTGCGTAATTTTAGTTTGGAACCTCAGTTGTTCTTAGATAAACTAGAATTTCCAACTTTCGTTATTCTATATTTCGTCACTTCACAAGCAAAATGTCTTAAAGATGACTTAAAGCTTTTCCTGTGTACTATGAATAGTACGTCTATGCCCAGCTCTATATTGCCTTCATCTTAAGGATTTCCAAAGAAAACAACAAGAGCAAGCTCCATTGGAGAAGCAATTTAGCAGGCAACATTTTCTTTGTTCTTACCTAGCTTTTAAACTGGGTTGACATGGCTGAGAACGAGGGGAAAAGGTGACTTCACGTTCCACCAAATCATGACCCACTCACTTTCAGGCCAATCTCAGACATATTAAAGTTGCAGTGAGGCTGCTTTACCCTAAATTGACTTTCTCTAGCACTAATCTGATTAATCCAGTTTTACTGATGTGGATGGATCCATTAGTACAAAGAGATTAGCAGGGGACTTAAGAAGATGGCCTGGCATATTTCAGATTTTCTTCTATTCCATTACTTTGTATATGCAACATAAAATCAAGTCATGAGTAGTTTCCATTAAAAGCTATGGAAGTACTCAAAGTCAAAGCATCCACATGCAGTTTCTGAGTTGATTCTTTCTGTCATTATGATTATTTATGTAAATGCTGCATCACAAGTTTGTTCTAAACACAACAGCAAATGAATAAGCACACGTGTAGGAAATATCTATAGCCTCGTGCATCCAACCCTCACAAGTTATTATCTCCAAGGATTTCCATTTTAGGTTACTGTCAACATGAAACATTTAAATCAATCTAATTGTATTCCTCCATAATAGATTTTTCAATGCCAAGACATTTTTCTAATATTAATGAAAAATGTAAAAACCAACATAACTATGCAAGGATAAAAGATACAGGAGAAAGTATTTTTTAAATGATGTTACGCTTTTCTCATGGTCATATAGATCATGTTGCATAGAATCAGACATTAGAAAGTCTTCCGTATTTAATAATTGAATAATCTTTACAGTCACGTACAAAAATGCAAATCTGCGATATACTGTTGGTGCAGGAACATAAATTATGTAATACAGTAAACGTCATCTGACATGGAACTGGAAATGGGAAACATACTGGGTACATATAGTTCTCAGTTTTGTTTCCTCACTTGTGACTATAATATGCACATATACATCTACAATTCACTATATACCTTGGTTCATGAAAAAAAAAGAATCACTCATAATATTTCCACTAAATTATTTCTGGCATGTTTTACTTTGTTCATTGAGCTTATAAGTAAAAGCATCTATGCCCTCGTAGGTATAGGCCCCAAATTCCCTCATATTTTTGTCACATTTAAAAAATAACTTATCATTTGGCTTATTTTTTTCTTTAAAGTTTGCTGTTCTATTACTGCATCTACTGGTAAATCATACATGTAAGGGTGAAGTATATGCTTATATGTATTCAATTAGATATTCACATAGATATATAATTCTTCTTAATTCATTAGGCACAACTCAATGGGTTAGGAACCATAGTGCGCTAGAGCATTATATGAACAAATGACACAAGAAAACTCCTACCCTGAGTAAACAGAAAAAAAATGGTAATGGTGGAATTAATTATGTATTGAACAGTATTAGATCACAATATCTACAGTTAGTATTTGGAAAAAAATTCCAAGAGGATACCTCTAAACAATAATTTTTAGATATCTGTAACTCACCTAAATCTAAAACCAAGCCCTGCTGAAATATTAATCCTAGATCCAGACTATGAAGATGTCAGGACTCCCTCAAGGGACAGCAGGTATATACATTAATGCCCATATCAATAAGTTTCCAAAACAAAGTGTTTTAAAAATATAGCAACCCATGGATTAAATTATACGTTTGGTAATGTTTAGTATTTTTATAATGACCCTACTATGGAAAATATGAGACAATTTTTAAAAAAAGATATTGCCATGAAAAACTGCCTGTGAAAATGAGCTAACAATTCTTATCATTATGTGACTGAACATTTAAAAATCAAAAATATCACATTAAAAACCATTTTGCTGTACAGAAAATAAATGCTTCTTTATTGTTTCAGAAATTATCCATCACAGTCTTTCATATGCAACAAATGCATTTTATAGATTAAATACCTTATGAGATTGAAATAGAGGACTCTAGAGAGATTACGAGGTGCTTTTTAAATAGTTTATCAATCTAATAGGAATAAATTGTAAAATTAGCTTTTTATTCTTCCTTGCCAAAAGAAAGATCCTTCCTATCTTGCACCACACAAATTATTTTGCTAAACTACAGGCTGAAAGTTTATGACACTTCCATAGTGTGATATCAGCTATAATCTAAGTAAGATCAAGCAAACCTTTGTCATGGATACTGGCAAAAAATGGTCTATGCAAGCACTTGAATTTTCAATACAGGACATCAGCTCTGTCAGTGAAAACTTTTTCTTTCTTGAACTTTCAACATCAAAAGTCTGTTATAATGTATATTTCCAGAAAGTAATTGAAAATGAAAATAAGTAGAAAGGAAGCATTTATTAGAATCCGTGGTGTATTTTATAATACAGATAGCATAAGTGTCTGTTTAAAGTAATAAGAAAAATTTAATTGACATATCGTGGTCTTGTCCTAGTAGGGTTACTCAGATTAAAATCTGACAATCTATTTTATGTTAAAAAACAATTTTCTCAGAAGTGACCTTCTCAAAAATGATGTAGCTTTTGCAGTTTTAAGAGACATGTGGAACCAGTGACAAACAATTAAGTAACCTAAGGTTAGGGTTGTTTCATTTACTGAATTTCATTACATTAAAAGTTCAAACTATTTTGTTGCATCTTAGAAATAAAATGAGTTTAGCTCTAACTGAATATTTATATACGCCTTAATCCAGAATTTTTAGACAGCACTCCTGATTTATACTCTGATGTAAACATCATGGTCTCTAGGAAAGACATTTGTTTCAGTTTAACCTATATAGACAGTGTAATTAAATATGTGGAGCCCTCACAAATTTTTCAAGCAGACCTAATTAAGAAGTATGCTTTAATATGCATGCTCCTTATTTATTAGCAAGTTGTATCACACACCTTATGTTGTATTTATCTGTACACCCTACTTGTACGTTGCTTCCTCTTAAGATCACCAGAAAATGATTTCTGCCATAACCACAGTCTAGCTTCATAAATGTAGGCTCACCCATAATAATACTCTCAAGTAATAGCTAACATAGATTACCATTAATAAGCCATTGAATGAGACTCCAGGAGCTTAATCTTTCTCCATCATTAGACTTAAAATCTAACTTAGAATCTAAATGGAAAAAAGGCAAACTGATAAAAGATACTCAAGGGGTTAAAAGTACTTTATGGAATGTGTGCAAAAAAAGGAGAAGAGAGACAAAAACAAAACTCAGTTTGAAAAACAGTCTCTCCAAGTGGAGGTTTAAAACCTGATACTTAGCAAAAATGTTCTGAAATGGTGTCTCTGTAGGGCATTTTTTTTTTTTTTAAATCCATTAATAACATGTTTGCTGTTGTTGAAGTGTCTATTATGAGGCTCAGGCTGTGAGAAAGCCTGTTTCTCCACAAGAGAGTTATGACAGGCTTGTCAGGAGGGATAGGAGATGGCTGAAGATGGATATGTGCTGCCCTGTTGACAAGTGGTGGGGACAGGCAAGGAGATGGATCAGTAAAAATTTCCATTAAATCAAGAAAAACACAACTTGCCCCTAACATCACCTCTGATAGTTTCTTAGACCAGCTGCTTCCCTGACACCCTACTGAGGAACAAATTGCTTTCCTAGCAGGACATTTGGACACTCCTGCATTAATAGATATGGATCCCAGCATGCCAAGCCAAGCAAGAAGGCAATTTAATATGAGCAACACTGTCATCTCAATTTAGGACAACAGTTAGGATGCCCTACAGGGCATTGCAACAGCTTCTAGAAGTACACAGTGTAAGACATTCTTTCTGTCTTAAGGCTACAGAAAGCTGGTATTTCTAGTAAATAGCCAAGCCAAGGAGAATGGAAAATGTAAATGCATAGATGACAACAGCATTGTACTGTCTAGGAGCATCAGTTTCAATTCAAAGGCCTTTCATTTCTGTAGAGAACTGCAACAAACTTCACAGGGAAAGAAAAGAGACAGGAGTAGACAGGACTAACACTGGGTGGCAGGCATTTCAGTTTCAGGTGGAGGAAAATTTCAGAACAAAAATATAGCCAGTTCAGACAGCTGTCTAGCATTACAGCACAACTGTGCTAAGTAACAGAAAGGACACAGATACTTTTAATATTTACTTCCTGATAGTGACTGTTTTTAAAATCTCTAGCTGTTTTCAGTAAATGTGTTTTATTTATTGCAAATGTGCACTATTTATTGCAATTTCCAGCTAAGTCTAAACAGGAAAATAAAGTGGACATATCATACTTAGAACGCAGTGGGTAGTGTGGTGGGGCAAAATCTCCATATATATAGAGAGAGAAAGGACTGGGTTTTTTTCTGAGTCACCAGTATCTGCATTCCTGCAAGTCTTGAATAGTTTGGTGAGGAAATGATTCTTTGATTCTATGAGGTAATGGAAAAGAAGGATGAAGAGTGGAATCATCTGATGAAAGGAATAACAAGACTTTTTCTGAATCTGACTGTCTTTGGGAAGAAAACCATGTCTCTATCTCAAGAAGATGTTTCAGGATTAAGTGGTGTGGCATGCAGATTGCCTTGAAAAGCAGCTCCAGAAGGAAGCTGAAAACTTAGGGCTATCAGTGGGCACTTATGGGTGGCTGTGAGAGAACCGGAGTGAGCAAACAGGTGTCTTCACTGGAAAATAGAGATGTTTCCTTTATGCTGTGCACAAAGATCAGATCTACATGGTAGAGAAAGCAAAGCTATGACCCCTTATCTGGAGGTCTTGATCAAGGATGCTTTAGAGAAAGTACTACCTGAACAACTATCTATCCCAGTTCTGCAGAGGCAAACTCCACCTGACTTGATCCAGATCCAAGCATGGTGCAAGTATGCCGTTATTCAAAATGTTTCCATCAGCAGTGCAGGCCCATCATCCTGCTCGCAGCTCCTGAAGACGTTCACCTGTGCATGACAATGTGCACCCCTTGGTACAAGTGTGGAATCACAATGTGTGCAGATGTCAGGAAGACATTACAGGGAGATTCACTTCCCAAAGACATGACCAATACTAGATATACTACTTCAAATTTTCTAAGCGAGCATGGGGTTTCACAGAAGTGCTGAGGCTAAGTATTGCCCTCTGTCTTCAGGGGATCTGCTCAAAGGTTCCTCCTGTGACTGGTTCATCTGCAACCACATAAAACCAGTATGAACAGAAAGAGCAGCATTGGTTCATTAGCATTCAGCCACTTCCAGAAGCAACTATATGATGTCTGGATAACTACTTCTCTGACAAAATCAGCAGCACATTTCAGGAGTGTAAGTAGACAGGGGCTCCTTTTGTATACAATTCTCTATTGTCCTTGCAATTTTCTCATTCAAAATGACAAGGAACTAGAAGACTGGAAGCTCTGGTGGCTTTACATATTGCACAGGGAGCTGTGGCACCCTTTCAGTAGAAAAAGGATGTAAATAATTGTTGACTGCAATGCCAAAAATGGTATTCCCTGACTTTATTGGTAACTTGGCTGATGGAAGCTGTTTTTGGTCTTATATGTATCACATGGGTCAGTCAGATGATGTCATTCAGCAATCTATAACTTCAAACTGATCTCGGGTAAAGAATACAGGCCTGTGGAAGTAGTGATCATTTGGAAGTCCCTCCTAAACTCCCAAACATTACTAAGACTATAAGAGTAATAAAAAAGCCATCCAAATATTAGAAGTCACACAGTTAACCACCTGTGAAATTATGCTGTAAAACTTAACAACTACCCTTCTTAGTGGGGAAATGTCTAGATGTTCAGTGTTTGCTTTATCTTCTCTGAGTTCTGCTCAGTTCTCCTTGAAATTGTCTTTTTGTGTAAGAAAACTAATCAGTTGCTTGTTAAAACATTTTAGGATGAGCCCCAACTAACCCCTTTCCTCAATCTTGACTTATCTTCACATTCCAAATGACACTATATAAGACAGGCAACAACACACAGTTCTCTATGCTGCAGATACTGTCAGGCTTTTTGCCCATTGCTTCAAAGTACATGGAATGAAACACCTCTCTGAAAAAACAAAATCAGAGAGATACTCACTTACTCAAGATATGTGGTGAAGCAAGTCAAGACATCAGAAAAGATCTTCCAAGTTCTCTCACTGACAAACCCGGATTGAAAAATGTAAAACTAGAAACATGGAAGCAATGTTTTCAGAGTATTTCTAATAATGAAAACTGGGAATTGTAAATTTCAGTGATAATATTTTACTGGAATGATCTTGTGCTGTTCTTATCCCTGTAGCTGTTTGCAGAGCTCACTTTAATCTTATTGAAAGCTCAGTTAACTGGTCACTACTTTCAATTCTGTGATGCTCAATCTAGTGCTAAACAATGAAGCACAAGTTCTAATGACAAGACAGCTACAGATAACTGTGTTATATGATGGTACAACTGACCTAGCTAACATACCTGCTCAATCTGACTGTACCTATCATGGTCAGAAAGAGTAGCCTTTGTTACTTTTACTTGCATAACATGCAAAGACGTCCAATCATTAAGATCTTAAAACCACTGTGAATTGCTTAGAAGATCAAGCAGTCAAAGCAGACTACCAGAGAAAGTAGCCAATTCCAAAAGTGACATTAAGGCAAAAGGAAACTTGCAGTTAACATTCCCATTAGCTTTTTCTCTCTGCCTCATGATCAAAATTTGAAATACCAGTCAAAACTACATCATCGGAACTAATAATAATGTGACATAATTTTGTTAAATACTAATATAATATTCTTTTCAGAAGCCAGGTTTATATTTCTAGGGATATTGCTTACAAGGCACACAACAATTCTTTGGGAAACAAACCCAAATATTTTCAGATGCTTGAGAAAAATATATGCTTTAAATATGTGGTTTTAGTCATAGTCAAATGCAGGAGTCTACACTTCTAGCTTATAAGAAGAGATCAGTTGCACTGGTATCACTACGATAAAGGGGTTTTGCTGCTTTTAATATTTCTGTGCAATCTCCATCAAATATTCATAGGTACCTTACGTGCATATGTGCAAAAACACCTCCTTGGCTTACTGAAGAAGTTTTGGGAAAGTAAGTTGTGCCTCCTGGTTGCTGTCGCTCCCTGCCTTTGGCAATGGCAAAAACTCCCATAATTTTAATATGAAAAGATATTAAATAAAGAGTGCGACTGAACTTGATTTTCAAATTTGTTTTATCTGGTTTGGTTGACTATTTCAAATAAGCCCCACATGACAAGGAAACCCAGATATGAACCATATTTCACTCCTAGAAACCTAATACTTTTTCTTATTCATCTTCTCAGCTTATTCAAATAGAAAGATTCCACTAAAGAAGTCTGAAAAGCAGGAATGCATGAAAAAATAATGACAAAGTGTAATTGCAACTGTATAATGAATACTAAAATAAAATGAAGGTCTATGATAGGGATTATGCTATTCATAAAATAAAAACATCAGAAGGTAAGTTGCCATAGAAAACACAGTTGTACTCCAGGAGTATCTTTAAATGAGTATCACTACTCTGCTGCCTGCAGATGTTCCAAAATCCATCCTTTGCTGCATTGTGTATGTGCTTGTATTGTTCTCTGTGTAAAATTACAGGAAAGTCTTAATAAAGAGATAAAATGGAGAAACTGTGAAAAATGTTTTCAACTAATTCATGCAGCAGGCACTAGGTTATTTAAAAATAGAAATACTATTCAACCTAAGTGCTGCATTTGAGAGGATTGTACAAGGGGAGAAAATACACAAAGAAAGGTGAAATACATACACACAAGAAATAGAAATGCTACATGAATAGCTAAGTGCTGAAGAATCCATATACTACAAGTAAAAGGAGGGAATTAAGTGAAACTAGCTGTACTCAGAAGTTTTAGTATAAACATGAAAATTCACCCCCAAAACTGGAAGACTTTTTCTGTTTTAAGGCAGAGTTAGTTAAAAATACCCGAGAAAGAAAGACTTAAATACTTCTTCTCTTGCTTGATAACAGCTCTGAAGGCTTTACTTCAAATGTGGTCTTCACAGAATTTGGTAAGGAAGGGGTGAGAAGGTGAAACCACAAGATGAATGATAGGATTGAAGTAGTACATAAAGGCACGGAAAACCCACATGCACCTACATAGACATACAGAGCACAGTTATGCATCATTAATTCTGCAAGGAGTAAGCTGGTCCAAAGGACAGGGAAGAAAACAGCACTGAAGAACTGCTGTGCATACAAAGGTCTCTGGATCTCAGTGATGGTGACTTGCTTCCCCACTTTAATCCACATTCAAGGGCAAAAGCAATAAAATAATTGTGAGGTTTATGGGGCATAAAATGTGAGCAATCTTTGCCAAGAGAGAAAAGACGGGTGAAGGACTTAGTGATCAAAAACCTGTCCCAATTCTCTGTTATTCTAATACTAATGCTGCACATGGAGACAGCTGCACAGTTTCTTTGCTTTTATGCAATGCTATGCCTCTAATTCCACAGTTTCCATGAAAACTTTCAACCAAATCAATTGCACATGGGTCTGATTACAGTGTGGGCTTTTCCTATATCATTTCCAGACTGTACGAAAAGCTGGGAGATGGTGCAAACATTTGGGAACTCTGAAACCATGGACTGCAGGAACTAGACAGATTTATTTTTTAAAGGTTAACTTGAATGTTTCTTTCCTCATAAAATGTCCACAGTGATTTTATGACACGGTGGCTAGCTTATTCTGTGTTATCACGAAGTATCAGCAGTGTCATTTCATAAGCATCTGGCTATTCAAAGGAAAAAAGATTATCTAATCAAATTCTGGCAGTGGGAACTCACAAGAGAGGAGAAAGAACTAATGCTACTCTGAGCTAGGACTGGCTTTCTGTAAAGCAGTATTTAGAAAACCACTAGGGATATGAACTCTCCTTAGGTTTATGTATGTTAGTCACTGACAGCATATAAGCATTCTGTTATATTGCACTTATTAGATTTTATCTGTTTCAGCTGGCTTTTATTTATGACTCAGTATTTCTAGAGCAAAGTCTGCTATAGATTGGAATGAGCAGAGAGTCAAGCAGACATAGGGTGAGTTGTTGATGGCACATCTCACCAATTAATTTTCCTCAAAACCAAGTGGACTAGGAAGAGGGTAAAAAAGGGAGTTTTATTGGATACGAGGCATTATTAAAATGGACATCTTCCTTCTTTAACCGAGTCACAACATCAGAAAGGAAAATAGGGCTATTGATCAGGTTCAGGTTTCCTCACTGTGTATTTAATCTGTTATTTTGCATGAGGAGAAACAATTACTGTGATTTATACACCTCAGTCCAGCATTTGCCTTTTTTACACTACCATATTGTTGACTCCAGATCAGATTGTGATCTATTGCAGTTCCCAGATAATCTTTTGCCATGTTGCTGTCTATTGAAGCATTTATTCTCTCATAATGTATGGCTGCTGCTTGTACTTGTCTAAGTATAGAAACTTTACATATATCCTTACTGAACTGCTATCATGTTCCAAACTTTGCTGCCTTCCCCAGCTATAGATCCTATGCAAATAACCTTACACTAAAATCATTCAAGACATCAGAGAAAATATTTAAACCTGTCAACCTCAGGACACATTTGAAACATCCCTCTGCTTTGATTGTGAAATGCTGATAAATGGTCTATACAGCGCTTTCCAACTAATTACGTATACACCTAATGAAATTACAATCTAAATCTTATATTTTCTAGTTTGCCTATGGAAATTCATATGGAACAATGTGAGGAGCTTTATTAGATTCAATATACATGACATCATCTACTTCTCTTGTACCCACAAGTCCTGTTACTTCACCATAACTAGGTCAGATTGATGTGATAAACTCTTGCTAAGTCCATGCTTCCTGAGACTTTCTGGTTTTGTCCTCTGGGGAATTACCAGTAGTTTGATTATTTGTTACAGTTTAGAGATTCAAGTTAAACCTACTGGTCTATAAGTCTCAGGTTCCCTTTTTTCCTCTTTTTAGACATAGACTTAATGTTTTTGCTTTTTTAACAACTTCCCTACTCATATTCTTAGAAGTGACCATTAATGTTCTGGATTTTCTTCAGCCATTGTCACAGGAGAAACTTCATCAGGCCCAGCTGATTCGAAAATGTGTCTCTATCCTGCCCTTTCCCCAATATAGCTGGTATTTTAAATTATCTTTTACTGGTATTAGCTCTGCTAACCATCTAAGCAGGTCTGAGCTTTTAAATTAAGATTGAAATAAAACAAGTAAACACTTTTGCCTTCTTGGAGCTGTTTAATGGTACATTTTCCTCTTCCACGAGAAGCCGAACAACAGCTTCCTTGATATTACGCGTTATGTATCTATTACTTCTTTATGGAAAGCTTTCTGAATATTTTTTGGTAGACTTTATATTAAAAGTATTTTATTTAATCTCTTGTACTTTCTGACTTTGGTCCCTGTGTGTTTTCTGTTTTTCTATCTGTTCCTAGTGATACAACCTGCTTAATTTTTTATGCAGTTCTTTCTTACTTTTCAGGTCACAAAAAGATTGCTGTTTAAGCAAGTTGGTCTTTCCTTACCCTTCCTAGCTGTCATGGTTTAACCCCAGGTGGAACGTAGCAACACCCAGCCACTCGCTGACTCTTCCCCAGTGGGACGAGGAGAGAATCAGAAGGGCAGAAGTGGGAAAGTCATGCGTTGGGATAAAAACATTTTAATAGGTAAAGCAAAAGCTGCATATACAAGCAGAACAAAACAAGGGATTCATTTACTACTTCCCACGGTCAGGCAGGTGTTCAGCCACCCCCAGAACAGCCGGGCTCCATCATGTCTATTGGTCACTTAGAAAGACAAATGCCAAACATCCCCTCATTCCTCCTTTTTTCCCCAGCTTTATGTACTCAGTGTGATGTCATATGGTCTGGAATATCCCTTTGCTCAGTTGGGGTCAGCTGTCCTGGCTGCGTCCCTTCCCAGCTTCTTGCTGAAAAGCCCCTGAATTGGTATAAACATTGCTTAGCAACAACCAGAACATCAGTATGTTGTCAACATTCTTCTCCCACTAAATTCAAAACATGGCACTACACAAGGTACCAGGAAGAAAATTAGCTCTATCCCAGTTGAAACCAGGGCACTAGTCCTCCTTTAGAGTGAGATAATTTACCATTGTGCCCCTAATATGATTTCTTTAATGAATTGTTGCTCCTTTTTTTCTGCTTAGAATGAATTTGATGAAGTTGCTCAAGTTTGCTTATTTCTACTATTTTCCTCTTACTTCACTTGCAGAAGCACATTTTATCTGGTTGACTTTTCGTCTGCTTTTGTCTAGGTGGTTATTCTAAAAAATTCCATCTCTAAAAGAATTAAACTTTTTTTATTTCATGAGTTGACCACTGACCATCCATATGAGAGAATTTAAATACTGTGGGGTTTTTTTCTTTCTCTTTTTTTTTTTTCCCCTGAAATGTAATGAAGGAGAACATGTTTGCATTACACAGATAACATTTTTGTGACCGTGAAACATTTGCAAATATTATTAGGCCAATGTATTTCTGCCATGTGTCATCTCTTCAGCAGGAATACTCTGCATGGGTTAAATGTTTTTAATGCAGTTTTGAATAGTTATATGTTGCACTCTGAAAATAAACATTGAACCGTTCGTTCTCTATTGACTGAAATAATGTAAGAGATCTTTTGCTAATAATTAATGTCACATCTCACTGGGACAAACACTATTTGCATGGCTTATAATAAAAACAACACAAAAACACTAATGTGTTTTCCTGAGCAGTAAAAGCTTGTGATGCGTATTATGAAAACAGCACTGGTGAGAACCACAGCAGCATATAAAAGCTATTATTGTATTGTACATTTATTGCTAAGTTTATTTTCTCTTTGATTTATTTAACTCACCAATTACCAGTTGTTTTCACTCCTTTGATAGGAGGGTACAGTGAATTACTAGCTCAGAGCAATGCTACTGTTTGGTAGCCACATTTGTTTCCATCTCCATATCTGAAACATTTGCCTGAATAACTGTATGTAATTACTCCACGCCCAGAAAAATCTTTCTGTCCCTGTAAAGCAGGGCTGTCAAAATCATTTTCAGCAGGGGCCACATCAGCCTCACTGTTGCCTTCAAAGGGCTGAATTTAATTTTAGGACTGTATAAATGTAACACTTACATGTACCATTAATAAATTAAATTAACATTTAACATGTGTAAATGTAACATTAACTCTGTAATACATTTACACAGTCCTAAAATTACATTCAGCCCTTTGAAGGCAACAGTGAGGAAGATGTGGCCTCCGCTGAAAATGATTTTGACAGCCCCAGTGTAAAGGATTTTAAAATATGATAACTGTAGATACTTGAAAACACAAAATTTGTTAGGTTCTAATCAACATACATACACATAAAAACTCCACAATGACCAGGAACTCATGCAAAATATCACAGTCAGGTGGCTGGGCTGTACTTTGTACATCCAACACTTGCACATTTCAAGCTTTCATCCACTTAATAGCCCACTCTCTCTGTACACACTTGTAGTCCTCCCACTGCTCCTGTCACACCCCCACACACCAGTTTCTATCCACAGCTCATGCTATAAGCATCCAAATTCCATCATCATTTATCCACAGATTTGGCAGGCAGTTTCCCATGATTCTGAATATGCACAGCCACGACACACATACTCTAATCTACACTTTTACTACTTTATGATAGGCCCACCCATCAATCGACTTAATAAATTACAGGTTTTCCTACAGAATATGCATTTTCAGAGTCTGCTAGGGATCTCTGGAGAAACCTCCGCTTTACTAGCTATTCTTCTCCATGTGCTCAAGCAAGCAACAGAGGTGTGGTACTGCCTCACACAAAGCCACAGTTCTCAGCAAAGGAGGCAAGTTAATGTTCCTGTTGTCTCATTCCAGGTTGTTCCCACAAAATGCACAAGCAGCTCCTCACTCAACTCAAGAGAGGGAGTGCTTTTCTCAGACCTCACCTTAAGGCCGCTTCCTTGTTGCCCTCATTTTCCTACTTACTGCTCCTCCTTCTCCAGGGAGGATCTTGTGGATTTCAGTTCTGATCTTCTGGTGTTTTTTAAGATTTTGGTTTTCTGATTTAGGTCAAATGTCACTGAAAGACTACACCAACAACAGGCATATTCAACCATTTTTTCTTTTTCCCAAATATCTGCTCAGCAAGATTCTGACATAAACATCCTCACCATAAACATGAAGAAATTTCAAAAAGCAAATTTAAGTAACATACGAGAAGTTCCCTAGGCAAAATAAATAAATAAAATTTTCAGTCATTTTAGTTTGAAGGGACAAGTAAGTAGAAAACAAAGTCTTGTCAAGTTTTCTTTATATACGATAATGTTGTAGAACATGCTCCATGCTTATATTTTATATGTAGATTATATTTAATATTAAGCACTGGCTTAGAATGGTGGCCTGAATATCATTTTTTTTTACTATAAGCATTTCAGGTGTGCATAAGAGACTTATCTTTGTCATTGGTATTACATATGTGAGCATTTTCACTAGCATAAAAGAGAAAATTACAGACATAAGTACAAAACATACTAGTGCTATTTGACATTACTTAATGGAAACAAAGCCCAGTCTTAACTAGCCTATTTTATAGCTCACTTTGTCTGAACAAGTGAGGCACCAGTACCTTTAAGCCTTACTCTTTATCTCTTCACTTATGTCTTTTAAGTGTCAGTGGAACAGATTTTCAATCATAGTAATGATTGTCACACAATTTAACATGAGAGCTTTTGGAAAAAAAATAATAATTTAGTGGTATGAATTCTTTAATTTTCGAGAAATACAGGGATAAAATGCAGTTAACTGAGACTTGGTTATCTACCCATGATTTTCTGCCCTTACTCAAGGCCTCCATTCACAGATATATTATCCTTATCACAATTTTCCTTTTTTTCTCCCTCATGATGGTTTTACAAGTACATACTGCATTCTGGTTTTCTATTATTTCCCACTAAATTACAGTTAGCCATTGTTCTCCAAATATATGTCCCTGCTTTTCATTAGGAATATTATTAGTTTACTAAGGGATGTCTTTTACTTAATTTGGTCATTATGTTTTTATTCTATTTTCATAGCTTACCTTTGACTTTGCAACATTTTCTTTACTCCCTCTATTACACTTAGTAACCTTAATATCATTGTTAAGGTTGAGATGTAATTTCTAAACTTACTTTCACAAGCTTATAACTTTTCCCAGATATTCTCTTTCAGGCTGAAGGTTTTTTATGCTTATGCTTTCTTAGAAGTGGATTTTTGTTTGAAGCTTCATAAGCATCATCTATTTGTTTTGAGTTATCCAACATGAAAAGATAGCATTTTCGCAGCAATCAAGACATTTTCAGATGCTTTTTTTAGACGCTGATAATTGAAAATCAGCTTTGTTTCAGCACTTCAAAATCAGTTTTGATTGTGGAATTGTGGCTTTGCTATCTCTTTGAAATAGTTTTGAAATAATAAAGTTCTGCACGTGACATCATTATTAAATAAGTTACTGAAGTAGTAGTGACAAGTAATGTTGATCTCAGAATAACTCTATTCTACTTAATATTGTTTCTTAAAAGCTTAAAAGACCTGAAAGAATGAACTAAGAGTACACCTGACCAATGTATTTCAGAGACTCCAGGCCAAGCTGAGAAAGAAACTCTTCAGGCATCTTTTTGATCAGCAAATGGAGAAATATAAAAACTTGTGAACATTTTTAATTGGGGTACTCCTTTCAGTAAAAAAAAAAGTGTCATTACTTTTAAGTTCCAAACAGACACGAACTGCTGTTTTCCATATTTGTACTTGCACAGACTAGACTTAACCCCCAAATCTCTATTGCACTTTTTTACTATGACATCCAATGACGTGAAGATTACAAGTTCTACAAAAGCCGTAGAAACTAATACTTTTTTTTTTTTTTTTTTTGATCTACGTGAGCTGCTCACTTTATGAGTCTTGTGATTTACTTTTGAGCTGGGTTATGGGCCAGAACTATACCGGATACATAATGAGGGCATTTTTTCTTTAGAATTGAGAACTTCAAATTTTTTCCCTGGCTAAGCTACAAATGCCAGTCAATAGATTCATTCTAATCTAAGATCCTATTGTTCTGGTCCTATCTTTTTACTCCATCATTTCTCATTGATTAAGCAGCTCTTGCATTTTACAATAATGTAATAATACAATCCAAAGTGCCTCAGGAGGCTCTGATATGAAACTCCATCTGAAAGGCAATAAATAAGCTTACTTTGATTCTTATTTATTTTTTCTTTTCATTTAGAAGTGATTTTCTGCATTCAGCCCGTGTTTCTCTTTCCTGTTCAAATACAAAAAGTTTTTAGAAAATTGCTCAAATAAGCTTCTTACACAATTAGAATCCTGCCCTCGGTGGCTGTCATTTTCAAGCAGCACATCCTCTGCTGATTGCATTATTGTTCCCCCTCCAGTGACTCAGTGATAGATCTGTTTATTCATATCAAATCTTCCATTAACCCCTAGTTCTGCTAATTTACAAACGTATTTGTATGCCTCTTAATTATAAAACTGCAGTCAGTACATAAACTTTACAAGCAGGAAAGCTCAGGCACTTCTTGTGGTCAAGGACAGACTGTTACAACCAGGATTTTTCAATGCATTAACTGAATGAAACACAGGTTGGTTTAAAATGGCTACACTTTCCCGTCCTGTGCAAAGTGTTTCCCTCTGTCATAAAAGGGAGAATAATCTTACCCTGTGTGTAAGTGGAAGATGAAGTCAGAAGACAGAGCTCGGTTTTCCATACATGTAGAATTAACTGGAGATTCCTATAAACAGTTTATTTCTCCTTCTGTCCTATCGTTATGCTCCATGCCTTTCCTGACGGGCCACATGATAAAACATTGTCCCCTGAGTGTCAGACATATTTCGAGGCACTTTGTTGAAGAGGAGAGGAGTAGTAAGAAAAAAGTAGTTCCAAGTCTTCTCCAGTCATAAATGTCCTTCATATTTAGAGGCTTGACAGAATTATGAGTTCATCTAATATAATCTCTAGAGCATCATAAGCCATTAACTATCACCCAGATACTGCTACATAGAGCCCAATTATTTTAATTAGACAAGAGCACTTCAGTCGTCAAGAAACTAAACTGTAGTGTGCCACAGGCAAAGACCAAAATAGACAATGATGTCATCAAAGCCTCAGGCTCTTGCAATAACAATGAATTTCTAGGTGAGAAATGCCCCCAAAATTCCTGGATATCGTATGTATATCATCCAGCAAGTTTGACAAAGAATGTCAAATCACTGCTGATTTTGACTTCTCCTTCAAATTGGGTGATCAATTTAATTCTGACTTGACCATAAGAGTATGATATACTCAGTGGTTACCTAAGAAAAGGAATCATGGTTGAACAGAGAAGGTACTTCTTTGGAACTGTTTTTCCAAATCTATGTGCTACAATCAATTTACAGTAAACTGTGGATATTTTAAATTGTACACATTTTTGCATTTCATCTACTGTAAAATGTTGTTGTTCTCCTTCCACATGTGAAAAAATTTGAAGCGCAGGTAGCTCAGCTCTGGAATATGAATATTAAATGAGTGACAAAGTTGAGTGTTTGGTACCTCTAGTATGAAAATTCCTAGCACCCTTGCAGGGGACTGTTTGATCTAGCAGTTTACAAGGACTAAGTTTTAGTTGATAAATGCTAAAATCAACTATTAACGTGATTTTAAACCTGACTGATATTTTGTGTCAGACCACAATTTAATTCAATTTAATTGTAATTTTAGCTCATTCCTATTTCACACAAATTGCTAAAATTGGGACCATTTATCTTCTGCAAAACACTGCTTTACAAAACACAGCCTGGGCTGGTTTACATTCATAGAGACTAGTTTTATCCTCTCTAGTTCCTAGGTGTCCAGTTGTGACTTATCTTTACAACAAGAACCTGATTTTATCCTAGTTTTCCCTAATACAATCTCCCTGACTCAAATACAGCATTATTCTGCTATCTATGTTCTCATGCTACATTACAGAGACCAGCAGGCTCCGTCCCTTTATCAGGTAACTGCCTCTTTTCTCTACCTCCTTGCTCCTTCTTTCTCAGAACATGACAGATTTTAAATGGTGAACTACTAGCTAAGCCACAGAATAATAAATCAAGCCAAAACACTGAAGACACTGCACATTAAATATAAAATATGCAATGTGCATATACAGCAGCCATTTTCCAGATGCCTGTGTGATGGAATTTCTTTATGCATTTCCGTAAGAAATCAGGAAAAAGCTATACCCTACGTAAAGTAATGGACAGAGAATTTGGTCACAGAATATGGAAGATCCCATAACATTCTGGACATCTAGCAGACAAAACTAGTGAAGTTTCAATTCTAACTCAGAGCTGAAGAGACTTGCATGTTGTTTTCTGACATTATTTTACTAGCTAGCTCTCCATAATTTGGGATGTAAAGGAAAAAGCAGTTATTCTTCTACCAATTGAATCAAGCGCAAGAAATTGATTTGTTCTCCTATAAAAAGTATTTGTTTTGCTTTTGCTAGCCCTATGAACTAATGTGATCCATATTATTAATAATGGAAACATTCTCTAGATTGCTTTATCCACTCACTACTGACATTGAGTTTCATATCAGTCACAAGATCAACGAATTGCAGCACTGCAAGATATGGGCAATGGAAATAATGCACCTCAACAGTAATACATAGCTTGTTAATTGAAGCTGTTCTGGGGTAAACGTTTTATTAAAACATCAACATTCCAGCACATGAAACATCACTAGGAAAAATCCTACAAATCCAAAGAATGCTGGTCAGCCTGAGAAAGCCTGTCATATTTCAGTGATGAAACAACTTGCTTAGCTACTGAAGCATAATGTGTCAATAAGATGGAATTCCTCTTTCTAAAGGCTAGAGTGCCCACTCAATACAAGAAAGCAATACATGATTACTGCTTGTGGCACAATGCTAGCAACTCAGCATTTAGCAATAATAGAAAATGTCTGTCTCATTTTCATTCCCCTTGAAAAAAACTCCCTATACAATATTATGAAACACTCCTGCTGTGAGTTGGTTTCTTTATCTCAGCAATATCTTCAGCTATTACCTTATCCATGGTAATACCGTTCTGGTGAATTTTCTGAAAAGCAAAAATTTAATGACATATGGAACAAGGACAGATACCTGAAATGTAATAACAAAGAATAACCCTTCAATTTTACTACAGGTACTAGACAGCAGCTATCTCCTATTTCCATTTTAATGTTTTGCAAATGATATAAAGGTCTCAAGGTCTTTACTTTGCTGAATTATTCCCCTGTTTTTCAAAACCTTAGAGCTTCTTATTTCTGTTCTTGCTTCAACTTTTGGTCCCATCTTAAAACCGAGACAAAAATTCAGATCATTGTGCACACAGTCCTTCTTCACCCATGGCCTTTTATTAATTTGATTATAAAATTAAGAAGATTTTTCTCAGTGCTAGTATCTTCAAAGATTGTCTTGAATTACCACGGCTTATCCTGACTGTCTTTGTCTCCTAAAGTATTTTAAAAGGTGCCTATTTCCTCTTTACATACATTCAAGATTTTCCTGTTTCTGCTGATGAAAAAGCAAAGCACATGTCTTGAACCGAACATTTATATCTACATCTCTGTTCGAAAATAAAGTCTTCTAGGTTAACCAGACTTTCAAACATTTTGATCAGGCAATATATGTGGAATAACGTGCCAAAATCAGACACAAGAGGGACAGAAATTGCACAAAGAAAGTACACGCTGATCGTGACAATGCATTGCATTAGAGCTGAACTTTACAACAAAAGACTTATAACTGCCAGAGGTGGAAACTGCTTTTCAATTCTAGACTGGGGTACTCTTACAAACTATTATGCACTTTCATATATAGGAAATAGTTCTGAAACAGCATTTGTCAGCTAGTTCAGGTTCCAGAGGGAGTATAGGTACACTCACATAGCACTCCAACTGAGATATAATAACCTAAAATAAACAAACTCACTTCAGAAGTTTCAAAGGACACACTACCAAAATTAATTGCATAGGAACTTGCTGTTTGGAATTTTTATAAATCACATTTGTCTCCTCAAAACAAAATATTTTTCCCAATTATTTGGGGTTCGCCTACATGCGTATAATTGTGCTTAACAAAGACCTCAATGAAGACGAAATGTATACTAGGAAATGCATGAACAGGAGATACTAAACCACAAAAACCAGCTTTTGCAAACAACAGGGATGTGGATTGCACTGCTCATGTAACTATTTTAGAGTGCCCTCGATTCTATTAAGCTTTCTGAAAAGGCAGACAATTATTAATTCTACAAATATGCTGCAATTGCTTTTGACATGTGCTTCCTTAGCCATGGAAGAAGAATTGAAAAATAAATCAATGGAAAAAAATTGCTGGGAAGAGTAAAATTGCCTTAGGGATTTTGTTCTATGTAATACAATGGCCTAGGAATTCTATTTATAAAGAGGACATGGCATTTATATCTATTGATTTTTCAGGGACCACTCGCAGTCTGTGGCCTTAAAATTTCACCTGTCCTAGAAGAGAACACATCTTTAGTGAAATCATGATGTTCTTCAATAACATTACGCTCACAGAACAGTAAATATTGTGTAAAAGATGTGAAATAACCCCAAGGTTTGTGCTTTGTTCCCTTTGTAAGGCTATAAAACTTCCTTCGTCATTGCACCTTTAATACTAAGGTTGAGTACCTACTTGTGGACTGGAGTTTCACATTAGGAGACCTGAATGAAGCGCCACAAAAAATCAATTATGACAGCTTGTTCCTAAGACCATTTAAATTGTTTCCCAGAATTTAGGATAGTTTAGAATGGTCTCAGGACCTCCATGAGCCTTCAAGAGTCAGGTCTCCTAGCAAGGGATTATCGAACAACTGAGGATCTCTAGAAATACATTCTTCTTCCTTATGCAGACTCTGACAGGGAAGAATACACTTAAGGAGAAAAGACCAACAGAGGCTCTGTGTCTCCACTATGCCCAGTCTCCTGTCTTTCCCCATTTCAAGGCACAGGTCAACTGATAATACATGTTGCAAATTGTTTATACTGTTGTGGAGCAAGGGCTGGGATGCAGTCACACATTACTCAGTTATCATCCCACTGAAAGATACTGACAGGGGATGTTCTGCAAGACAGATGAGCTGTATGTGTAGAAACCAAGGCATAATTTTAATAAACAAATAGTATAGGCCCTGTTGAAGCTCCATTCTAACCTACTTTTAACTCCAAACTTTTCTTTAATATGTAGGAAATAATATGCCAGGGTAATATAAAACACGACAAAAATGTTTTATTCATAGAGCTTTTGTATACCTTGATTACCACAGCTTTTCCTGTACCCAAGGCAGCTGGTACAATATGTACTGTCTCCTATGTTTTGTTACTGTTTTCTTGTATTAAATACGTCAAAATTTTATATTTGAGCAATAAAAGTTAGTAATATAGGCCTGATGCATAGTAATGAAGGTAGAACAACAGTGTATTATGGTAGTATCTTGGTAAATCAATTAATATATTTATGGGTAAAGGCAAAAAATAAGAAAGATTGGGCAAGAGTGAGGTCAGTCAGTGGTACTACAATGTGGCTTTGGGTGAGAACTATTCATAATCATTAAAAAATATCTGCATGCTACTTTTCAAGTAAAAATAAATCTCTCTGGTTCTATTTATTTGCCTGAAAGCCTGAATAGATAGGAGCGCCTGACTGTAAAGGGTATGTATGAGAATGCTTAAATTTAAACCTCTCTCCTCACCTTTTTGGTACAGTTCTGTCTAGATATTTACCAGGCTGTTTCTGGGCCCCACATAATGCTGTTTCCAATTTTCCTGAGACAAAGCAAAATGACCATCTTTAACTTTCCCAAAGATGCTTTTAGCAAATTGAGAATACTCTCTTAGAGACTGACAGTTAGCTTTGACACCAACAGCAATGACTGCAAAAAGAAATTCTAGTTTCTCATTTCACAGAGAAAGAAGCTGAGGAAGGCAAAATGTCTGTATCCCAGCCCAGTGCAGTTCATTTTCAATGCTCATTCAGAATTGGTTGGAGTCCTTAAATGTTTGGGACCACCTCACAGAGTTTTCTCTCTGAATAATGGAATATTTATTTAGCTTTATTTAGCTTCAGCCTCTGGTCTCCATCTTATTCTCTATTTGGTCTCTTCTGCCTCTCCTTTTCTAAAATGGCTGCTGCAACCCCTTTTCATTTACTGTCTCAACTTACTCTTGAAAACCTACTCCTCCTCCCTCCCTTGACCCATCTCATCAGTTAATCAAAATCCTTGTCTACTTGACAGTTGTCAGCTACCCTTACACTGCAGTTCAGACCTGGACAATCAGTTTGTTCTGTGCTATAGACAACTATTTTTCTAGAAGGGCTTTTGGGTGAATAACAGACCCCTGATGTCAGATTAACTTCTGCTATTAGCAATAAGTTATCAACTCTGAAATTTCCCCAAAGACAGGGGTTCAAAAACCCCAAAGAGACACAACATATCTAAAGTATAGCTTAAAGGATGACAAAGATATTCATAGAGAATCTCCAGGTTTACATTGTCTTCCTTATTTCTTTGCTTACCAGCTTCAACAAGGAATAAATCTCTAACCCAGGCACTACCTTTTTCTGGATGAACAAAAGGGATGTTCTTTATCTCAGGCCTTTTTTTGAGCTTGTAAATGATTGTGTACACTCATGAGGGAGTGCAGAGGTTTGAAGAAGACATTCTTGGATTCCATAAAGAAGACTGAAAGGCCTCCACACTAAAAAAGGCCAGGTTTTGTCTTGGAAAAAAACCCCAACATAGCTTAACTTTCCGAATAGAAAATACTCAAAGTGACAACAGAAAACAGAGTAGAAATAAATAGCCTTCCTAACTGTCTTGGTGTCAAAGAAAGATTCAAAGACATGCATTTTCACCCTGTTCCACTACAGATTCTGAGGAAAGGCCTTAAAGTTACGGAAATCTAGATTACAAAAAGCCTCTTGCTTTTCATTTCAGTCTCAGTGAACTGTACCCCCTAATGTTCAAGATGCCACATAATCCAAAAGAAAGAGTGAGGTTAAACTCAAGGCTGCAGATCTGGTCACAAGAAAGCACAGCACAGAGTCCATGAAAGGAAACAAAGCAGTTTGCTAAACCAGGCAATACATCACTTCTTTATGCCATGTGCACTTTATTTACAGAGCATTTGCACATTCAGAATGATGATGAATGAAGCTGAAAAACACAGTGTGATTTTCATCACTTCAAGGCAGAGAGCAGAGTAAAAATTATTAGTGATTTTATCTTTTTTGAACGGTCCTTAATAGTTAATCCAGAGGCACTTCTTTGTGTTTACTCATTCGTGTTTCTTATTACTTTCCCACCTTCTGCTTTATTTTATAGACCTATGTCTGCTGTCTAAGTCTGGGAAGTACTCTGTTTTACATGCACCGCTGCATGAAGAGATAGGAAGCCTTACCAAGGTCGACAGATGCTAACCTACTTATAGAAGACAAGTTAATTCCACTTCCTAGTTCAGCAAACTATTATTCTTCCATGGTATCAGTTTGGGCAACCTAAAAACTGCAGTAAAAAGTGCATTTTCCAAAATAAAGACAACAGCAAGAGCATGATAATATTTACAAATATAGGTATTTTTCCCTTCTCTCATAGCTTGCATAGAATTCATTAATAATACCATCCATGGAAAACATCATTTAGTCACTCTGACATAACATGTAATATGTTCTTTTATACACAGATTTCTCTCTACATATTTCTATTTCCCCCCAAAGCTTGGTTCTTGTAAAGTACTTGTTTTTTCTACTACCAAAACAATTGCTGATCCATATTATCTGACCTCTTAGGCAAAACATTTTCAGTGTTATCTGCTTTTGTTTTCCAGAAATCCACCATTAATTCTGCATTTCCCCTCCTTAAAAGCAACTTTTATGAGAAAACAAAAACATATTTCTATATTTCTTTTCATCATCTATCTTAAAACACATAAGCAATGTCACTACAGTATCACAGACTGGTCATTCTCTCTCTCCCATTTTTCTAAGACTTACAAAGTTGCTGTTAATAAAATAACGAATGGTTGGCTCAAGATCCTGTTCAATATTGCTGAGTGCCAGGAGAAGAGAGTCAAAGTGCATCTGGATTTTTATTTGCACAGTTCAATTTCTTACTGTAACTACTCAGCAACTTCTTAAACCAATAAAGTGAAGAATTCTGGAGATGACAGTCTATATGACAAAATCATCATTCCTCATCCGTAGTGCTGTATTTAAATTGTTTGTTGAACTAAAGTACCCCACTCTAGTATGGAGGACAACTCAGAGTCACTGATGGAAAAGGAAAAAAATATTTCCCCTCTTATTCTAACATTGTACAATATCAATTGTTTCCCCACCACTAGTAGGAAAAGTGTGTTCTTACCCCACAGCCTATTCCGTTGCCTGGTTCACATACAATTTTCCTCACTCCTGGTTCAGGAAGCAAACCCGCTCCACAGCCAGGAGTGGGACACAGCACTCCTCCCATCTGCAGCACACATTCCTCGGCCCCATAGCGCTGGTAGCGGTTGTACTGCAATACAAAAGACTGGTGTTAAACTTCTAACAGTACATGCACACACACATAAACAACAAAAAAGCACCACAATCACCACCACCAAAACAAGCCACAAATTTTGAGCTTGAATTTGTCCCACATAATCAAATCAACCCTTCTAAGGTCTCACATGCTAAGTTTGAGTTATTGGTCAGAAGTCTGAAACTTCGCAGTGTCATTAAATCGGGTGTCACTCTGCTATGACTCACATCATATGCATTGTTTTCCAACTCCCAGCTATCATTTTCACCACCAGAAAATTGTGTTGGATATTAAAATAAAGAAAACAGTAGGCTGTTTCTGTAAGTAACCTGAAGAAATATTCTATTGCTTTAAGAATTATTATAAACGTCATAAATATAGTCCAACAACAGATACTCATCAATGTTGTATACAGATTGAAAAGAAACACACAAAAGAACACCAAGGATCTATAGCTAGAAGTACAGTATAATGTTTTAGAGATAAGGGGTTGTAAAAATTGCCCAGCCAAATTTATTTTCAAAATAAAGTTCATGAAACTGATTGGCACAATAATTCTCCGATATCATTTTTTTCAATGTTAGGTGTATTTTTTTCCAGAGTCTTCCAGGAAATGTTAATTGTTTTTGTTATGGAAATGTTTCCTTTTTCATGATGGAGACACTGACACACAGCAGTATTAAATAACATGTTCACTGTATCCTTACTAACAAAAATGCCTACTCTAAAATGACTGATGCCATTGCAATAACATTCCCTAGTTTAACTTAGCTTGCTTTCAGCCAGAGATAAGCTGAGCAATTTATGTTCCGCATACATGTAAATCACGTCCACTCTCGGGTTCTGCATTGGTACAGTTCCACACCAGTGGCTATATAACCATTGTAAACCAGGCTTCAGATTCACCTATAAATCTGGTCTACTGTAGAGTGAAATAAGTGAAAGCATTTGGTCCTAACAGCCCCAGTGAAAACAGGAAAATCAAGAAGACCAAAGGGGAAGAGAGTAGGATGAATTTTCTCCATGACTGGAATGACTTTACGGTGTGCTAAAGGAACAAGACAGAGCTTTATGTTATAGCACTCACAACAGTAATTAGTGCTTCATAAACTTTTATCCCATTACTGCTCATTAAAACCTTGTTCCCCCTTGTTTTTTTGGTTTGTTTGGTTGGTTGGGTTTTTCCTTCCTTCCTTCCTTCCTTCCTTCCTTCCTTCCTCCCTTCCTCCCTTCCTCCCTTCCTCCCTTCCTCCCTTCCTCCCTTCCAAAAAATTATTTCCCCAACCTGTACTGCTCTGCAAAAAACTCACACAAGGAAAACTGAAGCATTAGGACCAAAACCTCATACACAAAGCATCCAAAGAAGAATTGTGAACTACAAAGACAGTGGTTCCACTGCATATTTTCTTGGTACATTTAAGAAGATTCTTCTGCAAATGTTGTGATAACGTCTTGTTACACTTAGTTTTTAAAATGAGTATACAAATTCTTAAAACACTGTAATATATAGACAAAAAAGCGTATCAAAGACCAAAAAAATTTACCAAATGGAAGGTATCCACCTTTGTCAATTAACAAAGAATCCAAATAAACCTCCTTTCAAAAGAAAAGCAAGACCTAAAAAGAGAGAAAGCCTTCAAAACATAACTTGGTGTATTAACAGCCAGAAATCCTGAATTAAGGATCCTGGATCTGGAAAACATCTGGAAATGCACAAGACATATCTGCAACATCTCCCTAAAAGCAAGGCCTCAACAAGTCAACTGGTGCTGTTCTATGTTATTATCATGCTCGAACACAGACTGCTGGCATAAATATTTAACATTGGACTCTGTCTTTCAGCAAAGTTTGTGATCCTTGCACTAAATACATGCTGAACAGAAATGTGAATAACCACAGCTGCAAAACTCTCTGATGACCTTATTTGTCTTCAGGGCAGAGACTGGACTTGAAGGTCTGGATGGTGATTGTCTTATCGTGTTAAAAGGGAACTTTGTGCTGGATGTGGCATTCTTAGTAGCTCCTCATTACAGGGGCAAACACCATTGACACTGTAGTTGAGATTCTGTTGGCATTTCTGTTGTAAATTCTCAGCTGGTAAAAAGGATATGCTTTCCAGTCATTAACTGTGAAATGACATGGAGAGATTTCTTCCATCTCCTCTCCTTCTTTTTTCCCCTTTTTTCATACACAAAAATGGAAGACAGTTAAGATGGGAATCAACCTGCCTTCTTAGAGAAAATTACAGACAGGAAATGTCCAGTCTGCTTACTGGCAAGGTGGACAAAGTCGTCACATTCTGACCAACACATTTGATATTTTATGCTGGTTCAGAACAAGACTTATGCCAGATCAGTATACCACTCTCATCAGTGATTTTTACACTACAAAAGTCAAAAAAATAATCAATTTGAAGACAAGAAAGATCCAACTAAATGCATTTGCACATCCCGACATCTAGTTACCAGCCTGTTTTCTAACTTCAAAGTCCAGATACATTTATAAGATGTCATTTTCCAATTTATTTTTCCTTGTGCTTGTACACTAGCACACTTGAAACCCAGCAACCAACTAAAACATGTGGTAGCAGAATGTTTACACCACGGGTGTCAAACTCATTTTCACTGGGGGCCACATCAGCCTCACAGTTGCCTTCCAAGGGCCGAATGTAATTTTAACTGTTAAAATACCCCTGGTGTAAACATTTGCTGCCGTAACAAAGTCAAACATTACATACGTGGATTTATATTCTTTATTCAGTGGCCTGAAATAAAATTACTCACTTTACATTGAGGTGCATTTATAAGAGCTTTGTAAAGGACCAAAACACTTATTTATGAATTATTAATTCACTATTTGCATATAGTGACAGATTATATCTATTAAAGGCATTTTCTCCTATATACCACAGCTATACATATCACACAGGACTGATGCAATCAACATGCTTAAAGCAAGTCAATGTCTTTGGAGCTCATGATTTACTTTTGATCGTGTCTGGATGAGATACTTAAGGATATTACAGAAGACAGTCACTACTGGTTTGCCTTGACTCTTATTCTTAACTGGAGATTTAAAGTAGGATTCCTTTCATTTAGTTTGGATTTCTGCAGTGATGATGCCTATAGTTGCAATGGTTGCTCAGACTCCTTTTATAATTAACACAAGACATACGATGAAAGTTGTATTTTCTCTTCTAGATTTGTTCATCACCATGAGGAGGACTGAGCCCTGAAGTGACCTGTTCTATTAGTAGTAAAGAGAGATCAGACAATTTGCTAGATATTGACATCTGAAATTAGGTGACTCCCACAACAGCTGCTTCAGTTCCAATGATTCTGATCCTAAGTCACCTGGCCTAAGCTGTTTTTGAAACTAAGGCTTAGGTACCTAAATAGCTTAGACTGTGAACCACCTTACACAATTTTAGCTGTTTAGAAATTAAACATCTAACTTGAACAAGTCACATAGGCTCTAAATACATAGAATGAGGAGAAACAAGATCCTAAGAAAATAATTTATCCTGACTTACATGTGATATCTAAGATAGGTAGGATGAATCATTCTGTGGAAGTGCTATAGCTGAAGCTGAGAAACCTAACTTAGGCTAGATATCTAACACATGAAGAGTTGTCATTAAATGATTAATCCAACTCTCTGTACATTCAGAATATTTCACAATATCTATCACTCTATTATCAAAGTGCCTCCTATTTACACATGCACTTATCATGTGTAAAATGGTTCTGCATGCTACAGGGAGGAAAAATATCTCCAATTATTTTTATGAAAAACCTCTTTGAAAGTTTAATATATGGGTAACTTGACTGAACTGGCATTCATGGCACCTGATTTCAATTCCTGGCAGCAGCACAGCCTTCCTGTGGTTTTCAGGTAAGTCACTTAATCTGTGCTTCTCATCAGTTCCCCGTTTGTAAAGAGGCAGAATGATACTTGCTGATTTCACTGTAGTGTTAAGAGGCAAAGTCCATTAATAGTCATGAGGACATCAAATACTATGGTAATGAGGGGCATAAAATTACACAGAAATCACCAGCTGTCTACTGCTGCTAGAAAGCAGCTTTTGAGCAAAGCCTGTGAGGCATTTATATGGCACTGTAATAAGGTCCTCAGAAACACAGGTAGGTAAATAGTTGTGGGATTCACCATAGAACCATGTGTTTCAATGCTTATTTGAAAAAAAAAAGAGACTTTAAAAATGTGATTTCCTCCAAATCAGTGGTGTTAGGATGGCTAAAGGTATATGAAGAACACTTTCTTCATTGTTGTTTTTTTTTTTTTTCTCAGAAACATGAATCCTGTTGTGAACTTTCCCTTGTTTGTGAATTGTCCCAGTCAACCTAAATCTATACTTTTTGTGGAATAACATTTTGAGTGGAAAACATTCCCAGCCCTACTTACCATATTTCAACCATATTATCATGAAGTTCTTTTCTGCAATCTTTTCTCATAAAGACTTGTCATGGCCTTTAGAAATTATATTTATAAATGACTAAAAAATAGATTATCACATAGACACAGAGACTAGATAATTGTAACCATTTATTCCCTGCTCCCCACTTTGCAGACTGGAATGGTTACACTTGAGTCTTAGAATGGTACTGGGCTTTCAACCAGTGGACATTCAATCATTTGATGTTGCAAAACAAGGGTTATATAGATAAAATCATTGGGCTAGCACAGGAATAAAACAGGCTTAACTATGGATTGCAGTCTTTACATTGAGATTCAGATACTAAGATAAAACTGAAATGAACCTGGAAGCACAAAACTCTCGCAAAATACACTTTTTGAACACAATGATTCCATGCCATGTTATTTAATTTGCAAGTTATGCTTTAATATCATAGAATAGTTTAGGTTGGAGGAGGCCTTAAAAGATCTTCTATTCCAGTCCCCCCTGACTTGTGCTATTTTAATTTTGCATTTACATTTTGGGCAGAGTTTTGTGTTTTGTTTTGTTTTTTTCCCCTCACACCTAAAAGTATCTGCCCAGTAGAGGACAAAAGTTTAACAGTAGATGTAAAGCCAAAATTTCTAATCTCTGAAAGGTAATTCAATTACTTGTTTCTTTTAACTGCTTGTAACCGTCTCAGAGGAAAGAAAATCTACTTTCTGGAGTCAGATTGTTTTTACTGCTGCTATAAATCAAATAACCATCTGCGTGCTTCAAAATTAGATTGTGGAGGCTATTAGTCTGTAATGTAGAATAAGCACTTTATTTGTAATACACATACAAAAACCACAAGAATTAGTTCTGTAATGTAATTAGGCAACTTAAAGTACAAACTCCTTAGTACTCATTGGACTAGTAAAAATACTTATGAAAATGTCATTTAAAATATAGAGTAAAAAGAGATGAACTGGCATGGCTCTCCATGGAGCATTTTTCCTGAGTTACTAGGTTCATCTTCCGGCCATTGGTAGGATAGGAAGAGCAAGTTCAGAGCATCAGCTCCTTCTTATTTCCACAAGAGCATCACACGGGAGACCAGAAAGAGAATTATATTCTAGAGGGCTACAATTTGCCTGACTTTGGAAAATCATGTAAAATTGAGTAAGGCAGTCTCAAGAAAATATTTAGGTAAGAAACCCCTGATTGGACCAATACAACACAATTGATGGACAAAATCAAACAGGAGCAGAGAGCGGGAAAGGCTGCAGTTTGCAGAATTATATGGAAGAAAGCACAAGGTGAGGAGTATGAAAATAGAAAATAAAGAATATTAAGAAGAGAGGATACTGGAGCAGTTTATATTGGAAATCAAATGGAATATATGAGAGGCAATATGATGCAATGAAGAAAGTGGACTAAGTACAGTGTATGTCTTGGCACTGTATTTACAAATGAAGATTCCCTGAAGTAGATCCTGGCTCCCAGAAATTCCACTTCTCAGGTCACAGGAGTCAATATACGGATATTCCATGAAAGCAGATCAAAGTCATCCAAGAGACAGAGGCAGTCCCATCTTCTGCATCCACCTGAGACCCTGAACACTGGGGTTCAAATTTTCTCTCTGAATTTAATAAAAGCTGGGCAGAAGAGAATTCCTTTGTTTCAAGAAAAAATCAAGTTTTTTATTGGTAGTTTTTACAGACAAGTAAACAAATGAAAATTTGGGTCCAACAAAAAATGACATATTTTTTTTGGTTTTGACAGGAGAAAAATATCCTTTAAATTAGTTTTGATCACAAGTACGTTCTCCTTTTCTACTCCCTATTTTTATTTCAGCTGTGGAAATACAACAACAAAAAATTACTTGTATTTGGCTAGTGCACAGACAACAACTTAAAAAAGCAGTAAGAAAGCAGAGATTGTCTGCCTATGGCAAAAACTCAAAGAGAATAAAGTTCTGTTAATCCAGGAGAGATGAATCTGAGGAACTCCAACTACCTCTGAAGTCAGGGAAGAAGGTGGTTAGGAGACATTAAAAGCAGATATGGCACAGAAAGAAAAGAGAAGCACATCACTGGCCATAGGAAACTGCAAGTCTGTAAAGTCTGTTGTGTAGTTCTAGCTATAAAAAAGCTGGTGTAAAGAGGATCAGGAGTTAAACGAAGTAGCTCAAATTTAGAGAGAGAGAGAGAGAGGATCGATCACAGAATCACAGGATGGTGATGACAAATTCAAAAGGTGAGCCAAATGAGATGGACAGAAATTAGACATTAGACAGAAAAGTGGAAGAAACTGGGAGATGTATGTAGGTATCACTGACACTGAGTAGCAGCTGAAGCCAGGGGACTGGGTGGGAAAGCACAGAGCTGTAAGGACGTATACGTGTAAAGATATAGATCTGAGAATACTAACAAAATCACTCTTGTTTAGTAACTATGAACTGGAGAAATTTAGTGAAAATCTATTCTTTCTTTTTTTTAACTGCATGTGAATTATTGAGAAGTAACTTACATTTTTTTCCAAGTGTAGTTATCAAAAAATCTTGACCCACAAATACTTCAGAAGCACCTTGTTTATCATATTTGACAATTTCCTGCACTAAACTCAGCTGATTAATTAGAATTGTCATATGACATTACTTCTGCCTGAATGGGTAAATATGTATTAATTAGTTTAAGACTGACTTTAATATTCTGTAGCATATACTTAAAAAATTGCTCTAGCAAGTACTGCAAGCAAAAAAAGAAAAAAAAAAAAAGAATTTCCCCTTGCCACACACACGTATAGTATACAAATTCCTTTAAAACCTCAATTAATATTAAAGGATTTCTGTCCACACTGCATTATTTTAATACTAGGTTTCCATATCTCCTGATGTTTCAGCTCACAGAAAAACTTCACACAAGCCCACACTACCTTTGACTAGCGTGGTGAATGTGCATCTGCAGATTTTGAAAATAGGGTATTCTTTTGCAAGGAAACTGGCAAGGAAACATGGAAAAAACAAAGGAGTACCCCAAAAAGGAGCGCCTCCATTCGTGCTTGTTCAGATTCCAGGGATATAAATGCCCACAACATTTCTAAAGAAAAAGTGAGCAGTGATATGAGTTGCAGTAGCAGCTGATAGGAGAGATCTGTTAAAATTGATCATACTGCTGTCAAAACATCAAGAAACTGGCCAATACATTCTGCAAAGTTGTCAGATCAGATGATATAGCAGGGAAGAGTAGCTATACATTACTTGGCAGCTTCTTTTCTTGCCACCAGCATGTCACTGGCTTCATCTGTGGTGTGACCTGTTGGGGGCACTCAGGTACAGCAGCAGATTGCTTGTTCTTGCGTTATTTGCTTTCCCTTCCAGCCTTCAGATGTAGCTGCTATTTTATTCATGAATCACAATATTCCATTTAAACAATTAAACAAGATATTTTTATTACTTTGGGGAGAAGAAGGAAGTTTCTCAGAGAGTCATTAGGGAGACTCCGTAACAGTTCACTGCAAGTCATTTTGCTATGTTGGTATATTGTAGTGTTTAGATCTGAATTAAAGCATTCTCTCTGCTGTCTCTGGCACTGGCTTGTTGAATTACCTGCCTTCCACTGTATTTGGACAGAGCCCATATTTTGTGCATCTTTAACATATGTTTATAAGCAGCTTGTATTATCACCACTTGTAGAACCATTTGCATTTACTTGCAGAGACAGCCAGCCCGACAAGGCAAATGGCTACTGCAGGAGACTAACTTTCTTATATTGTGCTACTTTTCAATAAATCTTTCATCCCAATCCTGAGTGCATCTCAGGTACCTGTGAACTGAAGCAGTTAGCCAGCAGGTTGGACTGCATCCATTATGCTAGAGGGAAAACATGGATTATGAACAGTGAGATCAAATTGCAAGAAAAAGCTCGACAGAGCTAAAGACAGTTAGAAAGCTGCAGGTTTTCCCCTTCCTGGGGCTGCACGTCTAGGAGAATCTCCTTGCCTTCTAGAGACCTTTGTGTACCAGAAGAGTCTGTGAAAATGAAGTCCAAAACAAACCAGTCAAAGATGTTTTTAGAGACTTGTCTAGGTCAGACTCCCTGGCAGCATCTCAAAGCATCAACTATCAAGTTGGGTAGCAATCTGTTGCTAGATGCATTTGTGTTGCATATTATGCCAATTACTCTGGAAGTTGTTTTTATGTGGTAAGTTAGGTATCCACAATGCTATCATGTACCAAGGACGCTTGTACTCTTCTATTTTAGCACAAAGAATATGAGACCTCTTTCCATGAAGTCTAAAAATGATATGCTTTTTAAAAACTATCTTGTTGTGACCAACTAAACCTTAAAAGATAGACTTGCCAGCTGAAATGGAATTTCCCATAATGTACATTCCCGAGGGAACAGAAAACATGGGAATTTTCCATGTCCAGGAGACTACTGAGAAGTCTGACTGTTTGAAGAACAGTTTTGTTATTCTACAACTCCTTTTAGGAAATATTAGATGAATCAGCATCTCTTCACACTTCAAGTTAAACACAAAGTCTTTTTTTCTCGGCATTAGTTTTCCTTCAACACTTAGGTTTAGATAAAGAAACATTTCACTTGAATAGTCAGATAGACAGGCAGACACACCTCCGAGTGCTTTGATGCTGTAAGCCGCACAAAACCTCTCATAAAAGACATCAACAAAACTGATATCTGGTCAGTATTTACAGGAAACAAATACTTGATGAACAAAAAGTAGAGGCCAGGGTTTTATATTAGGAATAGTTGCTTGCCAACCAAAATTTGGTTGATAAAGGTAAGAGAGTCGATGAAGCAGACTTCTTTAAGGCACTTGTCTTGCTGCCACCTGGCATTTTGATTAATTGTCTAAAGTGACACAAAATTAACATGCCACATATTAAGAGGATGAAAACTTAGCTATCTGGCATGACTATAAGTAAAATGTAACTGTAAATAGGCAATCATTATTAAGCAGGTGTTTCCAAAAAAGTCCAGAAGACATTGATTCTTGGCCTTATGCCACCTAAAATTTTTATCAATGACTTAGAAGAAAACGAAGAACATAGAACACCAGTGATACAGCTTGTAACAATTTGAGAAGAGGAACTAATGAACATGTAACATTGATGGTTAAGTTTATGCTACCAGGGTATCTGAACAGTTGGTAAACTGAGTTTAAGCAAACAACTTTTCAGGACAGTCACATATTAAGTTATTTTTCTAGGAACAAACTATTACCCACAACTACAAAACAGGATTTCTGTCTGGGAAACAGTGTGATGGATCATGAGCTGAATCTGAGCTGTGTCCATCCATGCCAAAAAGCATTAAGGCAACTCTTTGATGAATAAACAGAAATCTCTAGAAGAAAAATTCTATTCATTATTGGCCTGACACTGGTTTAACTGGAACTCACAAGTTCCAGTGGGAATGTCCACTTCAAACAGAAAGGTTCCTTCATTCTGTCTGAAACATATTTACCTGACAGTCTAACTGACAGACTCCCTTTTGCTGTATAAGCAATTTTTCAGTCCTATTTCAGGGATATGGTGGCTTTTCCTTAGTTGCATTCATAGGTTGAAGCCAATCTTTATGATGATGATAACCTATTGCTTTGTAACAGGACAAAGGGAATCGGAAATGTAAAGGACACTGAGGAATGGGAAACATACAATGTAGGGAACATGCTGGTTCTGCTGGAGTGGTAGAAAGAAAAGAGGCTGGGAATTTTTTATCTTTCGCTACTGAGAGGTATAATAGGATCTAATGTCTGCAAGTGATTTGTAAACAGAGAATGGATGTTTTTTGAAGCAATATATTCCAGTTTAAACAAGAATTAATCCAAGAAAGTCATGTAATGTGTATTCTAAAGGAGATCAGAACAGATTATCACAATAGTCCATTCTGCTTTTATACTCTAGCCTTAAGTACATAAGCATTTTAAAAATAAATCAAGATTGGATATGAAGCAGTAGCATGCCCTTATTATTCTTTGACTGTTGCTTGGAATGGAAGAAAATATATGTTGGTTGATAATACTGAAATTTTAAGAAGTCTGAATAAAACCATGTTCTGATTATTTTTTTTTCTATCTAGCATGCATATTGACAGAAAAAGAGATACTTTAGATCTTTGCAAAAATAAAATATTTAAATAAATAAATATAAGAAATCATTAGATAGCCATGTGAATAACAACTTTGTCTGAAATTACTTCATTTTTATGTATTTGATTTTTTTTTACCTTGGTTTTGCACCAACTTCTCCTTAACTATCAAAGTGTGTGCCAACTTCAAGCAAGAGCTACTGTGGTCATTAGTAGACTCATGATAACAATGTTTTTGTAGGGATAGAATATAATTTCAATATTCTTTATACTTGTATGAGTTTATGGAATAATTCAAGCCTCATAGCAATGTTCACTAATTCAAAGACATTAGTTAAGACCAAGTGATAACCATTGTATCTGAATAACCTGTTAGTGTAGCCAGTTTCGGAGAAAGGAAAATATTTATAGGTCAGATCTGTCCTGCAAAACAACTTTCCATCTGTATAGCTTTATGCTCCTAATGCATGATGACAAAAATTTTTCATCTCTTTAAGTGTATTCAATACAGAAAGGAGTAATTTCATTATGAAAAACCAAAATAATACCAAAAATATTTCAAGTGGCAAAAATACTGTGTTTATTTGATTAAAGAGGTTTTCCTCATCAAACTTTTCTACTCTCTTCAAGACTTCTGTTATCATATGACAGAAATGAATCATCTTGTCTCTTGTGGTTCCTTGTGGTTTACATCACCCCACTTGTGAAGTTTGCATATCATATAATTTAATACTCTCTTAGTGCAAAGGTGTAAGGGTGAGTGCAATAAAAAAGTAAGTATTACGATTACATAAACAATATTGAATGTAACATTTTCTAATGTCTGAATTCTTCATTTGCACTCTTAGCTTCTTCAGCCTTAATTTTTATTTTTACCACTTTGTTTTCTAAAAAGCAAACAAACAAACAAACAAACAAAAAGTAGTTCATCAAATTATGTTGTTCTGTTAACAGTCATTAGCAAGGCTGAGGTCTACAAATCCATCCTCAGAGCTCTGCCAGTAAAGCAATCACAATCTGTCTGGTTCAGCCCTCTTCTTCATACTCACAGTCTCTTGGTGTAGCTATTCTTGACTTTTTCTTCAAGTCTCTTCTTTTGTCCCACTCCTCCCACTCTGCTTCGCTTGACCTCCTTGTGAAGCTCCTTAAGTACAGATTTTCCTTTCTTTACTAGTCTCTTTAGCAAATTTCCTTATTGGGTCATTCCCTTCTAGTCCTTGGTCCCAGCTCCTTGTCAGACCCTTATCCCCACCATTCTGGTTTCTACTCCCTCTTCCTTCACCAGCCAGCACCATCTCCCCAGTTTTCCAAACCTTCATCTCACTCTGCCCTCCATTTGTCAGCTGCCTCTAACCTGTCTCTTGGCCCCATCAGTCCTGGTCATAATTTCTTTTATTTCCTCTCTCTAAATGCACAATCTCACTAGATCACTGCTTCCAGTATCTCCTTTGGCCCATTCTGTTCTCTGACTTTGTCTTTTGACTTTCTATAACAACTGAAGCAGGGGCCTTGTGGACGAAAACTGAAGTCTAGAAAATGTACCAGCAGCCTTAACTGCAATAAAAAAATGGACAGTGACAGAGAAAGGAGAAGCAACAGAGTGTTCTTGACAATATAATCTGATCTAACAACTAAGAAACCAGACTTTTAACCAACTTTCCAGTACCTGTTCCTACCTCTGTCACAGCCTTCATAGAACCTTGTGCAAGTCCCTTGGTGCAAGATTAAAAGACACATTAAAAGACATGGATATTCTCATGTACAACACACTAATGCTGAGCTTTCAAGGCTTTCAGTTCCTAGTACCTGCAACTCTGTCTCAGGCAGATAGGCTTTGTAACCAGTATATTAGGAGAGATACTTCAGAAACAAAGACAGCTTGAATTTCTGTAGCTTTCAGCATTTGAAAACTCAACTTCTCTCTCAAAATTTAAGGCTATTTTCTCAACATGTCTCTACAATAATTTCATTATTGACAAAATAACAACTATGACCATCTTGTGAGTATTGTAAAGCATACTTCATTTCTGCTTTCCTAACATCCCTCTACAGAAATAGTTTTCTGAGTGCAAAGCACAACTATAAGTATGAATGAGAAACACACCTTTAAAGAGAAAAAAGGCCACAAAAAGAGATGAATATCATGAGTAGCTTTAAGTACCTTAGTCAGATTGTTTGTCTATCTGCTGTTTTAGAGAGGCTGTTTACTGCTGTAGTCGAAAGCTGAAAAGCTGTGGCAGATAGCAGATGTACCAATTAATAACTTGTCAAGGCTGATGGATAGAATGAAAAAAAAATCTCATGTATATCTCCTGTGTGTTTTTTTCCCCCACATTTCAGGTCATTGGGGGTCATGAGATACACTCTGCCTCCCTGGAGAGAGACAAAACTGTCTCATTAGTGTCTATCTTTCATGACATTAAGATGCTGCCTTTGAGATGCTAACTCACCTGTTCTTCTCCCAGAATCCTGAAGTGATGAAGCTCTTTAATCAAGGAGTCTGGGCAGCCAGCTGTTGGAACGAAACAAAAATAGGCATTTTAGAGCTTCCTGTCAGCTCAGTTTTATCATAAGATACATGGATGCAGAGAGGATAGAATATACAGATTACTTTAGATAAAGAAGATTAGAAAGATTAGCCATGGTTCTGCAGGCACCAGAATGCTGAAAACCATCTATCAAATAATCCTTCCACATTTCCGAGCATGCTACCAAGAATGCTTAGAAAGGTTATATTCCAAACATTTTAGCCCTTTACCCAAAGGACTACAAACAAAAGCAAGATGAAAAGGGCAGCACTATCTGCCAGATACTGTCAGCGCCTTCGTGTAAGCCAAAAAGCCTGTTAAAAGAGGAGCTCACATTAAAACCTTAGAGCTGGCCAAAGCTGAATTCTGATTCACACACCAGCTTTGGACTCATTTCTAAGTGTAATACAGGCTTTCCCTGATTCCCTGGAGGATTTCATAGGCTCTGCAGATCACTTTAATTTTGGCTGTCACAAATATAACCCATTTCAGAAATATGTAGGTGTCACTCACAGGTGTAATACACAAATCAACTATGCAGGCGGGGGAGCGATTTGCCAGAACTCTGCATTCAACTGCTATAGACTTTCCCATCTGTACCAGCCAGTAAGAAAGACCATGTCTTGCTAGATGCTGTGCACTTTACTGAACTTTTCAGACTGTGATTACCTTCCTGGTGATGAAATTGAAGGTTGCCACTCACTTTTGTACACTACTGGACTAATTTCTGGCAAGGAATAGATGTGCAGAATTTGAAAGCAACCTGGGCTTTATTCTTCTTACCATAAACAGAAGTATCTGCTTGCAAACAGAGAAAATTCCTTAAAGTGATTTAAGAGCATGGTTCTCCTCAGAACATGGGAGGAATTATGATTTTTATCAACCTGTTTTTCTGCTGATGCAACTACAAATAGTTACCTCTCACTCTTAATGGCTGCCATTTAAAGGATGCAAATGAATTGGAGACAGTTGTCAGGAAAACTCCATCAGCACTGTGGCTTCACTGAAAGCCAGAGAGGCATGGCCTACACTCACAACTTCTGCTGGCATAGCTGTCTTAGGCATACGAAGGCAAAAGCCTTTATACTTGGAAGCAACATAACTAAAAAAGGCAAAACGCCTACTATAGATGCAATTATACTAGTACAAGTCTTCTGCAGGTATAACTTTTTATGTTTAGGGGACTGATTTAAATGAAATTCAAATCAGCTTCTTGCTGGTGAATGCTTTATCTCCATTCAGAGGAGGTACAGGTAGAGAATGCATCATTACTGCTAGAGTTAGGTTATGGTTGGATTTGATGATCCTGAGGGTCTCTTCCAACTGAAATGATTCTATGATTCTATAAATGCAACTTCAACACCAAACCCTTTTAAAGGTAGCCAAGGATTAAGGTGGCCAAGTTTTAAGCATACGGAAAGAATTATCTATTAATGGCCTGTCTCTTATTAAATATTAATATTTATCCCCATTTAATAAAACCTATGATATTCTCATATGCTTCTTTCCACCCACTTCTTCCCTACTCTCGCTCACAAGGATATTAACGTATTTGAACGTGTGAGTTTTAGCTTTAATTGATTCTTTCTTAATGAGTTTTTATTTTTCTCAACTTCCATGAAGAGAACCCCTGTATCACCTTGAATTTTTCTCTCCTCATTTCTCCCATGCTTAGACTCTCAGCTGTTTATTCTGGTTTTTGTTCTAAATGTACTTTAAATTGCCCTTACTGCTTCCACCACAGAACCACTGATATGCAGTATTTTTCTGTCCATTTTCACGGGGATTTACATCTCCATCTTCCAGGTCATCCAGACCCTGAATGTACAAGCTCTCACTGTCTAACTTCTTGACCTGAGGCCCGACTTGTAGTCCAGAGCTGTTGACTTCTCTGTGTTTCGCATCAGAACTCACTGCATAAAACATGGTTCCTCTCTCTTACTCACAAGTCCTCATGTAATTATTAATTTTTCTCCACGTGTAATTTCCCTTGAAAATATCTGCATTGTTTGTATATTGCTATAGAAATTTCTAAGTGTAGATAATAATTATGATTTCATGTAATACTGCGTGTTAATCTTTAACAGATGTTTTTTAGCTTTGTAATACCAACTGAACTGCTTTCTGCTTGTCCCTGCTTTTTGCAGCCTTCCCAGCTGCTTCTTCAATGAACCGTCTCTTTCTTCCTTCTTATCCTTTCAATTTATTATTCACTAAATCCCTTAAGATTGGAAAGTTTACTTTTTCTTGCCTGGTAAGAACTCTTTTCCCTTTCCATTCTCCTTGAAATCATATTTCCTGAATGCCTATTCCTCCCAGAAATCCATTCCACTCTTCCCTCATCCATAATTTATACAATCTCCCTTACAGGAACTGCTTACATGCTTCCTCTCTTTCTTCCATGCTAGACACTACAGACACTTTGGAACAAAGGATCTTTGTAAAAAATGTGTAAAAGTATGAAGATATACATATATATATATATATATATATAGACATATATACACACGTATATGCTTAAGTGTTATTTGTTGTCCGCTGCTGCATCCTTTTCCCAATACTATATTTTGTATAATCTATTTTTCAGAGGCTCGCCCAATGTAGTTTTTAACCGTTTCATAGTCCAGACTTTCACTAGATCTTGAAATCTGATTATGCAAGAGATCCTGATGTTACCAGCAAAGAAAGAGAAGAGAGAGCTTAAAAGTCATGTCACGGTTGGCATGACACTTTCCAGCAACAATGAGTTCGGAGAAGTCAAACATGTGCAACATTGAATTATACTGACACACTTGAACAGTTTGCTGTCTATAAGAAGTCCTTTCAGATCTTCATGTTGCAGAAGCACTAATTTGAGGAAACAACTGAAATTACTCTTGTCAAACAATAATTTGACAAAAAAATGGAAATAAAGAAGAAACTTGGAAAACAACAAAAATTGGAAACTTTTTACTTTTTTTGGGATATTTCTGGATGTATTTCTGATACCTGCTATTTCTACTATATTTTCTACTATATATATATTCTATATATATTTCTATATATTTCTCTCTATATATATATTTCTATATATTTCTACTATAATTTCTTCTGTTCTGTAAGCAGACCTTTGCAAAACATGCTCCAGCAATGGGACCCATTTTTACCAATTATATGGAGTTTTGAAAAAGTCTTGAATGATGTTAAATTCTTGTGCTATGACTAGAGACAAAGGTTATAGACAATTAACTGTTCCATAAATAAAAAGAGATTTAAAAATACCTATTCTGCTGAAAAGCATAAAGAACCATTTGTCACCTGACCCACAAAACTACCCATACATTCATCAACATATTAATGTATGTGCAAACACACATGGCAACATGAAAGTTATTATGAGTACAGCACCTAAATGGTTCCCTGGTAAACTGTGGACAACAATGATTAAAATAAAAATGTATTTTCTAAGTCTCTGGTGTGTAGCTAATGCATGCAACATGAAGTAAATAATCCACACTTTACAGATTTCTTCTATTTTTGTGTAGAATGCTTTGAGGATCAGTTTTTATGCCCTCTGTAGTACAGAAACCCTTATAATCAATGGTCTCAACAATTACTGACACTGTCCATTTCCTTTTTCCCAATTATTACTTTGAAAAATACAGGCAGACATGAAATTTCCACAGACACAGACCAAACCATCAGAATATTATATAAATCCATAACAATTACACATAAAAGGAAATGATGCAAAAGCATGGACATTTGCCTTTAATCAGAAGCCAAAACTTGGGACTGAGAACATCAGCAGACTGATAAAATGGTAGCTAAATTTTTTATTATTTCTTTCAACTCTTTCAACCAACATTTAAACATATTCTTGACTATAATGACTGTTACAGGTTTTTGCTAACTGTGAAGGCAGAGCAAAATGTAAGAAATGTAACATTGATGCAAATCTTTAGTATTTTTATACCAATTTCTTCCTCTGACATAGCTCCATTCATCTCAAAGCAATACAACCCATAAAACTAAAGTGTCTTAGGAACGAGCCTGAACCTAAACAGAAAACTAAGTTATGAAGGGATGATATCCAGTTCAAAGCACCAGCAGCTTTATAAACTCACCATATGTAACTTCTTTGCTTACATTTAAGCATTTATTACTTAAATAAAATTGAAGCATACTACTTGTTCGAATTATTTTGTTGTTGCTTGATTCTCATATTGCTTTATTTTTTAATTCCAAATGCTAGACTTATGAATGAAAGGTACATTCAAATCACAGGAATTTGCAACTGTAAATTAATAATGTAAATTAATAATGTAAAATAATTTACATTGTGGTATTCTCTTATAAAGATACAAAGACATTTTTAATCTGTTCATAGAAGTATATTTATCTCCAATAGAAGAATAAAGAAGAAAGATTTAGGAAGGACAGTTTAATGTCTCCTAACATAATAAATCCCCTGATTTCAACTGGTCTGAACAACACATTTTTAGCTACACTTGTAATTAAACTATGCTTCTAACTGCTATAAATTTAATTACCCAAGTCCTCACTTTTTTTTTTTCTCAGACAGAATTAGCTTCTGGTTTTGTTTTTGCTTAAAATTATCACTTTGTATGATTTATGTTCTCCAGTGAGAAGGCAAAGGAAAAATTAAATCAACGCTGTAATATTGCATAAACTGGCAAAACGCAAGCAAAAAATGACTGCTGTTACAAATAGAGTTTACTGAGAGCCAATGCAAGTGCCAGGGCCCTGATGGCACCATCAGCCCTGACTGTCCCTGCCCAGCTCCCCAGGACTCCCCACAGCCCAGAACTCCATGTCAGCCCCTGGGGCCATCAGCCCCTGACCCAGTGATGCTGCAGCAGGGCTGGTCTCCAGCTCCCCACAGCCCTGCCCAGCCATGGGCCCCTCAGAGTCAGGCCCACCCATGGGCCCCTGTCCCAGCCTTGGCCTGTCCCCATCCCCAGAGGGGTGCCCAGTGCCCCAAGCTGCTCTTGGCTGGGGCTGGGACAGGCCCTGGCTGAATTTTAGTCTCAGAGAATCATAGAAAATCATACAACATCTTCATTGACTGTAGTTACAAGCATATGTATCTCTACTGTAGGATTGTGTGCTGCATCTTATCTTCTACCATACGCTTGTAGCACTATTTCCTGCTTTGCATTTTAAATTTCATCATTTCCCAAATGGTAAAGTTGGGTGAGATTCAATTCACTGAATTTAAGCATCTAAATATCAGCTACGTGAGTCTAATATATTCATTGCACACTTCTTTTTTAGTCAATAGAAGGAAATACACACCTTCACAGGCTAATTCTTGTTGTTTGAGACAGGCCTCCAAAAGGGTATCACTTATCTCCATTAACTGAGGAGACTAAGGTGACTAGGTAAGATGTACACAAGTAACGTTCAGACTTTTAAGGTTAGATGAGCTTAATTTCACACAACAGCTGCAATCCCCGTCATTTCTACACATGCTTAACTTTTAGCATGTAAATTTTCCCATCACATTTAGCTCCATGCAAACTGAGCATGTACGTTACGAAAACAGTGTAATTTCCATTTCTCTCTCTTAAAATGTATGTCTGCATCAACACTTGTTAATTCTGAAAAGTACATATCCTTTGTGAGCTCTGAGTATAACTGCATAAGAGTATCTGTCAGTGTCCTTCAAAGGGTATCCTTCCACAGTGCTAATTGGAAAACAGAGCTTGCAACAGAAAAATGTTTCAAATATATGAGAATAACCACTTCACACTTAGAAAATTAACAGACGTGTAGTCTTTTTTTTGTTCTTTTTTTTTTTATGACCGCTCTACATAGAATTTTATTTGACTAGAGTACAGATATGAAAAATGTTCCATCTTAAAAGAAATCATTCTAAAAGTTTGGAAATGCAGCACTCTTGCAATATAGCAAAGATTATATATGTATATATAGGCAGGTGTACACTGGCCTGCTGAGCATATACAGCGAGAGAAGGTGGCAAGAGAAGCCTGCAGCTCACAAGTGCTTGTTACGGTGAGTATCCATCCAGAGCACAGCCACCCTTCCGTCTACTGCGGGACATGGCAGCTTGGACTTCATACACAAAGTACTTGGTACTGCACAGCCTGGCCCAGAAAACTCTGTTGAGTCAGCAGGAACGACAGAAAGCACTGCAATGTGTGTGAAAACACCAGGAATGGTAATGGGACAGCAAGAAGAGGGAGTTGGGCTAGACTTTCATAGAAAATTTAATGGATTTGAAATCCTACAATTAGCGTGCATTTGTTCTTATGTCATTTTCCCAGTCTCTGCCAACCTCTTTAACTAATTGGAATACTGGTGCAAAAAATACACCTTTCTGCTGTCTATGTCTCTTCCAGTGAAATGCAACCCTGTGCTTGTGACAATGTGGTCACTCTTTTAGGAACTGACAATGATGTCAAAGTACTTCACTATGCTTTCATTAATTAAATGTTTTGATGTTTCAGATGACCTTTTCTCATTTTTGATGTTATGTGAACATGAACAAAGACAAAACTAAGGAGAGTGTCTGGAATGCATAAATATGTTACTGAAAAGAGAAAAAGATACTACGAAGAATATCAAGTATGTCAATACTGCTTGTGGTTGGGCATTGTGAAAGATGCAGTAATATTTCTCCAAGAACTCACAGAAGGTTATTATTATTATTATATAACCAAACTTAAAGCTTCATTCATTTTTAGACCTACACTCTGCTTACAGATATAATCCTTTGTATAAGAAAGATGGAATTTTTAAAGAAAGAAAGGTGATAAAACTATTCTGTGAATAATTTATCATCTCATGTCCTAAGTCTTACATCTGTAGGTCTTACATCTGTAAGGGATTCACAGGGGCACACAACTTTATCTGAAATGTCAATTATTGCTAACCATCATTAATCATAGAATCACACATCAGACTCAAAACCCTCTCATGAAATCAGCTTGTAATCACTAGGTTTAGTTATCAAATTATTATTAACAAAAGGCCTCATTCATTTACCTTCTGCATTTGAAATGTTGATCATGCATTTGAGTCACATTTGAAAACTGAAATTCTCTGACCCATTAACTCATACTTCTGCTTCCAATACCTATTTTGATGATCTGTTGTGTTTGGGGTAGGTTCAGTCATGGAACATTTTTCCCCAAGAAAGAAAACTATATGACTTTTTATTCAACAGATGCACAGTGGTTATTCCCCTGCCTCACCTGTAAGTATCAGAACTTTTCTCAGCAAGTATAATATGTCTTAGCTATAGAGATACTTCAAAATGCTACAAGCAGCATCCAGCCTGTTGGACACACTAAAACATCTGATGATTGATTTTTTGTAAATGCATGTTGACTGCAGTCAGCAGTATATTTACAAACTGGGAGACAATCTTTTAGTACCCAAATATCTTGTACTGCCCACCTTACAATTGATGTAAGAAATAACATATTCACCAAAACAAAAAAGTGAAGTAAAAAAATTACATGGGGTTCTTTAGTTGTACTCATGCCATTTTAATGACATGAGTTTCCAGGTGATGTTTTTCTGTATAGTAATCTAGGTAAGTGGATAGCAAAGTAAAACAAATACATGTTGGAAAAGAGACATGTTAGAGTGTTTCAATAATACAGATTGCTTTGGAAAAAAACATAAAAGGAGATACTTTCAAAAGCAAGAAGTATTGAATTCTGTCTTCTCAAAGTCAGCAGGCATGTATTTAGATCGCAAAGCTCAGCTCTGCAGTTGGGCAATGCTAAACCAGAGAAGAGGACAAGCGATACTTGCATGTACCCAGAGGCTGACATAGTGAAGGTCTTTCCTGTAAGTCTTTAAAAGTCTCTCTAAAACTACAAATGGTGTGGCAGTTCTTCAGCTCAAGCAAACTAGCACAGCAACTATTAAGTCAATAGTGCTTACACATGTTCATATGTCCCCAAAAATTGGCTATGTACACAAAATGTAATACTTTGTTAAAAAGACTGTGTGCCAATAAAGAATATATTTAAGTGCCCCTTTTTCAAAGCCTTATCTGCAATAAGAAATCTATTTGCCTTTAAAAAAAAAATATGAATTTAAATACAATTTTCTCCTTATTAATACCCCTGCCAAATACCCCTGCCAGTATTATGCTATTTTTTTCTTGATTGAATTCTGACAGCTGAAGTCAGTAAAATGAACTATACAAATTTTTGCTATCTAAAAGGCTGCTGAAGCTAATATTCAAGAAAGTTGCATGAAAGCTTGATTGTCAGGATGCAATCCTTGTCCTGTTCTGACCAGTTACCAGAGATGTTAGTTGCCCAGCTGAATGGGTTACATTTTTGTTTGTATGCCCTTAATTGAAAAATCACTTAAAGGCAGAAAAGGTATTTTTACTCTTGTGAAGTACTTGTGCAAAAATTCTGCAAAGGGACTGCAACGGACTTGGGAAAGGATCACATAAAGTTTGACTACTGGCAGCAAATAGAGCATCTCAGATTAGAGAAAATTCTGCTGGTCTGGCTTTCTCTCAATGCACACAACTCTGGCCTTCACTGTGCTGCTTCTCACTGTTATTTTAACGATGCTTTAAAGCCAAATGACTATAAGTAATGAGCCACATTAGCCATTTTCTGCTAAGGTCTTTCTTTTAATCTTTGCAACAGAAAATATCAGCACAAAAACTGACCTGCCATTTTAGTTTAGAACCAGCATCCTTGCTTGCTTTTTGCATATTTAAAACAATATTTAAAATAGACTTGAACAAGTACTGTTTACTCACATCAGCATTCAAAGCCCAAGTTGTACAGAGCTGCACAATGCCAGCGTGCCATTGCTTGTTATTTTTGGCAGTTTTCTGTATATGCTGCAGCACTATGTGAGGAACTGTTGAAAGAGTCTGTCAGAGGGGGAAATTTTCTGAAAAATCATCAGTATTGCCTAAGAGACTAAGACTTCAGGGCCACCATGCAATAGTGCAAACATATTTGACTAACAGTCTGTACCATCTGGTAGCTTGATAACCCAGTTTAAATTATCGGTGTAAATTCACCCATGCAACTCCCTATAAAGTCAGTGAATACTAAACTCATGCAGCAAAACAAAATCCATTGTATCTGTAAAGAGAAATTGAACTACAACCTTTACTGCTCAAATACAGCAGCTACTGAAGCAGAAATAAAAAGGAGACTCCTTTTTTTTCCAGTACTGACTTTGCCCAATTAAAGTAAATTTTACAGAGGCAATTTTTTTGTTTTTATAAAATGCTTCTCAATTATCAGGAGTTACTCCTACAGTTTCTTCAGAACATCAAAGAGTCAGAAAATCAGCAAGTCTAAGGCATCTACATAACCAGGTGTGTTTTGTTAGTTTTGTTTTGTTTTTAAAGTCAAGACACAACAGAGCTGCTCTAAACTTCTCTTTGGAAGACTCAGTACTTTCCACCATATAAACCTTGGTAGTGAAAATCCCATCGCAGGTATCTGGGCTAAAAGGAGCTTTTCACTTGCAGTGTATACTAGGTTTTTAGCTCAATCAGCTCAATTCATGAAAGGTTTTTCTCATCTTTTATTCAAAAAGTAGTTGAAATCTCTAAAGCGAACTCTGTTCTCTCAAATTCCCACCTTCATGCTGGCACTGGCCTTTGATGATGATCAGTACCTTTGAGAAGGCAAGTGAGAGGTCAGGAGCTTTCAGCATGTGGTGGAGACTCTATAAGAGAGAAGATTGTCTTCACAAGGAAAATCCAACAGAAGGCAAAAATAACTATAGAAGAATTTCATTTGCTAGTTACTGAAGGGCAAGTCTTTACAATCTTTTCATTCCTGAACGCCAAAATTAAACAGGTGCAATATAGAGATGCTATAAGGTTTCTAAGCTGAAATTAGACTAAAGTTCACACAGTTGTTTTCCAGCTGATGGCTTAATAACAGAAGTATATTGTAAAGCCCAAATGTTGAGAATCAGATTTGGAGAGTAAATATTTCTTCTTTCCTCTTAAAAGTCAAATTAAGGAAACTGTCCTATAATTTTGGGGATGACAGACAGAAGGAACAGTTTCAGCAATTCATGTTGCAATAAATTTCCATCTCACTTATATTTTACCACGGCTATAAAATGTAGAATAAGCCATTGTACCATCACGGAAGATGTGGCCAGGTGCCAGAGAACAAACACAGATTTCCGTCTCTTTAATTACAAAACTAGTGTTCAAGGATATTCAAATGCAATTTTTAAAGGTTATTTTCTGTCCCCAATACAGGAAAATCAATATGCCAAGCTCAAAAAATATCTGACAAAAAACCCAAGACGCACACATGTAGGTCTTGCTCTCTTACTCACACATGCATAAGCATGCACAAAATTACTACTGGAAAAAGGAAAATGGCAAATAATATTCAGTGACCCAGAAACTGCAATGCTTTTCTTTCTACTTTTGCGTTTCTTTTTTCTTTCCTGGGATATGACGTAATTCTATATAAACAGTATATAAAAATGCCTTTCCTTTAATCTGTGCAGCATTTATAGGACTTCAACATGAGCCTTTCACTGAGAGCTTAAACAAATATTGAAATTGCTACATAAATGACTCAGACTACAAGGCAAGCCCAGGCTGCTCTAAAAATAAATGTTCATGGACAATAAACCCATCCAACCAAAAAAGAATTTTAAAAAGCCATGGAATATATTACATAGCGCAGACATATCTGGATGAATAGCTATGATTTTCTCTTTTTCATAGGGATTTTATGACAGAGAACCACTTCCAGCACACTAAAGATTGAAGCAAGTGTCTAAAAGTGACCTACACTATCATAATGCAGTTGAAATGTTAATTGTTACCTAATTCTAACATTTTTCTTCCTCTTTCACAGCACCGATACATATATACATATCTTATTGCTCTCCATCAGAGAACATAGTTCCACTTGTGAAATGAGGACAGTTTTGCATTTCACCTTAATCAGATAAAATCAAGGCAGGTGGTAACCCTGCAGGCAACATGATTATGAAAAAGGCCTGTGTTCAATACGAACTGTCCTTCCAGTCTTAAGGTCTAATAGGACACCATAGTACAATCTTTTTATATTTGACTGGCAGCACAGAACACAGAAGCCCACAGAGAGGGGAATACATACTGCTCTCATTTTCTGTCTGTGCAAATCCCAACAAATAATACATATGCTCTTCAATATTTACTCTAGCATAAGAGGCAGAGCGTTCCTGGGAGTGCAAAAGCTGGTGTGGGATGAAAACCAAAGTTAAATACAGAAGAAGAAGAAATTAAATCACTCTCTAGTCAGTCTAGTTCTAATACTGTGTGAGACGGGCTAATCCTGCATTACAAACAGTGATTCGTGTTTCTACTATAAAAAAACCTGACAGGCAGGCATAAATACAAGAGTTCCTGCTGTCTGTTCAGCTAACAGAAAGCAATTGGAACGACCTGAGAGGTTCCCCAAAGATAGAGAGTTAAGGATTTTTCTGATTTTATACTGATATACTGGCCCTGTTCTTGAACAGACCACTTGCAATAAATAGCTGGCAAAATACTTTTGAAACAAGCTGAAAATTTAATGCAAAGTTCTATTCTACATTAAAGGGATAATACAGCCAGGTTCATTTGGAATATTGCTCCTCTGAAGACACCCCAAGCACTACAATAACAAATGTTATATCAAAGATGCACTCAGCAACAAATGCAACATGAGCCTCTGTGAGGCGATTTTTCTGTATGTCAGAATTATAATATCACTCCATGGAAACAAATTAAGCAGCACAAGCTCTGCTGTTGGGATTGCTTTATTAGCAATGCAGTATTTTCTCATAAAGAATGCTTTGCTTTGGATCTGTCAATGAACATCAAAGATGGTTTATCTGTTTTTATGGTGCATGACTTGTTCTTTGCTTATGAAATAAACAAAATACTTTAACATTCGTCTCTTTCTGTCACACTTCAAAAACAATACTGAGAATAACAAAACAATTCCTGATCATTTCTACTGTGCAGCTGAAATCCAGTCCAGTGTGGGGTGTTTTTTTAGTCAATCAGCATAAACACTTTAATCAGGAGGGATAAAACTGGTACACTAGTATCAATGAAGGAATACTGAAAAGTTTGTACCTGGTGGAGGAATATCTGTTTTAAATACACACAGATTTCTGCAAAATATTGAAAAATATTCTGCTCTGGTTAGTCATCATACTGATACACAAATTGACTCAATTTTGTCCCTTGTGCACAAAAGAACACAGTCCTTGCTAGGTGGAGAGGCCCTTTCAATGGGTCAGAGAAGGATGCTGCGCTTGCACTGTGGTTATAAATTTCTAAGGCTGTTACAATTTACCCCAAGCTTGGTGGCTGCACTGGACTAGGAATGCGGGGAAAAATGGATTTGCTTTCCTCTGTACAGGGCAGGAGAGAACCCCCACAGCTCAGCATTATGCCATCAGACTCATCGGTAGGCTGAAGTGAATTAGTGCAAGCAATTTCATGAGATTACGCTAGCAATTTAGTACAGAACAGCTGCTGCACTGCACAAGAGGATATTCCTTCTAGTCTTTACTTACATGGCCACAAATAATATCCAAGTTAATCCAGAGCAACAGCATACATCTTTTCTCTTTACCACCTCACACGGAGATATGCTATGCCTTGTAATTAGCTGGTCTTGTCTAACTCACAATAATTCCATTATCACAAGTCCAATATATCTTCAGTAAATTAGACACTCTATATGACACTATTTCTTCTAATATTTGAATTATTTCCCACATCCAGAGCATGCACATTTTTTCCATCACCTACACCTTTTTCTGTATTCTTTCCACGGTGTAGTGTTACTAAACTGTGAGTCTGAAGCCAGAATAGAAAGGTACAGGAGCAAATCTCCAACCTTACTAACTGCACATATGAAACCCCACAAGGGTATAGAGACCAACTGCAGAGGGTTTGTGGGGGCTGCATGTGTTCCCCTCCTGCTCCCCCTGACCTTGGGTATGGGCTATTGCTGTATCAATCATTTCCAATCAGGAACACAAAAGTCTTTATGAAAATTTATACCTAGTGCGATCCTAAAGTCACATAGCTTGGTGCTATGAATGCTGATGTAGACACTAGAAATCAGGGCTGGAATGTCTCTGACCTTGATGCTAACACTTAAGCAGGCTGAAAAGCCAAGTCAGAACTGGTGTCCCCCCAGGATTCCCATCTCCTTCCCACACACACAGTCTCCCTTTTCCCCCGTAACACAGATGCAGAGCTCAGGCAAGTCTCCTCTGTTTTTTTCTTCCTTTTGCAAAATGGAAAGTCAAGTTATTGAAATTAGCCATAAGGTTCAGAGTTTTTTTCTCATGTCATTAAAATGCTCACTTGACTTTGCTTCATTTCAGTAGACCCCTGAGTTGCAGTTGCAAAAAATAACAACACTAGGTCTCATCGCGTGTACACTTTTGATACCATGTTAAGTACTTTTTCTGTAGAGTACTTCTGAACAGTTATTTATATGTTAAGTACCAAACTCTGTATCACTTCTGCCTTTCAATATTACATTGCTTGCTTTGTATTTTCCACTTGTGTCTGTTATGTCATGGATCAGAAATTCATTCCTTCTACTTCTGTCTGGCTCCAGAATACGATCATGCATGAAATTTTAGAGACACCATTTTTTCTGACTAAGAATTATTGGATATACAGCTATAAAAGCATACATAAAAGCTAAAAGCCCTTAGAATTATTTGGAGGGGAAACAAAACATCCCCTAAGCATCAAATTGGTTGGAAATTCTTCATACTGCTCTTCTGTACCAATTCCTGCAGGATTTGCTTTCTATTGTAGCTTAGCTCCTGTCTGCTTCGAGAAAAAGATCGTCAATTATGATAAATGATTCTGTATGTCAGGATTTAGACTCAGGCTCCAGAAAACTATATCTAATGAGATTATCTGTTTCTTTTTTAAGGTTCTATGATTTATTTATAGGCAGGGGCCTCAAAGGTTAATTTCTAGTGCTTTACTCACCAAGCTATCCAGCACTCAAATGACTTTTAGGAGACATACAATCAGAACCGGCTAATCCACATCAGCTTGTTTAAAAAAATTGTCAGATTAACAAATCAATGATACTTACACACTACAAAATTGGTTTCCACTTAAAAGCTGACTGGATTTACACAGTTTACATGCAGCATAAATCCTGTTTTCATGTAGTTTAGCAAGGATTCTGAGCAAAGTGATTCTCTCCTCTCTTGTCAATTTACAAGACACAAACTGGCCAGCAGAAATCCTATTGCAGTCTGATGGATGTCTATTGAGGGAAACAGGGGAGGAGAAAAAAAGAGCAAAGTGGGATTTTTGATGTTTGGCTACAGATTGCTATCACTGATCATTTTCCTATCTCTGCTTCCACAGCTAACTCTCACTTTCAAGTCAGAGAGGTTTTTCTCTGCTTTACTGTTTATGCCAAGAAGTCTCCCTTGCCTAACCTGTGACATGTTGATGCTACATTCATGCAGCAACCCATTGTGGGGGTTGCATGACAGTAGAACCAATAGGTTCTATATTCATGGGTTTTTCATCCATTTCCCCATTTTAATTCTGCTCCCACCTGTTCCAGTCATTATAATAGAGTCAACAGCGTGGCTGCTGTTAAGCAGTCTGTGGCATTGAATGCAAAAGTTAACTTTGCTGCAATGAGTTCTTTGGTATGTATATGCACATCTCCTTTCCCCCCTCTCTCTTTTCCCCTCTCTATCTATGTATTGTTCGCCTTTGAAGGTGGTGGAACATTATCTAGTTTATTTTTATTTTTTGTTACTTTTGGAATTTGATGGAGTGCAGGTTGCGGGAATACAGCACACTTGAGATCCTTAGCACTATATCCTCCTTCACTGAGACAAAAACAAATCAAGGTAGCAAATAACTGAAAGGCCTGATGATACTTTTTTTGTGCAATGGCCACTGAATTAGAAGAGCTGTGATATAAAACTGATTCAGGTGACAGGTCCTTAATCAACTGAATCTCCAACAACTCTAATAATAGGTTCCTAACTTCTCTCTGGATCCGGAAAACACGATCTACAGAAAAACATAAATATTTGCAATAAAAAAATACACCAGTGTCATTTTGCATTTTTTCAGTCTTGTATCTACAGATCCAACTGAACTGAAGGTTAATGCTAACATTTAAAGACAGGCTGTGCATAACCTAAGAGGACATGTGACATTTTTATGTTTTAGACTAATGCTTTGTGTCTGTGTTGTTCAGGAGAGTCTCATGTATGAAAGTAAGCTAATGTCAACGACTATCTCAATATTAGATAGATAAATAAATAAATAGAGACAAAGGAAAACATAGTGGAAGTGGCTGAAATAAGTGGCATGTACACAGTACAGTAAACAATTCTGCTGAGCACCGTTCTAATTTGTCCCATCTACCACAACCAATTACTCCTACCTCAGAGACTCCTTATCTTAGATTTTCCAAGCCACTCAGCCTCTATTTCTTGACAAAAGACACAGCAGTATTTCAGAAAATTGCACATTAGATAAAGAAGAAACACAGTGTTAGAAATAATTGCCAGCATTTTTTCCCCAGCTGAGCCAATCCTCCATCCAAACAGTTGAGAAGCTAACTACTTTTGAAGTTAGGTCTCAGTAATCCATCTGTATTGGCCACAAAACAATAGGCTTGACAGTATTGTAGCACCATTGCTCTTAGCATTACTGTCTGCTAGAAAAAGCTGGGAAAATAATCTTTGAGAGGTCAGCAAGAGCAAAAAAGCACTGGGTTGAATTGTGCCCTCCACAATACCGGCTGGGCATAATACACACTCGTGACACAGATGCAACACTGAGCTCCACAATGTATGAAATGTAGAAATTATCCAGCCCTGTTTCTTCCTCCTTCTTCTCCCTCCTCAGCCTCCTTCTGGGAAAGAAAAGATATCTTTGGTTTGGGAGAAGCTGGAGCTAACAGTAGGTACTGTAGATAAATGTACTGAACAAAAAATCCATCTCTCTCTCTCTCAGTATCTTGTCTCTGGCACAGGCCAATAAGAAATACTATGAGAAAAGCATAAGAAACAAGAAAAGAGTTAAATATCTCTGTATATCATCCTTGACTGCAGACTGCAGATTAGGGACATTCGGTGATAGAGAACGCAACCAGATCACCTTCTTCCCTTGCCACTCTTGAGACTACTCTGTTGATGTATCTAGTCACTTTGAGAACACTGAACACCTTTGGTCTCTACAATAACTTTAAGCATTAAGTTCCACAATTTGAATTTGCAGAGGGTGAGCTTCCTTTGTTTGCGTTCTACCTGCTGCCTTGTAGTTGTATGGCTATCTGCAGTTCTCACACAATTAGAAGGGGTAAACTCCTGTTAATCTTTTCCATTCCTCTCATGATTTTAGAAAACTCTATAATTGATCCAGATGTCTCTTGTCAGAACAGAAGAGTAAGCCTCTCATCATACACAAACTATTTCATACCTCAGGACAACTTTGCCGCCCTATGTAAACAATAGTTACTAGTTCCTTTTTCAGAGGCACTAACCAAAACTACATTTGGTATAAGCAGAACCAAAACTGCACTTGGTATGTGCAGAGCAGGGTGCACTCTTGATTTACCACAGAGAAATAACATTTTGTCATTTTTAATAGTTCCTAAGATCTTAATTGCCCTTTTGACTTCTGCTTAGTGCTTATATTATATTTTCAGTGAGCCATCCAATGAAGATACCAAAAAAATGAGGCAGTAGAAGACAGATCAGTGACACCTTGCCTCCTTTTGCCCTTGTACACTCTAAACAATGACACCCCACCTTCTTAAGAAGCCTTACTGGAAAGCATGCTCAAAAATAATTGCAATGTCATGCTGACACTCAGCTCAGTAAACCCAATCAGGCTGTCATTCCATCCTTTCACCTGAGCATCGCTGCAGCAGCATTGTGGTCAACCCTGGGGCACGGCCATGTACACCATTAACCTGACTTGCCTTCATGGCTCCACCTCAGCTTGCCCCAGCACTGGGACTTCCCCGGTGATCACAGGGCCATGGCTAAGCCAGCACAGTATGTCCCATTGACATGGCACGGCATGGCACGGCACAGCATGGCTGGCCTCACTGCCACCCGAAGATCACCCACCACTGTGCTTTGCCACGTCCTGCCAGAAAGCAGTCACTAGACAAGACTGCAAAATTACTTGCCCTGTCCCTAAGGAGTTAAGGACGTGGGAGTCAAGCTGCGGTGTGAGGTATGAGGGAAGAAAACAAAATGGACAAAAATCTGATAATCAGAAACTAACACATGAAAATGAACAGCTAAAAGCTTTTATCTGAAAGTTGAAACCAAGGAAGGAATGAAAGATCAGGACAGCAAACAAATAGGAAGAACAAAGTAAACTATCATCAGCCTCTTCCTTTTCATCTTCTAAAGGACAAATATTGCTCAAAGAGCACTATTTTTACTCTGTAATAAGTAGCTTTGTAATTTTCATTATAAAGAACATGCAATAACAAGAAAATTACAAGGATCATTTTATTTTCTGACAGATGAAATGGCATAGGATTGGAAATTCAACACTAGGCAATGACTGATGTTCAGTGGAATTTGTCCACCATCCCCAAAGCATGTCATTAGGTAATGTAAGAAAAATGTGGTGTAATTAACCCTTAACTACACAAGAGTTGCAAAGGCACTGTATTCTGCTATATATTGTGTAAGTTATTGTCAGCTGCTTCTGTTCATCAAAGAAAAGAGAAATGGAAAAAGAAAGAAAAAGCGCTTTTGCATATGTGCCTTATAGACCTGAATTTGAAAACTATGAAGAATGATTTATCTAAACCCCAGATGTGAAACTCTGGAGTTGCATAAAGAGTACAACGTTCCTTGCAACCTGACCTGTGCACATAGCATGCTGGAGCACTTGATGTTTATGTAGAACCTGTACTGAACTCATGCAGAAAACTCCTGAGGCCGAGACAAATTGTCTGGCACCCTCAGTTTTCTTGTCTGTGCTGGGAGAAATGAGGACCTCAAACCTGGCATCTGACTCATAATAAATGGAAAACAAAATCTCCATTTGTAGCTTAATCTTTCATCTGCAGGTCCCTCTACAGGTTTGGTTTTGGGATTATTTCTTCTTCTCTGGTAGCTGTCAGGACAGGCTCCTATGTGACTGAAAACCCTGGTCATATAAAGTATGCTGCATCTAACTGTGCAAAGGTGATATGACATTTATTTTTATTTATATTACAGTTGAGCTGTTGTGCTAATAACCCCACTGTGCTAAATAGTGGGTAAACCTGTCAAAGAGATTATATTGTCATCTGTAAGTCTACCAGAGGGTGCCATGTACAAAGGTGATGCAGAATCTATGGCAGATTCCCCAAGGGAGGGGGCTGAAGCAGTACAAGAAAATTGCACGTTCTTCTGTGCTATGCATATAATGACCAATGCAAAACTGGGTTTTTAATTGTAACTCTCAGCATCATAAGCTGTGAGTTGGGCCTAACTTAGTGATCTTACATAGAACATCTTACATTGCCAAGCATAATTCCCCAGGTACCTTTTACAAATAGAATCCCATGTCTTGAATTTACAGAATACAAACCAACAATCTGTAGCAGACTCAAATCTATGTTTGACAATGACAAGGCAATGCTGCCATGCAATTACCTTGGGAACCTCCACTGAAGGCAATGGCAATTGAAAGTTATAACATGTGGCCCTGAATCCACACATAATGACTTTGTGGAGAAAGAAGAACAGTCACAGCTGCATGACAAAACATCAGGTTTGTATTTTTTGACTTTTCTCTCAGAGCCTTAACAATATTTAAGTATGGCTCACTTCACATCAATGCATGTATCCTATAAGATTCAAAAATTCAAGATCTGCCTCCCACAAAGTCTTTTATGGAATATATTAATTTACAGTTTACTCAAGAGACTGAAGTCTTCTCATCACAGACATTTCAGCCTTCTGCATAAAAGCTTAGACAGGATTCAAAAAAACCCCAAAATAATAAAAAGCTTTTTAGATGCCCAAGAGACCAGAACAGTTGAGATTAGCAATCTCAGTGTGCTAGGTACAGCCTGTTTCTTTTTCCTTTTCTTTAATTAACCTGGCTTATTTACCTGGCTTGCTGGGAAACAAGCTATTAGAGCCCACCCATTACTGGCCGTGAAGCTTGCACAAAAAGCCAGAGGATGACATTTAAGTAACAGCTCTCATATCATTCTTCTGCTTTAGAAACATAACTGTTTTTAAAACAAACTTCAGGGTTCTATCTTTAAAGTAAATTTTGCTAATGAATTGTTTCATTGGCAGGATGCAGCCCGCAGTTTATTCAGTCTGTAATATTCTCACGTGATAGTTATAGTTTGAGTTCAGTGCTCAGAAATGAAGTGTCTCCATTTGGAAGGAAGGAGGGCTTAGCTGGGCAGGTCAGATGGAAAAACCAGCAGTCTAAATAATCAGAAAGGGAAACATGGATAGTTGCACTAGGAAATTTGAAGGTGGGTATACAGGAAGGGATTGCAGCAGACAGAAAAAATATAAAACACTCAAGACATGCAGCACTAGCAGAGCTATTTTTCATGTCAGCTTTTCTTTACCCTGCCAGCTCTCAGGGCCAGACCCATTAGCACACTGACCACGATGCCTCAACTCAGACACTGGACTACGTTTGCAGACCATGGCCTATATTTTCCTGACAAATGAGGCCAGGAAACGGATGGGTTGTGCTGAGGGAGCTGCCAGCTGCCAGCATCTCGCTGATACAAGGAGAGGTGCAGAACAAGGGGCCTATGCTGAGACACATCTGTAATCAGAGAGACCTCACTGAAATGATAACGTCCGTATAGTACATGGCTGACACCCAAGAACAGAAGAGCTGAATGCACATCTTCCAGGAAAAACCATGTCCTTTGCAGGGAATAATATGGCTGGTCACTTTGTATGTAGTGTTATGCTCCCTAACAGGAAGAGATATATAGAAGGAACTAGTAACAAAAATCTAACCACGAGCTGGTGACAAGCATGAGAATGACAAAAGGAGCCCCCTGTCAAATATGCTAGACATGCTAATTGATGTGTTGCTTATCAGAAGCCTGAAGCCACTGAAAAATTGCTAGAGCACATGCAAATGAACTCTGTCCTTGTCCATGTTAATCTATAGGGACATGAGCTATACCGAAAAATGATCTTGGGAAGATCAAAAGGAGCTGGAGGCTCTGTGAGCAGACCTGAAGAGATGGTAGTTCTAGGGCTATTCCCACTAGTCCTTTTGGAAAAGTGTCAAAGATCAGATAAAGACAGATATGATCTAGAGGTAAGTATAGGTGATGTTGACAGGAAGATAATTAGTTTTCTCAACTATGGAATAGCATTCCATGAATGCAACTTCCCAGACTTCATCTCAGCTAAAGAAGTGAATAACGCAAACTCACAGCTTCTTGCAGTTTCCGTTAGGGACATAGGGACAATAGGTTTGCCTTAGTAAAAACAGAGAAAAAAGTCTTCACATCCTTGAGTTATAAGAAGTAATAACAAACTTAAATAGCTGAATTGACAGTGTACTCAATGCTGACAGGATCCTTGCCCCTAGAAGAATTTTGGACCAACCTATCACTCAAGATTCTCTGTGAAATTCAACTGACGGTGATAGCCGTAGGGTCTGTGTTCAGTGTTTTTCATTTCTCCATATTTCACATGCAATTTTTCCAACAGTGACATATATTAACATTTGTGCATCACGCAGCGTATAGGAACTCAGGAGGAATCTGAATGAAGAGAGACATAGCATGGAAGAGGTATTAAGAGGTACAGCCCTTGCCACTTCCTTCCCTAACTTCTATAGCCAAACAGAGACTAATTCATCTTATGGCATGATTAATAGCAGCCTAAGGATTATTTTAATTTTTGCCAACTGCAGTATTTTCAAGATGTTTTGACACTGTGTGCCTTAAAGAGGCACCCCTTTTATACTCATCCTTCTCTAGAGTCTCTAATGGCAGCTCCACAGCTCTGTGCCACCAGTCAGGAGATAAAATCTTAGCTGACTACTTGATGTCACCTCCGTTTTGCAGTTTGTTGAGTGCCTGGATGTCCTCCATGACAGCATGTCAACATTTAAAACGATAAAAACACTGTTGTTATAGAAGAAAGTAAATGGATTTAATCAACTACGAATGTGAGCAACATGGTATTTTTCCATCTCTTATCTATACAAAGCATTCAAGTTTTCCCACCACTGAGAAAACCACTTTGTCAGTCTGCAGAAAAGGGTGTGCAAACATTTCTTTGTAGGTCTACATTCCCTTTAATGTGATTCCTATATGACTTTCTATATGACTTTTTAGTTGAATCATCTTTGTATCACTATAAAGCAATGCATTAATAAACTCATCTTCTAAAAAAAATAAAAAAGGGCATAGCATTGATCTAGAGGTCAATCAGCAATGATAAACTTATAATGGTTTTAAAATAAATATGTGTGGTATGAAAACACATAGAACAAAGAGAAAACTGAAGATTGATCCTCCAAACAAGTAATAAAAACAACTCTTTATATATCATTATATACCACAGGGTGAATGTCCCAAGATGTGGACTAAGTAAACCTTAACCCTTAAATCCAGCAGAGTGATTCTAACCAAAAATCCACAGCATATACGTGTAAAAAAGTCCAGGGGGCTGTGGCTGGCTGACAAGAGCTCTGGATGGAAATAAATCAGAACTTTGCCTTATGTGAACTGGGATTTGTTATGACCTTCATGCTGCAGACCTGTCAAGCTGGAGCAATGATGAATGCAATCAGACAGCTATTAGACACTGTTCTAATTTAGACACAGCAAAACCTATTGAGTAATGTCAAATGAAACAAAAAAGTCGAACTGGAGTGTGAAAGGGCTTTAGTTCCCTTTAGGCAAAACTCAAAGGACCTTGTAACATCAAGGCCTTGCTGAGCTGGGTATGCAAGCCTGGGAAGTGATGAGGCAAGATTATTGACCGAATATGGCAAAGTCCTGTCACAGTCCCCAGAGGAAGCTTAAAACTTCTACAGGGATGCTGAGATTTTGCAAAGTTTTGAGCAAGGCATTTAAAATAATTTTGAAAGATTGCCTTTCTTTTGTTATCTTGTGAACAATACCTAGAAGGTTCTTAATCACAAAACACATGAAGGAAAGTATAATTTATTTCAATACTGTTTTATCATGCCCAAAAGAAGATCCAGAATGGAGGAAACAGGAGTTGCAACCCTGTGAGGATTACCTACTGTTGGTTATGACAGTTCATTGGAGTGTGGAGCAGGGCTGTGCTGAGCTGATACAGATAGTGGGTACATGCTTGAAAAGCAGTTGGGCACCTTCAGCCCTTCAAAGACATCAGGTAATCTAAAACAGGACAAATCAGTCTCCATGGAAGAGACAGTGTTGTGAGTAGGCAGAGAATCTTTTTCATTTGGGCTTGAAACTGCCTGAATGCTCTTTCAGCAACCTGCTAAACATTGTCAAACTAGCCAGAACCCAGGCTTGAATATGGGAAGCATGAGAACCTGGACACAAAAATTTCCTTGCTTTTCTCAGAAATTATACATTGACAAAGGATTAATCTGCCTGTGGACAAGTCTACCCAAGGGAGCTTTAGCAGGTTGAAGAAACTGTTGATGCTAAATCAATATTTTCAGGACTACTAATACAGATAATTTTGCTGGGCAAAAAAAGCCCCAAACAAATCCCTGGGGGTGAATGGGTATATTTAAGACACATTCTAGAGGATCAAGAAATAGAAACTGCTTTTCAGCTGTGAAATGGGCTCAGGCCCTCTTATGGCAAACTGGGTGACACATTGACTACTTCTGTACTCTTAGATAAGTATGGTGATAATTTGTATAGCTGAGCTGTAAGAATGGTCCCTGGTGTACTGCTTGCCCATGTGCTGTCCCAAACCACACCTGAGCATAGTTTCAGAGTAATATTCCAGGGGTCATTTTCCAAAGGCTCTCTGCATGCAGATGTCCTGGTTTGGAGGCTAGAAGAGCTCCCTAGCATAGACAGAGGCTGATTTTGTGCCAGGCAGCCTGCAAGTGCCTGGTTACCTTCCTTTTCGCTTCCAGTTCACTGCTCTAGATAACAAGTCAGTGGTAACATTTTCCTGCTTCTGTGCAACACCACATATGAAAAGGTCCTGTACGTTCTACTATTTTATTAACCACTAGTGTCATAACAGACCTGGACTAAAAAAAGGTTAGTTATTCCCTCAAATCTATTTAATGTTAATTTATTATTTAATTCAACAAAAGCAAAGTTCTCACTGTCCTAAAATGGAAGCAGAGTTAGCCCAGAGTGAAGCGGTTTTGAAAAGCCAATACAAATGTGGTGCTTATGGCAAACGGTAAATTCATTTCAAAGAAGTTTCAGTCCAAGCTAAGAGTGGAAATATAATTTATCTGTCAATTCCTATTAGTGAGATTCGGTACAACCTCACGTGGTGGGGTGACAATTTCTGGAATCTAGGTTTTGATTTATAGTATGTCCTGAGGATTAAAATGTTACTTAAGATTTACAGTAATTGCTGGAGCTGCAGGAAAGAGAAGTAACACAGATCATTTGCTATAATAGAACTTCATGTGTACAAGCTGCTGTATTAGCTTATCACTCAATTGTTTTAATATTCTGACTCAAAGGCTCCTATCCAAGAAATTACTAGTCTTAATAGTAGTGTGAATTACCAGCAGTTTACAGATTATTCCTTTCAGTGGCCATAAGTTCTCTCTCCTTTGAGACCTTATGAACTTCCACTGCAGTAGATTTATAGCTCTACTTTGGAAATCATTACTTAAATTCAGTAAGGACTTATTATCTTCCCTTACAAATTGTTAACATTAAGTTGTCTGTAGTGAAAGTTTTTTATTACAGAGAAGAAATGTATAAGTTTAGATTTAATAATGGTTTCATTTCCACCGAAGAGTAAATATGCAGAAGTAACAAGTGTCAGAAGCAGTTTAAATGACTGCCTATTTCCTAAAATAGCCTAAAGTTAAACTTCTGGTTTTTTACTTTAGAATTTTCTCTTCTGTTCCAGAATGTTTAAATGTATAAACCACACATAATTATCAGTATAAAAGCAGAGTTTGTATACTTCAACTGGTATTCCAGTACTTAGGCAATGGAGGGCTGCAGAAGCTCCAGCACAAAGCTCCACAACTCTCCCCGTTACTAGATACAGTCAAGGGCTTCAGCTGTCATTCCCTTCCTAAACAGAAGAAAAGATTCAAAAGGAAAAATGATAACACAAGGAATTAAAGCAAAGGAAATGAGCACAATACACATAACTGGAAAGCAACAAGGTACTGCTAGCCAAGGGTGCTGCAGAACTATTCAAGAGTATGTGGACACTTGCGTTGATACATTTGTAAGGAAAGAGGCAGATTTGGCCACTTGCTAAATGGAACAAGCAATAGCATATGAGAACTGTTCCCTTTCCCAGCAGGTGAACTCATACATCTTTTCCAAAGAGCAAGAGTTCAAGGGGCTGCATATGAACCTGTTTAAAATGTAAATTTTTAAAAATAATGTTTTAAACCAGTTGCTCAGAGATATGACTTTTTGAGTATAATACTTCTGTATTTTGACAACTTCAGTTTTACATCCACAACAACACAACTTTTCTGTGACTGATGTTTTCTATTAAAATCATAGAAAATGCTCTCTTACTCAAGCTTGTTTCGGGTTTTCTGGGGGAAGGGCTGGTGCTGCTTGAATTTGTAGCATAATTACATAAGACATAGCCAGAGCTGCATGTTTTCAAGGATTATTTTAAATTTTTGAATGGAATGGCCACTGCACTATGACACTAAACTGCAAAAAAGTTGCTTCTAGATGTCTCAGCTTTGTTTCTTGTATTTTACTTTAAACATAAATTTACTGCTGATTTTTTCTGGTTTACAATGCTTGATTTTGGAAGAAAATACATCATCTCCATAATTCAGGATACTATGAAATAATGATAACAATCCTACTATGAACTCTACTTACACTTAATTCCCCTCTTGGAACACAAAATTTTGTAAACAATTGTTTATGAATATTTCACAACTCTTTTGGAAAGTGCACTTATTAGTAAAGAATCTTGCAGAAACAGTTCTTTTAAAATAAATATTTGAGACATGTAGTGAAAAAACGTATTTTTAAATTGTAAGTGTAATCAATTCCATTCAAAAACCTATTGTCAAATTATTGTTATATAATTACATAAAACTTACATCATGTAAACAATCAAAACACTTCAAACTTGCAATAATAAATAATTCCATGATAGTGCTTATAAGCCATACAAAGACAAAAAAAATCTGAAATCCCGGGTATTCGAAACAGAAATATTACCTGTAGAATCCCACAAAGAAAGTTATGTTTACCAATTAGCTAAAAATCTCCACTACCTTACTATTTTTTCAAGCATTAATAAAGATTCTCACATGTGAAAAAACCACTCATTTCAGTAAAACTACCCAAATATTTCAGCTGATGTTTTTATAGAACACTCATTTGTCTTTCCAAAGCTCCCTAATCAAATGTTGGAATGGTACCAAAATAGTTACAAATGTCAATTTTTTTCCCAAATTTTTACAATTATTTCAAAATGGTACTTGACTCATTTTTAAGCTATTTTTGGAGGGAAAGTTTTAATCATGTATCATCACCTTAAATTCTTTTTCAACCACCCACAGAAAACCACCAATTCCCTGCTTTAATCATCATATATTAAGTCATGAGATTAAAACCCGGAAATGAATCTTGGAAGAGGTTGAGTCTTTCCCCAGTAGTCACTCTTGCCCAGCTCCACCCTGTTGACAGGACATGCAGTCACGATATCACATACATTAAATATCCTTTTTGTACAATGCTGGATAATATTGCAATCCACCCCATAAACCTCAGAAAGAGTTCAGATTAGAAAACTGAAGCAGTTTTGCTAATATTTCCAAAATATAATTACCTATTACTAACGTGAATACTGTGTACAGCTGAAGAGAGCTTGCTTGGCATAGCACACCACACCTGCATTGTTTTCACTCCCTATTATGATATCAACACAACAATGAAGTATTCCAAAGGCCATTTCAAATAATCCTTGTTTTCTTTTACCATTTTTAAAGTTAACAGCACTCAAAAACCCGGATTCCTCAAACTGGCCATTGGAAAATTTAAGTTTAATGAAGATGATAACTAATAATGAATTTATAATGCAGTTAGGGTTCGGAGGATGTAATTAAGATTGGGTGCCATTGTTTGTCATTATCTTGTCAAAATACACAATAAAATGCAATTAAATTCCCCTCCTTCTGGGTATTTTTCTAAAAGACAGGTTTTTAAAGATCATCCAAGATTTAGCAGACAATTGAATTCCATCATACCCATAATGGTCTAAAGGAGATTTGAGAGCCATTTCCCCTTCTTTCCTCCCCTTTATGTTATCTTCACAATAAAGGAAAATTATTGTAGAAATAACTACTTTTTTTAAAGAGACATTCAAGGAAAAAGTTTTGCTGACTTCTGAGGGAACAACTGATCCTGTACTGGTTTTCCACACAAAAAAAAGCACAGGTGAGCATACCAAGCAAAGGCAACTACACAAGTATGTGTCTGTGGTGGAGTTTTCCTGGTTACTATTCTGTGAAGGGTTGAGTGTAGAACATAGACCTAGGAAGAGTGAAAAAGCTATCCCACACAACATCTTTTCATCTGTAGATCTGACTTGAAGAGCTCCATCACTGAACATCTGGCTGAAGTCTCTTCCTGCACCAAAGCTGTGTGAGCACAACTGTTGGGAATCTACACTGTGAGTTCCATAAGGGCACTGTCCACATTAAAGACATTAAAAACAAGACTGCAAACTTCTCACCACAACCCTGTTGTGGTCAACCCAGCTAATTCCTCTGCTTTACATCTCAATGTAGCCACAAAACCTGCATTGGCCTACTTATACAGATGGTAAGGGGTTAGGAACAGGGATCCAGAGGCAGATAGTTCAGGCATACCTGAAAATGGCACTGCTGTCAAAAAACTGGTACATGGAAGTGTGATGTAAGAGAGAGGCAGTAAGGTAAGTCTAAAGAAAGCAGAGCTTTGAGAAAAGCCTAGAAAAGAATATTTTGGGATGAGCGCTCACCAAAAGCTGGTAGGCACTAGTAAAAAATGCATTATGTTCTTCTGTGTTCAAATAAGCAGGGCTTGCTTTGTCAATTCACGAGGTGTCTCAATGCAGCACCCCCAGCTGTAAGCATTTTTCTTCTATCCAGAAAACTTACAGGAGCAGGCAAAACAAATGGTCTCCAACTGGCTTTTCAGTGAAGGGTGATCAAATATTTCCAAGCATAATCCTGAACTATGCAATATTGCAGGGAAGACTACAAAAGTAAATAGAATGACCATGTTGTACAGATGTATCACAGAAAATAAATTAATTATATAGTTGATCGTGATGAATAAAATACAACTGATGTGTACAATGCTGTAGCCATAGACTTCTCAAGGACTGACTACATAAACAAACTGCAGTAACAAGGATACATGAACAGGTTTTTCTGGTCCATTATCCTCTCAGCCATGTCAATCCAACTGCTTGTAAACCTGATTACTGAAAGATCCAGCTCACATATACTTTATTGCTTTGCTTTTTAAATAAAATAGTGATTTGCTTTAGTTCCTGGGCTCAGAAAGAATTGCATAAACACAACTGAAGAGGCAGTAAAAAAGGTGAAGGGATAAGAAGGGGCTGACATGAAGAAAAGGGAGCACCTGTGAATTTCTTAAGATGTTTTTGCTGCTGAACACATCATTCCTTCAAAGTACATCCTTAAATTAAGGGGGTCACAAGAGAGGTAAAAGTTAAGGTCTTATGCAAAGGGACTCTATAAAAGCTATTATGGATGAAGAAATGCAGCAGGAGAGCAGAAGAGTGACAGGCAATAAACTGAACCCAGAATGAAAAGATGACTCTTCCCTGCTAGCAGATCCCACTTTTCTTCCCAAAGTCCTCCTCACTCCTGCATCTCAAAAGGCATTTTCATATGCATTTAAAATCTAATCACAGAGCATTCTTCATTCTGGATCCAGTGCATTTGAAAACAAACACACAAACAAAAAATACTGAAAGAAAGTTTTGGGAAGAAGTAATTAGCAAGAAGCAGTGAAAAGACTTGTCTCTTAAGACAAAAAGAGAGTATTTGAGATAAGCATGTGCAGTATGGAGACCGTAAGTCCAAAACATTAACAACACTAAGTTTAAACAGCATTATTTAGGAATCATAACAGACACACAACTCGGCATGTGCAGGAAACTTCTGCTTGCCTGTCATTTTCTAGCTCATCATTAGAAACCTCCAGTGATTTGGTGGGTGTCATGTCACAAAGGCAGCTGACAAAGACAAGGTTTGTGGAGTCAGGAGGATTAATTTAAAAAAACAAACCATGAGACTTCAGAGATACATGAGCATTATGACGGCCCCAGTCCTGCACAGAATGAAAGACGCATTTGAGAGGTTCAGAGCATTAAAAATTATTGTGCTGTTGTAAGGATATCTGCCTTCTTAGTGGGCATTTGGTTTACTTGAAAAGCTCATCAGAATGAACAAAGAAAGTGAATATTTGCCTTTAAATCTGAATAATGTGCAACATATTGTCACACTTAATCAGGTCATTGTATTGTCATGTCAGCTGTGAAGGAATATTGCAAAATACTCTGACATGTCAGTGCTGCAAAGAAAGCCTTCCATTTCTGCTGTTGTGTTTGTGTGTTCTGCTTTGTTGAGTGGAAAACTGTTAATAACCATTTTGTAAATTAATACTGCTCATATTGCTGTCCATATTTGAGCAAATTACTAAATATTGTTTGCTTATTAGAACACAGTGTGCAGCAACAGCATTCTATTTTATGTGTTCAACTCATAAATACCTCAGCTTCAGCTGTTTTCTCAAATAGTATAGTGTGCAAAGGCAAATAGTAGGGGAGAAATTCAAATTTAAGAGATGTCATTAAAGCAGTCATAGGATTTGTCAATACTCATGGTGAACTTCTGTCTGAAATGCTGTACCAGGGGAGGCACTGTAGTGGATTGGTAATTCAGGCTACTGGATGAAAATGAGTAGAATTGTATTATTTTTGCTGGACTCCTAGAAATTTCACTGTCTTCACAACTTGATTTTTTTTTTCTCTGCTCCCTTCCACCAAACAAAAAGCTGCATTAGAGACTTACACTCAACTTTATAGCTTAAGCCTACCTACAAACTGTACATCAATACAAGACTAATTGTGCATAAAATTTAAAATCTGTTGCACTGCTACATAAAAATACAAAATGCTCCAGTGGTATAATGGCTGGTGCTGAGCTCAATCCAATAAGGGTTGCCTCAAGGCAAGTCATACAGATGCAATTATCTCTCACATACTCAAACTGCTTTCTTTCACAACATTACTTTTATTATGCAAATGTATAAATCTAATTTTAATCCGCAAGACCATCTAGAAGATTAAACCAGTACTCGTGTCTTACCTTCACTAAGTGTAATTAAAGATATTTAAAAATTTAGTCTTAGAGGAATGATTCTAATGCAAGAAAGAGCTCAATATTGCCCTCAACCTAAATTATAAAATACAGATACCGGAAGAAAGAAAATAAATGCTTTGCTCTCACTCTTTTTCTTCCCCTTCCCTCCTGGAGCAAGGGGTTTTTATTGTCCAAATGAAGGTAATGTGGAATGGGACAATGGACTAGAAGTCCCCACTTCAATAAGGCAGGCAGAAGTGCTGAATATTCATTGCTCTGCAACCTGTGTAATCATTTAGATGACTGTAGTGGTTGCATTCTGATTAGGTGGCATTTATACTCACTCTGCACAAGTGTAACTGGCGATGGAAAGTGCTGAAACAATGAGTGAGCCAGATGGGCTGTGTCAGCAAGAAACAAGAGCAGAGTGAAAGCCTGTGCAAAAAGGTGCCAGGAGAAAAGGACAAAAGGGAAAGTGCCACTCACAATCAAGTGGGATGTGGAAAGGAAGAGACTACTGCTTTGATCTGGCACCCCTCTGCAGGATCCCGTGATTCCTCAAGACCTGCCTGAGGTGAGGGTTTATTCTGGTGCCAAATGGACCTGTTCCTTCAGCAGCAACAAGGGGTTTCAGATTCTCTTCCATCAAGCACGTTGTGGATAAGAACTGCTATCCTGATAATCCCTGTTGAATATTAACAGCTTTTTATGAACCCACGCCAAATGCACTCTGATTCCCTGGCTGTTATTTTGGGTTCTCTGGTTAGGGACTGTTACATATGTACAAGGAAATAAGTTGTGCAACACAAGTCTCAGGAACATAGACAAATGAAAGGATGGAAATTTCGTTCCACTTGTGTTTGAGCTGAAATACTGGAGAATCCATGTTTCAATCATAAGTAGTAAAAAACAAAAACAAAAACAAAAAAAATCTTCAGGAAAGGCTGTGATAATTCCAGGAAGAATGCCAACACACAAAGTGCTGTGGTCCTCATCCAAGAAATGATCCTTTTCTTTTTCAGCATGCTCTGAAATATTTTCTGAGTTTTAAAAAGGTGTCCAAATCCTTTTGAAGCCAGAAACAGACACAAGAATTGGCAAAAGCATTTAGTTAGGTACTTTCTTTAATGCGATCTTGAAATACTATAGACATAGCTAGTTTTTGTCTGGATTAGAATGGCAGATTGAAAATGTCCTCTCCCTATTATCTTCATTCTCCAACCTTGTTGATTAAACTATTTATAATGACTCAAATTCTCACTTCGTTAATCTACCAAGTGATAACTTGGTGCAAATAATGAGGACCCTCCGCAAAACTCAGTATATATAAGAGAGAGTTTAAAGTTTCAGAACATAAACATGAATACTTACACAAAATATACTGTCATGTACCAGTTCAAATGTGGACATATTTAGATTAACAAACAAACAAACCGAACCATAGATAAAAGAGTGAAATACAGAGATGGAGAATACATCTTTATTTTTTTCTGATAATTGTTCTATTACTATTGTGAAAAAAAATTACACCAAATTTTTGAATTCCATATTTTTTCCTATAGTTCTCACCATAAATCAATAAAATTTTGATGTATTTTCTGCCCTATAATACTTTTCAATGGTATTTTTTATTGCTTCAAACAAGTTCAAAAGGAAATATACCTCTTTAGGCTTATTTCTTTCTACCTTACTTGATAGGAAATGTAATAAAATATCAGACAAACTATACTGACAAAGAGAAAGGGACAAAACCATTTTATAATATATCCTCTATGACTATGTCACATATGACACATATGACACATAGTCTTTCATCCCTAACTCTAACACGGAGGAGCTAGCAAATAAAAGCTGGTACTCCATTCCCATAGTATGCTTTATGTAGATATGCTCCTTATTCTCTTCCCAACACACATTCTCATGTAGGAAAGAGTATTTCCCAACATGCTATGAAATTCATTAGAACTAGGATTTTTATCCTATCACTTCCCTACTTACGCAGCCATCTCACTCCCCTCCTCTTCACTTGGTTTTTAAAATCTTCCCAACTGCAAGGGCTGCTGTGCTTTTTAACTTCCCCACCCTTCACTAGTGTTATTTTATACTATGTTTATTATTTTATCATTTTTAGTTATTAACCTTCTTCAGTCAGAGGTGGAATTGGGTAACTGTAAAACAGAGTAAAATCATAAGGTGTTGTAAATGCTTAGAAAGTGAAGACGAGGTAATTTACCCTGTGCTGTGTCATGGCATATCTAATCTCAGGCATAATCCTATAAACATTTAATTGAGTCAACTCCAGATATATCATCCCAGTGTCTTAACTGTGAGTATTTTGGCAAATAAAAGATGCCTCTAAGAGAGGTTTTATAGAAATGCATCTTAGATGTAGATTTGGACAGCAAAAAATAGCATGAGGTGAAAGAAACAAGGGCTTTTTAGGAGTTTTAGGGACACCGTGGAGCTTTAGAAGCAGCATGCATGCTGAAGTATGTAACAGCAGAGTAATAAAATGTGAAAATTTGTTTTTACTACCAGTCCAATAGAAAACAATTAGATGTTGAGAAGATGGTCTCAGCTGTTACTTAATAGCTACCTAACTCTGGTGGTTTTCAAAGTTAATACGATTAAGAGCTTGATAGCTTGGATCTACAACTGTGAGCATCCCTTCTCGTCCAGTACAAAAATTATGTCAGATCCAGCCTGACCTGCTTCTGGTATTACCATTAAACCCCTAAAGAGCCTTTCTTTTCTGTGCAAGCGTTTTTATTATTATTTTGTTATGCCATTGGTCTGAATATGGGTAGTACAAACCAGGCTGTGCTGAAAACTATAGCTGTATGGGTCCCTGTGAAATTCTTGTTTTGGTGAGGTGAATCATAATAAATTCCGTGGGTCATCTAATAACAAATATCTCAGAAGGCTGTTCTTTCCCTTTTCCAGCAATGAAAGGTTATCTGGGCCCAAAGTCACATGGTATGGAAAAAGTATGTGAACGTGAGCTCTTAGTTGCAGTAAAATGTGCTTTTACTGGTATTTAAATTAATAGGGATAAGGGTAGTAATCCTGGAAAGATCAGTGGTTTCAGCTTTGTATACAGCAGCTACAAAACTAACACTGAAAATCCACATCTGTGTTAGTGTCTCTAGTTTCAAAGGCATATTGAGAAGCTGAAAAGGGTGGAGAAAAGATCCACAAGAATTATTCTGGGCTGAAGAAAACGTTTTACAGTGATGGATTGAAGAGTTAAATCTGTCACACTTATTGAAAAAGAAGATTGAAAATTGACTTGATTACAAAAGGTAAGTATCTTCATGAGAAAAAAACAAAATCAAAATCACTGGATAGTACATGGTACTATAATCTAGTGGAGAAATACTTAATGAAAATTATTGGTGTAAGCTGAGGCCAAGCAAATCCAAATGAGGATGAACCAATGAAGCACAATTTCTGTTGTGAGGAGGCGGCTGAAACCTCCCAGAACCCACTAGCAAGAAAACTGGCAGTTCTTTTGTGGCTTTCCAATACAAAACCAGTGCCTTTATGAAAGGTGTGCTCTTGCCAAATATTTATGCTTTGCAAGATTATGGTGTTTTAGGAGTGATACGCATGCAAACAAGCAAAATAAAGTATGATGCTCTGTGATATACAGGAGATAAGACTAAATCACATAATTATGCACTCTGAACTTTAAATTTGCAAATTGTTGAAATCAGAATACTGATCTTTGTGGCTATAGTTCAAACATTTTGATTCAGAAGATAATGGAGACAGAGGATACTCTAGCAGTGAAGCTGTTGTGACTCAGCTATGTATTACAGAAGAGAAAAACAAGGCTAGAAGTTCATGAAAGATACCTCTGAGGAGCAGTGTGAACATTCAAGTGGTGTTTCTAAAAGTGCTGCATGACTCATCACTACAAACTTCAGGAACACAGGGATGATACTAATTGCTTAAAGATTCCATTAATACTTATGATAGGCTCAAAGTTGCCAACTCAACAGTGAACATTTTTGTCCTTTGCCCATCTTCTGTTTGTAAACCTAGTTGGAAATTTATACTTTAAACAACTGATATAAAGCAGATCAGGGAAGCAGACAAGGGACCTAAATTAAACATGGGTTTATAATTTGCTGGAATTCTGACATCAAAGCCCAAAGCAAATAAAATATAAAATCATTTGCTGAACCCCGTCTCCCTCACCCTCCTCCTCAATAACTAACAAAAGAAAGCAATTTGTCAGAACAAACCTGCTGGTCTCCCTTTATTCATAGAGCTGAAAACATACTTCATCATATGGAAGAACATGCTGCTGAAGAATTAATATCAAATGGAACCAGAGTGTTAAATCTCCACCTTCTATATTTTAAAGATTTATAAATCCGTCTTTCCCAGACTTCCTAGATCATAGATGAAACTATCTTCCAAATTTCTTTTTTACTATCAGGATTCTTTTAATTTAAAACTGCAACACTAATGTGTTAACTGAAAGTAGGTAATACAGTTCTATGGACCACCTGGGGACTGTTGTCCAGCTGGGCCACTGCTTCCCTGCTTACACACTAAGAACCACTGACCAAGACAAGGTTTCCTCAGGATCTACACCCTCAGAACCTATTGGTGCAATGAAATAATTTTTTCTTTCCATGACACTGAGGAATAAAGCAGAGCAATTACCCATCCTTCTCATTGTTGATACTTCAGCCTTCAAATTGGGGAAAAAAAATCCCCTTCTACGCAAGAATTGCTCTGATAAGCACTGATAAAATGATACAGTTGATTATATAAAGGGGTTTTGTACTACAGTAGTATAAGAAGGAGAAAAATAGGACTGACCTATGTTGATGATTGGAAATGTTTTGGCTGGTGTGACAGAAATAGGCACGGTTTCCACTTTAAACAACAGAAAACTAAAAGGTGATAAAACACATTACCCCATTATTTGCTAATCTGTCAGACTGAAAAGTATTTAAAGGGCTGCAAAATTGTAGTGAAGATTCTTTAACAAGGTATTTGGAGGCTCGGCTGTTCTTACACTAACGGTTTTGTCAAGATACGTGTACAGTCAATGTAAATACAGAGGATTTCAATAAAATATCGAATGAAATAGGTCATCGTGAAATGAAGTTACAGATACAGAAGGGAAGAAAATGTAAATATGTGGCTCTTTAACCAATGAAATAACGCACCCCAAATGTATTTTGAAACATCTCTTATTGAGACAGCTCTGTTTGAGAAAGGGCATGTTTGAAAAATAGCCCTCTGGAGCTCTTAACAAAATTATATTTTTAACAGCTATTGGTCACCTTGTATGCCAGGCCAAGAAAACTGTATGAAAGGGATAATAAATTAACTCTAATTCCTTATTTCCCCTTGAGTTTGCTTGTGACTTTCTCTATTAACTTTAGCGTGCCTAAGAGGAGTTGAGTCTTACAAAAGTAATAAGTGTGAATCTCAGGATAATCTGATGCTAAGCAGTCTATCCTGTCAAATGGACAAATATGAGCTTTATGCCAGTGATGCTCCTGAACTCTAGCACAGCCAATCTATAGGGGATATTTTGTAACAACTGCTAATAGAGCACCTCTAAAATCTGACGTACAAATAAAATGCCTACACATACACATATATCTATGAAGACTAGCAAACAAAAGAAATGAAAAATAAAGATAGACACATAAGCTTAAAATTAGAGTTTAAATTGCAAAATATGGTGCATAACTATTCACATAAAATATTCTGAAAAATACAGCAGAGGCCCACTAGTCTATTAAGCACACTTGTTATTATTTTTCTTCTCTTTTAAGAAATACAATTAAAACTTTAAAAGACTTTTTATGCCCCTTTCTTGTTTTTAGTCAAATTTAGCATTTGGTCTTTTTAATGTATTTGCAGTAAAGCAAGTGGGCCCCATAAGGAGCCATTGTCTTAAAACTTACTTGCCATGCTCCAAAATGTCAGTATGTAAAATGAAAGACAAAGGAAGATAAAAGGCAAGAAATATAAAATGCTAAACAATTGTTTCTGTTCAAAAACATCTGGGGAAGTTTGTTTGAAGTATCCATAGGAGCTTTCGTGCATATGCAATATCATCCTTGGTTATTCACAGTCTGTGTTTACTTCTTACTGTTTTAAAATCTGCAGCAATTTCTCCCTTGTTTGCATGGTATGTTAAGTGCTAGCCTTCTGGCTTCTATATTGCAGTCTGTACTGCAGTTATGTGTAGGAATGTGTTTCTAAAAACATTTGTTAAAACTTAACAGGAAACTAGGACCAAGGTTTTATACTATAGAACCTGCAACAATACGACCTCTCTCTGAGTTAGAAAACAAGATGCAAGCAATAGGTTTTTAGCTCATCATAGATGACTTTGGGCTAATTATTCATGGTGCTATTGCGCAGCATAATCAGAGCAAGACAAATACACTCACCGAGGAAAAAAAAAAAAGCAAAACAAACCAAATCAAACCAGGCATGGAACATATTAAATTTGGTTGGAGAAAAACAGATTTAAATTGAACATTTGCTGTGTTTATTCTAATTTCTACAATGCTCTTGTGTACAATGCCATGTTGTTCCACTGCCGCATGAACTGGAAAGCCATTCTCTTTCCTCATCAATTAGTGTAACACCTGCATATATACTCAAAGCTAATGGCACAGCCATCCATTATTTCCCTAATACTTCAGTAAGTCTATTTGCGTGGAAAGAAAAAAGTTTCACGAATGAAATTATAGAAGACAGCTTGTTAAACATGAAGAAGTGGCATCATTTCTGTACCCAGACAGTCAGCCCTAAAGTTTTCTAGGCAAAACCCAGACTATTTTAGACACTTGGTTACTGCACTTCTCAACCCACTGGAAGAGTAATGTATGTTCCAAATGGGGCTCTTTTCTGTTGTGCTTTATCCCAGTTCTCCTGTTTAGTATGGGTATTGTAGTGAGGACAATTTCCACAGAGAGAAATTGTGTCAAATCTCAATCTGCTACAGTACATTAAACTTGGTAGGTTTAATGCTGAGTCCTGTAGACATTAGCACAATTTTCTTTGACTTGGTATTTAACAGGACATAAAAGTGTTAATATTTTGACTTGATGAATTTGCTTTTTACTTTCAGCAGTAGACAGTTATGAAAAGTTACAGTGGTACATTAGTTACAGTAATTTGATTTTGGGATACAAGCAGAAACAAATAAAACCCATTAACAGAGCCAATAGCTATAACCAAACCTAATAAAAAGGGCTAAAGGCAATTTATAAAAAGGAGTCTTAAAATGTCTACAAAAGAAAGAAAATTTAAAGTGATCCTAAGAGTAACCGAAACAATATGGTTTTTCCAATACTTTAGCTAATGTTCTTCATTTTAAAACATTTAGCAATATACACAAGCAGGGCAATGCACAAATTCCATTTGTTTTCCTTAGTTCAACACATTTTTTCACTTAAAATGTTTATAAGCCTTTTGTTAATAGTTATCAAACGTGAGAAATACACCAGTCCAGAAACATTAAAATATGACCTCCCTGTAGTTCTAAGTCTGTATCCAGCTCCAAATTCTCCTTTTCTTTGAAATGGTGGAATAGCCATTAATATGTTATTTTTAAAAAGCAATTCCATGTTGCTGATATGCATGATTTTCAATACCATTTTCTTTTTCTCTCTCAGTCCTCTCCAGAGCAAGCTATAACCTTGATATGTCATAAATCTGACCTTAATAATGTCTTTAAATTTTTCTGATATTAGGTACTTTGAATGACATAGCTACTTTACCCAAGGAAAGATGTTCAGGACACCGGTGAGAAAAAGTGAGTGTCTGCATATCTTTATGGAGGAAAAGAGGGACTCAAGAAGGGGTGAGGAGGACTACCCATGGATCAGTAGTTATGGCAGTTTAAAACCAGAATGAGAAAACCTCATATACAAAGGCATGTTACACACAAAAGTATTTTCTTGAATCAGAGAAGTAAAATACTATACTGGTCTCACTAGATCTCACGCTAAAACAGCATGACAGGTGACTGGGAAATGGACTCAGGGACATTGGATGCATATCATTAATGATAAGACATATGGTTTTCCATTCCACACCTTACCTGGAATTGATTCAAGATACTATGGGTTACAGAAAGCCCTCTAATGACATGATGTGTGTAGCCACTGGAACCAAGCCCATCAGCAAAACCAGCTACCACACAAATTTATGTGCCACTTAAGCTACTGCTTCTTGGCTGTGGGCAGGGTACAGTAAAGGATTTCCTCTCCTGAGGGAAATGAAGAACAGTAACACTTTATTGCTCTGGAGGACTGCAACCTGGCATATAAAAATCAAAAATGGGTATGGCTAGAAGTAGGCTCTGTCTGGTGCAGGTATTCCTTTCCATTAACCAACAGAAACATCAAGTTCTTGCCTCTTCATTGTCAGAAAGTTAAAAAAGTTTCTGTGTGCCTGTCTACACAAAGAGGATAAGGCACAGTAAGCTGCTGCATGAAGCTGCAGCAGATCCGTAAATACTCTCAGTCCATTTGGGCCACCAAGTAGCTTACTTCATTGGAAAACTGCAGTAATGAGCCTCATGCAAATATAGTTTTAGGGTACAGGCCAAAAAGTTTCCACAGGAAAAGCTGACAAGGAACATAAAGAGTGATAGCTGTTAGGGAAGTGAGTACCTACTCTGTCTGCTCTTACCTTATGGTAAAGTTAGCTTAACAATTTTTTCCGTGAATATTCATAACATTTCATCATTACAAGCCCAGACATTCCTCATGCTGTACAGTCAAAAGAGCAGATATTCTGTCCTCCAACACAGCTCTCAAAATTGGCAGCCCTTCATTTACATAGCGAGTATGGTACTGAAAGCACATCTGAGTAGGACTCAAATAACGAGCTTTCAACTTTTAACGACCCAAGGAGAAATTGAAGAGAAACACAGAATGTCACAGTTGGTACCCATCTTCTCTGTTATTTTCACAGTACAAAACTGACTCTCTGCATCAGTCTGTTTCTCTGAAAGGAACACATATTTCTGCAAGAGCAGGAGCTGAACATGACAGCACCACTTAAGACAATAGCAGTATTCCTTTACACATATTGCAATGAGTGAAGGCTGTCAGCTTCAGACACTATCTCATCATTTACAACTCTGCCCTTTATATACAGAGAGATCTTTGTACTTTAGGTGACCATAGCAAGACACAGGCAAAGAACAAGGAGGAAATCACAAACTTTTAAAATAACATATTTAAATTAGTCACTAAACTAAAAAAAAGACCATACGTTTATGATGAAAGTAGATGCCGCAGAAAAAAACCTGTCATCAGAAGTATTTAGTGGTCTACAGTTTTAATCTATTACTACATGATATCAAATCTTTAGCTTACAGATCTAAAACTCAAAGAACTCTATATCTGTGCTCACTCTCAGAATTTCAATCACTAGCTTCCAGACTAGCTAACACTTCTGGAGCACCTTACTTTAAAAAAGGTTAGAATGGAAAAAGAAGAAGAAAAAAGGAAAAAGAAAGAAAAGAAAAAAAATAAAAAAGGGAAAAGAGAAAAGGAAAAAGAAGAAAAAAAGAGAAAAAAAGAGAAAAAAGAGAAAAAAGAGAAAGACAAAAGAAAGAGAAAAGAGAAGAGAAAAAAGAAAAAAGTAAAAAGAAAAAAGAAAAAAAAAAGAAAAACACACCCAGGGGAAATATCTATCTATCTATCTATCTATCTATCTATCTATTTTTCTATCTATCTATCTATGTCTCTCTCTCTCTCTCTCTTTCTCTCTCTATCTCAATGGTGGAGGTGAAGTGAAGTGGATTCCCTAATCAGAGTGTCTTAAGCTGCAGATGGCTGGAAATCCATCTCCCTTCCATAGCTGGGAAGCTGTACAGGAGGAAGTGCTGCCATAGGCCTGCACTTACACTCTGATAGGCTTTTGTCATACTGTCCTCTGAGGGAAAAATATGCTCACTTGTTTAGCAGAATATCATCAGAGACTAGAACTTTGGTTTGAATCAGTAAGTTTTTTTAAAAAAAAAAAAAAAAAAAAGAAAAGAGAGAGACTCTAGTAATTTGATAGTTTCCACTGTACAGACTGAAAGAACACAGAAATCTTTCCCTTGTGCTTTCTGTCACTAAAAAGGGAAGTATATTAAGTGAGCCTAGAAGCCATACCACGGTTTTGTAGAAGTGAATCTCAAAAGAACTACTACAAAGAATTAGTTACTCTGCTCCAGCAAAGGGGAATTGCTAGTTGTATAAGATATGTTTTTCAAGATCAAATTATTTTGAAAATACTGACTCATACCATTAAATTTTCTGCCTCTCAAGGTGTAAAGAGTCAAGCTAGTTTAAGATCTGGGTCATTTGACTAAATGAGCTCTTCAGCTCAAAGGCTGACACAGATTTTGCCTTGGTACTACTGAGGATGCTAGCTTCAAATAAATAGAGGTAAGGTGAAAGGTTTCACACTAAAAAATAGACACATTCGGCACCATTGTGGGCTCAGAAGAACACAAAGAAGAACACTGAGATGAATGGAGCAATTCACAGTCATCAGGGTCTTGTTTCAAATATTATTTATCTCCACTAGGTGTTTTTAGCTAGGAAAACCAAGGCATGATTAAGAGGCCATTTCACCTTCTATTCTGCAAACAACAGTTCCAGTTTTGGGGCAGAAACCCAGGTATCTACTCTCCTTCTCTTTGTCCACAGCTGATGTGTGCACTTATCACAGTTCTGCATGCCTTTGCAAGCTTACTAGAGATGTGGGATAGCAAGAAACTTGGTGGGCATTTTTTTGAGTTTTAAAGCAGATTGAAATCATAGAAAAAAGAGGTGTGGAGTGGGGTCCTTCTCTCAGACCCAACCAGCCTACAGGGCCAGCCATCTTTTCTATTTCCCTTTACTCCATTACAACCTTTCCTCATTGCTTTCTTCTGTTTGCAGATACTCAGCCAGTGGAGCTTTGACAACTGACCATTTGGTAGAAAAAGGAAGAGACCTTGCAGGTAAGAATGAATTAACCTGCACAGTTCCTTCATTGTTCTGTTCCAAAGAGCTCAGGGACAGACTCAGGACAAGCTGGGCTGTAGTAAATGTGAAGAAGCCAGGCAATTAGAAATGAGAATGTCCTTTTATAAGGAAATCAACTACATCCATAAATCCAAATGTGAAGAGTTAAAAATACATTTGCAACACATCCTTTTGGATCTGCTTGTTCAGAGCAGTGAAAAAAAGAAAAGATTAATTTAAAAGAAACCAAGCTCCAGTCTGTCAGTAGACTATCAGAAAAAGAATAGAGAGAAAGGATCCCATCCTCATGTTATTTCTCTGGTATAGAAAAAATAAAATTAAAGGACTGGTCTCACTAGCCTTTCCAAAACAACAAACCCAAATGTATATTGGATAATCAGAGAATCAGATAAATGGTTACCAAATTTGGAAGCAGACAGTGTAATAAAGACAGAAGTCAAAGTAAGTAAATGTAGCAGTGCTAAAAAACAAGACAAAGACCAGAGAAAAGCAGAAAGGTTGCTTTTGTTTGTCTGCCTTGCTCTTTTAGCATCCCAGGGTTAAAAAAATCCCATCTTATGGCCTTCCCAATACACAGGTGTAATGTGTCTGTTATTGTAAATGGGTGAAATCACACTGCTTACTCATATATTAACAAATATATGAGTATTAACAAATGTATGTGCTGTTACACAAAAGCTGAAGTATGACTGTTAAATTCATTTGTTCATATATTGGTACTAAGAAGTAATTCACAAAACAGCAAAAAGCAAAAGGGAAGGCCATGGTTTAAATCTAATGTTCGAGTTTACCAATTTATAGATCGATAATTTGGACTGTATTTGTTAGAGTTTTCTCTTAATCATATTAACACAATAATATTTAACATATTAGGCAGTCTTACACGTTTTATGTACAATTATGTGCTGTATATGGCATTATCTATCATTAAGTCACTGTGCCCAACTTCTTATGTGATAAAAAAAATCTTTGTTGCTTAAAAGGAGCATGTTTAATGCATCTGAATTGCTTGAAAGGGAAGAGAACTCACGACTGAACAGGCTGCAGTAATTTAATATAGACAGATGATTAGTGAGCACCTCCAAGAAAGCAAAGCAGTAACTTCACATTCTTTTGCTAAACAAGAACTGCTTTCTAGGTTTTTTAAGAAAGTCTCTAGAGTAAAGTTTTTTCAATTACAAACATTTGCAAAAATCCCATGCTGATATTGCCCTTCTTTAACTAAAAAGACACCTGAGTTCCAATTAAAGATGATAATATTAAATACTAGAAAACAAGGAAGACCTGAGGAACTCCTGGGGTCTACAATAGCATTTGTGCTGTTGCAAATGTCAAAGAAGACCTACTTTTCCACATTAGGAAATATTTGAATGCATGGTAAATGTGACTAAGAACTTCTTTCTTTTGGTGGAAAGGAAAATCCACCTCCTGACATGGGCAAAGGAGAAAGTTACTGTAACAGCTATTTGTTGATTTACCTTTGCCCTTAGAAATCATTTTGAGACATAACCTTCACTTACCCCTCACAAAGGCCCATAAACAACAGACATGTTTGCCATCAGACTGCTGGTAAATCCCACCTGTGCACTAGTCCTGAAACACTAACCAAAATTTAGCACTGATTAGATATATTTCGTCCTTGAAGATGTACACACACTGCTTACCACATCAGAACAATAACTTTACACCAGTCTGCTCCAGTTAATCTCCTTCCTCATCACTGAGAAGCATGGAATACAAAGATAGAATTGGGATGAGGGCATACACCAAGTTTCCTGGTGTTTACAAGTTTAATTTTGAATCTTATAACTCCTACTTTTTTCTGTATTCTACAAGGTCTTCATTTCTGTTTTGAGTATCGATCACACTTTTGGCAGAATTTCAAGATAGCAGTGGTGACCTCAACTCTGAGCAGCTTATCTTGGCAACACCCAAACCTCTTACTCTCAGGTACAATTCTGGCAACTGTTGCCCGCAACAGCTTAGCTGGTAACAATCTTTACCTTTTCCTTTAGAAACAAAAAGTATTCTCAACAGGCTGTCGCAATGAACATTTGATGAATGCTAAAATAAAGCAGACCATGTGTCTATGCAGAAGCACAAGAACTGCTTTATCAATTAAAAGCAATATATGCACCTTCACAATGCCATGATTTACAAGCTGACAGTGAAGAAAGACTGTAAGAAAAAAAACCCCACAACCCAACAGATTCAGTTTAACAATGCTTCTTTATCTTTACACCTACTATTCATTAATATAGATGAGGCTCAATGTCATGAAAGCTGCGGAAGAAGTAAAGCTTAATTATGCCAGGACAATATGTTCTGGAAAAGACTTAATATAAGAAGAAATAAAACTAGCTCTTTAACTTTCAGATAAGCATTAGGTGACCAGAAAAACTCTGTAAGGCCTTGTTATGTAGAATTCCTCTACTTCTAATCACTGGATCAGTTTGTCAGCTGCTTAGCCCAGAAGCTATACAGGACTTTAGTTTGTTTGGATGGGCAGGTGAGGGCAGGCACAAGTATATGTGACACCAAGAATCCTCTACAATTTTCTCCAAGGATATCCTAATTTTCTTCCTCAATCTCCTCCATAGACAAGTGCTAGAACTTAAACTGGTCAAACAGATTTTTGTTTTAAAGGAGTAGGGCAATTCTCTTGCATGAGGATAAAGTCAACATTTTTAAAGTTAGAAGCCTATAGATGAGCAACATTATTCATGGATTGGCCTGGGTTTTTCATCCTTCATGGAGAGGTCTAACAGTTCAATAGGCTAATGAAAATTAAAATATTTAAAATAAAATTATTTTTACAAACAAATATTTTGATGCAAGATACACAGAATGCATATTGTTTATCTTTTATTATCTGTAATAGTTTTGTGAAGACTAGTCACATGAAAACAGGATATGTTTTTAAAGAGTTCATCTGCTATGGCCTATTATTAAATACCTGAAATCACAATGATCTACTTATGACATCATAACTATGTCCACAGCAACCAATTTTTTCTATTAATTGCATTTAGTGAAAGAAGAAGATGGACACTTAAAATTCAAACTGATTTTCATGTTAATAACCCTGTCATTAAAAAAAGGAGAAACAAAATTTCAGAAAGCATGTGTTTGTACAATCAGAAAAGTCGGTAAATATAATGAATGTTTTTCTGTGTCTGCCATGAAATGACAGCACATTAAGAAATGAATAGACTTTCTGTGTTATAAATGAATACACAGGCTGGGAGAAAGGGTCCTTCCATTTTAACTCCATTCTTCACTTATCAATTGCTGCACTGTACCTTTTCTGTTTAATGGGAAAGAAAACTACAAACTCCGCACTTTTTTGATGTTTCAAAATGAAAAGGGAAGGAGGATTAAAAAAAAATAGGAAAGACCTGGACAATATTTCTTTCACTCTTCTTCACTCTTTCCCTCACGAAAAATAGCTTCTGCACATGTATTTTACTAAAACGTTCTTTGGAGTACAGTTCACAAGTACCTCAGGGACAGGTCTGCTAGGTTGTATTTCTGTCCTTGTATTGATTTAACATGTTATGTGAGGCATCTGGATTAAATCTCAAGATTGCCTTCTTTTACTGTGCTCTGAAAAATGACAAAGCAGCACCTAACCACAGTACAGCCCTCCACACAGACATGTAAGTATGGCACCTTTGTCCTTTACGGAACTCACTTGATTAATAGATGGCAGTGTAAAATACATATTCTTTAAAAAATTATAGCCTTGCACAAGAAAAAATGGCTTTGAAAATGCTCTACACTTAGTTTTAAAGTATATTGCTTTCTGTTCAACCTTCGCCCTGTTACTCAAAACACTGTGTTTTGACCCAACTCTCCTGCATTTCTTTAAATCTTTGTCAGTCCATATTTGATCACCCTAACTAGTGTGGTGCAAATTGCTTTCTCCTTGATTAATTTTACTATTTTCCAACACTTCTCAAATTCTTATGGCTCTTTTAAACAATACTCTAATCCTGTATGGATACACATTTTTGGCTGATACATTCTTTACATTGCAACTAGAATTGTGACGTTACTTAATGTGAAGTGCTTTAATATTTTGCTTTTTAGGGAGCATTCCTGAACTAATATGCTGCTTTTGATTCCATTCCCACATTTTCCCTCCAGGAGCTACCAACAATTTCCCACTTGGCAGACCTTGAAAGGTTTTCACTTGAACCTCTTTAAGGAGAGGTTCTCTGCCACTATCAAAGTGACATTTTCAGGAAGTGATCTAAGCTTCTTAGACCTCCCTTTGAAAGTGCTGAGACAATTAAAATGCTCACACTACAAAACAAATGAGACTCTCTATATATTACTTAAAAGCAAACTATTATTCTCTTAAATAAACCCACAGTAGATAGTTCTTTACTAGAATACCTATAGAATGAAGTTTTAAAATCATTTAGACTATTGTAACCAAAATTCATCTTCTAAAAGACTATTGCAATTCTTCCAATATTCCCCCTAGCAGCATTTTTATTTTAAACATCTGTTAAAAATCAGTAGCATTAAGTTGATAGGATAATCTGGCTGGGATCTTTTGAAATTAATAAAACAAATTAGCATTATGGACTTTTAACAGAGACTGAAAAGAGCTGATTAGAATACCACGCATTAAATCAACATGCACATCTGTACTAGGGCAGAGAATTCACAGCAGACACGTTTCCATGGTGCAAAGCACATTTAGGGTCATACAGTTGCCACATGTTCATACAGTGATAAAGGAAGATCCTATTCCATCAACTGAGATATGCTTCAAATAAAGTAACTGCCAAAATAAAAGCATTTCCTTGCTTCCTGCACCTTCCTCTGTCAATGAGGAAGTCAAATAATTGTGTAATGATAAATGGCTGAGACACATTGTTCCTAGACATTCATAATGGCTAAGTGCTGTACTGATCATATAACACTGTGATGTGCTGCTATATGATTCAGTCAATGGAACGAAACAGCAGGACAGTGTTAGTTCAATCCAGTTGTAGAGAATATCTACCTGTCGTGTTCTTCCTTGATTTGAAATAAAAATAAATATATTACAGTTATATTCAATGACTGCTTAGTAATGCAAGTTCTCAAACCACAAAGCTTCAGTTTCGGTATGTAATATTGATAAGACAAACAATGTCAAGAAGTTTTAAAATGTATCAGCATTCAAAATTCCAGTTTTCCTGCAATATCTGCAAAATGTGAAATGCAGAAGGCAAAGCTGCCAGTAAGAAGCTTTGTAAGTCTGCTTACATATTCTCCCACCTCTTCTCCTCCCTCAGTTTGGGTCTGTTTTGCTAATCCCGTGGGCTGGTATGGCAAGTTCCACTTTTCACTGGCTATTGCATGGTACTGGAATAAACATGACTAATGACAATATTTGAAGGAAGATAAGGTTTCTTTTAATTAAAAAATGTTAGAGACTACAATGCACCACACAACTGAATACTAATCTCCTCACTGAGTGTGCTGGACAGTGATGGCTAAGTGTTTTATGAACAGTCAATCCCAGATAAGAAAGCTTAAAAAGAGGAGAGAATAGTTTGCTGAAGATCTGCTGAAAGAATTTCATAAAAGTCAGAGCTATCACTGCTCTTGGCAGGTGCTTCACAGACAAGGTTTTGTCCAAAGTGTCCCCTGATATCTACTAAGAAAGAATATAAAGGAGAAGAGCTGAACGTATCAGGTCAAGAGGATAAAGTACAAAACTGAGCAGAACTATGCAACTTTGTGCCAAGCATTTATACATTTGAATGCCAGACCCCAAACCTGACACTAGCCTGTCAGGTTGTCATTAGCAATGCTACCGCTCACAGGGGTACCTGACACCTTCTGCAGATTCTGAAAATCTGAAATGCACCTCAGTGTTTTTGGCTGCACTGATTTGTATTATTATCAGGAAAGTTTTGGTAATGTTGAACATATACAAGTAAAATTCAACAAACAGAAAAAAATTCAAAGCATAGGGACACTTAATCAGTGCACTGAACTCTTTAAATATGAATGTTTGTTTATGATCTTTCTCTGTGATTTTAGATTAGATCACACAGAGAATTAGCAGCCCTTTACAGTATATGCCATATCATCTCACATAAATGTCTTATCTGAAGTAAATAGCAACTGGTGGAGTATGAGATGTCTCGTAAGAGTTAATAGAGCATGACCAAGAATGGGACTTGAAATTTTATTCTAGAATAAATAGGAATTCTTGAACAGAAGTAAGAATGAGTTTTACAAACTTGCAACTTCGTGGTGTGTTTTGCTGGTTGATCATTTCTATTTTGTAACTAAACTTTTCCAAGGTAGATCCACGACATTCTTTTTATCTTACTGATATTACTCCCTGCAGTCATCGACTTAAATTTACTACATATAAAAGCAGAAAGCACATTACCTCCAAGAGCTTTGGGAGGTTACATAATCTGAATCACTTTTATTACCATAAATAAATGTCAAATGGCTGAAATATATTTCCTCTGATTAAACTGTCAAGGGCAATAACAGGCAGGAAGAGAATGTCTTTGTTTCTTCTTCTTACAGTAAAAAAGGGTGGAAAAGAGTGAAGGAAAAAAATTAATATATTTTCAGTGATATTTAAGTAATAAAAATGTGAGGCAATACTTATCAAAGATAAAAAAAAAAATTATCTAATAGACCACTTCATTAGTAACTAATTTTATGAGCAGGGAAAAAACCCTGAACACCTGGTATACTGAGTAGTTGTAACTTGAATTATACTGCACTGTCTTCAAACCTTTGTCTCAAGTTTTTCTGCCCTCAGCTTATGAAGACAGAACATGTATGTTTCCATTTTCTGACTATCCCAGATAAAATACAGAGAACTCCAACACTTTCATACTATGCTTGCTCAGAGAATTCACTCTCTAGAAGTCGAGAAAGTATTTTTAAGAATTAGTTTCATAAAGCATTCCTATTGCTTTAGTACCTGGAAGCCCGAGAAATATCCGGTTTTCACCTTTGATGATAAGGGAGTTTGAAGTGACAGGCTCAGTTGTCAAAAGCTGCTTTTCTTGGCTGAGGTCTCAACCAAAAGACAATCGTTCCTCTGGAAACAGACATTTAGATCTCCAGGTTTAATAACAAACAGTATCTTTTAAAAAACTTGGATTTCAAAACAGACGCTTTCAAGGTACTAACTTTTACATATATTAAATAAAGAACTGTAGATGAATGTTAATATTCATTTTGAGATTTGTTATAGAAATTCAGAGACATCATTTCCAGTAGCAATATAGCACTTGTGACTTAGAATTTTTTATTCTGTACATGTGTATCTTCCCAACAGTTATTCATTCCTGTGGGTATAGCTCCTAGAAAATACAAGTATTATGAATACTGTTCATTAATGTCAAAACACAAGTGTACTTCAAATATTCTTCTCATGCATTATGTATAAGAAAGAGTGGACTGACAGAATGTCAGAAGTAAATGGATTGAAAATAACAGTTTAGGGTTACCTAAAGGAGATGCAGCCCTTCAAGCTGTAAGTATTACTAACTTGTGTTCTCTTAGTAAAAGCTGCCTAAAGACATTAAGCCAAAAATTACAGTTAATTGTCGTTATTTCCAAACTACTGTCTCTGAGCTAAACCTTAATTGAGGTTGTTTTGGAAAACAAACAAAGAAACAAAAAAAACCCCTCTTGGAACCACCTCAACTCTGTATGTTACGGAGTTACAATGAGGAAAAGGCTCCAAATGTGCAGATTTGGAAGACCAGTGGTCAGCCCTTGATTACCTCCCAGTAGTATTACACTCCATCAACAAGGAGAGAACCAGCAAGCAGTCCTCAGTACAGACAGCAATGGATGGTATAATGCTACACGGGGAATGAAAGACACAGTTTCTGAATGACAGGAGTGGTAGCTCTCACTCATGCTCTTGACCCCAGGGCAACCCACTGAAGACAGTGAGGAGATTATCAAAGAAGAAACTCCCCAAAGGCTGCTTTTGCAGTTGTGTCACCCATCATCAGGCACCTTTCCTGTCCCAGTGACACAGCTCTCTGATTGTAAAAATTTGGAGTTGGCTCTACTTGATGAGCAAAGTGGCTTTGTCTGACTTTCAACAGGTTAGAGTTAGCTGTGCACCACTCTTGAATAGACTTTGCTTTGAGCTGAGTTTAAAGCATGTTCAATGTAACTGAATGGACTGGGCTTAGTTATTAGACTAATATAGACACTGAATTACTTATGAGTTAGTTTTGTATGACATAGCTGTATTGACTTACAGATGTGTCTTCTAGGTCATTTCCCAGTTTGGGTTTGCAATCTTTATTTTGCTTCCTGTTTTATTATTCATCCTGTGCTTTGCCCCTGCTGTTCACCTCTATCTCTGTTAACAACTGTGTACAATATAAGGCACAATGAGTTTTTAACTATGGCATGAAAAACTGGCCCCATGGAAACTCTTGAATCACCAGGCTAATCTACTATCTGCCTCCAGCAGTGTTCCACATACAACATGGCAAACAATAGTGAAAACCAAAAGAAAATCCTCACTGTACTAGGCCTGTCCTATAACATTGGACAAGAGAGGCAAAAGAAAGCTTCCTTCTCTACTTCAGATTGCTGCAATCCGTAAAATCAGAGTATCAATAAAGCAGTTACTGGAGAGGAGGGAAAGGGAAGAGAAAGAAGGGGAGGGGAGGAAAAGGAGAAGGGAAGGAGAAGGGAAGGGGAAGGGAAAGGGAAGGGGAAGGGAAAGGGAAGGGGAAGGGGAAGGGGAAGGGGAAGGGAAGAAAGGAAAAGAGAAACAATCTGTGAACTGATAGAGGCATTTGAAAAGAAGTACACATGAACAGGAAAATGTGCAAAGTAAGAGAAAAATGTTTCTTCTCTTACTTTGTCTTCAGAGAAAACTGCAGCTTGGGCATTTGCTTGGTATCACTTGGCTGATCTCATCAACTCAGTCTTGCACAATCTTTATGAGTGACTCTCCCTATAACCATAACCATTCTCCCACACTCCATACTGCTGGCTGGGGATGTATGTGCGGGATAGACGAGTAAAAATGAAGGAGTGAAGGTGAGCATGAGAAAGTGGGGAGGAAAGGTATTTTAATGTTTGTTTTTCACTACCCTAAGCAATTTTAATTGGCAAGAAATTAAATTATATTGCCCAAAGCTGAGTCTGTTTTACCCACAATGGTAACTGGTAAGCAACCTCCTTACATCAACTCATGAGCGTTTCTCATCATATTTTCTCCTTCTGTTCAATGTCGGGGGGAGCAAGCTGTTGGGTGAGAAGCAGTCAAAGCTAACCCCTCACAACTGTTAACAGCCCACTCAAGTGTGGCATTTAATCCAAATTTGAAAGTCCTGCTGGATATTTATTGACTCTGTGAAGAGAAATGTAGATATCTCTGCTGCAGTCTGCAGCTTATCTTGCTATATATCCCACATTTGGGACACAATAATTACCTAGTGCCTCGGTTACTAGGAGGTTAACTATACAATGAAGGAAAAAAAAAGATAAATCTACATGCAATTCCAACAAAATATATTTTTCCATTCTTGTAGTATATCCTAAAAAGACAACAGTGTATAAATTATTACAGATTATAACCCATCTTGCAAAATTATTACAGAATGGGGAATATTATTAGAAAGATTGTTGTGCTCATTTTACAAATACAAACCAAAATGTTGAATTTTCAATAGCACTAAGGAACCTCCTGAAGAAATAACTAAGAACTCTTCCAAAATCCTGATCAAAGCAATAAAATAGTTAGCCATCCTTTCCCTTACCTAATCAACTAACATTACAGTTGCTGTTATTGTCATTGACCATTGCTAATGCCCTGTTTTGCTAAAACACTTCCATCAAGGAAAGCCCCAAAATAATCCCAGAAAATAAAATAAAAATCAGTGGTATCAGTGGTTAAAACTTTAAGGGGATTAGATAACTGAGTTGCAATTTTTAAGACAGAATAAAAAGCACAAATATGTGCTAACTCCAAGGACTGGGGTGGAATTTATATACCACTAGTAAATGCTGTGAACACTTTTGTCTCACGAAAATTAGTTTAAAAATCGTCAGAGCAAGTTATTACACATTCCCTATAGGTATGACAAGTGAAAAATAAGAAGCAAGAATAGATGCTGCACACATCAGACTGCCTCACTTTTTTGTTATTATCAAGAAATTAACATATAAGGTTGCTAATATGGCTGAAAATGGTGCAACCTATTTAGTTTCTGAAAGCTAATTTCATAACGCCATAGATATCTGCATAAGCCATACATCAGAGAACTAGGGAAGAAAGAAAAGTAGGTTAAAAAAAATCCCAACTGATTACAAACTACAATGTTCCTGAAAAGACTGATTAAAAAAAAAAGAAAATCAGAAAATATGATTCAAAGATAATTTTTCCAGCCAAGCTTTCTGCTTACAAAATCAGTACAATAATAATTCAGTTTTTAAAGTTTTTGGGAATGGAAATATAACAAAGAAAGTAGGAAAAATCCTTGTACTTTGAAGAACTTACATTTTAACAGCTTTAGCCCATTTTCTGCTTCTCAAAAATATTCAAGAAAAAATCCTCACAAAATTTGAGACAGAAGTCTAAAGGACTTTATGGGGCATTCTAATTGCATATGATTATGAAGGAATATATTCAAATAGCCACAGAGACATTTGCAGATGATGCAAAAGTCATTTTATACTCAGCAACACTGAAAAAACAGATGTGATTATTAGTGCCAATTAGACAATACTGGTTTGAAATGAAAGAGCAAGTGTTTGCCTGTCTAACAATATCACTTTTTTCAGTTGTTGAATAAAAAATACAGATTCTAATGTCTACGTGAATTAAGATTAAATGTTCACCGGCACTTTCAAAGGTCTTTGTTTTAAAGCGTATAAAAACCCCTGACCTTTTAGCAATACAGCAGCTCTTTTGTGACAGATTAAAATAACTGTCACAGTTGTCCAGATTTCTTATCCCCGAGTTCAAAGGAGCCAAATGTTCAGTATTAAGTGACAACTGCACTTTTTGTTTAATAATATATATTTTAGCAAAGCTCTTCTGTTGGAATATGATATTGATGTGTTCTAGAAAAGCAAGATTGCACAAGTCCTAATATTTGTGTCTGCGGAAGTAATTTATTGCATAAGTACATGTCTATCCTTTTGTTTAAATACATATTTGTATTTTTATACAGAGAATAATATGGACTCCGTTATGCACAGTTCTTTTGTTCTGTTTGAATATGAAGATTATTTTAGGAGACCATGGGAAATTTGTTTTAGAGGGACATATCTATAAGAATTTCAGCTACTAAGGCAGGCATGTAGTCATGAAGTTGTTCTAAACTATACTAGGCTCTGTTTTGGACAAGACTCTTCCAGCCCCTAGGAAATCAGTTCAATGTGAAACTTTGGCTAAAACATCTGACTGTTGAGTGAATTTCTAAGTAGCTCAGGCATAGAGCCTTGAGGCTGAAGAATACCTGAAATTGTTTCATGGAACACAGCATCTTTCTCTCTGGAGACATTCCCTGCAGTGCCATTGCCCAGTGCAAAGGTTTTATATTCTCATGCAGGACCTGAGAATTCAGCCCATTTTGGATGCAACTCCAAGTGACAAAACAATATTCCATGTTCAGTATATTCTGGCACCTACATCATTGCTGATGCAAGAGCTTTTTAATTGTGTGGCAAAACTCAAACTTACCAGTGTTTCTATACTAACCGAAAGAGAGCAATGACAAGATGCCACAGAATGGAGCTGTGGAGAACCTATGAATATAAACACAATTATTGGACTTGAGGGAAAAGTATGGCTGTGTGCTGAATATCTACTATGATTAGCCAAGCCATATGTTTGCAAAAGATCTCATTGCTCACCCAACACATTTAATGGTCTCCCCTGACAATGCCCTTGTTAGTACTGTCTAGGATACAGACATAAGAAGAGGGATCATGGAAACATGCACTTTATCAATGCGGTAATTAAAGAGAAAGTTATAACCTCAGAGATTTCAAGAAAGTTTGCATCTCCCAGGACAAATGGAGGAAATTAGCAACAGTTTCTGTAGACAATTTTGTTAGGATTAAAGTTGCATTTTGTGCTACATTTTTAAACAATCATTTATCTGCAAGTCTCTTTGACAACATAGGAAAGGCAAATAACAAGAAAAGATTGGCAACTCACAACTGATAGTATTGGACCATGGATAACTTTGTCAAAAAAACTTACATAGAAGATAAGGAATCCCCTACCAGATATAAAAAGACATGCCTAACAACCACAGTAAACAATGACAAATTTCTTCCTTAACAAAAATCCTCTGGGAATAGTTGACAGAAAAACTTTATCCTTACTGAGAATATAAGAAGACATATGGAGGATGTATGTCCACTCTTAGGGTAGATTTTCTGGTAATCAGTGTGTTTTTTGATCAAGACCTTCCCACACTAAAAAGAACCCTGATCTGGTAACAAACCCACTCTGTTTCCAATATTATATATACTCCAGTGTAACATCTTGATAGCATCTTGCAGGTCAAAAGGTGTGATCCTCTCTTCTGGAGCAATGGAATAACATATTGAGGTCATCTTCTGCATGTTAGTTTTCTATAAAGAGCTAATTTTTCAGTATTTAAGGCTTTTCTCCATACTCTGTTCTTTTCTGCAACTGGAAATATTCACTATGGAGCCCTTTCCTCTGAGAAATGAACTCTTGCCCATCCTCTTACACTGCAGATGCAAACACGACTGACACTGAGTGGCTACTGAAGAAGAGAAGAAGGTGCAGGAGGTGGCAATGCAAAAAAACCCCAAACTTTGCATCTGTTTCACAGGATAGATAACCTGATTTGTGCCTATCCAACACGACTTCAGAAGGTATGTCTTTCACTAGGGGCTACATTACTGCTCTATCCATTCCCAATGAGCAGTAGCATCTGGAACAGTTTGTGAATTTTACAGACTTTTGGTGCCTCACTTGCAAGAAAAAAATAATAAAGCAGAAAATTTGGATCTGAAACAAATGGAAAACTGATAGCTAAATCTCCTCTGTTTAGCTGTTTTTAAATAGATAATGATGCCTGGAGTGCTCAAAAATCTCCACGTGAATGGAATGCCTCAACATGCAAGAAATGAATAAGTCTTTGCTCTCCAACTAAAAATCTGGAATCAAAGATGATACCTTCTGGAATCCCTCTACGTTTGTTACTAGGAATGTCTTCCAAGAACCACAGCTGTGATGACCAAAGGTATTTAGGGATCTTGGAAAACAGCTGCAATTGCAACTGTAGAAAAGAATATTGGAATCCTTCCCTAAATTCCTCCTGTAGAAACCACTGAAAAGACAATAAGTGAGCAAGGACTTTATGGAATCACAGTCTAAGAGCCCCTCATAAAGTGCAGCTGAAAATTGCAGCACAGCTGCAGCAAATTTCTCCTCCACCCCCCAAAGGAACAAATATATATTTTAAGTTTCTTCGTTCTTTTCAGCAAACGCAGCAGCTTACAAAGAGAAAGGACAACAAGAAATTTAATGTCTTATCCTGGAACCCAGGACCTTCTTCCCTCTCATCCATATATTCTTCCCCTGCCCATCTTTCCTCAAAACTGCATTGCGTCAAATTAAATATGCTGAATCTAAAAGCCCAGCACTAGCAGCCAAGAAAAATTTAGAAGCTGAGTAATGGTAGAAGTTCAAGACCATGTGTTATCCAGAGATTATTCAAGGGGAATAGTAGAAAAGGAAGCTAATCTATTTAAAAGCTCCAGGAATGACTAATAGGTATCATATGCCACTATATGAATTACTGCAGTTCCTACTGATAATTAAAGTAGGCTTTCCCGGAAAAAAGAATCTGAGGGCTTTGAGGCTAGTGACAATACAGTCAAGAACTCCCTTTTTAGTATTGCTAAAAGGAGGTGCAATGGAGTATGGGAGCCATGGTGTGACAGAAAAGGACTTTTGATCAGAATGAAAACTCATGGGACAATCTGAATAAAACGGGGTCATGGTACACAATAAAAAGGCATATTTAGAACTTTGTAGTACTACAAAAGATGGGCCACTTTAATGGTCTTGCTGGTTTATGAGGAATACAGATAGGTCCTCAAGGAAGCTATAATAGGGTTTCAACAGCAATGAAAAGTTGAGGGGACTCTGCTTTAGTCAGGCACAGAAGGACTATTTCCTCTCAGGGTAACACTGGAAAAAAGAGAGAGGAAACAGTCAGCCTCATTCCTTTTAAAACTACTGAGAACATGCAGAGGCAAGGGGTGTGGAGCATGGTAACGCTGGCTAAAAGTGCTTGCATATGCGAGTTCTGCAGTGTGAATATGTACATAGATAAACACTCAGAGGAACTCTGTTGCATTCTCTTTCTCTGCCTTAGAACAACTTTTCTTGCTATGTTTCTAAAGCCAGTGAGTAAATTTAAATATGCTTGAATGTGCCTGCTTAGATGCATCATCTGAAAAGCACAGCACCTGTTGATATTTTTCATTATTGCCTAAGAGCTTTTAGAAAAGATGAAAAAAGATAATGGGATTTAAGAAAACAAAATCGCAAGAATTGTAGAGAATTGTTAAATTTAACACCTGAGCCCCCAGATTATACTCACTTTTGGCAGACAGACCACAAAGCATTGCATAAAATCACATGAGGCATGCAGTACACAAGTGGAATATCATAGCATTACTGATGTAAATGACAAATACTTATTGAAAATAAATAAAACTGTACTAACTGCATGAAACAATGCAAATTAAAAATACTTTAATCATAACTAACCATGCATTCCTTGCTCAAATGATGTAGATTGTATAACATAGATTCACACAAAACCTACAACATCATTCAAACATCATCTTAGAAAGTCCAATAGAGGAATAAGGTCATAACTTTGAAACTAAAAGTTAAGAAATCATTTCAAGGCAGACTAGAGAGCTCATGCTTACTAATTATTTTGGTACTTTGTTGTTTATTTGGAATTGTTTTGATATAAAAGGAATTTACAGAGGTTTAATACTTTCAACTGGTCCATGACTGGGTCACTTGTTAAATCTTTTCTCAGTATTAGGGCCTACAGAATTATTTTTGTATTAGTGAGCATACTGCAGCTAGCTAATGAGAGGTAACTAATAGCTGTTCTCAATTTCTATTTGTTATTGCAAACACAATTTTATCAATTTGCTCTCAAGAGTTTTGCCAATCATCTGTTAGCAGTGAACAAAATCAACAAGTATGTGGAAATAAAGTGAATAGAGATGACAATGAAAGCCAAAGAGACAATCCAGACAATTAAATCCACCCCTCCCTTGAGAATTAAGCACTTCAGCTTATAACACCAAATATGAGTGTGTGAGTAGCATGATAAAAGAAGTGTCAACAGCAAAGAGGTTTTTCCTTAAATTAGTATAAATATTGAAGGTTTTTAAATGTTTGAAATGCTGATGCAGGCATCTTTTTTATTGTTTCCAGGAACAGATATTAACTTCTAGATGAGGGGCTCGCTTAAAGTCGCTTAAAGCTTTTAATCTTTCAACCTCAGCAAACAAATCGGTTTTATTTGTTTGAGTCTTAAGCACATTTTATCATGGAAACGTCTCCTGCAAATTTTGCATATTTTGAACCTATTTTCTGTCTTGTGCTTTTAGCCTTTTGTATACCTTTTTTTTTTTTTTTTTTTTTTTTTTTTTTAAGCAGGACTAGCATGCACAAAACATAATTTGGTTGAGCAATGAAGATCCTAATATTTTCATGTATCTAAGAAAATTAATATGCTCTGCAGCTCACTGAAAAAAAAAAAAATCAATTCAATAAGGTTTTGTTTTCCTCCCTCATTGTTTACTTAAGCTTGTATTACTAGTATGGTGCTCATGATGGGTGAAGAAATGACAGCACAGAAGCCTCCAGTCCTCTATATAGGCACCGGCTAGGAATAGTTCAAGTGGAAGCAATGCAAAGTTATTCCACCACTGCAGATCCACTTCACACCTGACCTAACAGTGCCTTCTCTTCTAAAGCAAAACGGCCAGTCAGGTTTCATGTTCACTGATTTTTTTACCCTCATATGGACTTCCAGCTATGCCAAACTGTGCGTGATGGTTCTATAATGCTCTTGCCAACACACCAACAACCCATCTTCAGACATTTCAGTAGGATTTGAATAAGAGCTTCCAAACCTGCACAGCCAGGTACTGGGAATCAATATTTCCAGTACCACATCAGGGAACGGAGGATTTGAAAATGACAATGAAGAGATACTAAAGGCTTACACAAATGAACAAACGCTGGTCTGCATCTGGTAAAGTATAATTTACATTTAAAGCTTTGATTCAGATGTCTACATTAGTTACAAGGCATAAACCTTTATATTTAATTTTAAATCTCTGCCATAGACTCTCTCATTACAGTTTGTATTGCAACATTATGCCCCGAAGCAAAAATCAAAGCTACTGTGCAATATATGACTCTTCAGCAAATTGTCCATAATAGTCAAGAATGTTGATCAGATTCCAGTAATGTGGAAATACATTTAAGAAAAAGATTTTCTCTTTTATTTTCCATGAAAAAACAATATGATCTCATTTTGCTTATTGTATGCATAGAATACATCAGTAACAGTAATATTAGTAAAAAGAGAGAATATAAAACTATTCTATAAAGCTATCATTTCATTTCAAAGAAAGAGGTTCTTTTGCCACTGTCGTGTGATCAAATATAGATGCTACAGGTGCTTGTACTGGGATTTTTAAGTGTTCGTGCTGGGATGTAGATGTTACTTTAAAGTGTCTGGCTGGTATGGAGTTAATTTTCTTCAGAGCAGCCCATATGGTGCTGGAGTTTGGATCTGTCAGTAAAACACACCAGTCATTTGGCTTTTACTGAGCAGTGCTCACATGGCATCAAGGATTTCTCTTTTTCCCAGCCTACGCCCCAGTGAGTAGATTGGGAGGTGGGCAAGAAGATGGAAGGGAACACAACCAGGAGAGCTGACCGGAAATGACCAAAGGGATATTTCATACCATATGATGCCATGCTCAGCAATAAAAGCTCAGGGGAACGGTGGAGAAAGTGGGGATATTAATGGTGTTTCTGTTTTTAAGTAACTGGTTTGGATGATGAGGCTCTGCTTTCCAGGAAATGGCTAAAAATCTGCCCACTGATGATAGTGAATAAATTCCTTATTTTGTTTTGCTTAAGTGTCTTTATCTCAACTGATGCATTTTCTTGCTTTGGCTTTTCCTATTCTCCTGTTTTGCTGGGGTGGGTGGAGTGAGTGAGCAGCTGGGTGAGCGCTTAGCTGCTGACTGGGGCCAACCCACCACAGTGTCGTTTTAGTCATGAAGTACAGAACAAGCCATGTTTTGTCATTGCTAGTTAGGCAATCAAGAATGGCTGAGACTTCCTAGTACCACATATGGTAATACTCCTATATGTGATATTTTAAAGTTGACTAGGAAATCAATCAATGTCTGTACTTCTGTACGTAACTTTTTTTTCTTCGCAATACTCTGAACCCAGTTACGTTAGCGTCACATATTAGGATGGGTGGACCATGAACATTAACAAAATTAGAATACTTTGAGAAAAGTGAATGTATTATTCAATCACATGACATAAGCAATATTCCATAGTTTCAGTTCACTTATACATGTAGGTTTTATGACATTAGATCGCATCAATGGAAAGATAAATATTTATGGAGCTTAACATTAAGGCACACCACTGGGGATCTTGGTAATCTGAACCTTATCTGCCATGTGAGTTTATCCATGACGCTGAATCTTTTCCAGATTTGTGCTGAATCCTTGTCAGAGGTAGTTAAAGGGACAAAATGACCAAAAGTTTCCCATTCCTATGCAATAAAATATTACTTGTCCTACAGAGTTCTCTAGAAGATGAGAATAGCGAGGCACCTGCTCAGTTCTGTGCAACTACCACAAGATGGAGAAGATGAGGCAAAGGATCTCACAGGCAAGACACTGAGGGACCTGCTCCTTCCCCTAGTTCTGACTTGCTGAATGACCTTTCATTTTAGCCTCTTGGGATTTCAGTCTCCTTAACTGCAAATTGGTGGTGTCAGTATTTATAAGGCATTTCAAAATCTACAAACAAAATAGGCATCCAAAGCCCAAATACATACTAGTACTATCAAACATGTCTGGTCAGCTACTGTAGCCATAAAATTAAAAGCTGAATATTTTTTCTCTTTGCCAAACATTGACTTATCATTGCTAACAATTATTTTCAATATTATTGTTATTCAGAGTATTACTACTACCATCAGCAAAACATCTAGCTACAGACCAAGTGATCCATAAAAAACAAAGCCACAACAAAACATAAAAAACCAAATTTTTTTTAAAAAAAAACAACCCAAAACAACTGACCAAAAAAACCCAAACTAACCAACCAAACAAAAACCAACAAAAAAAAAACCAAACCACCAAACCACAACATAACAAGAATAACAAGAGAGTAAGGGAATAAACAGTGTCAGAAAGAGAAATTGACTGGCATGATTGCCAATAATCTTACCCAATTTGTAGAACACTTGTATAGACTAGCTAAATAGTGCTACATGATGCATTCACTTCAAGGACTTGCACTGGTGACATCTTCAATGACATTTTTCTTGGCATTGAAGCTACAGCTGTTTCCTCCTCTTTCCAATTCTGACTGCTCAGAAAATTAAATTACCTGCTTGCCATGACCTATTTCAACTTGTTAAGGATACACCACGTCAAAGACTATTGAAATGAAAGCAAGAGTAATATTAAGCATATTAATTTTTTCTACATGTAAAAAGGGCCATAGATTGATGAGATGTATATATCAGTAACATTGAGAAATTTGCTATATTTATTTATTAAACAGAAACAGGGGAGTTGATGAAAGAATTGCATAAAGACTTATCACCACGAAAACTGAGTTCTAAAACTTACCAAAACCAGCAGAGCGAATAAATCTGACCAGCACCTTTGGCCCTTACTAACAAGGAAGTCAGCCCAGGGGCAAAACTAACACAGAACAAACTTGAGAGTTACAGAAGGACATACTCGTCAACAAGAATAACCTCCTTCCCCTTATGAGTCCCCCAAATGAGACCCCTGCTACAGAGATTTTGTGGGTCTTGCCTCTCTATGGGGTTTCTGAGACATGGCACTTTTGCTGGAGGTGAGTGAAATGGCTCCTTTTATTCTGCCTGAAGTCCTCTGCAGATATCTATTGCATCTATTACTAAATGTAATGGAAATACTTCATAAAAACTTTATGTAACATGCTAAAAATGATGTTTTCACTGCACTCTTGATATTAACTCCTCTTCAGAAAGCATTTGCAACCCTGATTCTCTCTAGTCAGTAGTGCATGGCATTGGAATTTTGACAATTATGTGCACAGAAAAGAAGATGCTTGCTGTGTAACACAACTGTGTGAAATGCACTTGTGAATTTCCTTGAAGCTATTACGCTACATATTCTTTTTCTGTCTAGATCAATATATCATCTCTGGACTCAACAGGATATGAAAAATAACAGAAGACATGATTTAAAAGAAACTTTTTCATTTTTTGATTCTTTCAAACTCTTCGTTACTGCACAATCAATTTACAAATATGGTAGGCAATATTTCAACTACCAAAATAAGAAAATTGCACTGAATTTTTTTTAAAAATAATTTTCCTGTCATAAAATCTCCTTTGGGAGAAAACTGCTCACAACTGGAAACCAGAGAAATAGTAATTTTAAAATAGACTCTATCTGCTTGCATCCATCATCCTTTCTCCTGTTTGTCAAGACTCTATGGCCTTGAGCTTTGCTTTAATTCATAACGGTAAGTTAAGTTCATCCTTTATTTAATATCAGTTTAATAAATTACTGCTAAATGGTCCTTCTGGTAATTTATTAACACAAAGTAATGGCTTTATAGGAGGTCATTTAGAGCTGTTTGAGCTAGAACAGCTAGTCCACAGCATTATAAGGTTTCCTCTCAGTCAATATGTACCTACCTCTTCTTGAATTTTGGGGGATTTGTTTAACATTTCTATAGAATGATACTTCTCCAGAAATACAATTTTTGATGGTTTCATGAGTAACTTAAAATTTAAGAACAGATATTTAGTATTACTACAGGTCATGTTGATAGTCATATGATTCCTAGTTAGTTGGGGCTTTGTAGAAGTGTAATGTTAGATAAGAGTCCTAGAATTTCCCTTTCACCCTCTTTGTGTCCTTAAACTGCTCAGAATAAAAGCAGCATTAAACTGGTCTGCTAAAGAATTCTAGACTTAACTGAAATGTCAACCTGTAGCTTAATATAAATCAGTCTTGAAAGACAGAGTGCAAACTTGTATTGTAATGCCCAGAAAAAGGGGTTTGCTTTTTATTCATTCAACTAATGGGTGTTCAGAGCTGTTCAAGTTAATCATGTGCAGTATAATATCAGCTAAAAAACTCTTCTGTATCAGATTTTGGTCTGGAGGCAGTTGTGGACTATCTGGAGTAATTAGAGTTAAATTGTATTGATGTGCACTTTCTTCCTTGAAGTCACGGTAAATGACAAATGGATAGTACTGATAACCTATAGCATTAACTTTTTCAGAAGAGAGAAGGGATACAGAGTCATAGTCTCCAATTTTCTGAAAAGTATTTGAGTTTTTTGAAAGAACATTAGCTCCAGATAGTGGTACATGGATAACAGCAATGTATCTGTACCACGGACAAACGAGTCCTCTATCCCCAATTATATTAGCTGAGCCTTGCTACTAAACAGTAAATTCACTTACACAAATTGTAATAAGATGTAAAGAAATAAAGAGTTAAATCTAAAGCTGGCTGAAATTCCCCTGATTTCAGCTAATCGTATTAGATTTTCTTTTCTTCATCAGAAAGTCTTGGTAGTTACTGTAACAAAAAAAATTAAAGATCCCCAGCATTCCAAGATAAGACAAGAAGCTTAAATAATGAGAAACACCTTGCAAGTGTGTCAGAACTCCCTCCTGCCCAAATGAAATGTTTTGTTTGGTCAAATGTCTGAGTTAAAATGTTAGATAAGGTCACACTATTTTCTCCTCCCTTCACCTTGAGTCAGTTGGTCTATTATGAAAAAAACGGTATATGCAGAGCTTAGACATATTAGATGGTACAAATTATATTTCTTAAAAACACCCCTCCCTGCTATAATGGGAAATGAAGAAAAAATGACATCAGAATGAATGATGGCCATTATATTAACTGCCAACTTTGACCAGTTACTGTATATCACAACTTCATATTTAAATGGAAAAGACACTGGGTTTCATTTTGTTTTATTTTTAAATCTTTGCTTCAACTGAAATTACTACAAACCCCAACCAAGTGGCTTCCAGCAGTGTAACCAAGATAGTGTTTTACAATGGAAATTATACTTGAAATGTTAATTGTGGACATGTCCTCAGTAACAGCTGGAGAATTTTCTCTATAAAGGAAATTCTAGGAGTTCATGCAGAATTTAGATAAAGGTCAGATTTTTTATTATATTAGTTATGCATTTGTACAAATCACAGATGCCCTTTATTGTTGGAATTAACAAAGACAATAAGCTATGCTAGGTTTTCTGTGTTGTTCTGGACTTCTAAGGTTGCTCAGTTTCTGAAATTTAGTAGCAGAGTAAAATCTGATTGACTGACCCAGTTGGTGTGCAATGCATAGCAATGATCACCTCAAAGCTAATCTTTTTGCCAGAGTGCTCTCAGTGTCAACTCTGCGAATGAAACCCAAACCTTTACTATCTTCTATCACATGGGCAGAACTCAGAAAGAAGCAGCTTGTGGGCAATCTATTTCTTATAGTACTCAACTACCTCTGAAAGTGAAGTGTTCCTAATGTTACCGTATTTGCCAGACATACTGTCCCCTGGTGATAATAAAAAGATTAAGTGGCTAAAAAGCAGCCATCAGCCAAATAAAAAATGAATAGTGTACTTTTTAAAGTGGAAAAGGACACAAAACACTGTGATGAAGGACAAACAAACAGAAAGACTTCTCCTGAAAATGGACATACTGGCATTCTGGCACCTACTAATATAATAGCTTTTCTGATACACACAAGTATCTTATCTGGATGTCCATAAAGTCAAGTCTTTCCTTTCTGGGTGTCATATAATCATGCACTTCTAACTGCCTTAGTGTTTGTAGGAGGGAATGTTTCTCTTGTTCTGTTTGTTTAATTTCTTCCCCACTCTCGGCTTCCATCACCCAACCATCCTCAAAACAACAAAAAAAAATCGACTTGAAAGGGAGTAAAATGGAAAGCAGTGGTACATGGTACTTCCTTCTCAGTACAGAGGAAGTCTCTTGTGTTCGAACTGTAAAAAGCCAAGAAGCAGAACAGAGGACAGAATCCAAGATATAACTGCTTTCCATGACCACCTCTGTTTCAATACTTCATGGCAAGACCAGGAAAAGGTAAGTTCAAACATTCACATATGGGTTTGAAAACCATATCCAACAACTAAACCCATATTACTGTTGAAGTTCTGTGAATTTTCTTCCGATTCCAGTTCACTCAGCCTTCTGTGAATGTGCAGCCAACACAGGCCAGTACACAACTACGAAATACTTACAGTTCACATCAAAATGTTATCAGATTCTTTATGAAGTCTACACAAGGTTTTTCAGCTGCATGTCTACACTAGATATAGGCAAATATTATTAAAATGCTCTATAAATGACCATTGTACTTTAAAGATGAACATTTACTAGCAATATTTCCCCAGGACATGCAAGACCAAATCGATATCACCCGATGACTTTTATTATCTGGAGCAGTCCCTGTATCTATTTACACTGAAAGGAAAGTAATACTATAGAATGAAGATTTTGTTTCTGTTTTGGTAGATATCATATTCTGGTGGGATATTTATTTTCCTCTTTTAGTGAAGCCTTTTATCTAACACTCATCCTTTCTGACTTAGGAATGACGACCAGAAACATCAATGAATGCCTGTGCATGCTGCAGAAGCAGCTTCTGAATGCAGAGGAGGGGTTATTACAGCTGATGATGGCCATGTTTTCACAGTACTGTGAGAGCAGCACTGCGTAGGCGTAGATCAGATTGCCACATTGTGAATTACTAGAACAACCTACACCACAAAGAGCACCAACAATCAGAGATCACATACTTGCAAAACTGAAATACGTATTTTCAACTCAGCCATTTCCTGGAGGAAAAGAAAGAAAAATCAAGGTATTGGATGAAGGTAAATCTTATAATAATATAGCCTAGTGTTGTGGGTGTGGTGAGACAATTAAATCTATCCCAGACAAACCCAGTACAGTTGGTAAGTACTGAATAAGCAGATGGAAGGAATTTCACTGAAATTCCTTTTCCTACACCTCTCGCATGGAAAAGAAAGCTATTCAAAAGCAGAGGATAGATATTATATTATGTTTCATGTATTCAAATGAAAGGGGCCTGAACAAATCTTGCTTGGAAATACTGAAAATAGCAGTATGACAAAAGCATGTATTTAGCAGAATGGCCAAAAAAGCTTACAAAAGCTTCTGTAATCTAGTTATAGTCATAAGGAAACCTCCAACAGCCCCATGCTTGGTCAGCAGTGCTCTTGAAGCCATGCAGAGCAGATAAGGACTAACAAGCAAGCTTATGAACTCTCAGCAGCTCAGTCCTTAATGCTGCTGCCCCTGGTTATGAAGACATTTCTTGACTCCTTTGAATATCAGTTTCCCTCACTGGAAAAATGGGAAGAAAAGCAGTAGTTTTCCTTGTCAGAAATTTTCATATTTACAAAGCACTCTACAATAAGGAAAAAGACAATGCAGTAAGTTGGTAGTATTATTATGTTGCAGTTCACATCCAAGCATTTCAAAGATTGAACAGATCTTGGTGAGCAGAAAGTCATCCTTTGTATGTTTTGTTACAATAGCTTCTTTGTCATAAACTGAGATAACTGATTAGGCTTCACTTGCAAAACTTTGGAAATATGTAATTTTGTCAAAGGTTACAATACTGAAATGACATAAGAAAAGAAAGTATCAAATATTGCAACTCAGTTTACTGAGGATACATGATGGATGAAACTGAGATTTTTGTAACTGTGTTGTCATTCTGAGGATGTCTTATATTAATATTGATCTGGCAAGCAAACTAGTAAAAAATATAATAAAAATACTTGAAAAAATATTTTTTCCAGTTATTGATTCTCCTCTAGTTTAGAAAATCCGCTATATTGAATACATGCATCCATACAGAACAAGCCAAATCTTTTAGCATGAGAAAATCTACTATGCTATCAACATTATAGTTGCAGGCAGGTAGTATTTGCAACTTAGCTTGCACGTACATTGTACCTGCTATCAGCACAAAACAGAAAAGATTTTCTATTACCACTTCCAATCATTTATATAGATCACGGCAGTAGGATTAGACCTTAGTTTGATTTTTCAGGTTCAAATCCTTTCCTAAAGCTCGTTGTTTCTGAAATACAACATTTGTCTGACAACAAATCTGACTTATAGATCTAAATGTTAGCTTGGCAGAATAAAATAATGAGAATATTTTGAAGAAGCATTTAAAAGACTTGTTTCAACCCTCATTGTTATGTCTCAATTCCTGATGTGTTTCCTGAGAAAACATCCTGTAATGAATCTGCTAGCATTTCTTTCTTCAGAAAAAAATGATGGACATGCCTTTCCAGGATGAGTTTTGTAGCAGGACTATAGCACATCCTCGGCCAGAACAAGGAAAGGACATGAAACTGAGTTGGTGCAACCAATTGATACTATGGCACTCAAAGATTTGTGATCATAAAATCTAAACTTCTTATTCACCTAAATAGGTTTGGAATTCTTAAATGGGAATAAACTGGGTAGATAGACATATATATCTAAGCAAGGCATCACACAGATCCATTGAAGCTTTAAGATGTCTATCTCTTATTTAGTCTCCTAAATAAGCAGGTTGAGGAGGTGATTCTGCCCCTCTACTCTGCTCTGGTGAGACCCCACCTGGAGTCCTGCATCCAGCTCTGGAGCCCTCAGTACAGAAAAGACATGGACCTGTTGGAGAGGGGCCAGAGGAGGCCACAAAAATGATCAGAGGGCTGGAACATCTCTCCTATAAGGACAGGCTGAGAAAGCTGGGGTTGTTCAGCCTGGAGAAGAGAAGGCTCTGGAAGACCTTATTGTGTCATTTCAGTACTTAAATGGGGCCTATACGAAGGATGGGGACAGACTTAGCAGGGCCTGTTACGACAAGACAAGGGGTAATGATTTTAAACTAAAGCAGGGGAGATTCAGGCTAGACATGAGGAAGAAATTTTTTACAATGAGGGTGGTAAAACACTGGCCCAGGTTGCCCATAGAGGAGGTAGATGCCCCATCCCTGGAAACATTCCAGGCCAGGCTGATGGGGCTCTGAGCAACCTGATCTAGTTGAAGATGCTCCTGCTCATAGCAGGGGGGTTGGACTAGATGACTTTTGAAGGTCCCTTCCAACCCACACTATTCTATGATTCTGTGATAACCACTGACTTGAATGCACCATTAGGATCCTCAATATTCCTTTGATTCACACCAAAGCACTCTAAAATGCCTGTGAAAATTCCAGTCAAGAACAGCAAATCTCTCTTACACTGAGACAGCAAACAAATTTGAGAAAGCTATAATCACATCCCTGATTTTTAGCTTAAAACCAAATTTACTGTATCAAAATGCAGTGAACTTTACTTTAATGTGCTTATGCATAATATAGTGCCTTCTAAATAGCTTCAGTATTGAGGATACTGATGCTGTTGCTATTGGTGCAATAAGATGTTGAGAATACAAAAATGAGCTGCATATATGCACACGTATTCCAGTTTAAAAACTGCCAACATTTGTGTTTCAGAAGACCAAAATTATGCATGCAAAAAATTGAGATTTTCATGTAACATTTGACATCAGTTTACTTTACTGTCATAGCTGTCAATTTATAAAGTGTTGCTGTCTTTGTCTCTTAAATGATATGTGAGCTGATAAAAATGGAACCTAGGCCATTTTGCAGAAGACAGAGGAAGAGAAATGGGAGGAATAATTCCTAGGCACAGTGTCAAGCCTATACAATGACAAAAGAAATACAGGAGTTTTCAAGGAAGGAAGGAATGATGTTGGCTACTCCAAATGGTTATGCTCTCCCTGCTCTGCAAAATTCTTCCCCGATGGTGTAACTCCTCCAGCCCTTGGTTAAAATAGAACTTTTTGTTGTTCTTACCACTTTGGGTTCAAAAAGTATTGTTCAGACCATTTGTCTCTTTTCAGAGTACTGAGCCTTCTCACAGAAGGCAACCAGGCTATTTATGTACAGTTACCCAAATTGAAAATCTCAGCTGTTAATTTTCTAACCAGTCTCTCTCCTTCTGTTGATGAAGATGAAACCGCAAAAATAGTCAAAATCTTTCTCTTGGAGTGATCTTCCTACAAATATAAGATTATTCTTAAAACTTGGGTTACTTTCTGTGAAATTCTCTTTAAGGCAAAAAATCCAGTCCTATGAATTTTATTAGATTTCACCACGGTACACTTAATAAATCAGTCAGTTTATCAAGGCCAGGTAGAAAAAGCTGATGATTACAGCTTGCAGTTCATGGATTACTAACATGAATACAGTAATAACAACAAACACAAAAGCCATACGTATTACCTGTATATGTATCTTTAAATAAACAAGCTGAGAAATTTGTAAAAACAAAGTAGAATTATAACAGACCTCAGGACCTTGATGCTAATATGATATTTTCTTTGGCAAGATGTGATAGCTGAAGGGCTGAGTAATGAGAAGCAGTACTCTTCACCTCCAAATAAAATGTCCAAATACACTCTTTGCTGGGAATAAATTAATTTCATTAAAATCTATAAGACATGGACCAACTCTCAGCCCAAAGAAAATGAGACCATGCCCAGCCAAATAGCCACCTGCAAAGTGCCTCACACATGATCTCCCTCTGGCACTTTTGAGGAAGGCCAAGGGTTACAAGGTAGTTGCAAGGCCGGTCCCAATCAGAACAGAAGTATCCTGGCCAATGTGGAAAAATCATACGATATGTTCTACAAAACCTGTATACATGACAATATCAAAAGAGAATTCCAGTGTGTTGTATTTTCAGTGTGTCGCACAGGGCACAGTACCTAAGACACAAAGCAACATTGGCAATTTTATTGCCAATGTTATCCGACTGAAAAGTGTTCTTTGTAATACTAACTAAACAGAAACAGAACTGTGGGTGTCAGCATCACTCTTCCAGCTCAGGCTCATTTGTTACAGCAAACAACCAGCCCTCTCCCATTTGTTTTATGGACTATATTGTGCAGTTACTCCAACCACATCTATAACACAGTAAAAAGACCTAGCAGGACCAGAAGTTTAACTTGTTCCTATATATTACCTACTATTAATGGCAAAACATTTCTGTAGGAATAGACTCGGTCTCTGTAAAATTTCCACACTGCAGATAGATTTTCCTTGTGTTGCTGGCCTGTCTTTACTCACATTCCTATTTTCCAAGATGATAGTTTCATTTCCAAGAAATGAGGGAGTATGTTATTCTAAAAGTTTTAATGATGTGTGAAGTTAAGTCCACTTTCCTCTTAATCACAGAACTCCGAGGTGACATAAACAGGGTCTACATGAAAGATGAGGAGGGACACTCTGTCAGGGACTGTACTGATGGGATGAAGGGTGATGGTTTTAAACAGAAAGACAGTAGATTTAGATTACAGATTAGGAAGAAACTATTTACTGTAAGGGTGGTGAGACACTAGAATAGAGAAGTAGTGGATGTCTCCTCACTGGCAATGTTGAAGGCCAGGTTGGATAAGTCTTTGTGCAACCTGGTCTAGTGGAAGATGTCCTTGCCCAAAGCAGGGCAGTTGGAACTAAATGATATTTGAACCCAAAACATTCCATGATTCCATAATAAAAGGAACTCAGAGGGACAGATTATTTTCAGTAACATGGAACCCTGGATTCAGAGGCACAGACTATAATTTAGAAGGTGTTTCACTTGTCACCCCTTCCCTTCCAGTGGCAGCCAGAGAACCCTTAATTTCACTGCAGAGACTTCCTGAAATTATTCATTATAAAAGACCCAGTGTCAACGTCCAATGAATTATCAGGAGAGGGTGCTAGGAGAGATGCCCAGAGAGGGGAAGCATTTGCAGTAGGACAGGAGCTGTGTCAGTGTGGCAGGGCTCAGCATTCTCTCTCGCTTTTGGAGAGATATAGAATGCTCTTTGAAGGAAGAAATTCAAAACATTTTGTTTTCAAGGTATTTTCCCTATTTTTGTTTATAAGTTTCAGCCTTACAGACACTATATTTAATTGCATTTACCATAAACTGGCCAGGGCATTTCACTCATCTAAATCTTTCTCGATTGTTCATTATTTGCTTTATCATCAGCTAACTTGCTGTCTCCTCTGAAACATGCACATCTATTATCACTTGAGAAGTTCCACCACTGCCCCTAGGGATATAACCTCTCAGCTAATTTCTGGAACCACAAACTGCTGCTTTCTTATTGCTGAAGAAATTTTCACACTGAATCAGTTTTTTAGCATTGAGATTAACTTTTGATATACAACAAGCACCTGTGTACTAGGAACAAGGAAAATAATTTATAAGTTAAATCATCAGGATGCAGTAACATTGCTTAATTTTCAAGTGACAGTGGGCACAACATTTTATCTGTCTCAGAACAGGCTATTTTAACCATATCATAAGTAAGTAAATAAGATATTCTGATAAAATAATATTCATAACTGCACAACTCAGTGAAACATTAAGGGACAATTACATCCAAACATCCAATAATACTGACATTAATTATATTTATACCATAATAATTTTTGCAGTATATATCAGTAATAACTTTACAACCAATTAGTTGCAGCTTTTCTAATATTCATCCAAGGGGCTAATCAAGGGTAAATCTAATTAAGTTTAGGAAGGAAGGCTAAACAATTCAATCTGTAAGCATTCAATACACTGAAGAAGACCTTAGAAAATGTGATCTAAAGAAATTTGCCCCTTGTGCTATTGCATCTGCAGGCAGGATTAATATATTGTGTTGTACTTTGATGTTTAACAGTGAAGGTCTCTTCAAATCATCATTATTTTGAAGAAGTTCTTTGTATCATAAGAACAAAGTTGAATATAAAGTGACCACTTAATACTTAATATTAAAATGAAAGGGGACTTTGTAGAAAGTACAAACATCTTAAAAGTTAGGCCACTAACATGCAAAGATTGTTTTTTCTAGTTTCTTCAACTTGGAATTTTTATATTCTGTATGTTTTATCTAATACTTTTGGCATCATAAAAAATGAAAACAGCTATTATGTTCTCTAGAATAATATGCAGTAAACAGATTACATAAATGTGACTAACTTTAGAGAAAAATATCTCATTACATTTACAGAAAAGGTGACCGACTTATGAAGACTGTAGTATAAATCTGCTGAGACTATACACCAATTTGGCAAGGATCTGCTGTTAACCCTTCAGCCCCTGCACCAATACTATGCTACAAGCAGCAACACTGAGGCACATTAGTAAACAGCACATTTCATTTTAGCATTAAAAATGTAGGTCTGTACAGAGAGGTAATGGAACAGAATCTTCATTGTGGTTGGACTTAAGGATGTTACTGCCCCCCAGATAGAAACTAATTCCAATACATGTCTCAGGAGTTATATTAAGTTTTCTTTCAAATACTTCCATAATTATCATTTGGAACTGCATCCTAGTTTACCAATTTGGAGATTATTTGTGTTTTCTGGATTCCCAGGTATTTTTTCCTTTGTCTGAATACCATTAATTCTCACCATATTGGCTAGTTTCTTCCGACTCTTTTCCTCCAACAAAAATATTTTAAAATAATACACTAAATCTTTATATTTTTCAACTATTGAATATCTGTTGCTTTCTGCTGTAAGAAGAATTCCAGAGAATTCAAACCAATGGAGGTCTTTTGCACATATTACATATATTTCTGATTTCAGGGTAGCTAACTCATCAGCCCAACATATTTAGTTAGTCATCTCTCTACTGCAAAACTTATTCTTTCAGTTGAGAATAATATTTTAGTACAGTGAACTGGCACTTGTCATATCACCATACTATTGTGAAGGAAAGATGTTAAATGATGTTCTTGCCTGCGATTTCTAAAAGAATGTATAGAATACTTCTATATTTAAAATCTGAGTTGAAAAAACAGATGAATCTGATATTTTAAGAGACTGAAAGAAGAAACTAATAAAGCTAAAAGAACCAACAATTAGCAAGCAAGTTTATATAAGTATTTTGTTCCAACACAGCTATATATCAGTTTAAAATATCTATACTTGCTACACATTAAGAACAATGTTAAACATAAAGCTATTCAGAACCCTGCTACTTGTATGATTCAATCTACTTCCAGTATGTGTAACCTTTTATTTGCCATGATGAATTTAATTTACCTCCACAATGCCTAATCCTCCACTTTTATTAGCAGTCAGCAGATTTCCTCATGAATTTTTTTGTCCTGATTTTTTTCATTTGAAATTTTAAATAAACTGAAGCAATTTTCAGAGTATTTGAGTATCCACAGTGCTTCATGAGTTTAGTCATGGAGTTGTAGATGTTCTGCATTTGTGAAGACCAGTTCTAAAAGATCTAACATGACATTGCACCCAGAAAAAGTTAATATGGAATAAGTAAATGTGAGATGTCATGCACAGAGCATGCAAAGGAGTTATTTCAATCTACTTGGCCTCAAGTAAGACTGCTGCAAATTGGCAATCTTCTGTTTTGTGCAATGCAGTCCAAGACAGCAAACTGGGGTAGTGTAGGAAGCAACAAATGGTTATCTGCTTATTTGGGTTTTGCCTGGTTTTGGTTTTGTCTAGATAAGAGAGATTGAAGAAAAGGAAGGCAGGTGCTATCAAGTACAGATAAAGGAACCACAGGGAGAGAAGAAGATAATGTTCTCCATGACCACAGCCAACAGAGAAAGAATGCAAATGAATTTCAGCAAAAGAGATTCAGTTCATGTTCCAGAAAGCTTGTTGATGTAAAGGACAGATGAGCGCTGGAGAAGAGGTGAAACCTTTATCACTGAAATTTCTTGGAGAACAAACCCAATCACTACCTTTTAGGCACAACAGGGTGTTTGGACAATCAGTAGGAGGCCTTAGGTCTTCAAAAACCTCCATATAGAGAAAATGTTCTTTTTGTACCAAATTTTAATTCTTACAATATCATTACATATTCACCTCTTTAGACCAGAAGCATTTGCACTGTAATAAAGAAATTGCTACAAAGGGGGTAAAACATCAACTTTTGCTACCTTGCAAAAAGTTAATCTCATGACAAGGCAGAAGAACTGGTACAAAAGACTACCCGATACAGCTAGAAATCCCCTTAACCTTTCTCCTTTCCCTCATCTCCTACTTTTCCCATCTCTCTCCACTTTTTCCACCTGACTTGAACTGTCTTCACTGTGGAAGTAAAATCTATGTACTTGGGATATTGTAATTAATAAGTGGGAAACCAATTAGTATCTAACTGCTTTGGGTTCTGAACTGGCTACCTTGGCACTTGAATCTGCAAGCTCCCAAAAGTTTAAGAAGTAGTTTTAAAATACTTCATGTGTTTGTAAGAATTTATCTCTGTATTCTGATGTTTCCACTGCAGATCAGACCCACATGAGATTAGAGAGTCATACTATTCATATTTAAGAAAGAAACTAGAAGAAAAAAAAAATAGTGTAGGTGTATTTTAAAAGGAAATAGTTTTCAAGTAGGAAAACAGCCTTGTGCTTTCTGCTAAGAAAAGAACGATGGAATTAAAATTTTAAAATTATTTCTTAAATAAGGTGTTTCCATCACTCATTTCCCTTGTCATTACTCTGGAAAATAATATCTGCATTGCAAAGGTAAACATGCAATATTTTGGACATATTTTGTCTTCCCCTGGAACACCAGTTTTGCCTAAAGGTACTATACCAAACTATCAGAACAGATATTTTTTCTCATTTTTATAATTACGATCATATCTTTGTATCCATTGCATTATGCAAATCTCTATAAAATGAGATATAGCACTTTTCTGCTTTTGTTCTGCCACTCTGTTTCTACAGTCAGTCTGTCTTTGATTATAAAGAAAGTAAGTTACAGTTTGGGCCTCTACGAGACCTCAGTTTTAATAAAATTAAAAATATATTTCTAAATCTACATGCAGAACAGTTTTTTGAAAGGCCTTTGTACTAAAATTTAAAAGACTGTCAGAGTGACAGCAGGCTATGTTTGTATGGTTTTCCATTCTCATTATAATTACCATCATAGGTAGAGATTCCAACTGCAGCATTTTTCTCTCTTGTTGCAATCCAGGGCACAAAAATGAGCTATCAGAATTTTAATGCTTCATATATTCTATAAGTTAAGTACAGTTCTGTATGGCTTTGACCTTTTCAATATTCCGTAATTTGACTGACTGGCTACTCTAATTTGTCCCCTGTTTACAGTCTCAGAAACCTGTGGGGAAGAAGCAAAATGCCCAGCCAATCAAAATACTGAACACTGAAAAGTTCAAAGTAGTAAAACATACTACAGTCTTTCACAGAATATATTACGTATTAAAATTTTCATATCACACTATAAAAAGATAACATTTTCCTCCGCAACTCTAGATATTATAGAAGTTGGGACACTAGTGCAGCAAAGGGTGATTTCACTAAACCAAATAACTCAATTTATACTACTGATATGCTCTTGGTTTAGACTGTTACACAATTCCCCAAGTAAGTGCCTTTTTCCTAGCATTGAAATAAAATAAATTCAACTTTAGTTTGATAACTTTAATACAAACTCATGATTTTCCATTATGCGTCCCAGTTTTGGAAACTGCAGGGATAGACGCTTCCTGATCCTGCTGAACACGTACCACAAAACTTCTGTCAACAACAATCAACATTTCTGACTTGGCACTATGTGGAATTTCTCATTTTCATTTTCTTTGTGGTTCATAGACACTGGATGACTCTAGTAACATAGAGGCAATTTTACATGATTTTTGTTTACATGATTCATTTGCACTCCTCCACTAGTAAATAAATGGTAGTAGGAGCAGGTGACAGAAAAAAAATCCATTGCTTTGCCAGTGTGGCATCCTACCAAGAAACAATAGAAGTAAGTCTTCTTACTGCATCCGACATTAATGGTATACAACGAACAAAAGAGATTAAAGATCAAATGTAAACAACATCCAGATGATATCATCCAAATACTTTATGGATTAATTTCCATGTAATCATTGCAGCTTAATTAGGTCATAGAACTATAACGTATTACCCTGTTATCACAATGAATGTTTCTTTATCTAGTTGTTAATGAAAGAGACTTAAACAAGATGAAGAGCACTAATATGATTTGATTTGTAATTCTTTCCTTGAAAACTCCCAAAGAACAGGCCTTCTGATCATCGATATTCTTATCAAACAGGGTGTCCTATTCACTGCCTTTTGAATGTAACTTGCTGTTCTGTATCCTCAACAATTTTCCAGAGTAATACACAGTTAATTAGAAAAGTTTGTCCCTACAATGCAGATTTAACAGAATCTCTGTCTCCTCTCTAGCAGCAGGACACATAGCAAGGAGGTTCAAATATCACACACAAGTTGCTCATCCTGCTGGCAAGTCTGCATTTTGTGGTATGATCAGCCAGCAGGCACAGTCACCAAGGAAACAAAGAAAGAAGCTACTTCAACATCAGCCTTCACACTGGAATGACAAATATGTCCTTAAAAGACAATAAGAAGTTATAACATTTGCAAATAGGATAATAATTTATGTTATAAAATTTATAATTCAATAACCCTAGCTGGCACAAAGCAAAGACAAGAGTACCATCTGATTTGTTGCACTGTGCTGGTGAGCACAGTTTACAGGCAACGGTGCGGAGCAGCAAGCGTGAATCTTCCTCAGCTACTACTGACTCGGTTACACGATCTGACACTGTGTGCTATGCCATTCTGCCTTTCTCCCTTTGTATATGTTACAGTTATCATCTACCCTGTCCTGTTTATTTTTTCTGTTCTCTATCTCACGACCTGCTTCATGTACTGTCTTACTAAAATGGCTCAATACAATTGCAAATGCATCTTCTAAAGGCAAAATCTATTAAAATTCCTAAGAAAACTGCTATCCTAAAAGTTGTCCTATGTGTGAATTTAGAAAGAAATATCTGTAAGAAGAGGTACATTAGGACTCCACCAAATAAGAATAATAAGTTGGGCAGGGACAAGGAGAAATGACCAAAGTGCTTGTACACAGAGTCCAGGCAAGTAGACAGAAAGATTGGCAACTTGGCAGGATACATAATACCACAGGACACAGGTAGATACTAGGTAGAAAAAATCATATAGTCAATGTTCATTTTCCTATAAAAACAGTGGATAAAAGCTGGCTATGAATACACTTAGACTGGAAATTGGATGACGGTTTTTAAAAATCAGAGGAACGTGTTTTTGTAAAAAGATCCAAACAGTAGCAGTGCAAGAAAAATACCTTTATCTTGAAATACAAAGGAAAAGTACATTGTCAAATGTTTTTATTGCAAAACATTTTTCTGCATCACTTTTTACAGCCTTGGTGAATAGAGGATTTACTTTTGCTACTGACTTATCATGAAATTGGATAATTATAATTATTTTGCATGTGCGTTTGGTAAAGTGTAAGGACTGATCTAGAGAGATGTCTCATTGAGTTAAACACTGGAAAATAAAGCTCCTGATATTGCATGAGACAAATCCTCTCCAAAGCAATTGCAGTCATCAAGAGGGATATGGACTATAAGAAAGATTAGTTCCGATTAGAAAGCACCTGCAATTGTTCAACCGACAATAAAGGGCATATAATTTCTTCTGTCTCAGATGCTGATCAGAAGAAAGGCTAGACTGACCACTGCCAGTCTGCTTGGCAATACACATCTAAAAACCTTGGGAACATCCTAAAAAACACCATGAGAACATTTATGCTCCCCTTTATAAAAATGTCAATGGGAAATTTAGAGTTACTACAATATATGCACTGTAGTTCAGGGAACAGCAGAGGAAAGAAGATGCCCAGTCTTGTGCGTTACTGTCTGGCAGACAGCCTAGCAGAAATCAATCCAGTTTTAAAGGAAATTCTCCTCTAGAACAAGTGGAGATTTAGGAAGAGATGGCAAGCAGAAATCATGTTCAGTTCCAAGTAGAATTGTTACTGCAATCAAAAGATATTACTTTCTGTCACTATGCCATAAAAATACTTGTTTGCTTACTCAGATGATAAAGTATCAATTTAGAAAGTGTGAGGACTCTGGTAAGAGAGACCCTTTAGCCACTTGCATAACTGAAAGTATCCCTTGCAGTTGGGTGGATGGAAACATGGTGACTTCTATAACTGATCTTGTCTATCAACCAAAACCTAGAGCTAGCCCCACAATAGCAAGCTTACAATCTGCTTTTCACAGAATCACAGAATGGCTGAGGTTGGAAGTGACCTCTGGAGATCACCTAGTCCAGTCCACCTGCTAAAGCAGGTTCACCCAGAGCAGATCATCAGGAATGTGTCCAGGCAGGTTTTGAATGTCTCCAGAGATAAGATTCCACAGCCTCTCTGGGCAGCCTGTTCCAGTGCTCTGGCACCCTGAAAGTAAAAAAGTTTCCTTTCGTATTCAGATGGAACCTCCTGTGCTTCAGTCTGTGCCCGTTGATATTCTATCGTTGGGCACCACTGAAAGCTGTCTGGTCCCATCCTCTTGACATTCACCCTTGAGATATTTATAAACATTGATGAGATCCCCCCTCAGCCTTCTCTTCTTCAGGCTGAACAGGCCTCTCAGTCTCTCCTCATAAGAAAGATGCTCCATACCCCTCATCATCTTCCTAGCCTGCCACTGGATCCCTTCCAGCAACTCCTTGTCCTTCTTAAATTAGGGAGCTCAGAACTGGACACAATGCTGCAGATGCAACCACACCAGGGCAGAGTAGAGGCGGCGGATAAACCTCCTTTGATCTGCTGGTCACGTTCTACTTAATACACTCCAGGATACTGTTGGCCTCCCTGGCCACAAGGGCACATTGTTGACTCATGGTCAACCTGACCAGGGCTCCCAAGTCCTTCTCTGCAGTGCTGTTTTCCAGCAGGTCCATCCCTAACCTGTACTGGTGCTTGGGGTTATTCCTCCCCAGGTGCAGGACCCCACACATGCCGTTGTTGAACTTCATCAGGTTCTTCTCTGCCCAGTCCTCCAGCCTGTGCAGGTCTCGCTGAATGGCATCACAGCCCTCTGGTGTGTCAGCCCTTCCTCCTAGTTTGGTACCATAAGAAACTTGCTGAGGGTGCACTCATTCTCTTCATCCAGGTCACTGATGAACAGATTGAACAGGACAGGACTTAACACTGACCCCTGGGGAACCCCACTAACCACAGGCCTTCAACCAGACTTTGCAGCACTGATCACAACCCTCTGAGCTCTGCCACCCAGCCAGTTCATGATCCATCTCACTGTGCATTCATCCAGCCTGCTCTTCCTGAGCTTGCCTATGAGGATGTTGTGAGAGACGGTGTCAAAAGCCTTACTGAAGCCAAGGCAGGCAATGTCTACTGTTTTCCCTCATCTACCCAGGCAATCACGCCATCAAAGAAGGCTATCAGGTTGGTCAAACATGATTTCCCTTTGGTGAATCCATGCTGACTACTTAAATGAATGTGAGAGGGTGTTAACAAATAAGTTTATAATTTAATGTGTGCACAAGTTCTTCTAGAAGATTAGTCTCTTTAGTCTTTATTTGTGGTCGACAGTAAGCGGTTTGCTCCTGCAGAGGATATTTCAAAGTACAAGCCTTATTTTGGTGCTCTGTGTCATTTGCTGCAGGACTTGCTGTCCTTGACTATATGGGCAGATAAGGTCACCTGGTTTCACAAACCCAAAACCACCCTTTGTAGGCATCCACTATCTTGCTGTGAGAGAATATTTTCACAAATGAAGACTAGGGAAAAAAAAAACCAATGTCAAAGGTAGAGGAAGAAAATTATTATGTTTTTTGTATTAAGACAGAATGCACTGTAAAGTGAGAGTACTAGATTTTTAGCCCACTTTACTCTTAGATCTTATATACAGGGTGTTTTGAAAAGATGGATCCAATTCGTAATCACTACTGCTTTGAAACTGCGTCCATCTTTTTGAAACACTGTGTGTATATAAGTTCATTAAGGAAAAGTCTTTGGATGCAGAAAATACTAAGAGTGGGGCAAAAAGCCTATAAGAACTCTCTCTTGCATCCTCTGGTTTTACTAAAGGCTTTTACAAAATTTTGTGATCCAGCCCCTTTCCATTTTTGGAACTGAAGCCTTAGTGAGGTTTGAAAATGTTCTGAAACATTTTTCATGTGAGAAAGGCTATTTTCATGCTGCTTTGCTCCTGCAATCTGGAGAATTAATGGCTTTCTCTCAAAAGCCTCCAGTAGAGAGATTTCCAATGCCATTTAATAAACTTAAGAGGTCTGAATTTGCTTGCAACCAACTAAGCAGCTTTGGAGCTGAATGTATATTGATGCCACGGGCATCAGGTAGCATTAAATAACGTTGGTGGATTAGTTGACCTGTGTCTTATTGTTAAATACAAATAAGAAAAGTTTTTATAAAGATAAGTTTAGGCACAGAAGGCAGTTTTCTGAAGCTCCTTCTCTAGTCAGTGGAGACAGAAGGTCCTTATCAGAAGTCCCACTCCTGGGTCCCAGGTCTCCTTGAGAGTTCAGGATGACAACTGTTCTGTTGTTGTTGGCCATCTCCTCTGTTTCTGCCATATCTTTAGCAATATATAAGTGGAAGACATATGTAAGGTAAAACTCAAGAAACAAACCAGCATAATTTCAGAGTAAGAACATCAGAGTCAATGATATATGTATCACTAATAATAAATTCCAAACATTTACCCACAGTGCGTTTTCCACGTTATTCCGGTGAGGATTCTTTAAGAGTCCATTCCAACCCCAACTATTCTATGATACGTAGGAGCTTTTCAGATGTTTTATAAAATGATATATCAAAATGAAAGTATACTTGAAAAAAAGCATATTTGAGCATAAAAAGACGAAGAATTCAAGGGCACAATGAGTAGGTGGATACAGGTAAAGGAATAGTGTATGTCAGCACTACCAACTAACAAGTATCAACTATGTATCTCGCAGCTGAATTCGTCACTGAAATACTTTTCTTTTTGTGCCTTTTTTTTTTTTTTCCCTCTGATTTCCATTAAACTATATTTCCTTTTCCTTTTCTCTGACACTCTAATACTTCTGTCTAAACTTTTCCCTCACCACCTATACCCCAGGATAATGTCTTCCTCCCCTTATGGGGAAAGGGACGGGAAGAAGAGGTAGAACATGAAGAACTCTGCATGAAAAACATCCTGGAAATATATGTTCACTATCTCATAGGAATATGAGAGGTATTAAGAATTCTGTTATATTGAGACATGCAGTGGTGACTTGGAAATGTTCTGGTATAGTTTTGTCCTAGGTCTTTTTGTATGACAGAACCCTGTTAAAGAGAAATCTTAGAATTAAATTGCTTAACTGGCTTCCACATTATGCCTGTCCAGATTTCATCTGCAATTCCTAGTGAATTCCCATGTACTTCCTATTCTATTTGTTCCGTGGAAGACCTGGTTTAAACATGGTTAATTTTAATCCTGATAATGAGCATACAGTCATGTGATACCAAGCAGTTTAAAATCTCTCTGTAGGAAGTAAGCAAACTCAGCATGAGTCTGACCCCACACCTCCTCCACTCTTTCCCTTTAGTCTAATGCAGCATATGCATAAAATAACATAGGTTCAAGGAAACCAATTAAATTCCAACTGCTGGGCATTATAACTGACAATATTATTTATCAGAATCTTAGCATATAAACCATGTTTTCTTGAGAATGATGGTATACTAGTTGATGAGAAAGACCATAAAATACATTCTTACACCGATGAGAGTAATTGTAATAGTCAGCAGAAATAGGTGTAAGAAAGAAAAATATTACTTAACTACTACTGAAAAGCTATATAATTGAGACCAAATCTTCTCGTTAATTAAGTAAAGCATAATTATTAATAAATAAAATACGTTGAGCAATCTATGAGTAAATGTAAGGGAGTATTATTATAAGGATTTATTTATGTCTCAATATGACATCAAAATTCATTATATCCAAAATAAATCAGCATTTATAGAGTCCCATTTTTAAATGGTATTCCAAAACAAACAAACAACAAACCCCAAAAAAGAAAACAAACAAAAAAACCCAAGCTGCTTTTATACTTACAAATGCAAATTAAAATATTTATATACTAGCTTTCGTTTCTTTTTTATGCTGTTAAATTCAGAATGGATGCAGAATGAAGCTCTGTGTAGGTGGTCCTATGTAAGAAAATGTCATAGTCACATTAACTGTACCAATAAAGAATAGTTATATGTAGGAGTAGGGTATCATTACTGAATTTCACAGTAAAACAGTTGGTAACTTCCAAGAGGAACAGAATTAAGGTGTAGGATGAATTATTTTAATTGGTTTTACACTTTTGACCTATGCCTGTAAGCATCACACTCCTTCCTAAATTACCTCTACCTCATTTTGTCCTTTCTTCATTCTCTTCCCTTCTTTCCCACAAGACATGGCTATCCCTCAGGGGCTAGAAGGTGAAGGAATGAGATCACAGGGATGTACAAATGCTCTTACATTCATATGCCTGGGAAGATAATGCAGACCATTTGTCATCTGTTGACTCTGTCTCGCTAAGCAAGGGACCAACCACACTGCTGTCCAAGGGAGGTGGAACACAGCCCTCTATTTTCTATTTCATTCTAATGACTAAAACTTGTGAAAGCTTAGAGTGGCCCAGCAAAAAGACAGGATATAGATCCCCCTTACTCTTACATTTTGAAGTTATAGGAAATGCCAACACACTTTAATAATCAGGAAGATCTCTATGGACCTACAATGAAACCACTCCAGTTTCTCCAAGTGCTGGATAAATCGCATGGCTGTAGCTGTCAGACTGCTGATATGCTTAGGTACTCTCAGCAAGTGGCTGTTCTGAAACCTGCCAAAGGAAGTGAAGCCCCTCTCTGATCAAAGATAAGGTTATACTGTGTTTAATACTGTGAACACCCTGCAGAATGCACCAGTGTGTATTACAATGGCAAACATGAATTTAAAATCTCAGATGTCATCAGACTAGAATGCAAAGGTGAGTTGCGTTGTGTCTCTGAGAAAACTCCATCTTGGGGAAAGAAAGAGAAGTCATAGTTTCATATATATGTTTAAGTTGACTGTGATTTGCAGAACGAGCAGGGACAAGAATTATAAGACATATTTAAAGGACAATAGTTCCTTCCTGGTGAAAAAAAACCCAAAAACCAAAAAACCCAACCCAAACCAAAAAAATTGTATCACCACGTGTTATCCATAGACAGGAAATCTTAGCAGCTTTGGAAAACAGAGAAACAACAAAAGCAGTAGGGAAAAAGTCTTGATGCTCTGGCAAACAGAAAAATAAAACTGTCATTAATTCAAAACTAAATAGCAAAAATGTAATATTTCCCTTATACCGGACTTTTTTTTTTTCTTCTTAAAACGTGTAATGACTATTATGAGCATCATCTAAATGCCATGGAATTCAGTCAGGGTATTTCTACTCATTTTAATGAAGTTCAGAGTAGTTCAGTTCCTGTGCCATGTAGGTTTATGTGCACAGAGTCAGGTTAAATGTACTCTAAAATCAGTGCACAATTTACTCAGCTAAAAAGACGATGGAAAAAGCAATGACATCTGTGCTGGGAGGACAGTAGGAGTAGAGAGCCATATCCAACTCACGTTATTTGCTGCAAAACCAGAAGGATCAGGAAGCTGGTTTTGGTTCTCTTTCCTCTGTTGGTTAGGAAATGTGCAGTTATCTATATGTATCTACTGCTGTGTATGGAGAAATGATTAATGCAAAAAATAATCTGTTGGTGATTATTCATCAAAGAATTCCATAAATACTAATAAAAAGTAGGACCTACCAGAAATAATGAAAGGCCACTAGACAGAAGAAACTGACCATAAGTCATTAAGAGGTTGTGCATATTAAGAAAAAAGAATTCTCTCATTCTGCTACAACTGTAACTCGTGTTGAAATAAGCTGCATGGGAGTGAAATGGACTAAACACCAGGAGTGCTAAAACAACTAATATTCCCCATAAACCTGGAGAGTCAATGCAAGCTTCAGAATTTAGCAAACAGAAATAAATAAAAAAACCCCGTATATTCACTAATTCAGATTTCAAAGCAGAGAACATAAGACCTTTATTAGATGTCCTTAGATTCATCAACTACCAGTAAAATCAGTGGATAATCTGAGAACATAAATAAACCCCTAACTTAAGTAACAGTTTCCTAATAGCTAGGCTTTGCAATGTGCCAGATATGCAACCAATATTCACCTGTCTTAAATGATGGGAATACTGAGGTTCAAATCTGAACAACACAGACTCTAGTGATTTGCAATTAATGCTTTCTTTGTAATTCAGATCACTAAATACTTGTAACTTATTTTCAGGATTTGTTGCATTTTTGTTGTTGAAAAACACCACAATCGCTGAATATTAGGGTTAAAATATTCTAAATAGGCACACTACCATTTTTAACGATCTATCTATCTACTGCCACAACATTCTGATGCAGGTATAATGCCATATTCTGGCCATGTTTAGCATAAAATTTATATTCCTGCTCTGTCACACATCACTTACTGAAAACATCGTAACAGCCTGTTAATGGCTCAACAAGAAGTAAAATTATAAATATAGGTTTGGAATATGAACAGCTTGAGTCTGTCCCTACTGACATGGCTTTATGTGGCACATATTTTTTTACTCTCTTGTGATTCAGTCTCCTTCTCATCCACAGATTTGGAATATATTTGAATATTTTTTCTTTTTGCTTTATGCACTACTAAAAGAAATTCTTATATCTTATTTTATTCCTTTTTATCAATTGTCTATCATGCATACACATTTGGGTGCTGATGAGCAATGAAACAAGAGTCAGGATACTACCCACAGACTTAGTGACACAGTTAATAGGCAAAAAACTAGGACATGAATTTATATTGCAGCAGTGGATGGCCTCAGCTATAGACATTCTTACTGGTGGTTTTGCTATTTGAAGCTTTTGACTGTTTAACTTAGGGCTTTGTGGGCTACCTGAATGAATCTTAAAACTTTAGTAATGCACTGCAAAAAGGATCAAGCCTAAAGCCGAAACATCTGCAGCTCATTTTCAAGAATTAACTAAAGCAAAGATACACTTAGGCTGATACCAGCATAACAGGGCAAGCACGGGTCAACCAGGTAGTAGAAATACATGTACAGAACAATTGAAAACAATTCTCAGTTATTCAGCAAATTTCCGCTGTTGGAAACACAAAAAAATATGTTTTATGCTGCGCCAAGCCACCATTATCTACTGAGAAAGAATAAAACGTGGGAAAGAGTTCTTTTTGCTTATAGTAAGTATACTTTTTCACTAATTTTGCTCCTGCTCCCTTTCCCAATAAGTTAATGGTAAAACTTCTGCTGATCAGAATATAATCATCAAAATTTTGATATATGAAACTTTACCGGTTTTTGTTGAAAATTACATCTCAACTAGTTCAACACAAGATCTGCTAGAAAAGCAGTGACTTTAAGAATCTGTTTCATTAACTTGGAAAACTTAAGGCAATACACTCAAGCCACTAGGTGATTCTAAGAGAGGAAGAGATTAATGAAATAATTTATCCAAGACGAGATGACCCAGGAAGCATGTGATAGCGAGTAACAGAGTAAGAAAAAAGCAAGGATCACCACCTAACTGTATTTGGACTTTCAAAAGATTTGGAAGACTACTATATTATGAAGCTACTACTCAGTTGTGTGCAAGTAATTTGATTTCTTTGCAATGTATTACCCCAGAGATTCCCTTTAACATTCTGTAGTACAGCAAAAAATTTCATATTTTGCAATAATTTACAACCTTGATTTTCCAGAAAACGCCATCATTTGAAACTTACAAGAAGATAAGACACCAAATTCTGCGACCTCCCTTTCCCCCTTAACATTTAATTTAACTAAGCTGCTGACTGAACTTACTGAAATCCTCAAAAACATTCAATCATTATGTAAAGCTGTATTTTTGGCCACAGAAGCAATTTTCTTAGCAATCTAAGCTGCAACTGTACAAAATATAACAGACTTCATACCCCCCAAACACGTAGGTCTTTTACAACTAATAGAGAAAAACATTCTCTCTTTCTGAGCAGAGGGGCCATCCATCACATATATAGTGTCTCCATTTAGATGGTTAACAAGTGAGTTAGAAGCCACCATACAATGTAAAATTCCTCACTAGGAATCAGAGCCCTCTAAGAAGAATCATTCATTGTTCTGTAAACTTACAGTAACACAGATTCTGAAACAACTGCCTGGCTGATTTGTTCTGTTTTCAAAACCAATTAGACAGATTCATTAAGGTAAACTTTTGCACAAAGACAATTTTATTTTTTTTTAATCTCATATTTGCCTCCATCCACTCTGAGGCTAATTTTTCTTAGCAATTGTTCTGAATGTAGTACTTAATGAAGATTCCCACTTTGGTCATAAGCAGAGTCCAAGGCGCACAAAACACAGAGCAAAATTGCCGTTATACCACACGGGAAAAAACCTACTATAGTAACTATCACCAAGGGTAGGCCGAAAAAGTAGACTAACTGTAGAAGATTTCAAAAAATAAGAATAATTAAGTGGTAATGCACAAAAGGCCCTTGATTCCCCAAATACTGCCCAATTTAAATGTCACAAAATGGTGACATGTGTGAGGAAAAAAGCAACACAACCAAGATGGTTCCACTGCTTTCAGGAACGACGAAACAAAGGCCTAGGCCTATTTGTCTGTAACCAAGTTTCACAGGCATCCCAAGATGAATTCCTCGTTTCTATAGAAAGTAATTTCTGCTTAGAAACATAATTTACAGCTTAGTCTGCTTAGACACAGTAGTTTACACTGCTTCTGGTGACTGCTTTTCAAGAACAGTGGTTGTCTTTGCTTCTGCCTCACCAGAGAGAAGACAATCTGGGTGTTGGATGAAAAGGAAAACTGCATTTTCACTAAAGCTGTGATGGATAGAGAAACAGTCTCTCACAAAACAGGGCATTTTCCCTAGTTATCCCATGTGTTGCAACTGTACAGAAATATCAGATTACAAACAGGAGAGCAAGCTATGTAAAGTGTGCATAGGAGACACCAGAGCTTCAGATAATCCTGGGAGAAAAGCCAAAATAGTATGAATAGACATGTATTTTCATATAGATCAATGAACTAAGCCCCATGTTTAGCTCTAGTTTTCACTGAATCACTGGCTGTAGCATTACAAGTAACAACACCATAATACTGCAGGGAGGTGATGCCAAAGTTTATGTGTTTCTGTGTTTTCTATAACTAATGGCTGCAAGCATTTGGTTCATGCATTAAAACAAAACAAAATAAAACCAGACCCCAATTTCTAGAAAATGAAAGTTGCAAAACGTAAACCTTGATTTATAACATAGATAAATTGGAAAAGGTATTTGAAAACAAAGGTGATTACTGGAGGGATTTCTGAGTCATTCTCTGACTGCATACATCTGCCTGAAAAATACTATCATGTGTGACACCAGCTACTCAGCTGCAAGAGATGAGATACTTTAAGAAGGGTCCATCCTGATTTATTATAATACTGGTTGATGAATCACAGAAAAATGAAATATCCTACTCTTTAAATATTTATCATATTGTATAAATATTAAAGATCAAACCTTACTTCTTGATTGCCAAATCAGTATTATACAAGTTGGAAATTTGTTTACCGTCTCTTACAATAGGATCACTACCTGTCAATGTCAGATCATATCATTTCAAGCCTTTGTCTGGTAACAGCCTTCTTGCTGTGAGATGACAAGTATAATTAAAACTTTGGTTTCAGATACATTTGCATTTTATTCCTGGTGAAAACTATGTCTACTTAATGAATCTTCAGATGGCAGGGCTGAGCAAAATATTGACTTTTCTTGTAATTCTGGCTTAGGTTTTGCAGACTGAAGTGAACAATCATTGTTGAAAGTCCCTCAGAATAATTATATTTCTATTTCTTCAGTGATCAATGCAGAAACAAATAGTGACTTCATGCCACAGTAAAAAAAGGATGGGAAAAACTTTGCTTCCTCTGAGTGCAGTCATCATATTTCACAAATACTGGGAAACTGAGGAAATTCTTCAAATATCATTTGTTAAATAATGGTAAACATGGAGATGTGTACCAAAAAAAGGTAAAATTAAGTATTTCAGCATAACTACTAGTCAAGGCAATGAAAAAAATCAGACCTCATCTTACCATCAGATTGCAATAAATGATGGACTTTTAAAGATAAGACAGAGAATCAGAAATAGCCTGACCTAGACCTCTAATACTAAATAAGTAAATGATTACAAAATTTCGTATCTACATCCAAGCTTCGTGGCTGGATCTACTGCCAAAACCTACAGATCTACACATTTATAAATGATGCAGGTGTTTTATCGTATATCAGAAATACACAGTTCAGCTAATTGTAATGCACAGTGGTTTAGAAAACTTGACACTTCTGAGTTGCTGTTACCAGGTAGGTAAGAGAGGTGCTCTGTTGCTGAGGAATGATGAAGTGGAGCAGAGAGGTAACTAAGTTAGTATTTTAAAAAGGTAGATTTGAAGTTGCCATTACTTCAGGTAAAAAAGCAGGATGTTTTTAGTTAACAGCTTAGTTGAATTCCTGTGCTAAAGAGCTGAATAAAAGTGGGCCTCTATCTAAACTTCCGTATTCTAATCAAAACCTATCACAGAGTTTTTCTTAGCAAATAACTTGAGCGAAATACAAATACAAAATACAGATGACATGTCTAGAAAAAATGACAGATCTTCCATTCTCCCAACCACAAATATACAGGAGCATATTTCCTGTATTTCTGCAAGAGAAACAGATATTACTGCTTGGTCAAGACAAACAATTGTATATATTCTCATAGCCAGCAATGCATTACTTTCTTGTGCTCAGGATTTTGCAGTATTATAAGATTTTATGTGATATTTATAATTTAATCACTGAACAGTTTTGATTATAAACATGCATATATATCATAAACATATACTTGATTCTCTGAAAAACACTCTTTTCTACGTAAAATTTCTCACCTAATGATTCTGCCAATTTTTTTTGTTTACTTTTATTAATTTCTATTTTACTAATAAAAGTTACTTAGGCAGTTTTGATTTAGGAGATGGTTTAGGATGCTTGTTGTCTTGTTTTGTAAATTCCTAACCTATCTGTAATTAAAATAGCCCATAGTTGTGAGAAAAAAGTCTTTAACTCTGTATGAATCTCTGAGAATCAGTACTTAGGACTGTTTCTACCCTTTTTTCTCACAATACCTGCAACTTGGGACTCAGAGTTCCAAGATCTTAGAGGAAGACAGGGACAAACGGGGCCAAGAGAGGTTCGACACCTTTTCCAAAGGATATTGGTGCTCAGGAAGGCCCAACACTCTATCTTTTCTAAAATGCAAATAGCTATACCATGATCAGACTCTTTTTTTCTTAATTCTTTCCTGAAGCATCAGTGAATGGTGGCTCTTGGAGAGCCCGGCCTTCCACAGCAGGTGAACTTCATGTCTGCTCCACTATAATGACTTTGTGATCTGTGATGTAGAGTTTTCAGGCTTTGCAGGTGATTTCTAATTAGTTCAAGGGAAAACAATAAAGCATCCTGCAACTATGTCACAGAGTACACTTGTGATTTCTGTTATTTTCAGTCAACATATTTTGTCCCATTTTTTTAATTCACAAGCTAAACCAGACATATATACATTCAGTGCCCTTGTCTTCTACAAATTCTTCTGTAACAGATCAAGAAGAAGCTACAAATGAGGTCTCACATACAAAATCAATATTATTCCTTAACCTTCTTGTCCAAGAAAATGTATGTGTTAAGACATTCCCTGTTTCATGACAGGGAAGTGAAGATGTGGAGGCATTCAAAAGACAAGGTCAGACAAAACTGAGGGAAAGTTTGGTACCACCTTTTGAAATATCTTGATTCTTAGCAATTCTATGAGCTGCAACACTCATCTGAATTCCTTTAGACAATAATTTCTAGTGTTAATGAAAAATCCTAAGGTTAATTTATGTAAATAATTAATTTGGATTTACACTCTAAATTATGGGACCCTATAAATTACAGGCTCTCTACAGCATTTTCTTCCTCACGTTCCCTTAAACGTTCTCACGCATCCTTATACTAGGGATGCAGAAGAGTACTCAGAATGAAATTTCATTGGTCTTCAACCAGTCCGTCACTACAGAATCCTGTTTTGGCAGAAGTTGGAGCCCTTTCCAACACCGAAGCCCTTTAAACGGGTCTAAAGGACCAGAGCAAAGGTGAGTCTCTAATCTTTGTCTCACCTGAGCTATGCCATCGGCAGCACATCATGCCTGACACCAGTACACTTTGCATCCCTGCCTCTAAGACAGCGGCAGATGGTGACAGAAGATGCTGGTACCTTGTTTATCAACTTGAGGGGAGAGCTGGGTGGCAGTGAGCAGGAAAGCCTCATACTCCAACACAAAAGAGACTTTCAGTTGAAAAAGCACAAGAGCAACCCAACCTATATTTTAAATGCATAAACTGTATTGTCGAGTTAGTGGCAAAGAATAAGCAGAGAATCACACTACAGCGTTTTTACAGAGTTGCTTTGGAAAGCTAAGCTGCACTTTAAACAATAACATAAAGAGTGTCTAGACTGTAAAGAGTATTAAAATCATCTGTGGGAGGATAGATCACTCTATCATACACTATCCAAAGACTGTAATTGCAAGTTAGTATTCCATCTACATCTAAGGCTAACAAGATAAAATTGCAAAAAAATTAAGTTATTGTCTGAGATCACTGAACATAATAAATAACATATGTCCTCCATTCCATAAGGGAATTAAAAGGGCGTACATTTATTGTACATATGCCAATTTTATCTCTGATGTAACTCTATGGAACTAGAGAAGGGGTCATTTGGCCAAATAGCACATACAAAAAAAACAGGTCAGATTTTAAGGCCAGTGTGCAAGCAGATCTCAAAATTCAATGGGATTAATTTTTGCCTTCATTTTCCCAACAGCATTTACAGTTTTAATAGTGGCTCCAGTGAAATCACACTAACTCTACACAAACTCAACAATATTTGAACAAACAAATGCTGTATGGTTTTGCTATGTGCTTTCACAATATAATGCTGTCGCAGTAACTAAAGCTGAACTTTCAAATGCCTTTTTTAATATACAATGCCTTACTTGGAGGAATTACCTGTTGAAAAACTCTTTCAAGCACAAACAAAAGGGAAAAACTTTATCACTCTGCCATACTGATACAGTTTTGAAACAATGTGAATTTAAGGCACTGAGAGCAGGCCCTGCAACAAACAAATGCACCTAATTGCAGCAAGTAACCTGAAGGCCACATCCCCACAGCTCAAAATATCATTAAATGTATAAATGTTAGTACTCCTATTTATTTGTAATGCTCAGAGACCCGTGCACCTTCTAAAATTAATAAGCAAAGTACTCCATCTTCCCCAGATTTAATCACCATTAAACCATTTATGATGGTTCCTCCACTGGGGACTTAATATTCTTTGATATTCTTACGTATAATTACTTCTTATAATCGGTGCATAGCTATTAAGTGACGTACTGCTAAACCTCCAGGTTTCAAATGGATAAATATTAGCCTAATGTGCTCAATCAATGAATAGAAATAGCTTTAAGCACTTTTCCTGCAAGGGAAAATATTTACCATATATCATAGTTAGATTAGCTTCAGGCACTAAGCAGCTGATAGAGGAGGATTGAAAGCCTGGAAATCACTTCAAAAGTCCTTGCATTTCTGTGAAGGACATCAACAGAGAGGGAGAAAAGAAGAAGCGAGCTCCGTTACCTTGAGTTTCCTATAAAACTGAGTAGTTAGGATCAGAACCATGTCAGAATATTTGCTTCATGAGACACAAAATATTCCCTTCTACAGAGAAAAATCACTAGAGGATACAAAGTGCTTCTCATCTCTTTAGTTTACTGAATTTTTCAATCTAAATTACAGTTAGCAGCTCTGGAGTAGGTTGTTAATAAATAAACCTCCTCCACTGAAGTTTATACTGCAGCTGGGGTCATGCTTGACAAGTTCTACAATGAATACATTAGACCTAATTGCACAACTCTTAAACAACAGGACTTTTAATAATAATAATCAAAGAGTACCTTCAGTGCTTCTCAGTCTGAAGATTCAGGGCAGAGGCAAGAATTTCTATATAACTTAGAGAAACTGCAATGCTGTATTCAAACTGAGCTGTTTGATCTTCTTTATCGTTATTTAGTACAGCAAAAAAAGAGAAAACAAATTGCATTTTGCAAGTGTGAAGTCAGTGGTTTAGGGTTTCTTTCTGCCCAGAGAAAAATTTACTGGCTTCGAGAGTTGTGCTATAATCAAGATAATAAGTTGAGCTAGAACTGCAGGTATATTTAGATAGAAAGTTAGAAAACTGAACAACACTATTATCCTCCACTGCAAAGAGGTAGTTTCCCTTAGCAAATATATCACATGTAAATGATCATATTTAAATTTTTTGCTACTTTTTGATTAATTGCCAAATTAGTTCTTACTTCCGCAAATGTATTGAATGTGAACTGATTGCTTGGATATGTTAAGTGGGCTGAAGATATAATTTTCCAAATTGCAGGCTGTTTACCATCTGATTTGATTATTGTTCTTCCTTTTGTCATTTACTGTCAAAGCTGAAGATTTTCTTCCATGTGCAAACAAAAATGTGGTATTAATGAATCTAATAAAAATATTCTTAGTAGCATTGTTAAAATGCTTTTGCCATTGCTATTTCTACTCTAGCAGTCACAACTTCTTTCACACACTCTTTAGCATTCTGAACACTTCATTTTGCTTCTCCATTTGATTTTTTTCTGGTTATATAGCACATAACTGACCATACACAGGTAACACACTAAAATACGAATGAATTTAAAATAAACCACCTATTTTTTGCCCTCCTTTTTAATTAGTTCATGGCGAAACTGTAAGCAATTGAACTTTATAAACAACTCATCTTTCAGTTGCTTGAAAAGAAATTGTATTTTTTGAACGGAGTGCATTACAATCGTTGATGAAAGAAAAGTGTACTTTCTTTGACGATTGGTTTAATTCCCAACAAATTCAATACTATTCTTTCAATAGCAAATAGATTGTACTGAATAACATTAACAAAAATGAGCAATTATTTGAAAGCAGAGTGCAAGAGGGTAAAGTAAAATGATCTCAACCATGGTTTTGAAAATCCGGTTTTTATAACTTTTGAAAGGTAGCTACACAATGAGAGGACAGAATTATGTTCCTTTTAACTCGAACTCCTGTTTCGTAAATTATTTCTTATTTCACATACAATGGAATTGCTGTCACCTCTAGTAAATCAGGATATTTCTTCCTTTTCTTTAGCAATTTTTCAGTGCTTTTTGATGGATTTGATGGCAGGCTAAACCCAGCAAGGACAGAAACAACACATTTCTTCCATCACAGCAAAGATAGAGGCCAAACAATAACCATGAGAAAGGCTCCTCATATTATTTTATGTCTCAGTCTTAGAAAGCACCGGAAGGAGTAGGAAAAAATCAGAGTTTGGTGCCTTAGTTGCAAACAAAATCGACAAATGCTAATTTAGCCAGTCATCTTTTGCCAAATTCTAATATGCCTGAGACTTCCCTTAATTTTTCAGAATAAAATGGAATAACTATTTTAAGCCAGAACTTAAAGCACAGATAACAAAATTTCACATCACTGGATCATGAGTTCTGTGTCCACTGTTTTCTGAAGGCATTCTTCATCTTTCATTAGCCAGAAAAATTGCCTCCAACACTGATGGCTGCCATCTCAGCGAAGAAACCAGCTACTGACTGTAAATAGACTAATTTCTTTTATTGCAGAAGACAGTTCTCTTTCAGAGCTGAAACACTTTGACTGACTGATGTAAGAAATTATTGGGATTCCATGGTCATTACTTTTCTTTTTTGTTAATGGATACAAGTCTTTATCCTCAAGATTTTCTCACCCTGTTTTCTAATGCAAGAATTACAGGAGAATTATCTAACGTCACTAACCTACAGCATTGTTGCAAGGTTTTGAAAAGCAGATGATGCACATGGACTGAGCTAAATTATGTATATCTGTAAAAAAAAATCAATAAAAAATACTTAAAATTAGGGATATTTGCACAATTAAAACTTCATTTAAGAGCAGATCTGGCATACATCTGCAAAAGCAGAACAGCATGGGAAACAGCTTCTGGTGAAGTAATCTGTTTTCTTCCATTTTCTCTGTTAGGCATACTACAGTTATTTCACCTCCTCCTGCCCCATCTTTCTCCAAATAGTAAAGAACAAGGTTATTTTGAAGCTGTAATACTAGGAACACTGTATTTCTAGGATGAAGAGGTTTTACATAGACCACAGTATAGATTTTTTTTGGCAAATATAGTTTCAAATTAGCTGATATGAACAAGAGCCTAGAGTTTCAAAAACGCTCACTACTCATCGACTCACTGTTCTCAGTGGGAATCGCTGGGTGCTGAGCGCATTTGAAAAAATCCGTCTGCACTAAATGCTGACTTGGAGCTGTGGAGTTACAAAGTTATTTTTAATGTCTTGCTCAATAATACTTATTGCTGTCTTGTAAGGCAGGATGATAAGATCCTTTGTCTAGGACTGTGCACTATACGTTTTCATGCTAATATAAAGAATTAACGGAACATGTAGCAAAGACAAAATGTGCATTTGTGAATGTGGTTAACATAGCCAATTAACATTATGCAAGTAAATGAGCTATTTGTTTTTAATAGCATTGTAAAAAATATAATATTTGCATGCTCAGTTTACCTCATACAAAAGGTTCTAATCTGTTGATTCTCAAACACATTGTGAAAAGAAATGTGAAATCAATGTCTAATTGCACATGCAAACCCTACACTGTTTTAATTGTAATAGCTCCTCCTGCCATAAAAGTGCACAAATTCAGTTTATGCATTCAAATAATCTAATTTTACCAGGTGTCTATTAAATTGGATTTGCCATTGCAAGATGCACTTGAGGACATTAAAAAAAAACTTGCAAAATGTGATTCTGTAATCCAAAAGCAACTCCATATGAATTTTATATTGCTTCGCAACCAAGTTATTCAGATTCCACTATCTTTATTAGATTTCAGTTCTCAACTTATTGCTGAAGCACAGTTCAAGGATGAATGAACTACCTTATGTTCATTATTTGTTCTCAGAATTATTTAATAAAACCTTGCTACAGGTCTACAGTTGTGTTAGTCACTGATGGAAACAAAGAGGTTTACAGAGTATCACCATACAACAGTAGCTAAAACCTTGATTTCTGTCATAAGATTATTTGCTTACCTATCCTTAAAAAAAACACCTTTGCAAAATCAAAGAATGTAATGGGGAAAGAGGGTGTTATTATTGAAAATAAACATCTCTTTCTTCTCAGTCTCACAATTTCAACAGTCTTCCTACACATGCTTCTTGATTAGTCTTCAAATAATACTCACAGAAAAATAAAAAGAGTTATGTATAAACTATGAATTTAATTTTTCTTGCAGTATGATGTATAAATGTCATGACAATGAATCTTCATAGGCAAAAATATAAGGATCAGAAAAGTCTACAAGAGGATTCGTATGGAAGAGGCAGGAAGAAAATGGCATGAGGAGTTTGTAACAGCAGCAACAATAAGCAAAGAGGCATCCAAGCAACCTTTATTTTCACTTTGTAGGCTAACTACTGAATTTTCAGGGTTGACAGAGAAAACACTATTTTTAGTTGCAGACAAAGTATTTAGTAGCATGCAAAATCACAATAAAAACTGTACTGCAGCACCATTGTTTCATTCATTATTCAGAATTAAATCACAGTATATAGGGTGCTGCAGAAACTCCACATTTTTGGTACCTGGTTCAGTATCACACAGGCTACAAACTCCTTAGTGACTCCATGTGAATAAATCATCATACAAACTTTGGAATGAGGCAACTATATCAGTAATTGTGCACCTGGCACAACACAAGACCTGCATACTGAGGGAACTGGCAGCTTTGTGATTCTTATGCATTACTTCATTATGCAATGATGAACTAATAGCTGTGTTAGTTGCCACCACCAGCTCCTTGGACAGATGGAGAGCCAGCAGTGTCATAGAATTCACATATTAAAATCCTCACTGCCGAAAGCAGAAGAGCAAAGACCGATTTGTTTTTCTGATGACTGTCTAGGACATCACCTAGCATAAAAAAAGGCCTTTGAAATACCCCATTACATCTGACTCTGCTAAAAAATCAAAAACTCAGAAATATGAGCCTCGTTGTACACCTTTCCCTGAAATCAATGTTCTTCTTTATCACTAGGCCAAAATAAAAATGTCAAAAAGTACATTTAGATAATCAGAGAAATAATGCCTTTTTCATTTTCACTGGGCCTCTGGACTACTGCAAGTATCCAGGATTCAACTATTACCTTCTTTCCAACCCACCTAATCAGGACTCAACCCATTTTCTTCTTCCACTCCACTCTACTCTAGCAATTTCACTGTGGCTGCAAAGAAAACATGAGACTCTAGAGGACTCAGAAATCCCCATTTCTCTGTAGAACTCTGTAAAATCTAGCGTGCTGAAGTACTGAAGAAATGTTTCCAAGGAAACCTCAACGAGAAGAAAACTTGGCTTGATTTTCTTTTTTATATCTGAGTTCAATGAGAGTTGTCCTAAGGCTTGCAAACCTTTTCATCTGAACTTTGGCCAATTCATGACTGCTGAAAATAAAAGAAAACTAATGTCAGACTCTTGTTTGACTGAATTGCATGTGCATTCTACTATTTTTTAGAGAAGAAATAAACCTAACAAGCATATTTAGGAGTCAGGTATTTATGAATGCTTGTAAATTAAAATTAGGCCCAGATCTGCCCTTTTGTGTGCATGCATTTGAACATATTGTTTAATGATGGTAGTGTCAGTGGAGTTGCTTTTGAGTTACTTTTGGAAGATAACACAAATGGATCCAACTTCAAACGAACTAGTCACAAACAGATTTGTAATAGATCAAATATAATTTTAGTAGCCAAATTCCACAATGCTCCCTTTTCATTGGTCTGGAGCCTTGATGAGCATTAGCATCTGGGGAACCAGCCACTGACTGAGTTTTCACTTGCTCTGATAATTTTTAGCAGATAACTGCAAGCTTCATTTTAAATGCTTTCCCATCTCTTTCCCTTCCATTACAGGCTAGATATTTCAGAATTAAATATGCATTTGAATAAGGCCTAGAATCAGTAAGTCTGTCCTCCTGGTCAGATTTAAATTGCTTTTCTAGAGAAAAGGGATTTCAGTTCCCAGGTTAGAGGTGGAAGCCTCTTCTGAAGGAGTTTATGAAGCACTTTAGGGTGCCAGATACACAGTTCCTATTAACACTCAGTGGTGTGGGACAATAACTAAGTGAATGTCTGTCATTTCAAACTGAAATACAGTTTTCCATTGTAGGGTCTGTGTGCTCGCAAAGTTTGCTCTTCCTTTCCCCATTTTTTTTTACTGTTCAAACCATAATGTTGTCTACAAGGATAAGGATAATTACATAAACTCGAACAAAATCCACTAAAACACTTTGGTTATAAACATGGTTCTGAAATAGCAAATGAAGCAGTTAAACACTTTGGCCAATATGAATGCACAGGTAGCTTCTTTGAGACTCACGGAGATTAATATATAGAAATAAAAAGTGTTATAAAATTCATAGTTAAATACAATCTAATGGAAAGTATAAGTTTATAAAGGCTGGAAGAAGCATTGTATGTAAGTTACCATGCCAATGTTTTTGTCTTCTTTGGCAGATAAGTATCTTTCCAGGAATACTTCAGTACAAACCAGGAGAGTATGCCTTTCCCAACTAGGACTACTAAGTACACTCCTCATGAAAAAGAATAGATAAATGAATAGACTGGATCAGAAAAAGAAAACAAACAAACAAAAAGAAACAAAAACCCAAACCACCAAACCAACCAACCCACCCCAACAAAAACAAAAAACCAGTCTATTTGAAAGATATTAAGTGGAGAAGAATATTGCTTATGTGCTAATAATAATGATAAAAAGGAGAAATGCTGCGGAAAAAGGTGAGGAAAATAAGAACTTTAGTACAACATAAGACTGGCCCAAGCTTTGAGATGGTAGCAGAAAGGGAGAGATTCCACAGAGAACATCTGAAGAGGTAAGAATTATCCTTCTGCTTTAACCAAGAAATGCCAAAGTCGGCCTGTAGAGTGAGACTGTAGCCCAGACCTCAGAATAGTTAAGATTCTAAAGATTATATATAATATAGTTTCTACTTTGTCTTCTCAGTAATTTCTCCCACATTACTTTGTGTGTATATATATTATGAAAAATGAGAGGGTTTCATAAAAGAAAAAAAATGTTTTATGGCAAATATCTCACCCAAAGTGCCCAGAGAAAATGGAAGGTTGGTGGCTTTTGTACAGCATGAAATAAAATAAAATCCTCTCCAAGAAAATAATTTCTGCTTGTTTTTCTTCCCAAGCAGTATGAATATATTTATGCATTGGGACATTTCTAAGTATCTTCTAAAACATTACTAGTCAATGTTGGGTACACTTAAAGCCCACTTTAAAATAAGTAACTAGAATAATTAGAAAGGAATGTCTGGGTAGGCTAAATTTCTATTTCTTTGAAATGAAGAAAGTTCAGAGAAACTGTGATAAACTTATGCCTGTCTAGTGAGAAATATATTAAGGAGCAAAATGATTAGAGACAGTGGTTTTGCTTTTGTTCAAGTACTACTTTGGGGGTTATAAAGAGTGAGGAAGTGCTTCAGGAGTGCTATTTTAGTCTGCATGATTACGACTTGTGCCAAAGGTAGCAAGCACTGAGCGAGATCAATAAAGAGTCCTTGGCAGGTAAATACCATTTCCACAAAGGGTGCGGTTTGCTTTATGGAAGGGTAGAAGTACAGTGAAAGATTGCCAGCATCTTCCAGAAGTCCTCCATGGAAAGTTGGAGGAATACATGAGTAGTACTGCATAAAACCAGTATTTTGGCAATGACATGAAGAAATCAGAAAGGGTAGTAAAGACATAGGAGCAGTACTCATCAAATGAGAAATGTGTGACTACACCTGTGTTGCTAAAATAAGATAGAATGATCACACAATTTTCCTTGTACACAGAAAGAGATTTATTCTTATGAACTAAACTACTTCACTAGTCAGTAGCATGCAAGGATAAATGCTTGACCAATTTAAAAAAGTTTCTTCCTTTGGTTTCTATGAATTATATTAATTTCTTGAAGTAGCCCATATATTTTGCTTCTTTATGTTTCTTTTTTATTCCAATGGAGAAGAAAAGGAAAGGAAAGCAAAGCAGAGTTTAACTTGTTAGTCTTGTCCACTATTTTCTGCCACATATTGCATAAAACAGCATGTCTTTATTCAGCTTAAATCCCAAAGATGTATACAACTTCCACACAAAGAACTCTTCTTAAAAGAAATATGCTGTGTGAAAATATGTAAATACCTGACTCCTTTAATGGATACGACTTTCTATAAAAACAGCATGAACTGTCCTCCTTTGGAATCAGAGTGCTGGGACACAGCTGTGGATAGGAAAGTGGCCTGAGAATAAGGGGAGCAATGGGGCAAGTAATTTCACCTCTCATTGCTTAACTGAAAAGTGAGAATAGAAAACACTATTTCAAGAAGAAACAGAAAAAGCATTTTAGAACATTGTGCGTAATCTTTCAAAATTATGGTGTTATAAATACACTTCTCGTAGAAAACCTGTAAAGTAGATCATGATGCTAGAAATGTGCAATATTTGGAGATTATTCTGTTTAACCAATTGTTATACCTGAAAATGAGAAGGAACTTCTACGTACATGTGGTTTGTTATACCTTCTGAAAAACTTTCCTCAACAAACTCTTTTTGAAGTCAAACACAATTTTATCCTTTAGGAAGACATTCAGCTTTTGTTTTAAAGATGCCTTTGATGAAGAACCCATTACAATCCTTGATAAGCTGATCCAATGTTAAACTGCCTTCACTGTTAAAAATATTTTATTTGCCGGTCTTCAACACCATTGCCTGACAGAGTGAAACTTCACTACTATCAAAACTGTGTCTCCCAGAGGTGTAATAGTTCTCATTAAGTCATGCTTTAAGATTTTCACTATCAAATTAAGAAGACTTGGCCACTTATTTCTTTGTACTCCACACAACTTTTTTCCTGTGATATCCGTTTTCACGTCTGTTGTGATTTATGGGAGTCTTTATTGAACCCTCTACAATATTCAACTTCTTCAACCACTGAATTCACAACTGCAGCAGCCCTCTGCAGAAGCTCTCACCACACTGCCAAAAATAATAGTAATGGCATTTTTTTTCTTTATTTGCTATTCACCTGATTATACAGGTTCACTTTAGCTCTATATGCCATGGCATAGCACTGAGATCAGAGTCAGATTGATCACTTACTGTGACACATTGAATCTTTTCCAGAATAAAGGCTTTTAAGGGATGGATTCCTTTTTCCTGAAAATATGATTCATATTCTTTTTTCCAGATATAGTGCCCTAATGAAATGCCCACTTTTTCATTTCCCAGTTTGTAACTTAGCCAGATTGTTCTGTATCACTGATGTTTTCTATTATTTATTGTTACTCAATCATTATTAGTTCTGTAACTGCTTGTTTCATAAAAGTTAAATACAACCAAGAATATATTTCTCTTACACCTCATGTTTCTACTATAGCCTAGCAGCTTAATTATGATTCCTCATTTATGATGACATTTGGGATTTTCCACATAACCAAAAAACATGCCACATACTTTGTGCTCCTCTAGTGCATTAAGATCTGATTCCTTACTAAACTGTGATAAAAGGCTTTCAGAAGCCTGTTATTTCAACATCATTAATTTTCTAACAAAACTAGTAATCTCATGACAATTATAATTATTAGTTTTAAAACATATATTTTCCACAATTAATTTTAGTTGCCTTTTTTTTTTAAACATTATACCTCTCTATCACTTCATTACTTGAGTCTGAAAGCAAAATGACAGGCCTTCAGTTATCTGAGTTTCCTGGTTTCTCCTTTCTGAAAGATTTTAGCTTCCTTCTCTTTTCAAAACTGGTCTCTAAAACCTGTTGTGTTTCAATATTAAGAGTCTGTGAAGCTTCTCAGATAGCTTCTTTCAAACAAAGCTGTGCAGCAAGGCACCCTGGCTGTAACACCTGACTTCATTCCAAAAGAATAATGTCAAAAAAGAAGAAAAATATTTTTGTTATTTCCATAAGTGGAGGATATCAGAAAACTTGCAAGTGAACTTAGCATTAGAAAATGAACTAGAACAAGAGCAGAAATGTATTACAACACTTGTCTAGCAGAATCCGGTTAATCTTGGGAAACTCTCCCTTCAAAAAATATATTCAAAATGCTTGGACAGGGAGTCTTGGCAGGAGACTCAAATGTGCCAGCAAGTCTTTGTTTGTTTACAGGCTTGTCAATCCACTTCTGCCAGGATTGTCAGCCTCTGCTATGGAGAACCACTGCCTCCTTTCCCCAAAGTCTTCTTGAGTGTTGAAATTCTAGTGGCTTAAGGCAGAGTAGAAGACAAGCCAGTATTTTCGAAGAAAGGCCAGTTGCCACCCTCTCAAAACATATTTCTTGCTCAAAATGAAGGTGTGCCCCCGGACCAGGAGGTCCTCGGGGAAGCACTGCAGAGGCAGGAGCAGCATTGAGGTGCTGGGGCAGGCCTGGCGCGGGCCGGGAGACAGGGGGTGGCCGCTGTCCCCCAGGAACAGCTGCTGTGGGGCATCTGCCTCCGCAGCAGCATTTTGGGGTCTAGGTCAGCAACAGGCTCTGATACCCCAGGCTCACATATTTGCTAAGCCACTGTTAAACCATTTCACAGTATCACTGAAGTGATGGTGCACACCAGATTTGCATGTGAGCAAACAGCATTCACATCACTATTAAGGTAGTATATGCTAGGGCTGAATCAGATTTAGCATTTATAAAGCTCATTTATGATAAATTTTAACACTATACTCAACCTGCCTGAAAAAAACTTAGGGTCTGTTTATCTTTTAAAAATATTTCAAAAATCTTCCTACCTGCACTTTGTAAACTTCACTGCAATTACACTCCTGCAGCTGAAAGCTGCATTTATAACTCTCTTTTTGTTGTGCAGTATCATTTACTTGTGGTTTCCTCATTGGAAATTCTCAGCATAAATCAATAGCATCTGCTTTTTTTTTTTCCCCAGCAAATATACAATGACCATGGTAGTTATTAGGCTTCCTTACCTAAACTTAGAGTCATCTTACTGCTATATGTCTGTTGGTTTAACATGCTCTGATGTACAATGAATAATTACAGCTCAACTAAAATCACAAAAGAGGGGATATATTCTGACACACTCTCCATTTCACAAAAATGCCTTTAACTTGGAAATAAAAAAGAAATAGTTTGCAATAATATTAACAATTACAGGTTTATTATTAATATAGTTTAAGATGAATAAACAGATTAACGATGGCATTTTTAGAAGTTTTTTCTCTACATTTTCAAAAGTAACGAAATAAGAAAAAGGTTCTGAGAAAAGAAGTATATCAGATATGTCAAATCAATAGAAAAGATAAGCCCAGGTAGATGAAAACTAACAACCCACTCAAATAACAGGCAGAGAGTATTCCTAGATCAATGGGAGATGTATTGGTGACAAATATTTTTAGATGAAAAATCTGAGACTGATTTCTTAAAGCATTAATATTTAATAACTTTGCATTTGCACTTAGACCACTACTTGAAATTGGCTTACAAGTTTTTTATAAGAATCACTGGCCTGCCAGACGCTTAAGTCTACATTTGCAGCACTGTGCCTAGGAATTAACATTAATAGGATTTATGCAACAAAGTCCCCGAACACCACTCTAAATATTTCTTTGCTTAGTTACTAATTCACTATGGTTGCATAAGTGTAAATGAAAGGAGAATTTTGATATAATAATTTTATAGTATGAACTAAATATGTGTAATAGTTTGATTCTCCCCAGTATAAAATAGCATAGTTGCATTAAAGCAGTGATTTGAGAAAAGTTTATTCTCATGTGAAGATTTAAGTTGGAAAGCAAATTTCTTTGCAGAGCAACTGAAAATGGTTAAACTCACCAGAATAATAAGATATTTATCAGTACAAAAAAAAATTACTTCTGGAGCATAGTAGCTCTTAAGAACTGCTACCTAAAAATGAACTGGACACACAAAGTTCAGATCATGGACCAAATTTCTCCTATATTCTGAGTAATCAGATTGAAATATTTTAGTTTTGTCCCTGTGAGAGTCGGTCTGAAGATGGAGCAGTATTTGCCTGAACATTGCCATCAAGAACTTAGAGAACTGAAAGAACCCATGGACAATGACTTGGAGAGAGGCCCAAGGAGAAGCATTGTGTTGCACTGTTTCTCTGATACAGGGTGGCTCCTGCTAACAATGGCTGTTGTGTGGATTTTGCCTGCTTCTCCAGCCAAACCAGACCCTGCCTCCTGAAAGCTATTGTTATGAGGGTCTCTTTGACCCAGAAACAATAGCCGCTGTCCAGAAGAATGTGTTCTCACCTGCAGCCTCAGTTACACGTGTCCCTCACCTGTTCCCTCAAACAATGGCCAACGAAAATGAGCATGCCCAGAAGCTCGCCAAGGGTCCTGAGGTCACCCAATGGGCCAGAGAAAGACCCCCAAATGCTGGACACGTAAGCGTTGGCAAAAGAAAGTGTGAATCTCTCGAGCCTGCGCAGTACGAGCCTGGGTTGCGAAGTCTAGGCAGAGACTGGCCTAAAACAGGTGACTCCAGAATGGACACCACTGAAGATCTTCCCACCAGAGGATCCCGAACGACGATGGAGGACCGGTCAGATTCCACTGGACCCAGAGACCAGAGGAATGCTTCTGGAACTGGACTGGTGATAAATGCAAGCTCATTTCTCATCTTTTCCTTTACTTTTCCCCGTTTCTTTCCCTTTCCTCTTTCTTACTCTCTCTCTCTCTATTGTGTGCCACTTTACAGACAAATTAATAAAGTAACACTGCTTGATTGAATCATAACCCCTTGGCATTTTGGTCGCCTTAATTTTGCACTCTGAGATCAAAGTAAAAGAACCATCACAAGTCCATCGCCGAACGGACCGTGACAGTCCCATCTTCACTATTATTTTTAAAAGAGAAAATATCATTATCTCAATAAACTACAGGATATTGAAACCGTAGAAGATTGTGTTTATTTGGTACCAGCCTATTAATATTGTATTTATATCACATATTTAATTTATGCTTTGATAATATGTTGATATCCTATTTTATTTAAAGGAGGAATCTTATTTATAAACACAGAAAAAAACACTTTAAAGATAACCTCCAGTGAACCCCAGACTTTCAGGAAAACCTACTGCCATGCCTCTTCTAAAGCAAAATTCACAAATCTCAGGGTTGGCTTCCACATATTCTCATGTCTTTTCCCTAAATGTTTTGACTTCATGGAATAAAACCAGAAACTAGAAAAAATAAATATCAATAAATACAAAAGTGAAACTATGCCACAGAAATGCACTTCCTAAGTCACCAAGTATAGATATTTACTCCTACAGGCAGCTACTTCTTATAATCCCTATCCTAAATTTATTGTGCCCTGTCATGAAAGTGTTAAGGCTGTTAACATCCAGGAAACTTGTTCTAGAAAAGCAGCTTCCAATGGTTAGAAAAGTTGTATTTTCCATCCGAAACTGGTCTTCAGATGGTTTATGCCCGTTTGGTTTTATGTGAACGTAGATCTTCAGTTCTTCTCATGCTCCAGTATTTATAATCTCTGCAACAGTTCTAGGCAGCAGTTATACACATTCTCAGATCTTCATTTTTCTAGGTTAAAGGGACCAAATTCTTTTGGCTTTTCTCCCATTCTTCTTTCACCCTCACAATATGTTATAAGTCCTTCAGTTCAGATCAGATTTCCTGAACTGGCAACCAGGACAACACACGATACAACATGAGCACCCACGTAGAGTACCATGAATAGAAAGATTACACAAAAACTTCAGTCAACTCTTGTATTTCCATATTTACTTACTATCTGGCACTGAAAATGCCCTTTACTGTACAAGGCTTTATATGTATCACAAAGTTAATACCTCTAGACATGCTGCCATAAGCTGTGAGAGCTGAGCTGTGATAACCATCTGCCCATCCAGCCTCGGCAGAGCTGAGCTGCACACACTCGCAAAGCTTAAGCAAAGTGTTGGCACTGCTCTGGGCTGAGAGCACATACAAGGCACCGATCATAACCCAGGTGACCTGCTGCAACTCATGGAACAAAAAGTAAACCTGAAATTCTTCAAATTTTACTATGTTTTATCCCTGCTGCTAATTTCCACTGAATTATTAAGTCACACACACAATAATGTCTGCTGAAACGGCTGGCAACTATCAGCAAGCTCTACTATCAACCACTCAGCTAAAGGCACTTAGAGCTGGGTAAGTCAGCAGAGTCATCGAGCACATGACCAGAATTGGGTTTGAACAGCTTGCTGCTGTCCCAGTTCCTGGTAGGTAACAGCACACTGAGAGAAAGCTGGTGCCTCTAGTCCAGTTCTACAGTGGTAAATGAGAGTGAGCAATCTCACAGAAGTTCATGAAACTTTTTTTCCTTAGGTCAGAAGAGAGGTATATACCTAAATAAATTGATAATCTCATTTAGGCATATGGACATATGGTTGGCTAGCCAATGTTCTACAAAAGAATTGTAATTTTCCTGTATTCCTTGGAACAAATAAAATGGTGTTTCCAAAGGTCATGCTTTGAACAATAATAACTTCATTAATATAACAAATTCACTGTTCACAATAACATTCCTGAAGATTTAGCAGTAAAGGCAAGAAAGACCTCCAACATATCTTGGCCATGCTTTTCTGGAGAGATTTTTGTCCTCCTTTGAATTTCATATATGCAAGCCCATGCATTCTCTCCTGGCCACAATCTTAGCTATGGCATTGGTTGTCAATCGTGAAATATTTTATATTTTGATGTATAGTCATTAATTCACTCTGTTTTTACCCTTACCATGCTCTCTGTTGTGCTGGTGTGCACCACCTTTTTCTCTGGAATGCAGGGTAGCTTTACAGCACACCACATGCACCTACATAATTACCCATGTAGCAGTTTCTCACTTGTACTTGCATTAGGAGACCAAGAAACAGAGGACACTGAATGTGTTATATATATTAAACAATTTTGCTATCTCTTAAACACTTCCTAAAATCAAACCTAATGTACTGCAAATTAGAAAATATATGCATAATTAGTTGTAAATTCAACTTAAATCTTTACTTGTGTAAAAAAAAAAAATAAATCAGTGGATCAAAAAACTTTGAACACGCATATTTTCACGCTCTTTGTTACCTGATATATCAGAGAAACATTCACTAGTCATTTTAGTGGTAAATTTGCTGTTCATGCAGTAACAGAACTGCACTTTCATCTGTTGCTACCAAGACACTTCAGTAAACAGCTTGCAATGTTAGAGTTGAAGGACAGATTTCCCTCGCAATCATGCTTGTTTGGGCTGCTGCTGTTGAAACCTTGTAATATCCAACTCAGACATTTTTTTCTAAGTCTGGCTATGTTTCATCCCTCTTTGATGAGATTTATGTATTCATTATTTCTTTTTTGTGTGTATACTTCACACACCATACATGGAAATGACAAAGACCAGTGCATATTATATACATAAATTTAACACATAAAAAAAGGGTTAGCTGGTTTTAAAGAAAAACTTATATAAGTCTCGTAACAGCAGTAGTAAGACATGCTTGTATTCTACCTGGTAGCATTCTTGGAAATGCATAAATTCTCTGTGGTAATTATTTACAATGGGAAATTAATAATTTGGGGGCCATAAAATGGTGATTTCAGATTTGGGAATTACAAAAATATTCCTTGGCACCTCTACTCAGCCGTCAGCTTCCTATGGGACCTCGGGCAAGCCAAAACTTGATGTTCTCCATCAGTAAAGCAGGAATATTAATAGTTTCCTTCTTAATAAGTGTATTTGGAGAGTAGTAATAGAAGCCATACAAGTACATGGAACAGGTAGAAAATGCACCCAGAAAGAGATACTATTTCCTGTTACCTATTAATAGGTTGAAATAAGCCTACGCTTGTGGCTTATGTATCTTTCACCATTGGATCACATCTATTAAGTAGATACTTGGAGCTTCCTCATATTTGTTATTCAAGTTATGTTGGAGATAGAAGAACATAGAGCTTTATTTCTGTGAAGTGTGAGGCAAAAAAGTAGGCATTTCCCCCACTGTTACTTCAAAATGAAGGAACCATTGCTGTGAAAGAAACCAGCAACTTGTGCCAGATATGAATTGCACCAAACCTGACATTTTTGGCAGAATTATTTCTGATGGCTATAGGGAGAGACATTGTTAGGAAAAAATACTTCAAATTATATGGAACTGAAGTCTAGTTTTTGACTTAACTTGCCTAAGCAACTGAACTTAGGTAGTATAATAAAACAATAACAATTCCATTTGTGATGTATCCTAGATAAGGACAGACTCACAAGCGTATAAATAAAGTGAAGAACCTAAGAAGGGCAATGTGCTTCTAGCTTCTTTTTTACAGACACTTGTTTGATAACAAAAAGTGTTACAAAGATCCAACAAATCAAAAAGATAGAATTGCTGTACTTATCCACCAGTTAATCTAATCCTTCCCTTTTGACAAAAGACATATATTTCCAGTCTCTAATTCTAATGCCAGTCTTATTCTACTTTAGTAAACAGAATGGTATCTACTAATTGATTATAGATAAAGCTATATCAACATATTTATAGCATACATGCAGTATATTTTTACTCATGTCATATCCTATAGATGGGGCTGCTTTCGTAGAGGGAGGTGAAGGTACCTTTACATTAATTTCCTTCCACATAAGGGAATATTAATTCATGGTCAGACATTTTCATTGCATAAAATTTTCCTTTTTGCTCTTTTCCAACAAATGGAGTCACAAAAAACATGTTCAAATATACAGTTCTGTGTACATTGTGGTAAAGAGATAATGGAATAGGTCAAGAATCCCTCGGGGAAAATTACAAGGTAATACTCAAACTTCACAGGACAAAAAGGTAACCCTGTATCCTTAATGCAGGCATGACTCCACCTCACTGAATGCCTACAGAACACTGTGAAGCACATACAAGTATCCACATCTCATGCAGAACTCCCCACACTACTTGCCCTGTCCCAGGAATAATGAATATAAACCAAGACGTGTTAAGCCTGATAGCAGCATATTGCATCGCAGAATAGTAGCGTCATAGTACTGCCAAGTCTCTAGTGATCATGTGGGGAATACAAATACAGCAGGAGATAGAATACGCATACATAATACACATACAACCTGCACCTAATACCTTATAAAGTCAAGCAGAAGATCTATCAGCATTGTGAAGAGAAACAAATAAACCTCTACTGCATTGAGTGAATGGCTAGCAGAAACAATATAGTAGCTATGTGTGTAAAAATGGAGAGGTGCAGAGGATCTCAAAGTGTAATGTATCCTCCTGTTCAAGAAAATAAAGGACAGTTCTCACCTTTGTCTAAAATTACTAATTTCACTCAGCCAAGTATTTCTTACTGAAACTAAATAGCATCAGCTATACAGAAAAGGAGGAACCTCTCTTAAAATGTACATTATAACAATGCAATTTATGTCAATTAACATTTTAACTACTTATTCTAGAATAACTTGGACAGAACAATAGATACAAAACCAGAACAAGAGCTGTCTAATGCTAGCTGAGAATTTCAGCAAGAGCATAGACATCACTTACAACAGCTTTTCATTTCTGGATACAATACAACAGAACATGTGCTCATGTGATAGTGAACTCGCCCAAGGACTTCAGAGCTATGCCAGCTGAACACACCTGGCAACGCTCCTTGAGCTTTTCTCTAATTCGAGATACTAAATTTACAGAATTTGGCTTCCCACAAAACTGAGTCTCTGAATGCCAAGGCTGAAACGTTTACTCCTTAAAAATAGCAACCTCTGTCTCCCAGAGCAATTTCTTCTTTTTCATGAAGCCACCTAATAACTGAATCTAGGCAGAAACCAGTGCTGCTCCTATTAGCAGTTCTACATCTGCGCACTTCAATGTCATAGTGTATCAATCACAAACACAAACAAAAATGAGACATTTTTTGGTCTTTAATATAAGCGTACATGATTTCTCATGAACGATGCAAGGCTTTGTGCTATACCTACATTCTACACCTGATTTAATCAGCATGAAAACAGCTGTTTTAACAATATTTGTAGTTAGATGATTTTATGAAATGCTACTCTTCCTCTTCTCAGAATAACTGCCACAAAGCATTAATTTGTTGGGTTGATACCACCAGTGCAGATACTTGATAGATATTAAAACTGCAGCCAAGGTATCAAGTATTTAGCAATACAGAAATCAGATGCCAGGACAATAGAGTGCCAAAGATGTTGGCAAGCTCAGCTTTGAAATACTGACCTGATTTGGGGAAAGTGACAGCAACAATCCAAAATGCATTGGCAATACATTCTTTCAAACACATACTTCATCTAATACTGAAATTGCAAGCATTAATCATTGGGCATTAGTCTGCTCTGTAAATGAGGGAATTCTGTTAATTTAGTGAAGTTTCTAAAAAATAACTGAAAGGTTTTGGACATAGCAAGCAAATCACAAGGAAACAAATTGCTTAACAGCAGGTTTCACTAAACTCAGAGCTACGTGCAACGGCACTTTGATATGCTTGGCAACAAGTGGAGCCCTGGTTCCATCAAGCAAACAAACAGAAAAATTACTGAAGGCATTTGAAGTCATGCCACTATGAAGTCAAACTAAATAGTGTGTCAATACCTGAAATGACAGATACACCTGAAGATAGAAAACTGTAGATCTCCTTTAAAAAAAAATACTGCAGAACTGAATGCAAGTTAGCTCTGAAGGTAAATTGGCTTCCTTTCTCCTGAATTTAAAGCTCTGGGCGCAACTCTTGAAAGTAAATATATGGTGTATCCTCCTTAAGAATTATCTTTCTTGGCATCCCTGCTGAAGATGACAAGTAAGGTGGTCAATTAACCACTGGCAGTCTTGCTCAGAATGCTTTTATCCGAGAGCTATAAAAAAAGGAGCACCAAATACAAATTGCTGGCGTTCATGCCAGCATATAATTTCATGCTAGTAACATGGTAGTTCATTATGCTGTGGAGAACTTCTGCAACAAACCTGGAATGGGAAAATCATTATGGTCAAGAGGACAGTAAGTATACTATGTTCCTGCACACACTCTAGCACACTGGATTACTAAAAAATATTTTTGAAGTAGCATAGCTCTTCACACTATTTTCATAGCTTTTGAAAAGGTTTCTTGTCTCACAGAATTTACAATTCTATCTTAATAAGCCAGCATGAAAACAAAGAAAGAAAATGTGAAGGTAAAACAGAGATCGTGCTAAAATCAAAGAAAAGAAGTGACTTATATCACAAGCAAGCAAGATTTAAATGTTAATAACAAGGAATTTATTACAGCATCAGAAAAGGAATGGACATCATAGGAGAGAAGAGCAGAAGGAAGAATGAGTCCACAGGCATCAGATTTGGTGCTGTATTTGACAGTAAGAGGTAGAAACAAAAAGAAAGACAGTGGGTATATAGGGACAAGAGAGGAGGTAAGAAGAAATATGAAGGTTTGTGTGGGAGGACACACAAGTTCACATAAAGCAGAGTTCAATGATGCAGCTGTAGGAAACTGGGACTCATGAAGTCTTAAAGAGGTCAGGTAGCAAGACCTAATATCTCAGGACACTAGTATGCTGACACCAGATTGATATTGCTTGACTGCAGCTGTATAAATGCAGTAAAATCTAAATGGCACTGTCTTGTGCTATGTGGACTTAAAAAAATCTACAACAGTGTCAGTAAGCCTATCTTGTTGCATTCTAGTGTATTGGCTGGCTCAGATGTCCTGCCCTGTGGATGCAGGAGCATTGTCTGCTGTAAGAGTCGAAAGGTTTGTTTTAAAAGAAGATAACAGAGTATCTTGGCACTTTTAATGATGTTCAACTTTGTTAAGGGAAAGGCTTGTTTCCTTTACTGGTGCATTTTAAATTATCACGTGGCATCTAGGACAGATGTGCTCCTGAGGATAAATAAATGAGTGAATAAATATGCTTTTCCACAACAGAAAGTTTCGTCACTACCCCTAGGTCCACTGAAGTCACATATTCCAGTATAGGGCCAGCATGTGACAGCCAGTTCAGACCCCCTGGATACAAATGCAGGGTGCTGTGGCCAGGATTCTTCCATGACCCAGTTTCTTTCAGAAAACCAGATCATTTCCACCTGGGTACACAGAAGGTAGGATTCTGAGAAATGACAACAAGCATCCGGTAGAGAAGACAGATGTTGCTCAGATTAAAAGACTCATAGAAAGGGCATACACACAAAGATGGTCTTCGTGAAGAAACAACTTTCAGAACCCTGTGTGCATGCTAAAAGATGAGAGGTGCTCTTTTTTTACTCACTCTTTGAGGGAACTGTTTTTTATTACAGCCGCTCCAATAAAGTGAACCTTCTACCTTCAGGAAAACTGGGATCTGCAAGACCACATTCAGGTCAAGCCCCACTACATTCACTTTGTGTACTTTGCCTAGTAATTTTAAAATTAATTTTTTATTTTCCGGAGAACACAGATTTCCTCTAAATTAAACAAATTAGACATTTGTGCAATGGATACCTCCTTTCTGCAATTTCAGAGATGGGTTATTCCCTTCCTTTCAACAGTAAATTAATAATATTTGAATATTACAATCACCCCAATTCTTCAGTCCTCTTGTTCATACTAAAAAAAATATCTCAAATTTTGCAATAAGTCACACACAATGTTTACGGATCCCAAACACTTTCACAGGTGTTGAAAATTCATAAGCAAAAAGCTTATGCTCCTTCCCTCTAGATAAGCAGGTGTTATATGGCAGTTGAGAGAAATAACCTAATCTTTTGTCATCAGAGAATCCTTAAAAAAGATTCATGTTGTAATAGCAGGACATTCTTTCTTCGGTTTCTGGCTGATACTGTTATAAATTTGTAGCTAGAAGAGGAGCTCCGGGCACCTAAGGACATGTGGACAGGGAGAAATGTCCATCTGCTGTTGACACAGCCAATTAACAAACTGAACACACTTTGAGAACCCTTGTTTATTTTTCCTTGATGTACTTGTGCTCCTACCTTAAATCCATCAGAATATTCACAAAAAATTTTAAGGAACACATTGACAATTTTACCTAAAATGGAAAAATACCAAAAAAGCTAGAAAGGATGTCCCTTAATAAACGCAAAAAATTCTTAACACAGCTACAATAAATAATCATGTTCAGCCCTCTGCCAAATTTCAAATGCTTATTTTGGATGCATATGCCACTTGTGAAATTTTTCTCAGAAATAACCATACTATGAGAACTGCTATTGTAGCTACAGTTTAAATCCATTCCAACTCAAGAGGTGATAGAAAATTTTGAAGCCCACACTGTAAACAGAGCAAACACAAAAGTAGTGTTACTTAATCAGTAGCTGATGCTTGAGGGTCTCTGGAGACCGTTCCTAGTGCCTTGTGCATCTGGGAGGTTGCCTTATTATACCTGCTAGAGCTGGTATTTACGATGGTGCTTCCAGTCAGTAGAGATTAATGACATTAAATTTTGGCAGAAAACAGAAATAAAATTCTGTTCCAAATCAGTTTGCAGCAGTTGCTAAAATCCTATCAAACCCGATTCAAGAAGGGCTGGCAACGTCTATTCCAACAAAGTTCATTCTGTTTTGCAGAAAGAATAAACAAAATCCTATAGGAGCTTGTGGAGGCAGAAAGCTCTATACCAGTCTGTCTGGCAATAACAATTCTAGGATCCAATAGAATTATTCTCTATCTCAAAACAGGATGCTCTTAGAAATATTTGATTCACCTGCAAAACAAAGCCATGCCTTGCTGTACTAGGGAAAACCTAACTAGACAAGCAGCTAGTACAGGTTATTACTAATTTTTTCAAAGAAGCCCACTGGAAGCTTTCATTTCAACTTAAAACTTTATTATCCTATTTCATTAGATTCCCCCAAGTATTTCTTTGTAATACAACAACACTGTCTTGCAGTATTTATAATTCCTGGAGAAAGTTAATGAGCAAGTAGTGACCATGACAGTAACAACCACATCTGCCAATAGCCTGGGTACCTTGCATGGACATGGTATGGAAACCCCCAGTGACAGCAATGTTGATCATTGATAAGGAATGAAAAGTGAGGAGAATGGCCAGGACAAAAATATAGCAAAGAAAGCACAAGAATCTGGCACATATATCTGAAATAAAATTATTTTCTGCTCAGCTTTGGGATTTATACCTGCAGAGCAGTAGTTCACACTCTGGATAGAATCTGTGCTAGGAAACATTTAGCATTCCAAGTCAGTGAAGGATACTCAGCATCAGAGTACTTCACATATCTAGTGGCCTGTCTTTTTATGAGTCTTCAAATTTTGCTGTTAAGCAAAGAAGGTTACCCCTTGATCTGCAGAGAAAGGCCTACGGAACAGAGATGGAGTGGGAGATCAAATGTGTATGCTTTCATCATGAATCTGTCAAAGTTTTAATAACTAGCCACTGAAGATCACACAGCATCACCTGCCACAAAACGAGGAAGGGGCCTTAATTTGATTCATACCAGCTTTAGATTTTGCTGAAATCTCAACTGAAGGTTAAAGATCATTGCTTTTAGAATAGGGCATCCTGAATTTCCAGGTTCTCCCTCACTTTCCCCTTCAGCCTTAAATGCATACACAGATACACACTTCCTCAATACGTTTATTTCAGAAACTATTAATTATACACAAACATTGATATTGTGTAGCGTATTTGAACAGAGGGAGACAAAACTACAGGCCAAGAAAAGCTCACATTTTGATGCTCAGTTCACTGAAGTCCATATCGATATGTTAGTAACACTATATTATTAAAATACAGAGTGAAGGACCATCAAAGTAAAATCCTGTAGCTGTGTGATAGTCTGTAACATTTCATGCACAATTTGCGGTGTTCTTTTACTTAATATGAACTTATACTTAGTAGCAATAAAGAAAGAGAATAAAGGAGAGCATGCTAGCACATGTAATAGAGGGGATGTAGCGAACAATAATGTGATGCAAACCTAGAGAGAAATAATCCCATATATTCCATGCTACAGTGTTACTAAATGGGACTCTCAAACACAGCCGTAAATAATCCCCATTTCTTTCTAGCCTGAAAAAATAGGCTGGTATTCTGTCCTAAATGGAACATTACAATGCCTGTTCTTTGTTCAGCCCTCCGCGGAACACTGTGGTATGTAAAATCTGTCTAAAAAAGCAGTCCTTCTTTCTCTCTCTCTTTTTGTCTTACTGCTACCATGGATATGACATCATTTTTGCCAACCGTTGCTAAGTCATGAACAGAGGGAACATTTCCTTTTCTCACATAGAGGGCAGGGTATGAGCCAGAGCTTCCAAGAGACACAATGTTCTCTTTATCCAGCCAGGGAAAACAGCGAGAGAAGGCTGCCCGTGGTCTGGGAAATGGCGGGCAGCCACCGAGCACACAAAGCTGACAGCACTGCCCAGCCAGCCTCAGTTCCCACTAAATTGGTGGCCTATTTTCTCATCTCAAAGAAAAGAAAGGGGGGGAGAGAGGGGTGCAAAGAAAAAAGACCCATTTCTTCACTGCCTCACCCTTGCTGAGGCCAACGTGCTGGCTCCTCACCCTTCCCAAGAAGAGCTGGATCCTCTGTTGGAGAACAAGAGAGGAAGTGATCCCTGTGATGGATCCTTGTATCCCAACCTGCTGCTGCTCCCAACCCTGCTGTGTGTGCTGCACCCACCAACCATGGGTTCTACAGCTGGGGGAAAGGGCAGTTTCCAGAATGGAGAGATGTTCAGTCCAAAAAGAAGCCAGAAATCAAATATGGCCAAATTAACAACCACTCTAAGACATACGTTTTCAGGATGCCTGTAGACTTAAATGCAGGTCCTGAAGTCCCAATTCAATATTTCCTAGGAGGCAAAACTACTGTGAAGATCAGTGTAAATATCACATGAGAAAGGATTTTCAATACACAAGCTTCGATCATTTCACGCACTTGCATAGCTATAGCAACATTGTAAACTGTAATACTGTAATCTATGTTCAACAAATTAAGCCTTTTGGCAATTGCAAAAAGTTCTACGTATTTACCTCTCAGAAAAAGACATTAATGAAGCAGGTTTTTTGCAACACTTAGACAAATCTTATAACTGAAGCAATGTCTAACTTTCCCCCGGGCCTGAAAACTTTCATAGCTCATATTGTGTGACTGAGAGTGAGGAAAGGCAAATGTTCACATTTTCTTCAACAGAACAGATTACTTTTTTTTTCCTTATTGTAGCTATTCATCACTTATTAATTTAACTCACAAAAGACAGACTCCAGTTACTTTTGCTTACCTCTGTCCTAAAAGAAAAATAGAATTTCCTATATCTCAGATAATGGTACCAACCAGAAAAATCGATTGCCGTTTGTTTTTTGAAGAATCTGAATGGAAGGTAAAGGGGATGAAATTTCCCAAGGCAGGTGAGGGAGAAAGGAAAGGAAAAAAGAAGGATGTTGCTTCCATAAGACAGAGGATATATTCAGATTCAATCTAAATACTACTTCTCCATGCCAGTTCAGCCAAGGTTTCCACAAACTGCCATCTCCTACTAGGATAAAAATTTTCCCTAGCTAAGTTACCTCAGGAATAGCTAAAGATTTGAAATATGTGCTCCTATTTTCCCATAATTCTTAATTTTGCTAGAAAACAAGAAGAGAACATAAATACATGTCGACTCAAACCCTGCTTCAGCTGGCTGTTCCTGTAAAACCACCAGTAGGGGACACTAAATGAGTGAAAGATTTTCATACTTATTTACAGATATGTGAAGTTGCTCTTAACACGTTTAATGGTAGAGGGCAGACACATTAAGAAGCAAAGCCTCTCTCAAGTGAACCCTCCCTTCAATACATATCTTTGGCCTTCCTACAGAAGTAATTTTATGTTGGCAAATTTCACCAACACAGGCATCTTTGTGCCACAGGCACAGGTTTCACTCACACATGACACAGTCGACATGTGGTGCAAGACTGTATGAGTTGAAAGATAAACCCTGTGTGTTTGCATTTTTGAATCCAGATGCATATTTAACCTGTGAAAAGAAGTTTTTAAGTGTGAACCTTCCCAAACAGTAGTTATCAACTTATTAAAAAATGGACATAAGTAGTTTGACAGGATGAGATTAGCATATAGTAAGTACACAGCCTGTGGCATAAAAGATACTGAACTTCTAGCTCCTGCTCACAGTTAGATGCAGCATCATGAATAAGCAGTGAGCTTCTGTCCTCAGTCATCAAGGGAGGGCTTGATCCTGCCCTCAAATATGAAGGCAGGTGTCTTGTAAAATCAGCTACTATACCAGCACTGCATCTGATATTACAAGATACCAAGAGATGTGTGCTAGCTTACTAAAAAGAAAACTCAAAACAACTCTCATCCGACAATCCCTGCCTGTAAGCAAAAAATGAGATGAGGACTGAAAAAAGGACTAATGGAAAATAATCCCATGCCCCCATCTTCAGTGTAAGAAGGGAAAAAAATGGCACTAGATATACATATAAATTCCCAGAGTTCAACTGAATCACAGCATCAGAAGCAAGGAATTTATATTAAGCCTTTTAGAATGCTTTGGACTCTCCTGATGGCATTTGAGTTCACTCACGCGTGAATGCCCAGGAAGGAAGCGAAGTGAATGTGCAATGTTGAGCTTGCAGGACATGTTGCTTGATAGGGTGCTGGCATCAGCAGGGTTCATTTTCTTCTCAGACCCCAGAGCTGCACAAGTGTATTACTGTGTGCTTTTGTGCAACAACAGGGAAGCTGGAACAATTCCACAAACTATATGGATGAAAAGATTGAATGCATCATCCCACAAAAATGCACTTCTATTTCCCTCCTCCACTCCCAAGAGATCACTTAAAAGGGGGAAAATGTGATCTCTTTTGTAAAGCCCTCACAGTCCCTTATTTCGTGTTTGCACTGAGTTTCCTTTAATCAAACATAAAGTTGGAACTCAAATATTATAGCAATATAAGGAAACTGCTCTTGCTGTGAGAGTTCCTAGCACTGAAGATCTATGCTCTATTACACGTGCAAACTCCATCAAAAATGCCTTACAACTTTGCACAAGAGTTTTAACCCAATCCAGATTTCTGTTGTTTTGTTGGCACTTGCTCACCTCTCATTTGTTCAAAAACTTACATTTCATGCCCCACTCCTCTCTGCCAGACTAAGGCAAGACCAGATTTACATGAATCAACACAAAAACCTGTGGATTAGCAGGAAAAATATCCTAACACAAATAATTCATCTTTGAGACTATCTTCTCATCAAAATTCACTATTATGGAAGTCTATTTGCATTAATTATTTAGGACAGTTTACTAAGGAGAACGTGAATAGCATGCCTGTTTCTTTTTTTTAGAAGATTAACAGCTTTTTGTTAATTAGATACAGAATAACTAGCATCATCAGGAGAGAAATGTGCCGGTAGGGAAAAGAACACTACTAATGTAATGAAACATTAAAAGAGATAATGAACCTAGTCAATAGAAAATTATGTATTTTTGTCAATGAATAGTACTTTTCATATTTGACAAGGTTGAAGCTCATGGAATCTTTGAGAAATTGCTATAAAGCATTGAACAAAAGTAATGGACATAATGGACATGGGCCAAGCTGGTTTATAATGTATTTAAAATAACATAATCAGAACTGTGCTGCTTCTTCTCTGTTTCAACTGACATACATGGTAGCAGGGTGAAAAATGAACAGAAAGAGTTTGATGCATTTGCAGCATGGTTAGAACATATCAGTGGAATGGAAAATATTAAAGCTATTGAATCTTTCCCATTCAATTAAATGGGCACCACAAAATAGTCAATCATTTTCTAAAATCAGTATATTGCAATATCTGGAGTATTTAAAAGAGTTAGTGATTTTAAAAAGGAAAGAGAAAAACTGATCAGCTCTGTGCTGAAGAAATCTCTACTGCTGGAAAGCACTAGTAATTTCACTAGTACTACTAAGAAGTGAAAAATTATTATTGCAGATAAATGCAGTAAATTTGATGTTTAGACTCCTGAGTGTGGTAAATGATGTTAGGCAAATATGTAATCATGCTCACTGATGTACCCATGTTGGACACTTCCAGGCAGTCACTACAAAGAACCATTAACCATTAGTGTTAGGTGTTGGACAATTCAAAGATGAAAAATTATAGCAAATAAATAAAACTTCAAGGAGTCTTTGAGACTGATTCTTTTTCAATAAAGCAGTAATTTTAAGGAGAATAGTACGTAGAAAGTGTTCCAGTATTTATTTAGGGGTTTAAAAAGCATTTGGAGTATAAAAACAGTGAATTGGATCTGCCTTACCAAACTTTTACAGGACAGTGCCCAGTCCTCCAAAATTAAATATAAAAAAACCCCCCACGGTATAATCTAACCTGATGCAATAAGATTTGTTCTATGTATGTCCTAGTACTATTTTATTCACAGAAAATGCATCCTACTGAAGTCTGAATATAACACATGCATTGAACATTGCATTGGCTGTTTTTTTAAAAGATATTAGGATACTGAAAGGACTGAACAAGTGTCTCTTCTCAAATATTAAAAAGAATATTGCTCTTTTGAAAGTTTTAAATCCATCTTGATATTTTAATAGTGAAAATCTTACATTTAAAAACCCCTAATCTATTAAAGTTGAGAAGTCTTGAGACATTTTAAACATTCTACATGACAGTTAAAAATATACTTACACATGCAATATATTCAATATAGTATACAAATGTATAGATCCGAATCCTTTTCCAATTAGAAGCTGGGCTGCTAATGATCAAAAAGAAGACTGCAAAATCATATTTGGATAAAAAACTGAAATGAATATTATAGAACCATAGGAATACTTTACTATCATGTACTTCTCTTTTATAAAGCCACATTGGGGCTGCACTGAGTGACTCAATTTATTACCCCAAACCAAGTTTCAGGCATCCACTCATTTCCCCTCCAAACAGCAAGGGCTGCTGTGTAGTAGGCTACTTTGCCTGAAGGCTAAATGAAAGTAAATGGAAATCACCTACAGAATAAAAAATTAAATCTTGTAGTATGGCCCATGTATTAGAAAAGACTGAACATAATGAGACATTTCATCAGTGTAACAGTAAAAGAAGAAGTCATATTAATCTCAACTCCTCTTGAAAAAGGATCCATTATAGCCTTCTGAAGAATTTTGGGAAGAGGCTGCTCCACTATAACTTCTCAGACATTTTTCATTACAGTGTGCTGACAGGAAGCCCTGAATGACACCATTTATGAATTATGATGGTGCAGACTTAGAACTGTGGATGCTACTAGATCTTAATTTCTGGTAAGGTGAGGCTTAGCAAACCATATGGTCCAAATCCATACTGGTCCATATTCTCTGAACCTTAAAACAGCATTTCCATTCAAATCATCAAGTTTCTGTTTAGAAAGAAGCACTTAAACATATAGTAATAGAAATTCACCCCACAAAACAGGTAGAATTTTAGGTCTAGAGAAACAGGGGTATTTTCCAGTAACAAACTGTGCAATAATTAAATTGCAAACTGAGATTCTCATCCAGCATAAATGAAACACTGACCTACAAATGAACTTTACTACTTTTTCCTTTCAAATATCTATTTCCTAGCCTTAAACAGAGACGGATAATCAAGTGTTTAGTAAGTAAACACGACCACACTCCAATTGAGACAACAAAAAAAGAGTTTTGAAATCCAGTTTGCAGGACAGTCCAATTTAATTTTGTGTTCTTCCTGAACTGTTCCAAATGGAACTCATTAGTGAACACATATCACATGCAGTCATTTTCAAACTAGCAGAAAGCAGCGTTATTTGTAACTCAAATTTTTGATACATATGAAGTTATATAGACACAACATATATGGTTGAAAACAAATGTGGAAATGTGTGCATATAGAAGCATACAGATACCTGTGTGTATCTTGAATATGTAATCACACAAACAGAAAACATAAACAGTTTCTCATGTGTGAATATTGGCCACCCTCTGACAGCACTTGATTAGGAAATACTAAAAAGTCTGCTGGTTTATTTAGGGATTATGTTTGTGAAAGGTAGGAGACATAGGCTCTGTGAATCTGGAAATATCCGTCCATTTTTCTCAAATACCCACCATTCACCTATGAGCTGATGCCTGGTCACAGCTTGAGACCTCCAGGCTGTTGGGAGTTGTGTTATCTGAGCTCAGCCACCTGACGGGTGACCTAAATAGCTGCAACAGATTAAAGTGCTCACGTGGAAAATTCTGATCATCACTGTTAAAAACAGACAACAACAGGAAAAAAACAACAACAACCCCAAACAAAAACCACAACTAAACCTGTATCTGTAACTACATTAAGAAAACATTTTATTCAATATATGTCTTTTTAATTTGGTATTTTAGACAACTGTTCTATGTGCTAATTTTACTGAAAACACGGTCTGATTTCTTTTCAATGAGAAAGGTCTGATTTGTAGCCAGTAAGTAGTACTTTTTAGCACACCATAGTGCACACGGTTCAATAACTAAACATGATGCAGAGTTTAGAGCGAAGTTCCATGCCTTCCTTCGTAAAGGTTTACTTGTGCTCACTCTTTACTGCAACCTGAATCCTCTTCTTGATTTGATATGTGATATAATATATGAATCCACAGGCACAGTACTTTGCCCTTGTGCCCTGAGGATTGTGAGTCTCAGAAAGTACAAGAACTCTTATCAGAGAACCTAATAGGGAATCTAATCCTGCAGATAAGAATAATGTGGACTGGGGATATGGAGGAGGGAAGACATGGTGCAGAATCCATTTAATCACTTGAATGATGCTGTAAGCTCTTCAATTTATTGAATTTATCTACTTTCCGCTGCTGGTTTACATGACTGGATAAACATCTTGTTTTGGCATTTTGATGGGATCATAAAAGAGGAGGAACTTTGAAAAAATAAAAATCCTAAAGATCACAATAGTGTTGTACTGAGATTTCCAGTGTCCTTTCCCTTTAACTAAAACCCATAAATAAAGAAACATACTGTGGCATGGATTTATATGCAGCACTCCAAATTGATTTCAGTGGGGTTTGCTTTGAAAAATCAATGGTGTAGCACACCACAAAGATAAAGATTAAATTTTTTCCTACTGTAAAACAACAAAATACATTAACTATGCCATATTACAAAGTTTTTTAACATTCATTTTAGAAATTTGTTGGATTATGACAAGTACTATTTAGAATTCAAATAAAAATCAAACCAGAGAAAACAGATCCCATTTTTACTTTGCAAGAGCAAAATGGTGTGTAAAATACAAGTAATAGAAGAACAAGATGAAAACAAAAGTAGTGAGGACATCAGAGCATTTAGAAGCCCATATTAGACACAAATACCACCAATGCATTAAGCAAATAAGTATGAAACAGGAGTTTATATTGGACTATTACATATGAAAAAACCACCACCGCCAAACAAAAGAAAAAACACAAACAAAACAACAAGAAAAAGACAAAACAAAGCAAAAAAGATAAAAACAAAACCAAGAACAAAACAACAAAACCCAACAGCAATAAAAAACACAAACCAAAAGTACTCTCCACCCCCCCACCAATAGAGCACAAAACCAAACCAAAACAGAACAAACTCCAAAACAGTGAAGTTATCTACGTGCTTACTGTTAGCTATGACAAAACCTCAAGTAATATATTCATTTTCATGAGGAAATATTGAAGGGGATATTTGAGATGCTATATATACACCTTCTGACAACCACCTACCAAACTCTCCACTTGGATAGTTATCAGAATATCAACAATATCAACAATAAGCCTCCAGTGTATTTCATGTTATAGTGCAGAGGCATAATTATTAAGAACTTGGAAAGAAATCCCGAACCATAAACATTCAAAGCTGTGACAACTAAATTCATCCAATGGAGACTGATATGATGTGCCAGAATTCTTAGCTTCACAACAAAACTAAAATTAAAATTATAACCAAGGCAATAATTATAAAAAACTTAAGATATCAACCCCATCCTTTCCTCTTTTTTGTTCTAATTTTAAGGATATAAGCAAGTTCACATACATTCATAGGACACAGAACAGATAATCTTGCTTCCCAAAAGTGCTTCATTATTTTATTTCGAATCTAAAGCAAAAACATTACACCAAATTCAGTTACAACATATATTTCAACAGCTTACTACTCTGAAGCCCTAGGATACTTTATGGGGTTCTCAGTACCTCAGTACTTGTTACACTTACAGACTGTATGCTGAAGCACACAAAAAAGGTAGCTAGTTAGTACTGGATGAATTTGTTTAGTGATATTAGAACCTACTCTCTTGGAAATAATTGAGAGCAATAACCTAACTTTGCTCTTCACTATTTTGATTCACTGTAACAAAACATAACGTCCAGACCTTTCAAAGACTATGGAGACTTTTTTTATCTTGAAAATATGATTGCTTATTTCAACTGTGGTTTGGGGAATACATATTTTTTTAAACACTTTCTTCAGCTTATTCAAGGCAACAAAACACTGCATTCTCTTTTTGAGAAAAGCAAATGAACTGAAGACAAAACACCACTATCTACATAGAAATATTTTTCATTTTGTAGGCAACAAAAGTTCTAAAAATAATGTTCTATATAAGCCACAAGAAACTTACATTAAGTTGTTATGGCAACTCTTTTTTTTTAACAAAAGGAAATAACTCAAGTTTGTACTTGGACAGAACTGACAGAACACTATCCTGTTGAGGATCTCAATAAAACACAACCATTTATGTGAAACTATTGTTATAATTATTTTGTATTAGTGTTACCTGCCTATTGTTTTAGGAAAAGGTTCAACCTCCCTGGGGAGTGCACCAATATGATTACTTGTTACTGTGACCTCTTTTAGTTTCCTAGTTTTTATTAGTCATAAAGTGAGCTTGCCAAAAATACTGTGTATAGACAGTTGTCATATTTTAATTTCACATTATCAGAAGCAAAAATGTATTGAGGAGTCACACACACAAGTCATCTCTGATGGCTAATGCTTTGCCAAGAGAAGGATCACTGGTGTAATTTGTAATGGTGTCCTGGAAACACCTCCTCATTAGCATCAATAAGGTTTTAAAATTACAGCTTTTATGACAACATCAATGGTGCAATACAAATGATAACATGATAACTTGGGTGTTTCCATATAAAAAGGTTTCTGTAACCTTAATGAAAATCATAGTCATTGGACATCATGTTCCTTATTCATTCTAGCAAAGAAAATGCATCCATTCATATTTCACAGACTAGGGTGGATGTGGAGGGGTATGGTAAAGAAAAAGGAAAGGCCTTGGTGCCTGTTGCTGAGGATCTCCATTTTCACCCACATACAAACCTGGCAAAATCCTACCTACGTTTTTTCCTTTCCTTACATCCTCATAAGCGTCTTCACAATGTCCATTTATTCTTCAGGAAAACAAAAGTCACATGTGGGTAACTTTGCTCCACTCTATTAGTTATTTTTTGTATAGCTTTTTGCAATATAACAGCCAAGGAGCAGGTTTGTTCTGGTGGCCACATATTGTGACCAGAACGGCATGCTACAGGCAAGTAAATGTGACATTTTCCTCCTGAGGCACAAAGGAACAAGCCCTGAAGAAAAGTAATGATGGAGCAAAAAAACACTGTGAGCCAACTCTGTTTTGATATAGACAAACAAAGAGGAGGAAGAATAAATCACTCAGAGCCTCCATTCCATTGCTATTTCTAAGATGTATTGAGGACTATTTTGTACAAGATTGTGCCCAACAGACAAAGACCCTAGTTGAGGGCAGTGCAAAGACTAACTGGCCAAAGTGAACTCCAGGAGGTACTTTGCCTCAATGCTTCTGTTTTACAGACTCAGGGACAACCTTTTGTTCAAGCTATTCAAAAAGCATTAACTCAGAGTCTCACCATCTCGTTTGAAAACTATGACATCTTCTTGGAAGTGCAAATTCACAAAAAAATCTTCCTTTTGGTGTAAGCTTAACAGTGATTTCATTGAGTAACTGCCAATTTTTCTACTACACATTGTTAAAAGTAACAAAGAAGGATGAGGAGGAAAGGAGAAAAGAAAGGAGTTCATTGAGCTCAGCAAATTGTACAAAGCTGGGTCTAGAGAGTAGTTCATTTAGCCCTTGCAAAAACATTGGACTGCCTCCAAAACGGAGACTCTACAGACTTTCTTCATAGCAGTGTCAATACATCCAGGGAGGTTTGCCTTCCCTGGGAAGAAACAGGCATTTGTCTACACATTTTCTGCTCCTATGAAGACTACTGTTTAGGCTTATGACCGAGCTGGCATGGGTCATATGTATGGGCCGCCCGGGCCAATCATAATCAGTATGGAATCATTAAAAGGATCAGTAGCGTGTGTCTATTCACCAGCACACAGCCTCCTCCACCTCACCCCCAATTTTAAGAAACAACATGTCCATAGCTTCTGTTTAATGTTAAAAGAGCTCTGAGAAAAAGACAAAATGACCCAATTTAAAAGTTAAATGCTGGAGAAGTGAGAACCCACACAAACAGTCAAAATCCTCTGTGGGCATATGGCATACACTCGTTTCTGCTATGCCAAAAAGCACTACTTTGTTATTTATTTGAAGATTTTAATTCCATGTCACAGGAGAATAAGCTTACGTGTAGAGAAAAACAGCATATATCTTCCATTAAGATCTGCTGGGCGTTTAGAGAATTCTTAGAAACTTTGCACAGCTAGAATCAGATTTTTGTCTTTAAAAGAACTGCCTGGAAAAAGAAATGAATGTCAAACACTGTCTCAGAACAGTTTATCTATAAAGGCTATAAATGACAAATTTTAAAATAAAAGAAGAAAAAAAACACAAAAAAACAAAAAAAAACCACCTGATGCAGAAGAACTTATTCAGCAATACAGCAACAGTGACTGTGCCCTTGCGTTAGGCTGTAAAAATCTACAACAGCTGTGTCTAAATTCTACCCCATGGAAACATGTATATTCTGCTTCCTTTGCTGCTGGCATCACTAAATCTGAATTTTACCCACACTGTGTGGCAGCCAGTAAATTTTTTTTTGGTTCAATAAGAAAGAGAAGCCACAGCCCATTCATTAAGAATAATGATTTATATGGACATTATTAAAATGTTTGTTCACATAGAGGGATTCTTTTGGTGATATATTTTCTCTCTGAGAACATTTAGTACTATCCTTCTGAGACTGCACTGAGAATTTTACATGGCGACTGTCTATTCTCATAGCGAAACTACATATGGTTCTCCTTTTGCACACACCTACTCACCTAAGTACTTGCTGTTTTACCCTCTTAGATACATCAGAGGGAAAGTATACAACTATCTCAAAGCTGTAGAAAGAATGAGAAGTCACATACAGATAAATCTATTTTTCTTACAGTTTTAAGACTGTTATTACATATTCTCTTTGGAAGCTTTGCAACATAAATTAAATGAAATTCATAACTCGATAATAGATAGAAGGCCATTAAGGAAAGACTATATTGACTAGGACATTCTAAGAAACAACTCGTTCTATTTTAATCAAGTCTAACTTACAATCTTGGCTGCAAAACAGCAGAGCTGGCAGAATAGGGGCAATTTAAAATATTTTAGGACAGTATGATGCTCTGATTTTAAAATGCATAGAGGTTCAGTGGACTACATTTTAAATTTAATTAAGGTGACTTCCAGATTAAACTCATTGATTTAATAATCATCTAAACAAATTATTCCTTATTTTTTGCTAAAGTTCTTAATTTCAAAAATCTGCTCTGAAGCCAAAAGCCACTCACACTGATATAGCAAAACACCGTTTAATCAAAGGTTGCATATGATGATAAATTAGTATGGCATTTTTTCTTCTGCCCTTTTAATGCAAGAAAAAGAAGTGGACTTCTAATCAACCTCTCCAATGCCTTCTTCCAGACCTCTCCTTATTTTACAGGATATTCCAATTAACCAATAATCACAGTTATGCAATACAAAAAGCAGAAAACAACAACAAATAAAAATCTGACACATTTTAAGGCTTAAACTGTAAGCCTAGATAACTATAAAATGTGATAATTATCTTATTGATAGCAAAGTAATAAAATGTAGTCATTATGCTATCAATTGCTAAGTAACTCAACAGACTGGTACCTATGATGAAACACACAGATCTCAAAAGCATTGTGCATTGTGCAATCTGCTTTTGAAATAGCTTAATGCACTATGAATTTTGAGATTTGAGCATTGTGTTCAAAAGAGAGTGTATACTTGACAGTGTAGAAAGGGCAGCATGAAATGGGAACCAGTGCTGGGCACAAGGCTGAGTGGGGAGTTAGGCACGTACCCCCACCATGCCGCTCACATGCCCCCTCTCCCTGTTGGTCTTCCTAGGAATGCAGCTTCTGTCCTGCACTGGAATAAGTGGGAGTTTGGGGCCTCTCCAAAGCAGTGGAGGATCCCCTAGGAAGCAGCCAAGTGAAGGTGGAGGAGGGTTGCACAAAGGCTGAGAGGAGCAAGAGGCACAGGGGAGGGATGTGTGCTCTTGGGATTAAAGCTGCTTCATACATCCCTGTGTACTTCAGGAACAATGGAGTAATTCTCTTTCTTGCACAGATTTTACACTGTTATAATTCTACAGAGATACCATTGACCTGACACTTACTATAAAGGGGCGAAGAATCAGGATCATTACTAAAAATGCTAAGTAGTATAAAAACCCAGGGTTTGAATGACTTCTGTAATTGCCAGTGTGTGCAGTGTGTACAGTGTATGCAGGGCTTGTACGGCTGCAGTGTGTGGAATCTTTAACTCTCAAAGGAAAAAAAAAAAAAGAGGTAAAAGTGAAGTTGAAGTGAAATAAAGCTACCCAGAAAGGGTAACATCTCAATATCTCCCCCTACCATTTTCTGTCAAAGACTTGTCTATAGAACAGTACATGAGCATACTGACTATGCTTTTTACTCACTCAGTATTCTTCATCTACAACTAGTTGCTGAAACTTCCAAGGAAATAAAAGAATATTTACCCCAATACTATGTTCTTAAAGGAGGGAAAAGGTAAGCTAGGGCATCTCTCCTAGAAGCAATATAAAAATCTGCTTTTGAAATAGCTTAATGCACTATGAATTTCATTTTTTCTAAAGTGTCCTGTATCTTCAAGAGACCACAACTACAACTTATTTGCCTCAAAATTTTCCTGAGAATTGTCTCAGTTTATGATCCTTTATGAATTTCTTCATTGCTGCCAAATATTAATTGAAACAATTAACTGTGAAGAACACGTGGGTGCAAAAATATTAGTACCACATAATCCTTTCTAGTTAAGAGGTCCTTACCGGATTAGTGTAGAAATGCTCTGGAGTTCTAATTACCTATGGAAGTCCCACAAGGTTACTGCAGAACACGGTAATTAGACAACTGTAATATAAGGTGTTAGCAGGGGATTGAGGATTTGTGCTAAGAAGCATGGTGTTTTCATGGTTATTTACTGTGTAGAGTACCAGATTTTAATGGAATTTGGTGGAATTCTCCAGAGACAAATGTAGTTAAAAGGTAGGAGAAATATCTTAATAGAGATTGAGCAGCTGGTGAAGGGAAACTAGTTATACTACATCATGGTCTTTATGTGTATACAAATGACTCATGTAAAGATTTTTACAGAATTTTTAAAAGTCTTGATCAAGCATTTAATGCAAAATTCTTTTTAATTTTGTGGACAATGTATTTCATATAAAGAAAAAGTCCATTTGACCATTGCTTTATCTCTGGTAAAAAAAAAAAAGTTAGGTGCCTTTTTGTAGTTGATAGCACACAATAAAGGGATGTGGCTGATATTGTGTCCAGAAGCCTTTGATTTCCTAGCTTGAATGACAAAGTCCCAAGTTACAGGGTGGTGATAAAGCAAAAGCTCAAGACAAGGCTCAAGCACGTACCCCTGGCTCTGCAGAAAGACACTTGAACTATTTTGTTTCAACATTCCGTGCAGTAGAAGCAATTCCGTATTTCTGGGTTTTAACTTTATCTAAATGTATGCACAAAATACAAAGGCAGAATGCTATTTAATTATACTAAGATAAAGGGTAAATTTGGAGTACCTGAAATTGAATTAAGTAGCACTACTGCAAATTGACACTGATAAACGGTAAAGAAAAATGTGGTCCCTAGTGTTCCTCTCCTATATGGCTGAGGCATTCTAAACATGATTTTGCAATACTCAAGCCATTCACACACCACTAATGGGGGAGAAGAGGAGTAGGAGGACTTGGCACAAGGCTCCAGCCTTTTTCCATCTTCAGCCCTTTATGACTCTGTGAAGTGGATATACAACACTACAGATGCAAATTACTAAACAAAGTGGAGAGCAGTGGAGAATCCATCTCTAAACATCTTCTTAACATTTCATCTGACAGTTATTATTACTCATTTGTTTACAATGACTAACATTCAATCTGATGAACCAGTCTTCTGCAATGCTGTAGGAATAGGCTTCCACAGGACTCTCTGTATAAAGGTGAAATTCCTCTGTCATAGCTAAGCATATATCAGGGTTAGATATCCTTCATTATCAGAATGATAATATTGCCATTTAATCTTCCTTATTCTTACCTGTCAGTAAAACACACCTTTCAGTTCTGTATGTCAGGCTGAACAATGGCAAGTTTGTATAAATCTGAAGAACACCTAATACTTAAATTTTTAATTTAAAAAAGCACATTCCTAATTGTCTAGGTATATGTATTTTAAAATCATGTCTTCTATAGCTATTATTATACTTATGCAAATAACCATGGAGATGCACAAACGACATAAGTTTATTTTAAGACACTCATACAAATACATTGAAAAGAAAAAAACATAAAAGAATGCTCTGAATAAAAATTTCACTAATATCTTTCAGCTCCTTCTTTTAATCACAGCAAATGTTTTTATTGTTCTGATTCTGAATATATGACCTTTTAACATATCATCTTGCTGCCTCTGTATGTCTTTTGATTTGTGAGAACAATGTAACAGTTGCTACTTGCACTAGTTCATGATGGTGACTCATGTCTGTGGAAGTTAAATCCTGGCTTTTATGATCCTGGCCCAATTAGAGCAAGTTTATTTTCCCATTTTTAACTCAACATTAATTAAGAGCTTGTTACCTTCTGTAGGTCTTTCTAATGAAGCTGGAATGAATACGGATTGCTGTGGAAGTAGAAGCTGCCAAGATATGAAAATCCATGTGTCTGTTTTTCAATGGTTTGAGGAGACAATTCTCTCCCAAACAAAAAAAAAAAAGAAAAAAAAGGTGAAATTCATCCTGAATGGCTGTTCCCTTTCTGAAAAGCAAACAATCTTCCAAACATTAAAGCAAGGAATTAAAAGCAAAGAGAGAAACCTGTTACGTAGCCCTCCCTTGTTAAAGGACTTATCCTGAAAAGCTGATATCTTCTCATTTGATATAAAAATAATGCCAAAAGGATGAAAGGAGGCAATGGGGATGAGAGGAGGAAGAAGCCAGAAGGAAAGATGAAACTGCTTGAAAGCAGGCACCAGGTTGAAAGCATGTGCATCTTCTCTAACACATGAAGCTGTAACAGGAGGATGAGATAGTCAGAAGGTTAATTGCTAACAACCCAGCCTGGCCTGGTTAGGAATCTCAGTTAAACAGGGTTTTTTCTCCTCTCCAGGGAGTAAATATCTCACTTTAACGAGGCTAGAAAATACTAAAATATTCACTGAAAGTCACTCCTTTCATCCACTCAATATGTGCAAGTAAAAGTTTCACAGTGTTTTAAGTTATCCATCTGTTAATGGGAACGACAGCCCAGCATACCTCACAGCTTTCCAAAGGACACTGGGAAGTTTTGTTTATTGACTTATTGCAGTGTGTGAAGTGCAAACTGATTTTCTCATTATTATTTAGATGTATCCAAAGCTTTCACATCCAGGGTACTGACAGGATGTAACTGGCTAGCAATTTTACCAAGTAACACATTTACACCTTAGGGAAATATCTTTTCATGGTATATACTAGAAGTGCTAATTGACTTTTATTTTCTAATAACTGTGGATACTAATAAGTCTACAAAAGCTGGTGATTTCAAAGAACTGTAAATTAGACATTAAGACATTTTTCAGCCTGTCAAGCCCATATGCCAAAGTCGTAAAAAGTCAATATTTAAACCTCTGTCTTCTGGACTGGATTAATGAATTTATCAATAAGTCAATCGTAACTGTTATAATGCAGGATGTTGAGAATCTAATAACATATATGTAATTACTACTACCGTAAGTCATCGGGAAGGTAATGTAATTGCCTTTTCTTGCATCAGCAGGATGGCAGTATGGAAAAAACCTGAGCTTCAGCTGAGACACTTAGGACACATTTGACATTATGGCTCAGGAGTTGGACTTTTGGAAAATAATATTACTGTGTGCATCTGACAGTCTCTTCCCTTACTTACCACTCATCCACCCATTTTTTTAACACATCGGCTGATTTTGCAGAGGAGTAAAAATTAGAATTATCACAAATCCTGCAAAAATTAGCAGACAGACAGAGGAAAGGGACCTTGTAAGTGTCTAAGGGAAAGGTGGATATAAGAGCTCATGATGTATTAGATTGCAGAGAATCCACAAAGAATACAGACCTTAAAATAGCTCAGATATGAGAAACTTTTCAGTCACTGCTTGTGTGTTCCTAGATACCACAGTCAATTGACTAGGAATCACAAATCCAAGGGAAACCACTCCTCATGGTTTCTTGCAGTTGAAAGAAAACACTGCAATGCCAAACCAGACGACCTTCTCCTGCAGCTTTAGGAAAAGAAACCATCTTCAAGCGTTTTTTGCCTTAAAGATAGGCAAAGTTAAAAAAAAAACACACTCAAAAACCAAACAAACAACCAAAACCAAACAACCAAAGCAAAACAACAACAACAACAAAACCCACAAAACCCCACAAACAAACAAAAATCCCCAAACCAAACCAAACCAACAACAACAAAAAGGAGGTATTAGAAAGAGAATAATGAAATTTAGGAAGGGGAATAAAAGAAAAAAAGAGAAAAACATATGACTCTCTCCTTGCAACCCCCTGTCCCCTTCCAAAGAAACCCCAGCCCAAACCCTGAAATGCACAGATGGCAGTGTCCATGCCAAGAACAGTGTAAGGGGCTTAACTCACCCACTAGGCTACTAGAAATAGTGACACCAGGAATATATGATTGGGACCCATACTCTTATAAAAAGAGACAGCTTGACCAAATTAAACTGGGCTATGTTTCATTCACTCCATAGGTTCTGACTCATTCAAAGGACATTAGCAGCCACAGAGCTGACTGCCAACTGCTTCCCTATTCAGTCTTTATAATTGGAATGGAGGTGGGAGGTGATAAAAGCAGGGAAGAGGCATAAAAAGGCCAAAGCACAGACTGAAAGGTAAAGCTGGCCAATGAAGCTAAAAAGAGGGGATGGCAAGCAAATTAGATACCTCATGCTGCCAAAGCAATAAAACAGTGAGAGTCTGGAAAAGAAGAGAGAAAAGAAAATTGGTGAAGTTCAATCAGGAATGGAGGGCAAATGGCCCAGTAAGAAGAAAATGAGTGGCAGATGATAGAAAGGAGGATGGGGTGAGGGTCAATCAAAGAAACAGAGAACAGATAAAGAGAGTTACACAGGAGACAATCAAACAGTGGAATGACAGTGTCACTGCACAGAGGATATCAGAAGATCTTAGCTGACTAAAGGTGAGAAGTGAAAACAGAAAGGAGTGGGAGAGAGATAATGGGGGGAGCAATGATATGTTAAAACCAAAGAATTGAGACAATACCTGCCACTAAGTATTCCAGTAAACCTGAGAGGAAATACTGCAACAGAGCAAACAGGCAAGATCTGGCCACACACAGAAAGGATGCCAAGTAGTGAGACCAAAGGACTTCAGGATGTGGGTATGCTGGCACGACTTGTGAGATGATCTAGTCAGTGCTAGATATAGCAGCACAGGCTCCTTTGAGACTGAATAACTTTATTCATTTTTATTTTTTGTCCCACAAGCAAATTCCCTGTTAAGAGTTACAATAGCTTTTGATCAAGGATGCTTCTGGTACAGCAATGAACAATATCATTGCTTCTGGAGCTCTACGCTATTTGCTGGTTTGCAGTTTGGTTTGGAGCTTCCCAGCACTTGCTGACTTCCAGACCTCAATCCACAAATGCATACCATTTGCTCCATCTGGATACTTGAGTTTTAGTACCATATTTCCACTAAGAAACTCTGAATATAAAATCATATTAAAACCCCAAGAAAGTTGCAATTAATATGAAGCACACCACAAATTCTACAGACTGGCCAGCCACAATTAAATTTCTGTGGAAAAAATACATTGTAAAGTAACAAGTAATCCTATTTTCAGTTTAGGTCTGATCTCACATTTAACATGTAAATACAAGTTTTAAAATTATTTCAGAGGAAATCTGAAATACATCTACCAGCCACATGCAGGAGAATGACTCGGTCCTGTCAAAGATGAAGACTACTCCTTTGAACTCATGGATGGGTTTGTTGCTTTGATCATTCAGTGAATGCTTCGCATCTGGAGACAGAAGGCCTTCTGCGATTTTTGTAAGACTCAGGTGAGGCAGGCTTGACCTCCTTTTTTGGGAGTGATCAAGTTTACTGGAGGCTTCTGCTTTCCTACCTGGCTTGTGCAGCTCCATGCTGGGAAACTTACTACCCAGTGCGTACTTCAGATTCATATAGCCCTCTATTTCATCTGCCAAATCACATGCTATTATTTTATTAATTATCTACATTGTTGGCCTGAAACACATGGGCACACAAAAACAAAATACTCTGGAATCACTTTTAACAGCACTTCTCAAAATCAATATGTTTTTCCCAATGAAGAATTCTTCCAGGACTACACATCTCATTGATGCTTCCATCCATCACTAATGTTCTTTCTCTCAGTAAGATCGCTATTCAGAAGTGTGCTCCTGTTTCATAACCAAGATAGACATCCAAATTTCTAGCAGAGTTTTTTGCACATGAAACCCAGTTTTAGAGTATTAATAGTTTTCTAAGCATCAGCTTCATTCTGGTTTATCAGGGACTGTACTGCCGTACACAACAAAATCTGTTACATCTGTATGATATTTTCTCCTAGAACTGACATTTGAGGTAACAAAAGTCCTTTCCCAGTCACCAAGGATTTTATAAGCATTATCAGTAATGTGGTTGATTGCATTATTTGCAGAGAACAATCAGCCATTTACAGTGAAGAAACAGACAGATGTCATGCTGGTCGCTTCAGAGAGCAGCAAAGAACTATTAGAAATGGGGGTTCTAATAGAGCTATTGTGTTCCATTTCACTTCTAATAACTGTGATCTCTTCGTGTCCTTCAGCAGGGTTTCCAAGATGCTAACCACTCAGAGCTTAATAGCCATATAGATTCTCACTAGCCAGCAAAATTAGATGACAGAATAATTTTCTACCAACTTTTTAATGTGCTTACGTTTATCACAAATGTAATTCCCCCAGTGCCTAGTGGTATTGCAGTTTTGCTTCTGTTTTTTATCTGTGCTGTATGACTCATTCAGAACATCTTTAAGTCTTGCAACACTACGCATTGTTTGATTCACCTCCCTTCCCACATTTTAGTATCCTTCTCACTGAATCTCCTGCTTTTATAATGTTCTCTAGAGTCTTCTAAAATGCATCTTTTTTACCCCCTTAAAACGTCTGTTTAATTGCCTTTTTCATTTCTTGTGAAGAATCAAGCTTACAATACTAAAGACCAACAAAACTCCTCTTTAGCTAGACTGGCAAACGAACTGTTGCTTTAAGTAAACTACATAAGTTTAAAGTAAACAAGACACATGTGAAGAAGTGTTAAACATCACATGGAGTTAGCATATCCCTAGTGTCAAAAATCATTTATTCCTTAAACGTTGTTTTAGGATGTGGGAAAAGTGTCATTAAGAAGTGATAAGATAGAAAGAAGAAAAGTGAATGGTCAAGTAGCCCAGAAGAAAAGGTGAATAAGCAGATTATGGAAAATGAGTAAATGGGCAACTATGGAGTTAAACTAAGCGGAAGGCTTGAGAAAACAGGCATTCAGCACACGGAAGAGCAGTCACAGCAAAACAACTTTCTGAAAGTCCCCTTCAGTTCCTCAGAGTAGACACATTGGCTTCAACATCTCTGTAATTTTAACCCTAAAGACCAAAAGGTGGAGAAAAGGAGGCAGCTTCCCCCAGGGTGTGGAAATAATCTCCCCCACAGTGCTGTGACCCTCTGAAGAGTATGGAAGAAGGAGATGTTGCCAATGTTGTGCCTTCTCCCTGCAGCCAACAGTCCCTTTTTCACTTCTGTAGCTGTTTCTACTGTCTGGAGTCCACTTCCATCTTTCCTTTGTGTTTGCTTATATTTCTCTTAATCTCTATTCCCACCTTCATTCCTCGTCCTACACCTACATTAGTTTTACATTATGCTGTATCACATTATGGTAAAAAATATGGATTTTTTTAAAAAATAAAATGATGAATGAATGAACAACAAACACGAAAAATAACTGAATATTCCACAGAAGCGAAAGAATATAAGAATGCAACACAAAGAAATGGTGAAAAACAGAGGCAGAAATCCCCACCACAACCAATCCACTTGCAAATTATGCATGCTCCATGTTATGAAATTAAATGTTTATAGTTGTTTAATAGTCAGCAGTCCAATTGTTATAACATAAAGTATCATATCCAAATGGCTTCATTTAGAGTTGCAGACAAGTATCTAGAAGGAAAATCTGACTCGAGTAAATTAAGTAGCCAAAGCAGTATGGTAATTTCTGACAGTTCTTAACTTCTAACCTGAAAGTTAAACCTTTCTATAAACCTATGTGCATGTGTGAGTGGATAAAAATATATATTGTGTTTGGATATATATGCATACTACTCACTCACACTTACAAATATTTATGTTTACATAAAATGCATAACAGAAGTTTGTAATGGATAAAATAAACAGTGGCAAAACCATGAGAGAGCTATGCAAGTCATCCTAACTGAGCAATATTAAGCCATAAACCCCCATCATTCATCCAGTATTCTATACATATTTTACAAATGCATTCCTATAAAAATGCTAAAAAGAGTTTTATAAATTTTATTAGGATTATTTTTCATATCCATCTGCCTGTAAAAGCAGGCTCCCTTAGTACTATGGTTCCAACTGTAGAGGGCCCTGAGGGAGAGGAATAGTATAATTTTTTTAAAAACCTCTCAGATTATGCAAAGTAGAGTTCCAACATATAAAAAGTGTCATAATCTTAAAGTCTGATGTGAGCTAAAAGCATGTGCCAATGGAAATTGAGGCTTCTTCCCTAAGAGCATGAAGTTTCCAACTTTACTCCTTAGATCTGCAAGATATCTCTAATCAGCACTGCCCTAACACTGAACTGCGCCCAGACCAGCTCTTCAACAAATCCAACTTTTAGCAGTATTTGTGCAAATCCTAAGAAGACAAACACATGAAAAAGAAACAATGTTTCTCTTCCAAGCTGTACTAAAATCTGTGCAATTTGGTATTCCTCAGAGCTCTGGAATTGTAAAGGCACTCCATTCAAATCCTGGTGGGCAAGGGTGGGATAGTTGATTAAAGTGGCTGTAACCACACATAACCACACAGGTTATAAATGATCACATGAATACCTAATGCATGTGGCTTTCTACAGTGTGACACACGAATAAAATAAGTGATCTTTTCAGAAGTCCCACTGGCCGAGCGGGCACACGTGGGGAACTGCAAGGAGCGATACTTGGGAGAGGCCGCGTAGGAAGCTGACAGCACAGCTGGAGTTTACAGTTGTCCTTTGACATATGTAACAAAACATAAACAAAAGTTAGAGTTTTCATTTACACACATGGAAAAGGAAACACGTAGTAAATTGGCAGTAAATTTTCCAACTATGGCTTCAATGAAATGAGCTAAGACAGCCAGAGAAGGACAGTTTCTGAGGGTGATTATCTAAAGAAGCCTGGAAGATCTTATTTCTCCATGGGCAAGAGAACAACTCTTCTAAGACTAATAGGCAAAGTGATATATTTGCATTGCAAAGTTACATTTCTCTAGCCACTTAGAAAGAATAGAGAAGGACTTTTAAAATAAACGGAAAGCCTCACGTAAGAGAATTTAAGAACCTACAAAATGTGCTTAAGAGAATTGTCTTTCAAGAATAAGTTTAAAGACAGATAACTAAAGTAATAATCCTTTGTTAAAAGCAGCCACTTTGATTGCAATAATATTTTGCTTTCAGCTATAACTTTCTTATAATATAGAGATATTCAATAGATGGTGGGGTGACTAGATTTGAACTACAGCATAAAGCAATTCACTAGTGAATTGAAAAAAATCAGGAAAATTGATTGATTTATAGCAAAAGAATGGTCAGAGCTAGATTTAGCCAATCTAATTAAATTTAGCTGATAAATGTAGATAATGTATGTACTTTGATGTAAAATGTAATGTAGAGCTAAATAAAGATGTACTTGTGCATTCAAATCGCATTATCTTCCCAAAATAAATTTTTTATCATGATTATATTAGATGACATAAAGTGAAAGCAACATAAAGATATGTATACCTATCTGTACACATATGAAACTTGATAAACAGGGATTGGAAATGTAACTAGAGTAACCTCAGCCTTTTTAGTTTATTTTATAAAATACTCAAAGGAGCAGAATAGCAAGATGAATCAGGACTACTCTTTGCAAATGCAAATCATTACATTCTGCTAAGGGTCTCTTCCAACTGAAATGATTCTATGATTCACGCAAGTTTCTGGGTGTAAGTCTATGTCTATATGCTGCCAAATCAGTAGTTTGTAAGTAGGTGGCTGAAGCAAGCCAAGATTTCAGTGTTATCTCTTTCAGATTTTTCTGGTGCATTAGTATACACTTTTTGGCTGCAAACAATAACATACTGTATGTGTCATATTGTTAGTACTATGCCTTAATTTCAGATGTAAAACTGCCTCTCAAAATAGAGCAAAGAGTGAATTAAAAAAGAATATCATCATAACAGAACTGTGAGAAACTAGAAAAGACAGAGGACCATATTTTCAGGTTCCTTGGATATATCACAACATATGGACTAGAGAACATTTTATATTTACAACCTCCCCAAAATATAGAATTGCCATTCATAAGAACACTCTTGTGCACTTATGAATTCTGAGGATTAGAGTTTCATCTCATTTTGTCTCTATTGTTGGCATAAATCCACATTTTCCAAAAGTACCTAAGAAAAGACACTTAATTTATCTAAGAAATAGTCTTTATTTTCTGTTCTCTATTTAAATGGCCAGGAAGTTCGCTACATAAACATGGGCCCACCAAATTTTCAGATTTGGAAGTGTTGTGTTACTGGGCTGAAATAATTATAAAGAATTTCAGTGTTACAATTAAAACCAAAGACTTTTCAATTTCTAGATTGGAATGGCTACCCTTTTAAACTTTGGGGGACAAGGATTTTAAAACATGGATAATTTTAGCTTAAATTCTTAGACACCAAGATCCAGGACTATAAAAGTTTCTAGAAAAAGCAGCTGTGACTCTCAGTTGCAGCTAAATTTTGCTTTTAAATATTTAACCTATAAGATATTATGAATTACCTAGTACCTTTAATTACCAAAACTAAAGCAATAATCATCTTCGAGAAAACATCTTGGTCACACATCAGTCCTGATTCCTGACATACCAGAAATATGAGTACAAATTTCCTTATGTTGCATGTAATATCACTTCAATTATCTTACTTTCCTTTCAATCTGTACAAACTGATTATCAACAGCTTTTGGCTGCTTTGCAAGAGACAGAGAAAGTGATCATAACAGCCACACAGCATCCACAGGAGGATCCCGCTAGAATTAGAAAACTGTCCCAGTGCAAGCTGAGCAGCGGCTGCCCTGAATTTTGTGGTGACAGTCTGTTGAACAACATCCCTTATGCAATTTGTAAGGTATCTGGAGAACAAACCCATCATAGAGCTGGCCCACGCTAAAGAAATACTGTTCTCTTCTCAAATTTAATAATATAGATTTTTTTTTTTTTTTTTTACCTTAGTAATCTGGATTTTATATGTCCCACATTTAAATGTCAAATCTAGTACAGAACACCACTTAACTGGGACTTAGAATTAAAAGCAGTGGAACAAAGGAGGAAAAACGCCTTCATGAGCTTCATCTAGTACGTGAAGTACACTACTATGATCTCCGAGTATTTGGATAGTACTACAATGTATGATGGGTATAAATTACTTTTGAGTACAATGTGTTTTGAATACAATGTATTTCTGAGGTTAGGATGTATTCTCAAATATGCTGTAGAAATGCAAGGAAAATATGTTTATTTAGAAATAATAAAGCAGTTCAGTGAATCAGTCCATCTTGATGACACCAATGCTATCTAGCTATGAGTTTGATGCATGAAAATTCCTCAGTCCAGGAAATTATGCATGTCCACACATAAACATAAGCATTTGAGTACCAACCAACTGGGTTAAGCATGTGCTGCTAATTATTCATGTTCCTGTGCAATGCAGACAAGCACTATTCCTTCCTTTGCTGAAGGACTGAGACTAAGCATCAGCATGCCCATAATTTTCTGAAAAGAGGGAAACAAAGGAGTTACAGGTTACTTGCAATAAGGGCAAGGAGTAAAAGGTGGGGGAGTCATAGGTTACCCTAGGATGAAACAGTAATGGGGACAGAATGACGTAAGAAATCTTTGTTAGAATTTCTTCCTTTTATTTACTGTGGATGTCATCCAACTGAACACAAGAGATTAGTCGCTTTAGGAGGAGCATTTATTACAGGCATAATGTGACTGGTTTCTCCTCAGCTTTTGGACGTTGCTTCTGTGATGGGAAAAGAATTTCATGTAACGTGCCCATAAATCCAGATGAAGTCAGGAGGAGATAAGGAGGCTATAAATAATTTTCCAAATCAACTCATTAAGATTCTTTTCTTGAACAAAATTCCACATTTGTTTTGATAAGGCAGATATTCCAAATGCCAATAGTATTTTGCATTTTTAGAAGTAAACCTTAATCTAATTTGTAAGAAAATGCAATGTCAAGAAATTGAGTCTTGACATGATTTTTTTTTTACTAGATTTATTATTATGAAACTTCTACTTTTCACCAAATAGGATAAATATACCACTTGTCAATACTTGTGCCGTAAGTTATTTTCTGACTAAAATTATTTGTAGCTTTTTTCAAAAATAAAAACTAGTTTATCAGGTGGACTCCTGTAGCACTTAAAATACACAGCAAACTTGGAGTCACACCAAGTAAATTCAGAATAGCTGTCATGACAGTCCATGGAAACTAGTTATAAATTCTTGAATAAAGGAAAAACCCCAGAGTGGAAAAAAAAAATAAAAATCAAAACACAAATTGAGAGAGGGAAGAATATATACTAGTATAATAAATAATTCCCAATGGAATGACAGATACATTGTAAAATACTACTTATTTTAATTCTGACAGATATATCTCAGACATTCAGTTCTCTTGCTGGTAACTAATTATGGTCAAAGTATGCAATTCATTATTCATACTATTGTAAGAGAAAACTGTCATATACAATGCAAAGACGCTATGCAGTTTCTGACCTTAACTGTGTTCTGGCTTTTAGTAACTGCTGACTAGAGTTTGTCTGATTCATTAGTGGTCTCAAAGCTCCCTATTCAGATGTTGTGACATCTACAAATACAGCTGATGGAACTTCACTGCTCATTTTCCCATTCCAAACAGCAGACAGCTATGTTAAAGCAGAAGAAAGTTTGATGCCTTTATAGAAAGACTGGAGCACTGGATAGAAAACTAGACAAACCACTGCATTTGCTAATAACGTATTTTTGTGTTCTCTTGGTTTGGTATTTTGAGGTGTGTTGAGTGCTTTTTCTAAAATTCTGACATTCTCAAGTAGAACAGGTCTGTATGGAAAGTCATAAAATTCACACTGCTCACCTCAGGGGCTAGAATGACTTTCTTCACAAATAAATAATTAGGCAGATTTGCAAAATACACATTATTTTCCCAAGTGACTGGAACGGCTCCAAGCGATTAAATACATAATTAGGCAGTTTTTCTAAAATGCTCATTATTTACCTGAGAGTCTCATCACGGACTCTCTGGTAAATACCATCTCCCTGCTAGTAGTTATTACCAAAAACGCCTCCATAATTTCCAGCCTTCCTCCAGCAGTGATATAAACGGAGGATATTACTTGGGGCAATGGATCATGAAAAACAAAATCTGACTGTGCCAGGCAGCCTATTTAACTGACAAGCTGAGCTTCCTTTGCACCTGGCATTGCACTCTTTCATAATGGAAACACAATAGAAAGCAAACAAAAGGACTTTTCTTGGTACTATAGTTTGTGTTTTAACTGGCCAGAAACCTGCTGAAGGCTGTGCCTATGTGTGCTCATGTCCATGCACGAATATGGAAGAAACGACAGAGAAAGGAATCCCAAACTCTTATTTACTCTTATTCACTGTTTTTTCTACCTGGTCAGGATAATGAAAGAAACATCATGTGTTAGTGACAGAACAAATCAGCAAGCCCTCCAGCCCCACACTCCATCTGACATAGGATTTGCTTTCCCATGCATCTGTCTTCAACCAAGTTATCATAGGGCACCAGCCTTAATCTGCAAATCCTCCCGTTGCCTCTCTCTGGGGGACACACAGTCCCAGCGTTATGCGTGTAACAAGTGATTGTGAATATTCCTGCTCATGATTCACTGGTTGGTGTCTAGGCTGAGCATAGAGAGACAGGAAAGAAAAAGGTCAGGCATTAAGACCAAGTCGGCTCACCTGTGCAGCCAAGGGACAAAATCAAATGCCCATTTCCTAGTGATCACAGACAATAAAACTGACCCTCAGAAGTGACCCCGTTACATTGCTCCACCTCCAGAGTCAATTTTTCTTACACCTTTATCTGCCCAGAGGCCTCACTGCTTTGTGGTCCTTATAGAAGAGATCAGCAGTGACTGGAATCTCAATTAGAAAACAGAGGGCAGGAGGAAACAGCAAAGCATGACAAGGTGAGGGAGAGCAAAAAAAAATGAAAGGAGAAATGAAGAGCAAGAGTAAAAGAGATGGAAAAGAATCAGAGAGTGACCCAGTAACATTTGGGGATCAGCAAATAAGGCAACAAAGATGGGTCAACAACAAAGAGAATGGCAGTGAAGGACAGACCAGAAAACATCTTGCTTCTCAGAAAGAACAAAAAAAGGAAAAAGTAAAAGAAACTGTGAAAAGAAATAATGTAGAACCAGGATATGGTTATTCTCGTGGCAGGGGTTCAGGAAGAGAAAGAAAGACATCAGAACAACTAAGCAGGAGACTTTTACTGTGCATACCTTCCTCACATCCAGAAAGATGTTTAATTTGTCTGTTCTTTAACACCTTCAACTAAGCTGTTCATGTTTTACACATATATAAAATGAATTCACAGTCACAACAAATACCTTAAACAGAGGTGGGAATTTCTTCGGAATTCTAATTTGATGTTTACACAATAAAATTCTGCCTTGGATATTTTTGCCATTTCAGTGAAAGCCATAAGAGTAAACATGTTTTTGAAGCATTGGTGAGTGTCTCGTGCAGTGTGAGCTCAAAGCTGCAGGTGGAGTAGCTGAGATGTGCACCACATGGTGACAACTGCGCACTTTGCCAGATCATTGCTTTTATGGCAGGTGCCTCAATTTTTATGAGGTTTAAAAAGAGACATCTAGGGCAAAGGGGAACAGAGAAGATTAGAAAACAGGTACTGACAGGCAGCTGGTAGGTGCATCTGCAAGCACACTAGGATGCTACTAGATGCTCTCAGTTTCAAATATAATTGTTCCCATAACTTTCTGACCTCTGTTACAAATAAATAGATTATAGGATGCATCGAGGTGTTTCAGTCTATACCTGATTACGCACATAATGCGTAACATCCCACGTTATGTAATCTTACGAATGTTGCTGTATTACAGTTTATTATCATATTTACTGTTGAAATTTATCCACGAGCATTTGCAGTAAGCAAAGTATGCAAAGATATGAACAGGGAATGTTTGAATACTGTTCGAACTAAAACTGTTAGAGAAGGATGCAGCTGGCAAGGGTCTGACAAATGTCACTTCCATAAGCATGCCAGCAATGAGAGTTTCTTACAATAAAAGAGCCTCCCTCACCCTCATTTTCAAGCTATTTAAACAATGTGTAAGCAAAAGATAAGTTCTACTATCATCCTCCACTAACTGTATCTCTTTTGCCTTTTATCCTCTACCTTAGCTATAAATCTTGTTGAATGGCATACTAGGAAAGTTCCTTTTTAGGTGTCTCTGATTGTCCCCAGCCATGCTATTCACCTAAACTCTGCAAATTGCAATGTTAGTGTCCTTACACATATTTAAAGGTCAAAACATACAATATTGCAGTAAATATAGGGATTTTAAATTGTTCTGACAGATTCTATTGTCCTGTTACTTTCATTGAAATAACAAGGCTACACTGCTTTTAAAACTGGAAAATGAAACATAAACATTTCTAAAGTAGCCCAAACTAGTTGATCAGGCAGCAAAGTAAAACAAGCTAACTGTAAGTCTCTGAATAATTCCCTTACAAGACCTTATTAAGACTCACCATCTGCTTAAACACATGTATTTTTATCTTAAAAAATCTAGACTTACTTTCAAATAAGACTACTCTGTTATCACAGGGTTGGCAAATCTGTATCAGCAATAGCTTGACCGTTTAGTGTCGTCTAATGGAAATAGGCTGTGACTCTGCATTCCAAACTTACTTGGAGCATTATCACCTCCCAGGATCCTCTCTTCAGTGCCATTTCTCCATCTTCTCTCTCTGTGCAATGGCAGTTCCAAACGATCCAGCAAAAAAACCCCAAACAAATCTTAAGCAGATAGATTGCAATTGCAATATCCAAGGACCAATTCTTGAAATTGTCATATGGCATCAAATTCCAAAGAAAACAGTGAAGTGGGATACTTCAGTCAATACTCAATTTATCACACCAGCTTGGAGTCTGACACAGTGTGATGTGCAGATGTTCAGATTTCATAACCCTTTTATTTTGTAGTTAGTATGAAAGGACCCTGATAAAAGCACTGCAGATTGCATCTCAGTAGCATTTCATCAGTGCAAATGACACCGTGTTATTCCACTCTTGCTTCTGATTTCTACAAAGTGCTCCAACTACAAAGAGGCAGTTTGATTTCCACACGTACATGATCCTTTTCTGCATTCTTAGGGAAGGAAACAAGGCTACCAACCGACAGTAGGTGACATGATGGCTTTTGTAATGTGAATACAGATTCCCCATGGACTAGCATGAGAACACTAAGTTATTGCATACGGATCCATCACCAGTCTCAGTCACCACTACACTGGACTGTATTTGACAGATACAGAAATAAAATCTTTCTTCTAAATGATCCATCTCATCTCCTTTCCCCCATCTTTTTCTTTTCTTGAAATATGTTTCTGGGAAAATAGAATTTATTGAGATGCAGTTAGAACTAGGCTACTTTTTATAACCCTCACTTGCATGTACATTGTGCAATCACTTGACACATCTGCTGTATCAAGAATAAATCTGATTTAAGAGTTCTAATAAGAACTTGCATCAATAAATTATAACAGATTGGTGATTAGTAGTATTATTTATATGCAATATTTTTGTGCCCCTTATAATGCTGATGTCTGCTTCATAGGGATTAATTATTTTCATAATTTTGTCTAACTAGTAATATAGAAAATGTCAAAAAGAAAATTAGATTTTCACTTTCCAGGCACGGAAGTTTAATTAAAGCCAACTCCTTGGTGAAGGGGAATGTCCTTAGCTGGTTCTGTGATGTGGCAGTGGCTCTACATGCCGCCATGTGGGAGACCAAGGCTCACAAAGTGACTCAGGGAATATTAATCACCAGGCTTCAGAGACTAAACACATGCTGAATGTGCCACAGTTGGTCCCAGCAGGTTATTTATGGAGTATATAAGGTAGCAGACAGTAATGATTTCATTAAAAAGCTGCCACTTGCACAGCCCAACTCAGAGATGGCGCTATACTGAAAGGGACCCTTTTCTCAGATAAAAACTGATCCATTAGGAAATCTCTAATTATGCAGGCATGAAAGGTCAGCTTCCCCTCATGCTACTCTAAAAGTCTAAATAAACACCCCAAGTACATCCCATCTGTAAAAAATTAGCATCTTCTACAGTCCATTGGACATTTTTAGGACAAGCACTCAGGTGTCTCCAGTCTGTGGAAGAACAGTCAAGATATAAAGCACTGAACTATTGTAATTGAAAACTGAATTCCCAGCCTCATCAAAATGTAAGGAAAGCTGGAGGCATTATTTTCTTCTTTAACCCACCCTCCCTCTTTAGAATTTTTTCTTTCATTCCTTAAATAGTCACGAGGACCTCTCCTTAATGCACTGCCTCTCTTGCCTCTCAGTTTCTTCCCTTCATTACTCCTCCCTATTCCCTGTATATCATTCCTTCCTTTTAGTTATCTCCATTATCTATATCTTTCACCCAGAATCTTCTTCATTAACTGCCCACACACTAGAATAGGAGCACTAAGCAAGGCCATTCAGAACTTCAAAGCACCATCCAGTAACAACAGAATCTAATCCTGGTTCAAAGTGAATTTTCAGCCATGAATGAACATAGAAGTTTCTCATTCAGAAGCTGATCCTTCTTTCTTAAAAATACACTTTTCTGGGGAAGACAGACTTCAAGGAGACACAGTCAAAATCATTCTACTTGCTATAACAGCACTTACATGAGATGAATTAGAAAATAGTTTGAATTAAAAACCTATTCAAGCAGTTGAGGGTAAAGTTGCTGACTAACAAGACTCCATTACTTGATTTTATTGTTCACGTAGGTTATGATTTTTCCCAGTCGGATGGCAGCTTAAGAGTGACTTGCCAACCATACACCCACATCAAGTGACTATTATAAGATAAATCAATATGGGCAGAACCACTTTCTGTCAAAACAAATACCTTTCCAAAGACAAAGTCAGAGCTCTCACTGGCTCCAGCTGAGACAAAATTCACCTCCCCTTCAGCCAGACACACAAACGATGAAAGATGGATACAACCTCCACAGACACTTCTGCCACTGCTTCAGTATGTCTATTTTACTGTGACCCTGGACATCTCATTTTATAGGGCAAGAAGTCTGCTTTGAAAGTTCATACCTAGTTGCTCCTAAAGCCAATTAATTTCTAAGCAACGTTTTTTCATTATCTCTTGTCCTTCATTATTTTTAACTAGAGCGAGTCTATGTGCACTGTCATCTCCATGCAATTTAAAAATTACATCTATTGCAACAGAGGAACTAGTAAGAGACAAGGGAGAAAAACACCTATGGTAAAGTATCTTGTGCTGAATTTAATTATGGCAAGTCACATTTTCATGAGGATCACATGGTATGATTTCCTCGTAGTGGTTCCCAGAGGAGAATCCAATGCCTGTCTCAAATATACCCTGGTATCAAGCTCTGCTTGTTCTACAGATTTTGAGTCTGTTTAGATATGGAGCTGGAAATCTGCTCCAATGGAAACAGAGCACAGACTTGAGGAAAGAAACCTCAGTTGTTGCTACTTCAACTTCAGTCAACACTGAAAAAGAAATGAAGGAGCTGTTACGACTTCTAACCAATGTCCTTTGAGCTGGCCTCATGTGCTTGTGCTAGTAAAGGAACACAAAAACCCACTATATACACTGTTGGTTCATGTTTATTTTATGCCCACAGTGAGAGGAGAACACAGAAAACCATAAAAAGTTACTTGGGAAACTTCTGCAAATTGAATTAACTCTTCAGACTAAAAATTTGTTTATATGATTTTGGTTCCCTTCACTGTGACAGTCTGGTTGGAATAAACTTGCAATTACTTGACTGAGGTCAGGTTGGCTTCACCTGCTAGACCCGGGTATAAAGCAATCTAGCTGTATTATCTGATAAGCTTCCAACAATTTTAAAAAATAATAGGGGAAGTAGATGATCTTTTGTCAAGGAGGCTCTCTCCTCCAGGGTGCTGCACAGAGTTATGGCACTTGTTCAGTGCACATATAGTCTTGGAGAAAAAATTCATTACTCATCTTAGTGTACTGACCAAGAGTCTGTAGAAAGTAAAAAGAAGGGAAATTAGAGGAATCTACTTTTAAAACACTTTAGCGGTGAAAAAGAAGCAATACGCTTATGGGAAAAGCACTGTAGTGAGATTGACTGCACCTGGGTTCCAACACAAACTCAGCCAGTGATCTCTTGTGTAACCTCTACGTGACTTGTTGCTTTTGCTTCTCATCCCATGTTTTACCTACTTAAATGATAAGCCCAAAGGGACTGACTTTGCCTCTTACTAAGAAATATATACAACTAAGTCAATGGAATATGTTCAAACTACCATAATATGAATAATAAAATAGCTGTAATAGTATGAATATGAAGAAGGAAAATAATCCCTAGTAAATAGTTATTCTGCCCATAACACACAGGAAAGATACAGTCAGAATTAATGAGAAGGCTGAAAATCTGAATTATTCTTATATAGGAAAATGATCACAGAATCACAGAATGTTAGGGATTGGAAGGGACCTCAAAAGATCATCTAGTTCAATCCCTCTGCTGGAGCAGGAACACCTAGATGAGGTTACACAGGAATGTGTCCAGGTGGGTTTTGAATGTCTCCAGAGTAGGAGACTCCATAACCCCCCTGTTCCAGTCTTCTGTCATCCTCCCTGAGAAGAAGTTTCTTCTCAAATTTAAGTGGAACCTCTTGTGTTTCAGTTGGAACTCATTACCCCTTGTCCTATCATTAGTTGTAATCGAGAAGAGTCTGGCTCCATCCTTGTGACACTCACCCTTTATATATTTATAAACATTAATAAGGTCACCCCTCAGTCTCCTCCAAGCTAAAGAGACCCAGCTCCCTCAGCCTTTCCTCATAAGGGAGATGCTCCACTCCCTTCATCATCTTTGTTGCCCTGCGCTGGACTCTTTCCAGCAGTTCCCTGTCCTCCTTCAACTGAGGGGCCCAGCACTGGACATAATATTCCAGATGTGGTCTCACCAGGGCAAAGTAGAGGGGAAAGGAGAACCTCTCTCGACCTACTAAACATCCCTTGGTAATGTAAGGTGATGTAAGGTTCACTGCTCACGAAACCGATACATGTGTATAGTAGTTTGTATAATCTGCTTTTTATGACAAACTTTTTGGAATTGACAAGAAGAAAAGGGTTTCCTTCTCTGTAATGTTCTTAACCAATGCAGTCCTTGCATTCCCTCTGCAGAAGGACTATCCAGTATCTCCTTGGGGAGAATGAAAAGAAGCAGCTTGGTGGATATACAATCTCTCTTTAGACTAGATAGCAGCCATGGGAAATTAACGATGGAAAGAGTCTGGGAAGAGGGGGGAAAAAAAGTGTATTATTGCCAAATGCCCTTTCAAAAGATGCTCATGTACCCCTTTAAGAATATGAATAGAAAACCTGGTCTCATATCTGCATTTTCCCTGTCACGGGCAATGTGGAAAAAGAAAAATACGACTAGAACTGACTCCTCAAATGCTCTGAAAACTGTAATTGCTTGTTTATTAATTCTGCAGAGTGGAAAAAATATCTTCTAAAATGTACAATATATAAAAAATAAAAAGGGTTTCTCCAGGGTCCTACGTTTGCTTCTATACACTCAGATTTCATACCAATGAGAAATTACAAAAAAATTTATAGTTGTCAAGAATTTAACATTCCCTACATATTAAATTTTAGGAGCACTTTGAAAAACTTCCTAAAGCTGCAAATGTGTGTGCTTTCAACTCCTTTTATTTTATTCCTTTAATAATCACTGCCATTTCCTGCATTCTCTGATTTCCTAAGTTACATCAAATATTTGTAAGCAGGGTTATTGAAGAACACACATTTCAGAAACTGTTAAAATATCGAGGCTTCATACCAGGTAAATCTTATTTCTTGTACCAACTGGTGCACTCTTCCATTTTAGGCCCCACTAAACTATGCCTGCTTCCTCATCACATTCTTGAGAAGGCTCTCTTCATAGATCACTGACCTTCACTTTAAATCGCCTTCCACACACATGCCTCCCTAAATTTAATAGAGATTTTGTCTATAACAAAAAAGATTCAAACACTCTATTTGGAGTGATCAAATAAAATATAGGCTTTGTCCTCCCATTCACTTGCAAACTTGGCTTAGGCTACCTGTTTATTCTCCCCTTTCCCTTTTGGGTACTACGATTTTGAAAGAAGATTCAGAGATTCACCACCACATTGATATCTCCCACATGAAAAATAACATAATGTTATTATACAAATAGCATGTAATGGGGATAAAAAATTTAATCTTAATACATATACCTCCTTAATCTTCCCCCAGAAGCTTTCTTTCAATGGAACATGGCTCCTAAGGCAATTTATTATATTTAAAGCTTTAGTTCTTTGTTATTAGCATTTCCACACACAAACTGTAATTTCACTTATTTGTTTGTATATCTGTTTGGTAAAATCAGATTACTTCCAGATTCAATAGTGTTTTACAGTCATCAGAACTGCATCTTTTATCCGGATTCCTTTAAAACACATCATGCATATGATTACTCGTTAGAAATAAAGTAATGCAAAGACATTTTTGCAAAGTGCCTACAGCAGTGTTAAACCTTGCCTTTCCTTGGCCTCACCGACTTTTCTTCTACGAAAGATCTGTGGAAGCTTATTTTACCCTGGGGACCAAGACCCATAATGCTGTAATGCTATTTTTAAAATGAAAGGGTGTTCATCAGAACAGTATGTGTTTAAATAGGGTAATACTTTGTATATTTGTATACAATTCCTGCTTTGAGGTAATGCTATGAGATTCTTTGTCCTGCACAGTAACTAAATAACTATAAATGATCTTTCATGCATATGCAAATCTATCCCCCTAAGCACCTTATTAATTATTTCAAAGATACTTGGAGGTCACCACTCATGGAAATTTCTATGCATGAAGCCTCATTAATACAAGACACCATACAGAGAGATGGGATAGATTTTTGTCACCATTTAACAAGGGCAGAGAAAATATAATCTGTAACGTTTAGTTTTTTATTTTAATGACCAATGAAAACCAGCCAGCTCCTATCTGTAAGTCCTTGCTCTGAGCCGATACAGCGGGTCTGAATCACGGGGCTGCTGCCACACAACTCTGAACAGCTAATCCTATCAATGCACCAGTTACCGTGCTCAGAGCTCTGGTCCTCAGCGCTGGCTGCTCTCAGCTGGAGTAGCACTGCCTGGCACTAGATTAGCACCGAAGCACTAAGGAATTTACTTTGTTCTTCCAAAAATCACAGCAATGACACATTTTGTGTTGGAACAAAGGGAAGCCATGGCATTATCAAGGTGAGATACCATAGCTCGTCAGCTGAGATGATAGCCTTCTTTTGAACACATATTATCTCTGCTTAATGAGGCCATGAAACAGAAATCAAAGAAAAGCAAGAATATAACCACACAAAATACCAGAATGCAATGACAAAATGCATCTTCTGGTACACCTGTGCCAGTAAGCAAGAAATTAAACACACTTGAGAAGCACTGTTTATCTGAAGTCCCTAGACCCTTTCCGGCTCAAGTTATCACACACATGTGATAACACTGATCTTGTCTGTCACGGTGACCCTTTGCTGTAGCATCTGCTGTTTATTTTTATTCTGTTGTGTGTGCAGTGCTTTCATCTCTAGATTGATCCAATAAAAGATATAAAAAACTTGCTATGTTGGTACATTCCCTTGATAAAAATCAGGAACAGTGAGTCAAATGTTAATGGAAACTGCAGGCTGTGTTCATTACGTTATCTCCATTTTTGAAAAACACTAGAATGAACAGAGCTAATTGGAAGTGCAAACAATTTAAATAGGCTTAATTACAAAACCAAACCCTCCTGTACAGTTCTAGGGCACTGTGTGCACATATGCCTTGAAGAAATGAGCTATTTTTCAAGGAAATCCATCCTTACTTGAAAATGGAAAAGTAAAATAATTTTTACAAAGTCTTAACTCAGAACATCAGTATTTTCTGTTCATGACACCATAAATACTACTTCAGCATTAGTCTGTGATGTTTAAAAATACATGTATTCATACAGGCTGTTTTGATATATCTGTGCAACCTGGTCATCTACCATAGTGAAAGCTGCTGGATTCACACCTATGAAGGACTAAAATCCTTTGTAGCTGAACAATAAGAGAGAGTGGGTTGGCAACTCAGGCATTCTTTTTCTTCACAGTTAAATGCAACTCAGCCTCATGGCTTTCTAAGAGGACAAAAAATAGTCATCAGTTCCTAACTCAAATATAACCTAATTCTAGAAACAAACTAATTTCTCGCATACCAGAAAGTCAGGTTCAGGTAGCTGCAAAATGAACCGGCAAAGTTACAACAGGACTGATTAGATTCTTCATGTTGCAAAGCAATCTGACAGATAACGCTAATGAATACTTTTATTGATACAGAACTAAGAACAAAGCAAACTGATGGAGGTAGCAATTAGTTTGAGGTTTAAATGGAATATTGTTCAAAATTGCTGAATACTCAGGGATTGTGACTGAGAACCTCTCCAGCACAAAACATGCCAGTACAGTATAATCTCAATACTTCTTAGAGACAATCAGGCTGTCTCAGAGTAAGCATGTTGCCTAAGACAGCACCACACACCACTGTGCAGACCTACTAGCACAGGTCCTGAAGCAGTATTCATCCGGTCAGTCCTCATCAGCCTACCAGAAGTGTCAATAGCCCAGCCTATGTGCTGTACTGACACAACTATAGTTCCCTTCAGTAACATGATTCAGGTCTAGCTCAAGAATCTTGGTACTCTGCAGCACTGCACTGCAGCACAACTAAACCATGCACTGCCCTGGCACAGGGCAGCCCCTCTGCAGAAATTTTTCTGAGAAACACTGTTACTAACTGGAGAACAGAGATAAAAGTATTGCAATTGTATTATTATTATTATGACTACTACTCTTAGTACTACTTTTATGTATAGTATTTTGAAAACAATTTTCTGATCTGGGGAGTTCTGAAACTTTAGATTAGAAGTATTTTAGCATTTGCATATTTAGCTATTTTAACTTAAAGTTAACACTTAAAGTATAACACAGCTGAGGCTAGATTGGCAGCAATAGCTGCTTTTCTATTCCCACAGCCAAATCCTGTCTCACTCGGAACAGTACATCAATCCTTTGTGCAGCCTTTATGGTATCCCTTTTTAGGCCAAGCCTATGTCTTCCTCACCTCTCAAACACTGAAATTACATCCCTGAACACTTCAGCTCTCTCTTCTTGCATTTTCTCTTCAACACATCCCTACTCTGCTCCTACTGCTCAGTTCCCATAGTGTTTGACACACAGCAGAGAGAAAAAGACTGGCTTGTTACTGCCAGCCAGGGCTAAATACTTGTGAAAACTTAGTCTCCTCTCTGAGAAAAAAAAAGGACAGATAAAAGTTCTGAACTGAACAACTGGAGCTGCAAGATACGTGGAGAAATCCTAATACAAGTTTTGTAAAGCATGACTAGCAACGGGTTTACACACAGAAGAGGTGGAAGGGCCTTTACTTTAACATAACAGTCTGAACTGGAAAAAGCTTTGTGGCACTGGCCATGGTTGTGAGGAGGCCCACAGGAGAGGAGAAAGAGCAGTTGCCTGCTGCACCACTGGGATACCTGATTAAGCTAAGGAGCTAACAGAAGAACAGGGAAGAGAACTGACAAATGGGGGCTGGGGTGTAGGGGGGTGGGGGGAGACAGGAAGGATGGATTAATCTTGAGTAGCTGATCAACTTGTGTGGGAGCAGAAAATGGATTAACTTCTGGAGCAGCAAGTCAGGAAGCTGAGAGTACAGACTGACCACATAGTACTACAGTAACATCAAGGTCAAGGAAAAAGCACCGGGTAGAAGTTCCTGTTAGGTTCCTCATGACAAGCTTTCTTACACAACATTAAAAAGTGTTTTGTGCAGCATGACATCAGGGTGCAAATGCAGCAACAGAGCAAATTGTCAGTGGGACGGACGGAAGTAAATCGAGACCTGGCGAGATAGCACATAAACAGCAGTTCTAGTAAAATGTGATGACCATTGCTAGATAGATCCTGAAGCAACCAAAAAGAAATAATTTTAAATGGTTCCTACTACTATACTTTCAATATCTTCAAGGCACATCCTTACATTAAGGAAATGCTGCTATAAGGTAAGAAATGTTGTCAATTTTTCTACCATCTAGTGATTTGAAACTTATTTGTCAGTTGCTCAGGTAACCAGGCAAAACTATTTTCTATGCAGCTTCTAATATGGTAGAAAATTATTCTTATACCACTATATAGTACTTGTGACAAACACATATGCACATATGGAAATTCAGCAACAGAAAAAAAAATTCCAATATATTTATTCACAGCAAACTTTTTGAGAATTTTGCAGTGCATGTGCCCGTGTAATTGAATCAATTCTCAAATACATCTTCCAGATTCAGTGTAAGCCTCTGTTTAGTTCAGTCAAGCTTTGTTTCCTACTCAAGTGAAACAGATAATTTATCCATCTTCTCAGGGTGATCAACATTTCACGCAATGAGATGACACGTAGCAGCAATAACTTCATCAACAGGAAGTCTACTTGAAATTCCTGTTGCAGTCCTTTTTTATTAGTACTTGAAGACCGGCCAAGAAAGTTAGCAATTTACCTAATTCGAAAGTGGAAATTTGGATGTCAAGGTGGCTTTTTTTTTAAACTAGAGTGTAATGCTATCATCTCTTACCACTTCATGATTATATAATACTAATGTGAAGAAAGTATGCATTTGCTTTTAAAAGAAAAGCCCTTTGGAATCCAGTTAATTCTCCAGTTCACATGCTCAGCAAGAATCACTTTAATATTCAAATATTTTCTCCATGAAATGAAATGACTCCTATAAAAACAATACAATTCCACAGCTATATTCAAACACAATAGGTCATAAGAAAAAAATCTTGCCCTGAAATCAAAATCACATACATTTTAAAAAAGAAAATCAGCTAAAACATACCTACACAAGGGAGAGAATAGCCAAGCTCCGGGTCATGGATGAACTGACGGTCATTCAGCATAGTCACACAGTACAAATGGAAACAGTCTAAGCAAATGACATGGCGATGCATGCACTGGAACACAAGCACAGGACTCCTGTTAAAAACAAAACAGTGAAAATTCTGAACAAGGACTGGATCAAACTTTGTTTCAACCTTCTAATTTTATAATACTTTTTCCTTACTAGTACACAAGTTCATTATGTACCTTAAGAGAGAACTTAGCCTGGCATTTTGCAGCACTTTTTAAAGGAGGAGGTTTCTAACATGAATCAGATTCAGAGAAAAGGAAATAAGTTTTTACAGAAAGTTGAAATTTTACTGAAAACTGGAACCTAAAGCAAGAAAATTCTTTAGTAACAGAAATCCTTTGTATGAGGTGAGGTAGGTCATATATGGTAAAACATCAAATGGTGGTAGGTAGGATTAAATAGAAATGTGACCAGCTAGGAAAGCTTTGTGAAGACTACCTTGTGCCTTCACCCTCTCAAGGCAGCCCTTGGAACTCTACATAGAGGGCATTTCCTCAGTAATAATGAGCAAAATAATTCACCTTCTGGTCAGAGGTACGAGATTCAATTTGGGAACAAGATACCTAAACTTTAGTGGGAATTTCTCACTTAGCTTGCGGGTAGGTATTTATATATAGCACTATTGTCAAAACACTCTGGAGACTGGAGCTGATCAGCCTCCAGGTACCTGCATTAGGGAGAGCTGAATCACCCACCTGGCTCCATTGTCTGCATGGACTAAAACTCCACAGACCACTACAGGACTACACATGGGGACACCTACATGGGGACAGCTAAATACAGGTATCCCAAGCTTGACAGGATACTTGTGGAGATGAAGAGAGAAAACACTTGAAATAAGAGAGGACATAGAGTTTGACTCCTGGGCTGGCCTGTTGCTCAGAAACATTCCAGCAGAGACCACAGCAAAGAAGCGCAGCAGCTCCCAAAATCCTGCTCAGGACCAGTACACCGGTGGTGGGAGAAAAAATGAGTAATATAGGAAATACTACATACATATGAAATGTGTCTTCATTGCAGGAACACAGTGATAAACCTAATGGGTTTGCTCTAAGTTAACTTCTGCTAACTCCTGACATACATACCTTAACTGTCAATTCCAAAATAATGATTGTGGCCCATCTGATAGAGTTATGTGCTCCACAAGTGTTACACAATACTGCTTTCTTATCTCTTCTGCTTGAGGAGTATTATCAACCCCAAGCATAAAAATTGGAAAAATAAAGAGAGAGATAAGCTGGAAAGAACAGTGAGATTCCCATTTAAACACTGAACTACTTTACTCCTTTATTTGTGTGTGGGAAAACAACTAGAAATGGGGTAAATGCTACATTTTTTTAGTAACTAGGGAGAAAGACAATTGTTTTAAAAAGTAAAAGAAGGAATTCTCACATATTCACTGTAGTCCAGGAGACAGGTATTAAAATACAACATCAAATGCAGTAGGACTTGTGATAAAATCATTAGTTAGCAACACTGCTATAGCTTCTACAAAGCCTGCTAGACAGTGCTTTGAAAATCCACTGAAAAAGTAAATAATCAATCACCAAATGGGGGAATACAACTGCAAAATGTAATCAAGAATAATTTCAGATCCTGTATGTAAGTATTCAATCTTCTGTGAAAATATGCTTTAGAGTTCCATATACTATAGAGTTCATGGCAGCATGTTGGTATCCCTCAAAACATATACTCTGTGTTTTAGGGATTTTGTTGAATAAAGCAGCTTAAAAATGGAATTAAATAAAACCTCCCCATTACTAATCCTTATTAGTTGCTCACTTGCTGTTCTGAAGGTAACAAATAATAGTTTTAAAAAGAACACTGTAAGGCAAAATGAGAAGTTGATCTGTATCATGTTAGGTCTGGAGGTCCCAAAATCATTAAAGAGAGATGGAGGAGCAGTTATCTTGTCCCTATGGTGCAAAAGTCCCCATGGCACAGCAGCCAAATGTAACCTTAAGAAAAACACCCCAAAGACTTCTTCCTGAAATGCACATATAATCAAATTTCCCTATAGCTTTAATGCAAATGTCTCTTTTAGGGTGAATTGCTCATTTTTATTACTTCAGTATCTGAGTATCTTTTCAGTTTAATGGGAAGCTTCCTGTATCTAAATTCACACCTCTCTGACCTTCATTTCAAAGACATATCTCATGTGTGAGGAGAGATCCACAAAAGAAAGCCATCAAAAATCAAACTTCTTAAAAAACCTCGGCTAGAAATGATAATGGCATTATTAATACTTTCACCTAAACTTAGATGAAACCAAGACTAACAGCACTTGATTATGAAAATGAACTACTACAATCAGTTACTGAGGTAAGTAATTTTGTGATAATCAATTTTGCTTCCTAAGATATTACAACAATATTATTAAAGCAAACTATGCCTCCAGAAGGGGCATAGCCATATATGCACACATTTAAACTGCATCTTTAGGAACAACATTAATGTTAAAATGTGTCATCTTTTAACACTGCCAAACTGGCAAGCAATGCATACAATCTAGATATAAATCTGGGTTCTGTGTCACAGAACACAAGCTTAGCTTTCACAGATATTACACTGTTCACTAATTTTGCAGCCCACAGTATCTGTGTTGTAAGGCTTTGAGAAACCCAATCTATATGCAATGCAGCTTTATCCAAATTCATTCAGCATTGGAACAGTCACTATGTTCCAACATTTGCAGATTTTGTATCAAAAGAAAGCACTTCTAGTTTAAAAGAGATATAAAAGTTTTGTTCCTGAGATCAGTAAAGATGAAGATGAAGAGATTATGTTCATGGTGCCTGAGCGAAGCTAGGAAATACTCCTTTAGGATAACCCCAAGAGTTATTAATAGAAGCCTTGCTTGAACCAAACACAATTTAGTTTAGAAAGGAGTATTATGAAAGTTTAAAAAATTGCCATATAGTGTAACAAGGGCCATTGCTCAATCTAATATAACAGTCTAGTAATGTAAATCTGATGTATATTTTAGAAGGTATTTCATAGGTTCCATTTACATAATGTGTTTGGCTGAATTAGAGGCTTCATGAGAATAATATATAAGAAAAATGTTTCTCACAGCAAGGGATAAATTGGTCCTTTTTGTTCACCAATTAGGAATGTAACCACTTTCAAAAATTGAAAATCCAACGTTACAATGCATCACAGAAAATTTCCATAATAAGTCACTCGCTCCTGTGCTCTGATTCCTTTTCATTAGAATTTTATCAGCATGCATTTACTTAAATGAAAAAGAAAGGAGAACCTAAATGTTTCTGCTTCATGTTATTACTATTGGATAACTGTGCGGCACAACAACAGCACGGTTGGAAGCACTATCTGGTCTGTGTGCTCTTTCCACCTTCTCGTAACTGAGAAGCCGCAAGACACAGATAATTCTCATACAGACTACAACAGTATACTGGCTAAATAAAGGTATGAACACTTGATCTTGTTTAGATAAGAAGCCCACTGGGAAATAAATTGTTCTAGTACATCCCAAAATCTTGTGATGGTTATTAATGTACTGAGAGTGAGTCCAACGTCTTTGAGCGTGAGGGGCTACTCAGCATAAGGAATTATTTGCACATGTAACCATGGATTAACTGATATATCTTTCAATGCCTACTGAAGAAAAATGTTGGGCAATTTGTCCCTCATTTGGCCTTTATCCTTCATATTTTGAAAAAAGCTTGACTGAGTAAAGGTTAAATAGCATACCACATACATTGGTCCATTATTTTTTAGAAAACACGAGTAGCCACTGTCTGAAGCAACTTGCAGCAAGAAATGTATCTAAGCCTGTAGAGATCTGTGAAAAAACATGTTGGACAAAACTGTGAAACACCCTTGAGGTCATTTCTAGGTGACAGTTGGATTTTTCTCACCTCAGTCTCAAAATCTTCATCCAACAATAATAAAAAAACATAGCAGATGTCTAGAAGGCTGCCTTGCTGGGATTACAGTCAGTAAAGCAAAAATAGCCATTTGGGATTCATTTCTGTGCAGTAAATAAACCTGAATGCAACTAGCTATATCTCAGTCTTTAACCTCAGCTATGAGTGCTGTATTTATCATAACACACTTCTGCATTTCTAATACTTTTTACCCTTTTTGGCAATCATCCTCTACCTCAAAAAGCTTTCTAAATACATACCATGACACCACTTAATTTACAAATGGATCTCTGTGCTATTCCAAAATGAATCTTTGTTAACTTACAGGTCAGAACGATAAGCAACATTCAAGAAAAGATGAATCACTGAATAAAATGTGCAAAAAAAATTATGGAAAATATACACTTAGGTGACACAGACACTACAGGCACTTTCCTATTTCATAAAAAAATTAAGTAATTAAGCAGAAATACTGTCCTTGACTAGCACTTGATCAGTTTTGGCTCTACCCTTGTAGCAGAACAAAATTACAATGCCTAAATAAACTAAATTATTAATCCATCATATGACTTCCTCCTAGAACTGTGTGTAGGAAGAGTAGAGTCTTCTAATTCATACAAAGCTGGTGCCACATCTGGTTTTCCTGCCTATTGCATACAGTCCACAGTCCTATTCAAAACTATTTAAAGACCTGACTGCTTATAATACTTTAAGTGCATGGTTTTCTTACCATGAAAATTCTTCTAAATACTTCCAGTTAGAGTAGATCATCAAAATCTTTAGAAACATGTTACTATTTATATAAAATATAAATATAGAAAATACAGAAAATTACCACAGTGATTTCTGTTTAAGAACTGAGGCAATTTGAAGGAAAAAATAGAAACAAATCCTATCTTTAAATGGGCAATGTGTTATTAGAGGTAAATAGAAATAGACCCAGAAATTGCAGACAACCTGTAAGTAACAATGCAAGCCTCTAAATATTTAGACAAGGGTAGGCATTTGAAATGGGTATCAAGACCTTATAAGAGAAGAGAAACAACTGTAAAGTACTAAGAAAGAAATCTCCTTGATATGACTTTGCAGACAAGAAACCATCTTTCATGGACTGTTAAGAACACACAAAAAGTACATCCCTGCTTTCCCCTTCCTATTGTGTGAAAATAAATCTTTACATAGGCTGTGCCAATTAAAAAACTCAGTATATATAGACACAGTATTCTCAAAAAATGGACATATTAAATCCACTTGAAAACAAAACAAAACACTCCCCCCCCCAACAAAACAAAAACCAACCAACCAAACAAAAAACCCATCCCCCACCTCCCCCCCCAAAAAAAACCAAAACAAACTGGTTTTGTATCTTTGATCACTTGCCACACAATATGTCAAAGGCCATAAAGTGAAGGCTAGGAACAGCATGAGACATCACTGAGCTTAAATTTTCTGGCTGTGCTTCTGTGTAAAAATGTATTCTGACCCACAGCCATTCAAGTGACATTGGCAAGTGAAATCTGACCTACTTTATCGTCTCTTATGTTACATGTTTTCCTTTAAAATGTGCTTTCATGTTTCTTATTTCTGTTGGAAAGCAGCACCAAGAGGCCAGAACCCAGGAACAGCCTGACAGTAATAAACCAGAATATAAGAGGGAGGAACAGGCACAGTTAAAATTAGTGCACATGATGGCAAGTGCTCTTTTCAGCAGGGCTCCTGTTAACGCTGCTGTTTTTTCTCATGCTGTGGAAGTGACACACATTATTGCCTGTTAAATCTGTGATCCCCGTGGCAGGCAACACCATCAGACTACTGAGGACACAGGTAAGGGAATTCTATGTTACACGAACTGGTACATTCATATTGGTACCCAGTGTCAAATAGCGCTATGCCTGCTTACTTAGACATGCCTTGTCTGAGCTCCATATTCAAACATGATAACCACCCTTAGCACTAACAGATGCATCTTATGATATCAAGCAACAGACAGTGCTTATGTTGGAGAAGAAACTTTTCCTGTAATCTATCAGACTAGCTGTCTACAGAGCTCTTCTGCACAGCAAATAACTGATAAAACAGCCATGCTGATCAAGGAGATCAGTAGAACCTGCTCGTTTTCCTCCATCTATGCTTTTAAAACCTCACTAATGCTCCACTGGAGAAAAAAGAAGACGACCTTGGTAATGGAAGCAAAAGATGACAAACGTAAACAAAGGCAGCAGCTCATAAACTGCCCTGACCTGAGCCCTGATGCCAGTTGACGGTGGGAATATAAGAACAATCAAGAGGACAGTGTAAGTGTGCAGTAATGTCATTGTTTTTCACAGGCCATGGAGGACTTTGCAAAGATGTGGTTCTTCAGAGCTTGGGGACCGTTGGATATTGCCCTGCTCTACTCCTCTCAGCAACCTCCTGGGAGCTCAAGAACTGTCCTGACATAAGGCTCACCATGATTCTTTTATGGCACGGTGCTCAGTAGCACACCAGAAGTAGCACCATAATCATCAGTAGGAACACAGAAGGAATGAAAGAGCAGCCTCCTTAAATATTAACTCAGAACCTTTGTAGTTTACTGTGCACCAGTTCTTCCATACCATCTCCTTTGCATGCAATGACCTCCTAGAGCCAATGCCACTTGTACCCTCAGCTTTTGTCACTGAAGGGCAGCAAATGCTTCTTTCAGCCTCTCCTGGATGTAAGTGGGCTCACAGCTGACTCTCCTCTCTCCCATAGCAGCACCCGGCCTTCAGCAGCACAGGCACTGCTGCACATCTTGGGCACTTCACACCAGCCACACACTCCATTTTGCCCAAAGAGCCTCCCTGTCACAGGCTCCTAACTTTCTGGTTAGAGACACTCAGCTCTCACAGTTTAGAGACATACAGTCAGAAATCAGTCTAGTCTAGTTTTCAGAAAAAATAATTACCAGTGGGGTTACCAGTGGGGTAACTGGTGATGTTGGGAGGATGATGGGATATCATGGTAAGAGGATGAAGGGCTAACTCCACCTGCACAAGTGGCATCATGTGATCCTTCAGTAATTAAAAAGGAATAAAGAAAAAAAGTCAAAATGCCTTTGTACCCTACTGGCCTCTTATTTCCCTGACTGGTTTTTGAGGATCCCATTGATTTCTTCCATGGATTTAAACTTCATTTAGTCTTACTACCTACATCAGTGCTGATAAAATTGGCATTGTCAGCAAAAGTTCTTATACCACTGGAATGCGACTGTCTATGCTGTTAAATATTAGCAAGGGCCCTGGCATGGTTTTAAGCTTGCCAAATAGCAATGTCCCAAACAGTTCCTGGCATGGTTGATGGCATGTGTGGTCTCCAATAGGCAACAGCAAACTGCATGTGGCCACTCTGCTCTAAAAATGAAGAGAGTTTAATGGTACAGATTAGTTTTATTCTGGGATGCTGATTTTAATACTGGGGTTACCGAATTATTCTCTTTTGCCGTATTCTTAGACTCACACCTCCATTCCCCAAACCAAACCTATTCAGATAGCCTGTGAATTATGTTGTCTATAAATACATAACACAGAAGAAAAGTTTTCCAACATGAAAGACAAGACCAAATCGTGACCTCTTTTTGTTTTCTTGTGGATGCTGAAATCCCTGGAAAGACATGGAAGGAAAAGAATATTGGACATCATCTTAAGGGACACTGTCACATTACCCCCTTCATTCCCTGGGACTCCAGGAGGGACTAGGACTATTGGATACAGCATGTTTCCAGTGTGAAAACTTCAGTTATTCCCTTCCAGTTAACTTTGAAAATACACTCTGGTGCATGTCTCTTAACATGTACAGAAGAAAAGAAGACTGGAAAAGAAGGTAAGGTAGAGAAGGAGTGAAGGGGAAGAGGAAAGAAGGATGTAAGAGAGAACAGGAGATAGAATGACATGTTAAATGCGTTTACTCCTAGAGAATTATCTTTTACCACCTTAACATTTTATTTTATGCTTTTTCTCATCTTTATTTTCAAGTATGAATATTCAAATTATATGTTCATCCAAACAATAACTTGAGGGCTTCCCATTAAATGAGTCTTCAGTCTCAACCAAAGATATGATTATCTTATACACAAAAACACCCTCAAGTTATTTGTTGTAATAAAGAGATTTCTTTATAGAAACCCACTTTTTTGACCTCCTCAACATCATTACAATTTTGAAACAATATTTCACCCTTTCCTCCTCAAGGCAAATACTTTAGCATAAACATAAAGGTGCAGTTATCTGAGAACACCTCCTACATCAACACCCCCACTCAAAGGGAGAAGAATGAGCCTTGGGCTACCAAGTCTCACTGAATTCATTCCAACTTGGTAGATTGCAAGGGTACAAAGCAGCTAATTTCCCTTAACAGTCTGAAGAAAATAGTTTGCAATATCCACCAGACAATTGTACTAGCAGTGAGAATGGCTTGTTTATGTCATTTTTCCATATTGCTTACAACCACTATCATAAGATATTCATATGGTGATTTTTTTTTTTTTTTCTGATCTTGTTATGGCCCTTATCACACGTGTGGAATTTAGATGCCTAACATGCACACAGCTTTATGTTGAAATTTCTTAATTTGCCTCCTCCATCTTTTTCCCTACACATCAACTTCTATTACATAGACGCGTAAATGGAACCAACTTGCTAATAAATAATAAATAATTTTATGTGCCTCTTTTCTGTTTTGTCTCAGCACACATATTCATTATTTTTATACTGCTTAACTGGAGGCTGCCTGGTCCTCTCTGTACCCGTTCTTTGAAGGAATTACTGTATGTATTAGGACTCAGGTAATCTACTGTACAGGTACCCAGGATCTTCTCCCTTTTGCCCACCTGACCTAATAATCTGTGTAACACTTAGGAAAACTGATATTCACCCCCATATTATAATATAACTTTGTATTTCTCTAGGATCTTTCAGTTCCAAATCTTGATACACAAATGATGCATGGAGTACAGTGAAAGACAATAATAAATAGGCCTGTGTGAAATTTATCGGACTTTTAAATTTACTGAATATTGTAGGAATGGAAGCAAGAGTATTCGCAATATTGCTTTTGAATATCACCTCTGACAATCCTGTGGAAGCTGTGATTCCAACATGAACTGTCTTCTGAAAGAAGACATATTCGAAGAAAAATATCATGGTGGCCATTTTTTCTGTTCTTCAAGCAGATCAAGTATTTAGTTAATGAAATAGCAATAAAGTATTCACATAAATGTCACAGAACTTATGTGAAGACACTTATTGGAAAAAGAGTGTGCATGAAAGGGTATGTATCTTGGGAACCCTCATTAATACATGGTTTTTGCCCATCTTTCCCAAATATTGACAGGGCAGTAGACTTCCTACCTCACACTTAGCTACTTATGTGGTCTGACACATGGGCAGGGAAGGGTGTATGTCTTTCTGATCTTACTTCCTTCCTTGTCCTGGTTGAAGTGCTTGCTCAAAGAGAAGGATACAGCAAGCAAGCTCTACAGCTTTCTCAATGGGGAAGTAACAGCCATAATTGTCAGCACTAATGAATACTTCTGACTTCTCATATTTATCTACAGCTTTCCCAGAACACATAGATCATTCCCACTGAGACTATTCATATTCACTCTTCTGTTAAACTCTCTCTCTGTAAAAGGAAGTAATCTGGCCTTGGGAAAGAAGGACAGGTTATAGGTGGAAACTTGATATGTAACTCAGTAATTTCTGAGAAAAACTAAGACAAATAAATTAAGAAATACTAACAGGCATTTAGTAAGTTAAGTTTTCCTCTGCCTTCAATTACCTGTTGACAGCTCCCTCAACAAACCATACTTACTGTGTATGAGCTAGGGTTCCGATTATAGTCTAGCTAACAGGAAAAAAAAAAAAGGAAGAGTAAAAAGAAGAGGGAACTAGAATGGAAAACAATCAAAACACAATTTTAATGTAATCAATCAAACTCATTTAACAAGTGAAATAATATAAAGTAGATGTCTTGCAATCATTTGGCTAACATCATTATTTAGCTTAATGGCCCATCTATATTCATCCACTGTCTGATGAAAATATAAACAACACATAGAAATCTTCAATTAAAAATGGTGAATTTCTTCCATTACAATGGTGAAGAGAGTATATTTGCACAGGTGGGCCCAAGATCTGGCTTATCCCTAAGAAAATATACACCACAAAAATGTGTCCAAGGAATATATTCAGGCTTTGTGACAAAACTGTTCCCTCTCTTTCTTTTGCTCAGGGAACAAAAAGAGATACATTATTTCTCAAACCACATTGACAAAACAAACAAACGAGTCTCAGCTAATTGAAAATGTAGGACAAAATAATTAACGTTTCCCAAAATAAATGTTTCTGAAGCTCCTGCATTTTCTTTGTTGCATATTATAGAGCAGCACCTGAAATAAATGGTAACCTCACCTTATTTAAAATGGTATTTACCAACGTTCATTGGAAATTAGATCACTAATCAACCCCTACTTCTTGCTTTTAAGTGAAAAATTCAAGCTATTGTACTTATTCTTGTCAGTTAAAATATTATATATGAAAACAGTATTCCGAGCTATATCTTTTACCCTTAAAATGTAAAGTTGTAAAGTTTCACTTAAAGATTTTACACTCATAGGTTTTTTAAAATTAGTGTTGCTCAAAAGACACAGGACATGTACCTACTTAAAAAAAAAAGCCCCAGGACATTGGAGAATGGCATGATAGGATTTTGGTTTCTTAATTTAGTACTATGTAGAAATAACCTCTGGGATTAAGATTGCACATGGTTAAAAATAAAAACTTTTTTAGGATGTTAGTAATCAAGCCTGTAGATTCTGTCAATTAAAATAAGGAAAAAACTAGAACACACACACACACTAAAAACAGATTCCCTGCCTCAAATCTCTACACTGCATCACCTTCAGATACAAAAAAACACTTACAGATGCTTTGGAAAAAGATCCTTTTAAGTTAGGGAGTCTCAATTCTTTATTCTGTTTAAAAAAAAAATAAATCTAAAAGGCCACATGGTATAAGATTCCATTCACAGAATAGATGACAAGAACTTACATGGGATATTAACATCCATATCCTAACATACAACTCCTAATGGTTCATGTAAAACATGATTAAATTACGCTGTTATCAAGTTTACAGGTAACAATGGAAATGTCAATGGATGTTTGATATTTAATTTTTATATAATTCTAATTCATCTGTTTTCTCGAATACATATGATTTTTCTGCCAAATTCTGGTCTCAGGAACACAGAAACTTTTCTGGTAATAATGAAGAGAGCCTTGAAATTCAGTGATGAGGAATGAAAGGCACATAGAAAATACAACAATTGTGCAAATTACGTTAACAAGTAGGACTAGTAGGAGGACAAACTTGTCCGAAGCCATATATCCTGCTCTCACTATCATTTAATGTCTTTAAAAGTAGTTAATACAAAGGATTTATGCTTTCTTCAAGACAAAGTGCTTTATTGTGCTCAGGCCCACTCATCTCTATACAGGTGAACACAGCACACTTCGATGAAAGCAATGACTGATTCTGGTAGGAATCTGGTGTTCCTTCTCTGAAGACACTACAGAAATGTGTTCGGTTGCAGTCTGCAAATGGGCAACTAATATCACAGCAATGGAAAACCATAGAGGACACTGGCAGGGAAGTGTCAAAATAACTAGCAGAAAAGTTATTGGACATCATGGCATTTTTAAGTGAAGAAAGACAGAAAGTTCAGTTCCGAAATAAAATTAACTGATAAAAGTTTTACTGGAATTTCCTTGTCTGGCAAAACAGTACCTTTCCCTCTGCACTCCAAATAATGTAATCAACAACCTGCTCATACCACTTATCCAGGAGTATTGTGGACTGGTAACACCAGTGAATCTCACTGCTGTGCTCTGCCTGACCTGATTTAGAGTTCAGAATCAGAGAGAACAAAAGTTCATCAGCCAAGTTAAAGCTGAAAGTGCAATAAGGCATCATTTTCAGGATGCTCATGCTACTAACTAGACCAAGCTTCCTAGCAGTTACATCTTCAGCTTCACAGGTACTGGAGCTGACTTTGCCCCCTTCCTCCTCTGTGGCAACTTCATAACCTCCTGGCAATGTGCAGAGTGGAAAGGAAAAACAAAGCAGAACAAATTCTTTGACGTGACAGCTACTAGGAATACTAGAAATACTCAGCAATCCAAGTATGTGAATGCAATTCAAAGCTCTTCCAGAAGCTGCCAAACCCTGTGAGCATGATTGATCCTCCAAAGAAGGTTCAGTCCAATTCTTATCAAAACTGGCTCACACACTCCCCATTATACAATGTACCAATTATGTTTCCCACTCTCTCTTACATTAGCTAGCCTGACAGTGATCTGTTCAGTCATGCGTGATTCATCAGGTTTGCCTTCTGTTTCCCAACACAAACTATAGAAGAGAGCAGACCTTGAACCCCAGCCTGTTCTGGCAAAGTGTGACAAGTCAATAACATTTCCTTGGCTTGGGGCATCAGAAACCAGGCAGCCTCCTGGGGCTTTGAATAACCAAAGCACACGTGCTCGGATAGCGCTGGAGCCACACAGGTTTTATAAATAGTGCCTGCAGAGGGTTTCAGTGTACTTGCGTAAAGGACATTTTTATTTGAGGGTTGGCCTCACTACAGACAGCCTTGTTACAAGGGGTGAAGTTTATCGGATTAGAAGCAGCGCTATTAGTATTCAGGACACATTTCCAAGTGCATATGACATGTCAGCTGCTTACATATCTTCCAATTCTGCCTCACATATTCCTTTTAAAGTTAAACATGAAGTGACAGAAGTGTAGAAATATCTGTGTCCTGCACTCTGTGAACATAACAGCTAAAAAAACCACCTTGACTTGTCATCTGACAACAGAAAAAATATCCCTGACCTCTACTGAGGCATTCTCATTTTCCTAACATCAACTATTTGTAACAGAGAGAACTCAAATACATAATCATGAACTCCACAATTAAACATATAAAGCATGGAGGATTTTGTTTGCATGCCCTCAGACACAATTTCAGTCTTTGCTATTATTTCTGTGTCTGTGCAATTACCTATTCCACTTTACATCCCTAAAAACAGGCCTGGCTAGTTGTTAATTTAATGTATTAGCAGCTATTTTATTTTAAAAGATATTTTCATGCGTCTTCCATTGACACAAACAATGTTTTCAGCAGCTAGTTCTTCCATCAATTGGTGAAATAAACAGAGCACTCCCTGCAGCAACTTCTTTTCCTCCAAAATTAATTCCCTACTAATTAGTTTTTTCTCTGTCCTCAAGATTCTTCCTTCAACACCTCTCTAGTTCTACCTTCAGCTACCATATCCAAATAAAGTCTAGCTTGGTCACCCTGGGTTCCTGTGGGGCCAGGAATTTAGTTCAACAGAAGAGAGTGACCCTCCAGTCTAAGTGATACTACATTACATTTTTCCTGTTAGTCTGATTATACATTCTGTATTTACTGTTCAAACTCAAATTTCTAGAAATATAGGAGCAACAGGTATAGATTCATTTCTGATAAAGACAGCACATTGTATGTTGCCAAAGGATTTTTTCTTAGCATTATTCACATCTTAATTTTATGTTTAATTAAGTACCAAGAAACTTTTGACCTTTTAATCTTCAGTATTTGAGCAGTACCTACTAGTTGAATGATGGGGTTGGTTATGCTTTAAATGCACACTCTCGGGAGGCGGGGGAGGTGGAGGGTGGCGGGGGGAAGCTGCAGCTCTTTAAAAGCCACATGTGCCCATATGACCTTCAACATCCTGCACATGCTATGAATTGCATGGGAGACATTTGTTACGTACCTTGAAAGGTGAAGAGCTTCAGCAACCTTGTCGAAATTCTTATCTGTGCTCAGAGGATGGGGCCTAATTTTAATCTTGCTTAGTTCTGCATTAATCAGAACTGACTACACACTGAGGACAGTAAAACTGGTCAACTGTAAAACTAGTGGGAGATCAAAATTTTGTGGCAAACCAGGCAATCACAACTCTCTAACAGTATTTTTCAGATAACGGGTCACGATCAGAACAATCGTAAAATTGCAGTAAAAATGTCACCTCGATTATCATACAAAGAAAATAAAATTAATACAAGAGTCTTAAGGAGACCAAAACCTTCAAGGTCAGGTGTTACAGGTTACAGCAGTGCACTTTTTAAGGGTAAGATGAAAGGAGGCCTATTCAAAAATACGTGTCTTCGAATTGGGCAAATAGGCCACCTAAAAATTATGAGAAACTCATCCCTAGCCATTTATACTCATCCCTACCCTTTTATTACTTGGTATAGTTATTTGTGTAGCCATCTTATATTCTAAAAGGTCATTATCTCTTATATTTCAGAAAAGTCTAGCTGAGATAAAACTAATGAGCCTGTTTCTGGGAAGAAAGTGCCTTCAAGTGTTTTCTGATGGTACTATTAATGCTCCACAGTAGAGGTGATACTTAATCACCCTGGACACCTACCATGTTGTAGTGCAATATATAGTTGATAAGTGAAATGTATGAATGTGTAACTTCCTAACCCAAGTATCAGAGGAGCAACAAGGTGAGGTGCTTTGCTGGACCTCATGCTTGTAAACAATGAGGGGCTTGTTGGGCCTTTGAGGGCTGAAGGCAGCCTTGGCTGCAGCACCCATGAGGTGACCAAATTCTAGAACCTGAGAGGAGGAAGCCAAGCAAAATGCAAGACTGCAACCCTGGACTTCAGGAGAGCAGACTTTGGCCTCTTTAAGGATCTGCTTGGAAGAGCCCTATGGGATAAGGCCCTGGAGGGAAGAGGGGGACCAAGAAAGGTAGTTGATATTCAAAGATCACTTTCCCCAAGCTCAAGATTTTGCCAAAACTCAGGCAAAAATGCCAGGAGGCCTGCATGGATGAACATGGAGCTCCTAGGAAAACCCAGACATAAAAAGGGAGCATACGGAGGTTGAAATCAGGGTCAGGTAACCTGCAAAGTATATGGAAGCACTGTCCAAGCATACAGGGACGGAGTTAGGAAAGCCAAAGACAATCTGTAACTGAATATGTTGAGAGATGTGAAAGGCAACAAGAAAGGCTTGTATAAGTGGCAAACATACGAAGCCCTGCACGTAGGGAGGAATAACGCCAGGAACCAGTATATGATGGGAGACGACCAACAGGAAAGCACTTTTGCGGAAAAGGGCATCAAGGTCCTGGTGTGTCCGTGAGGGGTTCTGGACCACGTATTTTTTAAACAGAAGAAAGTTATGGGAGAGGATAATTTTAATTTGTTGGGATCATATATACTAACTTTAGAAAGCACAGTATCCTTTCCCTCCCGTGAGAAACAAAACTGCTCGCAGGGCTCCTCTGTACCCTTGTTTAATCTGTGACACCGCAATTGGAATTTGTCACTCTAGGAGCTACATCTGATGTTACAGCCTGAAGCAGAGCTAAACCAAAATAAACAATCTGCTCCATTCTGCTTAGACTAATACGACAGTGATGTAAGCCCCAGCACAGTGGAAAATGCATAAAGGGGCTGCCAAACAGCACACGCACACACAAAAACAGCAACACAGCTCAGAAGTTTTATTACTGATACACATTGGGTGAAATAAGCCTTGCTTGGACTTTCCATTATATTTGTGTGTGTGTGTGTGTGTGTGTGTGTAAGGTGGAAAATATGCTTGTTACTTCAAAAGGCCTGAGGATTTTTGTGCTGCACTGAGACAACATATTTTCCTAAAAAGAAAGTAAAGTTTTGCCGAGTATTTGCTTCACCACAACTTCTGCAAAGTTATTAGGGTAAGAGAGCTGAACATTATTATTTTAACATAAACACCCCACAGTTACTGTGCAAATATTTGTCCCACTATCTTGTGTTTGAATACAGTATTCATCCCTCTGTCTCATTCTATCTCTCTGGTTTTTGATTTAGGGTCTCTGGAGCTTTGCCAACGCTAGGCTGTTCGTTCCAGTTGCAAACAGCCACATTGATGCCCTAATCTGGTTATTTCTTCAACTCAGAATCACTTGATCAGGATGAGGATGGGGATAAAAAATGCTGTACATAATTCTGTTAAATTCATCAGCTGGAATGGCTGACCTTAAATCTAGTCTTAAATGCAGTCATTTTTCCTTTTCTCTCTTCCCAAGCTAAGAAAGTCCTGCAAAGGCAACTGACCAAGCAGGTCACATTTCTATAAAGATACAAAGAGATTATCTTGTTCAAATAATTTTATTTCAGGAAAAAAAGAGGATGGAGTGAGAGGGAAAGAAACAAGGTCACTTCAATAACATAACAAGATATTTTATCTTCTAACTGCTTTACTATTCATATGTTTTCAACTTCAAAGATACATTTTCATTTAGAACATTTTTATATTAAAAAGGAAAAAAAAGAAAAAAACAGCAACACCCCCCCCCCCCCCCCCAAACATTTAATGTGCATAAAGCTTGTGAAAGTTAAGGGCCTAAGAGCAAAAAGCCTCCTCTCTCCACATCAGGCACAATTCATATAGCCCCAGTGCAAGCTTTCTGATATTATCCTGTCAGTGACCTCAGCCCTCATCTGTAAAATCATTTTCTCAAAGTAGATGAGGTTATCTAGCCTGGGTGATAGCTCAGCTCCTGTGTTTCTTCTCATCAGAGGCCCCTACATGAGCCCAGCTAACGCGTAACAGCTGAAATTTAAAACTGATGCTAGGGAGGACACTTAAAAAGCAGCGGATACCCGTTTGCATTTTGCAGAGAAGCAGCCGGCCCTTTACAGACACCCTGCTCTGCTCTCTCCCTCCCGACTGCCTGTCACCCAAACTGCAAAGTGCTTGACTTGACCCCCTACCCAGCTCCTGTACCGGGGCTGGCCAAGCCTCACCGGCCACTCCTGCTGTGCCGTGGGACCACAGCACTGCAAACTTAGCGAGGTTAGAATTCTACCCGATTTTTCGAATTCTTACTTTATGCGGCTTCTTCTACCACATCCTGCTAATAAAGGCATCACACTTTGCATGTACTTGTTTCTACCTGGATATGGGTATTTCCCAAAGCCTCCCTTCCCCCACCATCAGACTCCAGATAGCAGAAATATTCAGATTTACCCCTAGATGGGGCTACCGTCCACAAATCGCTGCACAGGGATTACAAATTCAATTCGCAGAGCACAAGGAACTGAAATTAAGTACTGTCTCCATATTAATCTCTGCTCTATTTATTAACCCCCTCATCCTTCATACATTCTTCTCTGGTCTAGGCTGGCAGATGCCAGTGATCATATTAAAACCTTTCACTCTTTCTCATCCCTTTTCTACCCTGTAATAAGAGCTTCTTTCAAATCAAATAAAACTAGACAGAAAAAAGGAAGAGCTTACTAGTGCTTGGAGAAATCTATGGATGCTTCCTAGGTTAGCAGCAGCCAGCAAGTGATGTAGGGACAATTCTGTCATGAGATCCTATACTGAAATATTTCAACAAGATATAATAATGTTGTAAACACCTAGGGGATGAATATATTCGTTTTTCTCTTTAACTCATATGGCACATAATATCTTTCACATTTATTGTCAATCAAGTTATCTCCTTTATATTATTTTCTATTTGCAGCTTCACAGTTTACCTAGCTGGTTGCAACTGAAGAGAGCTATATTGAAAAGCCAAAGCAAATCCTTAAAGAATATGTTTAATACACCAGTAAAATAATTTCATGAATTCTTCACAATCGTAGCAAGACATCAAGAGTGATTCCACATAGCAGAATGAACAGTGATGATATAAAAAAATCAAGCAAAATGCTTTGCATATTTACAGGTCCCTTTCCAAGTGGGAACAGCTTTGGGAATCTGTTCCATGCTGACCTGCACCTCTCAAGCTCACTTCCACTTCCACTGAGCACGCTGTCACTGTCACTTGAGTTGGAAATCTTTGTATCCACTATATACAAGTATAAATGGACAAAGATAGGAAGCAAAGTCTCTGCCAAACTGATTATTACATTATTTCTTTCCACTTCAACTTCAAGACAGAGAGATGTTGCAGTTTGTTTTCTAAAACTGCTTCTAGAAAGCTTGAATGTTCACCTCTATGTAAAAGAAATTTATAGAAGAGTTGTTGGTACTGCTGTATGTGAAGATGAAATTATTCCATGCAAAGCTAAAAAAAAAAAAATAATAAAAAATTAAATAAACAAACAAACAAAAATAAAGAAACCTGAAAGAAAAAATGAAAAGGAATAAAAAACATGCATAGTGGAACAAAGCAGACAATCAAATAGAAGAAGACAGAATAATTATAGATGTCGGAATAACACTCCAGATGGCATTTTGGGCATCACAGTTAATAAGCAGGCTGTTTCAGGGAACCAGCATGTTAGCACATTATTGCAACAACTGGAAACCAGCAGCTGAAGCATGTCTGTCTGATTATCCAGGGAGCAGGCTACATGCAGCAGCCAAAACCAAGAAAAATACAGCATCTGGATGCTTGCTGGTATGACAGGTTCAGGGACCCATTTTTCTTAACAGTAAGAACATGCTTAAAAGAAGTTGCCACAACCGTAGCTACCAGTCATTTCATAAGGAAGTGGCTTTAGGCCAGTTAATCTGTCCTGAATTTTGAGCAACTAGAAAAGGTATCTTTTTGGCATTAATTACCCCATCTATGTATTTAAATTAAAATTTCCACACTTGTGGTCAGATGAAAATCAAGGTGGTTCCTGTGTTCTTATCCCTCTGTGCAAATTTACTGTAGTAAAAGCAACAATAATAGCTGAAAGGGAGTTTACACTAAGATTTCATTTCATTCCCTTTTTCACCATTGCAATCTAAAAACTACTTGTGCAATTGTAACTGTTGGGGTTGAATGTTAAATTGTCTCCTAAAATAAGCTTGATATTTGTCAGTTATCTTTTCAAATGAAATAAATCACCTTCAGTACAGTAAAGAGTCCCATTGCTGATATGCAGCCCTCAGGAAATGTATTTCGGGAATGGAAGGTCTGATATTTCTGTCAAGTAGAAGGACCCCTAGCAACACCCATCTCACAGTAAGCCCTAAATTTATTCTAAAACAGCAATTATGTGAAAACGTAATGTATGATATTCTCCTAAATTTCAAAAATAATGTGCCTTCTTACTTTCAATTTCAAATCAAGGTTACACCATAAAGCTCTTACAGATATGAAATCGGAGACAAACTTCACAGTTTCAAACTCTGGAATTAGATATTTTGGTACTGTGTATCCTCATTCTTTTTCTTTGATTCCTGTCTTTAGTTTTTTCCAGTAATGAATCCTCAGGTGTCCTTGTACCTGAACAGATCTACATATAAAAATTTCAACAAAACAAACAAACAAATCTTTAACACTAATCCCTGACATATAAGCAGAAACAAAACAGAAAATAAAGATATTTGACATTCTCATTTTAGCTCATGGTATGGGTTTTAACTGTTTGCATTACAAAAACAGTTCATTACTTCTCTTCGCTTCACAAAAAATCCTCTTATAAATGCAGTATAATGCATTTGTCAATTAAAGCATTTGCAAAGCCTTTCTACCTGCCCACAGTTATTGGTTGCTTGTTCTGAAAACAGAAAATATGTATCTTACGGTGTTGGCGGGGGGGTGTTTTGTTTTGTTTTTTTTCCTTGTTATGCCACTATGTCATAAAATAATAATAATAATAATAAAAAAGTTTGGGTTGGAACAGATAGTAAAAATATGCAGTAGTTTTCTAGCTCACTGTGATATAAAGCATATTTACCTATGTACACACATTTCACCCTTACTGAAGAATTTCCTGTTGTAATACTGAACAATACCAAGCTTGATGTACCTTAAGGCTGGCACACATACCCATTCCTAATATCTTTTATCCTTTAGGAAGAAAGAAAATATCAAATACATCAGAAAAGAAAGCAATTTATGAATAATTCATAGTGACTTCTTTGGTTCTTGTTTTCTTACTTAGTATCTATTTCAGCTTGTCTACATTTATGTTAAAAGAAAAGAACTACAAAAAATATCTAGAAAGACTGTCACGAAAAAAGTACAGGTAGGAGCTTCACTTGGAAAATGATCCTGGATAGGATGTGCATCCTAATTTGGCAGGGTACAGTGGTTTGCAAGGTCTTCCCTTTTTCTTTTTTCTTTTTTTTTTTTTTTTCTCTTCTTGATAATGTTTAATGATGTGGCAAAGAAAAACAAACAAAAAGGTCCAAAGCAAAATGTAAGTTGAAATGCTAAGAAATTAAACATAAGGCAGAAAACAGCCAAGGGTACTCATTCCTAAAACATAAACTTACATTACATACTTTAAATGTAATTAATTAAGATGTAAATTCGACAAGGAAAATCAGAGCACTGAGTATTATTTATGTCTATCTTGATTAAGTAAACTTTGTGGGAGAGGTTTTAGCATTTCTTGGACTAACTCTGAAAGACTGCATGCCAGATAAGCCACAAGGGAAAGAAAAAGCATAAAAAGAGCTGAAAAATTTAAAGGCTGTCAAATCCCCTATGGTCAGTTCAAGAGTTCCCATCCATCCTGTACATGGAAATCTCCTTGAGCAGCATCTAGACCACTGAAGTAAATTATGGTAACTTTAAAGAAACAGAAAAGAAATGTAATGAAAGTTTGGTTTGCCAGCATCAGAGCAACATCTCACATACTTGCCCTGGAGGAGACAGTAATAAGAATGCTCACCTCTGCCAGGCAGGATTTAAATGCAGTTTGGATCCTAATATGCTTTGGTATTTCTCTGACCTCCTTTGCCTTATGTGCACTGTGTTGCTATCCTCTGCATCTCCCTTTACATGTTGCTAAAACATTTGAGAAAATTTCCAGAGACTTCTGCCATTCTACTATTAACCTAACCATCAGCCAAAAAGGTTTTTCTGTGAATTAAAATAATTTCCTTTTAAAAAATCACTACAGACACATAAAACTCTTACCAAAGACAAAAAAAAAAATTCAAAAAATGCAGTCAGAATTACAGATTATATCTTGCTCAGATTATCCTTCTGATTTTTCTTTCTTCTGTTACTTAAATGTCTTTGAGTCCACAACACAACATTTTGAATAGTGGTCTGTTCAACGTAAACAACATATAACAAAGAGCAGAAAGGAGAAGAAAGGTTGTCCTCATAGAGGGTAGTTTGACCTGGACTGAATCAGCAGTAAATTGCCACAATCCTGAAACGGTACATGAAGCCATATCACGGTCTCTAGTTAGGCACAGTCATACAATATGTTTGCTGCCTTCAGAGGAAGTCTGAGATTAAAACTCAGAAATGTGGCTTTGAATTGATTGAGAGCTCAGCAGTGTTAAGGCCACTGAGGAACCACTACCAAAGATGGCTTCTGAGTTCCAAAGTTTCCCAGGACTTTTCCATTCTAAACATATAAATCCCCTTCATTAAAATAAGATTAATCAAGCTTCCTGTTTACAACAGAGGAAGATACTCATGAAGCTTCTCTGAATTCTCAGTTCATGAAGACACCACTGATTTACAAGATGCTCAAAGATAAAGGTGATTAATACTCATTATTTGAATTTTAGTCATACCAGAAGACACAAAGAACATTGATCCCTTCTTGTGCTTGGAACAACAGAAAACACAGAATGAAAGACAATTCTTGATATAAGAAAGGTAAGAATCTAAGTAAACAAAGGAAGTAAAAAGGCATGGGGAAATAAAACAACTTGTCTGAAATAACAGGCACTTTTTTACTAGGTGAACAACAGAGACAGCACGTAGGTGTCTTGAATCAGGATGACTGTCTAATGTCTGTGCTTCAGAGCACCACACTGGGAAGAGAACCAGTGTCTTTCACAAACAATCTCAATCAAAACATTTAACTCAAAGGGAGAAAAATTACCAGAGCCTACAATTACCATGATTGCCATGGTCACTGTGAAAAATTTACTCATTTCTTGGGAAGTCAGACAAAAGGAAAGCTGATTAGGCAGCCAGCTTTATCTGTAGAGAGATCTGCACCAATACCAGACAGTGATGGTGGAAGGCAATCCTGCAGAAGCTTCCTTTGAATGGTTCCTGGGACCAGCAATGAGAGAGCAGAATATCACAGACCAAAGGAGAACTCAATTCAGACATGACATTTTGAATAAGAGCGATTCACTGAGAAAAGTTGCATTTAGTAAATAAACAATCAGATTAATCATCTGTTAAACTAAAACAACAAAAAGAAAGAAGACAGAAGATGGAGTGAAGCCATGATGTTCAACATCACTTTAAACCTTTAAATGGTTTTCAGACAGCAGCTTAGGTCACTAACAAAAAAAAATTAGTTTATTAATGCCTAACCTGCTTCCTTGTGGGGCACAGAAAAAAACCACAAAGTTCATTACGATAAGAGGCGTTTTCTGTTTGTCTTCCACATCGAAGACCTGGATTCTGAATATATGGGAAGTTGATCAGGATAAAAGAGGCTGTCAGAGCGCACATGAAAACTTTCGAATTTCACAACTGCTTTACATCTCACTTTGGGCTCTTACTCACTCATTTTCAACATATTCATATTCTGTCATTAGGATTTTTAACATAATGCTGAAAAAGAGTAAGCCTGTGAAATACGACTGCTAAATCTCAGCTTTATTCTCTAATGACCGCCTATCAAATATGTTCAGATTACCTGTCAAAGTGAAGATGGTTTTAAATTTCTAGTTCTCCAAGCCATGTAGGAACCCCAAAATCCCAGCACTGCTGCCTTTGACAATCAAAACAGTAAAAAAAAAAAAAAAGCAATCAGAACTTGCACTTTTATAGCTATTATGTTTCCTAGACAGGAAAAACCCCACACTTCTCTGTAAAAAAGGTAAATATAAATATGCTAGGGTTACATAGTTGCTGTTTATATAAAGCCTTCTTTTTCTCAAAGGACTGTAAGAACTCAAGAATTTGTAACATGAATTTTCACGAAAGGATTGATGTCCCTGTAACTACACAGAAGCTTAAGGTTTGGGAGAGGCCTGCTGAGGTTCTTCTGGGCATACACAGAGAGAAGGTCTCTTCTCCACAGGCAGCTCACTAGAGCAGATATTCAGGAACAATTATCCCACAATAAATATCCTGATACAATTACCATGTTTGAAGTGACTATATTGTGCAGATATTGTGTTCCAGAATAATATATTCTTCTTTAGAAATACAGCAAGACATGCAGAGTGCAACAGTTATTATGAGAATAGCTTTTCCATTTAAATCCCTTGTTGCAAATAAGCCTTTAACAACACATTTTGCAGATGAAGAGCTGAAGCAAATAATATTTCCCTACCTCAAAAAAGAGAGTAAATATGTTAAAGAAAGAAAAATCCCAGTTGTGAATGTGTTATAATTCCCTTAGTAATGAACACAATATAAAGTATTTTGAGTAATAAAGTCAATAGTGAAGTAAAGCATGTAATATGTATAACTTATGCTGCTTCCTTTCAACCAATGGAAAGGATAAACAAAACATCTTTCCACACTCTGAAAATAAATTGCTGCTTTAAAGTGTATAAAATATAGCATACTTCATTATATCACTGCAGTATTTGAGAAGCTAAGGACTGAAAACTCCTAGAAGGGTGGGCATTATATCAAACATATACCAATGAAATTTGCCATAGTGATACAAAGGTGATACTTATGAAACCTAAAAGAATGTCATTGTGACTTGTTTTGTTGAAACTCTTTTACTACCTACTCTTTATGGCATAGATTTCTGTTTGTCTCTATAGGCATCCTTCCTCAGAGGGCATTTTGCTGAATATACTTTCTGCTCAGAGATAGAAGCTTCCAGGGCTCTGATATCCGTAGCTGTAATAAACAGCCTGGTAACACTGCCAGATGCAACAGAAATCTGACAGAAGGAGAGAATGGAAAAGGAAGGATTCATTCTAACCAGATCAGACTTTGAAATTTTTTAATGTAGATTATTTTTCAATATTATTATATTTTTACTACAGCCACACAAAATAGACTATATACTTTTGCCAGCATTTTTCGTCTTTCCTCTTATCTGCCTCAGTTCCATTTCACTGGTTCCTTTGAATTAGACTCTTTATACATGACATTAAATTACAGTCATACAGGTATTCATGGCTGCATTTCAGGTAGCCAAGAATACTGCATCTTTTCAAAGGAAAAAAAACATTTTTCTCTTTTTTTTTCTCTCTGTTTCTTTCTTAAGGGGATTATTTTTGTTTGCTTTTGCAGTAAAAGCTTCAATTACTTCCTCTGGAATATTAATATACTGAATAATAATCCAGATAATTTTCCAACAGTTGTGCATTTCCAGATGGAATTAGAGAAAATTAAAAGGAAACTGATAACTGTATTCATAACATTACTCAGGTAAAGCGGAGAGTCTTCCCCAGAAGACAGAAAAAAGAACAGAGACCTGGGCACTGAGGGGACTTTCTCTGACCTGCACTGCAATTCTGCTCTAGAGTTGAAGCAGTCAGAATGCTTTGAGGGACAGTCCTTAAGTGTGTGTTAACTTAAAAACCACTGTAGGGTAGCAAGAGTCACTGAAGGACATACAATAAACTGTCTTCATCATGGCAGACATGCCTTAGCCAAATATTCTTCTATACATGCAATAAAAATTCAAAGAGCACCAGATCTGCAAACACAATAATGATATCCAGTACAGTGCTGAAAATACACTGGAGACTAAGGAACACTCCAATGTTCAAGTGCATTATACGTATTACTGAACAGAACGTGTGAGCAAAACTGTATAAGCAGCAGAGATTTTGTCTATATACAAGGCAATACAGATTTCACCCATGGAGGGAACGTTTATCCCTCTTAGATACATGCTGCAAAACTAATGAATTGGGGTAAGACCACACTCAGTGTGCAAACAATTAAACTGTATTAATTATTATGGCTTTTTTCAATTCTCAAATTTTCAAAAAGCAAAGGAGTTTGAATATAGCCTAAAAATTCGATTGAAAATTTTAACCAAACAAAAAAGTCTGTATCTTTTTCTTTCTTAATCAATATTTCCAATGAAAAGGTGCAAAATATAAATAAATAAATACTTTAGTAATGCAAACCAAATAGTACCTGTTGAGGAGCAGTGATATCCCTTAAACACTCCTCCTGACTGTATTAATGTTCTGTATAATGATTCTGTAATGGTTGTTTTCTAAAAGATATCATATAATATCATATGAAGAACATGCAGATTATATTTGAGTCTGTTTAAACAAAACAAGAACTGGCTTAAAGTTAACTTTACTGTTGTTACAGCATAAAGACAAGCCAGTGACTTTAAACTGTTCACGGTATTTATTATCTGAAAGCTGCTGCAAAACGCATTTTTATAGCCTCAGCACTTGGTAGGCATTAAACAGCTGTCAGAGGAGATTTCAAGAGTAACCTTGTTAGGTTTTAACACAGGTTTCACAGCACAGCCAACCTAACTCACCAAAATTGCCTCCTTCAGGTATAAGCAGCTGAATAGCGCAGTCCTACATAAGTTGCTGCGTCCTTCCCTGTCTTTACAGGGCAGTAAAAATCTCCCAACCCAGCCCATGTCCCCAGAGGAGACACATCTCACTCTTTGTGCTCCAGCACATTGAACTCCCTTTGCACCTCCGTGCAGTGAAGGTCACTGGGGAACCACCAGACCTTGAGTGGTTTGGTTACCACCCTGGTTACAAACTGTGCAGGTCAACACTCCAAGTGAATGAGAAAATATTCATCTGGCCATGCGAGACTACAAGCTGTATCAACTAAAAGCACGATTTAATGGGCAAATTTCAAACATGGGCATGCTATACCTGGGAAAAAGTGAAGTCTAATTCTTCACTTGAGGCATAGCCTAACACTGAAAAAAGAGGATCTACTACCAGCATAACTCAGTACTTCAATAATATAAACAGTAGGTATAGATAATTTAGAAAAGAAAAAAAAAAAGAGAGAGAGAGTATATGTGCACTTTCCCCCCCTCTATCAACACCTTTATGTGTAACTAGCATGGAGGAAAATGGAAAAAAAGAGTTTGAATCATGAAAATTTCATGTCTAGAATTCCATGTCTAGAGCTAACTGGTTTGCAGTTCACTAGAACTTAACTTTGTCTGCTTTTCATTGCCTGTAATTCACTAGTATGAAGGACTTAATTACAACTATCAATGATGCTTTATATGGTAAAATGAAAATTCATAATGATAAATTTAATCAGAATGAAATGAAAGAAAATGCCAAAATTAATACTATTTGGTCTTAACCATATTTGGGGTTTGTAAACATATGGACAAGGTGACTCTGCAGCAACTGCAATCAATCCTCATAATTACATCAGTATATTGAGATCTGAAATGAAAGCCATTTTCTTTAATCCCAAAATAATAATGTAAAATACTTGATCAAACTCCTTCAAGAACTGCCTATGTTTCATTTTGAGACCATAAACACATCGCTCAACAGAATGATAGGAGAGAAAGACTACTTATAAGCAATACTTTGGACTTATTTGCTATGAAGAAAGGAATACGAAAATCAGAGAGAAAGAAATTACAGTTGCTAGCACTGGAAATATTATCAACATGTCTCTGATTTAGACAGTAAACAGAAAGGTGCTGACAGATGTTTTCACTAATGAGGAAGAATGAGAGACAGGACTGGATCTTAATTAGTGTAGTCATTTTAACAGAGAAAAAATACAAATGTTTGGAATTGAGAAAACACTACAAAATTTCAATTTTTGTGTGCAATAGTGTATAGACAAAATCAGCAAACCTGAAGTTTTGCCTTTTGAGAAAAGCAGGTCTGTGTAGGTAGAAAGCTGAGTGAGCTGGCTCCAGCTCACAAGACCTGGGAGTCAAGTAGACAATGCTCAGTGGGATTGTTCACTGAAATTAATTGGAAAAATAAAGTCATGTGAAATGCTTCATTTATCACAGTACTGAATTTGCCCACTATACACTGTTTCCTCAGTGAAACTTTTGACAAAAGTGATTTTTACTCGAATTCTGGGCAACTCTCACAGGCTGACTGATCCAGGCCCAGGGCTGGAGTGGAAGCATTGCCAGCAAGACTGGTGAGTATCTACCAGGTGGACAATCTGGAAAGCAAAAATCTGGATTACTTTGGACCCATGAGAAAACAGAAAATTCCAAGCTGAGACAGGGAGGACACTGTGGGCTTCTCCCAAGAGGGACAGATTTAGAATGAAGAAGCAGGTATGGGAGTAATTTGCAAAAACTCTCATGGTTGAAAGTAGAAAATGAGGCAACAAAAGTGCTGAAGAGAAAAATCTTACAGCATGCTAAGAAAGAGGACTTGTATGGGAGAAACTTCAAGAACAGCCCCTACAGAAATGGGAGGAGTGAGAGCAGAGCCAAGAGAGGGCTCTCATGAGAGCTAGAGGATAAAGGTGCCAAAGAAGAGGAAAGGGAAGTAGCCCAGAACAACAAAGCCAGCCAAAAGTTTGCATGAAGTTAGGATAGTCTGAAACACTGACACTGAGCCAGAAAAATGTAGTTGATGGCTTCACTGTGAGCAGGTTCTCTACAGTGGAGAGTGTGGCATCTGTTGAAAATACATGGGGCAACATGGTCTAATCTGCTCTGCACAGGTACTTACAACATGCTCACCACCGTAACGCGAATGCCCTCCAGCAGTGCATTAAGCTACATGATTAACATCTGCTAGCAGTTGTGCTAATTTCCATCATTCTATCAGGTACTGCAAAACCAGTGAGAGTTAAAGAAGCTCTTAAAAACAGGCCTTTTCAAGGCAGGAAGGTGGTTAATGGATATTCAGGTTAATATACATCCCACTGAGTTCTGTCAAGACTGTAAATCACCAACGTAGGATAAATTTATATTTATCCAGAGACTACACTGTTCATTGCAGGTAGCATCATGACATAGTCCTTGAAAGGCCAAGAGTTACAGGAAACAATTTTCCAAGTAGGATGCCTATAGTTTACACCAACATTTTTACACAGACCCATTTTAAAGCGACATCCCTGAGGCATGATTTTTCTTTCATTTACAACCAGTTGATTCTTATGTGATACCCACCACTTTCAGCATTTTTTCCTGATTTAATTCTATATAAGAAGAAAAAGATTTTCAAAATTATGGTCAACTTCTTCCAAATTGTTCAAACTCACAAACCATAAGCAGTGATCCATGTATTTTGAACTATATGAAAGAATATTTCCATGAGATCAAGGAACTGAATAATGCAAACTCAAAGTTGTTTTACCAATGCCATGCAGATTGGACCTCTCTAATGTGAAATAAGCCTACACTCTGCACTGACATTAAAAGGAGGCACTATGTGTGTTGAGAGCTCTGAAGATGACAGGAGGCACAGCAGTCATGAAGGCTATGCCTGCTTTTTTCGCTACAGCTCTAAAGGAAATATATCTATCTCACACTTGGATTATATCCCTTTAGAACTGCCACAGCAAGATTTATGGAGGTACCTGTGGAGATTGCCTACCACCTATGACGCATCTTCCTGTGGTTCAAAAAACTGATTATACCCATTACATTGGGATGGAGGCTCGTATTCCCCTTAAGTTATCATCACTGAAATGAAGATATATTGTGCTTTGACAAGTTTTATTAATTACTCAGCATTACCATCTAAATCAAAATGTTTTCAACAGGTAAGTACTTTCTAAATGCTTCTACTGTTTGGCTTTATGGATGGAAAGATGCCTATTTTTAAGTCAGAGCACTGACTTCTAAGCCTTCTGATATTTTCACTATCTGATTCCGTAAACATGATTGCATTTCACCTCTTAAACCATTGGGCAACAAGACCCGCCCCCCCCTAATGTTTAGATTCAGTTTAGAAAAATAATCTGAATTTAGTAAACACCTCAAACCCTGGATCCCAAACTGTGCTAAGTACGCCATTGCTGGTATGTTTGCCCAATGTTCCACCCTTTGACTTCATGATATCTTTTTAAATGGCACCTGAACCAACCTGAAGTCCAGTGGTTACCAAATTAGATATATTTCTGCTTCCCATTTACTCCCATGGTCAGAAGAAATCCCTGTCTCAATCTCCTTGTAGTACGTTAGCACAGAAACATATCAGCAGAGTGACCGTCCAGTATAAAAGACAGCTACATCACGTCTTGAACAGTTACTTAAACTGTGATGAGAATGAAAGACACTTTCACCATTCACTTTCAGTCTATCAAGTAAGTTTAAGTACTGAAAAGAATTAAAAATAACCACTGTCGTTTTCCTACAAGGTGGCTGCCTACTACATAAGATGTAATTGTTTCTACCTAACATCATGATTCAGCTGGTGTTTGTATGATTCAAGGAGCTTGACATAACGTTTTCCTGAGCAGGATTTTATTTTCCTGATGGGGTGAGTACCATAAAGTCACATTAATAAAAGGCCTCTCTTTACTCCTTTCAAAAGAAGACAGAACAGCATTATGATTGTCTTTGGGATCAGTAAAACGTGTGGGTGGCTGCATGGAAACGGTATTATACAGTGTGGGTAATTGCTTAGTCGTGCCTTTCAGTTAACTAAGCTTAGGCTTGTTTTTTTGTCTTGATTAGCCACACAAGTCAGCCTGAATGTTTCACTTCTGGGATAAATTTCACGAGCACCTCAGTCTTCATTTTATTGTTTGAACAAAAAACTAATACTGATAAAGAACCTTACCCAGGTGAAAGAGATTAACTGATGTATCACTGACGAAGCAGCATAGAATTAGAATATCAATAGGTGGTTACTGAAGGAAAATTGTCAAAGATTTATTAATATGTATCCTCCTACCACTGAAGGAAGTTTGTACCTCTCATTCTGGGTTGATAGCCGTTAAAATATTTTTACAGTACACAACTTCACTATAAAATGTTTTTCAACTGGGGTTACATCCTGAAGAGAAGTAATGTGAACAAAAACATCAGCAGTGTGCACACTGATCTTTACAATATTGTTGCAAACTAATGGGAGGCAAAAGTCTTGAGGAAAAAAAAATATTCTGAGACATTTTATATACATAAATAAAAATCAGAAGGTTTGACAGTGTTCTATTCCATGGGATGATTGTAACATTTTTGGCACAATATATCCTAAGGGTAAGAAAACCCCAAAACACAGCCACAAGCCCACAAAAAAAAAAAATCTCCAAACAATTTGGTTTCTAAAATCAAACCTGTTTCCAGCATTAAAACTTAGTGTTATTTCCCTGAGCTATCACCTGTGATAAGGAACAGAAAGACAAACTTTTTCTTTTCTTCTGAGAGCTGCTATTCCACAAGCCAGCTCTCCTGCCATGGTTTGATACCTCTTTGTAAAACAGGCTATTCCTCTGCATAGATGTGCCTGACACACTGCAAAGACCAGATGGAAGACAAGATGCAATGGCAACACAGCCCCAGGAATGATTATATTACTTTAAAAACAAACAGAATAAATCTACCTTCAAAAAATTCATTATAAGTTTTTCTCTAGCTTATAATGAATGTATGAAGGAACATAGAATAGAAAATAGGGGAATTGTTTTGCAGCTGTGAAATGCAACTATTTCCCAATTTTTTTTTGCACACTTTTTTAAAAAAGGTCTTTGTTTTAGGCAACTCCTTGCCACAGATGGGCTTGTCCCTAAACACTCTAAAAGAAGACTTTTCATTCTGTAGAGCTCATATGAAGACTGACAAATTATTTCAAAAAACCTGGAAGTTTGGATTATGTGCGATGATAGACGTATTTCCTTAGAAAATTCTGCCCTTGATTCCCGAGCCCAATCCATTCCAAGCACAAGAAATAAAGCTGTGAACAGGTGACTTGCTTTTATGGCACAAGGGATGGTTCAAGCCCACTCTTATAGGCATAGATGAAAGAAGCTGAAAGCTTTTTCCGAAGAATGCCAAAAAGCTGAGCGCCTCAGAATACAGCTGGGAACTTCTGGACAGTTCAGCACTTTAGATGTGTTCTGGCCGTAACTCCTCTGATAGCAGCTTGACAAGGGGAGGCTAAAAAGGACTGTTAGCTCTAGGTTGCCCTTATGTGCAAGAAGAAACCAGAAAGTCTAACTAAACCACTCAGTCACCTGTTTTATGCTACTGAGACAACAAACACAAATGGCAGAACACAACACCAACTCAGGATAACCTGTGTAATTTTCCTTGCAGAAAACCTTGAAAATGTTTTCTGTGCTGCTTTGTGTCTTTCTCTGGAATGTCAAATGCACTAGAGAACACAACAAAAGGTCAGAAAGAGTTTGGGGCAAAAGTACTGAAGGTTTAATCCTGCCCTGTTAGCCTAGTTTGGCAACACGAAACACTTAAAAAATATAATACATCCTGTGGTGTTCAACATGCCAGTCTGCATTTCTTGCCTCTGGTTAGCAAACAGTGCAATTTAACCACATCTCAATTTATGGCTGTGTGATAGCCAGCTTCAGTTGCTGTCAGTCATCCGTTCCCTAAGGAAATTAATCATAATCATAATTTTGCACAGTGACTCTGCAAAGACTTTGTCATTAAAGAGCTTGATTATCCTTGAGGTTTTTAAACTTTTAGATACAACAGTTTTTTCTCAAAGCTTGGTATTGGGAAATACTGCTAAAGATAACCAGACAAAGTGCTAACTCTCTTTTTTGTTTCCTCTGCTAGAATAGATTCTTGATTCTAATTAATTAAAGTACACTTCATGTCATGTGAGGAGCCATTGCAGCTGCCACAAGGATATTACATATTTTTGAACAGAGGGAAAAGCTCTGAGTCATCTTGACATGAAGAAAGAGTTTTTCTCTTTAGATGTCAGAGCTACACAATCAGTTTCAAGACCCCTTTTTTTACTGTTTGGCATTTAGGATGAAGTGATCTGGAAAGGATAAAGTGATTTATACCCTAAGGTGGCATTACTAGTAAATAGCTCAGACCACATTGTCAGAAAAGTAAGGTTAAAAGGAAAAAGTAGTCAGAGAGCCGACACACTACCTCAAGAGCAATGGAAGAGCCAACAGGATGGCTCGGCTCCAGTCTCAGGCCAAAGTGAGGATGCCGTGGCCCCAGGGTGCAGACAGACCATGGCAGAGGCGGACTGGGCAAAGCAGCCACCAAAATCAGAGTTGCCCAAACACCTCCCTGGGGTCCTACAGCCCACAAGTAAGGTACAACAAGGTTTGTTATTCCTCGTTTCCAATGACTATTGAGCTTATCTTTTGACATCTAGGAGTCAACAAAGAGCAAGTAAAATCAGCCTCAAATTTTTCTGATGATGTAATGCAAATGGGGATGAGGGTCTGGAACACAGATATACTGATCCAAACAAGAAAGATGTGATAGCAAGGCAGTCTTGTCAAGCCCCATAATGGAGAAACATTAAATTCAATTGTCCTTTCTTTGATGGTGCATCCTTGTCGCAACCATATTTCTTAATGTATTAGGGTAAACAGATGGAAAAGTGCCAAAATGATAAAAATGAGGCTGTTGTATAGAAAATATGAAGGAAATACTATTTGTGTGCCTCCTTTAAACTTGCGATCCTGTGCAGAGCCATTTTACACTTAAGTGAAACTGTCCCTGATCAGAATTTCCTGCAATACCTTAGGGGAAAACTTGCATGCAAAACCACTTCAACAAATGTTTCTGAATACAAAGGTCAGAGAAGAACCAAACTGTTTTCAAGATTGCATTATCAGGAAAGATTCCCAGAGTGAGTGAAACATCAATCAAAATAAAAGAGTCCTGAGAACACAAGCTGAAAATTGTTTGCTTGCAATTATTCCATTTATTTCTGTGATGTGCCTTTCTGTTGACACATTTATCCCAAAAGGATACTCAGTTTTCACAGTAGAAATATCATACAAAGAATATGGAAACCTCTTTCAACTAAATGTATGGAAGCACACACTAAAATACAGAAGATAATTTTCTGATGCTGATAACACTGACTCTTTATTTCTTTGGTTATCTCTGCTATTCAATGACCAAACAGCAGAAGGGCTAAGATCCTGGTATTTTGAATAAATAGTGCAATTAGTAACCTAAGCAAGAAGAAACACAAAGTACAGGAGACAATTTACCTGGGAGGGGGGAACACATTACTAATTTATTTCAGTTCAGCATGTATTATTTTAATATGCAGGTCTTTTATTTTGCAGTCTGTGCAACTGTCTTAATTAAAAATTCTGAAATATACAAATATATACTCAGGCCTTAGAGACATTTTCCAGAAAACATATTTGTATGTATTTCATGTAAACACTGGCAAGCATTTAGGTTACTATTTAAACAGCCTAGTCCAAATGTGCACACATGTATTCATTTAGGACATGTATCTACATATGCAGATCTGGTAACTCTGTGACCTTTTTGCATATGTAATTACCAAATTTGCTCACCAAAATATGTTTTTTATTTATTTCTGGTGAAATAGATAACACTCCATAATTTAGTTATTTCAGCCTAAACCAAATAGTGCAAACATGAAAACCCATGAATTATTTCAAGCACAAGAGAAGTGCTTCTGACACAAGTTACTCACACTGTAATGCTTTGACAAGTAAGTCTTTATGCAAGAAAAAATGTGTCTAATCTAAAAAGGCATAGGGCTCAAACCTTTCTCACACACAATCACACTCTGAATTTTAAAGAAATAAGCTGCCAAACAGTTTTTGAATACTGCATATTAAGGTGATTATTTTATCACTTGTGCAGATTTTTGGACAAGGATAAGAAATCACAGATGAAGACAGATGCCTGTAATAATACTGAATCTATTAACTGTTTTGATTGCTGTCAATTATGAAAAAAACTTTTTCAGAAAGCAAATGATTATCTGAATGTCCTAGTTTTGGTAGGATGCAAACTTTTCAAGGATTTTCAAGGCTGAATTAATGGCATTTCTTGCACAAGATCAGTTTCCACTATTTTCTAAGGATGCTCATGTCAGTCCCAAATTAAGGAACCCCTTCACCAGCCCCGCATTTCCAAATATAAACTGCATATTGGGAACAAATAGGGCTGCTCTATAAGAGGCTCTGATCCTTCTGTACTTAGCACTGCCAAAGAGAACTGTCAGTCCTTCCTATGAACATTATTATACGAAATGCTATAAGATTTCTTCTTTTTCCTTGCTATTGACAAATATCAATGAGTATCTGGGTGCTGAAAGATTAAGTAAGGATGTAAAGCTTTTTGTGCTCTCTGCATACTGCTGAAAAGCAGCTGCATAGCCGCTTTTTCCATCTAACTCAGAAAATGCTGCCAAGATTAAGTAAGGATGTAAAGCTTTTTGTGCTCTCTGCATACTGCTGAAAAGCAGCTGCATAGCCGCTTTTTCCATCTAACTCAGAAAATGCTGCCAAATACGTTACAGAGCAGCTGGTCAAGACTGAATCATATCACTAAAGACTAGTTGGTAAAACCGAATGTCAGGGAAACGGATGTGATACCAGCAGAGTGGCAGAAGCTATCAGAGTTAATGTCAAGATTACACATGGCCCTTTTTCTGAGACTGTGTCTACTTATTACTCAAATTTGCAACTTGGGAATACTCTGTCTCCTGTTGCTACTAGAGAATGAAACTGCTATGGTGATGTGTTTTTCATTGCTGCATGACCAGAAGACTGCAACTATCCTATTGCTTCCATCTATTTGTACTGAATTCCCATTCCTTTTCATTGTGCTCTCCCGGCCATGAGTTTATACATTCCTTTAACTAGAATATTGTACCTGCCTTAGGTGTCTTTAAGATGCTATATCATGTAAATCCTGAATGATAAATGACTTCCATTAATGAACACTGGATGGCAATTATGACTTCTTATTTGCTTTACAGTTATGCCTAAGTGTTTGTGCTAATATCAAGGCTGAGTTTTCCTAGAGAGTAAAGAGAAACACTGCAAGACATAATTTGTCCTCCCAAACCCATATAATGTAAGATATGGCTAAAAAAAAAGAGTAATTGAGGAACATGACACAGTTTATCAGATAGCATGCAGAAGAGGAATAGCAAGAAGCATTTTAAACCAGTCTTGTTCTCTTGCCTTGTAGACCAATGCTTCATCCACTGGATTATGTTGCATTGCTGTGAACGATTCCCCTCATGCAGTTTGCAAGATATGATTAATTTTGCATAAGCCATTTACAAATACAACCCTAAATCTTATAAAACAGGGACTGCAAGGTAATTGCTTCAATTTGCTTCTTTGAAAGTATATGGATTCTGTATTTAAGAAGAAATCCTGAACTCCATCTATGATTTGTGGAACATGATTATCATATCTAAAATTTGAAAGCACTAAAAGACAGAAAATGAAAGTAGAATATCAATTATCCAGCATCAGTGCCTCATTATAGGGAGAAAAAAAAAATATTTGGAAAGGAATAGATGATGCCTGAGATTCACACTGATTTAGCCTTTAGCAGGCTGGCATGTTGTATTTTATGGTGTAATGTAATCACAGTGGCACTTTTTTATAGTTCTACTCTTTTGTATCCTGTAAATGGCACTAGATAAGTCCATAAATAATAATGTTTTAGCTAATTAGGTCACAGCTGTACTTTTTTACTTCCTTCATGCATTCTGTGCCATAAGAGTAGTGTGAGGCTGGTAACACCAGCAAAAATAAACATTATTAGCTTTCCCTATATGTAATTGTACATTTCAAGATCTGGCTAAGTGGGTTGGTATCACACTACCACAAGTTCAGAAAAGTCAGACCATTGAATAAAGTCAAAATCAACTATGGAAAAATGTTCATAACACACTACAGCATTTTGCATGCCATACCTATGAGGAGACTTCCAGATGTTTTAGTGGGACAGTTCTCCTTCATTCTTACTCTCTTCTATATGGACAAATAGCTTATGTGCTCAAATTCAACTACAAATGGAGGATGAGAAAAATCATATCAAAGACAGCTAAGAAAAATTTGCATTATCTTTTTAAAACATAACACTACAGAAATATATATGATAAAAACCATGATCTCTCATAGTCTTCCAGAGCAGAAAGTGCTAGTTATAGACACTGTTAGCTAGCGTTCCCCTTTTCTAGCCCTGAGTAAAGAAGAGCACCATTTCAGAAGGCATAAGATTAGGTACTGTGGCAGTAAGACCAAATGGCATGTCCTACTTTTAAGAAACATACTAGTAGCTTGAACATATATGGACTGCTCCAGAAGTTTTAGAAGGACTCTCATACTAAATACCCAACATATTATTATTTAACCAAAGTTTCTCTCATGCTCTAGCTACAATTTTCTCAATTAGAATATGTAATACAAATCTCAACCTATTAATGGGTACAGCCTTATAGGTTTATATGGTCTTAGAAGGAGAAACTGTATGGTGACCTTGAAATCACTTTGGTGATCTTCACCCTTCCTTGCTGATGATTTGTTTCTTGTACAGTATTTTATTCTAACTATTGCTGACAGTTCAATGGAAACTCAGGCCACAGTGGTTTTGATATATTAAAGTATCTTAAATTTTACACATGGATATATTGCACTCATTAAATGAACTTTGTTGTACAATGGTCTGATTTTTCTGGATTAGTCTACCATTTTATCCTCAGATGGACCAGACTCAGTTTACCTGATGAAAAAGCCAACAGTCTGTCCAAAATTTGATAGGAATTGATATCAACCTGAGAACCTTTTCTAAGAAAAAACAACCTAAACCCCAAGGAACAAATCAAACAAGAAAGATCTTAATTTTTGTTTTGTTTTGTTTTCTTCCTCGGTATTTAATCGATTTGATCTGAAAAAAGAACACATGATTTTATAAGTAAGCTCCAAATCTTTTGGTGGATATCATCAACAGGCTGTCATTATCAAACAAAACAGGTTTTCTACTTCATATACTTTTTCTTGCACAGTTAGACAAAGAAGGAATCTTAGCATCCTCAGTGGGCTTGTAATGAATATGAATCTCCAAGGGTACATTAAACACAGAACACTAGGACAGAGCCAGAACCAGGGGAAGCCGACAAGTCATCTAAACAATGCAGTGATTCCCTGGTCTCATCTGGGATGGAATCTCAACATTCATTCTTTCAACTCTTACTCCTGTGATTTATTTTCTTTCCTGCAAATAAATGATGTGGATTTTTTTTCTTTGTTTTGTATTTAGCTAAGAAGTCACATGCTCCTTAGCCATGGTAGCCTTCTAGTATTTCATACAGTTTAAAAATTAAGTTTAAAACTGCCAGAAAATCAAGCCTGTTGGATTCACCACCTACTCTGGATAGGTTAGATATGAGGTCTTTTCTTGATAGTGTCCTCTACCACAGTCTCACAAGCAAGCTGGGAAAACACAGTTTAGGTAAAATTTCTCTCATGATACATACACACCAATTAATGCTTGTGCCTAGAGAAATTATCACTATCAAGCCTTGAAACTTCATCTATTCAAAGTTTTCAATAACATCTTGTAGAACTGAGTAGAGAACACACCTTTGACCTCTAGCACTAGCCTTGGAAAGATTACAAATGTCAAAGGGACAGGATCAGAGTTGAAGAGAGAGCTCCAAATTAACCAGATAAAGGAAAAAGAGCAGTTTTAGAAAATCAAATGGGGATTGAAAATGCAGGATAAGTCACTATGCAGCAGAAAGACATAAATAATGAGTACCTCCTTAAATAAATACAAACTAACCATGAGTTATTCAGAGCAATGTGATCATGTTGCGACATACTTCACTATGGCACAGATATATGACATATGTAATATACTGAGGGCAACTATTGTGCTCTATCTGCTGCTGAAGAACACTCAGCTGGAACACTCCACCTAGTTTTGAGCATCACAATTTAAGGAAAATACGGATATACTTGGGCCATTCCAAGCAAAACAACAGAACGTTAAGTCTTTTATTAAACATGAGTTATAAAAAGAGACTGAAGGAATTAGCTTTGTTCAGCTTAAAAGAGATAAAGGAGGTAGATATCATGGAGGGTTTCCGATAGGCAAACAGCTAGAAGAATACAGGGACCCTCTGCTCTTAATGTCCTCAGAAGAAAAGACTTAAAAACATCAGCCTGCCTACCAGAGCAGAAGACACAGACATCCTTTCTTATAGTGAAGAACAGACACTCCATGGAACAGACTGCTTGGAGGGTACAATATTTCCATCCTCAGAGGTTTTTAGGAGCAAGCTAGACAAGTATCAGTCTGGATAAATTTCAGCGTATTTGATCCTGCCATGGATGAGACATTGGATTAGGTGGCCTCATGAGGTATATCTACGTCTACATTTCTATGACAGTTTTCATTCTGACTTTTCTTAATCAAATGAAGTCTTAAGCTTTCCAGTTATTTATCTCCCTGCAGACTTGCCCAAGTTTTACTCTATTTTTCCCTTTCTAACAGTAATTTGTTAAAATCCCCTGTGCTTACCACCAGTTAAACATCATCTCTGGCACTCTCAGGTAATTTGGCCATCGATCTAGTTCTCTCTGAGTGTGGAAGTAAATAACACAGTTTTTGGAAAATGTAAAATAAACCAATGCAATGTACAGACGACATCTATTGAAACAGGTAATTCACCAAAAACGAAAAATTATAAACAACAATACAAACTCTATACCAATGGGAAGGAAAGGTTTATATTACTTCAGATTGAAATCATGGTCCAGAGACTAGAAATTTTGACTTCTGAAATATTAGACTTCTTAAACCAGAGACAGAAAATTAGATGAAGTTGCCTATGAAGAGATCCTTCTTATAGCTAGTTAACTATTTTGAATATTATTTCACTTGTTTCATCACATATGCCTCATTTTTCACATGAACTTGCAAACCCATTAATATTGATGCAATTTGGAGGTAAACACTAGATAACTAGTTAAACAGAAATTGAGCTAGAAGCTCTATGTTGTTTGTTTTTTGTTTGCTTGGTTTTTAATCAAAGATTCTGTTCTAATGGTACTTTATATTAAATGTTTGATTATCATCATTTGTTCCTCTGTAATCCAGAGTTCTTCATTATATGATATTAATCTTCTCTATACTGTAAACAGTGTAGAACATTAACTGCAAGTGGAAACTTTAGCAACTAATGAAAAAGCAACAAAATTATTTTTTTCAAAGCTGACCTCAATATTTTTCTCCAATTTCAATAATTAAGAAGACTTAAATGTATTTCAATAAAGCATAATGCTTGTCAGCTACATTAAAAAAAAGGTACTGAATAATTGGTATGAATAAGAATTGGTCTGTCTGAAATAAGACACACACGTACCCTGTAACTCCTAGTAAATTTGACCATGAAAACTTTTACAAGGATAATTAGAACCAAAACAAATATAGGAGAAATAATATCAAAGAGAAATGATAACAACAGAAGTTTATCTAACTTTTTCAGCTATAAATTTTGTTTGGATTAAGTTTGTAATCAGTATATTTTGGTTCTGTGTTTGCTCAGGCTTTGGCAAATTGTCAATACTTTGTTAAAGCAGACAAATCTGTGCTTGTGACATTTTGATACTAGAACAAAAATGGAGAAGAGACAAGACTTTTTAATGTTACTAAACTATGATGTTTTGAGGATATTATCAAAGTTGTATATAACATTTAATACATAGTCAAATAATTATTTAAATTACTTTTATTACTTTTATTTGTAAAGTTTAATGACTGACTCAAAACTCCACTCCCCAGCCATGTAGGCTGTAAACATCTTCAGCTTTGTTAAACTCAGTTATTTATTTGAGTTATTAAAATGATGCCTCCTGCATTATTATGAGTGAACAGAGAAGTGCTATAATGTATACCAGAGTTATGTGAAATACAGGTAAAACTGAAACTGATTCTTGTATGTATGATTCCTCTATAGGATTCCTCTAAAAACGTTTTCTCCAGGCTGATTACAATAGACAGTAAAAATCACAAGTTAACACAACTCACATACTACGTATTTACAGCTCATCCTTACCATACAATTACTCTTTATTTCACTAACCTAAACCAACTCCTTTTTGTCTTCTCTTCATGTTCATTTCCAATATGTGTGTACTCTAGCACCATCCAAAAAAACTGAAGACAATTATTCTTTGCACTGTCTCAAAGGGTGGAGAAATGGTCTCAATATAGAGGCTGTTTCTTAACACAGTCCACACACAGGTTGTAGTAATCCTGTATGACTATATTTTAGATAATTATCAGTTAAGGAATAACTATAGAGTACTGTGTTGATTTTGGAAAAGCATGTTTCAAGTACATTTGGAAGTGTGCTTTATTCTCATTAAAGACTAAATATTTTACTGTCATATTCAAGGTGAGATGCTACACAACTCTTGCTTGGCTTCGTCTATGCCAAAGAACAAGCACAAAGTCCACTTCTCCCAGCAGCAGAAACCAGGAGACTCTGCTTCTGGAACTGTAAGTTCATGGACCTACCTTAAAATTAGTTAAGGGTGGGGTGGGTATTCCCAGCATCATTCTTACTCCGAACCTCTCCTCTCATGGCTGGAGGATTCTATTTTCTAGCTTAAAACTGATTCCTGGTCAGGAATTTTATTTCTGCTGATCAATAACATTTTAGATGTTTTTCTTCAGAGTTTTTTCATTTCCCAGAATGAATTTTGATAAAAATAACATGTTGTAATATGATTCCAGTGGAACACTGATTCTCCAAGAAATCTTGAAGTTCTAATTTACAGTAATTGCAAACAACTCATAGAAAACCAAGGAGAATGTCCACAGCAGACAAGTTGTGCATCTGTCATGAATGGTCCCAGAGTAACTGAGGAAGCTCCTGTTGAAGTTTGTGTCTAAGACAGACTGAAGGAGTTACTAGCAAATATACGATACGTGTTTGTAACAAGGGCTAAATAACACACTGAGGATACCGTTGCCATTTAAAGCAACTCCTGGGGCTGCCTGAAATTGAAGTGTGTTCATTTTTGCCCCCATCAGAATCTGCCACAAGTGTAGTAAAAAAGAGTAGCACAAGTGATACAGATATCAATGTGTTAATATGACTGGTGAGAAGATTAATGTGGAGGATTAATCTGGATATTAAGTAGGCATTACTTCACACTATCATACGTGACTGAGCAGGAAAAAAAAGCTGTTAGCAAGCTAAAGACTATTTTTAAAATGAAACTTAAAAAGGGATGGAAGTGGAATATAAAATGCAACATCTCTTCAAAGTTTACTAGGATGGCTACGCCTCTGGCTTATACCGGCCCACAGATGTAATGATGACACCAGGTGTATCAGGATTTAATATCCTCGTAAGTTCCCCAGAAACTGGTAAAGGGGATTTCAATACTGCTTCAAAAGTGATAAAGTAGCAGAGGTAAACAATTCAAGGCTGGGATTTGAAATTCAGTGCAAGTAAAAGGGAGTTCGGACAAGGTGTCCTGGTCCAGATTTACATCTGATTAAAAGATCACTGGATATATCCACGGTGCATGGATATAGACAGAAAACACAGACCCACATGTAAGATAACCGGAAACAAGAATATTCATAGTTCTTATTAAGTACACTCAGCTGCTTGCTTGAACAGGGCTCAAGAGAAGTAATGTCTGAGTAATATTGTGACGAACTGAAGGAGGAGCGTAGGAGTGCTAGGATAGCTTCCTTGGCAAGCTAACTTGCTCTTATCAAACACTTTTGCTTGCTTTTTTACTGCCAAGGGTGCCTGAAAGTATTTTGTTATGAATGAAGTATGGAAATCTGGGAAAGCAAGAAGAATCACTGGAAACAGGAAAGATATAATAAAACATTAAACGATTCCCTAAATTTTAATTGTGCTGTTGACTCCTGTGAATTGGTAACCTTTTAAATAGGGCACCAAAAAATGGGCAACTATCATATCAAATGCTCTGCAGACATATCCACAGAGGCAGAGACAGCTGTGCAGAGCTGGCACAGATGTTTTAGTTTTATTTTTGTTAGTTCTCTGTAAGATTTTAGGGGGAGATTACTCACAGCTGTTGCACACAGAAAAATAATGCACTGTCACTAATCCTCATCTACAACAGAACTCGTAGTACCAGTACTAGATGTAGGCTTACTTGCTGCTCCAGGCAAAGACGTGAATGCCCATTTCTCCTGGCCTTCAGTCTTTCAGACAATAGTCATTAAATTTTGTAGCCCTAGGTGAATGTTTGCACAGTGTTACACGTGTCCCTAGGAGGTACTGCTACGACACTTCAGATGAGTAAGAACAGCATCTGCAGTCACATTCAAGGGGATGAAAATTATAAGTCAGAAAGAAATTTCTCCCTGTGGTACAGTATTACACAACTAAGTGCCTTATAGGTTTTTACAGCTTTCTATCAAACATCTTCCACTGCTCATTTTTGAAAAATAATATTACAACGAATGTAAGAATTGTCACATACAATGAAACCTACATTTGTATGGTGTTTTCACTACTCATATCTTATTTTAGCTTGAATTAGTATCAGGTCATGAAATGTCTCAAAAATTAAAAACGATAAATTGTGGTGGATTCAATTAAATTAGCATATATAACCTTATATATGTTTCTCCCTTGTGTTTAGGACAGGCTATATTTCCTTGTCCATGTTGTTTGCTGAATGAAAAAAAAAAAAAGATGATAATGCATTATCACATGTTCAGAGTTAAGACCACAATTTTGTTTTTAAATTTAAAGCAAAACCAAGTAAAAAAATGTTCTGCAATAAGAATAACTGGTATCACTGCCTGCACAAAAACTTGTCATGCAATATGTACTATTTTATATGTTTGGGCAGAGTTCTTCATATGTACCATTATGATCCTTAAATCATTGTATTTCCTTTAACACTTTAGTGGAAACTGAACTCCAAAGGAGACATAAAATTTACAGCTCCTGAACTCACAGGTGCAAACAAAAATACAATATTAAGGTTTTGTCTTTACTTTGTTATTTTCTCAAGTCTATCCTCTATCAATTCACTTGAAAGGAGATACCCCCATAGTTTCTTCAGTCACCTCAGTGGCTAGTAAAAGATCTTTTGGACTTAGTTACTCTATTGTCAGATTCAGTGGTTATCTACATAAGAAGGCATATTTGAGATCCCTTCCAATCCCTAACATTCTGTGATTCTGTGACGAAAATAATTCCTAAAGATCAGATTACTGAAATCTATTTCAAGGACATTCTGCTTTCCTAAGACACTCTTTCCAGTAAGGCATCATTAAGTCCCTCTTCATTTTCCAAACCCCTGAACTTCTGTTGAATCGTACGAATTTAATAGTATTTTAGGATTCAAAAATAAGTAACAAGGCAGCTGTGAGGTCATAGTCACCAGAAGTTCTGCAAGGATTAAACTGTTCCTGGATGCTACCCATTTGTCACCTGCTCTGAAGTATCTCTCTAGAAAAATCAGCTCATCCACTCAAGCAAGGGAAACAAAAAGTAAGCAGGCCAAAGGGAATAGTCGAGGTCAGTGGATCTGCAAGCATGCTGAGCAGCTCAGATCAGTTTGGTGTAGACACCTGGATCAGTCCATGTTCACACTGAGTATTTTTATGGAATTTGAGAAATGCTTACATATGCTTCAGACACACACCAGAGTCCTAAAGATATGACAGGAAATATAACCCAGCAGGTACTTCACTTCCCACACTGAGATAGGATCCCAATGACAAAGCTGGATCAGAAATATGCACTTGAAATGATGCTTATATTGCATATGCTTCATATAAAAAGAAATACATTTTAAATTTTCATGGCTGTTACTGTTACATGAGAATGAAGCTCATCTCCATTTTAGAGAAATATTGCCACTCTAAGAATTTTAAATGGAAGAATTTTCAGGGGACGATATTTTTATAATGCAAACTAAGCACTGCTGTTGGTTGGCCAAAAGGGTCTGAATTAAATCTCTGACAGTAATGAAATGCTTTTCATTTATCTGTTGAACAGTGTACCACAAAGGGCATCTGAATATGACTGGGCCTTCCTTATTTTATGTAAAACAGACTTCATTCACATCTAACATCTCACAGATCTCTCACAATCCAACATTATGAGAGGTCATTCAGGGATGACTAGCATTTTTAACATAGATCTATTACGACAAGGCAGGTTTTAGGTGAACGCAGTTCAAAATAAGGAAACGTATTGTGGGCAGTAATCACAATGGAAAGGCTTTTTCTGAGATATCTAATATTGAGCACATCAGTCAGGTGAAAGATTTAGTGATGTGAGATATATTGAACAGGTAAAATCTGTATGGCAATAGTAAACTGTTAAAAAGACCTAGTGATACTTGACTAAAATATTTCACAATCTTTGTTGAAAAAACTACTTAATTTGTACAGAATAGTCACATTAAGACAGTAGATACACATAGATACTCTAACTGTAGTGGAATAGGCTGCATACTTGTCCCAGATGACTTGCTACGAGTAATCTACATGTAGATTAAGGAAAATCTTTGAAGATACTTCAAAACATTTGAAACTAGACACACACAAACTAGATAAACCTCTCTAGAAGTTCCTGTAATATGATGTAATATTGCACACATATGCAAGGGTAAGGTAAAGTTTCATCTCACAAATTGTTTTTCTTAGTTACAATCTATTTTCAATTTCCATTTTTCACATTTTGAAATTCACTGTGAGTTTATTGAGGCAAGCATAAAATGTCCAGTTTGCATTAGTAACTCCACATCTCTTAAAATGCATGCAAAATCGAAAGTGTAACTATTGTCATTATGTTCTGCAGCTAACCAGCTGTTCACTTTTTGTCCTACACTGACTTTTCCATTTCTAGAAGAGTGCCAAATGCCATTGCAAAGGTTCTTGAAAGACAGAGGTTTGCTTGTTGTTTCTTTACTGAAGATAGCATTTTTGCTTTCTCTTTTTGTTTTTCAGTATTTTTCTGAATTTTTGTAAGATAAATGCCACTTGGAACACAAATACATACTTGCTTTTACTATTTAAAAAACAAATTTTAAACATTAAAGCTAGTACCTGCAATACTGGGTCTTACGCTTACAAATGAACCCAGTAAAACTGCCCTAATCCCTACTGTTTAAGAAGTAAAATAACAGAGGCAGCAAAAAGTTACTTCCCATAGAGCTCAGAGAGAAGTCCAGGTGTCGATAAAGCAACAGTAAAGTCTAATACTTTCATCCAGACCACACATGCCAAACACATCTGCTTGATTACACCGTAAAAAAAGACAGTTTTGCTACTGCAACACATTCAACTGTTTTGGTCCAGAAAAGCATTCACTAGCTTCACGATTACACTGATTCTTCCATGACGGACTGCAGCCCCTTGTCCTAGTGATAGAAAATGTGAAAGACAGTACTAAAGCAACAGAAAACAATGAGGATATTAGATAAAGAAACTTTCTGCTCCCACAAGGCATTACAGCAGCATTTCTTAATATATTTAAAAAAAAAAAAATAACAGATATTTTGGATCCTTCATTTTTAATGAGACAAGAAATGTACAGATAATGGTGGCTTTAATCTTCTTAAAAATCCGTATTATTTTTGAGACAGTTTTGGTGGAAGAAAAATGTGGTCAGCCTGCATTCAGTTTTGGTATTTTCTAGTTTTGGAGTGCTTGACTTTTCTAGCTTCACAGTCTTTTGATGAAAACAAAACCATATCACTGGTACAGTACCTCTTATAAATGGTGTGATATCTCAGGTTATTCTCTATGAGAAAGGGTTCAACTACAGTAATCTGTATACAAATGTGAACATGTGATTCACCTCCTTAATTATCTGGAATTATACACATATGTATTTTTATATGTAACACATAAGTTATATATATATAATATTATAATTTAATGAAATTCTAAAACTTTTATAAAACAATGATTTTACATTTTATATATATATATATATATATATATGTATAAAAATAACTTTAAATCACACACATAAATATATATATATATTTAATACTTAAATTCATTGTCCTATAAGAAAGTTGTAGAATTTAACAGCTCCAGCCAGGCACTAAAACCCAGCAAACCAGCTAACTTTTGCACTCAGTGAAGCTGCTGATTATTTTTGAAACACCCTGAAATCTGCAGCTGTTGAAGTGATACTTGAGGTAAGTCTCCTTCCAAGATAGATGGCAGGTGAGAAAGATCTGGAAGATTACAATAACTGCCAAAGTCAGTCCTCACATACCAATATGAAGAGAGGTATCAAGTAGCAAAGGTACCTCTGCTTGCAAAAGCAGTCACTCAGAATGGCCACTATAGCTTCTACAGCTGGGTGCAAATTTGGGAAATTAACGGAGCTGGAGCAGCCAGTGCTACTGCTGGCACCATCCTGGGAATGCAACGGTGACCCAGAAGCAAGGGCAGAGTTGGCAAGTACTAAAATAACTTACTTCTTGATGTTGAACCTCTGCAGCCTGCCATAACAGAATACATCTGCCCATCCTTGTTTTTTAACAACTTCAGCCCATTCATCCTGCCTTTTGAATATATGTATGCATTTATTTTTATTTCTCCACATGAATCCTATCACTGTTTCTGAAAATTTACCCTCTGTTTTCTGCCAACTCTCAGGGTAAGCTAATTGCTACTTGTGACGACAAGAAAAATATTTGGCTGCAGTGGCAGGTAAACATGCTTTATCTGAAAAGCAGCTCTATGAAGAATCATTGTGACAGATTCTTGCCGTTGTTGGTTAAATATTTTAATTGGCAATAAATTAAGCTAATTTGCCCAAATTCTCTCCATTTTGCCATGACAATAATTGGTAAGGGAATCTTCCTGTCTTTATCTTGACCCATGAGCTTCCTTCCTCCCATTTTACCTATTTTCTTCCCCATCCTGCTGGAGAAGGGGGGACTAAGCCAGCAGCTGGGCAGAAGTCTGGCTGTTAGCCACGTCTAACCCACCACAGGGGGATGGCTACAGGGAAGACTTCAACACTACTCTCTTATATCCTGGGTATATCACAGGGACCACAGCAAAAACCAAAACACAACAAGAGCTGCAGCTGAGGGAAGTTACAGAGGTATGTTTTATACTAGACCACACAAATAGAGTTACTCATTCCTTATGGACTTGGGAGAACTTCACAGAATAATTATCCAGTACCACTTGTTTTGAACATATCTCTTTCTTTATGTTCTCTCAATTATTGTAACCATCTTTGTGTTTCTCTGAAGACCACAATGTACGGAAAGCTGATTATCTGTATCTTTTTTTCCCCCGAACTGAAATTAAACCTAACCTTTCTCCTTGCCCTCTGTTGCCACATCTTAAGTTCATTCACTACCTTATGACCACAAGATTGGCCAAGATATCAAAGCAGCAGGTCAGCTTGACCACATGTCAGGAAACTAAAGTGAAATCATTTTCTGGAACTGAAATCTCATTATACTTCCCAGCCCAAACTCACTTGGTCTCTAGGGAGCTCACAGTTTAACACTAATAACAAATAAATCTCCATTGGTTTATATTTTAAATGAGGCTGGTTTTTAAAGGGATAACAAGGGAGTTTCATGGCTACCCTACACTCCAAAAGCACAGAATTCACTGCTGAGAAAAGGCAGCAGCTGCTGCTCCAGTGCTGTTTCAGTCCAGGCACAGATGAGCAAGAGCATGGCATTCACTTTGCTCTGCTATTCTTCCTTTGTTGACAATATCACAACTGTGTTCCCAGAACCCTAAGGGACTACTAGGAGCTGCTTCAGTTGCTCAAAAGCATAATATGAAAGTCTTCCCGCCCCCCCCCCCCCCCTTTTTTTTTTTTTATTTATTGAAAAACAGTTTATTTGAGTTAAAGCAGCTAGGCACAAAGGGACCAGGTTGCATTGCCAACCATTCTTTACTCCCACCTATCTCCCATCACTCAGTGTGTATAGTCCCCACAAACAATCTTTGAAGAGCCAAGGGTGACAAGGATGATAGCAGACATCAAAATGCCAGAAAAGATCTTCCCACACAGACTGAAATAGATGCTAAATACCCCTGTTAAAAGAAAGGTCCAGAAAGTCTCAATTGGTCTTTTTTGTACCCTAACCTTAACTTCTACCAGCCATGCACCACTTCAGAGTGGCACCCTGTGATCAAATACCATGTCCAAGATGTCATATTGCTGTCCCACACTGTCATGACTGCGATGCAGTTACCGTAAAATCTATACATACAAGAAGTATATATACTTTGCAATATAGACTAATATAAAAACATGTTTTTCCAGTGCTTGAACAATAATAATACACTAATATCTTTGAAGAAAAATTCTATAATATGGATCTATATTTTTCAATGTAAGTTGCAATATCAGCCTCTCATATTAGTGCCAATTTATTTACTTAAGTAAATAGTTAATATGTAATTGATGACTGCTCTAATTTAAAACTTTAGTTTTCAAGAATTTTCTTTTTTAGTTGCTCTGACAGATAATTTGGAAGTCATTTAATACACTTAAATCACATTAATATGCAATCTGATTTTTAACAGAGCAGAAGACAAAATATTTATTCTTCTGCAGTTTCATTATTTTTATTTTCTTCTTTTAGAAAACTATACACCAGTTATGGAAATCATTATATTTTGCAGTAGTAAAGCTACAGTGTTTTTATATTACTATACACAGTGATAAGTTCTGTTTTCAATAAAACTGTATTTTGGTTATTTTTCCCCCCAGGTGATCTTGATCACAAACATTTCTGCAATTCACAGTTGTTTGCAAATAGAGGCTCAAAATATTTTCCTGTATATATAGACACAATAACAAGTAGATATTGTTTTGAGGAAAATGTGAGGATTAACACATTGCAGGAAACAAACAAGTGAATGCAAAAAAATGTTACAAATCTCCCTTCCTAATCCTCTACCGATTTTATTTAGGATATATGATTGGAGCCTTTCTTGGAAACAAAATCAGAAAAGAGAACTTCTAGCTGAGCCTTGCATGACACAAGTTGTAAATAATTAAACTCAATCTGCTCTTTGCACATTGCTGTTGAAGAAGTTGAACAGATGTTTTGCTGCAACACACAAAATACGCACAGTGCAGATTCGCCTAATGCTTTTTGGGAAACTGGCTTCAAACTCATTGTGCCAGAAAGCATATAAAGATGGCTTTTCCTGCAAAGTTTGATCTAATTACAAGAAGAATGGAGGATGGAGGGCCAATTTACCACAAAGCACAAGATTCAAAAAAAAAAAAAAAAATGTACAGAAGAATATATTTTTTAAAATACCATTTAAAAAAACCCTATATTCAACTGATACATTCCCTTGAAGAACATAAAATAAGTCCTAAGTGTCCACCAGAGGATATAACCTTTTTTTTGTGGAAGAATCCAATTTCTTCACTGCAGCTCCTTGCATGAATACCTACCATTTTGTCATGGCAAAAAAAAAAAAAAAATAGTGAATCAATTTTCAAATTACCTTTTTTCAGTGCCATTAAATGCATATGGAAAAAAAAGCCTGTAAAAATTTGAGAATGATCTCTTGCTTTTGCTATGCATCTTGAAATGCTGGCAAACATTCACAGTTGTGAAGCAGACCCTTACAAAGTCTTTCCAACTGACAGTTTCGGGTTTTGTTGTGGTTTTGGGGTGCTTTTTTGTTTAACTATTCTGTCTACTCATATGTCATTATAGAATTAATATAGAGAACACATGCTTGCCTAGCCCTGACTTCTATGAGAAATGTCTTCTCAAAATTTGTATGGCATCTACCTTTGCAACACTGTTACAGACTAGCATGACCATTCTGCTCATGGGGACCTCAGCCTTGGACAAGACTATGCAACTTTTTAAAGGTCACAGAGCAAGTCTGTATCAGAAAAGGAATGTGACTATAGGTTTTTCTTGATTTAGACTAGTCACTTAGGCATCCCTTTTCTCTTACCTCTCCTTGCTGACATTGTTTATAACACCTGTGGCTAGGGGCCACACATGGGCTCTAGGTTATACAGACATTTGTAATAAAGAGAGGGGCTGAAGTCACAGATCTGTATTTCCAGACTGAGTCATATCTTCTCAATAAATGTAAAGAAACATAAATAAATCTGTAAATGACTTGGAGATTCACTCTGATAGAATGCACATAAAATAAGAAAAAAGGAGATAAATCATTCCTACTTTGCCATTGATAAGGGATTACAGTGTCTCCAAAGTCTATTTGGTTTTATCCACTTTCTTTCTCTTGATTTTTGTGCTTTGTCCCGGTCCTTAACCTAAGGCCCAGAGAAAGAATAAACAGCTGCTAACAGTGCCAGTAACATTCAATAGTTCATGTTCCTTTACTCTTTACCCAGGCTGAAATAACTACATTTGCTATGCATTCCCCTCTGCAGCATCCTGGAAACCTGCAGTTTGAACTCGTTTTTCAATTTAGCAGCAATGCACTCTGAACAGCAATATGTTACACAGCCAGCTGGTCTTCCTTAGCCTTTTAACCTCATAATCTTTTAGTGTTCTACGGCCACCCTCATCTACTCTCAGCTGCTGTAGCCTTCAAACATGTATCATATTTGTTGTATTCTTTTACATCACCTTAACCTTCTTGTTGTAAAGGGTGAAGGCACTGTGATTGGCATTGGAAAACAAAGTAATCTAAAATTCCGATTAATGCAGAGTTTGGAAGGAAATCTGCAGGTAAAAGAATGTGAACCATATTTGGTGTGTATTTAAAAACAAAACAAGAACAAATATGAAGGTATCTAGCTAATTTAAGTTTATAGCTCCTTATTACAGAACATAATTCTTAAGTCTATATCATAGGATGTCCCAAGTTGGAAGGGTCCACATGGATCATTGAGTCCAACTCCTGTCCCTGCACATGACAACCCCAGAGTTCACACTATGTGTCGGAGGGTGTTGTCCAGTCTTGAACACTGTGAGGCTTGGAGCCGAGACTGCCTCCTTGGGGAGACTGTTCCAGTGAGAAATAAAAAAGGAAAAATAAAATTTACAGTTCCTGAACTCACAGGAGCAAACAAAAATACACCACGAAGGTTTTGTCTTTACTTTGTTATTTTCTCAAGTCTACCCTCTATAAGTTCAGTTGGAAGGAGTTACACTATAGTTTCTCCAGTCACCTCATTGGCCTATGTTATTTCTGGCTTGCCTTTTGCCATTAACATATTTTTAAAAGCCCTTTTTATTGTCCCTTACAGTACTGGCCAGCTTCAACTCTAACTGAGCTTTGAATTTCCTCCATGCACACGTGTACGTACAAGTATATACATCTATATATCCACACACCTGCACAGGTATGTAGATGTACTTGCACATGTACCTGCACATGTACTGCACATACCTGCACAGACGTACTCATACATTGTGTTTGCATAGGCAGTCACAGAAGAACAAAATGTGTGGTTTTTACACAATGATTTGGCTAGGATGATGATCATAGCAAGAAATGAAGGTAAAAACAGAGAGGGAAGCAAAGACTCTATTTAGAAGTTTAGTGAAACTGTCCTCAAATTATAGAAATAAAAAAGGCTGACTTTGCAGTTAATTAATGGAGTTAAGAGAAAAATACAGAAAGTGTTTAAACTAGACATGCATTAAAAATCTCAAGCTTGTCAGGTCTTAAGGTACAAAACATATTCAAGCTTTATTCTATAAAGTATTTTCTGTTCTTTTGGTCTAGTGAAGATGGAGAATTGTATGGATTTCTCTATACACATTAAGAACTTCAGCAATATAGGATATGATATTAGCAGTGGTCATATCTGGGCTTTACTTAGTAAGGTAATTCTAACGGAGTTCTTGTTACTCTTCTGTTCCCAGTGATACATCCAAAGGAAAGAGTTTCCAACAAAAGAAGTACTTCTACTGTTGTACTGAACAAAGAATATTAATTACACCATAAGGTAGTCTAATATGGTTGGACTGCAGCAAAGAAGGCATAAATTTAATTTCATGTAAGTTTGGTTTTGATTCACTGCAGAAAGAATAAGTTGTAAATAAACAAAAACATTTGCTTTTTTAAGTTCGATTTTTTTAGAGAGCAGTAAGAATCATCAGTACTTGGCAAATATAATTTACATTTTAAAAATTCAGAGAGTGATCCTTTTTCTTCTAAGGATTAAAATTATCAAAACTTTTTTGCAGCTTTTACATTACTACAGTTGGAAGCTACTTGTGAGAGCACAAGCATAATGAGAATATAGAAAATCAAGTGAACGTGTGTCTCTTCAGCATCTGCTTAACTAGTAAAAGAAGTGACCAGAACTTCACCTATTAATCAAAAATCAGGCGACACTGTTCAAGTTCTAGCATTGTGAATTTATAATCTTAGACAAAGTTCTCAACTCTTCTGAATTACAGCACACACATGATAATGAGTACATGCAATATAGAATAGTTTTCAGACTGAAAAATCTTAAGTATAAAATTTAAAATTCTAACTTACACTCTGGAATCTCAGAGATAAGCATACATATGGTATTTTGAATTAAATGTTAGCAGTAAAAAAGAAGCAATTGGTGTCCTAATAATGTCTGTACCTATTTCTTATTTTAGCTTGACATCTGGTATCACAGCAGATTTCTGCCACCTGCAAGGTCAGGAAAACACAGACATCCCAACACTTACTGGCTATAGCGAGCATTACTGCGAAGATTTTTGTATGGTTTGGATGGCTTCTATTTCTTCCCAGGGGTCTCACATATATAAAATAATAAATACGAAAAAGGCAATGTTAAAAAGGTATGAAACTGAAAATCAGCATTAAAATGATCCTCCTGGCTAATGACAGAAACAATTATGGCACACAACCCTCTAAATGCAACTAAGTCAGAAAGCCATCAAAAAGTCAGACATAATGGCTTCATAGTTTGTTATTCTGCCATGGCATATATTAGCCTATACCTGTAGAGGATGCTGTGTGCCAAGTATAGCTCTAGTAGCTCAGCAGTGTATTGTACACAACCACTGCATTATGCACACATCCCATCAGCCTAAAGGCTCACATGCGGATTCACCTCCCCAGCTCCTAATGACACACAACATCATTGTGCTACATGGTATCTCAAAAAAACCAACAAACTCCCACACTTCTTGAGCAAATAAGCTTCTGAGTTCATTAAGCTTAAGAAGCCAATTGTTTCCCTTACCATCTGCTAACTTATTACATCCCAAAGACTTGCCTCAATCTCACGCACCATGGAATTGTCATCTATCGGCCTGCAATACGATTGGCTGGAATATTTTTAGACGCTAATAAGAGAAGTCTTTTGTCCTTGTGCTGATGTTTACAACTCTACAGCTACGGACAACTCTTCAGCTGTGGACTACCAGAGAACTCAGCCCCACTGAAGCAGCTGAGACAGGAACAACCGTAATAATGGGGTAGGTAGCCAAGCCTAACCTGGCACATTAAGTGATGAATCAGACCATACACTGCAGTCACATGAGACTTCTCTGCAGAATATTGCTTTATTTCCTGTTAAGAAGGTGAACTCCCTGACCTCCACATCAGGATGATATGTAGCACTTTCAAAGAATATAAGCAACAGAAATAATTATTCTTGTTCTTTTAAAAATATGTTTGTCTTCTCAACAATATTTAATAAACATATACTGTAAAGCTGTATTAAAAAGCCCCTTTCCAGTATCAAATGAAGTAGTTTTTCAACTGGTATAGCCACTTTTTTTGTTTCCTCACAGAAAACTGACATCTAGTTCATACAGACTCAATGGGCCAGATTATTTTTTGGCTAATCACTGGAGCTTGGCAAAATTACACCAGGCAAGAATTTGGACCAAATATTTTGAAGATACACCAGCAAGAAAATGCCCAAACAATTTAATCTATTCCATATTTTGCAGTTAAGCTGAAATACCAAAAAACTTTCTACACAACCAGCTTGACTCTAAATATATATATAAGCCAGTAACAATTATGAAAACAGTATTACCTTCTGGAAAGCAAGCAATTTTTAATACTACTGGAGTGAAAGGCACTGAGGAATATGTGCCCAATATCCAGCCTGGCCAAAGTGTGACAAAGGTAATTCAGTCACAGAAAATACACCTGAAGTAAACATAGTCTAATTTGTGGAGATATTATGAGTTGCAGTTTTTCCATTTGCTGTTCTTCCAGCTGCTTCATATTTAGCTGTAGACAGAACTTCTGTACATCCAGATAGACTAAACAGCCTTTGTTGTTTTTTTTTTAAGTTCACGTTACTCCTTGCTTGGTCACAAGAGATGTATAAGAAAACCATAGCAGACCTTCTACATTAATATCATTTGTTATTCATATTATAGTAACCAGATGCCTCAGTCAGGGAGGTACACTGCTTTTTCAGAGAAAATCAAAGCCAGAGGCACAGATGATATTTCTCTCGAGGAGCTGAAGAACCAAACTAAAGCAGGATGACAGAAATGAGCATCCTGAGGTCCGCCCAGAGCTCAGGCTGGATGACTTTGCCATCTGGTGCCTGCAGGAGCTGCCTGGCAACTGCCTGCCAGCCCAGTGCCCCAGCAGCACCAGGGCAGGAGACACTCCTGAATCCCGCTGGCAGCAGAAGGAGCAGCACAGAGAAGACTTTTATCCCTACTTTGCAATTAACTGCATCAGATGGAGAAGTTCTCTAGACTAGTAGTTTTAAACATGGATTTCTGAGGATTACCATTGTGTTAGCTTGACAAATAATCTGACTGAAAGAGGTTGTAAAGACATCCCTTGAGAGTAAACAAGATCCTCAAGTGTTCTGCAGATATCACACGATGTTTACTTCAGCATTCCCTTGCAAGCCCATGCCTTTGGATGTGTTGGTTCTGGCTCCTCTGTTTCACAATTATTTCACCTACAAAACGGACGCATTAAACACTAAGCTGGCATTGTAGTTTTTTTTTGCATCAATTATCACAAAGCATCTGAAAAAACTAAAGACAGCACAACACAACATAGCATACTGTTTAAATATTAACTCTTGCCATCATTTACTTAGCAGGTAGGTAAAATAAGCACGCCTTCCACATCTAAAATACAAGGAGGGACATGCAACTGAGCATGGTTACAGCTATTCTGAAAAAGCTAACAATTCATCAGAGGCTAGATCTGGAAAAATATCTACAGAGGACATGATTCTGCACCTTACTATAGCAGAAATAAGCAGTTAGCCAGTTAAAGTCACTGGAGACTACTTGCACCAATGTTGCTAACATATGCTTGCAGAAGCAGGATCTAATTTCTCACAGTATCAATGTTCCAGTAACTTAGACTTCTACTCTGTGGCAACATGATTGTTTTGGGCAGGACTTCCCCTTGGGGTGTGTGTCCTTAATTTATTGCTGCAGGGTTGAGTAATGTACCCATCACAGAGCCATTCATGTTTTATTAAAATTAATTTCAAGGGAATCTTGTTTTCGTGAACTGTGTATAGGACTATTTAAATGCTCTGGCAAAAGAATACCAGCAATAAGGAATAATGAAAATGTTTCCTTTTTTTTTTTTTTTTTTTCCTTTTCTTTTTCCATTCCTTTAATCTTAAAACAAACAAGTTCTAGCCTCAGCCTAAGCTAAGGAAAAAAACAATGGGAAACTCCTGCAATTTTGTTCCAGTTGCTCTAATTTCTCCAGTTTAACTGTCTTACATTGCATCTCCTGGAAGGAGTTTCCCCTTGCTAACACAGATATTTAGGATCTTTCTGCAGATCTGGTTCAGCAAAATCAAGTTGTTTGTGAGACATGGCTCTCCATACCCAATATAGATGTTTTTTCTCTAACCTCATCATTGATCTTCACATGAATACGTGCCTGTTTTCAGATCTTTGCTAGGTGTGTCAGAACAGCAGAAAATAATTGCTCTGTCTGGTAGATCATTTATTGTCTGAGAGACCATTTTAATGTGAAGAGATGCCACCTGCTATGAAGTTGTCTCATTGTCCTGTCCCAACAGATGGGATGAGGGATGAGTTAACTCTGAACGCAACACGCACCTTGACTCAACAGATGAGATCAGGCGTGAGTTAACCCTGGGTTAATTCTGCATGGTTATGTGAAGTGAATGACAGACAATCACTCCCAGGGTCTAATTCAATTATGAGTTTTACCAAAAGTATGTGTTGGAATACTAGTTACAGTGAATAGTGGCTTGGCAAAAGTATAACAGCAAGAGTCCTTCTAAAAGCAATGTATTGGCCACCATTAGTAGTTATAATACAAAACTTATCAAGAATCCAACAACAGAGCTTAAGATAATGTTACTCTTATATGTTCAAAAGCAAAAGAGAGAGTGATAGAGGGGGAAGGAAAACTAAGGTATAAGAGAGAGAGAAAGATATAAAGAAATAGGAGTATAGAAGAAAAAAAAAAAGAGAAAAGCAGAGAGGAAGGAAGAAAGAAAAGGATGAGGGATCCAGCCACTCTTATGGCTCCGCAGAGTGGATGACGAGACTTGTATGGTTATGTATGACCTCTGGTGCCCTGTGGTGATGGTGCTGGGATTTGTAGTTCAGGAGCGCAGCGTTGTTCGGTGTCTGGTCCAGTTCTCGTGGCAAAGCTGGTGGGCAGAGAGTCCTCAGGGTGGTAGGTTCCCTACCAGTGCTGTTTTAGGTCGAGCTTTTTTATAGCTCTCCAAGTAGAGGAAAGTCTGGGGGAAAGGGGCGATTGTAAAAGATCTACAAGTCTTGGGCCATGTTAAAGGGTCTCAGCTTTTCCCCTTCGTGTGCGAAGCTGGGCATATGAGAAGATGGAGCTATGTGCCCTATGGCTCATCCCCCACCTCTGGTGTTGGCCAGCCGGCTTGGGCTGTGGCTTGTCAGCTTGTCGTTGATATGTAAATTGCAGTTCACCCTATACTGAATGTGTCATCTCCTGCTACAATGTTTGAGGCATGATTCCTTTCAGCCTTTGACAATCCTGGGGCTGGAGGAACTAGTTTTGTGCCAATATTTCAGCCACGATCCTTATCAATGGAAATGGCAAGAAAGAAATGCTGATCGTTTATTGGACCATTTCAGCCACCTCGAAGTAAGACCAACCCAGAAATTCCCATCTTACAAGGGAGAGAGAAGAGGAGGTGGGGGAGAGAGAGTGTGCATGTGTGTGTGCCACTGGCTGTGGATATACTCAGAGAAATATTGAGAAATATGACAGTGACCGTGACTACAGGCACAAAGGTCTAACAATTTGTATGACAGGAAGCACACACACAAAAGAGCAGTCCTATCACAATAACCAGAAGAGATCAGGTGCTTTCTGTTACACAAATTGTACTGTTTCAGATATACACAACAAAACAGAGTTCATACATCACCATGTACAAGTGCACACTGCTGCTGTGGGTACTTCACATATGCGCCAGATGTACTGTCAAGCTGGTCTATATAGAAGAATCTTTTATTTGTCAATGCAGCATTTTCTGGAAACAATATTTAGCGTGGTCAATAGCTTCTGTTATAAGGAGAGCAGAACAGTTAATTTTGTTATTGTGTCACAATGCCGAGAAAAAGAAATAAAATTAAAGTACAAAATGACCTATCAAATTTGCTTGACAGGTACTAATTCACTTTGATCTATCCCTCACCATAATTTCATTGGCAGGGAAACCATACATATTTATAAAAGTGGGAGCAGGCTGCTGTTGTTCTGTTTGTAATTTACAGCAACAAAGAATTCATTTCGATTACCATACTTGAAGTCTCAAGGTGACTCTACCGTGGTTACAGGCCCCCTGCTATGCAGGATACCTAACATAATAAAGAACAAAGCAAAACAATGCTACACAGAGACCAGGGCTCCTGGGTAATCAATTCAGGTATTTACAGCTGAAACAATAGCTCTGTGCAAATCAGCATCATTACTACAATTTGCTGATAGAAACCCCAGGGAACTCAGGAAGTGTCTGCCTGCAAAGCAGCTGATTAATCTGAGTTACTTGTTTTGTTAAAGCATTATTGTTTCCCATCATAATTAACAGTAAATGATTGTTCAAGAAAAGGGCAAGGGAAGCACAACCGAATGCGCAAGATACGCATCTCTTCTACCATTTCAGCATTCCCCATTGGTCAGCAAACATATCTGTCACAAATAGGAAGCAGGCCAGTTTCAATCCTGCATACTGTGAAGTACCATTACCACTCACCTGATTTATTTATTTTAAAATGTTTCCTTCTAATCTTACAGAGTTTTGAAAAGAATGCAAGTGTGGACTCAGGGAGAGCCAATTTAAGCAATCTGCTGCTTTTTCTCTTTTTGGCACATATATAGGGCTTGCTGTCTCCCCATTTTGCTTTTCGTATTGGAAAAGCAAAGTAAAAGAAATTTCAGTGGCACTGCCTCTCCTCCAGTACTTTGTCTGATGAAGGCACGGTGTTGCACAGGACCACGTCTCTCATACATAGTGGAAGAGACTCTAATTCTGCCTAGTCATATAATTCCTCAATGTTCCACTAATGTAAGGAAAATGGCATTTAGGCACACTTCAGAATGTTCCTGCCTAGAATTAGCAATTCATCTTTAAAAAAGGATGAGGCAGACTCACTTGCCTTGTCTCTCCATGAAAACCCCTGCCATGACATGGAGGTGTATGACTGTTCACATCAAATTTGAAATGGGCCTTAAATTTGCAAGCTGCTTAGAAAAAATCTGAAGCAGAAATTACTTCTTAGGTGAAGGATGTTTTCAACATTTCCCAAAATAAAATTCTACAGAAGTTTGTTTTAAGAACATTTCTACCTGTAAAAAAAAAAAAAAATTAGATGGTCTAGTTGATAAACCATCACCTGTAGCACCAGAGTAATAGTTGTTTAAACCTGATTTTGCCTCAGCAAATGAAGTCACTATGCGAACTGTTCCCATGCCTGCTGTAGGCTGCTCCTAAAACACATACCCAAAGAGCAGAGTTGTACAATGTGCAAAAATTTCTGAATTTCATGTTAGCTATGACTAAATTGCCTTTTAAACTGAAACATGTCCTATACCTCAGTCACTAGTTTTTCATAATGAATATCTGAGCTGCTTCTGCCACTCTTATATTTTACAAAAGCATCTATTTCATGTTAATTTGTTGAGTGATAAGGAATATGAGACCAAAACAACAGAGAAAACCATATTCTGAGCATAAACTGAAATTCCTAGAGCATTTTCAGTATGGATCCATTCCCTTGCAGCAAGCAAGACTCTAAGGCAAAGGAAGTCTAGAAATGTCCTTGCAAACTAGGGAGTTCTGCCTTCTTTCAAAATGTTGCCAGGTCCAATTTATATGGACTTGGGATCTGAGGAATCTCTAGATACTGGATGGAGCTGAAGAACACTGGAAAGTGCATTGGGAGCCTCTTCACATCTGAGTAGTGAGGTTCCTCTGTGAAAAGCTAAAACATTATTCCTTGAAATTGGAAAAGTATATGCTGAAATTCTTACTGCTGTGTTTACATGATACCCATATGCACATTTACAACAAAATTGGCACCATACAAAGTAACACAGAAATTGTTTTTCTTCAGACACTACCATCAGCAGCAAAGGTCCTTAGTCAATGGCACTGTCACTGCACTTAATGGGATTTTGACACATCATGGACTGATAATGAACTGAATCGTGATTATAGGTTTCTGTGATAACACATATCTGAAAAGTATTTTTAGAAAAGAACAATAAGACGACATCCCTAACAATATAAGAAACAATTTTTTTATTTTTTTTTTTTTTTTTAATAAGCCTAACAATAACCTCACAAAAAAAAAAAACAATGACTGAAGCAAGGTAATAGGAGTAACATTTTGGGGGGATACAACTAATGTTTGAAGCCAAACTTTGAATGGCATTGGAAATTAAGTTTTGTGCCGATTTCCAAGTATATATTCAGGGTAAAAATAAATAAATAAATAAAAATTCTACTGTTTGTAGAAAGGGCAAGAAATATTTAGTTTGTTCCTCCTATATATGGGTTAACCTCAGCCGAAGGGTTATTCAGGCCACGGCAAAGCTTTTTTCACTGTGTTATTTGTTTATGCTTTTAATAGCTTTTCTGATATGTTCCCGTGTGACAGATTATCCATCCAAAGCAACTACCCTTCTCCCAAGAGATACAGATAACTCAATTATACCCCTCATGATTCAACCTGCATTTTCTGTTTCCTACTTTAACTCACTGTGCATAGTTCTTTCTCACAGAATAACAGAGACAAAAGCTCCTTCCATTCCCTGCTCAAGCACAAAAGTATGCTGTCTCGTTTGGTCACACTTCTAATGCAAAATTGTCATTGAACTGAGCTTTCAGAATTGCCATCCAAGACTTAGAAGTATTAACCATTTAGAGAAACAGATTCATGTAGAAATTTGGAATCAGTAAAGAACAGAATCCTGCTCAGTTCAGACAGGACATATGGTAATATTAATTTTGTTAGTAAGTTAGTTTTTCAAATGAATGGTCAGTCTCTACAATGAATTTCAAGTGAACGTGGGGCACTAGAAACCTGTGAAAGAAGGAAAAGAAAAGAAAGATGGAACAAAGTATAAGAAAAGTGAGTATAAGCCAGACTGTGCACAATCTCCAAAAAGGTATTTACTGTAGAGAAGTAAACCATTTTTGTGGATCTAACAAACGAAATATGAACAATTTTTTTGTCAAAACTTGTTACTTTGCAGTTGGTCAAATTTAGCCCCAAACCCAAATGCTACATGCCAAAGCAGATTCATGTGGAAATAATTTTCATCCACTCAGGGCAAATAGAGCTACAGGCAGCAAATAAAACACAGCTGGGATTCAATTCTAGGTTCAAAGCATTATGCTTTTAGTTCAAATGACTTCAAACAACATAATTCTCACACACAAGCGAAAGAGAAACATGAGAAAAAATGAAAGAAAATAAACAGAGAAAACAAGTCTAGGATGACAATGAATAAAAAGAGGTCAATCCAGCCCAGAAAAGCAGAGTAAATGAGACAGAAAAGATGAGAACCTAAGATTTTACTTTTTTAAAAAAAGCATGCCTATTATTTGGAAAAATGGGACTGAGAATCAACAACTATAAAATATATTCTTCTGCAGCTAAGTGATATTGGGAAACATTTAAATTGGATATTGTTTTCCTTCCTGCTCCCCCTCCCCGAATATGTTTACCTCAGCTAGATATGGCCCATAAAAGACAATGAAGTCCAACTGCTGTCTCATACCCCAATATTTAATGAATTCAGAAGAAGTGAAATATCATCACCTCCAGTGCTGGGCTTCACACTTGTACCCTGCTTTATGTGACATTGCAACATCAAGTACTGAGCAGAAAGATTAGAGTGTTTTCAGAATACTGAAGGTTTAAAGCACACAAGAATAAGAATGGTCAAAGAATACATAATAACTAAGAAAGAGGTAAAATTGAGTACATGTAAGTTTATCATAAACTATGAAAAAAATCCCTCGAGATGAAACTTATGAAGATGGGAGAAGGATATTCTGCAAGTCCTGTTCTTAAAAGTCATTTAACCTTAACAAAACCTCACAGGCTTTCTTACAATACAATCTTACACTAGAAAGACAATCTTGATAACCTTAAAGTTTTTGTTTGTTTGTTTTGTTTTATGTTTGTTTGGGTTTTTTGCTTATTTGTTTGGGTTTGGTGTGGTTTTTGCTTGGTTTGGTGGTTTGTTTTTTTTTTTTTTTTTTTTTGGAAAGATCTCATTTAAGATATAAAAACGGCCACAAAGTAAGCAGCACAATCCTGTAATTGGCACCAACTTGGCTGTAATTATGGTCAGGCGAATGATCCATCAAGATAAAATCTATAAAGTATAAGTAGAGTAGAGTAGAGTATAAAAATGGTTGCAGGGGATCAATCTACTTCAATTTTGCTTTTGGGGGGTACCTTGACAAGCATTACTCACGCTACTTAGCAGCATCCAAGAACTATAGGAATATCAGCTTTATATTTGACTCAGCTGTGAAGAATTTAATTCTAAAAGCCTTTCCATTCCAAGGTAAATATCTCTCTATTTTTGTATTTGGTTAAAATATGCTTTGTGAATTATTTATTTTATGCTCTTGAAAGGCAAAAGTATTTCAACAGTCATGAAACATCCTCGATTGTGAAAATATACATGTAGGTCACAAAGTAAGCAAAGTTTAAGCCACAAAGCTGTGTCTTCAGAAGTTCCCATGAAATTACCTCTTTACCTAGAAGGCATCATTAGAAGAGATTTAGAAAAATTAAAATAAAAAAAATTCTGAAGGCAGGAGTGGAGAAGTTTTTAATAACTCACTCAGCACAGAAAATTCATGTCGTTGCAATTTAAAATCACAACAATAAAGCTATACTCATAAAATCAGCACATAAAATATTTCACTCTATAAACCTAATTGCATTTAAAAAACAAAACAAAACCAAACCAGAAACAAACAAACAATGCTGAAGGTTGCCAATCAAATACAAATAAGCTAGCGTTCTGAGATTCTGAAAAATAAAGAAAAACTTGCAGACCTCAAGAGATTAAGTCAGGACTTTTGGGGTAGAATGAGTTGGAGAGGTACTTGGTACAGAAAGGGTGAACATACTTTGGCAACAAAGCATCAAGAATTTGAAAAGAGTGAATCAAACTGATGAGACTAATATAATTTGAACCAAAAGTGTTATGAAGGTCTGAAACTGTCTCATGAAAAGAGTATAATACCACAGGGACAAAGACAACACTATGGTTCCATGGACAGACAACTGCTATTCTGCTATTTTTTTCAAGGTAATAACCTCAAACTTCAAACCATTCACTTAAAAAAAACCGAAAAATACACGTGGGCGAAATGCTAGAACTACAACTCAAATTTTAACAGAATTAAATAGAAACAGGTGGAAAACGTACATTCATATGAAAGAACTGAACTAGTTCAGTTGCAATTTTACTCTGATCAAGGTGGCTTCCATAAAGGTTTCTATGGAGGTGTTTTAGAAGACATAGCTGATGGCACAGCTTGCTGTCACCTCAAACCCAGCCATGTCTTTTGGAAGCTTATATACCAAAACTAAATTTATAGATATGCTTTTTTTTTTGCACGTTCCATAGATGACAAAACTGAAGGCCAAGGTCAGAACATACACTTGCTCCTGGAAAGGAAAAAATACACAAGATTGATTCTAAATTAACAGAAATATAAACCAGGTTTTCTGAAGGGTAACATTAGGTTCTCATGCAATACCCTTCGTTTCTACATAAGTCATATGAGACAGAACAAATCGCGAGCAAATCTGCAGGTGACTGGGCTGATAACCTCCCCAGCATTCAACCAGAATGTGAGAGTAACACTGGTCAACATCAAAAGATAACAGGATTTTGTCTGCCACCTGATATAATTGGTCTAATTCTAGAAAAGCGTTTGTTTGGGTACAGACTGTACCACTGCCATGCAGAAACCACTTGTAAATTCCCTGCAATAGGGAAGGGGAAGAAAATTAATGGTGTCCAAAGAGCAGCTATGAGATTATCAACAATTTTGGACAGGAAGAACATTTTCAAAGGTGGCATTGATAGAGCAGCCTAATAAGAGACACTACTGACATGCTGTAGTTTTAAGCTTCAAAGTTAATGTAAGTCTCAATTATTCCCAAAGTAGGTATTAGGCTTTCCACTTCCCATTCTAAATTATAGCCACATGAATATGTTCTGTGTTCTATCCAGAGAACAAGTACGCTAGCACATCTTAAAGGTCTGCAGGGGCAAAATGGAAACACATTTACACAGAACTAAATAATCACTTGAAACTTCTCATCAAGATTAAGCATATCTCCCCAAAGCTCGAGCTCACATAACACAATTGCCCCTCCACATTCCAAACTAATAAGAGAAGGATTATTTATTAAAAAAAAAAAAATACTTGTTTTTAGTTGCTCAGCAAATCAAATACATTTATTCATTATATACTGCCATCCTGCTAGCAGTGAGAATGGAATTTGACTATTGATGTGTGTTCAAAATCGACTTCATAACTGAATAACATTTATTTTTCTTTAGGTTGCTCAACATTGAATCCATGAAGTGTCAGTTGTATATAAAAATATAATTAAAACCAAATATTTCCACTGTGTTTAAAGTCCTTTGTCTTGGCATGCACAAGGATGTTAGTCTTGATTTTTTTTAATCTCTCTGTCTGAATTGTAAGCATTTTTGTCTAAGCATCCACAGTTTTTCTGACAAATATTTTCTGAATACTTCCTATTAAAGTGTATCAAAATACCAAATGGATCAATCTCCTTTACAGACAAAATAATATACAAACACTTTCACTGGATCTCAGACCTAGAATCAAAATCTTACCCACAGCAGCAGTTAACACCCTCACCTGAAACTGGTGTTTAATCCCCAGTCTCACGGGGAGAGACACCCTTAGATCTTTTAAAGCCAGGAAGAAAACCACTTTTATTTGCAGCCTGTTCCATGGATGCTTTGTTTGATTTAATGACTTTTGACCAGAGATTCCTTTTCCCTATGAAGTCATTCTAATTGTGACAATTCTTATTTGAAAAAGCTACAGTTTATCTGGAACCTGAAAATACAACAGTATTGCTGGTCACACCATAGGGCTTGCTGGTTGTTTGCCTTTTTTCAACAACAATTTGCAAGCAGTAAGGCGGCTTTGTTAGCTGATTCAGTGCAGTCATGCCAATTCTATGCTAGCCTCGCTAGCAGCTGAGCAAAACTGCAAGGTTGTTTACATAAAGTACAAAGTTCTCTAGTTCCACTTACATCTACAAAGCCTTTTAAAAACAATAAGCTGACCTTTGAGGGGAATATTATCATTTACCAAGGACCTGCAGTTAAGAAAGAGTAGGCTTCTTCATTTTCCTTGGTTGCAAGTCACACCTGCAAGAAGGCAAGCAAGCAAATCTCCCAGTATTTATTCCAGCATATGAAGGAAGTAGCTGGCATAATCACACCCAAACTGGAAAGTATCACATTCCTCAACTGGAAAATCAGGATATTTAGATTGCCAGAGTCAAATCATAGTGTATGGCAACAGCTACAAAATGCTCAATTGACTAATTCCATCTTGCAGTATTCAGCAAGATGTAACCACTGAATGGTTCAGTTTTAAAAAGAGGTGTCAAAATCTCTGGACCAAGCCCATGCAGGCATAGTGACTCCAACAAGCACTGAATACTGAAACTAAGAAAATTATAGCATAGGTCTGGATCTGCAAAGTCTTTATTTATTTTACTTTGAAGAGGCAACTATTGGAATTCCGGTTACACAAATGGTGCTTCAGAAATCCAGGGCAAAAAAATGGACTGTTCATCAATCCTTATAAAGTATTTAACCTACAGGTACCTGAGCCCGGCCCAAGCTGTTACTGCTCTAGTTTCTGCTGTCAGTTACCTGACCATACCCTTTTACAAATCATCGACTTCATGCTTACTGTACTATCTGGCATTGTTACCCCAAACTAATTAAACTTAAGAAAAATACACTTCCATGAAAGTAGCAAAGAAGGTTTAAATGTCCAAGAAGCACGACACTGTATGGAGACCAAGAGTTATTTTTAAAAAAAGGAACAATGAAACAAGTGTCCCAGCAAGGAAGGAAGGTTCCAGCCTTTAGTTCCTAAAATAATTTTGCCTTTTAAGCTTCCTATTCCCACTAACAAAGGAATTATTGATTGTTCTTCTGCCCCGGGTCCTGAAATCCAATCATCAGGAGACTGGTAGTTAGCCCCACTGAGAGGTTACAAGTACCTGCTTCTGTGGTGTCTGTTCACCTTTGTTCCTGGCTCTCAAAATCTACATATTTTGATCTAACCTTGACGAGGCAAGCCACTAGAGAAGAAAAAGATTAGTAAGGAGCAACCAAAAAAAAGTTAATGTGAATAAGCCTTTCTTCTTCTATTGGTGTATTTAGCCACTACTCACATGTTAAAAGTTAAACATATGTTTAAATGACATCCTATGCTAGCACTTGAGTACACAGAGCTTTACTGAATCAGTTTTCCCATGGCATCTGATTATGTGTGTGGTAATAAAAGGCAGGCTAAAATAACTGCAAAATGCCATGTTAAAAATGCAACTTTGAAAAGCAACTGAAAATAGATCATTTTACCTGTGTGGTTTTGACTCTTGCATACAGAAAATGGTAAGACAGATGTCAGTAAATGCCAAGTGGAAAATTTTCTTTTCAGATTACTATTTTTATGGAATGTTCTGCCCAAGTGACAAAAACTACTGTTAAACTTTAGAATTTAAAATTGAGGAAAATACAATATTGACAATAAAGGAAATAAAGATGCTTTTTGTATCAAAAATGTCCTCCTGCACATTCTTGACAGATCTAATGTAATGCCTTATTTCTTTTTGTTCCCTCCCCTTTTGGTTTTGATCTAAATAATAATAATAATAATAATCATCATCATCATCTTTACAGAATCTAATAAGCATAGCAGGGAGAGGGAGAGGCACATGGGAATAAAGGACATCACAGAATGTTCTCCTGGCTTCCCTAGGAGCTTAATACAATCTTATGAATCTTGTGGAAAAGGAAGAAATAACATTCTTACATTTGGAAAAGAACAAACAAACTAGAAAAAGGAAAGGAACATGAACACAGAGCAACAGTACCCTGTTTCCTGATCAGGAACTGCAATCTGAAGGAATGCTCACTTTTTTGTAACACATTTGGAAATGCCAAAAATATTGTCTACCATGCTGGGAAAAATATTAATTTTCATGAGAAATATTTTTAATATGTTTTAATACTAGGGTAAATACTCTAACCCTTAGATAAATACCATCTGAATTGTAAATATATATAGTGTATTTTTTGGAAACTGGAAGCTCTGACGCGGTATGAACAAAAAATACAAATAACTATCTGAAAACAAGGGGTCATTACAAGGTATCAGGATAAACAGCAAAGTGAAGGATAAAGTATACATAATGCATCTTTTTGTGTAGATACAGATTAGAAGAGACCACTAGAAAAGATGGCAAAGGGTACAGGAATGAGCCCTCCCCAGTGATACCCTGATTCTCCTGACTCCAGACATTTCCAGGAAAAACTGTCTTATTCTCACCAGGAAAAAAAAATAAATTTGAATTGTCACTATTAGGTCTGCTTCCTGTGACAAAAACCATTTTAAATCCCACCTCACAAAGACAGACTCATTAAAGATAGTCTATGACTACTTTTTGGATGTGAAGATAGCATTCAGAAAAAGAAGAAGGATTAGACTGGATGAGTCTAGGCCCTGACTGAGGAAAGCACATATACCTGCATTTAAATCCAGTTTACTTTGATAGGATTATTTAGATAAAGTAAAACTAAATGCAGGTTCAACTGCTTGCTGAACTGAGGCCACAATTCAGGTCTGAATGGTCTGCAGAACCTCAAACAATCAGCATAATAAGGACACTTCTACAGAAATATTTCATCCCTGATTTACAAGTAACATTAAACAATGTATTAAATTAAAGACATGAGAGAAAAGAAAAAAAAAAATTGACTTACTGGCAAACAATTTTTCTTTTTTTTCCTGGGGTAGGGAAATACATTAATACCAGAGCAGGAGTTGCCAAGTGGCCACATTGCCACAGTGGCACGAGAAGCAATCACCTCTCAGAGGTGTGCAGCCCCTCTAACACACTAAAATAATTTCTATATTTTCTCCTAATTCTTTCTATCTCCAGGAACACTGGAATACCTTAACTTTGACAGATAAAAATAACCTACAAAAATGTCTGAGTTTTTGCTACTTGAGTTTTTTAATGACAGGGAATACAAAAACAGCAATGGGGGAACTGATTCCTTTAACACTTCCTGTACCTTGGCACATGATGCTGTCTCCAAGACAGGGTACGATTGAACCTTGCCTTCTGTTTTCATCGTGTCACTTAAACAAAACGTGCTTCGATGTCCTTAGCTATTCTAATGATTTCTTAAAATAATAGCTTGCCTCTCTGTCCGTGTAATAGGAATTTGACTTTAAAGACACAAAAATTGGCAACAAGATTGAGAAAGATGTTTACAATGCTTTAAGTTATTATTTTATATTGCTCACACTTCTAGAAGGTAGCGTTTCATTAACTAAAGCATAATTCAAATAGACATAGACATAGAGAGTCAGTCAAAGAAACAATAATTTATGAGCCTCTAAATAATAAAAGTTAATTTTGGAAAAAGATTTTCACAGCTTGCCAATATCACTGAATAACAATAAAGGTACTACCCTTTTGCAGGTAGCTAATGGTGTATTTTCAAATAGTACTCCTTTTTGTGTGAAATAAATGAGTCTTAAATCCAAAATAAGACACACTGTTAAAACAGCTATTCTGATAATTTAGCTAACTGAATATAGCTATGTGGTTGCTATTCATGTCTTAAATAACTTTCTTCGAAACCCTAAATGTTTTGAAATAAATATTAACATTTATGGCCATACAGTGAAAGTCCTGAAAAGCAAGTCCTTAAGTGAGACTATTCTCAGAGTTTTTTGAAAGTATAGGCTATGAATGAGAATTTGTAGTACAGAAGAGAGGACAATGTATTAGAAAACAAAGGTGCAACCGTACAATAAAGCAGAAAGCAGAACAAGTACTGTCCATAGATTACCCTTACTAAGACTTGAAGGATCGAATTACTTGAGGGGAATTTGTATGTATATATTTCTATGCCTAAATAATACACAGGTAGTTGATGAAATTTATAGAAAACTACCAGAAGTCAATAGATTACAAACTCCCACCAAGTTCCATTGAACATTAAGAGCATATACTACTTAAGGAGCAATAAGTAGGTGCTCCATTCTGCATCTGTGGGCTCCTCAGAATCTCTATAGATAGAGCAACCCACATTTGGCTACATTGTATGACAATTCAATATACCTTAACAGAATAAAGCACATATACAAAACCACAAACCTATGCAGGTAATCATAGTTCTCTTTAAATTTTCTTACTACTTTACTATGTGTTCCTGAAATAAATGAAACATCTTTGAATAACATTTCTTAATACAAAAAAAAAAAAAAAATTCTAAGGCATATTTAACAAACTGCGTATGGCTTACATAATAGCTATGTCACATGCGTTTAGTCAAATTCAATTTATATGTTGCTTATTATATGTTTAAAATAGTATATTTAAATCTTCTCTTTCAACTTTTGCCTCTATAATAAGGTAAGGAAAAAAAAAAGAACAGACACTAATAGTAATTCAATTATGAATCCTGCCTCTTAGATCATTAAATCTTTCTTGGCCAGACTTTCTAATATGACTTCATTTTTGAATGGTTCATACTTCATTAAGGAATGGTCAATAGATGTTCCAATTACACTGGAGATGTGCAATGAATAGTATGGAGATCACAGACTTACAGAAAGTAGGTATTATTCCACCTGCTGACTTGTTGGACCCTGGTTCAGACTTTCATACTAATATTTATTCAAAGTATACTGAATATTTATCAGTTCTCTCGGTACTTTTTATGAATTGAAATTTAAAATAAAGTATGAGCCTTTTATTTTGAGCATCAAATACCTTAAAGAATGCAAAGGAAAGAATAAAGCATTATCCAGTTTACTCTAAAGAAAATTATTATAGACTAGCATCAAAGATGAAATATCACTTACAGAGTACTCACATGTCCTTCACTGACATTTAAGTCTGTAAGGGTCAAAAAGATGAGCAAGACTTTGAGAGGGGTTCTGTTCAGGTATGAGTGAGTGGGTCATTGAGTCAGCAATGATATTGTATTGCTGAAGTGTCAGGGGAAAACCCACTCCCTGCTAGAGCAGGGAGGCTGGACCACATGACCTCCAGAGATTGCTTCCAACCTCAACCAACCAGCAATTTTGCAATTCTGTGAAATACAGGTACATACAGGAAAATTCATCCCATGTCAAAGACAATACTAGTAGCTCAAACTGTTGAGATCAGTCAACTTGTAAGATGAATGCCACTGATTTAATTTCAGATATACACATTTTTTTTTTCTTAATAAACTCAGAGAATCAGCATTTCTCTGGTTTTGTTACAAGATATTTTAGCAGCAAATAGAGAGCTCTAACTCTTTTGCTCTCCACAAATATTTTCTGGATTATCATTAATTAATTTTCTGGATTATCATTACCTCATAGAATGAGTTGGAAGAGACCCACAAGGATCCAACTCCTGCCCCTGCATATGACAACCCACAGGTCACACCATGTGTCTGAGAGTGTTACCCAATCTCTTCTTGAAGACTGTCAGGCTTGGGGCCGTGCCATGTCCCTAGGGAGCCTGTTCCAGTGCTCCACCACCCTCTGGGTGAAGAACCTTTTCCTAATGTCCAACCTAAACCTCTCCTGGCACATCTTCCTGCCATTCCTTTGGGTTCTGTCATTGTCACTAAAGAGAAGAGTTCAGTGCCTCCCCTTCCTCCTCCCCTTGTGAGGAAGTTGTAGACCGTGATGAGGTCTCCTCTTAATCTCCTCTTCTCCAGGCTGAACAAACCAAGTGACTTTAGCTGCTTCTCATACAGCTTCCTCTCCAAACTCTTTCAACAACTTTGTTTACTTCCTTACTTAAAAAAAAAATAATAATATAAGGAAATAAAAATTGTATTTACATGAAATATTGGAGGGAAAAGCATAAAATATATATTAAAAAAAATAACCCAGTGTTTTGAAGGTCATGTTCTTGAATTCAGAGACCCAGACTCTATGGCAAGTTTTTTGAACACAGACACTCTTGTAAACTGGAAACACAGCCATAATGGAATACCTAAATTCAGAAACAATAAATAAATTATTCTCCCTCTGACCAAGGAACTCCTTGAGGCCTGTCAGAGGACAATAGCAGAAGGTCACGTATTTTATTGCTTAAATAGGCCAATCTGAACATCTCATACAGGGAGGGAGACTATTAACGTGCTGCCTGACTCATGTATAGGCAGCACACTGGGGAGAAAATTCCTGTGCCTGTATTACCAAGCAGGTACACTATAGTCTTGATTTTCTTCTCATTTGCACCTGTGAAAAAATTCAGGCTTTTGCAGTATTTTAATTTTCATCAAAAGCTATGAAAATTATGCCTAGAATATTTCCCAATAATTATTTTTTTATTTATTTTTCAGTATTATATGCAGCACCTTAAAGTTATTGCATTGAAACAGAAGAAATGTCAATGAGCTGACTGTAGAGTGTTTTTCCCTTTAGTATTCTCTACTCAAAGCACTCTGCATGCTTGTCACAAGTACTACTTAGTTTTCAAGTATAACTAATCATAACTGTCCTTAACTTTTGATCTTCTTACTGTGCCAAAGTTTATGATTTTGTAAAACTAATAAAACAAACCAAAATACCTGAATAGCTGGAGAAGTGTATCAGACATATAAAGCACTTTGTCTTTTAAACATGAAAGAGGGGTTCTAATAGGATAATTCATAAAATCTGTAGCAGAGAAATTAAATAAAGAGAAAAGTACTAAAGATTGCTATAAGCCAGAATCACCTAATAGCATTAAAGAGAAAGGAATGACCATTAGAGTCTATGAGATACTCTAAGTACCCCTCAAGGGCCTGTACATGCTTCACTGCTTTATGTGAAGCCTTGCATCCTTTAGAGTGCAATCTTGTTAATCAGCTCTCAAGGTCACAGCTGAACGCAAAAGAGCCAGGCTGCGCATCTGTGAGAGATACTTATTTCTGGAAAAAATTATAGTTCTATTTATGTGTAAACGATATGCAGTTATGCAGTACATAAGTCCAAACCTGCAAACACTTATCCTCATTGACATCACCAAAAAAACCCCACATTACACTACCACACCAATCCAAACCCTCAAAACTGTTTGCAGAATCAAAGTCTGAAGTGTCAAATGAGAGTTGCCCAAGGTGCCTGCACACCCATCACAGGGTTTCCAGATTACAAGAGAAAACGCTGAAGGTGAAAGTGTGTGCCTCAACCACAGTAACATGTCATTCTCATTCAAATCTGGGTAACTATGGGATAGTCAAGACGGGATGAGTGGTACCAGTTCAGCTTTGTTCTCTTCTTCCTCCCTTGATTTGCCCAGTGCAGCTTCCTCCTCCACTAAAGGAGGAGGTGGGAAGAAAACAGAAAGACTGGCCAAGAGGGTAGAGCAGGGACCAAATGGCAGCTCTGATCAGCGCTTCTGTTTCTCCACTGAGCCCAAGACAGCACAATTATACAGAGTGTTTGAGCAGACTTATATTTTGCTAAGTGAACCATAACAAATTATTGGGTATCAATATGTTGCCAGACAGTACTAAAACTTGATTTCTGAAAGTAAAGTTTCAATAAGACAATACAGGCACAACAAAAACTATGGAGTAATTATAAGCCAATAAAAGAGTGGACAAAATACCCTATATCCAAGGAAAACAAAACAACAACAAAAACTAAAAAAAAAAATCCAAACAGCTTTTCTGGCTTTGTTTAAATAAATCTGCCAGCCAAAGAAACACAAGCAGCTGAAATAAAAATGGATCACATAGTTAAGCTGCTAAAGAAAGAAGGGGACAAATTTACCTTAGTTTGGTATTACTCAAACATCATTTGTCTTCCAAGAGAGAGTCAAATTCTGAAATCTCACTGATGGAAAAGAGCTTTAAAGGGGTCTTAATAGCATCCCAACCTGTAGTTCCTAAGAATGACCAAAGAATTTCTACTGGAGGGTGGTTTAAGGGAGCAACAGGCCAAAGGTTTAAGCAGACTCAAAAAGAGAGATTAACGGTTCTGATGCAAGATGGAAATCACCAGAGTGATCGAGGCATAAGAAGGTAATCATTTCTCCCTGAGAAGCAGCTTAACAACCTTACGATTCACACCTGTAGGACCTGATAGGGACTAGTTTATACAGCTGCATTATGACCATTCTTCACTTAGCACAAAAAACATGCGTATTTAGGGTCAGAATGCTTAGTGGAAGGTTCCTCTACTAGGGACCATTATACTTTGAAATATGGTGAAGAGACAAAAGCTTTTAAGAAGAATCAGTTTGATTTAATACCTTCTGCAGGATTTTTATTTCTGTTTAAAATTAGTCTTTTTAAACACGATTACTTTACCTGATACACACAAAAAATATGCCCCCACAAAACTATAACTATTTTGGCTGAAATTATGGAGATAGATAGATAGATAGATAGATAGATAGATAGATAAATAGATATACACAAGACAGAAAAGGAGCTACCTCTTGAAAACTCAGTGACAGAAATCTTTAAAATGCCTTTTCTCTCTCTCCTTACTTTGGTCTTTTAAACACAAGATTAAATTACAAATGCATCAAAATAAACAGATGACTTTCTGAAGCTGTTTTATCTTTATGTAACCAGAACGAACCACATTGCAGCTTCAACCTCTCCACATGCTTCCTTATCAGAATGAGGTCTGATTCCTTTTCAAGTATATATACCAAAAGTGAATAAATATAACTTCCTTTGCCAGAAAATCTAATACAAGTCAGCCAGTTTGGAAGTTCTGTAGGGAGCAAAGGCACAGTCTTGCTCATGAATATAGTTCAAGATTGACATCAGCAACGTCCACCTGTCTGTGAAAACAGGCTGGCCAGATTCAAAGAGGTCACATCTCTGGGTGCTGTGAGCTTTGCTTTACTGAGTATCTCAAGAGGCTGGTCCTGGGTTTCTTGGCAGCTGTTTGTGTGATACTGGCTCTAGTGTTCACAGAGAATGTACCTTGTGGGAAGAGGTTTGTCTGTTCTTTTTGTTGCAGTGAACAAAACAAGAAGAAAGAGGAAATGAATTTGCAATTCGAAAAATGCAAATGGCATTCTCATGCCAGAATAGCACTGTCCCTGGTTCCTACTTTTACCAGAAATATGGGTGGATTTGTCTCTTGTGCAAAAGTGAAAGAAAAATAGTGTAATTAGTAGGAGGAAAATCATTTAAGTTTAAAAACATAATGCACTTCAAAAAACTAATGAATATATATATTCTCTTATAGAGAAGACAGCAAGACAAATGAAAAATATACCTTTATATATGTATATACACACATGTATGTGCATATATTTATACACATGTATTATATACAAGCATATATTAAGAAATTAATCAAAGCTCCATTTTGCTTAATAAACACATAGGAACACATAGCCTTGAAGAGCCACAGAACTGAAACTGACTCCAGAAAGTTTTGTTAAGGTTTATAACTATAGAAAAATTGTGATGAGGCTCTGAAATCTGTGCACACAGCAGCGGCATTTGTGCTAACTCACGTATCCAGCAGAGTAGGCATCATCTTTCTCTTGCTGTCTAACAATGTGTGCTCTCCCAACTAGTTTAATCACTGTTCACTAATACTAAACTCTTCCATTAGCATTTCTAACCGCAGTCACAGTTGATCTCCAGAGGCCAACTGTAATACAAGTCTTCTCTGCAGGAGATTGAAAACCATCCGATGGACAACTGCTTAATGCAGTTTAATGCTTAATGCATTTTAGTGTACACTGATAAGGAATTAGTTTAAAATAAACATCTCAAGTGAAAATAGAAGACTTAGCATAGGAGTTTGTACCAATATAAAAATGTGTTTTATAGTTGGTGCCATTTTTCTTGTAGTATGCTTACATTCATCTGCCAGTACAAGTATCACAACCATTTACGAACTTGTACTGGGGAAAATGATCGTTCCCTTGATGATCTCCATTTTCATCAGTCTTCAGATGTCTGCAGGCAGCTCCCTTACTGTGCCACAGACATTGCTGGACTTAACTAGAAAACCCCTATGATTTATTTCTTGTCATTTTCCAACCACGTTGCAAATCAGTACCTTTTTTTTCACCAAATTTGTAACAGTTACTTATAAACAATTCTAATTTGACTCTGCCTATGTTTAAAGTTCCACCAGGGGACTGAGTTAGTTTTCATTGTCCCTGCCTGACCTTACTCTGGATTTTTCCTTTCTAAGGAAAATATAGTTGTGTTGGTATTTTAGTTGGTAACAAACTTAGTCTGTCACATCACAATTTACACTAAAATGTTTACTATTATTTATTGTTATACAATTATACTGTTATTACAATAATTTAATAGTTCAAAATTGCTAAGTAGTAAACATGTATTTACGTTTATTAAATGAAACTTTATGCAAGGAATTTCTCCACAGAAGATCTATGAAAGATCCCTACTGGTTTCTCTTATAGAAGAAAATAAATAACACACTCTTTTCAAGACTGGCTTCAGAAATGGTCTCATCTTCGAAATAAAGCTTTAGCAGCATTCAAAAAATGAGGAAAAGGAAGAAAGAGCTATAACTGGTCATTAACTACTAAGTGGGGAAAAAAAAAGTATTTCTAGCTAGTAAATTCCATTAAAGTTCCATCAATTGATTTCAGATGATTACATGATTGTAATTCACTGAGACCTTTGCACACTCAGATGTTTATAACTGTTGATGGAAAAATGTGTGAACTATTTTCCTTACACTAAAGTGAACTCAGTACAGTGCTATGCCAGTATATTCCACACCATGGTTTATGGAGAAATAAAATGTGCCAATTTATTATAGATGTATAAATGAACATATTTCTCAACCTCTCCTTGTTTTTCTGGACACAATTTTATACTCATATGCCCCAGAAATTGATACATATCAAAAATATGAATACAGAATTTGAGATTAGTATATTGCCCTTGACATCCATGGAAAGCATTACGTATACACTTTCCATCAAATTCCAAACACGTTATTTTCCCAAAATGTTTACTTAAATTAGGCATTTATGAAATCTGAGAACAATCCCTACTGAGCTATTGCACTGAGGAATTCAACAGCTATTAAAGACATGACCTAAGACAATAGTTACTGTTCCAGTTTAGATCATTAAATGACTTTATGAAGTGACAAGCAATATTTAATAAAGTACCCTGTATAACAGGTTCTCTGTCTTATGAACAGTCCTTCACAAGCTTGATTTCGGAAATTACAACGTGGTACTTTTGCCTGAAACAGCTATTTTCAATTTTTCAGAAACTTCTCCAAATCAACATCATTCTGCCGTGTGCATACTTAGTCTTTTTCTTTTTCTGTCAGGTTGCTTCATTCTTTCTCTAATACTTTCACTCTTGTTTCTCTATGCTGTACATGTCTGCCACAGCTTGCACAAGTACTTTTTTTTCCTTTCCAATTCTTGATAAACTACAATAATAAGAGTTTGACAGTACTGCTATAGCAGATGTCAATGATCTTGCTATGATTTTATGACTCAAAAATAACCTAGGGAAAATGAACCACAATGGAAAGCAAATGTTCGCATAACTTTTTTCTCTGTAGAACTTTATAAAGCTAAATATACAGAATATTTATTCTTCTGTATATCTAAAGCACAGTTCAATTCATTCTTGTAGACCTTACCCAAGACATAGCAGTCTAAAAGGTTTATTCAATTATCAATGCAAATCCTAACAAATTACTAACTGTTTATGACTTTGTCAGAAATAAATTTATTAGGTCTGTTTCTTCCACATTAAACAACTGCCTTACAAAGTCATCTTCCAAAATTAGGCTTTAATGGATTTAGTATTCATCATTTTTCAATGCCTTTTATAAGAGTGTTTAGGAATTTACTTATTTTTGACTTCTGCCGCAATAATAGCCTACACTCTTTACATATTTTTCAGTTCACTGAGTAGTACTAGTGGAATTCACTTATTTCCTAATCAACAATTGATGATAATGAACTAAAAATTAATTTCTCAAAACTAATTTCAATTAAATAGATACTCGTTAGTAGCAACCAAAATTATTTTCAGTGTCCTAGAGAGAAAGAATATATGTAGAACAGAGAGTGGATAAAACTGAAATTGTGAAAACGAAATTGAGGAGATGATCTGTATCTCATATGAAGTTAGACATGTATGTTACATAAATCAATTCACAATAGAAGTAAAATTCAGTTGTGATTGTTTCAAATCCTTCCTACCTTTGATAAGCTCTTTCAGTGAACCAGAAAATTAAGGCAGTTTTCTGCCTTTCCTACTTCTGCTGATGTTCAGTTAATCAGGATAGAGTAGTTCTACCTCCAAGTAGCCGTAGGGTGGCTGTGAAGGAGTCATGGCTGGGAAAGCTCGAAAGATATAACAAAAAACACACACCTCATTTGATACCATGGCCTGTCTCTCTGGGATGTGTTAGATTTCAAGTCTGCCTCAATCCAGTTGAAACAATACATAACTGTGAGTAAAATGGGATGTAGAGCAACATTCTTCACAAAATCAGCTTCTCAGAGAAATAAAATTATTTAAGTTTTAAAGACATGTTAGCTTTTGTAAGACATCCTATCAATATATATACATATATATTTTTTATTTATTTATTTATTTATTTATTTATTTATATATATATATACACAATTAAAATACAATGCTTTACCTGAACTATCTTTGAAAACAACTTTCACACAATACTTTATTTCTCCATACTTGGTTTCCAAAGAACACTTATCTTTCTACCATCTTCCATCAATAGTTCATTGAATGTTAGTTACTAAATGTTAATTCATTAAATACATTAAAGCAGTGAGTTGTTTTTTTTTTTTTTAATAAGGCAGACTTCTTATCATTGCACTTGAGCTGTCACTTAGTCACATTCAATTATAACTACCTAATTTTAAAATATTTAAAAGAAAGTCAGAGTCAGATGGTCCGAGCAGCTCCCATGTTACTGAAGTGCATGATTAGGCAAATGGGCAGCCGCTCAGCAGTCAGCAACACCGAAAGTTCCTCCACAAGACCTTATCCTGATACTTCAGTTGAGACCTGAAAGGAACATCTCTCTGCAATTTGTTCACCTTGTTCCTTCAGACCCCGGGTCTCTGCTGAGATTATAAGGTTTGCTAAACAGTATCGCCTGTGATGGTGAGAGTTTTGAAATATGGAACACTCTCCAGAGACAACTGGATTGTGACCTCCAATAACATTTCTCTAGGTCACTATACTACTATCAGATAGTGATAATATTCAGCTATTACCAACCTTGCCCTAGAGCAAAACCAACCAGGATGAAAACTCCTTGTCTTCTGTGTAAAATAATTAATATGGAATAGAAAGTCACAAACACCTGAACCTGCAAACATTTTTGACAAAAGAGGCATTTTGTGGGCTTACAAGTTTCTGAAATTTCTCTTTGAATAACACTTCACGAACATCTGCTACTCTGTTTTTCTTAGACATTGCAAATGAATTCTAACTTTCATATTTAAACTTAAAGCACTTTCACAAAAAAAATGTTCATTAGCTAACATCTTTCATTGATTACTGATATGCAAGTAGGCAAGTCCACCAAATTTTGCATGTGGGATATCTGGATACCTGACACATTTCAGTTTTAAAAGTATTAATTCATTCAAATACATTTCAAATATTAAGTTGTTGTGTCTTGCAACATGCATTAAAATACATAAGTGGGGGAAAAAAAAAAAGAAAAAACAGCTCACTGTATTAATAATGCCATAAATAAAAATGGCAAAGAAGATACAACATCTAATATAGAGTCTACTGATAATATTCTGCAATCTGTAGGCTTCAGGTGAAACTTAAAATGAAAAAGGAAATTGATGATATGTATTGCATCTCATATGAAGCTGTAGACACAATTTACTGGAATAAATTCAAATTAGAAATAAAATTGACTTGTGACTACCTTAAAAACTCTTAGCAGTGGCTGTTTCAAAACCACGTAAACATACCACAAATCATATGCCTGTATATTCACTAATATATGGCTAAGTGTAAAAAAAAATAAAATCTATATATATGTATCAGTCAGTACTGAAAACATTCCCTTCCATTTGTCCTTCCCATCAACTGTACACTAAGACATATCCCAAGCAAACAAAGGATTAAGGTAAAAAAACTTCTGCACCATAAAGAAAGGAAAGTAGGCAAGTTTTGTTCTCCCAGATGCAGAGAAAAGAAGTTCATGCTTTATGTTTAGCAGAGACAAGTGCAGTTGCATAAAATCCTCCTCACTTGTCCCCTGCCAGCAAAGGACAGGTACAATATGACAGTACGTTAACTTTGCCAATCTCTTCTTCATAAATCTGGAGGAGCTGGAAGCTATCTCACTCAGGCAGATCTTAATAGATTCAGAGTCAAAACAGTAAAAATGGCAATGCTGTCCTGTCATTGCCATGGCGGGGCTGGCGCATACTAGTGGTTACAATTAAATGGCAAGGCTTATCTTCTAGAAGCCCCTGGTATAAAAGTTTGAGTATAAAACCCATAGTGTGTGCAACTAAATAAATGAAGGTCACTTACTGGCATTATTAGATTTTGTTCACATTTCAAGATACCAACAAAAGTGCCAAAAAAAAGTTTTCTCTGTACAGTTTTGCTTTTATCAGAAATGAAATATTACAGCTGTAATATTCAGGCTACCTTAGGGGAAAAGAAAAAAAAAGGTCTAAACCAATTAGTAACAGTTCTTAGTTTGATATTTGATTAATTTCTTACTTTAAATAAGTGATTCTTAAGAAATCCTATTAATTTCAGGAGCATTAAGAGAGAAAGCAGTAGACATTGTCCCTAATGGTCATAGTACTTAGACAAAGTAGATTTAATTCTTAACATAATCTTTTCCCACTCCTCTTTGAATTACTCAAGGTATATAAAAGACAACAGGATGTAATAGGCAGAGAAATTTGGAGCAGAGACAGCATTATCAAAATGCATCACAGAGAGGGAAAACATACTTTAAAAAAGATGAGTTAAATATAGATTTAATAATTGTTTGGCACATAATGGTCTAAGGGGTAATTTTAAGATCCTTTCACCCCAGAAGTGAAGGGAAATAGCAATTATAAGTCTAGAATAAGGTGCTACTTACTCTTGACTTTTAATGGACACAGTTTCCATTTTGATCTTGGAAGGGAACAGCAGGTACTTGGTAAAACTCTCTTCAAATAGCAGCAAAATTGACCTGAATCAGATTTGTAGGACAGCTTTTTCACTTTGAAAATGCTTACAGTTTGGATATGGATCTTTAGCAGAAGCTGAATTTTGTAAATTGTTGCTTCAGCTGTAACATTTGATTCAAACAATGAAACTAAAGATTCTGGAATTATTTGTATTTTTCAGGTTTTGAACACCATGGTAGACTGGCTGCCTCATACACTTTGTGTAAAATTCACTGCTATATTCCTCCTCTGATATTTTTTTCCCATTTTTTAAAAATCCAGACTGCATTAAGACCATCTATTTACAGAAAGAAATAAAGATAAGGCAAATTATTTCAGACTTTTCTAAACAATCTTTTAGACTGTAATAAAAGAAATATTTTACTTCAAAGCAATAGACAACGTTATTGTGCAATATGGGACGGCAAGCAGTGGTTAATAAGGAACTTGGAACGCTTTCTATAACAACAATAATGCAATCGAAATCAAAATCGAAAATATTACATTACAAAAATCCTAATCCCCATAAAAACATGGGAGTGTCAGTCTTCCCTTGGCAGGGAAAATCCACAGGGAAATCCACAACTGAAAATGATTCACATATATATTTACTGAGAAGCAAATGATTCAACCCCGTACCAATTTGAAAATACTACACCATAAAAATGAAGCTCATGAGTCTCAGTCCTGTCTCTACAGTAATGGAAATGAGTGAGTAAGAGTGATAGAGGGATGGCACAAAGAGCTGCTAGGGGCAAAATTCTATAAATTTTACTTCTTTTTTGTTTTCTTCAGGAAAAAAAGATTAAAACAAAACAAAACAAAAACAAAAACAAAGGCTGATTAAGAGCGAGTGAGAAGCTTAAGAGGCTCAAAGTAATCCCACCAGAACCAGATTAACACACAGCGATTCCTAACAACACACAGTCATTCATTCTTTATTGACTGAAGGAGAAATGAATTTCTAACAGAACTTCCTATAGTACATTCCCTTGGAGTGTTCCCTCCAAGTACTGACCTTCTCCAATATTCTCCTGCACCTGGAGTCTAATGTGATCACAGTTTGAATTGATTTGGCTGAAAAGCGTCATGATGAAGACCTTATATTGTGGTTACCCTTGGAGAACAGTCAGTGTATGCACTTCTAACTCTCACCACTAGCAAAACGACGCTCTCGCTTCAACCCCAGTATTAGGAAGTCTGAAGAGCAGAAAAACATATTACAAGATTCCATTGTCTAAAGAAAACAATACATTTTTTGTCCAAGATTATGGAGTGGGGGTTTATTTGATAAAAAATTCTGATGATATAACATTAAATACTTCTCCTTCTGGAGAAGTATTTCTACCTATTTAGTGAAAGCAAGCCCTATATATCATTTACACTTATGTGTATCTGTTGGAAGCTAAAAATAACGGTGCCTTTAGGAATTGTACCCTACCTAGTTTGTGAAAGATGATGTGAGACACTTCTATTCTGCAGATTTTATTTTCACACTGTTTAACACTGCTGCTATTCCTGAGCCTGGTTTATGGGTACCCTGGGGTACTCCTAACCTCCTTTGATGTTATTTCTACTCGAAACAGTTGACAAAAGCAGATCTCCCCTTGAGGATTGCAGAGTTTTAGTATTTGTTTCAACTTCCAGCCATTTGCTCAACCTATTAAGAACTTCCTCAAAGACATAAAACAGCGACCCATCTCCTTGAATGCTACCAAAAAAAAAAAAAAAGAAGCATAAAGGCTGCAAATTCACACTAACTCTGCTGTAGATAAGCAGAATATATTGGACGGTGTTACACTACATGGAATACTGCCTATGGATTTAGCATAACCCTGCAAGGGTATTTGGCTCTGAAGTATTTCTCTCTGTCGGTCAGAGCTGCATGAAAATATTCATATCAAATAGAAACCCAAGGCAAACAGAAAGTGTGCCTAATGTAAACTTGAGAATAAAAACTGGCAATAGGCTTAAACATTACTTCAGTTTTGTAATTTTTCTATATACATTGGAGTATACTACTGCTTGAAATATGATTTTTATGAGCTCTGCACACGAAACCCGTGTCGTGCCTAGAATCTTGGAGCTTAACTGCTCTGTCTGTGGGGGACTAACTGTCCATGATAAATGCATGGAAACAGCTGGAGAAATGGTATATCTTGCTGCAAACAATATTTTTAAAGAAACGCATAAATAGTAGCTGGTTGTCATCTTTTCCTGGTTAAGTTTTTTCAGCAAAAAGGAAGAAAAATGTATTTTGAAGAATAGATTCTTTTTAACTGTACTGAAGCTAATACAAAGTAATAGTTAATGTATCAAATATAGTTTTTCCTCTTTTCCACCTGAATGCTACAGAATGACGAAAGCAGGTTTCACAAAATACTAAAAAATGCAGAGTACCGTGGATGCTACTTTTCAGCTGCACAGGAATATTAGAAAGTAATCGCTAGCACAAATATGCAGTCACCTAAATCTTTAACTAAAGTAAAACGGTTATAAGTATTTGTGTAATTTCTTCGAGTTATATGCAAATATTCCAAGAACACTAAGCTGGAGAACAGAAATAGAAACTCCAAAAACTTAGCAGAGATTCCATAAGCAGCTTAAGAATTTGCAAAGACCTTTGTGCAACTCATAATTGATTTCAATGTCCAATCTCTTGATGTTTGCAAAATGAGCTTACCTTTGACAATATTTGCAACTGGAAAAAAAAAAAAGTAAATCAGAAACAGAAACTAAAATAATTTCTTTCACAGCTTTAACTGGAGAATTATTTCATTCACTCAAAGATACACATGAAATTATATTTTAACAACTCACAAGATTTGCCATACAAAAAAATGAAATACAGCAAGGTCTTCCTGGTACCTCAGTCCATGGTGTCACCTACACAAGTTTAATATTACAAAAATTGAATAATATACTTTTATGACTTTAAAAATTAAACTTCTTAAAGATAATCAGCATTTAATGTATGGAAACATTCTCAAACTTTAGAGTTATCACAGAAATGTGTATCAATATTTTGACATAATGAGACAGAACAATTTCTTTTCTTCCATTTTATTTCTGCTAGCATTGCCTAGAGAAGGGGTTTTTAGACTTTTTTTCTACATAGGTAAACTTAACAAACACACAGTAAGTTGCCAGGAACAGACAACTTTTCCTGCAGTCTAGAAATAGCTACTGTTTATCCCATGAAGCTCACTTGTTCAGCAATTTTACCCCTTCATTGTACTTGATGGTGTTCAGTGACCTCTCTTCATGCTTCCCAAGCTCTACATAGGGAATACTAGGACACCAATAACCCTTTTCCATGCCATCTTACTGCTCCGGTAAAAAGTACACTTTCACTGCAGATCTAGTTTCACCAACGAGCCTTGCTACCTACGACAGTACTGTGTAGGATACCTGTCAGTCATTGCCAGTTGGCTTGGGATCAGGGATCAGCCACTGGCCCTCTTTCATTCAGCAGTGCAGACACATACCAGGGCTCTACACTGCAGGAGGCCAAATAGCTCCTCTCACCCAGTTAATTGTTAGAAGGGACAAGAGAACTACTCTTAAGTAGTTTGCCTGCAGCCTTGCTGCTAAATGCTGAGGTATTAATTTGACAGAAGCTGGTATTTGGCCTTTAACCTGTACCTAGGAGCCAGTTCTGTAAATACACCACAGAAGATGCTGTCAAAATCAGCTCTTCCCAGAAGATACACCATATGAATCCAGTATAGATTTGAAGCATCCCTTACAACTTTTCTCTTTTGACCGACAACTATAATTTCACAACTCAACTTGGTATATATGTTTTCATCTAAGCAACCATGCTGCCTGCAGGCAGAGCCAAGGTACAATACAGTGTGTTTCAAGAATATGAACCAAATTTGCACTGCGCAACAATTATGGATTGGGTCCATATTTTTGAAACACCCTGTAGTTTCATGTTAGCTAACCATTAGAGACGAGAAAGTGAAATAATATTGCCCACTTCCCACCCATTTAATCTTGTGCAGTTCCTACAGCCGGTACAAAAGCCCTGCTCATGAGTGGGAGCTGATTAGGAGGTGTGCAGGAGAACAGAGGTCACACACAAAAATCTTATGAAGTATAAAAAAGGCAAAAGACAGAATATACTCTTAATCATTTCACTGCATCCCTTGAGGTACAAGAGATGAAACCCATATCTACAGCTCCAGGACATATGAGAAGTCAGATTCTGGCTACATAAATGTATTCACGCATTTACAATCTTTAAAACTGCAAGAAGGCTGCTGGAGTACTCTCCTGCTCACTTTTGGGATAACTGATTTCACTGCCTTCTGACAAACACTTAATTCCACGGCCTACAAGACATACTGGGTCCCAAGAGTATTCCCCTGACTTTTTAGAGGGGGAAGAAGGGGATAGAACTGCTCTGCAGACTGTTTTTATAATGTCTGCAATCTAATCCTCTTCCCATGCCACAGGCTTCGGAGATCTTGCCATGATCAAATAAAATCTGTCAGCTGCTCAGGAAACAAAACTGAACTTCCATTATCTAAAAAGTATCTCTGTGCTTCATAAGGGAAGACAAACCTATTTATGAACAACCAAATCTGCTACACAAAATAAAGACTGAAAGACTTATGTGTATGAGTAACTTCAAAGAGCCTGTTGTTCCCATCATAGATGGTATAACTAGGAATTCTTAGTGCTTTGTCAGATGCTCAGGCACACAAATCCTACCCTGTTTCTTAGAGTACTCAGTAAGAACTCCTACAAACTTTCAGAAATAAAATACTTAAAGATCACCTAACAGTATCTCAGAAGGTCCTGTAAGCCATAAAAATTCTGAACAGCATGAGACCAACAGGAAGACACATCTTCTCTCCCTATTTAGTGTATAAATTCAATAAGCTTATTCATAAATAACTTTGCCAGCTTGTGTGCTGAGCCAAAGGACTACTGAAACTTAGGTCTCCCACAGTTATTTGATGATTTAATTTAAATTAACAAGAATTCATATGCTTTTCTGATGTGTCAATAAACAGTCTCACTAAATTTACTAGTAAAGTTCTGGAAGACAACAGTTAGCCCTGGAAACAGTTTAGCTAAGCAAATCCAGAAAACTAAATCTCTCTTTCCTTCACAATTTTGCCAAAAAACAGATGAAAAAATTACAGCTTCATGAATATGGGTAAATAGGTCTGTTCTGAACATACCAGATTCAGGAAAATGTCAACATATTTATTTAAAACTTGATTTAAATAATTATAACTAGTTGCCAAGCCTAAGTATGGCTGATATTCTTCCCTCTTGTTCTTTGGAAAAGGAAAAAGCTGGGCTCAGAATGGAAAATTCGTAGTGTCCTTAATTGCAGAGAAGTTAATACTGCTGCATACCTCACTAGGGACAGTCTAAGTAATTCAGCAGTTACTGCCTGCAGGGTAGTCTCTGAAAGAGACACATGGCAACACTGTAGTGGTTTGTATATGGGAAATGATGGACACCATACTCTTCTTCAATGTACAATTATCTTTTAATCTCTAAGACTCCTTTTCTTGAGCCAAATAGTGTCAGCAGCCAATCAGCTACAATCAATGCAGCAGCACGGAAGCACAACACAATATAATTGCACTGGTTTTGGGATAGAATCAGAACAAGCATCTATTATTTCCAATAGGAAGTTCACTTCTAGGAATCCAGCTTTTCTTCCCCTAAAAGATATCTCCTAACAGTTTCAGTCAAGCTTACTGCTAACCTGTAAGATTTTTCTAAATTCTTTCTTCTGTTGCAAAATGCAGACCAATCAATAGCAATGCTTACACTGTATAACATGGTGTTATTAGTTCTGAGGTTCCCCCTCAAAACATCTCCTAAGCAGTAGATAAATGTTTCAGGTAATTCTTCACAACACTGGTAACTGTCTTTCTTAGGCAATTGGTTTTTAACTCATGCATTTGTGAGTAATTGTATTCTTGAATGTATGTGCCCTAATACCATACAGTAAAAAGGATTACAGTATTTAAAACTGCAATAAACAAGAACAAAAGATCAGACGCATAATAATTTTGGTTTGATTTATAAAACAAACACCAAAAAGTTCCTTTCTGCAGAAACAATCTGTCCCCCTCAAAGCTGCGCTTTCATTCAGTGGCTCTTAAATACGGATTAGCATATGTACACACTCCTGCCACTATCTTGAGCACTTAATGTTATAGTTAGAACTTATGCAGTCAGTTTTCCACCTGCAGCTCAAAGGCAGAAGAATATTATTTGCACCAGAAGAATTTTATTTGTAACAGCAAAACAAAGAACACACCTGAAAATGTGTCCCATTTTCCACCATGATACCAGGGAAAAAAATGCTTAAAAGGAAAACCAGAAGGAAAAAAGCTCTTTGAAAGTGATAAGTACTCTGCAGCACTGAGACTGTCCATCTCTGACACTTTTCATTGTACTTACCTAATATCTGTGCATGTTATACATGTGATACAGCGAGTGTTTGTTGTAACGAGGTTCAAAGCTACAGATGTTTCACTGTCAGTGGTTGGGTGTGCTCCACATTTAAAGTAAAACTCCTGAAATATTGAAGGAGAGATAAAAAGAAGATTACATAGCTGCCGCTCACTTCCTCTCTTTATCTTACGCTAACTGACACTTGAGACAACAGACAAATCACCACTGCCAACAGAAAAAGAGAATCATTAGGAAAGGTTTACAAGGAATTCCTTGCAAAAATACCAGTCCAGGTGTGTATTTTGTTCAGTGATTTCACTAGCAAAGAAGATACTTACTTGCGTAATAATGTGCTACCAGTATATGACACATTCTGTAATTTTCTGGATTTATAGAAAACAAATTACTTCACCTTGAGTTGATCTAAGTATAGTTATCAAAGACAGAATACTAAGCATTGTCACTAAGCTTTAATATTTCCAGGTTTTTTGTTGTTTCTGTTACAGATGTTACTATTTTCTTGACTCTAGGATACAGAATTTTAGCTCTAAATTATTAAATGTGGCCTTACTTTTGCTGGAAATCTATGATACAATTCTGCCATCATATTAAAAGGAAGCTTTAGCTCTCTTGGGACAAATTACATTTTCAACTTTATATTATATTGTGTTTCAATTAAGTTGCTTTAGTCCATACTGCTCTATATAGCCTATTAGACTGCTTTCATTAGCTTAATATTTTTTACAAAATTGTGTGGTTTGTTCTCTTTTCCACTGCACCCCGGGGAAAGCCAGAGCCGTCATGTTGTGCTTTGATAAGGTTTTGTTCTAAGAGATTGTTCTAAATGTCCAAATCGCTCTATGCTTGTGTAAACAAAAGCAGTCTGAAGACATGTACTTTGCAATAGAAGCCACAGATGACAGTTTGCCATTTCTTTGTTCCTCTGAGACATTTTTGCCCATATCAAATTGTGGAAGCTTGTAATGAAAACATTGAAAGTGGCATAAACGAATTCTGAATTGGAATGGCATAAAAGTATCAGAAGTTATGAGAAGAAAGCATAAAAGAATGACAGGAGTTCATGGCACCAAGATATTAAGATCACAGATGATTCTCAAGACACCTAGAATGAGGAAAAAAATCCTAAAAAAATATATATAAAGGAAGAGATGGGAAGAACGAACTGCAGCAAGAGAAAAAGACACAGTGAATAATCAGCAGCATTTCCAAATGACTCACAGTGGTGGGACAGAAGGAAAGAAAAAAAAAGTTACAGTCACTGTGAACTTATTTAGGGCGCAAAAGTCACATCCAAACCCAACATTAATAATCCAAAAGCCATGAAAAATTTTGCTGAGTGGTGTTTCCTAGTGTCACTGCAAGTTCCCAGCTAGACTACCTGGACACATGCTTTAGTGCTTGCTAATATATAAATACAAGAGAACAAGCATGGTTGACTGATTATCAGTTTTGCTTAATACAAACTCACCTTTCCCTCTACACAGCCTTGATCTGAGATTTGCTACAACAGTGCACTAAAATCAATTCAGAAAAAGCTCTTACTTTCTCACTGCCTTGAGCTTTGCAGTAGGGAGTTCTTCGTCTGAGAAAGAGCTGTCAATTACTTTTTTTTCTCAGAGGTGATAATTTAGATACATTGTGTATTTCTACATGAGATAAATACAGCACTATGTAGCAATACGTCTCAGGTGTAATCTGGTAACTGGGATACAAGAAGTACTAACACAATCTTCCTCCTAGTTTAGTCAATCCTGCTTCTCAGAGAATCGCTGGTATATGCAACAGATTCACCACAAATAAAATACTCAAACAGCACTATAAGTTAAGGACTCATTGTCTGAAGCATGTGTTAGTAGTAGTTTAAGGGAACTAAGGGGTAAGAGGATAGCTTGAAGCAAGCCTATTTTCAAAACCAAATAATTGTTTGCGGAACTTCTGAAGTACTCACCTACATATATTTACACAGAGTTAACTTTTTTAATAACAAAATCATCTGTCTGTTCTGTTTCATAACATCAGGAAGTCATCCCAAGTAAAAAAATATGCTTCAAGTCAGCCTTAGATAAGACCTTAGACTTCCCATGTTTCTCTTGTTCAAGACCCAGTTACACACAGAGCTTTTAAATATCAGCTCAACTTGGAGCACCTCAGCAGTTGAGAACGAGACAAGGGAACTACACATTCATCTGGGGATCTGGGGTACATGAAAACCTTACACAATCTGTAACTTTAATTTATTTTCAACCTTTAAAAATGTATCCATTAATCGTTGTATTATTTGCTAAAGGGTTTTGGAAGTTGGGTTTTCTTTGTCCTTTAATTTTACTTTTGTTTGAATTAAATGGTAAGAAGTATTTATTTCAATTCAGGAGAAGTCTTGCAAATCTCTTTGCTTCTGTACACCTTCTGCATACAACTAAGAGAATATTGAACGCAAACTATTGGCAAGGAAACATATAAAAGGAAAATAATTTTTGGTAAAACTACTTACCCACTATAATAAAACTTGAACTGGGTCACAAAAAAAATAAAAAGAGTAATAAAGTAAGCTCTAAAACACTTGAAAAAGTTTTACACTTTTTTATTTTTTTTTGAAAGAGTGTGTGTTTGATAATTTTAATTGCTTTTCTTAATACCCCACAATGACAAATTTTCCTCTCATGAAATTTTTTAAATGAAGATGGAAGGGAAATAAAGCAATACATTTCTTATTCTATTTTCTAAGATATATGGAACAAGAAACAAAAGAAACAAACAAAATCAAACTAACAAAGAAAACAACAACAACAAACAAACCACACAACACCACCACAAGCCCCCAAACAAAAACCAAAACCACAAAACCCACAACCTACACATCACCACACCACCACAATCAAGATTCTTGGGCTACATTCCCAATACTTTCTCTGTAGCTTTAGGAAAACTATCAGCCCCAAACCTGCTTTAAGAAAATTCCTCTACTAATTATATTTATGATGTGCTTTGATGTTGCTGAATGAAGAACATTATGGAATCTGAGAATACTATTTGAAATAACAAAAGAAAATATTGCCACTCTCCAAAACTATTCATTGAAACACTTCCTACTTCAGTAAACTGCAATTAAAGAAACCGCAAATCTTAGTATTAAATGCAAACAGAACAGAGAGTTTGTTAAAATTACAGGGAAAAAAAAATCCCTCAAGATTATGTGTCAGGTATTTGTTCAGAAGAAACATTTAGAGTGTTGAGATGAGCAGTACAGTAAAACTAAAGTAACACTAACTCATTTATAAAATGTTCACACTTGCCAAAACAAAAGGTATCAACCTATAAAACACACAGTTCTATAAAATGAACATAAATCTGTAGGCCTGATGCTGTAATGGGACTTCAGAAAGACAGACTGAAATCTGAAAAATTTGTATGCTGAGTACCCGTCAGTTCTGGCACAGTCTGGATTGCACTTCCACCTTTTCTTTTTTTTTTTTTTTTTTAAATCATAGTAATACACATTTTAATTGCTTGAAGGCTTTTAAAAGTCATAACATCAATTAGGTTTCTTGTTGCAAATAAAAACATATATGGCCTCATTTTACACACTGCATGAATAAACAACACACAAGTATTTGTTACATCTACCAGATTTCCCAGAGACTTAACATACTTCTTGTGATACAAGTATAATAATTTTTTGCCAGGGCACATGTGTATAAAGTTACGAAAAAAGATAACCCATCAGCACAAGTTGCTTCTCAACTGACTCCAGCAATGAAATTTCTGACAGAGAAATATAAGAGTGAAGAATTTAGCCACTTCTCACTCTCCAGTTTGCATGTCAGCAGGCATGTAAATGTAGCTATTATTTTATTTACTCTCTCATTCAGTGTATGATTGCCCAAGGAGGAAAATTTCCTGGATTGTTTCATCTAAATAATTTATGTTCCAGTGTTAATCTCCAAACAGGTGTAGAGACCTTAGAACCACCTGGTTTAGGACTATCTCTCTAATTTGGCCACAGACTGTCACACTCAACATGTTGCTCCAGACTTAAGTTATGTTATACTATAAGAGACAATGCTTTCAAAATTTTAACGTTATAATAAAAAACCCCTTACATAATAACATAAATGGGACGGGCAAATTCACATGAAGTCTTCATCACTAATTGACCATTTCTATAATATTTTAAAATAGAAGAAATCACAGTATTTCCACTTTCTGCACTTTTGGTCTCATTTGGTACAAAAATTCCTGATGAATGCTGCTTTTTTGCTTTAAGTATTTCTGTCCAACAATGAGTAATGATGTAAAGAAATTACTGTGAAAACAGAGATAAAAATCTAGTGCTTTTTTTAGTTCTGAAAGTGTGTAGTTTTATGCTCACCTTTTACTGCAGTGAATACCTGTAGATCATTTTATTGCCTTAAGGCATAGGTCCCATGAAATTGTGAACATTCAATTTAACGCTACAAATGTCTTTCTTTTAACAGTGTATCTGATAGATTGTTATTCAGAAAAGGGAGAAGGCATTGCTCTTACATACTTTGACATATTCTTCACTCATGTTATCGCTTGTGTGCCATACAACATCATAAAAAGTACAAGAGGGAAGAAAAGGTTCAAAGACTCATGGTCAGCATTAGCCACTTCTAATGAAACTCAAGAAAATGCTCAAATTTATAAAAACAATAAATTCCTTTGATATTTTACCAGAAATCTCTCTCCCTAAATTCTGTCTTTTCAAGCAAAGCAGGGGTTTGCATACCCCTAACTGCTGATGATAAGCAAACTCTCTTCTCTGGGGTCAAGTATGGCAAGTATGATGAGGAGCAGCTGAGGGAACTGGGGCTGTTTAGCCTGGAGAAAAGGAGGCTGAGGGGAGACCTGATCACTGTCAACAACTACCTGAAAGGAGGTTGTAACATGGAGGGTGTTGGTCTCTTCTCTCACATAACAAGTGACAAGACAAGAGGAAATGGCCTCAAGTTGTGCCAGGGGAGGTTTAGATTGGATATGAGGAAAAAATTCTTCATGGAAAGGGTTGTCAGGCATTGGAACAGGCTGCCCAGGGAAGTGGTGGAGTCACCATCCCTGGAAGGGTTTAAAAGATGCATAGATGAGGTTCTTTGGGCTTGTTTTGGTGCCAGTGTCAGCTTAATGGTTGCTCTCAAGGACCTTGAGGGTCTCTTCCAACCAAAATGATTGGATATATAAATCAACCACTGAACACTAAAACAAAATACAAATAAACAAACAAAAAACCCCACAAAACAAAATCCCTCACAAACACAACAGGATGATGCATGTGATTCATTGCTCAGTCTTCATTAAGACTAAGCAGGGCAACAATTAAGGTTATTAAATAACAGTGGATTTGAAGGCATACATTTTAGAATAGATTTTAGGAATCCTGCAATGCAAAAATTAAAGATGTCGGTCACTTTAACCATTCACATACCAATACTCAATACAACATTTCTTTGCCATTAAAAAAAAATAAAAATCTCAAAGTATTTTTTTTATTTGAAAGAAAAGATGCTGTGAAAAACTCAGCAATTGATCTCAGACCTACATATTCAGAATGGAATCAGAATAATCAGCAAAAATGAAAATGAAAGGATGCCACCAAAACCAGCACATTCGATATGTATTTCTACACAAATTTCTCCCACCTTTCCACTTTCAAATCCACAGAATCCCTACTGTAGAACATACAGCAGAAGGACAGCACACAGCTCATGGACTCTGTAAGAGCATGAACTTGGAAAGAAATGCCTTTATGGGATGCAAGGAGAAAAAACAATATCTCAGAAGAGATCAAATATTATATAGTAAGTTTTCTTAATATACTGCTGATAATTATGCTGACCTCAAAGATAAGTCAAAACATCTATTGATGTGAAGAATGACAATAAAGTGCTGGTATATTAAATTTCCAAGTCTACAAGAAGCATATATTTATTTAATTTGGCAAGAGACAAAAGAAGCATAAAAACCCAGAAGAAATACAAGCGTCTCACTAGTATCTGCTTTCTGATTGAACTCCATTGCCCTTCTCAAAATGCCTCTGGCTAAGAAGAAAAAAGATCTGTTATTGATGATAAAAGCTCTTTAGGAGGAGTATCCTCTGCCAACTGTTCACTGAGGATGTCTAAGTATGTATGGTCTCAGTGAATACATCAACTTCGACCTGCACAAAGGGTTGGGGAGGGAGGAAGTTAACTTTAAAATTATTCTATTTTTGAGGCAAGTACCAGTTTGGGGCAGAAAAGTTACCCACCTGTATTTTTCCAAACTTTCTTTTCTAGTCAGCAATAACATTTGCAATATAAATGTGTCCAAGTGACTAAAAGACACATTGTATTTCAGAGAAAGAAGTGTCAATACATGTTTACAATAGATGTTTTTTATTCTTGGTCAACTTCAAATAAGTTCAGTTAAGGAAAACATTGAAAACACACCGTTCCATTTCTTTCTCCCAGAATCAAACATATTCACCGTACCTTTTTGTTCAGTTGAGGGTATTAAAAATGATTTGTTGCATATCAAACATTTGAACACATAGCTTATGATACGGAAAATATTTTGAGTGTTATTGGACAGGAAATGTACATGCTATTCATCATTATTTACAAGACCTAATGTTATTGTCCTGACCAAGTCACTTAAAGCCAAATTTTAGGCATATAAAAATGTATCTAAAAACTCAACATAGGTAATTTTTTGAGACATTTTCAATGGCTACAAAACAGCACAGCCTCTATTCTTATCATACACAGATCCCACTTTCAACCACATTCTTAAAAAAGTCCCAAGCACACAAATGACAAAAAAATATTTTTTTATTTATGTGTTTACATCCCTTGCAAAGAAAACAACATTTCTATCTTTCATTTTTCAATAATTCACTGGGAGAACAACAGAGGTATTGTTCAAAAATTAGTAACAGGACAGCTATAGCTACCATTCAATTTTAATCAGCAGTCTAAAGTGATATAACCAAGATTATTAATGACCCAAACAAAAATCTTACTAGTAATTTCTGAAGGAGCCTTCACTTATTACATGTGAAATTGTATGTGATTTTCAGTGATTTATACCAACAAGGTTGGTTTGTACAATGGTGCATACAGCTTGCATATCTATTGTCTGCACTACAAAAAAACTCCCACAAAACAGTTATTACCTTTCAGTTAATAATTCGTATTAAAATCTTAAAGGAGAAGATGCATATAATTAAGATTCCAATAACTGGCATGATGGGTTATTAACTACACAAGGTTTTAATGACATCTGGCCTCTGGAGATACTGTGCAACTGTAGTTTTTAGGACTTCAGTGCATAAGAAAAGCAACAAAAAGTGCAGTACCTATCATTTATTATTCTTTCCTTGTGTACTAGAAAAGACAGTAGAAATAAAGAGCACAAATGCCTTGGGAACCCCCTGGCTGCTGCTGCCCAGACAATGCTATTTCAACCACCCAGGAAAGTCCTCTGTGTGAAAAGTGATTTCTCTCATTTTTAGCAGCAGCATTTCTCATTTGCTTTGCTTGTCTATAGGTAGCCACACACTGTATTTGCTTCATTTCTCTGCAAGTGGTGGCTCAGGCTCAAACAAGCCCATCACTGATTCTGCTGTTATTCCTTCAAGTAGCAATATTTCCATGATACAAAGACACAATGAGCAGGCCTCTTCAGCATGACCCAGGCTCTTCTATCAACCATTTTCTCACAGTATAGACAAAGAAATGAAGGCTACAGGGCATTGTGTCTCCTTAGAAAACAGATAATTGCCTGTAATCTTACCTCACAGTGGAATCAAAGACCCCATAGACATTTAGCCAATCACCAGAAATGCATAATTAACCTATTCCAGGTACTGTAATGTCCATGGTATGCAAAGATACAGTAAGACATAATACTTCTAAGTAAACAACTTTTCAATGAGAATGGCTACGCTTTCATATAAAACAACGTGAAACATTTACACCTTCCTTCCCTTCTCTGCTCTGGACTTCTTTCATACATGTTTCCTTTAGAAATACAATCCCCGTTCAACACTAATTTCTGGGCGGAACCGAGACTGCAGTTGTCAGGAAGACTAACTTACCTGGCCCAGCTTCAGAGCCCAAATCAAATTGTTTGGTTGAATTTGTTCACTGGGCTTCAGCACGTATGAAAGAGTTTATTTTGGAAAAGCTCGTTTGAATTATTTGAGCCACAGAGGAAGTCTCTGTTTCAGAGTAGCTACTTAGAATGCATTATAATCATGATATCCTGAATATTAGTGCTGATTTCTAGACTTAAACTTTCCCATCAGCCTCTTTTAAAGTAGAATCCAACTGTTTAAATCTGTTATCAAGTGTTTCCTGTAGAGAATCATTCCTTTACTTTGAGCTTAATTTCCTCTGGCAATCAGATTTGAATCTCTATGTGAATATAAGCCACAAAAAGGGCTCAGGGAGGGAAGAAACTCAAATACTATATGATATCAGATCCTTAGGCTGTGTTTCTTATGGCACAAAAAGTTGTTTGCAATTATAGGTTTGAGTGATTTGTTTCATTTTCAACAATGCTAACACGCACTTCGGGTAAAGATAGTGAGATCAAAAATTCAGAATGATTCCAGAAATCTAAAACATATAAGAGACAGGATTCCAATAACTGTAAACATTGCACAGGTGATATTATGTTGTAAGGTTTCCCAAAGAATCTAATTTTGAGCTCTGAAGAAAAGCCCACAGAGTTAACGAGCCACCAATGACTAAGAAAACTACATCATTTCTTTAATTAGCTGTTGCCTTTCATGAGTATTCTATACAACACAAGCGATTCCACAGTATAGTCTGTAAATATTGCTGTGTTTCTACAATATATGCAGGAGATTCCTATCCATCTGATTATATTACAACTGAAACATTTACATTTTGTCCATCCCTTGATATCAAAGAAACTGGTCAGCTTCAAAGCTTAGGGAAAAAAAAAAAAAAGTAATTTTAACTCAACAGTCATCTTCTTAAAAAAATGACTGTTATTTTTGGTTTTAGGTTTTCAGCCTTCAGCTAATATAACCAATGTCCTGGAGCCTCACATCCATCCATTAACCATATAGATGATCTACAAGTCTGTAACATAGCTGAAAGGCAGTACTAAGATACCTTTCATTTAGCACTAAGGCTGCCTCAGGGGGAACATCAGTATTTATGTAAGGACTCTGGGCAGACAGAATTGGGCTGTAATACTACAAGAATGGCTCTTTGCCTCATTTCTGCATCTCAGTTTAGAAAAACTGGATGGTTTGTTCTGTCATCGTTCCAATGCCTGCCATAGATCAGGATATGAATGAGAACAAACTTGCCAAGACGCTGCCCCGTCACACTGGGAACAGTGAGAGAAGGAATGGAAGGAAATGGCAGAAATATTTTTCTCTCCCCCTGTATGAGATATGCTTACCTTTTGCTCTGAAGGCTCAAAAATGTACCAATGAATGTCTGGCACCTTCTGAGTATTCATTGAATAGGCAATAGGTTTTTTGAAGTCTATTTGCCACTCAGCAGCTTGTTGTTTTTCTTTTGAAGCACATTCTTTGCCAGGACCCTGTTAGCACACCGACGGCGATGCTGTTCTTATAAATAGAGTTCTACTGAATCACTGGTGTTTGTGCTCCTAATATTCTCCTTTCTACAAAGGTGCTAAAGAGCAGGTCTTGTGTTCCACCTATACACACAGAAGTAATCTCTAAGCCATATAGAGCAAGACACATGAAACCCCAAAGATTCAGGGAAATTCTGCAAAATTTTTCCAAATGTAGTTTTTCAGAGTTGTTTAGTTGCCAGAGTTGATGGAATTGGAAGTAAATTTAGATGTGTTTGGTTTGTTTTTTTCTCTCCATTGAATCTCTGGTTTAGATCTTTCACTTCTATATGGACTGAGCAGTCAGGTAGAATATTTGTGCTGTATCACATAAACTGAGGCTTTAAATAAAAAAAAACCAAAACAGCCAAAGTATCCTGCATGATGCCCAGAACTTATGATAAAAAGGAAAGGAGGAATCATGTTAAATATAGTCACACAAATACACAAAAACAAATAGTTGATTCATACTGCCATCATCCAAGGAGGAAAGAGGGCTATGTATGTGTCAGGTAAGTATAATCTGTACATAACTCCTAATACAAGGAATGTTCCAATTGTTCGTTCCACTTCCTTGAAATTAGATAAAGATGTTTCATTGGCAAGATAAGCCTTTTAGATAATGTTTAAAAAAAAAATAAAATTGAACTATGATGTCTAGTAAAAACATCTCACAATCCTGTTATAATCTCTAATATATAAATGAAGGATTTGTTACTTCAAACTTATGAAATACAAATAAATGTCCAGTGCTTTACATGACTCATAAGTTAAAAAAAAAAAAGGATACAGCATTGTTATGGAATTGAATATACCACTACCTAATAAAATGGCATTAGAGGCTGAAGTCTTGCAAAAGCACACCCTGGAGGTTCATACAAGTTACTAGATATTCTTGAAAGTTACAGAGGGCTGCAGTAAATGAAGACGGTTGAGGAAACAAAACAAAAACCACCAAAACCAACCAACCAAAAAAAAAAGCCCACCACACACCACAAAACCAAACCCACACAACAAATCACACCAAAAAACTTCTTGGCTAATCTTGTACTGCCAAGCTCATTAAATCTTAGCAGTAAACTGTCTTTTTAAATATATATATATTCTTAAAATATATAATACATACACATGAGCTAGATGCAACATATATGCAAGATAATCTAGAAAACATAAGTCACAGAGGGAAATCATTATCTCCTCTATCATCTTGTTAGGGAAAAAAGAAATCTATGTTTGCATTGCACTCCTACCTATAGCTTCTAGTATAAGGAATCTGAAAAATGCAGCAAATAAGTTAAACAATCTTTCAGCACAATAAACATATTTCACGTGCATACCAGTAGAGAAGAAGCCAACATTTATCAGTAGTTGACAGTACAGTATCTGATTTGAAAAGGGATTTTCTATTATTAAAAACAGAAAAATGTGGACATTTTCCCTTCGAGACAATTTAATACATAGACATACGTAGTGTAGATGGCTATTTGCATGGCTTTAATATAATGCTGATGGTGTCTTGATAGTCTGTTTTCCCTAAAGTGATTTAATTTGGTTTTCTCAGCCAACCTTTTGTCTATTTACACTGCCTTCATTGTAAAAACAGCTGCAAAACCAAACACAAAACAGAAAAGAAGTTTTTTCCTAACATCAAAAAAATGTATCTAGGGGAAGAAGGCTACACACACATTTGCACACAGCTTATTGTCCAAGAACATCCAAGAGCATTTCTGGGTGACTGCACACAATCATCCATACAGTTGCAGGGTCAGCAAGGTACCTGCTGTGGCTGAGCCGGTGCCAGCAGCACCAGAGGAGTTCAGGAATGGGCGCACCAGGCACAGCCCTTGGTACATGGTTTGCATCCCTGGTCTGGGGACCGAGCAAGCTGTGCTGTGCCTTTTGGCCTGCAGGTATGAGGAATTTTACCAGCAACATTTGACCCTGTGGTCCTCTTATGAACAGTAAGTGAGGCATGGTTTGCACCTCTCTATACTTCTGGAAACACACTTTCTTCCTAACTGCTACTATTCCCTGGTCCAATTTCCTCTGGTCTTCTGACCAGGCCAGCAACTAGGGGCAGGACTCTTCTACCCATTGCAAACTCTTTCTGATCCCCCATTTTACTAAGTAGGTTTCTACCAGCAGAAATAGCTGTAAATTCATCCTTCATTTAGTCAAAAGAATTTGCGTAAACAGAAATTCATACTCTCAGTTCAAAAAAGGAATTTTGTTTTAAAATGCACTAAAAAGGGATTTAGATGACAGAAGAATTCTTTAAATTAGAGCATGAACAACATATGAGCAGTATAATGTGTTTTGCAAAAACAACACACAATGCTACATTGTCCTCTTGACATTTCAAAAATTATTTTTCTTACAAAACAACTAAAATGACCAAAGTTTGAACTTGCAAATTACCTTGAAAATGCATTTCTTAAAAAAAAAAAAAAAAGAAAAAAGAAAAAAGTCTTCATAACTAAACTATTTTACTTCAACTTTATGTAAGGTAAACCAATAACTTAAAAGATGTAAATGCATGGCCAAAATCATTGTCTTGTAATGGGCTACCAGAAAAAGAATGGAAAACCAGGAAGACAGATGTTACCACAGATATTTTAAAACAACTGTCCATAGGCATTATCTTATTCACAAAATCTCAAACACATCATGCTGAGTCCCCAGTGCTGTAAATACATGGGTGCTTGTGTATTTACAGCACTGGGGAGTAACTCATTAACTCACACTGAGCACCAGCAGGGCTCTATTAAAATAACCACTGGAAATTAAAGCTGTCCCTGACTGACAGGTACGTGGCAGCAAAGCCAAATACAGAGATACTGATCTGTTTGGCTCGAGTTCCCTGTGTAGAATGTACCGTTTGCAGAGGGAACTGAGCCAACAAGATGAATTTGGCCTTGCAAATGTTGTATTCACACAAACATAACAGGTCTATTACAGCATTTGTTGTGACAAATCTTTTTTCAGACTCCAAAATTCTCCCATAGATGCCATAAGCAATTAAACAGCTAGTATTTGCCATATCCTGCCATGCACTTACCATTGTCTTTGTAGCTTTCTGACTGCTACTTTTTCTGCACAGGCATTATCTCATTTAAGAGCAGCAATGTTCACTCGGAAAGCCCACAACAACTTGAAAATAAACTTTCCATCACAGAGCCTACAAGTCAAAGAATAACTAATGCATACGTTGGAAGACCATGGATAAGAGCATTGCTTAAAATAATCCCTTCAGTGTAATTAGAAGTTAAAATCAAAAATACATTTGTCTGTACAACATATACATTTCATTTAAAGGTGCAGGCCTGTAACATTATAAAAATGCACCCTTCCATTTTCAGACAGAATTTACAGCTGAGTATTGAATGTGGTTTTGCTTTGCTTTTCCCCCTTCACGTGTTTACAGTTTGAATTTATCATTTAACTATAATATATCACACCATGACCTACTCCTGAGGAATCCAAACCCATCACTTCTAAAACACTACGTACTACAGTAAAGGAATCCAGCCTTTAATATGAAAAGTAACCTTGTTGGTCACTTTTTCCAGATCCATAACAGGACTTTCCCCAGCAACACCTTGGAAAACACACACATTTGTACAAGAAGGAGAAAACCTCAATTTAGCTCCTAGAACAGCGAGCATGCAACTACATTCCTACAGACATGAATACATAGTTCATGTGCTCCATATTTTAACCAGCCCATTATACAAAACGCTTAATTAGTGTGGAGGGCAGCGACTAAAGCCCAGGACAGTACAGCCTAGGGACAAAACTTAACTACACTCAAGATTAACATCTGTCAAAAAAACCCACAACCCATGGCCTCTTTCTCAAACAAAGGTCCCCTGAGTACTGCTGCACAGAAACTGCAACTACCGCCAGTCACAAGCCCAGTGGGGCTGGTGGTGTCCTTCTGCAGTAACAGAGCAGGTAAATCACTCTTTCCTCCACAGACTAGATGAAATAGCAGCAACCATTTTACTTATAGGAAAAGACAGTCCTCAATGGAAATGAATTCCAGAGAAGTGCTTGCTCCCCCACACCTGACGGTTATAAGGAAGCAGGGCCAGGAACAAGCTGTGGGCTGCACCCATACAACTTGCTGAAGGCTGGTAGACCAGTCACACCACAAGTTTCTCCCATGTGCAATTCGCTTGTTCTTGAGGAACAGAAGCAGGGAGAACAGAAATTAATGGACAGTAGATTGTTCCAGATATAACACACCAATGTTTTCATGAAATTTAAAGGCAGTTCCAACTGTGTCACTGTCATTCATCTAGAGACGTGAATCTGGCTCTAACTCGAATTCCTGAGAGATACCCTGAAAATCTGCGCCCAAAGCTGGATGTGTAGCAAGTCTATCCTAATGTTACTAAGAACAATCTGGCCTTCTCTACAAGTGTGAAAAATAAGTACAAAATGAACACAGAACACCACTTCATGCAAGAATGAGCTTTTTATTTTTCCTAAGACAATCTTTTTGCTACAGTATGCCATCTCCTAGGTAACCCACACTGTTTATGCAGAGCCTCTTCCAGTCACAGGAGCTTTCTAAATACTAAAATGAGATACAGCCCCTCAAGAAGCCTGGTCCAAAACAGTACTCACACATATTCAAGATGAACTCAGTATCTGAGACACATTTTACAGTCTTCAAAATAAAAACAAAACATACGTGGTAACCGGAAAAACTAAGAGTTTAAATGTAGCAGCAAACATGCTAACGCATTTGGGCTATTTGTTTTTTAGGAGGTTCTAACATTCTAATTTTTGCCACTTTTTGTATGGGGAGGCTGGGGTTGTCTTGCTGTTTGTTGGGGTGTGGGGTGTGGTGTTCTTGTTTTTTTTTTGTTTTGTTTTTGTTTTGATTTTTTTTTTTGGTAGCGTGGTGGAGGGCAGGAATATAGACCAAATGTTTTCCAGTATGGTTCTCTTTTTCATGTACTTTGCATATTTATATCTAGATTTTTTTCAAAGATGAGTTATGACTTTGGCTTTTACAGTTACTTAGAAAACTAAATATTTCAAATTAATGTTTATTTAAACTGCACAAGTTTCTTAGGTCACACTTCTCCAAGCTAGAAAAATCAGTTGAAGAGGACTCTCACAGAATTCCAGCTTTGCAAAACCGCGAATTACAAGAATTAAGTTACCACAGCAAATCTTTATCAGCAGGTTAGTGATCTTGCAAGCAAGGCACTATTGCCTACCAGTGTTTAAGACAAACCTTTCAGAAATCAATCTGTTCGTGGGTGCCACCTGTAACACACTTAAAAGTCATAGCACCTTTAATGGATATCTCCAGAGTTAATTTTTTTATCATTCCCTTTACAAGCTCAAATCTATATGGGCCTGATATTTTTGTTTGGAAAGAGATATGCACAACTACAGCTTCTCCTAATGACATGTAACACTGGTGTTCAGGGAGAAGTTATTTCTTAGTAATTACCACACAGGCACCAGAAGTACATGGCTTTTCTTTAAAGCAGAAGACAACAAAACTCACTGATGCAACTTGAGTACTCCTGTCTCAGTTCTGGTGTTGCCATGTTGGGCGGTAGCAGGAGTGTGAGACAGCTGTATGCATCAAAAGGACAAAATCCACTTTTCACTAGAACACACTTTCCTCATCTCCTGGCAGCTGTTTAAGCATGTGCAGCTTTTAAGAACTACTCATAACCACAGTTACTTTGCCCACATAGAATGAAGTACCACAGTGGAAAAACTCAAACATTTGGTTTCAGAATGCCCCAAACATTTCCAGAGGTCCCAAAGAGCTGCTACGATATACTGTACAACTGATCAGCAAACGTATTACTCAGACACATGAGATTTCACAAAGATTTGAAAAAGAACCATTGCAATACATAATGTCAAAACCAGCCTGTGGATAACATGCTGTTCACAAGGTGTGGTTTGTGTCTGGCTTGCTGAAGCAAGGGAAATACTTTACTTTCAAGCATTCTCCCAGCAAACAGGATAGGAGGAGTTAGAAATTAGTATTTCTAATGACACTATTAAGAGCTTCACTAAGGCATTTATATGTATTTATACAGTTTATGTAGTCAAAATATTGTTCTGTTAGGGCAGGTGCTTAAAGCATAGAGCAGTGTTAACTTCAACAGACTATTTGTTTATTTGAAGCTGGGTATGTAGTTCAGGTATCTTCCTGAGTTGGGTCAGTAAGGAAGAAAATAGAATAAGTAAGATATTAATTTTTGCTATTCAAACTTTCTAGACTCAAAACAATGGAAGTTTTCCTTATACCTGACTTCTCTGAGCTAGAAATACATGTTGTATACCAAAGACAACTACATTTGCCTGGACCCATACAGATATACTACTATGAATCCAGGCATTTCTGACAGTAGTTATTCAAGAACTACTCACTGTATTAGTGTGAACCCTGAGAGATAGAGCTCATAATTTGTAGCAGCATTTCCAATATGAACTGCCTTGCAGCTCAGAGGTGATTTCATTGACTACATTATCTCACACCACCACATCCTAAAAACAGCACGTGCTTTTTAAATATTTAGTTCCAATTTGTAAAAATGAGCTTATTTCATAAGCTGCATGCACAGAAGTAGAAGACACAAATGAAAGAGTTTACAGACTGATCCCAAATCAGTTACAGTCTCAATCTCTTACAAATATCTAGACCAAAAATATAGTAGACAATTGTTAATCAAAACCTAATGCCTTCACATTTTAGAATTTCAAATCAGAACAAGATGCACGGGAACTATAGGTGGGAAAAGGATTTTTTGCAAAGGTAAATTTTATAGCAGCTTTTAGATCTGAAATAACATATCACATAGTGCATCAGTCTGCAAAACAGCACAGTTGTTAAACACTTAATTACAGTACTTGCAGGATTGGAAGGAAGAAATTGTGCTCTTCCACATAAATGCTGACAATTCAGGAGAAAAACCTATATAACCATACTGTACTCTAACAAAATCACCTTCATCTGGTTTGATTGCTGATAGATGATTATAAGAACATGTTGCATGCTTGAGTGGAAATCCAAGGTTTCAATCATCAGTAACAAATTTGCAAAAGCTGCAGACAGTAGCATATTGTTTATATGTCATGTGCAGTGAGCAACAAAAGATTCAGTCGAAGTGTTACTGAAATTCACTGAATTACAAAAAGGTATCCCTGAATGCATTAGGCATGTTGCCAAAGCACATGCAGAAATACATATAAACAACCTGCATAAAAAAAAAAGAAAAGTCTGATCTGTGAAACAAGTGACAAGTGGAGTGTATTCTACAGTATATTCTTGAGTTTGTTTCTCTGTTTTTAATATAATAGCAGTTCATTCATAGGTTTCAACTACTGCTTTCCTATTTGTTTAGGTCCGCAAATGTCTGCAAGTTTTCCAAAACTCTAATAGGTCAAATGCAAATAATATGCGTAAATGACTCATGGAGCAACATACAACATAGAGTAACTGTCCTGTAATGCTGCTCTCACTACCAGGCTTAGGACTATATTATGGGAATAACACAGGCCAGTGGGAGTCAGTATACGATATACTGAATTTGGAGTCCACTTCCCCTTAGTATTCATGCTAGGTGTAACTAAGACTCAAGAAATACATGCACATGTACACACACAGAGTGCAAACTTAAAAAAAAAATAAAAAAATAAAAAATTGAGCATTTATATAGATCAGGATAAAAATACTGGTCACATCCTTTATCTTCGTCTTATAACAACTGTCTTCTCTAAGAATCTGTTCTGGTAACATTTGGTTGTTTCAGGAATGGCTGCACATAGTTCATGTAGCCCAACATCTTATCTCTAATAGGAAGTTCACAGTAGATGCCTAGAATGCATGTTAAAAAAACAACACAAAACAAACAAAACCACACTGGACAAAACTAAAGAGGGATTTGCCTACAGTATGTTCCCAAGCTCCTGCAATTTGTGGCTCAGAGACTTCCTATAACAGAAGGAGTATCTTCACTTTACGTTGTTCTCAATGGATTTTTCTTCCATTGGTTTGTCACTTTTTTAACCCATTGTCACTTCCACAATATATCATGGCAAAGAGTTGTGTGGTTTAATTACATACTGTGCAAAGAAGAATCTCCCTGTGGCTGTTCTGAGCATCACAATAACTGGATAAGAATACTGTATCAGGCCAAACCAGCATGGATATAAAACAAGTTCCTGGCTGCAGTGCATCATCAACATATTTTTCAGACACATCTAAGAGTAAAATCCCTCAAAAATATTACAGGTGCATTTACATTCAATTTTGGTTTGTGAATTCTATTTACCTTTCAGCACAGTCAATAGGGTTACAGGGGCTGTGAGTGATCTAGGATTTGGTCAGATGAACACAAGCTGTGCCCTTCTCACTTTCCATAACACTGAACCCTTGATCGTGACAGTCTCATGGAGGATATAAAAATTATCATTTATAAAACATTAACTCCTTTTGCAGTGAATCCAGGAGCATCACAAAATTCAAAAAAAAAGCTGTGTTAATCTAAGGTATCAGTCTTGCCAAAATTCTCACCGATTCCTGTTACGGGACAAATCTACACTACACTATCTGAAGAATTTCCCAAGGACTCCATCACTGAAGGAGATGTGAATTTGTGTTCAAAACAACAGCTTATTTTTAAAAGGCAATTCTGAAGGACCAGCAAAACCTAGTAGCTAAGCTCAATCATGTAAAGCAATTGTTCATATAAGACAATAAAACACTGGAAAAAAATATAATAAAAATAATAAATAATAATTAAAAAATAATAAAATAATAAAAAATATAATTGAAAGTATGCTTAATGCTCCTGTTCTCAGATAAGATTTTCTGGAACTGAACCAGAGATGCATAAAATTATGAGCAACAAAGGACTTTTTTTTTTTTTTTTAAATTTCTTTCAGTGGCAGTGTTAAGAACCTAAAAGAACTTCAAAGAGCAGAGGATTTGTTTGAAGAAAGCATTATAATCTTCAGCATATTTTGTTAGATCTTAAACAAAATTGTGACATTTCCTCACATATGAATAGAAATGGTGGTAGCAATACACACAAGATGAGCTAAACTTCCTGAGGCCGTTCAACACAGGGTACAAACAAGAGTTCCCCTTGGTTTGCCAGAACATCCACGTAATTCCAGCTCACAAAAAAGCTATTAGCAACTCTTAATTCTTCTGGCAAAATGAGAAAACTGCGGAACAGATCCAAAGACCTGGCTTGATCTCAGCTTTAGGATTTTTATAGTGTCAAAAATAATGCATTGTTTAAACAAAATCTTCTTAAACAGTCAAAAGAAAAAAAATCATTTAATATATAATAGGTGTGATTTAGATCAGTTGTTTACGTTTGCTGGTGGTGGGTTTTGATGCAGACACCATGTGTGTCCCATAAAAAACGTCCAATATACTGCTGAAATATTGTATTTCCACACAGGGAAAGAGTGAATATGTATTCACTCCACATCCCTCCCCCATGAGGATAGGTCTTAATTTTAAAAGCTTTAACTTTTCTTTCCAACATAAATAATTTAGCTTTTTCATCCTTGTATAGAATGAACTCCATTTTATAATTCTCTTTTTACCTATTATTGATTTTTCTGCACTAAGTGGAATAACATAATTTTGTTATAAAGGAAAAATTGATCTAATCCTGAATGAGGCTACTTTGAGACTTTCTTTAAAAAAAAAAAAAAATCTAATTGTAGTTTATTAAAGAGATAACTGAGAAGAAAGAGTTGAAATAATTTGTAACTCCAACGCAAAAAACTCAAAAACATATAAAAACATATCAAATGCATTTAAATACTAAGAAAGGTCAACTGTCTTGTTTCTTTCTTCACTACTCGTGTGTTTGTATTAAGCATTTTTAATCTTTAATTGCTATTAAGGACATCAATTTAAAGGCCTAGCAAAAATTATCATAATATAATCACAGCACCTTTGTAGGTTATTCCAGAGTCCTATAGGTGCTGTTTTCAGTGTTGTTGCCCCTTTTGTGCTCCTCAGAAAATGCACCGGTGGCAAAATAAAAGCACCCCCATTCAGAGATAATTTAAAATAGAGAGCTTCACAGGACCATGTCATGCCACAGTTTAGGGCAGCTTTATATGAGGCAATCTAGGTAATTATAGGCATGTAAGCCTGACACCAGCCCTGGAGAGAATAAACAGCCAATATGGTACTTGATTAATAAAAGAAGGATGTGTAATTAATGTCAATCAACAAGGATTTATGGTAACTAGACCCTATCAAACTAACCTGACATTTTTATGAGATTATGAATTTAGTGGAACAACATAATAGCGATGTTGCCACTTACCCAGATTGGTGTGTGGCATTTGATACAACACTGACATTTTGATTAAGAAACTAGAACACTACAAGATCAATTTAGATGGATTTAACTGATATATTTCAAAATGCATTCCCACAGTGATTCATCAAAAGTCTGTTTTTCAAGGTGGTCTTGCAGTGATCACTTCCTAGCCCTATGCTACTTAAAACAATCATTAATGATGTGGAAGAAAAAGTAATTACACATTTTTCAGATGGCATAAAATCTGGGAGAGTGGAAAATAATGAAAAGTAAAAGTCGGTGACAAAGCCACGCAAACAGCTCACTCAGCTGAAATCAAATGGATAATATGCATTTTAGAACAGCCAAACATGAACTCACATTTTTAGAGTTAAGGGCCACGCATGCAGGACGATGGAATCTGCCCAGCAAGGCAGCAATTTGAAATGACTGAGGTTTTTGGTGGATGATCAGCTGAATTGGAGCCCTCACAACGGCATTATGGTTAAATTGTCTAATAAAACTGCTGGATATCAACATAAGCAAGCAGACTATATCATCCCTGTAGCTGGCACTGATGGCATCTCTGCTATAACTGTGCCTGGTTCTGATGTGTGAAATTTATGAAAAAATGTTGAGCATGCAAGAGACAACTAAGCAAAGGACTAAGAACTGGAAAATGAGGTTTTATTGCTTATCTCCCAGAACATTCAAGGAAATGCTAAGGTATATGTGAACTTCAGCCTATGGAAATCCACATGTAGAAACAGAGGGCTCTTGATAATAAAGGGCAGTACATAGAAACTGAAACTGGCCAGAAAATTTATACTAGAAATAGTGCACATTTTAAACAGGTAAGGTAATTAATTAACTACATAAATCAAGGGTTTTTTTATTTGTTTGTTTAATTCACCACTGGCTTAAGTCAAGGCCATACATTTTCCTGAATTATATATTCTCATCCAAAAACCTATTATTTCAGGAAAGGATCACAACTGCTGTTTGACAGGAGGTTAGGTGAAATGATAAGAATGTTCCTTCTGCTCTTATACATAGGGATCACTTCTTTGCTAACCAGGCATGCCAATTACATAATTCAAAGTGTCTGTGGTGCAAAGGATTCCCTTAGTCTGTGTTTCAGGCTTTACATTTTGTATCTCAGCAGTTCTGGATTCTCATGCAGTTCCATGGTACCAGAGAGGATCCTGAAATGTTAGCACACATACCAGATTGTCCTAACAAATTATGCTTCGGGACACAACTCTTCATCATTGAAATAAAGGGAAAAAAATGAAACACAAAAATTGGAATATATGTGAAGGCGGCAAAAAAAGTGCTAACATGTCTATGAAAGTTTTTGAAGGATCAAAGCCAATACATCCTAAGAAGGGCTTGTATAGTTCACATAATTTAAAAACAAAGTAGTTCAAAGCAATTTGGTACAGTCTTGCATTTGTATCACTACAGATGTGAAAGGAGAATGATACATATGCTATTGCGATTGATTAGAAGGCTTGCAAACATCTTACAGATGACATTTAACAAGACCAGGAGTTTTGTCTTAATGCACTGTAAGGTGCCAACTGCTCTAATCCCCCATGTGAATTCTTATGTTTTTCTAGGGAAACAAGGGTCAAGTAATGGACTTGATTCACTTATGATAAAAATGAATTATTAAGTTGTTACTATGTCTGCTCTATAGTTATTGCTGTTGTAAAGAACTGTATGTACATTAACTGTAGTTATAAACTTCAAAGTCAGATTAACTTTGGCTATTGTTCTGCTTAACTAACTGGACCTTTAAAGACACTCCTCACAAACAATACAGAAGTTTCTTACTTTATGGAAGAGAAACTTGGGGGTGTCCAAATTGTTTCTCAGCTCCACCACAGAAGCATAAATCAAGCCAAACCATGAGAAAGGTTTAACAGGACAACTTAGTAACTAAAACAGAGTCATTTAAATCTTTAATGTGGTGAACGGATATGTTTCTGAAGATAAGTGAGTTTAAATAAGAAAATTTTCTGAAATTGTTTGCCCATTTGTTAGATATGTCCAGAATAGGAAAGACAAAGTAAAACTACAATGATAGATCTGGTTTGCTTGTTACTTAACCTGCATTTGTGCTTTATTCTGTTTACTTGCACTAGATTTACTTACCATACCATTTAGTGTAAAATAATATAACAGTTCCTAAACAGTAAAAGCAATGGTCTCAGAGGCTTCTGGTAAACGAAAAATACTCTGGAACTTGTCTTGTATGAAATCTGAATAATTCTCAAGTCTGTATAAAGAAGCTGACAAAATCTTACTTCACTGATATTAGGTTGTGTTACAAGAATTCTTATCTGTATTTTAATTACACTCCTGTTCCATTATACTCACTGTGAAATTTTTTTTTAAAGCATAACGCAAACTAACATGGATATCGATGAAATTAAGGAAATATGAAGTCAAGAGGTTTCTTGGTATTAAGAAACATGTCACAATTTTAAAAATTACTCAATAATATTGTGACATTGAAAATATTCTAATGTCTCCAAGGACAGACAGACATAGTTCCTTTTATAAACAACTACCTACCTCCCTGTAAACAAAAAATAATTAATAAATAATATAGCAATGTATCAGAGCCTTCCTATAATGCAATGACAGTGCTTTAGTTTACTGTATTCACATTTTGATAATATCAACTTTACTCTTGGTACTTTAACTGCTACAGAATTTATTTCTGTTCTCAGCTGAAACTGAGGTCTGAGCTGATCAAAACAAAATAGGATGAAAAAAAATGAAGCATATTTCATCTAAACAGTGAGGTCTGAGAAGAATAGCTTTGGATGCTTGAAATAAAAAACATCTGGTAAACTGCATATTTAAAGCATCCAAGCTGAACGCTATTCCCTTGTTTTCTCAGTCCAGCCCATTTCAGATGAGCACCAACTCCCTGTGGAACAGACCAGCTATGAAAAGATTACATAATACCGATGTCCTCAGTGCTAAACCTAATCACAGCAAACATGCAGGAGAAGGACAAATATTCATGAAACATCTTCAAAAAAGTCAATATAATTGCAAGATTCAAATCACACAGCCATGTCTTTCAGAGACTGATGCATGTTCACTTGAGCATGGGACTGATGTGGAGCCAGTTCCTATGAAATCATCACTTAAGCATTTTACAGTGATGTTACAGCTCTGGCTTTGCCTACGTATGAAGTGAGTCATTATTTCTGTGGCTCTTTATGAATTTTGACTAGCATAAGCCTATGAAAAAAATAAAATGGAATAGCATTTTTATACACAGGAATATAAAAATCCTCCTCTTCACAATCAGAAATTCACTTCATTGGATGAGAAACAAAGTATTCTGTACACATTTCAAAGAACTGCAGAAGTTTGAGCCTAATAAGAACACTTCTTCAGGAATATTTTATTTGAATACGGAAAGGCATTTACTGACTAAATAAAGAAAAACCCAACAGGACAGAAGATGAAATTTCATGTGAGGTACAGTATCTATAATTTTGTTCAACTACATGCAACAGCTGTGTTTATTCAGCAGAAAGCATATGTTCCATTTATTAGCATTACACTGAAAACAAAACCCAGCCCCAAGATAGCTCCAATAGCACTCACTGAAGCTTGCAATCAGATGAGAAATAACTTGTTTCTGTCCATTTCCCACAATTACTGGAACTGATTATTTATAATGCTCCGAGAAAAGCAGCTCTTTAATTTTAACTCTGTGGTATGGTACATTCTACTTAACACAAGTTCTACATCGCTGATACTATGCTTTGTATGTCGCAATTGTGATATTTACCTTTTACTTCTCTTCTTTTGCTCATAATTATGGACTATAACAATAAAGCATCACAAAATACTTTGTTTTTCACTTCAAGCTCAAAATAAGTTGGAATTACAAAGCACGCAGAGTTTATCATATGAAAATTTAAGTTCAGCTAGTTTATATTGAGCAAACCCACAAAAATTAATTGAATACATTTCCTATTTGTAAGCACATTGGAAAACATTGTATCCCAGTGCATTTATCATTAAGATATTCGTTATAACTTTTGGCAATAATTTATACATTTTACTTAACTAAATTGAAATTTGATTTCTACTGCTGTGTAACATTGTAAATTATTCTATTTTCATATTTGCAACCAAAATAATTGAAGCCTGTAACTTCTGGCAAGAGACTAATTTTATAATCAAATAAATGTATTTATAAATATATACAAATTAGTATTTCAGGAAAAAAACACATTGCCTCTCGAAGGTATGTTACAAACTGGTGTTTATGAGAAGTGGAAACCAATAAAAGTAATTTTTAAGCAAAACATTTCTGTCTTGGGAGAGAAATAATGGAGGAATCTTTTCTTTTTTATTTTCTTGAACAGCAGTATTTCCTGTTTGCTGCCATTATAACCGACAACTAACAGTCTCAAAGTTTATTGTTATCCACCACTGTCAAGAAGCATGTATAGTGTGGAACTATTTAAAACAAAATATAATTGTACAAATTCTGTCATGACAATACAAAAACGAACACTTAAGCATAAAATTTGACTTAATCTCTCAAATACTGTAACAGCAAAGAAAAGCCTGGAGGTTTTTGCTTGTGAATTAGTCAAGGTTATTTTTTCTCTTTTCCAAGGATGTATGATACATTCATGAAAGTCACACAGGCACGAAGTTCATCATTCATTCAAAAAGAAAAAAAATACAACCCCAAAACAAGCCCACGCACACACTCAAAAAATCAAGAAAACAAACAAACCAACAAAACACCACCACAAATCAAAACCTACCAACCAACCAAAAACACAGAAAGAAAAAAAGCCAGATTTCACATGTACTGGAAAGGAAGTTCAGCCAGTTCTTGGGCCCATTTCCAGAGGAAAGATCAAACTAGTCCCTAACTTCTGCAGACAATTAATTCTTCCTCCAGATGATAGTACAGAGACAACATTGACAAAGAGATGCATTTGGCATAGCCCAGGTGAGTTATTATAGCTACTGTCCTCATTTGCTTTTGTGGTGAGGTTTAACTATCTGGTTGCAGGTCATCTCAGAAATCAGCAAGAGGTTTTATATTTGTGGTACATATGGGATTTGGGAACAAATGGATGACATCAAGTCATTATGACTTCAGGTAGGAAAAGCTCTGAGAATAGGCACAGTACAGGTAATTATGCTGTTTTACCAGACCTGGGGAGAGTGATAAATCCCTGGCGGAATCCCTCCTAGCAGAAGCCTGAAAGCTGTAAGACCTCAGTTTCTTTTGGCTGTGCATGGAGACAGCATCACATGCTGCAACCATTTGTTGTCTCAAGTTAGATAAAAATATTTCCTGACATAGTCTGTGGCCAAGCAGAAGACACCTATGGAACCACATGGATGTGCCACTTCACAACTGTCTTGCTGGGGAAGACAAAGAGAAGACTACAGCACAGGAGGGGAGCACCCCTGAAGAAATGCACTTCTGTTGCCCCTGTCTGCTGGTCTCTAATGAACAGAATCCTTTCACATGTACAAAGTTTTGTGTTTGTCTCTAAAAGCTGTGCCCATCAGGAACACCTCAAATCAACCTTTTTCCTGAGAAGGAAATACCTCTAAGACCTCTCTAAATACTATTGAGTAATATCTAACACATAAAATATGTAAGTATACATAAGTAATGTTTTGAAAAATCTTCATTTTTAAGGATTTGAGATGTCTATGCTGCTTCTTACTCAGGCTTTTCATTGATGTCACTTTGAGAAACACTTTAAAGTAAACAACAGTATTGAGCATGTGGGAGAACAGATTGTAAAGTAATCAATAGTGTGAAGAACCCGCTCTGTGGACAAAGACCGAAAATCTGATATGAAAGATGTGATATGCAAGATGACACAAATTTGAAGCTTTCAGTGCACTGATACATACACAATAATTATAAAATAAGCATTGACATATAAATGTAAGTATTACATTCTGCTTTTAACAAATGTATACTTGAATATCTAAGAGTTCTACTTCAGTGAAAACAGATGACCCAAGATCATTTCCTCATTCATTCCAAGCAGCAACTGCCCAAGTTCCTCCCTTCTGCTAAACATTGAAGACATAGTATCTGATGCTGAACAGCTATTCAGAAGAGTACCATACACGGCAACTTACATTCATTTCTACAATTCTACTATTGTTAGAAGTGCTACAAACAGTTATTCTTACAAGTGGCACAGTACTTGGAGAAACAAGACAAAATCTTACCGCAATGTTTCCATCACACCTTTGGGCCTGGCAAACACCTCTGATTCTGTTAGGAATCAGCACATCATCCCAGCAAGATGGGCCCTTCAAAATAAAACCAAAACATAAAAACTTTTAAATCTACTTAATAAGTAAATATACAAAAGTTGGTTTTGTTGCCCCCCTTTCTATCCCTGTTTCTTTTAAGATTTTAGCTAGAGTTATATGATGTTTATGATGAATAAGTTTAGCCAGATTATATGACAATATTATTCAATAAAGCTCCATCAGTGAGACAGACAGTCGCTCCATCCTGAGGTCAGTGTTGTGAACACGAGTCAAAAAGTAGTTACATTTTCCCAGCTTGAGGCAGGGACTGACTTAATTATGATTAAAAAGCTACAAAGGCTCATCTTCAACACTGTACACCCTGGCCTGCAGCAGACTAAGTGGAAAAAAGGGAAAAAAACCCCACAGTAGTTGGAAGTAGCACACAGAAAGATTAAGCATAACACAAAGACTAGGTCAAGTAGCCTTTCTGTATTTTGTTGTTGAAGTATCAAATGGCTCTAACTTTACTGAAACCTGTTTCTGTTTTCATGGGCTACTGTGTGAATTTTGATAATGTTTGCTGTAAAAAAAATAGACTTCCTGTCACCAGATAAAGCCTTTACCTAAGCATAATACAACGTAACAAAAAAGTGAAGTGAGGACTGTTAGTAGATTCCTGAATGTTTATATTAGGTTCAAGATTAATAAATACAATAAAAATAATACATAATTTAAAAAAAATCCTAACATGAAAACCCAGAAAGAAAATAGAAAATCCTTAGAAAACATTTCTATGACTTTTTGAATACAAATAGTTCATTTATGAGCGTACTACAAAACACAGAGTAAATTTAAATACTACAAATCAGCATTGTTAATATTTCACAGCTACAGGATAGTGTGGTTAATAGGATGATCTATCAATGAAGAATATTCATATATATGGCTTCATATATAGGAACATTCATAAAAGTATTTCCCAGCACATAAAAATTAAGTGACATTAGTGCAAATCTTCTCTTTTAATATTAACCTCACACTAATTAATATTGAATTTGTAGACAATAAAAATTAATCTGAGAAACATATATGAAGTTTACAGGTATCTATAGACATAGCAGAAACAAACTCAGAAGGCATCAATAATTAAAATATTTTCTACTTGGGATTACTTAGTGCTTGGGATAGTGTCACTACTCAGTAATAGCAGAAAAACTTGACCCAGAGTAGAAATTATGGCAGTGAAGATGTTTAACTGCATTAGTGAAATTAGTGCCTATTTACATCTCTGTTGGATTACAAAGTAATCCAGTACCACATCTAAATCCATCTCCTATTAAATTCTGTATGAAGTATTTCCTCTGCACAGTGCAGACACGGCTCAGACAGTTTTGAACTAACTCAGTAGTAGGAACTTTGCTACAAAAGGTTGATCCAGCCTATCTGAAAAGTTAAGTAAAACAGCCCAGTCTGTGCTGAGCTCTGCTCTCTACTGTCATAGCTGAAGTGGTGGCACTTGAGATACGTAAAAGAGCCTGAACTTGTGGAAGCTGTATTGCATGCCAGGATGGCTACTGGTAGATTTGACACTTCACAAGAAAAGCAGCTGCAGGATAGTGTAGTTAGTATAAAGCAATACTTCACTTGAAATTGTGAGAGAACACCACCCTTGAATTCATTTTTTTTAAATGATTTTGAAAATCAAGTTTGCCATTACTCATTCCAGTGAAATTTTGACCTCCTTTGAAGTTTTAGCATTCTTGAGATTTTGCAGGATTAAAAGCAGAGCCTCTCTGCATAAAGAACCATCTCCTTTTAATTGTGTTCGACTCAGGAGCTGAAGGTTTCATTCAATGCTCCTCCATATATTTATTTTTCTTCATGCTACCAAAGACTGCACAGATCTCTAGCACATCTCTCACATTAGCTTAATTTCCAGGAAGAAAAGTAATCTACCTTGCCATTCCTCATATAGGTGCTGATACTTACCTTTAATCAGATTCTCATTCTCTCAGTAGCTGTTCCAGTTCTACTCTATCTTGTTAGAATATTAGAAACATCACACAGGGTGCAAGACTTACATACGTGCTGGACTAGCGAATGGGAAGACAGTGTCTCTGTATTTTAATAATTATTTAAAAAAAGAACAAAAGTATTTTAATATGCTGATGGTTACTAAGCATCAAGGCAGCATTTTGGTGGAATTCTCTATCATAGCTCCTAGGTCTCATTCCTGAATGTAACAGTTATCCCAACATCCATCCCATATGGATAAAACATCTATGTAGAATTCCCAGTCCATATCACTTAATATTAACGTATATCGAATTCCATCTGCCATTTTACCAGGAGAACAAGTGCACATCCTAAGGTCTGCAGAGGGACTTCTAGTAGGCACTGCCCAGGCTGCTCCATACTGAATCCATCTGTTTGTTCCCAAGGATGCACCAGCTGTGTAACTCATCCTCTCCAGTGTTTTTGTGATACAACAATCACCTAGTGAATTTGTACATGTTCTGCTCCTGCTATACTTTAAAGGGACTCAGAAATAATTTTTCTGCTGTTTGCAAGTTATAAACTTTTTTTGCCTGCCTATTTCCAATTTTATATTTAGGGTGCTGGAATTATGTTTGCGGGTTTAGGTTTGTTTTTTGGTTTTTGTTTTTTTAAATTATCTGTTTTATCTCATTACTCATTTTATTCATTTTTATGAAAGATGCATCCTTGATTCTAATAAGATACACTTTTTTCTTTTTATTTCTTTTTTTTTTTCCATCCTCATGATTTATTTATATTAGCTTCTGTTCAGTTCTCCCTAAATTTCTGTGCACATAATCTCTGACTCTGGTACAATTTCCATGTCTCCTCCAAATCAGAGAAGACCATTTACCTCTTTATAGTTGCCCCTTCTAGCTTCTCAACAAGCACCCTCACTTTTATGTAGCTTCTCCTTTTTAAAATTAAGCACAATATTTGCATCTTTCTCTGATTTGGGGAAGTTGCATGATATATTACATTCATGTTAAAGAATAGGTCTTTGTTACTAACATTATAAACCAGGCCCTCTGCATTACCTTCTCTTGCAGGTTCTTTGATCAATTTTCTGTAATACAACATGACAACATTTAAAAGTTGAACATGGCTTGAGATGGTCCTTACCTAATTTATATGAAAGCAATTTAAATATTCCATTATAATGCTTTTCCCTACACTTTCAATATTTATATCTTCCCCATGATGTTAGGCCTGCTATCATCATCTGGGTAAGCGGCTGTTAATGAGAGTATCTTTTTTTTTGTTTCCCCCTCTTTTTGGGTCTAGAATTTCACTCCATAAGGATACTGCCTAACGCACTGACTTGTTAAAGACAAATACGACTAACAAGTTAACATTTCCCTAACATCTATCCCTCTTCATTTATATTCAAATTTGTTACTATACATTTATCAGAATTTTTATTTTTCCAATTTAGAGGAATTCAGCAGGTTTGTATACCTTTGGATAATCCTTACATAATTTACACTTAGGAAGAGGATAATAGAAAGAAAGGGTGCAAAATAAGAAGCATGCTTTATAAAATTTGGGGGTGCGAAGGGGACAGGGGTTAACACTCATTAAAAAAAAAAAAACAAAAACAAACAAAAACACACAAACAAACAAAAACACAAAACCAAAACAACAAACAAACAAAAAAACCCCAAAAAACACAAGGTAAAAAACCCCCAAACACACCAAATAAAATTCGCACAAATCCCAAGCTCCACCACTTTTTCCTGGTCCTGATAATAAACATCAACAGAAAATCTTCCTTGTACTTCATCCCTGTGTGATTAATGAAACTCTCAAAGTTAATAATGTTATACCAGTATACACACAAAAATAGCATCACCAGATTACTACACAATAAGTTATTTTAAAACAGTCTCACAGAAACAGTTCCACAGGTATATGTTATGAACTTTGGTACTATCTTGATTTCATAATAAGAAAATATTTCAAGCTAAACTTTCTAGAGGAATTAATCCTTTAACTTCACTGAAGTTATTTCAGGAGAAAACTTTTTAACTATTGAGTATTTTACAGGTCTAGGTCCATAATCACATGAACCAGACCCAACTTTAAGTCAACAGCATTTTTCCTTTGTTCTAGAAAAACTAGATCAGGTTCTTAAGGGACAAAACAATCCAGCAGGATTAAGTCCAAAATGAACTAGCAGAATATCTTGGGTTTGTGTCTGTCTGGCAGTGAGAGGTGGGGTGGTGGGGGGAGGCGAAATAACAAAAAATAAAACCCAGCCAAAAAGAATACCTCCCCACCCAACCCAGTTCTACGCCTTACTTCCAGAATTTGTGACAAGGGGAACATCTCCTTTCCCACATCTGTGCTTGGCATTCTTCAGGGTCCTATTCTATTATTAATGATAACATAATATGCTTATAAAAGATTTACTGTGCTTGCAAATTTTAGTTTTCCACATTCAAAGAAAAAAGCAAAAAAAGACATTTGTCCTTGAAAAACACTGTGTATTCAAAATGTTAATGTTTCTTTAGCAACAGCACTACTAAATGTCATTGCTATAATTGCATCAAAATAAAATTAGAAATTCTGGTAAGATAAACCATTTGAAATGCAATTTTTGTATCATTCTTTCTTGAGTCTAAGAAAAGCCTGTCAAACTGCAGGCCAGCCAATCACTTGTGGTGTCGTAACACTGCACACTGTAGCGTTTGTAATTATTAGTTTGCACTAATCAAGAACACACTATGAGATGAACAAAGCCTCCTGATTGTGAGATTACAGGAACCGCCCCTCTTATACACAGCCAAATGGCTCACAGATAAAGCTATGCATTAAAATGAATGTATCAGAGAAGGTTTTTCCGGTGTATAAATGGGAAAAAGACAGAATTTAAAAATAAATAAATAAATTTAAAACCAAACCAAAACAAAAAAATACAAACACAGAAAGAACACCAGTATATTCCTGAATAGAAGAAGTAATGTAAGACGTAGTTGAGTATTTTCCAAACAACCAGGCATGTAAATTTTTGTACTTGGGTGTACGGCAGTTGTTCCTTCCTCTGAGGCGGAAGACAGGAAAAAAGTTGGCATACAGTGTATTAAATTTGAACTGAAGCTCCTATGCAGCATATGAAGAACAGAGAGGACTGAGGTGTTTCTTGAATGTACGAGAGAAGTACTGGAAACTTGTGTACATTCCACCACTGTATGGCACTGGTGCCCAGTACAGCAGACAGTACACTCTACTCTCATTGTACTTTCCATCCATTAGCCAAGATTTGATTTTTGTATTGTAGAACTCCAACTTAATTTTGGTCAAGAACCACTTTAAGAAAAAAAACAAACAAACCAAACCAAACCAAACCAACCAACCAAACAAAACAAACAACCAAACTAGACAACTCTGAAACCAGAAATAATATCTAGAGATCTCAGATGACAAATTATTCAAAATGCAGTTGCTAGCGGAACTGTTGACCTGTGAAGTCAGAGACAAGTCAGAAACAGAGGTCAGCAATAGAAACCAGTGATTCATCAAAGACTTTGAATTATTTAAAAGGCTAGAAACTATCCATGTATTCAATGTTTTGCAATTTCCTTCCTTTATATTCTCCCTTAGTGAACAATATGCAGCAGAATGTAATTAAAATACACCTCTGTACCTGCTAATATCTACGTGAGAGACAGAAATCATTAAAATGTTGAGCAAATGACCAAACCAAGGGACAAGTATTAATGCAGAAGGATTTTTAAAATAATGTAAGAAATAATTTCAGGTACTTCAGAGGGTTTAAAAATCAGCATACAAGCCACTGAAAAAGTGCTAAATTTGATGCAAATTGTGTGAGTACTCAGACTCCCCTGCAAAATGATGGCTGTTGACCTGTCTACATGAGAGTATTTGAAGAGCCAATCATTGTATGGTGACTCCTCGGCAAGATTTTACTACCTTAAGGCAATCAGACTAAAAAAACAAAAAAAACCCAAAACAAAACAAACAAAAAAAAACCCACAAAAAAAAACCCCAAAAAAACCAAAACAGCAGCTCCTCAAAATGTTAGGATCACTTAAGAAAAACTGTTTCCTTTTTGTCACTCTGTAACAGGGGTATCTATACCAAGCTATCACAATTCACTGTTTTCAGTGCCAGCATAGATGGACAAGTGCGTCCCCTAGACATAGTGGGAACCAAGAGGTAAACATACACATGCAAACACAGCTTAACACAGGCAATGGATATTACATGAGCAGGAACAGATCACAACTACTGTCACAAACCTAACCCATCATAGCAGAGATGATACAATCTTTTTGCTGTTGTTTTCTTCTAGTCTTTTCAGTGTAAGTTTGAGCTCACTTTCACAATATGAACACTTCAGCCTAGAAAAATAATTTTACAAGGGAATGCACATTTTCCTACAACAGCATAGACATTTTAAATAAATAATCAGAGCTGCTTCCCTCAGCACCACCTGACTAAAGCTTGTCTGCTTCTCTAAAATCTAGCATCTCCCATCATGCTACCTCTCTAATATTTCAGAGCAAGTGACTTTCAAGATGACTCCAACAGTCAGATCCTGGAGGCTTGGAAATATCTCAGAACAAATGGAGAAGGCCAGAGAAGGGTCAGCAGGTGCTAGATCCCCAAGGAACTTGGCAAAGTTAAGAGTCTATGAAAAGGACAAAAGAACAGGGTTTTTTCTTGGAGAGACAAATTGGTATTGATTTAGGTTGATGTTACTATTGGTAAACCAGTGCATTCACTCTTTTTCTCAGCACCCCTTACTCAGAACATTATTGGCTCTTCACATCCCACACTTGTCACTAGAGTTGCATTGCTGAATTCTAGACTATTTCTTCTAAGCATAGTAGGGATATAATGCATTCAAATAATAGCTTTCATCCTATTTCATTAGTGCAGTAATGGAGATGAAAAATTAAGACTTTTAGATACACTGATCCACATTTTGCAAGTACTTAACAGGCTTAATTTAGGAGAGCAATCTGATCATCTTTTGAAGCACTTACTAGGAAAAATCTAGCTGTTACATGAGCAATACTCAATTAGACTCAGCAGAAAAGATTTGTATGGCACATTTCTAATAGAGAAGGCATTGGAGAACTCATTTCCATTTCGAAGAAATAAATTATTTGAATCACAGCATTCTTGTAAAGCTCCATATTTATTTCAGCATTCTTTATCTTGACAATTATGAAAAAACTAATAAAGATACTTGCTAGATTTATACTGAAGGCGCAGATACCATATAGACATTATTATTTTCTTCCCAATTAAACTCCACAAACAGTAGTATCTGGTTAACCACAAAATGCATTTCTCCAAATTCCCGAAGCACAGCCTAAAGCATCCACCACCAAAGACAAAGTCAAGTTCCTAAAAGAGATTACTTCTGATTTAGCCAGGAAGGGCTTGCTAGCTTTTTAGAGTTCCATTTAAAATACTTGAAAATTTATTATGTTAGATAATATACTGGAAGTAAAATACGCCAGATTGCAACCTTTATAACGAAAATTCTCTGCTTTGCTACAAAGCTTATCACAAAGGCAGAGGTAATTAAAGCTCAGACATAGTTCACACAGACCTTCAAAGGCCACTTCTAGCAGTGAGAGAGCAGTTTTTCTTTCAAAACTCTTGTTTGTCATTTCTGCCAAGACTGATATAAATAACTAGGACACAGGTGGTAGGACACATGATGTAAGAGGTAACCCATAATTTGTTCAATAACACAGCGGAGTTCTTCTCACCTACATCCCATATTTTAATAAATGCTACTGTGAATGATGTGACTCTGCCTGTCACACCAGAGGAGCTGAGAGAGTCTCTCCCACTGCACACTTCACTGCAGGTAAAACTAACCAATTTGCCACGAACCAACTTCAACACGTCATCTCGCACAGCAGGGAGCACAGTATAGAAAAGCCTACTATTAATAAATTAGTCTTGGGGCTAGTTTTAAAATGGTTTGTAGAATAGGGAAGGGAGGACTGAAGTTAACTACTTAGTCTACACAGCAGTAGAATCCATCAGAATATATCTTTTTATTATTATTGACTTCAGTCATTAAAGCAATTAATAAAGCACGTGGATAGCTTTATTCCTATGAGAAATAATACTGAGGTAGAGTTAATCACACGTTCTAAGCCTTCGTGAGATTGAACCTACTGGTTTGATTTATAGTGATATCTTAGAGAGGAAATTTTCTTTTCACAGTGCCCAGACTAATTAGTGGATTGACAGTTTTCCATCAATAGTTATAACTCTTCCAAAATGAAGTAGCTGACAATTTGCTAAACTGCTCGCAGTTGTGCAATTAGGAAGACTTCCTGCATGCTAGTTATTTCAAATCAAAGATCAGAAAAATCACATCTTTAGCTGAAAATGCAGGTAAGTGTAGTAAAAATAATTTCCATTGTTATTTCATTGACATTACCTTTTCTTTCTTATCACAGGTGTCTGTGTTAACAAAAAAAAACCCCAAACCTGTTAACAAGATGTTTTTAATAAGTTCTGGTCTTTTCTTTCATATTTTATTATATGACATGGATTTGCAAGAGTAATACCATTGATCTCAACTAAGTAATGAAGGCTCATATGAAGACACGCAAGATAAAAGTCTCCAGAGTCACTTCTTCATCATTAGTGCTATATTTCACAATGTACACCGTATTGCCAGTGCAAACAATTTTTATATAATAAGCAAAAAATAGATTTATAATGTGCTTTTGGACAGTTATTTTGGTGAGCCCTCCCCACCAAATATAACAACTGCAGCTGAGAAACTGAACTGGAAAAAGTTCTGTTGTTGCTTGACTGCTTGAGAGGGATGTAGTTAAACTTCAGTCTTGAGAGAGAGAGATAACTACAAAAGAAGTGGATTTAGAATCTCCTAAAGCAAGAGAACCAGATGATCTCTCAGACTAATGATTTCTACTCTACAGATACAAAACACATTACTCTTTGTCTGGATGCCATTAAATACTTTTTCAAGATTGAAAGAAGAAAATAGAACTGGAGAAAATATCTGTAATTCTCTGAACATGCCATGTTTCTACAATGTCAGTATATCCAGGAGGTCAGTATATCCAGGACCAGAACTAAAAAAAAAACACACAACACAGAAAACATACACCACACACAACCCATATACCAAACAAGAAGCTCACAGGCAAGAGAAATCAAAACCTCCAACATGTATCCTCCTTCTGGGCTGAGCCAGCACCGATAACACTCATGTTTTTATGAGCTACAATATTCTATGTTAAAAATATTCATCCTTATTTTAAGGGCTTTTGGCTGAAATTAGAAAGCACAAACACTATTTTCAAAGTCCACCCAAAATACTGCCTCTGTTCTTATCCTTTCCACCTCCAAGTCACAGTTACAAGCCATAAACTAAGCATGAATTAAAACTTAATTTGTATCCCAGCTTTTTCTAAAACAGCAGCTGTCTGCTGCCCATGGATTTCGTCCCCCGGGACTTTCTGGGCTGTGAGGAGCAGCCCCAGGGGAGCCCCAGGTCCCATCAGAGCCCAGGCTGGTGGAGCAGCTCTGTGTCGGGTGAAAGGGGCTGCGGGGCAGGGCTGCTCGGGCCTTGTCTGTGCCCTCAGGGCCCTGCCAGGCTTCATTAAACATATTTGAAATGCAGTATGAATATGCGCTGGCGATACTACAACTAATAATAAATAGGAGTTACACTGAAATTTTCCTTCCTTAGGGAGAACCTTTCAGAACAGAATAGGTAGAAAATACATTGTCTCTGTGAAGGTATTTTTTTCCCCAATTACAATTTCCCCAACTACAATATTATGTAACTTAATTCAGATGTGATAATTGCATGTCACATCACTCGATTTTAAATATTTTTCCTTGGCAAGAATTTTTTGAAATTTTTTTTTTTTTTTTTGACATCTCTTGACTGAGAGATTAAGAGTATTCCTGTTACAGACAATACCTGGGGAAGCCATCAGCTCATTGATTCACTTTCATGGGTCATCATCAGACAACATGTCCAGAGACAACACTCAGATCAACTACTCAGGCTGTGCGAGACCTGTAAGAAGGTATTGCCCTCAGCCACATGTTCCTGCCATTCCCTCTCTGTGCTATCATTGATTGTGCCCCTATTTCCCCTGCTTTTACTGTGTCTGAAGGGTCTCCTTCCCATTCTTGTGGAAAAATCCACACTCTGGGGATCCTAGACACATTCATTTTTTTTTTTTTTTTTTTTTTTTTTTAAAAAAAGAAGTTAAAAAATAGCCAAAACACTGATATGTTCTAAGAATAAATTTCTTAGCTAATCAACACTAAGGTCTAAAGCAGAAGAGCTGCTAGCAAGTCTAACTCCATAAGGTGTTCAAGCAATTTTTTCAGTTACAGCAGTTATATGAAACTGTAAAAATCAAGATTACACACCACAGTACCTGTAGAAAATAGATTGCTAATCCATTTTTGATTTTACACATAATCCAAACTGCTGAAAGACAAAACTATACCAATTTCAGCAACAATATTCCTATGTTCCAAAGGAAAGTTAATAGGATATCAAAGGCTAGAGAAGATGGCAATGTTATTTGCCGTTTTTTTGGTTTTTTGTTCTTTTTTAACCCCTAAGTGCTAGAATTGTTGTAAACTTTACATGTCCACATTCACATATGAATGCATCTTCATTTTAAGTATTCAGAAATACAGGAAACCCTGCATCAGGTGCATCAGGTGGATTATTCAGATTTATTTGAGATTCATTTAAAGTTATGCTACAAGCATGGTGAGTTTTCACTGTTGTTTTTAGGGTTTCGTTTGTCTCTTTTTTTTTAGCCCAAACATGATCCTGCTAATAATCATAAAAGAAATTAAAAGATTACTAGTGCTAAAGAATTGAGGCTGTGCTACACAGGTTAGTGAAAGCTTTATGAGAGATCTCATCTGTCACACAGAACCCCCGGCTGGCAGGCAGACATCTGAGAGTGCAAACACCAATGAGAGCAGTTAGTGTGACAGCCCAGAAAAATTAAGAAGAAAAAGGAAAAGGGACATAAAAACTAAACAAAAATAAGCAGGGAAAAAGACAAGTGAGCATCCAACCCAAAACTGCTGCTCTGGTTTGACATGATAGTACAGGACCTCTTATCACAATAGAAAATCCCTCAGCTAAGAACATGTTTTGGATTATGATACCTGAATTTTATCTGAATCTGGTCTGCTATGCTAAATCCCTTGAAGTATACAATGTTAATTAAAAAACAGTCTTCAGATTATCTCCAGTAAATTAAGAGGTCTGACCTCTAGAAATCAGACATAAGAGCGAAGTTCAGGTTCCTGTCTTTGCCATAAAGGTACTGCATATACAGGGCGGAGTTAGACTTGATCCAAAACAGCCACTGAATAACTCTAAAGGAAAATCTCAGTGTTATTAGATAATGTAATATCCAAATCTCAGACTACTTCTTCTCCTGAAGCAGTGCTTTAAGGACTGCAGCTCAGCTTTATCTCTCTCTCTCCTCCTCTGGCTGCAGGCATTTTGGACTTCTTAAATTATTCTTATTTTTTGCATACTGGCACAATCGAAAAATGCCACAAGTCAATATTTATGTTTTTCACCTAAATGACAGAAAAGGTGAACCAACTCAGGCTAAAGGGGCAATTGAACCCAACCTCCCTATTTTCTGACAGAAGCTCTTGAGGAGTCCCTGCATAAAGGTAAGTTGTGCCCCTACCACTTGAACTTTGTAAAAACTCCATTTTGTATGTGCATACAAGGTGATCTCTGTAAATGTCTTACTAGATCAGATTTTGAAGATTAAATTAGCGGAAACGCCTCGTTTCTTTATTCCTACTCTGAATTGTTCATTTAATTCTAGGAGCAGATTTGCTTAAATAAGACGAATTTTAGACATATGCATTTAATTCCATGTGCTCTGGCTTTCTGAAAAGACAGACATGTGCAAGTTTAAAAAGGCAACTGAGCAAGGCATCGTTTGGATAACTCCACTCTGCAACCACCCTCTTTCAGGCTCATCAGTGCTTTCCTAGATTTAGCTTTTGAGTTCCTTCCTCTGTAGAGTGAGATACTCTGGTATAAAATGAATAACTCTGAAGTCACAGATAGTATATCTGAAGTCCCCTTCAAACATTAGAATGTATACAAATAAGTAAAGGTGACTGCTAACGAGATATTTTGAAATCCATAAGCCAGGACAGATCATCTAGAAGCTACATAAAATAACATTTAATTTCATGATAAACTACACATTTCCACTGAATTCTTTAAAGTGCAAGTGAAAATGTTTAGTTTTGTAGCATGATATCTGTATTTCTTTTATGGAGGTTATGACTTGCATTCAAATTACGGAATCCATTTCAGGCTAGGACTACTTGTAAAACAAGTACACTAATAATTTTTTAGTTTTAGAAATGAGCAGGTCCTCAGACATAAAAATCAAGGTACTTCTACATTGGCTTGACTAATGTGCATTTCCATAGACTTTAATACATTTTATTCTGAAGATACAGTTTCTTTTTCTCTTATCTCAGTCTCTTTTAGTATCTATTTCTTTTGACACAGGGACAGAGATATTATTTAAATGTTTAGCATTTTATCATGCAAGACTAACATTCTAACCATCACTGTGATCTTGTTTTTCTTACTTATGGCTCAGTGTAAACCGTGACAACAAATAAAACTCAGGTGATTAAATAGAATTAATATTATGACTAATTCATAGCTCGGTGCTTACGGCAGTGGCTTAATCAGTACTTTTTATTCTTTTATCATCATCAATCTTAACTATAACAAATGTAGTTATAATATAAAAAGGATCTAGAACTGACACTTTAATCAGAACATAAATGTGCAATACAACACGCTATATATTAATAAACAACAATGTGTAGAACTTCCTCGAACACATGGACTAGCCCAGCTGTTCCATTCTACACACATTCTTTGTTACTTTATGCTATGTATTTAAAGTTTGGGTCTGCTATAGTCTGAATAGACACTCTATCTGTAGCGCAGCTAACAGCGCACAACTGCAACAAGATAGTTATAATTTGAGGTAATGGCTTCTCTTCGAAGATAAAGAATACATAGTCCTACCACCTCTATACAGTGCAGACTGTAGACAAGAAAACGTAGTGAAGTATCTACTTGTCACAAAAAAATGAACACCTCTGATGAAAACCAAAAGGTTTGAATACACTGAATCCTTCCTGGATGAGAGGAAAGCAAGTAACAAATCACATTTATACTTTTCACCCTATCTCTTAATTTGTCAGTAGATTGTTACATTATAAATACACAGAAATCCAATATACACTAATAAGGGTACTATTTTATACACCAGTGTTACATTACTTTCCTTTTAAATTTATACCAATATCCATTAATACCAATTGAACAATTTCTGAATTGTCAATGCAAGGCTGTAAGTCTCATGCAGTTTCTACAAGTTTGCACAGTGCTGGAACATCAAACAAATATTCTCAGACCACTGTGTACTTTGAAAATACATTTAGATCTAGAAAAAAAAAAAACAAAAACAAAACCAAAACAAAACACACACAAAAAAACCAAAACCACAACACACAAACCTTAAAAATTTTTAAAAAGAACATATTCATGGTCTCTGATTCTTGATCTCTGATCCACTACCTTATCACAAGCTTTCTCAGGCGGAAAGATACTTTTAAAAATAAGACATATTCTCTATAGATTTGCTGCTACCACCACAAAGACTATAGATATATATTGATGCATGATAATTATTCATAAGCACTTAATTACACTGTTCAAATATCCATGCACTGCATTGAACAAACTCCCATTAGGTATAACTCCTTTGAGATAAGAGTCACACAAGCACAGAACACAATCTTATTACAAACAGGAAGGAGAAGATTGCAGTTTTGTAATAATCAATTTACTGTATCAGAGCAAGGTCTTCTAGGCCAATATCTAATAGGAATAGCACTGAACTGGGATTTGAAAAACCAGACTTCTGTTCAGAACTCTTACTTGCCTACTGAGTGGCTTTGGCAATGACACTTTCTTTTCCCACCAGTTTCGAACTCCATAATATACCGATTTCCCTCATATTTCCTCACAGTTATTGAGAAGTCCTCACTTTTAAATTTAGCATAACACATAATACAGTATACATTTAAGAGTATTAATAATAACATTGATTTTTAAAAAATATAAAGAAATAAAAAATTGAAGTAGTCCTACTGCCTCTTGTTATATAATTGTTTTCCTTTGAAATCAGGAGGATTTCTTCTCTACTCAAATCTTAAAAAAAAAAAAAAGAAAAGAAATCCCTGAACCAGTATTGTCTGTCAGTATTACAAACAAACAACATAAAAATACCACCAGCTCTATACTTCAATTTTATTTCTCTTCAGCAGACTTAGAGACTGTATTTCCTATTACATTAGCAGAAACCACCTGATTTTAAGCTCAGAAAAACAAATGGTTGTCTTTTACAATCACGGTTTGCAATTAACTTATCAGCCTTAATATAAGTACAGAATCAGTCTATCAACTCACGCGTTGTCACTTATTTCTAATTATACTACATGATCACAGAAACACATTACATTATGGAAAAAAAGCACATGTTGGCAGGTCTCCATACATTCACTATTTTAAAACATTTCCTTGGAAAGCTAACTCAAGGGGGAAATGGGAAAAAGCAAACAGACAAATAAACAAGTAAAAACCAAAAACAACAAACCAACCAAAACCCCCCCACAAAACAAAAAAACACACCAAAAATCCCACCACACATCAAGAAACCCAACCCTCACCAGCTCCTTTATAGCTGTTTTATGTTTTTCATGATAGCAACCCCTGTTATCTCAAATTGATATGCACATGCCAGCTATATGCAGCCTTGCCTCATTTGTTGTAAAAGCAATGACCTTTCAAATACTTTTCTAGTCCTCTTTTAAAAGAAATAATCACAAACAAACATGTGAGTGCCAGTGAAGTGGAAAATTAGCCTTTTGAAACAAGTAAACCATCCTCCCCATCACGTTAAAAAAACCCTCAGACTGAACAACAACAAGAAAAGCAGCATGCTGAACCCTGTAAGGCTGATTTTACTGTGCATGCTCCAAAAAAGTCCTTGACATTGCTAATGTTTGTCTTGCGTACAGGTCCCAGAGCCAAGCCTCCATCTGGAAAAGATTTGAACTACCATCCAGAGGCATTGCAGGGTATCAGAACCAAAAGGTTTACAGCATTACAATCCAGTTAATTCTATTGCTTCTAATTCCAGCTGGACTTAAAGTCTTATCTCTGCAGTCCAGGCCTTCAGATACAGCCTATCATGGTAACACCAATTCCCAGAGAATTCAACTCATGACCCAAGTGAGATTAAATCCCTCCAGATAGCTCAAGTAAATGGCTCATAACTCGTTTCTGCCACTTTCGCTAATGCCTTTGTACCGTGAAAGAAACCAGCAAAGGTGTAAATATCTACAAATTATTAACTGCACTTTTTCCCTTGACTCCTATCAGCGATTCCAGTTGTCTGGTTCCTGCTGAGAACATCACAGATATTTACTGGCTGAACTTTCTCTCTAAATACTGTGCTAATCAGCTACCGAATATTTGTTCTCTATCAACCTGAGTGCTGTTACTTTTGGTGAAACACACAAACAGAGACGGAGATATAAATAAATAGAGAAATACTGAAGGGAAGAGGAGAAACACATATGATGTTAGTTGTACTTAAACTCCCTCAAGTCAGGAAATTCCACTGCACATCTCATGTTAAGTAGTTTCACCCAAAATAAAGTGGACATAAGCTGAAAGGGAGTATTTCAAATGTACCCAACATAACACATTTAGTTTCCACTCACTGGGAAACAGTTATTTTAATGAACCGTAGAAGATTCCCAAATATTCGTTGGGGACAAATGGAAGAAAAAGAAACACCTCCTTAAAATACTATCGATTAATAATGAAATACGTTTGTGCAAATCAAAGCTCCAAAATTATAGCACAGTCTTGGGAACTACTCTTAGAGATAGCTGTTGTCAAACAAAGATAGAGGGGTTTTTAATTTTTACTTCGGGTTTTTCTTCTGTTTAGTTTTGCTTTCCCAGGGAAGGGAGGAGTTTGAAGGGGAACAAGAAGAAGGGAAGAAGAAACAGTCTAAGTAAACTGAATGATTACCTAAAGTAGTCTCCAGCATTGGAAGGAGTTTTGTTTTACAGAAAATTTTTAAAGATCTAAGTAGAAAAAAAAAAAAAAAGAAGAAACATTTAAGTGCTTTAGACTTTATAATTCCAGTCTGCTGGAATACTGCTGCCATACTTAGGTCACATCCTTTCGGGTAGAGAATAGGGAACATGGGCAACAGACTGATGTTAGTCACATCTCTGTGTTGTAACTTGATGCTGTGGGGTGCTAACATTATTAAAGGGAAGATGCACAGACACATGCTTTTCTGGTAGTACGTCCAGATAATACAATACCCTCAAGTGCTCTCAGGATCTTCCCACCTGAATGGGCTAAAGTTATCTGAAAATTACTCAGAATTTTAAAAATGCCAAGGAAGCACTTTCTGTTAACAGTTAAAGTAATCACAGAAGCTGAAACTGAGTTCATGCCTCATTTAGGGACCTGCAAGTAGAAAAGGACATTGTGCCTATGCAGCCCCAATGAAGTTCGATCAGCAGGGGCAGACAGTAAAAGGGAAATTACTCAGTGTCAGTGAGGCAGGTGACTTGTACTTGGTTTTAATACAACTTAAAGATGAGAAAACCTAGCCAGCGCAGATCAATTAGTTTACTACAGAATATAGATCCAAAGAAAACTCTGTACATCCAGTAGCATCCCACATATTTAGTTTTACTTGAAGTAAGCTTTATAACTCTGAACAAGGTAAATGACATGTCTTAACCAGCTGCGGGTGAGTGTTTATTTGACTTCATTAATACTTATGCAAATTACAAGCTTGGTTTATTGGTATTTATCCAAAATAATGAAACTACGAAGCACATTTTATTTCTACTCTCTGTTCTCTCTTTTCAAGTGCCACATCTTTTAACCAATAAGCAAGCCAGTACTTTTTCCTATATTAACACTGACTGTCTATCTTAAGAGAAAGGTTCAGATTTTTAAGGTTTTTTAGACACTGCACCACTCAGTTTTGGAAGGGTTATGCAACTAAGATGGCAAAGACCCACTGTGGAAATACTGAGGCACCAGTAAATCATAGTTCCACTGACAGGTTCATATCCACCTATGATACTGTTAAATATGAGTTACATGAATCACATGAACATCTCAATGCTGAGCATATGAGCAACATAATATTGGAGAAAGTCTTGTCCAGAGACACCTACAGTGGTATATATTTAACCAAATATAGATATTTATGACTGAGCAAGAGTTCCTAAGTTCTCTTTATGATGGAGAAAAATCCTTAGTTTCACAGTTGGATTCATCTTGTTCTCAAGTAGGTGTCTAGCACAGGTCAGATGAATTGTGTCCTGAAATTGTCTGTTCCTTTTTGCCAATACAGAGAATGCAGAGTTAACTCAAACATGGGTATCTATCTATGTGATAAACATTAAGTCTAGGTGAGGTGAATCTATTCCTTACTGATATTCAAATGGAAGAAAACTGTTTTTTCTGCTGGTTTTGATATAAAAATTATTGAAGCATTCTTTTTCATTGACACAACTGCTGATATTAATTATTTGTACCCTTTGGCTTATATGAGGACAAAGAAAATCTGATTCATAATAAACGGGGCTTACGGTGTTGACATGTCTTTAGCACATGGTCATAGAGTAAATAAGCAAACAATAAGTATTTGAATAATAATAATAAAGACATTAAATAAGTCATAATAAAAGGAGTAATGGGAATGGAGTGGCATTATCCACATACAGGTACATGGCTGATGGGAAGAATTACTGTTTCTAGACAAATTCCCTTGGCCACAAAGCGAAATACAGAAATTAGGTCCACAATATGTATCTGACGGAAGTACACAGGAACAGGCAAGAAATTTTGAAATAGAAATATTTTCAAAACCAATAAAGAGTACACTTGTGCAGGCCGGAATTAGATGTTTACTTGTCAGTTAATGTTCAACTTAAAAAATAACCAGTACTTAGGATCTTCTCTTGCATAAGGATGAATAAGCAAAACTGCAGGCTAAAAGAGAAGTTTGGTTCCTAGTTTTGCTCTTCTGGAGAATGCTGGGAATACTAATCTGAAATCAGATTTATCAATTCATTACAACTGTATTACTGAACATCTAGTTAAGGCTGAAAGAACCTTTATTTTATAATGTCTCAGATGTTATATCTTAAAAAGAACCTTGAAATGTTATTACCTATGAATGATTTCCATTCTTACTTTGCTACCTAGCTTATATCCTCATTTGAAGATGCCTGTCTTTTTATTAAAGATGACAAAACTCTAGCCTTTTAATTTATGACAACAGTTTGAACAAAATTTAAAAAGGATGTAATGTTTGGGCTTTCCTGCATGCGATTGCATGCCAAAATGCTATAAGTCAGATTGATAATTACACCAAATGAGAGAGTGGCACTATCATCTATCAAGCTGAAGATGGCCAATACACGTGTCTTAGTTAATAGTATAACGCATGTAAAACAATAATGAAATAAGCAACAAGCAGACCCTAGTATGCCTTGGACAACAAGAACGTTCTTGAGCAAAGCTGTGTTTCCCTCTTTCATCTACATCTATACGGCTTCTCATGTGGGAAGGTAGGGGAACATGATGAATTTGGTTTTGTGTTAATAATTATGATGCACAATGCAAATATACATCCTATTTCTCTTGACCCTTAAGTTATACCTCCATAATGCCAGAAGAATACCTCTTTATTTGAGCGGGCATATATTTAATATCAGTAGCGAAATGGCAGAAGAATTCCTGTGAGAGGTCAGAATGGCTCAAGAACCTGCTGTCACAGCAGTCCAGCTGCTTAACCAAGTCAGAACATATTGCTGTTGCATGGCAGGGAAGGAATTAAGCTTTTAGAGAAGAAGAGGAAAGCTGAATTCAGCCCCATTAGACTTTAGCTCAAGTAGGAAGCAAAGAAATAGAGGGCCTTCATGGAAGGATGACTAAGTTATCCTAGCAAAAAGCTTCTGATGAGAAAAATTAAATTTGGAGATTTGTAATTTTTGTCTCTTGCTTTTAGCGAATCTGGCGGTGATTCTATCTATGCCAGAGGCTTAAGATTACACCCTATCAAAAAAAAGTACAGTGAGTTTAGTTTTACTCATTTGCAGTTGCATATTAGTTTCTATGGCTGTTATTAAAAAAAACCAAGCAAACAAACAAAAAACCCCAACAAAACACACACACAAAGAAAAACCAAACCAAACAAAACAACCAAACAAAAAAACAACCAAACAAAAAAACCCCACAACCCTAACAAAACAACAAACCAAACAACAAAAAAAAGGATGTGTGCTGTCTTTGACAGCACAGATAGTAGCATCAATTTTCACCTTCAAAAGAGCTTGCCATTTTCAACAGCAGAACATATTTTATGTCAAAGTATTTTTGTCTAGAAATGAAGCTGGTATAATGCTAATGTATCCTACAAAACAGCTCATATATGGTTGATATGCTTCTTGTTAATTTAGTGTTATTAAGATCTTTTTCTAGTGAAACATTTTGTGTTCTTCTCTCTGTCATCCCTGGCTCCAGGCTGCAACATCTCCTTAATCACTAATACAATACATTACAATTTGACATGAACAAAATAAAAATCACAGTTATGCACAAAGCTCAGAATAAATGTTAAAAAGTACTGCCAGTCCACAGGCTGGATATGAATTGTGCCTTTGCACAGCTTTTTATTTCAAAGCCCTGTATAAAATGCAATTCTGAGACCTTGGTGAGTGCAGATCACATTTTTAGATATCTACCTTAAAAGAGGACTTAAAGGTCATCAAGCCTGATTACATTCTGTTCAACACAATAAAGTGCAGCCATGTGTAAATTATTATTGAGCAAATTATGAATGATTCATGGCAGATTTTTCATTAGAATGTAATGTCTCCTTTGCGGTAAAGTCAACATTATGATCTACAGTTATTTCTTAGCACTCTTTCCATTAAACTGAACAGGAGAGATGCTTTTATTTGTACCATTTATGTCTGCATGCAGTACAACAAATAGTGAAGTTACATTCATACTGCTCATCCATCTTCTATTTCAAAGCTCTCAATCACAAATTTAACAGTAGTTCTTTCACACAATACCTAAAATCTTTGGTACTATCCTTAGTATTTGTTTTGTCAAGGTAAGATTATCATAAGTAAATACAATTTCTCATAACTTGCTTAAGCATTACTTTCTGTCAATCTGCAGCTATGTTTTTCACTCTATGCATGATCATCACCCCCCTCTATCTACTTCTTAAAGGTTACAGAAAAATATCCTTGCCTGCTCTTTAGAAGATAGCCACTTCAAAGACTCTTTTGAGAATCAACAGCCTTTAACAATGTTTGATACAAAGCCAGAAAAGGGCATGGGCTAAGTAACAGGAGAGGGAATGCTTAAGTTAGCGTTGTCAGAAATAAATGCCAAAAATTCAGTTTATCATACAAATGAAATTCTCTTTTCCCCAAAAAACTCAGTCCTTCACACATGCCTATAGCCAACACCCTTCAGTGCTGGTACCCATAAACACTCATCCGCAAGACCATATTCTCAACATACCTTGCTTCAGTACTCAGACTTTGTAATGTTTGGTGCCAGATGTGGACTTAAGCTCATGATGAGCTTCTGGATCTGAGTTTTGGCATTGTGAGTGGCTGGTGTTTGGTTTACAGATTTAAAAGTGCAAGTGATGCTTCTGTTCAAAAGAGAGGAAGTGCTGCACCCAGCCAGCTTCTCTTGGTTTAGAAGCAGACCAGAAGGTAGCATTATGTTTCCCAATATGTTTTTCAAAAGACCAACATTAACAGCAGAGATAAAATTATTAAAGATCATTGCTGTACAACTACCAAACAAACAAGCTTTTAAAGAGAATAAAGCATTATAATAGAATGAAATGGTTTGGGGGCACTTTATAATTTTAAAAGATCATAAATTTTTATTTCAAGAGTAACATAAATCCAAATTATATATACAAAAAGAGTTACAATTAAGTAATTGCTGCAAAGAATTTCATACCAGATAGTTAACTGGAGGATATAATTATAAATTACAAAATAAAATATTTCAAGGGTTTCAAGAGATAATTTTGGCTTTGTTTGCATGCTGGAGTGAATGGTGACAATAGCAAACTGTGTCTAAAAACATTTATGTCACACATTGTCATACTAGAGGAGAATGTGAGATGACTAGAGTAAGAATCCCAAATGGAATGTTTCTGGTCCTTGCTGGTCCCATTATGGAGCAATGGACAGGACTGTAAGGCAAAACTTCTAATTTCTATACCCAGCTTTAGAGCTAAGGTTCTTTTCGATACTTGGAAAATTTCGTAGTCTGAAACTCATTTTCAGAATGTTGACTTTCAGGGTTGCTTTATACTACAAAATAACCTAATTAGATAGATATTTTATAATAATCGTGATTACCTGGCTCTAGAAAACAGACTTTGGATATTGAACACTAAGAATCTACATATATATTTAATTATCTTACTAAAAAGGATCTGATTTTGCAGAACGTAAATCGATGCATGAGTAGATACTTTTCAAAATAATCTCATTTTCCATTTGTTTACATATCTAGAAATTTAGTGGCCATGTGCCAACTTTTGCCTTCCCTCTCCCACATGAAAATTCCTTAAGGCTATAAATAATATTAATTGTGACTAATAAGTGGGAGAGATTTTATCAATTCATGTTTCCTTTATGTTTTAAGTTACTCGAGTGGAAGAAATATAGTCCATCTGCAAAGAATTATTACTACAAGAACTATCGTGCAAGTAAGGTGTAATAAAACCATTTCACAGTCACATGTGCCCTGAAAATGGCCCTGATTCAGCAAGGTATTCAAGTGAATGCTAGTCCCATTGATTAGGGCAACTACATGCTGAAAATTGAATATCATTTAAAATGGATATATGTAAAGAAAAAATCCAATCACTGTTTGTAGCTACATTTCCCCAGTCTCATTCGTATTTAACTTCTGACTTACACTGTAACATAAAAAAAAGTAATGCAGAATCCAGAAACTTAGCTTCTGGAAATAAGCAAACAATATTTTAAAAACCTCTGTTTCATAAGATTGAAATGTCAATTATTCAGTGTGGCTTTTAGTAATACATTCCAAAAATTAATCTGTTAAATCTACTTCTATCTAGTTTTTCTAATGAAAAAAATAATTAGACAAATGAAGAAGCAAACATATTAGATTAAAAAGATGAGGCTCATATAGTCTTGAGAATAAGGTTTGTGATCATATTACTGCTTCTCAGTTTTCCCTCTCCTGCATTGCCAACCTCCATTTTATTTAATAGAAGTTTCAATTTTAGTTGTCCACGAGCATTTACAATCACTAAAATAATCCCAACGATAATTTTTTACAAAACAGAAAACCAAAACAAGCCTCAATAGACTAATATGAAAAGTAATACCTACAAAACTCACACTGAACCTTTTAACCACCCACAGATTCTCACACGATCTCACCACTGATGCAGGAGGTACCCAGGACCAGGTCAATAGGTAGTGAAGGCTCACGAAGAAACTCCTGACAGTCTTCAAGAAAAACAAATTACTACATATGGCAAGGAATGGTCTTAACATTTTATATGTAATGGCTTTGACAGTGTTATAGTGTATTTACAGATACATAGTTAAGACCAGAATCCTGTTCTTGGTTAATGATCTGTCATCTGTCACAAAGTAAGATTTTGCAAACATTGAAAATGGAAATCTGTCCTTTCTTAACAAGACATATATAACCTGGAGCTAAAATTGACCGTAAGTTTAAGAAGGCATCTTTAACACCACTAAAATGGGTAATATGTCAAAACCATGAGTTACTGTGTATCAAAGATAAACATATATTTCATTTTGTTTTTTCAAGAAGGTAGTTAGTTTAGATCTGTAATTGCAGAGTTCTCAAAATAATATATACAAAAGCATTGATAATCATTTGCTCTGTCAACCAATATATTAATGCTAATGCAAGTCATTCTTTATATAACCAGTACGTCTTTAAAAGCGTTAACCCAAACAACTCAAGCACAGGGTTTATTTTCAAACAAAAACACTCTCCATTAAAATAACGAGCTTTGCTGTACCTGGGCTTGAGCTAATTATTTTTCATGAGTCTTATTCACATTCCTGAACTTCTATAGTTGTTGCACATTTCAATGTATCACTGATAGAAGATAAACGCACAATAAGCCACGTTTTGTATCCTAACATCCACAGCACTGTGCTTTCAACCATTTATCTGAACCTGTGAGGGATGCTAGCTCCCTGAAGGTCATGAGAAGTCCATATATCTAAAATATAAGATGAACTTTTGGTATATTTAACAAAGCAAAAATAATATGAAGTAAAACAATGAGTTATGATGCATTATAAAGCAGTGCCAACTGTGAACAGAATCTGATCTGCAATGACCTATTTGTGAAAAGATCAAAATCTGACTCAACAAATTCATTCTGCATTCATACAGCTTACTGTTTCTGGTTTTCTCCCCTAGTAAGTTCTTTTGCTTTTATTTACAACAGTTTGTCTCAGAATGCTTTCATTAATCCTTTAATATTTATGTTTTCTATTGATAATAACTGAGAGTCATAGCAGAGGCTAATCCAAAAGAAATTCAATGTTTATGTTTGTTTTATCTGTAATTGCATTGTAATAGCCTTTCACTTGGCCATAAGAGTACTTAAAATAAGTCTGAAGCATGATATAGCATAGGGACTTCCACCTAAACAGTATTTTTAGTTAAAATATTTGTGTAGCTTCTCAGATACTGTGGTAAGGAATGTCAAGAATAAAACAAAGAGAGACTTAAACTAAGCAAGTAATTAAAACAAGCATGTTGATAACCAATGTTGCTGAGATCTCAGGGTAAGAAACATGGTTTAATGGAGACAGTTTAAAATCCACAGAAGAAATATATCACCACACTCAGTGTTATTTGCCTATTACACAGATTAAATGTGTTTCAAAAAACGTCCACATGTGACCATACATATATGTTTTTTCCTCATAATTCACAAGGATACCTTCCTATCTATTTCCTTTAAATTATCTCCTTGCTGAAATAAAACCATAACACACCCTTGAGACCAAATTAATTACAAAGTCAGTTCTCTACAACTGCAAAGCACCATAAAACGTTGTCAAATTCAAAAGTGTCTATGAAGTATTTACTTTACACACTATTGGATGATGACCACAAACTATCTTTTATGCCTTAAATCAAATTTAAGATCTGCAATTAAAAACACACACACAAAACCAACCAACAAACCAACCAAAAAACCAAACCAAACAAAAAATGACCAAAAACCACAACCAAACACTACAACGGTATTGTTACACAGAGGCTGGCAATTAGTTTAACCCTAAGCACATGAGCGGTATATATCACACAGGCAAAGTGAGAGGTTTCATTATAACAAAAAGCAATGGCATACATTTTTATCCAGCTGTGCCTTTTCCCATTATTTCTGAAGAGAAGGAAAACCTCAACCCCAACAATTCAGGCCAAATTATGGGCCTGGGTACTGAAGTAATCTCCCAGGCCTCTCCAAATTATTAGCAGAAACCCTGAAAGCATTGTATTAACAAAAAACAATATGGTGGATTGACCTTGTGTCACAGAAGAGTGATTTAGGGTCCTGCTTGCTGCAGAGCAATGTTTAGATCACTTAAGGAAAAGTGCAACTTAACAGACTTTGATGGCAAGGTTCACTCTGTTACTTACTGCATAGTGGAAATATGCCAAAGAGAAGTGGGTGAGAGTTGTTTTAGAGTGATTTATACCTCAAGAGAAGACAAGAAAGGGTAGAGGAAGGCCCTCACAAGTCACAAGGTTCAGAATGGACCCCCTTGCTTTCTAAACTTCTTCTGAGAGAGGAGTCTAGGTGCAGTGAGATCCAAACCTTGTCTCAGCCTTCATCAATGGTTTGTCTAAGAGACATAAAGGGTAAAGAAAAACAAGTAAGGGATTATATGTATTTATGGCCAAAGGATTATGTGTGCATACCTGATACTTCATATGGTGGTTGTTTTTTGTTTTTTTTTACTGTGCCCTGCTTTTCCCACAGTTTGCTATTTGTTTATCACACTTTAGTGTGACTATACCCTCACTGCCTGCCCTTCTTCCCTTCCTTGTCCAACAGCCTTTGTTCTACAGTCTACCGGTTTCCCCCACCAACCTGTACTTCTTTTCCTCTTCTTCTCTCTGGGGTGGTCCAGGAGCTACTTTCCCTGTCACTGTCCTCTCATCGCTTTCTCCCTGCAAATGCATTCTCCCCCAAGAACAGTTCAGCAGCCTCTTCTGGACTGCCAATACCTTCCTCTCCCAAATTTCTGTTAATGCTCTCATTTTACTTCCCTCAGCTGAGAATATTATTTGCCACAGCTCCACAAGCTCTCATCAATCCTTTTTAGAGACAAAACAGAGAAACAGCAGAAACTGCATGTCAGAAATCTCTCTGTGGTAATGAGCTTTGTCATGATTAAGACTCGCTTGCTGGAGGAGGCAAAACAAATCTATAAAATAGCCACATGCTTATCTCCCACAGAAAAACAGGGCTTCCCCTCCCAAGAGGATTTGCAGGGTTTTATTGGCAGGTGAGCAGCAAGGGGTCCACAGGGCTCCTCGGTTGTGGCAGCAGAGCAGTGAGAATGTGGCAGCTGGCTACTTGTGCTGCACAGAACTTGACTATTTTTCAACTCCCTTTCCGCATTTTATCAGAAGATGTATTAGAGACTGTGGAACAGGATACAGATGATTCTTAGACATATTTTTTGCTGAACTTCAAGTGAAGAGAAGAAATGGTCTGATACAAGGGCTAGCTCTTGCTGCGTACCACAGAAGCTGCTTCCATACACATTTATCGGCTACCTAAGGAGCTCTGAGAGGAAAGGCTTAAGGAGGGTCAGAACACTCAGGTAAAAGCTCACATAGCCTTTTAGGAAACTATTAGCAAAACTAGAAAAATAATAAGAATTAGAGAGTAAATTACACCCAAATAGCAGAGAATGACCCTATAAATAATTTCCTACCCTACGTAACAGTGTGCTTTATGACCTCAAAATAATTGCATTGCATAATGGTACAACAAATTTAATAAAAACACATGTTAAATGGAAAAGTCCTGGAAAACCATGTTACCTAGAAACACCTTAAATCACCTTTTCCTCACTCATATTAATTTTTTAACACTTGAAACTTCATCAGGAATGTTGCAGCCCATTAAACTTCTAAGGTAAAGTGTGTTCCATGCAATTTGCTACATGAAGCACCTCTCAGTTAAATATTAAAAGCCAGTAATGATCAAGAGCACCGAGCACCAGAAATTCTTACACACTTAAAAGGAATTGTACTTGCTCAGCACCTTTCAAAATATGAGTTAGTCCAGTTTTGCATTAGCGTGCACACCAAGGCAGCACTGCAAAATTTGCATGTGCATCATTATTACCTTATCCCTTTATAAAAGACAGTCAGTAATGTGGCACTTAGGAGCATTCAGCATGCCTTAAATTTTATAATTAACACTTTTTAAAAAAAAAAAAAAGCAATAAAATGCAGTTGCATCAGTATCTCTATGTAATTGTTCCTCTGTCCCCACTGTAGTAATGAGTTTCATGCACCATTTCTCTGTGTGCTTGCAGCTCTCTGAGCTACGAATCAGGCACTTCTCTATGATGGGAAATGTCATGCCTGACAGTTCTCGACAGTAAAGGCTCTTTATTTCTCTGCACCTTAGTTTAACTACCTGCAAAAAATACAGGATAACAATTTCTATTTCCCAGCATCATCACAAGAGTACATAATTTGAGTTAAATACTGAGCAATGATTAAAAAAAGTCATAATATCTGAGAAGCTATTCGAGGTATTTGAAAGAAAGATGCAAAGGTCACCATAGTGCATTAAAAAAAAAGTGTATGTCAAAGAATCACATTTAATTTCTGTACACCCTTCTGGTCAAGAAAACATCAGACATAAAGAAAAAATACATAAAAATAAGAAAATACATATAGAGAAAAAAAAAAAAAAAAGAGCAAATCCAGGGTTTTTTTTAAATAAAAAAAAATGTGTGTAAGCACATTTAGTTTTTTCCTTATGAGCAAGATCTTATTCTGCCTGTCTGCACAACCTATTCCTGATCTTGGTTTTTATCTGTGGAGTGTGGGATAAACGTCATCATTTGGACACTATCAACAGAGATAAAACAACTTCCTGAAACTGTGATATTCTTGAACATAGTTTATAACAAATAGGAAATAGAAACTTTCCAATGAAATATTCTGGTTCATTTAATGGTGTAATTCATATTCTGTTTTGTATCAAAATGCTCTGATTTTAAATTAGATCTGTTGTTCTCCAATTTTGTTTATATTTTTAAAGTTCTTTCAATGGATTCTGAGATGCATAAACTATATGCAACTTCCCAAATTCATTAATAAACAAATTAGTAAAGTACAATGGTTCATAATTGTCAAACATGTTCTTGTAAAAATCCCAATGGAATTTGTGCACAATTAAAAATCAGGCTATTGTCTTACTGACAGATGAGTATAACATGCAATGCTTCTGAATAGAAGCTTCTCCTCACAGAGAATTCCTGAACTGTCCACACAGAAGTACAGTATGCACATCGAATACCTAAACAGTACAGAATATATGCCTCATGAACATGCAAATCAATCATCCTTCCTGTGCTGCTCCCCAGTGATTGACACAAACATTCCCACTGATTTAAATGGACTTTGGATAAGATCCGAAATACTCTTGTGTCTTTTTTTCAACACACTGCAGCAATTAGGAGTTAGATGGAAACAATCGTCTTTTTTCTCTTCAACGGAAGCCCAAAGACTGTAGGCATAATTCTCGATTCTCTGGCACGCACCCGCAGTCCACGGATTCTCCCTCAGCACTAGGATGGGGGGCAGGGGCAGGGACACAGAGAGAAGAAAATCTGCATTTGATCCTCAGTCTTTAAGGAGCACCTGTCAGAATTTTGTTCCTTTTAGAGATGCAATACAAAGACTTCTCAGGGCTGGAGCTGAAAGTGAATCACTGTACAGTTATGGCTAGTTGCGCAAGTCATGTTTATGCAAGAATCACTTCTCTTAAAAATGCCACATGCTCATTGTTATGAGAGAAATAGTATGGAGAACATTCTTGTGTGACTAAAAAATGGAAAAAAAATCAACATAAATGACAGCACAAGAAATTATCTGACTCTCTTGAGGGATTTTGGGTGTTGAAAAGGTGAAAAAAGGACAGTGAATGAGAAAACTAGGGAATGACAATGAGATGGAATAGAGTAGAGGTTTATTATTTCTCCCACTTATCTGTGGCACAGCTAAGTCAGCCCCTCGCTGACTCTGGCAGCTTTATACAGATCATACTTTTTAAGCATCAACTGTTCTCAAGCAGTGTCTCCAATTCATTAGACACACATACATGTCACTATAACATCAAGCATTAGTTTCTTGGTTTTCCACCTTTCCCCCCTCCACCAGCTGCTGCAGAGCAAGTGGCAGTTTTTACTGACCTTTTACATCAGTAGCTTTCTCCTTGGGGGACTGAAATTGATGTTTCAGAGCATTGTCCTTGCTATGTTATTTAAGAATATGAAGTGCCATGACTGTAGAAGATGCTGAGGCTACAGCTTGCTACACATGGTAACCTTAAAACAGTCAATGTGGGCAAAGCATTGCAAGGTGTATTTTCGATCACTGATTTGCCATTTGTATTTTTCAAAATCGTAACCGTATCTATTAACAATCAGCCAGTTGTTTCCATACTATGTTGTTATTTTACAGTGAGGATTAACAGAAAGGCAGGTAAATTTGTATATCTGAGATAAAGTGTTTACTGGTAGCTAAGGCTAAGAGGATGTACCAGGAATAGTTCATACCTATGAATATGTTAAAGAGATGTTACAGTTATCCCAAACTGGACAGGCGAAATTCAGAATTACAGTTGTATTTAAGATTTCACGTAGGCTATGTCAATCTAAAATTACAAACCCTACGTATTGCAGTACTGTTTTATAGCAGAATCATAATATTATGGTTACAGCATGCTCATCTTTGTGGGCCCAGTGTTTTAAAACACGTTTTAGATTTGGAGGATCTACTTAGGTGTACTATTTGAAGTTAATGTGAGCTAGGAAGATAAAGTAATTTGTAGCTGTCACCCAAATTCAAAGGTCAAAGGAATGCTATGGTCACCCATTGCTGCTACCTTAACTATCTGACAAATATGGAAACAAAACTTTATATTCCCTAAAATTTTGTGTCATGCTAAGTAAATAAGAAGCTAGTATGTCTTCTTCCTGACAGAGAGAACTATCACATCACTTGCTGTGAACTCACTTCTTTTGTCCCTATTGTGGTTTAACTTTTGCCTGCATTTTTTATGGAAACATTTTAAGATTGTGGAGTCAGACAATAAGCATGGTGGCAGAGCAGAGGTCTCATCACAGCTCCCAGGCTTCCCTCAGACTTTAGCTGAAATTTGCTAAAACACTGAAAGCCAACAGCATGCTGGCTTGTATCAAGAATAGTGTGGTCAGCCAGACAAGGGAAACGATTGTGCCCATCTACTCAGTGCTGGTGAGGCCCCACCTTGAACACTGTGTTTGGTTTTGGGCCCCTCACTACACAAAAGACACTGAGGTGCTGGAGGGAGTGCAGAGAAGGGCAATGAAGTTGGTGAGGAGTTTGGAGAACAAGTCATCACCCCTGGAGGTACATAAAAGACATGTAGATGTGATGCTTAGGAACATGGTTTAGAGGTGGACTTGGCAGTGCTAGCTTAATGGTTGGACCTGATGATCTTAAACATCTTTTCCAACCAAAATGATTCTATGATTCCATGAATACAACTGTTTTATCAGTTAGAGAAACTAGCTCACTCTAAGAACACTGGCCTGATGGATGACCAAGTCTGAGAGATCTTTGCTTTTCTTTTTGCCTTTTCATTTTGACTAAGTTGCACATCATCACTCCTCACCATAACTAACAATTATACATGCAATAGTTTAATGAAACTCTGCCCTTTCCATCTTTGTGTTATTTTAACATATATGGTAAGACAACCCTGAAACATCTGGAACTTGCCTATAATGTTTTAAAAATGTTATATGATTTACTTATTTATTTGATCATTATAGTGGTGTTTGCTATGCAATTGCAAGGAGTTAAATCAAACACGAGCCAATTGATAGCAGACAAGAGAGCAGATAAATACTTCTGAAAATCCCATTTCTCACCCTAAGTAAACTGTGCAGATCCTATTTGTTCAGGTCATGTAGAGATCAATATTGCAATTGTGCAAGACAGGGAGAAGTCTAGTAGGACATTACAGGAAAACAAACAAACAACAACAACAAAGCAAAGAAACCAGAGTTCCTGAGAATGGCAAGAATGGAGAGAAGGAGAGGAAATCAAAGGCTTCCTGGAAGCTGACTGAAGCCCACTTAACAGAAGTGATTTAAGACTGACAAGTATGGGTGCTTGTCTGTGTCAAAATTACCTTATCTTGTTATATGCTGTTCCTACTATTGAATTAAACAATAGTTTGTTTCAAATAAGCTGGTTTGGGTCACAACATTCATTTTTTCCCAAAAGAAACTGCAGAGATAACTCTAATTCAATCAGACCTTCCTGACAATTACAACTGGTAGCAAGGCTGCAGTATGTTGGTGTGGAAGTCACAAAAGTTGGGGCACGGAGTATTAGATTGAAGAGTGCCATGAAATGTCTTTAAGAAATACATGTAATAACACAAACAAATATATAAAAATACCTTTGTGCAATGGAAAACTGACGTTTCAGTTTCTATCTGAAATGTAGCCAGAATTTGTAAAGCCTAAAATTAACTAGGATTACATTTCTACTTTTTATGTTGAGAACGTAGAGCAATACAGATAAGGGAATCCAATGTGAGGCTGGTTGGCTAACCTTGTCTTTCAAAAATGCCTCTTTCCACAAGCATGTGAGATAAACAGGTAAAAAACAGAAACAACTTATTCCTGAAAGTCTCTCAGCTTCCAGACTTTCAAAGTATAAACAGACACATGACACAGACCTGACACATTTACCAAAAAAAAAAAAAAAAAGAAAAAAAAAAAAGGCAGAAATTCAGCAAAAATCTGGAAATGGAAGTGCTGTTTGCAAATAACTAGAGTCATAAGCTCTAGTCCTAGTTATAGATGAAAACCTGATCACTCCTTTGCAGCAGGCCCACTTGAACATCCTAAGCTGAAAGGAAAAAGGACGGCAAGTCACACAAGTGTTGCCTGCCCTCACCACCACACTTCTCAGGTTCATGACCAATGGAGGTGAATGGCTGTCAGTCTCACCTGTAAGGGCTGGCCTTTGCCAGAAGCTATAAGAAGGGCAGATAACCTTATGAATCAATCTAGCTTTTAAAAAGCCTTTTTTTCCCAGCCTTTTATTTTGGAAACACAGACTCTCTGCTGCAGCACACCATTCCCACAGCTCAACGGATGAGCTTTGCAAAGCTTCATTATAGGTCTCCTACATCTCACTCCACACAGCATTCCATATAGGAGTAATTGACTTCATTATATAATTTCTAAAGCTGTTAAATCTAACAAATACAAGAGAAGCTCCTCAAAATAATTAGTAAGCTATAAGATATGGATCTATTTCTGAAAAAAAAAATCTAATTCATGAGGTTCTCATTTACAAGATGTAACACTGAAACAATTTTAATATATTTTTATATACATACATATTTTCCTATTATTGGGGGGGAAATACCATAAAGATAGTTTCATTATTGCTCTGAACTTCATTCATCCATCCATCCATTCATTTATTTTCTAGGTTCCCTGCTTTTTTCTTTTAACCTTACTTTCTCTTCTTCCCCTATCTATCCCTACATCTCTTCATGATATAAATACAACTTATGCCACTTTTCTTACTGCTAAAATGTACTTGTTTTTTCTTTCAAATTGGTTATCTCTTGATTAACTTTGATATCTATGCTGTAGGAGATGATGACTATTAACACATTCATCTTCCTCTCGCAAGAATCACAATACAGTGAGAAAGTAACTAAGCTCCAGTGACGAGACAGCTATGAAATGACACCAGTTATCCATCCAAATAGCATAGCCTACATAAGGCCAGCTGGACTCAGCATCATCTAGGATGACTAAGTTCACTTTACTTTTCCTGGGGATAAAATGTGTCACCACAGGGGATCACATAAAATAAAATATTTTCCAAAATAATTTTTCTAAAGTTTTTTCCTATCTTTATAAAATCCTGTTGTTTAATATCTTGCTGATAGTACTATAAATCACACTGAGAAAAGCTACTGAAAAAGGGAAAACAGAGTACTGCTACTGTTCTCTCAATTCTTTCATTTCTTGTGTTTCTGCAATGTTAAATTGTTCATCTAATTTCGTATTGAAGCCATTTCATAGACAATAGAACAATATTCCTAGTTGTACTGAATATGATGCAGCTAGCACTAATAAAATTGATTTTCCAGTTTCTCTCCCTCACAACAGTTGGCAAAGTCAGATGCAAATTGCATCCACCTGTACCAAGGAGATATCGACTTCCAGGAGAGCAAAGAAAAAGTTACTCACAGGAGAAATGTCTTAGTGTCAAGGAGAGTCTGGAGGATGTACAGATTTTACAAAAACCTATCACCCTCAAGTCATTGTATGTTCTTAGGAGAATTGTCTGTTTCTGAGGATGATGTAAGTGTTGAGTTTTGAGTTTACATCTGATGTTGCGACATTTCTCACAACAGACTTACCACCATCAGACACAGTGCAGCACAAGTTCCTCAGCATTAATTGCTCACTGCATTTCAAAAGAAAACACTCAGCGGAATTACAAAATGTATCACTGAACAATTTCAGTCTAATCTTTTTTTCTGCAAACTATTTTCAACAAAGCTTTAAATGTCTCACTTAAACTAAAATAAAACTAACATTATTTCCCTCTTGTTTAGACTTATTCTTAGAGAGTGCAATGGAAAACAGTTCCTGCTACTAAAATTCTTCCATCTTTTGATGTCCATGAAACTTTCAGAAATTGGTCTAAGCAGAATTGTGAACCCAAAGGCATCTTGTAATAAGTACCTATTAGAGTTCATGCAATATAAGGCTCTATAATGACAATTTTGGATTTTCTTGATTTTCTCTACTCAAGCCTTCACAGTCATTTTCAGATAGGCAAAGTTCATTCATACTAAGGAAAGACAGAAGGTCTTTACTCAAAGTTGTGTAATATTTTTCATGGTGTTCGATGGGAACATGTTATCTGGAATTAAATTATGATGTCAGCTATTTTTTCTAGTCTAGAAGAGAGCAGCTAAACTTCTCCTCTTCCTTGGCATCAAATCATATACTTAAAGACCAGGCCACCTCGCTTTCTTTTCTAGTCCAGCATTTCCAAAAAAAAAAAGAGTCAGAGAAACATATTATGACAGGTAATCATTTGCAAACATACAACTCTTTCAACATCTGCCATGTTCAGCTTCATTTTATAGCATCTGTCTTGGCAATATAAATTGTGCTTGGCTTCAGAGGTGCTCTGTGCCACATAGTGAAGAAAAACAATCATGACAACTGAAATATAAAGCACAGTAGGGGGGCAGGGAGAGAGAGCAGAGAATGTAAAAGCTGTTCACTTATCTAGTTTTATTTTAAAAGAAAAGGAGTGTTATGTTAGCTTTCCTGTATTCTTTAAACAGCATAGTTTTGCCAATGGAAGAAAAGGGACAACTATTGCACTTATGAAAGGTGCCAAACAACCTCAAGCATTTCGAAAAGAATCCCCTGGAACAGCTGCACAAAAAGAAAGCAATTTAGTCCAGCACATGCAGATGAATTATGTCAGTAGAAATTTACTTCTACAAGAAGTTTGGGTTTTTTTCTACACTCAGAAGCTCTATTATAAACATTCCAAGAAAAGCAGCAACTGGGAAATATGAATTTCACAAGAAAACTATGGGGGAGAGAAGGTAACTTTGTGTGGAATACCACACCATCATCACAAGTTACCTCATAATTAGAAGTGTTGTCTTAATTTTCTTTTTTAAATCTGTGTTATACTTAGAAGTTCATTGTTAAAGAGTTAAAATACATTAAAAATAAGCTTGACAATATACCAAATACCATAAACTATATACAAAAACATTGTAACTTGCCTCTTTTACTCCATATTCCGCAAATTTATAGACTACATATATACATGCTAACAATGTTAACACATAGCGTCAATGTGTGTGTAAGTATGAGAGTCTAGTTACTTCTCTGCTGTTGAAAACAGGTTAATCAAGGAATGAAATAATAAAATTATAGTAACTTCTCATACAATATAACACTGTGGAATACAAAATACTTGAAGCATTGGCTCTAAGCACCAATGGAGTTTTCCCTTATTATACTGGCCTACATATGTACAATTCTCCATAAGCAATAAACCTTGGACACAAAAAATAGTTGACGTTCTTCCGTGGCGATTTGGGAAGTATTTAAAACACAATGTGAAAGCAAACCTTTCCTCACTATTTGAAAAGACAAAAAACTTTTCCAAAAGCTCAATAAAAAAACTCAGACAACTTTTTCCTTTTCAATGATGAAGAAACAAAAAAAGAGAAGCATACTACCAAAGACAATGTTAAAGCACACATGCAAAGCTTAGTTTGTGCTTGAACCCAGTCTTTTCAATAATGAATTTGAATGTTTGCTTATGTCCCAGAGGATTTACTTAGACGTCAATAATCAAATACAATAATTTACAAACCTTACTACCAAACATCTTTAAAATATCTACATATTTTCATCCAATATTCCATTTGATCATGTTAAACAAAATTTTTATTTCTATCTATGTCACATATCATGATAAACAGCCTTATGAAAATCACTAAGTCATTCTCATTTTTTCCCCCCATAATTTTCTTTCCCTAAGGCAAGAGTTTAATGGTTAATATAATTCAAGTAAAAAGGAAAAGATGGTTTTCCAGGGGATGGGATGCAATCTTGGCACCTCTACACCTTGTTGCCGAATTTTCATCCCTTATACAACTTCCTGCCTGTTTGGATCTGTAGGGATCTGTAAGGATCTAGGGAGATGTCCAACAACACCTGTGTTAAAATGAAGCAGCTTCTTTTCTTACTTCATTGAGTTGACTTCCTCTGTCATCTACTAAGGAACATCCTGACTTCACTCTAAAACACTAAGCATGCCCCTTGTACCTCCCTGGTATTGCTGGATAAATGAAAAGTCTCAAAAAGTCTGTTTCTACTTTTGTAGCAGATCATGTGCTGTGGGTCTATTAGATGCATGAAACAGAGTGTGTTTCCTTCTGACTGAGCTGCTGGAGGCCACCACAGAGGTAGAGTCTCCAACAGAGCCCTACACATGCTTGGGAGTCTGTCCTAACATTGGCTTGCAGGGGCTGGGGAAGGTAGGAAGGCAGAAGCAGTCCAGAAAACACACTGCAAACAGCCTATTTTTGAGCCTATGAGCTAAATTCATGCCCATAAATAAAGTATAAATTACTGAACTCAGAAACAGATGGATATTAAGAAAATAACCGAAGCATACTGGAAATGAAAATACTCATCCGAGTTATAACTCAAGTGTGTAATCTCTAATATACACATTTATCTTAGAAGGACACTGTCAAGCTGTTTCTCATAACTTAGCAGTATTTGTTACCAGGTTGCAAGCTTGTAGAAACTTCTGGATTGACAGTTAGAGACTGAGTTATTGACAAGCCAGAGGCAGGACTGTGAATGTCAGGGTGAGCTTTGCCCAGCTGGACTGATGCCATGGCTCAACCCTGCAGCGCTGGGACCCTTCACAGGGGTCTGAACTTTTTCACTTGCTTCCTGGTTTTGCTGGCTTCTTCACAGAGTTGCAATCATAGAACAAAACGAGACAATGTGATATAACTCTTCACCCTTCTATTCATGCTTTGGTAATTCTTGAAGGATGTCAATTAAAGTATTTTTCCCTAACAGGCAAAAAAATCCCAAACAAGCTTGGCTATTTGCTTAAGAATACCAGGAAGACATTAATAAACTTCAGGGAGGGTGGGGGAAAAAAAAAGAAAGAAAAAAAAAACAAAACAGAGATAAAAACGCTGTTTGTTTGCATCTAAACTAAATGCAAACAAATAATTACAGGCTTTTGAAAACATAAAACCAGTCACTGAAATACTTCCTACACTTTACTATGACAATATCTTACCAAAATAAGCGCTTGTTACTCTAGCAATACAGCCATGTTTTTGCAACACATCTAACTGTGGTCTAATAAACCTGGTTCAACTGGGCTTACCAAACAGCCTTCTCCCTAGCAAACTAAGTCATTGCTATTCTTCCAAAATTTCTTATTAATTGTGTGTATAGAAGGATTTAAAATATTTTAAGACTCAACAAGAGACTGAGTCCAGGGGAAATGCACACAGAATGGCAGTAGATTAATGTAGTGCCAACGTATTCTGGTTGGCTTTTTAATTAGAGAGTAAATAGGAAAGCAAATAATGTGCACAAGCAGGAAAAATAACTACATAAATTCAGATGACAAATTTTGTTTCCAATACCAACAAACCGCGGTTGCTTGCCAAGGTTATTAATATAGTTTAATTATGTCACAGGTAAGATTTGTGTATTAATCATATTTAGGGCACCTTACACCAAAGAGTAAAAAAATTCATTAAAATATATTTCGACAGACAGTTAATCATCTTTCAGAGAGCAATTATTTTTGGAAACTCAAAGAAACACACCTCTGTCTCCAAAGGGACTGAAATTAGAAATGGGTACCTAATTTTTAAATCTTTTGTCCTTCTAGAACTAAAGAAATCACTTCCTCTATAGGACTGGAAGGAGAGAAAAAAATTAATGCTTGGGTATTTTGAATAACTAACTAGGTATTCACAGTCTTCTGTTATAATCAAGATGAATGAGCCAGAGGGGAGAGAGACAGGATGAACAAGCCAGAGGAGAAAAACAGATTACTGATTTTTACCATCAGAGAGACATCAAACTGTGGCAGTCACGCATAATAAGCAACATATGATTCAAATTTCCCTTTAATTTCATGGATGCTCTGCCTAAGAGGGCTCATTGGATTTGATTGTTTGTTTTTATTCAGGATGATTTGACAAAATTAGCTTTCACTGTTCCTTCCTTTATTGTTGATGTTGTTATTTTGCAAAGCATTTTAGCGAGAAAATGGACTGGTAAATGCTACTGATCTCAACGAAGTCAAAGATATCCAGATCTTAAAATCAAATTGCTAGGAAGACAAACATCCTAAGTTAGGATTTCCACTGTCTGTGCAAGCATGCTGAAACAAAGTGATGAGACTAAAAAATGTTTTCTACTTAATTTCTCTTGTAATTTATATATGTATACTTGCCTTCTGTTTCACATAATAATTGTAACTTGTTCAATAGCCATACAAAGGAAATAAATGCTGGGTTGTTCCCTTCAGGTAGACTTTATGTGAGGAACTAGAAGGCACTTGATGTTGTGACTCCTCTGGCATCACATCAGCCCACTGCATAACACAGGAAAGTATACTTTAGACATATAAGCTATATAAATGTGAACTGATCTGAGACCTCTGCGTAGTATCATTGCTGCTAATTTATATTGTCATACACTATAAATGACAATACTGAACCTGGAACCTACGAATCTCTCCATATGATCTTAACATGTCATCTAGAGAAGAATGAGCTTCAGTTTTAAAATAAGAATATACATTTAGAGCAACTTTTCATACACCTCTTATAATAGTTTCCATTTTACATTCCCTGTAAAAGTACCTCAGACTATTTGTTGGAAGGTACATTTAATTACTGTCTAATATCAACTAGAATAAAAATAGATATAATAGTATAATCATATGCTTTAAGTCTCACAAAAGTTCAGACTGAAGTGCACACTACTAAGAGGAGTAAACCGTAACAATCTAAAAGGATTAAAACAACTCAATATTCAGAGAAAGATCTGACGAATCTACAAACCTATAGACATTAATTTTGGCTAGGTCTGACACTAGTATATAGTATTTCAGGAACAAACATGCAACAAAAGAAACTTTGTTATGTATGATATTTCCTCTTACAGGTAGTTCAGTAACTACTGAAAGTAATGTAGAGGCGTTTAGCGACTTAAAATTCTACTCTCTGAATATGGCTAGGAAAGAAGAATCTGAAGAGCACCAAATTTCTTAACCTTTCAGCTTAGTTTGCTTTAATTTTTAAATGGACTTGCTTTCAGACTTCCATGAAATACACTCTGTGCTCAATAAAAGGAGTTATTTCCAAAACAGATGATGAAAAATAAAATTTCTTAACTACAAAACTATTGTGAAACCTTAATAACAATGAAAAAGAACCCTTAAGAAAATCTAGTGGATAGCCCTGCGTCTGGCATGACTGAAGTAGTGCTTCCAGTTTCTAGCGGAGCAGAGAACATGATTTGCTATCAGGACAGTCGCGGCCCATTGTTAAGACCTGATTCAAATCCAGTGAAGTCAAACAGCAGCATCACTGCTTATCAATCAACGGATTAAAACATCAAACCTAAGCAATAACACCATCTTGAAGAATGTTGCCTCTGAATGATAATAGGTCCAGAAATTATGTCGGGAATGTAAAAAGAAGGAATGTCATTGTCAAGTGATTATAGCAAGTTATATGATTGAAATTTGCAGTATATTCTCACTGGTGATTCAATACTGAAGTTTTAATAAAGCAAAATCTCCATTCCTATATTATTTGGAAAGAGTTTTAGAGAAGGCAGATCCCACCATGAAAGAAACAATATATTTGTGATCTCACCGTATTTAAGAAAGGGAAGGGAGAATTATTATTACCATTATTACATGAAGGGAAAGTATAAACATAATCATTTAAGTCTATGACACATGGAAATGAACGAAGATCTGATTCACACTTCTCTACTACTATGTCAGGACAGTGCTGTCATACTGCAATATGCTCATATTGTGGTATAGATACAAAGTAGCACAAATACTTAGTTAACTTGGGTGAAACAAAACCATTCCCAAAGTCCTTTTTTAAAAATTTTAAATATAATACAAAGACTTTATCTTAGCAGCTTTTATAAGGATTATCTTTAGATGTCACAGTGCAAACAGCTTCAAAGGTTATCTGTGACACCCTGAAATGAACTTTGGCTGGCCTAATTTTAGCCAACAGGCTTTCTTTACATTTGGCTTTCTTTTTCTGGAATTTTAACTTGGAAGCTACAATTTATTATTTTAATGCTTCATCAGTTGCCTGCCTCCGAACTGTGTTGTAATTGTTTCATTAAGTATAATAAACTTACTTTCTTACCTGCAACACACCATAACACAGAGAGGTGCAACTTAGATGACTAACATGATGCATTATTGAACAGCCCAAATTAAAAGGAAATAAAATTAAGGCAGCAATCTGTCTGGATGATGGATGTTCTTTGCTTTTCACTTTTAAAATCAGGAATCTAGTTTTCTGTCTCAACAGTTCAGCTGGTAATTCTTCCACAAAAGTTTTTTACCATGCTGTGTTTCCAGGGAAGTGGCAACTCCCTCCATCCCAATGACCTCTGATATTTGACATCCTGGCCCCTACACCAGTTTCTTCTGATTACATATAAGGAAAGGTCAGATTTTGTATTTCAGATATCAGTGTGGTCATGGGAGCTGACAATCAAAAAAAACTTTAGTATGGATGAAAATAAACAAATGTGACCTCCCTACCCTCATTCTCACAGCTCTTTGGGATCTCTCTTTCTCCTACTAAAATCTCTCAAAATAGAGGAATGAAAATTAAGTCCTAAACTGGGAAGGCTTTAGCTTTCCTAAAAGCCTGCTGTGACAGCAGGAAAATCAGGAAGTAGACCAAGAGGGAGCCATACAGAAACAGATAAAGCTTGCAATTAAGTTTGCTCATAACCTGATAAGCAAGAGAAATGCAAATTATGAAAAAAATCAATCCCTGAAAATTTATTTAAAAGTTATATTCTTGTTATTATAAGATATGTACATTGAATAAGTATTAATACATTAATCCTTAAATACCCTAGTGGAACACGTATATACTGCTTCTCTTTTTTTATTTGAGAGTATACATATCGGGTTCCAGTTCAGTGAAGTATATACCGAAATATTAAGCTTAAGCACTTGACTAATTTCCGTTTTCTGACTGAACTACAAATATCTTACTCATTCAAGACTGGATCCCTTAAATATCCAGGCTCAGGAGTAAAATGCTAGGAGAGCCAAAATTTGAAGTTCTCTGAGGTTCTAATCTGGTGCCTTAGCTAAGAGCTGATATTTCTTCACCTATTCATTAAGCTCCCAAAAAGAGCAGCAGAAGCCAAAGGCACTCATAAACATAAGCACAAGATTAGCAACACTGGTAAACACTGAATATTGAGCCAGCAACTACTAGTAGAGAGACAAAGCAGCAGACTATTATGTTATTTTTCCCACATCTTAGTCAATATTTCTTACATGTAACTGTAAACATTCTTGTGTTATTCAGTACATTCACAATGACATCTCTAGTATTACACATAGATCCCGATAACAATGTTTAACCTGCATGCATGGATCTGAATTTACAATGCATGCTGTAATATTTTCATTTTGTTCTTGTCTGTTATGTACTCAATAATTCAAAACAACAAGCTCAGTAAAGAGCAGCATTGAATACCAAGTTCTCCATATTATTATTCAGTAAGAAAAAAACCCCAACTTATTTAGAAGAACTGAACAATTGTATGTTTAAAACACTGAAATTCAACCACCATCTGTTAGCCTCTAAGGCAGCTTTCATTAAGGCCATCACCTCTTCATGAGTCACTACAGGGAGCTATCATTAACATTAGCTATGATTAATGAGGATGTTGCCAATTGCAATTATTCCACTGCAAAGCTTAGTAACATTGACAGTGTCACATAGCTTAACTACCACCTCCATCCTCTCAGTCGCCTCATTAAAAAAATCCCTGTTGCAGTTTACATTATAAAGCAAAACCCTAGTAATTCTGGGAGGTTCTCCTTGGTTACAGAGACTGGCTGGTCCTTTCAGGCTGCCTCTGGAAAGCACTAAGATGCAATCACTGAAAGAAGAGCCTGCATCCACTATCACACAAGGGTTTTAAAAAATTAGGGTAAAAGGTGAAGTAAACATTTACCTCATCAAGTTGAAAGCTGACACATCACAGGTCTCATTCAGTGCTGAGGTGTAACAATTATTTTTCCCAAGCTAGATTCTTTTACTTGTGAACTTCATACACAGAAAAGACAAATTATCTGAATTGCTAGGCCTAATTTAATCACAAGGCAAAGAAGTCAAAATGTTGATCTAGGCTCTAACACTCAATCTAATGGAACTTAATCCTAATCAGTGTGGTTCAGTATGCTGCTGTTAATAATGGTATTATCAAACACTATTAGAAAGAAGAAAAAAGGAGAACCTGCTTTTCCCTATCCTCTGCATGCAGCTGAGGTTTTGTTTGGTTTTGTTTTGTTTTACTGAAGGTAAACAGTATGTTGTTTTATGTTTGGATCCCTCAAATAGATCTAAATGGGAAAAACTGTGTCTTTTCTGTTTGGTTCTTCCACCCAAAATCTCTGTCTTCTGTCAAATGGGAAAAGTACAGAACAGTTCAACCAGAAATAAGTAAAACAATCAATAAACTCCTTTTCTCAGGAACAGCAGCAGTATCCTGCTTTGGTTCACCAAATTATACTGACCACATTTCCACTTTACAGCCAGCTCCACATTTGGGCTCCATCAGATACGTGCAGCTCAGCACTGCAATAAAATGAGGGACTATCTTAATTACACAAAATGTATCTTAGGTAAAGAAAATCACTTCTGCTTGATGTGTGGTTAACATAAAATCAGAAGAGTGTACAAGCAGCCATGAAGGAACTGAAGGCCTCAACAACAAAGTAAAGAAAAGCATGTGACCTGGACCTAATGAATTCTTTAAAGAAAAAGCACTTCCGTTATATTAAAATATATGTTAATATGGTTACAGAATAGAACAGCATGTCGACATAAATAACTACTGTGTGAAAAATTAAAGAGTAGGTGAACTATTTTATCAAATACACAAGAAAGGGTTCTTTTGAGGTAGCCAAATGTCTCTGCAAAGGTAACAAAAGAACAGTTAAAATCATTTTTAGATGTCTATTTGCTTAGCCAGTTCTGCTCTGAGGCTCTCCAAAAATAGATTTATAGCCACTATGCTAAAAGCAGTCTTTTATTTCCTGACACTTTAAATGTAAAAGAAAAACAAAACAAGCAAACAAGAAAAAACTCCTAAAACGTCTTTCAAGCTGAAGCTTAACCTCACAAAGAAAACCCATATCATTAAATCCGTGATACTCCCCTGCTGAAGGACTTTCTAACAGCAGTGGTTTGTCTTTGTGCTTGTTTCTTTCTCTCATGGATGCACTTTCTTGGGTTGCTTGGAAAGCTCTGTGCCACTAGAACATACTGCTTCTAATGGGTTTGATGGTGCTGCTTCTCTAAAAAGAGATGGTTCCTCACTGCTGAGTAACAAGACATTTAAAACACAGTGAGTAGACTAATGCGTAGTCCAGCTTCACAGCCTCCTGCTTATTTTGGGTTTTTGATCAGCTTAAATACTCCCAGGAAAAACTAATTTTTGTAAATTTATTCCCTAATTTTGAAAGGGCACTGTGAAACCCTTGCTATCTATAAAGATTGTAACACAAATATAATTTACCATTTCTGTTACTTGTTTATATCCTTTACTTTGTTTACCTAAAACAATTAAGCTAGGCTGGTTGGTTGCATAAACTAATATAATGCCAGACTTTCAGAAAAACCTATTTCTACTAAAATAGGAAAAAAAATCACATTCATAATACTAGTGATGTTACATTTTGAAGTATTTTTAAGAACTCTTTTTAGAAATTAGAAAATGTAACTGAGAAATTAATTCTCCACTTTAGAATCTTCTGTGTTAGTATAAACCACAAAAGAACCTTCTCACCATTTTTATTTACCAACAAACATCAGAGTTTACTGCGGTAATGTTGAAAATACTTACCTTATTCAAGCAGGAATTTCCCTCCGTATAGGCTAAACCATACTTTAGATTGAATCTCTAAAGAACTTAATTTTTTGCTGTCTGGGTAGCTGAATGTACTGTCAAAAATCAATCATAACATCTTTGCTGAAGGTTTTCATTGGAAGACAAATTGACTGATACTTAACTATTCATCTTTCACAGTCCCCTTTTCTGTTGCACTAAACAATTGCAAAACCAGAAAAATAGATAGATCTAGAGATAGAGACAGAGATAGAGATAGAGATATGGCTATCTTTTGTTTCTGTCTGTGATTAGGAGAAGATGTTTTGATTTGTTTCTAGCCTTGTTCGAATTAATATGAGAAAAAGAGGTAACAAGCAATTTATTGGAAGAGTTTGTTTAAGAAATTTATATTGCATTTAATTCTGAAATGGTCTCACGTGCTAGCTTCCACTAAAATTGTGTTTCATCCCTGATCTCTGTTACAGCATCTGCCTATAAGGACAGCTTAAACGGCTCTGGATTTTTCCGAAGGGATGCACTACACTTTGCGTCATTATAAAGGGGTCCTTAGCTCACTGAAAGCTTGGATTCCACAGCTAATCTGAACTTTTGGGAGTACGGACCCCGCATGAAACACACAGGACTGGCATGCAAGGAACAGCCAGAAGGACAAAGATGTCAAGACACAAGGCTGAAGGAATGTCTGTGGTTTCGTGAATCTCAAAGTCTTTCATGAAAGCTATTTTGTCCAAACAAATATAAAGATTACTCCTTCATTCCTTCTGGTCTATTACTAGCTTTACACCTACCTATCAGTAACTATTTTCTACCTATCTAGCTAGTCGAAGTGGAGCCTAAAAATATAAAGGTTCATCTCCTTCCAGAATCTTGTCAAGTGCAAGCACACAGAATTCTTCACAATAAACAACATGTTTTCTTGTGACTCATAGTACATTGATACACGAAATTGCTTTGGGCTGACAAAGCAAAATAAGGTGACTGCTAAGAAATTTCTTGGAGTGTCTACTGGAAGCAAACTGTGCAATATCTTCATCTCTTAAAATCCAGTATAAAAATAATCTAACACAGGGAACAAGGAATATAAAAGATTTCACTTGAAGTTTAAAAAGTCATCAGAATAAATTGGTTTAGGTGTCTAGGAAACGGAGTATTAACAGACCACTTGATTCTTCATGGAGAACGAGGTTGTCAGCTAACTAGGCTTGGTAGGGGACTGTGTGTGTTAAGTAGATGCAGAGTTATTGCTAGAACTAGAAAATACACTGTTGTGTACCAGGTGGCTTATGGTAAGATAAACTATAGCATGGGTTTGCATATTTCAAGCATTCTTGAAAACTAAAGTGAAGGTCTGCATGGTATGTTCACGTGTATGAGACTTCAGCGCTGTTATGAAAGGTGAAATCACAAGTTTCTTAGGTAAAGATTAGTTAATTAGAGACTATCTATTAGAGACTTGAACGTGACTATAAGGTCAAAGTCAATGTGAAAAAGCAGAGTACCAATTCTACGTGTTCAAAGGTGCCTTCAGTTCCAGAGCTGGATGTATTGCACCTGCCATTTCCCACCTCCAGGGGGCTCAAATTTAAATTGTTTTTTTGTGGGTAATGATAGTGAAGAAAACTGTACCTATTGCATGCTAGTAGTAGCAGGGGGAAGGGCAAAGATCCAAACACCTACTAAAAGCAGCAACAGTGGCACAGGCAATTAGGAAATGCACAGAGGCACACAAAAGCAAAGAAGCTTGTGTTTAGGTATATTTGAAAGTTATTTGAATGCTCTCCAGTTTTAAAAAGCCTCCTTTTTCTTTACAGGGAGTAAAACATTGCTGAAAACCTTCTGCAGTAAATGTTACTCACTTTTTCTCCTTAACCAAACCCAGTGTTTAAAACTGTCACAAGACACTACAACATTTTCCGAATGACTATCACTATTGACTATATATCCCATTGTTTTTCTGTAGCCTAAACAAATCTTAAAATTCATCACCACTAGCAGATCATCACTTAAAATCCATCACCACTATCAGATACACACACAAGTTAAATGACAGAGCTCCAAGCTGACAGAAGTGAGGTGGAAGGAAAACATTAAAGTGGTTATCTTCTGCAGTTGAAGACTGACAAAATCCTGAAGTCATGCTTCAGTTGACTATATAAATAGGCTAGGAAAAATTCCAATGGTTTTAAATCAGATAATAACGCAGAAAATGAAAACAGTACACTGTGCAGTTCTAAGCAGCTCCATAAAACAGTGTGATACTTCCAAAGAACACATTTAGTCCAATAGGGCTGTCACCATAGAGCCCTCTGTGAATGAGAGGCAGAGCACCACTAAACAACATCGCTTCTACTTATTCCTGTCACCCATGGTGAGCTACTGATCTTACCAACCAGCAAATACATCTGGCTAACTATTAACATAGGGACACACTTAAACATTTTCAAAGCTAATTGTGTAGAAAATGAGCAGACAACATGTGCACAAGTGAATGGGAATGTGCATGCACAAAGGAAAGCACCAGCCAAAGGTCATCTATATGCATGCAATGACGTGTTGCCCTGGTAGAGTCCATGCTGACAGCATGCCTAATTTCACGTTTGGCTAAAAAAACACATAGGAGTCCCCAAAACATTTTTAAAAGCACATTTTTGATGGTGCATGCATTCATATTCTGACTTTACACTGAACAACGTATGAGGAGAGTAAGCTTCATTTCACAGTCCTCTTTAGATCCCAAACAAATAGAAAAGACTTTTGTGTTACTCAGCAGCAGTTTTTTCAGCTGGATAATTGTTTGTATAAGCAGTGACATCCAGGCCTCTCCTGAGAAACTTGACAGTCAACAGATGTATTGTGAGGATTGGGAGAAAATGTGAGGCTTGCAATCAGAGATGGTTTTCTGCAACATTTCTGAAACTGCTAAGAGAAGACTCAACTAGTGTCACCTTATCATTGGGAGTTCCCCAGAAGGATCTCTAAATTGAATTAGATTCTGCTTAGAATAGCCTTAAGAAAAGCTCTAGTACACTGAGAAGATGAACACAACACCTTTAGACGAACAATGATTTATTTTATTCACGGGTATTTAATTCTAAATAATAAAATAAGAATCTGCTGAGTGGATCTGGAGTGGAGCTGTAGCAGGGGCTTTTCTGGTTGGAAATGCCTACGCAAATAATTTTTTATATGGAAGTTTCTGCCTCTGTTTCTGTACTAGAAGAATCTTCTATGAAACTTATGCTGAGAAGGAACACATCTATTTGTCATGCTGCCAGCTGGAGCCGCTGTGCCCTAGGCCTCAGGAAACTGAACATGTTCTTCAATGTTAATGATTTCACAGAGAGAGATTTTTTTTTTTTAATATCTTTGAAAAGCAATGCCAGATGTTAAGCAGTGAAATATACACGATGCGTGACACCCAGTACAGATCACAGGAAAAAGTATTCTAATGAGTGACTTCATTTCAATACAAAAATAGAGTTTTAACAAGATTCTTTATGGGATACTTTACTTGTAGTGAACTAAGAGACCCTCACTCCTTTCACTTGTGTTGTGTTAGATTCAAAGTATCAGTGATACAAAAGCTCAATCAGTAACAACAATGTTCAGGTTCTCTGGTGACCCTGAATACTTTTTGAATAAAACAACTAAAACATTTAAAACTAAAACAATTTTTTTTTAAAGTTTAAAGCAATAATGGGCATCTACTCTAGACGAAGTGCATGTCTACAGCTTTCAGGCAATACTAGCAATGATTTTTGCTCAGATTTCATATGATCTGCTAATATTTGAGATGCTTTGAAGACTTTATATGCTTTTTTGTCATAATTCTTTGGTGAGTTCTCCAGTTTCATGGATCTTCCATCAGGTATTTATGTTTTAAGTTCTCAACAACCTTGCCTTGCACCTGGGGGGATACCAAAAGCAGCTTTGCAGAAAAGGTGGTCCTGGTAGACAATGAGCAAGCAATGTGTCCTGTGGCAAAAAAATGGGTTGCCCGAAGAAGTTGTGGATTCTCCATCCTAGGAGATATTCACAGCCTAACCAGACATGGTCCCAGGCAACCTTCTCTAGAAAACCTCCAGAGGTCTCTCCCCACCTCAGTTTTTCTGTAATCTGTTTGAGGCTAAATTTCCTTTCCCTTGAGCTCCTGCAGAGTCTGGACAGAAAGAAGAATCTGGATCCTCAAGTATGACCCTTTCATTATTACTATTTGCATTGTCATTTAGGAAAGGGGTTTTTTTTGTTTATTTCAAAGATGTCAGTGGAGACTGGAACAGACTCAACAACTTGATAGCAGTCAGAGTGTGGTCTCAACTTTATATGCTGGATTTCAGTACATAACAGAGAATGTCAGGATCTTAAAATGGATGAGATGCTCTGGTAGGTGATTTGAGCTGGAAATCTGAAAGGCTGACATCCATGGATTCTGTAACTCACCAGGAGCTGGCACAAGGATTCATCAGGGCATTACCTCAGATACAGCAAAACATCAGAGAACAATATATATTTCAAGTGCAATAGTTAGAATTAATACCTCACAGTTTTACATGTCTCTAAGCACCACGTCTACACATCTTTAAAACACCTCCAGGGATGGTGACTCCACCACATCCTTGGGCAGCCTGTTCCAATGCCTGACAACCCTTTCCAGGAAGAATTTTTTCCTAATATCCAACCTAAACCTCCCCTGGTGAAAGGTATGGTATACTAATACTTCAAAATCTAAGGCCTGCTCTCTGGAGTACTTGATTTATATGCCTCACTCTTGACTTGGAGATTTAAAAGTTTCTTTGGGCTCCTTTATTATCCCAATAATCCAATAACCTTGAAAAAAATGCACAAATGTGCATTTTATAAAATATACAATCCACATTTGAGGAGTTTAAAATCATTCAAAAGGTCAAATCCTGTGATGGTTAGTCAAAACTTACACAGGCATCAACAGAAAAGTTTTCCATTTGAAAAGACAGATAGAATCTGCCAGATTTGGACCACAGAGATTTTCTATATATGAGCAGACCTCTCTAAGTACATATTTACACAAATGATCAGACTATGGCCTTTTGGGTAAATGATGTTTAATTATAAACACTCTGAGGGGATCATTCAATTTCTTATATTCTGCCCTCGACATTAAGTACAGCTGAATACATGGAGACAAGACATTTGTCAGGAGAACCACAATGGCAGTCAGATTTTTTTTCCCCTATGTATTTTATTGGCTCAGTGTAGTGTCTTTATTTGAAAATTCATGGGAAAAACACAGTCAGTGCTGTGTCACAGCAATGACAACAGAGCACAGAATATTTTGGTCTCCTGTTTTTTCAAGAACTAAATTTCATTGCTATGGTTAAGAAACATTGTTAGAATCTTAAATAGTTTCAGAAATCAGATGTGACATCACAGTTTAAACGAAAAGACTTAAATCAAATGCTCTGCACTCTACACACTACAGTCTAGTGCCATCACAGGCCCATGGTACCACAAAAGGCTGCTTTTTCCACACTTTTCAAGTTGCCTTATTTGAACCAAAGAGAGACTGAAAAATATTTTTGTAACTAATAATTTGACTTATTTTTGAAGTAAAATCAACGTTACGCTGATGATTTTTTGTCCAAAGTCACCTGTATTCTAGCATTCAATATAAAATATCAAACTAAGGTTTTTTTACTTATGACTCCATTCTATATTAAAAACAAACAAAACAAAGCAAACAAAAAACCCCCCAACTTTTTACTTCTATACAAAATCTTAGAGCTTTTAGCAATATTTTAAGTATATTTTTATTTTTGTAAACCTTTTAATTCTCAATGCTCTACTCTGTTTTCAATAGAATAGTTATTATTATCTTTGGAAATCCAGCTGGGTGAACAGGAAAACTAACCTAGTCATTCAAAAGCATAATAAGATTTTCCAGAACAGTTTCTGAGCAAACAGTTGTCATCCCACCGCCGCTTCTGTTTTCTCGTACCCAGAAGTTTGAGGTGACTTCAACCAACTGTTTGTAACGCACTGACTGCTTTATTTTAGGTCAATGGTTTTGCCAACAGCTGCTCCACTGTAAAACTTCCCATTTACTGGGGAGTACACGGGGAAAAATTATACTAAAGAAGGTGAGAATGACACTCTGGTACCTGAGAGCAGTTAAATGCAATGGCAAGGAACCCAGCAGTTTCCCAGGGAAAGTAAATGATTTAACCGCGTGGCTGCCTACCTCATTACACAGAGAAATATACTCTTGCAAGTCTTGCCTTCATCCTGTGCTGTGTGGAATAGCAAATCCCTGCATTTCATACAACAGCTGTTACAGTGAATTTATGAAGTATGTATTCTTCATTTTCCTCTGTACCCTCCTGTCTTTTTTTTTTTCCCCTTAATCAGCCATCAGCAAAGTAGGCACGATTGAATCTGTTTTCTAGCTTTTTCATCACTTACTTATGTATGTCTGCTCTGAGGCTACACAAGACGGTGGGAGACGTGGGAGAAATTTTGCACATCACTATTTCAAGATAGTACTAGTATAAATGGCACCAATATAGCAAAGTGTCTTCCCACAGGCACTAATTAAAAAGCTATAAGCTCACTTGAGAAGTGTTTGCTACCATTTCTTTCTTTAGTACTCAATGCACCAAAGTTTTCCTCCTTTCCTCCCTGATTACAACTACACATTAAAATCTAAGACAAAATAAAGGTAGGTGAGAGAAATTTTAGCGCAACCCAGAAAACAAATCTTTTTTGTTGCTCTCTTGTGCACGCTTTTGTATAATGAGTTATAGCCAAAATGTTCTGACTAGACAGCCTTATTTTTAGAAATCTGGCTGTGCAAGAGCTGGTTATTGACAGAATCCTGGGTTCTGAAAACAGGCTACTGACTTGACTGCCAGTTTGTTTGTGATTAAATATAAATATTTTGGATATTTTCTGTAAAATGTCAACTTCTTTAATAGTTATCATGTGCCCATCACTGTCAGGGACCAGTATTACAACATGTGTGTAAATTGCACATTCCTATGTGAACACACAAGGTTAACCAGATTATATTCTGACAGCAGAGCAAGAGAAAAAATGGTGCAAGTAAATGACGATGGCTCACTTTACCTGTAAATAAGATGCAGATGGCTGACAGAGTACAGTACAGACAGAGTACAGATTAGCAGCAAACAAATGAGACCTCAGAAGTCACCACTGGGGAGAAAAAGGAATGGAGGAAGGAAAGGAAAAGACAAAGCATTTCATTTTAATTTACAGCAATCAACGGCTATTCCTTTACTTCCTGTAATTCCATTTTGCTGCTAGGTAAAGATATCAAATACAGACACTTCAGTTCTGAGGCAAATTCCTCAAAACCTAATAAAGAAGGAAAACAAGTTTTACTACTGAGGAATCAAGGACCCGCTCCTTGCTTTTCTGCTGAAGGAGATGAGTGAAGAGTCTAAGCTTAAGGACTGAGCCATGTACTATACCTCTACTTCTTAGAAGTCTGTAAGTCTTCTTGGTCTCCAGCTCTCAGAGGTAATGTAACTAAATTCAATAAAGTGCATTTAATTAATTGATTAACTTTAATAGAGACTTTAAACAGGAAAGAACTGCCTGCTTATCCTACGTAACAGGATACTCAGGATCTTCCTTTGTTTTTCATTAAAAATAGGCTTTATTCATTTGAGTAGGCCTGTAGATGTAGGAATGCTGGATCTTTAAAAGGGTTGTGTCAGGTACTGGTAGAAGTTCAGCTGGAGCAAGTTGGAGCTCAACAGAGACTACAAACATGTCAGAGAAGTGGGGTCAGCTGCCCAATACTGAGTTCCAGACCTTCTGCTTCTGGGGTGCAAGTTAGCAAATTTAAAGCCCAATCTGGTACATCTACACTACACTGCCGTCTGCAGTGAAGAGGTATATAGAGCCTGATTAAGATTTCTCTCCCTTATCTCACAATGGATTTCAATATTTGAATGTATAAGTCTTTTCCCACGTGTGCTTATTATATTCACACAGACACCCAGAGTATAAAACATTTTCTTTTCCTTCAGAAAGAAAAATACCATGTAAATGTTAGGACTAGGTAAATTATTCATCAAGAATTTCACTGTTATCTCACAGAGAAAAAAGAAGAGTCTTCTTGGATAAACAGATTCCTTAAATCATGAACAGAGGAAATACAAGTTTCTGATGGGCTGAACAGCAGAACTGGTAATACAGAAGGAAGAGAAGTAACTTTGGCATTATGGTAGATTATCTGTTGAGGGAAACCATATGTTCTGAAAGTGATATGCCTTTTCCAGAGGAGGAAGAAAATAGATGACAACTACAATACCTTTAACAGATAGACTTCACTGTGGGATTTACAGCATCTTTAGAAAGTGTTTTATAGCTGACCCTTCAGCACCAAGGTTAAAGGCAATGTTGGCATGTTTCACTGGGGTTAGGAAGCTCAGCTACAATCACCAATGTGGGATGAAGTTCTGCCTCACTCTATAATCCATAAAGACCATTTCACTGGCAAACAACAGGCTGGTAAATTAAAACGAATTCCCAAATCCAAGTGCAGACAGGTGGCAAATCTAAATCTAGGAAGCTAAATTACCACTTCTGTAAATCTCTTGGCACAGTTAATGCCAGATTTACTTTTTTCACATGAAAAATTTTCAACTCCATCCTTGCTACTGGCACCTGAACTGAAAACACATGTGTAGCAAACAGGTCAAGTTAATCAACCGGGTCTGCTCTTTAACTGTTACAGAAGTTTCAGAAGTAGTGGGCTGTAGTTTGTGACTTTGTTATGGTGCCCAGTAGCTGCTGCAGCAAATGCTATTATTTTCTAAACCCTATTACAAAGATTTAAAAATATAGTGAAAAGTTTCTACTGCAATATGAAGGCAGGAAAGAGGTCTTTCACACAAAATAATTTCCAAAGGTGATGAAGAGGAGTGTAAAACTTTTGAAGTTTAATTTTTCATGGAGGATAAATTTTCCTTTCACTTTTATGTGTGAGGATGAGGTATAGCTTCACTCAAGTCAATAATTACAGATCTAGAAGTTTTACTGTAATGTAGAATAGGCATATGTGGTAGACAATAAGGCCTTCTCTCTTCCATACACTTTCAATCTCTCTATATACATTTATTCATTTACTAAAGGCTAGAATTAATGTATTATTCTAATATTTTTGTAGTACATCATTAACTACACATGAAGGAATACTGTATGTTGACACACATAAAAAGAGCCTGTGTACAGTAACACTATGATTTTCAAACCATGAACAGACATAGCTTATGGGAGTAGGCTCTCCCACTGTAAGAGATTATCAGGTTTGTGATCACCTGAGGAACCTGAATATACATAATTCTATGGGACCTGACAAGATGCATCCCAGAGTCCTGATGTAGTTGCCAAGCCACTCTCCCTAACATTTGAGAAGTCATGGCAGCCAGGTGAAGACCCTGGTGGCTGGAAAAAGGGAAACATCACACTCATTTTTAAAAAAAAAGGTGTAAAGGAGGACCCCAGGAACTACTGACCTCTCGGCCTCACTTCTGTGCCTGGGAAGATAATGGAAAAGATCCTCCTAGAAGCTATGCTGAGACACATGGAGGACAGGGAGGTGATTTGAAATAGCCCGCAAGGCTTCACCAATGGCAAATACTGCCTGACCAACCTAGTGGCCTTCTATGATGGAGTGACTACAGATGTCATCTGTCTGGACTTCTGTAAAGCCTTTGACATGGTCCCTCACAACATTCTTCTCACTAAATTGGCAAGATATGGATTTGATGGGTGGATTCAGTGAATAAGGAATTGGCTGGATGGTCACATCCAGAGAGTAGTGGTCAACAGCGCAACGTTCAGATGGAGATAGTTGAGAAGGGTTGTCCCTCAGAAGTGTGTACTGGGACTAGTACTGTTTAACATCTACATCAATTACACAGATAATACTATCAAGTGCACTGTCAGCATCTTTGCAGATGACACCAAGCTGAGTGGTGTGGTTTACACACCTAAGGGATGGGATGCCATCCAGAGGGACCTGGATAAGCTTGAGGAGTGAGCTCATGTGAACCTCATCGGGTTCAACAAGGCCAAGTGCAAGGTCCTACACATGGGTCTGGGCAACCTGCAGTCTCAATACAGGCTGAGGGATGAAGGGATTGAAAGCAGCCCTGTGGAGAAGGACTTCGGGGTACTGGTGGATGAAAAACTGGATATTAGCTGGCACTGTGCGCTCTCAGCTGAGAAAGCCAACAATATATAGGGCTCATCAAAAGAAGTTTGACCAGCAGGTTGAAGCAGGTGATTCTGCCCCTCTGCTCTAGTGAGACCCCCACCAGGAGTCCTGTGTCCAGCTCTGGAGCCCTCAGTAGAAGAAAGACACGGACGTGCTGGAGAGGGTTCGTTCAGAGGACGTGACAAAAACGATGAGAGGGCTGGAACACTTCTGCTGTGAGGACAAGCTGAGAGTGTTGGGGTTGTTCAGCCTGGAGAAGAGAGGGCTCTGAGGAGACATTATTGCAGCCTTTCAGTACTTAAAAGGGCCTATAAAAAAGATGGGTACAGACTTTTTAATAGGGCCTATAGTGACAGAACAAGGAGTAATGGTTTTAAACTAAAAAAGGGTAGATTCAGACTAGGTATAAGGAAGAAATTTTTCACAATGAGGGTGGTAAAACACTGGAATAGGTTGTCCAGAGGGGTGGTAGATGCTCCATCCCTGGAAACATTCACAGTTAGGCTGGACAGAGCTCTGAGAACTTCTGATTTAGTTGATGTCTCTTTAAAGGTTCCTTCAAAAATCAGCTGTTCTATGATTCTATGATATTGTGATAAAAATAATGAGCAAACAATGTTCTTGTTTATCATACAATATCCCTGTAAACAGATTGTAAGCCTCTCAATATCAGTGTTTCCCAGCATCACACATGAGACTGGTGCCTGAGGAGAGCCATAGCCAGTGGGACTTCCTGCAGATACAAGTCACACTGCACAGATCTGGTTGTTTACATGATTCTACACTGTACTAAAACTAGACTGTAACTGTAAAATAACATATTTGAAGCCAAGTAAATTGCTCTTTTAAATTTGATTTGCTTATCTGTTGATATTGCCCCAAAAGATAACATCCTGACATGATTCTCTACAAATACTCCCAAGCTGAAATTGTATTCTGATGTAGACATGGTGTGGTGGTGACAGACTGAGAGACTTCTTCCCTCATGATCCCTTTTTGAAAGGGATTTTACATGTGCACTAAACTTCCCCATGAAAAAAAAAATAAAAAAATAAAAAAAGGCCTCCTCTGTGTCTGCATTATCCCTCCTCTCTTGAGTCTTCTTTGCATAGAGCCAGGGGATAGGCAAGGAGTTGCTAGATGGCCATGTGCTTTCCTGTTTCATGTGGAGATGGATTACCAGTAAATTCATCAAAAGTTTAGCAGGATAGCTGCAGTTTACATGAGGTTGTAACAGACCATAAACTTTTTGTTTCCACCTGTGTGCTTCCAGTTTCTTCAGAAATATGAGATACCCTGTTAATAGGCGTGTTGCATTCTGCTGAGTTTTAGTTGTGTATAGAGTACACCTATAAGAGTGCTGGAACTAGCTAAAAAAATCCTTTTGGGGGCATCCTTAGAGATTTCATCCTACATATTTCACGGACAAAGAGAGTAACTGAGTCAAATACAGAGAGATAGATATCCATAAAATATCAAAACCACTGAAAATAAAACATATTAAAATGCATAACAAGAATTAATAAAATAAAACCTCTCCTTTTTCCACTTTATTCTGCTACATTTTGTTTTCAGGAGGAGAACTAGGGCTTTTATATCATTTCACTAGATTTTGCAGCCATATGGTCAAACAGAGAACACAGTGACTAAGTGATAGACTTCTAGCCTCAACAATCTGCATTTGAAAAGGAGTGAATCTATATGTTTTTCTCCTTCACTTTCTCCTTTTTTCTTTTTTTTTGGTGGTGGTGGGGTCCTATACCACTTGCTACAATACTTGTCTTTTTTGCATAGGACCTCGCATTTAGGGAAACACTCTGTACACAGAAACCGTCTGCCTTCCTGACAGTACAGGAAGCTTAGAGTCTACTTATTAAAAAGAGCCTGTCCCAGAAGTTAATCTACTGTCTTAGCTTTCACCGGTAGGTTTTGGATCTATGCACACTACAAAATTGGAGAACATCTATGTTTAACTAAAGTACATACAGACAGGTAAATCTAATACAAACTTTTTTCCTAAGTCAGATGCATCTATTTACAGTAAGGTAGTGCCAAGATTGCTGCAGTCTAATTCTTTACAGGTCTCGTTTCTGAAATTGCTCGCTACACATTGCTGAGGCCCATTAAAATTCAGCATCAGTGGCACAGAGGTTTGTGATCTTTTCTTTATCTTTAACCTCTACGTCACCTAAGATACTGACATAGACAAGGTTCTGGACCAGCTGTTTTCACCGATCAGGCAAAATCTTCTTTCTTCAGTTGAAAGAGTAAGAAATACAGGATCTACTGTTTTACAGGTGCTAGTCATTTTATGCATATATGATTCTTATGCACTTCGTACAGGAAATCCTTCTGCAAAGTAAAAATACCAGACAAGAGGTGAGGCTGTTCATGCAATATGCTCTTACAAATGAACTGCATCGGTCTTAATGTGCTTGATCACATCCAGTTTTAAAAGTTTGGCATAATCAGTATTTTACTATTTGGAGGAGAATCTATAAAGAGGAGGGAACAGAGAGTACTCAGTTACATTCATACTCATTTGTATATTGTTTATGAGTCTCACATAAGCTTATTACTGTAAAGGGAATAAAATCAGGTGCTGATTTGGCTCACTAGCTACAGTAGCCCTTTTTTTTTTGAGAGAAGCCTTCAATTCAATTTCTCGCTGGAATGGATTTCTCGCAAATAAGGATAATCCTTCATTTAGTGTTTACACACTTGGTTACCTCTTAGCATTCTTCCCTGTCATATCAGGTTTTAAAATTTTATTTAAAATTGCCAGAATTCATTTATGCATTAGTTAGTTTTATTATAGTTATGGACGAGCTGGCATTCAACAAATTTAGCATTAGGAAAGAATAGTCATGATTTTATCAGAATATAACAGGATCCATACCCAATTTTACCTCCATTTTCCTGTGACGTGTTACTGTTCATGCAGAAACACAGCCAGCCAGCACAAAATGAGTATCTGTACTAGCAAAAAATAAACTATTTCTTTTTTACTCTTCCACCTCATCTTCCCCCTTCTCACCTCAGCTAAACACAAATACTCAGGCCCCTTAAGTAATTTTATCAGAGAACAAAGGAAAAAATAGATTATAGCTAACTATGCAGCCTTCCTGAAGTATACAGGAAGATTCTGCTCACTGCACAAACTTAAGATGCAAGTTTATCAGTTATATTTTAAATAAGAAAGCTACAAAATGTCAGTTCTCTTTAATGGAATTTACAAATTGAGATACGCTAGAAAGAGGTAAAAGCAGAAGAGAAACTGGAGTCAAACTAAAGGAAAAAAATTCTAGCATAGTATAAATATATTAAACAAAACTACACAATTTGTAGAGACAAAAGAAATTCAGATGTTAAAAGAACCTTAATCTAGCTATTTAATTCTAGTTGAAGTAAATAAAGCCTATAGATTCTGATTTCCTCTTTAAATTACTGTTTTGCCAAAAATGCCAAAGTCAGTCATCTTAGCCCTCAATACTGGCTCTGAATTTCAGGAAACCTTTTTACATTAGCAAAAACGCAGCACTGAGGTAGAAGGTGACAGCAAAACCAAAGAGGTGACCTGCTGGCTTCTCTTTCTGATCACAGTTTAGAATCTGAACAGCCTCGTCCTGCGTTCTTCTTAATTGGGTTAGCAACAGGGAGAAGGTGAAACCAGGTGTAACATACTAGAACATCAACACAATAACTATGAATGCACGTTAAAGAATTGTTAGTGTGGGGTCAAGATCTGCAGGTAAATTAAGAGAAAAATGAAAAAAAAAAAGAAAAAGAAGGTCTCTTGACACTATTCCAAAAGCCTGAGAGTGAGGAACATCAGTTTATTTTTAAAATCCACCTGCAATAAATGATCTTGTACATCACCATCAAGAGTTGATGGGATTTTCTGACATTTTTTCTGAAAACAACAACAACAACAACACAAAACAAAAACAAATAAACAAAAACAAAACAAAAGAACAACGAACACCAGGCATGAGGGAAAAATGCACAGATTTGGAGGGATTTCTTCTACAATGAGGTAGAATAGAGACCTGGTTATAGTTCTTTTAGAGGTAAACAGTTACTTTAAAATGTTTTTAATTAATCACCTTAAATAGCAATAATGAATATCAAAATATAATAATAATGCTATAGAAATTACATCAGCTTCTTAACTGAGATAAGGTACACTTTTAAGAAAATAGTTTGGCATTTGCTACTTCTGCTACTACAATACACTAAGTAAATATAGGGGTTTTTTCCTCCTGAGCCAGCTGGTGCATTGGTTATTCCAGCACCTTAAAAATTAGGAAAAAATTACTGACCCTTTAGAATTGTTTAATATTCATCATTATGAAAAATGTTGAAATAATGTAGTGCAAGCATGGTCTCTCTGTACCCACAGCTATCTAAGGAATATTACTGGGAAGACAGAAGTTTGGCTGTACTTTAATAAAGAAAGCAAATTAGAAGAGTTCTGCACTGGGACATCTGAATCTCAGTGGCAGCTGCCATATTAAAAGAAAAAAACCCAGTGTCACAGTCCAAGATTTGTTTGTACTGTAATACATTTCAGCATCCATCCACAGCACATTATGGTCTTACCGAGTAGAAAAAGGGATCCAAAAGGTAGAGATAAATATATGGGGAGGGGTCACCAAAAAGGGTTTACCTACACATCCAGCTTAAGATGGCAACCGAGTAGATACGGCTCTAATGTTTAAAATGCTGACAAACACTCATTGTCTCTCCTTTCAGCATGAAAGGTGAAGAAACTTTAGAGAGGGCCTTTCTGAGGGGAGGAATACTGCACAGAGACAGACGGAGCTGCCAATAATCAATGTGCCAAAAGTTGTAACCCAAAGATATGCTCCCTTTTCATGTCTCTGGCCAGCATAGCACCCTTTTGTGATCCTATGGTCTGCATGTATACCAGCAGAGGGAAAGAGCTATCCCTCTCCAGTTACAGCCCAAACTAAAGCTGAATAAAGCTGTTTACCTATCACATCACCCCAGAAAGGTTCATGCATCTAAACAAAAACCTATAAAAAACATGAACAGAAATAGCACAAGACCTATAAAAGAATGAAACGGATAAAGTCCATAATCTGGTGTATATGTATATGTGATCCCATGCCACCCAATGGTAAGTGGTCCAAATTTCTAAGGATTTCAGGAGAAGGAGGTGTTATGAAATACAGGATCTATTTATCAAAAGATCCTTGATTATGTTTCAGAGAATGTGCAATGTTACACAAAAGCAATTCAAATGCATCTTGTATTTTGGACAAAACAAGTGTTACTCTGAGCACAGTAGCCAGTCCCAGGCTCTCAGTGATCTACTGAAATATACATTAGGGGTGATCTCAGGACTGCATATAAATATCTGAAGGGAGGATGTACTAGAGACAGAGCCAGGCTCTTTTCAGAGGTGCCTTGTGACAGGACCAGAGGCAACGGGCACAAACTGAAACACAGGAGGTGCTGTCTGAACATCAGGAGAAACCTTTTTGCTGCGAGGGTGACTGAGTGCTGGCACAGGTTGTGCAGAGAGGATGTGGAGTCTCCATCCCCAGAGATATTCAGAAGGACACGGTCCTGGGCAACTGGCTCCAAGTGGCCCTGCTTGAGCAGGAAGGCTGAACCAGATGGCTTCCAGAGGTCACTTCCAACCTCAACCAGTTTGTGAGTCTGTCCTTCTGTGATACCACAGCAACCACCAGAACAGGATACACTGAGCACCACCCGTATTCCTAGGGACACATCTATGTTCTCTAGCAAAAAGGGTTCATGAGACATTTGATTCAGGTAAAAGTCTAACCTGAAAGTAAAATTGGTAATTGTTTGCCTTTTCATCTATGACTGTTGTCATCCAGGCTGGAGAAACCTACTTTAGGCTTCACATTAATGGGCAGTTTTATTTCACAGCTTGACTTGAGGTGGTACATAACAATGAAGTAATTTTCCCTCTTTCCAGTAATTGGTGTTTTTTTTCTAGCTTTTAAGACATTTTATAACGTGCCATCTCACTGAAAACACATACTGAAATAAATATTATAAATCATGCAGAGAAATCTCAGAGCTTCTAATAAAATTAGGAGTTAAAATATACTTTCTTCTCCTATTAAAATGAAAGAAAAACCTATATGTTATTTTTTTCAACACAGAGGCAAAACTGTTTTCTTTGCATAGTTTATTTTGCATGAAAGAATTGCTGTTCCTGTCTTTTGGAATGGATAGAATAATTTTCTTCATAAATCAAGTACGTATTGTTTTCATTTAGTGTATATAGATAAATTAAACAATTTATGTCCAATGTACTGAAATTTGTCTTAAGGGATATTGGAAAAAGAAATAAAAGAGGTAGCTGTAAGCCTGTATAAAACTATATCAAGTCTTCTGTTTTCTCCCGGCTGTTGTCTTCAGGTGGAGCTTGGCACTTTGGAGGCCAGCCGCAATGGCAGTGTCATGGTGTAATGCAGGCGAAAGAGTGAGGTTGTCCTTTACAAGGTCAAGTGGGAAGTGAGACTCAGAGCCAAAGGAAGAAGTGGAGAATACAGAATAAAATAGTTATAAAATAATTTTGAGGTCACCCAGTGTTGAGCTTTCTTACTCCTATAAGAACCATAGTATCTTAAACAGGTATTGGAGCAGCCTCCCCACGGTGTGGCTGGATTGGGCAGAATCTAGCATATCATCAAAGAAAACAGACCTTTTAAGATAGAAATGTGGGCATTGTGTTTTGTTTGGTTGGTTGGTTTTTCTTCTGATATTCATATTACTAAAAGCAATGAAGACATTGGCTGAGTGATGGCAGAATCAGACCTGCAGACTCCATGTGATCCTTCTTATGAAAGTTCCACCAGTAATTCTGAGTCAGCTCAGCACTAAATTTATGTAACGCTCATGCCTTGCTCCAAGTCACTGCAAGCAATAGGAGAGCAATAAGGAAGCCTAGATGACAGAAATTCCTTACATGCATGACATCTATGGAACTACAGTAAAAGTACTAAAAATAGCAGCTTCCTTGGTCAGGCCAATTAGTGATAGTTTCTCCTTTGCTATGATGGCAAAGGATCGTCTTCTGCAATTCTGTGAGACAGATTTTGTTATTGGAAACTGTTCAAACTATTTAACACATATGACCTGTAAAGGTTTTGTATCTACTTTAGCATGGAATTGTGCAGGAACTACAAATGCCACTAGGAGACAGGACTTACTATCACAATATGGTCCTGCACGAGGAGTCTCAGCAGTTCATATTTAGCAGGCCTGTCACTGTCAGATCAGATCAGGAGAGAAGTGATTGCACAAAATAGTACATTTGCCTGTGGAGCAGGTAGGGAAAAGATCGGAATACGCCTGATTTCTCACTGGGATCTGGGCACATCTGGGCTTGTGCTATACAACAGAATAATATACTTGTATCTTGAGATGTTCCCTCACTCTCAAAAAATACTGGTTCACTACAAAAAAAATAAGCTTATGATTAAGTGTGATGACTTAATATTACTAATGCAGAAGGATTTCCTGACTCTGTGGAAACCATGAGAAAAAAGAGTTCCGAGACCTCTTTTTCTCTGCACTGGTCTTCTCAAAACAACATTAACATCGGTGACCAGTGGTGGTAATTTAGATGTCAGAATTGAGACATTTTTCATTATTTATGTGGAAAGAAGCACATATATTGAATACCTGTAATTTCCTGTAAGTACTACTTTTATCAGCCAAATGCAGGGAAATCGAGCTATCTTTGTACTAACAAATTCATTAGCAGGAACCCAACAATGAATAGTTGCTTTGCCTTCATTAGTTCTACCAAGGAGCATTACAATGTTCTACCACATTACAATGGTAACTTTCCTGTGTATAGTATTCAATATAAGTATTTTAACACATAGTGTTTGTCGTGTGTTAGCTAAAAGGTATCAAAAATATTTTTATTCTCACAGCAAACACGTCATCTAGGAGGGGCAAATACCTACATCATCCAGTCTCAATAATTCAATCACATTTTTAATATCTCCCTGGCCTGTGAATGAGATCACTCTGTATCACGTTGCAGTCCACTGGGTGAAGTTTGTTTTGCAGTTTATCTTCAAAGGACAAATTGATTTTCTGTAACCTGTTTGCAATATCACCCCAGCAGTGGTAACCAGCAGAGGGGAGAAGCTGACTCAGCAGTGGTAAGGGCTCGACAGTTGTGGAGGTGCCACTTGTCCCTTTCTCTTTCAGTGAGCCTTGCTCCCATGCAGTGAGCGGTGCTCTTTTCTTTCTCTGTCACCAAGCCAGGATGTAAGTAATGAATTCCAGGAATAATGTGTAATCTGAAATGAGCAGTGGTGTGAGGTGGTGCGCTGTGGAATGGAGCTTCACAATGTCATATTAAAAAAAGGGAGATCAAAAGTAAGGTGCTTTTTTACTTGATATTACTGAAAATCTCTGCTAAGTTTGTATTCATTAAAAAGAAAGCACTTTATTTGAATAATTCTATTAAAATTCAGTTAGGACATAAGAACTCTAAGAACACGTTAAAGATCTTTCTTCCTATGAAATATGAAAGTATCAATTCAAGATACTATAGTGTCATCTATTAGGAAGACCACTTAAACGATCTATGACCTGTTATTTGTCAGTCACTGGGAAGCACTCGGAGGACACCAGCACTTTTCCCTTGCAGAACTGTGATGTACCACATAGCCTGCGCTAACTGACAAGCTACCTAAGTGACAAGCTTTTCATGCTGCGAGAGAAACAAAATTCATCAGATGCCCATGTCTTTACTAGTTTTAAGATGAAAGGCAATAGATGAAAGCAATATCCCTAATATGACAAATGATGAAAGAGCAATTCTGCGTCAGAGACAGTCTAACAAAAGCCATGAATTCCTCCGGAATGCACAGGGCAGGGACAGCAACAGGCCTGTGTGCACCAGCTGCTGGATGAAATCCAGGTGTGCTGTCAGTGACAGAAACTAAGTTTCATCTCAGCTTCAGGGAGGTAAATCGGATCCGTATATAACTCCCCACGTCTGAAAAGATCTGAAATAATAACGCGAGCCATAAGGAACACTTGAAAACTATAGAAGCAGTTGTGCAAAACACCTTTGGTGCTTGTAATAGAGGACATACTGAAAGCTCAGCCAGCACTACCAACGACAGAATGTGAAGAATTACCAAACAGTAATGAATCATGAGTGCCTGCCATAGAAATGTCCTCACCACAGCAACTGGGGCCGAGTGGGGAGACCTAAAGTCAATTTACCATGCTTCAACCCAGATTCTCACTCCGGTTGAATTTTGTGTTATGACAAACAGATATCAAGTCAAATGTTACTGACCTGTATATCAGGACTATGTGACAGAGTCAGTTATGTTGAAAAAGTGTGGTTTGTGTGTAGAGCTTAGTGCATGCCAGTTGGCAGAATCAGGCCTTGCATTCGCAGATATGCATTTTCCTTTCCACTATGGAGTTAATGTGAATGTTACCACTGCTACAGCTTCAAAAAAAGAACTGCAAGGGTGGGGGCTGTTTGTTTGTTTGTTTGTTTTCTGGAAAGAGGAATACTCTAATTAGCTGAATCATGGCCACTGAAACAAATTCCAGCATTGTTTGTATATGAAATAAATATTTTTAAAAGCTTAAAAGCAACAAAATATGTAAACCAGGGAGAAAGTAATGGGTAAAATCTTCAAGCTATTTCAAGAAAGTTGCTGGCAGGCTTGTAGGTGGTCTACATAAGACTCGCACATTCCCGTCTTTCCAGACATGGATTTGTGCTTGATTAATTAGATAAACTATGGAGAGGTGATACTTTTGCAATGACTGGTGTTTTCTTGTAATTAAATCAATCTAGTATATATCTTTTAAAAAGCATTAGGTCATGAAATGTTCATAAAACACCGACTTAAGTGTCAACTGGAAAATTACAAATTTAATATTTAGATGGATGTCTTTGATAAAAATCAAAACAGTGTGCTCTATAATTTCATAGACATAGTATCATCAATTTAGTCTGAGCATCGTATAAGAAAATAATGCTATGCAAATAGGCATGGCAGTTAAATAAGGTTTTAGAATAAGACTGTTTAAATGAATAAGTAATATTTTAAAATGTCAGTCAACACACCATGAAAAAATAAAGCTCAATTTAATTAGGTTGGTCATTTGTGGCTTAGGTAGGAAAAGGATTAGCATGTAGAGTAAGTTAAGGCTGTCCAAAGCTTTGTGTGGGTTTTACACAGGTATTCACTTTCATCTCAGTAAAAGAATTAGTGTAACAAATGCTGGCTTACATGGTGCTTTGCTGCTTATGGCACAAGAGAGCTTCTCAAGAAACTTGCCAGGTAAAGGTCAGGCACAGTTTACAGAGAATAAGAAAAAAAAAATCAAGATATTTTTAAAAATGGCTTTGCTGAAAAATCCATAGTATGGTGGCTTTTTCAGAGTTTGCTTATGTCAACTGTATTTTGACTCATTTCTCTATAAAAGAAAAATAATTGTAGTACCAGTAGAGAAGATGCCTACCAGCAATCGCTGGCATAGTCCAGTGGGATTAGAGGGACAAGATAGAGGGTTTGGGGTAACGTATTAACTTACATGACTTTTTTTTTTTTAATGTGCACAGAAGTCAAGTGATTGATAGCAACATTGTCAGTCTGACATAACTTCCATACTGTAGATGGCAATGTATCAAAGAAAGCAGAGTAGATACAATCCACTCGCTCGGAGGACCACACTTTTGCCTGGCATTAATGCAGGGAGGCTTCTGCAGAGTACTGAAAAATAAATGGGGTGTAGTACATACTTCAGCCTTCCCCAGGTGGAATTATTTCCTGTCTCCTTGGAAGATGGATCAGAAAATGAGAAGAAGAGAGGTCACAAGGGCCAGGCACATGTCAAATCTGCACCTAATCTTCATAACCTCAGGACTGAAGTGATAGTACTTATTTATAAAACAAAATGACTGTTGTACAGCACATTCATGGTGATAAGTGTGGCCATATTGCACTTTGGAAGTCCTCAGGACTGCTAGTCCAAACTGCTGGAAAAGCATACTCACGGTTCTCAATTACTGTGCAATGATCAAACAAGAGATGAAAAACAAAATAAAATATTTTCTTTGTTTTGGGGAAAAAGTAACAAAAACCCTAAGTGCAAATTATTTTCATAGTCAAGTATTACTTTAAAACTAAACAGACAAAAATTATTATTTTATCATGGAGTTATGGGGTATTCTTGGAACGCAATAAGGAGACTTATTTTATTTTTTAAGTCTCCAAAATGAAGAACACTATTTAGCAGAATCTGTAAAAACTGAAAAGTTATTAAATTTAAGTCTACTTAATACAAGGTACATAATGATTCCAAACCAAACTGTACAGGTATGAAAGGCATCATTTCCAAAACTGGGCATACTAAAGGAAGCCACTGGGTCTAGCAGAGGACACATGTTCTGAGCTGTCATTGCAATGTACAAGGTTCAAACTCATGTAGTGTGTGATTTATGAGAGAAGGACTCTGAGTGTCCAGTAGCACAACCACTGAAATACCTGCAAAGCTTCATACTACTGCACATTCAAGTCAAACAAAACTCTCTTGTTTTAGGATGCAAACCAAGCCTGACAGATTTCCTCTAACGTTTTGTCCTGGCACAATAATTTTCCCTTGACTTAATGTGGCGTCTACGCTGGAGAGATTAATATTCTCAACCACACAGACCTTCAATCCCTCCTTGTCTCATTCCTTAATCAAGGACATTGACTTCAAGTCTCTCTGTGGCCTCAAAAACTGCTCCAGGCTTTGTTTTAGCTTCTGTAATTTCAACCCTTTAGCACACATGAAGTTCTATAGATTGTGCCTACTACCAGGTTAATCATTAGTCCTTAAAATATAAAGTTAAGAACATCATTACAAGATCTGAGCTCTAGTATGCTATGTTTTCCTCGTGTTCTGCAAATAATGGAGATAAGTCAATGAAGGTTTCACAAGCCTTTGAGTTACTCTACTCAACATAAACAGCAAGAAAATATTTAAGTAGAAATACATATATACATAGCCACATGTATGCAAAAATAGATAAAATTAGATTTATCATTTCCATATACTTCAAAACCTTGAAACAAGCAAGCAGAAAAGCTTACCCTTGTCAATGTCAGTGTTCCTTGTTTACACACATTGCAGCGGACCCTCAGTTTCCCAGGTTTCACAGCTTGGCAGAAATATTTGCAAAAAACATAAAAACTGTTGTAACTAGCTGCACCTGTCAGGAAGAAAAAAAAAATGCTATATACTGGAAGTCAGTAACAAACTGTAAAGAAATGTTTCTATTTGGCTTTATAAGTGATAAGTAAAAAAAAAAAAAGTTGATTAATTTTAAAGCCTGAAGAGAGCATTGTGATCATATGACCTCGCCTGGTCTAGTTCTTAACACCTCTCAGTAACTTCTGCTTCTTGATCAATAGTTATTAGGTGAACTACACTGTAACCACCAGAAAATGCATCCTGTCTTGAGTTTGAGCTTATCACTGATGAGCACCAACTGTAATCTTTGGCAAGTGATGTATGAGATTAATTACCACAGCTCTCCATAATTTGCATTTTACTTCCTGTCTAAATTTGTCTAGCTGCAAGTTTTAGTGAGTTCAAATTGCATGAAAATTTCCTTGGATGAAGTTTAAAAGATTAGTGAGACTGATTTCACAGCAAGAAAACAAATATTTAATTTAGCAAATTTAGTTTTATTCATGGAAGACTGGGAACAGTTCCTTTATTCTTGCTGGCAGCAGTATAAGATAGCAAAGTTTGTAAACTGCTGCCAAGATATTAGGCCAAGTAAATTTTTCAAGGAAAATGAAATGAAACACATTCTGTTCTGTGCAACTATGGAAAAGAAGATGATATGCAGAGAATTGTGTAACCCTGGGGCAATGCTAATGAATTTGATTTCATATGCAATCCTGATCCCTGTTTTGATTAAACCACTTTTTAGGAAGGCTATCGTTATTCCTCAGAAAATGATGGAATATTCATATCATGGGTTTAATCTATTCTAGCCATCTCCAAGTTCAGACACTCAAGCTTATTATCAGAAGTTGAACTGTGATCAGAATATTGTTTTTACCAGATTTTGTCCCAATATCAAGAGGAATGGTTGTGGAGGTGTGACTCACTAGCAGTGGTGAACTTTAGAATCAACAGCAGTCCTTTAGAGATCAGAAATTTTTTACTGTCTTCTTCCCCATTCTTCTATTTCGCCTGCATTTATCAACAAGATACTTTCTAAATATATTTGATTCCTAACATGGTACCGCAGTAAATATGAACTGGAATAAAATTTTTAAATGTGACTGACTTGCTTTATTTTTACATGTTCTTCACACGATAAGGGTAAGACCTTGTGTTCTAACAATGAAAATGCTAACCAATTTCATGGTACACCTATTCATACGTGTCCTATACATGTGCAATTAGTTTCCAAAACTCAACTTCAGAGAACTATGCTGTCCAAAAAGCTTTTTTTCTAAGAAAAAAAGATTTAGATGTCTTCAAAGATGTATAAAGAAAGAAAAAAAAAGAAAAAAACTGTAACACATGGAAAGGATAAGCATCTCAAACTTTTTCAAGTTTTCATAAACATAAGCTACATAAGAGTACATCAGTGATGTCTCTAATATCAGTTTTAGTCAACTGATCGATCACCTATTTTCATTGTGCTTCCCTGGGGAACAGTAAACACCATAGAACATAAATCATAACAGAACTCAAGTGATTGGTTTTTTAAATTAACACACATTCATACATTTGCACACATACAGACTCTTTATATAAGTGAAACTCAGAAGATTGAGAGCACACTTCTCAAACCAGTCTCTAACAGCTGTGAGATGAAAACAGTTCCACTAAAGAAAAAAGGCATGCGATGAATTATTTAATATATGGTACAATGTTGAGAGGTGATTCCCAATTAAATATGAAAATTTTTGGACATTTGCATCTCTAATCACTCATATTTTGCTTGAGCTTCCTAACACTAGAACAGAGAACACATCCAGATTTTACTCCATTTGAGCTAGAATCCACAACAAAAATCTAAACTACAGCATAGCAGCTGAGGAGGAGTACACTTGTAAATTACTGAATTTTACTTTTGGCAGTTCCTCTACGCAGGATCAGCAGGTCAATCAATAAAACAAAAAGACAACACCTTTGGCACAACTGAAAGGAAATACTACACAATGTAAGTAAGCAAGAATGCTATTGCTAACAGAAGTCCACAATAAACGAGATTATTTCAGCCCCTTATTCCTGACTCAATCTCAAGTGCAGGAAGTGAGACCAGAGCCCTTCACCTATTTTGGTATCACTCGTCCTCTCCCATTGCTCTGATTTCTTATATGGGTGGTCTAATGAGACTAGGAGACTGCTGCTTCTGTTCCTAGTACTTACTGTCCTAATTTGGTCCTACTCTCCAGGATTCCTGCCATCACACTAATGAAACCCTTCCAGTCAAACAGAACCATCTTAATGAGTACATAAGCCCTTACAGAATACAATATTTTGTTAATTGGGCTGATGCCTTTCCTGATCCAGTCTTCCACTCCCTAATGTCTTGTGTCCTTGTCTCACATTTTATACCAAGTTTATTTCAAAAAGTAAACTGCTTGTCTCAGGAATCATGCTTTCTGCCTGCTTTGTGTTCTTAGCTCATTCCATCTGGACCAAAGATAAAATTACATTATTGGATAATACTCTGCAAAAGATTCACAGGATAGCATGGCATAAATCAGCATGACTGAATACTGCAGTAAAAAACAGAAGTCACAGAAGAGGCCTAAAATGAAACATATTGTTGATTTACTATAGAGGATAAATCTTATGCATTAGCTTGATATTTACTCCATGCAAAAATAGACTACGTTAACTCAATATTCATTTTTCTTAGCACTTTCCATTTTTTTCCTTTTTCATGAATATAAAAAGTACCCCTAAACACATCCCCTATGTACAAATTTGAAATATAAGAAACAAATGTATAATATAATGTGTCTGCAGCAGTTAAGCAGCACAGATCTATTCAGAGACGCAGAATAACTTCGGTAATGTCTGCTATGGCAAGGCTGCTGGAGAGGCACAATGTAACAAGAGGAATGTTCTGATTTTAGGAGGAAACTGTAAATGGAGCTTTTCAGCAATCCATTCACCATTTTATGCAGATGTGCTCATCTCATTCTCACAAAGTGCAGTTACTTCCTTAGGTGTATGGCCTGAGCAGCATCACCAGGAGCAAAGAATGAATTAAAAATGCAGATACTAAAAGTCGGCATACAGTACAATACTGATGGCCAGCATCTTTTCTGACTTGTTAATGTCATTGTGTATTTTAGCATGGCCCTTGGCTGAGACTGGATCCCATTGAATCTATTTTCAGAGGGGAACTGAAAGCAACAGGAAAAAAGAAATCTGCTTTTTGCACCAGCTTTGACATAGCAATATTAACAAGAAATGTAATTATGGAACCCTGCCAGTAATCACTAAAATACCTGCAGCACCAACCTTAGAACCTCAACTTTTCTCACTCAGTCATGGTCTATAAGCTTTCATAAAGCTTCACATTAATATTTTATAGTACTGGCAAGTACTGGCATTCAGGAAGAATGTGCAGATGCAGCAAATTACAAGTTTAAAAAAAAAAAAAAAAGGAAGTCCCTTTGCATATGCTGATTCTGATACTGAACGTGAGTGTTAACACCATAAATAAATAAATAAAATCATAACTACTAGTCCTCCTTGCAGTTACATACATTGATGGGTGAAGGAAAACTGAGGGAAAACCAAATGTGTTGTATCTGAAATCTCACTTTTGAGGTCCATATGCTAAATATCTATTTGTGGGGCAAGGGTCCCATAATAGTCACCTTTGACCGTCAATGATTCATCCGGTGGTCTGAACACTCTCTTCTAGCTTTCCCACACCAGCTGGTACATCAGCATGTCTTTTGAGAAGCCATTTACTTTGCGTCTCTTATCCTTAAAGATAATGCAATAAGGATCTGTCATTATGTTTACAAATATTTAACTTTAATTTACTGTAAGTTTACTTCTGCAGTCATAAAGAATCCATAAGCTCCTTCCCCTGGTCTTCTGTTCTAGTAATTCAATATCTTTATCTTTAAAAAGACATGCCTTATTTTTACATTTAATTTTCTGTGCTGAAATTTAACAATTATATCCTCTTCTTTCCACCGAAGATATGGAAACCAATTTATTTTCTTTTTATTTGCAGAAGGTTTTTGTATTGGTTTTCTATTTCATGGGCTAGTCAAACCCAAGATGGTCATTCCTTTGTTATATGTTATACTCTCTAGAGCTCAAAACATTTCTCCTGGATTTTTCTTTAAATAGTGTGAGGTGCAGCTTCCTAACCTTGTCATAACTTTTCAGCTGAAGTCTTTCTAATTCTGAACACAATAGGGTTCTTTCTTTTTCTTTAAGACATCTTGAAGGTTATACTTCTGCTTATCTGTTCCTATATAATATCTTGCTTACCGTTATGGGCATAACTTAATTGGTTCCTTTGGTTTCTGTTCAGTCTATGATCTAAAATGAACCTCCAAACCCTTGTCTACTTTATCTGTTGTAACCCATTCTGTATTTGTGCTGCTGAACACTGCCAGCCAAGTGCAATACCCTGTGCTGGCCCCTACTGAGCAGTATGGTGGTTTTCTCCAGACTGTACTTCCAATTTGTCATGATAATCTTATATTCTCAGGCTGTTCTCCAGCTTATCCACAGTCCCTCCTAGCTTGGTGATGTCTACAGCTTTAATAAGTAATGTGTTTATTCCATTGTCCAGATCATTAATGAGAATATTGATTAATATCAGATGTAGGGCAGACCTATTCAATATAACCCTCCATTTTGATGATGAACTACTAACAACTATTCTCCACCTATTAGGAGACAAGTTGACAGCAACCCTACTGTATTTTTATCTAAGTTCAGACCCCTAATTTGCTAATGACAGTATCATGCTAAATTGTCTGAAACCTTACACTGGTGAATATGTGTTATCTGTTCACTTCTTCTCCCCACAGATCTGGGGTTTTTTTGATAAATTTGTGCTGGTTTTTACTCTTGTTCTTGGATTCTTTCAGGTATTCAAGTGTTACATTTTGCCTTGAAGCATTTTCAAGAACTTCAAGTAATCTTTTAGTTCAAAATTCCTAGTCTTTCCCATTACTTTTTAAAAATGTCACCAGATGCCCCCTCTATTCTTCCTATATATTATTTATTTCCTGTGAGTTCTAGATGTTATTCCAAGAGTGCCGAGATTCCATTAAATAAGGAAGACATTTACTTTGAAAGAATATAAATTATTACATACTAATGTTTCATAAAGCAGCCAATTTAGAATTATCCATGTAGGAGCAAGCACAAAATAAGTCTGAGGTGTTCAAGGTTTTTTCTTGTTTTGTTTTTGTTTCTGTTTTTAAACTACAAGCAAAAGATTTCCTAACAAAAATTGTAGTAAAACCTAAAGCAAGAAACTAACTGATCAAGAACAGCTACTGACGTTCCAAGACCTTCCAGAATTCAAAGCAGAAGTATGCATAGGCCAATCTACCAAGATAGCTTTGGTAATATGTTATAGCCTCAGGTCAACGTACAGTGGTAAAATAAATTATTTCAATTTTTATTATCTTTCTATATTAACCATCAAATAACATTACAGAAGAGATAAAGTAACATATTAACCTAAATTGATCACATCTCCTTTCTAATATCCAGAAATAATGTCTCAAAAAAACTGAGTTTAAGCCCTATGTAAACTGAATTGCACAAACTAACTTATCAGAGATGGGGTTAAGGATCAATTTTGTAAGTTTAATATCCTTCCGACCTGGGGGGGTACCATCCCTGTCATTCAGGAATGGATAATAGGTCAAGAAAAGAAACAACAATAATTATTCTCTAGTATATTTTACATTGAATGCACCTCTATTGGATGTTTAATAGCTCCTTCAAGAGATGAGAAATAATTCCAAGCTAGAATCACAACGAATACTATGTAATTAAGATGGTGCTGTGTTGCTGATTGCCAGTTTTTCTATCAATGTTTTCATCCAAGTGAAGCGTGCAACTCTTAGAGAAACTTAATGACTTCCTATTTGGAAATAGCTAAAGTGTCTGAGGGCAATATTACAATAGGGAGATGAAAGCTCAAGAGAAAAGTATTGTAACAAGACAGAAATATCCTGAGTATTGTAACTCCCTCTCCATAAGCTTCTCTGCAAGCATTTCTCCCTGTCATCTCCACTTTTGGCTTAGTTATCTGTGTTCAGGGGTGTCTAAGGTCTAGGGTCCATCATCCTAACCTTGGCTCAGCCTTCTAAGGAAATGAGCAAGTTGTGAAAAAGTTTGTAGAACGATCAAAGTAAAATAGGAGAAAGAAAGGGTTCTGGAGATGGAGTCACTAGGCCAAGGATTCAAGGGGAAAAGTACCAACATGGGTAGCTATAAAATCTCAAAGGAAAAATTGAGGGGGTTACTTGATTTAATACCACATGTTGCAAGCTTAGAGTTTAATGATCCAAGATCCACAGATGACAGGTTTCCTGTATTCTCATTGGTCTCCACTAAAATCTTTCTCAATGCCTCTGCTATTAATTCAGATTCTGCTTTTCTTTCTAGTGTAGTTTCTATATTAGCTTTTTCTTGATGCAGATCTTCAAATTAGCCATGTAAAAGAAATGACAAAAGTTTGAATAAGCCACACTGCAGGTTATATAAGATCAGACCAACTGCTTCCTCCTGTTAGGTTTTAGAGAAATACACAATAAACTACCCAAACCTGAATATCAGAAGTCTGAGATAAAATTTTCCCAGTTAAAAAGCAGTAGTGGGTCTGAAAGACAAAATCTGTTGTTCCACTTTCAAAAGCAATTTATGCTTCCAACATTACTGGTAACTTTTAAACAATGTACATTTAACAGGGATCAGGCTTATATGCATGGCTAATGTGTACAAATATGTATTTACTTGTACATAAGTGAATTATACATATATATACAATGTAAATGTATGAGGCACACACTGTGTTGGTGTGTAATTTTAAAAGGTTTAGTAGGAATTCAGAGAACAATCCTTATTTTGCAGTTTTTACTTCCAAATATCATCAGGTAAAGCCATTTATTACAGGCTAGTTTTAGTAAAATGCTTGGTGTTTTTCTCTGCCAAGTTCATTAAGTTCCTTCTACTGGCCAAAAAAATACAAATGCCAAAGGCTGCTCATTTATGATCCATGTCAGGACTTGTCTTCTTATCCCAGTGAGACACCCTCTCTCTTTTCTACCTCTACAAAGCTAATTTCCTCACAAATATCTCATCATAAAAAATATTAAAACTGTTCTCTCCCTTTAGTGTTTTACATAAAAAGAGAAAGTAGCTTTCTCCGATGTGTATCCTAGTGTTATGTACTGTCTCCCCTTTTAGATTTTTAAGCTCCTTAGGAACTGAATCGCTGTTTTTTTCTGTGTCGTTAATGATGAACATGCCGCAGGAGCTTTATACATGTTAGTGATAGCACAGACCAATTATTCTGATATGCATGACTAGTTAATCAGAAAACATAGTCATAATGACTATAGACCTGATCCTGAAATCTCTAATCAGTCAAAACACCCATTATCATCCCTATGACTGTTTAAGTGAGTAAAATCTGAATAGGGATATTAGGAGCTAACCCACTGTTCTCATTTAAACTGCATTTTCATAGAGATGATAATGATTACCGAGTCTTTCCTTTAACTCAGCTATTTAAAAGAGGACACAGCTACAGGAAGTCTTTCAGCAGGCTGAAAATTACATTAAGCCAACATTGTTTCAGATTCCATCATATTTACATCTAGACCAGTTGTGATTTGTGAAATGTAGACTGACTGTCAGAGATGTCTCAGACCATTTCAGCAATTTGCACCCACATTATGAAAAACTTACAGTTAGAAGTGAACAAACAAAAGTATTTTTCCAACTGTCTTCAATTTAAGGACTTCGCTTGATTCAGCACAGTAGGAAGAAAAACATCTGCAGTATAAGCCCAGTAGTCTCAAAGCAGTGAAAACTTCCACATAAAGCTAATTTTTTTTTTTAAAGTGTGGAGGATGCACTTTCTGCATCTAGAAAGGAGACATGACTTAAAAGATCCCATTCATTTTCCAAAAACACAACTGATAGGTTCTGCCTTTAATTTTTGCTTTTTTAAATCTTTACCTGCAAAGATTTCACAGAGCACAAACACATATACATAGATGGGCATATAAATGGGCATACTTATAAAACTTTCCAACCTGTTGATGATGATGCTTATTCTTTATGACACCTATCTAATTTAGACCATGAGAATGGCATTTATTTGACAGCTAGATTCATCTGAACTGGTTGTGCTATATTCTAGTGAGAAAAAAAGGGGACTTTTATGGTTTGATTCTATCCATCTTAAACTAGATATAAAAAAAAGATATAAATATGTCAGATAAATTGTGCCTAAAAGGGTCTTTTTCTCTCTGTTGTGGGGATTTGGGACTACTAGGTCTGGTAGAGACATCTACATTGCAAACCTCTAAAATCAGGTGAGATGAATCCCACTTTGTGATGCTCTGAACACAAACTCATGAGGTATTTTGCAGTACAGATAACACTATCAAGTAGACTAAACCTTAAAAAAAAACAAACACAATTCATTTTCTTGAGACTGAAATATGATTTGCAGAGTTAGAATTTGACTGAAAAGGGTGCAATGCCTGCATAAGAGGTGGAATATCAGAAGTACTTGACAAAGACAATATTGGGGACATTTATCTTTTTAACTTTTACCTTCTTGGTGAAAAAAAAAATGTATGCAAAAATAACTGGAGGCTTCTATTAATTAAAAAAATGCAAAATTAATAGTGTTTGATCTATTTTAAATTTCTGGAATTTAGAATGGGTTGGAGAAAAAAAAAATAACAGACTTTGTCAGCCTTTATCATGAAAGAATATTCTGCTTCTCTTTTCTGAGCTCCAGCATCATTTACCTTCACTTTCATATTTTAACCAAATTCTTCCTTCATTATCTTGTTACCCAGTTAATTTCTGTAATTACTTTTACTCTTTCTCATTCCTTTTTCTCACCTCTATATAAATGTCACCTTTCTCTTACTTCTAGCAATATATACTCTTTCCTCCTTCAGTTTGCTCTCTGATTTTTCAGACACAGGAGCAAACTCTAACACTTAACAATAAGGAGTGAAAACAGTAAAAAGAGGAGGGGGAAGGCGGGGTGGGGGAGAAGAAGTGATTATTCTGCCAGACAGCAAAACATGGGGAAAAAAAACCCAACAAACAAACCAAAAACGCACCCCAATTTAATGAGACTGCTGCAAACTTGGCAAATGACACACAAGAGAGGCATTCAAAACTAAGGGTATCAAAAGGTCTCCCTGAAAAGCTGTTCCTTGTGCATGGGGAAATTACTTTGCACCACCCATAACATTCCCCACAAAACAGCCCCCTGAGCTGCTTTTTACCTCGCTGAAGGGACTGAGTGTGACCTGAAGTGATAACAACTGTCTGGAACTGGCTTATTTCTAGCTGGAGGCAGTGACTTCTGGATTTAAGCCTAAGCACACAAGGGGAAGAGAAGCTGCTCCAGAAAACCAAGCATGGGTGGCACAGATCCTGCAGCGTAGCCTTCAGTATGAGCAGCAGATTCACTTGAGCACGACTTCATAAGTCTGAATATAGGTAAGCTAATACATCAGTAGCAATTATGAGTAACTATGAAAAGCCCATAACAAGCAGCAACAACTGTTAGTTTTGTTACGAAGTCTGTTACTCTGTTACAAAATATTCTGGAAAAGTTTATTCTTCAGAGCACACAAGGAACAAATAGTGAGCTAGCAAAGTTTATGGAAGACAATTAAGTTATTCAAAGTACTAAAACATTACAAAACCTTCCTCAGCAGTTTTTTAATAGAAATTACCCTTCTACTGAATAAAAATGAAAATTCCCTTGTGGCCAAATAACTAGTTAAATCACTGGAAACAAAGGTCAGGAAAAGATGATATTTTTCTCAGTGCAGTCCCAAAAGGAAAATGGGCTAGGACTGGAGTATTCACTATCAGAAAAAGACAAATGAATAGTGAAATGACAAAGTTTGCTGATTTTATTCAGGGTAGCAAAAATGAAGGCCAACTGGAAAAAAAACACTGAAGAATGCAGGATACTGAGTGTCTGATAATAGAATGAAAAATGAAATTCATTGTAGATAAATGTAAGGTAATGTACATGGGAAAAATAATTTTACGCAAACAGTGATGGTCTTGACTAGTTATTACTATGCAGAAACAAGATCTTGGGGTTATAATAGACAGTTCAAGGAAAATGTCAGCTCAATGTTCAGTAGCAATTGAAAAAGTAAATTGGATGCTAGGAATTATTAAAGGACGAATAGAGAGAAAAAAAAAACAAGGAGAAAAGAAAGGAAAAAAAACAGAAAACAGTGCTGTACGAACACTGTAAAAATCTATGGTGTGCTCCATTTTCAACAACATGTGCAATTCTACCCTTTCCATCTCAGAGTACGATATGTTACAACTACAAACACACAAAAAAGGGGGAATGGGTAATCAATGGCATCCATGCCACAATCACTTAAATACACTATGACTTTGCGGCCCAAAAAGTCGTCAGTTAAACAGGAATATCATAGAGATCTACAAAATCATAAGAGCCATAGAGAAAGTGACCCAAAGTGGGACAGCATCCCAGAAAATATTACCAGACTGATGTATATAAGCTCCTGGGAGAATCTATGGACTGCCCAGAGGGTACTATGCTAAAGGAATATTTGATTGTATTTCATGTGAGAAAGAAATGGAAGTAATCTGTTACAGCATTTCACTGTGTGCTGGGTCCCTTCAGAACGACTGTGGCTTGCCCCACAATCACAGATCCAGTGGTCCAACCTATTCCAAACTCTGGGCTGCAACAGGAAAGACATGGGACCATCCTTCTGTGCAACCCTGACTGTGCCCTCTGCTGGGACATTCCATGTTCCTGCCCATCAAATAATCCTGACCCATGAGTCTTTACCAAATAATTTCCAAATTTGTTTTTTTCAAGCATAGGTATTTATGCTCTTGGTTTTATCCATAAGAATCCCCAAATAGTGAAGATATTTGGCTCTGTTGTAGCAGACACTTTAGCGATTAAATTACAACAGGCTTTTGCACAAGTCTTAAGAGTTTAAACTACTAGATTATAAATATTTATGCCTTTTCTTTTAGCTCCCTTGCCTGTTTTTGAATTTCAAGCTGTCACCTCAAGCCTTAAAAGCTGTTTGTGTTCTGCACCACACCTTAATTTTCTGAAGAACATTTCTCCCACAGTAGTATAAAGTATTTAGTGTCTCCATGTTGATTACAAAATGATCATAACTTGTATGTCAATGCTGTTTAAAAAATGTTCTTCATTTTCTTTTGCTAATGGTTTCAGTCTTTTTATGAATTCTGATCCCTTGTGCATTCAAAAGAGTAACGTCCAACTATTTTTTTTTGTTTTACTTTTCTAAAGACTACTTTTATAGTGAAATATTATTCTTTTGAATACTTTTTTTGATATTCAGAGGCATTTTCAAAGAGACTCTACTCAACATACAGAAACATATATGAAATCACTGGTAGTAATGGCCAATTTCAGTGGTTGAACATACAGAACACCAGTAATTTTGCAACAGCTGAATATTCGACATGCACCTTCTCAGGTTCAAAAGCATCAGTGAAAAATGTTAGATGCTACAGCAATAGTTAGAAAAGATGGGAATGAACACTTTAAGTTTCATACATTTATACGAATTGATGATTCCACTGTTCTATGTCTATTCTCAGCAGAAATGAGAAAAACTTTGGAACTCTGGGAAGATTTGAGAAATCCCTGTCTCATCCACAGTTCTACAGACCCCACACAGGTAGGAAAATATTAATGGTCTCTACATGGGGTCAGCTGGTACAGACTGTGGGCCGATCAGGTCCAGGGCAGTTAAACACTGATATTCGTTACCTATACTAAATTTTTCATTACTGTAGATTCCCTTTCAGATTTCTAATAAGTTAATTCAAATGAACATTCAGTTTTCACTCATTTTCTGCAAATTTTTAAAATGACAGTAGGGAAATGGCAACAGCAGGAGAAAGGGGAACAGAAGACACAGAACTGAGCCCTAGTGGTGAAAAAAAGTTGCACAGGTAAAACATGCAGATAAAAATCTTTTAAAAATAATTATATTAACTGAACCAAATTAAAATATTGAAGTCACACATATGAAGAGATACTGCCAGGGAAAACAGAGGGCAGAAAATGTCAGAGATGGGTATAGATGTAGGAAAAATTTAGGGACAGTAGCAGTAGCAGGAGTAGAATGAACATAGGTAGTTGCCAGTCAAACTAGCTCCTTCCATAACATAGAAAACAAATCAGACAGCAGCACTGTGCCTTCTTGATTTTGAACAAGATGATGGAGTAACAGGCATACTATCAAAGACATATTTTGCATAAGCAGAGAAGCTGAGTGTTGGAGATGAGAGCCAGAGACTTGATCAAAGAGTTATAAAAATACTAGAGGAAATTAACAATGAAGAAATCACTTATGTTTTAACTCTGAAGAAAAGGCACACAATAAAGAAAGAATGATGAGGGAAAGGAATATTCTACCTAACAGGATACATAAAACTAAATTGCTCTATTATGTCAGAGAAGAACTACAAAAAAATAAGAAAAATAAGAATCTAGAACAGAGAGCAGACAGAAGTATTGGCAATTTTCAATGAGGATGCCAATATATATCGTTTAAAAAGTGTAAGAAAGTGTTTGTGATTTCACACGGGCTGCTGCATACTAGATGACAGTAGTGTCAGAGCTTGAATAGACAGACCATGATAAACGATGTTACAAATTCACCTGTCTTTGATGAACTAAAAATGAAATCAAAGAGCTAGATCTTTTTGAGCCAGAAATGCTTTTGTCTTAATCATCCATCTCATTCATAAGTGTATATATATTTAGTTGGAATGACAGTAGATCTTATTATGGTGAAAGCTAAGAAGCATGTCATTCTATATAGGGACTATATGGATAGCTGCACTCCTAAGAAGCTCCAATTTTGAATGCAATCAGCTTACTTTCACATAATTTTTTTACTACAAGGCAAATAAGGTAAAGTGAGATTATACCTAGCATCAAGACATAGAATATTTCAGCATAATTAAAGAACTTTATTTGGGAGTGGCCTTACCAAAAGTTCATGTTAGCAATACAACACTTCAACACAAATGTTATAATAAAAATAACAGAAAGTAACTTCAACCCAAGTTACTTCTCAAAAAAACCTTTCCACTTTAAGAAATCAGCATCTGTAAAACACTTTGGCTAACTGTAAAAATTGGTGGTCACAGAGACTACAAAGATCTCTGAGATTTGCAAATCTCAAAATAATCCAAACTCCCAGCCTCTACATTTAGCAAGAATCTGGATTTGTCAAACCATATTATTTGTAAAGAACAGATGTTTGTCATAGATAAAAAAGTATACAATGTACACATGGAATTTATTTATGAAAAGATTTGCATAGTCATGATTGCAAGCAAAATGTCTTGCTTATATTTAGAGACAGAGAATGTATTATAAAACTGATCAAAGGGACATTTCTGTAAATGGAAATAAGTGAAATTTATGTTTTGAGGTTGTATTACAAGCCAGAATTTAGATGAACTTCTCTTTTTCCTCTTCACCAATCTCTTGCATGAGAGACTAAGTGACAACTATCAGAAAAAGTAGACAGCAGATGTATGCACAAATGAAAAGCAGATTAAAGATACTCTGGTTAGACACATACGCACACATGCATTTACACTCAAATAAACTGAGGTGTTCAAAATCTAACACAAAGCTTTAAAAAATACTAAATAAATGTTTATAAAGTGACATTTATCAACTATTGCAAAAGGAAGATCATTGTATAAATTATACATTATAAATCAAATTATTCAAAACTTAAAGCTATAAAATTAATTGGAATGCAACTTGATTTTTTTTTTTTTTTTTAAATGAGTTCTTCCAATGTTGTTTCTGTTCCTTAAAACTATGTTATAACTTCCCTAGTCCTGCAGGCCACACTATTCCTGATACAAGCCAGGATGCTGTTGGCCTTTTTGGCCACCTGGGCACACTGCTGACTCATGTTCAGCTGTCTGTCAATCAACACCCCCAGATCCCTCTCTGCCAGGCAGCTTTCCCGCCATTCTTCCTATAGTGCTGCCTGGGGTTGTTGTGACCCAAGCGCAGGACTCGGCACTTGGCCTTGTTGAACCTCATCCAGTTGTCCTCCACCCATTGATCCAGCTGGTCCAGATCCCTCTGTATGGCCCTTCTACCCTCCAGTAGATCAACACTCCCACCCAATTTGGTGGCATATGCAAAATTACCAAGGGTACACACAATCTCCTCATCTAGATCATTGATAAAGAGATTAAAGAGAACTGGCGCCACTACTGAGCCCTGGAGAACACCACTCGTGACTGGCTGCCAACTGGATTTGGCTCCGTTCACCACAACTCTTTGGGTCCGGCCCTCCAGCCAGTTCTTTATCCATCGCAGAGTACACCCACCCAGGCCATGAGCTGCCAGTTTCTCCAGGAGAATGCTGTGAGATATGGTGTCAAAGGCTTTAATGAAATCTAAGTACACAACATCCACAGCCTTTCCCTCATCCACTAAGCAGGCCACCTTGTCATAGAAGGAGATCAGGTTGGTCTAGCAGGAACTGCCTTTCATACACCCATGCTAAATGGGCCTGATTGCTTGATTGTCTAGTATGTGTCATGTGATGGCAGTCAGGATGATCAGCTCCATAACCTTCCCCAGCACCAAGGTCAGATTGACAGGTCTGTAATTCCCCAGATCATCCTTCTGGCCCCTCTTGTAGATGGGCATCACCTCTGGCAAATTGCAGCCAACTGGGACCTCCCCAGTTATCCAGGATTGCTGATAAATGATTGAAAGTGGCTTCATGATCACCTTGGCCAGCTCCTTCAGTACACTTGGATGGATCCCATCTGGCCCCATAGACTTGTGGGTGTCCAAGTGGTGTAGCAGGTCACTAAACATTTCCCCTTGGATTATTTGGGCTTCATTCTGGGAATGAACAGGGCCCATCCCTGTCTTCTGGCTCAGGGGGCTGTGTACCTGGAGCACAACTGGTCTTACTATTAAAGACTGAGGCAGAGAAGGCATTCAGCACCTCAGCCTTTCCCTCATACCCTGTCACTATGCTTCCCCCGCATCCACCACAGGGTGAAGATTCTCCTTAACTCCTCCTGTTTGTTGCCCATGCAGAGTGAATTCGTATAGATGCACTTCAGCTGGCCTATTGATCCTGCCACCTACCAAAATGTTAACATAGTATTTCTGTTTGTAACTGGTGCTCTACTTAAGGCAAGAGAGCTCTCTAAGTCAAAGATATTCTTTTTTAGCTATTCTGTATATAATCATTGTGCATTTAAATAAAGAAAAATGACAAGTAACTGCTTATCTGACTCATGACTACAGCTAAGCCTGCATGTTCTTCCCTCTTCCTTAATAAGCACTACATCATTATTCTAGCAGAAAAATAAATGACTAGTTGAAAACAGGACTGTCCATTAATGCACTAAATAACTTGCCAGTGTTTTTATTCTAACAAATATTTCAGTGTGGTACAAAACGTTGCACAATAACAGTTTACCACAGGAGCTGCCTTTTCGATTGATCTGCAGTATGCCTTTTCATTTTCAATGCCCCGCATATCAGGTTCTGCACTCTGAAACTCCCACAGAACTCAAATCTTAAAGACGATTTACTTCTCTTAGAAACAACAGGGAGCAGGAAAACAGCTTGGGAAAGACGTACCTATAACTCAGTTCATACAACATTTTTCACTTCAGAAAACACCAGTACCAACACTTCAAATGTGAACTATCTAGTTTCCAAAACTCGCTATTTAATGATATAGGTAACTTATTATTTCATTAAAAGTAGTATTTTGAGGAAGATCCCTAACTACCTCTAAAGAAATGACAAGATTTATCTTAGTTGACAACCTCACTCTTCAAGACTTGTCTAGAGAAATGGAAATCATTGTGTAAAAATGGCACTTTACCATGCTCTGTTTCCACAATATAATAGTACGGTCATTGCATCACTTTCCATATAATGCAGTACCAGGACAATGTTGTGAAGAGTGGGAATGGATTTTAAGTCAACTTAGAATTTCATATACTGTGTTCATATATGCTCTAATGTGAAATGCTGGATATGTGGCAACACCCTTTGGCTTTTAGAAGACAGTTTTGAAAATATAAACCTAAGTCAAGAGGTGTCTTTATCTCTTTAAACCATCTAGCAAAAAGGTTTGGGAAGAAGGGATACAGGCCTTCCAGGCTATTTGAACCAGGCCAAAGTATTTAAGCAATGGGCAGTAAACAGCAGCTATTTAAAGTAACACATAGTAGAGTGTTCACTTTTTACACACACAAAGACCTAACTTCCTCCTATGGAGGAAGGAAAATGCAAACCAAAGTATTTCAGGAAAAGAAGGAAAGGCATGCAGACAGAGTGCACTTCTAATTGAGCCCAAAGACCCTGAACCTAAAAACCCCTCTAGCCCTGCATTAACTAACAGAATTCCCGGTCCACAGGTTCACTGAGAGGCAGCAAGATTCATTGCATTAAAGTTAAATGCACAGAAAATGGAATCATAGTAATTATCACTGACACATTTACTTGTACAGCCTGCTGAGCATCTATGTCTGTTATTTGATAAGAAGCATGGAAATAATAATTGTGGCCCCTGAAACAGTGACACAGACTATTCCTACCCTTGCAACTCTTAGAGTTGTCTCAGGACATTTGAAAATTTAAGGTGATAGTATCTACCATCTAGTGAGCTCCCTTGCTTTGCCAAGGTGAATGATTCTGCCTATGAGACCTTTGAGCTTCAGCTCATAATGATTCCACACTGCCCTTTGGGCAGACCCTTTTGGGGGGGTCTCCAGGCAGAAAACCTGTTGCCTTGATCATCTGCATAAACAACAGGAAAATACACTTTATTGTTCAGAAAGAATAGAATGGCTTATCTATCAGAAAAAATTTAAGCTAATGTTTAAATACTTAGCTCAAGATGAAGTTTGTATAGATAGACAGACTGTCAAAACTAAATCTGAAGCATTCATCTGCAAATACCGGTTATGGCAGAAGATGGATATAACTGCTAAATCAGAAGCTGACATGTTCTCAAGGTCAAAGACCCTGTGCAGATGCCAACAGTACAGATAAGATTGTAAGATACAGTTTCAGGTGTATCAGTGAATACAAATATACATGGCTTTTTGAACTAGCATTCAAAAATGATTGTTTTGAATTTTGAGCTTAACCATTAAATAGGAACTTCCAGACCCTTGATACCTCACTAAAGAAAATGTGACTTCAACACAGTAGTCGTACAAAGAAATGATGCTGCAGCTCAGAAATATTCCAGACAGCTTCACTTAGAGGTCACTGTATCGTTCTGTCTCGTAAGTTAAAGGCAGATCAAGGAAGACATTTTTCTTTTTCCTGTCAGTTTCATAATTTGATCACAAATGCTGTTATCCTAAATTCAGCTTTCTGCCCAGTGCTAACAGATCCCACAGAGCACTGTCATTCCAGAAGCCTATAGCAAATATTTAATAATTGCATAGGGCAATGATGGTTTGCACAGAGTGCATCTTTATTCTGTTCCAACTGGAAAAAAAAAATCTTAATTGCTGGGCATAATGTAGGTGGCTTTGCCTCATGAAGGATGAGCAAGTTTTAAGCAAAAGGTTCAATGTACCTCAGAACAGGGGAAAAAAAAAACCTACACTGAAGGATTTTTGGAAATCCACATAAAGCTGATATAGGATCTCAGTTCCCATAGTTGGATATTCTCTAAAAGAAAGAAAGAAACAAACAGAAAGACAAAAAACAGAGGCACAAAAGATGAACAAAACAGCTTGAAATCCCTGTTGGCAGCCTCTGAAGAGAAGTCTGAATGGATATGAAGGCCACTACCTTGGCATCTCGAACAACAGTCACCCAGGTAGCTGTGAAAATGTGAAACATTCACTGAAACAAAGCTGATGGCAAAATTCTAAAGACTTTTTGGCAGAGCAATGCAAGAGCATGCACTGACTTTAATTTTGCTTTTCTGTCAATATGAATTACATCTTTCAAACTGAGTATCTATTTTCCTACCACAAACATTATTTTCTTAAAAAAACCCCCAAACATCAGAGAATCTGTCTTCCCTTGCCAAATGCAATATCTCTACCTTTCACAGAAGTTCAAATTCAGCCTCATTAAACCTATTTGTCTTTATAGGGAGCAGGATGTGTTTTGTATGGCTATTTTTTATCTTCTAATATCAACTGAATTTATTATCTGTTGCATGTAATTATATTCTGTACATGAAGTCTTTCTAATAGGTCTGTTCTCCCAATGTCCTTGTTGTGTGCACAGAACTCCCAATGACATTCATGAATCTCGAGCACGTGATTTGAGTAAAGACAATTTCTCTTATTTCTAGTGGTAAGAGTTCATAGAAGAGGCCATGTAGTGCAAGCACTAAGCTGCACACTGCACACTACCAGGCACTACTGGTTTTTAATGAACTTTAAACAAAGCCGCCTTCTTGTTTGTGCCCCATAACTGGACTCTTTCTGTTAAAAAAGAATCACCTTATCATCTCTTTTATTATGTTGCTATATACAAGCAGTGTTTCCTAAGTGTTACTTTCCTCTTTTTCCCTGTGGCATCGGTAATTAATTCATGCCAACCATTATTTTTGAAAATCTAGCATGTATAGATTTGTTTAATCAACACAGAACATTTTCCACCTACAAATGCCACCTCCAGTTGGTGGCATAAAGATGCAAGAGATGCATTAGCAGAAGAAAGCCTGTGCATGCTGTCACCCATGAACAATCAAAATACGTTCCAAGGACACAACAGTGTTCCCACCCCACCCCTTGACACAGGAGAGTCAGCAACGGTTACCAGCTTCAAATAACATGAAAGGGCCTTTAAAAACAATAAAGTAATTAGAAACGTTCATGAGAGATAATTATGTCATATAAAGACGAGCATTCCCAGAAGTGCTTTTGGCTCTATTAGAAAAGCACATTTCTCCTTTCAAATGAATTTCACAGACATGCAAGGTGTGGGGAAATGGCACCATTCTCATCAGCGTTAAAAGCATATGATACGAATGAGGTCTCTAGCATGGCACCGACTGCAATAAATTACCAAGTGTGTGCTCTGTTTTCTGGAATGGGCTCAATTTATCATTTTATTGAAAAGGTTCCATTATGCTAATGTCTTATAAAATCACTTTTTGCTGTTGCTGGAAGGTGAAGAGGGGATATCAATTTTTATATATAGAACTTGGAAGCATTGCAGCAGTGAGTTACCAAGGGTTAATAACCCTAACAGAAGATACAATATACATAAGAGCAAACTTCCAAGGACATTGTAATGACAAATTTTCAGAACCCTACTGGAAGCAGAGTAACCAGAATATTTTTCTTAAGTTTAACCATTTCAAAAGAAATTTTGACAGAATTAGAAACAGTTAATTGGTGGGCTGAAAACTTCCCCTCTCTTTTCTGATTAACCCTTGAATTGACATAGGAGACTGTTTAGGAAGTGCGATTTCAATGTAGGTCAGATTACAGAATGCCATTGTCATTCTTGTCAACTTACCCAGATAGCAGACGCCAAGGATAATCAGACAGAGGTGATTACTTCCAAAAAAAGAATACTCTTTCTCAAAATATAGCATTATATAATAAGAATGTTTTCTTTCTTTTGAAGTATTGGATACAGAACAGGTAAGTATTAAAAGAAGAAGAGAAATAGATTTAGATAGATAATTGGTTTGATCTTGTATAATAGCTCTTTTGTGACTTAGATGTGACTTGTATCCAGAAAACCCCTTTTCTGCTGTGCATCAAAAAACAAGAGTCTTGTTTCAGAAACATTATCATATTATGAATAACTTTCAATGGGAAGCTTTGCTTCACGGACACGCCTTTCTCTACCTTCAAACAGACTTATACAGCATAATCCAAGAAGCTCCAGCAACTAATCAAGAGAGATAATTTAACGTATACTGACACAATTGCAATGTATTTTAGAAGCTGAAAAAAAGTAAGTGGAGCTAGAGCACTGTGATCATTATCTCAATGGGTCATCAATACCCTCCTCAATCTCAGAGCTTCAAACCTGGATCACAGTTTGAGAACAACTGTAATACAAAATTTACTAATAAGCTTGAAAACTCATTCAAAACTTTAAAGAAGTTCTCATTCAACAAATAGGAAATACTCAGCAGGATTGATTTCAAATTAAAGGTAATCTCACTGTACCATATACAAATGCTATGGTCACAATCTTCTCTTAGTACACATCTGGATTTTCAGACCTCTGATGAGAATACTTAAAATATGGTTATGTCTGAAAAGCATATTGTAACACTGCAATGACCTAGTTGGGCACAATGCGTAAGCACCTTCCATTAAGTGTGTGAGCAATGCGACCACACCAGAGAGACAAAGATGTGTGGAGTTGCACACAGGAGGCATTCAGGTGAGAAAAGATTGTAAAACAAAAGTAAACAACCACAAGGGACTCCAAATGTGTAGAACACCTTGCAGGTATGGAATACCCATGAAAGGCAGCTGGCAAAATGAAAATCAAGGTAAGCAGTAAGGGGCATCCCTTTTCGGGATGGGGCCAAGTAGTATAAAAATATCAAACGAGCAAAGGAAAGATGGAGTGGAAGGAAGACAAGTCTGCCTTTGTTCCAATTTCTCTTGTCAAAGAGCTCTCAGGTCTTATTAGCTTGATTTCTGTGACTGTAAGGCACCAGTGTAACATACATGACATCAGCTCTGTGGTACTCTTTTCGGTGACAACCAACGGTAGGACAAGGGGTAATGGGTTCAAAATGGAACACAAGAGGTCCCACTTAAATTTGAGAAGAAACTTCTTCTCAGTAAGGGTAACAGAGCACTGGAACAGGCTGCCCAGGGGGGTTGTGGAGTCTCCTATTCTGGACACATTCAAAATCCGCCTGGACACCTTCCTGTGTAGCCTCACCTAGGTGTTCCTGCTCCGGCAGGGGAATTGGACTAGATGATTTTTTGAGGTCCCTTCCAACCCCTAACATTCTGTGATTCTGTGATACTGTAAACTCAGAAAAATTAGGATAAAAGGTCTAACAGCTAAAGACTAACAGCTTTGTTTAAATAATGAATGTAGAGTGATAATGATTAGGAATGTACAGGAACTAGCCATCAGTACAAGGTGAGTTGTTCATGCAGGAATTTTGCAGGTTTTTTTAAAGTTTAAAACAAAATTGTATATACAGTACAATTACAGTGCACTGCACAGAAAAGTGCAACCAGGCTTCCCAGAAAGTATTTGCCAAAATCAGGACCAGTATATTATTGCTGAGTTGGTACTTTGTTATCTTTTTCTAAAAAGATTAATTAGTTCCTTCCTTTTTCTGGATGTAGATTGATCCTCAAATTGATTTTGCATTTCATATTTAAAAGTTCATAAAGTTCATAAAATAATGCATTTTAAACACTCTAAATCAAATGTAGACTAAATGAAACTGTGCTACATAATGCATTCACATTTACATTAAAAGCAGTTTAATCCTAACACAAAAGTAAATTGTCAGTTCACCAAATCCAAAAATACCATAGTAACCTAACTAGTTACTTGAATGTGTGTACTGAAACAATACATTGATTGCATATTAAGTAACTTATTATTTTTTCTTGTAGAGCAATATGAATCTTATTCAAATTAATGTCTGTCAAAAGAACTACCATCAGAACCATGTAACCACCATTAAATGTTGTATTAATATTTCAGAAAATTTAACAAAGGTCAGTGTAAGCACTCTGATCATTTGTTGTTAGAACAAAATTTTGATAACTCTGGGAAGAAAGGACCTAATTACTAAATACAAATTATACAGATTACTGATTTCCCTTCCACAGAATATTGATTTACAATACAGTGGACCTAAAGTACAATTCATTAATTAATTAATGTTTTAATTCATCCACAAATGATTCATACAGATGCTAAGGGAAAAAAATCTTTATACTGATTAATTTCCCATGTAAAAATGCAGCTAAATGTCAGGAGAGAAATTTTAAGCCTCCTTTTCCCTTTTCTAAGGGAAGAGTAAATTCTTAGATATTTAGTTTTGTGACACAGTGAAGCAAAATTAGGCCATGAGAAAATAAGTTCATTGTTGTGTTAGTTGTGTCTGATGCAGTTGCTGAACACTTACAAAGCTTCATGTCTCAGAGTATCAGTAGAGATGTTCTTGCAGTGCTGGAGGCCATTTTGGATGAATCAGTGCTCATGTTTTGATCGCATTCTCAAAAAGGGATAAGAAAAAGCTGAAGCTGGACTCAGTTTGGTACTGGATAGGAGTACCATCATATTAAAATCTGGAGGTAAAGATGGACACCATACCATTGCTCTATTTGGAACTAATTTGACATAATAAGTTTTATAAAACTGTGAAGTAATTTTAAAACACTTCTATACTGATTACAACACAAAAATTCTTATCCTTTTAGACTATTTAATTAAAAGAATCATAATAAAATGTAACATCAATTACAGAGCACAGGAAATTTTTAACACACAATCAAGAGAATACTATTGAAAAAGTATTCATACCATGTGTGTACACATACGCAGGCACATCGCAAGAAGAGCCAGAGGCCACGGATGCATTTGCAAAGAGCAAGTTTTATTTTAGTTACCTCTCTACTGGCAGATCTCTGAAGTAGCACCTGAGCTCCCAGGCAGAGGTGACACCAGCGGGGACGCAGGCGCTGGTCAATTCAGCCCTGGTAGAAGATCACCAGGCCTGCTGAGCTCACCCGTATTTCAAGGCTTCAGGCAGGCGCAGCCTCCCGCTCTTTCTCACAACAAAGCAGGAATCTCAGACATAGTGATAAGGTGCCCAGAGTTTCTCACAGGCCTATGGTATCTAACACAGAGGTTCTACTCATCAAGCACACAAGGTCAGTAAAACAATTAGTGTGATATATGTGCTTTTTCTACAGACAGGTGCAAGTCTCTTGAGAGTATTTACATTTAACTAACCTCCTCGCCAAATCTTCCGCTATATCCCCATATACGATGTCAGCAAGAACCCCAATAAAACTGGTTTTGTTTTTGTTTTTGTTTTTTTTTTATCAGAGCTTCCCTTGGATCTCTGCACAGTTCTGACTACCCAAACTCTTAAAATGCGACTTTCCCTTCTAAAAGTTTTTGTCTGTGTCATTCACATATCAGACTTATACAGACCGGGAACTAGCTCATCACATCATGCTTTTCAGCACTGGCAATACTGAGGTTTTTCCTAATGACAAAAACCTCAGCCCTAACTCGTATTTGTGTTATGTGTAAGGACAAGAGGTTTTAACATGCATTAAGTTTTGGTACAGCATTTCCTAAGTAGGTAAAAAAGAATCAGTCTCTATTTTTGCTAGAATTTACAGTTTGGTACACCTAAGTCAATACATACCAGTAACTTATTTACTCTTCTGAGAAAAGAGGAACATGGAAAGACAAGAAAACAGAGACAACTTGCATGCAAGCACTTTTAAAAGGCTAGCTAAAGAACACTGGGATATTCTAGGGAACAGATCACATAAGCACTATTTAAAAGTCAAAAAGAAAAAGACCTAAATAGTGATGACCATATCTAATCATCTAGGTTGGAAAAGACCTTTAAGATCATCAAGTCCAGCTGTTAACCTAGCACTGCCAAGTCCACCACTAAACCATGTCCTTAAGAACCTCATCCATACACCTTCTAAACACCTCCAGGGTAGGTGGCTCAACCACTTCCCTGGGCACCCTGATCCAATGCCTGACAACACCTTCTGTGAAGAATTTTTTCGTAATACCCAATCTAAATCTCCCCTGGCACAACAGGAGACCATTCCCTCTCATCCTATCACTTGCTACTTGGGAGGAGAGACCAACACCCTCCATGCTACAACCTCCTTTCAGGTAGTTGTAGACAGCGACAAGGTCTCCCCTCAGCCTCCTTTTCTCCAGGCTAAACAGCCCCAGTTCCCTCAGCTGCTGCTCATCAGACTTGTGCTCCAGGCCCCCACAGCTTTGTTGCCCTTCTCGGAACTCTCTACAGCACCTCAATGACTTTCTCATAGTGAGGGGCCCAAAACTGAACACAGGATTCAAGGTGCAGCCTCAGCAGCACCGAGTACAGGGGAACGATCACTTCAGACAAACCATTTCAAACAACTGATGATGGATTAAAGAGGGACTTAAATAGATAATAACATTAATGCCAGCTTACAGAAAACAGAGGCTGTCAAACTAACTTGGTATTTTTTTGAAATTACAAATTTGCTTGACATGAAGAGCTAATATTAATAAATATATTTAGAGAGGTAAGCAACGTGATTCTGTACTCTGACCTCCTGCCTGGCACAGTTCATATTACTTCTAGGTTCAAGTCCAATCCCTGCTGCTGGACATACATTTCACAAAAAAAAAGTCCTACATTGAATGTCCTAATATTCAAATTGCCAAATACAGAAAATTCATTATAAGCCAGGATAACTTGTGTCAGTGGTTGATTTCCTAGCAAGTTAAAATACGTGTGGTATTTATATTTGCTGGCTTTCATTTTCTTGATAATGAAAGCTTAAATCCCCAAATAGCTTGTGAGACCTAAGACTCCCCTGTTACCAAATTTCCACTCCCATGGATACCACAAGATTATACTAACATATATAAGCTGAGCTTTTGTAGGATTCTTTTGACTCTTCTCCTGAACCTTCTAATATTTTCAGTTGCTTTCCTGAAGTTTCAACATCAAAAAGTGTGTTACATTGCAGTTTTAGTTATGGAAGTGTCAAAAGCAGAGAACAACCATACTCTCTGTTCCACTCAGTGTTTTCTGTTTTACTTCCAAAGGTTTCTTGGACCTGGCATCATTACACATTCTCATATTCAGCTGATGAGCCATACAAACTCTTATGTTTTCCAGATTCACTGTTTCTTAGGCCAAAATGCCTTCACCCTATAACTGTATTTACTGATATGCAGCCAATGTGGAACATAGTTTATTTGCTTAGACCTTGATTATCAACACACTTTGTCCCAGACATTGGACAGGAGTAGGTGGGGGTAAGGCAGGATGACAGTCCTCTGCTGAGATTTTTTCACATGTTCATTAGAAATCACACAAGGTGTTACTTGTATACAGAAAAAAACAACAATAAAAAAAAGGACATTTCTATTACTTTTGTCTGCAAAGACAGTAAACATGGAAATCTTTGATGCAGAGATTATTTAATCAGTTTTCATACTTTTTTCAGCCTGTTAATGACTTTCAAACCTCTGATTTTCTCATGGACAAACACATATTGTACATTAAAACCAGAACATAAGTAACAGTTGTCATTGTGCAATGAAAATATTTGCTGCAACAGAAGATGTCTATTGGTTTGTTCTTAGCTTCAAAGAGTTTGCCATCTGAGGAAAAACACACCACTCGTCAAATTTCAGAAAGCCTTACACATATATAAACTACTCTGTAAAGTTAATCACAACTATTAAAGCCCTGTACATACCATGTACAGTAACAGAAAAATAAATAAGTAGTAGGATTAAAAAGTTCACACCATTGCCTTGCTTCTGAGAGTAAGCCTGAAACCCTGTCCATAGCTCACCAGATTTAAATCTGAATGCACCTCTCTTATCTCATTATTCATTCAGATTGGGAGATGTGGATCATTAAGCTGGGTCCTAATTTGTTCCTAAACTGCACTCATTCATCATTAGCTGGCAGTAAGAGGTTGATCAAGTCAGTTGTGGAACACTTCTGTGACCCTCCCATGAATTGTGTATTTTCTGCATGAATTACTTAGGAAATTCTCCAGAAGTTATTTTAATAGTTTTAGTAGCCATTATGTTAAGCATGATGATTTCTGTGGTCAGGTTACTCACAGAGCTATCTCTGTCATATTCACAAAGTATATTGTGTACTTTGGACCTATATGTTTGGTATTGTCTTCTGTATTGTATTTTAAAGGCTATTTGTGTACTGTTCTTTCTAAAAAGAAATCTCTGATGGACTATTAAAACAAATCACAACTCAGACTCTGTTGCTGCACAGAGTGATGTCTCGTTACAGGTTGTATCTTTTCATGAAGAAGAGAAGAGGTTCTCAGTAATAATTTGGCGCATGAAGAGCTACTAAAATCCATCATAAGAATTATAATATTTTGTGTCAGCTATGTTATTATAAATAATAAGTCTATTGTATAGAAATGTGGTTTATAAAATGTATGGATATGAAAACATTACAACATATTTGGACTGGACACATTTCCAATGCATATGCTTCCTAACATTCTAGTTAAGGAAACTTCTGTTATGAAAATTTTACAGAGACTATTTTCTGCCTTCTCATAGACCTTTGGGGTTTTTGCCAGCTTATAATAATTTGTGAAAATATTAGCATAATAGAAGTTAGAGACAGGAACAACACAAGAAATCACTGTTTATCCACTAAGCAGAATTATTTTGCTAGAAGACACATCAGATGCTTATCACCTCTCAATATAGTTGTATTTTTGTTTAATAACTAAAATAAACCATGTGGTGATTTTGTGTTTGTTTGATTTTTGTTTAGTTGTTTGTTTGCTTTTCCTGTGGTAGAGAACTGTTCATCCTGAGAAAAATAACAGACAAATATTCAGATCTGTGTATTAAAATGTACCAAATACCTGATTTACCTGATTTTTCAGCGGGATGAGAAATGCCGGGACTTGTAGTATCAAGAATAACAGCCAGCCCTGCAGAGAGTGATGGGAGGATGCTGGTGCCGAGATCTACACGGGTTAGACTTTCAGGTTGTCTTTCCAAAGCTTTTAGAACACCTCCAGCATGGTAATCTTCTGTCTCATCCTTATTCTGAGTGTTCTTCTGTGGACTCTGAACAACATGAACAATACTTTGCTGGGCCAGGTCACAATTCTGCAACACAAAATAAAAATCTCGATAAATAATTAATTGTGACATGACGGACAAAATCCCTCTATCTCCAATTTGTTATTTGTTAAATGGTCTCCAAGCCATTTTGTGTAGAAATTCAGTGTGTGGTAATGGAGTTTAAAGCAAAGTGACAAGTGTAAATTGCTGGAATTAGGACTACTTGCATTGGCAAAAGGGTCAAAACACTTACAGATTCTAAATACTTAACAAGGAAATGGTGGATCAGAGCCAACAGCTCTAAATAAGTCTAGTTTATTGCACAAAGGAAAAGCTCCAGAAGGAGCACTATTAAATCAAGTGCTAAGAAGATTCAGTACATAAAATGTTTTTGTACAGATAATGCTGATGGTACATAGTCTTCATGTAGCAAATTAGAGTAATATTTGACAACCACAGAGAGTTCATGACCAAGCTACTTGAAAGTATCTTTGCAAAAAGAAACAGGCAAGACGATGCTACTGATGAAGACTGATACTTATTTCTTGTCCCTAATGTAATTTTAAATCTAAAGCTGGCTTTAGATGCAGACTCCGTATGCATTTCTCATTCTTCCAAAAGATGACATGAAACTGTTGTGTTCAGAATTAGAGAAAGCTTGTGGAAGATCTTTCCTGGTAAAACAAAAGGATTGCTATCCATTAGACCAAGAGGCCTCACATATATGTAGGTATTTCCTCTTTCTCAGTTCTCACCAAAGGTGATTCTTAGACAGTCTTTCCAGATCTTATATCAAAGAAAAAAGCAGGCTGAATAAGGATCTTATGAAAGCTTTATCCATGACAAATCAGGACAGAATTCATGTTTTTTCAGCATTTTCCAAATGCAGAATAGGAAAACAAAATCTTATCTTATAATTAGAAATCATTGAGCTTTTAGATGAATTATCAATAATGAAAGAAAGACTTGTATTAATCTTTCCACATCACACCTTGCAAGAAAAAAATGTTCTTTTTGAGGCAATAAGTCCAGGAGATCTACACCTCGTTTTCCAGTGTAATGAATGAACCACAGATAAGCATCAACCTACACACAAAATTGTTTGAATTTCCCTCAAGAAAATAATTTTCTACCTCTTTGCAACATCATTAGGTTGGTCATATCTGCACTGAAATGTCTGTAATCACCAATAGATGGGTGATTATATTTGGGAAGAAAAGAAAGTGAATTCAGAATAATTTGTCTCATTATCCACATAAGACTTTACATTTTTAGTTTGCATTTGAAATTATTACATGCATTTTTAATTGCAAAAGATTCCGTTACAGATACTTTAGTGCTGTTTATATTCTTGTTATTATCTCACTTTCTCTTCTCCCACTTTTTTTCCTCCAATCTAATTTCTGTTTAGTGGGTTTCCTTCATTCTCTTGTGTCATTTCTCAGTATTTCCCCCTCCACCCTTCCTTTCTTATGTAATGTACTTCTAAAAGACAAAAATCTGTGTGTTTTTCTTTTTAAAGGAACTTTTAATAATGCACTCTTTCCACATTGAAGAAGTAATCAGCCAGCAGAGATTTTTCAGAACAAAGACACTGCAGTAATAATAGTCACACAAAGCAGTTATTAGAATTCAACTTTAAAATATTATGTTGATATTACAGTTCTCCTTTTTTTTTTTTTTTGTCCAACTTGTTGCTCATAATGTTTTCACAAGACACATTTAAATAGCTTAATAATTTCCTTCATTAACACTCAATCAGTCAATCCATATTTTAACGAGCCTCTCTACTGGCAGTTTTGCTTGCCTAAGCAAACACTGTGCTGTCTTTATTTTCTTCTCAGCATCTACTATCCTTCTCAGTTTGCTTCTTTTGAAAATTTGCATCAGTTCCCTGATCCAGTTCACAGCTCGGTGCTACACCGCAGTCTCACTTGGGAGATGGCATAGTAGAGAGAATGAGAAGGATGGCAAAGGCTGCTTAAATCAAACAAAATGCCCCCACAAAAACACAACCTTTTTCAACCACTCTGTATTGAGCTGGCCTGCATGGTTTGAATTCATTGATCTTTAAAAAAGTACAGGCTCCTTTCCAGTTTTTTGTGAAGACTGGAGGGTATGGGGTTAGCCTAGAAACAAAGTAAGGGCTGGCAAAATAGAGACCAATTTTAGGTACTGTTCTCTCTCCAAAAATGTCAAGAACCGTGTGCTTAAGAAAAAAAGATGTAAAATTTGCACTTTGGGCAATTACACATCCATATGACCACAGCAATAGCACATTCCTGGATTTCACTTAATAAAGGTTTTCATTTTAAAAGGGCAGGTGAACACACTGTATCTCAGCTTTCTTGCATCTCTTTATCAAAAACAAGAACAAACTTTGGAACATTGAGATCACTACTGATGATGATAATATAGGTTGTAGAAACAGGAAAACTTAACTAGCAGACCTCAGGATAAACTGTGAAAGATAGCAGCTAGGAAAAATAAACAACATCCTTTGATTTGTTGAAACTGAGTATATTTGATATGGAAGTCACAGAAATAAACATGGAATCCCAAACCATCATATTTTTAATGTTTCTGACTACACTTGAATTGAATTTGGCTTGTGTTTAAAGAAGGAAAGTAATTCTCAATCTTAGTAAGAAACAGAGAAGACAGTATAAGAAAAAAAAAAAAGGTGTGTGATCAATTGTGAAGAAACCTGGGTGAGAATATCACCAATGTTTAGTTTTGCCTTAGGTTACGATTCTAACACAAATCTAAAATACAATTGTTTATGTCAATGTCACTTTCATTGTCTTCATGTGTTTGTTTTATGCCTCAGGAAACATTTATTTTGAAAATATCTATTATTAATGATTCTAGAGATATTGTCTTGTCTTATCTGTTGATCCAAATTAATGCCTGTGATCCATATTCCAAAGGGAAATAGTGCAAGTGTATATATTGTAGATTATGAAGTATCTCTTTACACTAAAGCAAAAGGGAGCTGAGAAGATCCAGAACTGATGAAATCCAGTATGAAGGACTGGTTCTTTACAGATAATGGGGTTTGGTCAACTTGGGAAAATTAGTTCATAGAAGAAGAAATTAAAACTTTTTTTTCATTCAAATGTTTTGCTTTCAGACTTTTTTTCTGAATTCTCAAGTTGAATTTGACAACATCGTCTGTTGTTGTCAGCTGTGGGCTAACTAGAAGGTCACTTTGGGAGACTGAGCTAGATTATGAAGAGCAGAAAGATGACCGTTTCAGTAACTCTGAAATCCTCTTGTTCTGACACGTTTCTGCTTGATATCTTTTTGACAACATATTTTTATAGTAACATCAATACCGAAAGAAGTGTTCTCCATCTAACAAATATATTGCCCACTAGAGAAGTCATGTTTTCTGAAGTGCAATACACTTTATTTTGAAAAGTTTTATTTAGAGAAAGACTAGAGCAGAGAATAGTCTGAATTTGAAGCTTTGGATTTGAAGGTAAAAAAAGATAATTTCTTGTGGTGTTTTGTCTTGGAAAAGAATTAGAAATATTTTTATTTCATGTGAGCCACCAGTTGTTTTTTTTTAGGTATTTGGGGTTTTTTATTGCCTATCAAAGTCAAAAAGCAGTTGTTCACAATCCACAACCTAAGATCCAGTTCATACTTTTGCTATTATTTGAAGAGCCACATCTTTGCGCATGAGCCCCTGGGGCCTATACAGTATAAACAATAACAGTTTGCCTAATTGCTGCCTAGTTAGATTAAGCAGATAATAGGCTGCCTGATACCACTCAGTAAGAGATTTACACAAGGTAAATGCTCAAGAAAAAAGTATTTTAATCTTCTAGGAGTGATTAACAAGAATCAAAATATTGGCTTTCTAGTTAGGCTTTGTCTTAACTGTGTTGCATTTCAATATCAGATGGGAAAATACAGGGAACATTTTTGTCTCATTAATCTGCAGAATGAATGAAATAATAAAAAAAGCTCTCTGAAATACCTATAGCACAATACACCTCTTTAAAACAGTAGGACGCATGTAAAAGTGCAGATGACACACACCTTTATTGGAAAAATCTTTTCCCATGGACAGTATAAAGGGACATTAAAGGGGACTTTCTAAAGATGAAAAAAAGTATAAGGAAGCTCCCATAAGAGAGAAAAATAAGCCCACCAAGCCTCACTCTACTATTGCTCTAACCTTCTCACAAAACAAGGACAAAGACCAAGTTTCAAAAGCAGCAGACACAGAAAGGAAATCAATGGGAAGAACAACAATACCATTTTCATTCCATGATCACAGAAAAATGACTCAAAAAAGCAAGAAGAAAGCAACCACAACAAAAAAACCACTATTATGAGCAAAAGCTGAAATAAATGAATCTGAAAGTAGAGATTATCTAAAATAACAAATTCAAATATAGTATTCACATTATGTTGAGCCATCACGGGAGAGAAATGGGAAGCAAGATTTTCAAGAAGACTTAACACCTTTTATATAACTATCTGATACAGAAAGAAAGAAAGAAAGAAAAAATGTGGTTTTGGGCTCAGAGACTCTGCTGCAGGTCATGACAAGTGCAAATAAGAAGGGAAAATTAACCACTGTCAGAATAATGAATGAAATCAGCACCCTGATCTGATATCACCTTCCATTTGTGTGAATTCTGTATGCTGAGTCGCAGCGAATGAAATATTGCTCCACATGGGACAAGGGAAAAAAGCCACTGCACCACTGGGCCTAAATTACACAGATCACTCAGCAGTTAAATTCCAGCAATCAGAAACTACTTGCTATTTTATGATGCCATGGAATACATCTATATTTGACTTCACCTCTTCAACATTTCAGAGTTATACAATACTGTATTTGTTTAGTATTCAGAAGATGTGAGTGCCAAGCAACACCTAGAAGGAAAAACAGATGTATTATTGAAATTATTTATGCAAATAAACATGATAAAAAAGCAGAAAACCCTTCACTTGTCACCTATTTTTTATAATCTATTCCTATTCAGTGCTTACAGTAGTTTAAATATTGCCCATGCCAAAGAAATAGAATAAAAGGAAAGATATAAAAAAAATTGCTATGAAAAAGCATTAATTGCTTTGTAAATCAAAAAACTAGTATCATATTAAGGACTACTATTAGAGTTCCAAAGACAGACTTCTGCAACAAATGAAGGAAGGAGTATATGGGAGGTTCCAGTTCAGCAGGTAACAGTGACACTGAGAGTAACTAGACACAGTATCAATTAAAACCTTGCCTTCTTTGAGACATAAGGTAATAAGCTGTTTCTTGCCAAGTTTTTCTACAATCTCACATTGAATACAAAATATTTTTGGGGGGACAGATAAAGGACTCACACTGATGAAGCAAATTCTTGCTCATTGACACTCTAAAGTCTCTCAAACTTTCATCCCAAAACACAACAGCATTACAAAAAATCTTTTAATATAAAAGACCTAATCTAATGTTAATGTTCTGTAAGTAAAATATAGAGTTTGTCTCATACTTTTTGAGAATGGTAGAGGAAAAAACAAAATAATTACTTCTACATAGACAAATGAAGTTTAGTGGTACCAGTAAAGGTTCCTGAGTAACATATCAGGGCCACTCTACAACCTTCCCTAGAGAAAGAGTTGTGTTCTGTGAAGTTGTCACAGTTCTGATTCTGTTTGCCAATTGATAAATCAGGATTAGAGCAAACAGTAAGCATATGAGTAATATTGGTATATATAGTTATATGATTTCTATTCCTGTGAGACTGAACCTTCTGAAGACCTCTGTAAAGACTCTTCCCCGTATGCAAGTGTCAGGTGAGAGGAAGAAAATTCATGTGCATTTGTAAGGAAAGATAATCCTAAGAGTCCTGTGACATTTACTTAAAACTATAAATCTCACCATTGGTTTGACTTTCTATATGGAACATGATTTACCCACTATAAGAAGTGCTTGCTACTTAGCTTCTATCAGGTACCTTTTTATGTAATGCCATACAAAAAAGGGTTAATCCATACACATTCAAAGTAAGATTACATTATTTTTTAACAAAGAGAACAATGGAAGTTGGACAAGAGGAAACAGGTAGAGACTGCGTGATTTACAACAGCTCCTCCAGCTAATGGTCCCACGGTGTAGCAGGAAGCCTTGACCAACCTTTACAAAAATAAAATCATCTGATTTACAGCATAACACTATAGGTCATGTATTGCAAAGGTTCTGCTCTCAATGATACTATTTAAAGACACGTACAAGACGTATGATTTTATACTGACTAGCCCCTTAATGAACTAATAATTTGCTGGAAATATATTCAACCAATAGCATTTAAACATTCTCGCAATAAATTTAAACTAAATCAGAATTCCCCCTCTTCCTTCACTTACAAATCACTTTATGCTTCATTTCCATCTTTTTCACATTATGAGACACAAGGCTTTAATGTTAATTTCTAGTTCAGTGGAGAGAATACAGACATAATTCTTAGCTACGAACTTTGCAGGGTTATTATTTTTTGTACACAACATAAGACCTTAGCAGTGCTATATGCATATTTCCAAATGGCATTACTAATACCATGACATTATTAATATAACTTTTTTTGAATGTAGGCCTTCTAGCACAAATTCACAAAAGATAAATTAATCCTTAAACTAAATAAAAATGCTTTATTGGCAGCATATAAGACAGTTCACAACATTAGAATACCTGCTTAGGTTATTGTTATTCCCTTAACAACTCTACATAATGATCTGCAAAAGACATAGAAGGCAGCCAAACTTTTTGATACTATGTTTACCAAGCTATTAGTGTCTCAACAGTGACATTAAGAACATATCATACTGATGTAAAAGGGAAGGGAAATACAGTTAAAATACACTAAATTGTCATGATTTTTTTTCTCCTCAGTAAATGAACAATCTTTTCCTTCTTGTAATTTCATTTACTATGCACTAAGAACAACCTATGAAATCACAATTTATTGTAATATCTGTATAGAAGGTAACAGACCAATGAAAAGTTTATAATACTAAATTAAAAATGAATACAGTTAAGTTTTTCTGATGTTTGCTTGCTTCCTAAATGTAGTTGAGTGCACCTCATTATGATTCCATCTTCTGCACTGAATTACCTGATACAACCTACACTCTCTAAACATGTTATCTCCAGCTCTAAACATAAAATAAGAAAGCTTTTATTTATGAGATATGGATGGTATTTTCCATTGCTCTAATTTCTTCTGAAGCTACACAAAAAAAAAGAACATGTAACAAGTGTCTACTGTAAAGCGCTTGAATGAATTATATGGCGATAAAAGGTACCAAGCTCAGAAAAGGTCTCATAAAACAGCACTGTTAGCAGTCTACAGCATAGCCTCTTGACCACCTGTTGTTTGATTAACATAAGATTTAATTTTCAATTCCTCTTCCCTTTAAATTATTCTTTATTTTTTTCTCAGCCTGGTAGAATCTGCCAGTCTGGTCACACTTCTCTGTGTTCACTTAGGATGTACATTAAGCATTAGTGAACATGTGAGGAAAAAGCACAAAAGTGATCTCACACTGACACCTAACAGGTGTCAGGTTATAAATGAGACAAAAATTATATTTGAAAATGTGGGGAGTCACTTACTACACAGAACTCTGAAAATATCCTAAAGACTTCAGCGGTCACTTGTGCTCATGTGGGGACTATGGTGGCAGCTGTAGGCTTGCAGAAAGGAATTTGGGAAATTCCCTTCTCCAAACAGTTCTGAAAGAATTCCTATGTATAGTTAAGACTCCACTGTGGAAAGTGAATTTTCATATGAATTTATTGCCTAGTGCACCAAAAGTTTAACAGCTATGAACATTTATATCAATTACTTCAACTAGTCATTTACAGATGTCTTTTTCCTGCTTTATGTTGAGCGTCTGGTATACATCCCAACCAAAGATCATTTTGGTCTTTCACTTATCCCAGTATATGCATCTATATATCAGTTTAAGCAGCTGCTATGAGAGCAGCTATCAATAAAGCCCAGGGAGCACCCTGTGTATGCTTACCTGGCAACTTGTTAATCCACTAGTATGAATGTGGAAGAGAAATCAAATATTTTCCAGAGCTTCCCCTGATTTTACCTCAAGGTTTGCTTTTAAACTACTAACAAATGAAAATGATCTTCAATTTAATTTTTTTTATATACCTACCAAAAATATCCCAGCAGCATAAACAAACCTACTGAGCATTGCTGGAAAATCTATGCAGTGCAATATCACTCAGTACAGCTACATATTTAACTGGATATTACTTTGGGGTAGAAGAGGCTGGGAAGGGTTTGCTAGAGGTATAGTTAGGTATGTTACAAAATAGTTAGACAGTTTAAGGATTATACACAATCCTTAATTGCAAGACATATGCCATATCAGAAAGCATTCATATAGTAACTTAATTCCTACATTCAGTACATGTGGGCATAGTTTCCCACCTCTTTCTATCATTATCACTCTACATTCATTATTTAAACAAAGCTGTTAGTCTTTAGCTGTTAGACCTTTTATCCTATTTTTTCTGTGAGTTTACAGTATCAGAGAATCACAGAATGTTAGGGGTTGGAAGTGACCTCAAAAAATCATCTAGTCCAATCCCCCCACCGGAGCAGGAACACCCAGATGAGGCTACACAGGAATGTGTCCAGGCAGGTCTTGAATGCCTCCAGAGTAGGAGACACCACAAGCCCCCTGGGCAGCCTGTTCCAGTGCTCTGTCACCCTGACTGAGAAAAAGTTTCTTCTCAAATTTAAGTGGAACCTTTTGTGTTCCAGTTTGAACCCATTACCCCTTGTCCTATCATTGGCTGTCACCGAGAAGAGCCTGGCTCCATCCTCGTGACACTCATCCTTTATGTATTTTTAAACATTAACGAGGTCACCCCTCAGTCTCCTCTTCTCCAAGCTAAAGAGACGCAGGTCCCGCAGCCTTTCCTCATAAGGGAAATGCTCTTTCCTTCACACCCCATATGCAATCACATCTTATCTTAAAAGGAAGAACACAAACTAATACAAACAAGATAATGCTAAGAAGATATAACATAAAGAATTAAAAATTGCTATTGAAATGAAAAGATCCTTTGTTTTACTTTTAAGTAATCTGTGTGATTTTTCAAAAAAATGCCTAGTATAAATAGGAAACATGACATAAATGTGAATCCAGACTCATTCTGCTAAATAACCAACCTGTATATTAAATGTACTACTATAAAAGGGAGGTGAGAAAGCCTTGTTGAGACACAGATGAAAGGGGTTTTTGAACATCAGAACAAGAGAATAACAACCCCTAAAAAGAAAAAGATAAAGGAAACCTGCTTTAAGAGTGTGCTTTTATCCTTACTTGCAAAAAATCTTCAATTTCACTCTGAGACCATTCAATTTTACGATAGAAATCTCCAATGATACAGCATCAAGCTATGATAGGGAAGGTCAGTATTCAGATTTAGTTAGGAAAGCATAGATTATTAAGACAAACATGGTTCCTGAAAATTAATTTGAAGATTTGTATAGGTGTGTCACAGATAAGTTCTAACTCTGAACATCAAAAAAGTCTGGAATTTTCACATCTTTTCATGTAGATGAGAGATCGTGTCATTTGGATTCAGATCAAGATTCAGATTCTGAAAATGCATGTACAAAGAAGAGGAATCTAAGAACATTCATGGCGAAGGGACACGTGCTATGAAATTCAGTGGTGCCACAGCTGTAAAGTTTTCCTGAGATGGAGATTTCTTCAGGTCTGTCAGGCTACATCTGTGTTAGCAACTGGCCAAGCAAGCAACCTAACTTGCATTACCCAGTAATGCAGATAAACAAAAGCAGCTCTCCACAGCAAAACAGTTGATACTGTGGACCTGACATCCATAGCAGAGTTTGGAGGCTGAGGTTTTTGGGGATGGTGGAGGGCAGAGTTGATTTTAGTCTGCCTCTAGTCTTGCCTTAATGACTCCAAGCTCCTTTGGAACTGGGGTGCGGTAGGTGAAGTCCTGAAACTCATCTCCTTGTTTAGTTTCATTCAAAAGGCTCTGCTCTCTTTGCTCTGAGGCTGCTCCATCATGAAAACCAAAACATGGTAAATGGGGATGATCAGGAGATCCTATTTCAAGCTGAGACACCAGTGCAGGCACTAATTGTCTAATTCTGAGCTCCTGTCAAAGGTGTCAGCAGACACATGTGTGTTAATCTTGGGGAAGGGGCGAGGGGGAGGACAGGGTACTACTGTTATTTAAAGGTGATAGTTTTATTAAAATTGATGCCCACAACAACTGGCTAGTCACAGACTTTTGTATAGTGATTTGCTGGAAGTTAAATTTATCGAGCTTTCCAGAGACTGAAGGAAACAGATAAAGGTACCATAGAACGACTAAATGAAGATTAGTAAATGTGTGCTGCCTTCTGTTCAGAACTAAATCTTTCTGTCTAAAAGATTAATTGACCATTTTTGTTACAGGGTGGAGATTCAGCAGGTTTTACAACAATTTTTAACTATTTCTTGCTACTGATGATCTAGTAAAACCACCATAATGGTTTCTTTGGAGGATCAGACATGGTTTGCTTGGCTAGCTCCACTAAAAATCAGTTCTAAAAATCTATTATTTGAAAAACAATTGCCTTGTTAACAGCTGTGCCAAGAAAGCATACAAACTCCTATGAACTTTCCTTAGCATTGGAAATTAAGCTTTTTAAGCCTGGACTTGGAAACTGTCTTAGAGCTGAACAAACAGTACAGTACAGACACATTTTAAAGCTGGAAAACATTTAATTCAATCACACAATAAAGACAGGAATTAAAAAAAAAAAAAAAAAGACAAAGGCAATGACACTTCAATAAGAAAAAACAGAGAGACTACCAACACAGCTTCTAGCTCTTTGGGACCGACACTGTCATGTCAGAACACAGCAGGCATCATTCCTGTCTTTACCATGCTTTTTATTGGAATGGATGGGTACCTGATGGGTAAGATTCATCCTTAACCCTCATGGTGCCTCTTGGTGTTAATTATTATTTCATGGTGTGAGAAAACTTTCTGACTTCAGCTGGGCTGAAGTTCCAGGCTTTAACAGTCCTGGAATTTTCATCTTACTGACAACTAAGAGTCGACATTGCTCTTATCCCTACAAGGGTCAGATGCTACAAATTCAGCTTCCTAAAGCTCTTTGATCTGTCCAGTCTCTACTTCGGTCCCTCTCAAAAAACTGACTGAGAACATTCATGCCAATGACAAGCACAAAGTCACATTTATTTATTTTTTTTCTTTTGTATTTATTCTCTTTGCCTTGAAGAGAAAAGCTCCGAAGTTAATTCAATGACAGTATGTGCACATTTAGAAGCAAATAGTTAAGACTGAAGCAGAGCTTATTTTCTTGTGCTTTTATCAATGTTCACACAAATGATGCTAGAGTTGGCTGGCTGCGATTAACAGGATGTAAAACTGAAACTCTTACAAGTATAGCATAAATTACCATCCTTTCTTCAAACAAATTACTACTGGAACTGAAAACAGTAAAGATGCAGGCAAAACATGGACAGGCTGCTCTGAGTTGATAGGGAGGGCCATGGATCAGTGTTTCTACCAAGGGAAGGGATTTCCCTTATCCAACACTGAGATGTTTGTGTAAATTAAATGCAAGTCACAGCAGCTAGATCTTTTCTAATGTGCAAATTTCAATAAATTATTGTATTTTTAATCTCTAAAATGTGTGGAAAGGTTTTGTTAATACAGGTAGAGTACAGAAACTCACTTTACTTGGGTTCTAGTACCAGTTGTACTTCATAGTGTTCAAGCCTTTCACATTTTTAGGTAAATTTGTACCAGTAGGAATTACAATACTTCATTTATTTATTTTTTTTAAGTACGAGAATTAAATTTATACAAGTATTTTAACTTAGCAAACACAGGAAGAAAATCAGATTTTCAACACTACTAGATTGATGAGAAATTACCAATTAATGCTTTCACTTGTCCTGTGACTGAGGAGGTAGAGGGAACAACAAATAAGTCCAAAGGTTGCAACGTTATTGGCAAATAATTAAGATCTTTCCTCAGTCTTTGGATGCTGTTTGTGCGCAGGGCACTGAGAGTTTATAGTTTATAGTTTAATACGGTTTCTAGATATGGCAGGATGCATCTTTCACAGGAAACACGCAAGATGAGAGTTCTACTGAGCTCAAGTTGCATAGCTTTATATTTTAGTGCCCATTTAGCTGGTCTGGAGAGGCAGCACTCAAGTTGAGTGTTCAAGTTTCAACAAGCTGCACACCCACCCCTGTGAATGCAATGTGCCCCAGTGTACTCGTACCTTTGGAAAGGCATTGAAAGCATCTGTGTGGCCACAGCTAATAGATCTAAGGGGACCTAGGGGCCTCAAGGTACAGCTTATCTGGAAAACAGCTCAGTCACTGTAGAAGCTGACTATAGCATCCTGTGAAAAATCGTAAGATTTAAACTACTGGGACATGATGATGGTTTTCAGCATAGAACCCTTGAAACTGTAGTTCATTCACTTTGCTGGTAAGAAAGGTTCCAATTTGTTTCTCCTCTAAAGTGTGATGGAAAGACAAAAGCTCTCCTCAACGTTTTGGAGCTGGAAAAGTTGTATTTTATGTTGTTTCTTCAGACTTTAGAAGCACTTTTTAAATGTTATTATTTTTACATTTTCTGCTACTAGTATGATTTAACCTGGAACTCATTTGCTAATGTGTACACATATGCAGGCACGTCCCAAGAAGAGCCGAGGCCATGAATGCATTGCAAAGAGCAAGTTTTATTTTAGTTACCTCTCTACTGGGGGATCTCTGAAGTAGCACCTGAGCTCCCAGGCAGAGGTGACACCAGCGGGGACGCAGGCGCTGGTCAGTTCGGCCCTGCTGGAAGATCCCCGGGCCTGCTGAGCTCACCCGTATTTCAAGGCTTCAGGCAGGCGCAGCCTCCCGCTCTTTCTCACAACAAAGCAGGAATCTCAGACACAGTGATAAGGTGCCCAGAGTTTCTCACAGGCCTATGTTATCTAACACAGAGGCTCTACTCATCAAGCACACAAGGTCAGTAAAACAACTAGTGTGATATATGTGCTTTTTCTACAGACAGGTGCAAGTCACTTGAGCGTATTTACATTTAACTAATCTCCTCACCAAATCTTCTGCTATATCCCCACACAGCTCACATTAAAAACTGTGATACATCTGCTACTGGCAGTATTCATAACACTTGCAGGAAGTACAAGGACATAACATAGGTCCTGTTTGCTTGCATGGAGATGCTAAATCAAGAAACTACCTGCACATGGGCTGTTATTTTATGCCCCTATCTTAACATAAATGACCACACTTACTAGCTGAGCAGGGACAGACAGGGTTCATGAGAATTTTGCATTAGATCCTGTTTTGTGGCAGTTCAGGAAGGTTATGAGTTCAGTTAGTGGGGTTTATGTGGAAGATGATACAAACATGGCGGACAGTGAGAAACATAAGACCAGGATCCAAGTATGGGTCTGAGAAGGAGCACCAATGTGGAAAATATAATAGAATAAAGTTAATATGTGGAGCCAAACAGCTGCTGTTGCTATCTATGACTGCTGTTGTTTGATATAAGTGGCTTGTAGAAATAGAGGAAATAAACTGTTCTCATGTTAATCGTAAAGTATCAGGCCAAAGCACTAATTGGTAATCTTGTTACTAGTCTTAGTATACAGACTCACATTAAATTGATGTAAACTAAACCATGGTAATTTCTAGATATAAGCACCAGAAATTAAATTAAAAACACATAAGCAACCTAGCAAGCTAGAACACCACCTCTTTTGTCATTCAGATACATCAAGCACTTCACTATCCTGTCTTGACAATGCACAAAACCCAAAATTTAGTTTAAGGGACAGAATGAGGTATTTTCATATATAGAAATGGAATCACCACTTTTGCCACAGCTTTCTTTACTATAAGACAACAAGTTGATTTTGTAAGCATAGGCTAAATGGATAAGCTGTCATTATAATGCCACTTAATTCTGGAAGGATATACTCAATATCAAGGTATGACTGCAAACAGTAGAGATGCCAGAGCTCCAGCAGTTGCTGAAGAAGCACTCACCCACCGTACTTGCAGTACAGACCCGAGGATATGTCATGTATAGTACCTGTTTGTGCAAACCCAGTTTATGACTTTTTTTTCTGAATGCTCCTTATCTGCCAGTAGCAAAGAGATCGGAACTGGTTTGGGTTCCAGGCAGCCATGTCCTCTGTCACAGTAAACTAGAAGCACTTCCAGTCTCTTGCCTGGCCAACAGGTCACATGGTGGGGTTTTGAACAATCTATCTTCTAATGTGATCAGCATCCCTGACCACAGCTGCACTTGGACCACAGGCACAAACCTGATCACACGGTAGCAGATGTTTGCCAACATGTGGCTCTCTCCACACAAAATTATGCACTCCCACTCCCACCTCCACCCCCACCAAGAGTCTGGACATCTCTGCCTTAAATTATCCAGGAGAGTTAAACTGCCAAGTGTTAGTTCATAAGGAGAATGAGCAAGAGACATGAACACAGCTTAATGGTCATCTGTGAACTTGGACATTCAACTGTCTGTGATCACCTGTGCATGTAATATATTATCACAACTCTTTAAAAGGAACACATAGAAATAACTGCAAAATTAAGACAACTGTTGAGGCAATTATACATATTAATTAAATATAACAATACTAATTGTATCAGATTTTCTTTTCTGTATTAATTAGCAATAGTTTATGTTTCTGTTGGAACTTTTTTATATATCAAATTGTTGTTTATTCACTTTTAAAGACATAGCCACAAAGCACTCACAAAAATTGCAGAATTTTGCTCTATAAACTTTATGTATAAAAACTTTTCCAAAAATTCCTTAAAAATCATACAGATACTACTACAAGGGCTCAATGTTCTTACAGATGGGTCTACTATACTTGTAAACCTGTGCTGTCATTTAGAACTTATGTTCTAAACCCTTTTAAAACTTCCATTCTGTGATTGTGTCAATCATAATGCATCAGTACTTCAGGAGCTGTGGCGCAACAGAGACCCTGTGGTATGAGGAATCCCCAGTCAGTCCTTGCCACCCAGCACAGGATGTGTGCAGAACAAAAATGCACATAGAACAGATTGATCTCAGCTTGCCTCAGTACAAACACTGGTGCATCACTTATGCACACAGTGCTGATATATACTCGCAAAGACAAAATTATGCAATTCACTATGAAAAGCTGTCTTCTCATAATGATAATAAAAAAGAGCTAATTTTAATCTGTGCTCCACAAGTTGCACAAATCAGTGAGTGATAAAGATGAAAACACAGTTATACATATTTAAGTTACACTTCAAGGTTTCTCTAAATGAACATATGCAAATGCTTGAAGCCCAGCGGCAGCTCTTTCTTGCACTCAGGACATTTACGTAGCTTCCCAAGCTAATATTTAATCTAGTATTCTGTAAAATATCACTAATTACTTTCATAAATTCCTAACATCCTGTGAGATGTCTTTTCCCTCTAAGCTGCGAAAAGGAATCTTCAAACACTTTCCCCATCAAAATAATTTTCACTCTGCAGTGCCTCTAATGGTAAGAAATGATCATTTTCAGTTTTCATCTTATTGCTTAATGCCATTTTTCGTAATTTTAAAGAATGCTAACATATTACACTTCGGCAGGAAGAATTTGGGGGCATCAAGGAATAGGACAATTACGACAGAAAGTTCAGTTGAAGAACTGGTGTGCTTTATGACAGTAACTCAATGGCAAGAGAGGAATCACCCATTAGGGTCTACCTCGATCACTTTCAATTGCTTCAAGGGAAAATTGTAAGAAATTCTGCAGAAGGCTGTTACAGCAAAAATTACCCATGGAAGACTTTTTTACCTGACAGCTGTAGTATTAGTAGGAAGATCCATTCATTTCCTAGTCTTTCTAGGTATTTTTATTATTGGTACACAATTGTATAGTTTTATAACTATAAAATGGAACACCTCTGGAAACCTACTGCCTTTGTTTCCAATGGGCCTGCCAACATGGTAGCTGTAATGACATTTTTCCTCAAACTGCAGCACTCACACTATAAACTCTCACTATATCATGCATACAAAACAGCTGAATTCTAATTCTAAATTTCTAATATATAGTTACTTTATAGCTGTTGTTTTATATAAGTTTATCATGTTCCTTTGCTGATTTTCTCTCCCACATAAACAGTTCAAGTCTTTTCAGTTTCTCCTCTTACAGAAGTTTTCTCTGGTATTAGTGACTGTATATCTCTCTCTCAATTCCCACCACAGCTGGTATTCCGATCTGACCGCAAGTATTTGATTACTGTAGTAGCTCTGCAATGTGTCCTGAAAAAAGCTAAGAAGTGTGGCAGCAGCATCCGCACTGCTAACATCTAGACTGAACAGTAACACAGCGTGGTGCAATTTTAATGGATGATGCACCTCTGCTTCATGGAACTCTCTTCTTCCCCTGCTCTTGCATTTCATATTTATTTTCCTGCTCATTTAAAGTAGACATAAAAATCAAGTCCCATATGATACAAGAATTCTATGAGAATATTGCAGAATACCTACATAAGTAATTTCTTTTATTGATTTAAACCCTTAGGGTCTATTTCATGGATTTTAAGAAAACTAAATAGGGCAGACTGCCCTGGCCCCAGTCAATGTAATTTAACACAAATCCATAGAAGAGGATTGATCTTACTGAGCTTATCTCTAATATGGTTTGCAAATACTGACTCTTAGTGTGTTAACTTAGGCCCTCTTTGCTCAGAGAGATATTTTTATGCCTACTCTCATACCAGATGGGCACCAAAGTATTTCAGAAAAGATGACAGAAAAATTACATTATATAAAGTCAGGAAGAGGCAGACTAATATCAAAACAGGAAAAAAAAAAGAAAAAGAGGACAAAATTAATGAATTTGCCTGAACCAATCTTGCATTTCATGACCTCATCACGCAGAAGCTGTCTATCTATTTTGCAACAAGTGATAAATATTAAAATGATTTTTTTTTGCATGTGTTATCAAAAGCTTCCAATATCAATTGTTTTCACAAATGTTTTCTCCTGTAAGCAGTGAATGTCTCTTCATCAATCTTTTATCAAAAGCAATCTTGTATTGATTTCAGTCTTATCAGAAAAGCTTTTCTCTTTCATTTGTTGTTCTTTCTCCCCCCCCCGCCCCGCCCCTTTCTTGGCAGAAGGTACATGCATATCATTTTACATTTGACTGTGGCTGCATCTCCATCAACCAGAAAATAAAAAGTAAGTTGAAGGATATGTCATGACCCTGCAGAGCTCCAAACAAGAGAAACATATGTAATGATTACACTGTGCCCAACAGTGACAAAGAAGCATGTGTGCATGCCTACATGAATGTGTTAATATTCCATTTTCCAATGAATGCTTCCATTGCAAAATATTTCTAAGAATAGAAAATGAAGATTTAACAAAGAACTTGATTTCCAGATACCTTTCTGCCATGTCCACCAATCTTGAAAGAGAATATGCATTTATCAAAACACTAATACAGCACAGAGCTCAGGCTTTCAGCCTTACTTGTTGTGTGGGACATACATGACAGGGTTTCGGTAGCAGGGCCTGTGGTGGGGACCTGTGCAGGAAGAGGTCACAAGTTACTCTGTGCAGTGTCACAGCTGAGCCCAGCCACTTGTGGAACCAGTGGCAGCAACACATGGTGTGCCAACACTGAAGCCGGGCAGGTTAGCCTGTGGCATCCCAGCTCCAACTTATTTGTGAAAACCTGCAGCCACCAGGGTAAGGAAGATGCTCATGGAGACAGATGGCTGGAGGCAGGTGGCTGAGGTGACAACTGGAGATGTGCTGCTGAAGGTGCTGTGGTGGAAACATGGCCAGAGGGACTCTTTGAAGGAAGGTCCCTATGCCAAAACGGGGGTATTCATAGGGGACTTCAGCCCATGGCAAGCCATGCCAGGCTGGGGAGACCCTTGAGTCATTCCAGCCCATCAGTACCCCACACCAGGGAAGGACAACTCTGAGGGACCAAAGACCATAGGTGACCCATGCCAGGCAGGGATACTAACAATGAAGGAGAGGCAAAGGAAAAACAGCAAGGACTGCCAGAAATCATGATGTACCTGATTCCAACCACCTGCACTGCCCATCACCTCCCCAAAGAGACCAGGAGGGAATGAGCATAACCTGCAGTGAAAATGAGAGGACTTCAGACTAGGAAGAGGGGGACAAGGTTTTTACTTAAGTGTTTATTTGTTTATGTTTTCTTTCTTTACTAAATACTCAACTCAGTGATCAGAAGTTTGTTTATTGACAATAAGTTATATTTAGTAAAAATTCAGAGTCCAGAATGTTTTGCCTGTAAGACTTGCGTGACCTCCTTGAAACCATAATGTGTGGAGAACCATTCAGTCTGAAGGCTCATTTCAAACGTCACCTAGGACTGTAGGGAATAAAAAAAAACCACATCCTGAACAAATATCGTACGTATTCTGCTGCTAAACCTGTACAGCAACCAAGATTTTAATGTATCTGGACAAGATTCTCAGTTCATACAAAAAATGTCATTGCAAAAGTCTCACAGCACACCAAGGCCAATGCTCAGTGATAGAGCTCCAGAACAGAGTGAGCTGCTGCAGTGACAAGAGTTTTAATATACAATGATTTCCACGGTAGAGAGGAAGAGGCTGCAAAATTCTGCATTTTTGACTCCTGAAGAGAAAACAAACAAACAAACAGAAACAACAAACACAAACAAAAACCCCACCAAAGTAACCATAAATAAAACTGCCCTAAGAGAAAAGGGAGAAATGTTACAAATGAAATTAAATTCATGGGCAAATGACTAGAGGCTTGTGCTCCCCACACAAGTGCTACGTAGGTTTTTGCTTCATAAGTTTGCATGTGCATCGGGTTGCTCCTGCCCCTCACAGGCAGAATCTTGTCTTGAATATCCCAGACAAAGGACGACTAAGAAGTGTTTCCTCAAGATGAATCCATAAATGAAATTTATAGATGTAGATACAGACTGGACCTAAGCTGCTCCAAAAAGATTTTCATTTCCCGGGCTGCTAAGGAATAAAGTTTCATGGTAGGAAAGCATTTAGCAGAATCACAAGAGAAAGAATCCCAGTGACAGGATCATCACAGACCTCCACCTTGTCATGATGTCTCCTCACCTGGGCAGTACATATGTGAGCACAGATGAAGACAGGCAGGAAGACTTGGTCATTAGGCACATAAACTGCTGGGTTTTAGGAATATGTTTTAACTTGATCCCACTCTGCACAAAAGTGGCAGACTTGTAGCGGCGGGCCAAGAAAATGATGGAGAAAAGCTGATGATTCATCAGTGTCGATTCTGTGGTAAAAGATTCCAGAGAGAGCAGAAGGGCTAAATAGATGTGAGTGACACACAGAAGGTGATGAAAGAATGATTATTCACTCTTAGTGAGGAAACATTTGATGAAAATGCCATGTATAACATAAGATAAAGGTTGTAATTTTTCATACAAAATCTTACATTTTGTCTGTAGCTGCCTTGTCTCAAGATGAGGGGAGGTTAGGGGGGATGTTTGAGGGTTAGAAGGTCACCAGCAGAGAGGAAAGTAGATCGTTTATCTCTTAAAAACAGCACTGTGTGAGGACTCTTTCTTGTTATGCTATTTATATTTACCCCTGGTGTTTTGGTTTGGGTTTTTTTAAACTATTTCTATATCTGACAGGACACCTACAGGATAGGTTGGTAGGTTCTGCAAAGACTTTTCTTTCCAGGTGAGGTGTTTGTAATGTAAAAGAAGAAAAACTTCTCTTTGTAAAGAAAGCTTAAATATGCCAAATGCAAACATTTACCATTTGAACCATGTTCCTGATGAAAAGAGGAAAAAAAATTGCTAACTAAATACTGAAGACAAAGTACATATGATGATTTGTCATCTGGACGTTACCAGTAGCTATCAGGTTAAGGTTCAAGCTGAAGTTTTCCACCATTTCTTCCTATCATATCTCTCAAAATACCTTTTATTTTTATTTCCTCATGTAACAGGACCTCAGCAGCAGATTTTGCAATCAGTGAAGGTGTTTTCCAAGATTTGAGCAAAAAAAGCAAATATGTTAATTTTTTAAGAAACTGTCTATGCAGATAACATTAAGAGAAACATATTAGTCACTAAAACACTATTTTTTGCTGACAGTAAATGAAAGAAAACCTATTTCTTACAATATTTCTTTTCAAATCACAATATTAGAGAATATAGAAGATGCATTTTTATAATTATGCTTAAATTAGTGCAGGATCCAAAACTGTAATACCTTGCTCTTAAGAACGCTTTATTGTTTTAAACTAGTACTAGAAAGATAATCTGTTGTTTTATACAGAATAGACAGAATGGTACAGCCTACTGATATTATCTTGAGGTTTATTTAAGATAATTGCCATGGTAAATATACTTCTCAATACCGAAAGGTACAATGATGTATTTTTTTTAATGAGGGAGAAAATTTGCTAAATTCCTGTCATTTTTGAATATTAATGCATGGATATGCAGAGGATACTAATTGCTGTAGCAGGCATGTCAGTCTGAAAGAAAGATATCTCTTGAGAATTTTTTTGTCTTGTTTTGTTTGAAGACAAGTTTTTCAAATAATCTTGAGGTACCAGCTACGAATGCATACAAAGTCCTACAGAACATACACTACAAATGTACATCATAGAAACATGCCATTAATACAATTTGCAATTATAATTACTGAACCTGAGGAGAAACAAAGAACAAGAAGTTTCTCGTTATCTGTTTTGAATATTCAAGAAGCTAATTTCTATTACACATTAATTCACATTTAGGTTTGTTTGTTTTGTTGTGGGTTTTGTTTTGTTTTGCTTTTCCCCACAGGGATGAGATAATAAACATACAAGAGCACTTAATGAAAATGTCCTATAGGCTGACAGTTTATTGTTGAAGTTCCTCACACCAGTCATTATTATGTTCTGTTTTTTCACAATATAATGCTACATTGTAAGTATATGAAATAATTTATTTTCATGCAGAATTCTGCCTGAGAACAAATTTTCAGGGAAAAATCTCAGCTTAAAGAATTCAGATACTTATAGAAACAAGAGTAAAGAAAAATACTATGTTTTTATCTTTTTAGAAAAAGTTCTGATGATAATGAATTGGTGGTGATGGTGCAAAACCTCAGTAACTGGCATGCGGTATTTGACTATAAATGTGAGAAAAGGCCTGAAAGCCTAATGATACATGAAGTTCCATAAAGAATTTGTTAGACAAGGACAATGGTATTTGAAGGAAAAGCTTGGGCACGTGACCAAAGCGGGAGAATCCACAGGCAGACAGAGACTTAATTCCACATGAAAGAAAAGGGAGAACCACACCAAGGTCAGGCTGGAAAGGGAGCAACACGAACAGTCATGATCAAAGAAAATAAAAAAGTCAAAGGTCACTGGAATATGTTTCCTTCTTTAAATTGGAATGGAACCTGGAAACTATGAACTCTCTTGTTAGAAAATAAAAATGAAACTTGGGTCAAAGTATGCCACTTCCTTCCCAAGTTAGACCAGGGATGATTTTAACCCACCACTGACACTGGTTACTCTGTTGCTTCACTTGGCAAAGGTCTGTGAGGTGTATAAGTGCAAGAGTAGGTCTGAAGATGGAGCAGTATTTGCCTGAAACATAGTCATCAGGAACTGAGAGAAGTGAGGCCCTGATAGAAAAAACAAATGGACAATGACTTGGAGAGAGGCCTGAGGAGAAGAACTGTGTTGCACAGGTGTCTCTGACCCAGGGGGCTACTGCTAACAATGGCTGCTGTATGGACTTCGCCTGCTGCCTCAGCCAAGCTAGCCCCCACCTCCTAAAAGGGATTGTTACGCAGGTCTCTCTGACCAGGGACAATAGCTGACGTCCAGAAGATGGATTCTCACCTGCAGCCTCAGTCACACCTTGTCCCCCACCTCCTCCCTCAAACAAAGGCCAACGAAGAAAAGCATGCCCAGAAGCTCGCCAAGGGTCCTGAGGTCACCCAATGGACCAGAAAGGAACCCCTGAATGTGAGGCCATGTAAGCCTGGGCTGTGAAACAAAGGCAGAGTCTGGCCTCAAACAATGGGAGTAAGGAAGGGTAAAGAAGCACAAAAGATAGTTGCTGACTGGACATAGTTAAGATCTTCCCACCAGAGGATCCCGAACCATGACAGAGGACCGGCAGGACTCTATGGGACTGGAGACCAGAGGGACACCTTTGGAAGTAATCTGGTGGTAAATCAATCCTCATTCTCACCTTTTTCTTTTCTTTTCCTGTTCCTTTTTCCTTTCCCTTTTTCTTACTCTCTCGCTATCACATGCTGCTTTATGGGCAAAATAATAAAGTAACACTGTTTGATTGAATTCTAATCCCTTGGCATTTTGGTTGCCTTAATTTTGCACTCCAAGATCAAGGTAAAACTATCATGAGTTCATCACCGAATGGGCTGTGAAAATAAGTGATTCTAAATCTGCTGCTTATTTTCAAGATTTTTTTTTTTAATCCTCAAGTCTGGTAAATGCTTTAATTATTGACATACATAACTTTTTTTTTTCTTTTTCTTTTTCTTTTTTTTAACAAGATGTCTACTTCATTCAGTGACAGAATCACCTGCAAGATTGTGAAGAATGCTCTTGTTCAAAAGCTTAAAGAAATATCTTTCATTTCTATAAACAGAAGGGGATTGAATGAACAAGTGTATGAACTCCCAAAGTGCTTAAAAAAAAAAAAAACAAAAAACCAAAAAAACCCCAAACAAACCTATATAAAGCTGCCTTAAAAAAAGACGTGTTATGGTAAGCAAGTTTACTTACATTTCAGAGGTGTTCTTTAATAAGCTGCTCCAAATTTTCTATATGTTTATTTTGAGACTTAAATACTGTGTAATATATTAGTCTTGCAAGTCAAATTATTTTTCAGCAAGTTGGAAAAAAAAAAGAGAATTCTACCTTTACAAAAACTATTCTGTAGAAGACAGCGGTCTGGCCATGTCATTAAAGGTTTTTATCACAAACCATGTGGACCATCTACAAGGAGATTTAAAATCTAATTTTCCTCTAATCCTTACCAGGTTATAGCACATTCTTCTGTTCCTTCTTTATTCCAAAACAAGTGCATCTTGACAGAGTTGTCTTCTTCTCCTTCTACATTACTTGGCTGTCCCTTACTGAGAACAGACAGGCTAGAGTGTTTTTAACGCTTGTATGAAGGATGGCAAAAAATAGTTTATTTACATGAAAGGCTATGATGGACACTTTGCGTTTGAAACTGATGAAGACAACAGTAATTTCAAGTTCATCTGTTTAACTAAGGATATTGAAGAGGTCTGAAAAAGAGATCATTTCAAAAACTTTGCCAGACATAAGAAAGAGCTGTTTGATTTTTCCTGCATCATAGTTACCTGAGATCTATTGTTTATGCTATTTTATTAGCTAGATGATCATATTTAAAAATATGTTATTTTTCCAGGGTTTCAGCTGTTACCAGATTGGTATGGAATTGGATGTAGATGAACATACAAATCATCATCACAAAATTCATTAGCAGCAAAGAAGGTCATGTCTCCATATATACAGAGTAGTTGGCTAAACTAAATCCATCATGAAAACCTTCAGAATGTTATAAAAATAAAATCTAATTTTGAACTACAGCTCTAACACTTTACATAGCATTTATTATTTTGGTCTCTGAAATCTTTTTCAGAGCTTTAATCATAAAGGAACTGCTAAACCTATTTTTTTTCTTTTTTTTCTCTCTTTTTTTTCTTTTGCTACAATAAGCCCAAGTAAATCAACCTGTGCCATGAAGAAAAAAAATTAATAAAACCTTGTTTCCTAAGGATTTTGCTTGCATATTCCACTGATCCTACTTAACAACTACGATTTCCCTGTGCATTCTTGTGAAGGCTTTCTCCACTTGTCTGCCACATTGCCAGCACGTCACCACAGCCACAGATCTTGCTGCCTTTCCCCGAGCTCCCTCACGCATCCTCTGACCACATCAGTTGGCAGAAAGCACTGTGGCTGCCCCGGAGCTGCACAGGCTGAGCAGCTGCTCCTGCTGCCACAAGGAGCTGGGGGCAGCTGGGGTCTGCCCAGCCGCTCCTCAGTGGGGTCCCTTCCTTGCTTGCTTCTCCTCTACTAAAAAACTGATTCTCACATCTTTTTTCTTTCAAAATCCGTGAGATTCTTACCTTCCTGACAAGTTTGGCTGATATTGCCCATCAGTTTAGCGTCAATTAAAGTCCAATGACAGCAAAGCTGTAATTTATCTTCAACAGCAACTGAAGAGGAAACAAGAGGGTCTACTGCTTTTTTGAAAGCTGTTTCTAGGGATACTAGTGACTGATTTCCCTTTGCTTTTTAACAGCTGGGTGTCTTAATTTGTTCTATCAAGTGTTTGTTAGTTCTGTAATTATGACACCATGCCCCACAATGTGATGATTTCATATATTTTTTATATGTCATACAATGTAACATTGTGCTTTCTTATGCTCCCTGTGACTTTCCCAAAACTGCTATGACATCTTATAGAGTAATATATAGTCAGTCAATGAACACTCAATAAACAAAACAAACTTAGAAGATTAAAGCATGCTAGGCCTCCTGCTTTAAAAAAGCAACAATCTAGTCCTTGTGCTGGTGCATAATGTATACAGTTCAAAAAATACAGAATGAAGTCTGGTAAATCCCTGAGCTACTAGACACGGCTTGATGTTTGGGGGATTTATGCAAACACCATATCACAGAATCACAGAATGTTAGGGATTGGAAGGGACCTCGAAAGATCATGTAATCCAATTCCCCCGCTGCAGCAGGAACATTTAGATGAGGTTACACCTGAAGGCGTCCAGGTAGGTTTTAAATGTCTCCAGAGGAGACTCCACAGCCTCCCTGGGCAGCTTGTTCCAGTGTTATCACCCTCACCGTGAATAAGTTTCTTCTCAAATTTAAATGGAACCTACTGTGTTCCAGTTTGTACCCATTACCCCTTGTCTTATCATTGGTTGTCACCGAGAAGAGCCTGGCTTCATCCTCGTGACATTCAGACTTCACATATTTATAAACATTAATGAGGTCACCCCTCAGTCTCCTCTTCTCCAAGTTAAAGAGACTCAGCTTCCTCAATCCTCCCTCATAAGGGAGATGTTCCACTCCCTTCATCATGGATGGAGATGGGAACTGAAAAGAGGTGAGATACAGGAGAGGGTATGGCAGAAGTTCCCAATATTCTGTAAGGGAATGTCAGCTTTAATGCTTTTACCTTGAAGCTGTAAGGGACTGTTTCGAACGTCATACCTGGGCACAAGCCCTTCCTCTAGCCTAAACATTATTATGTCCATGGTATGTGAACACAGCCTTGTGTTGAGTATAGAGGAATTTAGCCCATGGGTAAGCTGATGTGTTCTATATGTCTGTCTGTATATATGTTGTCAGGCAGTTCAAGGGCAACTAAAGTTACCACACAGATGTATAGCACCATAAATTACATTTGCTTTTACAGTAACATCAGCTGACTTTGCTGTACTTCCTACATGCATGCCTCTAGGGAGTCTGAAGTCATCTAAGAACAAAGTCCCAGTACTGCCTGGAGCTGAACAACATGTGTCCTTTATCCAGGTCATACAGAAAAGTGAAACAAGGTAAAGCAGCAGACTAGCTGTAGCCAGCATACATCCACCCAGCTACCGACACACAGGATAAAGATCACCCAGCATCTCCTGACCATTTTCTATGAAGCACAATCCAATCTGGGGACACGAATGTTGGGTCTGTCGGACTGGTGTTTGCAGACACTGTTTCCTCCTGTTCCAGCCCTCTCTTACACAGGCTTTTTTCTATTACCTGCCCAATGCTAGTATTATTTCAGATTGGAATCAAGTCACTTCACTATAATGGATCCTATCTGTTTTCTTCATTTCTTGGTTTATATCATTGTAGTTAGTAACATTTATTTTCGTTTTTGTTCTCCTTGATGCAGTTTATTGGTTCTCTATTTCAAGGACAAACTCAGCAAAACTAGTTATTTTCATGTTTAAAAAAGTAATACTCTAGCTAGCAAGATCTAATAAAAAGAGAGTTCTTACATCAAGATGTGACCACTTCTTTCAGCAAAAGTGAAAAAAAAAATGAACTGATCTGAATGTTGCATTAGTAGCTTTCAGTAATAACAAAGTAGTTCATGGCTGATTTGATATACAGACGTGGGGAGAAAGATGGGAGAATCCTGAATAACATTTTAGAGGAGGCTTTTCATTATAATCTAAGCTGGAAAAAATGTGGGAAGGTTGTTAGAGGCATTTCCATCAGCTGACTTATCTCTTAGATTTTATCATGACCCTGGTGAGGTCTTTAGTTATTGGAGTGAGCAGTTATCTAGTTTTTACACACAAGCACAGTAGATTTTTGTCTCAGTAAAGACAGATGCACAACTGGATAAACACATATTTATGTATTTTTCAGATCTTCTTAAAATAGCTTCACTGTCTTCCTGTTCATACAATTCTGTTTATTGACTTCAATGTATTATATAGAAAATACAAAATCTAAGCAGTGAAAAAGTCATTCTGGATCACTTTCTTACTACCAAAGAAAATGATGGCATTGAAGACATAATTCAGTTCAATGGTCCATTTTGATGCTCAATTTGTCAGTACTTGAATCCAAGGAATAGATTTGTTGAGAGAACATTGAATTCCTTTAAACAAGTAAAGTTTAAAGAATTATGAATGCCGGTGTATAGACAAAAAGAGGATGTAATATTAAAAAATAGTAAAGACCATCCCACATATCATGAATAGATGTCACAAGAAACAAAAAAAAAAAAAAAGGAAAACTCACAAAGATCAGTTTCATAAGAAAATGCAGTAAGAGATAAGACATAAAAGCTTTATAAGTCTGCAGTGCACATGGGAAATAAGGGGACAAAGTAAAAAGAAACGCGACTAAATGTAAGCCTAGAAAGTCCATAGGCATTGTGCTACAAAATCACTACTTTGGAAGGTCATGACACAGCCTTTTATTTATTACAGGTACTCTGAAGTACCAAGCTGCCAAAAAATGATGATGATGGCACAGAGGGTGGAAGCCAAGTCCCAGCAGGTGGTCAGGTGAAGTGGGGTACAATGTGCAAGCACTCAGGATTTTTCCACAGCTCCCCAGCATCATGGGACTGAGCCAACCTACAGGAACTGAGCCTGGACTCAACACCTTCTTCTCTGTATTACCCAGTCCGATCTTTATTGAAATACACCAAAATTTCTGCTTCCCCTCTTTAGAACCCTCTTTAGAAATGGCATTCCCATTCCTCCTGAATTCACGGATGTCTTTTGCCAGTATTCTTTCCTTTTGGTGATGGCTTCATATTTTTTCTGTTCACTGTTGAAGACCTGAATTTTGTCATCTTGCTTCATTCCTGCAGTTCTAATATATGGCATTGCATAAAGTTTTCATAATTCACTGACCTTCTTAGAATTTATTCAGTGGGGATTTGGATCTGTATTTTTGGCATCCTGAAGTTCGATGACATTCATATTTAAAGGATTTGTGTACAAGTAGCATTAGTCAAGTCATCCTCTTCATCTTGACTTCTCTCTTTTTTGAAGAAGTGTTCTTCTTGATTAGTGTTCTTTAGTTTTCCTTACACTTCATGACTGATTGTCTTCTGTTCTACATGTTCCAATAGAACAGCAGTGTCAAACTCATTTTTACCGGGGCCACATCAGCCTCGCGGTTGCCTTCAAAGGGCCAAATGGAATTTTAGGACCATATAAATGTAGGAGTAGCAGCTAATAGTTGAAAAAAAAAATGTGTATAATTGTATGTAGAGATATAGACACCCAAGAGCTCTGTGAACTTTCCCAGTCTCTGATGTATTCTCTGAATATGAGGAGAAACTTCTTTACTGTGAGGGTGTCAGAGCACTGGAACAGGCTGCCCAGAGAGGTTGTGGAGTCTCCTCTGGAGACATTCAGAACCCACCTGGACACATTCCTGTGCGATCTGCTCTGAGTGAACCTGCTTTAGCAGGTGGGTTGGACTAGATGATCTCCAGAGGTCCCTTCCAACCCCAACCATTCTGGGATTCTGTGATTCTGTAAATCAAATACCTAAACGTTTAATTGAGTGCTCAAGAAAAAACAAGTACATTTATAGTACCAACAGAGGAATTTTCAATTCCCAGACCAATTAATATGTTTCTTTCAGCTACATCCAAGATCATTTTAGTGACATATAGCATTTCTAATTTTAACATATTATTTCTCTCATTTATATTCAGACTAAATATAACTGAATACAACATGAAGAAACTAGATTAAATAGTACTCCCCCTTAATAAATTCTTACTACAAACGGCGCTGGCAAGGACATAAGAAAGGGAATTCCTGAAACGGAGTATTGAAAATTATTGGCCAATGTAGTCTGCTTCTCAGTCAAATCTGCTCTGAGACTGATATAATCATGAAGAGGATATGAGAAATGAGGAAATATTTCAACATCTGTTCTCTAGCCTGGAATCATAATTTGATGGAATAATTAATGCATTTTTAAACCATTTGTAATCTAATTAGTATATTATTCATACACACTTTGCATGTTTTCTGCATGTAAGTATAATTTATAGAGGCATGATGCTACCTCCACAATTTAGTCACTGAGGGTGTATTCACTAAAAAATTACCTTGATGCCTCTTCTGATTTCTTATTGAATATATCTGAAAGCCCCTCTGTCCAAAGGTAAGTAGGAAGGGATTTTCAGTTGCGAACACTGCAAAGTTATTTAGTAAATGTTATCAAATGAACATATCTGACATGCAGTAGCAAACTAGTATGCATTTCAGCTGATTTGCATGTTTTGCAAAAGCTTTACCAGCAGTATTCCTTCAATAAAAGTTTATCAGAGGATTCCACAGTCAGGAGGAATAATCACTTTGTCTAAAATATACTCCCTGGTTCAGTGGTGAAATGATGACACGACTTGAGAAAGAAGTGGGCAAAAAATTAAACAAATAGTACTTAATATTGATATGAACAGTAACAAGAGATGCCAAAGATATAAAATGAAATTAATTACAAATATTTTGTAATGCTGAACATGAGTAAGCAAGATAACCTGCTTGTTCCACTATAAGACAGGTAGCTGGATGTCAATATGGATAAAAATAAATTCAAAAGTTTACAAAGGATGTACTTCAATTTGAAGCTCTAAAAACATACGTACTATTAATTTGGGTCAACAAGGCTTTACAGAAAAGTAGGTCTTGCCAAACAAAACGTTTCATTTTTTAACACGGAAATGAGCAGCTTGGCTGAGAAAGATAACTTCCCTTGCCAGGAACGCAAACTGAAGGAGTTGCCTCTCCTCCTCACCCTCAGCCACATCCCAGCTGCTGTTCCAGCACAGACAACAGGATGAGAGACTTAATTTACATTTGAAATAACATTTTCCCCCTCATTTTTAAAATCTTCCACATTCCTTAATGAAAGGCATGGAGCTGCTAGGCAAAGGTAGGAGTGAAAGGTCAAAGGTGTGCTAAAATTGCCACCAAAGCCTCCATTTAATGGAGTCACCACCTAGCTGATGTATGGCAACAAAATATTGTCATGAGGATTAATTATAAAATGAGGCTCTTATAAGAATTTTTCCATAGTTGTTGGCACTAAGTCTGATGCTTTGCAACATGTTTTAATCAATAGTACTTGAATAAATACACAATCATATCTGACATGTACAGCTTTAATCCCAATTATATTTATGATATTGAAATATAGGAAGGATGTAAGAGAGAGGTAGAAAAAAGATTCAACTGGTGGAAAAAATTACAACAAAACAAGACAGGGAGCTCAACCTGTTGAACTCTTCAAAGTAAAACTGATATATGACTTGATCACATACGGCAGAAATATCAAATGCAGAATAATCTTACTCACATTAGATTTATGCTAGTATTTGCTTCAGTGACTTTTATGGAATTGTCAACACAGGTGAACACCTGATAATCCAAATCTTCAAAAACAGGTCTATAGCAATTCCTGCTATGCTGTTAAGGAGAAAAGATACAAATGCCATCATAATTTGATGAACTCTTTTTATTTTAAAGGAAAGATAGCTAATATTTTATAAATTCCTATAATGCTAGTAATTACTACAAAAAAAAAAAAAGAAAAAAAAAAAAGATGGATGTGTCTACAAAATTGCCAGTTTGAAGTTTTATTTAGTCAGTGCTGCATAACAGTGCTTTTCTAACTTCCTGATTGACAGCAATTACCACACTATCGAACAAAATCTCATGAGTGGCAGCCCTATTTTTCTGAATGATCAGCCCAACATAATTGCAGGATAAATCCTGATCAGCAGATACCTCTCTGGGTCCTCTCAGCCCATTTGCACCTATAAAGAAGAAACCAGCAGAAAATGAACCTGACAATAAAAGGTGTCGTTTTTGCCAGATTAGGGTGTTTCACCAGATTACAGAGGAGTTCCCCTTGCTCAGGAATTAAGTGGTGGAAGCATATGGCTATGAACAGCGGAAACAGTGGGGGAAACAGGCTGAAGGGAATCGGATATGTTCCAGCTGGTCACAAAGAGCTAGAATGGCTCATCCAAGCCATTTAACCACTGTTTCTCACACACGTGCTGTATAGCTCTCTTTTTCTCCCTCTCATGCCGTCTGCCAAACACCCTCTCTCAAGTCTGTCAGTAGGCAACTTCTTGATCTGTCTGGTTCAGCTTATGATCAGGTCAGCCGTGGTTGTGGTCACTGCACAGGAATCTTTTACCAGCCTCACCACAGAAAAGAGCCTTATGTAGCTTCTTCCGTGACACTGAATAATGGTGCATAATACATATTTGTCCTTTACCTAGATTTACAATTTTATAAAGATCAGACAGCAATCTAATGGTAACAATTACACTATTGCTTGTCTAAGCCCTTTCAACCAGCATATATTGTCCACTGCTCACTGAAGAAACAGACAGAAATGGAATTTCTCCTATTTGAGATAAGTTTGAGATATTTGTTAGTTGTATTTAAATCACAGAATTTTAAAAAATACAGCCATAAAATCACTGGATTTTTCAATTATAATACGATGTGCAATTATCTTAAATTGGAGGTAAAAACTGGGATCTGGTTACAAATTATAAGAACCATAAGATACCAGCAACATCCAGCTGGTATCAAACTAAAGAAACAAGAAGAATATAATTCTGAAACCTAACTTATTTATAACTCGAGTCTCTCCCCATATGAGAAACCATAGTAATATTTTTGTCTCTGCCAAAAATTGACTGATTAGACAGGACCCATATCTTTATTATCTACCTCCTGAACCATTCAGTATCACCCATCCGTCTACCTAATATTTGTAACCGTTTTCTTAGAATTAAATGAGTTGTATATTTTGTGTAAGAGCAACACACAAACAGATCTTTGTAAACAAAAAACTCCTCCACACTCCTGGTGTAATCCCATGACATCTGCATTCAGCATGATTCAGCAGCAGAAGACAACGCTGACACTCAACTCGCTCCCCATATACATAATTATACGAACACATAGTGATATAACACACTGAGACAAAATGATCCCAAAGGTTTTCTGTAGCTGCACATCTCCATGTCCCTGCAAAAGAGCAGAAGGCTCTGACTCTAGAGCATGTGTTTTTATTTACAGTATATGTTCTTACTGATGTCCTTAGAAGCAAGGTAGTCCCCTTACTAAGCTCCATTCATGCTGTCACAGCTATACTAGTAGTCCCACCTGGAATAACTGAAAGCTGGTGCAGAAAGCAAGCTTCCTGGCTAACCTGCAACAATTTCTAACATCTGTGGACACAATTGAATTAGGAATCCACAGGCTGTTCTACTCATTCCCTATCATGGCAGGATCCTCTTGTTTACAACTACCAGTAGTATCAAGCAGAAACAACTTAGTCACTATGGTGGGCCAGCTACACTTCCCCCCACCATCACCCCAGACCAAACAGGCACATACACGCCCCGATCTGGGGATGGGAAAGGCAAGACCACCTGATCAGCCAACAGGGCCTTTGGTCAATGAAATGCCTTGGTTGAGAGAAGCTGCTGGATCAATGACCACAAATCAGACATTGACCTAAGTCTATAAACGGAGCCCACCAAAGACTCCATTTTGAGTTAGTCTTCTCAGAGCAGTTGGCGACGTTTCCCTTAGAACCACGATACCATCTAAAGAAACCCCTCAAGATTTAGTGCCCTCACTTTTTGGTGAGCAATTATATCTTCCGGACTGTCCTTCAGTGTTCTTGCCGTATTGGTACATGATTCTGGATATCCTTGAGAGTCGTCCTTTGTGAGTGGGTTAGTGCGTGCTTTGAATTGTCATATCTAAGCTTTGGGAATTCCATATGTCCTGTGTGTGTTGTTTGTGTACCAATTAGTTCCCAACTGGTATTTGGAACATGTGATTATAATGTTATTGGAGCACTGAGTGATTTTGAAAAACCTTGTTTCTAGCTTAGCTTTCTGCTGAACTGTTTAGTTAGAATGAAGTTTGCTTTGAGTTTGTTATGTGTCTGGTCTGGTTTGGTGTGCCTCCGTGACATATGGCTTCTCCCGATCCATGCTGGGTGAAAGATAAATGAGAGGGTAACATGGGAAAGAACACTACTGGCATGTGAATTACCTCACCTCCTGACTTTGAGTCTCTGTTTCACACTTTCTTCTTCCTTTTCATAATGTTGCGGTAGAAAATATCTTACAAATATCTTTTGTAGGTTGCAGTGCCATTACCACAACAGTAACCTGAAAAGTGCTTATTAAAAACACATACATCTACAGATATCTATATATTAGTAGATCACTATTCACATACTGTAAATATTATATATCATCTGTAGGAATTCAGGAGATGTCTAACAGAAGAGAAAAGCCAAAGAGCAGTCTGAGAGGCTCTCAGAGACAACGATTATGAGTCATAGACTGACAAGAGACAGACATCTGTGTGTGGTCTCACTGGGAGACTTGCCTGGGTATCTAAAGTCAGAATATACGTACACTCTATGTATGATTCACTTCTTTTCACCATCAAAATACTGTGAAATCTGGGCTGTAATCTGGCAACTGCTGTGACAGACTCAGCAGGCTGGGGAAAAAAAAAATAAGAAGACAAAACCTAATCCATCTACAACCACGGAAAACTCTACTTAGAATTGAATCAGGATGAGGAAATAGGTTCTCAAATATGTTAAAAAACACTTAATCATGGCAACCTTCAGGTCTCCTCTTTTCTGCCTGCTCTACAGATTAGTGGCAATAGTTTGAATCAAAAGGTGACATTGTTTGAAGACTGAATCACAACTACCTGAATAAAGATTATAACATACATTAAAATAAAGCAAAACTCTCCTTCCCTCCAATATTCAGTCCAATCTTTGATCAAGATCTGGGGTAGCAATTAAGATGTTTATGTTCTCATTTCCATGACATACTAAAGTGAACCTTAAATTACTTATTCTTGTTTCTGTAATTGTGTATTTCCTCAGCATCAGCATGAAACATAATTTACAATTTTAATATGCCATATTCCATAAATTTTAGCCTATTTCACAGCACGTCTATGCAAGGCAGGAATACTTTAGAATCATAGAATAATTTTGGTTGGAAAAGACCCTCAAGATCATCGAGTCCAACCATAACCTAATTCTAGCACTAAACCCTGCCCCTAAGAATCTCATCTAAATGCCTTTTAAACACCTTCAGGGATACTGACTCCAACACTTCTCTGGGCAGCCTGTTCCAGCGCCTGACAACCCTTTCCAGGAAGAATTTTTTCCTAATATCCAATCTAAACCTCCCCTGGCACAACTTGAAATCACAATGTTTAATTTCACAATGATCGTGCATTATCATTTCAACCATGCTGCCACAAAAAATTCAAGTCTATGCATAAAAATTGACTTTTATCATACCAATTCATGTAGGTGAAATAATATTCCACTCATCCTTCAACTCCCTCCTTGTTTCCCCACAGAAAACCAAATGTCCCCACACCTCCCATTTGCCCAGTCAGATGTGTGAGCAGATTTACAAGTCTTTAGGAATGTTATGGCCATTGACATATGATTTAAGAAACTAAGTTTGAGCTTTCTTTAATTTCACTTCTAAAACAAAAATGAAATAGAAATTGGTGGATTTGGTCAGTGACACACATGGAAACCACTATCTGGGGCTCACTGAGATACAACGAGATAAAGACCACACCAACCACCAGCTACTTAAAAAACGGAAAAAAAAAAAAGACACAGATAACAAAACCAAGATAAAACAAAACAAACACTTCACGACTGACCATAACATATTAAAACAAGAAAACAGAAAACAAAACAAAAAATCAACCAAAAAAAGACAACTCATACCACCAAAATAAAAAAAAACACAACCAACAAAACAAAACCAAAACCAAAACGTCACAACATCAATGAACCAACTACCACAACACAAAAAAAACCCCACAAAACCACTTCACTACAACAAAACACCAAACATCACAAATCATAACAAATAAAATAAAAAAAAAACAAAACAAAAACAATGACACAAACACATGAACACAAATACTAGAAACAAAAAATGCCAAAACCAAACAAATTACCACTCATACGTACAAACAAACAAAAACACTAAACAAAAAAACCAACCACAGCAATACGCAATACATACAAAAAACAAATGTAAAAACTCCACACAGACAAATTATGACAAAAACCACACATACTATACAGATTACAAAAAATATAACAACAAAATTAACAATGCACCACCTCATAGAAAAAAAATTAACATGTTACACTTAGACTACAAATTACATTACAGATTACAGTACAGGTTACTGAAAAGGCACACATTACACTTACAATACAGGTACAGCTACAGGTTATGCTTAGGAGTTACAGTTCGTGCTTAGAGTGAGGATAAGGTTTAGGGTGACAGGTTGAGGAGGACGGTTACAGTTAGCATTATGGTTGCTGTAATGATTACACTGAGGGTGAGGCTTACAGTAACAGTGAGAGTGAGAGTGAGACCAAGGGTGACGGAAACAGTGAGTGTGAGACTAAGGGTGACGGTGAGAGTAAGGGTGAGGATTACGATGAGGATGAGGGAGAGGCTTAGGGTGAGGGTAAGGGTTAGGGTTAGGGTGAGGGTGAGGGTTAGGGTTTAGGGTTAGGGTTTGGGGTTAGGGGTTAGGGTCATTAGGGTTAGGGTTTAGGGTTTGGGTTAGGGGTTAGGGGTTAGGGTTAGGTGTTAGGGTTAGGGTGAGGGTTAGGGTGAAGGTTAGGGTGAGGGTGAGGATTAGGGTTTAGGGTTTAAGGTTAGGGTTAGGGTTAGGGTTATGGTTAGGGTTAGGGGTTAGGGTGAGGGTTAGGGTTAGGGTTAGCGTTAGGGTTAGGGGTTAGGGTTAGGGTCATTAGGGTTAGGGTTTAGGGTTAGGGTTAGGGGTTAGGGTTATGGTTTAGGGGTTAGGGTTAGGCTGAGGGTTAGGGGTTAGGGTTAGGGTTAGCATTTAGAGTTTAGGGTTAGGGGACATTAGGGTTAGGGTTTCAGGTTTGGGCTTTGGTTAGGGTTAGGGTTAGGGTGAGGGTTAGAGTTAGGTTTAGGGTGAGGGTTAGCGTGAGGGTGAGGGTTAGGGTTAGGGTGAGGTTTAGGGTGAGGGTGAGGGTTAGGGTTAGGGTGAGGGTGAGGGTTAGGGTTACGGTTAGGGTTAGGTTAGGGTTAGGGTTTAGGGTTAGGGTTTAGGTTTAGGGTTTAGGGTTAGGGTTAGGGATTAGGGGTTAGGGGTTAGGGTTAGGGTTAGGTGACTGAGGGTGACTGAGGGTCACAGTGAAGTGCTACCAATAATCTGCTGCTTCAGAGGCTGCCTCCAAATTTATAGACTATACAAGAGAAAAATAAAGATTTCTATATTATCTGCCTGGTGATACAGAATATTAGAAGAACTATTTATTATAAGTCCTTTATGGAAGTCTTAGCCTTGCCACTAATATCTATTTAGATGGTTTGATAATTCCTTTCAAGAAATTAAAAAAAAAATAACTGGGAAATATAATTCAAATATAATTAAACTAATAATATTTTGATATGTTGCTGTGATAAAAGATATCACCCAAAGGCAAATTCTAAAGTTGTCCTTTTATTAATTGCCTAGAGACTCAAAAACATTAATGATACTTACAATGATGTACACCTTTTACATTATGCAAATCTTAGACCTCAGCTCTAATCTCCTACTTAACAGTGAGAATTGTTCTTGCCTGAGGTCCCCTACTACTCAGACTTCAAGAGATTATAAATAGCTCTCCAAACCATATAACTTTTCTTTGATATAAAACAACCTCAGCCTTTATGAAAAGGAAAAGTGGCAGTAAGCAACTTGAATAGCAATGATGTTCCTCTATAAAACAAAGGCCATCATTTGAGACATCAGCCATTCTCTCTATGACACTAGATTTAGAAACCGTGACTGTGGAACTCTGCTGAAGCACTGTGGTCTCTCAGGCGAGTACTTTTATGTACATAGGCACATTTGTAAGACAGTAAAGTAAGCACCCTATTTCACAGAAAACGGATAAGTTTCTTTTAAGCAATGGAAAGCAATATTTCTGCTTTCTCCAAGACCCGTATTACATGAAAGGTGTGTGGGATAACACAGGGCAGATCCTTCGTACTTTGGCAGGCTGTCCTTAAGTTGGAAGATGCTACCTTCAGCTACTGTTTAAGAGACTAAGAAAAGTCTTGTTGAGAAAGGTGATGGGGAGGTTGAGCAAGGTTACAGTTTAAGAAACGTTATTTCCTCTGGAGATGCAGGAGGTTAAAAGGAAGATATTCCATAAATTCAGCCCCACAAATCAGTGCGATTTTTGCAGTATGTTTACCAAAAATGAACTCTCTGTTTGCCATGAATTATATTCTACATAGATCAGCACAATGTGTACTTAAAAATACATAAGTGTTGGTCATAACTTATTAGAAACTTGATTAAAAATGATGAGGATCTGATCAAATATAGCCAGGAATCATTTACAGTTTTTATTAATTTTGGAATGTGCCTGTATACTGATTTTTTTTTTCAGCATGAACTAGAGTAGAACTTAAATCTTCACTAAAGTATCTTCAGGATACTCCAGAGGACATCTACTGTGGTTCAGTCAAGTAAATATAATTAAAATTAAACTACCTTGTCAAAATGAACAACAAAGTACATTTTGTGATATAGTATATTTAATTTAATATTAAAAGACTGCATATTCCACAGTGGGTTTCCAATTCATAATTAGTAATCTTTACTGAATTTATTTTTACAAATATTTTGTTTTAAACAAAACCCAAGAGCATTAATTTGCATTTTGCTTAGATTTTTTCCATTGCCATGAAAAGCCATTCAGTACTTGGTTCTGATAATCATTCAAATAATGTAATATAACTTTTGAATTATACTTGGTGCCTATTTATGCTATTTGAGAATTAATTTAGTCTTAGTTATAGTATCAATCAACAGGGTAAAAAATACATGCAGGTAAGCTTCATTAAAAAATGAGAAAAATACTTGAAATGTTACCTATATCCTCAGTCTGACTATTCTGGAAAACTTGAAAAAAAAATTGCCATGGCTGGCATATTTTTCCACATTTATTTCCTATATGTAGATTAAGTTACGATTTCATTTTGACATATTTGTTGTTTTCTATGACGCATTTGTATTGAGTAGACAAATTAATTGAGTATGCATGTGTTTGATCTATAAATATTTTATACATTTCTTCACTGAACCTTAACTTTTCCAGATGAAATAAATAAAGATAGACTTGGCTTCCCTGGCCTTTTTGGATTAGGCATTGTCTTCCAAGGAGTAGGAATTTTACATGAGAAATTTTTGTAAAATGTTACACAAATATCTTTATCTTTCTTGATATCTGATCATTTGATTTGAACCTGGGGCTTAGAGGGGGGAAAAGAAGCAGGAAAAAGGGGAGCTCTATGAATCTTGCTTGCCTTCAGGTGACTCTATAGCTCTCATTTATTTTTGTACTCACCTTCATGAGGATAACTATTTTAAAATATTTTAGCACAGATTATTAGGTATTTGAATGAGAAGTACTTACTTACTTCAAAAGTAAGTTTTTTACTTACTTTAAAGTACTTACTTTAAAAACTCCTAGTGTCTAAAAATTTATTCTTCAAGATGCTTGAGTACTTAGTAAATGAATATATGAACCTCAGTACCACACAGAGCAAACTTGCACCCAAACTACCAAACTGACATCAACTACCCTACTATCAAAGCTGCACTGTTATACATAGAGTCTTCCAAACATCCTTGATCCATAATTACCGCACGGTGGAATGACAGAAAGGCTACACAGTTATGGCAATCATCTTCTATTCCTCCTTAAACACCTTTTCATGTAAACTATTTAGAAATGATGATTTCTTTAAATTCCAAGATGCATGTTAACATAAAATACACGAATAAACATATATGCAATAGACTGGTACTTCACAAATCCATTAATAATTCCTTTACACTGTGTTCAAAATTGTGTTAAAAAGCTCAATATACTTATTCTCTACAAAGAAGGAAAATAATCAGTTGAATCACAGTAAAAATCCCATTATTTGGTCTTCAAATAACAAAAAAGTTTGTGTGCCATAGTTCATGCTTCTACAGTTTCTGAGAAAAATATTCACATCACCAAAATACATCTACATTCAATTTTACTGAAAATCTTTAAAAAAAAAATAAAAATGATAGATACAAAGACTAAAGATGACAAAAATAATCACAAAAGTTTCCCCGATAGATTTACACTTATGATTCTCATCATCTTAAGAGAATTTAAACTGCAGATATGTTGTTAAGTTATCAATGGACAGAATAAGATGGTGAGAATATTTCCAGTGGAAAACGAAGATGTGTTAAAAGAATCAAAGATGACAAGCTCACAAGCTGCAAAAAAGCATAACTCGTACTGTGAATATTATTCATCAGGTTGAAGTCTTTTTAAAAATGCCAAGGGATAGTACAAGGTTGACAACTGCTCTCTGGGAAGTTCTGTTTTGTCAAGAATTTCACAGATGTGATTATGCTGTGTAATTTCAATATATTTTACCAGACTCCTTCACGCATGGTTAGCAGTCTACTGAAAAATATATCAACAAAATTTGTGAAGTATTTCAACATATTCAGTGTCACTTAGATTAGGCTAACTGAATAGTTGCAAGAGATTTAAAACTTCCTACTGAGTTATTTGGCATTATCTTGTTATTTGTTCTTCGACACTACTTGATTATTAAACACAATCCCTCGCCATAACAAACTATCATATAATAAATATTTATCCAGAAGGGCATACAAGAAAAAGCATTCTTTGCCCTTGACATTCAACAAGTGAGAACTCTTCCTGCACTATTCCACAAAAAAACTTGAAGCATATGTACCAAAATTCATAAATTAAAAAAAAAAAAATCAACAGCAACAAAAAAAAAGAGTGAGTTTCAAGAAATAATGGAAAATACAGTTCTATGTTTCCAATGGAAGGGAATTTAAGAAAGCTAAGTAATTCAATGAAAATAATTAAACAATGCTACAAATAAAGACTAGAAATCTCTTCAGTCTATTTTAAGCTAATGTGTCTTCAGTCTGTTTTAAGTTTCTTCATCTTAGTCATCTCTTTGAAGCACCTAACAAGACACACCATACAAGCACTTCCCCTGACAGGTTTCCAAGGACCACTAAGGCTTCATTGACCATCACTGTCTGTGGCCAAAAGAAAATGAAAAACACCCAGTATCTCTCTCTATCATAATAAAAAAGAAACACATTTTTTCCTCTTCTCTGCAGTAGGCCAATAAAAACCTTGAACCATGAGATTATTTAAATGAAATACAAATACACAAGCACAGTGATGAATATTTTCTTTAGTTATGTCTGAGGAATATCAGCAAATTCATCAGCGCAGATGCATATCTAATGCTTATATCTCTAAATTCAGGACTGCACCTATCCTGTCATATAAACCTTTCAATTTGTTTTTCATGTTCCATAATGAAATAATTTTCCTTTCTTGCTTCTACAACTCTTCAAAAGCACTTTCCGCAACCTTATTCTGTTTTTAAAAATTCTCTCTATAATTACATGACAGATAGTGTTACGTTCCTCCTTTGTGGATTTTTAGTACTTGAGTGATCACAGAAAGAAAAAAAAACATGATCACAAACTCCTGCAACACTATGGAAGGAAGAATTTATAATTATAATAGCTTTTACATTTGCAATACATAGATATACAGTTCATAAAGTGTGAAAATCCACAGAGAGCAACCTGCATTACAATAATAGATAATATCAAGGGAGCTCTACATAAATTTCTTGAAGATAAATAGCTTTGTCCTCAGATCAGAGCTTTTTAAATACTACATTCCAGGCTCTGTCTCTTGTAGTATTCATTATATTGCAAAAGCTCAATATATGTAAAACCACTACCTCATCAAAGTCAAAAAGTGTTTTGACATTCATTTCAACATGGGCTAGACCTACCCTAAGATCAAAAGATACAAACATGTTGAAAAAGAAAGAAAAAGCACATATTAGAAAACAGTGATCTTTTTGAATGTATGGTCTTTTGTTTTATAGAAAAACAGCTTCAGGATTAAACCAAACTGTCATTGCCGTAGGGATAGACGTATGAAACATAACATGTTGCCAGATCTCAAACACTTAACTACAGTTTTGGTTGTGTGTGTATGTTTTGATGCATTCCTTTTTTCTTCGTCTCAAGTCCTTTTATAGTTCAAGTCCTGTGATGTTTCAGTGGTGTGTTTGTGAAATGCAGGGCAGTTTATCCAAATAGCCATTCCTGTTCTAAAAGTTAAAACCGCCCATCTGGCATATAACTTGATGCCAACCGTTAAGCACTGAACTGATAGAGGCTCATGACAAAATTCTAATTATCTTCATGTTTTGCATGAGAACAGTAGAATTAATATGGAGGCTATTTAAATGTGAAAATGATTGATGTGTGCCTCAGCAACAGCATCTCCTAACCTTAACCACAGTCAATGATTCAAATAATGCCAAGGCACCATTTTGAGGAGATGTGTAAGGAATTTGGCAGCTGCTTCAGGTTTCTGGCTCGTTTTAAGAGTGTTTCCACAAAACCCAAGTCAAATCAACCTCTCCTTCAATGACTGCTCTCTGAAATAATACCCAGCTGGCGTTAAAAAAAAATGTACTGAAACTTGTTCCTGGTTTCGTAGTGGCAAGTTCAACTAAGTGCAAAGGGAAACTGCTTATTTGAATCTTCAGAACTGAGTCTTATGATATGAATTAAGACACATTTTAGGGGCCTTTCTGAGAGTTTTAAATTAATCAATTAAATTTATAACTCTGCCTACTGGAGTAAGGGCCCTGACGGTACCACCAGCCCTGACTGTCCCTGCCCAGCTCCCCAGGACTCCCCACAGCCCAGAACCCCATGTCAGCCCCGGGGCCATCAGCCCCTGACCCAGTGATGCTGCAGCAGGGCCGGTCTCCAGCTCCCCAGAGCGCTGCCCAGCCATGGGCCCTGTTGAGCCTGGCCTACCCACAGGCCCATGTCTCAGCCTCTCTTCAGCCTGTTTTCAGAGAGATGCCCAATGCCTGGGGTTGCCCTGGCGCCCCTGACCGCCTGCTCCTGGCTGGGATGAGACAGGCCCCGGCTGCCAGGCCCTGCCTGGCCACCCCACCATGGGCAGCCCCTGGCAACCCAGCTCTCACAGAGCCCTGACACGGAGTGCCACATTTTTTAACCAGTTATTTCATCTGTCTTACTGATTAAGATAATTAAATAGCACATAAAAACTGTTGTTATTATAAACTGCTCTTATTATTAATGCTTTCTATTGAGTACTTTCTTTGGTCAATCCAGCTAAAGGTTGAATACTAGAATATAACAGTGTAGGATACATGAATATTTAACAACAATTCTAGAAAGCTGTTTTCATTTGCCTTGATCTTCATATAATGCAGATACAAAATCTTATTCTCAGTGAAGTGTTTTGAGATTGTCAGGTTTGAAAAAGAACAGAGGTCTAAGTTCAAAAGACATGAAGAATACTGGAGGGCCCTCAGGAGGAAGGTTACAGGTGCAGAAGATTCATTGCTGCTCTTGCTCCCTCCTCTTGTACAATACAAAAAATTATTATTCATCATTTGGTATAAGTCACAGTGTGATGTTTTTTCTCATCACAGTCTCAATCTGACGAAAACGCTGGTACGTTATTTTCAGAAAACAACATTTAATGTCAAAAACAATTAGAATTTTCCAGCTGCAGATCAGTGAATGGTCTGCATGTTTTATTTTTGTCTTACAAATATGCTGGGCTAGTGCTTAATATAAACATTAAGAACCAGACTCAAAAGACAGTCCTTAAAATTGATAATATATTAGCTCAAAGAAAACTGCTGGCTGTTTTTAAAGGATACCAGAGCTCAAGCTATGCATAGTTAAAATCTGGAAATAATCAAAAATTAACTCTCAGGATAAAGCCTGATAATTCAACAGGATATTGAGGAATTCCACTGCAGAGAATGGCAGAAAAAAAATTCTACCCTCCATTCATGAAAAAATTGATTAGATACAGAGGTCTTTGTACAAGAACCCAGCCAAAACTATACTGCTACCAAAGCCATTGCTTAGGCCTCCTCGATACAATCAAAGCTCAGCACTACGGAGTATGTATTCACACATACTTTTTTCCAAAGTTCACATGTCGTTATAATGCCCTAAATTCTGCTCCTGTTTCATTAGCTACAGTTGTTGATTCTGCTATCATACAACTATGGATGAGAAAACAGCATGAGTTTCAAGAATAATAATTTTCTTCCAGATCTAAATCTTTGTTTCCATCTCTATCCAATTTTAGGATGACACAAGGTCAATATTCCAAAACAAAAGATTCCATTAAATTTCAATACTATTTCTTAACGTAATTAAAGAGATGACATACTATTAAATACATATTTCAGAATACCCAAGTGGAAACCAAAAATGTCACTAAAACTGTCTGGAATAAGGCTCAGTGGCTCTGCACATGTCAATCGCTGAAAACTTCAATTGCTACTAAGAGTTTATGAGAGTCATTGAAATTCCACAATGCTACTGAGTACTGCCAGCATGAACTGAGTCTCAATATCAAGTTTTGCAACTTATGTGACTAAGTGAATAATTGTTATTTTTCTTAATCCAATAAAGATGACAGTATAAAAAACACGGATTTTAAGTTGTCAAATACCTAATGAGAAAACTGAAGATTAAAAAAAAATAAATCGCAAACCATTATAACAAACGTTTCTAAAAGCGTTCATTTTTGGTTGTACAGTATGTGAAACCTCTGTGTTACAGAGTTGCTAGATTAATAATTTATATAATGCATATTTAAAGCATGGATTTTTTTGATATCTAAATTTGATATCTAAATTAAACACAGATGAGATTATTATTATTATTCATAACCAAATCTGTTAAGATAATATTCATAGTCAAATACAGTCTTAAAACAAAGAAATTGCTACTCTGTCGCCATAATATCTCTCTCCTCATCACTGGCAGCTGGAAGATCAGCAGGTTTTCATCTATTGTCGTTAGTTACTGGGCTTGATGATGATTACTATGCCACTTGAGTCTGGGATCAAATAATTAGTACTTGTAACTGAGAATGTGAGCCTTATCACAGCTGCTGCCACTCTCATGGTAATTGCAATGTAAAGATAAAAACGCGTTCTATATTACTGTGTTTAGTCTGAAGTTTGTATTGAAAGTCCTGATAGAAAACCATGCCAAGATCCCTGAAATGTTAGTCAGACATTCCTAAAAGTTGTCAGTTATTAAAATGAGTCTTTTAGTAAAAAGCATTACGTACCTTACGTCAAACCATCCAAACCTACATAGACGCAACGTTTATCTGGGATTGTATCATCTCTAACGGATTCATAAATATAAGTTCTTTATAGTGTGTGCTATCATCTCCAGAACATCAGCATTGACGCCACCTTACAGTCACCTGCAGAAGGACATAGGGAATACCTGCCAAGATCCCATCAGTGCTGCTTCAGCCGCGCTGCACTGAGCAGGTGTCCTCCACGGCCAGCTGAGATTCTGCCTTGGAAATGCGCAGAGGGAGAAGACCCAGAGTGAGACCTACACTAAATGTCTCACAGAGAGTTTGCCTATTGCTCTTACTCCATGTGTTGCCTCTTATATTTTTAAAACGTGCTCATGGATGTCTACAAATTGTATGAGATTATAACAATTACTCAAAAAACTCCAAATTATGGGATGATAGAAGAAGTAAATTTCTTCCAGAAAACTAATATAGCATGCAAGGAAGAAGTACAGCAACCAACTATGGGTAGTATGAATACTTTAAAAGAAAATCTATTTTAAAAAATTCTGTCACTATTCCTTAGAAGAAAATGCTGATTTAAAACTCTGAAGAAAAAAACGTTTCCATAGCATTTACAAGAAACAAACTTTTTCAGTATAATTTGAGAAATTTCTTTCATGTTTTAAAAATTAAAATAGGTATATCTTATCATATATGTTATTATTTTTAGCATATTTTTACCAAACTTCTAGTACTCTATGACCAAGCAGGCATTTCTTTAAATTAAGAAGGACAAATTTGCCAAGGCCAGGCTGGATGGGGCTCTCAGCAACCTGATTTAGTTGAAGATGTCCCCGCTCATTGCGGGGGGGTTGGACTAGATGACCTTTGAAGGTCACTTCCAACCCAAACTATTCTATGATTCTACGAAATTTCAGCGAACTTTAAAATACTAATAATTTCAACTGTGATTCTGGGCACAAGCTTAAAGTGCCTTTTAATAACTGCCATAAACCAATTATTTTTTGGTTTATACAGTGCAGTCCAGTATTTATCACATCTAAATCTAACAACTTTATTTCCTACACAGAAAAATTTGTGAACTGTGGCCACTTCAATTTTATAAATTGGAACACAGACAGAGTGTCACAGTTCTGAGAGTTACGTTATGGAAAGTGATAAACACTGAATGGTACAGTTCTGGTAAGAATATTATATTTAAATACATAATCCACTGGACTGTGACATTTTCATATGGTTATCATATTTATGGCTCCAAATTTTCAGGAAAGCGGAGGAAAAAGAAAAAATGTATTTGGATTTTTTTTTAATTTCAAAATGACAACTTCTTATTTGGGTCAGACATGAGTAAGAATTTTTTCTTATGACAGAATCATATTGTTAAAATATGTGTAAATAAAATAAGTAAAATTTTGCCTTGGGTTAGGAAATGCATTCCTGCAGCCCAAAAAGAGGAGAGAAAATGTTGAATATGGAATAGGCAATGGTTTATCCGTGAGGGAATCAAGGAAATTACAATAATTGTTTTGGTGACCATCATAACATGACAACCAACCTGCAAGTTTTTTTATTTAAGATGGAGGTTGAGTTTATACACTATGAGAGGACAGGAGACCATACATTATATTTTTACAGTTGAACAAAAAGAAGTTTAATACTCTAAAAACTTAGAAGCTGGAAGAGGACACAGACTGAGCATGACTCTCTTGAACTGAGCCAAGAGTTGCTATTAGTGCACACATTAAAATTACCGAAGACTGATTCTGGCACCACATCACATGCTACAAAGATGTAAAACTGTCTCTCAAACACTGTTCTGTTTTTTTTTCACGAAAATGTTTGAATGTTATCAGACCTGAAACGGAATCAGATGTCCAAATCTCTGTATTTTTTGCAAAATGGAACCTCTAGTTTTTGGCTGGTACTACTGACTGCATGGTTTCCATTGACAATTTTGATAGAATAGGCAGTATTGAGAAACACTTCTATTGTGTAAAATAAGCATTTTCCAAGGGAAAATTGCTCCACCAGATATTATTAATTTGCTTTAACATTATTCTCATACATTCTAGTTTCTTTTTAACAATAAAGCACAAGATACCTAATTCTGTTATTAGAAGCTGCAGTAATTTCATTTCAGAGCAAAGACTGATGTATTTAAATTTCTGCACAATTCATCCTAAACTAACAATATTTATCTTAGCAAAGCTACCTCCTAAAGAAAGGCACATTGTAATTTAACTGCCTCAGATTAAATTAAGCTAGTGACAATACCACTCTCATTATAGTACGTTCCCATTTTCTCTTAATCTGTTTTTAAATAGTGACAAATTTATTAATCTCATCTAAATATTTCTCACTTCCAAGATATGACCATGCCTTACTGTCAAATATGAATGAAGCCAAATTTCCAAGCTTAAACCAAAGCTGTTGAAGTATCATACAACAGCATATATGCAGGTGCAGATTTGATATAGAATCCCATTGGCCACAGTTTTCTTAAACATAATACTTAGCACTCAAGAGCTGCAAATTTGGATCATCCTCTAGTAGATTTTTTGTTCTTAATTCCTTGGCATATTACAAAATATTGTGAATTTAAATATATTTGTATAGAGACATTCAGGTCATGTCAGTTTTAATCACCACCATTTCTAGTTACTATTAAAATCTCTACTATATCTGTATTTTTGTTATTATTGGTATTTCAAGTTAAAAGCAATTTACACTTGATTATTCTTACATTCCTCAGGGTATATTAGGAAAAATTAGCACTCTATATAAATGTTTTGTATGCCTAATATATAATTGAAGTAAAATATCTAATTTCATAGCAAGTCATTGAATAGCTCATAATACAGGCCTTTGACAACAGGGTCTTTACTTCCAGGTTATTAGGTCAAATTCAACATGGGGCAGAAAAGATAAAGATATCACGAGGTGCTAAAATGTCCATGACTTGTATTAAATTAAGTTCACAGCTTTTAGAGTCAGTGGGGACTATTATGATTCTCAGGTCTGGCTCCAGATTCAGCACAGGCCAGAAAGCTTTACAAAGTGATTTCTGCCTGAAAACTGTGAACTATATGAGGTAAAGTATTTTGGAAAGGCATTCTTCTTGGTTTACCCACCACCACCACCAAAAAAACCCTCAAAAAACCACCACATCAAAGCTTTGCAGTGGAGATGGCAACATGGCAACGCAATGTACTTGCCCCATGTGGATGGAGTAGTTCTCTCAGAAAAAACAAACAAACAAACAAACAAACAAACAAACAAACTACTATTTGTGACTAAAACAAAAATAGAAAAATACATATGACAGAGGAGAAGGGGTCTGAAAGCAAGTAAGTTGCAGAGAACCAGCTTCCTGAGTTTTATGCACTTGTTTTAGACCTAGCTCTTCCTCTCAGATCTTATTAAAGAGAATATATTTATTTTGCTTTTTTGATCAGTGCTGTTGATTTTTTCTTGTTACAGACAAACCACTGCAATTTTTTAAAAGAACTATATTTCATGTTGTACAGTTGAATCCCAGCCTATTAATCAACAACGTAGAATGCTATCTTTTGACTGCAAAACAGACCATAAACTGAAGTGTTTCATTTTAATGGTCTATAAGTAGCACCTAATACTTCAGCTATATAAAATGAGTTATTGATATTTCAGTGCATTCCTATTTGGAGTACAGAAAGCTTCAAATTTTTTCATTTGTTTATAATTAGGCTCTAAATTTTAACTATTTGCACTACAAAGAAGGTAGAAAGTAGAGAGATAAACTTTCTCCTGTATCCTTGTCACTTAAGTACCATCATTTCACAGTCTAAAGTACAAAGCTTTTCTCAATCACTAATGAATGAGATTCTTGTCCAATTGAATGCACGGGTATGACTGAAGAGCAGTAACTTGTGCATCATTTAAAAATACTAGTGGAAAACAAAATATGTGAGCTTTACAGCATAGGCAACACTAGTGAGCAGTATATTTAGAATACCATTCCTCTCAGGACCAAAAGATTTAAAAAAAAAAAAAAAAGTTTTACTCAGTAGATTTTACATTTGCCTACATCTGTGAGACTTGTTCATCTTACTGAATAAAGTTATAAAGTGCTTTTCTAGGTTTTCAGAGTTTTTGAAGTGCTTCACTCCAGCACACATAGAAGACAGTAAAAAAGATTCCATCCTTCTTTGTGCACCATGATTTTGATTGATCACTTGCTAGTAAATTAACACTACACAAACCAGTAGACAGCAAAGGAATTGCATATATGGTATTGAGTGTACACTTTGAAAATGGTATTTTTCCTCTCCCCAGCACTCTGAATGCTAATATATACAAAATAAAATCCTCAGCTTAAAGCTCCAGCCTCAGGCTGCGTCTTCAGAGACAGCAATTACTATCTCCATGTAAACTGAAAAATTTCAAATACAATTTTGGAGGACAGAGTGAACGCAGAAGCACAGTTTAAAGTTTCAATGAATATCTTGTTCAGTTAACTTACTCTTAACATATTTATTACTTTGGGGAGGAATTTATTTGTTGGATTTCAAATTTGCAAGCATGATTTCCTACCTTCCTATATGACTTTCATTTTTTCTCTCCTTCTAGGGGATTAAAATAAATCACTGCAGGGCTTTTTTTTGTGGCGTTTTTCTTTTCCAATGGATTTTAGACTTAACTGTATTGCAAACAAATGTTACCAGTTTTCCTCTCTATACAGCTGGTTGGTTTTCTTCTTCTAGCTTCCTAATACACAGTTTCACAGACAAAAGACCAACATCTTCACTTGCTCTGCCCTAACTCTTACTACATGCCACTTATGCAGCTGAATGAAAATATTTCATTGCACGAAAAATGTGGTTTTGATATGCCAACAGCAACTTTTTAAAAAATTATAAATTCTCAGAGAACTCATTTAACCCATGGTTTGAATTTCAAAAAATTGAAAAAGGTCTCATCTGATGAGGTATCCTTTTTAAGATGACAACTCATGTATCAAATCAGTTTTCATAAACTTGAAAAATTAAATAATCTCTTTGCTGAAAATAAACATGATAAACTTCAGTTAAAAGAATTTTTCAGAAAGCCATGTGTGTCTGTAAAGGGATGCTTATAATAGAAGTGCCTCTCAGCTACAGTGGTATTGGGTACTTAAGCATATCTACTTTATTTGATTTGCAGCCAATATCCTGATACAAAACCAATTGTCCTTCTATGTTTTTCTTCCACTAGCTGCTGTTTGTTGTGATGACTGTGAGTAGTAGTGCCCAGGACAGGGCTGATAAGGAATCCAAATTTATGCCAGCCTGTGTCTACATCCTGTTCACATAACCCCCTGTTAACTCCTGCAGAAGGTGACACAGCTGCAAGAAAGACACTATATAGTCCATTATGTCTTAAAAGAGCTTGTCTGACTAGATCAGTTAATCCTGGACGTACAAAACAGCTTTATGGATAAGGACTTCAAAGGCAAGTTCTCATTAATGTTCTTATTTCAGGAACCTTAATGAAGCATCACAACTACAGCACTTTGCATGATTCTGTTCTATAATTTCATTTTCCCATACTTGATGACTGACCACTTGAACAACCACAGTGCATTTAAAATTCATAAATGCATTTTAACATCATACTAACAATGAAGTTCTTTTGCATGACATTGAAGGCAGAAGACAGGAGCTGAAAAAGGCTTTGCAGTTTCAGCAGGGACAAGATTTGGATTAGAAGTAACTCAAAAGCAAGATGTGCTATTAACTCTTGAAGGACGACTTTTGTGAATTTCCCATGTTGTCACTTCTGAAACACTCTCTAAATTATGAGCACACACATGGTTTTGCATTCCCATCTGCTATTACCCACTGATACGAGAACCTGAGCACGTCTGACACTTTTAACACTAACAGAAGGGATCACCTCATTGCATTTTCTCTAACCTTAATTTTCTTTGTTTAACTTCAGTGTTAGTTATTAATTTTGCTTTGGTATTATTATTTCTGCTTTTTTGTTGTCTTGTATACCACCTATTTTAACTTTGAATTCCCCCAAGGAGTGGATTAGCAGTGTGCAATTTAATGAGGAAAATGACTACTTTCTTGCCTTGCAAGATTTAGAAATGACAATTATAAAAATTCACATCCCAGCTTTTGCCCTGAAGGCAAGTCTTCAAAACAACACTCATACTATCTTCAGCACTATATTTTTGTGAGCCATCCAGCAAGCCATTTGTTAAAAAATTCACAGTGAGGCTGACATTTTTTGCTTTGCATCCATACAGGGACACAAATTTGCTTCTGTTCTCTCAAAAATTCCATGTCTTTACAGAGTTTAGACTAATTTCAGGCTGCCTGACTGCAACAGTTTGTGTGCTGCCTGATCAGTTACATTTGCCATGAAATCCACTGTTCAACTATGCTTACACATCTCTGTAGCATTCATCAGGACACATTGTAGAGCATGAGAAATTGTATTCACTGCATTACCACAAGCTAATGGAGAAAAGTAGATTAATGTCCTGTGTATACCACACAGCCACCGGACTCAAAAAGCCCCACAGAGAGACTAAATAACTTCCAAATAAATTCCTGATACTTTTAAGATTGACACTGGTCTAAAGAAGGAAAAGTGTAAATAAAATGGGGTAGAGACTAATCTCTGGTTCTGAGGCTGGCAACACAGCAGTTTTTATTCGCTTACCAGAATTATTTTTATCCTTAATAGTACAGTAGCATCATAAGTGCCTGTTGAGAACAGATCCTAGCATAAGCTGTTGACTCAAGCCACTCCTGAGAACCGTTTGGGAGACTGCTGGGTTGGAGCAGATCCAAACTACGCCAGAAAGTATGTTAGCAATAAAAATGCATGGATGACTGCTGAGCAGTGCTTGAACCCTCGCCATTGCCCTCTTTCATTCACTTGTAAATACACAAGCCAGGTGCCCAGTATTGATGCAGGGAAGCTGTCTTACTGAAACCAGCAGAGCCAAAACTGTCACTGCTTTTCTAACATACAGCGTGATCTTTGTAGCACCTGCTATGATGCACATGCTTATACAAGACTCAGCAGGACTCGGCTGCAGTATCCAAGTCAGACTGAAGAGTCTTTAGAAAAGTATTACTTGGCATAAATTTCACATCTTATTATAGAAGCACTAGCTCAGGTCCCAGTTTTCACATGTCAAGACAAGTGATACTTTTCATATGAGGAGTTAAGTCATGCAGCCTTATGCAGATCTGGCACAGAAACTATAAATGTAAAGACAAGAGAACTGATGAAGCTGAGACTGAGCGGGAACGTCCCAGCCAGGACATTATCCATGGAGCTGCTGAAGCTGGATTTGAAGCTGATCTCAGTATATAAACCCACAAATACCCCCAAGAAAACAGACTGGAAACAAGCTTTCCTAGTCTTCTAATCTATCTTAAAGAGCTTTACTGTTAAAATATTAACTAAGGATGTGGAATTTCATCAGATTAAAAAGATACTTAGCTAGTTTACATAAAGACATCAACTAATTCTACCTCAAACATCTAATCTGACTTAATTTAATATTGTAAACTCATTAAACTGAAAACCTGAATTTCAAATCACATGTCAAAATTTATTAAAATGAAATCTACAGCATTTCTCATATTTAGTTTTACCATTTCTACTCAAGTATCCTCTTTAATCAATGCAACAATTTCACCTTGGCCTGTTTCAGTAATAACATGGGTTTTACTCTTCAGAAACTTCTTTGCCATACTGAGTACCTGTATTCTAACTCGTACCATGTCCGCCCTTCGGAAATTTCTGTGGTGTCTAATTTTCTTGACTTCCCTGCAATTAAGGTATTGCTTGTGTTTCTCCAATTCTTATAACAAGATAGTGAGAATTAACAAGTGCTACTGGGAAGGCTATTTTAACACGAGTTTGCCACAAAAAGAAAATAATGCATGTGCTGGAAAAATTGGTCAAATTGTGTACAAAAAGAGTGAGACTGGGTCGATGTATGCTGGATGAGAAACCTGACTTTATGAGATTAGGAGTATTGTAAACATCATAGAAATAGCATGAGACAGGAATACAATTAAGTGAAAATCCTACCATAGGTAAAGTTTCTAAATCACAAGAAAGTCTGTGAAAGCCATTGAATAAGCCCTGCAATCTCTATATAAGACAGTTTCTTCTTACTTTTATGACTCATACTGCCGAAGCATAAAATGACTCAAAAATTGTTTTACAACCAGAAATCTAACTGGGTAACAAGTTACTGAATGTGAAACACATCTAACAAAACTGAATCAAATGACAAAATGTGAAAGAGACTGTGGCATTAATAACAAGATTCACAGCTTTATTTCAATAGCCTGTGAGGCCAACCACTAAATCCATATGAATGAAAGGAGATTTTTAAGACTACAACATGCAAAACAAAGATTCATTTGTACAAATTATATTGTTTATATTTCTCAGCATCACTCTCCTCCAATTTTTCAACAATAACTGAGAAAAAATGGGAAGAAAAGTATTGTCACGGATTGAATGCTTTTTTCAGAGTTCATAAAGTAAAAAAAACATTTATTGCAATTATCAGGGCTGCTAAGTATAATTACAATAGTGAAAGCCATCAACAGTCATTTCGTATTTTACTCCTTTTGCCTTGTCTTAGAATGAGCACACAGTCATCTTATTGCTGCAGATCAGATTGTTGTGTTGGGCCTTCATCTCTAATTTCATAGAAACAGGGTACCCTCGTTTTTGATGTAATAACTCAAAGATTGCTGCTTGCATTAAATTCTATTGTTTTTTTCTGACTAAAGTTGTTACATTTTACCAAATGACATTAAGTTATTCTAAAAGACATTGAGCTGATATCAAAATGCTCTGATTAGAAATGCCTATTATAAAATTAAAAAACCACTAAGGATTACCAGTTGTTTGGTTACATGTGCTGAAAGTAGTCCTAATCCTCTACTCAAAACTGAATTGACTGTTTTCAAAAGAAGAGGAGAAACTTGCTGTTCAAAGAAAGTTATAAAACTCAGTAAGATTTTCATGCTCAATTATAGAAAGACACATTCTTTTATATTTTATCTGGCTAAAAGATGGATCTTCAAGCATTCAGGCTCTCATAGTTGTTATCTATACTAAGAGCAAGTACATGAGCACTATCAAATGGACAAAGAATAACTGGATATATAGAGTTACATAAGATAAAAGAAAGCAACAAAACACATGAGAAACAAATCTCATAAATACAGCAGAATTTGTTGGCTTAACTAGAAGAAAATTAGCCTTTTATTAATATGAAAACATTTTTTGCTTAGTTTTCTGGCTAGATAGCAGTTTTGGCATGAAGCTAGAGGTCAGAATTTCCAGATCACACTTTCTGGGTGAAGAATCAACTAGCATAGAATACTCCTTGCTACAATCATTCTGAATTATTTTACGATTTTGCTTCTATTTAATGATTAAGATGCATTACATTATCTGTTTTCAATTTGCCCACGTTTTCATTATTTGTATTTTCTATGAAGTGGCAAAACAATGAAATATTTTCTGTTCATAGCATGCATGAGTATTCAACTCACAGAACTCTGCTAAAATATTTCAAAGTGATTAACAAGTACAATGGACGAGTAGGTAAAATGCTCTACACAAAAGAATACAAATACAGAAAAAAAGGCAATATATTATCTATACATAAAGAACTAATCTGTTTTAAATGCCAAAGGAACCATCATAGCAATTATCAAAGACATTTGCCAACTGGAACATTAAATCAATGCCTTAAACATTACTTATAAAGAACTACAGATCAGATCAGCCCCTATCCTCCTTTAATTCAATGGCAAAATAACTTTTCTTAGTTCTCTGTGTTCATCTGAATATCCAAAAGCATGTTTCAGAGTTGTTCTTATAGATCTGTTTATGCTTCATTTTCTTTTATCTTTCTTTTTGTGCAGACCTATAGAAAATGCAGTTTGGTTTCAACTTTGAAATACCTGCTGTTTCTTTTGGAAACATTTTGGAATTTTAAAAAAGGTGTTATTTTCACAATCTGTTCTTACATACAAATGGAAAAGGAATTTTGAGTCAAAACGTTTATAACCAAGGTATTTTCTGAAGTTTTTAAGGAGCAATTCCTAAAATAAAACCTACTGAAAGAACAAAATCATGCTGTGGGCCGTAGCAAAGCTTTCCTAAAGTGCTCAATACCTAATTCTATCACCTGACCACTGGGTAATGCCTCCTCATGTTCTGCAAAGATGTTCAATAGTGAGGTACCTGGACATTGTCATCATTTAAAATTTCATCAAATTTCCCAGAACGAGACAAATGGAAACATTCTGGTTTTGCTTGATTCCGTAGTACAGCACATAAATCTAGTTGGTGAAAAGCCACTTCAGAGTTGTGTCACCATATGTTTCCCAGCAGGAGAGGCTGGATAAATGAACTCACATTTGAAAAGATTCAAGCTTTCTGTTTAACTTAAGGGTTCATTTTCTGAAAAAGGGTGGTGTTTTTGGCAATGATACTTTGAAGACTTTCTGTGTGTACAATGTTTAAGGCACCAGCCAAAAAAGGCATCATCAAACATCGTATCTATTTTCTGATGCTTAATAAATTAAACAGAAAACAAAAGCATAATACTTTTTAAAGATATCTTTAACTAATTTTGCTGTTTGCTGTCAGCATATAATAGTTGTCATCATGATACCTGCAACTCATCAACATATCAGGAAAAGTTACGTGGGTGATACACGGTCCTTTTGTATGGACTTTCTATGCAAAATGCTAAAACTCAGTGTTCCACACAGAAAAAAGATGCTTCCAGCTATCCAACTTCAAGTAAACTATTGTCGTGGTGATCAAGAGTGAGATATGCCTGAGAGAGAGAGACCGCAAGGTCCTGACTCTCCTTAAATATGAAGCATGATGCTAATGGCATGTGATGCTCTTATTGATCAGCCTGGATGTCAGCCAAGCTCTGCCCCATCCCTGCCTCCCTTCCTCACTGCCTCGTACCTGTGGGCAGAGCACTCAGAACATCCTTGGCTCTCAGAGCACAGCAATTAAAAATATTAATTCTGTGCCGGTGTGTTATCTCTTATTCTCAAACTAAGACCAAAAAATGAGCATGCTAGCTATGAAAAAGAAAGGTTTCTAACTCCATGAAGAAAATTAACTCATTTTCAGTCAAACCAGCACGACTATGAAAATAAGGATTATGAAAGTTATGTGAAAATGAGCAATACAAGCACTTCAGGATACCTTCTGTTATTCATTTAGATAGGTAACTAATTGAATTTCATGCTGCCACAAATTTTCAAAAGGTCACAGACTGAAAAATGCAAACCTTTGAATAACTGTAGAAATTGTCAGGTTTGAAGCTGGAGATTTTGGCAGCCAGGATGGGTGCAGCTGGAGCTCTGGCTACCTAACAAGTTGTGATAAATAGCTTAGACACGTAAGAGACCAAGTCTTTAAGGAGGAAGTGGCTTTTTTTCTTTCCAATATGAACTTGGAAAAGGGTGCTCTGGATGGGAGCCACCTCTACTGTATTATTCTGAAAAATCCACCAATCCACCAAACCACATTTTTGCCTAATCAATACAATTTGGTTTAAATTATTGTTGTTCATAGCTCAGCAATGCCTGAAACTCTCAGCTGAAAGTGGGGCTACTTTTTACCAGACTCTGCTCAGAGGAAAAAAAAAGAAAAAAGATACAAAGAGCCTGCAACAGATGAGACTGACAAATATAAGGCACAGAGAAAACTCACTGAAAGGCAAATGGCAGCTGTCCCGGATAACATTACCATTCTTATGCCCATGATACTTCTTCCATTTTAAAAGGATAATGTTAGTATTTGAAAGTTAATAATTTGGATTCATAGTTCATGTACCTTCATATAAATGAAGAATTTCCCTCCCTCTGTCCCTCCAAAAAATATTTCAAGCAGACTGAATGATCAGAAGGAGAGCAGTACATAATCATAGCTTCTACTTACATTCTTGCCACAGTTTGGAAAGTTATCTTTGGAACAGTAGGTAATTTTGAAATGAATGCTTAGAGCCTACTGCACCCTGCTATGACAGGTGATCACTGTGGCAGACCTGCAGCTTCTCAGTTACATACTGTGTGCTCAGAGAGATGCATATATCTTTTTAAAATAAAGAACAGAATCAATGTCCTTAGTGAACGAGGCTGCAAATAATTCTACAGAATGTCACATACACAGAGCGGCCAGCCAGGCAAAACACAGTAGAAAAAAAGAAGCAGTATTTTTGAATGAGGTATCATATCCATAGGGTTACATTCAGCAAAGGATTTGAGTGATCAGAACAAAATTGTTAGTTAAAAAAAAAACCAAAACAAAACAAAACAGAAAAACTCCCACAATTGGAAGAGACATCACTCCTAGTAATAATATTTTTAGCATGTTGTGTACAGAAATAGGATATATAGTTGTATAGTTTTGTTAAGTTTATCACGGCAACAGTATTAATTTCCCCAGGTTTTTGACAATTTTATTTACAATGACTACCATAACCTTTTCCAAAAGTATTATTTGAGACTTTATGAGAAAATTTCCTGAAATTACCAGCAGCTGTGCTTATATATCAAAAGCAAAAGGTAAAAAAAAAAACCAACCAACTGTAGCTTTCCCTATAAGACTACAGGAAGACTCATAGGAGCATAATAAAATACTGTTTTCTAATACTCCAGTTATAACTAACTTTTTCATAATCCCAGGTTAGTACATGATACTAACATTCATCTGCAGAAAGAAGGATGTAATTCATTTTCTCCCTATAATTATCTGACATTTTGTAAATCAACAAACTTCAAATGTCAACATCCATTTAGATCAGTGAGAAAGCTGTGATGCCATGAAAATTAAAAGGGATCTCAGGAGGCACTAGAGTAAAACACACGGCAGGAAAAGGAATCAAACCATGAAAATCTAAAACATTTTTTTTAACTGTCCAACTTTTTCTTTTTTTTTTTTTAACCTTTGCTTATGAGAAATAATCAAAGGTAACTGGCAAAGTATAAAATGAGTCTGGTAGGACAGGTACCCTGATTCTAATCATTAATAGGACATTCATCCTTTCTCTTTGCACTCACAAGCCATTCCACTGATTTTTAAAAAAACTTTGTCTCATGAATGGAAGTTGATCTCTATGAGAAAGTAGATAAATGGTGACTTTTAGAATGAAATATTTCGACAGCTTTGAGCTCTAGTGAAAATTAGAAGGGCAAAAGAAAGTCCAGCATTTTAAAAGAACCTTTCATCACAACTGAAATATTTTCATCAGAAACTTTGGCATCTCATCCAGTACCTTTGAAGCTGGCTGTAAAACAAGACAATCCATCTTATTAGCCGGGTAGAAATGCCCTTCAAAGAGTGGTGAAACTATTGCTTGTAAACATCAGTCAATTTGTAATGCCTGCGTTTTTACAATGTTGGCTTTGTACTTACTACTCCTAAGATGAAAAAAGTACGCTTAACTTGCTTAGAGATGTTAAAGAACATTCTTTCTTTAATGCCAGAGCTAACCTTTTTAGCCAGTTGTGATGAAGTGATGACATACACTGACAGAGTATTTGTGGAGCAATCAGTCAAAAGTCTCCTATTAAATTTTGGATGAAATGTATATAGATTAATACTATTATACCCAAATCTATTCTTTTCTTCTGGTCTTCTTGTCCATGTGAGCAGTTAAGGTTAAATATCAAAGTCACACTTTCAAGTCAAAACAGAAAGTAAGTATGTAAAAAATAGTTAAAATTAGAACTAATAGAAAATTGGGGTTCAAGTACCCTTTGTATACAGAAAAGATGTTACTAAATGAATTTATAAATCACATCCAGAGCTTATATTAAACATTCTGTGAAAACAAAAAGGCTCAGAAAAAAATTCAAAATAAAACATTAAGTGTTCCAGAGAAGATTATTAAAAGTTATGTTTTTCTTAAAATTAGCTTTTTAAGATAATTTATTATATCTTAAAATACATACCTGTAATTTTATATCTTAAACAGGAATATGTAACTCAATGGGACTGCATTCCATGAGAATATCAGTACTAGGCAATGCCACTCTTATTTTTTACAGGCAATCTTTTAAATTTGTTCAAAAACATTTTATATTATTTCAGTTCTTGTATGTGCACTTTTAAACTACATTAAAATCTTGTTCCCTCTTGCAGTATTTGAATACATTTCTTACAAGAAGATTGTGATGCAACCACTGAACAGGTTTTAGTTCAGTATTGACAAAATTATTTATACAGTTTATTAATGAGAGACTCAGGCATTATTGAAGTTACCACAATTCAAGAGCAATGGGGCCTTTCAGTAACTGGGATGCAGTTGGGAAGATATTTAAATATTGGTTGTAGAACAAAGCATTCCCTTTTTTATTTTGTTTTCCTGGAGCACTGACTAAGCAATAATGAGCAAAAAACCTGGGCACTCAGATCCAGAAAACATGCAGGAAGAAAATTTTCACTTACAACCAAATTCTAATTTTTACAGTATTTCAGCAGTGTCAACAATAAGGCAAATGAGGAATCTGATCTTGTGCACCCTTATTCACCTGAAAGTCCATTTAGCAGGAATATTTACAGTGCCAGATGCTCCAAAAGAGAGAAAATAATATTTTGCATACATCTTCTGAAAACAATATTGAATTGCATGTGCATTTAGTGATTGTAGAATAGAGTAGAAGTTGGTAGACAAAGAGCACCTTAATCAACTTCAAAATGTATGCATAGAGTTGTGGAGTTATCCATGGCGGTTCTTCATGTCAGTGTGGTAGGTGATTTGCTGTCCACAGCTCTTTATAGACATTCCAGACTGGTTTTCGACCAGGGAATTGATGTCAAAATCAATTTGATAAGCAAAGTTTCTCTTTCTTCCACCATTAAGTAATGGCTAATGAACAGATAGGTAGGGACCACATATAGAATACATAGGGCGATGTGCCAAAGAGTTAAGAGGTACCACCCTTGAGGATCAATAGATACAGTGACAATTGCCTGTAAATTAAAATAGGAAATGAGGCACAAAGAAATACACTTAAAATCAAAGAGTTCTTTCCTTTAAAATCTCCGATGTCCATAAATTAAATACAAAGTAAGAAAAAATCAGCTGTTCAAATAAATTACAGGTCAACACAAAGTAATCAAGTCCAGCCATAGCACACTGTGGCTGTCTGCAGACACCAAGTCTCAAGGGGAATTTTTTGTCAGCTGGTAAAATTAGTCCTTGTTGCTCCTGTTTTGAGAATTTTGTGGCTCTGGAGACATGGTGGTGGATCTGACATCACCACTTCCGGCAGTCTCTTCTTTTACCACACTAATATCTCATTAATAGCCATGTGAAGACATTTTGAAAGCTCTTTATTTAAATGAAGTAAACTCAGTTGAGTGAGAGTAAGATGCATGAGCTTACTTGTTGCAGTCTTGAAGGTAACTAAAGGTTCTTTGTCTGAGATTGTTTCCTTTGTTGACAAAGTCTTCAACTACAAAAACCATTTTGGATCACTAACATAATCCAACATCTTAATAGCATATAGTAAATATATGTTTCACTTATGCATATGCTTGTAGGTCTGTCTGTCTGAACACCTGTTTCCGTTTGAAACAAATAACACAGCACTGGTGGTCAGCCACTGATTCACCAGAACACCCTGCCAAATAACTTTTTAATCCTCTATCAAAATTATTATATCAGAGAGCGGACAATACAGAGTCCTATTTTCCTTTTTTCTGTGAGTTTCTGGGAGTAATGCTGAGGTTCTATGGGATTCCTTCATTGTTAATTTTATTTTCTTCCTCAAGCTCCTACAGCTTTAATGAGGTTTCTCTTCTGTTGCAGAACCACTTATTAGCAGGCGCAAAAATAAGTGTAAGGAATTTTTCTTCATCATTCCCAGCTAAGGAATGAGCTCTGAAGGGAGGGTGGAAAGCCTGGGTAGCTCAGGGGATGAGAAAAGGCACAGAGAGCAGTTCAGCTCCAGCAGTGGTCCAAGGCAGCGTGCACTGACAGGGGGCAACAGATGTAATTACCAGCCCAGATGTCTGGTAGTTTGCATGAAATGTATGTAGGAGTTCTCATGGGAAGTGTTCATGGCGCTTCAGGTGAGTCTGTGGGCAGGCCCAGCAGGGAGTTGTGAAGCTGGCTTCCGCCTCCAGGAGCAGTCCTTCCACCCAAAGACCAACATGCAGAGGCGACATAAAAGGCACAAGGACAACCTCAGAGATCTGACTCTTGGAATGTAAAGAACAGACTGTTTTGAAGGCTGACCAGAGCTGTCTTTCCCCCTTTTTTAAACTAACTCTTTAGAAATAAATTTCTAAAAAAGTTACAAATGCATGTTGTGAGATAAAAAAGCAGTACAAAGCTTTGCAAGACTGCTTGTAGCAAAAGAACTCAAAACTGTCCTTTAACACTCCCAGCTAAAGAAACAAACTGCTTTCGAGCAGCTAATTTATGACAATTTATGTAAAAAAGTACCAACAGAAAATGAAAATATGAGATTGCTTTTCACTTATGAAATGAGAAACCAACATAATTCCTGTTCTTTAACCTTATTCGTTTCAGAAAGTAATGTCACAAAGCCAAATCCACACCTTTATTGGCTTACCGTCTTAAGTGCTACGGGAGTATGCAAATCCCAACAAAGCCATGTAACTCCATTGGCCTCATAGAAAACATAAAGAGCAGCCATCCACTTGTCAGACAAACAACTGGATCTGAACCATTCAAAGCAATTAACTTTCCTCTCAGATTTTAAGCTAATGTCTGACCAAGAGGCAACAAGCTTAGGAGGTTTCTTCCATTGCTTCCGTAATTAACACAAGGTCATAAGTTACCAGCTACGTGTTATTAGGTCAGCTTTGGCAAATGGAGGAGCAGCTGGCAAAGGAATTGCAAACTTCAAAGAAAGCTCTCAAATATCCGACCGCATAATAAAAAATACTCACTCTTAGTACCTTATCTTGGAAGCTCACATTGGTTAGACGGTGACCTTTACAGGATTACCTTAATATGGAGGGAAATCAGCTCCTCTCTGAAGTATTCTCAAATTTGTGATAGAAAATGGATGCATGACTGACGTTTATGTTGGAAAAAAGGAAGGAAAAGAAAAGGGCTTAAATATCTCCCAACATAAGCTGAAGCTCCGATTTAAAGCCATTTGACTTTCAAAGGAACAATGATAGCAGTCTGCCAATTTACAGTATGCAACACAACACTCTTACTCCATCAACTAGGGCAGAATGCAGCTTCCAGCTCCTTAATCTTCCTATTTTTTTTTTTCCCCCATGAATTTGCTCATTTTAGTGATATGAACAGGCAGATTCTTTCAAATATTTTCTTTGTTCCCTTCCTCCCTCAAACGCCCTGCTCTGTCTGGCAACAAAAAGTTGAGAGAAAATTACAAAGATTTAAAAGACACATTTAAAAGCAATAACTGTTGTTATCCTCTATTTATCAGCCACAGGTGGGGAGTGTAGACCAGATTTGTCAGCCAGTTTTTCTGTCTTTTCACAGGACTAAAACATTTCTTATGCTGAAAACATCTAGCTATCAGCCATTTATGTATTATTCTGCTTACTGAATTCTCAACAGATGTGGAAAATTTTCAGCTGTTCTAGAGAATTTAGAAAAAAAATAAAAACCAACATCTTCTATTTTAGGATATTAAAGGTGTACTATCTCAACGTCAACTTCTGTTCCTGTTATTCCAAAGCCCAATTTCTCCTCTTACTGCCAATATACTGGTTTTTGCTGTTCCATCACCATAGCCTAGAATACCAGATTCGCTTTAGATTGCCACACAGTCCATATACAGAGCACCTATCTGTAATGCTATAAAATCAGAATAACTGATAGAAGGAAAAAACAAGGCTTGAATAGTATGTCAGCAGATCTATCTTTTTACTAAAATCTTTTAAATAAAGCAAGCAGCCACCCCAGTTGTTTCCAGTTCCCCCTGAATACTGAGCACAGAACTAAAAAAAAAATGTTAAAACATGCATTAATTACATCCCAAAGATCAAAATTAGAATTGGGTTTGAACAGTATGTTATTTGAAACCAATCTCACAATTTCTGTCACTAATGCAGCGCTATCATTAATCACAGGTCTTATGTTATAGACAACGAGACTTACTAGTTTGCAAACATTAAGATACACGGAATATGTAAGCTGTATTTACATCAGCATTTTGGCTCAGACTACTAAAGTAGTTTTGAAAAGAATCAGCCCACTTCTCCATTTTTCAGTACACAGGTCAAGTTTCCAGAGCAGTTTTGGTGCACGTTAACTAGAGTCCTTGTGCAGAAACTGAACCAGCTGTGCACAAAATGCACTTCAGTCCCCAAGGAGGAGCAGTCACTTGGACACCTCTGAATCACACCTGTGGTATAGATCAGCTCAGTCCATGGACCAGAATAAATCCAGCCCAAAGTAAAATCCCTGAACCTCCTGTGCTAAAGATGTTGGTACCTCAAGACAAAATGCTTGATCTCCTGATCCCTTCCTACCCTAGGCAATTATTTAGCAATGTGGACAACAGCTTTGTGAGACTGCAAACAACTCACAAGCATGTCGCTAAACATGGACTGAAATCAAACCTCACACAAACAATTCTGAACTAAGGATGTTCTGAACATTGTTACTCAAGCCACAGTAGCACTCAAACATATTGTATCATTTCCATTCCCCTTCTTAGAATTGTTTCACTCGTATACTTAGCATAAAAATCCCTATGTGGAATTTTGCATTTTCAGCGATCTAAAATTTAGGTAGCTTTTCAGAATATACAGCAGATGCCTATAAAATATTCTTGTATTACCTCTACTAGCAGCAAGGGTGACATTTATTTACTGCATTTCATCACTGTTCAAAATAACTAGATGTATCAGGCCTATTTATGTTTGACTGATGAAAAATAAACAAAGCTCCTGGGATGTTGTGGCACTTCAGGGCCAATTTGCAGCAAGGATCAGAAAATTCTGCAACTCATCTATGACAGTGAGAGCTTGAAGATGTGGAGATAGCACAGGCACACATGGGGAAGCCAGGCAAAAACATCATGCTCTCTTCAATCTTTATTGCTAGTACAGTGAATATTTTATATCCCCTTCTGTTAACACAGCTCTTCCTGTGAGGCTGCAATCATAGCTCCTCACAGCTGAGAAATCATTGGGCAGTATGAAGGACCCTGGAAGGCCAGACAGTGCAGCATACCAGTGGACCAGCCTGCTGGGATGGGGCTGTGAGCAGCGGGGCCAGCCCCTTGCTGGGAGCTGCCCTTCACCCGTGCCCAAGGGGCTGCAGCCGTGCTTGTGCCTGGCCATGCATCTCCTGGACACCAACTTGAGACCTGGTTCCACCTCAACCTGCCCCACCACTAGAACTCGCCCAGCATGGCTTGACCCTGGCTGCTGGCTCACCTGACTATTAGCTGTTGCGTGTTAACTACCTAATACAAACACACAGTGCAAAAAATACTGAGATAGAGAGTGAATTAATAAAATCTCACCTAAATAAAGGCTAAACCATCAGAGGTATAAATCTCACCCTGTGAAGTCTCAGGCTAAAGACTCCTGAGATTAAAAAGCCTGAAATTACTAAACTCATTAAGATTGAGTGTTTTCAAAGAAGCGATAAGGTGGAAGGCAGCTTGAGCAGAGTGCAGAAGTCAGCTATGGGTACGGGTGGCACACACAGAATGTCCGCGGCTACAACTGGGGATTCCCAGCGCAGCTGAAGCTCGGTGCAATTTGCTCTCAGAGCGGCGCAAGGTGCCAGGGCCTCCGTCCTGCCACACCCTGCTCTCACAGCCGGACACAGCCTGAGAGGCACTGAGAGGAAAACCAGGATGTATTTATTGGCTTGGCCTTCATCTGTGCAGGCAGGGAAAGGCGAGCAGTACTATAATCTTTATGAATATCCATAACAAGATAACTAACTAGAAATAAGAAACTATTCCCCTTGTGGCATCAAGGACACAAAAGGCATAAAACCACAAATAAGCTGTTTCTGCTGAAAAAAAGCAGCAAGGTGGAATTGTTTTCTAAAACATTTAACATTTCTAAAGCATTTAAAACAAGGCGCCTCTCTTTCCACTGCCTGGAAGATGTGGATCTAGGGTAGAAACCAGAAGGATTCAGCAGTTCCATTACGCATCTCATTTATTACTGGATTTCTTTTCCTCTTGTATTATTTTTTTCTCTTTGTGAAAGTATTTTCAATTCACCTGAAGTAACTGTCAGGAGAATTCTTTCATTCCTTGTCTTTTCCTGTTCCTACCTTCATCCTATGAAGTGCTGATGCTCAGATGTACCGTGCTTTATTTCCATTAACATTTTTCTCCTTGCACTTACTGTTTTTCAACTACTAGTTATTTGAGTAACACAAAGGGAAAAAGCCATCTCCTACTCTGCTTTGCTACTGTCACTATACACACCAGCTTGTTACCTTCTTGTACAATTACAGGTACTGTTTCAATGCCTGCTGTGCTCTTTAGCACATTCATAAAGTCTGCTTTCCACATCTATATCCTTCTTGAAGACTTCTGCCAAAGAGGGAATTCCACTGACTTTATTTTTTTTTAAATGCTTATTTCTTGGTTATATTTCTCCAGCTGTTTCATAGTACTCAGTCTTTACTCACTCAAGTGCCTTTGGGAATTTCAAATTTACATCCAGAAAAGTGCAACCCACGTAGGCATACCGCAAACTTATTTTAATGGTATCTACCTCAGGTAGCAATCACAAATGCAGAGGCGTATGATGTTGTACAGCCTGTGTGCTCAGACAAGCTTCTTCAGTCCACACTAAAGTCTCTGCCCATATAGAATTGACATTGCAACTATCACCTGTCCCAGCCAGACACAGAGTATGGCTCCAGAAATTATTAGTATAGTAACCCAAATAATGTGCAAACATACCCTTCATTTCTTTATAATGGAGCTTCAAAAAAGCTACAAAAATAAAGTTGTTAGCTAATGTAATGCATTTCCAACTCAATAAACCATCCAAGTAGTGTGCCATCGAAAGCTGACATGTCTAATTTGAAACGCCAGGTCAATTAAACGTTTCATAAAGGGATCAATGAACCCATACAGTTTGGTGATGTTTGGGGGTATATTTTCAGTTCAGTAGCTGTAATCTTATTTTGACTGAATTATCAACTAGGTGGTTAAACAGTGTAGGACTATGACAATCTATGAAAGATGAGCAAAATAAATACAAAACACTAAAAGCCAACTATGCTAGATGAAATTATGATTTCACATATCAATTTAAATGATACACAGAATGCACGTTAAGTGATTATGATTAAATGTCTTATCAACTGAAATCCATCTTTAAAATTATATGCACCAGGCAAAAACTATGAATGCAAAATTTTATGCAAAATCACAGAAATAAACAAATCGTGAATCAGAAATATACTGGAAAGATGGTACCAGCAGAGTATGGTGGCAACAGTTATTCACATACTAATCAATGCAAAGTAAATTAAAAAAATAACATACAACACTAGAAAACACTATGAAGAGTGGAAAAAAAAAAAGGTTAATATGCGAAAAGGATCAAAAGACTAGATAAAATCTATTAACCTAGCCCAGTACACTGAGTTGACCCTAATTTTGTCAGTGTTTACTCACAAAAATAATCTGATGCATGGTCCTTTAGAAAGTATACACTATAAGGAGCTAAAATAAAGTAATTCTCAGAACATGTACAGAATGATTAAATCACAAAGAGAGTTTCAGAAAAATGATGCATTTTTTGCCTTTTCTGTTTACATTTTAAAGAGTTGAAGTTCACATATATTTATACATTCTATTCAATAGATGACAAACTAGAAAAATCCGTTGTGATCTAATGTGAAATTTCATGAAAGCATCTCAGTTCAGTCTAACAACACTTCAAAGAGAGATTTAGTTAAATCCGATAAGTAGGATTACATGCAGATGTCAATCAATAGGTGCTCCATATCTATCTGTATTTCAAAAAAAATTGAAATGTCATGCTTAATAATTACTTTTTCAATGTCTTTCTTATCAAACATAGCTTGAATAAAATTGTGCAGAAACATGTTACGGTGTGCCTGTGCTTTGGAGCTTCAGAGCAGCATTAAGACATCACCTTCATTTTCACAGTGCATTCATGTTTGTTAATGAAAACAATTTTTTGCCTTGAAGTTCTGAGTATCTTGTATAAAGATAAATACAAAAGGTGCAAAGAAAAAAGCGCCCATGCAGATCTAGGTGGAAAAAACCACAAAAAACCAAACAAACACCAACCAAAAACACCGCCCCCACACTATAGAGCAATTAAATATTATAGATTATAAATTATAGAATTATTCGTTAATAACATTGCCCTTTCAAAGATCTCTACCAGAACAGAATTTACTTCTCACTGGACGTGAAAAGATTCAAATGAAAGGTTAAAAAGCAATTCAAAGTTTATAGTTATAAGTATTTTTGAGAGTTGGTGCGTGATACTGTTATCTGGTATTTGAAGTCAATTCTGTCATTCTTCTACAAATATTGGCAGACTCAGAAAGAAAAAAATCTCGTGCAATCCAACAAGCTTAGGTGTTTCAGGAGCCTACACTGAATTACATCACTCTACTGGTAAATAAGCAAGCAAGCAAATGGAAACTACTCATTTCTGCCTCCTGCTTATAAAATGCTGCCACCGCCACCTTTGTGCAAACCAATTAAACTGAGTGATCAGTAAATCCTTCCAGGGCAAGTATTTCTCTTAACCAGTCACAGGGTCACACTAGGAGGCTTCTGGCCAACTTTTGGTGTTGCTGACTTGCTGCTTGCTGTGGCTGTTTGTCAGTGATAAATGCCAGAGGCAGCTTGCTCCTGGGATTTGACTGCAAAGGTACAGCTGTGTATCAGGGACTCACCCTCCAGGTGTAATGGGAAAGTCTGCAAAGTGACAAATTTGCAGCTTTGCCCTTGTTTTTCTCCAGGACATAATTCAGCTAAATATATTTCCTTACAAAATTCAGCAAGGGGCTATTACGGGCTGCATACGCTCTTTCATGGCTACCAATGTGCAGCACAAACTGAAAGTTGAAAACAAAATCCTAAATAATAATAATAATAATAAAAAAAAGAAAATAGTATCATGCATGCTACTTGTAAAATCATGATGCTATGGGATATTTAGCTATACTAATGAAAGGAAGAGGAGTTAGCACACAAGGCTTGAATTTTCCTTTGCAGTTGTCAAGTACAGTCATCTCTCCTGTATCTTCCTGCTCAATATCTGAGAGAAGCAGCACCAGGGAGAAGAAACCAAACAGGAAAGGAGTCGATGGTGCAGAGACCCAACAAGGCCTGTGACACGATCACGGTGCACAAGTTCCCTTGAGTACCACAGCCACAGGCGAATTGCTTTAAAGCCATGGAATATCTCCCTCTGACAGACTGGCTGAACAAATAGATGCTTCTATAACAGTGCAAACAGCAAGGGGAAAAAGGACTGAAGACGCAGCCAAATAAGCAGCATTTCTTGAAGCCCCTTCTTATCTTACTCATCTGCCTTTCCCAGGAAGCTCATCGCCCAGTCGGCCCCAGCTCTCTCTCTCTCATACTGACAGCCAGCCAGACAAGCACTCACTTAACATTTGTTCAAATTAATGAAATACAGAAAGCTATTTTAAGCCTATCAAACACCGACAGTAGGACTTTCCACTGCCCAAGTGACAGCAGAACTTGAGTATAAGTAAGGAAACACACCAGCCCTGCTTCATCTACACATATAACTTTTAGGGTATGGATGTATAATACTGATTTAGTCTAGGGAAATTACAAAAAAATTCCAACAAGGCTGGTATCAGGTGAGCAGAGCCTCATAACCTATAGTAGAGCCAGAACTGTGTTTTAATAAGCCTTACTTTCAACTAAGGTTACTGAGGGGATGGTTGGGAGCCTTTAGGATTCTTTCATTTGGAAGAAATGTAACTGCTACCTGTGGACCACCAGGAGTATTTGAACTTCCTAGTCACTACCTGCAGCTGTAATTACTGTAGTTATAATTGAATTGAATGTTTCTTTTTTCTATTCAAAATCTTGCATCTCTATGTGTCAAAATTTCGAGGCATACAATTTTGCAAGGCCACATGGGTAAAAGCAGAATTAAATTCTGTAAGACAGTGTCCTAGATACTAATTTGGGGGCCAAAGTATTGGAATTATTTTGTATAATGTGGTAGTGTCATCCAGCATCAGAGGTATTTAATTAACATGTATTTTATTCTATTACATCTTACTTGAAGCTGAAAATCATGCATGAAGAATTTTTCTCGAATCCTCTTAGTTTAAGCTAATCAAGTGTCTAATGCTTGATAGCTGGAAAAAATTAAATTGCAAATGTGTTCTTAAAAAAACCCCAAAAAACTAATTCATTTATAATGAAAATCACTGGAAGAAAATGAAAAAAAAAACCAACACAGATACAGTAAACATATTTTTAATCTCAGTTTTATTTTTCAGGGTTCACATTAACAATGGCTACTGATGCTACCATAACCAAATTACTATTTTTTTCAGAGATGGAATAAAATGCAAGATTTACCGTCTTTTATTAATATGCCGGTAGTGAATAACAACATCCAGCATCACTAAATACTTTGATTGGTTAAAGACTACACATAAAAGAGTGTAAGTTACACAACTAGAACATAATATCAAGTAGCCGTTGCCTGCTGAACAAGAACACAGGGTGAACACAGGGTCTACACAGGGCTTCCCAGACATTTTTCAGCTTCACATTTATGATGTGAATTTGTTAAAACTGAAACTGTATAAGCATACTAGTTTCAATTATTTGTTTGTAGAGAAAGGATTCTTCAGTAAAGAATGAAACTTCTGGCACAAGTTAAATCCATCCATGGGCCTACCCTGGAAGCCCAGGCTCTCCCATCACCACCTGCATCAGAGCCTGTGCCCGGGTGCAGGTCCCAGCCAGCTGCCCAGTGCTGCACTGGGGCAATTTACATTTGAGTGTTTAATGGTATGTCTGTGTGGAGATGGAAAACACTTCGTGGAATTTATACTGTAAAAAGAGGAGGTTTCTCTCACGTTTGCTCTGGAATGTTCAGAATTTCTGTCAGAAGTTTGTTGGGCAGACCTCTAGAAGATGGAAGAGACAACTTTTGTGTTTGTCTTAATTGATAAGTCTTTGCAGAGTTCTAGCAAACACATAGAAGAAGTGTCTTATGGTGGTGAAATAACTCCTGATGATATAGCAGTGCAACAATGCTCTGAACAGAGTATCAGAAAAAGAACAATTTTCTCTTTTGCCACAAGACCCGTGTCTGCACCAGGACTTTACCAGCACTGCTGAATCACTTGTATTTTTATCCACTTCTTAACCTCCACAGTTATCCCTGGAACTGCCTAAAAGCAGAGCAAGCCTCAGTGCATGTGTAGTGGCCAATTATTCTGTGCATTAGTTATGGCTTAAAAAAATACAAAATGGGAACCAAATTTAAAAAGAGAATTCAGAAGAAAATACTGGGCCAAGTGAAGACAGAATGAGGATTTGTAAGGAAAAATGACAGCAGAGATAGTTATTCCAAAATCTTTTTGAACCACTGCCACTCAGCCTCCTTAGATACCTGGACCATTCAACACTCCCAGGTGTTTCCCCGGTGTACATGAAGCACGTATCTTTCTGTTTTCTTCTAAGACTGAAAGAAGTATTTCCACTGTCTATATGAATGTAAATGTGTCGACAGCTAGTACAGATACATAACTTATACTTTCCTTCAGCGACACAATTTCTGGTAACTCCAAATTAATTTATTATTTTAAACTTCAGAAAATAAGTAACCGCAAATTACCATGCGAAAGTAGCACTACTGACGTGTTTGTTATTATGCAGGTGGAAATTAATGCCCTTTGGTACTTTCTCTTACCTATAAACCAGCAATTAAGCCTTCTTCACACAATGAAGCTTATTAAAATTGTATCATTAAATCCATAATATACAAGAAGTGAATGAGTTTTTCAGGTTAGGTGTTAAGTATTAGAGGGGACATGAAACTTAAACGAACTTTGGGAAGAGCTAACTTGCACACCAAAAACTCAGTGTCACTATATATTCTTTACATACCTCTTTTTTACTTCAGCTGGGCACAGTGTGTTTTTTGATTTAGTGCCTAAAACTACATTTAAACTCCCTGTACACTGATAGGCAGACTCTGATTTCTATGGGTTTTGCATTTATGCATTAAAAATATTCCTACCACGTATTATCTAAGTGGAGATACTATCTAATTAAGCCTGCCAGTTAGATGATCTCATTTTCACTTGATTATAACCCAGCACTTACTCCAGCCCTCCAACACAGCAGAAATCCATTTCTCTGGACACAGGACCAGAGTCTGATTAGTCAATAAGAAATCTTTATCAATATACTCTCTCCCCCTTTGGCATTAGCGCAAACTAATACACTGAGAGCCTGGCAGCTCCGGGGCCAGCTGTCTAGTTTTACAATTCAAGCCTCCAACATCCCTGCAAGATGAGGGGTCTGCAGTAGCTCAGTCTATCCCATGTTCCTGCTTTTGTCTTTTAAACGAAATAAGAAATAAGCCTATTTTATAAGCACACTAAGACTGCAAAGTCAAGCACTTGCAAGTAGGGAAATGCCAGACTTCTACTCAGTTGCCTGTGTAATTTTATTTCTCCCCTTGCTACATTCATATCTATGCGGTGTGATATAAATTTTAATTACCCCATTGGATACTACTTTTTCCACAGGACACCACTCAGCCCACCAGATGAATGCAGAAGGGGGCTGAATTAACATTACATTGACAGTCATAAAAATGCCATTTTCAATTTGCAAGTGCTTGACTTTGCAACCAAAGTTACATTCTTTTGACACGAATCTGAATAAAATTTGAATTTTATAAACATACATATATTTGAAGGAATAATGCAGCAAGAGGGAGATGAATTATTTATATATGACTGTCATCAACTCAATTAATAAGAATAGCAAGAGGTGTTAATATCTACATGGTTGAATATACTTTGCTAACACAAAGTCATCATCATAATTTACCTATTTCAAAACATTTCACAAACCCACAGCATTATTACTTGTGACCTTAACCCTTCCAAGGTAATCTGCAGAAACTGATAATGATAATGACGACCAAAAATGAAAATTGGTAGGCACTAAAATGTGCTGTTTATTCTTCAAGTTCAGCATATTCTGAGATGGAAAAATATCTACCCTTTTGTAAAAGGTGAGTGGATGTCTTTCTAAGATGCAATGGGGTTACACTGGCATTGGTTCTGCAAAAATATCTGTATATTGAAGTTAAAACTGAAAAAGAACTAGAAACTGACCCAAGAGATGCACTAATGTCAAAAGCTCCAGCCCTATGGCATAATCCGTCATCCGAAAAATTAAGGCTATATTTAGTTTGCAAGTTCATGTTTTTATTAGCAAAAATCAGCTGTGGCTAAAACAATCACTATCAGGCTAAAATTGTTATTTCAGACTAAATGAGCTTTTCAAATGGTATTTGCTTGTTTATGCACACAAGTGACTCTAATGTTTTCCCCAATTTACAAAGCTCGTCCAAATTCAAAGCCATTTAACTGATGTCACATCAAAGGTGTAGCTCCTTTTGTCCCACCACTTTTTGCTATGATGCATCATGTTGTGATTAACTGCACTACCATACAAAAACACTGTGGAAATGTAAATAAACAGGCTCTCATTTGGAAAACAGATCCCCACTGTTGTTTTGCTGTTTTATATACAGTGTTGAATTCTGCTTCAAACAGTTCCCTTCAAACAGAGAAGTTCAGCAAGAATTCAGCAAACAACTTTTGTTTTTTTGTTTTTCTCTTACCATGGATACTTTTCATCTCAGAAGTTCTACTACATACAAAAATTGATTAAGAAGTAACAGTAATCAAGTAATCAAGCAGACAGCTAAAGATATAATCACGGGAAAGAAGAGCTCAGTTCTTTCCTTCTTTAGTAACACTGAACTGGTTATTTCTTTTCTTTCTGGTTAGCTGCTCTGAAGGAGGTTCTCTAACAGTCTCTACAAAGCCAGCAGGAATTTCTGAACAAGCGGCTGTTTTTTTTCTTATTAGAAATACATCTAAATTATAGAGAAAGTCTTATTGACAGACATTCTACTTGTTGTTGGGTTTGGTTTGTTTTTTTTTTTTTTTTAAATAAACTGCCCCATCTTCCAAGCTTCATTTCAAAAAAAAAATAAAAAAAAATTAAATAAATAAAAAATAAATAAAAAAATCAATCCAAAGCACTGGAGACTGGATTCAGTCTTCATTAATTGCTTCCATGCTCTGCTGCTCCCTGGATTCACAAATTTGCCCTGTCAGCACCAAATCTAGGCTATTTCTCCTCGGCCAACCTCGACATTTCAGCTGAAGATTGCTACACATTGAAATTTCCAAACAAATGCGCAGAGATTTGCTCTAGTGTGTCTGCTTCTATGCTCTCCTGAGTGAGCCAGAAGCAGCTTTGGGCACCACTGCCCCATCCTTGTGTAGCAGCGGAGTCTTCTGGCTGGGATGTTCCTGGCACATGTCCCATGCCCAGCCTGCTGAGGAGCAGTTTGATCAACACTGGGACATGTGAGATGTCAGTGAAACAAAGAATGCAGAAGCTACTGCTAATGCAGGTAGGGACTGAAAAGAGGAACCTTTACTACATTGCACATGTTGTTTCAGGAGCCTCTTCATTTGAAGGAATCAGGTGGCAGGATTCTAATAAATTATGTTGCTTTCTGTGAGCATTTCAGTCCTGGAACGGACCTGCTTTCAGTGTCTTCACACCGAGAACAGTAGGTGAAGTCCATTATCTAGAGCAGTGATTTCTGAAGCTCTTGCAACTTTCTACCCAAATCCACAGCACAAAATACTTCCCTGCCTTTCAGGTCCAAAGTAATTTGCTGTAATACTAAATGAGAACAATAATTTAAAAAATAGAACAAACTGTGTCTTAAAATAAATAAATAAATAAATTAGGGGTGGGTTTTGAAAAGTGACTTCTAAACATCCTCCCTAAGATTATAATCCAGTTTTTGCATGGCAGTTTTACCTTGGTTTATAGGATTTAACAAACTGCAGCTGAAACTCTTCTAAAAGCAGTAACAAGTGTCTTGAAACAGATTAACCAAAAAAACTCTAGATGAATGTAAGGAATCTATACTATGGGATCTCCCTCAATCTTACACAGGCCACAGAATCTGGGAGTCAGACAAGCACTGTTTTAGACAGCAAAATACTTTGTTATTGCCTTACTCCCATGTTCCACTGTAGTTGTAAGGTTCTTTCTTTTGTGCTTACTATGTCCCTCCTCTGCCCTTCCTGGCATGTGCCAGCCAGAAACCACTTCAAACCAGGATCCAATGCAGAACATGTTTTATCTCAAGATGAAAGAGTTCCATGGATGAACAAGTGACCTATGAGCCTCCACATGACAATGCAACATTTATACGCAAAATGTGACTCAGTAGCAAATACTTGTTTGCAGAAAAAGGCTAAGAAACGAGCACCAGAGGCATAAGGAAAGATAAGATAGAGAAGCTGTAATTTATAGGCCTGAAGACCAGAGTTAAAGCAACATCTCAAAGGCACTCTGCACTTAAAAAAAATCTTAGCAATTTCATTTAACATATCATTTCAAATGACTGAATAGAAAAGATCTGTAAAGTCTTGCAAACAGCCTTGCAGAAGTCTGAACATGTACTTGGCTCCATTGAGACAAGTCTGACATGTAATCTTAAAACTCAGGCACATGCTCTTGCAGATGCAGCTGCAGCATCCCAGCAGTTCACAAGTGAACACAGGAATACAGGATTTCTTGCTATTTGACACTTACAGTTTCACTGTTGTCAAATGTATACTTAATTGTGTCTCTTCTGCTAAGTCTATTACATTGTCTACTTCAGAGTATCACTAAAAGTTACTCCAATCAATGATTTTTTTCAAGCAATAATCCAATAAAAACATGTATTTTACATTTAGCAGTATAAGGATATTCCAAAACTAATCCATCCAGTGTGAAGTCAAGGATTTCATGTATACAATTCAGTTCTGGGAGAGTAAGAAAGCACAGCTGAATTTTCTTTATATGAGGTGTATATATTTACGCCATAATAAAAAAAAAAAAAAAAATTTAAAAACTAATTTTATTTTCACAACTGAAAAGAAGTTCTCCATTGACCAACTTTCATTAGGCCAGCATACTTCAATTGATAATGTGTTTTGTTAGGTAAGATTACCACATAAAACAGCCTTATTTTTCCTGATCTACTCTAACACCCCTTATTTTACAGCTGTGTTAATACATACTTCTCATGAGAGAAAAAATTCCCACTCTTTTTTTTTGCTGCTACAGAGATGACCTGCAAAAAGAATAAATACTTGTTGGGTTGTTTTTATTTCTGATAGAGATGGCTTAGTTTTGAGGGCTTATTTAGTGTATTCTTATGTACTCTATACATCTTTTTCTTCAACAATACTTGCTGGGTCTTCGCTCTTTGTGTAGTTTTCATTGTAATAAAAAGGCTAGTGTATGCTGCAACGTTTCTCTGCTTTAGACTTTCCTGAGTGCAAAGAATCCAGTACCAGCTCTGCAGCTCTCAGGGAAAGAGATATTCTGTAAAAAACAGTCAGTCCTTTGCTTGAACTCCATGAAAAGTGGTCCGGTATCTACAAACAGAATGACCTTTGTAGCTTCCCAACTATTTTTCAGACACTTAGACAGGGAACTATTACCTGTGGTGGAAGTACTTATTTTCTAGATCTTTTGATTATAGATGTGAACAGCAAAAGAGTCTTCCAGAAGGATCCTTCTGTCAATGTAAGAAAAGAGAGCTTTCCTGGTAGCTTAAATGTGAGGAGACACCTTGGTTCTGCAAGAGTGCAGCTCAGCAAAAAAAGTTGGCAGTTGATTTCCAGACTTACCTGAAATTCAAACAACACTCTGAGGCTCTAAAGCAGATTGTCAAAGAGACCCTGTCCTGAAAAAGAAAATGGTAGACTGAGGATGGAAAGTACATGGAATATCACCTGGGAGGAACAGCTTTCTTCTACTGTCATGCTGGAAGTCATGACCATAAATTCAAAGGGATGGTGCAGTAATGATCTAAGGACTAGATTAATGACCCACAGCAGAACTGCGTCTTTTATGATCAGTGACAAGGAAGAAATGTACAAAAGAGGAGCCTCCAAAAAATGTCCTTAAGGGATCTAAGGGTGGAAAAAGAATAAATTCTCCATGTATAGGAGGTACCTAGATAGAGCTGCTAATATACTCTGTAAGAAGTGGTGGAGAAGCTGCCACCATGATAATCAATGCAGAATAGTAAAGCTATATGAAATGGGGAGACAGATGGAGACACGCACTACACTGGAAATCTGAATTTACCTAGTGGAAACATCCATGCTCTTATCATGTCTTTCCTGACTGGGGACTGGCAAGAGTAGTCAATCTGTAAAGCCTCCCAGCTCCTGCACTGTGAAAGGCAAAGAGAGGCTCAGTGAAGAGGTGGCCTTTTAGTCTTCTAAAAAAAAGAGGCAAGGATCTAGATACCAAAAATGTCTTGGTCAGCTGGCAGCAGCATGATCACTCAAACTGCATCTTTCATTACACTATGTAGAGCACTAATAGAGTTGGCACCTGAGAAACAGATGTATCAAAATCTCTAGAAAATTAAAAGATTATTTAACACAAAAACTGAAACAGAAAACTGACTCTTCTTGTTGGTGTAAAGGCCAAGTGGCAGACATGAGTCCTGGAACATGACTCTTACAGTGACATCCCAACCTGCCATTAATGATCCAGTAGTTCAAAATAACTCAAGCTAAATAGTAAAGGTAAATCTATACCAATTAACAAATCTCGTGTTCAAATCATCACTTCGACAGAGTAGTCAAAGAGAGGTCTAATGAATTCCACATCTTCAGCATACACTAAATAGACATGAAGGTTTAGGTTGGACATCAGGAAAACGTTCTTCAGCCAGAGGGTGGTGGAGCACTGGAACAGGCTCCCCAGGGAGGTGTCACAGCCTCAAGCCTGACAGTGTTCGAGACTGGACAACACCCTCAGACACATGGTGTGACCTGTGGGGGGTTGTCATATGCAGGGACAGGAGATGGACTCAATGATCCTTGTGGGTGTCTTCCAGTTCAGGACATTCTATGATTCTATGCCATCTGGACCAGAAGTGAGCCTTTAACAGATTCAGAGCACAAATCAAGATTTCTTCTCAGGCAGGGGTCTTCTGGATGCACAGGGTCACCATCAGTAAACTTACAAACTTCCACAAAACGACAGTCATTTTATTAAATGGGGCTCTAATCACCTTTCCTTCTCTCAACATCAGGTGTTCTGTAGCACCTCTGTAGCAGCTACTCAGAAGAGGACCTGCCAATGACCCAGGCTCTCATGTGAAAGATTCTTGGAAAGAGACTAGGGAAGGGGATGGCTGATGAATGAAAGCTGGGCAGAGTAATCACATTGAGGCCTATTTAATCAGATGATTGTTGTTTTAGATAACAATTCAAGAGCTGATCCCCAAAAAGTTGTTGGTTTGAAGAATGTGTTAATGAAGGGAGTTAAATTGTGTGTTGAAATTGTTTGTAAAGCCTGCATGGACAGTGCAGGAAAGTGCTAGTGCTGAGAGTTTCAGACAATTTATGTCTGAAATGTCAGAAAACAGATGATGGGGCCAGCTAATTTGCATGGGAAGGAATAGAAGTAAAGACAGAAAAGCGATCCCTCATTAATAAAGGAGGACAACAGTCCCAGGAGGCTTGCCATCACTCTGCAATCTCTAGCCATATGAAAGGCTTTCATATGGAAGGTCTGGAGAGACCTTTCATTATATTAATAGACTGCTTTTACTCATTTAATTCCTGAGCAAACTTTCTTCCTTGAAAATGGTGAATATGGGTTCTCATTTCTAAGAATTTGTTAACGTGACTTCCTAAGAGGCTACAGCATCAGTAGGGAGTGAGGAAAAGGTTTTCTGTCTTTTGCTTCTCACCACTGTTAAGGTTACTAATTGTGCAGGGCTCCACGGATTTACAACTTCCAGGAACAAGACAGGAATAAGAATCTGATTCATGTCTCGCTTGTAATAACAAAAAGCAGTAATCACAAGCAATAACATATAATAGCTAGATCATGGATTTCATACACAATTGAACTGACAATAGATAATCGTGATAGAGAATGGAATTTGGGCTGTGTTCTAGAACAATTTGGAAGCACATTAAAAATTGTATGATTATCTTAATGAAAGAACAAGTAAAAGTAAACTACTGGGAATTTAAGCACTCAGTAAAGCAAAGCAAAATATCACCTCCATAATTCATAAAATCATACAATAATATTCTAAAATAAAGAAATAGGGCTTAGAGAAGAAAAATTAATGTAATAAAACAAATACTGTAGATTTGAGAAAAAACTTCATTTGACCTAGATAATGCTGTCAAATAAGCGGCTCAGCAAGTGGCTTGAATATCATCACATCTCTCAGCATAACTCTCATGGAAAAAAAAAAAAAAATCATGGATAGTTTTTTATAACAGTTTTGCAGGCAATGAATTTTTCTTTTCAAGATTAAATTCACATGAGACCACTGGGAAAGAAGAAACAAAACATTGCATTACTAATGCCTGTACTTAAAATCCAGGTAAGACTCTTGCAACTCACAAACTTGATCATGTGCAACTTGGCTTTCTTCAGCTCAAGGAAAGAGATGGATTCTAGGTGGGAATACTCTGAACTACAGAATAAAGGTGAGGAAGAAAACAGGACAGTTTAGGTTAGAACAGTCAGAAAAAGTAGACTGTGGCAATTTTCCAGTGGCTGTTTCTTCATCTCATTTCTGAAGCTGAATGGTTATTGATTGGCAGCATTCCCACAGCTCATACCTGTAGCACCCTGGTCACAGGACACAGTCATCTTTTTCCTCTCACCTAGCACAGGATACTAAGCTCATTAAGCTGTTTGTTCACTGAGAAGGTCCTAACTGATCTGGAGAAATCAGGATGCTGCTCTATGTTCTCAACATGTGCAGATGTCAAGTGACAGACATTGCATATTGGAGCCATACTGCGAGCAAGGAGTGCTGGTCCTTGAAATCAGCAACATACATATGTGTGTGCTGGGTTGTAAGATAATAACTCTGCTAACCTGTAGAATTTGATATGTAATGCCAGAATCTTGCAGGAAAGGAGAAAGTCATTATGAAAATAAGCACATACATCATCAAAAGGCTTTTTGCTTAAAATATATTCTGAAATTGTAAATGCTTTGTTATACTATTATTTCTGTATGCATTAGAATTTGCTTTACTGGAGAACACTAAGGAATACATTTCTTCTCCCTGACATTTGCTAATAACTAAGAAGTAATTGATAATAATCAGTGTTCATGCCTGCTGTTAGAAATCACAGACTAAATATCAGCATTACGCCGTGACAATAGCCAACACTGATAGAGAAAGACATTTAGCCTGTAGAAAAAATACATTATTAATGTATACTTTCTAATGATTTTCTAATGGGGGATAGTTTATGCTGAATCAGAAGGTACGTAACTTCATAATTACATAATATGAACACATTTATTTTGACAAAGTGGAAAAATATTTTCCAGAAGTCCACATACTTTAGGGACCAGGGGAATGGTGAGGGCATAAGAACAGCAAGTAAGTGTTTTAGGACTGGCCAGATTGAAGTAGGAAGAGGGACATGAGAGAATGAAACCATCTGCCAAGGCAAGCCTGGGGAATGAGGGCCCAGAAAAAGAAGTGACTTGAGCTCCAGAGAGCAGAGCTTAGTGGAGGAATTTCCAAGAGCTAATTCTACCCAAGTGGGCAAAAATGCCTCCAGTATAGTCCTAGTAAAGTCATCTTAATCTCTTTTTAGCTCTTGCATTACATTATCTATTTAAAAGAACAAAATCACCTGTTAACTTACTAAAAACTTAACTCTTGTTTTACTTTTATGGGCCTGGACTTTGAAGGCTGAAGAATATTTCTTTTCAGTGAAGCAGAGTGCATGCACATGTTTGTTTTGAAAGAAAATTCAGTGTTTGGAGAGGGAAAAACTACCTTGTTCCTTTTTTGATTGCTATGTTCCTTCTATTAATTGAAAAGGGAACAAGCACCAAAGAGAAGATATTTAGGAGGTTAGATTTCAAGGCTGTAGAAAAAGAACAATGCTCTCTGTAAATGAATATCCAAACAAAATCCTCCTCCAGCTATTTTTAATCAGCAGAGGTCACATATGTGTCTGATACAAGCAGACATCTACTTTGGCCTTCTTAAGAAATGCTGCAGCATGGGATTTCTTTTTTTTTTTTGCCTAGTTTTAACAAAGAAAAAGAGCCTGAATGGATCACAGAATGAAGCATAAATTTCAGTTATCTTCCCTATCGCTTTCTATTCAAGGCTTAGTTTGGTCTTTCCACTAGATCCTAAGCTTTGGTATTTTGCTCTAAGGATTCGAATTCTGATAATACTGACTGAGCATTTATCTACCTAGAAAAATTCTACCAAATAAGGTCATGGCAAGTCAAATTCCCACAAGGATCTTTTTATTCTAGTTCTTAGGGTTTTATAGTTCAGCTTCAACTACCTTAAAAGAGAGGCAAGCAAAACCAAAAAACCACTTCCTTATACTGGAAAAAGACTATCCAACTAGCATTTGGCAGTAACGGGTATGCTACCTGTTAAATTATATTGATTTAAAATCACATCCAAGTATAAATTAATATCTAAGTATATAGCTCTTTCCTTGATATGCTTAACTGCCCAAGTGTGGCAGCAGGATTCAAAAAATATGACATTTTTTTCTTTCTGCAGAGAAATACCCAATGGAGACAATACCAGATGTGTTCAGATGGGTCATATTTTATTAAGAAAAAAAAAAAAAATAAAGCTTTTGAGAAGGAATGAGCAGGACTTTTCAGCTGTTTCCAAAAAGGCATGTTAATATTTTGACATGAAGGTTCGCATTTCCTAACCTGAAGAGAAATAGCGAAGTTGTCACAAGGAATGACAAACCTCTATCTGAAAAAATGACATCCAGATAAAACCTGTGCTATGAATATTGCCTCAGAACATAAAACTACGATAGCACTCGCAGTTACACAGGTGATTTTATACGTTGTTCAAAGTCTTCCTAAAGTCTACATGTCCTTCATATTTGCTCCTGCCAATGAACTGAGGTAAAAAAGTAACCCAACACTTCCAACATAGCATCTCCAGAAGCTGAAGAAGTAAACTAAAAAGTATAAACTATGCAAATATTCTGCCAACCTGGAGCTGAGATAATATTTGTCTGAAATTAAAAATTTCAATGAACTAGTAAGTAACTGAAAAGTAATACATCATACACTGAAAATGAAGACAGGAAGTAGCACGAGCAATTGAAGAGTTTCTTCGTGTGGAAGGTGATTGGATTTTGGAACAAGTGACTCAGGCCAGCAATTTAGCTGAAAGAGTTAGCAACAAACACGCAGCAACAAATTATGTTTTTGTTTCTTTGTCATAGAGACACATACGGATCTCATTTATATTTCATACATTTCAATATTTTCTGAACTAGTCCTTTCCTGGCGTTTACCAAGTCTGTGTTATTATGCATTAGAAATTTGCAGCAAAACATGTTAAAATATTGTTAGCTTGTAGTACCCTGAAATTGGCTAAAAGAACATTTTTTACATCCAGAAACTGTCAACTGATTTGGATTCTTATTTGACAAAAAATGACCTTTCAAGCTAAATATGCACACATTTTTTGTCTGATTAATTATATTTAAAATTAATTAAATTAAAATTTATTTAGAATCTTCTTCGTAGTTCGGAGGCAAAACATAGTATCAGCTATCACATACTTCACGTTGCAAAGGCAATGCACTCTATCATCAAGAATGGGGTAAATCAGGACAGGGTTTGAGGTTTTTTCTCTCTGCACCTCCAGCAGCAATTATCTCCACAAGGTACATCTGTTAGAGGTTCCCAGGCTTTCCAGACAAGGGAAGGAGATGCCAGTGTACCACGATGAGTTTCTGATGCTGCTTTGGTATGACAGAAGCATGAGCTGCCTGATGGCTCAGGTGTTAAGCACTTAGAATTCCAGATATCCACAAATTATTCTGTGTCTGGGTACGTTTCTTTTGAACAATTGCTCTGTTCTGGTAAAACCATATATCAAATAAATATCTGAGCAAATATAGCTGTTCCTCGATAATTCCATGTTACTTAGGAGAATACAGAGATTTCATTCATTTGGTGCTCACCTATTTGAAAAACCTTAGAGTAAGACAGGGTATTACACTCTAAAGCTTGATTCCATATCTTCTCGTCTTGAAAGCTGTTAGCAATTGAAAATAAGCATAAAAGGGAAGGATGGGGAAATGATTGCTTCCAATTTCAAGCAAAGTAACTCCTACCCAAAAGCTTTGTTTTTTCTGCTCATCTAAAATTTGAACACCATTAGTTTCTGAAATGTGAATCTGAATTGAAACAGCTAAGCTTGATTTTAGTAGAACTAGTAATACATAAGAAGCCTTAAAACTGGAACTTGTTATTAATAATAATAATAATAAATGTCCTAGTTTGTTTATTTGTTATGTTTATACTTCTATTAAGACCACAGGAAAACAGTTATATCTTAAAGAATGCTGATTGAAAGCAGTTCTTGATTAATATTAATTAATAATGTGCAAAGGCGTCTCACACATCAGACTTGCCAATAAACTTAGAATATTAACTTTTTTTATATTTTTGCTTAAACTTGTTAATTATTATTGTTTACTCCTTCCTTCAAAGCCTGCAAGCAGAGTACATTCATAAACAAGGCAGCAATTGTATTCTGTTTTTCTATAGTTAATGTGATTCCAAGTGTTCAACACAAGTCATACACTTGCCTACCCAGTCTCTTTTTCAGTTGTAGGGGAACATCCTCACCAAAATAGAAGCACATGTTCAGCCATTTTGGAAAGTGTTTTGACAATATTGATATGGATTGCCAAATTACTCAAAATTTGAAAAATATGTAAGAGATGTAGTTAAGATAATTAGTTACTGTAAATAAAAACACCAGTAAAAGATTATTAACTTGCAATGAAAGTTCCCTCCTAAATTTTCCCAATACTTACAACAGGGCAAATGAAACAGTGGTGTTGGGGCTAACTTTCTGCTGGGAGCTAGAAAGAATAGAAAGGCATCTATATATTGTACATTCAATAGGTGCAGGCTATATGAGATGTAAAAATTGCTCATGGTTCTGAAACTTGCTAAATTGCCTTAAAAGCCCAAACGCAAATGAATTACACACTACAGTGCTCAGAAAAGTAGGTTCTATATACTTCGTGGACACAGACATACATCATTTTGAAAGCATGGCATCCCCTACAGGAAACTATAAAAAGTTACTACTTGTAATAATGATATGAAACTGAAACCAACTACATCTGCCGTTGCAATTAATTCACTATCATACAATATTACATTGATATTATTTTCTGCAACACTTAGTAATACTATATCTGGAGATAGTTTCTTATTGAACAAGTAACAAACCGACAGTATATTCTGCTAATTTAGTGGAGTATTTTGGCTCACAAACTCACAGAGTATGAACTAGATCTCTGTGCTCTCTTTCCTCATTGTCATGAGCTACCGTGTTCTGCATCAGTAGGACAGCCATGAGAGACAGCAGGAAAACAGCCGTGGTCCCCTCTTTAGTGCAGAGTGACTAGAGATGCAAATGAAATTTTTGGTACAGTGTCTGACTGCTCTATACCAAACTGAATCAGGAGGTCCTATGAGTTTGAGCTTCTTTTTCATGAATTTCAATTAATTCTGTGTGATCTATTTCTTTCAGCCTCAAAAACATCCTAATCATACAGATTAATCAAAATTGTCAGAGGACTTTGGTAACTAGCTCTGTAGCAAGTAAGAAAGTCAAGGGCACATAAAGATTCAACCTTTGGCAGTATTACCTGTATGCCTTTACTGCCTAAAGCGGCCATCTTAATGTACATGGTCATCTTTAACATATGCTTTTGCTTTCCAGCTGCTCTTATATTATTTCAAAATTAACAGCTGAAAATAAACTGAGAGTAAGCTTTAGTTACTATCCACTGACATAACACGTTATAAAATACACATCTTCCCACTGAACTAAAAAGGAAGGCTGCTATAGGCAGGAGGGAAGAACATCATAGCTCTTCAGTTCTTCCACAGAACACCCAATTTAACACATAAACACTGCTTTACTTGTAGCATTTGACCTATCTTACACAGAAGTGTAATATATCACAGGAGAGGTAAAGTATAGAATGAACAAAAGCATCAAAGCCCACAATTGTAAATGGAAGTTTGGTAAAAAAGAATGCAAGCTTGATTCATGCTCATTCAGCTCCAGCTTAGGAAGTCTCCAAAAGGCTGGTCCATGAGACCTCAGATCAAGCTGAACTCTGCATCGGATGAAATCTTGACTACCGCAAGCATGTTTGAGATCAACAACGAAAAATGCCTGAACAAAAGGGAATAAGAACTGTGTCCAGAAAGCATTTTTTCTTACAGAGTCAATGCATTGTGACTACACAAGAAAGAACCCCTAACATAATCTACACAACAGTAGAGTACAATACAAAAGAAGCAATATCGGCAGATTGCATCATCATTATTTGGCCTCATAAGAGTAGGTTGTAGTGACTCTTGCAGTTCAAACCCTGCAGTTCACATTCCAGGACGAAAGGCTGGAAATTAATTAATGCATCCTGATACAAACAAATCACATAGATGGAACTTACTATTACAATGAAAAAAAAGGATAAAAATTAATTAGCATAAATAAATTATTAACAGAATCACACAGAATCCCAGAATGGTTGGGGTTGGAAGGGACCTCTGGAGATCATATAGTCCAACACACCTGCTAAAGCAGATTCACCTAGAGCAGATACCACAGGAATGTGTCCAGGCAGGTTCTGAATGTCTCCAGAGAAGGAGACTCCACAGCCTCTCTGGGCAGCCTGTTCCAGCACACTGACACCCTCACAGTAAAGAAGTTTCTCCTCATATTCAGATGGACACTCCTATTCTTCAGCCTTTGCCCACTGCCCCTCATCCTATCGTTGGGCACCACTGGAAGGAGTCTGGTCCCATCCTTCTTGACACCCATCCTTGAGATATTTATAAACATTAATGAGATCCCCTCTCAGCCTTCTCTTCTCCAGGCTGAACACACCCAGCACTCTCAGTCTCCCCTCATAAGAAAGGTTCTCTAGACTCCTGATCATGTTTACAGCTCTCTGCTGGAGTCTCCAGGAATTCCTTGACCTTCTTAAACTGGGAAGCCCAAAACTGTATGCAGTACTGCAGATGCAGCCCCACTAGGGCAGAGTAGAGGGGGAGGATAAACCTGCTGGTCATGCTCTTCTTAATGCACCCCATTATACCGTTGGCCTACTTGGCCAAAAAGGCACATTGTTGACTCACGGTCAGCCTGCTGTCGACCAGAACTCCCAAGTCCTTCTCTGCAGTGCTGCTTTCCAGAAGGTCCACCCCTAACCTGTACTGGTGCCTGGGGTTATTCCTCCCCAGGTGCAGGACCCCATACTTGCTTTTGTTGAATTTCATCAGGTTCTTCTCTGCCCACTCTTCTCCAGCCTGTCCAGGTCTCACTGGATGGCAGCACAGCCCTCTGGCGTGTCAGCCCTTCCTCCCAGTTTGGTATCATCAGCAGACTTGCTGAGGGTGCACTCAGTCTCTTCATCCAGGTCACTGATGAACAGGCTGAACAAGACTGGATGCAGTACTGACCCCTGGGGAACCCCACTAACTACAGTGCATGTCACAAGCTTTTCCTGACTCAGCAGCCTGACATAGCCAAGTAAGTCATTTCTTTAAATGCCATTTTAGTCAATAAATGGAAGAAGTCTTCTTCAAAACAATATAAAGCTAAAGAACTACAGGGAATATTGAGTTATAGCAATGTTCAAATACAGACTTCAGCCTCCTTCCTCTAGTGTAATGAAGTCAGGACATGACACACAATTCTTCAGCAACAGGACCTCGCACGCCATTCCTGGAGCGCACCTTTTGAAATGTCAGCATGCCGATGCCATTTTACAAAGGACTGAATGAAGCCACTACAAAGAGATTTCAAAGTTGACAACGACAAAACAAGCCCCAACAGCAAACTTCATCCTTCTCTCATTTTAAGAAAGGTTATTTCTCTCTTGAAGCCTCTGTTTGCTAAACTAATGCAATTTCTCTCACGTAAGCAGCACTAGAAACCCCCCTGTGGACTGATAAGCCTCCAGTACAGTCCAAGTTTCAAACTCTGGACGCGGGCCTTACTGTGAGCTAGCATATATCCTGTGGGGATATTACTGTTCTCTGCTGCTAGAAAAGTTCAGTTTTTAGCTTTAACTATAAATACACAATACATGACACAAAATTACCTTACAATGGAAGGAGTATGTCTCCTAATGCAGTGAAACAATAGAACATATGAAAGTTTCCATAAATGTGAACAAAGTGAACTCTCTCTCCAGTCCTATATTTCATTTTTTTATCAATAGCAATTTTTTTTCAATATTTTCTATAGCCCACAGGGGCCTCACAAAGTCAATCTTTCTTTTTAATAGAAAAATAACATTTCTGAGAGATTTGAATTATGTCAGGAGATAAGTAATTCACAGACTACTTTATGACTGACACATTTACACCCAGAGACGCAAGGAGATTAAATCCTGTGGCTACTTGAGGTATGAACCCATTCTGTGCCAATCTTCCTCCATTTGTTTCTGGAGACTGACATTGTGCAGTGCTCACCAGTCAGAAATACATCAATCCTTCAGAGAAACAGGAGAGGGAACTTCCATTTGCATTCTCTTAAACAGATGAGATCAGCAATGAATTCTATTGGAAATGAACACTTCTGAGGATGCTGTTTTTATTACCTCTGCAGTGATAAAGGATGGCATTTACAGAATGGTCCTCTGAAAAGCAAGTGCACAAATCATTGCAGGCATATAGTGTAGGTACCAATACAGTTAAGTGTCAAGGCATCCAGCCTCTCCACTCTTCTGAAATCAGAAATAGAACTCAGAGCTCTAATTTATAATAAGGTGAAGTGCTTACCTGGCTGAATAGTGCTTACATGGCCAACATTTCTTGTTAAAAATATATCCCATCAAATCAACAGTTACCGGTTCAACCTCTCCAAATCTAGTTTCCTATAATGTATTTAGAATTGCATGTAATTCTACACTGCATAATTCTTCAGTTGCCATGTGGGTTTATAGGATAACAATTCCCAGTATCTGCCTTCATCATAAATTGTAATATTGAGAAAGCTGAGGAAGTTTAAGCTTAATATTTTCTTTCAATTTATTGTTGTAAGCAACGCATTCACAGTCTAGTCAGGTAAACGAGCTGGAGTATCTCCTAAATCAGTTTCCCAGACAACAGACTTCCATGGATTACTGCTCTTCAGTTTGGATTTTTTTTTCTCTTCTTTAAAATTGTACTGAATAAAGTTCCAGTTTTTTAATTAACACACACACACACACAAATAATCATTTTGCAAGGTATGGGTCTTTAATGCTAAAGAAATCACTTGGGTCTGGTGACCCACTAAGTGGGTCTACTGCCAAAGTAGATTTCTGCATACAATGAGACCTCCTTTGAAGGAGATATCATGTTCATCTCTGCTATTTTAGGTGTCAGGCTTTGAATGTAGTTTTTATATTGTCCCCAGGTAGCCTTACATTGCAAACTATATTAACACATTGAAAATTTCCAGTTCTAATAGTTACTGGAATTTTTTAAAAAGTTGGCTTACCAGTGGCTGCTGTCAAATAATATACTTTTGCAATTCAGATCTTTGAGTTTCCTCGCTTTTGCAGTCATCTCTAATAGATCTTAACCTCACTTTGCCTCTTGCTTTCCTGTTAGGTAGGACAACTTCATCTCCTTCATATATATAATAGATTTTTATTCAGTTGCTCATTTGATCTTCCTCACATTAAGTAAATGCCATATAATTAAGCATAAACCTCTCTGTCAGACCTTTCCAGTCTACCTGACTCCTTATCTGAAATTCCCACAATCCTTCTAGCCTTCTGATACTCAGTCTTGAAATGTTTCCATCAGCATGAAACATGTACATGTACATGTATCCTTTCTTCCCCTTCTTATTCTGCTACTCTGTTGCATCACTTCCCCTCTTCCTGTGTTTTGATAGTGGAATATATTTAAAATCTTCCTATCATAGCACAAAAATTTGCAAAATTGTTTTGAGAAATCTAACAGAAGTTTCCACTACTACTTGTTGCCCAGAAACAAAAATTACATAAAATGTTACATAAAAGTTCCAGTATTAAAAAGGTGAGCATCTTAGTACATTCAGGCACTGCAGTTTTCACTACTAATAAAGAAAAAGGGAATACTTTCACAAAGCATAAGGTTTCCAAATACATATATCCGATGGGTCATTTTCAATTCATTCATTGTCATCTACTGTCATTGAGACAGTTCTGCTATAAAATTCTGAGACTAGAAACATTAAGATGTTTTAAAATTGCATTGATTCTTCCTTTCCTGAAGCTCAGACAATTTAAATTACGCGTGCTTAAGCTGTAGTAATAAACACGCTACTATAAGATTAATAGTAAACAAAGACCCCAAATCACTGTCTAGGGTAATGAAAATAATGCAAGAATAAAGGTTATATGTTGTTGCTTAAAGAGGAAAGTAGCTATTATTTTCTGTACTTAAACACACTTGTATACATTTGTCTGTTTTGTACTTACAATATGCTGCATACTGTGAAAGATACAAATGAATAGATGGATATGTTAAAGATGCTAAGGTAGTACAGTAAAAATATTTTATAGGATAATTTGGGATGAGCTTCACAAGAAACAAATCATGAACTCAGAGCTCTGGTATATCACGCATACCCAATATACAACAATAAAACTTTTATATGTTTCCATCATGCTGTTTTATGTCAAATAGTTAATAGGGAAAAACTGTATTAGAAATGTTTTGGAAGTTTAAAGATGTTTCATTATTGGTATCTTTTTTTATATTAATTCTGTCATAAAACTAGCAACTGTGGTGTCATGCACATGTCCCTTCATGAGAAGTGTAACCTTAGCAACCAAAAAATTGCCAACATTTACATACCTTTTCAAAATTACCTAAAATAAGGTTATAACCTTTTATACATTATCACGCATATATAGACAAACTGATATGAAGATACACATGAAGTCCAATATCTTGCCAGAGGGTCTAGCTGTTTTCCTGGCAGGAACACAAGTGTCTGAGATGAGACAACTCTCCCAGATCTCCCACAAGGTCCCCTCCACTACCTGCAGATTACCCTGTAGCTCTATAGCCTCTTGCAGATCTCTCTGTTTCTTGGTTAGATACAAGATCAGAAAACAAGGAAGTCAACAGTTAGTACAGAAACACATCATCCAATGAGAGAAGAAACCATAAGTAGAAGAAGATGTTTGTTCACTGGCAAGTAGAGCGGATCTGCAAGCCAACGTCATTTTCTCCTTTGCTCTCTGCCCTTTATTTCATAGGCTGGGAAAGGGAAAGATCAGAAAGAACAATTTGCTTCTAAAGTTGGTTTAACACTGAAATGGGCAACAGATATGGGATGGAAACAGGATTTCGAAGAACTGGAATTGATTGGGTGTCAAGGTTTAAGGCAAGGCGGCAATAAACCGTGGCAGACGCTCCCTGTTATCTCCTCAGTTCTCGCCACCCCTTTCCTTTAGATTGGAAAGATGATAAGGAAGATAAGGGGAAAGAAAGAGAGACTTAGACTTCAAGTTGGAGCCTTTTAAAGGGTTTTACTAATGCTACTAATAAATAGAGAATATATACAAACTATACAAAACCACTCGAGTGCTCGATGTGGAGTTGGTGTCACTCCAGCAGCAGAACTGGGTGTACGGAGCTGGCGGCTCCAGCAGGTGCAGCTCAGGCCCCCGGAAGTCATGGGCGGGACTTCACAGCGAACCAGAACCTGGCTGCAGGGACGCAGGGCCTGAGGCCTGTAGATCACAGGCAGACAGGCACGGTCCTCTCTAGATGCCGGCCATGGTCCAAGAAAGACTGACCCTCGTGGTCACCCTCTTATACAGGGGGTATGACCATCTTGGGATGGAATACTTCCATTGGTCAGTTCTAGTCACCTGTTCCATCCACCCCTCCTCAAACATGCCCCTCTCACAGCAGAACGTGGGAAGACTTATCAGTCTTTCTTAGCTACCATAGTAATAAATCTAAACATGAGCTGCTTCAGCATTCCGTTGGTCTCTTATCAGCACCAAATACAGCATCCTAGGAAAAATATGCAGGCTAAAACTCAGAAAAGTACAGCCACTTGGAAGAACTGAGCTGAAAGAAAAATCACTAAAGAGAACTGGTCTTGTTTTTAACAAAACCAGGACATTGGGAGAGGCAGAAATGGAAGCAGGAAAAGTTTTTTGAACTGTGGGAAACCAATAATAAGAAAGGCAGGAAAAGTGAAGAAAACACTGATCAATTAATTCAGGAACAGCATTGGAAACTGGACTGAGCAGGAGAGGGAGTAACATCCATACTTCATGGATGGAAGGTACAGCATTTCACACCAGCCGAGGAGCTTCCCCAGGACAGTAAGGACTCTGTGTGTGTGTGTGTGAAAGAGAGAAAGGGAGAGAGGAGAGAAAGAGAGAGAATGAGTGAGAGAGCAAATGAGAGGGAGAGAGAATGAGAGGCACCGTGCTGGCTCATGGAAACTCAATGGCATCACTTTCGCTAAATCACTGAAGCCAATGTTTTACCTGAAAAAAATGAAATAACAACCTGCTCTGGATATGAAGAAAATTAAAATTGTGTCATTTGTGGGACAGATATTTTTGCCACCTTATTTAGTCTAAATGAAGAGAGAAAATTATATTGCTCTGGTTTTTTACTTGTTACTGATTTTTTTTTTTTCTTAACATTTCATCTTCATTTTTTCAACAGGCTTTTCGAGTTCATAAGAAAGCTTCTAGAAACTGTAAATTTAGCAAGGGTTGCTCCAATAAAATGACATATAACGAGTTACATAACTACTTTTGCCTCAGTAACTCCTAAATTAATTGTCTTCTTTCTCTTTAAGCCTGAATTGGAGTTATTTTTTTTAGGATGATCGATGTGATTTTTCTGTCATGGGGCCTTTGTCGTCATAATCCAACAACTCTGTTCTTTTGAGTTCTTTTTTCACTCCCCACTCCCCCCATCAAAGCTATTCCTAACAGTAATAATTCTGCATCTCCTACAGTATGGAGGCTCATCTGTGATGAAAACTCTGTAATTAGATATGAAGTGTTTAAGTTTAGCCCCCACATTTTCAATTAAAATGAGTGAGAAAGCTTGAAAAACAAAAATAAAATTAGAAGGAAACTAAATAGCTGAGTCACCTTGATAATTCCAAATATGAATGCATTACAGATGACATTTAAGACAATCAGAACTGTAAAAAATTAAGTAAAATGAAGACTGAAGCAAAGAAATTATAATAGCAAGGGATTACATTCTACCATTCTATTGAGGAGATAGATTTGATATGCTGCTTATTATTTTGAAATATTTTTCCAACACTTAAGTTTCCATCTTTTCCTCTACGATTTTGTTTTCCAGACATTAAATTCTCTATGATAAATAATAATCCACACAATCTGTCATAATTTCCTATTTCTTAATCCAGTATTTTCACTATGTAAAGTCTTCAATAAATCATATTTTTGTTTGGTTTTAAGGCAATACAAATATTGGACAATTATTGTTCTATTTAGGTTATGAATTAGAACATATACAGTGTCTATGGATCCTTCCTTACAAATGTAGCCTACCAGAACAGTTAATACTATGTTTTTCTTTTGGGGAAATCAGAGAAAGAAGGGAGGAAATCTCCCTCTTACCCTTGAACTTCTGCTAATTCAACTATAGTTTTTGGTAATGGTTTGCAAAATACTTAACACTTTTTCACTGGCGCAATTTACAAAGGTGATGAGTGAAAGACATGGGCTGACCTTTCTTTCACTATCATGATTTACAAACTCATAAAAGTTCTTACTCACGGCCACCACTTCAACAACTACAGGTTTTTGAAGTTTTGTTTCTTATGTGTTTCCCTGCTGCACCTTAGAGCAGGATCTGAATAAAAAAAATGGACAGCACTGTAAACATATGAATTGCATTATACTCATGACAAGGGAGAAAGATTCAGCAAGTGCCTGTACAATGCAAGTATTCAGGGACAAAACTAAAGCACATCTAATATTAGCGCAGTTTTCAAGATAATTGCACTCTGAAACACTGTACATGTTTTCAGAAGAACTACAGTGGTTTGCCAGAGGAGTTCCTTATCAATATAATGTATTTCACACAAATAGTATTGCAGTTTCTCTATCAGTCCCACACAAAACAACCACTCTTTAAGAAATGGATTTCATAAAACCCACTTAATGGTCTCAGTGTAGTGAATTTTAGCTGCCTAAAGGAAACAAACAAACAAACAAACAAATTTTTAAAAAAACATCTGCTGCCTCAACATGTTCTCACATATAAGAAAGTACTAACAACCATAGATGGAATGGAAATTAATTCAAAAGACTCCCAACTTACTGAAACTGTCAGCAAAATGGAAAAAAAAAAAGAAACTCACTTTTAGAAATTTGGAAATTATTCTAGAAGAGCAACACATGTCAGTCGGAAATATTATTAGTCAATAAGACTCCTATAAGAATACTGGCACCAGCAACCCTATTCCAGGGAACCATGAACCAGATTTAGCAGAAAACACAGATTCATCTCAGTACTGAAACACAATTCTAGAAATTGTATAGAAACTAGTAGAGCGTGCACACAGCAGAAATTTTACAAAGAAAACCCTGTCACACATCGTCCTGAACCATCAGCAGACCAAATAGAACATATAAAAAATGTCAGAAGAATCCAGAAGGTACCAGCAAAGCTCAAGGCCATTCTGATGCTGCAGCCCCTTCAGACCTGGCCTATTCACTTTCTGGAGTCAGCAAACTGCCTGAAGATAATTTATCCCTTATTTGTCTATAGTTAAATCTTTTTCATAGTCTCCTACTTCACATTGCATAGAAAGAACAGAACAGTAATGCATTAAAAGCAGAGTTACTGGTCTTGAAGGTCTAATTTATTAATGAATTTAGATCTCGATCTGCCATAACAATTAACAAGCGATGTATCCTCTTAAACAGATACGGAAAATCTGTAGATCTGATCAGGACCTGACTTAATTTCATACTAAACATGGCTACATGGTATTTTTCATATTCATTATAAGCATACAAGACCATGAGGCCCATCACAAGTCTTGGAAAAACCTACTCAACACACAGAGTCTCTGTTGTCACATACAGAAGAGTCTGCAGCCATCAAAAGAAGCAAGAGTGAGTAACAGTTATCCACTCATTTAGCCAAGTCCATATCACCTGGCAACACAGACAGCATCTCTAGATCTCCTTTATTACTATAATATACCTAAGTATTCTTCATCTAGCTTTTTTGGTTTGAAGAACTACAGTCTTCATCTAGCTTTTTCTGGTTTGAAGAACTACAGTATACATCTCTTCCAGGTTTACAAGTAAGAAGAGATCCACAGGTCAATTAAATATTGACCCAAAATACTGGTTCAAACACACATACATAAAGTAATTTTCTCTCTCTGAATTTCACAAAGGGTGATTGATTCAATCAGGATATCTGTGAGCAAATCTCTCCCAACAGTGCTTACGTATGCAAATGTTGGCTCAACTGTATTCTGTAGCCCATAAAACTGCTGAATATCAAAGATGTTCCTGTGAGTGATTTGGTATCCTACATACAAACCAGTAGTTTGTAACAAAAGGTACTACTTGTTGTGCATGTCAAAAGACTCATTCTAATCTAAGTGTTCATGGGTTTTGTCCTGGTTTTGGCTGGGATACAATTTATTTTCTTCCTAGTAGCTGGTATAGTGTTGCATTTTGGATTTAGTATAAGAATAATGTTGATAACAGACTGATGTTTTAGTTGTTGTTAAGTAGTCAAGGACTTTTCAGCTTCTCAGAGCTAAATTCCTGTGAAGTGTATGCTCCAAGCCTCGAGCTTGTGTTCCAGTCAAACAAAAGCTAACTCTGATTTAGAAGCTATCTCAGTGGAGCACTGTTCTAAATTTCACAAGTCCTTCTACTAATCATATCCTTTGTCTTTTTGTGTTTCGAGGAACTGTATTTTCTACATTTACCTCATAGAGGAAACACTGTCAAAAAGAAATGGTACTGGGCTGGGAAACAGAAGACTTAATTCTATCCCTGTTTTGCTGCTGAGTGTGAACAAGCCAGGCTACTGATTCCCTTCACATCATTTGTCTGTCTTACTCATTTATACTATAAGCCCTGCAAGGCAGGGAATATCTCTTACAAAATGTTTGCAAAGAGCTTCTTCACACAAGGGGATTTTGAGTTCTCCAAGAAAGGGCAAGCCTGTATTACTGTTTCTATTACCAGTAGTAAATTTTAAATTGTTTGCATTGAGGAAAATTGTGTAACAATAAATATTACATATTTTACTTCCAGAAGGTTTGTTAAGTAATTTTGCTGTTCTTGGAGGCAAGGGCAATATTGTTGTAAACAGTCATCTCCCATTACAACACTTCAGTGTTCCAGATAGGTAGCCATGTCCCGTTTATTCCTTTTGGTGACCCTGTTACAGTTCTGTTCTTCTTTTGCCCTTGTGATTGCTATGAGATCTTACCACTGTTCTCATGTACTCATGACAGCCTTCTGAAAGAATTCCTGTGTTGGATATATATTAATTAATTCTATTCATTCCAAAGTGTATTATAATCAACAGGGATTACATTAATCATTCTTCAGAATATTTAGCACCCTTAAACTGTCACCATTTGCTGTGCTTTTAGGAAGCAGCTTATTGCTCTAGTTCCTTCTTATGACATCCAAATTTTGCAGGTCTCATTCTTCATCCAGTCACTACCAATCTTTCCTTACCATGGCTCTAATTTCACTACTTGCCCCTTAGTCACTAGCTAAGATACTGATCTCCCCTGTGCACAGTTGAATCAGTATCTAATCTTCCTCTCTTTTTTCAAGGACAAAACACTTATCTGAGGTACCAAATTAAATGTCTCCACACATATTTCACTTGTATCCTTCGTACATTTTTTCTACTGTTGTTGTTGATAACAAGTTACTTATTTAAGATCTCAACTTGGCATGGTCTTTCTTACAATAATTTCTCTTTAATGTTTGTCCATTCCGGCTTCATTTCTTATTTACAGGTTTCAGCTACCATGAAAGATTTTTCCTTCTCTCCAAACAGGAAAATCAACATAGCTTTCACATTCTCAGTGATGTTTTGTATCAGCTGCCTGAGATCCTAAAGTAGCTGTCAAGAGAAATCAAGTTGTCTTATAAGCTGTGAAACCAATAAAGTTTGCTATCCTGGAGTATTTCCTATATCCCTGCCCAACTCTCCTGTAATTATCACAGGTTTTCCCATGTCCTCTGTAATCTCATGATCTCTAATACTACCAGTTCTCCTTCCTGACCTCTAGATTCTCCAACAGTATCTTGGCCAAATAAGCTCAAAAGTAATTGATGAAAAATAGAGGGACAAAGTGGTCTTACTAGAAATTCTACATCACTATAAAATAAAATAACTTAAAAGCATCAGCTGAGTATAAATCTATGTTGTCTTTTTCTTGTTCTGCATGCAAACCTCTAGGTCTAGGAAACAAGAGATAGTTTATTTGCTTGTATGTGATGTTAACTCTGAAATTACAGATGCAACATAAATGCCAGCAGTTAGTATTTCACTAGCACTCAAATTTTACTACCATTCAGCTTCTTATGCAAAGAGCTCCAAACAGCCTACCACAGGAAGTCAGAGACCTCAACTGTTCTTGTGCTGACAAATTTCCACAATAAATAAAAACACATACACAACTATATGACAGAAAAAACTGCGAACAAAGAAGTAAAATACACTCCATTAAATATCATAATATAACAATGCAGTTGATACGTTACTGATTATATTAATCACTGCAATATTTAAGACACTTAAATACAGAATATGGATTATAGGATCTGAAATAGCTTTTGAACTTCCTGTCTGCTTTAGAAGCCAAGGGTCAAAGCAATGAGTCTAGATCCAATTTACCAAATCATAAAAAGTCTTGACTACACATGGTAATTCTGACATTCCAATGAAATGAATTAAGTCACCAGAAGCCCTGTATATTTGGAAAGCAATTTTTAATTTAGCCTAGCAACAGATAGCATGTTCTATCCGACAACAGACTTGGTTGAAGAGTAAAACTGGGCCCAAAATCTGTGTTTCTTACTGACATAAAAAGCCAGTAACACCAATATCTACAGCTTCTCAGGAAGTCTTAAGTGGTTCAGAATCTTCTGACAGAACAACACAGACACCCAAATCTAGCAATAGGCAACTGGCAACTCCTACAATTCACATATCTTTTTTGTTATTATTCTTACATTTTCGTGTGTATGGTTTCCCATATAAATCAGAGTAGCACATTGTCATTTATCCTATGAATACATGAATCAACACTATCTACAGGTGATGCACTGGAGATAGACAACAATTCATATTTCGATACCTTCCTTTGTGTGCTGAAACTTCCTGAAACTCTTTGCAAAGCAATAAATACCATACTCAAGGAGGAATAGTGATAGGTCACCAATACAACAGTGACTTTCCGTGCCCAGGCTTAGCAGCCATTCTAAATACAGCAATATTTCTGAAGTGTGAGGGCAAATTAATCTGAAATAGTTCTGCTTGCGAGAGATCTTTTATATAATCACCTGCACTAGTGCAGATTGCATCTGCAATTCTTTGGTATCACACAGAAGGGCAGCAGTTTCATTAAATCTGTATTTGCACTCTGTTGAAAGGCCAGTAGGTTTCCCCAAGTTCCCCAAATATCTCGAATGTGTGACCTTATGCTAAGCCCTAGGTGTCTGAGTGAACTGCCAAATCCACATACAGGATAAACAGAAATATTTATGAAGCAACTGCAGCAGGACTGGTAATGGTATTAAAGACAAGAAAGAAGTGGAACCTACCTTTCCATGCTTAGTATTGCTCACCACAGATGAACACCCGTCTGCATTTATTGAAGAGAACAGTTAGCTAACCTTCAGGAGCAGAAATTCAGATACCTACTTATAGCCACTCTTCCATGCTCCTGCTACTCACTTAGCTTCACACATTTATGAGCTCAGCAGTCCGGAGTACACTTCTGTGGGCTTTCTGATCTGGAGCCATCCCTCCAGCAGTGCATGCACCTGCACGCATGTGCAGCAGCACTCAGAGCAGCAGCAGCAGCCCTGTAGCTATCCTCCAGGGGTCACAATTGGGTTACAAATTCTATCAAATGTGATGACTGTGCAACCTGATTTAGAGCAATTTATTCACATCCTTCTTCATTAAGATTCAAATGGAATAAGTAAGATAGAAATTGAACAGATACAGAAATTGTGCATGGCTTGCTTCTGTAGTCAGTAAACATTTATTCACTACGCACAGCTCTCTCTCGTGCTCTCTCTCTCATATTCTCTCTCTTCCCCTATCCTTCCTGCTTGCTGTTTTAATGCATAATTAAGAAGGTCAGAATTAATGAAGCAGTGTGGAGTAAAGTTCAAGGAATCCTCAGGCACTATTTATTCTATTAGATCTCAGGCATGAATGTCAGATTGGCAGCATTAGAGGCAGAGACAGCGTAGCTGGCAACAGTCCAGAAGCGAAGCTACTGAGGGAGACTTACCTGCAGTGTCAAGTCATTGCTGAGCTCCCTCCCTGCAAAAATCACCCGTAGCTGGTCAGCTGGAACTCCCTGTCGCTGGGCAACTGCCTCCTTCAGCTGGAGGATGCTGGCATCCGCACCAACCTCCACTGGGAAGCCGTGGCTGGAGTTGAACCTGACAAACACTGAACAAGAGCAAAACACCTGTTAAAGCGAGCTTTTCTCACAAGGTGTTTTTACTTGTGTGATGAGAGAGGCCTAGTCTGCAATTTCAGAGAGCATGTACTACTTTCAGAAAAAGCTATTAATACTCAGTGTACTGTTTTGAAACCCATCACAGAATAGTTAGTGACCAATAAACAAAACCCGTGTGTTTCCCCTTGATAGTGTTTGAAATTACAGAAAACAGTCAGAATCAAAAGAGACTCAGGTAGGCAGTTGTCTCGGTAGTTGCTAATTGGCACAACAGATTTTCAGTTGAGTCCTAACCTTAGCAGGCATGGGGCACACACACTTTCTGTGCATTTTCCCACTGCATATAATAAATAAATGCAGAAAATGGAGGTATGCTTTACAGCACAAATGCATTAAATAATACAAGGGAAGACAATTCCTTGTTACATAGTACAGCACAGTCATATAAACTGGTTTCCCACAGATATAATTCTACAGAAGATAATGATAGAAAGAAAATAACAGGCTAGCAGAAATGTTTGGGAGTGTTGTATTGAGCGTGGTCTTTTCAGAGTTCACTAAAATATCTGCAGTACATAACTCCTGCTGGCATCCACCTTCAGTGCAGAAAATCACTACTGCACCAGTCATATAATTTTTAGAGCTGCAGAAACTGGTTTTTACATCCAGAGAAGTCTGATAAATAAACTCATAAGCTTCCTGCCATTCAGCTGGAAGAGCTGTTTTTCATAAGGAGTCTGAACGTGCTCATTGAGTCCATGGTCAGGGGAATGACTACAAGAACTATGAAACAGGAAAAAACTTCATTATATCCGTATCAATCACAGAGACTGTACGAATGGTAGACGTACAGTGAACCACTTCAAACAATGGCTCTGAAGCAAAGGAATTAGCAAAACCCGATATAAAACATAAAATCATTTAGATCAATTAGGTAGTGGGTACCTGTCACCTAAACTGCTTGGGTATTGATTGAAACAACCAGTTTTCTTAAAGATTTATTTCCAATTCCCACTGCAATGTTTTAGCTGAAGATTTTATTCCTTTTCATTTTTGACGACTGACAGAAGCATAAGATCAAAAGTATCTATATAGTTTAAAGAAATAACTATTTTTAAAACTGAAAATTGGATCTTTATGACTTTTCAAAGACATAAAGTCTACCTGACCACTTCAAAGTTGTCAGTTACATTAAAAGCAATTGAATATGGCTGAGAACAGTGATATTGTTTTGCTGAGCAATGAACGTTGTCAATATTTGCATTTTCACATCCTTGCTTCAGATTTGGCTAATCTTTAAGGGACATGGCTATATACCAATAAAACTTTACACAACACTTTAAAGTATCCTCTTAACGTAGAGGAATGCAGGGTAGCACTGCAGAAGGCTGCAGGATGCAGTACATATGCCCTGCAGTCTGTTACACAGTCTCTAGATAATTCCAGCTAATGGGAACTGAACATTTCCTGTCTTTCCAGAACACTCATGATGCTCAACTGTAAATAACTTTATCTGGGCCAGTAGCAAAATATACAGTTAAATAAATGGGGAATATACTTTTTTATTACACTGAGTTCTATCTGACTATGTGCATGTATTTTTATACATTTATGTAGGTATGCTTGCATATACATATATAAACTACAGATATGTAGATCTCCAAAGATTTCTTGCTAACTAATAAATAATCCTCTTTATCTTTAGATTTACAAAAGCCAGTGCTATTGGTTTTCGAAATGAAAAAAACTTAGTAAGCGCATTGACTCTGCAAATTAAATGTGCTAGTAAGAGGAAAGTGCTTGATAAAATAAGCATAAACAAGTAGAGTGTCATTTAAATTAATTATAAAGCAGTACTCATTTTTAAAGACCGTATAAATCCAACACACTTACTGCAAGTATAATTGATGTTTATCATCACCAGTCCCCACCCCTTCCTTCAAATATGTTCATTTTTGTTCACTTCCAACAAGTATAGTTTTCTCCTCCCAATGTGTATGAGGTAGCGCAAGTTTCAATCTCATAATTGTAACCACAAGCAAATATGGGAAATGGTTTGTGAGTGTGACATTTTGCACTCCTATTCCCATACAAGCCTGAAGAACTAACTCAGAAAAGTGCTAGAATGCCAAACTTTTCCTGCTGGAGGGCTCTAATCCACAAATATTTTGCCCTTAACACATTTATTCTCTTATCAAGTCTGCAATCCATCAACTCTTTTTAATGTAAAAGAACAGAAGGGACCTTTGCTTACTGGCACAGAGCATAAAAAGATTAAATACAAAACTTCAGTCTGTGGAATAAAACCAGAATTTCATCAATATATTATTTCGAGCTGTCTTTTTAGGAAAAAGAAACTTTTTCTTTTCGACATTTCAACTCCATAATTAAATCATCACTATCAGGTTGACACTCTTAACAGCACACGTTATTCACAAGATCACAGATGACATTCGGCAGACTTTTGAGACCTCCTCCAAAGGACACATACTTTGAAAGTATTTAGAATGCAAAGTTTGTCTACTGGAAGATAAATAAATATTGGCTTAACAGAAGATCAGAGAATTTACCTGAGGCCTAAAGTGCTGATGGATATCCAAAATAAATAAATCAAGTTACTAAAGCTAAGAAGTAGCCAAACTGAACTGAGGAAAGGAGGTTCCATTTGGATCAACTCTCCTGCTCTCACATCTGTAAAAGGTGACAAACAGTAACACTTGTCTGAGAAAAGGACACTTTGTGAGACTTGGCTGTCATATCAAAAGCTGGTATCTGTAAATGTCAGAGGATCCGATTCCCAGAGATCAAGACGTGTCTAGGTGCCTTTGTAAAGCTCTCTTGGTATCTATCTGAACCTCTACATACCTTTAAAATCTTACTTTTAAGTCCACACATTTTAAGCACAGTCCTGAACAGAGGAAAGTGGTATAATTGAAAGATTAATAAAAAAGTATATAAATATTTCACTACATCTTTCAGATATCTAAGCTGTACACCTTCATGCAATAATTTCCATTTCACATTTAATGACTTGGATAGTATTAATCTCTTGTTCGGAAGGATCAGCAAGTGCTACCTCAGGGAATAGTTGTATTAAGTAACTTTCACATATTTCCAGCAGAATTTTCCATGTTTCCTATAAAAATACCCATTTTTTCAAGCATGCACCTACATAGCAAGGAATTTTTTGGTCCAGCACAATGACTTAAGTGGTGGAAACTGGCTTCTTCAAAGACCATACTCCTTTAGCATGCCACTTCTGCGAGCGTGGCAGAGGGAAAGTTCTCAGTTCCGAGTGTAAGGGCAGGAATTGCATTTGTACTGAGCAACACATTTCCCCCTAGAAACTGATACTACAAAAGAATACACAGAGTTGCAGGGTACGTGAAATACATTCAGGTGCAAAGATGATATAAGAGACTTCATGTACAGAAATGACGGTCTCTCATGCAGCAGTAAAGATGGCTAAGCAGAATGTACCGAGTCTTCACAAAGGAGAGTAATTTAGGGAAACTGAAGTGAGAATTAAAAATGCGCCCCTCCACCTCTCCTTGTCACTCCAACTGGACCAGAGAGTGAAGGCAAACACAGAAGTAAATACCGAGTGGAATTAAAATCCTCATTCCCACTTGTGGGAAGTTTCACTCTTTTGACATTGGTTTTCATATCGATTCCATCAGAAATTCAATGTATTGACTTTCTATGTTCTTTTCTCTTTTTTTTTGAACACGAAGCACCATCTACGTGTTAAAATATTTTCATTTTGCAGTGCTTCATGGAAATAAGTACTTCTTTATTCTTCCAGTCCTGTTGACTGGACTCCTCTGTTTGGATTCTCTATCTCAGAATGAAGCATCAACAAAAATCCTGGAAAAAAGTGGGGGCTGTACTCATGAGGAAACACCAGTCTATCACAACAGAGACAGCCCAGCATTTATTGTGATTAAAAGCTCCCAAGGAACTCAATGTCGTGACTTTTAGCTGATTTGTATTCAAATTACTGTAATAAAATTAAGAAGTTATCACCGCTGAAAGTGACTCCTATTAATAAATTCGTGTACGATGAACCATTTCTTTCATATGAATACAATAAAGAAATGAACCAGTTCTCAAATAAATACTGCTATCCTGAAGATTTAGTGTTTCACAAAGAATATGATACATCATTGGATCTACTATCAAAATGGAGTCAGCAGCACAATACAGTCGCATACGATACCATATGACAATTAACTTTTTCCCCGTAAAGTAATACAAGAATTGTTAGTGAAGGGAATATAAGTGAAGAAAATTATGACTAAAATCTTGGGTGGTTTAAGACAGTACTGCTCCTGGCAATCTGTCTAGCCCTTACGCTGGAGGTTGCTACACATATAACTGGGATACTGGAGGAAATGTGTATCTGCATCTCAGCTATGCCTGTTTACAATTCAGCATGTTAGTACAAACTCAATTGGAAATTAAACCAAATGCAGATGCAAACTGGTTAGACTCAGACAGAAGTACATGGGGCAGATGTGATGGGGATGTGCAGAATTCCACGTGAGGCTGGAAGAAAGTTAGTGGGCAGATCCTCCTGCAGGATCTCAACAGGCCATTTCCCAGGACCATGGGATTCAGCTGTCTTTCTTCTTTGACACGTCACACCAAAAATGTTCAAGCTTTAACTCCCATTGTCATCAATCACACATGATTTCCAGTTCTGAACTTAAAAGATAGATAATGCATGTTGGAGAAGCTTAGGTCCTGCTTGTGAAGAAACTGTGAAGGCACAGTCCTGATATATGAAATAAAAAAGACTGAACTGTGCCAAGAAAGAAAAAAAGTTGTAGATGTTTTTTACAATTCTACATGCAAAACGCAAATTTCCTTTTTAGTTTTGACATTTAACAGTCAGTTCTTTTCCTTCCTAAAGTAGTGAGTCACATAATCCTGCTTCGCTGCACACCAAACAAAAGCTGCAACCTACAATATATGATCTGTGCAACAGAATGCACACATTTAAACTTTAAGAACTTATTGTTGAGCAATTGTGTCACGTTCATGATAACTATGACAGCTTCAAGTACTTTTCATTCCACGTTATTCCCAGGGACAAAAATAATATAACCAAGACTTAATCCAAGGAAAGTGTGAAATATGTGAAACTTTTTTGATTTTTAAAAGCCCTTTCCCTACTGAGGTCAGATGGCAAGACATTTGAAATATATTTTCCTAGGACTGGGAAAAAAGTCTTGTGACAGCATCTGTCTGTGGTGATCTGTTCCTCTCTGGCTTAGCACATGACTGGAGAATACAGCCCTTCTTAGCTCAAAACCCTACAGCTAGACTATTTCACACTAGAAAGTATCACCCCTTTCTTTTCAGTAGGAAAATTTTCTCATAAATGTGATTAATAATTTATCCAGTGCAACTAACCAGTTTAGTGCAGATTAAAATCAGGAAGATGGACAGAAAAAATAAATAAAGGAAGAAAAGGTAGATATTGAGATAATGTAAGATTCTTGCCACCTGCTAGAGTAGTGTGGAAATGTTCTGTAAGTTCCTCTCTTACGGCACAACTTGCAGCACCTCTCAAGGCACAGGCTGAAGGCAGCTGTTCTAAGTATGGGGTTTAGGTCAATAAATAAAATAAAACCATATTTTTCAGATGCTCAGAGCTCTTGCATCCTCAATCATACAGCAATATGCTATTCTATTTATTTAATATTTATATTTAATGTAAATAAGATACATTTGTAGGCACTTTATAAACCCCGAGTGAATGTCAGTTGCTGCCTGGAATTTCTGTAACCGAAATTGTAGAAATACAACTGTGGGATATATGTAGTGTGAGAAACTAGGAGCAAAATGATATAATGTGACAGCAGTAAACCTTGTTCTACAACTTTTTATTGTTATTTCCTGGTTTTCAGTGTGTCAATGGAACTGCAAAAAAAAAAGGGGGAAGAAGTCAAGCAAAAGATTAAAGAGAAACAAACAATGGAAAACAAAAGACAAGTTGGGGCGACTGTTCAAGTTGAGGTCAGGACTGTAAAGGAATCACTCAGAGCTGTGGCAGGCTTTGATTAAACAGCCAGTCAGCACGTGTTACTGAAAGCCCAACCAAACGGTTGAACAACTTTGTGCAAAGTTCTTTGAAGTCTATTTCCACAGTAACTACAGCAGCCTGGAACTGGTTGCTCTCCTTATCTTCACAGATTTGTGTGTCTAGGTTCCACATTAGACTAGGGGACCTTCCCAAGGCTTTTTTCTCCCAGGAGCACTGGAGAGCAGGATGGTTCAGCCAGCTCCATTTTAATTTCTGTCCTACTTCCACTACATCAAGTCCTGCTTTGGAGGCTACTGTCACTGTCACAAAGCTCTGGTCAACTGGCATGCCTGATTTCTTTCTTGAAATATATGTGCTATAAAATAAAATCTCATCAGCATTAGAATAACCATCCTGTAGGAATTCACATGGCCCTTTCATTGGTTAGCACAAACATCCTCAGCTCTCTCCAAGAAAACCCTCAAACAGATGTCTTTTCATCAAAAAGTTGCCAAATTCTGACAAATTGGAACCAAGTTGAGGTAGAAATATCCTGAGTCTCAATGCCCTTGAACTGAACAACCTGCCAACAACTCCCTTCTTCTGTAGAGAGGGGAATATGACTACAGAACCTCTGCCGCCTTCAAAAGAGTGAGATAGTGAGATAATGGTTTGACACATTTCAGTCTGCGTGCTTGAAAATCAACACCTTAAAAACTACTCTGAGATGAGCAGGTTGCTGCTGCAGCTATCGATGCATTGGTGTGATATTTTCCTGGCAAAATGCCCTGATGTATATTTTGTGCCAGATCCAGACTGACAGGTATATGCAACAAAGTTAACCATGACTTAATGAGTTATCACTTGTTGCTGAGCCATGAGAGCCGCCAGCATTAGGCGTCCTCAATCATTGCATTTGTGAAATAAAATTAACGCACATTAATGTAAGCCAACTTCACAGCCGCAGCAGAAAAAAAAGCCTACACAGGCAATAAGTGGCAACTCATTAAGCTAGAGTAATTTGGTTGCTTCTGATCATTTGTAAATTACCTTCACCTAGCAAATGATTTTATGATGTAGTCACACATAGAGAGCAATGTAGTAAACTAACATAAACAATATCTATAAAATCCCATCATTGGTGAGGTTATTTCTCTGCAGTGAGGAATAATGCCTCTCACAGCAACATCTTTAGTTCTAGCTAACACTAAATGAATATAATAAAAAATGTTCCATGATTATTAAATCAAATTTTAAGATTGAGATTTCTGATTCTTTTAAAAATAAAAATCATTATCAACTTTTACTCAAAAAACTGTTTAGAGAAAGCAATACAGTAGCATTCACAAATGCTACATTTATACTTGACAGTTTTCTACAAAGTTACGAGCAGCACGGAAAGGGTGAGTAGGGACCAGGCACTCACTCCCATTGCAAGATTTAGGGAGCATCATATTAGGCTTGCAGGAGCTGGCTTCAAACAGACAAAAATGAGATGTTCGCTTATGTCACTCACAACAGATCTTCTGGAAAACTCTGCCAGAGAAGTGGTAGATGCAGGATGTAAAATTTCAGCTCAGGGGGAGAAAAGAAACTGGCAGTTACTGCCTAGGCAGCTCAGTGATCTCTCTAGTGAAGAGGCGAGGATAATATATAATAGCATGAAATAAAGAGTTTATATGTAGGTTTTGAGCTTAGAAGGGCTATGTCTTCCAGTCATGTCCTGAGCCAAAGAGGAACTTATCACTGCAAGGACAGTAAAAGGTAATAGATACTGTCACTAGATATTTTTTCCCCCTTTTTTAGGAAAATACATTTTAGAGCTCCTGTAATTTGATTTAAAAATAGCTGTGAGAACATCAGGGAGAAAAATCATCCATGCTTGCCCTATTGTCTGTCTTCAGGAGGGTCTCTCTGCTTATGGTTACTACTGGAGACAATAATACATGGGGTTAAACAGACTGTTGTTCTGAACAACTATGACAGCTGTAAATGTCCTGGGTTTGTATTTCCATACATGTACTCCATAGAATGTAACACAGAGTAAAATCTAACAAGTAGGCAGGTTAACCGTTTCCTCGCAACTCTTCCTTGCTACCAAAGTAACCCACACCAAGAACAGAGGCAAATAAAAAAGACAAGAGCTCAGCACTACTCTTTCCTCCAGAAGTATGCATGCACATACCACTGCTTTGTTGTATTGTAGTGAGGCAAATTTTAAACTCAGCAATTCTCACAGTAATCTAATTTTGTTCTAGGAAGTATGCCTCTTAATCCAAGAGACAAGCTAAATTTGTCCAGTGCAATATTTCCTGTGAATAATTCACTCAGTTTTACCATACCCAAATGCTCTTTAAAGTTGAAGGAATGCATAGCTAGCTAACCTGACACTACAATTATGTTAGCATTTCCTTTAAAAGTCTCTTAAAAATGCTATTTTCCAAGCTATTTTTGTCCTGATTTACTGGATGCTTATGTCAGCACAAAGCTGCCATGAACTTTCTTGATACAGAATCAAGCTAAATTCATGTTTCATTTTAAATAGACACATACTGTTCTTTAATGTGCTTGGATATGGATAAGAGTCTTTAAACTCTACATATTTCCAGCTATACGCTACAGTTTTCTGTATTAATAAGAAGTATTAAATTTAAAAATAAAATGTATACTCTTGCAGCTTTTAAATTAACCCAGTCCTGTGGAAGAATGGCCCAGTAATTTTGCAAAGACTGCATGAGTTCAATGAAATCCATAAGAGGGTCAGAAAATCTCAAGTAGGACTACTACAGTAGCTTTAAGGCTGTAAAGGGGACTGCAAGGTGAGGACTGCAACAGTGAGATTCCACTAACTACAGTTATGCTCATTTGCAGTTCCTCTGGAAATTTAACACATTTTTCTATGGTGTTTCTATTCTGCTAAATGTTAGGAGCATTGGTGGACAGCTAAAGATCCACTCAAACAAATGTATGATAAAGATGGCAGCTGTCACACTTAAGGAAGGAGTTTTCTAACTTGATGAAGTTTGTTAGTTGTTCAGTGTAGGAAAAATTAGTACAAAAACTCATACAATCTATACACCTACTGACACAGCAATCTTTATATTCACTTTGTTTAATTTCTACAGGAGCTACTACAAACAAAAGCAAGCCAAAACTCAATGGAATAAAACTTTGTTATAGTCCAGGACAGTGTTAGTCCAGTACGTGGTTGTATGCAGTATAGCTGTGTGCATTGCTCGAAGGGAGAGGATGAAGCCAGCTGCTATGAAGAACAGAAACATGGTAGGGCTTATTTCCTTGATGTTTACAGTTCTAATATTAGTTTTTGAATCTTTTGGGTTTTACTCATCCTATTTGTGGGGATCCCAGTATCATTACAATCACTTCCTGATTTGCTTTAAAACACATGATGCACAGATGGAATTCTATTTCATCACTGAGCACTCAATTTTAAGGTTACATGCTGCAGTCTCTTTTCCTTGAGCATCTTTCCAATTTACCTCTTCTACCTGTTCTCTACTGGCAGAAAAATAAGCTTTGATGTTCTGAGACAACCATATCTCCGCCCTTCACTTTTTAAACACTAACCTCACTCTGCTTACTGATTCTTTGCTTTTCTTTCAAACAGTAGGCATGATCTCTTCTCCTGAGACCAGTTTTCTCAATGGTAAAATTACTACAAGAGCCGAGCAGACTTAGGAAGATGACTGCTCTGCAGAATGGTCTGAAGAGACACTATCAGGGCACTGGGGGCACCCCAAGCCCTGACCATCCATGCTTGGCTTCTCCTGGTGCCCCCCAAGGCCCAGGGCCTCATGTCAGCCACTAGGTCTGTCAGCCCCCGCCCCAGTGACGCCACAGCAGGGCCCAGACCAGCCTGTCTGGGCTTCTCACATGGATGAGACCTGACTTGCCACCTTCCACTGACCTGGCAGCACATCCCAGCTCTGTCCTTTGACACACGCCCAGCACTGACCACCTGGCTGCCAGGCTGCACTCGGGCTCCCCTGGTGGCACCAACCTGCCCTCGCTGGAGGAGACACAATATCTCTTCATCCACGGCATATCTGAGAGTCTCAAATCAGGCTCTAAAATCACACACATCTGTGTGTGTGTGGCAGAGAGCTGAGCTTCTGTTCCTCAATCAGGACATAATTTAGCTCAGGTGGGAGCGAGCAGGCAGGGCTGTGCGAGGGACACTCTACTCTGCCCTGCTGGTGCCAGCGTGGTTGCCTCCTCTACCTCCTGCTGCCTCACCAACAAAAATCTGGTCAAATGCAGGCACTCGGGCCCTGCTGGGCACTCCACCTCTGTGTGGGACCCGTTCTCCAGCTCCACAGCCCTCAGCTTTGCACCAGCGCAGGGGCTGGCAAGACATGGTGCCTCCTGCCATGGGTCCCTGGCCTGCAGGACCACAACTGCCCGCCCGCCTTTCACAGCCCCACCTTACAGGAAGCTCACGGCAGCACCAAAGTTTTCAGAAAGCCATGCTGTTGGTAGTTTTAAAACCATTTTAGAACCTCATTGTGTTTTAACATTTGAAAAATACGTTCTGTTCCAAAACACAGAGCACTTCTGTAGCAACTTGGAATTCACCCTGACAGGCCCAAGTTAAATTCTTTTGGTGAAATTACATCTCTTAAAGATGTAAAGATTAGTTAAAGATACTGAGTAATTACACCACCTTTAGGAAAACTATCTCAGCTGTTTGCTTCTCTGACAGTGAAAGTTAAACTCTTAAACCAGAACTATAAAATGATGGGTTGTGAAAGAAATTTTCAATTGTGTAACAGAAATGTGTACCAAACTTTTCTTCTGAATTAGTTAAAAAAATAAATTCCTGTAGCTAAGCATGAAGATTTATAATATTTCAAAGATAATTTTATCTCTTGAGTTTTTCTAAGTTTTTTTTTGAGTTTTCCTCCCTTTGTTTTCTGTTTGTTTGTGTGCTGTTGTTTGTTTGGTTCGGTTTTTAACATCTATGTCTGCTATCTGTTCCATGCCCAAATAACAAACACTCCTGCATTAAATACCTTTCAGTCCTTGACACAAGAAAATACCCAGCAGCCACTCTTGCCAGGCAAAAACGTATGGGCTGAACTGACTGCCAAAAATATTCTATTATTCCTACTATAAAACTGCCAGTTAGCTGGAAAAAAGAAACACAGTTTCAAATATCCCCATGTCACACCAGAATTCTACGAATTCAGTATATTCTCTGAACACAGAGAAATTAATTTGACCTATTTAAAATACATACAATACAGTCATTTGTAATCACCCCTTAATTATATTAAATGTATAAAAATGGGTGTGTACTTAGATATATAAGTATAAAATCCCCAACTCAGAATGTTGTTATTTCACTACACAGTAAAATCCTTATTCATGGAGAAGACATAGGCATGAACTTGCTGAGTAGGATGAGAGCAGGGACTCCACAAAACATGCTTACTGGGCACATGACTCAAACATTATTACAAATACGAAAAATTTAAAACTCTAAACCATAAAGAAATACCAAAATACAGCAGGAGCCCTCAGACTGATAAATGGTGATGTATATAGCACATCAGCTGAATACAATGGGATAAAAGTTGTGAAACATTTCAGATACTGTACCTGCAACTTCTGTTTTGTTGTTTAGATCAACATTAAGCTGAGCCAAAGTTTGTGTATGCTATACAGATGCACACCAAATAGTGAAGACTGTGTGGAGCTCCGCTGTGCCACAAATTCTCTGTGTATGTTTCTTGCCACTTTACCAATTCTCTGCCAATTTGTTCTGCTGGATTTACCTTTACTGTTGCATACATCAGCAGCTTTGAGGAAGATGACATAACAATTTCTGTCGTTCTCTATTAGATCTAGGTCCATAGCTGATATGAAGTCAGATATTTCACAGCCTGCAAGCCTACAATTTCAAGATATAGTTCACTAGAGAGCTAAGAAACTACACCTTTTTTTTTTTTTTTTTTTTTTTTTTGTTAAAGACTAAGAAGGATATATAATTTCACCATTAAAAAAGGAGGCACCGTAAGTTTTAGCCTATCACCTTGATACATCGTAGTATCTCAGGTATCAGCATTAGAAGACTTTATCTAGTTCAGGTCATAGTTATCTGCTAGATCATATTTATTTGCTGGGAAAGTAGCACCGTGAGCTGTAGACAATCCAGGAAACTCCTGGAATGCACCAAGGATAACTTCTTAAGTCAGGTGATAGAGAGTCCTACGAGGGGGATGCAATACTGGACCTGATGGTTATCAACACAAACGTGCTAATCAGTGACATCAAGATTGCAGGCAGCCTGGGCTGCGGGGAACATGTGCTCCTGGAATTTGCAGTCCTGAGAGATATGGGTCAGGCTAAGAGTAATGTCAGGACCCTGGATTTTAGGAAAGCCAACTTCCAGCTGTTCAAGTAATTAATCACGAAGACCCTCTGGGAAACTGCCCTCAGATGCCAGACCTTTAAGGAGGCTTTCCATAAAGTGCAAGAGCTCTCAGTCCCTGAGGATGTGAAATCAGGAAAGGAAGGCAAGAGACCAGCATGGCTGACCTGAGACCTGCTGGTCAAACTAAAGGGTAGGAAGGAAACACACAGGCAGTACCAGCAGGGACAGGGATCCTGGGAAGTGTATAGGGACACTGCCCCGTTGTGCAGAGATGGAGTCAGGAAGGCCAGGGCATGGCTGAAGCCGAACTTGGCAAAGGATGAAAAGAATAACACGAAGGACTTCCACAGGTACGTCAACTAGAAAAGGAAGGTCAAAGAAAGTGCACTCTCCCCTGATAAGCAAGCCTGGTAAATTGGTGACAACGGGCAAGGAGAAGGCTGAAGTACTCACAAGAAGTGAAAAGTACTGAAAGAACAGGCAGTGTTTTTTACTGAAACAAACCAAGTTCTTCATTCTCAATACAAAAATTCCCAGAAGATCCATCTCAGTTTCATGAACACCTCAGTACTTCTCAAGATTTCTTTCTGTCTTTCTGACAAAACAGGCAGAGAGCTGCAGCTCATCACTCCCTGTGCCAGTGCATTTGTCAATTAGTTCGAAAGAAATCACCCAGCACACAAGGCTGAGCTTATGATCAGACGGGAAATTATGGTCTATTATGCAATTTTATTCTTGTCTGTGATTGACTTCACATCAAAGGGCCACTCAGTGGCAGACACTAATACTTGTTAAGGTAAAAATAATTTTGTAGAAACAGATGGTGGAACCAAGACACCAGTAGATCAACAATACTGAATCTGAGCATAGTATAGTTACATGAGGCTTTTAGAAATAAAATAGAAGGATTTTAACACATGGCATTCCTTTGTGATATACTGATATGAGGAGCGGCTGAGGGAACTGGGGCTGTTTAGCCTGGAGAAAAGGAGGCTGAGGGGAGACCTTATCCCTGTCAAGAACTACCTGAAAGGAGGTTGTAGCATGGAGGGTGTTGGTCTCTTCTCCCAAGTAGCAAGTGACAGAACAAGAGGAAATGGCCTCAAGTTGTGCCAGGAGAGGTTTAGATTGGATTCTGAATAAAAATTGCTGCTTTAAACTGGGTACATCAAGTATTACATCCAAACAGGTGACAATGTTCTTGGAATCCTTGTTTTAGAGAAATAAAATATACACATATTTCTTCTTATAAATTATTATGCTACACAAAAAAAAGAGTGTCTTCTTTAGGTTTTTTTTCTCCAAAGAATTAATCACAAATGATACAAGTAGATCACAAATGAATAGTTAGTAATTCTCAAAAAATAAAAAAAAAAATTCTCATTATGGAGAAAGGAAGTTACACTTAGTAACAAAAGTATGTACAAATGTCTTTGAGCCTTTATGTATTTGTGATACCATATATGGTGGTAATTGCAAAACAGCAAATATTTGTCGTCATATTGATGAAATCATTATTTTATTTCCTGAAAAAAAATCCAGAGGACCTAGCACGTCTCTTGGTTTCCAGAGAATTAACAAAGGTCACTTTAATACGGAGGTTTCTTTAAATTTGCCAAAAGACACCATTATTTAGCTTATTAATATATCCTATGCAAGACTTTTTTTGCATGATTAATGCAAGTCAAACAGCAACAGCAATTAACAGTTATACTATGTTAGTGAAACTGTTTCATTGCCGTGACAAACAACTTCTATAATGATATTACATACTAGCAGAGAAGCCAAAAAACATATTTTGTTAGACTAAAAAGGGACTGTTACCTTCCCCGAAATCCAGCTTTTCGGAAGCCAGCATTTTTATGTGCTTGTCACTCCAAAGCCTCATTGGCCTTGTAAGAGGTAGGAAGAATTTCTAGAATCCTAAAAGTTTCTGGCTTTCCCAAGTTGTAGGAGCCTGGAGTGCAAGGTAATTCTGGGCAATCTTGGGCTACCCTGGATCTTCAATAGTGGTGAGCTGGCCTGTCCAGGAAATACTGTTAAGCCCTTTCATTGCAAAAATAATCAGGACCGATGCAGAAATAGCTGCCTTGTAGAACAGAAGGAAGCAAACCAAATACCATGACTTAAAGTGATAATCATAAGCCTTAGGTTGAAATGCCAGGAAGACCCAGGAGACCTCAGAAGCCTGAGGCCTCTGTCCAGACAACACTCACCAGATAGTTATTCTGAGTGACTCATAAAAGATTACTTGAAAAATACAGTAAATAAATCTCAGTATATAATGGAGCATTGCAAAAGGGAGAAGAAGGGAATAATGAAACTAAGAGAGGAAAGACTGGAAATGCAAAATAAATAGATCAGAGGAGGAAAAAAGGCTTCTCCAGGATCTGTGGGGACCTACTGTCAGTGCCATGACTTGAGGGATAAAACCAAGTGGTCTCAGTTTCACTTGTGTAATAAAGTTAACTTAAGAATCAGTATAAAATAAGTCCTTCCTCCAAGCTGTGCCTTTCAGGAATCAGATAAAAACAGAAGCTAGTAAAGACCCTCTAACTCACATTAAGGGTAAGGACGAAGAACAGACATCTGTAGGAAAGAGTACATCTCAATATTTTTCTTTTTAACTTTTTTTTTTTCCCCTAACTATTCCATGAAGAATGTGGGGTTTTTGTTTTGCTTTGATTTGGGATTTTTTTAAGAACAAAGTAGAAGAAAAATAAAGAATAGTGCAGATAAGGAAATGCATTCACAAGGGAAGAAAACATGAAAGACTAAGTCCATCTTTCAGTGTGTACCTGCCAAAACGTTTCCATCTCCTGCCAGGAGTCATACATTTCACAATGTTAAATATTTATATTGATTTTTCATACAAAAGTGCCACAGGGAATAATCAGTCCTAAATTCACAATATGCAGATACTCATTTCATAAAGGAATTCCACAAAGTCATTCAATAAAAGTTGTTTAAAAGTACAAAGCATAAATTCAAAATAAGCCTGTGTTATTGATCAAAGCACTCAACAGAAAATGAAAGTCTCTGAAAACTTCCAAGAATCCTAAATTAAAACAAAGACAAGAGGACACTGATAGAAATACTGGTTTGAAATACCTGTTTTTTTCTTAAATTAGTATAACTGAAGTTTGTATAACTTAAAATTATTTAGCACTTTTCTTCAATATGTTCTGCCTTTGAGTAGTTCAGTGAAATTCAAGGTCTTCTAGCCACCTACATGAGCCATGAACCTAGAATTCTGCAGTACATCTGCTTCAATACCTTTTCAAGGACAAAATAAAAAAAAGAAGAAAAAAGAAGAAAAAGGGATCCTTGCATAGTATCTCATACTCCAGTAGAAGAGAACGCTCCTCTTTATTGCTCCCTTGTAGATGCCATTAAGAGAATGTAGGGTCAATATAAGAAGTCTAATTTGGCTTTACATAAATGTAACAGCATTTTGCTGAAACGTTCCTTCGACGTTCCTTTGCATTGATGCAAAATTAGATTCAATACTATTATTGCAATGATTTTGTGAAGGTCATAACAAGAGAAGACTCAGAAGATTGCATTAAAAAATGAAAACTAACCCCAAGAAGCTTCTTTTGAAAAACACAGTTGCTATATCTTTAATGACCACACAGGCTCTGGGTTCCCACTCAGCACCTGTGCCCGTGCAGGCTTTGGGACAGCCAAGAAACGGTCCAGGCCCAGGAGCAGAACTGACCACGTTATGCTCACTGCTTGCTGGCAACTTCAACACTGCTTGAACAGCCCTCCCGAAAATGCATTAGCTTCTGTGAAACACATTAGAAATGCTGAAATACTGTGGAAAGATTATCTGGTAGTTCCTTTAGGAATCATTAATCATATATATACTACCTATATGCATGCGCTAACTTTATATATACATGTATTATGTAGAGATACACACACCGTGCATATATGCATATGCTAGTAACTAACGGGAACAATTCAAGAGTCTATATTATAATGACAAAGACTAACAGCTGAAATTAACCTTATTTTCTGGATTTAGAAAACTTTCCATATGTAATTCAGCTACAAAGCTCACCATACCAAGTAGGTGGACTGGCTTCCTTATTCTGCACTGATGGTAACTGGAGCAGACCTAGGCACCCAGATTTGGCATTGCTCACCCTGACATCATTGAACTAGGCCTAACTGTTAAAGGATTATTGCACTACTCTTCACTGTTGTGAGAAACACAACACCTGCAAAGCACGTTGGAACACGCAATGCTAAAATTCAAATGCTAACCTTTCCTGAAGGCTTCTGGGTTACACAGAGAGGAACCAGTTTAGTCTAGCCCTGTATGCAGTTCACTAAATCACCACCACTAAATGTTTCTCTGTCACTAATATAAAAAAAAAAAAGGTTTTGATCATTCTGACATTTCCATTAAATCTCTGTGTATCTAACCACACAGTTTAAGGACCAGTGCATCACAGAAAAATCATGTGAGAAAGCATTATTTCTAAACTGGAACCAAAAGCAGCTGATATAGTACCAACAGTCCTGACCCCATGAACCATGCTGCAAAAATATCAGATGATCAAGAGCCACAAGATTCATCCCACACATGCTGGAGAGACAGAGACAAAGGCTGCCCTAGGTGTGCTGTAGTGCACAGGCAGGACATTCGAGGGGTTTTCCAGGGATCCCTCCCTCTCCACTGAAGGACAGGATGGAGCAGGATGTATAAATGGATCCCTACATACTTATGGCCAGCCTCTCCAGTTCTTACCTGCTCATTTTCCACAGCAAGGGACTATCCAGGAGCCCCTGCACAACCACACGTCTGCAATCTGTCCTGTGCCACAGACCTGCTACAAACGTCACCTTTGCCTTCCAAGCTGCCTCTGGCCCAAGCGCCTCAAGTCAGCTGTGCCTGGACTGTCACAACTAATGAATAAGGCACATGGGAACAGAGCCTGGTCCCACGGCAGCAACAAAGCCATCTTCTCCACCCACAGCAGGGCCAAGATTTCACTCCAGTGGTCCAAAACTGTAAATGATTCTTCTCCATGGAAGAATAGTAGAATAGTATATAGTGTAGTAGAAGAATAGAAGGTTTTAATTTGAAGTCAAATGAAGAATGCATGAAGATTAATTAACTGAAGGGAATCTTTTTGTATTCAGTATAAAACTGTGTTGCACATTATACCCCTAAAATAGATTTTTAAAGTATAAAACGCTACAGGTATATTATTGCCATCTGCTTGATAGTACAGAATATTTTAGATTTTATTATATAAATATTCAGCTCACAGATTATAAATAATTACAAGCATGAATTCATAACTTTGTTTTCAAAGTTAGATCATTAAGTTATTAAAAATTATCACATCTAGGTATTTTTGATATAATTTTCTGATATTTCTCTTTTCCCAAGTCTGTGAGCAACTACATGTTTATATGTATTCATGAAAATGTCAGCATATTGAAACAGATTTTATTATACCATGGCTTTGACAAAGACATATATTTCTTTAAAGTACATCCCAATAGGTACTTGTTAGAAATATACTCTGAATATGAAACCTTACATAATATTATTGATATTGTCATTCTTACGAATATCAGATACAATAAATACTCAATCCAAATAATGAAATAATATTTAATAGACAGATTGAAAACATATTATGGAACTGGCAAAACAACTAGCACTCTGACAAACTAATTAATTTTCCCATTAAAATATTTTAGCAAACTTCCATGGATTCAGACTTGATAAATATTCAATTTCAGGAATGCTAGGATGGAGCATTCTGGTTTTTTTCCAAGAATGTTCTTTTATTCTTTCAAAATAAATTTACCTTTCAAATTTTAATACAAGAATTCAAAACATTGGCTGTGCATCCCAATCTAGGATGCTTTCCTTCCAGCCTGTAATTATGATCTATTTTTCTTTTTCCTTTTCAGGATGGAAAACACATTTTCTGAGTAGGTACAATACATGCATATTTTCTTGCATTACATGAAAAATAAACCCCAAAGCCTTCACTTGGAAACTCAAAAATGGTCTAGAGTAAGGGAACTGCATGTGACCACAATTTTGTTGCACTTCAAGTACTTTGCTTCTCTCCTGCTGCTGTTTATAAAAGCAAAGCAATGAAAGTAAAATGATAGATTTAGGTACTATTTTTAAAAATGGGGGAAGGAGCCTGCTTGTCAGTGCTTAGGTAGGATATTACTCAAAGATGTGAGAAAACACAGATTTCAGGACTGTTAAAGAGTGTTATTCATCATTCTGTTGAGTTTTCCAGAAGGGTTACACTCTAGCTCACTGGTGAATTTTGCCATTTGTTGAGCCAAAATTTCAAACAGCTCATGTTTAACTGTTGTCTGGGTATTTGTAATATTAGCCTGGGATACAGAAAAACCTTTTCCGAGTTCTGGTCCAATAAATATTAAAATATGTTATAAGAAACAAGTCCAAACATGCTAATCTTTTTTCCTTACTGTCAACCAAAACTGCGATGAAACAAGGATGAAAATCTAAACTAACCTATACAACTTCACATAGGAGGTGTTAGCCCAAATATGGACCAATCAAATAATAAATTCAGGCATGTGGAAATATACACTGGACTCTTCTGTATTTTGAGTAAGCTCTGTACCTCTCTGTTTTTAGATACACAGAAGACAGGGACCTCCTTGCTGATATTATGAATCTTGCAGGAAAACCTTCTGACAAAACAATTTGGCAGACTGAGTTGAATTCAGGAACAGCTTCTGAATAACCGCTGCATGTCTTTTTATTCAGTTATTATTATATTGATCTATTTATTTCCTTGAATATAATGTTTACTCAAAAACTCACCCTCTACACTCAACATCAGCATCCACTGTGATTGCTGTCATTCTGACAATTAGGACCAGCTTGTCTGAAGAGTTTTTAACTTAGTGAACTATCACTATGATTCACCACATGAGACACTGTTGTGCTCATGCCTGCAAAAGAACCATCAGATGCACTAAAGATACAGCTTGACTTACTTGCAGAAGGAAGGATTTCTTACAAAGGTGCCACTCAGACTTTCCTATGGTGGTAGACAAATATTAAATTACAATTGTGTATAATTTTGAGGAATTGTGATCTGTCAGTGAACCTCTGCAATGGAAGAGGCTCGGAGGAGATAGCCAAGAGCAATGTGCTCCTGAGGCTCATGAAGGATGCAGGGAGTGACTGGCAACAGCTGCTGCAAAGAGAGCTGAACTTGGCTCCACACAAAGTGGCCCAGAGGGTTGCTGTGGTCTGCACAAGTGGCTACATCAGCTGGGTGGGTCAGCAGCTGCAATCACTTTAGGGGATCAACTGGTTATGTCAATTGAGTGAATCAACCAGCTGTGTAACTGTTCGTCCCTGAGTTAACAAATGAGAGCAAATGTCTTCCTGCATGTGCCAGACCAGCATAGGGGGGTATGTAAGTACCTCCACCAAATATAGAGTATAAAATAATAGAGCAATGAATAAAAAGAGCTTTGGATGTAGCAACAGGCTCAAGCTGACTTCTCACTCCATGTATTCTTTCCTGGCCACAGACTCGTAACAAGAATCACATTCACATTGTGATTCAATTGTAAGTTAAAATTGCTCTATTCTGGAAAGTGTAATTAGTCTTGGCATTGTGATTGACAGGTATTGTTGTACAGCTCTGCTAACTCAAACTATAACAACGTATAACTTCAAATAAGTAAATTTGTTATTAAACATTAAATCTTCCACATGTGGAATACCTAAAAGAAGATGATCAGAGAGTACCAAGCTACAACAGAAACAAATAGTCTCTTATGCTTGACATAAAATACCTACATACTTACCCATACCAAATCAACTTTGAAGATCTAGGTGGCTTCCTTCCAGCAGGGAAAGACAAACAATAACAAATTGAGTCTAAAGGATCATTTTTAATACAGCAAATAAGATACAAGAGGTGCTTATTTCTAGCCTTACTGTGGTTTTCCAGTACTGTGAACTAACAAAACCTTTGCTAATCAATATATCAAACATACTAAATAACGAAGTCAGAAGTTCATAGACTAAAAGAACACAAGTGAAAACAAGCTCAATATTGAAATATGACCCTGTGACCTTTGTTTGGTTCTGCAGCAGTGTTGTGAGGGGGATTTCACTCTACCCTGTCTCCTCATTGAATAGGTGATACTACGGTGGGTCATATTCAATAAATTCTTCTTAGTATTAGAATTCATCGGGTTAACTGCAGTGCTAACGGCAACAGGACTTGTTCTCTAAGTAGTGTTACTTTGTTGAATATATAATCATAGAATAGTTTGGGTTGGAAGGGACCTTGGAAGCTCATCTGGCCCAACCCCCCTGCAATGATATCTTCAACTAGATCAGGTTGCTCAGAGACCTTGAATGTTTCCAGGGAGGGGCACCAAACCTACTAAGAAAGTGAAGCTCTTACTAGATAAATTAGAGCTGGTTGAGGAAGAGATCCTGGAAATTAAGATTTATGGATTACAGACAACATAAATAGAGACATTCTGATAATTCTTGGGAGCAATGTTTTACACAGATCCTGGATGTGGCCCATCATTGAACCCCAATGATGGAACATGTCTCTAAGGAGACAGGCAGGGGCAGCATGCTTACAAAGCTCAGGGAAGAATGCATGCTGTGACTGACCACAGCTGTTGCACAGAAAGCTGAATTTTCTTTGACACAAAGGGGACTGGAGGGTGGCCTTTGTTCTACAGAAATGGCTACATCAGCTGCATGAATCAAACAGCTGTAGCACTGCTCATCCCTGACTTAATCAAATGAGCACAAATGTCTTGATGTGTTAGCCAGAGGAGGATGTGGGTTGTATAGACAGGAAACCTTTGAAATAGTTATAAACTATACATTTCTGGGATTTCTATCAATACTCTTCCTTGTCCCACACCTGAGCTGGCTTCAAACCATGTATTACTTCCCTGCAGCAGAGGATGCCCACCATCATGATGGAGAGCATATCATAGAGACCCACAAGGAGAAACACATTTGTATTATTATTCATCTGTCTACTGCAGTTGCTATAATCTGCTAAGTGTAATTTGTATTTGTATTGTGATTTACATTCATTGCTGTGCTATTCTGCTAAATCAAAATCCCGTGCAACATCAAATAATTTCAGGTGAGTAAATCTTCCCTCCCACCCCCCCTGAAAAACATCTCATTAGAAAGTACGAGACTCTGACATTGGGTCAGATGTGCCAAGTGGGATCCAGGACAGCTCAAGCAATGACTACCCGTTAGTCGAAATCCAAGAAGATCTGGTTGAAGATGTCCCTGCTCACCACAGGAGGGGCGGACTAGATGACCCCCAAAAGCCCTCTCCAACCCAAACTAATCTGTGACTCCATCATTCCATGATCTACTGGAAGGACAATGTCATATCAGAGTAAGTTAAAACCTTGTAAGTAGGTTTTTATGCTGAGGCAAAGCATACATTAAAATGATGAATTGTTTGGGATCCTGATCAGAGTGAGGTAAATTTGTATTTCTTGCTTGAATAAATTTTACTGTCTTACATTTGCTTTGTAGATTACAGAAGCATGCCTTTGGTGACAAAAGAGGCCTATTCAAGCAGGTGGATGCTTAACCAGCTCTCAATCATTGTCACAACTCAGGGAGTAACTGCATTTTTTTCAAGCAACAATTGTTTGCAGAAATAAATCATAGCAATACAAAAATAACATAGGGGAAATGACATGCTATCTTTTTTGTTAATTTTATCTGCATTTGACATCTTAAAAATTAATTATTCTAATAGCCCCTTCTAGCTGTGGAATAAGTCATCTCATTATCTGCTGGCCTCTGGCACTAACATCCAGCTTCCTTAACAAAACCTTATAAGTCCTACTGTGAAGAAACTAAATATAATAAATAATTAGCTACTACAGAATTCTTCAAGAATAGATTTATTTTGTGCTAGGAATGTCTGAAGATAATTATAATCAGAAATATCAAATTAACTTTAAAAATACTAAAAAATTAGGTTGTCAGAAGGGATTACAGATGTTTTCTTCAGCTGTCATACCAAATCATTCCAAGCATTCGGATTATGTAAGGACTACTGTGTATCCTTGGGAAGTGGAATTGAGTATCACATAAAAACCAACCAACCATACATTAAAAAAATCCTGCTCTAGAATCTTCCTCAAACAAAAGTATGTGTTGTCCCTATGATAATAACCTACAGTAATGGTAGCTTCTATAGGTACATCAACCAGAAAAGGAAGGTTAAGTGTACCCCCTCAATAAGCAAGACTGGTAAACTGGTAACAATGGGTGAGAAGGCTGAGGTACTCAACAACTTCTCTGCCTCAATCTTCACTGGCAAACTCTATTCCCGTACCTCTCAAGTGGATGGAATGAAGGACAGGGACTGGAGGAGTGAAGTCCCTTCCACTGTAAGGGAAGATCAGGTTTGTGACCACTTGAGGAACCTGAATGTACCTAAGTCTATGGGACATGATGAGATGCATCCCAGAGTCCTGAGGGAACTGGCTGTTGTAGTTGCCAAGCCACTCTCCATGATATTTGAAAAGTCATGGCAGTCAGGTAAAGTCCCTGGTGACTGGAAAAAGGGAAACATTGCACCCATTTTTTTAAAAGGGTAGAAAGGATGAGCCCAGGAACTACCCACCTGCCAGCCTCACCTCTGTGCCTGGGAATATCATGGAAAAGATCCTCCTAGAAGCTATGCTAAGGTACATAGGGGACAAGGAGGTGATTTGAGACAGCCAGCACGGCTTCACCAAGGGCAAGTCCTGCCTGACCAACCTAGTGGCCTTCTATGATGGAGTAACTACATCAGTGGACAAGGGAAGAGCTACAGATGGACATAGACCTGTTGGAGAGGGTCCAGAGGAGGGTCACCAAGATAATCAGAGGCCTGGAATACCTATCCTGTGAGGATCGGCTGAGAGAGTTGGGATTTTTCAGCTTGGAGAAGGCTCTGGGGAGACTTTATTACAGCCTTTTAGTACTCAAAAGGGGCCTACAAGAAAGATGGGGACAGTGTTTTTAGCAGGGCCTGTTGTGATAGGACAAGAGGCAATGATTTTAAAGGAGGGGAGATTCAGGCTGTATATGAGTAAGAAATTTTTTACAGTGAGGGTGGTGAAATACTGGAACAGGTTACCCAGAGAGGTGGTAGATGCCTCATTCCAGGCCAGGCTGGAAGGGGCTCTGAGCAACCTGATCTAGTTGGAGATGTCCCTGCTCATCGCGGGTGGGTTGGACTGATGACCTCTGAAGGTCCCTTCCGACTTAAACTATTCTATGATTTCAACACTGGACCCTGCTTGAAGGCCATCCCTAATATTTATTTTCTGTAGTCTTTTTCTGAAAATATATCCACACACGGGCCTCTGAGTAAGTTCAATCTGAAGAAATACAGTATCTAGCAACATACTTTGTCTACAACTTTAATTCCTATGTTTTGAAATGTATGTACTAATGCCAAGCATGAAAGAAGTGAGGCAAGTATGTACAAGGGAAAAGGAGAAGCTTCAGGAGTTCCACTGAGACGTCAAGAGCATGGCTAAGGGCAGAATCGATCTTTATGTTAACAGAAACGTTGGGGCAGCAATTGCCTCTGTCAGAAGGATCATTCTCTCAGATAACAACAGGCTGACAGCAATCACTGTTAGTTTTTCCTTAGGCAATCTGCATAAATGGGCAGAGAACTTGTTTAGGCCTCACTCCTCACTTTCTGCTGACTCCTCCTAGGGAGCAGCTCAGCTGCCATGGTGCAAGCCAGGCAAAGCCACAACCTTGAAAGCAAGATACCTCTTCTCAAAGCAGATATTTTTTTAAAAATAGAAACTAAAATCTGTCCAATCTGGAAAAAAAAAAATATATTGCATATTCATTGCATTAAATAAATCAGTAATTGGATTTTCCAGTCATTTAATGTAGACTTTCATCAAAAGGTGCAAGGCAGAACAAAGAATGCATAAAGAAGAAGTAAAAATAAAACTCAAAAGCTTACATACTGTTGAGCTTCATCAAAATTATCATATCAAAGAATCTAACTTGAGTCACAAATTTCATAGCTTCATTAATCAGCAGTTCAAGTACATAAATCTGCATCTTGGGAGGTATAATTCAAGATGAAACTTTTTCAGAAGTTTGAAATTCAACATCTGAATTTGTCACAAAAATAACGTCAGGAAAAACAGAGAGAATGAGGGAGTATTGCCTTCACACAGTTTCACAACATGTGTCAATCAAAAATTCTTTAATATTTAAACTAATGTAGAATCATATAATTGTTTTGGTAGGAAAAGAAGTGTAAGATTATGAAGTCCAACCATTAACCCAACACTGTGAAGTCCACCTCTGACCCATGTCACACAGATCTTTACAATGGAGGAAACGTGATTGAACACCCTAGAAAACAACACGCATAGACTTTTAGCACTACACTTACAGCTAACAAAAGGGATACTCACAAAAAGCTCTTGAGCCATAATCTGTAAACAAAGAAAGAACAACTAAGGAGACCATAATGACTTTTAGGGTCCATTAGAAGATAAATTGCCTTTCCAATTAACACTGTTCACAAATAGATCTCAAAAATATTGTGCATACTTCTGTGAAAAGGATTATGTAAATAACATGTATTTGCAAAATTGTTGACTGTGCCAAGATTTATATTTACTCAATGGAGCAGTCCACCAGGTCTATCCAGTAAATAATGTAGGTTTTAAAAATTATAATGCATGTGACAATATAGATTTACCCAATAGCCAAGCTCTTAAGTTTTTTTCTTATAAATAATGCATACACTTAAAAAAAAAGAATATGTGTAACTAACATCTGACCAGAGAAACAATATGTATTTTCAGATGACTAATGTGTACATACAGGATGTAGCTGATTTTTATTTTTTATTTTTTTTTATAATATGAGGTGACTTGCAGGTAAACACTGCATATTTTAGGAGTTTAAATTAGTGGAGTAACACCACACAAACTGAGATGAGCTTCTAATTTAACACACATTTTTTTGAGCACTCTGGAAGATAATATGCATGCTTATATTGTCTTTAAAATTACTACCCTTGAATGGTGTAGAAACTAAGTTTAGTACCAAAATGTATAGTATTTTATTACTGATTTTTACCACTTTACCTATATAAAACATCTAACCTAAATTAGTTCTGTTAGATTCCCTCTCAGATCAACAGAGAGTTTAGCATCTGCAGATCAGCCATTCCCCTACCTATAGAAGGTGCCGGGATGAATAGTTTGGCTTTCTTTAACAGCAATGCTGTTGTACTGAGGTAGCCTAAAGATGTGACAGTTTTAAGTAGACAGGCTGCCTATAGGCTGCTATAGACACATAAAGAGGAGACAAGCTTGAAGGCACAGAAGTGATTTCTTAGGTCTGAAAAAAACCCTGCAGTCTTGGAAGTTTCATGGAAGTTGACAATGATGAATCTATGTTGATGGCCTTGGACCACCTAAAAGGGGTAGGTGTACATCACAGCAAATTATACTAGCAGAGGAAAGGTTATTGGCAAAAGTAACAGCTGATGAGGTCCTAAGTAGTTGATTAGTTTTAGCCATGTAAAACTTCATTTATCCATGAGCGTGCTTGATGTATTTAAATTATTACAGACACAACAGGCCACATAACAGTCACCCAGGCTATATCTGTAGTCAATGGAGATTAACTGATAGTATAAATGACTCTTTCAAAGTGACTCAGTTTTTGCAATTTGAAAAACTGATTTTAGATCACCCCCATCCTTGGTGTTTCCCAGAATACTGCATACTATTTCCCCATCTGATTCATCTCTAAGTCTGGCCACAGATATATCACACAGATCCTCTACAAATGGAAGTGATATTTGAAAAAATAAAAAAAGTTAGGCATTATTTATACAAAGCATCTTGAGATTATGTGACACATCAGAGCAATTATCTTTGTGAAAACTGCAACAGAGTCTCATTCATCTTAATGCCCCAGTATATAAAGCACAATGTTTGGGGGTTAATGGCACCTCACTGAATGCATCGTATGCACATGATAACCAACGTGAGCTTGGATCTGCTGCGTATATCAGTTTCTATCTCCTGTCAACTTAGAGACATATTGTCCCCAGCCTGAAAACCAATATTAATAATCAAAATATCTAAATTAATTTGATGCTACTTTCTTACCATTTAATATAAGTTATAAGACACTAAGCATATGGTTCACTAGAACGATAATCCTCTAGTAAGCTTCAGTTACCAGCACATCAATAAAATCAGTCAATGACAGTTGCTGGCCTTCATGAAAAGACCTCCAATGTTAATGTAAGCATTTTACTATTAGATGGGATATACTACATCGTATTCCAACAACAAATTAAATGTGTAGGGTTATATTTTTCCTAATAATATCCTTCATTGTCTCATTCCAGTGGAGTCAGCTTTTTAAGCATAGCCCTTAGTTATCAGCAGTCTTTATTCCCATTAAACTACAATTATTTTCTCGTAGTATGAATGCCAGCCCCATGCAGCAGAGAAAGAATGGAAGCATAGGATGAATTCCATGAGTTATAAACGGTCCTTCAGGAAGCCTGAGATCAGTGTGAGCACAGAACTTGTGGTATCAAATTAAAGTCTGTTACACGCTCAACAATGACCATGCAGTGGAACTCTAGAGGGTGACACTGCATTGACGGTGCAGCTCTTGTTCAGCTTCAGCGTTACTCTTCCATGATAAGCCAGGCTCATACAAGCACACAGCAGCTCTCCGGAGAACACAGACCAGAGTACAGGCTACTCTCACTGGCATTCAACCCCAACATACAAAGCAGGCATGATCTTGTCATCAAAAAGGCATAGGGGGCTTCTACAGCATTGATGTGAAACACATCAGATCAACAGGATTAGGAAATACTAATGTTTTCTGGCATATTTTTCAAAGACAGATCCTACTCACCTAAACTACTTCTTTATCTGTTTGGTTTTGCTGCTCACTTCATGGATAACTAGAATTCAATGCTGGCTTATACACTTTTTAAAAAAAATTATCGACAATTAGTTCTGTCTCTTAGTAAGTTTATTAAATCATTCTGGGTTTTATTTAGATGAAGTGTGTGAAATAAATATAAATTAATCATTACTAAACCAGTGGTGGTGTTTGCAGCAAATAAATTAGAAAAATTCTAACTGGAAAGAAGCAATCTGCCTCTACGCACAATTAAAATCAATTCCTCCAATGCATTCCTCTGCTCTTCTTCCTCTGAAGTTCCTTAACAAATGGTTATGAGAAGAACTTCATTTAAAGATATAAATTCTTTCATGTCTTTAAAGGTCTGACTTTGACCTAAAGGATTTCAAATTAACAGATATGTAAATGTACCTATTGATCTGTTCTCCAGGATTGGACTAAGTCAAATGATGTTAAATGACCAAATCTGAAGTATGGTTCCAAATATTCTTTGTGCTTCCAGTGGTTTTGAGCCTGCACTTTCTTGTATGGGCAAAGTTATCGGAGCATTTCAGTACTTTCGTTGTGCTAGAAATACTATGTTTTTGTTTAAAGCACTATTTTATTTTTTTTTCCTACAGTATTCTTGCTAAAAAGAAAATCATAATATATCCTTCCAATCATGTAATAGTTGGAGAACTTATAGAATACAAAGAGCAGGTATGGAAAGTATAGACTCCAGCTGAACCAAAAAGGAAGCTGACTCATTGGCACTCAAGTACCCAAGAGGAGAGAAGAATGATGTAAAGAAAGTGGAACAGAGACTGGTACAGAAGAGCCAAGTTTGGAATGACACATCTTTCAGGTCAGAGGACAATAATACATCTTCAAGAAAAGAGAAGACAGAAAAGTTAATGCCGTTTAGGAGTTAAATAGTGAAGAGCAATCTCACCAACCAAAGTTCATTTTAAACACCAATTAAAACATCTGAGCAGACCAAGATCAAAAATCAATGTGTTTCTACTCATACACCAAAAATAAAATTGAATGCTTGGCACTAATTAAAGTGGGTTTTTTTAAGGAAATTAAAAGGAGAAGCTAAAAGGGTGAAGAAGTGGCATCAGTGGAGTGTTTAAAGACTCAAGCTCAGAATAAGTGTATGCCAGTTCTCACAAGAAAAAAAAAAATAATCATTAAGAGTCAAAAAGGTAAATGGAAAAATAGAAGTTAATTTGAATTAAAAACATGACTTTAAAACATAGATGTTTGTTCCCATGATGAAAACATAAGTTGTATCTAAAGCTACAATGCAGCCCAACTGGATTTTGAGAAATTACTTGCAAAAGAGATAAAATTTATTAAAAATATATTTCAAATACATCTTAGGCAAGAAACCTGCTATAAAGTTTGTACAGTCATAGGATAGTAAAAGCGTAACAGAATCTCTCAGAAAAGATACAGCTATTACAAAAGAAAGCCCAGGTCTTAAGGTAATTTGCACGCCATGTTCATTATGCAAAAGCTTATATAGGTCTTTGGAAAAAAGAAATCCTAGGAACTTCATGAAACTGAAGTATCAATGGAAAATATGAGTGAGAAAGTACTAAGACATAAGCATAACTGGAAGCATTTGTCCAAGTTTCTGAAGAAGTTTAAAAATATAATTGAAACCTAACAACCACCAGATAAAAGTCAAAACTTAAGGCAGGCTCAGGCCAAATGTATCCATGAATTTCTATCAGTGGCAGAATATGAAGGGACAGAACAGAAGGGAATTGCAGGTCTCCTTGTACACTGAATAAGCATCTATACAGTTTTGGTGGAAGGAAGCAATACAAAGATATCCTTCACTGATAGTAAGGATGACCATAAGAAACAAGAGTAATATGGTCCAAAATATGCATTTGGACCAAGAGACTTAAATAAACTAAACATATGATAAAGAGAAATGCTCTTTCATGGATTATTGATTGATTTAAAAACAAGAACAAAGGACACAAATGAATAATCAGCTGTCATAATGCATGGAGATTACTGGTAGAATCCCACAGAAGTTTGTGCTGGACCCTCTGTTATTCATGATAATCATAAATGAACAGGAAAAGACTTGAAAGGTAAGATGACAAAGATTGTTTATGACATAAAACTGTCTGATCTAAAACTAAAACTAGTTTACCAAAATCACAACGTTGAAAGATTTGTTGATAAGATCCTAATAAAGCATGTAACATACCTGGAAAATATGTTTATAAATGTGAATGATGAGTTCTAAAGTAGATGTTACCCCTGAGGACAGAGATCATATGTAGTTATTTGGAAACATCAAATTAATGGTAGTTAAAAAGACAAATTAAATGTAAGTTTTATTAAAAAGGGCATAAATAACAAACCAAACAACTTCATTTTGCTACTGTATCATTATAGAATTCTTTCATGATTTGAAAAGCTGGATAAAATCTCGATTTCTCCATTTTATTAAGTTAAATAAGAAAAGCCACTGAAAATTGTGATAAAACTAATCAGAGATTTAGTTTGGCATCTATAGAGCTAGAAATGACTGTAACTTTTCGCACTGTAAGAGACAAGTTCAGAGCTGCGGGGCTACCTTCCATCTCATGAAGTCTGTAAATAGAGAACTGCGGCAACAGGGGAGGGCAAATCAGCAGAAGTATCATTTTGCACTTTTATTTTATAGTCTTTTCCTTATTATCTGCTACAAGCTACTACTAGAAATAAGAATCAGACAGAGACTGACCTTGGTGTGATCCAGTATAATCAGGTCTGATGTTTTTATTATTGCCTTTGTACCTTATGACTTGAAAAAGTTTCAAATTCAGTCACATTTATACTGACAAAAAAAGAAACGTTCACAAGCTGCCTAAAACCAGCACAATTTGAGAACATAATAGAGGCAAACAGATGAGGGTAAAATGGCAGACTTAACAGCAAGCAGGAAGTTGGCATTTGAAATCAGAAATGGATATGCTCACCAAAACACAAAGTGCAAATAGAAGAAAGAAGCACTGATAGACTCTTACATGACCAGAAATGGAAGTGAGAATATAAAGCAAAGTAGCAAAGAAGTGATTGCAAGAGAAATAGAAGGACTCAGACGCCTTAAAGCTAATGCACAATAAGATTTTTCATCGGGCTAATGTGATCAACAAAATCTAAACCAGATGTAGGGTAAGGAAAATGATTTGGAGGCTCTCAGAAATGAGCAAGGCCATCTCTTTTGAGATTCTAGCATTGCATTGTGCACAGGAAGCTGGAAAGAGCAAACATCAGACTGAGGGTGGCATAGCTGCAGTGGGAAAACAGGAAATCAAATGCTTGTTCAGGGTGACAGCTAACAAAATGTGATGAAAGAGATGGAGAACTAATTCACAGATACTGAAAAGAAGGATATGTAGGGTTAATGGGAATCACAGAAAGAGGAGGGCAAAAGGACAGTCGTGAGAAGGAGGAAAGAAGAAATACAAAAAATGCACTGTAAAGAATGACAGGTGAGTTATGATTGGTCACACTGACAAGTAATCAATTATCTTGAAAGCAATTACTGTGGAATTGCTTGATGGTGCAACGATTCAATTAAGCTGTGAAATAATTATATGATGAATCAAGTACTGTATGAAGTAAATATGGAGAGAAATAAAGTACTATGAATCAATAACATAGATGATCAGTAATGGAGTGAACCAGTAATGTCAATAAGTACATATGGAATGAATCAACTTGGAATTAATTATTGGGAAAATAAAAATAGTGAAAATTAATGAGTCTAATATGTAAAGAATATACCTACTAAAAAAGCATGTTGAAAATATTAGTCTGATTTTCCCTTTCACACTTTCCTTGTCCATACATAAGAAGTGTATTTAACCCTGTCCTTCCCTCCTTTTTGCTCTTTAGACAGCTTATATCTTATAGCTATGGTACACTTTGTTCAGCTCTCAGCAATACCTAGGGAAGCTTAAGCAGTAACCTAACTTCTGCTGTCACATGTCACAGCTGACATTGAGCACATACACTACACTTTTGGAGACCTTTAAAGAACAGAGATGATAAGCCACAAAGTCTGTGGTATCATGGCATGTGCTCCAACATACAGTAATTTTATCCATTGAAATATCCTTCCTTTCCTTCAGAGTAGGTACCCTGTGTCATTTGAGATGCACCATAATATCCAAGACTTGCACGTGGGGCTGGCAGATTGTCATATTAAGATAATTATTTTAGCAGAAGGTAAGGCCCGTGCGAGGCAGCTAGGTTGAACTCCTCAGTGATGCAAATAACCTCAAGTCAGCACTGTAAGTCTAATCGCGCTCAATGGCCAGTCTGATGCAGAGATGCACAGTGTAATATATACTATAAGTCTGGGTGCATTAATGTTGAATTCGCACAATTAGATTCACAAATATTGCAGGCCAGCCATGATCATTGAATCTTTGCACTGCATAGACTCACGAATAGTATAATATCTACACGCTGCACAGACCCACAAATAGCATAATATATACTATAGGTCCCAAAAGTCCTCTTATGCTTTTACCTTGGCTTCTCAGTGATGGTGTCTTACCCTACCCTTCCTCTATTGTTAGGATATTTTATGCTATTTTCTACATTTAGGTGGAGCTTGAGTGACTCTAGTCATACACAACTTTGTTATCGATTGGTTTAGGAACTCTCACTTCAATTTTTAAGGTAAAAACCTCACTACACATGATTGAAGCTTGGCTGGAGAGGGGTATCCTTTGAGATGAAGGTGTGTCTGAGTATTATAATGAGATTATAATGAGCAAAGTTCATCCATTGGACAAATTTCTGGCCCAGTAATGCACATTTATCCTTTTTAAGTGACAAAAGCTATACCTTATCTTCAAAACTGGCAGCAGCTATACTGTCTGTTTATTGTACCTGTGCCTTGTTAGCAGGGCCTGGCCATGATACCTTCATATCACTCCGCTCCCCACATCTTTTAATTGATACTACACTGAGCTTCCTCAGACACTATCAATTAAGAATGTAGGCCAGGTGTGTGGGGTGAAGTCATACAGAACAGATTTCTTCCCCTCTGTGCAGCTGCCTTATATGCTGAAAATGTGGATATAACTTTATTCTTAGTAAGTGTATACTTGGAATTTAGTATCAATAATTTGCCGTCTCAGTAATTATTCCACACAGATAAAACACAAATCACACAGGAGACCAATGATGTCACCAGATGGTGACACCTCCAGGCCAGGTGAGTAACAGGAGAGGATCTTGAATGGCACAACATTACAGTGTGTAGGAAACAGAATCATCTCCTGGGTTCCTGCTTTTGGGTTAAAGACACTATCTCCACTTTGCTCCTCTCAACACCACACTGTCTGAACACTGGATGTCTGGTGATATGGATGAGAGCACAGACAGCCAAGCACTCCCACAGGTGCCCAAATTAATGCATCTTAATCTAGGTATTTGAGTCTTCTCAAAGTTGCCAGACAGTCGAACTGTCTGCTTCAGTCTGCTGCTAACAAGCAGCCCAGAAATGCCAAAAAGGCTTTTCTTTTTTGTGTCACTTTCCATCACACTTACTTGAGTATGAATGATCAGAAAGATACCTGTATACTAGGTGAGTAATTACCAGCACTCTTTGTAATGAACAGGCCTTTTCTTTGGTGTTCTGATTTATATTGTCCGATACGTCAGTAAAAATAATAAGCAAAAACATACAAGCAAACACAGAAGGCTAATGGGAATGAGTGTACAGAATACAACATATCAGCATGAAACACCATCCAGTATCCCAGTATGACTGGATCATCTCCAAGCTTTGAAAAACTAGAACATGAAAACATAAATCCAAGAACAAGTATTTCTAATAAATCTTACAAAACCAGGAAAACAGCATATAACTGGAGAGTAGCAAGTGCCACATGTATATTTAAGAAACTGATGAAAGTGATCTTGACAATTACAAGCTCATTACTCTTACCTTAATAGCTGAAAGGCTTTAGAAGAAATTTTGAAGGCAAATATAATTAAACCCATAAAGGTAAATAAAAAATGACATAAAAGGCAATTTAAGTTTACAACATTGTAAAGCTCTGTGCCAAGCTAAATATGTATCTTTCTATGAAACAGTTTTTATTTGTTTGTTTTTTCTTTTAAGGTTGGAAAATGAGGATGTAATTGGTCTGGAGTTCAGTGGAGCTAACACGTGGTAATGAAAGTGTAGAACTTGTATTACTCTCTCTAATGTAAAAATCCTAAAAGCTAAAAAGGAGAAAACAATGAGTTATGCTAGAATAATTTTATTATTAGTGTTCCATAAGTATTGGTTCTCTAATTCTTTGACTTTGGCTTTATAGATACTTAAATTTGTTAATTTTTACTTTCTGGAGTTGGAAGGCATCATCACTACAACATAGGATTAAAGAAGAGCTGAATGATCTGGAAATTTGAAGAAAAACATAAGATGAAATTTTACAGTATTTAAGGCATAGTAGATTCTGCTATAAAGCAGTGGTTTATTATGCAGGTATAGCCAGAATTCATCAGTAATCAGTCACAAAAAGGCAATGAGATCCTACAAGTATCCTGGAAGTATTATTTGTGTGTTGCCTCCTTTTGTGTAACATAAGCAATGCAATTTTACCAAATTATTTCTATACAGTCCTAATAACTTTAGATTGAGATATAATATATGCAAAAGAAAGACAGCCAATTTCTCTATAATTGAGAACTCATCATACCTCTAAAGGAACTGCAAATGGCATTTGATAACTTAATTATAAAAATATGCACCTTAGTTTTAGCCTAACTTTGTCTCGTTTGAATCTGTCTAGCCTTAGTGTCCATGCATTCCAACCTGTATGCCTGTTAGATTTAGAAACCCTCCATAATAAGGTAACTTCTTTCCGTGTTGAAGACTATATCCGAGTAACTTTGCAACTGTGCCTTTGATAAAACAATCTGATTTGTTGTCATTAGTCTGCCACCATAGGACATTTCCCAGATTTTATACAGCTCTTGAACTTCTTTCCAAACTATCAACTTTCTTGTCAAAATATGGACATCAGAAATGAACATAATGTTCCAGTAATGCTCTCATAAATGTCATATATACAATTACAATTACAACTGGTAGTCTGCTGCTTGTGTACAGGAATTACATTTGCCCTATTAGCCACCATATCACACTGCAGCTCATGTTCAGTTGAACATCAACCTTTTTGACCCTTATGTTTTTTGACTGTTATCCTCCAAAAGTGGCACAATCATTGTTTCATGGGCATATGACCTTGTATTAATTTTTATTTAAACTGATCATAGTCAGATTAGCCAATATTATCGTACCATCCAGATCACCTTGCAGAATTGATCTACTATAGCAATGTAACTAGTATACTTTCTTTCTCACCAAAGTCAGCGTTTGAAAGATTTTATAAACTGTGGTTTTATCTCTCTTCATCGCATGATCTAGTGTGCTCCAGAGTGCTTCCAATAGCTTTACGGTGGAACTGAAAGCACCTTTAACTCCTGCCAGAATTTCAAAAGGATCATTCGTTTGTTCAATGGCATACGTATTCATAATTAAGTCATTAACATACGAGTCACTGGCATAAAAAGTCACACATCTGAAGAACGATTCCCACGCTGGCACCAGTATTCTTGCACCGGGAACACGGTAACATTACTACTGAGTGGACTGTGGGGTTAGTTGTGAGTTAACATGCTGCAGATCCCCGAAGACTAATTTTTCTGGAATCGTCCTTCCTTGAAATGAAGATTCTTAGGTTGAGGCCAAATTCCTTGTACATATGTGAGCATGTAGACTAGTCAGCTCAAGGCTATACATTTAATTCAAAATCGTGTCCTTAAACCGTGCAAGCTCTGTACTATCTTTGGCACCATTAGCTTAGAATTCAGTCATTTCTTTTATCTACAGTGTTTGCTGACATAACTTTTTTAAAAGCACTATTTCTAGAAAATTACTTCTTTCTACCTTTTACCACTCAGATTTTTAAATAAAAAATATCTAATGCTCTTAAAGGAAGATTAAGGATGTCAAAATCACCCCGATCCAATGGTTTGAAGCCAAGAAAATCTTTTTATACTGCTAAAATACCAGAGGCATTGCACAAATGAGCATGAAAATGTTTAATCTAAATTGCTCTTAAATTCCGACTACTTAGCAAACTATTTTCAGCTTATAAGGTAACCATTCAATGACACACTGGTAGAAAATCTAGGGCAAATCTTTCTTTTATTTTCAACTGGTTTTTAAAGGTCATGATGCTGTGAGACTGTGAAAAACTTCAGCACTGTCATCTTTGTGACCACCTATCCTGTGAGAATTTTATTTCTCTTAACTTTGTTTCTCTTTTATTAGCCATACTTATATTTAAAGAAAACAATAAACACTTTTAATAGAATCTTTCATAAACATTAGTGGCTTGTGCTTACAAGGGGGGATTTCTTTGTGTCACCATTGCCATCTGCAGCAAAATGACCACTGACTTTAATAAATACGGGGCTTAAGAGAATTTCAGTTGAACTCCATTAATTTTGTTGCATGAAAAGGGACCTGTTGCGTTTAACATTAAACAAACACAAATGTAAGGAACAGTTGCTATGCAGAAGAACCTGCAGTCTAATTATCCATTCATCACCTATTACAAGTCCTTCCCTACAAAGTAACACAGAACTTTTTCCTTCCTAGATTTAAATTGCTACTAGCATTGAATTGCCGGATGGGGAATTAAACTATTGATACCTTCATACTAATTAATTCTGTATATATAAATTCAGCGTATTGGGACAAGCCATAAAAGCTGCACCAAAGAAAGCACTGGAACACAATGGCCATGGCTACATGACCCCAAATCCGAGAACTCTGAGATTAAAAAGTGCCTCAGGACAACTTCACATAAAAAATAACAAATCTCAGGAAAAAAATACCAGGGATTAGAAGTGGAAGAAAATTTCCCAGACTGCAGCACTTCTGCTTTGATTCAGAATTGCATCACATGATGATGAATTTTTTTTTCAGTGAGTTGTAGGATATACCTATGATATCCTGTTTATTTGCTCACAGCCACTGTCAGGTTAAACAAGCAAAAGCTGCAAAGAAATGTCCTGATATTTGCTTTATGCCTATATTTGTTGAAAACTCTATACACGGATACAGTTTTCTATTTTCTTAAAATAAAGTTTCTACTGTTTTACACAAGAGGGTCATTCACAGTTCTTATGGGGGCAATCTATTTTCTATGGATTTTTTTACAATACTATTTCTGAAGCAAGGTTCAAGAATTATTTTTTTATTAAATGTGCCACGCATTTTGAGTACAAAACTGAAATAGTGACATTTGGAAAACCAGTGTTACACATGTAGAATACTCTATGCACTGACCTAATAAATTATTTCTACATGATATGGAGAAAGACATGAGTATATAGTTTTATTTGGTCTTTCTGCTTGCAGTAGGATCTCTGTTATTGACAAGAGCTACTACTATTTTGTATTTTTATATAGACAAGACATAAAAAACGTCAACCATCTTCATAATAAGCATTTATACACTTACATCAAGACCAGTAGATCTTCCTAGTACTAGTGAAAACGTGACATATGGAGATCTCAAAGATTCTATAGGTTTGGATCTGAGCTTCCTTGTCCTGTAATGTGATTCATTTAGAAGAGGCATGAAGAGCATTTGAGGGACAGCCTTGAGGAGGCTTTTCTGCTGCCCAAACTATTGAAAGACAGAGAACTCAACCTGACTGAACTAATTTTGGAGAATATGCTTTTAACTGATTTACCTCTTACTGTCTACATATACATACTGTAGCTCAAATGAAAATACAGAATTATCTTTTAGAATGCATGAATGACCAGGATACATATTCTTCTTTGATTACATTAACTATATAAATATATATATATAAACTGAGCATCTCCATTCTTGCTGTGTTACATAGGACTTACCTGACTATCATCATGTAGAACTTCAAACACCAGAAGACACAGACCTTGAACCTACCTTTTTATCAACAAATAAGGTCTTACTATGCAAATTATTCCCATTGTCTATCTCTAATACAGGATATCTAAAAAATATTGAACCAGCTGTAGTTTCATTCAGAAAAATGAATGATGAATATATGATGATGGCACCAGATATTTACTTTTAAATGTATGGTGTTAATATCCTAAATTATAAATTATAATGAAGATTGCAGTGATATTAGCGAGTACCGTATTTACTAATGCAGAATTTCAGATGTAAATCTGAAATTGTGCTGAGGTTTATGTTTTTTTCTTTTTCGACTTCTTTTCAGGTGTTCTTGGATGCCTGACTGCTATGAGGAAAGCAAAAAAAAAAAAGGAGCAAATCATTGTATTCATTCCTGTGCTACAACTGCATGAGTGAAGTTTTGAGAAAGCAGAAATAAGGATATCAGTATTTTATATACATTTTATTCTGCCTTTCTCAACCATTTTCTCACTCTAATGAAAATCTGAAGCAATTGATTCTTAAAATATAAGTCAATAAGGGAGGACTTTTGTGAGATTACTTATAAAGATTTCTGGCCCACATTCTTGTAATCCAAGGTTATTGCCTGTATCATCATACTGACAGGTTTATCTTAATAAGAAATGTTTTGTGCTGGGAGAATTTATGTTTTTATGCTGAATTACAGTTTTATGTCGGAGGTATTAGGTAGGCAATAAAAAGGGCCTACCTCACATCTATTATTCATTTTTCAAGTTCACAGTTGTGAAGGTAAGATATACTTGGAAAAGTATTTTTCTTGTCTTTATTAAGCAAACAATTTGTAGTAATTCTACTTATCTCAAACCTTACCATTTTCAGATGGCAAAACGGTATGTCATAAATTACATAACCCTTCAAGAATGGCATTTTCCAAAATGCCTCCAGTTAGAACTGGATTCCCATTATGTGAGGCTCTGTATAAACATAAAAGGAAATAGACAGTCTCTGCCCTAAAGAGTTCACAAACTAAAGTCATCAGAACATAAAACAGGTAAACTGAAATCCAAGACTCTTTGCAGGCCAGTAGATCTTATTTGAAAAAAAGCACAATTTTCTTTCTAAGCAAAATGAAGAGTATAGCATCCAACCATAATATACTAATTATAAATTCAAGAAATAATACAAAAATAAAAATAAACATCTGAAAGGTCCCTGTATCTGAATTTGAAAAAAGTGACTACATATTTTTCTTTCCGCACCCCTGCCAAAATAGTACTGTACATGCTACTAATACAGATGAAAAATGTGAGAGAAAGCTCAATGATCACAGTTTGCTACAGGTTAAAAAAAAAAGCCACAATAATAATGTTCATCACCATGACGGGTTACTTAGAGTTGAGCAAAAGCTCTAAATGCCCTTTGTGATTTCAATTAAGTCAATACTAAGAAGGATCCCTAAGGAGAAATTCCAATGTTACCTTTTAATTTGGCACAGCACATTGAAATAACTCAGATGCAAAAACTGCATAGCTCCCTGTTCTTTTTTTTAAGTGTTGCTCTCTGCATTAACTATGCCCTAATTATTTAACTTACTGGGATAACCTATAGGAATCACAGGAGAGAACCTACTACTGATCATTAGGTAGGTTGTAATTTTACTAACTTTGGGGCTTTTTTCCAAAGTATTCATTAAGAGGCAACACAGAATCTTTCAGCAGTGTGGTGATACACCTGGTCACGAAGTCTTGACAAGACAGCACACTGAAGCCTGAAGCCTGAAATGGGAACATTTAGTGGGATACAGTAACTCGACCATTCATAACTCATCAGTAAATTATACTCCTTAGATTCCTTAAAGATGTAGCCAGTAACCAGGTTTGGTTAATGTAACAGGAAAGAAAAATATACTCAGTAAAATCTGTTAATCTGAATGCTCACAATACTACAGCCTCATAATTGTTATATGTTCTCATTCATCCTGGGACATTCTTGCATGAGGAACTATAAGATATATTGTCATGGCTACAATTGCATACTGTGCAGGAGAAAATCTACCTTCAGCATTCCAAAAGACCAAAATCCAAAAGCTCACTAAATCAAACATGCATCAGGCTGAAGATGTATTCAGTTATAGATGTACTTTGAAAACATGGTAAGGTATTAATTAACAAACCCATTGTAGAAAGTATTATATTCCAAGAGGCCAGTATTTAAATCTGAGAATGATTATTGTATGTCTTTCAATCCACATTTGCCATTCCTGTATTTATATAGTGATTATTTGGCAATTGTGTGATTCTAAGCTTTTCCCCAGATTTGGTATGTGAAATAAGGCCCAGTTTTGCACCAGCAATTTTAGGAAATTGTATGGGGGAATCTGTACAGTCTGCTCTTGTAAACATGACCTGGATAACTGCAGGTGATGTGAGAAGAATGCAAGTGTAGCCAGTGTATGTGAACAGATTCTTTCAAAACTGTCTCTGCTGGGAGGGTGTTTGCCCCAAACCTGATAATGCAAAGAGGAAACTAAGAGTGACATTTTGCTTAAGGTGACCAGCAGCTGGATTAAACAGTAGCCGACACTTACCAAGAGATGGAAGGATGGAACACAAAAATTTCTGACTGGGTAGAGATCTTGATAGCAGCAGCTGCCAAACAGGGTTTGGTATCCCCAGAAGCTCCCTCTCTGCTGGCACTGCAACACCCACCTTGGCCTGACAGAGCATTGTCCTCATCACACGCCATCCACATCCTGCCCTGCAGCCAGAGGGCTGACAGTGCAAGACGCAACAAGTTGGGACACCGGGAGCGGAACTTCACCAGCATAGTGAGTTGTAGGGAGCAGTGTGAGCACACACGGGGTGTCTGTGAATACAGGAACAGGCACTCACAAAAAAAAGGGGTGCTGATAACCCCCACAGCTATGTCTGCAGGGTGAGTGCACCCAGCTGTGTGAAGGGTTCGTGTGGGGTGAAATGAGAAGAGAGGAGTACAAAAGGGTGTTCAGCAAATTGTAAGAATGTGTTTATGGTCTCTAGGTGTCTCATACTGTGGTTTATCTTTTGCAGTGCTGACATTGATCCTGCAAGTGTAGTTCACTGACTACCAGTTAATTACATGTTGTTAATAAATCAATAAACCTCTTCAATCCTGATTCGATTTAAAGCATTATGTTCAGCAGTTGTTCCCTGCAACGAGGCTATTTCATTTTGCTATAATTTCTAAGAAAGCAGACATAATCTGCTCTAAGAAAGTCGAGCACCTGCTTTTCTCACTAAATCATAGCTCACTTCCGAAATGGACCCGAGCATCAGGGCCAGGCAGTGTAATGTATCACCATCTACACGGTGGCAGATCACCGAGAAATGGGGAGAGGTGTTGTGGGAAGTTTTCTGAAGGTGAAAAAAACAATCCTCTCTAGCCTGTATGCCTGAAGTTAGAAATAAATCATTGTTTGTGCCCAATAACAATGTGTTCTGCAGAAAATACTGCCCATGTAACATAGCCAGGGTCACTGCTAGCTTGGTTTAGCTGCACGGTGGTGGTCAAGAAAATGTTATCTGGGGTATGCTGTTCATTTGACTTGAATTAACCTTCAAAGTTGTGACTCATAAAGGAAGCATTACAAAGAATTTTATCAGTTTGGACACATTTTCCTCATGTCAAACGCTTCTTTCTCTATATTACTGTTCTTCTGGACTACACACTTGTTTAGGACAGGTATTGATTACATACAAATAGAGTGTGCAAAGTGGGAATTAATTGTGTATGAATTATACAGAATTGGAAACACCTAACTGTAATATTCCATGCAGTCAGCATGGCTTTACCAAGGGTAAGTCATGCTTGACCAACCTCATAGCCTTTTATGAGAATGTTACAAGGTGGATGATGGCAGAGCGGTGGATGTGGTCTACCTTGACTTCAGCAAAGCCTTTGACATAGTCTCCCATAGCATCCTCACAGCCAAGTTGAGGAGGTGTGGTCTGGACAATAGAGTAGTGAGGCAGATTGCAAACTGGCTTTAGGAAAGAAGCCAGAGAGTGGTAGTCAATGGTGCGGAGTCTAGTTGGAGGCCAGTATCTAGTGGAGTGCCTCAGGGGTCAGTACTGGGGCCAGTATTATTCAATATATTCATTAACGATTTAGACGAGGGAATTGAGTGTATTATCAGCAAGTCTGCTGATGACACTAAGCTGGGAGGAGTGGCTGACATGCCAGAAGGCTGTGCTGCCATCCAGCGGCACCTGGACAGGCTGGAGAGTTGGGTGGGGAATAACCTGATGAAATTTAACAAGGGAAAATATAGAGTCCTGCATCTGGGCAGGAACAACCCCAGGTTCCAGTATAGGCTGGGGAATGACCTATTAGAAAGCAGTGTAGGGGAAAGGAATCTGGGGGTCCTGGTGGACAACAGGATGACCATGAGCCAGCACTGTGCCCTTGTGGCCAGGAAGGTCAATGGCATCCTGGGGTGTATTACAAGGAGAGTGGTTAGTAGATCGAGAGAGGTTCTCCTTCCCCTCTACTCTGCCCTGGTGAGACCCCATCTGGAGTACTGTGTCCAGTTCTGGGCCCCCCAGTTCAAGAAGGACAGGGAACTGCTGGAGAGAGTCCAGCACAGGGCAACAAAGATGATTAAGGGAGTGGAGCATCTCCCTTATGAAGAAAGGCTGAGGGAGCTGGGTCTCTTTAGTTTGGAGAAGAGAAGACTAAGGGGGGACCTTATTAATGTCTATAAGTATATAAAAGGTGAGTGCCATTAGGATGGAGCCAGGCTCTTCTCAGTGGCAAACAATGATAGGACAAGGTGTAATGGGATCAAGCTGGAACACAAGAGGTTCCACTTAAATTCGAGAAGAAACTTCTCAGTGAGGGTGCCAGAGCACTGGAACAGGCTGCCCAGGGAGGTTGTGGAGTCTCCTGCCCTGGAGACATTCAAAACCCACCTGGACATGTTCCTGTGCAACCTCACCTAGGCGTTCCTGCTGTGGCAGGGGGATTGGACTAGCTGATCTTCTGAGGTCCCTTCCAATCCCAAACATACTGTGATACTGTGATTTCCTAAGAGAGATCTGGTTCAGAAGCCTCTGCTACCTTGGAGCTCCTCAAGGAAACAGCAGAAGAAACTTCAGCAGAGACTCCTCCACGCAGCTATGATAAGAAGCCTCAGCAGGAGCTCCACATCTCTTCTCAAAGTTGCTTTTAAGCTGAGGGTCTCAGGTCCAGCCCCTGCCTAAGCTATACTGCTCCAGTGTTACAGTCAAGTCTCTCCTCTGGTCATGCACTGTAGATCTGTATTCTGACCCACCAACTCAAATTCTTGGCTTGAGCTTGGACTTTTCTCATCACTGTGGGCTTCTCTGGTGATCTGGTCTGCTGAGTGAGCCCTGGTTACTGTCACTGGACCTGTTCTACCCCTCCTGTTTGGGTGGCACTACTCCCTTGCCAGTGAGGCCACATCTTCTGCATGCCAGGTTATCATGCTTGGCTCCCTTCTTTTGTTGCCTTGGGAAGCCACATGTCCTTGCTGTTCCCTCACCAGATGTACTCACAGCATGCTTATTAGCTTGGGTTTTCCAGGGGCCATCTAATAGTTTATGAATCCCAAAACGTCTGGGAGGAAAAAGTTACAAAAGAACCTCCTGAAGCTCCCAAAGGAGTAGCTCATCTGGGTCTGTGCAGAGAGAAAAATGCTGGTATATGTGAAGGTTTAACAGCAAAAAGCTAGGTGTCATTGATGCTGAAGGTTTTCATGAATTGTTCTTTTTAAATTAAGCACTCAAATATTTCCTTTAACAAATCTTCAGAGACCACATCTCTCCCTAAGTTTAGAACAACATGATTTATCCAAAAACACATAAGAAGAGAACTGAATCTGGGCATCCCAGTAACTCAGTCAGCATCTTCATTTTTAAACTATAAATCTTAGCTATATATTTTATGGTGGGTGAGAGTGACAGTACAAAAACTAATTGAGGCAGCAAGACTCTTGACCTGGAAAACTGGAAAACTTAATAATAAACTTAATAATAAACTTAATAGCAGGTCGTTCCTTGTTTTCAGCAGGAGATGGGTTAAGTCTATGTACCGGTAAACTAGACTGAAAGAATCTACCTCTGAGGAATCTTTTCCTTTACTTCTCAGGCAAGATCTGCTTCACAGCAGAAAGAGAGAGAGCCCTTGAGCCTCTGTTCACTGGAGAGCCCAGAATAGAGTTTGGCAGCTCATGAAAAGCTGTTGCAAAGACAGAGGACTAATTTCTTCTCCATATCAATAAGGTATAAAACAAGGTATAAAGGAGCATAATTGCAACAACAAAGATTCAGGTGAGACATTAGGGAAAACTAAAAGAAATGGCAAGAGTAGAAGAGCATCACTGGAATAGTTAATCTCAGGTGATTGTGGAATCTCAATTGAGAGGTTAAAGAACATCAATGAAGAAACATTTGTAGAGCTAAATGAAGAGAGACAGATCAGGAAAAAGGGCATTAGGTGACATATTAAAGTCACTTTCAGTTCTGTTTTTTATGATTCATGATCTCTTGATTCTTACTTTGGAACAGAGAATGTTTAGATGATGAGCAATCACACTGTCTAGGTTTCCTTTGGGAAAAAAAAAAAAGAAATTCTGGTGATAGAAACTTGCTGTTAAAGCATCCAGCTAAGGAATTTTTATTTGAATAGTCACAAAATATTCATATTCATGTGTAACAGCAACATATATAGTGCTCTGTGTACATAAATGCATCCAAATGAGAACCAAACAGGAAAATCTTATGTTTCCTTACTAGTAATCAGAGTAACTGGCCAGTAATCAAACAAAACAGGAAGGGTGGATAGAGAGAAAGACAACTCCCCTCCAAGAGATACACTGGCAGAAAACTGCATTTTCAGATGTTGTTGACATAGGAATAAGGAGAATATAAAAACAACTCTTACTGATAAACTCTGTGTACCTAAAATCCCTGGTTCAGCCTTGCAAGCATGCTGAAAGATTGGCTGTTGGCTACACAAGGGTGCCACGGTGAAATGAAAGCACTTATCATTTTTTCTGAAAGTGTTGAGTTTAACAACTGTTTTTAACATTAGAATTAATAGAAACAGGTTCAACTGTCCAAAGTATGTTAATAATGCATTATTTCCCTAGTTCATCTGCTAGAAACAAAGGTATACATACGGCACATAAAAGAAATGCAGATGTTCTAAATGGAAGAATTGAATTTTACATCAAAATAGGAAATGTTGTCAGGGACAAGATCAAACAGAGCACATCTGGACCTTTCCTTCATAATATATCTAGACCTCTGCCTGTGTTCCCTCAGAGGCCTGTTGGCCTTGCCTGAGCTCTGCCATAGCCAAGGCTGTGTGGGGCACTCGACTGCCTCCATCCTCACCGCTCTTCCCAGGTCCACCTCGACCTTTTTCTTTTAATTCTCTTTTTATTTCACTCACTATGATGGTTGTCATGATGACTTTTCTAGCCCTTTAAAAACTGAAAGTTTTTGTTAATGGCACAGAGTACACGTACAGCGTGACCAGTCACTCCCACCTTCCTTCTGTATGTGCAGATAGCACTAAGAGCCAGCTTTACTGACCCAATTTTTATAACAGAATTCCAACCAACTGACTCTCTGTTTGTTTTAAATGCCTTTATAGACAAACTACATTAAATTAAGAAACTACCAGCTCAGCAGCTTTGAACATACAGGTAGGTTCAAGTGAAAACAGCAAAAAGGCCTAATCTTTATTGCGGAATGCATATGGCACCCTCTGCTACAAAGTGGTTTTATTCATGTGAGCACTCACGTTATTTCATGCATTCACAGACACCCATGAGATTTTTTTTCCCCACTATACTTAATCCATCTGTAAAGCCATTAACAGTTAGGACAGGTGATATAGGCACTTCTTTATTCCCACTTCTGACAGCTACAACTTCAAAACCTACTACACCACAGGAAAAATCCGAGGGGGGAGGTTATTTAAAATACAGGGTTGTTCAATACATATTTCTATATATTTTCAGGGGTATACAGTTTTTCTAAAGACACAAACATTTCACCTTTAGTCAAGACAGAAAAAATGTCATTTAGGTTTTTTATGCCTAACAGATCTTTCAAGAAAAGAAATTATTTTAAAGTAAGCATAAACATATATCCATTTTCAAAGTTGCTAGTAGCTCTTTTAAGAATTAGAATGTAAATAATATATTGGTTTTGCAGTATTTAGGTGAGTTTCATGATAAAGGACATTTTCTTCTCGCTTGTGAGAGATGGAAATGTAATTTACAGCATCATTTAATCTAGACAGGCTCTTCTTAGACCCACTTTAAACAAGTCAGAAGACTCTATTGTCAACACCAGTTCCCATCCTTTCACAAGCTAAGTAACATTTTCTGGTCAAAGGTATTAAACAGACATAATGACATGCTTCTAACCTACCATATGAAGGATATTTAAGAGCATCCTCCAGTACTGCTATTCTTGTAATAAGAATATGCTACTCATTCAATGCTACTCTATATAGGAGTAGCATTTTAATACAGTTAAGTCAATGTGCTTTAGATTTCATATCCTTGATAGCTCTGTTATTAATACCAAAGGACATTTCTGTCCTTGCTGTCAATTATTTTTATGTCCTAAATGTACCTCAGAATAAGAAACTAAAACATGCAAGCCCACCGCTGCTAAACAAAATATATTTCTTTTATCTAGGTTTTACAATGAAGGCTTATTTTGATTAAAGTACTATTCTTTGTACAAATCACATTGAAAGAAGGCCTTTTTCCTCTGAAGTGCTAGGTTAAAAAAAAATAAATAATTCATACATGCCTTTTGAAGCCTGATTTCCTTTACAGGTTATGACATCAGACACAAATCCAAAAAAGAGTGGAAATATGACCTGCTATAATAATTCACAATGGAAAACACATTTGATGTGACACAAGAGGAGCAGCTCTACCTAAAAAGCTTCTGAAATATTTTTGTAATTTTTACTATAAATTATGTGTTTCTTCAGGGCAAAGAAAGACATACAATAGTGTGTAACATCATCATTTTTTTCCATAGTATAGTAAATACAATCATCCACACAGAAGGCACTCAAGAAAAATCTCACATCATAATGCACTCAGTAATCATCTGAGCTGAATGCCTGAAAAGTAACCTTGCAATTTTTGAAATGCTATTTTCTCAGAGTAATACAGTTTTTCAAATTAAATATTAAGGATTTGATAAATGATGACAAACCTTGAACAGATTAACAAATCAATTTGTCTTTCTGATTTTCCTTAAAAGAAAATTACATAAACCCAAGAAATAGACTCAAATATTTTCATTCAAAACCAGATAGAAATTATTTCTGAGTAAAGCTAAAATTTTTGCCTTTATGACTGCAAGTTGAGAGAATAATTACATAAAAGCTTTTATTTTTGAGAAATACAAGATTTTCATCCATGGCCTCCAACAACAGACAATACTACAAAAAGCACTGTATAGATACCAGCAGTATTCAAATTAAGTAGTGTATAACTTGTGATCAATACATAAGAAATAAACGCATTAAGAGTTATTTCCTGTGGGTGGTTCTTGTGTTCTATTTCTTCTAGTAATTTGAAACTATCATACAAAAGAATAGCAGAAGAGTTGAATGCAAAAGTTCCCCAGGGGACTTAGGAACTACCAGTAGTAGTGACTGCTGCTATGGAAGCAAAGCCTTTCTTCGTGCTAATATGGGCTGTACAGCTCGGACATTTGCCTAACCATACATATCATCATTACATCTATCCTGTGTAATAACCTAAAATGCCAAGAAGATAATACAGTATTTTACAAAATCTCTAAGTAATGTCTTAGAGATATGACACTTTCAGAAATTTAATTATTCTTGGGTGTCTTAGAAAAAAATTATACAAGTGTAAATTTACAAAAATAAACTGAAGGTCTCTTGTCCTCTTACTACCAAACAATGTGTTTGAATTTAGCTGAATTTCTATATATTCGAATTATACAAATTCTAATGAATGGCATATCTCAGTCCACATTGCTGAATCAAACTTGCAGGACACTGAAAAATTCATATTTATAGGCTGTTTTGATGATCAGGCAGAAGTTAATCTGCTTTTAGGCAAAGGAATGTAGTTGATTACATTCTGGTGTTTGCTCCAGACCTCTTTTACATAGCAACACAGGCCATTTAAATCACATATTTAGAACCCACTTCACCTCACCTGTGAGATGAAATGGACAGAAGATAGTAAGGGAAAAATACTACTTGATTAGTCTCAGAAAAAACTTTAATTACCTAATTAATGAAGAAGTTCTGACTAAATGGAAGTATATCCTGGTTAATGGTTTCCCTCTGGAAAGGGAAGCTGATATTTGTCCCATAGCTTGGTAATGCTGAGAAAATAATTCCATCAGGCACCCCCTAAAAGTAGAGAATCCTGCCTCATACTGGAGACTGATTCTATCCTCTTTTGGTCACTGATAACTTTGGTAGGGTTTTCAGGAACCAAGATACACATCGGGTGAACTTGACAGCTCACGTGCTGCAACACCAGTATCTGAACAATGGGATGGACTGCAAGAATAAATTCTGTAATTCATTGATATTAATTTATAACTCAGACTTGTCTTAGAGTGTAAAGCAACCACATTTTAATGGGAGAAAACCCAAATGTGGGTAAACTAAAAAAGCTAGTAGTCATCCTTTTAGCATTACAAGCACTTGTTCAGCAAACAGTTCTCTCTTATTCTTAATGACTGTAAGGTTGAAGACTTAAACTTTAACACAATTCAAATCATATCCAGCCTTAGACTGGGAAATGACTTCTCTATCCCAAAGTCTTGAAAACATCTATGATTCAGTCTTCCCTCTCCTTATTCAATAATTTTATGAACTTCTCATTCCTGATTCTACAAGGTCAAAACGTTCATAAATTCTAAGCTCAGATACAACAATCTTTTGGTCTTTTCCTTTAAAGACCAACCAACCTAGACCACACAGAGAATGAAGAAGTGGCATTTCCTAGAAAAAAATCCAACAGATGCAGAATACACCATCCCAATTTCTTAGCAATAAAGTCACTGTCAATGTGTCTCATTTTCTTCCTATTTCGTACAGTCCAGCTTTTTATAGAAGTTCTTTCTCAATAGAAAAATAGCACATTATGTCCTCATATATTCAAAATTCTCAGCGCAACCTCCATGGGTGTCTAAAATACCTCTGAGAAGGGTCATGGCCCACAGCAGACGTATCCAGCAGAACCCCCGTAACAAAAGGCTCACATGCATGAGTACAGAAGACAGAACCATCAGAGAGTGATCAATCTGCAGATTTGCAATATAAAGAAACCATTCTTAATAAAGTTTTAAGCCCAGCCTTCAGGATAAACATGCTACAAATTTAAGGTTAAGTTTTAATATAGCATTTAGGTTTAAAACTATACCTCAGAACAAAAAGTAGCTTTAAGGCATTGTAACAAAAACCTAGTAAATTCAGTTGCCCCCTCTGACTCCTATGGGTTCAGAAGCCTTTTTTTAAATGCCATGAAGGATGGGATTCATTTCATATTTTACTCCTGACCAACTGAAATCTTCCATATTCAGTGAAAAATGCATTTTCATGATGCATTGATTTCTGGAATATACTTATTTATACTACTGCAATGACTTATTTCTGTTTGTTTGTGGTTTTGGTTTGGTTTGGTTTGGTTTGTGTTTTTTGGGGTTTTTTTTGTTGGTTTGTTTTTTTTTTAAAGATGCTGATAAGATGTTTTCACATGCAATCGTGTAACAACTGTTTTGCCTTTTTTTAATTTTTTTGCAGTACTAATTCCCAAACAGCGTTGATGAGGTTCAGTTTGAACAGATCTTCTATAAGATCTTTGTGCATACAATTCCACTTATCCTGATGTTGTTAGCAGAGGAGATTTTGTTGCTTATTGACAGCAGATTATTCATTAGCAAAACAATTATTTCCTTAAACGTAATTGAAAACAGTATCCATGCAATCCAAATAGTTTGTTCTCTCTGAGGCAAACTACAACTGGATGCAACTTGAACAGACCACGATATTAGCTTTACCACTACTAATAGATCAATTATTTACCCATGCACAGATACGCTTCCCAAAACTATTGATGTTTTTCAGTGATTGCATCTGCATTACAGCATGGAACATAAAATAAAAATCTGCAATGTTTTATATAGGGAAATAGCCTCTATGCGTAAACCCATTCTCCTCAGCTTGTTAGTCAGTATAACACACGCAACTTCCTCTAAAGGGAAACTTAGCAGATGTCTTCAAGCTTTAGTTTCTTTTTTTTTTTCCTCAGAATCACTTTCAAGGTTTGCACTCTTACAGTAGAGCTGATGAAAACATGATTGCTTTTCATGACTTCTCCTCTGCTGCCGGGTAGGCACATTAAAAAGACATAGCTGTCTATCTCAATGTACACATGCCATAGCAAAATGTGTGTTATTTACTGATAAAAACCACATGACAGCAGTTTAAAAACAGGATTTATTCTGTCAGTCAAATTAGGGAGGCAGAATATCCTCTATGCCAAGTGATTACTGTCTGGGTCTAAGTGTGGCAAACTGCCAGATCAATTATAATGATACAGAAGAGGAATATGAAGATAGATTGGCTCAATTCTAAGCAGAAGCATCACTAAAACAGAAACCCAGGGACATTTTAATGCAACATTCAATTAATTAAAAGTGCATCGTTGGCCTAAGCTGCAGTTTTTGTTATATGGTTTCTTCCTACATAGAGTATAAACAAGGAAATCATCATAATGTTGGACAAATCAGGAGTCAATAAAAAACACATTGATTCCACTGATGTAACCTGTATATTGATGCTTCTGATATGTAAATTTTTGAACATCAGATTTTAAAACAAAAGCCTAGGAATATAATGAGACAACAAACTCAGGAGATATCTGATAAAATTTCAGATGTGATCACATTAATAAACTACCATTTTCCTTCTTTGACCTGTAATTGATTTCAAGGAGAGAAAAAATAAAACACTCATTTGCCCTTCATACCCAAGGTTTTTCTCTGGTATTCATTGTTTTCCAGATAATTTACCTTTCCCAGTCTTGGAGGAAGAAGGAGAGTAGTGGGGCTGGTAGATTAAAGCCACTTAAAACGTATTGACAGTGTTAAGTCTCTTATCATAAGAAATCAAAAAAAAAAAAGAGGCAGATAAGCATGTTCTGTAAGTCTTTTCATACTTTTATTTTTATTAACAATGGGATTCTGTTACCCAAAGCAGTACCCAGGCAGAGGCACACAGGTGGGAACATGACACCACAGAGCTCAGTCCTTGCAGGCGACTTACTGAACCTGCTGTTTTCACCTGTACTTCAGGGATTCACACAGGTGCAGTTTTCCACTGTGCTTTGATCTTTGCCACAGCAGGGCAGGAATCTCAAGCAGCTTTGATAAGGTGCCTCTATCGCAGGCCTATGTTATCTAAACACAGAGGTTCTACTTGTCCAATACACAGGGGCAAACAACAATTAGTGTGATATATGTGTTCTTCAACACCACAGTTGTAAGTCATTTGAGCGTGTTTACAATCCTCCTCACCAATCTTCCCCTGTTTTCTCACAATAAATTTCCATGAAGAAGACATAAAAGTATAGTATTTTGGAGGATAAATTAATCAGCCTTGTACAGTGCGGTCTGATCGGTCTTCAGATGAAGTGTGAAAGAAATTGACCCAGTTCTGCTAAAAGTTAAAGGTGATGCTTCATAAGTGGTGCAAAATCAAGTGTCTGTTCATGATCATTTCTACTTTGCCCTGGTGAGGCCACATCCGGAGCACTGTGTCCAATTCTGGGCTACTCAGTTTAAGAACAAGGAATTACTGGAAGGAGTCCAGCAGCAGGCTGTGAAGATGGTTAGGGGCCGGGAGCATCTTTCTTATGGAGAGAGACTGAGAGAGCTGGGCCTGTTCAGCCTGGAGAAGGCTGAGATGGGATCTCATCAAAGTTTATAAATATCTCAAGGGTGGGTGTCAAGAGGATGAGACCAGACTCCTTTCAGTGGTGCAGACTCCTTTCAGTAGATGAGGGACAACAGGCACAGACTGAAGCACAGGAGGTTCTAGCTGAATATGAGGAGAAACTTCTTTACTTTGAGGATGTCAGAACACTGGAACAGGCTGCCCAGAGAGGCTGTGGAGTCTCCTTCTCTGGAGACATTCAAGACCTGCCTGGACACATTCCTGTGTGATCTGCTCTAGGTGAACCTGCTTTAGCAGGTGGGTTGGACTGTAGTATTTCCAGAGGTCAATTTGAACCTAAACCATTCTGTGATTCTGTGATTTCTGTTTTACAAAACTTTGGAATTAATTAAAATTCAGAGAAGTGCAGAAATGTGAAACTATTAAGTTAAAAAAATTTACATCAGAGCAAAAGGAAAATTAGACACATTATTTTGCAGCCTGCTGCATGACAACTACTAAGATGATGCACAATATGTTAGCTCTTTGCTAAACTTTGAAGAAGATGTATGACAAAAAAAGGAATAAAACAAGTTTTCTGCTGAGGCCCAGAAATGGTAAAAGGGCAAAAAAGATAACAGAATGAGAGCCTTAACATTTTTTATTCATTAGGGAGGATGGTTCATCTTCAACAGAACAGAAATTTAAAATGAGTAATATTGCTATAAATATCTGAAAATAAGCACAGGAGAATTTAATGCTAAGCACTGTCAGTTGGTACTCCACTTTCCATTTTTTAAACACACCATTATGAAAATATATTTATCCTACATAAATCTATCTTAACAACACAAAATATTCAAAAGAAAACTACAATTTTATTTTATTTTATATATATATATATATATTTGAGTGGTTAACTGATGGCTTCAAATCAGGAATCATCATACCCCAAAGTATTCTTTGTTAGGGGGCCATTTATTATTACAAAAGAAACAGGAGGCAAAATACCAACCAATTCAGTGTAGCTCAGAGTAATTGTTCAGTTTCAAGCCAGTTTGTCAATGAGGGGAATTAATATTTCTATCTTGAATATATAAGCAGTCTAATATAACTCCCTCTATTTCCACTTTATAACTGCAGTGTATAAAATAAGAAACATCAATGTTGGGATGTCATAATTATTTCTGCTGTCATTGCTTTAAAAAGGATGCTAAAAAAAGATGGGGAGAATGAGCTGTGTGAATGATTAAAAATTAGAAATAATATCCATTATAATTAGACAACAAAACTGAGATCTATTCTTTTTCACCCATGAAGAGGTTAAAATCGACTTAACTGGCAATAAACAGAGACTAGAACTAAGACATATATATATCGATATAGGCTTATAAGAGTTGTTCCTGGCTAAAGGGAGAAAGAAAAAACAAAAACAAAAAAACAACCAACCAACAACAACAAAAACCCCACACAAAAACTTTGAAGGAAAGAAGTGTATACTAAAGAATCAAGTCCCCTTCTACAAGCCAAAATACCAATAATTCTGCTATTGACCTTTCACTGGCTGTTGGTGTTGAAATAAGAGACAAAGTGGCATATTCTCACTTAACACCTATATGTGTCTTTTTCTCCATGTATAGGTTCCACAATGAAATTATAAATACTCTCCTTGTTCCGATGACTCTCACCTTCAGTACTACTATTTCAAAAATCCTAGATCAAAAGACCTCAAGGTATAACCAAAACTCACAATGGGTGATAGGGCAGGTCAGTAGCTCTGCAAAGAAGCTTCCTTTGAACAGCAGATACAGAAATCCAAATAATACAGTCCTGTGAATTTTAGTATCACAGTCCCATGAATTATAGAGCACAAAAATAATAGAAACTTCTACTCATTTATTTGGAACTAGTCAGTTCTTAATTTAGTTCAGGGGTTTAGAGATTTTTTTTTCTCCCTCAAACTGAAGACAGCAGAACATATCATGAATAGATTTCCTCTTCAGTAATCTTATTATTATTCCACTTGCTCACTACTAATCTGTCCATGAGCAGGAATCCAGTTTCCCCAGTCCTGGCCACTCAGCTCTTTTGATGCTTTCCATTTGCCTTTCAAGTTCCATGAAGGAAAATCAGCCTCTTCTAACTACTTATTATAGTGACTCATAGAACAAGGTAGTTTGAATGTGACCTCCGGATGTCATGCAGTAAAACCCCTGCCTCAAAGCAGGGCTGACTTCAAAGTCTGAGCTGGTTGTTCAGGGCTTTGTTCATGGATGGAGATTCCACAGCCTCTTTGAGCAACCTGATCCAGAGCCTTGCCGCCCACGCTAGAGATTTATACCCTCCATAGCTAACATAACTGGTTTCTGTGTTCTCACATAGCATAAAGTGTCCCAGCAAAGGCAATAATTCGTTTTCCTGTGTGTACTAAAGAAATAATTGTTCCCAGTCCATTCCCAGGGGTTCCACTGTTCTGCCTGTCAGAGGGGACATCCTGACTGTCCTGTCTGATCTCTGGACATTTCATCACTTATTTCAGTCAAGACCAAATGGTTTAGGAAAAGCAGCTATAAAACTGCTTATGCAACTCATACCATTGTCTTTTTTTGTTTGTTTTGTTTTGTTTGTTTGTTTCAGACCTTTTGTCATAAAATATGAACGCAGTTTTCCTTCACTGTGGTTTCACATTGACTCTTTAAATAGAATTTTTTCTGTATAATTTCCAGAGTTTGAATATTTTCATGGGCTACACAGTGCTTGGCCACATGGTCAGTTCATTCAGCTTGTTTTCCAAAGAAAGTGTAGTTGGATAATGTAATTTTTCACCAATGCTTTGAGTGTTTAACCATGTCACCTGGAAGATCTACAGAAAAGTGTCACCATGCTAATTCCTTAGCAGATAAACAAATCAATATTCTTGATAAGTACATCACTTCACTCTGAGTTATGATTTATTCCAGTTCCAGGAACAGCTGCTCTTCCTTGTGGCACTACCTTGTATTCTGTACATTTCCATTATAGTGACCCTTCTTGAGGCAAAAATGTACCTCCTACTTTACCAGCTGTTTTGCAAAAGGATAGTCTACTTCTCAAGCTGTGCAGCGATCCAAAAAGAATTTCACTAAAGGCCTAGTTATTATAAGAGGAACATGAACTTACTAGTACTGTAAAATGACTGCTTCCATGACTGCCAGCATTAGAATGAAGTGACATCTGGCCAAGCTGTCCTCAACGCACACAGATACACAGACATGCCGGTCATGGTGCAAAGCAAGATATTTGGGGGACTGCTAGCAAGTGTTAAGGACACAAACTCACTAAAGGAGGCATGCTGTTCCAAAGATTACTTACTAGGGCACAAAATAACACTGTTTCTAAAAAGATGTGAATAGTTGCCAGGTAATAGAAGTTGAATACATTAAAGTTACTCTGAAGTAATATTCTCATGCAAACAAGTTTTCAGGGAGTCATTTGGAAAAACTTATTGTAGGTATAATGAGTGCATACTATGTGTATGATTCCAGGTAATGACATCGAACTCTGTTCCACTAGTGCCAAAATTAATCTTCTTGCTGTTATTCAGAATACAAAATAATACTTCCTTTGAAAAAAATGTTTTCCAAGAAACAAAACTACCTTCTTGAAGACACAACTTAGAAGTTAACCCTTAGTGGTATTGAGAACTCTTGTGTTTTCCATAAAGCTGTGTTTGGGTGCCATCATAAAGAGAAACACTGTGGTCAGTACAAATACCCCAGAAAATTAAACACAAAGAGAAATTCCACTAAAATCAGTAGATTTGCAGGAATTTCTGACAAATAACATGGTGGTCAAGCATATGGAATCCTTGAGCACCAGTAAAGCAGAATTTTACTTTCTGCATTGCTTGTGAGTATCAAGGGAGAGGTATGAAGGACTATATAAGGGACGCAAATACATTACTTGGTGTCTTTTTCAAATACTGTCATGCAGTATTTGAAACAACTTGGTTCAACTACTTCACTCTCCCATTTACCAGCCTGGAAGCATTAAAATAGCTTTCTATTTGAAATCCAGCTGCAGTAATTGAACTAATTCATCAGTCTTAACAAAGCCAATAGCTTTGTCCTCCAATCTCCTTCCCTGCAAACCTGTCAACCGTGCTAATATAAGGTAAAATAGATCAGTAATCATGGAACTCTGTACATTTTTTTTTTTTCTTATTGTGTAATTGTCATATCTTCTTTTCCACCTCTCTCTTTTTTTCTTTTTTTAACTTTATATCCTGAGTATCATTTTACAGTTGCTAATGACTACAGAGTGAAGCCTGGACTTCACAAAGCACAAACTTCATTGCCAATGTCAACAATTATTTCAAAGATTGATATGTCGATTCAGTAATGCTCTGTCACCCCAAATCCCTCTATTTATTGCCTCCCTCTCTACACGGAAAACATTCTTAAGTAATATCCCTCAATTCATCTGTCAAGATCTATGAACTCAGTGAGAAAAATTCCATTATTTACGTCAAAGCAGATATCAATTATGCAAACAATCCTCTAAAATTAAGAAAGGAAACTATAAAACCCTCAAATTATTACAGTTTGCTACTTTGCTGCCTGACTGAGTAGGTAGCATTTCTATTCATAAATCTTCTGAAGAATGGTTTTCACCTTCCTCTATTTGCCACATTGATCATTTCTCCATTCTGGAGCTTTGAGTGACCAGATTGTTCACCTTTACAGGGGTGACATTCTTTTACATTCATCTTTCTTCCTTAACTTGCTCCACGAGGAATTTTCCAGTTGCACCCAGAAATTGTTGAAAAGTAAAAATAAAAGAAAGAAGTCTACATCACTGAGAGCAGGATGGAGCTGCGCATTATTTTATACAGAGAAAATTCTTTAAATTCTTTAGCTGCTTTTGAACTTCAGCAGTTTACCCAAAGTTTTAACATACTAAATGTAGCCTTTTTATCAGAGGAGATGACACAAACTAAGTTGTACCACTCCTCTACAAATGATTAATTTAGGTATTTTGTCCAATGTTCAGGAACAGAGCTGGTTTGGAGTTGCAGATTCAATTTCTTAAGAGATCGATTAAAATAAAAAATAGCTTGTTTTTTTTCTTGGAGATTTTAGAAATCATATGAAAAAATGACAAAACCGGTATTGGCCACTGATACTATGGTTACCCTTGTATTAGTGATATCAACCAGGAAATACAGACTGTGAAAGCAAATTAGGCACTGCAAATACGAAGGGAATAATTCAAGGACATCTAAAATGTGACTTTAGTTTCATTTCTTAGGAAAACAAACTAAAACATCTTTTTCCCTTTATTCTGTGTAATAACTTCTAAGTTCACTGATTTTCAAACAAATTCCAAAAGAGAAGTAGAAATACCAAAGCATATAATTACTAAGTTCAGTGACACCTGAAAAACATGTAGATCAGAAGGCATTCAACCATTACTTTCTGAGCAAAAAGCCAAGCAGAAGGCGGATGTTATGCTGAAGCCTACTTGTACAAGCAGTTCGTCAAGACTACCTGGATAAAACATGACAAGAGGTGTCACAAACATGGTAAAACTAAAATAATTTGCCTTTCTTCCCAGTTGCCAGAAGAAAAAACAAAAGCAACCCACAAAAAACACAAAACAACAACAAAGACACAAAAACAAAAGAAAAAAACAAACAAACAAAAACAACAAACACACAAAACGAGTAAATAGCAGACCTTAATTAAGTCATCTGATGGTAGGTTCCATACTGTCATCTGTGGTTGAGTCTCAGCTTCAACAATCAAGGGACATTGGCACAGCTCCTTTCCCTTTTCCCATCATTCTCATTCATGCCTACAAGTCCTCTTCAAGAAGGTAGTCACAGCTACCAACCACACAAAAACTCTGAACAAAAAGACTATATAAAAAGCTGCTTAGATTACCTCTTAATAATTATGACTGAATGCAGATGCATTTCATTGTAAGTTTGCCAGGTTAACTGTAGCATCTTTGAAAGTGCTTTAAGGTCTTCATTGCAATCAATAACTTCAGCTGACATATGGTAAATAACACCCCTTGGCTCCGGCCCCAGACAGTTCCTACACACCTGCACTCATCAAAGCATTATCTGATGTATCACAAAATTTTCTGGGAAAATTACTAGTGTATGAGCTTTTCCATTGACAATTCTGATCCAAAAACTTTTGACATAAATGGCACATTTCAAACATTACAATATGAAACAATTTGGCGCAGGTTAGTTCTTGCACTGTGTGCACAGGACACAACCACGGCCCAAGAGCAACTTGCAGAACTGAAGATGTAATATAAACATGAGGCTATTTTTGAATGATCCTGAGCAGCTGACCCTCATCTCATTTCCATGTTGGCTTTTCTGTTTGATCCTAGGTCATCATGCTACAAAATGGCATCATCCTTTGCTTTGCAGGGGTTTGAGAGGCGACTGAGTGTGGCAATACAGTAATTAAATACTGGAACTACATATTAGTTCTGGTGATCTCCCCTTGCATTATATGAGGCATAGAAACAAATGAAAATAGTTAGTAACAGTACATTGGCAGTTAATGTATTAAGGTGATTTTGATGTGATTCAAATTTCAACATGACTGCTACTTATATATCCATCTACAAATGTCTTATCATGCAAATTATAGTTTCTAACATTAAAAGGAATACTTTTTAAAATGAGAAAAGGAATCCCTGTTAAATACAGCATACCTACAGATATGCTGGATGCAAAATATACCTATACATCTGACATATTACAGAAACACAGAGTTGATAGTTAAAAGAGATGGTTACAGAGATGAAATTTTAAATTGGGCAAAATTATTGACTTACTAATGTCCTCATTCATTTTTTGTTCTCTTCTTAGGGACATGGTTTAGTGACAGTTTAACAGTTGGACTCCATGATCTTGAAGGTCTTTTCCCACCAAAATGATTCCATGAGTCCATGATTTAATCTGAATTCATCAGAATTGGGCTCAGGCCTATGGTCATCTGCTTAGCAATGTTCACATGGATCTCTATTTTACAGCTGAATTACAGAAGCTTACATAAATAAAATAATAACATATATATATATACATATATATATATAATTTTAATTTAAGCATACTAGAAAGAAGTACTTTATGTGCTCTGACAAACTGCACATTTAATCCAGCATCTGAGAATGTGATGAGTGCAATAAGCACTGATCAGGTCCTGGATCAGCAATATATATCAAACACTGGCTTTTCCTGGCTTTTTATTAAGTACCTACATTTATGTAGTAGAGCTATTCCTTTCAGAAGGCTATTCTACAGCTCAGATATTAAGTGCCTACTCTTAATAACTCACCTAAACTTTCACTTCCTAGCTTCAGGCTTGACTTTAAAAAATGAATAATTATCTTTTTAGATTTTTATATGCTTAACTCTCTGCTAGAGTATTTTAATTTAGCTTCTTTGGTCCCACATGTGCCTTCTTTCAAAAAGCTTGTCTAAGTTTTGTTTCCTTTCTTGGTATTTTCTTCAGTTTTCTTTTACCCTTTCTAAACTATGGATACCATGTAATCAATATAATGAAACTAATATGCAGTTTGTTATCTGTTTTATGTCATCATCTGACTCCTTGTGTTCTTCATTGCCTTTTATACCTCATTTCATAATGATGGAATTTCTTCTGAGATGTAAGAATTGCACTTCATTAATCAGAATGGAAACCACTCTGTAGCTTACTCTGAAATGTAACAATTTTCTCTTTTAAGAACGAAGACAGCCTTTAAATAGCATAAAGGAACATTACCACATAGCATTTCATGTCAAGCAGACACTATCCTACTCAACTTCTAGAAAGTTTGCTTAAATTAATTTGCATTGGGGAAGTCCATATGGCAAAGGCAATATATTTTTATTGAGATGTCTGTCATTACAATGCAAAGCATCTCTTTTTAGGCAGCTTATTGTTACTCAAAATCCTAAAGAATATAAAAAGGACATAATTTAAATACTGGCAACAACAATGAATGCTACTTCCCTATGAGATTTCTGAATATCAAAAATAGCAAGAAATGTGGCCTTTTATGTCAAACATTAATTTTCTTCAATCCAGTTATTTTAAGCCTTCTATAGGGCAATCAGTACCAGAAAGAAAATTACTGTTAGTTTTTTCAAAGGTTATTGCCATCTCATGCAAAGCAGGTACTTTCTTAGTCTGTTCCCTTGCAAGTCCAGCTCATTTTCTTTTATGAAATGTCCTTAACTCGTGATTTACAATGAGATAAAGACAAAGAACAAACAAAAATCAAGAAAAATACTTGTTTCAATTTTGTATTAATGATAGTGTCTGCATGGTTACCACTCTGTTTACTAGGAAAACCGTCTATGGAAAATTTAAAGACCTGTGACTAACAAAATCAATTTTCAAAGCATTTGCTGATCTTGCTGACAGTCTTTCCACTCTTAATTTCTATCTACACTTAGTTGGTCCAAAATCAAGTCCTTTTCTTTGGTTTAGGCACTTTATAAATAAATATTTTCCAAATAAGCTATCAGGTCAGATCCTGCAAGTGTTCTATTTGCAGAAAGAGGGGCTTTATCAAAAATTGCAGGATTACACTGAAATCTATATTGAACTGGAAATGCAAGCAGATGGGAAACACAAGATTTTGGAACACTAGAATTTCTTTGTGATGACATTTCAAAACTAATTAAAATAACTTATCAAGGACAAATAGAATGTCTTTTTAATGTAAAGATCAAATCATGTTAATGCTAAGCAATGAAACTCCCTCAATGTCAAGAACCATAAGAAGAATACCAAGTCTTTCAAAGACAAACACATTATCAATTGTGAATTGGGGAAATTAAATACAGTAAAATACAACAAATAATTTTTAGTGGTGTTACAAAGTAGGTAAAATAACAATCTACAGATTTTCATTTCAACATAGCAGGACATTCATCTGTTGGGTAGGAAAATTAAAAAAAAAAACAAAACCAAACAAAAAACCAAAACAAAAACCACAAAAAAACCCCACAAAACCAAACCAAAACAAAACAAAAAAACCTGCAAAAACTTATTGCTTATTTCCACATCATCTCTTTTGGGAAGTACATTTTTTACAATCTTTCATCTCATATACACTCTGCACTGACTTTTCCACATGAAGCAATAGCAATTTGGCACTTAAATACATACTTAAAACATAACTTTCCATTGCTGCAAGAAGTTCTATTCACAAAGTAAATTCACATATTCCCCACTTCCTCTAAGGAGAAGTTTTCATTTGAAAAGACTTCCTAGTATAAGATGAAAGAGATTAGTATATATTCATTATGATATAATAATAAACTGCATGCTTAAATGCTGCTTTTCAAATAATGCCATTTTTTTCCTGCTATGACTTATTTATATATCCAGCAAGTCATTACTTCTATGTATAATGCACATAATAAATACCAATTTTAGATCAGATTTTTAAAAGCTCCTTGAATTCAAAAGTCATGTCCAATGATCAAACAAAGACATATGTCATCTAGGTATATAATTGAAAAGGCCAGACTTCCAGAAATATGGAATGTATCATCAACAGGCTTTCCAACACAGTTCTCTATTGAGATCACAAATGATGCTGCCAGGGAAGTGGTGGAGTCACCACCCCCAGACGTGTTTAAAAGGCATTTAGACGAGGTTCTTAGGGACTTGGTTTAGTGCTACGGTTAGGTTATGGTTGGACTCAAAGATCCTGGGCGTCTCTTCCAACCAAAACAATTCTATGATTCTATGATTTTGCAAAGACTAGTTACATGTAGGTTTGCCCATTTTACTGATGCAGAAGCAGAGAGGAGTTACATAGACTACAAGACATAAGTCAGCATCACAGACAAGAAAAGGCAACAAAACTCCTGACTTCCAATCATTCAGAATTGGTTTTCTCCACACCATGCTCAGTCACAAAGGACAGCAGCCTGCTATTCGATATTGCTGCAAATGTAAGCATTTAAAAATTATTTTGGCTACTTTGTTTTTGTATTTCTTAAATTATAGACAATAAACCAGGTTCTATATAACAATGTGGGAGGTATTTCAGTAAGAAAATGAAACACCTTAAATTTTAAAATCTTTTCATTGTAAACTATTTTGGCTTTCTGGGACTAGGAACCTTTGCAAGCATAAATTAAACCTTAATTAAATTAATTTAATAGGAATTCTGAGTGTTCTGCATGCATAGTTTAGAATTGTAACAATTTTATAACAAGAGTGAAGTGATCAAATGGCTAGACTTTAATGGTTACCATCACATTAAGCAGATTTCTAATTATGCTATGGGTTTCAGAGAGAACACCACAATTAAAGAACATATGACCCAGAGACTTTCAAATATACTGAACTGTGGGAAGTTTGACACATAACATGCCAAATGCTGGTGGGACAGTGAAAGAGAAGGGTAGAGAGCATAGTGAATTCATGTTGAATTTTAATTAAGCTGTTAATTCAGCCCCAGCATGGCTCAATAGTGAGAACACAGAGTTATTATATCTACAACTGTCATAGGGTTTGCTCAGTGCTTTCCTTTTTACTGTCCTGTTTTCTTCCTATAGCTTTGCTAAACTTCTAAATCTGTAGGCTTACGTACTCCGTACCTAATATCTGCTTCAGACTGAATTGTTCTAGAGCTGTGTGCTCTAGATGCTCTTTGACAACACTTCATGAGGTAGTCTGCAATTGTCTATTACTCTGGTTTTTAGCTCTCAATTTAGATCAAAAGACAGCCTACTTTCACAGACCACTTCAATATATCACCTAACTGTCTACATCCAGAGGATGCTGAAGTACATTTAAAAAAAAATATAATATCTAGACAAAATTACACGCCCTAAGGACAGAGGAACACAATATAGAAGAGGTTACTCTCTAATTGTTCTCTGAAAGAAGTAGTATTCTACAAATAAATCAGGAAACAGAATGTAAAATAAGGTAATAAGACTGTTTACCCCTGTTTATCACTAAGAAAATTAAGGGGGAACAAATGAAAAATAAAACAAAAAAAGTGAATGAGATGTACATCTCTAGAGCTTTAGGTTTCTAAAACCCCAAGTATTAGATTTAGCAGAAGTAAAACTGACTCCTTTGTAATCTGTGGTTATTTTTCCTTAAGTTTCTATTTTCCACTTGAGAAGATCCTAAGGCATGATTGCTTTCCTCTTGGGGATAACAGACTCTTATCTTCAGTGTCGTGATATTACGAAATACATGCAACGTCAATAGAAAAGCTTTGTGCCTTTGATCTCAGAATCAGAGTAGACATGCTGACTATAATACTAATACATGCTCCTTTTTCGTTTTATGTTCAGAGTAGACTTGCCTGGCTAGAAAAAAAAAAAGACAGTTATGGTCTCATGAGCTGCCTGTTTTGACCAAGAGATCCAATGCAGTTATACAGCTTTAAAGAACAGAGCCCTGAGTATAAGAAACTGGCGGGCTACTGCGTTCTCTCTAGCTGTACAGAGAAAGGTGGGAATAGATAAGTATTGCCTGAAAGGAGGAAGCTCACAAGACTCTGCAACATGATTAGTTAGTAAGATTCACTACATGGAAAAAGATGGACTTCTCCTATTGCAAATAAGCACAGAGCTGAACTCACTGGGATAAAGCAAGGGCTTCTGCAAATTTACTAGAATTTCTGGTTTGTTCTCAGTAATGATATTATATGAAAGTTTGCAAAAAATAAATGGATAAAGAAAACATGAGAACTCAAGAAAATGTAAAAGTAATGCTTGCAAAGCCTTTTAAACTGGAATTTCTATTATAACAACTGATGTATTACAGCTGTGACAGGAAATACTCTTTGGTCACTATGGATGGGTTAGGAGACAGACTGTCACAATTTTTTCAGCATTTTAAGGAGTAAACACATACATTTATGTGAGTCAAAGAATTAACATATATCCTTGTTCACAAGTACTTGTCATAATTTGCTGTCAATAAGAAATATTTAATAAGAGTTATTCTCCCAACTTTTTCTGTTCTGTTGCACCTTCATCCTTTCAAGGCCTCAGATCTGTAGCAAAATAAACTTGAATAACAGCTTTCCTTCTATGATGAATTTTTAGAGAAGTCACCTAGTGTGTCACAAATGCTGAAATCATTAAAAGCCTGTGACCAAAACAGAGTACTTTTAAAAAACTACAGATATAAAGCAGCTTTGGTTCATCCATCCATGACAAAGGGGGGCCACTGAAAATACCCAGTAGGTACTTTAGACTACATTCCCAACAAACGTATTTGTAAATGAAGAAAGGCTTTGACATCCAAGCCATAACTATAAGAGTTGGGGAAGAGAAATATAGTCGGCAATCCTGATAATTGCTTGTTGCTCTCGTTCTTCCTTTTCCTGTTCAGCTCTTGTTGCAAACACTAACAGGCTGAGGTAGTTACAGTGGGTAAAAAGAAACTGGATTCTATAGTTGCAGTGGATAAATGCTACAAACATCTGAGCCTGAGTTAAGATACAATTCTCACTGTCAACACTGCCTTGTAAGCCTTCAGATGTCTAAGGTCAGATAGAAGTCTGATCTGTAAATCAAACCAGGAGATGGATATGATCTTATTAGTGTTGCAGTCATGGAAATAATGAGAATTACAGGTGAGAGAGGAAAAGATGCTAACAGGATTTACTTCATATGGTGCCTTGAATATTCCAGGCCTCATTCTGTTTCGTCCTTCTGTAATCCATTTCTAGTATCAATGGCCACTTCTACTCATGGTGGCCAGCAAGACTAAAAACATCTTTCTGGTTTACTGTAAGAAATGAACTATCTAGAAGCAGCTAAAGAACAAGCAGCTTTTCACAAGTGTTGCTCAGTGACTGCAATGTAAATACTTGGTACTGCCATTAGCAGAACAATAGCTATTAAAACTGTGATGGTGCTTTAGGATTCCTTAGGACTCCCAGCCCTCCTGAATTAGGTGCTGAAGAAGTGAATAACCAACATATACGATTCTTGCCCTAAATGGCTTAGAAGCAATGTAGACAAAACAATAAAACAGATTCATATGAAAATTGTCAGGCAGACAAGTTGGCAAATACAGTAATAAGGCAAATGTATCCCACTGTTCATTTACTAAGTGCACAGATTGATTGAAACCAATGGCAGAGAATATGAAGAACAGAATATACAGGCTCCTACGTGTGAGAGTACAAGTACACTTGATCTTCTGAGTTTGTGCAATCAAATGAAAATATTAAACTTATTGAAACATTTTATGAGAAATATACTCCATTTTCAGTCCAAAAACTGGGACCAGAACCTCCATCTTACACAAAGAACTGAGTGATTGCAGAGAAAAGGATTTCTGAAAATACACCTGTGCTGCCAGAGACAGCCAGTAATCCCTGCAATGTATTGCGCTTCTTGGAGCATACATTTTGCTGGATGAGCTTGTAGCTGCCCCTCTTATCTAAGCAAGAGACCTGCCTGCACCTGAACCATACAGTTGCCCCAGTCCTACAAAAGCAGAGATTAAATATAAGTGCTGAGATCCTGGCCACCAGGTAATTGTTTCAAACTTTATTGAAACACAGATCAGTTTAAGACATGGGACAGATAACTGAACTTATATCCATCATGATTTTGATATAATTTCCCTTTTAAATATCAATATTTACGAGTGTGAAAATAATGCAGTCCCATTAAATTTAATGCCAAGTATATTTTGAAAATATTCTTGCTCTTCATTAGGTGTTTGGAGCAGCTAGGAGGAGGAGGATACTTTTGATTTTCCATCTGGGCTTATCCTTATGGCAAAGATGGCACTCTGAGTATACTCTGGCGATCTTGTTCAAACATAGATATCTTAGTTTGCATATGAAGCCTAACCTGTAGAAAGACAAATACTGTCCTTGACTAAAAAATAATATTTTACATATATATATATATTTATATATATATAAACCCCTATGGAATACAGATAATATCTCCCTTCAGTTGGACTTAGAGACAATATAGTGGTATGAGTCTGAGATTGCCAGAGTCCACCTAGAAATGGAGACATTTGTCTCCAGAAGTCAGCATGCCTGTGAGTGGGGCTGACCTGGACTGCAGCTGTAGCATAGCTGTAGCTACCTGAAGATGTTGTTGGGAAACATCACAGGCAGGCATCTCATTCATTCCTTGACGATCTAGCTGCATTTAGTTACTCAAGAATGGCAACATCTCTTGACACAGTGGATGAATCTTCCCTTCACAATGGCTTTGTGACCACTCTGCCATGCTGCCTGTTGAACAGCACCAGGCATCTCATAGGGTGTTTAATCAAGAAGCTCCAGCAGCGGCCGTGGGCAGGCACAAAGCACCTTCTGCTGTCTGCAAGGCACTGATCTACCTGCCAGGCACCTAGTGCATCTGGCACAGGAGATGTAACAGGTTGTGCCGTATCTATTGTGCCAGTGAACACCATACAGGCCACAGAGGGGCACACCATGCTTCACAGAGCTTTAAAGATGCTTCAGTGGTACAGACACAAAGCAGTGCTTGGTCCAAATAACAAAAACATTATAAAGATGCCAGAGTTGTCAGTTCTACCAGAAAGCATAACTGAAATTCTGTGTTAAATTCTGTGGGACAAAATGTATGAGCTGCTGTTTTTTCATTCCAGCTTTGGTGAGCTTTTAACTTAGAGCCTAGTTAACTATTTTCTGCATTAGAGCACTGTCTGCTATTTTTTTTTCTCCACTATATAAAAGGATATTTTTCAGTTCATGTATAATTCACAGTGATACAACAATGACAAAACTTTAACAAAAATAAAAATCAATGGAAAAAAAAGTTGTTGTCCTTAATTTTGAATTAAGTCACAGCAGCACAGATTTTATTCTCAATGCAGTTCCAAACCACAGGCTGAGAAATGCTGCACTTTATTTTTTTTTCCTTAAATTTTTTTGTACCAGTAAGTATGTTAAATACAGTTTTCATCTCAGCACCATTCCATCAACTCCAGATTAATACATCTTTACCAAAACAACATGAAGCAACTCATCAATATTAAGTGACCATACTGGCTCTCTGAAGAGTATCTGGACTGAAATGTAAATAAATATCAGACTTCAGAACTACAAGCTGTCCAGCCAAGTTCTCCATTTTCTAACAACAGTGATAAAGGAAGTAAACCTCTATTTCAGATCATGTATTTTGTACAGCTGTATCACAAATTGCTCTAGTTGTTTACTATTAACAATCAAGCTAAGCTATGTAATTGCATGCCTATTCTGCATTATCTACCATGCTGTGTAAGGAAAACAGGAAAGTTGCCAAGTTAACTTATTTAAATAAATATAAACAATGAGCAAAATCTTCAGAGATTATACAAGAGTTTGCCACAAGAATTTAACAGCCAATCAGGATTATAGAACCTGGAGCTTAATGTAGACCTATTCCAGCTCCCCTCAGACTCAAAGAACCCAGTGCACACATGTACAGACATACAAACACACACACACAAAGGAGCAGAGCTGGTGGGTAACTTCCAGTCACATTCATTTGCTAGTGAGCGCAGTAGGAAATCATAAACGTTACCATCAGAAAATTCTAATTTTGATGGAAAAATGTGATTTTTCCATTTGGAAGGTCAAAATGAAATCTTTGGTTTGACGTCAGCTTCATCCAAATGAAGGATTTTGTTTCAGTTGACTAAGCTGAAACATTATATAAGGGAGTATATTGCATTCCATTATTTGCAAACAGATTTACACACACTGAGCTTGCTGAAAGACCACATTTACATGGTACATGATCTTACATGATTTTTTTCTGATCCAGATCTGTTTGTTGATCCATCCAGTTGTGTAATTCTGAGTAATTAAAGGGAAATACATTCTAGCCAGGGAAGCTCACACTAAAGAGGAAACTGGGGTCAACAGACTCTCAAAAAAGAATTCCCAGGAGGTAAAGCACAGCTGTGGAAACAAAGATTTCTCCAAACTGACTTGAAGCAGATGTTTGGGGTCAAATCAATAAGCTAAAATAAAATTATTATTTTCTTTTGTGAATATCCAGTGGTAGTTACACAGACCAATCATAAGAAGCTATTCTAGAACATTAATGGTATGACTGTTAAAGATGCATTAAACTTTCTTAAAATATGTTAGATTAAAATTATTGTTTCAACCTACTGTGTCCTACTTTGAATAAGGTGCTCTTCTAAAAGTTATTTTTGGTTAAAAGAAAAAGAATATTATATGTTACAGCAAGAATAAGAGCAGAATCAGACACAGCCTTTTATACTACATGTCATATTACAGAACAGGAGGAGATAATGCTGTAAGTTGTACAATATGTTGCTAGGTCTTGCAAAAATGTGGTTAAGTGTATTAGGTCCAAATGAAAACCTACTTGCACCTGTTGATAGCTGCGGTCCTAAGATCTGCTGTAGTAAAATAGTAAGCCATATGAAGTGCAAAATCAATCTTGGCATATTCATAAGTTGTGAAACCTGTCCAGGAGGCCAGCTGCCAACATAGGAAAAAATCAATGATATTTCTGAGTAACATCAAGTGCACAGGTTTTTTTTTGCTCCTCTCTTGCTAAACGTATTGCTATCATATCCAGACCAAAGACAGTTGGGAAACCAACAGTAATTGAAACTGTGAAGCTAGAGTTTTCACCTAACTTATGCAAATCCAAAACTCCCTGGAAGTTTATAAACATCTACTCAATATACTGAACACACATGAAAAATCTTTCACATTTATCTTATTCATAATTTGCAATATTGCCAAATGTTACATTACTATCTGGGTAACTTGATAGTTGGTTTAACTCGGCAGTCATGTGGGCTGGGTCCAAGTGCTGCAAGTCCCCAGAAGATCCCTGCAGTGGCAGTTGCAATAGTTGCGTGTTATGATACAGCAGCAGCTACAAACTCTGATCCAGCAATATGTAAAAGGAACTGGTCTGAACTTCGCAAGTACAGAACAAAGGCAGTGGAAATAGATAAGTACGCTGTGAGCTTATTCCAACAAGTCATGACCTGTACTCTACTGACTTAAGAAAATGAAGTAGGATGGGCAATAAAATAGTTTCACAGGTCTTTTTTATGGGCTATGTCCCTTTTTTCCTCTGCTTTCTCAATATTTTATTATTGGAAATCATCCTTTTTATCCAGATGAGTTATAAGGTAAAGAGGTAAGACTATGATGGCCACAGTTATTACCATACTCAGAAGACGCAACACATCTGCTAAAATAGCCATAACAGCCTGCCATGAAAGCTCAGTTCATTCAAGCATAGAATAAATTAGATTGGAAGAGACTCCTCTAAGCCATCCAGTCCAACCTCACATAGATACATAGTCTTTTCAGGATACATCTTTTTCTCCGCCACTTGGGCAGCTTGTTAGACATGAAGAGAGGGAATATAGATCTTCCAGAAAAGCTGAAAGACCTTCCAGGGTTTGAAGCCACTGCTCAGAGAACACCTGACACTGCAGTGTTACATGGCACAGGAAAGGTCACAAAAACATCATTGCCCTGCCTAGCCGGAGTCACAATTTATCCTAGAATATAAATGAACTTCATTAATACAGATATAGTTTGAATTTGACAATTTTTTCAGAGGTTAAAGCCCTCGTTTAAAAAAATGATGGGTTCTTGAATGCCTAACACTGGTTAGTGCTTTTCATTTTGCTTCTCTTCTTCAAGACAATTCTGCCAAACATTCAGTTTTCTACTAGCAAGCTACCAAAGGAGTGATTCCACAGTTGACTCAGAAGAAATAATTTTATCAGCAGACTAGGTTAAGCCTCTTCATTTACATTTACATGATTGCTGCAGAAAGGCTCCACTTGGGATTAGATTCATGTAATTCTGGCTGTTGCACAATACAGTTCTGCCTAAGACTCACAGCAAAATAACTGCTAAAGAATGAGTCAAAACACTATTGTCTCAAATGTATTCAGTTATGTAGCCAAATGAACTTAGAAATATTCAGTTCGAGGGCCAAAGATTAAGATGAACCTTTATAATTTTAAAGGCTCCAAAGAAGACTTTGTCAGTTTCCTACTTCAAAACATCTTTATGATAGCATACCTTTGAAGCAGAAAATATACAGTTCAATTTTAAATTAACTTACAGATACAATGAGCACCTGTGCAAGCACTGTATAAAGCATGTGAACTCTGTTTAGCTAATCTGCCTCCAATATGCTTTATAAAAGCCTTAAGGCAAAGAAGAGGGTACTGGCGAGTCTGCTCATTCTCCTCTTGCAAAGCAACTGAACACGATGAAGCAACTTGTGAACAATGGAGGCATTTGTTGCACCCTCTGTAATGCATCCTTCTTAAAGTCTCCCAGAGGCACTGTGAAATACTCATAAAGGTGTCCAGGAGCTTTTGTTCAGGTGAGTGACTTCTCAGCACTCGTACATTGTTCTACCTTAAATCACTATTCTGGTCTTATCTTATTATGTCTTTATTAAATATTCATGTCTAAATTTGATTTCAATTACACCTCCATTGTTCACTGTCACTCACTGAGATCTTCATCAAGCAAATAACACAGATTCATATGGATCAACAATGCAACATTAATGTTCATGAAAATATGATAAGTAAGAAGTAAATTTCATGTACTTCCGAGTTAATGACCTTGTAAGGCACATTTTTTTATCTCACTTCCAATTGTTATTATTCTTGTTTCCTCACTTATGCATTCACTCCACCACAACGCCTCTTTTTTTTTTCTCCCCCCATCTCCTAAACATTATTATAATGCAGACACTAAATTAGTTAGGTGACACTCCCCAAACAGCTTTTTTTTAATATGCAATAAGAGACTGATATTTATTATTTTCAGAAACAGTTCCCTTCATATAGGGGAATTAAGGAATAATGAAATAATTTCCTTCACAGAAGCAAATAAAAATTTCTAAAAATCTGAAAAAGTACAAGTAAATTCCTCTATATAAGCCCTGAAGTTCAATTGTTAGCAGAAGGCCTACCAGAATTGATATTCATGCTTTGAAGTGCTGATATAATTTGTATTGATTCAGCAAATAAAATAAATTAATGGAATTGAAGGTTCACATGACTTATTATTAATAAATCAATAAAACCAGCAATATTAATCCAGAGTTGCATCAGTATCTAAAAACCAATATAATCATGCAAGTCCAGAGATAAGTTAGGCAGCTAATAAAATGCATTTTTGCCCACACTACTCCTAGATGATTTGAACTACAATTATCTTTGCTTTCATTTGTGTGTTTTTTCACTGTTATAGTCAAGTAAACTGAAAATCAGAAGCTGAATAGCTTAATTAATTAATATTTGTAACAATAAAATTATTTTCAGTATACTTCACTTTTAAAGTAACTATTGAAGTTAGATTATTTTATTTATGCCAATGTACTTTTTTTTAATCTTTGCATAGAGTCTTATGTGTGATTAGTAAAATTTTGCACTTATGAACGTCTTCATTTGCCAATAAAAGTTCATTGTAATGAATTACCTGCCCTGACTATATACATTTTAATGGCATTTGCTGAGTCTGAAAAAAAATAAATTGTTGGTATGCAGAGACATAATATTTCAAAATCTTGGGAACCTTTAGATAAACTACGAGTGAAACTACCAAGCCACATGTCCCTGAATTCTCATCTCAGCTAACCAGTCCATGACGACATTAAGTTCAAACAGGATCTGAAGACTGCAGTATGGACACACTGTACCACAGGGAAACATTTGCTCTGCTTGTTGGAAGTGTAATTCACTTGAGTCTCACTTAGAAATGCCCTTGTGTTTCAACCAAGTATGATGATGTGTCAAAGTAATGACGGTAAGGGCTTAGACAGAATGGAGTGTGTTAACTTACTTTAGCTATGGCCTATGGCATAGGATGAGCTTTCCATCTTTTGACGGGACAGTAAAAATCTTTTCTTTCTTTCCTCTAGCATATATTAGCTGGAAAGCTAAAACTATTTGTTTCTGATTCCCAAAAGTTCTTAGACACTGCATTAAACACACTCCACCTCCAAACAATCACATATATTCTCGCAGGTACCTTTTGTAATCCTTATTTGTTGTGGAGCATTTGTAGAATAAAAGCCTTCCAAGTTGAACAGCTGAGTCTACATCCACAGCTTCTTCTTCCCCTTCCAGTGCCCTACATGACCAAGCTAGCATGAAGTACAGAATATCGATTAGAAGTGTACTATGGATTCCTTGTGCCGTGAGTTAAATTATCGTATACTGTATATTTTTAATTTCCCACATATAACAATAAACATGATTGATTCTTCAATTTCAAAGCATCGTTTTGGCAATTAAGAAAATAAATATCCTTTCTGTCTACAGCTCGCTTTTTTTTCTAAGTAAATGTCTGCAGCGTATTAGCTCATGTGTGACAGACAAAATACCATCCCTCTCCCTGTAGGCCTCATTCTGTTTTCTATTTATTTTTTTTTTTATTTATTTAGAACCTGCCATTCATTTTCACACCTGACAGTAAAAACCTCAGGACGTGGTTGTTGTGAAGAAGATTATCTTTCAGATCAATGCTAAAATTGATTCCAAACCATGCTATTTATCAGCCAGCAGCTAAAGCACTATGAGTCAAGAAATACTTCCTCTCCTTCAAATCCATTCTTAATTCTGCTGTTGAAAAAGCACAATAGTACAATCTCCATTAATACACACTTCTATTCCTTGCCTAGGTGGAACAGTAATGTCAAACCGACAATGCAGTTAGTTGCATTACCAAATTTGCTTCAAAAAGAAACAGTAAGAAAACAGCAGTGTAATTAATTTTTTGCTCTACTGCCAAATAGTTGCTGATGCTAACTAGGATATATAGCCTTACTATGATGTCTGATGTTTCTGAAACTCTTCTGTATTTTACATAAAATACATTATCTATCTCTATCAGTATCATAACACAAGAAATACACATTGTCTCCTTTCAAAGACACAATTATACACTTGCTTTTTATTTCTCGTAGACTGAATGAAAAAACTAAAAAAAAAAAAAAAAAAGAAAAAGGCCCACTACATTGCTATGACTATGTATGCAAACTACAAAAAATAAAAACAAGCGATTTATCAAATTATCTAGGCATGATACAACAGTCATTCGGGTATGTAAGATCAAATCAGTTAAACCCAACCCTGCTTTTGTGATTAGCGAACATCATGATGAATAATTAGGGAAAATGGGATGAATGGTGAAAGGTAATGAGAGTCTTTTGATTTATTTCAGGAACTATATTAAGTCTTTATTTTTTTGAGACTATGGTGACACTGTTAGCTCATTATGACATGACTTAAATTGTAGTTTAATACTGCCTGAATGTACAGAAGAAAACCTGTGATGAAGCTTAAAGTAATGTAGTACATAAGCTCCAAGTAAATAGAAATGACATAGTGTAATCTACAATATGTAAAGGCACATAAAGTGTAGGGAAATTTAATGTCAAATATTGTTAATATATGGTGAACATAAAGATGATAGTAACTAGTTAGATTAAACAACACTGGTTTCTTCTCACTTTGTTTCTCTTACAAGAGAAATCCTGCAGTTTATGACTAGGGTTTTAGAGTTTCATCAGCTTTGCCAAGCCCTTGATGGCAGAATGGGGATGTTTTGAATTCCACTAAAGCTTGAAACTCAAAATTGTTAAAATAAGATTTAATTAATGAAATCTTAATATCAAATAAATCGAGCTACGCTTAAAGTGGATACTAAATGCATACGTCTCAAATTCAGACAGCCAATTAAATATCTATTGCCAAGACCTAGGAGGTCTTTAAAGGAGCCTAGTGTTTAATTCTTTCTGAGAACAAACACCTGACTAAACATTTTATTGAAATAATGAAAGAAAAACAATCGCTAATGTTGATCATTCAAGATATAGTATTTAACATTTACGTGAGAGATTTAATATTTGAATTTGGTTTAATAAATATATCTTCTAATTAATCTTCAAGGGATACCCAAGTTATTTTCACCAGTTACCAGATTATTATAGATGTGCTTTGATAACAAAAGACATTCATAAACCACCCTTAGAAAGGGTAACTGGGCAAATTAGTCTCCTACCTTCTTGCTTGAAGTTTAATACTTGTTAGAAGATGTAATTTAGAAAATGGACCTCTAATGGAGCAGCATGACCACTGTGGTTATCCTCTGATGCTAGACGTGAACCTTGTGCTTTATATCACTGCTATGCATTCGTCATAGTTTTATAAAAAAAAAACCAACAATGTACCGCTTACACAAAAAGAGGCAAATTTACTCACAACAGTTACTGACACTCCTAGAAGAAATGACCTGCAAGGACACAAATTTAATCTGTGCATGTACTTTTTACAATATTCTCTAAAGTTTGAGGCTTAGTTTGGGAAAACAGGCAAAACTTTACATAATAAATTTTGATCTAGTTAGCAATCAAATCATGGGTACACTAACGAAATATGACATCTCTTACTATTAGCTAACTGTTGAATTTCTCAGCATGATTTTTCTTTCTATTACCATTATTTTTCTTCATCTTCTTAATTTAAATTACTCCAAACTTCAAAAACATATGTAGAATAGTGAATCTGGCAAAACAAGTCCTTTAGCTTTGGCTTTCCACCTTCCATTTCAGTTTCTCATATGCAATATTAATCTCAAAACAGAAGGAAAAAAGAAGCCATACTGTTAATAAAATTATATTTTTCCAGAAACACATGAAGCACATGCAGCCTGGAGCATTTACTCACATTTAGAACAGCAAAGCATTCAGAAAGACGGAAGATCACATTTTTTTCTGACCTGTGTGCAATGCACACACGCTTATTTTAAGTATGATCAATAGAAACCAATATTCCTAATAACACTTTGTGTTATTCATGAATTATGTTGACTTTTACACAGTGAAATGAAAAGAACAATGCTTTCAGAGTTCACAGAAATTCATTTATATAAATGAAAATAAAATAATATTTAATGAGGTCTTGTTTCTAGCAGAAGTGAAAAATTCTACACCAGATCTACTAATAGGAAATAAACTAAGTCTTATCACACTTATATACAAAATTATTGAAAATTCATATTGAGCATTGTAGCATTTCATTTCTAAGATAATACACTGAAAGCAGCTCACAACAGTTGATCAAACCACTAAAAGTACACTATTATTTATGTTACAAATAAAAAAATATGTATTTTCTACAGCTGGGTTTGCTTTGGAAATTGCATTTCACCTATCTTAACAGTGTCCTGAGCATATCAGTAAAGAGCTGTCACTGAAACACTCTGGTTACTGGAAAAATGTTGGATGAAATAGCATTATTATTATTATATAGTAGATTCTTAGTAGCAAACCTCTTAGGAAATGATTCTACTGACGCAGCTATGACTAGTGTGCCAGTCTTTTACTTTGGGCATAATAGGCTACTGTTGATTACTTTTTATCACATTAGGCAATTATTTCCCACTATAATTCTTGACTCATTGGTCTGTCCACTTATTTCTAATACAGATATAAGGAAACATTACCCAGATAAATGTGATCTTACAGCTACATATCACATTTAATAAAATTCCATTAGCCAAGGAAAATGGGTGAGTTAAGAAATTATCAAAGACCCACGATGTCTCTGTTAGCCTGTAGCTTAATTTACGTTAGGGTTGATCCCTTCTTCAGGTTTTCAGGGGACAGCTGAGGGCTAAAGCTGATTCTTGTTACTTAAATGTTGAGCAAAAAATTGTCTTCAGTGTTCACAAATATTTCCTGTATCTGTGTCTACAGGCAGATATATTTTCAAATTATGATGCAACGTACTGATCAAGAGCCTGGGCTTGATTTAGGGTATTTGGATTCTAAACTTGGCCACAGTCCTGCTTTGTGATCTTTGAGCAATGTTTCACCTCTTCCCAATTTATTTTGTCTCATTTCTCTATTTATACTTTCAGTCCTGATCCTGCTAGATGTGGCGACATAGAATATCATCACATCTAATTATAAGGCACCTGATCCCAACTTGGAATTTATAATCTAGGGTAGGCATGCAAATAAACTATATAAGGAGAGCTTAGGGCCTGAAAACAGGATCCACAACCAGGATGCAAAGCAGAAATCCACCTGAGCTAGGCACTAAGAGTAAGTAGGCCTTGTATAATGCAATGCCATGTAGAGGCAGGAGCTACCAATGAATGGAAGGTTTCCAGCCTTGAAACCAAAAGAAGACATGTCAGCATATCGGCTCACCAGAACTGAAGAGTTCTCCAAAGTGAAGGGTCAATTGGCCTAAGCATTGAGCTGAGTCACCAAAGGCATGAAATTGCCAAAATATGAGCTAGAACACCTGTGTTCAGAGCTGCACTGAAGCATGTGGAATATCTTTACATAGTGCTGCACTGCAGGACATAGCCAGGTCTAGCAACAGTGAGAGAGGGTGCTCTTCAGAGTCAAGGTTTCTATAAGAGAGCTGCAGGCAACAAAAGAGATTTGATTTCTTATCCTCCGTTTATTTCAGGAACTGAAAATGTATCCCTCTACATGTGGACAACCATCTTAGCCTGCTTTGCAGCTGAATATGGAAAATTTATGCAGTTAATATCTTGGAACACTCATCGATGATCCAGGCTACTATGATTAGGGCTCCATCGACTCAATTTAAATATATGTTTCCTATAACCCACAGTCCCTTAATCATTTCATGCTTGGTTCATTAATCACCAAGCAAAAAGCTCACGCCATTCTTAGTCTGTTTACTTCAGGTATGCTCCCATGAGTGAAGAGACCACGGTTTACAGAGATAAGGAAACAGATTATAATTTAACATGTGAATGAATGAGGACACTCACCTGAGAACACAGGTGAAAGGAAGACAGCATTACTGCAGAGCTGAGCTTTTTACATTTAGCAGTCTTTACATAAATACAGAAATAGCACTGAGAACAGGCAACAGAAGTCAGGACTATTGCTTAATGAATACTAAAGCTGGGTCTCTCACAAAGACAAAGTGGATGACATCGCTTTCAGCTCCACAGATCTGCTGTTTCTTCTTGCTCTGTGTCCCTTCTTCATGAGATCGGATGGAACACAAGTCTCTGCCATGACAGTCTTATTTCTGCTCCAGTGTCCAATCTGGTAAAAGAGCTTCCACTACAACAGACTGAAGCATGTTTACAACCATGGTTATTGATTAAATGCTCTAAACCCCATGATAATATATAAGTGGTGGACAAAACAGTTACTGTGACTGACATGCTCAAATCTGTTCTGTAGATGCATTAGGCATGGCCCAAGAACTTCTGCTGCTCTGGAGTAGAATATATGGTTTATAAACTCTGAAACAGGTTTAGGTATGTGGTGGGGGCATACAGGTGGTGGCCCCTACTGCATACCTAGATGGGGAGTACTTTGAGTAGGTTCAGTTGCAGATGTGTAAACATGTAAACAACTTAACTGTCAAAAACCAAGATACTAAACCACATTTGATGGATCACATACTTAGATTTGACATATGAGTTTCTCCTCTGTTCCAGGACAGGATCTAATACTAGGTCCTGCTACTCATGGGTGGTATGATTTCAATTTTTTATGACAGTGATTAGATACATACATAGATACAGATCTTGACAGCACTTTGCTATTAACAGCGGGTGATGCTCAGCCCAGCTCCTCTCTCACTTTCCTATGGTACACTCTTCACCACAAAAACTCCTTTTCTGCCAGTGTTTAGGGACACTAATTCTGCTCCAGTTCTCTGGAAACAAAAACTTTTCCTTGAATGCTGCCCTCGCTCTTATACCGTTGTATTCCTGAAGTGTCTTTATTTTTTTAAAGTATATGATAAGACAGTGTCTTTTATAAGTGTCCTGGTTTTGTTAAAAACAAGTCCAGTTCTCTTTTAGTGATTTTTCTTTCAGCTAAGTTCTTCCAGGTGGCTGTACTTTTCTGAGTTTTAGCCTGCATATTTTTCCTAGGATGCTGTATTTGGTGCTGATAAGAGACCAACGGAATGCTGAAGCAGCTCATGTTTAGATTTATTACTATGGTAGCTAAGAAAGACTGATAAGTCTTCCCATGTTCTGCTGTGAGAGGGGCATGTTTGAGGAGGGGTGGATGGAACAGGTGACTAAAATGACCAACAGAAGTATTCCATCCCATAACTGTCATACCCCCTATATAAGAGGGTGACCACGAGGGTCAGTCTCTCTTGGACCATGGCCGGCATCTAGAGAGGACCGTGCCTGTCTGCCTGTGATCTACAGGCCTCAGGCCTTGCATCCCTGCAACCAGGTTCTGGTTCGCTGTGAAGTCCCACCTGTGACTTCTGGGGGCCTGAGCTGCACCTGCTGGAGCCGCCAGCTCCATTGTTTAACCCATGACTGTGCATTCTGTCCTCACCACAGTGAAAAAGTCATAGTCATACTGCCTCTCTCTTTTCTTTTACTTCCTCAGTTTTGTGCTTTGTATTTTTTGTTCCACTGGTTTTCTTTCATCTCATCACTTCTCTTTAGAACATTTTTCTTGGATCTTAAATGAACACAATCTTCTCACATATGTCTTCTAGAAATATTTCCATACCTGTCTTCTGAGATCTGCCAGATTACTTTTTAAAAATGGTTATCCATACATCTACAAAGACTAAATCTTTATTCAGTGAATGCTAGGCAATTCAATTAAAAGCCAAGCTTAGACCAAATGCTGAAATTGTATTAAGCTTGTTTATTTCTCAAATCGAGTGTGTCAGGTACAGTGCTGATCACACAGAAAATTCTCAGAGTATAATTCACTGCCCTGAAACACTTTCCCTAGTGCAGGCACTTCTCAATAAGCAAAACATAGTTAAGAGATCCTTTTCACCACTGTATCTTTATACCTGTCTATCTGTGTCTTTCAATCGCTTTTTGGTGGAGTTACACTGAAGCAAAGCAGTGCTCAGTCAACCCTAATATATGCCCCTGATAGCTTTTTGTTTTATTCCAGTCCATTAACAGGCTTTCTGGTATGACAGTGCAAGGAGATCATTATGTCTTAATGAGGTGATTAAAAACAAAAAATGTGCAGTTGTTGCAAAATATTAGAATGGACTCAAGGAAACACTAGCAGTATTTAATGTACTATTTTAGTATTTTGTTGCTAACTATAAAGCCTTCAAACTTAATTATGCAGTTGTAAATTATCTAAGATATCTGTATTTCTCATGTTAAAGCACTCATTGATATTTTTAGCTGTTGGACTAACTTGATTTGCAGGTGTTGTTCTGGTATTAATTTTATGCTATATTGCTGCATATTATTTTATTAATCTGTGCTTCCCAATGTTTAGTAATTAAAGGAAGCACTATAAATGAGGTTATGCTCAAATTTGAACTTTTTATAATTTTTCACCTGGTAACAGATATGCTAGAGATTTCAAAAAATGTTTCTAAACCAGTGATTACACTAACACAACTTCTGAAAATCTTAAGCTTGAAGGACCGCATATCCAACATTACTCAGGTACCTGAGTCGGGCAAATGCCTAATAGTACTTCCAAGACCACCTGTCTCCCTGCTCCCTAGAATTTTATAGATTCAGGTTAATTCTGCTCCATTCGATTTTACCAACCTAAGAACTTTGTGCAGTGTTAATTTTAGTGTCCTTATAGTCTTCCTAAAGAAAACAAATGACAGCCCTCGAGACCTTAAATAACTATTATTTTATACATGGGTACCATTTAACCAAGGAAAAATGTATCAAACTTAATACAAACTCCATAGGCAATTGACTTAAGTTTAAAAGAGTAAATAGTGGAAAATATACGCTATTAAAATCCTCATCTTTTAATAATTTGTCTACAAAAGGCAAAGCTGTATTTGAACTAATGCTATCTAAATATATAGCAGAACTGACAAAAATCACTCTTGTTGAGCAAATTTGGGAATGAATAGAAACTCCATTTGCCCTTTAACTAAGTACTTTAAAAAATATCTGCAAGACTTGTTTATGTCTTCAACTAAATATTTAAATACCCATTCTCCATAGCCCTAAATCTACTGCTTTATGATATTTTAGTTATTTCAAAAAATGAGCAATAATCTCAGTGGCGTGAGTCTATAATTGTTACTAAATTATTTAGAACCAATGTTTACACAAAGGAGAAGAGAACTTCGACACTGTGACAATGTCTTTAATCTGTCTTCAAATCTGTAGTAGAAAATATGAAAGTGAAAAAGGCAGCTCTATCCATAGGATCTGTACTGAAGCAAAGTAAGAAACAAGTGAGCAAGCAACGTAACTTGAAAGTAGAAAATTAAACACTGAATGAACCTGTGTGTTATTGACACTTGGATAAACTGAGAAAAACTATCCCAGATAGAGAAAGAACTTTGCAACCAGTCTCAAGAACTGGGTTTAGTGCATGCACATGCTCCTCACTGTTCCACATCATATGCAGGGGGACCAGACCATCCACACAATACAAAGCTCTTCTGCACATGTACGAACGGGATCCACAGGCTCATTTGAACTCCAAATAGCAATGAGAAAAAAATAAAATGCCACCGATCTTATGGAAGCACTTCACATTGTCTTTTCTAAATAGAGCAGAGACTAGCACATATTCAAAAACAGATGACATGATTACGTTCTTCATATTATAATTTTCAGGTTTTCTCCTTAGGTTTTGAGAACCACGTTACTAAATCATAATTAAACTACAAGGTTTTAGAAAAATGAGTGGCTAAAATAGACAAACTTCAAAAGCCTGGAGCTGTTGAGTAAAGACTAACCAATTAAAATTAGTTAACCCACTGCATCTAAGGAAAAAGCCTGTTTTGTAACTTGTTTTATATATTATATTCCTTAGCCAGAAGAAGTTTCAATACATAAAAAGCTTTTAGCTTGTTTATAAGTTATGCAGATGTGCCACTATTGCAGGCAAAATAATCTACAACATGTCTAATCCACACAGGACTGCAGTTATAAAACAAGCAAAAAACAAATGTACAAAAGTTTGGTTGCAAAAGCTCAGTTTCCATAACTAAAAACTAATTTCATTTTAAGTTTATGTCAGCTAGATATCACAGTCTGATGATGTATGTATATGGTACTTTTTTTCTTGGTAATTACCAACAAAGAAAAGGGTTCAATTTCTATTCAGAATGACCCTCAAAAATTTGTATATTTTTTTTTCATTTGACCTATCTTGTCTGCCTTTCCACTGCAACTTATTGACATTTGAATGGACTTCTGTCTCCTCATACAAAACACTTTTAAGTTACAACAGTGCATTTGCCTGCCAATAATGGAAAAATTGTAGTCTCCTTAGGTTTTTTCATATTAAATAATCTCTACTGTTTAATTTTTCCACTATGCCCATGCTGTCTAAAGTCATAAACATCAGCAAAATTATAATAGTAGGTGATGCTTCTATGAAAACATTGCTGTCCCCCTGCAGATTCAGAAGCAGTTCTTAGATTGATTTATTTATTCCATAAGGAAGTGCATGAAAACCATTAAACTGAAATGCAGTGCTTTATAGAGTTAGACATTACATGCAAGAATATATAATAAAGAAATGAGAAAAAGAAGCTTGTGGCAGAAAGAAACTTATAGAAGGTACTTTCTGACTCTTGGTAAAGTAACTGACATCCTGCATATTGAAAACTGTGTGTGTACATATACGTGTATTATACCCCTATATGCACATTCTACATTCTGCTTACTTTCAAATGCAGATTGTCCTTACAAAATACTGTAAGAAGGTCCTGTATGACCCATTTTCGCAACATCTTGGGATAGAGTCCATCTAGTTCCCTGGACTTGTATGGGCCAATTTCTCACAAGCAATCCTTGACTTGATCCACATCCAGTGCTGGTAGTTCTCCTCAAATCGAGTCACTAAGCACACAAGCTTGGGAGACCTTGTTGGTGAAGATCATGACAAAGAAAGCATGGCATAGCTTGGCCTTATCTCTGCAGGGATAGGAGGGACCATGTTTTTTCCTGAAGGATGCTGTCCTTCAGAGCTGCTTCACACAGGATCCCAACTACAGTTTCCTAAATAAGGTGAAGTCTGCTTGCTTGTACACCAGGATCTGCACTCTAGTGCTCTCCTTTCTCACTCCCCTCAGGATCTTGAACTCTATTTCATGGTCATTACATCCAAGGCTGTCACCAATTACCACGTTCTACCACAACCATTTCTTTCCTTATTAGTGAATAGCAGGATCCAGCTGTGCATCACTCCTGTGAGACCCAGCTAGTACCATATCAAGAATTTATCCTCAAAACCTTTCAGAAACCTTCAAAGGCTTCATATTCCAAACCTATCAGGAAGTGAAGAGACAGAGAGGAAAGAGGGAAGACTGACAAATGGACCGATGGTGATATTGAACAAGCCTCAGTTTCCCAGAAAATTGGTTTAAGTAGCCATACAGAGAAATTTTACTTAGTATTTCCAATAGAAGAGTAAAGCACACAACCTCTATTAAATGTATCAGGTACCCTGTAGATTCAAATGTAAGACATACAACATATTGTATGCTTACACACAATTGCAACATTAAATGGCAACTCAGCAACACTAAACCACAAATGAAAGGGACATGAAATATAAAGTGGGTCTTTCAAAATGGAGTTCAACAGGCAAGCTATCAAACTGACAATTTTTATGACCACATGCAGCCCATAACCCAATGTTTTAGTGTACAAATTCACAATTCATGACACTCTTCTGGATATGACCTTAGAAACTATTCTACAGATATACTGGGTAAATATATTCCCTAAATTAAAAAACAAACAAACAAACAAAACAAAACACCCAAAAACCTGTAATTATCCAGGATCCAGTGGTCCAGACAAAATTTTTGCCTCCTGCTCTCAGTTCTATATGTTAAATACTTACTGCTCCCTCTCCTTTAGCTCTGCAGCATTTGCATTTGAACAGTCAAATGTTCACATACTGAACACTCTGCCTATGTGATGATAACTAAGATATGCTACACAAACATGAAATATATTTTGAATAAGATACAAGAAATGAAAATTAGTTCTCCTATATTACATAATGTTATCCTAGAGTTAGGTATCTAAATCAAAACAAATCATACTGGGGTGAATTTTTATTGCATATTTATATAACCATTAGTTTTATTACAAAAGTGCTGACGTATCTTTGGCATCAGAAATGCAAGGATGCATTGTTTGTCTATCATTTTTTAAAAACCTATGTATTTCCAAAATCTTGACAGATGCATTTTACTGCTCAAAGATAAATTAGTTACTTGTCTATCAATAAGATATGTATCTTATTTTTATGTTTTGTGACTACTGTATTCTAAAATGTAAAAAACTATAGAATGATAAACAACCGATGTTCGCTTAAAGCAACAGTCCAATAGTGTCTTTACAATACTTGAAAGTGATCTGAATTAACTTGGTAGAAGTCTCAATGTGATAAAGACAGACTGATATGAGGAAATGGTTAAGATTATTAGTTGGTCTAGAATGTAATATATCATGAGATTAGGTGACCTAGAAAATGTGTGTATTTATTTTTCATCAGGTAAGCTTAACAGCATACAGACCAGGCCAGCTGGTGTGAGCAATGCTGGATCTGGATAGCCATGTGAAAATAAGTAGTTCTTCAGGAAAACTGTGCTTGCAGCTCTATTGTATGTGCCCTGAAACTCTCACTGGAACATCCCCACTGATCTCAGCTAAAGACTTCCAGCAGAAGATGAAATATTGTCAATCTGAAAAGTCCAAGGCCATTCCATTTTGTAAATAAAACCATGAAGTCCAGTCGAAAAGCTAAATCAGCAAATACTAAGAACACATGGTAACTATAGTATCTTCATCAAATTATTACATTCTGTATTGAGTATAACTTAGGACAAGTGCTCAGTACAAATTTAAATACATGTGGGTCTGCATTTAAATGCAAGGACTGCAATATGCTGATTTAATACCTCTTCCTTTCTACTACTATTTGGCTACTGTTTTAACCAGCTGTTAAACCAGCTGTGTGACAGCTCAGGTTCTATGTATGGGGAGAAAAAGAGCAGTTGACAGTAAGTAGGTGCAAAATAGTACATGTGCCTTTGAAAAGCTCCCTCAGTGTTAGAGATGTTTCCTTACAGACAGACTTGATTTGCCCAACTGAAAATTTAAAATGAGTCACCTGGAAAGTCGTGTTTTCATCCATGCCTCAGTGATGCCCTGGCACTGAAAATGTATGTACCTGAATCTGCACCCAATGAGACAGAAAAAATACTGTTATTTCTTTTTTATTTTTCCCGTGACTTAAGAAAACACATATATACTCCCTAACTAGTCTAACATTGTAACATGTCTTTGCTATTGACAAATGGTGCAGTCTCCTCAAGCCAACAAACTGCCTGATTTAAACCAGCTGAGAACAAGCTGTTTCTGGTAAAGGTATGTCTTTCATCAGTAAAAGGTTATCAGTTTTCTCAGCTCTTTATATCTAATTTAAACATAAGCAAGCATCCTCTATGCCTAATGCTTCCTTGTTTATTTTTTCCAGAAAACACTGCTGATGTCTTAACAGCTATAATGATGTATGCTTGCATAAGTAACACAGTCATCACAGTAACAGATCTGAGAAAACACATTATCTAAAATTTTTGGACCACAAATACGAATTCCCCGTGAGCTTGTAAACTTAATGAATGCTAAGTCAGGCTTAAAAGAAAAATAGCACATGAAAAATTAAATAAAGGCTGTTTTATTATTATTTTAAAAGGCTACAGTAATTTATTAACCACAGTGCATTCATCAGAACTAGAATTTGACAGACCCATAGACATTTTCCTCCCTAACAGATCAAAGTAATCATAAAACACATACTATTTTCTGCCTAACTCCCTTCTGTTAATTCACTTGTTAGTATTAAATCCTAAACACCAGTGCTAATTCTAAGCATGTAAGACCCATAAAAAATTATTTACATGACCTGGCATCCTTGCTTACTTTATTTTTCTGTTTTGCTTAATTACAAAGTATATATTTATGAAAAAAAAATCCAAGGCAGTGACAATTTTAGATAAATTACTGAAAATGATGAGCAATTTAATACTTAACTACATCATAGAAATAAATGGAATAAGAATCAACAGCAAGTAAGAGTTGCTGAATTTCTTTTAACTGATTCAGGACAAACACTGGTAAACTAGACAGTCTGACTGCCATTATCTTTAAATATGTGAACTTATTTGCAGTGTAAGTAAACGTAGATGAAAGAAATAATAATGTAATGTGCTGGTATTTCTAAATTCACATTTCAGGATACTAAATTTAAAAGCAAAGTGGCTTCACTGAAATCTAAAGAGCCCACATTTTCTATAGGTTTCATGGGCAACGTAAGTTGATCCACAGAAAAATAAAGTTCCTTTTTTCCACTCTTTTGCAAGATTAGCCTTAAAATAGTATGAATCACTGATGGACAACAAGGCAAGGAAACAGCCAAGGCGTTACAGAGCACTCCACCGTCAGTTTCATTGGCATCAAGGTCTTACACCAACTTCAATCAAATATGGCTCCTAGTATAAGAGGAGAGAGAAAAGCTGAACAGATCCAAGATAAGCCTGGTTTTGGATTCTATTAACCATTTTAAGTTTGTATGCAGTTCAACTGCATTAATTTATTCTATGTTTGTTTATTGTTCCTGTTCATTTATTTGCACTCCAATAGGTCTAGTTAAATCTTCATTGGACTGTGTTGCATGACAAAATCTGGTTGAATGATCTTCATTTATCAGCCTCTGTTCTCAGTCAGAACACAGAACAAGATAAAACCACTTAAATTTGCTTTCATTAAAGTACAGGTCTTGATATTTTTTACTTGATATATAGCAAAATCACAGCTTGGTCTTACTCAGAGTATGAGAGGCCTCTTGAATTCAAAGTAACTGACACACTGGTTTATATATGAAATAAATAAGTACAAACCTAGATGGAGGCAAAATCTTTTGGAAACATGAACAGAAATACAGAATACAGATTCTATTTGTGGGAAAACAGATGGAGGTTTTCCAGAGATTTTACAGGAAGAATAACAACAGTGAACTTTTCTCCATTAAGAAAAGGGGAAGCAGCATAGGGTTGAAATTCACGCTTTATTCTACACCCAACCTGCTAGCATCCTTTTTATGAGGATGAATGAAAAATCAGAATTGTTAAAATTTCATCTTGAGCAGGACAAAAATTAACATTTTGAAAGAACAAACAAATGAAGAAAATATTTTAGCTTCTACTCCCTTTGAAGCCATATGCACAAACAATTTCATTGAAGAATTCATGTTATCATAAATTCACAGAAATGCTGATATTAGCCAAGTATTCAGAATGTAAAAGAACGTGCCTTCAAATATCTAGTAAGAAATGAATGCTAGCATTCATCATTAAAAAAGTCATTCCTTTACTGGAAGTAGTCTTCTGTCAAATGAAGAAAATTGAAAATTACTATCACAGTAAAAAGACTGATCTGAAAAATCAGCTGATCACAATGAACTGTGATGAATATTATTTAATATTTGACATCTGCAGTTTAGATAAGAAACTGTTTTCAGTACATAGTCACAGGGAGTATTAAAAAGCATATTTCAAAAAGAACATACTTCTTGAGTGAAATCCTTCATGTTTATTTTTATGATTCTTTAATGTCAAGCAACCTTTCAAACTGCAAACAGCATCATAGCGATGATTATATCTGCCTAGTATTAAGCCTTTGAGAAAGATATATTGGGAAAAATAGGTAAATTTTGAATTCCAAATAACAACTTGACAAAACAGCCTAAGAAAAAAAGCACTGCATGCGAGTATATTTATAAACTGAGTAGAGTTTTGCTATGTTTTATTTTTGTTGGTGCTTTTCTGTATGATCTCTTTGTTGCCTTAAGTAATTCAAACATATTTTCCCTTTTTACAGCCAGAATACAGTTGCTGTGAAAGTAGTAATACATTGCTCCCTGAACGGCACGGTACTTCAAATATCTTTGTGGCTATGATCTACTAAATTAAAAGTAAAAATTACTAACAGATTATTTTTTTTTTCTTACTGTGGCATATGAAAGATACCAAATTAAAAAAAAAAATATGGAAACTCAACTCATCCATGTCTGTGAATGGTTGCATTCAGAACTGGCAGTACAGACCACTTTATACCAGTCTACCACCTGCAATTCTGAAGGATATCTTACAGTAGTTCATAGCTCACTCTTTTTCATATTGCTTTATTTTCTGTTCAGGCTGCCACCAAGGCAGCGTTATCTGTAAAGAATGTTAATTTTTTTCTTAAATCAGAAACCCTAAGAGTCTGCTATACCCAGACACAACAAATGCTAAGTGCTATTGGATGAAACTTTAGACCCTCATCTATCTGGATTAACTCTGAAATGACAGGAAAGGCTATTCTTGCTTTCATCAATCTACTCCGAGTGCTGTAATGATGTATTTCCTGTGCAACTCCATTTTAGTTCTTCAGTCACAAAATGATCATCTAAAACCTTTATAAATGAACATAACTTCAGTTAAGCCAGTCAGGCAACAGTGCTATAAATCAGCTTAGGACTCAACTTAGTGAACACTTGCCAGGACATAAAAACATATTCATGCTTGTAAAAGATGCTGATAAGTCCACCATGTAAAAAAGGCCAGGTCTCCGTGGTTGAAGAATCTTCTCTTTTTATCCATCCAATCAATAAGGCGTAACTTTCAAATCAAATTTCCTTACACTATTATGTTCATAAGTATAACTGCTTCTGTTCTAAGCCAGCAATCTACAGAAGAAGCCACAAAGTATGTTGTCCTTAGAAGCCAACAAAGAGCACAGCTAGTGCAGAAAAATATTTAGAGCAGGAAATAAAGCACAAGACAAGAGCTTGGCACTCAGATGTAGTCTGATTGCCTCATTGACTTAAAACTTCTTCACAGAAAGGGTTGTCAGGCATTGGAACAGGCTGCCCATGGAAGTGGTTGAATCTCCACCCCTGGAGGTGTTGAAAACACACATAGATGAGGCTCTTAGGGACATGGTTTAGTGGTGGATTTGACAGTGCCAAGTTAACAGTCCCGATGATCTTAAGGGTCTTTTCCAACCAAACAATTCTATGATTCTGTCATGTATTTATGAGATTTTTTGAAAAAGCTAGTCAAAGGTGACTCTCATATTGCACCACCTACTAATCCCTGCTGAGTGTTAATATAAAGAATGTGAAAAATAAAAGCTTAAAGAACATGTGAATGCATCTGTTGTAGCACTAAACTGAGAGGCAGAAGTGATCACTTTGGGATCAGGGCTGTACTAACATTATGAATTTTGGTCTATAGTTTATTCATCTCCCACAGCTGGAGCTAATTTGAAGCAAGTCTCTATCTGTCTTAAACAGTCTGTATAAATTCTTCTAAATCTTCCTGAAAATGCAGCTGCTAGCTTATGAAAAGGTGACTGTCTCAATTTGAATTCTTTTACTATTCTATTGGCCTTGCCAACAGGATGACAGCTGTGTTTTTTCACCTTTATTTCTTCAATAAAGGAAGATATTTATTAAAGGTCTGCATCACTAAAACTATTGATGCTTTGGTACTAGTGTCGCTGAGCAGAATGAAGCCCTTAGATCAGAGATTCATTTAGTGGTTTGCAACTTTGGCTACTCCTAATCTACACCAAACTAGAAGTAATAGACTTAAAGTGAAAACTATGGCCTGTCTGTAGCTTGACAAGTTTTAAGAAGAAAGTTTAAGAAGAAACGAAGTGGGAACACCAATGCAGTAGTGGCTTTTCCACTTTTATACTCATTTCAATTATCTGCTCCTCTGAGTAGAAAACCTGTCTCTGGCCACAATTCAGTGTATTTGATTTCACAGCCTCAGCATGCATTTTTGCTTGATAGTGATGCAAGTTTTAAATGAGAGCGTTTCAACATTCAGACAAAGACAAGCGAGAAGGTATTTTTGCATTTTCAATGCTTTTTGTATTCTGAGAATACATGTCTACTTTTAGACCCTTTCAAAGCAATTCAAACAATTGATTAGATTTGAAGGAGAAAGGAGTACTATAAAAACATGCTTTCAAAATAATGAAGTACACCACTTCTGAGATATTTCAATACTTATAAAACATAAAGAGCACCGATTTACTGTTTCGGCAGTTCCAATACATTGGCTGTCATATTCAGATCAATGGTCTTTGACAATGCTATATTGGAAATTTAGTTTAGCCTTTCCTATTAATGATTGCAAACATCAAAGGCAGGAAAATATTCTGAAGAACAGAGAAAGTAGTGTTTATATATAACTAAAGGAACTTGAATTTAACAGATTTTTGTTTCATTGTTCTTAAATTAATAGACTGCTTGTATCCAGAAGTCCATAAATCTCAAACTGAAAAAAAAAAAAAAAATAGGTCTGTGTTGAAGACTGTCAGTAAGAACTGAAAAATTTCAGACATGGCATACTGGTCTACACTTCACTGTGATGCCATCACGTTTGATTCCTCTGCACTGTCTATTTGTGGAAAGTATTTCTGATGTAGTATCATCCATACCAATTCCATAAGGCATTAAATAAAATCATAAAATCAAATCTATTTTATTTGGATTGTCAAATTGTTATGATTGCCTCCTGTACCCATCTTTATTTTTAAGAAAGTCACCACTGGCTTAAAAAATTCAATGAAATCTTAAGCATTATCTTCAGGCAAGGACAAAGGATTCCCCAATATATTTCAAAAGAAAGATTTGTAATTATAAAGAACATATTTTTATAAGGTAGAATTTTATGCAAATTTATTTCTCATAGCTAAAGTAAACTCATAGCCATATAATTGTACTATTACCTTAAATACATTAGTCATAGCCATAAAACTATGTTTTAATTTATGTACTTTTGAGACACTAAAGAACTCAATGTATCTTTTATCTACACACATTTATACAGCTAATATCACTTTGTAGAAAGCTAAGTCTCAATTTCAACATAATTCTCCATATAGCACCTGCTATTTCCTGCTCCGTGTTATTTTTGAGTATGATTTGATAATCAAAAAATTATCCTATCAGCTTTCATCAGTACAACAGTGCAAGAATATTTGCTATATGAACTGCAACTATTCACTTTCTCTCATTTGTAGGTAAAAAAACCCCAAAGACAGCATTAATAATTTTCTCCTGGTGTATGTGTTGCTCTATGATGATATCAAAGTTTTTGAAATTATTTAAGAAAGAAAAGCAAATTGTAATTAAGTACTGCCCTTTCTTGTGATCTCTGATTAATGAAGGGGAACAGATGGTGCCTCCAGAGACCCAGAAGTAGATGCTGCAATTGTGTCATAACTTGCTCTAGATAAAGTTTATTTATAGTTTTTCTTATAGTTCTTATATTTCCTTACAGATTATATTTTGTTACGAAGAATCCTAAGTATTTCCTTAAAATCAAATTGCAACTGCTTATCAAAATATTAAATTTACCTCTTTGTGTTATGCCTAGTATATAATGTACATCTCTTAAATACTGTAATACTTTTTCACTTTTTTTCCAATGTGAAGCATTTTCCCCTCTCTGAGGTTAGAACACTGACTAGCAAATGTAGCTATAGTGATTTTCAAATATTTATCACTCTAGGACAGCATTGCGAAACATTACATTTTTGCCTATGGCTCAAACTTGAAGAAATATTCTTGCACTATACAAAATATATTAATTATAACCAATGTGATCTGAATTCTTTGTTCTGTATGACTAGGAAGCTCATCTTATTCTCTCAGAACTGAACGCTCATTTCTATAACTATTGTTGTAACATTGATTCCTAACCTATAATTTGCACTCTTTTTTAAGTAAGAATGAACAGGGTTCTATCTTCAGGATCAAAAGATTTTAGGTAACATTAGGATAATTTTCTGCAGTTTTGTTTGAATAAAAGTATATTAAAACCTTGTTGGCATCTAGCTCTATAACCTATAGCTCAGAGTATTCTTACTTGTCTCTCTACATGTAATCTGTAATCATAGTTGATGTACAAAAACCTGCTATCAAGAGCTTTAAATAAAACAGATTTAATTATGCATGGAAACTCAGTGAAAAAATACTTGCTATGGATATCTCAGATGTGGACACCTCATCTGAATGTGAGAAATGGACAATGTCTGTTGGGCCAGATTTCTTTATTTATAATTTAATTTATAGTGTTAAAATAACATCAGTGTATTTTCTCTCAGATTTTAGACTGTGCAAAGAGAAGAAGTAAAGGCAGTTGTAGCTATAGCCAAAGCTTATAAACAGGTCTGTTGCCTGCACTGAAGTGCTTCACAAATAGGTCTTTCAGACTGGAAACTTGGACAGCAATGCAGAGTTAGGCCATTCAGTACCATCCTTGCTCAAGGGTGTTACTTCTGTCTGCCACAAGGCTACAACAACAGGATTGTTTATACAAGTAAGAAGAGTTTACAGACATTCTTAGAAATGCAACATATTCCCTTGACTTCTAATGCAGGGAAAACGACGGGGTCTTCTCCAAGAAAATTACATCTCATTGCAAAAATTACAGCCTTAACTATATTGGAATTATAAGTAGTTTATCTATTACAAAGAACTTGATTTCCTGATTAGAACATTGAAAAGAGGTCAGTATAATGTTAAATGACCTCTTAGTCTATTTTTACTTCTTATCTAAGAGAAAAAAATGAATTTCTGGGTGTATTCGCTACTTTATATTAATCATTTTGAATAATAATTTATTCAGAGCATAAAGTCATCCTCACAATGTGTCTAAAGCCTACAGATTGTTTGCTACTAGGCTGGCTGGTTCTGAACTAAATCTCACAATTTTTAGGGAAAAGGTAGATAACGTAAAAATTGATTGATAGTATAACATATCACGTTACCCTATTTCAAGTATTTAGATTGTTTTATGACTACTGTGTCAAGTCAGAAATACTCAGGGTCTTGATGGATCTAAACATTATGCAAAGCTGATCACAGAGGTGATAGGCAAAGCAATTTACAGGATGAAGTGTGCTAAAAATGCACAAGACATATTTATATCTAAACATCAGAAGGCCTGTATGGTTAAACAAGGAGCTGCTGGGTAAGCTCAAGTGGAAGACGATAGTTTATAGATCATGGAAGGAGGGGCTGGCCACTTGGGAAGAATATAAGGCTGTTGTCAGAGGGTATAGGGAAGCAACTAGGAAAGCTAAGGCCTCCTTAGAATTAAACCTGGCAAGAGGGGTCAAGGACAACAGAAAGAGCTTTTTCAAATACATAGCAGATAAAACTAACACCAGAGGCAATGTAGGCCCACTGATGAACAAGGCGGGTGTCCTGGTGACAGAAGATACGGAGAAGGCAGAGTTACTGAAAGCCTTCTTTGTCTCTATTTACTCTGCCGGAGGCTGTCCTGGGGAGCCCCGTACCCCTGAGGCCCCAGAGGAAGTCAGGACAATGGAAGAGTTTGCATTGGTTGATGAGGACTGGGTTAGGGAGCAATTAGGCAATCTGGACATCCATAAATCCATGGGTCCTGATGGGATGCACCCACGGGTGCTGAGGGAGCTGGCTGAGATCATTGCTAGACCACACTTCATAAGCTTTGCCAAATCTTCAGAAACGGGAGAGGTGCCTGAGGACTGGAGGAAAGCAAATGTCACTCTAGTCTTCAAAAAGGGCAAGAAGGAGGACCCAGGTAACTATAGACCGGTCAACCTTACCTCCATCCCTGGGAAACTAATGGAACAACTTATTCTTGTTGCCATCTCAAGGCATATCAAGGATAAGAGGGTCATTAGGGGCAGTCAACATGGCTTCACCAAGGGGAAGTCATGCTTGACCAACTTCATAGCCTTTTATGAAGACATAACGAGATGGATGGATGATGGCAGAGCAGTGGATGTGGTCTACCTTGACTTCAGTAAAGCAATTGGCACAGTCTCCCACAGCATCCTTACAGCTAAACTGAGGGAGTGCGGTCTGAATGATGGGGTAGTGAGGTGGACTGCGAACTGGCTGAAGGGAAGAAGCCAGAGAGTCGTGGTCAAAGGGGCAGAGTCCAGTTGGAGTCCTGTATCCAGTGGAGTCCCTCAAGGGTCAGTACTGGGGCCTGTATTATTCAACATATTCATCTATTATTTGGATGAAGGAATAGAGTGTACTATCAGCAAGTTTGCCAATGACACCAAGCTGGGAGGAGTGGCTGACACGTCAGAAGGCTGTGCTGCCATCCAGCGGGACCTGGACAGACTGGAGAGTTGGGCAGGGAAAAATTTAATGAAATATAACAAGGGCAAGTGTAGAGTCTTGCATCTGGGTAGGCACAACCCCAGCTTCCGTTATCAATTGGGGAATGACTTATTAGAGTGCAGCATAGAGGAAAGGGACCTGGGGGTCCTGGTGGACAACAGGATGACCACGAGCCAGCACTGTGCCCTTGTGGCCAGGAAGGCCAATGGCATCCTGGGGTGTATTAGAAGGGGGGTGGTTAGTAGATCAAGAGAGGTCCTCCTTCCCCTCTACTCTGCCCTGGTGAGACCACACCTGGAATATTGTATCCAGTTCTGGGCACCTCAGTTCAAGAAGGACAGGGAACTGCTGGAGAGAGTCCAGCACAGGGCAACAAAGATGATTAAGGGAGTGAAGCATCTCCCTTATGAGGAAAGGCTGAGGGAGCTGGGTCTCTTTAGTTTGGAGAAGAGGAGACTGAGGGGTGACCTCATTAACATTTACAAATATATAAAGTGTGAGTGTCAGGAGGATGGAGGCAGGCTCTTCTCGGTGACAACCAATGGCAGGACAAGGGGTAATGGGTTCAAATTGGAACACAAGAAGTTCCACTTAAATTTGAGAAGAAACTTTTTCTCAGTAAGAGTAACAGAGCACTGGAACAGGCTGCCCCTGGGCAGCCTGGAGTCTCCTTCTCTGGAGACATTCAAGACCCACCTGGACACTTTCCTGTGTAGCCTCATCTAAGTGTTCCTGCTCCAGCAGGGGCATTGGACTAGATGATCTCCTGAGGTCCCTTCCAATCCCTAACGTTTTGTGATTCTGTGATCTAAATATAGCTAAGATATCCGTAGCTAATGAGTCCATTCTCATTTTAAGACTTTCCTTACTTAATCCATCTCTAAAAAGTCACCAACACCTACCTTCACTCTGCCACCCATAGCAGCTCTGAACACCCGCTCCTTCCTGCCACTATCAGCCTTCACTGTCACTGTCATGCTCGGAAAAATACTCACTGAAAACCAGAGAGCCTCCTGTGATGTTAAATTTCCCTTTAAACCATAACTTCACTGCAATCCCTTACATGGGACTGTTGCCTGTCCTTGGCTGAATAAGCACTGAGGTGAAACGAGGATCCTCTGTTTTACCTTGACTGCATTCCCATTTGCTTATCCTGCAGTTCTTCTGCACCTCACTTCTACCTATTGTGTCCTTCTAACCTGCAGATGGCAAACAGTACATATAGGAGAGCTCTCGTGCTCTTTCACTCACACTTTCTCGTCACAGCTTACTGACAGTCAGGCACAAAACTGATTCCAGCTTGGTTCCCACATTCTCTCTAAAGTAAATAAATGTATTCTTAACAGGAGTAGCAGTAGCAACAATGGTAATGGAGAAAGCAAATACAAGGGAACTTAAGTCAGCTGACAAGAGTAAAATGTTTTTATCAAAAGAGCAATTCTTCCTCAAATGGAACTTAAATATGAGGCACAAAATTAATGTACTCTCCTCAGCCATAATCCAGAACTAGTTAAAAATAAATAAATAACCTTTTAGTTTTCTTCAGACATATTCTCATGTTTCTCAGTCTTGGCTCCTTCCCTTCTTGAGTATGCAATCTCTCTTGGGTATAGAAAAATAATGCATTTTTTCATGCTTTTTTTCTCTAGCAGACATTTTGTTTAAATACCTCCAATCTTTTTGGAACACGGCATTAATTCTTTGTCACTCATCATGATCTATTAATTCATTCTCTCCATCACCACATAATTTAATATATGTACACGTGTAAACACCACAAGTATGCAGCTATTTGTAAAGCAAAGAAACAATTAAGATCAAAAACCTTTCTATCAGTATGGTCACTGCTTTGCTAATAATAAAAAAGTAATAGAAATTAATTAATTCCATACACAAAAAAAAGTGCTTCTTGTTTCTTCTTTCAGAATAAAAAGGTTTAACTGAAAATAAACAGAATATAAACTTTTAAATCAAGTGAAATACATGGTTCAAGCCAGTATCAAGTGTATATACTGATGTGTTTGAAATTGTATCAGATGGTAGGTACTGTTAAAACACTGCAATTTAATTTCAGAGTGTTGCTCCATATGTTTTGTGGGCATTTTCTTGCCTAGGAAACAGAGGGTTCATGGTACATGTTTGTAACTACACAGTAACTCTTATCAAGTAAAGTGTAAACTTTTCCTGATGTCTAAGAAACGCTATTTATAATAAATGCTTATAATAAATGATCGTGTGGTTTCTAAATTAGGACATGCTGCTTTTAAACAGAACTATTTTAAACAAAACTGTTTAGTAGATTAATTTTGAAACATATATTTCATTTCATGTCTACAGGTTTCTATTTTATTACATTTTTCATCCATAGTCAAGTGGCAAATCCTTCAGACCTCCACCTGCATCTAATGACCATTTGGAAACTCTGCATAACAGAACTTCAAAAAACTGCTCAGGGCCTGTCTTGGCAAAGTACAAAGATGTCTCTCAGTAAGTACTTCTATCATGACAGATGTTTTTAATTCCTTTTCAGCCAATTACATCAATGTTTCTGCAGGTATAAGATTGTCAAAGCAGAAGAGTAGCTTCCATTAAGTATTACAGTATCTTTTAAACAACACTGGTATGTGAATTCTGACAGTGCAATCAACTCTATGTGAATTCTGTCAGTGCAAGTGACTCTTATATGTTTGAAGTGCCTGCATTCACATATGTCAAATGCAACTCTTCGAAGTTTAATAACATGGAGATCCCAGCTGGACATCTGCTGATGCTGAAGATCTAGAAGGCCTCGATGGTTGCAACTAGCTAAATGAAAGCGGCAACATGATGGATGCCCAGGTGTTGAATAGATGCCTGTCAATTGAGCTAGGAATTACGAAACAGAATAACATTTATAACATGTATATTCTGAAAACCAGTAAAGAAAAAATATTGAATTGCAAGACTAGTATAAGGAAGCTACTTTAGCTGAAAAATATGTTTTCTTTGAAGGCTGTATTTAAACTCCTATTCTCTCTTTAATTTCTTCTGTTTCTTCTTTCTTCTTCCTCCAGTCCACACCTCGTTTCTTCTTTCCTCTTTGCTGGCAGTCTCACTTAAACTCTTTTTCGTTATATTCCATGCCTTTATTTGTCCCTCATGCTACTCATTACATTCATTCATCCTTGCTCTCATCTCTGTAAAGCGTTTCAGGACAATGTTCAGAAAGCATTTTAATTCCAAGTAAATCTAGTCATAGATAATATGTGACACTGGAACAGTAACTAGACCTAGTGATGCCTCATTTCAGCAAAGCTGAACATTGTCTTGTGTCTTCAACTCCCTTTGTGAATTTTTAAGAACATGATCCCTTCCTGTGCTCACTACAAATCCTGCCCAACAACTGCTCTTGATCTGGGAGAGCTGAACATAAGCGAAAGCTGTACTATGTATTTGTTTACTACTGGAGAGGAATGGTAACAGGTAGCCAGTCAACTCTTGCAATATGCCTGGACTTATCCCCACTGCACTGCACAACAGAACAGACAGGAAGCCCAAACTAGCTCCAAAACATAGAACAGTAGAGTCCTATCAACATGATGTTGGCATCTATATTAATTTATAAATTACATTTTTATACCAAATATAGTGCATAAATAAAATAATAATATTAAGTTAATTAGATGAAAGACCAGCCTGTAGCAATTCTTGCAGAAAGGTAAGTAATGCATAATGCCTGACCATATGGTCTTTTTGTCCTGTTGGCTAATTACCTACAAATTGCTGTACCAGTTTTACTGCTGCTGGGTATTATTAACCAGAGTTTGTTTCCTCCTGAGTATTGTTCCTCTCTTTCGCATCTTTTCAACTTCACTAGAGAAAATGTATTTAGTATTCACAAGGTTTAATGGACTGAATGGCAAAGGATACCCTATAAAATTTGATTCTGTAAAGAGACACCTCCCAAACAAAAAGCTGACTGAACAAAAGCTGCAGCCATAAACATTTTACTGCTTTAAAACAGGAAGTTGAAAATATTGAGAACAGTCATATTTGCATCAGAACTTTCGTTGGCTGTGTAAAAACAACGTAGCCTTGGGCACACGCTCTGACAAGCATTAAAATGATGCAATAATGATTTTTGATGGAGAAAGCAATTAGCATTTTTTAATGATCCATTCTGTAGAAGCCACATCTAATTTAGGGCATCTGCTTCTAACAATACTTCACCATCCATGTATTAGAATTTAAATCCTAATTATTGCTTTTGCAACAGAAGAACTAACATAACTATCAATTATGGAAACTACCATCACTCACAGAACCCAGCTGAGACATTCTTGCCAAATAGACAAAACTAAAGAATAAGCAAAATCCTTTTTTAACCATGCTGCAACCCAGAAGAGCCTTGAAGTTCCATTCTGTGATTAACAAATAATCATCCAAATTCAGATCTACAATTCCAATAGCAAAGAATAAATGACTTTGCCTAGCTTATTTATATTATTCATATACATTATTTTTCCCCTTCATATGTTTCTATAGTTCAAGAAAGAAATCAATTTTCCAAGATCAATAACTATTCAGATATTCTTCTAGTAGCACTGCTGTAAACATCATCACAGTAAAAAACAACATCACCACTTCAATATACTGTTAAACAAATATTCACCAGCTGGAATTCCAGGTTTAACTTGTCAGTATTTCTACCTAAACCAAGATGCCTAAAGTTCGCTTTAATTCATTTTCAAACTGGAACATCTCCATATTCTGTACGAAACTGCACAGGTCTATAGAGATAAATGCATCAGTCTTTAGGTATGTGTATGCATCAAAATGTTTCTTTACTGTAAAGTACCTACTAACAGTATACCTAATCCATCTTTATTATAAAAATCCTTAGCTTCCAGAAAAAAAATACATAATAATCTAAATTAACTTTTCCCACTTTTCATAAACTGTACTAATTGGAAACTTCCAAATAAATTAAAAAGCCAGTCATATTTTTTACACTATTTCTTTTTCTTTTGTTTAGTCATTTCAAGCTACCAGGGCACTGATACATCCGTTGTCCCATACTAACTACTGGATTCACAATTCTTTGTTCTTTTTATTTCTAGTAAGGAACCTATAAACACTACGGTTAAGTGAGGAATGCAAATTCTACCTAGTAACCACAGTGAGTGATGGACTTTATGGTTTCTTCTCTATTATACCTTCAGTATGAAGATACTTCAGTCAAGTATCTTATTTTAGGCTTTCAACATTGCCTCCCATAAAATCCTCACAGACAAGGTGACAAGTATGGCCTGGATGAGCAGATCACAGAATGTTAGGGATTGGAAGGGACCTCAGGAGATCATCTAGTCCAATCCCCCTGCCAGAGCAGGAACACCTAGATGAGGTTACATAGGAATGTGTCCAGGCGGGTTTTGAATGTCTCCAGAGAAGACTCCACAACCTCCCTGGGCAGCCTGTTCCAGAGCTCCGTCACCCTCACTATGAAGAAGTTTCTTCTCAAATTTAAATGTAACCTCCTGTGCTCAGGTTTATACCCATTGCCCCTTATCATTGGTTGTCACCAAGAAGAGCCTGGCTCCATCCTCATGACACTCTTCCTTTATAAATATTAATGAGGTCACCCCTCAGTCTCCTCTTCTCCAAGCTAAAGAGCCTCAGCTCCCTCAGCCTTTCCTCATACGGGAGATGCTCCACTCCCTTCATCATCTTTGTGTCTCTGCGCTGGACTCTCTCAAGTAGTTCCCTGTTGGTGACATGGACTGAAAACTGGCTAAAGGGCCAGGCCCAGAGGGTGGTGACAGTGACAGAGCACTTGCATAGGTTGCCCAGAATGGTTGTGGAGTCTCCATCCTTGGAGGTATTCGACAGCCATCTGGACATGGTCCTGGGTAGCCTGGCCTAGGTGGCCTTGCTTGAGCACAGGAAGTTGAGCATCACCTCCACCTATGATGGAAGTGTTATTCAAATTCAACTGGCAAATCACTTCTGACAAAAAGACATCTGCTCAGAAGGTTGCCAACCAGCTGTTCTCTAATATTTTATTGTCCCATTGTGGCAGAATGCAACCCTCCCCCGCCTCTCTCCCCCTCTCTGCCCCTACTCTCCCCCTCCCTCCTTCAGTATGGAGGAGTGGGCACATCCCCCTCTCTCCTGGCTGCCGTGGGCCTAACAGCTTCTTTGTCTGGCCCCAGAGCACCCATACCAGAGTCGTTAGTGGCAAAAGGCGCTGGGCGCCCACGCCCAGCGTGGGGGATGTTTTTGGGGGGCTTCCAGGAACAGGAGGAATGACTGCAGTCAGGTCAAGGTCTCATAAAATGGGACTCTTGTCGAAAACTTCCCTTTGCTGTGAAGTTTTCTCGGAGAACGAGCTTAGCCACTGCCGCCAGGAGCCACGGCCCCCGCAGCTCCCCGGGATGGAGACTCCACTTGCCTCACCGCCACGGCTGTGAGTAAAACTTTTCGCAGGATTGCGAGTATATTTATACTTTCTGTGCACGTTTGCACACGTACTTTAAATTATTTCCTCGCACGACCGCGAGTGTGTTTTCCTCCTGTGCTTCCACGTAAGCACGTGTAATATTCCGTGCACACTTGCACGTGTAAGTAAATTAACTCTCGCACAATTGCGAGTGTATTACAAATTTACCCTCGCGGAATCGTGAGTGTACACTTTCCATACTCACTACAAGTACGCGTATCTCTTTAAAATAATTCTGCGATAGGCTTGGGCAAGCGTGTGCTTCTCCGGGACTCAGGGGCGACTCTGGCATTGTTTTGAGTGAAGCCACGTGCATGCACTCTGTGGACCGCCTGCTGTAGTGGTTGCTGCCCCTAAATAAGTTTCCTCAGCTGATATCCGAACCTGTATTTAAGTCACTTTTGAAATAGTAAAACCCTGTTCTCAACGGTTTAATAAAGGTTGCTTTGGACCCTGTTGTCCCTTAAATTAACCTCGGGGTAATATTCCGTGACACCCATATTACAGCCTCCTAAGCCAGTGTTCTGCTACCTGTTCTAAATATTCCCTTTCCCCAGCAATTTTGAATGTCAGTGAAAGGGAGATTTTATTCCAGCTGTTTTTTTCACAGCAATCTGACAAAGTGTCCTTATAAACTTAGAACACCTTCTTGACACCTATTTCATTTCAGGTATTTACATGCTTCCCACTGCCAAAACACTGAGTACCAAAGTATTAGAAATCTATTCTCCACCACCTTTTCCTGGGGTGACAGGAAAATCCTTCAAAAAAACCAAACATGTTTAAGATGCAGGTAAAGACTTCAACAAATCCAATCCAAAGCCATGTATCTGTGGTTGAGCAAAGAATTCAGAAAGGCAGCTACAGCTTTCTTGTTTACTCACTTTTTCAACTGACTTTCAATGACTTAGAAGGGTTCAGCAGTGCCAGTCTGAAACAGTCAAGTGCGACTTCATTGCAGCAAGGCCTTCTGTGGCATGAACCATTTAATGAGGAAGCGTTATCTTTCTCCTATCTGCTTTACTTCTTTCCCACAGCATGACCAAAATTAGGTTAATTAGCAGCGTGCTGTGGGAAATAAAATCAGTTTATTTAGATGAACAGTTTTGGGCTGCTCTCATTATGGAGTATGGGACTATTAATAAAAAGTAAAAAGTGGAATCACAATCCTGATTAAAGTTTTCAAACGAATTCCCTGTCAAAGAGTTAGCAGACTTGAACTAGTTTGAGTCTTTTTCTATGAAAAAAATACATAAATTAAAAGATGGTAATGTAGATAAAATACATGAATACATTTTTTTGGTTGAAAGAGACATATTTGTACAGAATATAGATGTATTTTATTAAAATTTACATGCATGATAAAAGGTGTTTAAAAAGTGAAAGAAAAGGAAGATCTACCACCCATGTGGGGAGCTGAAAACATTGCATGAATAGATTAAAAAAGATTAAGCATGCAGTTTCACTACAGCTGGCTAAAATAATTTCCATAAGAGTTATCACTGCCTGACTTAACCTAGCTCAGGACAGAGCAGTCACAGTGAAGTAACACACAGCACAAACTGATTGCATTAGCAGCACTAAGCAGCTATTGTGTTCCTTTCTCTATCAACACTACTCAAACTCAAATTCAAAGAGTTGCTAATCCTGAACAACACATGGGGGGGGGGGGGGGGGGGGGGGGGGGGGCGGAATCAGATGAATGTAATTGCTGAATTACACCATCAGTTAATAACATAGTGAATACCAGCCTTAGAAATGAAACCATAATTTTAAGTGCTGCAAAACAGCAGAATCCTGTTCCTGTCAGCATTGCTATGTCACTTCACAGCACTTGAGGACCTACCTCAAATAAATAAATAGCTCAGATCAAGCTGCAGAGAGAGTCAATACACTGCATGGCCAGCCTGGAGAATCAGCTGGAGAACTGGTCTGATAACCACACCAAGTTCAACAAAGGTAAACAAGTTCTGCGTCTGGGACAGAATAACCCAATTACAGTATAGGCTGTGAGCAAGCTCAGATTCCCGGTACGCAGTGAATTGAACATGAGCCAGCAATGTACTCTTGCAGCCCAGAATCCCACTGGCCTAGCAGGCTACGTTAACAACAGTCCAGCTAGAAGACTGAAAAGTGATTATTCCCCTCTCTTCAGTACTTGTGAGAATGTATCTGAGTCCTGTAGCCAGTGTTGGGCTTTCTAGTGATGGAAAAATCTTGACATAAAGGAGCAAGCCCAGCAGAAGACAGTACATAAAGCTGAGAGCACTTGCTCCATTGAGCTTTAGAGGAGACCAAGGAGATATCTTTCTGTTGTGTTCACTGCCACCCAGGGATGGGACAAGAGGCAACAAGTTGGAAGACAAAGTCCTAAATAGGTACACGGGAAAAAATTTTACACCATGATGGTGGTCAAACACTGGAACAAGACTGCCAAGAGGGGTCATGATGTTTCTACCATCAGAGCAATTTACAGCTTCAAGCAACCTCATTGACTCTGGTTTAAGCAGCAAATTGGACTAAATGATCTCCAAAGGCTTTAAATTAAAACAGGAGGTAATATTTGTTTAATTGAGTAGCCTACAAATTTACAATGAAATAAAGCTTTTATTAAATAGTTTTGTTGCTTACTCCCTCCTTTCTTCTAATTTTCGTATTTTGTGAGGAGGAAAACAGGACTTCATAAGACTTCAAGTCTAGCAATTTTGGCCCTCTAGGGATAAACCCATCAATACAATTACAAATGATTTTCTTGAAAGAAGTATTCATGTGGCTATAGGAGTAAAATTGTGAGTTTATGGACCATTCTTGTCCAGCAGCAATGTCATTTTAATGCTATATTTCAAATGCATTCTGACACTACAGCTTTTCTATCATGCTTTGATTTTACTATTAATGTTTCTCTATTTTACTTAACAAAATACTCCTTGTTATCATTACTTTTCTGTGGAAATGTTTCATTCCTGTTTGGTTGGCACTCAGTGCATTCTCATGTCTTTGTGATTTATGAGTTTGATGATTCTCAGTTGTACTAACAAAAAAAAAAAAAAAATCCTCGACAAGAAGAAGAAATTTGGAATTCCTTAATATGCCCCAATGAATGTGCTAATTATTTCAGAGAAGCAGATAAGTGGTCACCTTTCGTTGTTGAAAGCCACACACTAATAGCAGGCTTCAATGCTATAGAAATAAACACTGTAGCTGTTTAATATATGAAAATGTTATTGGCCATGCATAATGAGTACTTTAAATTTGTTCACCATCCAATGAATTTGCACCAGTCTTATCTATGATTTATAGCATGGACTGTCTTATGGCTTGTAATTTGTCATACTCTAAATGGTCTAGGGATACAATTTTAAGAGAAGTAATTTATTAAAGTTCCTCTTTATTGTAAAATGCTAGAAAACACATCCTCATTGCATCCTGTCAGAGGCCTGGAGCCCTACAACCAGATTTCAAGGGATGAAGTAAATAATAGTGGTTCCTGAGCATAAAAGGCAAAACTTTATGGAAACTCAGAGCCTAAGAAAAAAAATAAGTAAAAACTGCTTTATCTTATTAAAAACACTACACACAACACTGAGAGCTAGGATAAAAATAGTCTTTTTTTTTTTTTTTTTTCTTTCAAATGTTGGGGCATATTGGCCTTACATTATTACTGTAAATACGTTAATTCAGAGGACTGGATGTAGAGCACAGTATTTTAGCTGTTGATAACACTTGCATCTGTATCTTAGAAAGCATAATATATTCTGGGCAGCAGCTTTCTCTGTCAGCCAGACCTCTAGCTCCAGTAAGTCTGTTTTCTGAATGTTTTCAAAGTAAAGTTCAATTAACCCATAATCATACATTACATATTGATAGGCAAGTGCCTAAAATACATTTTTTGTCCTTGTTTCCTTGAGTTCTTTTAGAGGAATAAAATATAAAGCCTTTTCATTGCTAAAATACAATCACTTTTCGCTGGCATCTTAGCAGTCTTAATTTATGCCTGCAGACTTACGTATGATGTTTGCAGCTCTAATTCTGCTTGGCATATGCCCACCCAAAACCAAAGCTGTTTCTAGTGAAAGACAGATACATGTTCTGCCATACTAGTTAAGTAATGGTTATATAATCTGTTAAGTGCATTTCCATTTGGATGCTAGCTTTTAAGGTTTAGACTCTATTTGGTCTCTGTATTTACAGAATTTTTAGGAGCATTAATGTGACAATTTTTCACATTTATATATGTTAAAAATGCAGTGTACCTCTACTAAAAAAAAAAAAAAAAAGAAAAATCAATTACTGATTAATTCAGAAACTCTGGTGGCATGTTAGAAATTCATTTTAGCTCAATTTTTAGTATAGTGTATACTTACTACACTCAAAAATATGGCACTTGTAGCTCCAGCCAAGCATTTCACAAACATCTAACCTGAAATACATTGCCTGTACATTTTGTTTAATAAGAACATCTCTACTCAGGACATGATGTAAACATACACTTAAATATTCTCCTGATATTATGTAGTTTTTTGTGAAGTAAGAATCTCAGTAACTCTGAGAAAAAGAGCAAGGGTAGGTAAGTCTGAAACACTTATCCATAAATCCATGGTTTGAGATGTGTCCTGCAGATATACCGGACAAAGCTTTAGGGTGCTGCATTATTCTGTCTGAAGCTTTCAGAGTTAACTTTCAAGAGTTCCTTGGAGTTGTACTTCCAAATAATTGAAACTCATGTTCACTGTAAATGTTGTAAGACATTTGGTACTTGAAGGGTCCCTCAAATACAGCTCCTGCCCATCTCACTAGGAAAGCAGAAGTTGGGCCATTCTTCCTGATCTCCAAATGTACTGAGAAGCATCTCTGAGGAAATGTTCTGAACTCCCTCCCCTCTCCTTTTTTCCTTCATAGCACAATCTGTGCCTCTGTGTCTAGAGAAGTAGCTTAGTAACATTTTGAGGAGATATGCAACAAATTAAATAATTAAGTTTGGTTTTATTGTATTTAGTATTTATTACCTCAAATGCAGAGAATCATTTGAAAGAAATAAACAACTGAGAACCGCAGATTTGGAAAAAAAAAAAAAATCTGTACCAATGTAATATGAATTACTTCATATTTCAGTGTGTCCATCTGAGCTCGCTAACTTGAAAATTCCTTCTCTGTACATGCTAATTTTAAATATAGATCTTTATGCACAGTTTCACTAATTTATATTTTATGTGTGGCTCAAAAATAACTCAAGAATAAATTTTCAGCAACCACCTTTCCAAATATTTCTTTGCCTACCGGTAATGTAGGTGGCTCCCCCCACACCTTTCAACTGTTTCCAGGCCAGAAAGACATATGAAAACAAGGATACTGCAACATTGAAGACAGGTATTAAAATATGTTACCCGCAACTAACTTCTGCATCACAAGTTACAGTTCCATCACTTCCTTTATTCTCTAGTTCAAAGGAGGAAAAAAAAAAAAAAAAGCTTTGATGATTATATGGAAGAAAATTTTACAAAGCATTTTCTGACAAATTCGGAGTCAGAAATGAAATTGGGTTCTTTGCTGTCTCTTCAGATAACAAATCTGGATACAAAGTGAAGACATTGTTATATATAAGTCTTGCACAAATACTTAAATGTATTAGCTCTACCAAATCAAAAGGAATTAAATTAGATGGAGCAAAGAAATGGTTTTTTGTTCAGTACTATTTTTTTCGGTAGCAAGGGGTAACTGTAGGTTACTGTTCACAAAATACTTTTTGCAGAGACTTATTAGATCGCCAAACTACTTTCTAAGTGGCTGAAACCCCTTAACAGTAGACATAAAAACCTAAAAATATTTTATTGGAATATAGCATGGAAAACCAGATTAAAAGATATTTTCTACAGCATTATTTTTCTATCCAACAAATAAGGTAAAGAACAAGGTAAACTTGAAAGAGCTGTTTTCCCCTAGTATATATTGCTTTGTTTCTTAAGTCTGTTTAATTGTCGGTCTCCTGACTAGTTTCTAGACATAGACATTGCTTCCATGAAAGATGATAAAAATTTTATGTTTGCCCTCATTTCATGCCATAATTTTTTTACAGGTCCATGAATATTCATTTGTTGTTGTTGTTGTAAAAGATATTTAAAGACAAAGGTGTTTCCAGGGTTTTGTTGAATGTCACTATTCTGCAGTCTGTTTTGTTTCATTTCAATTACTTTGTATTATTGTAGTTAATTGGTTCCCATGCATACAGCAGTCACATATACACTGAAATGGCAGATTTTTCTTTTCTTGGCAACAATTCGCCATGTACATGGAAAAAAAAAAAATCTCAGAATACTAACTGACCTTGCAGCCTGCAAGCCAGCCTTCTCATCAATGTTTGCAGCAGTCAAGTCTACTAACATGCTGGTCTCACCACAGAAGTTATTTCATTTTGTAAACGACCACTGAAAAGTTTGGATTAAGGGACCAAACAAAATAGCAGTAGTTTGCCAATTTCACCCCTGAAAACTTAACAGTCATTGATTCAAAAAAGAATAGTACATCATCTAACTATTTACCAACAGTCATTATTTTTAGCAAATAAGATGACCTACTGACTTAATAGTGTTTATATCTGGAAGCCAAATTCTCTGTAGGGATGGAAGCAGAGAAACATTTTTTGAACAGCTGCTGCCAGGAGGTTACAAGCATATTGTGTTCCTATTTGCCCCTCACATAGCACACACACACACACACCAGCTACTGTTCGAAGTCATCACCCTTCTTGGAGAATGCTTTCATACCTAACTTATGAAACCTGTATTTATGAAGACTGTATTAATAAAAACCCAATCTTGCAAACATTTTCTAAAGAGTACGGTGCTCAAGAGCATGAGTAGCCTTTTGACTTTAAAGAAATTAATATGTCAAAGCACTCCAAGCCAAGCGTTTTCCTGTTGTAGTTAAGTATTTGAAAACTATCATTGTAAGCACCAAGTCCCAATGGCTTTCGAGAATGGGATGATTAGAGCTTCTGGGGTGCAAGAGCTATTTCTTTGTCTTGTTCTTTCCCCACCTCTAGCCTTTCTAGGCACAAAATATAAACTTTTTCGGTTTAATCAATTTAGAAGCCAGTGGAAGGCAGCATCACTGAATTAAGAAGTTTTCTAAAATCATCTACGTAATATTGATGCAACTTTCACCTGTAGACATTGTCTTAGAGACTTGTTACTGTTACTAAAATCAGGTGATTTTAGTTTCACAAAGGCAAACAAAACAGAAGGGTCCTGGAGTGCATCGTTTGCCTTCCGAGCGTGTCAGCTTTGATACAAGGCTGCCCCTCTCCCAGCTCAGCAGTGATCAACCTCTTCCAAAGCCTAAAGGTGACTCTGCTGTACACCATTAGCTAAGCCCACACACCTGGCTGCGCTCATGGTCTGATTACAAATACCATGTGTTAGGATGGATCCACACTGGCAGAACCAAGACCCAGCTCCCATACACCATTCAGCTTCTTCTGAGCGTGCTGAACCAGGGAATTGGCTTCAATGTTGGCTACAAGCTTTTGTCTTAAAGAATGCTGCCTGAGTAGACACCTTGACAACGATAGCTATCCTCTAACTATACCAAGTGAGGCCACTTATAAGATGTGCCACTTATGAATGAAGTGAGGCCACTTCATTTTCCTTTCTTCCATAGTAGCCTTGCAGCACCTGCTTCTCCAGAAAACACACTTATTAGACATCTGGCTGATAGACAAAGCCCAGAATATTTATGCTTTCTAAGATATGGATACAAGTGTTAGCAACAACTAAAATAGTGTGTTTTATATGCCTGGTCCTCTGAAACAGATTTGTCCATCAATAGGAAGACTGAACTACCAGATAGCCATATTTCCATTAAATTTCCAGTTCCTTTCCATATGAATTTTAGGTATGAACTGACAGATTAGTCCTGCCACTTCCTGCACTATTCTCTCTAAGCCAGCTTTCTGAAAACTTTTTGTGCACATGGCAGAAACACTTAAATGCTTAATTGCATTTCAAGAAGCTGCAGTTCAAACTAGGAGGAATAGAAATCTACAGTTGTTAAGGTATGATATCTGCTCATCGTGCCCTCCCCTCCCCTGACACACGTGCGCACACACACACACATATAATATCACAGAATTACTTTAATTCTTTAATTTGAAGTCTAATAGCAAAGATTGCCATTGATTCAGGTAATAAGGCTTCAAGGCTGAGCAGATCAGGGCAGGTCAGAAATGAAATATTTATCATGCTTTCTTCAAGTATTAAATCCATAAATTTGTTGCAAGAACAGCTGTATGTTGGTCTGTGGCAGCCATAGGCCTGTCACTCATTGGCAGTAAAAGAGTGTCTCATGCCCTGTGGTTTCTTCTGAGTACAGTTTCCACAGAAAGAACTTTACTGAGTAACAGACTGTGTTAGCTGTACTTAAAAAAACACCCAAACAAAAACACACCAACTAACCAAAAAAACAACAACAAAATCCCCAAACAAACAAACAAAAAAGTAAACACATATGTATAAACCTGAAATTTTCTGTATTAATTCATGTCACCATTCTATGTCATAGTTGTTTCCTAAGTGGACTGGATCTATAGAGCATTAGTAAAAATCTGAGCATTTTCAGGTAACACAGATGTTTCCTCCTCCATTACTCTAACACCAAAGGATCTAGTACAATGGGATTTTCATGCCAGTATGCCTCCAGTTTTAGACAACGGATAAGCTATCAGGGTTTTAGTACTGCTTCTCCTTTCTTTCAAATATTCTTTCATAGTTCTCTAGCACCAATAAATGAGATCTCTCTATCAGATTTGTTTCCATCAAACGAGCCCTCACCTTGACTTGCGCTCAGCAGGTATTATTGCAGCGCAGCACAGTTACACAAGGTACCTGTGTCCCTTGGGACAAGTAGTCCCAAAGGCTACTCACTGAAAAACTCAGAAAATGTGGGCTCTTTTCCCACTTCAGACAGACAGTGTTAGACTACATTAACTTTAAAAGCTGATTCAGAGAACACATTTTCAATTCAGAACTGAGCTGACTTTCAGGTAAAAAACCAAAGAGCCTTACGAGTCTTAAAAGGCAAATCAGTTGGATTTTCCTATAAAACTTTTAGGAACGTTAAACAAGATCACATTTTAAGAAATACAAGTATACAAAGCACTGTCAACAATTCCCCCTGTAGCTTGAGCTGTAGCTATTTTGTTTTGTTGTGGACTTGTCGTTTTTGTTTAGTTGTTTGGGTTTTGGTTTTGCTTTTGTTTTAAATGGCTAGCTCACAAATTCCTTTCCTTGCCTACAGCTTTATAAGAGTTGTTATTTTTATCAGATGCAATTAGTAAAGTGAAGCTAAATCTCTTTTCTTCCCAGTTAGAAGGCTTTCATATTTAATTTGCGTCTAAGAAATTTTGCTAACATAGAGGCCCTGGGATAAAAAAATTAATTTTACAGTTATAATAGAAACAGGGGAATTGAAACAGCTCCTTTGGAGTTCAGTCACAATAAGGAAAGATTCAATTACTTTGAAATTCTTTAGAACCACAAGAAAGAAATATTGGAAATGATCAGCCAGACTGGGGGTCATCATCAATTGTAATCCCAAATGGCATTTATTCCTTGCCTTGTCTTATTTTTCATTTAGAAACATAATGAACTAAAAACATGAGATAACTGCACTTCAGGAAAGAAGGCTCTCTCATAATTATTCATTAATTGAATAAAAGCAAATGGTAACCAGAGTAATATTTTCATGATCTGCCTAGTGGTCAGGGACAAAAATGAACTTGTAGGAAAATTATAGTTTCTGAATATGTCTATTTGTGTAAGATCCCTAGTGGCAATGTATTATTATAGGGCATATATGCAAATTTGAGTGCTTAAAATACATTCTAATCCCATAAAGATTAATAAGTATACAGTAAAATACTGTGATGATAATCTATTTAAAGTTAGCTGCATTTTGACAGCATGAACCTTACACCATTTTACACCACTATTGTTCTATTAATTTTTGTCATTTACTCCTTACATACACTATTGATATATGAGCCACATGAAGTTATTTATGTGCATATTTCTCCAAAATATATATCTAGTACCAGAATGAAAAACAAAAATTAATTACTAACAGGCAGCGCGTTCTTTCAAATATTTATGTGAATTACTGCTCTCATACAAACCAATGAAAGTCTGACAAAATTAATTAGAAACATTTTGAAAACAATCTTGTAAAACAGACTGATTCATTTGAAGTGATTTGTAGTTGGATATTCAACCTATGTTGAAATCTAAATCAATTTATCACTTTGGGAGACTTCGGAAATCAAGATTACTATCTTTAACATTGCTTTGAATAAGACTTGTATATAAATTACAACACTACTTGCTGGAATACCAGATTCTCTGTTTATTGTTGAAATATATTTGGCATTTTAAAAAAGTCTCTTTCTCTGTGCTTTATGTGGGTTTTGTTGCTGTTGTTTTTGTTTGCTTTTTAAAGTTCAAGTCTCCACTATCCTAAATGATCTATTATTTATTTTCATGATCTTCCTAGTTATATCCAAGCTAATAATTCTGCTTTTGTACTTTTTCAGATCCTTAAGTATGTGATTACAAGCTGTGAAATAGTCCGAGTCACCTGAGGCCATAATTATGTGTGACTAGTGTAATATTGCGAGATGTCCACATGTGTTATTTAGCATGCAATATATTAATACACTAAGATAAAAGACTTTTAACTACCTGTGCAATGATGAATATGATTTGATGTGAAATGATGTCTGAAAATTTATCCGATAAGAACAATGTTGACATTTCATTTCTATGTTCTACTGTTTAATGCTTGTAACCATTTTATCTTGAGATTTATTGACCAATAAGCTATCAGTAAAACTGGGTTCTCCTTATGCATGAAGCAGTTGTCTATTTCAAATACATAGACAAAAAAGGAACAATGACTCAAAGAACATCACAGTACTGTCACTTAATGCATCGTATTATAGAAATCATTTAAGGAATTGCTCTAGGCTATTTAATTAATCCATTAACAAGTAGTGACTTATCTGTTATAAGTTGATTTCTCTCCTACACACTTAACCAATCTTGCCATCGATCTGTTATTTTGCCCAAAATGATTTCAAATTAAGTTCTTCATTGCACACCACTGCTCAGTACTACTAATCGAGAATTTCGAGACCCCTAACCCAACAAAAGTGTCCTAAAGATTGACTAGACATAAACTTCTGTATGAAAGAATGCTAGTAAACTAGAAAATAATATGTAAGGCAAAATATTTGATGCCATGCCATGCTCTCTTCCTCTGGTAAGTGTTTTTAAAAATTTTAATAAAATAGCAGGACTTTTAAATTTTCTAGAATTCTGTGTGCTGAGTTAACTGAGGTGGCTGTAATTCCTTGTTCTACTTACAAGGGCCCAGTAGTAAGAATGTGTTGGGTGGCAAACGCTACATACTTTCACTGAGCAGGCAAAACAGATTAATACCACCTCTTTTTTTTGGTCCTTAACACCTAATAGGAGCTGTCAGAACAACTGAATAGGATTTCAGTTCTGTAAAGCACTGAATTATACCTCTGAGTTGCTGGGCACTCTCAGAAGCCATGTATTCAAAGGGAACTGTTGATGCTGCATATTTTATATGGCATAACCCAATTGTATCTACCTGCAGAAGCTAAAGAGGAAAGAACTTAAGTTTTGCAAGCTAAGTTTAACTGGAAAAAAAAATGCAGTTACACACTGTTCTTTCCACAAACGGATGCAAATCAAATAAATCTTCCCAATGTTAATTGCTAATAGACACTCATAAGACATTATTTCACTTTTCCCTATATTCATTAGGTTGAGGAGGACTAGTTTAATAGGTTTAATTCCATTATTATTTTACTGAGTTTCATCTGTTTCTATTATCATCCCTATTTACAAAACATCTGTCACCTTGCCTTCATAATTATATAAATAATGTAAAACTATATAAATTATCTTCATTGTTATGTAGTACATCAGTAGTTCCCACTCTTTCCAACATTACACACTCCTGCTTCACAGAAAAATAGTTAAGGATATGTACACTCATAGAAAAAGTGTATTTTAACTTACTGGATGTGCTGGTGATCAGAACTAGAACCAACGAAAACCCAAGTATTATACTGGTTATGCATTAACCTTGATTGATTCATACAACATGGCCAAATTTCCAAAGATTTCTGTATGGAGCTCAGAAGCATCAACTACAAAATGCTACATCTTTTTCTTAGTAATTTATAGCAAACATTCATTTTGTTAGAAATAAACTGTTAGGTTGGTAAAAATTACCAGTTTCTCACTTGGACATTTCCATTTGAAGTTTTCATGTCCTTCCTTAAAACCTCTCCAAAATTTCATTTTTTTTTTTCTCCTGGACATCATGCTTTCCTTAACTGTCCTTTGCTGCCACTAGTTAGTTAAACAGAACAGTCTCCTCCTCATGTTTCCAATGACCACAGTCTCTCCCGATTAATTAATTCTTTCCTTACCTATACATGGGTTCAAAAGAAAATTATATAAGTACAAGAACAAAACTATCAATGCCTAGTAAACAGAAGTGAAGCTTCAAACTCTGGCTCAGAGAAATCAAACTACAGGGAAAGACTGAGGAATAATATAACTGAATGTCTGCCTTGTTCTTTATCCTTCCAAAATGACATCAAGCTGCAGTCTGTCTTGAAAACAGAAAACTCTCTTCTAAGAGGTAAAACTGACAACATAACCATAGTGGATTAAGAGACTAAAGAAAGGAGACTAGAAGGAGACATTGGGAAGAATACCCTCAAAGTGCTCACTCACTTCTGAAAATACTATCAAACTTTTCTAGAGACAGAACACTGGCAAATTTGGGCTGGTGTTCTGTTCCCAAGATACTTTCCATTAGCTCTTTTAAGACAGCCAAACAAGGAAGAGCGTATGAATATACTTATTTTATCAGGACATTACATAGATGGTTGTCATGGTTTAGCTCCAGCTGGCAACTGAGTAGGACACTGCCACTCACTCACTCCTCCCTGCCCCGCAGTGGGATAGAGAATAACTGGGGCAGAAAAAAAGGTAAAACTCATGAGTTGGGATAAAAGTAGTTTAATGGGACAGCAAAGGAATAGTTAGCAACAACAGTAATAACAATAAAAGAATACACAAGGTAAGACAGACACAATGTAATTGCTTAGCACCCAGAAAAACTATGCCCAGCAGTCTCCCAAGATAAGTCACAGATATATATATAAGTAATTTAAAATTAATATATTTAAAACTGTCTATGAATGTAAAGAATAAGACATATTATAAATGTAAATAATTCCCGAGAAAAAGGTCTGACATTACATTATTTTTGAGACCACAAGTACAAAATTTCCAAGTCCCTTGAATCTGATGTCATACACATATGCTTAAAAAAAAATTTAAATCCAAAAAACTAGCAAAAGCCAATACATACTTACCCTCTTTAGTTGAATAAAGCATTACAAATCTAAACCAGCAAACTCAAAGTCCACTTATTAGGGGATACATCAAATGACTTTTTGGACTTTCAAACGTGAAATACATTTAGACATTATTTCAAGGGTTAAGTTTAAAAAAAAAAAAAAAATTCTGACTTTGCCACTTACTTTTAGGTTGAAAACCAAAGACAATAAATTAAGTAAGAGTGAAAAGGGAAAAAAACTCAAACAAACAAAAAAAAAAACAAACCACAAACCACAAAACCACAAACAAACAAAACACACACCACAAACACACACATGCCCCAGGACACAGCAACAAAGCAACAAAATTATCCTGTTGAACACCTTGTTACTCTACAGTAAAACACTCCTTAAGAACAGACAAAGGTGCTAACGCTGTTTTAGCAGATGTACCCTACTGAAATTGAGCATGGAATTCACTATGACAATGCAGTGTCCAATTCTGCAGGTCAGGAATCTTATTAAACTCCTTTAGTGGCAATTTCTTCACCCACCTCACACCAAAACTCCAGACTACAGATACAACACTCTTTCAAGAAAAACAGAAGATATTTCTCTAAATTCTCTAGATCGCCAAAGGATTTTAAGTCATTTTATTAATACACAGAAAATTCAAAGAAAATGACCACTATAATAAAAAAAAAATTACTGTGATTTTCCATCAGGCAGTGTAATTTTCTGCATTATTTTTATCATACGAAGTATTTCAATTTGTAAATACAAAGGCAAAGTAAGCAACAAGTAATATTTTTGAGAAGGACTGCAATATGCTGGAATCCTTAAAAAAACACAAACAAAAAATCCCACAACCAAACACCAAACCGCACCAAAGTGACTTTAAAAGTCTTAATATCACATTTAAGACAACTACAATATCATTCAAATAGCTGTTTGCCAAAGGATGTGATAGAAGAATGAAATTTCATCCACCCTACAACAGAATTTGGCCAGTATCTTGTTAGAGCACGTTTTAGCTGTGCTTAACAATCTGCCTTGAACTGCAAGGAATTAAACAATCTACAAAGATGAGCAGGGGAATGTTCTAAGCAAAAGCCTCCTAAGCCACTGCATCAACAAAGACTGTTTCAGCGGAAAGACTTCCCGAAGCTCTTCCAAAACCTTTATCAATTCCCATAAGTAGCCTATCAGTCTTCTACTGCCCATACTGTAACCAATGACTTTGAATTTCTCAGTTGCCTGTATCAGTGAGCAACAGTAAAACCAACCACTTTCATTGACAGTGTTGTCAAAGAGCTATAGACAATTACTAAGAATAAACCTTTTATTGGAAGTCCTCATTTAAACTGTACTATAAATTATTTTGTATCTGAAACCATCTGAATAACTCTCAATTCAATGCCTGTGATATGTATCTACACTATAAAAACAACCACAAACCTGGGTCAAATATTACACTCATAATGTAGTTTTCTGAAGACAACTCTACAGGTGTAACTCAGGTCTACAAAGGAGCTAAAATTGTTAGCACCAGCTGGGACAACAACTGCAGAAGCACAGAAGTAAATCCCCACAGAAGCAGGAAGAAGATCATAGGAGACTAGAGAGCGGGGATCCAGGGAAAACAGCAAAACAGGTTCATCAAATATGGCAAAAATTTAAAAGTAAAGACAGAAAATAGGTGTAACAGGAAGACTAAAAAGTCATCTGTCAACTGAAAACATCATCATGGGGAGGGGGAAAAGAGATACTAGAAAACATTCAAGAAATAGGGAGTAGAGAAGAAAACCTAAGGGACAACATAAGGACAAAGAGCTGCTTAAGAAAGATTAGAGGGAATACACTGACAGAAAAAGTAAAGCAAGAAACACACTACCTACTGATGTCTGAGGGCATTAAGAGCTACAGTTAGACAGCTTTAAACATTTCTCTGCTTACTCTGAATATGGGTGGAAGGCTGTCCCAGAAGAAGTTCTCATCTGCTGCAGCAGGAGTGTTTCTGTCCTACAGCACAATCAATGCAAATCAATTAGCTGATAATTGCTTTGCATCAAATTAAATTATGGAGGACTACATGGCTCAGAGAGTTGGAAATGAGATGTGGAGCCTTTCACCTCTAGGTCACTGCTACAAACAATGCAAGTCAATAATGACTAAGAGTTGTTACTGTTGTGTTAGTCAAAAAAACTGATTTTAAGTTCTACTGAAACACACCTTTACTGCTTTATAACCTCAGAACTTTCTTTTGCCAACCCCTGAACAAAGCTGGATGAAGCTCCCAACACTTCTCTCATGTGACCTTTGTGTGGCCTGTGATTATAATCTATGTAATTCTTTTTCAAGAATATTGTTCTTATGCTTTCAACAGATTACAACCTGAACAGTGAGGTTACTTGTGAAACCAGTTCCAAAAATTAAAGTCTGTTACTAAGATCTAAAGTATATATCAATACCACAAAATTAGGTATAGTACTACTTTTAGGCCAGATCATAAATATTCAAAAATACAGACATTTTGAGCATTTCCTTTGATTCTCACAAAAACGAACAAAAAAACCCAAAACAACACAAAAACCCACTCACAACCCAAAACAAAGTTGTGCTTCTCTGTTGACCCATAAAATCTAAAGGGAGATAATACAACTTTTTGAAAACACTAGCTGATGCTAAGTTCAGGGGGTTTTATGCATATGTTCCTGTTTGCTAGTTCGGTCATGGTTTGAACAGACCTTCTGACTGAATTACAATACTAGTTGTAAACAAAAATACATTTGGATAGGGGTCAGTGGTAGACTAACCTTTGCTGTCCAATAATGTGGTACTTTGTAGGTCAAGAAAGTTTAAGACCACATGCTCCCATGCATTATATACTCTTATCACTGCAAAGCTATTATTGACATTCTTTCAGCTGATGGGGGCTACAGACAAAAACTGTTTTAAGTGTAACCCAGGTAGGCACCTAAGCACCACACAGTACCTTATTGACCCCCAGCAGGATGTGGAAGAGGATCAGAAGAGCAAAATTTAGAAAACTCACGGGTTGAGATAAAGACAGTTTGATAAGTAACATATCCAAAACTCAAAGAAAAAAAACAAAATCAAGTGATGCAAAAAAATCCCATCCCAAATGCTCACCACCAGCCAATCTATAGACAGCGAGTCCCTGAGCAATGGCAACCCTGGCCTAAAATAATCATAATACTAGCATAAGTCAGTAACCTCCAATACAGAAGTAATCAGAAAAAAAACAGATTCTTATCTCCATAGAGAAAAATAGATATTGATGGAGTCAACCAGAATAAAGGCCATTATTAGTTTTCTGTTCAACTTGTTATCCTCTAGGCCACAGCAGAAAATCGTTTAAGTACAAAAACTTGTTATGTTTTCTCCCCTCTCACTATTCAGATGAGTGAAACACTGCTCACAACCCCAGAGATTTCTAGACCTCTACAACAAATCCTCAGAGCCTGCACCAAAGGGCCACACACACTGCCTTGGACCTACAGCATAACATTTCCTGAGAAATGTGAGAGGCATTTCTTTAGGCACTTTTACATCTCTGAAGATTCCAATTGAAAAAGTAAACTGTGAACTCCGCTTTTGGCAGATAAATAATAACTGGTTTTGATTGTGAAAGTAAGGTCTGGATAATACCTCTGATATTGCTGCCATCTAAACTTTCATACATGTACATACTTAAAGCCACTTATCTGGCAGTGGCACTTGTCTTCTCTTACTAAAATGCACTCTGTTCTCCAAGAACTGTTTTGTTTCCAAGTATATCCAAGAAACTACTATTATTTTTATTTATTTATAGAGTTTAACACTTCAGATTCAAATTCATTTCTAATTCAAGCTTCAGCAGCCAAAGGCTTTTAGTCTGTTACAATAAGCTCCTCAATATTCTTAAGTTTCACTAGCATACCCAGCAAATTGACGTGGACAGCCACATGCAGATGGATCTGCTGCAGGAACTACAACACTAGGCCATGGATTTGCATGTTCAGAAGATTCCAAGAGAACATGATTTTTGGGGGAGGTTAATTTTTAAATAATGGAACTTAAATTCTCCAGCCTGAAACTCTAAACTCAGGAAGAGCTCTAATTTCTAGAACAGAGCAGTTATTGGTCTCTTGCTTCAGAGACGTGGGCTGAATAAGCAGATGTTCTCCAACTCTGTTGAGTAATCTCTGTCTTTGACAATTATGACATTCTCATAGCCTCTTCACTCTTGAGGAACCCACCTCTCCATACAGACTCAAATACTGGCATTAAAAATAGTTCATAACAGGCTATGAAAATTAATGTACTAAATGATCAATTAACTGATTAACAAACCTAAGAGGTTGCTTATAAGCTCTATCACAGTGTATTCAGATGATCACAGAACATCTACAAGTCCTGTTACTGGTGCCTTTAACATGCCTAGAACATCTACTACTCATGAACTCTTCTTAAACTCCTGTATTTATAAACATTCCCCTAATTCAGAGTTTGATTCATTTCATCAGTAATATTAGAATTTCCGCTCCACAGCCCTCCTCCTGGAATCTTCCTTTTTACAATTTATTATTCTAAGAATTGCACAGTAATTCAATACCTTTAGAATGGCTGTGGCTAAACATTGGGGGTGCGAGGCAAGGTTCAACAGAAAACCAAAAAAACACAGCAGTGTTTGGTCCATCCTTCAGTACACTTTATTTAAGTATACCAAATACATGTTCTCTACAAAGCAGATCAGCATGCTTATAGTTTTTAGTGTTATAGACAACACATAAAGGGCCTCATTATAAAAAGCAGTCCACTTGTAGTTTCTTGCAATAAACACTGATTAATATACCACATTATGAAGTTGCCACTCTCCCTACTAACTGGAGCAGATTGTCTTCTTGATTATGACATGAGGAATTAATAAAAAACAAACAAACAAAAAACAACCACAAAACTCTTATCAAACAACTTTTTCTCAAAAACATTATCAGTTTCTCAGTGCAGTATATACAGCAAAGTCCCAAAACGCTTAAAACAGAGAGAGCACATGGGGGTAACAAGTAGCACAAATAACAACAGCAGTATCTTCAGCAGGTATCTCCCATCATGAATCACAGCCCAAGGAGCTTCACCCTGCATTCGAGAAGGAACAATCCTCATAGCTCAGTAAAATATTGTAAGCAATACCAAGCACAAAAGTACTCTATAATTTTAAAACAACCATGCAAAACCCATCCTAGACGCACACTGATACTGACTTTATTTCTGTTAGAGTCCTCCATTTATACAATAGCACAGTGATTAGAGCACTCATGTGAAAGCAAGTGCTGACTTCCAGGCCACCCTCACCCTGAAGCCACAACTTCTTTCTAGTAGGAAGCTGTAGGAGCACCAGGAGGAGAGGTTCTTCCACTCCCACCACAGCATCTTGGTCATTGTGCACACAAAGGGATCACAGCTGACAAATCACACCAGCCTTAACACTTACAGAAGCCATCTCTATTGCCTGGTCAATATAGTATTGCTACAAAAGGTGCCAGCTTGAACTGCCACAATGGCCAGCTTCCGTGTCACAGCTTGGCTAGGAGGTTCGAATACATTGATGGAAGCAGAGAATTGCATATGCAGGCAGGTTCTCTATCCATGGCTTCCTGTTGGTGCTCTCTAATCACTCACTGCGTGTGTAAAAGGTTGGTACCACAAGGTGTGTTTTGAATTGAAATGAATGTTTTTTAAGTGAATTAGTTGTGCTCAGACCCTGCTCAAGAAGCCTGATTATTCCAGGAACTTAGGTTGAGGTACCTTCCAAAATGTATCCAAGTTATGAGACACCTCCTCCATGAAGAGAAACTAAGATTTCTCACCTATAGTAAGGGGCTGTGTGTCTCAGAAAATAATGATTACTAGTGAGCAGTTTCTATTAAGACTTTTTCATTGCCACAAATAACAATGCAATAGGTCTATAATACAGATTTATCACAGATATCTCCAAATTAATGCGGGAAATAAGTATTGCTTTATGAAACTTGACCTGGAAACCTGAAAGATGTTGCAACTTAGTACGTAAATATTAGTCTAATTCCTCACTATAGTTGAAAGCTAAATCTTTTACACTTATTTACTACACATTTCTTCCTCTAGGAGAATAAATACTGAAATCATTTTTCAGCAATCTTGGAAACAGTTTGTCATGATTTTTTAAACATCTTTTTATTGGCATAAACCAGTTTGATTTCAGCTTGATTTATAATTTAGGTTTCATTGTGTGTTGTTTTTCCACAGCAGCACTTAAAAAGAGGTTTCCATTCACAGAAACATCGCAAAGAACAAAAACCTCATACATAAAAAGTAACGTGCACTGTAATTTTAAAATATTGATGTCATTCACATCCCCTTGCTTCCACTAAAAGATTTATAACATGTCTGGAACAGGAATTGATGAATTCATCAGCGTCTGGGACATTTTTATCATAATCAATAACATAATTTTACCCTTTAAATAGGATTTCAATTAAACTACATTTTTTAAAAGTAATTTTATTTTTATCATAAAAGTAGTTTCTGTGCAGACCAAAAGCATTAACTCACTTGATACCAGATGCTATGTTGTAAGGGATAATACCTACACAGCCAAACAATGATAATACTGTCCTTAATGGAAGATACATAAAATTAATTGTACTGTTTCATAGGCTAAATATTAAAAAGTAAAACTTTATGCTTATACTTATTTATTTAAGCAAAGATCAAACAACATTACACAATTTTAGAAGTCCATTATCCAAAAATGAAGAATCTAAGGACAGAAACAGAATATCAATGTAAGAAAGGACAGGCTTGCCTGGCTGATACAAGCTCTCTTGAGGTTTGTCTTAGCTCTCAAAAAAACACAGGGCAAGACATTCCAGTAGCTTCCACAGAAAGTTAATTGTAAAAAATTATTGGATGGAAGAATCTGCCAGGAGCAGAAGAAAGGTAGCAGACAGACCATCACCAGTCTCTCATGAGATGATATTAAATGACACCGTCAGAACTTATTTTGAGTTTTATCTCTCGGGAAGCTGGTGCTTACTAGGCTAGGGAGTTGCTGTAAGGAGTTGAAATAGGGAATGTTTTAAAAGGAAAATGATTTTTAATACTATACAGCAAGAAATTTTAGATATAAGAAATAGAAAGAAAACGCAATAGTCTGGAATAAGATGAATGAACAAGTATATATGAAGCCACACTAAACCTGAGGGTTTTGTGGTCCATTGAACAAATACTCTCACTGTACAAAGTAAATTAAATCAAGCAGTGTGATCTTATTATCTTCAAGGATTATTTGTCATGGGCAAACTACTGGTTCAGGTAGGAACACACTGTTACCCTTCAACTAAGTGGCAGTTATTGATCTTTGCTGGCATGGCCTCATTGTTACATGGTTTCACTGTTACAGAGAGGCTGCTGGCTTAACGTCTGTCAGTCTGGAAAATAAAGGTAGCCCTTACTGAGGAAAGATAAAGAGAGGTAATTTCAGGGTCTTTCATCTTTTCCAGAGCTGTACTGCTCAGAAGTCAGAAAACGTATTTTCTTTGTCTACAGCAATTAAGTAAATTTTGAACATCACACATTTTTTTATGGATAGATATTATGTATACTTAGATAGAAAAAATCAGGCACTACTGGTATCAACAAAAATACCACTTCCCCCAGAATCACCATCCTACACCAGCCACAGCCTTTAGAGCTAGGAAAGGAGAGAGGTGGGCCAAAGGGAAGACTACAGGTAACTATTTGAAGCCATTACAGTTTTGGTGTCACCTCTGAGAACTTTCTTAACTGAAAGGAGAAACAATTGCAGAGAATTTGAATAGAAAAAATAGGTTTTCATAGCTTTAACGACAAAAGCCTAGTGATCTTACCCAGAAAACTACTTTATATAAATTTTCAGTCTCCAAGAGGCCGTATGCAGGACAAAAACCAGAATAATTTTAGCTATTTCTCAAGCACAAGTACCCAGCTTGTTTTGAGGCAAGTCTCCAGACACATACGTCAAAACTACAAACCAGAGAACTCTATTAGATACAAAAACAGGACTGCAGAAGCCCAAGTGCATTATGCCACCTTCTCACTTTTGTAAAAAAAAAAAAACAAAAAACAAAAAACATTTGCAAGTTTCACAGTTCTCCACATCATTTGAAAATTGAAAGTTACAACTTCGTAGTGTGTTGCAAATTTCACTCAGTTCAGCTTGGCAGTGGAAGGAAGCTCTAGCTCCCCCTACATTTTTTTCAGCTGAAGAATCAATGTTTGTACACAATTGGAAGCTGGTCCTGAGAAGCTTCATCATGGAGGAAAAACCCCTTTCCATGGCAAGCAGCCAAACAGATATGAATCCAGTCCTGAATAATCATTGCAGAATGGTAAACACAAAAATGTAGATCAACTGAAACAGAGGGAAATCTTGTTTTGATATAAGTCCCCTTAGTGGAGAAGATTAATTCCTGCAATACATCGTTCTGAATAGCTTCCATCATTATTTTACACATCCACCTAGGCTCTTCAGTGCTGTGAATTTAAGTCCCAGACAGAAGATCCAAATGCATAATGACATTCTAGTAAGTTTCTGAGGCTCAGTAAATCTGGCAGGGGAGCCGGGCTCCTCGGAAAGGAAGGAGAGCAGATGCCCCTCAGGGGAGCTACAAACCCTGCGTCACCCCAGACTGCCACCCCAGGCACCGGCTGTGGGCTTCGGGGAAGGAGCTGACTGACGGGAAGCAGCCAGGGTTCCAGATGTTCTGTTTCCATCTCTCCCAGCAGGTGTCACTGCAATGTAGTGTTGCTACAAAACCTCGTGGTAACAGAAAAGCAACAGGGTTCTTTTCCCCCAAAATGACAAAAAAAAACCCAACAACCCTGTGAACTAATTATGTCAAACCTGAATAATCTGCAGCAATCAGCTCTGTGAGGAGAGGCTGGGGAAAATCGTTAGTTGCACATCATTTCCACTTTCATACAGATAATTTCTTCTCATAAATTGTTACACCTCTAGAAGAGAGGTCTTCAAAAAATGGTTAATTTCATGCAAAGACTCAGCATTCCCTTCTTAACAATAATGGCTATATACCAAACACCATCTACTTCAAATTGTTATAAAATGGCTGTTGAATTCTGTTCTTTGAGATGTAAAATACATTTATAACACATATGACGCCCACAAAGTTTTCCAGCAACTGATTCTGAAAATAAAAAAAACCCAAAGAAATAGTGGAAAAAAAAAAGGGGGGGGGGGGAACACAGAATACGCCACAAACACCACACCACAACAAGAAAATTAATTTTCATTTCTAAAGCAGTCTCCATGCAGACTCTGACTATCCTACCACCCAGCTATTCTGCAGGCATTCAAGACACTTCACTGTAACGTCTCAAAAATCAATAGCAATTTATTCTCTCTTTGGACCCCAAGCAACAAAGGTAAATAATACTGTCACCTCCAGTCTGCCTTCAGAACATGGCCACAAAACAGTCTTGCTACGATACTACAGCCCTACAGAGCTCTTTATCTATACCAGCTTTGCAGACTGTATTGGCTTTGATAGTGGAAAAAAACACACAAGATGGCAACACAAAGGGGTCAAGCTCCTGTACTCAACCACTTGGACCACTGAGTCAGAATTAAGAGAAAGACTTGGTGTCTGTTTTACTTCAGTTTCACCTATATGATTTTATGAGGCGGGGGGGGAGGGGGGGGGGGAAGTTATATTAGAATTTTGTTTTCCCATACACTAAAAAGGAAATCCAGGAGGAAAAAAGTTGAAAGGTTGGAACTTCCGACCTTTGCAATATGTAAAGTTTATTTCTTAAATCCATTTCCTAAATATAGGAGGCTTTAAGATTCACATTCATTACAATACTACTGAACATATGCTAGAATAGTCAAAACAATCCAAGATATTCAGACAGATTTTCTTTAAATCATCATAAACTTCATAACCGATATTAAGAAATTAATTCCCATCTCATTATAGGCCAGTTAGTCTTTTTCACCTGTTCACAGCATAAGGCATAATATCCTCACAGGGACTTTTACGAAGTTTCAAACACATTCGAATTTTTAGATACGAAGATATGTTTGGCTAACCACTGGTGACCCTGTACAGGCGTGTAAAACAGTCTTCCCTTTTCAGGGAGTAGTATTTAAATATACTTGTATCTTTGTATATTTGTCTTCACTAGTGGACACTGTATAAGTCTCCACAGCAGAGAAATTCTTACCACCATCACCCCCCTACCCAACACCAATTCTGTTTCTTTTTACAAATATTGGTTTCCATAGATTCACATATAACAAATCCAGGATGCATGACTAGCTCATACAGTCATCAAGTCCCCATTTAATGGAGTCCACCATTTCTTCTGTGGCAGTTTCTGTCAATGAGCACAAAGTCATGGTATAAGCTGAAGCAGGGTCTGTATGGTTAAGAAAATTTACCTTTTATTCCTCCAGTTTTCAACTCTGATAGTAATTCCATTAAGTAATTTCCAATTCTAACATGATAAATTGCTGAAACTTAAAAGCACAATAAAAATCTCTAAATTTAGTGGATCTCACAAGAATTTTCATTACCAGCTAGATCAGAATTGTGGGGTTTTTTGTGGTGGTTGCTTTTTTTGTTTGTTTTTTTCCCCAATAAGGGTTAACTACTAATGAAAATGTGAAACTTTAAAAGATTTTAGAATTATTTTAGAATTCAGGTGAAAAACAAACAAACAAACAAACAAACAGAAAACCCAATAAGCATAAACGTGAAAGAAAAGCAACAAAATAAACTGCGTTTTAGATTGAGTCAAAGTGAATGAAAAGTGAAGAAGGCTACAGAGATTTAATTCATGTATGATAGTCACATAATACACAAGGCATTTTGTGTAAGAGATGTGTAGAAAGAAGGCAGAAATGGAGATGCGAATGAAGCCACAGGGCTTCCTTTTACTGTAAAATGATTAATGGGATATCTGCTACTGTGAGAACCAACAGTCAGGGTAGAGCAAAGATAGCCTAAACAGTAGATTATTTGTTACCTATTTAATTAAAATTTTTAAAATTAGTAGGGCTTTTAAATGAATATTTACTAAGCACATAGGAATCTGAAATCAGACTGCTGGCATTCAACTGTTTTGTCAGAACCTATACTGGACACTCAATCTTGTGCAGTCTCTTACTAGTCCCTTATAAAAAAAATCTCACAAGATAAAATACAATTAAAAATTTCATGAGAAGTTCGACAATGCATGAATCAACAATGGAATAGTAAAAAACAAACAAACAAACCAGTATTCTCTGCTGTTCCATTTGTATGTATTTCATTTAAATTACTACTTACTCATTTCACATCTTCTATTAGCTGTAGGTGTCAGTGAACACAGTGCTTACTACACCTAGCACTGGGAACATAAAGCAGAAATTTTTGAGATGGGTTTAAATCATTTCAGAAATTCTTCTGTGGCTTTGAAGTATCTCCCAGTAAAGCTCTGACAAGCAAGATAAAGCTTTAACACTTTCAAGTTCTATTGTGTTTAAAGGAATGAGTCTATGGAAATGCTCTGAAGCGCTCAGATTCAATAGGTCTTTAGGTAACAGAGGCCAGAGAACAGTGAACATCAGATCAAGGAGTACTACAGCATCTAGTTAATATTGTTAGTCTCATACCAGCAAAACACTAAGAACTGAAGCCAATATCTCACACAGCATTTACACACAGTCTTTTTCTGGACAAACTTTACAAGACATCTGAAATCCAAATCTGCTGCTGTATTGACCACGGGCATGTCCAGCAGTGATAACTCCACACCATGACTGAAGGACTCTCAGATCCTTGAGAAGTCAGCTGGAATTGTGTCACTGTGATCTGATGATGCTCATTGAAGCCAAAGTAGACATGAAGAGTTAATTTCGTACACAAATAGGACTAACCTAATATGGCTTAAGACAGCTGTGTTAACAAGTAAGGCTTTTAAAAATTGCTAAGCAAGCTTCCAAGTACTTATGCAAGTGAAGGAGCTCTAAGTGTCTAAAACAGACCCTCAAAAAGTCACTCCAACCACATGCCTATGGCAACCAGCTTAATATTAATTTAAAATTCTTGTACACATGCCAAGTATCTATAGAAAGCAAAATCCAGCCACAACCCTGAATAATGTGTACTATTTGTAGCCCTTACTGGCACACACAAGCCACAGTTTGAGTTGCTCTCGGGGGTATCTTTCTTCTGCACTTGCTTCAGTTTGCTTGCGCCCACCTCCTGGTACTCTTCTCATCCTGCTGGAAGCCTGTTCCAGAAGCTAATCCAGCCAAAACTAGCACAAAGAGGGAAACAGGAAAACTTATTGTCAGTTTAGCTCTCTGAATCAGCTTGGCACTGAAGGAGGCAAGTAAGAGTACTGGCACATGAACGGTTTGGAAGAGATGATTTAGCTTTTTTGGTTTTGCCTGTCCAGTTTAACAAATAAGCTATAATGGGAAAATGCAACCTGACTACAGAGAGTACAAAAACAACTAATAAGAATGCTCAGTCATCCTAATAGATCAGCTACTGACACTGCTAAATGAAATCAGATGTTTCATTGTCTTTATTAAGAAAAGGTTACCTTAACATGTAAACTAGCTTATAATTAAAAACTGGAGGGATATATTAAAATTTTGCCAAAAAATATCATGGTGAAACCAACACGTTAGCCATCACATATTATAAATTGTTACCTAATTTCTATTTTTCACGCCAAAAATCAGAGAAAAAGAGCATAAATATATTTTAAGGACCTTTGCATTGATAAATTAGTTTAAAGTAGCTTTGCATAAATAAGGGTTAGGAACAAATTGTTTTGGTGCTTGTATTATTTTCATATATTACAAAATGTAGTAAAAGCCCAAATCCAAGTGCTACTTCCTACACTTACTGAAGTATATAAACATGCAATGTATGAATGTTACTAACTTAACCAAATCTTCTCTTTATAAAAGTCTTAAAATCATTACTGAGTACATTTCAGTTCATCTGCATGTCCAGTAAAAGATTTGTTATATTAAATAATTTATTCAGTCATTTCCTGATCAATCATAAATTGGAAGTGTAGGTAGAAATTAGCACCTGATGTTTGGAATAAGTGTGACTGAGAATCTTGGCTTAATATTTTGCCATATTTATTTTATCTGCTGGATATTTCCTCTCGTTGTAGATTCATAGTAAGTGGAAGAATAAGTGTGGAAGAGAGATCAAGGAAAAACAAGAGGCGAAAAAAAAAAAGTTCTGTATTTTCAATTTTTACATGACAACTCTACCACTTCATATATTTTCTTCAAGAAGAAAACAAAAGACTGAGAATTCAAATAACCTGCTGTACCTCAACACTGCCATTTTGAAGAGACTAGACCCTGTCACTAGAACTTCCAAAATCAAGTCCCTATATTAGTTAATTTCCTAAAAAGATTACATGGCGTTTTTGTCTGTCTTCTGATAGGGAAGCTTTTCATAAAGTCTTGTCTACTCCAGTATATAATATATATACATACACACATGTATGTGTTTATTTCTAAAACTTGTTACCCTTTGTCCAAAATTCTTTGAAAAATCATAATTTGGGGCCTTTGCTGACATGAGTTCTCTCTTCATACATGTTCAGACAGGAATTTCTGTTGTCATAAGGCTGGGTGAGCTGTAGCCTAGAGCCTACCATTTATAACTAACTAATGAGAGTTAACAAGAATATTTACTTAGTTTATAATGAATCAAACCTTTCCCTTCTAACCAAATCACCACTAATTGCTTCAGCTACTAATAGCTACCCCAAACAAACTAGGAATTAAGAAGGTGATTCATTCTAATCACCACTTCCCCAATACTGCCAATAAGGTTACTACTAGGATGCTAATGAGGCCATTTTTCTTTAGGATGTAAATAGAAGTTGTTAACTTACTATACATCTCTTAGATAACTAGTTCTAATTGCTAATCAGTTTAGGTCAGATTAATATTCGCAATCTAAAACAAAAAAAAAAAATTAGAAGACACTACTTCATACTATAAGTAAAAGTAAAACTGAGTGGATGGGACTGCTTCCACTCTTTCCTGACTCTTTTCATGAAATCTTGGTATATGAACTTGCTTCCAAACATGATCTTATCAGAGCAGAGAGAATATGAGAGAATATTACATAATGGGAGAGTCTGAAAATACAGAATAAAGTTATCAAGGGAAGACAGCATTTTATCACAAATTTGACCATGCAACGATATGTTTAAAAATCCCAAAAATTTAAAAGCTCTCAATTTTTATAATACTGGAATATGTTAACTACAGCAACTTGTTACAAGTTTGGGAATACATTAGTTTGAAAGCTAATATTCCAAAACCAACAGGCTCAGCTGACCAACTGAGGTCCCCTCAACTAGCTGCAGATGTATACAGAGAAACCAAAAGCCTCTATCTGTATTTTTAAATCAGTTCACATCCTTCTGAACAGCGTTTCAGACTTCACATACATTCCTAATAGTTTAAAACTATTTTTCTCCTGAAGTTTGAGACAGAACTCCATAAAAGTTCCAGTGACAAAACAAAACAATACTTCACAGCCAAAATTATTACATTTAAAAAAAAAAAAAAAAATCTTTCTTTAGTGCTGTAAGTTGAAAAAAAAAATAAAAGGAGGTACTGTCAAACACAACTGCTCATGCATCCTTTTGCAAAAGCTAGAAGGACGCTTTCAGAACAGATGTAGTTTTGTGGCTTATGGCTGAGTATAAGCAAACACTGCATATTATAAGTAAGCTGTAGAGCATAGTTCATTCTTTGGATTGCCTGTTGTTTCCTATTGAAAAGGCCTTTATTCAATTAATTGTTTCTTTACTGAGTTCTAAATATTCAGAAAGATTTTCCATTAAAGTTATAACTCCTGACCCCACTCCCTACCCCAACAACAAAGAAACAAACAAACAATCAAAAAAACCTAAAAAAAACCCCACCAAACATACAACCTGTTTAGAGGAGCAATGGAATGCACTAGGGAGACATTCCAATACCATTATTCTTATCATATAACACAGTAATGTTGGCCAGATCTCTTCTGTCAGAGCCTGAAGTGGAGTCTGAAACATCAGCTGGAAAAAAACTGCACTTTTATTTTGCACTGAAATGGACAGGCATGTATTTACCTACAATTAAACAAATAAACAGTAATGAAAGCAGCTGTGGAGTTTTCAGCACTACAGCTATTTCATAAATTCTAGTATAATTCCTCTGTTATTACACAGCTTTGTAAGAATTTACTCAAATAATAAATTCAAACTAAGCCAGATAACTTATAAAAAAGAACAAATGTACACATTGAAAATACAAAAGTGGGATTGTACAGAAATATTTCCTATATCACTTTACTGAAAGAAAATTTTAGTACAGTGAAAAGCCTAAAGAGTTGGAAACACTAAGGTGACCCACTAAGACATAAATGGAAACTTCCTTTCCTCTGTTTGAACTACTGATGATTTATGTTTTAGAAGAGAAGTTTCAGCATGTTTGTGAATAGAGGAATAATTTGGACTGAACAGAAAATTAACACAGTTTTTCAGATCCAGAAGCTGTATTCTAATATAAAACCAGACAGAACAGAAATCACAGCAAAGCTGATGAAATAACTGCTCACTCTGAAAAGATGTATAAACTACTCCATCTTAAATTATCAAAATTTAAATAGCTTAAGAAAAGAGCCGCTTCAGTAAAATCAATTTAATTCCCAGCATAACTGTAAGAATGATTATTTACAGTCAACAACCAATTCAAGTAACATTACCTAATGCACATAAAGTGAAACATTCTGCTTCTTATAAGGAAACTAAACAGATTTTGTACAAACTTCCACTGCTAGGATAGTTACTGCCCAGTACCATTTCCACTGCAGGTGAGGCTGTATATGCTAAAAGAAGGATAGTACTGAATACAGAAAGTCTTCAGTTATACTTTTTGGTGACCAGTGGTAAACTAGTCAAATTCAGGTTGGATATTAAAGACCATTATGCTTTTAAATTAAGTAATTAAGTGACAAATGAAAAAAAAATAAACATAATTGAGAAAGATGGACATATTGACAAATATTAAAGATATTAATCTCATTTTGAACAGTCATTTCAAAGGCAATATTCTAGAGACAAACACTCATTGATAGCTCTTTAAAAAGTGAGTAATAAATTCTCAATGTACTTACAAAACAACTTTAGCTTAGTGATCTATCGTTAAGACAATAATGTTTTTTAACATAACTGGGTTTTTTTTCTTACCTACTATATTGCTACAAAGAACATTTTTAACTTGCAGCATATTATCAGCATAAACACTAGATGCAATATCACAAACTTCTCATTTTCTTTTTCAGCAAAATAGAAATGAAGACAAAGGTTAACTTCACAGAAAAGTATTACCCAACAGCATTAAAGCACAAAGACAGAAGACAGTTATTTATGGAACACTGTTCACCATTATCCTTTTCAAATTCTACAAGAAGGCTAAATATTGATGCATTCCCAAGTCACCTTTTCCCCCCTTTAGTGTTAACAAGAAGGAGTATGTTTTTGATGCTTTCAATTTGTCAGGATCAGGTGAACTGAATGGTTTTACAGAGTACACTATTCCAACTCCTTCAGGGGCTATAAAAAACACACTAAACTCGGCTTGTTATTAATAATTCATGGCAACTTCCTTAGTTCACTACAGGGGCATCACTCTTAGGGCATCGTTCTTATTGAAACAACTTAACAGGGAAAGTCAGATAAACAGTGTTACCATCAAAATGAGAAGAAGCCTACTATGAACCCAGGGACACTGGAAACCCTAAGGAATTTCAATTCTTATAATTTTCAGGCTAAATCTAGCATTCTACACCGCTTTCTAAAAGTGGATAGTAATTTAATAGATCAGTGAAAACAAGAAAATCCTTTCTGTGTACTGAAATTCAGCCTATCTGCAAATTTCCATGCATTTAGCTCTACTGCAAAGGTCTTTATGCTCTCATTACTCTGAAACAGACACCTTTGACAAGAATATTTTACTGCAATTAAGGATTAAATAAAGTATATCACATTAAACATATCTACAATAAAAATATACTATGCCTTGGAATTGGAATACTTCTTAGTATAGCAAATAATACCTCCTAATAGAGCAGTTGCAATCAACAACAATTACTATACATAAATAAAGAACACAAGGCTTCATTCTTCATGCTCATGGAATAGATGGCTCATACAGAATCATCTCATATATTACTAACATATGTGACAATTAACTAGATGCACAGATTCAGAAAAAAAAAAATGGCATTCAGTATAAGCACATTAAGGTGGGGATTAGACACCCAAACGACATTTTTGTAATTTACTCAACAAAGCAAAATTAGCTTTTATGCATCAGTAAAATACCATGGAAAAAAACCCCAGATTTATACTTGCAGAATTAGTTAATTCCACTGCAGAAGGAAAGCAAGTCCATTTTAAAAGCTCAATCTGCTCTCTTTGTAAAATTTCCTATGCACTAAAAACTTTTAGTAATACAAAACTGAGAAATCCATCTTTGATTCTTTCAAATCACAAAACACTGTTAGTGTTTTAACTGCCTTTTCCCCTCACAAACACATTTTTTAATCTGCTACTACACTAACACTGGATTTAACTTGTATAAGCAATAATGTTACTTAATATAGGCTTTATGTCATCTTTTACACACATGTTAAGAAGGAAATTAAGAAAGATTCCCTTGGACCTAGTTGGCTGGGACAAAAACCTAATCCAAAGTATCACAGAATCACAGAATGTTAAGGATTGGGAGGGACCTTGAAAGATCATCTAGCCCAATCCCCCTGCCAGGGCAGGAAAATAATTGCCTATATGTATGATCAGCTTTATGACAATACACATCTGTCTGTGCTCATATTTATGGGGGGGAAGGGAAAAGAGTTTAATAAAAATACTTGTCATGTAGATTTGATTTTGTTGTTGGGTTCTTCTGGTACAAAGCTTATGTCCTGGCTTTGAAGGCAAACACTTAGAATAGTCAATATTCTCCTATCTTTCCCAAACCTGTAAATAGGAATGAAAAAAAAAAATAGGGAAAAGGATATTCTGCTTGAAGGACTGAGAAGACAAATCAATATCCCCTGTCATTTCTCAAGAGTGATGCACTTGCACACATTTGGACAATTTAGTTTCCTAAGGAAGGGTAAAACATAAGAAAAGCCTTAATTTAAAGATGAAATTGGAAGTATATACTTTTTAACTTCTAACTAATAACTTAAAGAACTTCAAAAGCACATATTATTGAAATACTTATTGAGAAATCTTTACCTAGGACAGTTTGAGAAACAGACAAAAATCCCAAGTACATGTAATCAGAACTGTACGTCCTTCATACAGCATAAGAGATTGTACCTTCCTGGTCATCTGTTTGAGTTCCAGAAATACTTTAAAATTCTTTAACATGAGATTTTTAGAAAAAAAAAAAAATGGGTTTCATAGATAGCAAGCCGTAGAAGACCAAATGACTTTGGGTGCAAAAAAAAAAAAACCTGAGACCTGTCCACTATGCACAAATTATAACTGATTAATATCTTCAGATGAGGCTACTCTCATAAAAGGCTATACTATGTTGCCACAAAAGGATGGCAACATTGCTTATATAAAAATCTGGTAAATACATACACAAATTTGAGAATTCAAAATACTCAACAGTGCTAATCTTAAGTAAAATATCAGATCCTGGTAAGTTTCCACATGAAGCTCAAACTCACCCCTACCACCACCACTTCAGGTATAGAATCATAGAATGCTAGGGACTGGAAGGGACCTCAAAAGATCATCTAGTCCAATCCCCCTGCCAGAGCAGGAACACCTAGATAAGGCTTACACAGAAATGTGTCCAGGCGGGTTTTGAATGTTTCCAGAGAAGGAGACTCCACAACCTCCCTGGGCAGCCTGTGCCAGTGCTCTGTTACCCTCACTGAGAAGAAGTTTCTTCTCAAGTTTAAGTGGAACCTCTTGTCTTCCAGCTTAAACCCATTACCCCTTGTCCTGCCATTGTTTGTCACCAAGAAGAGTCTGGCTCCATCCTCGTGACATGCACCCTTTGTATATTTGTAAACATTAATAAGGTCACCCCTCAGTCTCCTCTTCTCCAAACTAAAGAGACCCAGCTCCCTCAGCCTTTCTTCATAAGGGAGGTGCTCCACTCCTTTAATCATCTTGGTTGCCCTACGCTGGACCCTCTCCAGCAGTTCCCTGTCCTTCTTGAACTGAGGAGCCCAGAACTGGACATAATATTCCAGATGTGGTCTCACTAGGGCAGAGTAGAGAGTAAGGAGAACCTCTCTTGATCTACTAACCACCTCCCTTCTAATACACCCCAGGATGCCATTGGCCCTCGTGGCCACGAGGGCACATGGCCTGTGGGCACACAGCCACAATGGCCACATGGGCTGTGGAAGGGTGCTGGAGACAGGAAAAGCAGGAAAGTGAAAGTTCTTTTTCTAAATAATATCACTACCAAAGTGGTATATGAATGGTTGTGAGCGAAGGGAAAGCTGGAAAGCATCAAGAAGGAAAACAGGTTACCACCTCCAGCCAAGAAGATACAGGGTAGAACTCTCCTTCCCAAGTTCTCTGTACTCCACCACAAAGAAGTACAGATTGGAAGAACTCCACATCTTTAGCGGCAGCACTGAGAGAACAGAAAGTCTTCCTGCTTTTCACCTCCAGCAAGCAGTTTCAACTCATCCCTACCTCTGGGCTTAAATAGTCTTTAGTCTGGCCTTCCTCATCTATCATCAGAATTTTCAAACGCTTGGGTCCAACTTCTTGCAGAAGTTCAGTATTTGACAATCTGGTATTAAGAAATAAAGTTTTCATGAGTGGCCTGCTGTAACTTCCATTTGGTGTCCCGCACAGACAAAGGCCAAAAGTGCAAAGCCTTAGAAGTACATGGGACTGTTTTACTGCCATGCTTTCAACATAAGAAAGGAGAAGACTCTCTTTAATGCCTGTATCAACATTCCACAGTCACATTATCTATCTACTTGTAAAGGCAAATTTTAGATGGATTGGTTCTGATTATGTTGGAGAAAACAAGGAGGGTCAGGCTTTTGGGCACTGATTCTGTATCACCTACACAATACCTATTCTGTGGTATCTATTGTTCACTCCCTGTTCAGTAATGTATTAGCCCAGGAAGGTTGTTTTTCCTGATGTAAACCCCAAAGACAAGCAGAATTTCACTACTGCCTTTCGGTCAAAACAGTTGGCAAGGTTTCTCAAAAAGTCACTTATTTCTCCTGATATCTAAAATCCAGCTGAGAACCAATAAAAGTTAACCAAACTTTCCTTCTGAAGAAATCTGCATTCTCTTATTTGACTATGCCAATACTGTTGAATTAACAAAGTCTAATTCTTTAGTAAAGACACATAGCAAGTAGATATGCACAACATTTTCACATAGATAAAATGAACAAAGAAAACACACATTTATTGATTTTGTACCTTAACCCCCCTTTTGTACAAGTGGCAAAGTAAATCTAAATTCTCCCTGTGCACACAATCCTTTGTCCTCAAAGGGCTGCCTAATCATATTCATGTCTCAATAAAATTTCAAAAGCTGTATTCACATGAAATCAACTACCTGATTTTTGTGTGTGTGGCAACTGCCTCCTAAATTGGTTTACAGCTGGCTGTCTGTTTTGTCTTAGTTCAGGAAATTGATTGTAGGAACACTTCTAAAATAATACTTTTGAAATGAAATGCGAATTAACCCCGAATACTCATACCATACAGTGATACACAAGGACATCTTAGCTCCTTACCAGAAATAGATCAATAGTTCCTCTATTACCCATGAAGAGTGCTTATTTTTTTCAGCTTTACTTATACTAAAGAGAAATGCTGATTTCTTAGTATTGAAAAATCAGAAATGGAAAACACTTGTTGGAGATACTGTCACTGTCAGACAAAAGTAAGGAAATGTCAGGCTTTTAGAAGTAGAGCGCACCATGAGAAACATTGTCACTGAAAACAAATAATATCATAAACAAGCACTATTTACTAGTATTTGATTATTACTCAACATTTTTTTATATAAAACCCTACACAAATGAGAAGAAAAAAAAATAAAATCAAACTTTAAATGTATTAATGACATGCTTTTACAAAGCTAGTGTCACAAAATGGCCTGCTCACTTTACAAGTTTCATGTCCTTCAGTCAAGTTACTAACTGGCTAAGAACCCAAATTCTCTGCAAAATAAGTAAGGATGCAAACATACAGCAGGTGTTCACTGATTTGATACAATGCTATATTAACTGTATGGTGTATCTTTAAAGTATGTGATGTATACTTTTAAATGAGCAATTATCTTTAATTTCATATTAATAACAAAAAGCAGTAATTAATCCCATGATTAATTCAGAGGTGCAATTTCATAATACCTAGGCAGAGCTACATGCACACCACAGTAGAATCAGCTTGTGTTAATGTATATGTATCTCTCAATAATTCTCAGGTACAAATGAGAGAAAGTTACAGATTGAAGCAGTTACCGGAATTCAAACAGCACAGGTAAACTTTCAGAGCAATGTTGGGATCAGCTGTGTGACTCCCATTGATTTTAGTACAGGTTATACAAGTCTTGTATTTATCCCCAGAACACCTAAGGCAACAGAAATGGCCCCTCAAGTGCCTTCCCTAAGCTTCAGATGTTTGATGAGACTGATGTGGCCAAAGGACTGCACTGTACTTTAAAAATTTGAGTTTTAATGTTACTTCAGAGCAGCACTTGGTACTTTTATAGGGCTGTAATGCATTTTCATTTTACCTGTATTGAAAAAAAAGAATGAGAACAGCAGGAAAGCAGCTATTCTAAGAAAGCAAGGCATAAAACGTAAACATAATGCAACAAAGAAGCAAATGAAGAAAGTACTCTTTTCCTTTATTAGAAATATGGGAAACAGATTGTGCTCATCTTGCTTAGGGCCAAGAGCCTCATTGTGTGGAATTCAGCCAGGCTCTGCCACACAGCTCACTAAGGAGTTTTGCTGTGTTAAAGAGTAAACCAGATGGGATATTTGCTTCCAACAAGATAATTCTAATGGAAATTGTTAAAAGTACTGTAAAAGAAACTTTTCAGCTTCTTCTGCTATTTTATTGTTTACAATGAAGTCAAGCAGAATGAAAAGTAGGCTACAAAAAAAAAATTACATCTCAAAACATTAATCATTAACCAATTTTAGAATTCATCTGCCTCAGAACCCTCTTTACGCAAAGCACACACCAGGTTAAAGGTAGATCTCACATAATAGCAGAGTTAGTACCAAGAAAGTACCTTAAAATTATGTAGTCAAAATACTCAACTTGAAGGTCAGCCTGGAGCTTCATACAGCTTGAAGAAAAAATATGTAACGTGTCAGACTGCTACACCCAGGGCCTGGTAAGATCGTACCAAACCTGGACTGTTTGTTCAAGACCATTAAGACAGCAGCTCAGATACATACTGAGCCTACTATTTCTAAGAAAGATGGTCGATCACCATACAGAAGCTTGTGCATCAGTTATCCCCAGCCAGTTTGGCAACAACTAAAAATTTACCCTTTATCATTAGAATGGGCAATAAATATTTATTTATATTTAGGGGTTTTTTAATCTTATCCTCTCAGACTTAAAACTGCTCTAAGTTCCTTTTTCTTCTTCAGGAACCAGACTTACACATTCTAAAAAGTCTTGACTTTGTCCTGCCATGTTTCTTCAATCAGTCAGAGAGCAGCTTGGAATGAAATTGATATGATCGGATAAAAGAAAATCAAATTTTTTCAACACTGAGTCTCAGTAATCTGATTATGAAGCTTTTAGTAATAGTGTAATTACTTTGAAGTTCTGAACATATGTTTCCACTGAGAGTATTCCACAGAGGACACTGTATCAGAAAAGGGAAGAAATGCAAACATAAATATAACCAAAACATTTCAGCTCATCAAAAAAATTAAAACTGAAAGGAGAACCATATGCCAGAGATGCAACATGATGTCCAATAAGAATTACTTTTGCCTCCATCATTCGACATCTCTTTATTTAACAACAATGAAGAAAATACAAAATACTTTTTCCATGACCTCAAAGTGTATCACCAGAAACTTACAGGTTTGGTGTATTTAGAAAAGGAAAAAAAAAAAAAAAAACACACAGAAAATTACTACGACAGAAAGTAGCTGAACACTGTTCCTTGAATTTTGAAGGGAAAAATTCAATCACTGCTAATGTTTCCACTGATGGAGAGGGTGTCTTAGAGAAACAGCTTGCATAATAGCCTTGAAAAGCACCAGCATTTCAGTTTCTTATGATACTTACTCTTCTGAAGTTAACTAAATATCCTTAGCTCTATACATTGAAAGTTATTAAATCTGATATATTAGTTCTGACACAAGACAGTTCTATTGACTACATTTACTAGGAAAAAAAAAAAAGAATCAGTGAACTAAGAGCAGAAATTCACTAAGCAAAACATTTAGAAATGCTAAACAAAAGAGAAAGAAAATTGCAGCATAAACAATATGAAAATATTGGAAAAACAAAGAGAAGGAACTAGTGGAACTATGTCATCGTTCAGAAAAGCTTTACACTTTCAACAAAACAGCCATGCTGGTCATCAAAACAGTGATGAAAAAAGCCAAGCATTACCTTGTTTCTGGAGAGACAAGTTCACTTTGTTTGTGGGTTTTATATACCATAAACAATTTACAAATGTAAATGAATTTGCTTCAGTGCTCATCTATGTCATCATAAGCAAGTGTAGTATGCAAGCCTACTGTTTTATATAGTATACCAAAAAATTTCAGACATTTGTAATCACATGAATAAGCTTTCATAGACAAACTAAAGCAAATGAGGAAGTCTGACTCTAGTGAAAACAAATGTATTGTACATACCACCTTCACAAATAACACAGCACAAACAACAGGTTTTAATGGCAACTCCTCTCTAAAAAGCTGTCCTTTCATTTCCTACACATTAATATATTATAAACTTGCTGTCCGTTAAAATGCCACAGACAAGCTCTTTCCTCAATTATTATCTTTACTCATCTTTACCAGCTTGTGAAGCTCTTAATAAATCAAACTAACTTCTTTTCTTTCATATACTCACATCAGGACTGCGTATACTCCCAGTAGAAGGGTTTAGTCTTAGAGCTTGGAGGCAAAGACAGAGTGTGACCTCAAATCATAAGAGAATATCAAAACAATTTCCAAACACATGGAATACAAAGCACATAAAAATATTTCTGTTGTTTTCTTAGCAAAAGATCGATGTTACAGGGACAAGTAACACACAAAAACTTCTGACATATAGAAAATAAACACAAAATCTCATTGGTCATATTTCGACAAACAGGGTTAAAAAGAAAGACATTAATGGCAAGGCACTCTGACAATGTTCATCTGATAACCAGCTTCCTTTCATCATTTCAACTTAATTCAAACCAGCCGAGTATAGAACATCAGTGTTCCTTAGCAAACATAACTGGAATAATGCTGAGAGGTGGGGGTTAAAAACTGTATGCAGGATCCAGGTAATTTATTTTGGAGATGTTTAATGGGCAATGGCCCATCATTACTCTTAGATGTGTGTGTGTCTCATCATCGTTTCCCCCCCTCCAAAGATAAATGGAGAAGATGATAATGGCATATAATATCACAATGTCAGAGGTCATCAGAGGGAATGAAAGCTTTAAAATAGTTTGAGAGTCAGAGTTTAAAAATATTCCTCCCTTGAGATTGTTAACATGAATAGAGGTATTAATTTCCGCAGACAGCCTCAAATGGTTCCAAAGTCCAAGAGAGTGCTTTTGCTGTAAAAATTTAATTGCTTAGAGGTAACAAAGCAGGAAAACAGTTAACATGGTTAATTTCTGTGAAGTATATAATTTACAATGCCACTTCTTTTGGATGAAGAAATTGCTATATATTTTATGGTTCATCCATGATAGGCATGTAGCCTCTATAAAAAAAGACATCACTGAAATGTCCTACATAAAGCTACTGCGTACTTAATGCATCATAATTGTGACAAGTTATTTACTGAAATATTTGGACTGAATTCATGAGAATTCATTAATCAGACTTTTCTTCAGAAAATATGGATATTTACCAGCACAAATACCAGCTACCACTGTACAAACTTCTCAAGGGCATGAAATAAAAGCCAGTCTCACAATTACCTGTTCATTAATTTCTACCCTTAGGATTGCTGAACTCAAATTTAATATTTGACTAATGACTGAAGAACTTAAGCGTTTCTTCTTGTCTCTTGTCATTTTCAACAGAGGTTTTGTAATAATGTGGCAAATATCTCACAGGTATTTTCATATCCCTCAAAGAAAAACTTTTGTGCTACAATTTTTCCTGTGTTAAACATTAACAATACTAATGTAGACCTGAACATGCTTATTAAGTAAAGTGATTCGACACAAGAGTTACTGCTTAAAAGCCTGTTTAGTATTACCAGGCAGACTTTAGTCTACCTCAAAAAGTGAACAGCAATGAACTAATTCTTTCTCCATCTTGTCCAGCTGCAGGAATAAAACAGACCAGAGGGTACTAATGGCTTTTTCTACAATAGATAAATCTGATGGATTTTTATCCTTATTTTTTAAAGCCATCACCTTTCTTCTCCATTTGCACTGATCAAAATACAAAGGGACAGGGAAAGGCTCAAGATACAACATTAGGAATCTGAAATATAGATACTAAAGAAAATAATTTACTGTACTAAAATTTATTTACTTAATGATTAAGTTGTCATAAAACAAACATTTGCAAGATGCCACACACTGTAATTCAGAAATCATGTATTGTGCAATAACTGACAATTATATCATTAAAGCTTGCCTGCTAATTATCTCCAAACCAACCTTTGTAGTGGCATTTTGTGAATTCTGGGTATATAGCCACATATTTCTAACACTTCCATTTTTCCTTCTTTTAATGGAAAACTTCACACATCACTGGCTACATATTGTGTTACAAATTGTTTTTCAGTCCAATGATATTTATGTACACTGCATCATAAAAAAATCATTCAATAATGAAAATGATTGAAAAGAATGAACTGTATCTCTTTTACATACACCTGTTTGGCAAAGTAACAAGATTTCCAGTAATAGTTTTACTCTCCCTTGGGCTTCTACTAAATACTGTAACTTGAAAAAAACTGCACCATTCTCGGTATCATTTGCTTCTGCAGCCTGACAACTTACACAGCAGGCAGTTACATGTATGCTAGCCCAATTAATTTATTTCAGTAAATGGGGATATATATGTTCATAATTAAGAAAGCTACTCCACCTCTTGAGGCAATGTTATCAAAACATAATCCAATAATGACTTTGGCTTTCAATGTATCTACAAAAGACACATACTTTACTTGGGCAGGGACTCCTAACCAGTAGCATTTGGTGTTATGAATTCCAAAATATTCTTTAAATTTCCAAATTTGTTAGCATAAGCCTTTTCCTAATTGTTCCTGTAAGTGCAATTTGAAATTCTTAATTTTATTCTCATCACACAGATAAGCTGGACCAAATGTTTTGGCAACCGATACTATATTTACACATTATGTATGCAAGAATTTATCTTTCCTACTACAAAAGCTGTAATCAGTTTATCTTTATCACTCAGAAAAAGAAGATAGGAATTTAAATATAATTTTCTCCTTTATAATATCTTTTGTCCAAAATGGACAGAAAGGACTGAAATCCTTTGCCAGCTCTAGATAAGTTCCCAACGTCAGGAGGAGCTGAGTGCACTCTGCAACAACAGAGGGTGAAGATGCACAAGAACTACTAAATACAAGGATGACTATACAGATCAAGAAGCACCCAGCTAGAACTAGTGACATTTTTGCTATCTCCTTCTGCATTGTCTGTTTATCTTGAGCGGATGTGTTCACTAAGCCCTTCTTTGAGCATGATACCCAGCAAAAACAGCCAGTTTTTTTTCTACAAGAGCAAGTTGAATTAGTTCGACAGTCAAACTAGTAATATGGTCAGTAAGAGGAATGAGGCAGGATGCACAGATGGCAGCAGAGAATGGAAGGGAGGAGTAACAGAACAACAAATGGTAGAAAAACCTTTTCATGACTGAATCAGCTAAATCAGAAGCCACACAACTCAAACCTGTCACAACAATAGTTATGCACAACACGGAGTCAGATCTGAAATTAACATACATTCACTCGCCATTCTATTAACAGATATACCACTAGGTAACCACATAACACAGAAAAGGATGGGGATTTTGGCAATGGGAGATAATTTTAAGAAACTACCAGATCATTATTCTATCTGTAGGCCCCTATCTGAAAGGCTCAAAAAACTGCATCAGAACATACTAGGCCACTGATTAATTAGCCCCCAATGTGTCTTAATGTTACAATACTGTTATTTTGTGGCCATTTAAAAACAAGGAAACAAACCAAAAAAGCTGTCCCTCCTCCCCCAACAAACACACATTTTCCTCCACCCTTGTTGCTTTGCTTTCAAAAAGAAATCCAAGCTGAAAGTCTTCACATCCTTCTTCAAGGAAACAAAAAAATGCAGAATGCTCATGTATATCTAACAGAAATCGGATGTCTTTTGAAGATAACCTATTTCATATGATACTAACTTTCTAAAAGCCTGCTGAGAAAGTAATTTAAAAAAGGAATTTGGATGAAAATAATCAAAATATAAATCCAGTGAAACACACATTTCATGATGCTGTTCTGTACAGACAGTACAATACAGTTACCCTAGCAGAAGACAAAAAGGCTCAATGCAACCCCAGCAAAATCAGTCATGCACATGAAAGTCTTCAATATTATGAGATTTAGGTTTTGTTTAATCAAGTTAACCATTGGAAAGATTATTCCACATGTTCGTAAAGTAAGTGTAATAATGATTTACAACTCAAACCACTATTCCAGTGAAAAGTATGTATTGTAGTGGAGCTACACATAGCATTACACAAACCAAAATAGAACACGAAGATTACAACAACAAAAGAAAGCAAGCCAAATTCATAGCACGAGATCATAAAACTACCTAAATAGACAATCCCCAAAATACTTTTCCTTTGGTTGCTAAGCTGGCACCATTATTTTCTAGTCCAAATTCATTCAGGGAAATTCTCAAAGAGTTTATCGTCATTTTGCTTGCTCAAGGTTATTTTCATAACAATGAGAAACAGAAATGTTTATGCAGAAAGATTACCAACACACTGATAAAGAGCGCAACACAGGAGTTATCGGTCATCCAGACAGCCAACACTTTTACCCATGCTCCCATCCTCCCTTAACTTGATTACTGCTCTATGAATCATATTTCACTGTTAAAGCCCTTCACAACATGTCTCTGCTACCACCTTCATCTCTCATTCACTACAGAAATGCTGACCTGCCCGCCTTCTACATTTTTAAAACAGTTCAGGGCCTTCTCCCCTGCTTTTTGTTCGAGAGATATTTCTGAAAAAATCCATGAAGATGATCCAATATTTTCCTTCAAATTCAGTTTTAATCTTTTTCCTCCTGTAATAGCTACTAAACACTCAATAACATGTTTTCAGGAAGGTAATATTATTGCCAATATTGACTAAGAAATAGCTCAGCCAATCCAATTGTGGATTGTCACTTCCCTTGCACCAACACTGTTTCTCAGATGAACCAATGGTAAGCAAAACAACCTACCACACAGAAAACCCAAAACAAACAAAGAAACAGCAACAACAACAAAAAAAAATCCACAACAAAAACAAAACAAAAAACCACAACCAAACAAAAAAAACCCACACAAAACACACAAACTACAGAAACTAAAAACCTCCCATGCCCCTTTGGAGGGTTTTTGACAACCCAGGACACTCAAACAGCTCACTCTGGAGTCAAATGTATATCTGTACCAGCTCAAGGAATACCCTGCCGTTTAGTAAGGGGGAAGGGAGGGCATCAAAACATTCTCCTTTAAGGGGCAATCAGCTCCACCACACACCACAGTTTGTTACTCAGCAATTTAATGGGTCAAGCAATGAAACAGGGCTAAGGGATGTCCCTTTAGTCACACCTACATAACTTTCATGTCACCATGCTGGGAATGAACTCAGTGAATTGACCCAGACTAAAAAGAAACTATTTCTTCTGGATCATTTTTTGACTTCACAGTATGCCTGAAAAGAAGGTTACTCTGCTGCAAAGGACAGCTTAGTTTGCTGGTGTAAGGGCAGGAATCAGTAGTGTCCAGCAAGAGAAGCAGCAATACCTAAAGACATCATTGTTGTAGCATAATTTTTAATACAAAAACAAAGCCTCTATGTTTTAAGTGTACATATTAATTTTCATTCATCTCCTGTGTTATACCTACAATATTTAACACAGGTATTGGGGGTTTCTTTTCTGTATTTATAAAACTCTCAGGTACTGTGGTGCTCAAATAAAATGTTTAAATGCCTGGAATAATTTCTTATTAAAATGGCATATTCATATGGTGAATCTACAACTTGGAATTTTTTGATGTTTGGTGGCAGTTTTGTTTGTGGGTTTTGTTGTGTGGTGGGTACCCCCCTCCTTTTTCCAACAGAGCTTAATTCTCAGCTTTTTCCCAAATCTAAATGTCAAATTTTAAGCATATTAATACTGCAAGTACCAGTCTTAACCTTCAGCTGATGATCTAAACACAGGTCTTTCACTCTACTGTAAAGCTAGTGCAGCTTAAAAATTGTGCCCTCTATGTACAACTCCAGTGAGTTTCTGCTGCTATCCAAAAATCTAAGCATAAACTGCCAGGGGCTACTCTCTGTACTTTAAATCCAAAATATAACATAGTTAAGCTGTTTGAGAACCTACACGCATGTCAGTATCATCAAAAACAGTACGTTAAAACAGCTGTAACATTACGCAAAGTGTGCAAGTTTTCGTACCTTATCAGTTCTGGCACAGGCACCTCAGAGACACTATGAGGACAGAATTTACAATAAGTAATCAAATACTATTTTCTTCCAAAACTTCAGGTTTGGTTAAGATTTAATCCAAGATTTTTGCTTTGTTCTTGACCACAACAGAGTAAGCTCTGCGTATCAACACAGCTAGCACTGTTTAGGGCACCCAACTGCTGGAGGCTGCAAAACAACCCTAGAAGATTATCTTAATCACGGCTTTGTGTCAAAGCAACAGTCTTGTTCAGGTAAAAAAGGCACTGCAAGGAGTCACCAGCAGACCCTACAAGCCACAAACACTGAAAATGTGCTCTCAAGCCACCTAAGCAGCCCAGCATCGCAAGAGATGGAGAAAGCAGGTGGTGACAACTCCAGCCAGTGCTCATCAGCCTCTACGTTGATCACTTTTCTCTCTATTAGACGTAAGTTACCATTAACATCATGCTTTCTAAGTTTTCTTACCTGCACTGCTGAAAAGCTTTGAATTAGCTGCAACAGGCATTTCCACTGATGCACAATGAAGCTACTAGGAAACTATATGTAAATTCAGAAAAAAAATGGGGGATAGGAAGCAAAGTGACAAAGAAAGACAAATCTGGAAACAGGACATGAAGTCTTTAAGTTTCAGGTAAATGGTAGTACAGAAGTTATCCACAGAAATGCTTTCATGTACAGTAAACTCCGTTGAAGACTGGCTGACAAAAGATAATGAGGTATGACACAGGTCCTTCAAGTAGTGGCTATTCAGTTCATTTAACTTTCATCACTGTTACAAAGATGGAAAGCAACATGAATTTGACTCCCCAGTGGCAAGTAATTTATGCAAGGATTTCTGTCTTGCATCAATCAGAATACACACATACAGTATTTTCTAGGCCAAATAAAAAAACCACTATCTTAAACATTCCTTCATTTATATAATTGTCTTTTTCATTATTAAATAATTTTATATAGAAAAGTTTCCCGAAATACTTGAGTAAGCCCTTGAGTAAGCAGTATAAACAAACTGTAACTTTAAAAAAAAAAAAAAAAAGGCAATATATGCATAACTGAAAGGACCACTAAGGAATCATTCTGGCAACTCAAAAGCAAAGCACATTACAGAACAATCTTCTAAAAGCATTCATAAAAGAGCCACCATTTACCTTGATAAATACTTTTAAAGGTTTACCCTAAAATTAGAATTCCAGAAGCATTCATGAATTCCGTGCAATGCAATGCACGTGTCAGCTGCCATGCACTTTCCAGATAAATTTGTCCACAGAATTTCTACACAAATGAACCGTTACATAATTAACTTGCTGTTATGATATTCTAAAAGCAGATGTCACACAGATGAAAATAAACACAGTTACATATTTTGAATGCTTCCTACAGGGAATAACCTCCTAATGAAAATAAGCATATATGATTTTTTATTTTTTTTCTGAGGTAACACATTAGCACTCAGAAATCCATTTATAAGCAAATCTTTCTCCACAAATTTCTGTTCAGGAAATAAAAACCAACGAAGAAGGAGAATGTAGTAAGAAACAGGACAGGAAATTATATGAAGACTATTAAAAGCCAGCTATACAGGTCAATTATCTAAGCTCTTCTGGAACAGGTGTTATGGAAAGAAGTCTTCCTCAGCAAACTATCTTTAAAAAATTCACGGGAGGAAGGGGAAATAAAAAGTTCAAAGAAACACGAGCGTGGTCAAACACTTGGAAGAAGATGGAGTCAAAAGGTTTTTCACTGGACAAAAAGAGTAAAACGACAGAAGAACAAGAAAAAGAATATTAATACTAACATGTTTATCAAGTTTGTTCTCCCTAGTTAACAGCACAAGAACAAAAGGACCTAAAAATAAAGTACAAAAAAGGAAACTAAAAATCAGAGGAATTGTCATGTGTTGCACAACTATATGGTCGAATCCTTTGCCACAAGAACACATGAGGAGATAAGGCACTTCCAGAGATACGAAACTGTAAGACATTTTGGAAAATATACCATATACTTCACAAGATAACTCTTTCTGGCCAAAAAACTGGGTACAGATCACACAAATTATTTCATCCTTGCCTTCTGCTCCCAATTTTGCTACTGTATTCCCAGTTCATAAGTGTTTAGAGAAGACTTTTCAGAAAGCAGGAAATCAGACTAGGTCTCTACATCATACACTTTCAAGACAGTTTTTTTTTTTTTTCAGCATTTTTTTTTCACTAAAATAAAAGGTTGCTGTTTAAATGATTTAAGGTGGGAAATCCTGTAAAGCTGTGCTTCTGAATGAGCAACTAATTGGCATGTTTAATAATCAATATTCACAAATATTTTCATCTGCCACAGTGAAAATAAAATCACAGTTCCTCCATCATATAAATATTAATGCATAGTGAGTAAACATTTAGATTTCAGTATGAGGACTAGGGGCATTAACTCTCTAACCACATGGGTAGTGGTTATGCACACTAAACTTTTCTAAAGCATTCAAAAGCAAACACACATTGCAGCTCTGTAAACATAATGTATTTTATATAGTATAGCAAGACCGAGTCCACAGAGGAGATGACATTGAAAATGAAAGATATATATGACCCTCTGTGCTTTCCTTAAGCCAAGCCTTTAATTCAAGATCTTCTCTGCTACATAAGAAAAAAAAAATAGTCCAAATGACAAGAAAACCCAGTAAGGTCCTCCAACTCAGAAGACAGGATTTACATAAATATTTATACAGAAAATAATTCTTAAATAACTACTTTTAACTTTCTTTTTAGCTTTTGCAAAGCTGAAAGAAAAGGAACGCTACCCAAATATTTGAGTTCATATACCACTAAGAAAAAAGCATGCCTAGTTGAAAGACCCATAGGATTCTTGGATGGTTTTGAAATTTTTAATTTAAAATCAATAAATATTTTGACAACAAACTACAAGCTTTCTGATTTGATCAGGTCTTACATAGACAAGAACTTTGACACCTACACTGAAGATGAAACAAACAGCAAGCCTGAGCAAGGCAAGGAACTGCCGTAAGAGCATCTACTACATTTTATAGCTTTTACTTAATATTATTTACAAAATTTAGAAAGTGAAAACAAGATGAAATGTGTAATGAGAAACAATGACTACAAAACAGACCCTGTAACTTTGGGATTATCCAGGCACGGATTCGTCTCACACACACAAAAAATCAACCAAAATCAAACCACACACAGAAAAAAACCCACCACTGAAACAAGTGATTGACATGTCGTACCATCACTGTTCCACGGGTACAGAAAGCAACTCAAGGACTAAACGGCCAAACTGCCAACGTGATTAGGCCCAAGGTGCTGCTTTTTCAGATCACTGCGAGTACCATGCCAGACCAATGACACAGATACATACTAGGCAAGGCCACAAAGGTTCACAAGTCACAGAAACCTTGCCCGACAGTATTTGCAATCGATACACTGAGGGGCAATAGAAGGTAATTTAAGTGACCTCAAATACAAGCCCTGAGCTGACCGGTGGTGGGTCATCCCCCGTTAGAAGGGTAAAAGAGAGCGCGTTGACCCCTGAGCACTTCGACCCCAAGTCCTCTGCACGGCCCCGCCAAAAACACGAAGGGCTTTAACCAGAGGCGCGCTAACGAAGGCGAGGACACAGCCCAGCCGGCTCACCCCGCTCCGGACCGGCGCCCCTGGGGCCGCGGCCACCGGGCGCCGCGCAGTGCCGGCTCATCACGACGGTGACCCCCCGGGGCGGTGACCGCGGTCACCCACCACCACCCGCAGCGGAGTCCGAGGCGCCCCGCTTCGCCGAGACACTAGGGGAGGCGCCGCGGGCGGCCGTGCTAGGGGGAACCGAGGGGCAACTGAGAGGGAACTAAGCTAGCCCACGCCGCCCCCCGTGGCCGTCGCATCAGTGGCGGCCGTGCTAGGGAAGAGGGGGGTGGGGGGGGGCAGGAAAGGGCGGAACTGCATCCGGGCTCGCTTACTCACCTATCATGGCGGCGGCGCAGGAGGAGGAGAAGGGCGGCGCGCGCACGCACCGGTGGCGGCCGCACCCGCCTCTCGAGCGCTCCGCTGCAGTCCTCAGCGCCGACAGCCGCGAGCGGCCGGGCTGGCTGGCTGGCGGCGTTACTCCGCATGCACCCCAAGGAGCGCGGTGTCCTCTGGATAACGTAGTTCTCGCCTCACACCGCCCAGCTCTCCCCACGTGATTGCCTTTCCCCTCCTCCGCCCCCGCGTTAATTGATCCCCGTTAACTGATGCCGCGGGACGGGGTGCCTGCCCGCTTTTCGGCGCACCTGCGTGCGGGCTGCACGTGGCAGCGGTTTGGCGCCGGTGTCTCGTCGGTTAAGCGCGTGCTTCCCTCGCGCACCCAGTCCCCGCCGGCACAGCGCCCGGCTGTTGACGCGTTGCCTAGTGACGGGCGCGAGGCCGGGGACGCGTGCTAGCGCCGGCAGCCGCCAGTGCTGCTCCGCCCGTAACGACCCCGCCGAGGGGCCCCGGCGGGTGGCGCAGGGGGTGAGGCGAGAGGGGCGGGTGGGGTCACGGGCAGGTGGGGTGGCAAGGGTCCCATAGCGGGGCAAGAAGTGCAGGAGCTGATGAAGGGCTGGGGACCGAGGCGCGGGTGCGGTGAGGAGGAGCGGGACCAGCTGTGATGCTGAAGGGGGAGAGCGAGGGAGAAGGAACGAGGCGAAGACGAGGACGCCTGTCAGGGACAGGGAAGGTGCGGGAGGGGTGTGTGGGTGTCCCTGGTTGGGAAGGGAACAGAGGTAGACCTACTGTGTTTTCCAGCTTATTGGGGCGGGGCGTTGACGTACGTTTGTTTGTTTTTTCCAGTCTGTATTTTGCCTCTTGTCGGTCGCGGCCGCTGGTGGGGAGATGGTAGTGGAGCAAGGGGGCGCAAGCCCCTCCAAGTCCGTAGGTGACAGGTGCCCCCAGCAGCAGGAGCCATCGGGGCAAGAGAAGAAAAACAAGCAGCTGGTTGCCGAGGGATTCACTATTAAAGCCATGATGAAAAACGCTGTGGTATGTTTGCTGTTAGTATAGAAGTGATGTAAATTAGTTTACTTTCACGTGTCCAGGAAGCATAGTAAGTTAGAGCTGGAGATAAAGCATGTCAGGAAGGTGCGTGAGTTGTTTAGACTTTATCTGGAGTTTGCTAGTTGCTGAAATTGCCTTCAGGCTTTACAGAAGTTTTATCATAAGGTAAATGCCGGTGCTTGTGGAGATTGTGATGCTTTGCTTTGAAGAGTATTGCTTTGGTACCACATTTTTTCTGTATTGTTTTGTACTGGCAATGCACATTCTATTAAACTGTCAGACTATAGAATTGTGCGCAAGGCTTCCTACCTTGCATTTAGCAAAATGCTGTCAAATGATACTGTAGTATTATTTGAAAATGTTTTCATATACTGGCACAGTGTGGTATAAATTTGATGTGAATATCACATGGGATAGCAAAGATCTGGAAAATAGGTTCATTTTAAAAATAAGCTTAAAAAAGAATAAAACGCTTCCACATGGTACAGGCGAACACTGAACGGGAAACAAACATTAGTTCCCCATCTCATAGTTCAAAGACAAAGAGGAGCTGATCCAGCAGGCTTCACTTTCACTAATAGTCCTAATTTCTAATGAATTTAGAGACTGTAAATACTAGGCCTTTCAAATTGCTTTAGATTGTTTTATTTGTCTACTTTAGTCCAATTTTAAACATAAAAAAGCTTCAGCTGGTACAGAACACAAACATTCAACATGTAAGTATATGAGCTACTATGAGCACACATCTCTGCTTAAACTCCTTAATTGTATTTTTCTTTATTTGGACACAATTCAAGGTGTTAGCAAAGTCTTGTTTTCTCAAGGTTTTTATGATTTCATATATTCTTCTGAGCACAGTTATGACATACATTATTTCCCTTGTACTGCTGAAACAGTTCCTGTTGCAGTCTTTCTGGACTTGTGATCTGTAAGAGCATCCTCTTAAAAACACAAACAAATCCATCTTTAAACAAATCTTAAGGGGAGTAGAAATTGTCTACATTAAAAACTTTATCCATTCTAGTAAAACTTTGTTTTAAAGCTTGTTTGGTTTGTTTGTTTTTAGTTCCAGAGATATGTGGAATAGACTATAACACTTCAGTGAGTTTAAGGACTAATTTTTAAGAGACTTTTCTCTGGAAAAAAAAATCACATAATCGATATTTGCATGTATTTGTTTACACCTTGATATGTAAAAGATGCTTGATCTTGTCTAGAAGAATCAGCAGTTTCAGTGGAGTTCGATAAATATATATTTAATTTTAAAAAGCATTGAATTCTGAACATAACCAGCTATGAGTTTAATCAAAATTTAGGTTTTATTTTAAATATTTATAGAGTTTTAACTTCTATGGCTGCAATTTTAACTTCCTAAACTTTCGCAGAATGTTAAATTGTGGTACAGTCATTAAGCAACAGCAGGCAGGTAAATCTGCTGCCTTTGGAGCTACTAATTGAATCATAGAATGATTGTTTTGTGGCATGGACACCAGGAGATCATCTGACCCAACTTCCCGTTTGAAGTGGGCCTGTCACTAGCAATAGATCAGGTCAGTCATGGGTTTCCCTGGCTAAGCTGTGAAACCCTCCAACATCATCACAGATTCCTTCTCCTCTCTGGGCAACCTGTTCTGTGGCTGCCCTGCCTTCCCGCCCCCCTCCATGCTCCCTCAGTGTCCTGTCGGATGTAGGGTTTACAGTGTTCTGACCTGCTCTACAGATTCTGCTCATAACTGCCCTGAAACTCTTAGAGGTCCTGCAAGATTCGTAATGCCAGGGCTGTATTTTGCAAAAGCTCTGAGTGAGGACAGGCAGCCACTGCAATCATTTTCCAAGGGTCAGTGTGCAAAAAAAAAAACAGGATAGAGTAAGGAATATCTCACTGCCACTCTGTATCTGCAGAAGCAGGTGTCCCTTTTTGCTTTTCCAACAACTGGTTAAATGGAGCTTCAGATTTATTAAGTACTCACTTGTCAGAGTTTGACATCAGTGATGAAGTTCTCATGGAAGGCTTTGGAGTTGAGTGGAGGGTTGAAAGCACAGCAGGCAAATGTAGTTAAGACATGATAATTCTTTTTGTTAACAGCATGACAAGGCACAGGGTTGTCAGCAGCATGTTCAGCATCTCCAGGTCAAATAATTAGATACAGATTAATAGCCTTTGGTGCAACCATGCAGTGAGTCTTAAACTGAGCGGAGTCTAACATATTACCGGCTAAATCTAACATTTACTTACTGAAATACATCGCTTAACAAATATTCACCAAAACAAAATTGTTCCTGAACCGAACAAAGTGTTTTGCTCTATGTTATTCCAAAACTGTAAATTCATACAGCAGTTCAGATTAAGAGCAAGATTCGATAAAGGTCTTCTACACTAAAGAGCTAGATACTGTGACATTTACATTTTAATTGTTTTGTCCTCCAAGTGGAATCAAGAATGCCATGTTATATGTTCATAATTCATAGGTACTGCTTGAGTAGAAATAGGAATATAATTAAAAATTCATATACAGACTAGCAAGTAGAAAAGTGTCTGTACATGCATGTGGACAGCAGGAAGATACCCCTATTCACTTCTGATCCTCTCCAAATGGTTGTTTTTCCTATTTTCTGCTGTACATGAGTGAATACAGTGTTAGTGCCCCCCTTTTTCTGTAATAAACTAGTGGTAAAAGCACTTTTTCAAGGAGAAGATTAATTTTATTGTTTAAAGGGAACTCTAGAAAGAGAATTCCAGTCTATCTCCCAACTTTTAAAAGATTATTGCTGGCAAGAGGGGTCAAGGACTGCAAAAAGAATTTTTTCAAATACATAGCAGATAAAACTAATACCAGAGGCAATGTAGGCCCACTGATGAATGAGGTGGGTGCCCTGGTGGCAGAAGATACAGAGAAGGCAGAATTACTGAATGCCTTCTTTGTCTCTGTCTACTCTGCTGGAGGCTGTTCTGGGGAGCCCTGTACCCCTGAGACCCCGGATGAAGCCAGGTCAATGGAGGAGTTTGCTTTAGTCGATGAGGACTGGGTTAGGGAGCAATTAAATAGTCTGGATATCCATAAATCCATAGGTCCAGATGGGATGCATCCGTGGGTGCTGAGGGAGCTGGCTGAAGTCATTGCTGGACCGCTTTCCATCATCTTTGCCAAGTCTTGGGAAACGGGAGAGGTGCCCGAGGATTGGAGGAAAGCAAATGTCACTCCAGTGTTCAAAAAGGGCAAAGAAGGAGGACCCAGATAATTACAGACCGGTCAGCCTCACCTCTGTCCCTGGGAAAGTAATGGAACAGCTTATCCTTGGTGCCATCTCAAGGCATATCAAGGATAAGAGGGTTATTAGGGGCAGTCAGCATGGCTTTACCAAGGGTAAGTCATGCTTAACCAACCTCATTGCCTTTTATGAGAATGTAACAAGGTGGATGGATGATGGCAGAGCGGTGGATGTGGTCTACCTTGACTTCAGTAAAGCCTTTGACACAGTCTCCCACAGCATCCTCACAGCTAAGTTCAGGAGGTGTGGTCTGGACAATAGAGTAGTGAGGTGGGTTGCAAACTGGCTTAAGGAGAGAAGCCAGAGAGTGGTAGTCAATGGTGCGGAGTCTAGTTGGAGGCCAGTATCTAGTGGAGTGCCTCTGGGGTCAGTACTGGGGCCAATATTATTCAATATATTCATTAACGATTTAGACAAGGAAATAGAGTATACTATCAGCAAGTTTGCTGATGACACTAAGCTGGGAGGAGTGGCTGACATGTCTAGAAGGCTGTGCTGCCCTCCAGCGGGACCTGGTCATGCTGGATAGTTGGGCAGGGAAAAACCTGATGAAATTTAACAAGAGAAAGTGTAGAGTCCTGCATCTGGGCAGGAACAACCCCAGGTTCCAGTATAGGTTGGGAAACTACATATTAGAGAGCAGTGTAGGGGAAAGGGACCTGGGGGTCCTGGTGGACAACAGGATGACCATGAGCCAGCACTGTGCCCTTGTGGCCAGGAAGGCCAATGGCATCCTGGGATGTATTACAAGGGGGGTGGTTAGTAGACCGAGAGAGGTTCTCCTTCCCCTCTACTCCGCCCTGGTGAGACCCCATCTGGAATATTGTGTCCAATTCTGGGCCCCTCAGTTCAAGAAGGACAGGGAACTGCTGGAGAGGGTCCAGCGTAGGGCAACAAAGATGATTAAGGGAGTGGAGCACCTTCCTTATGAGGAAAGGCTGAGGGAGCTGGGTCTCTTTGGTTTGGAGAAGAGGAGACTGAGGGGTGACCTTATTAATGTTTATAAATATATAAAGGGTGAGTGCCACGAGGATGGAGCCAGGCTCTTCTTGGTGGCAAACAATGATAGGACAAGGGGTAATGGGATCAAGCTGGAAGACAAGAGGTTCCACTTAAATTTGAGAAAAAACTTCTTCTCGGTGAGGGTGATAGAACACTGGAACAGACTGCCCAGGGATGTTGTGGAGTCTCCTTCTCTGGAGACATTCAAAACCCACCTGGACATGTTCCTGTGCAACCTCACCTAGGCGTACCTGCTCCAGCAGGGGGATTGGACTAGATGATCTTTTGAGGTCCCTTCCAATCCCTAACATACTGTGATACTGTGATACTGTTATTAAACTAGTTACAAGGTTACTGAGGTGAAAAAGACCACAGAGGGAAAAGTCTCTACATGTCCTTTCAAAGTGCTGTTACTGTGCTGCAAAGAGTTAGGATTCATAGGGCTTGAAAGTGGCAAGATGTAAAACACACTAAATTATGTATTTTAATGCATACATCATTCATGCAGGAGATTTGGAAGCTTTGTCTTACGGTATTTTATGTCCATTATTGCTTGCTAGAATGGATCTAATGTTTTTTGGAGTAGAATTGGACCTTAAGACATCATTTCCTGAGTGCTTACCCAATAAAGCTGTCAAAGGATGTTCTGTTCCCCCCCCTCCTCCTGAACTTTGTATTCCTTACTTGAAAACGGCAATACTTTGTTAGGGAAGCAGAAGGTCCTCCTTTAGTAACGCTATTGCCAGGGAAGTTGAAGGATCCTTCTGCAGAATGTGAATTTGAACTCCTTGGGCCAGAGTACTAAATTCGGATTTTCTTCCTGGCTTAGTGTGTAAACCAGTAGGTTTTTATATAGACAATACCACTGTTACATCCATCTGTATCCATGAATGCAGTAAGAAACTGCTGCTAGCAATGGGCCACATGCAGCCTGTGTGTAAGTGACAAAGGGAGAATGTCTACTAGATAGTCTTAGAAGGGGAGTGATGCCAAGAATTGTTTTGTTCCTGGATTTTGAAAACCAGAGAGCTATTGAATGTGGGGCATCTTAGCTATGATGGGAAGCACGAAGCACTCCTCCTATCTCCTAAAAGAAGTGTAATTGCTTATAAGCAGAAAAAAGTATTATTGAGATTGCCGTTCTGGATTTTCATCCCTCTGTTCCTCAGTTAGGAGTCTGCAGCTTGTATTGGAATGAATTCTCAGTCTTTGTTTTTTGAACTGCTCTTTCCAGCCATTATCAGTAATGTGTGTTGTGAAGGACTTTCTTGCTCTTCACTCTTTGATAATAATGCATAGCAAGCATTTGATTTTAACCATAGAGATAATGTGATTTGTTTACAATCTGAAAATTGTGATTTGATACTCTATTTATATTCATCCATATAGTGTAACTAAAACTACTTTCATTATTTATCTTGTAGCAGTAACAGTTTCTGATCTGATTGTAAGGCTATGGGAAAGCATTGTTTTACCTTTTTAAAAAATATTATTTTACCTTTCTATTTTACCTTTCTATTATAATAGCTAATTTATTGGAAAAGACATTACATTCTGGGGCAAGTAGATGTCAAGTTAAAGGAATGTTTTGATAAATGTTTATTGGCTGTCCATCTTGGCAGAACTGCTCCAGTTTAACAACAGCAATTTTGTACAATCTAAGAGTACACTTCAGTGAACTCTGTGAGTCAATTTAAACTGTCAGTGCTCTGGAAGGAAGTCCTATCTTCTTCCTCTTTCAGGCTGTTTATTACTGCTGCCCCTTATTTTGCCCACATTTGTACAATGTTGGCTGACAGGGCACTTATCCTGCTGAAAAATATTCCAGCCTGTTTCAGCTAACAGTGTCAAAGTGCAATCTCTGGGGTTGAGGTAAATGAAGCTCCTGCTATCACCGGGCTCCCCTGACCTGCCCTCTTCCCTCTCCTGACTGCTTGCCTCGCTCTCCCCTTTTGCTTTTACATTGGTGCTTTTTGCAACTACACAGGCGGTTGGATCAGCTCTAACAGCTGTTAACATACGCACGAGGAGTGGAAACAGGAATAGGTTGTCAGCATAAGATGTGTGGGTGAGAGTGTCCCTCTTGGCAACATCACTGTCTTCATTCATTTAAAAACATTTATGAATCTGAATTCTAGCAGAGTAATTCCACAAGCATCTAGAGCAGCATAAACTTGCACCATAATTGAAAGGTGTGGTTTTCATCCCTGGATGTTTTTTTCTTTGCACTTATATAAACTTTTGCATGGCCATGCAGTGAACAAGACTCGGTTTGTTGTTCAACCTTGATTAAAAGCAGCTCAACACTTTTTTTCACATCAGCGCAGACTTGACATACGGGTTGGTAACAGTGTAAGCTGACAAAAGTTGTGGCTGCTGCAGCCATGCCTGCTTCTGCTGCATATGTGTACCTCCTCCTTTGTGCCCGCACACATAGTACTGCCACTAAATTGATGAGGCACTTCAGTTGCATCAGATCCAAACATGAAAAGCTTCAATGCAAGAAGGTTTTTATTTCCCCTCATAAAGTTATGTTCTTTTCCAATTCCATGCTTATTTTTGCTGTAATGACCACATTGATAGTATAATGTAAAAGCAGATTATACAGTAAAAATACTAAAGGTTAAGACCATAATGTCATCTAAAAGCTTGTATTTTATAATATGTTTTCCAGCTATCACTTACATGGTTTAATCATATTGCTCTTGTTATTTCAAAAGACTTTAAAACCAGCCCTTAATTTTTGCAAATTTGGGGAAGGTGATTCATATATATACAGTGCAAAGATGATAAAGTTTGTTTAATATCCTCAAGCATGAAGAAATCATGCTATTTCATTTATGAAAGTCTTACAGACTTGAATATCCAGTAAAACTTTTCTTTGTAATTTAGTCATATAACTTAAAACAGATAATGAGTAAATTACCAGACACCATTTCTTGTTTTTAATTTACATTTCTTGTTGTCTTAAATCACTTAATTTGATTAATGATATTTTACATAGAAAAAGACCTTGGAAGGCTTTACATTTCATACCTACAGGAGGTAAATCAAAACATTATGACAGTGATGTTTCAAGACTCCTCTACTAATCAGTTTATGAACTAATGAAGAAAATATTCTAACTGTAGACAATTACAGAGATAATTGTCAAATTCTGTCAGTTCTGGTATTGGAATGAAACTATTTTAGACCTTGCATACTAGAACTGAAATAAAAGAGCAAATGTTAGGCTATTTTTTTTTTTTTTAATGCATATGAAGGGAAAGGTCTTACGTGTTTACAGTTTTCAGACAAGTTAAAATCCTGTATTGGTCTGAGTTTGTGGGTATCTTTTTCTGGTGTTTCACTTAAGTGGGTATTTTTCAGTTTTCAGATGTTTGACTGCAAGAGTCAGAATTCAGAACCAAGTGCCAGAAAATAGTTAATAACAATATTTCAACTTGCTGAGTAGTGAATTACTCATATGCAGCTCATATGAATTTCTCATATGCAGCTCAGCATGCTTCAAGAGCTACCCAATAGAAAATGTGGGAGGGATTAGTTAGAAAGCAGCTGCCATACACCTTTCTCAGCACCCCAATTCCAAAACAGTTTCCAAAGAACATATGTACCTCATCTTTCTTTCAATTTGATATCATTCATTACTGCTAAGAAAAATCCTGGCCTCTGTGTAGGCTTCAGCCTTCATCTTAATCTTCTCCCTGTTAGTTGACTGGGGATGCTATAGGATACCTGGAGTGAGTTCAGTGAAGAGCCATCAAGACAGGGCTCTGGAGCACATGTTCCATGAGGAGAGGCTGAGGGAACTGTATTTTTTTCAGCCTGGAGAAAAGAAGGGTACCTAATGGTATTAGGTCCTAACAGATCTAATGGCCCAGTAGCTATGAGAAGGCTGTCAGGAAGAGATGCAGTCTGTTCACTCTAGTGAATGACTGGAGGACAGAAGATGTGAGTTAAAACAAGGTATTTGGGATGGTGAAAAGCTTTTTTGCCATTAGGACAGTCAAGCAGTGCATCAGGATTCCCAGAGTTGTGCAGTCTTCTTGGAGGTTTTCACAATCCAAAAAGAAAAAAGCCCTGAATAACTGCTCTGATCCCAGACATAATTCTGCTTGGAGAAGGAGGTTGGTCTGGAGATTTCCTGAGGTCATTTCCAACCTGAGTTTCCCCATTATTCTACCTCTTCTTCCATAAGAGGGTAGTTTCTGGCCATTCCATGGCACTGACACTGATAAGGTCAGACAAATTAGTGGTGACTAAGTGACTCTCAAACTGGGGGAAGAAAAAGGAAAAAGACATTTGAGAGTTTTTGCTATGGTAGTTTTGCTGCTTTTCTGAAGATGTAATGTGAAGGGGGTAATAAATACTACAACTGAGAAGATAGTGTATTTTTCTGATAAGACAATATCCCTTCTGACCCTCAGAAAAACCACAGAACACCATATTGTTCTAGTTACAATAGTGAACTGCATCATAAATGTAAGGTTGACTTTATAAATACAATTGAGTAAGCCTGCATCAGTGCTTATCGGCTGAGATTCCTACTGCAGCTAATTCTTCTTATACAGTCTGCTCTAGCAAGTATGCAGCAACTACTCCTGCCAAGTAATGCAATGGAATTGAAGCAGCAAGGAATTGAAGCAGCAGGCCACGTCTGTAGCTGTCAACCTCTGGATGCTGCCCTTGTCTCATAGTCTCCTCTTGTCACTGCTATAACTTAAATTACATTGGAAGCTTTTAGTGGGTGAAGGAGACAGGAGAGATAGTATAGTGGTATGTGTGCTAGAGAAAGTAGTGTGAGAACACTGGGGAAACAGGAAAGGAACTCCCCAAAGTGGGAACTTGAGTGATCACTAACTGAATATGATTTGTGATATGACTATGCTTCCCAAACTTACACTAAATCCCTGCAGGGGAGTTAGGTTGCAAGAATCTGCCAAAGGCTGGGAGTGTGCAAGGGCTTGTGCAAGGCTGTGTATGCAAGACTGGTGCATGTCCCCATACACACTCTCACTCCCATGTGCACCCCAGAGTGCGATGACCACAGCCCCCTTTTTATAATAGTTTAGAGGTGTTCTAAAAAATCCAAAAGCTTTGAATAAGTTTCATTTTAAGTCTTGTTGAATAAAATTAGGGGAGATATTTTATGATCCAAGTTTTCTGTTTCAAGACTAATTATGTTATACTTAGTGAGAAAAGACTGGTGGTCTACCCTTAAATCTTAAAAAAAATATGCCCTGGCATTTCTAAGTGTCCTATTGCTAATGATTTAACATGACATTAGTGTTTTGTATTGGATATCTTCTCAGATGAAACTATTTGGACAAAAGTGCATGCACAGTTTACTGACATTGGCAGACAGAATTTGATAAACCTTTTTGTTTCCACAGAAGTTGCAAACATACATTCTTACATAAATTCTTCCTTATCTACTGCTCCATGCTTACTTTTTCTCTATCTTTTTTACTTGTCCTACAGATATGTTGGTTTTTCATATCAGTGGATTTCTCTTGCAATGATGTTCAACAGGTGTCTTTTTTGGGGGGCAGGGCAGTTCCACATGGCTAGAAACCTTGTAAGAATATATTTACAAAGCTTCTACCCAGACCTTATTAGAATACCCTAGTTAATAATTTTTACGGTAAAAAAAACAAAAGTCAAATGAATTAGCTCATTATACTTTTAAATTGCAAGGTTTTGTAAGGTATGACTGAGAAAATATTTTTCACAGGAAGTATATGCATATTAACTGATTACTTACATCTTTTATACAGTGTTTTACTAACTCATCTCATGCCCATCTAATTTGCGTGCCCTTCGTTTATTTTGTCAGGTTTTAGATTAATAGTTTAAGGTCAGAGCAACAAAAACTTGATTTGATCTCCTGCATAATATAGTCCATCAAATTCAGAAAGGGATTTCTGCATGTAATGTGTAACTTCTCATTGAGCTAGAAGATATGCTTTTTTTGGAAAGTAATACAATCCAAAGGTAGTGGTGATGTCAGAGAGTCCATTATATCTGTAGATTATGTCAATGCTTAAATTAACCAATGCAGGACCATTAGAATTTGCAGTCCAGACCTACACATAATTACACAAAATAGTCAGATTTCACTGAGTAAATAATTTAGAATTAGACAACCACTTACAGAGAGATACTATCTTTAAAAATCCACAACAGTAAAGTTTTAGCATGCTTCAGACTTAAAACTTGTATTTGATGAGCATCTAGTATGCCTTTGGATATATTTAACATGTATTACAATATTATTATTCAAAACAACAATCAAGTTGCTCCAGGTGAGATGTGCATATGACCTATTTCTGCTTCAAGTCAGAAGTTAGAGTTCTGACTTTAGAGAGGTTAAATAGACATCAGCTGGCTCCTGACTGATTGTAGTTCCCAGTAGACTGAAGGTTGAATCCCTTGTGCTAGTAGTTCTTCTAAAGCTTTATCTCTTGTGTGGTCTACTGAGCAAAGATAGTTTCGCAGTTGAATTGCCAGGATATGCTGCTGGGAAGTGAAAGTCGAAGACTTGAAATTTTGTGAATGGGAAAGAGAAATGAAAGGAGCCACCACTTTCTGAGCTTATACTCTGGCTTTTAAACAAATATGAAAAAGATGGAAATATTATTTAAGGGGACATCACTGAAAGGATTTTTTAGTCTTCAGAAAAGAATTTCATGGTCTGCATTTTCGGTAGGCAAATGTATCACTTATAATCTTGATTCAAGTGACTGAACTCTGAAGACCAATTGAAATTCGCATACATTCCTGTATTCAGCATCCAGCAGGAGGTTTCCCTCCCAGCACTACATCTTTTTGAATTGCTGAAGTCCCTCATTCTGCAACAGTTGAAGGAGCCTGGGTTCAGAGTCTAATTTAGGCTTTTTTGAATTGTCCTCACGCTGGGGGCTTGTGTTCAGCTGTTAGACCATATTTTTCTCTTTGGGTTTGTATCATGCGTGACTCAATGAGATAGCAGTCTTTGATTAAGTATCTAAAATATTATAATGTAAACATTGGTTATTGACTAACTGCATTAGATGTATGCTGACCTGACTTCAGGGTCCCATAGACCCACTCTCAGAGACAGAGTAGTACACAAGGTGTCCATTGAAGGAGCTATTGTGGTATCTTCTTTTCTTGAAAGTTACAAATAGCCTGATTAAAACAATCCTTTTGAATTATGCTTTTCCAAGAAAGGAAAGGGAGACCTTCATCAATATTGTCATGGTTCTTGTGTTTTTAAAAGGGCTCTCTCAAGCTGTGTAACATTTGCAGCCTAACCACTGGAAGATTATGCTACAAAATGAAAAAACACAAAGTGAAAATAAACCATTGCAACAAGTACTTCAGTGAGCATCCAAAGTAACAAAGCCTCATATCCTGCAGTTTTTGTTTCCTGGTTGATTAGGCTCAAAAATAAGCTTTTCCTGCTGATACTGAATACCATATGTGGTATCTAATAATGTGAGAGATGAGCATCTTGATTGGAGCACTCTTTGCCAGTGTCTCTATAAAACACGAAGGCAACTGATTATGCTTGAAATACGCCTTTTTCTCAAATTCAATTGGAAGTGACTGATGCATACACACTCCTTAGGAATGAAGGCAGACAACTGTACACACAGCATGGATGGATAAACCTTGTCTCCTTATGAAGGTGTTTTAGAAAGGGTACCCCTGTGCATTAATTCCATTTGCCAGAAATGAGAGAACAAAGGAATTAAATAAAGTTGAACTATTGCAATCACACAAGTGAATTATAGAAGCAGGAAAAGGATTGAGTTCCTTTCAATCAGAAGCCATTGCTTAAAGATGGACTAAAATGTCTGAACATATAACAACTGATTTACATAATTTTATGGTGAAAATAAACTGCCTGTCAGAGCATAGTCCTCAGTTCTGGAAATGCAAGAATGTTAATGGCTTCAGTGGTTTTCCAGTGAAGTGGCTGGTAGTATCACCGAAGTTGTCAGCAAGGTGCATGAGCAGCACAATACAGAACTTCTTTTAGAAACAGAATATCTGAAGCAGATAATTTTTGTCACTTCATTAGAAGGTAGAAGTTCTTTTCCTATAGCGACAGAGGAGAAACCTCTGACTACCTTTCTGGCTTCTGTATTTAGTCTGTAGGTGTTATTCCATGTGACTAAAGGTTGAAGGATCTCTTACTAAGTTTTGTAATTAACCAGTAAATATATAATTGTGTATTGTATCCTGTTGTTTAACCTCCTGATTCTAATGTACTTGAAACATTAATTTGATGGAAAGGTATGACTTATTTAAGAAACATTCCTCAAACTTTACTAAATGCCTTCTGATAACATACATTTGTAAACACAGGAAGCTAGTAACAGTGGTAACAGTTTTAGTTTACAAAGGCATGGTCAAGGACTGCATCTGCAAAGGTACTAGTAAGACTAAACATTCTAATGCATAATGAAACAATTGCTTTGTATGTACACCAAATGTCTGTGTTCACACCTGACTGAGACTAAGACAAAAAAAGAGTTTTATCAATGTTCATTCATATAAAATATGGGTTTGTAATTTATGTAATCTGTATGCGTGAACCTCTGAGATTAAAGTGGTTTTGTTACTTATGTAAGTGAAGGACAATTTATAACATGGAAGTATCACTTAATTTCCCAGCTCTAATGTACAATACTGTATCTTGGGAAGAGTAATAAAAGGAATTCTTCCAATAATAGGCATTTTATGGAAAATTACCACTAGAAAACCTACTTTGTTTTAGAGATAAAATGGTACGAATGATAAAGGTAAGATGGTATTATGAGATAATAAATTCCTACCACATTGATAAAAATACATTTTGCATTTCTTAAAAAAATATTCAATAGACTTACAGAACATAAATATTTAGTTACAACATTAATTTATGGTATGGAACCAGATGAAATGTCTCAGTGAAAGTTGTGGTAAGTTTTATAGTTTTCAAGAAGCCAGAATTTTAGTCCTGCCATAGGAATTTGCATTGGTTACTTAATTTAATTTTCGTAAAGCATATAATTATTTTTATTTAGTGTTCTAAATAGATTTACATCCTACATTAAAACATTGCTTTTTAATGACAAGATGTGTGCTACCAAAAATAGAAATGAAACTGATAGCTGAGGACTTGGACCATAAAGAGTATAGAATATGGAACAAGTATCAATAAGTCTTTTTTTTTCTTCTTCTTCCTGCTATGAGCCCTGTATTTATGCTGTTTATTTTCTCAGGACAGTATGATTTACTGTATCTGTGCTGCAGCCAAAATTCAGCTATCAAATTATAACTTTTTAATCTGAAAAAAAAAAAATCATGCTTTTGTTAAAGACTTGAGTAGGAGAAGTTTTGATATTTTCAGAATTTGAATACAAAAACCTTAATGGAATGTAAAAAAAGAACACCTTCCCTTTTTCACTTAAGTGGGCTTTTTAGGATTTGAATAAACGTGCTACACAGAACTCTAGGTGCTTAGTATGAAAGGCCTTAGTTGTCTAAAACTACAATATGCAATCTTATCCTTTAATTTCGTAATTTTTAAAGTATGTTAAAAAGAGCTTGAGAATGTTAGACCAAACTGAACTAGTGAGAAATTCGTGTCATCCTGAGCTGCAGTGTTCGCAATATTCCAGATTGAAAGTGAACATGTAGATAATAACACAAATGTGCAACTGGAAAATATGAAAGTGAAGATGGCAATGGTGTGTATGTATGTATGGCTGGTGGCACTGTTCGTGGATTGATGCTCAGTGAAGAATCCGGAGAGCCTAAGTAACTTAGTTTTGGCCAGTTCTTCAGTCTTGCTCATGGCGTTCAGAGTGTACTAGTGTTCCTGATAAATCACCTCCTTCCACAGCCACAAGGAAGGTATACATGTACCTCATCAAACCTCTCAGCAGTGTTTGGCCCTGAGTGCCTTCTCATTGTATTTTTTTTCCCAGTTCCACACCTTTCTTTATCTCATTCCAGACATTTTTAAACAATACATGCAGGTTTTTCACAAGGGCCTTAGGTCTGCCGTCCATCTGTGTTTGCAGGAATGGAATAAAGTAAGGAATGTGCTACTTTCTGTTGCTACTGAAAAAGCGTGTTGTCTTGAGGTCTCTCCAAGTTTTGTGTTAAACAAAACGTGGTAGGACCAGTCCTTGTAGCATCACATAAATAAAGGCTTTCAAGACTGGAAAGAAACCACCCATCAGAGTTGTCTTGAAGCTGACTGATAGGAATTGACCTATCCAGTTCAGGGTGACTGATTCATTTCTGCCAGTCTTCCAGGCAAGTCAGCAGCACATGCTGATTTTCAGTGTCAAACACTGCTGATAGGTTTAATGAAGTAAGCATGGATATCTTCCTCTTAGCTGTGCCAGAGAGGAAAAATTCACAAGCAAGACTAATGCACTCTGAAAGCTGTTACCAAGTCTGAAAGCCTGACTGCCCAGATTTAGGTCATTCTACAGAACTGAAATTCTTTTGTGGAAGAGTATATTGGTTTGTTTTATTTTAAATTATTTTAATGATAATTTTTCCCAAGAATTAAAAACTTTAACCTGCAGTAGCTGGACAGAACATTTGGACTAAAAGGAGGTTTTCAGCCTGGGCATTGACACTTTATTTTTCATGTTCATTTAAAAAATGTGATTTCAATTCAGATTATGTTCAGATTACGTTAGGCTGCTCAAGGCTTTGTCCAGCTGGGCTTTGATTGTCTTCAAAGATGGAGATTTTACATAATCTTTGGACAACCTGTTCCAATGACTGCCTTCATTGTGAAAATAGTTTTTCTACTTTCTGGTTAGTATTTTATTGCAGTTTGTGACCATTGATTGCCTCTTCTCTTGTCATTGTGCATCTCTGGGAAGCACCCAACTCATCACTACTGTGTCCTCATGTTGGGTAACTGAAGACAGTGATAACATTCCCATTAGGCCTCCTCTTCTTAAAGCTGAACAAAATGTTTCTCTCAGCCTCTCCTCATGTGTCACGTACTCCAGCCCTCTCTTTAAACTGTTGGCCTTCCACCAGCCTTGCTCTAGTTCACCAGTCTCTTTCTGTACTGGGGAATCTGATATGTAATCTTCTATTCTAAATACAGCTTCAAATAAGCTTTGATAAAGGGGGATTCTCCATTCCCTCAACACTCTTGATATAGCCCAGAATGCAGTCTCCTCATCTCTGCCACAAGGGTACACAACTGTTCAACTTGCTCCTCACAGGGAGCCCCAAGACCTTCCCTGCTAAGCTGCCTTCTAGCCAGTCAGTGCCTGGCCCGAACAGTTCCAGTGCAGAACTTTACATTTACTGTTGCTGAACTTTGTGAAATTCCCCTCAACCCATTTTACCAGCCTATCAAAATACTTTTGAATGTCCATCTCCAAATTTGATGTAATTCACAAAGCTCCTCCAGTTACATTCTGTCTCTTAGTCCTACTTATTAATGAGATGTTAAATAGCTCAGTATTGAGCCCTGAATAATGCTTCATGTAACCACCTACCAGTTGGTCAGCTAACCGCTGTCCTTTGGGAGCAACAAACCAGCAGTTTCCACCCTCTTTGTGGCCAGTTCGTCATGGAACTCACTTGAAGTGAACGAGATGTAGACTGCCAAATGGCATTAGATGCCACACTATGGAGTTGTTAATGTCTCTGTCTCATTAAGATGCTAGGTCCATGTATGAACTAATTTCTACATTTAGGTCCCTGCTCCTTGAGAATAAGAATCAACTGACATATTTGTTTTATACTATAATTTTAAAATCTCATTCTCCACCATTTCCTAAAGAGATGAATTGCATGACTTATCCCAGTGTAATGAATATGAAGACTAATAGAAATCTAATATTTATATCACTATTATTGGTCTATAATAATTTTATATTTATTATTCCTCATGAAAGTGTGCAGGCCTTTATATATATATATATATATCTTTACTATGTAACATTTCAATTTTAAAAATATTCTGTTGTATTGGTAGGTTAGAACAAAGCTAGGTGAGTAAATTAACCAACATCATTCAAAGATTAAGTTTTTAGACATCAGGTAAACAAGATTTACTTTGTTAAAGTCCACAGAAGGAATATAACTCTGAAAGCGGCTCTTGTGTCTCCCTCATTCTTCTTAATGAAAGCAAGCTTACTGTTTTATACATGTAACCTTTCAAGCTTCCTGTACTATTGTATATCTTTGCATCTGTTGATTTTATTCTTTTGGAAGTCGGCCTTTTTGTCATCTTTCTGAACATGATTTCGTTAGTGTTTTATAAAATCTGTCAGGTATAGGAACATAAGTAGAGAAAACATGTTGAAAAGGTTTATAACCAGTATTTATTCTCTAAGTAGCCAAGGTGAACACTTACTCTTTCTTTACTTTTTTTCCATCATACAGTCTGACTTTTTGTTGAAGTCTTGTTGTGATAGTATGACTTGATGAGGTCTAAAGGGTAGTCAGTCTGCAAGGTCAGTAGACATTTGGCTTGCTTTTGACCAAAAAGACCACAGTTACAAGTGAGCAGGGGTATAATTGAGCAACAAATTACAGTGAATGTGAATTAAACAAAGCATCCCTAGAGCTACATGGCAGAAGTCAAGTGTTACTAATTCTCCGAGTTATTACCTCATAATAACTAGCATCCTGAAGATGTTGTTCTGTTATTAAATTCTTGCAGAGTAAGTGTGTTCTATCAAATACGGAATAACAATTTTCACAGTGTGTGATTCATGTTGGGTACTTTATCTCTGGTAATCAAATCACATTGCATAAAGAAAGTGTGTATGTGGTTGAATCAAGCAGAATTTTGAGGAAAATAATATTTTAATTTCACTTGAAATAATATTTAGAAGAACAATGGAATCATCAAGAAACTTTTCAGCATGTGTTTAATGGATCACATATTAGACTTCTAGAGTTGCATGGTTGTCAGAAAGTCAGTTAGTAAAAGTAAAGGACCATGATGAATCATTTTCAGTTTTACCATTTCTCCAAAACACTGGTTTTTTTCTAAAAAAATGTAATTTTGTGCTCAAATTTCTAATGCAGTTTGAAACATCTCCAAAACAGTAACACAATAATAATGATTAAAAACTATAGTTTGTAGTTTGTATTATAAAATATGGTTGTATTTAGTCAGACTTATAGCTAGCAATCCATTGCATGGTGTTATAGGCTGATTTAGAATATTTAACTCTAAAAACCTGAAAATATTTAAGGGAAATCAAAAGCTTTCAAACATTGTAGATTGATTGAACTGAGGTCTTTTATTTGTCCTTGAAATTCATTGTACTTTACCAACATATTTACCCAAACAACTGAAAATAATTTAGAGTAAAAATGGAATTTAGTTTTTCTACCTTATTGAGTTTTTAGCTTGTCTGTTATAAAAATGCAATACTTTCAATTGTAAAGGTGGCTTGTGTAGTAACTCAGAACTAAACAGAGCCACCAACCAAACTCAACAAACAGTAATTATATATAGACATCTTTCTCTCACTGTTGTGTGTAAGGTAAAATGTAGCTAAGAGTAAAATAGCTGAATATTCTATTACAAAATGTTGGCATGTCGGAGTTTCTGTCTGTATTTTCTCCAAATGTTGTCAAGGAATGAGCTCTTGTCTGCAACTCATAAAAAATGGGTTTATGTTTTGAGTTTGTTTTGGTTTTGTTTTTTTAAAAATTAGCATGTTAAATAAAAATGTATCCTCTTAATCAGAATGTATATTTTAGTTATACCCAGTGTGGCCTAAGAATAAATAATATATTTACTATAATGCCATTATAGTAACATTTGGTGCATCACTTACAATGCTTTTACAGGATTTAAGTGGTAAGTATACAGTTCCAGTAAAGTTTGCATTTGTAGGGCTTTTGCATGAGTGTTTTATGAAAAAAAAGAAGGTAAGAAGATATATGGAACTTAATATTTTCCCTTGCTCCATTATTTTTTTTTTTCAAAATAATCTAGATAAAGTAAACCACATTACATCAATTAGAAAGTTGTGCTTTTGGGAAGACACAAAGCTATCTATATCTCTCCGAATGCTTTTATACTTTAATATCTAATATCACTTTTTGTATTGAGCTACATGTACACAAATTCCTGACCTCAAGCATATTTTCATTTTCTTGTAGAAGTCAAATGAGCTGTGTATAAGCATAGGTGATCATTTGAACCCAGATCATCAGAGATCTTGGTATAAATTAAAAATTATTTACAACATTTAGGGTTTGTCTGTAATCAATAATAAATGTCTGTAATCGTAATAAATTACTCTGTATTCTTGTATTTGCACACAGAGATAGTTATATTCACAGTTGAAGTTACTTTGATCCCTTTCTCACATTCTGTTGTCATACCATTTGGATGTGTGACAATTTAAAAAGCAAAGTAAGGCATTTTCAGATATGTGAATGAGAAAATGTGTATGCAATCTTAAAGCCAATATATAGCTATTTGTTACCGTGCTCGCATAACTTATTAGGTTACATAGGCATGCAGACATCATAATTAAGAATTTTTAAAGAGCTTAACCTTTTAGCATGGAATTAGTAAGAGAAAAATTAGCCCAAAGATTACTTTTCCTAGTTAAAAATTTTGGAAAGTAAGAATTCATAATGGCAGTATTTCTTGTCCTCCTTCCTCTTACAGCTTTCATAGCATAGCTTGGTAGCTAATAGGGGCGGTGCTCACAACCCTAATACTTAGATGGCGTAACCTTTTCCATTTTAATAGATTCTCACATTCTTTGCTTTGAGAAGCTGTCACATTTACAGTGTTTGCAGCAGATCTTCAATGTAAATAAACCATTCAGGCTTCTTGGTGTGTTTTTGTAACATATTCTCTTCAGGTTTTGCTTATATAGAAACTTGAATGTTGAGATTTCAGTTCTTGCTTGCAGAAGAACTGTGGCCAACTACCAGAATTTTGCTGCATCAAAATTTGCAGGCAGACAGGCGTCTCTGCATTTGACAGCTCTCTGAGCTGCTTTATATTGGAAGGGGTGAGACAGGAGCCAAAACAAACCACAATGTCACATCTAACTGGGCTTTATCCTGTCCCTGACAAAACTATCTGCAGAAGAAATAAAGCTCAGTTTCCACTCCCAGCAGATTTTTCCCCATGTCCAAGGCATTTTGTTCCTGTGTATAGTTCCCTTCCTTTTTCCTCTTCCTCTGCCTCTGACAAAAGCACCATATGATCACGAAGGTATCTTAATATTCAAACAAAAACAATGAGTGATAGAGGAGGAGGAGAGTGAGTGGTCTCATTTGCCAAAGCTAGAACTGTTTACTTGTTTGCTTTTTCCTTTAAAAGAGCACATAGGAGGGATTATATAGGAGCAAATACTGTATTAGTTGTAAAGCACACCACATTTAGTAAATGCCAGATTCCAGATTGCCAATGATAACTTCATTGCAACTTCTTTCTGTGTTTATAGTATGCTGTAATTTTTAATAGTGTTATAGTATACTAACTTGTATTATTTAGTCCTCAGGATAAACTTAGAAGGGTCAGAAATGAGATTGCATGCACAACATTAAATCTACTGGGTTTAGATTACTGCTTTATCTTGCGATGTTAAAATCTTTTGCTTAGTTACTATATGTAGACAAATGAGGCAAAATCTAATAAGCAAGCATCTGGGAAGTAAATATTTTAGAAATGTGTGTATGTCAGATGTGTTTTATTTCAATTATTTGGGAAAATAATAGATCAGGAATGCTAAAATTTATTTGGTCATAAAATACTGATGATGGTAGTGATTAGCAACTGAAGTTAGAAATATACTTTACTATTGTTGTGTCCATTCATCCAATAAAGACAGGAATTTCTACTTGTAGAATTCAAAGCTGCTATGTGTTATGAACAAAAATTTTAGAAAATGTTTTGGAGTTCCTTTTATATAAAATGATGTAACTCAAACTCATGGTGATGACTACCCTTATATTTGCGTCCTTTACTGTATGCAGACTAGAGTTAGATTTATGAGATTATAAAAGTTATAAATTTTAACACATTTACTCTATTGAAGCTTCCAGACTTCTTCATGGCATAAAGACTTTTTTTCATTTTGTCTGATTATCTTTGTGATTCATGCTATTTACACTCTCTAAATTCTGGCTAGTTCTGTTCACAGATCTTGTTCCATTTTTGTTTGATAGTTCTCAAGAGGCAAATTAAGAAGTAGGAGAAAAGCTTCTGTGAATTACTTGTCCTTTCTTATGGCTCAGGCCCTTCTGACAGTTTTTAATAGTGTAGCATTTTCCTTCTGCCCATACAACTCACAGGGTGTTTGACTTCCATTTTATTCTTCATCTGCCTGCAGAAGGGGCTACATTCAGCATATATTTGAAGAACATGACATGTATATGCTCTCTAAAATAGGTTTCCAGATGATTTATTTGTTGATCCACCCTTCTTTCCACATAATTCTTTTCTGTGTTTCTAAATCTAGTTTCCAAAGGGAAAGAGATAAAGCTAGAGTTACTGTGAACAATAAGACATGTTAAAGGAGCTGGGGTTATTGTGTTGAGTACTATGGAGGAGAGTAGAAAACAGTAGGAAATTCCAGTTTGGAATTCTCCCTATTCTTAGAACAATTTGTTATTCTGTATTGCCTTGGTAGAAGTGTTTAAATTTTACCTTAAAGAACTATTTAACATTCCAAAGAGAAAACTAAACAGGAAAACTTGAGTGCTGCTGCTTCTTCTGGAGCCCAGGGGTTAAAATACAGAGTTGTATGATTTTGTTAAGGCCGAAGTACATTTAATTGTTTTCAAATATGTATGTTGTTTTTTGAAGATATACACACAAAGATTTCACACAGGATACTGCATAGATATTTGCTGCTTTTCTAGTTATTGAGAGGCAGTAAGTAATTATTGTTAAAATCAACAGTTTTTCTTCTGTTGCTTCTCTGTAAATGGAAAGCCATTTGATGTATATTTATATTACATTTTGGGTGAAAAAAAAAGCAGTTGTCAAAATCTTCAGTTATAAAGTTAAATTATATGCATTTTGTAAATTTTGATTTTTTTTTTTAAAGCCCGATCTGCAGTTTATATGCCAAGAATATATTACTCTCTGAAATGGATTTTATGAGGTCTTAAAAATAGTTAAGAAAAATTCTTACATAAACTTTTGATTGACTGAATTGCTAACTAAATGATTAAATAGACTTTCTCTAAAAATAATAATTCTAAATAGAGGCAACTGAAATTAAGAGTAAACAGTAGCATTTCTTCTTAGAAAACATATATTTTTGAAAAGTGAACTTTGACTGATCTTTCATTAGTTATATCTTTAGCCTCCAAATGTAAATTATTTCAGTGTTGGATCAACTTATTCTGAGAATTCTAATTCCAACATTTATTTTTGCCCCTCATCATGCATCTTGTAATTTTTTATTAGAAAAAAAAATGTTGCTGTCTTGAGCTAATGTTCTAAGATTAGTTAATAGCTCTGAATAGTTCAGCTTATAAATTTGTTTTATTTACATGTCTATGTGTGTGTGTACTTAAGGAGGATTATTGATATGATAACAAGAAAAATCTCACATGAACCCCAATGTTAGATTTATTGCCACTGTATAGAATTGACCAGAACTGAAAGGTTTCAAAACTAGCTGTCACGTGAAAAAGCAATAAACTGGTTCATATGTACCTGGAAATAAAGTAGGGGGTTTTTGTCTGAACCATGCCATCTCAATTTCTGCACTCAATTCTAGATTGTATTTCTTCATTTATACCCAATTTTTGAGTAATTTCTTTAAGTTAGGGTACTACCACATAAATTTATGTCATAAACAAGTATAATTTAGCTGAACAAATATTGGCATTTCTGTACTTTTCAAGTTCTAGTTGATGAATCTGTAGTTGGACTACCAATTAAGTATCTATACTTGATTTTCCCAGAAGGAATGCATGCACAGCTCTTTGAACATGTTCTATTGTCTTAATTTATAAAGGTTACGAAAGTCAAAAACATAGAAAATAACAACTGTGCATACTCAAGGACTGACTCTCATGGCTGGCTCTGATTTCAAATCATTGGCGTGAATAAATATTATTTTAAAAATACATGTTTTTTCTGCCATTCCACTGTCTCTAAACCATTCACAATAAATCTGCTTGCAAACATCTTTAAACAAATATTATTCACATTTATGGACACTTGGTATTTTGAGGGTATTAAACAATTGACTGTCTGAATAGCTTTTTTCTTTTGGTATGACATTCTTAGGTCGCCAATCAGGAAAAAAAAAGAGATTATTCTATTCATTGTGTATTCTGCTACTTCTAGTATCTCGATGTAGTGATCTTTAATAAGCTATTCACTTAGCTGTCTATGGGAAATAATGAACTTCAGTTACCCTGTAGATCTAATTCCTACTTGCTGTTTTATAGCATTTCTTCAAATAGTAGTCATCCAGACAAATCTATTTTTGAAAGCTTCTTGAAGGCTAATTACATATCCTATACTGAGATGCATACTATCTTAACGAGTAAATCGTAAATCAGGACATAATTATGAAGTTTAGTATAGCTAGAAAAGCAAGAAAAGGAAAGTTGAGAAGGATATTTTTCTTACCGCAGTTGCCATTCTACTTAAAGTTCCATGATTAACATAACTGGAATAACTCTGGTAGAGATTTATGCAAACCTATAAAAGATAAATGCTGATTCCTAAAGATTTTTGTATTGGAAAGCTGTCATAAAATACGCAGTTCACTAAAACATTTCCTGTTAATTTGATGTGGCATAACATGACTTATTCTCAAATATAAAATGTCATTGTAATCATATGTTACTGGAGTTTCTTTTTCCTCATCCAGTCACAAGAGAACTATAACTGATTGGTACTTTGCCAACAATAAGTCCTTGTCTTGAGTCTGGTTTATTCTGTGATGGTGATTGTATGACATTTATCCTTGAAAAATCCTTGGGTTTGCATTGCCTCTTGAACCAGGTACTAGCTGTTTGATTAGGCATTGTAATAATCAAGAAGCTCGTCAAATCCCAATAATGGATGTAGAATGCAATCCTAAATTTTAGACTTTTGATCCCTAAGGAGGAATATGGAATCTGCGGCTTAGTCACTAAGCTCCCTATATAGCATCTTGAGGGTAAGTGCCATAAAAAGATTGTCCACGAAGCTTCTGTTCTGAAGAGGTGTCTCCTGTGTCTATTCCACAGGAAATATGAAACATAAGGTGTCATGCAGTACCACATCAACTTAGATTAATCATCTCTGGCTTAGAGGTGCAGGGAGGTACCCTTATTCACTTGAATTCAAAAGACTGGAGAGTTTTTCAGAGAATAAACAGCTACCACTATCCAGTATTCTTTGAACAAATGAAGTCAGGTTCTGCTCTCTATGCCACGGCTACAGTTGCTATTCTATATATAATAAACTAATGTTTAGAGATTTTGGCTAACAAGCAAGAGGTCTAGATTTGATTCCCTTAGACTGAAGAGATTCAGGTCCACTTCTAACAAGAACATCCATGTATAGATACATATCCTTAACCTTTCCTATTGCTTTCTGATATTCATGTCAAACAGGAAAGAAGCCAGAATGAAAAGGTTTCAGCTTTTACATTTGGCAGGAGTTGTTTTAGCATGCTGAATTGGCAGAAAAGTAATCCCTCTTTTCCCTAAAAATGAATATAGTTTTTTGATTACTTAGTGCGTGGAAATGGCTTAGCATAACCAGATCTAAGGCAAGAGAGAAAAAGGAAGCATTGCACCAAGTATAAGGTTGTTGTGGAACAGCACCATTGGACACATTTAAAAGAAATTTTAATTAGATGAGTGAACATATTTACCTCTGTCTTTGTGCTATTCCCCAGCCTTTTATAAAGGTGTTCATGTCTTAATTTTCAGAAATAACTGACATCTTTTTAAGGGTTAAGTAAAATATCATTATTAATTACTGTGATCACACTTTAAGAAAAGCAAGTGAAAATACTATACATAATTAAAGAATGATTTGGGAAACATGATTATCTTAAAAATAGTAATAGAAAAAGTGACTGGAGAAGTAAATTGCTGCAGTATAAATGTTTGATTCCCAGTGTCAGCACATGTTACTCCTTTTTCATTCTAGAGACATCCTGGAGGGAATATCGGCAAGTTTACTTAATATATTACTTGATTCATCATCAAGATTCTAGCTAATTTCAAAGGAAGTTTCCTTTATCTCATCTCAAAATAGTGTGGTATTCATCTACTATTCAGTGAAATGCAAACTTACAATAGCTGGTTGAACAAGAGGGCCAAATTGATAGAACAGGTTTACTACAGTATTTTCAGCACCAAAGAAAAATATTTTGTCATGCTCCCTTTGTTAGATAGTTAACAGTGCAAGACAAAATGTCAAAATATCATTTGAGTACAGTATACATTTTTGTTGTTTTTAACTTGAAAATATACTGATAAATAATTTTCATGGCACAATTACTTGTGAATACATTTTGTATTGTTTGCCAACAGAAATGTAATTGAGAACATATGGTAGAGCTTTGTTGGAAGAGCCACTTCTGTAGTGCATTTGCCATGTCATTTATTTTTATGAATTTCAAATACATATTTGAAACTACTTTTAAAAAGCTATTGCAGTAGAAACTTGCAGAAATGCTAAAAAATTCATAATCCTTTTTTTGATATGTAGTAATACCAAAAAAACAGTCTTTCTACAATGTAACAAGATTTTAAAATAATTTTAATTTTGTTTAAAAAAATGTTATCATTGGACTTGGAGTAATCGGCATAGCAAAAAAAAATGAATATGTATGGTGAGGTGTTTTGGCAGGCCAGCTCTTGTTGAACAAAGATAGGACTTCAGGGTGTTCCAGTACTTAGTTACAACTGATGTTGCCATTAACTGTTTATCTTATGAGCTTTGATTTTCATTATTTTATTGAAATTTCATATCCAAGCTAAAAGGAATGTCTTAAGCTCCATGTTTGTGCTAAGATGCTGTCTTCATGCAATCCTTTAAAAATGTGTAGAATCAAAGAAATCATTCACTAAAAACAAGTGTGGTGTAATTTTTTGTTTCAGTTATCAGTAACACCGAGAGATAACCCATTTCTCCTGAATTTTGATGTTTATCCTAGAGGCAGTAGAAAAATCAAATGCATTTTAATTTATATTATCTACACAAATCTTAAATGCCCTTGATTAATAAAAATAGATGTGACAGCAAAGGATAGCTTTACTTTTTATCTATTATAAGGACCATAAAAACAGTGAATATTATGTCTCTAAGATGTTTCCTGGGGGATCAAAGAATCTTCTGCACTTTTTTAAGACTGACCTATCACCTTGAAAAGCAGTCATGAAGGAGAGCTGCAAATGGAAGACCACTGTCAGGTCAGCTTGTTGTGGTGCTGACAGGTCTCTGATATAAAACCCAATTTACTGTTTAAGAAGCACATCCATTATCCTTCTGATTTTAAAATAGAACATACATCAGCAAAATGATAAAAGAAAGTGCTTAAGAATTATGAAAGTCAAGGACTATTTCATATCAGAAAGTCACAACCTTTTTTGCATATTACTGATTAAAATTACAGTGAATGTTAATATTCATCTATGTCTTTTTTCCTTTGAGAAAGTTAAGAGTTTACATCAATTGGACTTCAATCATTGTAATTCTGCTTCTATTATATTGTTATTTGGATTAGTCAGCCATTACATTACTTTTTATAGGAGTTGAAGAGGTTTTTGGAAGTGTGGGTAATTTTAAGCAAACTGATGTGTCAGTTTTTGGGAAAAAGATCTGTCTTTTTGATCCTGAAAAAAAAAACCTACCGCCACCAAGCCATTTTTTTTCCTATCATTAGTTTTAAGCTTCATCTCCATTTGCAATTTGGAATAGAGTAAAATTCTTAAGTTTCCTGTGTAAAGCGGATCTCTAAGCTCTTCTATAATATTTAATGCAGTTTCAGTTCTTGAAAATGGAAAGTTTAAGCATTATTGAATGGGCAGCAAAAAGCAAAAGCATATAAATTTTTTTTTACTTCTTTATTTTAATGGTTTTAGATGTTAAGTTGGATGTCCTAAAATAGTAGGAACAAAGCACCAATTATATTATTGAAATGTGGATTTCTAGTATCACAGCAGCACTTTCACCTTTTAGAATAGTTACCAGTGTCATCTTACTTATGAGATTTTAAAATAGCTCTTTTAGCTTGTGCCTGTATTTGATAATACATTTCTTCCTGTCCTTTTTTTTAACTTTTATTGCTAGAGTTAGGGGTTAGCTACATAACATTTTTGTGTGTTCTTTTGATTTTTTTAAGAGTTTGTCTAGACTGCTTGTAAAAGCATTTCTTTACACCAGTAGGCCTTTAAATTCCAGAATGGCTCTAAAATCTTATCTGCATTTTATTTTAGTTTAACTTCTACTGGTAAATATTTTAAAATCATTAATCTGTGCTGTGACCAGTGTAGCTATGTTGCTTTTGTCTTGAGACTCAAGATAAGATGAGAGGCAATAATCAGTTTTCAAAGTTCAAATATATTTAATTAATATTTCTAAAGTCTCAGGAGATCCTCATGTGAAGTAATTTTTAAAGGCACTAAATAATTGTAATTTCAGCCAACTGGCTCAAAATTTGTTTTGTTCACTTGTTATGTGTGTGCTACTATAGTCTGTAAAACACTTAGCAATTCCTTGTTTCTTGAAGACAGTGTGATATTATCTAATTTATTTCATTGTTCTTTAATTTATAATACATATTATTACTGTATAAGTCTTCATAAGGGCATTGCAAGCAAATGTTATGTAGACTTATTTACAATATGTATATCTTCAGGTTCATTGTTTTCATTGAAAGACAACTGCTTTCTTGGAACATAAGTAAAGCTGCTCTAAAAAGTGAAAGGAGCCTTGTACCTGCACCTGAATTTTACTATCAGGAAGCTGACCTATCATCTTGGTAATTAGTCTGATGATGAAAGGAGGTCATCTACTACAGATAGCCTTTAAACTGAGTTTTACTAAAAGGTATCAGCCATTCTTTTTCAGAACATTTTTTTGTTTGGGTTTTTTGTTGTTGCTGTTTTGGTTTGGTTTTGGTTTTGTGGGGGTTAGGTGTAGTAGAGCTTTTTTTGAATTACTGTAAAAAAATTCAAGTCTAGTAATAAAAGTTGAATTTTGTGCACTTTTAATTTCATAGAAAGTTTGAAGAGGCTGTACTATGCTTCTAATGATTGACTGAGGGATAAAAATCTTAGAGTGAATACTATAGTTCTTAAAAATTCTAATGTCAAAATAATTTAAATAATAAAAAATAAAATTTATTTTGAAATTTCCAAAACGTAACTCTGTTCCTGTAAAGCAAATTTTGTAATTTTTAGCAAGATACATTCTAGTCCCTGTTGACTGAGTTGCTTAGTTGTGTGATTTCCTGAGGCTTCCCTACATGGCTTGTTTGAGCTACTACAAGTGTTTCAACAAAACATATTTTAAACAGTTCAGTGTGAGGTTATACAATCTGCAAGCAGGAAATGCAGCACAAATGTGCAGAGTAGGATCTATATGCTGAAAAGCAGGGATTCCAAAAAAAGTCTATTCTATCATGAATGTAATAACAGGTAAGCATCAGTGGACTGTGGTCTTGTATATAATGGACTGGTATGAAAACAAAGTTTATAAATAGAGACTGCATGAAAATTAGTTTGCTCATATATATAGCATCAGCAATTGGGGATAGGTCATGAGGATGATTTATTGAATGACATGTAACTCCATTATACTGCAAGACATATGTAAAGGGAGTATTTACCCTTTTATTGTGTGCATTTTAGATTTTTCTAAAGTATAATTATTCTAGAATAATTATATGCATACTTTCCTCCTAGGTGTGTTTCCATATGGAGTTGAGGAGAAAGAGCTTCTATGAAATAACTGTTCTAGACTAATTAGTGCATATTAAATATTTTTGAAAATTTCCAACTATATATGAGTGTTAATGATGTACCCTGCAGACTTCATCCAGAGCCTGCTGGATTTAATTCGCCTTCAATGAAATTTTTTCAGAATTACTGAGCCAGCTTTTAATATTTACTAGAGTAGATAGAATTAAGGGAATCTGTAGCGTTCAATAGGGTTTAGTGGAGTATTTGGTTGATTTATCGAACTCTCAAAAGTGCTACATTGATTGAATTTCTTTGTAGTTGTCTTACTCCAGGGTGAAAGGAGACATCCTTACACTCATTAGCATGGGTGCGCATTGCAGCAAACATTTTCACCAACTTCCTCCAAAACCAGCAGTAAATCCTCCTTTCTGCAGGTATGATTCAATGAGCAGGTGAGCTCACAGGACACTTTGCTTCTGCCCAGAAGAAATCTTCACTATTTCACAGTTTTTTCTCCCCTGCTCCTCATTGGTCAGCTTGTCTTCTTGCACCATCTCTCCTGGTCATTTGACACTAGCATGAGCTGGTTTGGCCTGCTAACCCAGCAGAAAATATTTTTTCTCCTTCATTACTTTAATGCCATATTATTGTGACAAATCAACTCAACCAGTAAAAATCAGATGTTGGGAGTTTGTATCTAGTAGCAGGGAGTGGACAAAAGGGAAACTTCACCTTTAAGCAGTGGTGAGATGTTAGATGAAGTCACCTCTTTGTGTGGAAATGTTAAACAGCAAAGCAACTACTGAAGTTTGGCATGACAGGGCTCAGAGAATGCTGACAGACGTGATTTCCTACTTCAAGCAATGGAGTTAAGGCACAGTGGGGGCTTTTCTATAATCACATCTAAATATAAAAAAAAAAAAAAAAAAAAAAAAAGTCTGTTAAGATTAGTTCTTAGTTAAACCCATTATATTTATCAAGAATTGTTCCTTTATCTTCTAGACTATTATTGATTCTTTTTTCTTCTTTTTAATACACTCAGATTTTACTGGATATTCTATTCAGGTGTATTGGACAAAAATGTTCAGGCTGTGTGTGCATGCACTCTGTCCTTCCCTCTCCTTCTCACACACACACAAAATTCTACATTAATCATATTTCTTTTATTTGGTGATATAGTTTACAATATAACATATCCCATATATAATATATCTATACTCTATTATTTACTCTCTGTAGTTTTGATTATCTAGTTAAATACTTTCTCATTTTCCTACTTCTAATTCACTGGGGTACATAAACCAGTGGATTGGACACCATTAATTATTTTCAGTGTCATTAACTAGAAGCAGAAAAATTTATTACATTGACATGAATTTAATTTGTTTTGTACCTCTTTCCCATATTCACTTTTTTTTTCGTGGATAAATTATTAAAACTTATTTTAGCTTTTTTATTAGCAAATCATCTCTTTCTCAGTAAGTTAGCATTCCGAATATTTTCTCTGATATTGCTATCATTTTAGTTAAGTTTCTTGCCTTTTCTCTAAAAATAATTTTATCAGAAGAATTTTAATCTGTTTATTTTGTTAGTTCTTACTTTTATATCCTAGTGCTGATTGGATTTTTGGGAACATCCCCAGGCTAGCTATTCTTGTTTTCAAGCATAATAGTATTCTCATCCTTTTCTTGAGCTGTTTTTGAAAAATCACCCTGAACATTTCTAGTTATTTTATTTTTCCAGTAAACTGTAATTTATAAAACATTCATTATTATGCCTCTAAGTTTTTTAATTATTTTCCAGGTTCATATTGCAATAGTATTGGAATATTCTATGCTCCCTTCCTCCCAAAGAGGGTACAGAAAGCCTCCTGAAAATAATGAATCAATGGAGATGGAGGAGAAGACAAGGCACAAACCAGTCATACCACAATTCTTCAACCTTGTTTCAGGCAGCTTCATTCATATGCTGTCCCATTGGTTAAAACAGTCAGTACTTACTGTGATGCTGCTGTTTCAGAAACAATCATAGCTTTCTCAATGTTAGAGGCAGGTTTTCTTCAAATTCGTTGCAATTTTCTACTGCATTTTTATTGGAGCAAAGATTTGTTGTTGTCATGGTTTAACCCCAGCAAGCAACCTAGCATCCCACAGGTGCTCATTCACTCCCCACCAGCGGGATAGGGAGAGAATCAGGAGAGTACAAGTGAGAAAACTCATGAGTTGAGATAAAAGCAGTTTAACAGGTAAAGCAAAAGCTGCGCGTGTAAGCAAAGCACAAGGGATTCACTCATTAATTTCTCCAGGCTGCACAAACCAAGTGACTTTAGCTTCTCGTCATATAGCTTCCCCCCTAAACCCTTCATCAACTTCATGGCCCTCCTCTGGACGCTCTCCAGTAGCTTTATATCCTTTTTATACTGTGGTGCCCAAAACTGTACACAGTGCTCTAAGTGAGGCCACATCAATGCAGAGTAGAGGAAAAAACAGTGCAGAGTGTTGAGGAATAATTTCTTTGTACATCGCTTTTAAGCAAGCTGAATCTTTATTTGACCAAAACTTAAGCTATTTTGTCACTGAGCTATAGTTATTGTTAAGATTTTCTTAGCATTTTTATCAATTAATTATTTGTTCTAAGATCATATTATTTTTCATCTCTCTGTCTTTTCTAGTGTTGATAGTACCTGGGTTGTTTGGGTGTGTGCACTGTTCTGTCTGAATAAGAAAACTGAAAGAAGATTGCTAGCCACCAGTTTAAGGTCTATTTTTGTGTAAGGCATCAGCTTTTCCAAAAGTATGTTTAAATTAACCTGCTTCTAGTCTTATATGCAAGGAATTGATGTTGCACCCTAATTACAAAAGCATCTGTCAAAATTCTTGAAGACTGAGATTTGAGAATCTTAGATTTAGCTACCAGATCCTCCAGATTCATCATTGATTTTGGAAACTAAATTCTATATTTCATCTTGTATTTGACTTCATTGTAGTTTATGTAACACTATACAATTTGTTCTTCTTTGTCAGAGATTTGTGGTGTTACAAATTATTTTGGCTTGTTAGAAAACATCTTCCTAGGATATAGATACCTTCTGACTTCTAAGCATTTTATGCCCTATGCCCTAACATGGCAAAATTGCATTTGTTTAATGATGTTTCGCTTTTTCAAGACACATGCTCCTGTGATGACATCTTTCCAAGTTAGTGTTCTTGTTTACTTTAAACAGATCCTTTCTTAAAATGGGATATGCAAACTGTCAGAAATATTCAAAGAAGTAGTCAGATGGAATTCTTATGAGGAGAGTTTTTCTTTCCACTTATTGATTTACATATATCATGAAAATCGACTCTTATTTGGTGAGAGAGGGAAGGTGACTTTTTTTTTTTCTTTAATTTTGGGGGTTTATTTCCATTTTGAGATTATTTGTCAGAGTTTTTACATAATTGCAATTATTACATAATAGAGTGTTACTTATTGCTAAACAGTAGGTGGAGAGTTAAGTCAGCACTCCATGGAAGCTGACTTCTGAAAAGTGTATCATTTTATAGCATGTTCAGTTCCTGTGCTATTGTTTTGTTTATGTTACATAAAAGATATCTTTTAAAAGTTTAATCTTCAAAAAATAATGGACAATTAGCTCTATTGTATCTAACCTGCTAAAAAAGTTTGAGTAACAGTACTGTTCCTATGGAAGTACTGAAAATTAATTTCTATGTGTGAAAAATGAACATAAGTATTTGGAGACATTCAGTACATATGTTCAAATATTGCACAAAGGACTAATTATTGAAATTGCTAGGCTTTTAAAATACTGGTCTTTATTATGAATACACGTTATTCTGTTTATTTTTTGAGAGATTAGGACTCGGTATTTCCAAAGAAGACACATCTAAAAGTTATACAATATGGCTTCTAATATCTGATTTGTGTCAATATCAGTTGTGATTAGTCTGATAATCTCGTATATCCTCTTTAATCTTCTCTAAATCCCTTTATTATTGCAAACTCCAGTCTCTGACATCAATGTTTTCATTATGCCAGTTACAATCTGGATTAATTTAGGAAATCTGTTTTTTAACTGATGGCATGCTCTGCCTGTGCCTCTTTGCAGTTTCTTTTTGTAGCAACACTGTGGTAGTCAATGGTGCGGAGTCTAGTTGGAGGCCAGTATCTAATGGAGTGCCTCAGGGGTCAGTACTGGGGCCAATATTATTCAATATATTCATTAACGATTTAGACAAGGGAATAGAGTGTACTATCACCAAGTTTGCTGATGACACTAAGCTGGGAGGAGTGGCTGACACGTCAGAAGGCTGTGCTGCCATCCAGCGGGACCTGGATAGGCTGGAGAGTTGGGCAGGGAATAACCTAATGAAATTTAACAAGGGAAAGTGTAGAGTCCTGCATCTGGGCAGGAACAACCCCAGGTTCCAGTATAGGCTGGGGAATTACATATTAGAGAGCAGTGCAGGGGAAAGGGACCTGGGGGTCCTGGTGGACAACAGGATGGCCATGAGCCAGCACTGTGCCCTTGTGGCCAGGAAGGCCAATGGCATCCTGGGGTGTATTACAAGGGGGGTGGTTAGTAGATCGAGAGAGATCCTCCTTCCCCTCTACTCCGCCCTGGTGAGACCCCATCTGGAATATTGTGTCCAGTTCTGGGCCCCTCAGTTCAAGAAGGACAGGGAACTGCTGGAGAGGGTCCAGCGTAGGGCAACGAAGATGATTAAGGGAGTGGAGCACCTCCCTTATGAAGAAAGGCTGAGGGAGCTGGGGCTCTTTAGCTTGGAGGAGACTGAGGGGTGACCTTATTAATGTCTATAAATATATAAAGGGTGGATGGAGCCAGGCTCTTCTTGGTGGCAAACAATGATAGGACAAGGGGTAATGGGATCAAGCTGGAAGACAAGAGGTTCCACTTAAATTTGAGAAAAAACTTCTTCTCAGTGAGGGTGACAGAGCACTGGAACAGGCTGCTCAGGGAGGTCGTGGAGTCTCCTTCTCTGGAGACATTCAAAAACCCACCTGGACATGTTCCTGTGCGACCTCACCTAGGTGTTCCTGCTCCAGCAGGGGCATTGGACTAGATGATCTTTTGAGGTCTCTTCCAACTCCAAACATACTGTGATACTGTGATAATTCTTCTGAAGCATCTTTTGCTGAGATTTTTAAAAGTTATGATCTCACCAGAAACTGTAAGATTAGTTTCTTCCTTGTGTTATTACTAGCTGGAAGTATTTTTGATTGATACATATAAACCAAAAGGTGACTGATTACATAAACCTGAGATTTTAGAGCCTCATTTTTTCAGTAGTAAAGGAAATAATTCATATCAAGTAATTCGCTCAATGAGTTTAAATGAGTTTACTTCTACTGTTCCAAAAGTGTTTATTACAATATCTGAATTCCTTCAATCTTATTTATTGCATTGATTTGTTATGTAAATATTTTCAGCAACTTGGCAATGAATTTTAATGAGAATATTTGGTTTTATACTATACTAAAACATGATTTCAATTAGGCGAGTCTTCTAAATAGGGAGAAATTGTTCAATTCATCTTAGTCAACACAGTGACTGCCTAGCAAAAGACCATCGTTTCTTCTGAAAAAGAAAATGCAGTGCAGAGTAGAAACTTCAAAGATGAATTTAAGACTATGACTTTTCCATACTGGGCAATAAAATGTGAGATTGCAAGAAGACAAGGCTCCAGGCAGACCTTATAGCAGCCTTCTAGTACCTGAAGGGAATTACAAGAAAGCTGGAGAGGGACTTTTTATAACGGTGTGTAGTGATAGGACTAGGGCTGATGACTTTAAACTGAGAGTAAATTTAGGTCAAATAAAAGGAAGAAATTTTTCACCATGAGGCACTGAAACAGGTTGCCCAGAGAAGCTGTGGATGCCCCTTCCCTAAAAGTGTCCAAGGCCAGGCTGGATGGGGCTTTGAGCAACCTGGTCTAGTAGAAGGTGTCCCTGCACATGGCAGGGGGCTTGGAACTAGATGATCTCTAAGGTCCCTTCCAACAGAAACGGTTCTGTGAATGTATAATTCTGTGATTCTATACTAAGTACTTTTGCATATAAAATGCAAAATGTAATATTTGATCAGCTGAATATTTTAATTCTTTTCAATAATCACATAAATTCACCAAGAGGTCTGTTACCAGTCAGCTGCGATGCAAGTAATTGTTCATTGGACTAGAATTCTTTTTTACAGACAGAAACTGTCCTGGAAATGTAGATGTTGTCTTTACACCTTCTTATTAGAAACTATTTCCATATTAAGTTTCTAGAGAAGTCAATATGACAATAAGGATAGAAAGTTTGAGCTAGATGTTTGTAAGCAATAAAATTAAAAATCAGCAGCAGGTAAATGTATTCTTCACAGTAAGAACAGCGTTAAAATTAACATTCTCATGAAAATACTTGGTTGTATTGAATATATTATGAAATTTCAAAATTCCCATCAAAGTTTCTGTTCCTTCTGTATCTATCCACATCTGAGGAAATGTATTCAGTGAAAGACAGTACTGAAGTGTTCTGCTTGTTTCCTTTAGAAGTTCCGTCCTTCTGAAAAAAATGCCTCAGCTGGTAGGGAAAACTTTCATTTAGTGGCACCCATTTTAGTTCATCCTGAATTAGTATCATTTTTTAAAAAAGCAAAATCACTATTTTTGAAATCTGTTTCAGCTCTACTCAAATGATAAACACAGACATATATTTTTACCATTAAAATACTGCATATTCAGAAGAAAAATAATGTGTGATCTGCCCTTAGCTTTTGCCTGATATCAGAAGAAATAATTGATAGAAATAATTGATATTAGTTTAGTAATATTTTGTGTAGCTTGTATGGATTTTTTTTCTGACCTTGTCAGTCTTAAAAATCATTCATTTTACCAAGGCTGGCGATGCACTTGGAGCTTTACTACCTGTTTGAGCTACAAAATATTGAAACTCTTCAATAACAAACAGCCCACCTTTCAGCAAATTTCCTAGATTGATAAATGCTGTTTGATTGCTAGTCCTACTGCACTGCTTATATAGTTCCAAGGCACTAATTTTTGCAAGACCTTGACATAAACTAGTAAAGGCATTATAAATATATCCTTTTTCTTTTTTAGTTTAGTCATATGACTTCCTTCTGTGCTATGATTAGCTGCAGTACTTAACTTTATTCTGCCTTCCATCAGCGTTATTATTAGCAGCTCTCAGTTGACAGCTGAGCTGTCAAATTTTGTATTACTGAAAATTAATTCCTTCTTAAAATGTTACTAGGTCTGATAACTAAATAGTTACTGCTCACTCATCTTCCACATCTTTACTTCACAATTACCCAACTATCTTTTCTTTCCGAAGTGGTCTAACTGATATATATAAACTAAATTATTAGCAATTGTTCTCAGTTTCTGTTTAACTTTGAAACTGCAGCTTCTATTAGAGACCTGAAGGAGGACTTCTGTCTTGATTTTGGCAGTTACACCAATTCATCTAATAAAATATATTCACCCTATCTGCAAACCTTATTGCTAGATTATTTGTACACCTTAAGGCTTTATATGTTTTGCTTGGATATGTCAAAGAAAGTAGACCTCACTAAAATTTAAATCATTGTAATAGGTTACAAACAAAGTAGTTTACTATGTAAGTATCTTTACAACCATTATTTAATGCATAATCCTCAATTTCTTGGTTTTGATTTTTTCAAATCTGTATCAAAATTAGTCATTAGATTTTGAAAATTATCAGGAATGAAGAGATGGAAAGGTTTTATATGACTGAGTTGTTCATCTTTGGCAACAGTAAATTTTTTTTGTTGATCCTCAGTTAAGCAAAGAATTCATACTTGTGCTTACCTTGTAGTAAGCTGAGTGAGTTAAGAAGAAAAAAATGGATGAAACGATGAAGCCTAACATTTTACTACTAGTTTCCAGTTGTCACTCCGCTGTGGTTTCAAATATATTTTTTACTCTTCACTGGGTTTACATCTTCTTTAGGTCTAAGGGAAAATAGATAGTCTTTTTCTGAGAAGAGAGAGGCCACAGCTATAGGCACCAAGCTGCTGGATGTGAAGCCAGGCCAGCTGTCTGTACCGGGCAGCAAGGTCGCCAGCAGTCCACTCTAGTGTTTTAAAGGTTCCAGTGCACTGAAATACTGTAGAGATATGGACTTTTCACTCTTCCCTTCAGAGGAATTCCATGATTGCCTTTATTATTGCGCTAACTGCCTCTTTGGACAGCGAAGTGTGTAAGAAGCTGCAAAATTACAGTCACCTGCATTCATTGCAAGTTTCACCAGAACTAAAGTCACTCTGATGGCATGGTTGCAAAATGTCTCTATTGCTGAGATTAGCAGAGGTTTACCCTGAAAATTTATTCATATGTTACCAAGCACTGCCAAAGCCTCCAGGCACGAATTTGGATTTGAAAGATGTGCTCTCATCGCCATAAACAGCAAGGAATTCTGGAACTGTCCTGCAGTAAAATAGTGACTCATGTGGAGTACAAATTGAAACCTGACATTTAAGAAAGCAGACAAAAAACTCCTGTTACTTCTAACTGCTGTTCTTTGAAGTATGGCTCTATAGGTGCTATTCACAGCCCCTTTTCTCTCAAATCTGATAGAATCTCAAAATTTGAGGGTTGAGAAGAATTGAAAAAAGCACATGCTGCATCACTGATAGACATGCATTTTAAAAAAGCTAGAACTCAGTGCAGACAAACTTCAGAGACAAAAAATTATCTGGATTTCACTGCTCAGTCTTACAGACACCTACAACATACATATCAGCAAATCACCACAAAGAAAATCCATTACAGGAAAATAAGTTTTTCATTCATCACCTAACCTCATCTGCTTCATGGTGTGTTTATTCATATAAATTGCTATTAGTGCTCGTAATTTGGCCCAATACCCTTGTGTTTGATATCCTGTGTTGACAGAAGAAAAGGGAGCATTAGTCCAAAGGGGTTATTCTGACATGATTAGATATCACAGTTCAGACAAACATGCTGTTTGGCTAGTTTCTAGTTGAGATATTTTTAGCATACACTTTTCCCTTACTCTGTATGGATAGTTGCTGAAAGACTCAATCTGTAAAATCTTCTAGGAGGAATATGATTGTAGTGATGCTGGAGTAGGGAAAATTTAACATACATGGTGCAGTATGGAATATAGAATTATTGAATCCTTGAAGTTGGAAGGAATCTCAAGAGGTCCCTGGTTCAACTTCCTGCTTAAAACAGAATCAGCTATGAGATCAGACCAGGTTGCCAGCGGCTATACCTGGTCAGGTCTTGAAAATCTCCAAGGATGGAACCTGGACAACCTCTCAAGAAAACTTGGTAGAAACTGTCTTGTTTCAGTTCATGTCTTGTCCTCGTTTCATGATACATTGTGAAGAAGTCTGGTTTGGACAAAAGAGGCAGTGAACGGAGGGAAATTATGACCAAGAAAAGACGAGCTTAGTGGTACTGGCAAAAGCCAATTTCTCAAAAGCCTTACTTGAAAAGGTTGGGTCACAGCACCGATCCAACAAAATAATACCAGTGGGCATTGCTAGAGACAAGCATGAGTGCAATGACTTTTAAGAGCATTAGAAGAATTGAAACAAATTGAGAGAGAATAAAAACTTTACAGGATGAGTTTGGCTTATTTATTTAGGGGAGGCATGGACATCTAAACAAGAAATATAGCAAAATCATAGCATAATTTAATTTGTAAGGAACTTCTGGAGATCTGTTGGCACATCTCACTGCTCAAAGCAGGGCCAGCCTCAAATTTAAATCTAACTTAAAAGGTCTAGTAGGTTGCTCATGGCCCTGTCCCCAGTCAAGTTTTAAGTATCTCCAGGGGATGGAGAGTCCACAAGTTCTCTGGGCAACCTGTTTTGATGTTTAACCATCATAATAGTGAAAACGTTTTTCCTTGTACTTGATCAGAATTTCTGATGTCAATGTGTGCATTGCTGTAGTTATTTTTAGTGCCATCGATAGTGGCATGACTATGACTGGCCTTAGTCTGGGAATTGCTGGCTGCAGCACTGTGCAGGACTGAAGAGTCACTGACTTGCTAATGCAAAAGGCTGGTGGCAGAACTGGTAATATTTTGTATCTCCTTGGATCTCACCCGTAAAACAGCAATATCTGTCTTTCTTTAAAATAGTCTGAGCTCTGTTGAAAAAAGATCTGTGTATGTGGATATTATATCTTTCCCAGAGAAGAGCAATTGAGAGTGCAAAACCCATCTTACTTAGTACACAGTACTAAAAGTGGGATAGAAGAATAGCAAAAGATATTTTCAGATTATGTTCTTTACATGGAATTGATGAGAGATGGCCTAGACATGCCAGCTAGGAAAAAAAAAAAAAAAAAAGTGGAGAGAAATGTCACATACTGGCTGTTGGACTTGAAAGCAAATAGGATGTTCAAACTTTCAAGGGTGGTGCAAAAAGAAAAGGTTGTTAGTTTGGTAAGAAATTAAGTTTGTGTTGTTGATTTGGCTTTCTTCAATGAACACTGAGGGTAAAACATTCAAAGTTGTAAGATTCTGAGGGAAGAGAATATCAGATGCTAAATAATTGGATACAAACTACCAAGGAGCCTTCAGACATTCATATTTTTCTTACTAGCAATCTAGGACATACCAATTCATTTTAAAAGGAAATATTTTTCTTCCATTACATAATGCATGCATATATATTGTTGTGTGATCACAAATATCTGCTTCAGTTGCTTTTTTAATTTTTTATTTTTGCATGGTTTGGAAAGAAATCACCTTTTCTAAAATATTTCTAAACATTTACTTAACTTGTAGTATTTATAGAGAGGTGTATTCTATTTTTTCTTAAGCTATAGTAGAAGCTTGGGTCTCCTGATTATGGAAGCCAATATGAGCTCTACCTGAAAAACAGAAAGATATAACTTACATCAGAACTGTAGCAAAATTTTTTCCCACCATGTCATTCCTCTTTTGTATGCTAGAATACTATTTCTGTGATTTCAGTGGAAGTACATATGAACTCTCTCTCTAGTTCGCAAATGAATGTAAGCCACAATTAATGCCATAGATTGTGAAGACTGTGTCTGTAAATCTTATTTCATTAATATTTTAACTTTATTATGGTTTTTATTAGTTATTGCAAGATATTGTTACTTAATTTGGATATATACATATCCTAATGACTAGTTAACAGTAGGCAGATGTTATTTTTACCTTATCAGAGAGAATAGTCAGCATTAGTTAATGTAATTAGTTAATGCCTACACTATTCCAGCAATGGAATTGTATAACTTATGTGATTTAGATAAATAGTTTTAAATTTAAATGATCTACCAGATAAAAGCATTATATTACAGTGCCTTCCATTTTTACTTTTGGTCCCCTGATGTTTGAATTCTTGATAGCCACTTATTTACACTTTCATGTCCTCTTCAGTGTGCATGTGCTGCATATTCTTGAGATGATAGTTCTGAAGCAGTAGGAAGGTAGAGGAAAGAATAGAAATGTTAATACAGTCCACAGAATTTGTTATGATTTAACTTCTGTCTCCATGGAGGATATTTGCCTGTGTCAATGTGATACATCCTGAAAACCAAAGAGATGAATGTTGTTGATTTTCAATATCAAAATATCCATAGAGTTAAAGTATAGTAAACTCAAAAGAAGAGGTTTTAGATTACATTGTTCAAAGTAATTGTAGCAGTTTGCTGTTCATGGTACTAGATTTTCTGATACACTCTCTTCTAGTATCTGTATTAAGGAGCTAGGACTCAATAAATAAAAAATACCCACTGAACATTTCCAATTACTAATTATCAACATTAATAATCAACCTATTTATCACCCTAGTCTATAAGGTACACTTTTCAACCCTTAGTGCAGATAGTTTATTTGGTTTTGGGACAATTACTTTTGACTAACATATATTGCCAGTAATCTTTCATTTTGATTTATCTGTACAGTTCTGAGACTATTTTCCCATTTGGGAGTTTTATTAATAGTTTTATTATTAACAGTCTTCTCTAGATACTATGTGGAGCACTTTCTTCATAGTTCCAGCTTAATTTATTTTCTTTTTTTAGTTCACTGACAAATCTCAGGAATACCTTTTTAATAAATACTGTTTTGTGCTGGTATCCAGAAGGTCAAGCCACTAATCTGTGACACGGAAACCCTAGATTTTTGCGGAGTTATAGCCCTGGGATAGATGCATTTAGGGTATGACTTAATCCTTGTTCAATCAATTAAATATTGTCAAGAGTTCTAGAACCACAGTATGTTGTAGTAGAAGTTGAAAGATTTGAAATTCATAGGAACTACTTGTATACAAATACGCAAATAAAAGATAAAAATAACTGGACTAGGGCACTCCTTGTTGGAACTAGATACCTTGAACACAAGATACCTTGAACACAAGAGGTTCCACTTAAATTTGAGAAGAAACTTCTTCTCAGTGAGGGTAATAGAGCACTGGCACAGGCTGCCCAGAGAGATTGTGGGGTCTCCTTCTCTGGAGACATTCAAAACCCACCTGGACACATTCCTGTGTAGCCTCATCAAAGTGTTCCTGTGCAGGCAGGGGGATTGGACTAGATGATCTTTCAAGGTCCCTTCCAATCTCTAACATTCTGTGACTCCAGTCCCTGCACAGAATAGCATATGTAACACATAAAACTGGTACAGCTACATCAGAAGTTTCTAGGATAAAAGCATCCTAATACCATGTAGTTCCATGCCTAGGGTATTCTCCCTTTCTGCCAGAACCAGCCCTTTTGTTTTGCAAGGAGTCTGAACACAGTAAATTGGAGGTGTCAGTTTAAACTGAAATGAGTATAAATGTGAATGTTACAATGCAAGAAAGTGTGATGTATTAGACAATTTGGCTGAGAAACAGCATAATATATAAAATATCTAGTTTTATTCTGGAAAGCTTAGGCACATTGTGCATACCTTTATGCCATTGTGCATACCCTTGAGTTTTTCCTAAGTAGAAAAGTCCTTGTTAGTTTTTGAGAATCTTCAAATCACTAAGAAAATTACCCTTAAGGTATATGCATTCACTGTGTAGGTAGTTATGGCTAGTTTGATAATAAAATATACTGAAGATACTCTGTTTCTGTTCTTTTACTTCACCTGTGAGTATGTTAATGCTTCTGTTAAGCTTAAAACAGGAGGAGGTTAAGATTCTGCTCCCATCAGCACCCTAGCAAATCAGCTCCTCAGATGATGAGGACTATAAGAGGAAATAATCATGATGAGGAAAAGAAAATACACAGTTGGTCACACTTGCTGGAAGATAAAGAAAAAAGCTCTACATCTGTCATGGGGATTCTTGAAGTGCAAGGAATGAAATGAGCCCCAAAAGTCTGTAAAAACTGTGTTCTGACTAGAAGATGTGCTCCTATGCAAAAATAAACCCCAAGAAGATTTCTGTGAACTATAGAAAAACTTAGGTCTATCTCCTGTGTTATTTCAAGTCTAGATGGAATAAAAGATGTATGCAATAATTCAAAAAGTATGTATCTAGCTGAATCTATAACACATAAATGTATAGGACAGGAAGGCTAACAAGCTGCTGAAGTGACATTTTAAGTTCTAATTATTTTATGCAGAAAGAAACCGAGGAAATTGCAACTGAAGCAGTTGGACAGCTTATGTCAGTGAATGATGATGATGCTAAAAAGAATCTGGGTCTCAGACTTCTTTTCAAAATGGCAAAAAAAAAAAGCCCAGACAACCCTGTCAGTACTGTACAGTCTAAAACTAAACAGCTTCCTGAAAAGGAATATTTTTGGTAACATGACAGAAATAACAGATCACAAAAAGAAAAAGGGCTTTGACACTCAGTAAGAAAAGTTAATCTAGTTCTACTTCATGACATACCGGAGACATCATGATGACCAAGCAGTTGATATCAACTCTTGACCAAATGGTCTTTTATAAAATGGTGGTAGAACTCACAGCTCATTAACTTTATATGCTTATAAAGAAAGGTAATTCTAAAGAAAATTCAGCAATTTCAGCAAAGGAAGAGAAGGCTTCAGAAAAGGCAAAGTGTTTTGATTTAAAGTAATTGATTTAAAGTAATTTCCTAAGTCACAGGACACATAAATAGAGGAATTATTAAAGAAGAACATGGGACTTGATAAGGGAAAGATTTTAAACTTGTCCCTGAAGATTAACAAAGATCAACATATGATTGCCATACTAAGGAGTATGAAGATGATAACTTCACTTTAATGCTTTTTTTTAAGTTAGCAAAAGGCTCCCCTCTATCTTCCAGACCTTAAAGACTGCAAAATTCTCCCTGCCCTGAATATGGGACAGATTGATTTAGCCCGGAGTAATAATGCTGTATGGATTAAAGATGCTACATTAGAGCCTCAGTATCAGAAATAGCTATATTCAATAATAGGTAATAGGAGCCCACAGAGTAGAAATTTTGAAGTTTTTTGTTTAAATATTTCATATGTACTGGACAAGATTAATGTATTTCCATGCAGACTTAGTAGACATCAGTACAGACAGTACATCTTGCAGCTCTGCTGAAATTATTAACATCAACATAATCAAATTTTATCAACACCTTTTTAGACATGAAAAATTATTTTTCAAGGAAAAAGAATGCAAACAAACAGTAAGTCTAGGTGGTTATGGAGACTGAAACAAAACATTTGGAGAATACAGATGACTACAAAAAGTTGTTTATGAATCCTGAATTTTCAGATTTGAAAAGCATTTCAAATAACAAAATCTATGAGAATAATAGCATTATGAGCTATGAAAAACATGCTTGTCCCTCCACAATCACAACCTGGCCGCTGTCAGTGTCTGTGAAGACATATTTTGTGAGAGTTCCTTTTCACTTGCATCTCACTATTCTGAATTCTGATATGAGACAGAATTTCCTCTTTTTCACCAAGGGAAATTTTACCTCTTCTAGGAGTTTGTTGTTTTGTTTTTTACCTATATGCGAAGCATAAAAATGGAGGATGCTGAAACCTTTTCAACTCCATACAATTTGAATTAAACAACTATTCTTTTCCTACTAGGGTTCCTCTTTTGAGGCGATGATTTGAGTTTAACATCAGGGAAAGCCATGGATCTGTTGTCCTTGCAAAAAGGAAAGCTACCTTAGCAGGTTAATACATACCTTCATCAACAACATTAGCATTGAGAGAAAGGAGAAAACAAACAACTGCCATAGAGTTGAATGGATATTGCATCATGTCCTAAATTCTAATCTCAGTACCAACAACTTTTTTTGCTACAATTTTGTATCAATCATATTTTACATTATCAATTGCAATAGATATGAATCTGAAAGAACTAAGGCAGTTGGATAAGTAGAAAAAATATTCACACAGATGAAACTTTACACCCCAAACCAGATCTTGTCAAGCTATATGTAAATGCATAGAAGAAAGGAACAGAAGTGAAGGATCTGTGTGTGCAGGGTTTCTGCATTTGTTTCTAATAACAACTAAGAAACAAATAACTTCAAGTGCTAGACTGGCTTTCAGTTAACTAGGCAAAGATAAAGAAATATGAAGATGACTGAAGTATTATGGAGTATTCTGGTGGACAGCAGGATGACCATGAGCCAGCACTGTGCCCTTGTGGCCAGGAAGGCCAATGGCGTCCTTGGGTGTATTAGAAGGGGGGTGGTTAGTAGGTCAAGAGAGGTTCTCCTTCCCCTCTACTCTGCCCTGGTGAGACCCCATCTGGAATATTGTGTCCAGTTCTGGGCCCCTCAGTTCAAGAAGGACAGGGAACTGCTGGAGAGAGTCCAGCGCAGGGCAACAAAGATGATTAAGGGAGTGAAGCATCTCCCTTATGAGGAAAGGCTGAGGGAGCTGGGTCTCTTTAGTTTGGAGAAGTGGAGACTGAGGGGTGACCTTATTAATGTTTATAAATGTATAAAGAGTGAGTGTCACAAGGATGGAGCCAGGCTCTTCTCGGTGGCAAACAATGGTAAGACAAGGGGTAATGGGTTCAAACTGGAACACAAGAGATTCCGCTTGAATTTGAGAAGAAACTTCTTCTCGGTGAGGGTAATAGAACACTGGAACAGGCTGCCCAGGGATGTTGTGGAGTCTCCTTCTCTGGAGACATTCAAAACCCACCTCGCCACATTCCTGTGTAGCCTCATCTGGGTGTTCCTGCTCCAGCAGGGGGATTGGACTAGATGATCTTGTGGGGTCCCTTCCAATCCCTAACATTCTGTGATTCTGTGATTATATGGGGATAAATTTTAACAGATGGAGGCAAAACCCTTCCCATGTAGAGCATGTGTGTATAGCTTTAAGAATGTGGATTCTCCTAGGATTTTTAGATTATCTTAAAAGCCTTAGAACAACCCACTGAGTCAACTGAGAACCCCCCTCTGATATACAAAAAGGCTTTTCATGTATGCTTTCTGGTACACCATTTTTTGAAAGCTGTTTAAACTACATGTAAATGTGGTGACAAATCAACTACACCAAATGTATTCTCTCTATTGTCACTGGCAGTTTAAGAGTTGTATAAGGTGTTTGTAAAAGGCACAGATGGTCAAGTGGCAAATAGCTGACTCTGAGTGCTTGTTGAAAGGCTCTCTGAAGGTGGCATCAGTTCATGTGACGATTTCTACTGTTAATAATGTTCATAATAGTATAAGAAGCTGCTTTCCTTCATGTGAAAATCAGAAAAATATTATCGTGTCATATTAAATTTACTGTGAATTGTGGCTATAAGGATATATTGATTCCAGAGGAAATAATCAGATGCTTATGGTCAGGCATATTCTTTTGAATTATGCTAAAGCAGTGGTATTTTCTTTCTGGCATAGTATTTTATTCATAAAGGAATTTGAGAAAAGAAAAATATGTAACATGTTAAGATTGGGTTTTTTTGGAAATTTTAAAAATTCATCCTGTTATTGATAAATACTGGGTTTTTTTCAAGATTATTACAAAAATGCAAGTTTTCACAATTTATTGCTGCAGCCAGACCAACCATGCATATAACTCTCATGCAATAAAGGCCTTCACTTCTGTGGCTTAAGGTCTCAAAAAGTAAAGTATGAAACTGTTTTCTGAGTTTTGCTCGTCAAGACAGACTGCCAATTTGCTTAATAAGTGCAGCCTACTAACGCCTCCATGGAGAGCAAACTGAGACCTGCAATCCACTTAATGGTCAAAGTTCCAAGAGAAATGTAGTGGCTTGAATGTAAACCCTAAAAAATTTGAAAATAAATTGAAATACACTTTGGGGTAGTAGGATTTAGTCATATTCTTGTGTTGGTTGAAATAACATCTTTATTTTTCCTTTTAAAAGCATCAAGTTTCATAAAAGGTTTCCTATTTCTGCAAATAGTGTTTGAAGTACTATTATAGTTGAATTTCATGGTTATAGCACACCAGGAATTATTTTCTACAAATGGAATTGCTATCTGTTTAAGGCAGACAAGGAAAAGTTCCTAAATAAGCAACTACTAAATGCTTTATAAATATTTCAGCAGTAATTCTCCAACTGAACAGCAGTGAGTAAACTTTATCAAGTCATGCAAAAGAAGTTGACAATTAAAACCAGTTTATTTCCTTTAAGTTTAGAAAGAGGTGAAGTTGGGGGCGATAATTTTACATCTACCTGTGTCATCTTGCTTTCAGATCCAGCATTCTTCTATTTTTTTTGAAAGCATGTCACCTGTGAAGCTGGAAAGAAAATGGAACTGTTTTGGCTGTTTAGATAGAAAATTTTTGTTTGTTTTAAGCAAAGGTTATCTCTGTTGTGTTTAATAAATAAGTAGTTGATAAAGTTAATAAAATATGTAGCAGCTTTTTAAGCAATTTCTTAATCTATTTCAGGGGCTTCTGATTTCACAACTTTTTTATTTAATAGATAAGGGCTTCTCCCAGAGGATCAGTATTCAGTCCTACCACTTCATTCTTCAGACTTAAAATGTAGTAGGTGGGCAAACATATGCAGGACTGTAAGACATACAGGGCCTGGACAAAGAATTGTGCTGTTTACTCAAAACAATCCAAATAAGTAAAGGTAATGTGGGTAATGAGGAATCCACCATTCTTGTCCTCTTTAGGTATTGTTTTTAGTGTTCCTATTCCATCTTTTCAGATGCAGTCAAGTAATTTGCTATTGAAGATAGTCATAGGATGGGATTCTGTGCATTTTTTTTAATTGTGGGAGGGTGATGAGGGCCCTGTAATAACTGCTTTGCTAGCTGAAGCCTCTAGTCATGGGAATAGAGAGCTGAAGCATGACTTTATGAAGGGTGGTAGACTTGTTGCAAACCTATTTGACTTTCTGGATTTTTATAAGGTTGGTAAGTAATTCTAGTCCAGTTCTTAAATGGGAAATCCGTGCCAAAATGTTGTTTCACCAAAACCATGGATGGATTCTGTCAAATCAGAATTAGAATGCAGTGATTTTTATCTCCTCTGTCCAGTGTTTAATCCTTTAAACAATGTTTTGTCATGACCCAAGCAAGTTTCTTGCTAGCTCACAGCTCAACCCAGCCTTTCAGAGTAAATGTCTTCAAGTAAGTGATTCACCTGGATTGTTGTAGGGCTAATAACCGAATGATTCAAAGCTCACTGACCCAATGGGGACATGTTCTCTTTTGTGAAAAACCTAGATGTTTTTATACACTGTTCCCAGTTGGAGCAAAGAAAATTTCTGTGTTTTTAATTTTTCCATGGTATGGGGATAAGGTTATTTGCACAGTTCTAATAAGGATTAGAACAGTGTTATTTCAATATATTCCGAAAGCTGCTGTCATAGGCTCTTTATTGTCATCTCACCTATTATTCCATCTATCTAATACTTATTTTTCACCAAAACAAAAGTAATACTTAAATAATTTGAAATACTTTTTTGTTACGCTTTTCAAATTAAGCTTTCCAATGGAAAACATTAGACCTACACATGATGTCAGCATTAGAAAACGTACTTACCAAAACACAATAATGAGGCTTATTTACAATCTCCTAGGTGTGAAATAACTGCCAGATAAAAAAAAATAACCTCCTATCAGATTTGGTTCTGGCAGCTTCAGTTAATTTACTTCTAGTTACCATAGACATGTAATTCCCTTACCTTCACTTTCGTCAAGTGTGGTGGCATTCCAGCTCTGTTGAACGATCTCAGTACATTCTCCAGCAAAAAAAATATTTTAACAAAATAATGTTAGTAGTTTCCTGGCAGATCAGAGCATTGAAAAGGCTCAGAGCAGGTTCAGGCAAACACCAAAATTAGTGCAAGAGCAGAGACAGTATAGATCCAACTGGAAGGGAGGGCAGGACTTTGGCAATTTAGAATAACAAGAAGCAGGATGGCTATATTATGGGCTTGTTTTTATTCTCTTCCCTAGATATCCTCTGTCAGAGTCACAATAAGAAGTTAGGATGTTAGGTGTATCCAGCATGGACCTTCATACACATGTTCGATGCAAGTGCAGAATAAGCTGAGAATAACTTCCGTAATACTTCATAGTTTTACCTACTATTCTTTGAAATACACACAGATATGCCATGATAATGTATAAGAGCATCAAAAAAAACTAAAGGTTTCAGAAGTCAGACAAAAATGTATCTATTATTAAAAAAAATAAAGCCACATGTTTAATTTTGTTTCCTAGCCAGCAACATTCTTATAAATTGCTGTATGTAGATTTGGCATCCAAAAATACATGTGCAGCCATAAAGAATATTGTGGTTACTTCTTCATCAGGGAATAGTGCAGGCCAATAGGAGAGGATCACCAAAGGAAAAGAGCTGATGCTGAGGATATGATGTTTTACACGCCTCGGGATCTTTGTCCTTCAGACTGATTGTTGTGTGAAAGGACTCTAGTTCATTCACTTAGAAACTGCTTAATGATGTGAGCTGTTACTGGATGCCTCTTCAGAAGCACATTTGTGATCCCAGTTGAAACATGAATGTAAAAGTTTCAGCAAAAATATAGGTGGTTATCAGATTTAGTGGAATTGATCCATGGGAAAGCTTCTCTCCAGCAGAGAATAAGAGATGGAGGACCTTCTGAGAACAAAGTGCTGTAGAGCAGTTTAAAACATAGGCACATCTGCCATATTGAAACAGCTTATCTTTTCCCCAATCAAAACTAACATTTCTAAGGTGAAGAAATAGAGTAATTCTGTATGCGGCTTATGACTTTCAGTATTGTCTCAAGGCAATAATGAGATATGGTTTCTTTGTACAAAATCACGTCTGATTTTTCTTTCAAGTTCTGGTGCTTTAGAAGCATTTGTAATGTTCGCTGACCTTCTATCAGTAGTTTCATTTTGGGATCTTAAAATTGATTTCTCTCATTTTTACTTTTGAAGCTATGAGATGGGCTTTGATCTGTTGTCCAGACTCATGCAGTAGCCCCAGAAGCAGCATTTAAGCATTAGATGTGGCACCATTTAAATCATATCAAGAGAGACACATGTGAAGAAAGATCTGCCTGTTTCTTTTTGGATATAAAAAGCTTTTGTCTGATACATGTTGATGTTCTTTTGATATTGAATGCTTGTGATATTGATATTAAATAAAAAGAATTAATGTGGAACTCAAGAGTGCCTATTGGGACATCTTACTGTGCCTCTCCTATCAGTTTCTCATTCAATTTTTGGTATGTCTGTGTAGCAAAATCAAAACATGATTATAGAATGCCTTAAGCACCTATGTTAGTTTAATCAAATTAGGATCAGTAAATGAAGAAAGAGCAATATAGGCTTTGTTACTTATTGCAAATCAGAGTAGACACTCTTGGGGATGCCCGGTGCAGTTTCTAAGTGTTAACACTTGCTCAGATTTATGTTTCCAAGTCTTTACCACTACTATTACTAATGTTTATTAAAAATTTATGAGTATGTCACCAAATACTATAATCATGCTATTGTTTTGTTGTGTTAGTAGGTAACTGCCAAAATCTTGAAGTTTTCTCAAACATGATTGGTTTTCTTGATGATGGGCTTGCCCATGTTACAACTATAGAAATGCATAAGGTACCTATGTGCATACTGACTCCAGAACCACAAGCTGGGGATCATGGCTTTTGCACCGAGACTTGCTGTCTGGACATGAGTTGTAAATCAGTGACGTTGTGCCAACGCCTGATCAGCCAAGAGTTCTATCAGAGTATGAGGATGAGGACATTGCAGTTGGTGGTTATAGTAAAGCTTTGTATGTCAATAAATGGTGATGTTTCCTGTGGGGAAATCAGTGGCTTGCCAGTAGGACTATGATGCATTAGCCAAGCAAAGTGTTAGTTTAACATATATACAAGAGGAGGGTGAGATAAAGACTCTGTTAGTGGTTGCACAAACATTTCCTTGATGTCATCACCTTCACATCTCTCCTGAGACAGTAGCATGGACTAGTAGACTCCATTCTGTGGATGCAGTGCAATTTTATACAAATCTGTTTTTCAGTTTGAATACAAAGAAATAAAACTCATTATTTCTGAAAACGTCACTCTTCAAGATGATAATATGGTGTTATACTTTCAAGGAAGACTGCATTTTTTAGGTAAGACAGTTGAGCGGTCATGTAACTTTTGATCCCTATAGCTTCAAAAATAGGTTTAATGAAATAGTTTTGTGGGTTAAAATCCACAAAAAGATCTGGTTAAATTCCAGTTTTCCTGTAAAAAACAGACAAAATATTGAAGTGTTTTTATTCTTCCCAGTTGTTATCTAAATGCATTAACCTGGATTATTCAAATAAAGACATGTCTCTAACCATTAAATTTTATTATGTTAGCACTCATTGAAGAAGTAGCCACCTATTTCTTCCTGTCCCAGTCCATGCTGCTCCTTCTCTTGTGCCAGCTTAAATGTTCAGTCATCTTTGCATTAAACCATCTTAAGGATCTAATAATTCACAAATCGACCTAACAAAAAAAAAAAAAACACCCAACCAACAACACACACACAAAATCGAATCCCTTTTTTCCTGATTTGGTCCTATGAATACCTACATGAAAGCTTCTGTCATTAATGGAGGGCAGTACCTTGTGGTAGCATCCAGGCATATGAGGTGGGAAAGACCACTTATCTCCCTGTCAGTGGCAATTTTTTTCTGATTTAAACTGCTCATGAAACTAGTGTCAGTTTTCACGAAAATCACCAATTGTCGTATGCAGATACATGTTTAGGTCCCTGAGTATGCATACACTCTGACACTCAGGTGATGTGGAAAAATCAGTCTTCAGACAATTAATTGCTGTTTAAGTCCAGCTTCAAATAATTTTTCTTAGTCATTTTCCTAATGTGCTGTCACTAAAAAGTCTACAAATGCAACCTGATACAATGGTTTTAAATGGCCACAAGTCAATGAAAGAAACATGGTCTTTCTCCTTTTGTTTTGTTTGGTGTTTTGGGGGTTTTTTTGTGCTTTTTTCTGTGGGTTTTTTTTTTTTTCCTTGTATCTTTTATCTTGTCACATAGTTCAACAGCATAGAATTACAATAAATTAGTTTTGCAATTATCAAACTCTTCAACTTCTCTTTGGCATTTAACGAACCTCAGAAGCAGTTTATTGCTTCATATACTTTGCCATCATGAATATTAGCCTTTAATTAACTGGAACTTCAATCTTAAACTTTCTAGCTATGTTGCAATGAAATATTGTAGTGAGGTTGAAGAAGATAGTATTTTTACAGTTTTTCCAATGAGTGGAATACTTTCAGGATGACCTTTTGAGTCAGTAATTATAACAATAAAAAATGTAAGACAAAACCTTTTATCACAAAGAAAAGCATTGTATGCTTTCTTTTTGTATATTTTACTTAGTTGCATAAAATTACAGAGAAGCCTCAGCTGAGAGGGACCTCAGAAGATCACCTCGTCCAGCCTTCTATTGAAAGATGGGTCTTGAATTTGTTTTTTCCAGGTCCCTGCCAAGCCAAATCTTGAATATTTTCAGGGAGATTCCACCTCTTCTCTAGTCAACCTATTCCGGTGTTTAATGTTTCTGACACTGAAGAGCTGTATTCTTGTATCCAGACACAATTTCCCTTGAAGAAATTTGCACCTGTTGCCTCTAGCCCTGTGCATCCTTCTGAAGAGAATACCTTCATCTTCTCTATAACTCTCTATTGGGGATTGGGAAACTGTGATTAGATCCTCCCTTGAGCCTTCTCTTCTCTGGGCTGAACAAATCAAGTTTCTTGAACCTTCTGTCAGGATCTCCAGACCTCTGATGATCTTCATGATCACTAGACTCTCTCTCAGTTTTTCAGTTTTTGTCATGAAGTGGGAAGACCAGAACTGGACACAGTATTCCAGGTGTGTCCTAGCAAATGTCAAGTGGAATTCTTTGATCTGCTGACTCTATCCTCACCGATGCAACCCAGGGCTCATCCTGCCTTCATGGCTACAAAGGCACTTCTCACTCAAGTTTAGGGCTGTCCATGAGAATTCCCAGGTCCTTCTCAGCAGAGCTACACCCCAGCTAGTCAGATCCCACTGAGCTTGTACTGCTGCTTGGGATTATTCTATCTCCTGTTCAAGGCATTACACTTATGCAGTTCTTGTTTGGCCCTATCTTAGTTTGTGAAGGCCTCTCTGCACGGTGGCTATTCCTTTTGGTGTATAGTGCCTCTCCTCCCTGTTTGGTGTGATCCACAAACTTGGTAGGCAAGCATTCAGTTCTGTCATCCACATCCTTTATAAAGATGTTGAATCGTATCAAACCCAATACCAGCCTCTAGGAAGTACCTTTGTGATCAGCTGCCAATGAGCCAATAAAAGCATATTAGTCTTACCCTAAAAGTTCAAGCCATAACATTTCTGTAAGATTTTGAGAAGTGTAGTTTATGCTAGCAGCTTGGTAAATAAAATACTTTCAACTGTTGCCAGGATCAGGTACTACCTCTGTGATTTCTGCATTTTTTCCTTAAAATTATGGACCAGTTGTGTCTTCAGAATCAATCCCATTGCAGCTGGGAAGGTCTTAATGAGTTGTACATAGAGAAATGCTAAATCTGCATGAGGAAAAGAGCTATTGAGGATGGTAATTCAGCTGTTATGAAAGACCATTCAATAGTTTTCTATTGTGAGAAACATATCTTTGGTAGGAAAAGCAAAAAAGAGGTAAAGTTGACTTTGTTTCCTGGAGAACTTGACTGGCCTAAAGATTTTGAGACAGCTTCTTACTGTAAAAATTCTGTTCCAGAATTTAACCGTTGCTCTTTTATTTCTTTTTTGTAGCAATTAATCTGAATCCATGACTGGCATTCCAGCATTGTGATAGTCTGCAAATAGAAAATTAAAAGAAGTCTGATTTCAAAAATTGCTACTTGAAAGCATATAAAAGTATATTTTAAAAAAGTATAAAAAAAGAAATACATAAAGCAAAATAGGTCAGGAATTATAAAAAGTGAAAGAATAAATTATACACATATGATTTTCCTCAGATAGACTGTTGAAGATGCGTGACTGGAATGGCCCAAAGAGAGATCTGCATAAGAGAACAACATGCAGAATACCAAATACGATGTTGATGGTGCCCCTAGTAATAAAGACAGGAAGAAAAGGAAACTATTTGCAGAAGGCAAACAGTATTAGCTTAATGCAGCCACTCTAGAGAACACCTCATAATCTACTTTTATCAGAGGCAAACAGAAAGAACAAGTTGCCTCCATGTAATAAACTTAAAAGTAAAGGAACAGTACTCCTCAGTCATGCACAGTACCACTTCTTCAATGCAGGGACAGTTGCACCCTTCCTGCTGACTGGTTGGTGATATTTCTTTGTTCTAGGCAGATCTTAGGCTCATTCCTTTGGAGCTGTTTGCTCTTCCTGGTATTTAAAATGTCTCTATGCCTATTAGAGTCCAAACTGACAATAAAAATATCTTTAAGACAAAGGAAGAAAACAACAGCTCTTGCTAGACTATTTTAAGGGTATGCTGCTGCTTCTCCAGCTATATACACTACTTTGCTGGTTATACAGTACAAGAATTATGAGATGCATAAGATGGGTAATAAACTGCATATTGAAATGGAGACAATAATGATACATAATGTTGAAATGAGAGATATGATAATAGATGAAAGTTATTAATGGAACTTCTTAAGAAGTGGTTTTAAGGCTAATCTTATTTAATATTTTCATTAGTGACCTTGACAAAAAAGAAATTAGGATTGTATAATGAAATTTATAGTTGGCATAATGTTTGGAGTTGTTATTAAAACAGATGAAGATCACGGTGTCACACACATGGAAGTAGAAGACCTTGAGAACTGGTGTAAGAGAAATGGAATGAAATATAATAGTACAAAGTACAGGATAATGCACTTACAACTAATGACAAGTAATTATGTTATTAACATATAGCTCATCAAATGGATAAGATAGTTGCTGTGACAGTCGATCAGAGGCTAACTGTAAGATGTTAGTGTGATGTCACCATGAGAGACTAGATATAATACTAGATGACCTACTATGCTATATCATGTGAAAAAGGATAATATTCATTGTGCTTCTGACCAATCGTAATGTTGATTTAGTAAACCTGAATGCATTTCACTTTCATCAGCTTTCCCAGTCACAGCTTGAATGTACAGAAACTTGTAGGGTTCCCAACACTGACTTTTGGCAAGGAATTCTATAAATGCATTAGTTGTTCCATGAATACAAAACTACTTTTGTTTGTTCCAAACTTGTCGCTTACTAGATTTTTTTTTTAATGCCCTGTACTTTCACTGGAGGAGACAGCGGAAAATCTGTCATTCATCCTCTCCCTGAAGTAATGGTTTCGGATCCTTATTCCTCCCTAATCATCATTTTTCCAGTTTATTTTTTTCTTATGAAGGCCTCTCCATACCCTCAGTGATAATCCTCCTCTGAACCTTTTCTAATTCTACCATATATTTTTTGGAGGTGGCAGTTCAGAGTAGGCATATGATTTAAGATATGATACGTGGTTTCTAGCCACTGAAGTAAGATAATGCTCAATAGCCTTTCAACAGGCAAGGGACAAATGGACAGATTTGTAGTTAATTTTTGAAAGACTTTGTAGATGTAGTAGAGTAATATTAGAGGAATAAGAGAGGAATGGATTTGATAACCAAGATCTGTTTAGCCTTTCTAGTTTCTTTGTTCCCTAATAAAGAATAGGAAGAGGTTAAATAACACAAACATATTTTCTAGAAAATTTCTGAAAGTGCAGCAGATAAAGGCTGAGTGTATTTACTAACTTGAGTTCAGAAGAAGAAAGTGGTTTCAGATAGGAGGCTGTTTGGGAGTACATTATGATAGTCTGCAAGAAATAATTAAGATTATACCTCATGTAATCAAGAAAACATATACTTATCAATAATTTCAGTAAAAAATTAATAAACAGTGACTCCTAATATTTTACAGAAAATAATGTTTAAAGCATGTGTGAAGGTCCTGTGTGTGAAAAATATGCAAAAAAAAGAACATAGATGCTTTTCTAGTGGCCTCAAATGAGTAGTGACTCATAGACTTGCCTGAAATACAAAAAAAGAAAAAAAAAAAAGACACCAAGTACTTATACTAGTGGCATAGAACAAATTGTTCCTTTACAGAAAAATAAGTGTAGATTTATTTACATTGGTTTAAATGCTTTTTTTTGGAGTACTACTCTCAAGGCTGCAGATCTGTTTACTATGCAAAGTTACAGCTATGCTTATCATATCTGTTTTCACTAGACATGGTCTATCTGTGACAGCAATATGCAAACACAGGTCACAGTTTAGTAGCCCTAGTTCAAGTAATTTGAAGTACAGTGTAGGCATATCACTAGTGGCCTCCTCTAGCAAATCTAGCATCTAGCAAATTATGTCAAAATACTTTGGAGGAAGAAAGTGCCAAGTCAGATTTAGATCTGTAGTTAGCACAATTAAATTAGAGAATAGCACAAATGAAGCAAATTATGTCACGTATTTGCATTTTGTTCACTGGAAAGCTGAGTGTCTAATGCTAAAGACTAAGGATCACTGAAGACATAGAGACAAATAGAACAACACAAAATACCGGATATATGATCCTTGAAGATCTCATCTTCTTTTGAAAATGGCACTTTCTGTGTTTTAAAAGGTAGCAAGTCATAAGGGCATTTTTGGAAAAAAAAAAAAAAAAGAGATGCATAGAGAATTGTAGGAAGTTCTTAGCCCAGATTTATGGCTAGGAAAAAAAAAAAAAAATAAGCAAGAGTTTCTCAGGGAAGAATCAGTTGTCAAGGACATTTGGGATTAGTTTAGCACTCTCAGTCTCTTTCAGCATTTGAGATTAGCTTTGTTAATTAGCTTAAGCAATAGATTTCTTATAAGCACTTGAAATTCTATTACCTTAGTGCCAATTGGTAGTTGCTGTTACTACTATATTTGGTTGAGGAAAAAGTTCCACTGTGAGTATTTTGGAATTGGACCATCATTCAGGCACTCAGGCCACGCAGTATGCTGACCAGCAATAACTCAGATAAGGAACTACGCAGAGCTGAATCAAATGTCATTCTCCAAAAGCAACAGAAGCAGAGAGGAGAGGTCTGAGAGAGAGTTTCCTTCATTTCTTCCAGTGCTTCAGCCATCAATACTGAAGGGCTGGAAATTCTATGAAGGTCAGATCCATGACATTCAAGGAAGGGATATGATGAAGGAGATTAGGTAATAGCCAGAGAAGGAAAATGGAAAGTGAGGATAGTTATATCAGATGGAAACTAAGTCAAATGTTTTCTATAAAGAAACAAATAGAAAAATATTTCTCAAGGAGAAATGCTTAATTTTCTAAGAACTTCTACTATATAATGTGAATATGTTTTTGCTACTCTAGCTTAAAAATACTGGGGTAATGGAGGTAGTTGCTTTGAAATATAACCATTTTTATGGGACAATCTGAAAGTAGTAACAAAAAAAAGCAGCTAAGAAAAACTGTAGATTATTGCCAAAGTGTACTTTCAAAGAAGTGAAATATAGCATGTAAAGAAGAAAGTGAATTAGAATTTGAGAGATCAATGTTAGTCTTCTTGCTCATCTGTTTCTATATTGAGCCATATAAATTTGGCTTTTTCTAAGAAAATATTACCACTGAAATGTGGGGATATTTTGTTTTTGTTTTTTAAGGTTAGAGGGCCCCCACTTGCAGGAGCATTTAAAGAAAGACCAACAAAACCCACAGCATTTCGCAAGTTTTATGAGCGAGGAGATTTCCCATTTGCCCTTGAGCACAATGCTAGAGGACACAGAATCGCCTGGAAGGTAAGTCATGGCACAGCTGTGACAGCCAGCTGAGCTTATTGAAGTGACATCTCTCATTGTCAAACAATGTTGGCTTATAAGTAAATAAACTGAAATAATTTCTTAGCAAATGGAAGATGGTGGGGAAGCTGTTAGAGAAAGGCCTCCGAGTCAGCTGTCTGCCTTGACTAACAATCAAATTATATGCTGCAAAAAGGAAGATGACAGAGTTGCTTTGCCTTAGTGAATTGTCTCCTGCCCAATTCATCTCTATTTTTATGAGGACCTGGCAATGCAGCCTGTTTCAGACAGTCCATCAATTGATGGAAGTGGCTGGATACAGCAAGCAACAGCCATTTATCTCTCCCAGATTTCACCTTCCTGCAGGACACTTCCAAATAGAAGCTTTAATTACCTAAATGGATAGGTCAAGATTGCCTGCTCCCTGAAAATGCAGAGCAGAATACAAACGAAGGCAGATTCTCATTCCGCAGCTGTACTCTGGGTCTACAGCATATGTCAGACAGCGTAATCACTGTCATACGTGCCCCTGTTAGAGGCTGACCTCCACTGCTGAAACTATTACAGCTCCGACATTTCTCTGACAAAAGGTTAATTGGCTTCAAAATAAATGTATTGCCTAATGACACCATTCTAATGCGGCTGTGTTTCTCTCTAAAATGCTCGGTATTGTTATTTGTAAAACTTGCCAATCTTATAAGTAACTACCGCAGACTTTTAAATTTAATTTGGAAAATGAATGCTGATCTTTAACCTGCTCCTACTATTCAATTATTTTGGTTATCATGAATTACTTTATTGTTTTGTGTTATTTATTGGACTGGAATGATTTTGCTGGAAGCACTGATAGTTACAGAAAATGAACATGGTATGCATGAGCAAAATATGTCAGATTTGTAGAGTGTTTTAAATTGTCCGTGTCAAGAACATGGTACAAATTTTAAATTTATAGCTGTGTTAATTCAACACAAAAAGGAGCGATTTTGCAATCTTATAGCTGACTCTACTCCTAATGAAGCCAATAGGATTAGACCTAGTGTGGTAAAGTCGTACTATGTAAATTGTTAGTAACTAGATTTTAAGGTAGCTTTTCTGCTTATTGAAGTATAGAAGAGAGAATTGTGCTGTGTTCAGTCAGCACACAGAAGAATTAATAGTTCTTGCAGCAAAGGGAATCTCTATCCAACAAGACTTTACCCATTATCAGAATGCGATTCCAGTGCAACCGGTCTTTAGGTGACCCACAGGCTTACAATATAAGTCTGCACCCTAGTCTTTCATCACAAGGTAAGACCCAAAGGTGATTTACAAGCAACTTCCAAAATCTGCAGAATCTCGTTTTTGTCTTGAGGCATTAAACTTTCTAATTTCACAAAATCAGACTGAGACGTACAGACAATTTACCTCAATTTAAATGCTATTTGATCCATATACTTCAATCATAAGGACTGGTATTCCACTAGATGATGCTAGTGACCACTTAGTTGACTTAGGACACAAGGAAGTGGACATTAGAATAAAGTTCTTCACTGAGAGGGTGGGCAGTCAATGGAAGAGGCTCCCCAAAGAAGTAGTTGCAGCATCAAGTCTGTCAGAGCTCAAGAAGCATCTGGGGCAACACTGTCAGTCATATGATTTAGTTTTAGATAGTCTTGTGAGAGGCAGTGATCCTTATGGGTCCCTTCCAGCTTGAGATATTCTCTGATTCTGTGACATCTTGCTATCTAAAAGCCTTCCAACCACAGCTGGATGTCTAGTGTGTTTGCTCCCTGTATCTCACAGTTAGAATTGTTTGAAAACTTACTGTCTTAAGACAGTCACAATAGCACAGTTTCTCGTGAAAGATCCAGCACATAATTTTTTGTTAACACAATTTGCAATCTGCTAGCCCAGCATGTTGCTAGTACAATGTAGGACTGAGATGTCATGCAACAGTTGCTTTTGCTATTGCTGTTTATCCTTTCTTTCAAAATAAATGATCGCTACTTTAGCATGCATGCAAGAAGACAGCAGAGTAGCTGACTATTCCATTCCTACCTTAGCATATTGCAGGGTCCAACCTTATTTCCCTCTTATTTCCCTTATTCCCCTTATTCCATGCTGCTTGATTTAGTCACAAATCAATCCAGACCCAGTTCTGTGTCAGGCACTCAAGAAAACAATACTGAGGTAGTAGAATTACTTGAGGCTGTTGTTTAATTTGGCATGCAACCATCATTGATTATTGTGCAATTTAAATAGGTGAAGCAGGCAAATAGGAGTTCTTTAGTTCAAAATTTACATTAGATAGGTTCTAAAGTCTTAGAGACTGCCCACTACTGCAGAAGTGTGAGAATGTTGTTCATCGTTAGCTAATATTTACAGATGCAGATAAAGTAAGGTCTGTATTTTTCACTTATTTTAAGGACATGTGAGTAGTCAAAATATCCAACATACATCTAATAATAATTTTCATCAGTTTGTAGTATTTTTTGTAAATCTGATTAAGTAATCTTTTTAGAAATATATTTTACTCAATAATGCTTAAATTCATTAAAATGAAAAAATATTTTAATAATGAAATGTGTCTAGGCAAAATGTTCTATAAAAGCTTGGTTGAACTATATTTATTTGCATGAATCATGATTCTAGTGGAATGGTAAAGAGGAGAAATAAATGGTAACAGTGGTATTTTAATCCTGCTATAAAAGCACAATATCAGTGTTTTACTGTGAAAGGGTTTTTTCCTCTATTTAGATGTAATGCGTATCATGGTTAATTTCACTCATGTTAGTTTGTTTACCAAGTGGTGCATGAGAGAAAATTCAGGGGGGGCTCAGAAACATGATTTGTTGTGACAAAAGAAAATACTACAGGACTTTGTTTTTTCCTGCGAAATACACAGTTGGGTTTTGTTTTGCTTTGTTTTTTCTTTATCTGTTTGTTTTTGTAATTACTGAAACAAAATAAAACAATCATAATTGTCAGACATTAATTTTTTTTTTGGACACATTTTGAACTCTTGTTCCCTATATTGTAATTCTGTGGACAGAATTCAGTCATTTTCATCTAGAAATGAACAATCCGAAATGTTTTAATACCCATGAATTTTGTTAACATATACCAAAAAAATATCCACAAATGAGCCTTGAATTTGTAACAATTCTGCTTATCCCTATTTTAAGGCCATGATTTATTGCCTTTAAGGGCTGGCTACATAAAACTAGGGTTATAGGCATGGATGAGATATAAATTTAAAGTTCAGAAGCTATTCAGAACTATTTCTGAAAAACTGCATGCGTTTGATCCTTAATTCTGAAATAATAGTACATTGTTGTTGTTGTTTAGCTTAATTATTCCCAAAATGCACTAAATTCAGAAAGAGTCATTCTTACTCCAAATTGATCCTAAGTATACACAAGATTAAGCTGTGTGTGGATAAACCATGGTGTTTATCTTCATGCCTTTTCTTGAAAAAGGAACCAAACTAAATTATATCTCACTACAAGATCATTATAGCAAGATGTGTCTTTCAGTCTTTAAGTTTAGAAAGGCATGTCTTTGAATACTCCTGTAATATTGACATTCTGGTTGGTTGGTTTTACTACTGTTGCAAGTTCAAGTAAACCTGTTTCAACCTAATGAAACAAAACAGATGAACAGATAAAATATGTTTACAACATATACATTACTATGTACAAGAACAGGAAATGGAACTTGGTTTGAAGGATTATCATAGCGGGGGGAGGGGGAAGATTTAAAAAAACCTCTGATAATACCAAACTAAAATAATTTGGTGTTAGAGGCTGTAATCAAGTTTCTAAAAGAAGACAACATGACAACATGATGTTCCTAATCTTTGTTTTCAAAACTGGAGAAAAGTTGTCCTTTTCTCATTTTCAAAGGTAAAAGGAAACCCACTTTCTTTCTAACACACCACATAGTGAAAATGAAAGAATCCATACAAAATTAATTCAAGAATTTTCATCCTCATTGAGGGGGTTTACTAGCAGTCAGTAAATTCTTCACTGAATGGCATACACCCAGTATAATATTTTAATATCTAATTTAAATCCTTTGTTTGTTTTCATGCTTCCTCAGTGATCATTAAATAGAACTGTATAGATGTCAGTGCCTTAAAATTGCTGCAAATACATATTACTCATATTTTTGATAAAGTAGAATCTTTTCAAATCTAGAAATAAACAACTTATTTGGTTGAATTACTCAAAAAATGTTCAAGAGTCTTTCCAAATTTGAAGCATTTGGTTTTGCCCACTAACAGAGAATGAATAATAATGGTATGGTTTGAAAATGTGTTTCTGATGTGTATCAAGCATAAAAGTTTGAAAAATGAATTGTTGTTAATTTACAGATAGATAATAGTAGAAAGTGATGTTTCTAGAAAAAGAATGTGTTAAAATATTTAAAAGCCTGTTGGCTGCTTCCATCGGATCCTGCAATTCTCTTTCAGCTTGTGTAGATCACAATTTTATTTTTAAATGTAGTAATATATTCTTCTGCACAATCCACTGCCAAGATACGAATAATAAAAGCTCATAGTCCAGATTGGAAAAAAACCCTTCCATTTTAAAATACACATTACCAAATTAAAAAAAGGTCAGAATGCAATTAAACCTTTAACTAAGAAAGTTGATAAAACCCAGAAAGTATTTCTGAATTATTAAGAATGTATTTGAAATGCAGTCTCTCTGTATCATACCAAAAGTCATCAGAACGTTTGAAAATATTTTATTTTTTTTTTACAGAGTGGGGTTAATTATGAAAGTCGTTATGCAGGGGTAAAAAAAAGCTTCTATTCTTCAAAGAATTTTTACAATTTCAAAGAAACGAAAACCAAATTCAAAAATGTAAATGTCTCAAGCGAAACGTCAAAATGAACATGATTTCCATCTTTTGGGGTTTGTGGTTTTTTCCCAGAGTAGCTGTGTTCACTAAGGATGAGACTTTTACCATTTTAATTTCTCTTTATCCTCCCTTTTCTATGTAGCTTGTTTTTTTTCAGGGACTAGTGTAAAGCTATAGTTGAAAATTTACTTCTTGGTGATAGAAATGAGATGCAGTGGTAAAATAAAGTGTTCTACCCATGACATCATGAATTTGGATTGTGCATACACTTTTGCCTTATGCAGACTATCAAAGGTTGCTTTTGGTAATAGGGACTACAAATAATTTGAACATGCCACAAACCTGCAGGTTTTATTAGCATCTTTCATTATTCATTTGGTTTTATCAGCATATTTTATATTTGTTTATGTAAAATTCTGAGCTGCTGTGATTAAGCTGGTATCTGTACCTGGCACCAAGAAAAATTTTTTTGTTGTTGTTTTGGTTTGGTTTGGGTTTTTTAGTTTTGGTCTTGTGCTTGGTTTTGGGGCTTCCTTCTCCTGGAAGTGTAACCTTTATGGATTGCTTGAGGTACAAGTTTTAAGTGAGAGAATTATTGTTTTTAAATATCAATTGATATAGCTGGAAGGCAGACAAGTTTTCAGTTGTAGAGCTCTGAAGTAATGTATCTCAGTATTTTTCATTTTTGTGTCATTGTCTTGTCATTAAACCACATGAATAAACACCGTATGTTATTCCCTGCCTAGTATTAAGTAAACTTCAGTAACACTTTCCAAAGTTCAAATCCCAAAACAAATTAAAAATAGTTGTAGGAAGCTCATTTACACTACAGAATGATCCCATTATTATACTAATGTCTTGCAATTTATAGAGGTGAGGTGTAATTCTAGACATTGCGGGGTTTTGATAACTTATTGCCATCAGAAAGGGAGTGTCCAACTTTCCTTTATGTCTTCTGCTCTCTGTTTCTGAGGCACACTGGGCACTGGCACTGCTGCTGATCAGAGTCTTCTGGGAGTATATTTCTCTCACTAACTCAGGGAAAAGAGGTGGATGTGTTTCTTCTCAATCAGTAATAAGTTCACAGCCCTGTGAACTTTGATTGCAAAAGGGTCCATAAGTGCTAAAGCTGTGTGTTGGTGAAGAAGAAAGAAACAATAGTGAAGTCCAGTGAAGAATGGGAGAGAATCAAAGGATCTAAAAACTTTTTTTTCTTTGGACAGCAATGAACCTCTAGATTAGTTTTGCTGCTCATGGAATTGCAGCCTTAGGTATCTGAAAGCAAAGAGAACAGACTGACTATGAAAATAATACTTTTCTTTTGGATTTATTTTCATATATAAGGATTTCTTTACTGATTCCATTCTTTCATAAACTATATTTAATATCTTGTTAATAAAATATCTTGAGAGGACACTGTCATCTTAAAGAAAACTCGTAAATCCCCCACAAGTGTTGTCATGCAGCATGAAAGCTTTTTGCAAGATGATGTACAAAGAGGAGTGGCCATGGATCATGCTTAGGCAAAGTGAGTATGGCACAGAGTGGTCTTAGTTTCTGTTTTATTTAATGTCTTCATTAATGTTTTAAGAACTAGTTCAGAAATGTTTTCTCCATGCTCAGATAAAGTACCATATTTATTAAAAATATGATATGTACCTTTGCTTAACAGCTGAATAATATGTCTCCCTTAAAACGTAAAAAATTATTTTCTGGAAATGACAGAGCTTTCATTTCGTTTAACAACATCTATGCTGAATCTGGGGACTAGTATTCAGCTGGCATCTAAAACAGGCTTTGCAAAGAGTAGTGACAGTTCACCTGCTTCCTACAGTACAGAGCTGCCATAGTTCAATTATTAATTCCTCTGTGGCTCATTAATAGTCACAACTTATCCCATGACTCTAGAAAAATGATGGCAGTTAATTTACTGTTTCTTTTTCCCTGTGTACACAATTAAAGGCATTCCTGTACGTGAAGTAAATTGTCATCTCTTGAAAGTGTATGGAATAAAAACCCAGCCATGTATCAGAAATAACTTTAATTTAAATTTGCTAAATGACCTCTGAAAGTGAGATGAAAGATTTTCTGCTGAATGGGCTGGTGCTCCCTGCCTGTATAATTTATGTGAGAAATTAGTGCGAATGGTTCACTTTTATGGAGCAGTGCTGCTTGTAGCAAGCCTGCAGAAACAATTTTCCCCCAAGCCTCCATCTGTTCTTCAAACCAGGGCATATGCCATCTCATCGAGCTTGAAAGTCAACTGATTTATAACTCCTGAAAAGTGCATAGATTGAAAAGAAAGGTCGACTGCTGCTATGTGACAATGATTTGCTAGGCACTTGGATAAAGACAATTCAAATTATTATGGACCCTAGAGGACACAAGTGCTGTTGTAAGCTTCAGAAATTGGTACATTGACATATAGAACAAAAACAAATTGCTCCTCCTCCTTCAGTTAAACAGCTATCTCTGTTCTTAAAGAGAAACTTTTTACAAGGGAAATAGGTAATATAGCCAAGACATCTTGTTAGACTGTGTTTCAGGCAGAATAAGCTTCTCCTAGCTACACAGGTTGCTATCTAGAAGTGTGAGGACTTGTTCCACTTTAATCTGCAAGCAGAAACATCTGTCTTTAAAAGTGCTTCTTGTTGTTTGTCAGAAAGTTTTGTTCAGCACCACAAATACAGCATTGATGAATTTTCTGTATCTACTCTGAAGGTGATTTCTGAACCCTATCCCAATTAATGGATGGCTTGCTCTCTGTCCATTAGTTATCAGCCTTCCTCCTTTTACCCAAATATTGCCAAGCTCTCTGGCAAGTGACAGAACAAATGGAATTGACAACATAAAAATCAATGTGTGTTTGATGTTTTCATTTCTGATAGTCAGATATTGTGACTGTTCTATTCTGAGGCACAGAGACTGAATTTCTTCAACTACTTTGTCTTATCAAGTGTGATATTATTACTATTATTATTAGTAGTAGTAGTAGTAGTAGTAGTACTAGTAGTATTTCAGGTAAAAAATGGCACATAGGTGCATTTTTCATTTAAGAAATGTAATGCAGAAATGACGCAATCAGAGTATTTTAATGTGAAAATGTGGGGGCAGATTTTGCCTTGAAAAAACACGGAAGTGCACTATAAAAAGTGTGTGTGAATAGCAGGAAGAATCATCCTCTACAAGTATGAGTTTATTGCTTGTTGAGGTGATCAGTAGCATCTATAAGATAAAAATGTCTTTGTAGCTTTCCACAATCATCTGATGTTATGTAAAAACATATTCAACAAATGTCTGTACTTTACAAATGTATTATAGTGCCATCAGTTTTATGATAAACACTGTATTTCTGTGACCCTTTCACTGTTGCACTTTTGTTCTCCACTGTATGTTAGGCATGTGCATGGGGCAAATTTATCTCCTTTAGTTCCATTTCATTTCCTATACTGTTTCCAAAGCATCAATTAGTTCATCATCATTTCAGTGTCATTTTCTCATCACTAGCCTCTATGAACAATTCACATCAAATTCCTATTCACATCTACTACGCTGGCATAGTTCTGATCTGGACTCAGCACTGCTCTCATTCCTTACATTGTTATTCTGCTAATTAATAGTATCTGTTTGTTTAACACCCAGTTTTATTGTCCTTTTCCTTTCTCCCCTGTTTGTTCTTTCATCTGTATCTCCTTTTCTTTATCTGTGAAGAGTTTGTCTTCATATGAAGTCACTCATGAAGACAGCTCAGCAGGAACTGGTTTAAGTAAGGAATGCTTTTTACATGTTTTATTTCGGTGTAAATTTGTCCTTGAATAGAAATCATTCTGATTAAGATTCATGAAAACTTCCTAAAACAGCAAGATCTAAATTTTAACCTTTTATTTTTTTTTTTATTTTTTTTTTTTTTTTTGCTTTGAAACGTGTTGGCAAGTCAGTTCAGTAAAGTAGCTATCAAAGTGGCATGAAAGAACTCTGTTCCTGCAGAGATTTAAGCATATGTAAACCCACTGAAGTGATACTTTTGCTTATACTATGTAGCAGTGATGCTAGTGAGATGATGCACTTACCTCTAAAATGAGAAAAAGATATTTACATTTGTTTGTTTTCAATCATAATGATGTAACTTTCTTCATAAGTTCTAGTTTCAAATTAGTGTTATTGCATTTTTAACACATTAGTGGCCAAGACCATTAAAATTCATCTCATTTCAATGTGTCTGATAGAAACTCAGTTGAGGTGGCTGATTTGTGCTTTTTTTATGTGGAAATTGAGGACTGAGTGTATATTTACATTTCAAATAGCAATGTTGAGGTTTGATAGTAGTAGTAGCATGTGGTAGGTTATCAGGGCTAAAATAAATTACCTTAAATATCTCTGTCTCATTAAGAGATAGTTCCCCTTGGCTTTCAGCTTTTGCACATTAATGGTCAGGAAACAGGCAATTGTAGGGAATTATAAATACTGCAGTTTTAGTACTAAGTGACAGAATCTGTGGGTTGCTAGTTTTCTTTCAGTGACTCTCTTCAATATCACATCAAAAAATGTATCTTACTCTGGTTTTAAAGGAATATCAGCTAAATAGTCTTGTATAATGAAGCAATCCAAGTGCTGTAGGACATTTTGGAAGCCTAACTGGCACATTATACTTAAAAATAATTAAGTAAAGTCTTATGCATTTGAACTGATTTTCTGTGTTTTAAAGTTAATGTTATGTTAATATGTGCAGGTAAATCCATGCCTTATTTAAAGGACTATTACAAAAAGGTAGCCAAATAATACCTTAGAAGATCACCAGTAGTGATCTTTAAAGAGATATGAATATTCAGATGAAAATTTCCTGAGGCTAGAATGAGGCTAATAAAGCGTGCTGCTTCTGGTGTAATCTAAACTTCAGTCTAAATATGCATCTCTTTAGGAACATGACTTGTATCGTCATGTAGTGAATCTCATAATGAAGACTCAGTACACTGAAGTACACTTCTGCTCTGAAAAAGTCACACAATCAATGTTGGTGTGTTCGTATCCAAAGAAATTCTACTGGGGTCAGAAATCAATGGCCATACACTTAAGAAATCATAAATACCTAAATGAACCTGTACAGTTAGTGGTGTTCCTGCTCCATGCTTCTCATCTTGTCCTTTCAGACTCTCAAAAAGGCCAGTTCAGGTGGGAGACCCCTATTTTGCCTTGCCATTTATGAACAACACTAGAACCTTGCTGTTCTTGTAATTCCTAGGCTGGTAGACTGGGCATCCAGATAGAGCCCGTGTCTGAGGCAGAAACATCACTGTAGCAAAGCCCGAGCTGGCGTGTCCATTTCACGTTTGAACTCTATTCAGTTGAATCTCAGTTTCCTTTGAGTTATTACTTATCTTGTGCTTCCACAATGTGAAAGACAATATGCATTATTAGCTGATCTTAATATGACCTTTTGCTTAATATAGTTCATATGCTTGCTGAAAAACAACCCCACACATTAACCAGGTAAAAACAGTCTAAACTGCAGTCCTTTTTGTGTCTGTGCCAAAGTGTAACCTTCTGTTCTTGTGCAGCAGTCTAGATGGAAACATGAGCAGCTGTAAATTGATACAAAGGATACATAAGTGTAGGAATTAGGGTGTCACAGCTATTAAGATACTCCACTCCTTTCAGAGTTAAACTTGCCTGTTCAAAATCCTCACCCTCATACAGTTCTCAGGTGTTGATTCAGTCTGAGCTCAAACAATGGTTGGCAATTTTGTGATGTAGCTGGACATTTCTAGTTTAAGCTAAGGATTAGGAAAACTACATTCCATTTTTTTTCTTGAGAATTCAACCTGTATTTTATTTCTTGTATCTGCTTTATATGTTTGATGCTTTTCTGAATTTGCCCTATTCTTTCTTGACAAACTATAAGCCGTATATAGCCACAGTCATGATACTACAAACCCTTCCCAAAATGAGAAAATAATACTTTTTTGTAGATAAGGAAAACCCTTGATCTTTATTGAAATTATGCATGGATATTTATTTATTTTTAAACTTGCATGTATTCAAATCATATACTCACAAATTAGATCAGAAATGCATAGCAAAGTATTCGTGATATGTTTATAATTGGCTGTGATAAATTTGATATATTATTTCTGTGAGATAATAAACGAAAGCCATAAAATTCAGTGCAGCCACAACAGAAGTCCTCACACTATGTCTAACAAGTATGAAAAGATGAAGTGAACACAACTTCCTGTTCACATAGCTCTTGCCGTCAGTTTGTCAGAGATCTCATCTCCAGACATTTCTGATTACAGACAAGGTAATATTTATTCTTTCTTGTGTCCAGAGTAGCAGATAATTAGGACAATAAATCTGTTTGTTCTCAAGGGTGTGGAAAGACAAACCTTTCTGGATTTAACACCTCAAAAGGTGATTTAAGCTATGTGACTGATTTTGCATTAAGTTGATTTGGAATGTTCATGCATCAGAATAGACAAGAGTAGACTAGGAGTATTTCAGTTGGAAGGGACCTACAATGATAATCTAGTCCAACTGCCTGACCACTTCCTGATGCATTAGTTAGACACAGCTAGTAACCATCACAGAGAGCAGGAACTTCAGCCCCATACCTTTTCCCCAGGTAATTGTTTATTTATGCATTCATGATCTTAAATCATTAATATAGGGGGTTTTTTTAACATTATAAGCTAATGTGGTAATAGTACTTAATATCGTGACTATCAGGTTAGAATAATCCTCCAAAAAGTGGATTAATTTTTAGATATCCACCAGTTGTGGTCTGAATTCCAGTTGTTGGTTAGCATTGGGTTATTTGATGAAAATTTAAAGGTAGTGAATACATGTTGGGACTGCTAGAATTGTGCTGTTCCTCTTAATCTTTTATTTTATCAAAGATGTTTGCTGATAAACCTTAGAATGTAAAAGTGAGTTCTGCCTAAGAGTGAAGCATGTTTCCTCTGCTTTAATAATTAACTCTGTACCCATGTATATTTCATTATAAAGTGGCAGCCTTTTACACTGCTCTTACTTCTGTAAGGAAGCCAAAACTACTCCCCTATCCTTATGCAGGATAGGTGATAATGTGCACAAGCACACTGAAATGCTTCTGTAAGTTTTTATTTTGAATTTTTTCTTTAAAATATTTTTAAAATCAGTTCAGAAATCACTTATATGCACATTCTCACCTGCAGATAGTGAAAATGGAATGAGAGGATAAGCGTCTACAATATTATTCGTTATAGTCATTCAATGTAGTGGCCGAGTCCTGTTGTTTGGTCAATATTTGTTGCACTATACTTTGAAATACTTGATAAAGTCAGGTTCTTTGTTCACAAACTCCTATTGAAATCAATCTATCTAAGTCATAGATTTAGTGGGTGAAATATGTTCTACTAACTATGCTGACCCTTTATTCCTATTTATTTTTAACTTTAAACCTGTTTTGTTTGTTGTTGTTGTTTATTTCTCATAGAGATCTGTAACCTATTCTCCAATAAATGCTACTTTTTATGAAGAATCATGACGAAGCCATTTTAATGACTTTCTAAAGAAAGACCTTCTAAGTAGAATGCAGTTTATATTGTTTCTCAGTTACCTACAACATTATTGGTCTTCCAAGAATAATAAAAAGTTCAAAATATTCATTCCTCCTTAGCAAAAAGTGTTATATCTATATCATATAAAATGTTCATCTGTGTATTTATTATTGTATTTTTTGTAAGTTACAATATTTTTACCAAATAGGGATGTAATAACTATTATTCTATAGTTTCTGGAAGGCTATTATATTTCCTGGTCATCAGATCTGTGGCCCAGTTGTTGCTATTAATCAGTGTGTGAATGGTTTCTAGTGTATTAACCATGCTGCACTCCTTTCAAACTCCTACCATCAGGTTTAGTTTGTGAGTTTATTCCAGAATCTTATCTTATTTTTTGCCACATCCTTTACTACTGTTGGTACTTAATTTTACTGCCATAAAAGTCCTTGGGTTTATATCTTGCTTTTATATATTAATAACTGTAACAAACACGGTGTTTACTTTCTCATTAAAGTCCTTGCCTGTCTAAATTACAATATGAGATACCAGAAAATTTTCGTTTTCCACAAATATTTGGTCCTGGCATTTTATCGTATTTCTCACTGTTTGTCTTTGTACAGGTATTAGTTCTTATCTTGGTTGGTTGTTTTGGGGTTTTTTACACGTATCTTACTATAGTTTGTACTTATCGATTCCAAGAGAGTTTGATTTTCAAAGTGCAAAATTTGACTTATTTTTTTTGCTTAAATTAAGTGAAATGAAATGTTGAGGAATGACCGACCAGATAGTAGCACTTACACAGACCTGTGGGTCCTGGTGGACAGCAAGGTCATCACAACTCAGCTGTGCACTCTTGCAGCAATGAAGGTTAACCACATGTTCTGTGCATTAGCAATATAAAGTCACGGAGCTCAGGGAAAGGATTACTCCCTTTTACTTAGTAGTCATAAGGCTGCATCTGGAATGCAGTGTCTGGTTTTGGGCCCACAGAAACAGAAGACAGATATCAGCTGGAGAGGGCCCAGCAGGGAGGCCACCAAGATGGCCAAGGGGCTGCAGTACCCAACATATGAAGGGACACTGAAAGAACTGGGTTGGTTTAGACTGGGCAAGTGAAGGCTAAGGGAGATGTAATGGCAGTCTTCCAGTGCCTGAAGGGGAGTTACAGAGGAGACGGAGCCAGACACTTCTTAATGGTGCACAATAAAGAGGCAGCAGTCACAATTTGCAACAGGGAAATTCCAGCTGGATAGCAGAAAAAGTTTTCCATGTTTGGGGCAGGGGGTTGAGTGAGATGATCTCCAGGGGTCTCCTCCAAAGTAACTTATCCCGTGATTCTATGAATTTAGATGGATGAGCCTGTCCTTTTGTATTTCTGCATTACCTCTCTCTCGAAATTGTCAAAACATACTACTGGTTAGTGAGTAAGACTGAAACATAGATGTTTTACAGGTAAAGAAACTGAGGCACAGAAATAATGGTACAACTTTAAGTTCTGTTAATGGACTTATTTTTTTTACATTATATTAACATTTCTTTAACTTAAACCCACATTTTTCTCCATGTGTGGTATTTATACATACATATATATTTATTTAGTACATAATTGTTATCACTTTCTAGAAATATCAGGTAAATTTATGATTGCATTCATGAGAGTTCTGAGATTTGTATTCATGTTCAGTTTACCATAACTAAACGCTAAATGCAAAAAAGTCCTTCAGCTTTAGATCCTACAGTCAAAACACTGTAGCAGCTCTCTAAACTTGTGTCAGTCTGAGTCTTCTTGAAGAGTTTGAAATTGATGTAGCTTGCTCAGGAAAATCCTTTCTTGATGCAGGAAAGCCAGGAACATTTAAAATGACTATGATTAGTCTATTGACATTGTACAAAGTGCTTTGGGCCTCTAAATTTCATGTGATTTAAATGAAAGCACAAGAATTTTAACAGTACCTGTCATGTAGTATTAGATTATAAAAGTGACTCAAGTAGAGAGGCTTATCTGTTTTCTTTTTAAGTTAAAAAAAAAAGGGCGGGAGGAAAAAATATGCAATACCTCACAAATTTCTTACAGAGCTATTGAATACCAGAACCTAGATGCAATATATGGAATAACAATTAATTTTTCTGGCAACCGTCTTGGTAACCATCAACTGAGTAATTTCTCCAGTTCTTTAAATATTTCTTACCGTGTGTCAAGGAAACACGAGATAGTATTCTACATCTAGCCTCACCCTTGCCTATTAAAGGAGAATATTAACTTTACCTGCTGGCCACATTGTTGTTAATACAGCCCAGGATGCGATTTGCTTTCTTTGTGACAGGAGCACCACTGGCTGTTACTCAACATGGCCATCACCATAACCCCCAAGGGAGCAGGGCTGCTACCCAGCCAGTCTGTTCCCAAACTGTCCTGATGTAGGGGGTCGGTCTATCCCAGATGCAGGGCTTTACACTTCTCCTCGTGAGTGTCTCAGTGTTTCTGTTTGCCTAGTCTTCAAGTTTCTAAATGTCCCTCTAAACTTAATGTGTATATTTATATACAACACATGTACGTATAGAAATAGATATGCATCCTGGATTTTTTTGGTGCTATTGCAGTAATGAGGGTTCAATACTGCAGTTCAAAAACTTTTTGGATAGAGCGCATCAGAAGGCAAAAGATGTGAAATATCCTTCTGTAGTAAAAGTAAAAAACACAGGAGAAAATATTCCAAGCCAGTACATTAACTACTAATTTAGGGTTTAAAAATGTTTCAAATAAATAAGAAGAACTTGAGGCAAACAGAAAGAAGATATTTTTTAAATAAATGTGAATGTAGAAAACTGAAATTCTGAAATTCCAGATTTTAACTTTCTTTCATATAAAAGTGGGGGAAATTGAAGGGTGGCTCATGGGGGATCTGCTGCAGCGAAGTTAGGTGTACATGGATAATTTTACTCACATGAAGATTCCAATAATATCAGAATGGCAATATGGCATTTTGTAGTTGAAGAAACAAAAGTTTAATTCTGTGAACCTCCCATTTCTCCATTTGTATCTCTTGACTGTTATACTGTCTTCAAGCACTTAAATATGTGTATGTTCTTTCCTCCTATTAACATTTGGTTCATTTGGGCAATTTAGAAGGATCAATGTAAAAATAAGTTTTTAAGCATGAACTGTAGAAACTACACAACTATAGAAATGTCTGGAAAGCCTCAAAGATGTGGTGTTGGACAAGCAGACAGTATCTAACCCATGGGGTCCAAAAATCCTTCCAGGGTCTTGGATCTGGCTGTACTCTTTTGGCTGTGGTTTGTTCCTTTACTTATGCTAGAACAAAGTAAGCAGTATAAACCCAATTGCCCTTTAAGAATGATGCCTGGGCATGGTTATACAGTCTGGTAACATTTTGGCCCCTTTTACTTACTTGTAGTGTTATTTGCAAGAATAACTTGTGTTTTTGAACATAGTCTTCTTCAAAGAGCGATACAGGGCTAGAAAGACTAAGAGAAAGCTATGGTGGTGGTCAGGATTTTTGAGTCTCTGTGTTCTGATAATATCACTGGATTTCTGGTAAAAATTCTGTGTTTGGATACTGTTCTGTTCTTCCATAGTCAAGGATGATGACCAACAGCATATACTTATTAATGTGAAAATAGTCACAGTTTTTGAGTTATATGTTCTGTTCCTGCTGATAAATCTTTATGGTGTTGGTACGATGCCAGATAAATCTTAAATTTTCATTAGCTTTTTAAACTAACTAGGAAACTCCATGCATAACAATCAACAAAAACTATATTTTGATTCATTATTATGCTCTTTAACTACAGAAACATATTCCCTTGGTGTCCCACTTCATCTAATATGCAGTGTGGATAGTTCACTTGGGATAGAGCTACATGAACACTTGCTGTTGCATCAGAACCAGATTGAAAAGTTCCATCTGTTTGTTCATGTCCTGTGCCACAGTTCAATGCTCCCTCAGCTGCACTTAGGTTTCATTCTATTAATCGGATCACTAAAATGGTATACTTAAAACCACTAAAAAATATTTTTGTGGGTTTTGTTTGTTTTGTTTGGGATTTTTTGTAGGTTGGTTTGACTTGGGTTTTTTCTTTTAATTTTATTTTTAATTAGGTCATTACAATAACCTGAGTGCAACCACATGGACATTTGCACTGATGAAACTGAGAGGAGCATGAGCCATGGCAGTAGAATAGGAAGAAGCAGCAGAAGGAGGGAAGAAATCTTAAATCCATTTCACACATGGATAAAATTTTAAAATATAAAAGACCAAATCTGTGGTCTCTAGGAACACTGCAAGAAGAATATGTTATTTTATATCTTTATAATCTGTACCTTTTTAAAGTGTTCTCAGTGTAATATCAGATAACCTCATAAATGTTCACGATTTATTTTACACAGTTTAAAATATTAAACTTGTTTTTCAGATAAAGGTCACGGAGTGAGACTTTGTACTAGATTTCTAAAACTCTAACCTAACCCTGATAATTATTTAAATAATTTAATGATTAATCAGAAGCTAGTAATTTTATTGCAAGACCTGACTGTTAAGATTACTTAATTTTATTTATTTTATCTGTTCAAAATGGAGCTCCTGCTGACCTATGCAATATTTATGAAGGCTCGAATTGAAAAACTTTCAAAACTATTCTTCAATTTTTTAAATTAAATAATTTAATTTTTAAATTAAATAATTAAAATTGCTTAGATTCGAAGTATACGATTTTAGTAAAATGAAACAAATGTTTCAGTGAAAAACACAGAAAATGTACTTTCCAGCCACACCTGAAACAAACTTTTCTTTTTGAAACCAAAACGAACCCAACCCAACCCTGTTTATTTTCCAGCTTGGTATTTCTGCAAATCAGATCCAGAACTCTGAAGTATGATCCCTGGAAAACAAGGAGTAGACATTTAAGTGGGTGTATTAAAATTTTAAAGTAAAATACTTTGTGGCCTTAGACGTTAGCTTTTTGTCAGAGGCAGAAAGGGGGCACGCAGGGCCCTCCCAGTGCACTTTTCAATTGCACCAGTTCATTCTTTTCCTGAAGTTCTTCTTTCTTAGAAAGAAGATGCATTTCAGCTTCTTTAGCCAAAGAAATCAAAGGTTTCGCAGACACTAGGCTGCTATTAAAGTTACACCATGTTTCTTCTCTGGGTAGAATCCTTCTAGAGAATATGTAAATCCATCCTATTGACAGGAGGAAGGTTGAGTCTATAGTTAAAAACTTTAGGACATTATTGTAAAAAACAAAGATCACGTTTTAGATTGTGCGGCAAGTGTAACAATTACATTTCCTAAGATAACAGTGCTCAATGTTGTAACTTCAGAACTGTCCTGTAATTTTGACTACAGTATTTGTCTACCTATTCTACTTGTATTTATCCTATCATTATCCTAAACATAAATATTTAATATCTTTCTATCCTACACTGTGCAGAGTAGACACATACTGAAAGTATCCTAGACTAAAGGTTTAAACCAGTTTCTATTGTAATGCCATATTTTACCTATTTGTAACCTAATTCTAACATACTGAGTTTGCTAGTTTTATTTTGAAGGAAGAAAAAAAAAATATATTTCTGCATAGACGAATACAGGGCTATCTTATTTATGAAAAAAAAATAAAATGAAACCCTACCTCTTTTATAAGAAAAAACTCAAAAACCAAAATAGAACATTTCCATCTCTCTACTAAAATACTAGTTGATATATCTTAAACTTTTCTTAGAGCTATGAAACCTCATGCATCAGTATTATGAATTGAAGAAAATATCTTTCAATAAGCAGCTATTATCCTTGTCTTTTAATAGTTTGAAGCCTAATCTGACTCCCATGATATCAGTAGGAATGTTCTGCCTTTTTATTTCAATAGAATCAAGAGCTGATATATTCGTTGACGACTGATTATTCTCAATTGGATGCATTTTAGTAAGAAAAGGAAATATGTATGTGACTCCTATCTTCACCCATGCTGGATGTGGCCAACTTAAAATCAAATGTTCAGATCTAACTGGGCTAAGCTGGGCTAAGCTAAATCACTACTCCTTGTCTACAGTGGGCAGTGAAGTACATTGCCATATTGAAACCTGATGGAAACTGAGCTAATTAAAGTTTGATATTAGTATACAACAAAAACTAAATTGGTACAAAATCTCATATTTACGGAACCCAGAGTACAAAATGAACTGTGCAGCACTGTGTTTATGCAACCAGAGGGCTAATCAAAGGTTTAGGTCATACATATAACCCCGTGGAATCTGTGCTTTGGGAGAACAGTTTGTCTGTAATAATTGCAACTGAGAAGAGTCTCAAATAATTAAACATATACTTATGTAAATATATATACTTTAAAAAATCTATATTTATTTTATAGGTAGCTCAAAATATCATATCTATTCTATTTTCCAGATAAGTGTGCATACTCTCAGTTGCCTGGACTTATATAACAAATACAACAGATAAATAAACCAAAGTTATCTAAATTCCACTTTAATTAGTCTTTGTCAATAAATTTTCAGAAAAGCTTTTGGTAGCAACAAATTGCGGTTCACAAATTTTCAGTAGCCACAGAGTGCTGGGAAAAACAGCAGCAGACTAAAAGCAAATCTAACCTGCATGTCATGGAAAAATATACTAAGACAGCAGAAACTGTTTCTTGACAAGCTGACATCCACTGCAGCAGCATCTCGATATTTAGGCAGGTGATGTAGAACATCGCTCATAAGAAGTATTTCACCTTTCTGAGGAAAGTTAGGCATAGGGCATAAGAAGAATCCTTTAACTTCTCCACAGAAAAAGGAATAACTTTAAAATACTCTTCCAGTGAGTTCCCAAGATTTTTCCTTTCAATGCTTACTGTAATCTTGAATGGAATATGCAAATCCCACCCCACACACTTTTTATTTAGATTGCATGGGAGTGGTGAACTTCATTCTTCATATTTTGATGACTTCTGATGCATAGAAGTGTTGAAATATTTTGATGAAATATTGTAACGATAGACGCATATGGAACAGGTTATAACAAAATGATGATTTATTAATAGTTTGCATTTTATTCCACATTGCTGTAATTTAACCAATTATATTTTATTTAATGAGTGAAAAGATTTTCTTCCACTTACTACTTTTCACTTTCAGTGGAGTATGTTCTTGTACATACTGGTATAAAGAATTGAAAATGTTTTTCATCTAGTGATTACCCCAAACTTCAATCAATACAGAGGAGGAAGTCTTAACTTTTTAATTAAATAGAAAAGAGTGACATAAATCTCACTGAACTGAGAAGAGAGTTGTCCACCTGTTTACTAAAAAGTTACTGAAGGAGCATGCTGCAGAAGTGACAGAAACTCTCGTTTGCTTCACCTGACCAACAAAACTGAACCCAGATAAAGTAGCAACACGTCTCTGAATAACCCATCTCTGCTGTGAAATGTTTTGTGTATTAAGGTAAAGGGATTATTCAGCATGCTAGTTTAATGAAGGGCAGGAGGTGATCCTGCTATCTTGTTAGGTGTCTCATTATGACGTCAGAATAAAAATGCCCTTATAGAGTGTTGGTAGCAACAGGCAACATACCAAGATGTACCCAAAGGGAATAAACAGGAGCACAACTGCAACAGCAACAGCTACTGTCATAAACTTTTAAGTATGTCCTGTTTGCTTCCCTGATTTCTGTTTGTTCTCAGGTAATGGAGAAGACTGAGGACAGAAACGAATATGTTACCAGGTGCTTTTGTGTGGCAGCTTGCTGAATATTGTTACTTTAAAAGTATTTGCTATTCTAATTAATACAGAACTGTTTTTTTCAGCATCTGCTTGTGAAGGTTGACTGGGAAATGGTTGCTATGGAACTATTTTCTGAGCTAGTATGGCAAAGCAACATTTAGCAGGATTTAATTTGCATCTCTGCCATGCTGCAATTTCTTCTTGATGGTGTGGCCGCAGATTTCACTGGTCTCCCAGAAAGCACAGCTCAGCACTGGAATTAATTGATTCCTCAGAAACAGTACAAGGGTCAACGCTCCCACCCCAACATTTAGCAAGGTTTCTAAAAGTAGTGAAGATCAATCTACAGAATTGTTTAATATGTAATCTAGCAGTTAGCACATTTATTAGTTGCAATAAATCCTGAACTTTCTATTTTTTTATCATGAACTTTTATCACAGACTTGGTTTTATAAGGGAAAAAAGGTGTTATGTTAATTACAACAATTAACAATCACTGACTCAAGATTGTAAGTGGGAAAGACTTGGACCTTCCATTTCTGCTATATAGGTAGAAAGACCTATAGATAAGGTATCTTTTATCTTTGTCTTCCACTGAAATTATGTTTAATACTGTGAGTTTAGTTTCATGCTCATTTGAAAGGACTTTCTACTTAAATTTTTACTTAATCTATAGCTTATCAATATAATTAATATTATTTATTAATAATGCTGTTGAATAAAATATTTGTGTGAATAAAATATCATTGCATGGCTGTGCTATTAAGTTGGAGGATCTGGAAATAATAAATTGTAGCAAGAAAATAAACTGATTTACCGTATTACATTAAATAGAAGTAATAAAATTTCAGAATTTAATGTATTCTCAAAACTGCAAGTCGAATGGTAAGATATCCCAGGCTGTAGTTACATACTATTATTTCCTCAGTAAACAATCAATTCATATTCATTATCCAAGAAAGGCTGGTTTTGGGATCACACAAGTCACAATTTCATTTCAGCCCAGAGTTTCGTGGCAACTTAACTAATAATTCTTTCTATTTGACATTTAATGTGCCTCTGAGACTTCTTACCGAAATATTGCTAAACATGTTAAAATTGACCAGATCCTCGTGCCAGAGCTGCGGTCGTCAAAATTCCTGTTTCCTCACCTAATTCCGTGCTTTGGCAGAGAGTCCCTTTGGCGGGCCCCCAGCGGCGCTGGCAGGGCTGGCTCCCGGAGGAGCTCTGGGCCGGCGCTGCCGAGGAGCAGCCGGGCTCCCACCGTCAGGGGGCTCACTGCGAATGCGGCTGTGCCGAGCGGGCCGAGCCGAGCCGGGCCGGGTCGCCCCTCCTCTCGCCGCGCCGCCGCCGGGGCTGTGCCTGTCGCCGTGGGGCTTTCTGCAGTGTGTGAGTCATTTACAGGAATGAGGAGAAAAAGACCCTGTCTTTGAGTTCCAGAACAGCCGAGACCTGGGTCTTGTTGGGAGGAAAGTGCTCACAAACTGCAGTGTAAGAAGAGCTCTATGTGCCTCGCGTTCCTGCCTGCCCCTTTGTTCCTGTGTCCTTGGCAGGGGCTGAAAGAGCTGGGCTTGTAATACTTGGGCCCTGCTGTGCCACTTAAAGAAATAATAAGCCATTGTCTTCATTAAGCAAGCCTTGTTTTAGCAAACAGAATTCAGATACTAAAACGGGAACATTTTTAAGGGGGGAGAAGGAGAGACAGGGGTGCTTTACAAAATTCCCTAGAGAAACTGCTTTGTTTCCACTATTTTATTGCTACTTACTGAGAAGATTCATATTCAAATAGGTTAGGGTTGTGAATCGGTCGTTTGCACATTCTCATGCACCCAGGAAGGCTATGATTATGGCTAATTACAATGACGAATGAAATCCTAACAAGAGTGCTCAATCAGATTGCTGTTCATGCATGAAGCAACTAAGAGTAACCAATGGAGGTGTGATTTTGGTAATTACAAACAATGGGGCTAAGTTGAAAAAAGCTTAGTAAATCTGCTCGAGACAAAATAAGGTCTAATTAATCACTTTAAGTTCTGAATTCTCCACATGATCTGTATGCTCTGTTTTCTTTAGCATTCCTTTAATAGACTTAGTCTAAGGAGTAAGACTGCTTCCTTTTTGCTCACACTTTCACTGGATAAAATGCAACTGTTTCAAACTATTCTGACTTTCCCTTTGTGACAATCGTTTTGCAACCTGTTTTTCAGGCAAGTGGATGGAACGTTAGAAAAATAAACATGGTGTTATTTGCCTTGCTAGTAGAGCCATTATCTATGTTGAGGAAAGCAATAAAGTTTCTTTCAATTGTCACAGTATTATTGACCTCATTCCCAAACCTTATTTTATTGAAGTAAATGGGAATTTTGACATTGCTTTCAAAGAGTGCAGATTTTAAATCTCTCTTAAAAGACAGTTTTACTCAGGCTAATGTAAATAAATTACTAAACAGTCATATATTTTCTTATTACTTTTGTTACCTTACATTTCAATAAAGAAATATTAGCAGCATTTATATAAAGTCAAATGAAGTCTAATCTTTTGGCAATGGAAATTTGAGGTCATGACAGTTTTTCTTTGATGTATAAATACTCATACCAAATTTTATTTAAAATATTCGATTACATGAGCCAATATTTTTGTATCAAAAATCCTGAGATTAGTTTGTCCATAAATAAGCACTATACTTTGATCCAAAGCTCTTCTTTGGATTTAGAGTGAGAATAATGTTGATAACATGCTGACATTTTAGTTGTTGCCAAGTAGTCAAGGACTTTTCAGGTTCTTACACTGACCTGCCAACCAGATGGCAGGGAGTGTACAAGGAGCTGGGAGGGGGCACAACCAGGACAGCTGACCTCAACTGGCCAAAGGGATATTCTGTACCCTATGACATCATGCTCAGTAAATAAACCTGGAGGAAGCTGGCCAGGGGATATCGCTACTTGGGAATGGGCTGGGCATTGGAGGTGAGGAGTGAGAGAGCAACTGTGTGGTGCTTGGTTGCCAGCTGGGATTAAACCACAACAATCAGTTTGCTCTCTTCACTACTTCTACCTGTTTCAGTGACACTCAGAGCAGGAGGAATTAGGGACTCTCATATTTGTGTAGGTTAGCATGTTTTATTCATATATAATGCAGCATATGAAAGATACTCTAGTGCTAAAAAATCATTATATCTTTGATGTTACCAACCATTTCATTTATAATTATCTTCTCACTATTACAATAACATTATTTTTACTCTTCATTTCAGTCTAATCACAATAGCAATGTGACCTGTTTTTTTTTTTTTTTTTGCTGGGACCTATTATACTTTTTTGTTTTTTACTTTTTCTTGAGGTCTTTTTAAGCCTTAGTGAGCGTAATAGCAATACAAAGTTTGAAGATGTTACTAATGCAGAGAGGGACCGTAAATAAAAGTTAGAGAAGTTTTGTCAGCTGGAGTGCTAGAAATGGGTTGAAACTTAATACCAAGAAGTTATGTGTATGGAGAGTAATAGTAAGAGTTACTCATAGTAATATTAACCTGATTTTTAGGGATTTTTTTTCTCAGTTATGTGAGAGTTAGTGCGTCACTTACATGTAATAAAACAGAAGATAAAAAGTCCTGACAGTGTCATTTGACTGGAAGATGGCTGTGGGACACTGGTAGGATGCAACTCTAATGCAATTTTGCAATGCATTAGTGCATTGAGAGACAGAAAATACAGCATTGTGCTAGACATTGATAAAACCTCATTTTGAATATTCTGTAGTTCCAGTCACCTGTGTTCAGGAAAGATTAACTTAAGCAGGTGTAGAGAGCTCCCAGGATGACTAGGAGAATGAAATATCAGTTTGACAGGGAGATATATAAGGAGAGTGGCATATTTAGCTGAGCCAAACAAAACTTGAGAAGGAAATATCGCTATTCAGAATAGCTATAAATTGTGACTAGAAATTGAGTTAGGAGTGAAAATCTGGCATAGTCTTCCAAATTACATGGCAGCAGCCACTTGAAAGGCTTATGGAAGAGTTATATGTTGAAATTGTAAATCCTGAAAACAATAAATTCTTATAGATAATAAATTATTTTGTGTGTGGCCCCATAAGTATGGTTGTCTCAAATGGTTTTGAAAATAAAAAGATCGCTTCTTTTTTGCACTATATTCAGTTCTTCAGGGTTTCTTTTGGTTGCCAGTAGGAGTGCAAAACACAATGCTTTTTACTAGGAGTACATAATTTTTCTCTTGGTTCATTTATTCAATTGTTTTGATTTTGGGGCGTGGGGGAATGGGGGTGTTTTAGTTGTGTGTTTTTGTTTGTTTGTTCATTTTTTTGTTTTGCTTTGGAGCACTCAGCATTTCTATAATTAACAGAGGTTGTCAGGACAATTTCTCTCCAGAAGTTTAGCCTGCGCTTGTAACACAAAAAAATACTTCTTGTTGCTGTGAGGGGATTCTGCCATCATGCAGCAAGCTAAAACAGGACAGATACTTGGAATTGGGGTCAATGGTTTGATTGATTAGATTTATTCAGAATGAGAATTGTTTGTATGATTTCTAATTTTACTCAGTGGTCTAGAAGGTGTGGCAAATTTACAGGGTCTTTAGCAATGTTCTTGAAACAAATTTAAGTAATAATAAAATAATATTATGGTGGCTGTAGAGAACCGTCATATCATGACTCATCATTCTATTGACATATTTTTTTTTAAATTGCACAGCAGTCAGAGAAAGTATTCGGTACTTAGTAGATCTAAACTTCCATTTTTATGTGTGTGCATGACAATATGCATACATTATAAATTACAATTTCCAGAAGATTCCCAGACTGACATATATCGGTAACTATTTATTGATATAAAAAGTATTGCATTTGATAGCAAGCTCAGACTCATTAATTATAGAATAATATTAATAATAAAAAAGAAAGTCTAATCTTCCCCACAGTTTTGTTTTAGAAAAATATTTATTGCTTAACTAAGCAAAGTAAGAATGGGAGAAGTTAGGTTTTATTGAAGAGGTGAGAGCTACAACGTGGAATGTCACTTATTTGTATTTAATTTTATTTTGGAGTTATGAACATTTTTTAAATTTAGCAGCCTATCAGTTATATCTCTGCAAAAACTGGAGTTAGGACAGGAGCAAAGTAGGAAAACATAAGTTCTCCAAATATTTGACAAGTGATTATTAGATGATCTTTTCAATACCAAAACTTGATGCGTGTTCCATTAATTTGTAATAAAGTATATCTTAGAATGCAATAAACAATTTGATTTAGTGTATAAAATTATCAGAACAGATAAAGCTGTATCCTTTTCCTAAAAAAAGCACTTTGTTTATCCCTTATATAGTCATACTGCATGAAACTATTTGAAGGTTGTTAATGACATACACTGTTGGGACTTTTATAGAAAACATTTTTGCAGTCTTCAGACAAAAAAGATTGAAGTATTTGTTTGTAATTAGACACAACCTTTTTAGAACTTTGTGTATAGTGTCTGTAGGTTCTGCATTATGACTATGGAACAGCAGCATTCCCTTCATAAGAGTTTAAAAGAAGGGAAGGCAAATAACTGGTTTCTAGCTCTTGAAAAAGGACCAGACAGGAATTGATATGAACTGGTTGCTGGGTAACCTACAGCTGCGCCAGTAAGCATATTTTATGGCAAACATTCCTCTGGGCCGTGATATCTAGGACTGTGTCAGGAATTAGAAGAAATGCTATCTAAACATAAGTACTGAAAAAGGTACCTTATTTTTGCTGGAAGTTTTACAGGACATATTTATGATTCCTTGGATTTTGTTATTAATTTTATATTAATACCATTTAGTTGAACTGAAATAAGATATATGCGTCACCAAGTCATGCCAAATCAGTTGCCAGAAACAATACTGCCATCTAAAAGCACACAGGTATGGCTTAGTTAACCTCTTTATTATAGTTTTTGAATATTTTTAGTGATTAACTAGAACTGTCATATGACAATAAATACTATCTTAGTAATCCTACTATACAGTTTAGAAGTGATACATTACAATCAAAACCAGAGCTGTATATCACTTTGGTAAGAACATTTTAACAAATTAATTTTAAATCACAAGATTATTTTTGTACTTAATTTAATTTTTTTCCCTCTATCCTGCTCAATATCTCTTCCTGAAACTTCTGAGAAAATCCTGCTGTAAGAATTAAGTTTTTAGATGACAACTGGTTTCTGATTGGTGAGTGAAAAGAAGGAAGCAGACCTATACTAGGTTGCATTTCATCTTTAAAATAGTAAGTTCCCAGAAGTAGCTATCAGTTTCTTCAGTACAAAACACTTCCCATGCAGTTTGGAAAAAGTTTATAGTAAAAATCAATTAGTCTATTCAGACATTAAAGCTGTGGATTTAAGATATATTTGAATAATAGTGGTCATAACATTGAGAATGATACAATTCTAAAAGCAGGCTTAAAGAGAGATGCCTCAAAATCATGTGTATATAATTAATTTTATGGTATTTATATAATTATTTTTATAATGTCTGTTGTTTAATGAAAACCCTGGAGGCCAGAATGCTTTTAATGAGTTTTAAAACAGTGTCGCGGTTGAGACGGACAAACGACATGGACCAGGTTCTTTCAAGATGAAAGTAATAGAGTGCCATTTATTGCTACAAGTGCATTTTTATACAATTCTACCAGTTCATGTGTCTTTTCACTATTGGTTACAAGTTACAGCACTAACATCTCATTGGTTAATTTTTCTATCATCCATGTTATTCTTCTATCCCCTTCTCTCTCACGGGTACATCTCTCCTCTCTCATGGGTACATCTCTCCTCTCTCCGGATACTCCTTTACTCCCATCCTTCTCAAGGGTAAATCTTAATATCTCAAGGCTGATCTCTACTCTCATATTTTCTGTCAAGGATTCCACAGACCCGCTACAGTTTCCCACAAAACAGTCTGACAGGAGACAGCATTTTAAAAAGTACTGGGCTCTGGAAATGAGTAGTTGGAGGAAGGCAGCATTGCCTACTATTCATAATACACAGACCCGTTTCCTTCCTTTAGAAAGTTATAAAGTAACAAAAAAAGTTCTTGAAATGAGAATATGCATTGTAGGGATGCTTCCAATCCTTTCTCTAATAGATAGAGCTGTGTAAAATGTGACTTATTTTTTGTTGCAGAAAGTGCATAGTGCATAGTGAACACCATGTAATAGTGAATGTAAAATTTCAGTACCAAGTGAAAGATTTTAGTGGCATACCTAATTTTTTTACTTAAGCAATGTCACATTGTTTTTCTAAAATGTCTTATTTTTGCAAAATAGGCTTTATTTATCTTAAAGCAGGGTATTCTTAATGGTTAAGATAGTTGCCAAAAATACTTCTACGTCTAAAATAATTCTGACAAGCTTTTTTATGGAAATGGAAAAAACCCATGTATTTAATATTGCTGTTAATGAATTTTGCAGTCAATGCAGTCGTCTACTATCATTCATTTCACCATTATGCTGTCCATCATTTCTTCTCCAGTGTTTTCCCTTCATTTTCTGATTAGTTTCTGTGCATTGTTATGAAGTGATGTTTGTATTTTCTGTTAGAGAGAAAGGTAAATAAGATTCCTTGGTAGTCTGTTTCTGCATTCATTTTTTGCTATTTGTTTAAAGTTCCTCTGACATGTAAATAGATATCATTTGCCTAGTTGCAGGAATAGTACCTGTTTTATTTCTACTACTAAATTACATGGAGAAAGAACTGACCTTCTCTTTAATTTTTCATATTCAGCTCTTATATTTGACTGACAATTATACATGTCACTTCAAACTGAATTTCAGGCCTGTTACTGAGGTTGATAAAAAGCCTCCCATTCATTTTAATAAGCCCTGAATGAGAGCAAAAAAGATTACACTTGAATTCAGTGAATATTAAAACTGTAGATTCATTGTTCTCACCCTAATTAGATTTCAAATTGCAATGGTCATATGCTTTTTCAATTCAGAGCTCAAGAAAACTTTTTTTCTTATTGTTCATAAGAACTGGACACTACCATACTCATTCAAAGGTCTGTTTGTCTCATTTCTAACAGTAGTTGGGATTACACAGTTAGAGAAAGTATCATCATAAGGGTAAATATTTCTTCTATATTGCCCAGTATAACCTCTCAGTTTCCAGCTACCAGTGGCTTAGCAGCTTGCTAATTGGGATTTTTAATCCAAATTTTTGCATTTAGGAGTACCTAAATTTAGGATGAACCTTTCCTCATACTTTTAAATATTTTTGTTAATCAATCTCCACAATATACTTTGTCAATAGACTCTGCAATTTCATTATGCATTGTATGAAAAAATGCTTTCTTTGATTTTAAATTGATGCCTGATTGTTTATTTTCTCTTGTATTGTTATTGATTCACTCCACCTACATTGTACATGATTTCTGATGTATTCTGCTCAGTCATCATTTTTTTTTTTCTAAACAGAACAGCTCTAGCCTACTTAGGTCTTTCCATTATGAAAAAAAAATATTCTGTACCGCTGATAATCTGTCCTGCCCTTTTCTTTATCTTCTCAACTTCTTTTGCACACTCTTTCAAGTCATATGACTACAAAATTTTGCAGCAACCAAGTATTATGGATTTCCCATCTGACATAATGAAGTTTTATGGTGAGTACTTAATGTTTAGTGATAGTTGCAAACATTTTATTGCCTTTCTGACTGTCACCAAACACTGTGCCTACATTTTCAGATAACTCTCTGGAGGGGCGTCAAGATCTCTTTCCAGAGTAGTACATTGGTAAAATTAGGATTGTTTAATTGTTTTCCCCTATATGTTTTACTCTGTATTTACCAATAATGAGTTTAATCTGTTATGCTATCACCCTTTTCTAGTTAATTTTTAAATATAACGAACAGCGTGGGCCAGCACATATCCCTTTGGAATCTTACCAGTAATTTCTCCACATTTTGGAAACTGACTGCTCAGTTCTATGACTCATTGCTTTGCTTCAACAAGTTGCCAGTTTATGAAAGGATTTTCCTTGTTATCTTGTGACTCTATTTTCCATAAGAATCTTGTGGTGGATATCAGACTCTATGCACATGTGCAATTTCAGACACCTGACAGCCAAATATCCTTTGAAGACATCTTCTGTGTAAAATGGAGAAAGAGGAGACTTTCTCAGGGACAAATTCAAGCTTCCACTGCCTTAGCAAACAATATGGTTCCATAGAAACAAGTCTGTAAAACAGTTGGTAACGATAACTCTACATACATTCTGTATGTGTTATGGTTGCTGTGGTTTGATTTTGTGGATTGGAATAGACTAAGTATATTCTTGGAGCACATCTTTTGACTTAGCTTTATCTAAAAGGAATCAAATTCAAGCACTCCAAGACCACTTTATGATATGAGAATGATCAGGACAGTTCCTTCAAAAGCATCCTTCTCCCCCTAATTAATGCACTAATACAGACCTTTCTCACATGGAATAAGCTAGACTCCTATCCAGAATCACTCCCAGAAAGAACTTCTGTTTTTCTTCACTATCTATAGTGGACTCCACAGATATTACACTAGGGTCTCACAGATATAAATACACCATTTTATTGAAGGTTTCTAGAAATATCAATATAAAGCCAGAATCATCCTGTTTGTGTACTTAATGTCTGTTGTATGGTTTGGCTGTTGTATGGATTTTGAGTTTTATTTGAATCCTTCCAAATAAATGCATGCATATATCCATTCATTTTATGATCCGTTTTACCAGTTCCAGTGCTGTCACATCTGTCCTGTTCTGCTGCTACTGGTATCTACTTAAGTGATAGGATGCACCTTAGTGAAGGTGATGCAAAAACTTCATTGTTTTTTGTTCCTTTAAGTTGAATTGTTATGAGTAGCTTTGATACAAATTCCTGTTAAATGTAGCATTTAAATCTATAGAGCTTCTGATATATCTTCTTATAGTTAATATTTATTTCGTGTTATTTACTTCCTTTAACATATAACAGCAGCCCTCTGAAACCAGGACTCAGTTATTATTTGTACCTTGATAATACCTCTCACTGATTTTCTTCCTTACACCACATTTCCAAGGTATCTATTTTTCAGTCTCCCACTCATCCCATCCATTACTTCAAAAAGAAGTAAGTATCAAGCTGAGACAAATATTTCCAAGTTAAATATTTATAATCAGTAGTATTTCTCAAGAGCATACCCTAGCAAAATCAAAAAATAAACAAACCAAACCAAAACATTGCTCTATTTTTCCATTCTGCTTTATTCCTTTGAATAAGCACATTTTTTTTATTAATGTACAGGAGCTTTTTAAGCTCATAAATAGCTTTTGGCTCTCCTTCTGCATCTCCTATGTTGTCCAACATTCTAGAATAATTTTATCTCTGTTTGTGATTTCAAACATGCCTTTACATACAGAGGAGTATACGATCTCATGAAAACCAAATAAAACAAAACAAAACAAACAAGAACAACAACAAAAACCCAACACAAACGTAGTATTTTGAGCTTAAATATTAGGGCTTGCACCATAATGATGAAACACGTATTGTATTTCCTTAGATGTAAAAATAGCATGTCTCCAATGCTTACAAAAAGATTCAAGTAAATAGAATATCATTGTCTGGCATTTTTGGTTGGAATGTGATTTTTATTCTGGCTTTATGTCACCACTACAAGGAGATTTAGCAACTAAAAACTTCTGAAAAAGATGGCTTCCAAACAATGCATGAAAGTTAAAAGTTTTGAGAAGAAAATCGTTTATCATTTCTGTCATAAATTTGTGGCAAACTTTTGGAAGAAGAAAATGGTTCAAAATCTGAATTAGAATTTACTGTACTACCCATAATGACATGCTTAAGGAAAAAAAAAATGATATTAAGTATGGCTTTATGTTTTACAAGAACAGTTTTACAACTATTTCTCACTGGGATTTTGGGAGCAAAGTAGGAGGCAACTCTGTATTCTGTGGGGAGGTAAGCACTAGAAAGGGTAGCTGAGATAAGTATAGTTTAATAAATAAACTTACATTACATGTATGGGGTTGCTATAAAAATAAATCATGCTTTATGATTGGAATGGACTTCTAAAAGTCATCTGGTCAAAACCCCCATGAAGGAAAAACTTGAGTCAGTTTTCCCAGAGCTGTGCCCAAGTGAATTTTTTTAACATCTCACATATGGAGATTTTATAACCTCTATGGCAACCTATTCCAATATTTGACCATCATGGCAGTAATTTTTTTTTTTTCCTTGTATCCAGTTCACATTTTCCATGTCATGACTCATGCCCATTGTCCCTTGTCCTATTGCAATGCACCTGTGAGAAAAGTCTTGCTCCTTCTTCTCTTGCATTGTGTAACTCAGGACATCAGCAAGATTCCCCCTTAACTTTCTCTTCCTAAGGGTGAACAGGCATTCTCTCAGCTTCTTGTCATATGTCACATGTCTCAGTCCCCTGACCATCTTGGTGGCCTTCTGCTGGATATAAATGTCTTTCTTGTAGGGAATCCCAAAAATGGACATAGTATTCTAGATGTGGTCTCTGAAATACAGAATAGAGGGGAGGAATTACTTCTTTGACCTGCTGGCTACACTATGTCCTTTGTCACTCATTTCCTTGTCCTACTGAATGTTGAGCTCGCCTTTTCCTGAGTTTTCTTTTTTCTGCTAGCATGCTTGCTCAAGCCCTTCTTGTTATCCTTCAAATTATTCACTAGTTTCAATTCGAGGTGAGGTTCAGTTTTCCTAACTGCAACTCTGTACAGTCTATATTCATCATAGGTAGTCATCATGAGTCTTTACCTCACCATAGGTAGTCCACCTTTGCTTCCATCTACTGTGTACTTTCTTTTGATGTCTGAGCTCAGACAGGAATTTTGCATTCATCTCTGCTGTCCTTCTGCCATGCTTGCTTGACTTGGAAGAGATGGATGCGCTTTGGAGGGGATGTCCTGCTCTTTTGGCCTGCTTTGTTGTGCAGGACAGTTTTCCATTCTACTGTATTCTTATTAAAATTTTTGATCCATCTGTGATGGCACACAGATTCTTTAGAAGTACCTTGGCACATCTTATCAGAAAGAATATGCCAGCAACGTTAGCTGCCAGCTTGTACAGGAGAAATATATTGTAGGCAAAAATGTAGTTTGCTAGTCGCAAAACTCTAAAAGTTAATCTAAATTTTGAGGAGAAAATGGAAAATTAAAAAGAGATATTAACTCTAAAATTATTCAGAATCACACAGGCTAATGAGAAGTGTGTTCTTTTCATATAGTAGACGAGAGCCCTGTGAGAATCACACTTTCTGAAAGCTACTGATAGTTCTGACTATACTGACAGAATGAAAAGATGAATGTGGTACATAGGCTAAAATATGTGTTGCTTATTAGTACCTTCAGTTAGTGCTAAGATGTAGCAGTCCATCTCTCCGCAAATTGTGTTCAGCAGATGATAATAAAACAAAAAAAGTTAAGCCAGACCATTTCTATCACTGACTACCAGGCAGCTGAAATCTAATTTAGGAAATTTCTTAATTTTAATGTTTACTCTTTAAATTGTTTTACAATTGTCATGAAGGTATTTTTTAACATTGAATTTGTTCTTTCATAGTTCTAAATATCACATCTTTTAAGAATAGTGATTTTCTTGTATTTATTCCATATTTTTTCTAGTAACAGATAGTTCATATTGAGTAGTTGTGTAACATATAAACCTTCCCACTTCTTTCAGTTCAGCTGTTGATGGGTACAGTATATTTCAAATGACTGAGCTATTCTACTTTTATACATTTCAGGTCTATGCTGTAAAGTGGGTAAACTCGGAACGTTTTTTCCTGGGAAGACATAATTGATAATTTCACATACTCAAAGAAAAATATTACTCTTTAGCAGCACAAGATGGTGTATTAGTCAGAATTGCTAAAGTACATTCCCCAAAAATGACTGACTTTTTGTTTGCTTTTTTTCCTGTTGAACGCGTATTTTGCTTCCTGCTAGTAACTGTTGATGTTATTAGTCATTGTATTGCATTTTAAAATGAAAAGTTACAAGGTTCTAGGTGACACCCATCTGCAGTTTGTATAACTCTTCAGGTCAGCTTTTTTTTTCTTCTAAATGCTTTGAAGAATACATGAAAACAAAGACTCAGTATTACTTCACCTGAAGCATTGTTTCTTTGTCAGATTCCTCACCCATACTATAGTGTTAATTCTGCACCACAACTACTAAGCACTGATATCATTCTCATAGATGAAAGGCCAGGCCAGACCTGTTGTGTTGTGGGTTCTGGTTCAGCCAGAACTTACGGAAATTAAGGGAAGCCCTGCAACAGAAATGTAGAATTATCTGAAAATTTATTTTTGTAGTTGCAAATTGACCAAAACTCTGAAGCACAGGGTATCCCACACTCCTAAATTTCAAAAATACTTTTTAAAGGATTGACTTTTGTGGTTTTTTGTTATATTATTTTGTTGTACTATTGCATTAATGATTTGATATGTTTCCAATAAGACAGTCAAATTTTTATTCAGTCATTTGAGTCTCCTATTTTTTTTTTTTTTACAACATTATATGATGAGTTCCAGGCATTAATTATGCACCTTATTAGTATTTACTACGTTTTTGTTTTGTTTTGTTTGGTTGGTTGGGTTTTTTTCCTTTCTTAATGTGCCTGCCCCACTGTGCATTGCAGCAGTTTCTTTTGAAGGGAAGTGATCACTACTTCCTACAATATTCCAGATAAGGAGCATTATGATTTTTTTTCTGTATTTCTTTATATTCCATATTTTCGAAATTCCAACTTTTCCTTAACTGCTTAGACTCAGTTCCCCATTGAGCACAGTCTGTCTTATTTATTTATGAATGACTGATGCCTTGGCCTTTTTCTTGCGGTCATTTAGCCAATTTGCTGGACTATTTTTTTTCACCTGTATTGGTTCCTTTGCGTTTAGTAACACTCATTACATTTCAGGTCATGTGTTCATTTAGTTACTTTGATAACAAGCAGGATGCAGGTTATTGTTAACATTTTATCCTGTCCATTTTGTAGATTATTTGAGGAATACAGTAGAAGAGGGATGTCCCTTTTTCTGAAAATTATGTGAAAATCCATTATGAGTTAAGCAGATTAGACTGCTGGAGCTCCTGCATCTTAAAGTCCATTTACATGCAAATTGAAATAGCACTTTACCATACAGAGAAAAGCAGTTTGGACTGGAAAACAGGTCTTGGTACAAGTCGGACCATAATTTTCAGTTTGATATAGATTTCTGTAATCCTTCTAAAGTAGCAAATTTTTTTAGCACCTATTTTTATTATGTCTTTTTATTATCCATAGAATAATTATCCAAGTATGTCTAGAATCTTTTTTCTTCTGGAAAAAAAAAACAGCATATGTTTTAGGGTATTTGAATCTTGAGTTTGTTTTCCTGAGAAAGACCTGGAACATGCCAATAGTAAAACTATAATTTTTTAAGCTCGTATTATTCTCAGCTGCTGCATTAAGCAATAAAATGTGATTTATTAGTTTTTAACCCATTTCTCATATATATATATATTTCATGCAGTAATGAATGCAGACAATTGTTTACTATCTCAAATCAGCCTTGTCAGAGAAAAACTCTCCAATAATATTTTTAAGTCAAAATAAACTGATGAATTCTTTTGTGGTCTGTGATCAAAGTCATGGGTTGCTGTTTTCTTTCTTGTAGATGCATATTGAATTTGAATAAGACACAAAGCTATCTAGGCTGAAGTACCTTTTTTATTAAAAATGTATATTTGATGTGCAGTTGCTGCTTAAATCAGTATCTACCTAATAAACTGACAGGACTTTTATATTATGATTACTTTCTATTTAAAAGTTCCTTTTATGATGTTTGGAGTTTGTGTTTCTGTTTATTATATCAAATATTAAACCTAACCTTATCTGTAAAATATTGGAAAGCACCAGAAATGCTAATGTGATTTTGCATATTTTGTTCAAGAGATCAGGCTACAGCAATAAACAACAGTGTCATGGAACTTTATGGCATCAAAATAAGAAACAAAACCTCTCGAGCAGGCCTGAATAAATATTTTAAAATTAGCAGACATTTAGGAAAGATATTACTAGACACTAAGATACCTAACTAAATTAGAAGATTTACATGTATTTTACTATGGGGAATAATTGTCATAAACTCCCAACATGAGAATTCAGTAGAAAACAGAGGGTTTTTTACTATTATTATTTTATTTTTTTAAAACCTAGATGTCTGGTATTTCTTAATTCTGATCTGATATACTGAACTTACAGTTGTCTTTCTCTTCAGTGATACATATACTCTCTGTTTGTGGGGCTTTTTGACACAAAATATTTAGATTGAACTCATGAGTTCCTAAAGAATAACAGTGTTCACTGAAGTCAGTAAGATTTCAGCGTGTACCTCACGGCACAGTGTTCCACTGGATACACTAGATAGAAGAGTTAGGTCACTGAAGATGTCTGACAGAGTATGTGCATGACTTCACATTGCCAGACTATTGAAAGGCACAAGAGAGTTTCTTGTAAGTACATTCACTGGGAAAATGCAGTTATGGTAGGTCAGCAGAAATTGGATCATCTCCGTTTTAAAAGGCAAACAAAGGAAAACTAAAAAGCACCAAAACAGGTCTCTTGGTTTTGGCTTTTCACTCTAAAGCATTTATCCTTCTCTAAATCTTATTTTTCCCTTGAAAATCAACCACTATTAAATTAATATGGAACCAATTGGACACCCAGATAAAGGATGCAGTTGTTTCCATCTCACATATTTAATGTGATATAACATATGAACAGCTTATTGAACATCCTACTGATGGGTTTTCTGGGGATAACCTTAAAAAAATATTTTGGTAGTGACATTTGTGTATCATACATCAATCATGAAAGGTGCAAAGCTCAGCTCTAATTGCCATTCTGACATAGGTAGAAAAAAAAAAGTTTGTACAATAATTTCTGAAAGGAGGAAAAGTATCAAATAGATTTGAATACAAGTTAAAGAGTAATGGGTAGTAGAGTAATGGGTAAAAAAATTCATTCAAGTACTTGTTTCTTTAGAATTATTTGAGTGAGGTACATTAATTAATTTGAAGAGTTGAAGCTGAAACAGAGTTACAGGCCTAAGATTAAGAAAGTATTGCGGTTTATAAGGCAAGGAGTGATATGACAATGCTTATTGTTTTATATTTCTGTATCCCAGTTTTTCAGCCTTTGAGAAAGCTGATGTAATTTCTATGGATAAAGTAAAAGTGGATGAGGCAAACATTTAGAGAGGAGAGGAGTTCAGAAAAATAGTACAGAAAAGAGCAGGGATAGTAAAAATGGCTAAGCAAAACCCAAGGTCTGTAGAAAACAGGAGATTTAAAACTGAATTTTAAAAAGCAATGGAGAAAGAAGAAATAGATTCACAGCCAAAGCCCACTCAGGAGGAAGGGACTGAGGATGGATGTTATCTGGGGTTTTCTAAGTGCAGGTATAGGGATGACCTCAGTTCTTGTCTTATACCTGTAAATCTTTTATTCTAGTACTTAAGTGAAATAGACATTGGTTTAATACAGAGAAGTGGAAGAAATCAGATAAACTGTTCCTCAATGAGTTATTCCTCTCAAGAGTTTACTGGTTTTCTCTCGGCCAGTGCAAATACATGTATGTTAATTATATTCTGATTGCTGTGTCATGTTATTCATAACATTAGAATGTTCAGTGAAAGAAACTCCATCTTTACATTTCAATCTCATTCAGTTTCTCAAATAAATGCTAAAAATTTTTGTTTGAAGCAGCAAGAAGTCTTTATTTATCAAAATCTAATGATAGTGGTTTTATTTTTGCAGGAATCTTGGAAATGGTTGAGAAATAGAGAGGACACATATAGGCTAGTGACTAGTGAGAAAATGGCCTACTCATCTGAGACATTACCTTTGCCAAAGAAAGACGACTTACTTTTATACACATACATATGTATGTGTATAATAAATCACTGCATGAGTATATGTAGAAATATAAATATATTTTGTTTAATCATTTTCCAATTCAGTATCTAGGCTATGTATTTCTCCTGTCTCAAAACATCTTTCATATAAATTAGAAATACCTCCTGACAGCATCAAAATAAACATCTGCTTTGAGAAGTGATTATATAAAAATGTCAAGTCCTTATTTGGTAGATCTATTTCTATTGTGGTATTTGAGTCATATCTGACATGAGTGACAAAAATATTTTTAATTTGGTTATCTAGCTTCAGTTACAGCAACAGGGATCCCGCAAAGAAAAAGAGATTGAATAACTTCAGTCACCATATGTCTTGAAAAGTCTGTATTTTTGGGGGGTGGTGTTTCATGAGGTATGAAAACAGATGAAATTCAGACTCCATATCACATTTTTTTCTCTAGTTAATCTTATGATCTGAGAAACAAAGAAATAATTACCCAAGAAGCATATGACATTTTTTACGATACTTTAATTTAAATTTCTACATTATTTTTTATTTCTTTAATCCACTTTCTGAATACTATCTCCAATCTAGATTAAAATTTCCAATTCATGGCAGAAAATGGAACACATTTCTACATCAGAAGTAAGACAGCAAAGGTATCAACAACAGAGCATCATTAACCAAATTGTATTTTTTGATAACAGTTGCAATATCTTTTTGAGGTTCACAGGATGGACCATAAAGTCTGAACATCCTCTGAAAGCAGCCTCACTTGAGCACAGTGAGCATGAAGAATCCCACCATGAAAATAACGGGAAGTATCAGGTCCTTCTTTTAGAGCTACTGGGTGCTCTGTCAGGTCAGGGAGAGGCAGACACTTGAACTGGGTGAGTGTAGGGCACCAGTGGGAGGGGATGTTTCAAAGATTTTGCAGGTGCTGAGGACTGTGCTACTTGAGGTCTGCTTTAATCTGGCTATTCCATTCTGTCTGTACATAGCTGTGCTGTACATGGCTTTCACAAGAGAGGTAAAATCTTTGGTGTTAGAGGTCCTTTGCATATGCCATTTATTTGCGTATGGACTGGAGCTATTCTTCTGGGAGACTGGAAAAGTGAGTAGCTGTGCCCAATGTGATGTTCTTAAAGGGCAGATCTGATTCCATTGGAACTTTATTCCATTATGAAGGACCTCTGATACTGCCAGGATTGTCTGATGGCTCGTGTATGGCATTTTATAGTTAAAATTTTATGATCTCGTGTTTTAAAAGGGTCTTTCATTAGGAAGGCGATAGTATGCATATGGATATTTCTTGTTTTGCCTTGGTCTGTGCAGTCTTCATTAAGAAGTAGTGCTCATAAAATTCTTTGATTAAGACTATGTATTTTTTTTCTAAAAAGACTGGATGACTGATGAGTAGACACAAAACTGGATTTTTGGAAGATAACATTCAAGGTGCTCAACACAATACTGGTTTTTACCTTGCAGGGGTGAAACACTGTTTCCAGTATATAAACAGCTGGACATTAGAATCCCTTAAGTTAGAAGATCAGACCAAAGGTTTGCACTTTGAAAGTGCTCCCAAATAATCAAATTCTCAGAGCACTAATCAGTTATAACTCAAATTCAAGAAGTTTATCACCTCTGGGGTGCCGAAGTATTTGAAATAGATTTTTTTAGAGCATGATAACTGTCTAGATAGGAGCACTTGTCAGTAAACCTATTAATTGGCTCAAAATGATGTGGAAACATTTTTTAAACAATATAATGATAAAAAAGTAGTGCTACCATATGAGTTAGTAACCATAGTTTACTAATTATCAGCAGTCCAGTATATATTAAACAAATCTTTTAAATACAAAGATGAGTTCTTAGGTGTTTTTTTCAGAGTTGTTATTGTATAATCTGTAATTTTTTATTCTCTTTGTTGTAGAATTTTGCCCTGTAGTTAACTGTAAAAAAAATATTATAACCTAAAAGGAGTTTTTTGGTAGCAATGGAATAAAGCATTTCACTAACAGGACATCTCCTGCAGATACTATATTTACAGAAGCACTGTGTGATCCCAAAAGCAGGACCAGAGGGAAAATGTTTAAAATACAAAGTTAACTGAGTTTACAACTAAGCCCAAAGTTTAGCTAGAGAAAGAGCTTTCACATAGAAGCCTTAAAGGAGAGCAACCTATCAAAGTGTCTCCTTTTTTTCATTCTGCATTGTATTTGATCAGCCTAATTTAGTGTATTATTGTGGTGTAATAACACTTTATTACCCTGTATAAAGATTTAACTATATATTTGAAGTTTAGCTTTTGACGATTCAGATTTGCTAAAGGTATTTCAAAATAAAATTGGCAGAAGTTTTCTAAAAAATTAATTTTGCCTGAAAAATACTCCGGTTTTACTCAAAAGTACTTTGTGGAAGCATTGTGAAAATGAAATTTCTAATCTCAGCAAAGACACACTGTAAATCTATACAGCTCCAGCTTCCATATCTCTAACACACCTATGTCATCTGGACTGTGTTACAAAATCTTCAAGGACAATTGAAACAGTACCATGGGAGTCATTGGTTCAGGAGTGGGGACTTGAAGCTTCCAAAGTCCACAGTTACTTGTTGGCAATATTGTTTTTGTTATGAATGTTAGTTTTAGTTAACAACTAGGAAAATTGTTGTTGTTACAGTAAAGCAACATTTATCTGGGTGAACAAGGTATTTTTGCTTCACAGAAAATATCGGTATTTCCCACAAACCAGAAATTCTGAGAAAATAAGTGTTAATTCCATCAAAGCTCCCATTTCAGTCTCCTCAAGCTCCTCACACTGGGATCCTTCTCCAATGCAAATTATCTTAAATCCTCTCCATTGTTTTTGTCACACTTTCTTTTATTCTGATGCCTCATGTAAGACATGTTAGGAAATTCCCTCCATTCCTGATGAAACTTGAAATTACTTCTGTCTTTCTTACCTTTGGTAAAAAAAACCTCATAGCAGAGTGAATTGGTGGCAGCAACTGCCCAATGTTTACAGAAAAGTTTGGTGAAGTTTTTATGGTTCATTTCATTCCCTAACAGGCAATGAGTCCCACACTTTCTTTGGCTCTTCATGAGAGAAAATATTATGGCATTTAAACTTTAATTTTTATGTAATTTTGTCTCAAGTGAAGAAATTATTTTAATGATCTGCCATTACTCTACTTTTCTTGGATCTATTTGCATTTGCAGGGGTAGTGTGATTGCCTGTTCATACTTTGTTTTTAGATTTTTCATCATGCGGTTAGAGTTCCTTTATAATGGATCAAAACCCTAATGCATGTAAATAGACAGATGCCACAGAACACTTTTCCAGCTCTGAAATGTGATTGGTGATGATGAAAGCTGTAGGAAATTTATCTGATATATCCCTTAGCAAGTGCAATGGATTTATACCAGTATTACAGATCATTATATTCATTTGTGTTTATAACAATTTCTTTTTATTATCAAAACAATTAAAAACAGGGACTAAGTTATTTTAAGCAAAAAACTTCATTTTAAATTCATCTGTTTCTGTTTGTAATAGAACACAGCTGCACAATAATGTGATCAAGCAAATAAAAGCTGCTCCATGTTTTATGGATGGCAGAACTTTACAATCCAGGTATATTTACCATTATACCTCTGATGTGTTGTGAAAGTAGAAAGGAAGTTTCAGAGCTAAAGTTTAAAACTTTCAGTTAGTTTTTACAACTGAAACTTCATTTATATTTAAGAGGAGTCTAGCTAGACCTTTCACTGAATTCATTTTTCTGCTTCTGTCTATCTTGAGGTATACTTATTCGAAATCCTGGAGTGTGATATTGTGGTATTTTTTGGCACATAGCTCCATAAAGACTAATTATCAGTCAGATGCCTATATCCTGTATCAAAGACCTTCTGATGTATGTAACAGATCCACAGCCTTTGGCTTCCATTTCCTTGCTTCATTTGGCCAGATGATCATATATAGTATTAGAGGATTGAAAGATAACATTTGTCTTCTCACTAGATAAGAGAATAAATATAGCCAAATAATCTAAAAAGAAGTTCCAAGTTAAGTTTTATAGTAAAGAGAAAAAATAATGTCTTCATTTAGAAACTCAAGTCTTATTTTCACTGGCAATTAATTGTTATGTTTAGTATATTTTATAAATACTTTATTACAAAACCTATGCAACGAAAAACCTAAACCAAAAGAAACATTTGGTATGTTGCCTACATTATAGGCAGGTATGCTGAAGAACTTATTTTAAACCTTTCTGGAGAGTGGTTCGTGTGAAATCATCTCAATCCCTGGAAACAGGGATAAAATTGAAGTTTTGTAAACAGTGGAAATGATGATGCTTCAGTAGACAGAAATGGAGGCTGATGAAAGAGATGAAAGATAAACAGGTATGGCGAGACAGCCACTGTCATTTAAAAAAATAAAAGGATTTAAATTCATTTATAAGTGGCCAGCTTTAAGGAATATTGCTAGATCTTGGTAAAAAAAAAGTTTTGGAAAAAAGTGTCAACACAATTTGTCTCAAAGCAGTGTCATAGAACTAGTTTTAATTTCACTTTATGAATAACCAAAACTGTTTCATTCTTCCTAGTACTATTAAGAATTACCTATCACCATTTTATTTTTTCTTTGGGAAACATTGTGATTTAGAAGTTGTTTTTTTTCTTCATTCCCATCTTTTCTCCTACTGCAAACCTTCAAATAGTTCTTCAGTCTTGTATCGGTTAAGACAATAAATATCTGGTGCCAGTGTTAACACCTGTTACATATTAGGTAGGTGATACTAAGTAACACTACCTTTTTTTCCAGCTCAGCTATTGAAGGTAAAAATAAAATGATGTCACCTATCTGTGCCTTAAAATTACAGTGCTTGCCCCTAATGCTGCGTTCCTGCACCATTTCAAATACTGACTTCAAATACTGACCTCAGTGTCGGAATTTGTGTCTCTTCCCAAAGAAGATCAACATAGAAATGTTTTAAAATCTCTTTGCTCTCACATTTGGTAAAATTCTTTTATGCTGCAAATTGCTTTTAGGACTTTGTGGCAGCTTTAGCCCTGACTTAGAAGGTACATTTTCAGCTAGTTTTGCAATTCACTAGAATTTGTTTGTACATTGCCAATAAGAGAAAACTTCAGTTTTGTGTCGCAAAGAAAAAGTACTTTCCCAGCCTGACTGGATTCCCTTGATAAATACATTCAATGTTATTTCCTGCCTGTATGGTCTCTCAGACACCATTGTGTTAAGTGTTATGAAACAGGAAAATGTTAGTCAATTACTATTCATCAGTGTCCATGTTCATTAGAGGTCAGAGATGTGTTTCCTGAATAAATCAGCTTTGCAAAATGATATTTATAGAAAACATCAGTAGATCTTCAGGAATCCTACTTGCAGAAGTGTCTAAACAGGTCAGTTGATATCCTCATCATATAACTCAGCTTCAAGAAGAAGGCTGTTGCTCATCTAGGACCAATTTAGAACCTGTTATCACTAAAAACAGGCAAATACTACAGATTATACTCTCTCTGTATACAGCTATACATATATATATAATTACCACTAATATTTGTTTACTGATTAAATAATTGTAGCTCTACTTGCAGTAATAATTTTCAAATGCTGAAGCTGTGTATATTTTCAGATGCTATTATCCATTATATTCTTCATCTTGTAAACAGGAGATTTGCAATTCAGTCTGCGGAAAGGAAAAGGATGTCTGAAGTGACAGAGAAGTCTTCTATAGGGATGAAAACTACAACAGACCTTCCATTTTCTAATTCTAATGAATACACACTTCTAATCTGTTACTCATATTTGTTCTTTGAACTATCCCTTTCAAAGTTGATGCAGGGCTAAACTAAGAACACAATGATTAGACACATTATATCACAGTATCACAGTATCACAGTATGTTTGGGATTGGAAGGGACCTCAAAAGATCATCTAGTCCAATCCCCCTGCTGGAGCAGGAACGCCTAGGTGAGGTCGCACAGGAACATGTCCAGGCGGGTTTTGAATGTCTCCAGAGAAGGAGACTCCACAACCCCCCTGGGCAGCCTGTTCCAGTGCTCTGTCACCCTCACTGAGAAGAAGTTTCTTCTCATATTTAAGTGGAACCTCTTGTGTTCCAGCTTGATCCCATTACCCCTTGTCCTATCATTGTTTGCCACTGGGAAGAGACTGGCTCCATCCTCATGGCACTCATCTTTTATATATTTATAGACATTAATAAGGTTCCCCCCTTAGCCTTCTCTTCTCCAAACTAAAGAGACCCAGCTGCCTCAGCCTTTCTTCATAGGGGAGGTGCTCCACTCCCTTAATCATCTTCGTTGCCCTACGCTGGACTCTCTCCAATAGTTCCCTGTCCTTCATGAACTGAGGGGCCCAGAACTGGACACAATACTCCAGATGGGGTCTCACCAGGGTGGAGTAGAGGAGAAGGAGAACCTCTCTTGATCTACTAACCACCCCCCTTCTAATACACCCCAGGATGTCATTGGCCTTCCTGGCCACAAGGGCACAGTGCTGGCTCATGACCATCCTGTTGTCCACCAGGACCCCCAGGTCCCTTTCCCCTGCACTGCTTTCTAATAGGTCATTCCCCAGCCTATACTGGAACCTGGGGTTGTTCCTGCCCAGATGCAGGACACTTTCCCTTGTTAAATTTCATCAGGTTGTTCCCCACCCAACTCTCCAGCCTGACCAGGTCTCGCTGGATGGCAGCACAGCCTTCTGACGTGTCAGCCACTCCTCCCAGCTTAGTGTCATCAGCAAACTTGCTGATAATACACTCAATTCCCTCGTCTAAATCGTTAATGAATATATTGAATAATATTGGCCCCAGTACCGACCCCTGAGGCACTCCACTAGATACTGGCCTCCAACTAGACTCCGCACCATTGACTACCACTCTCTGACTTCTCTCCTTAAGCCAGTTTGCAATGTGCCTCACTACTCTATTGTCCAGATCACACCTCCTCAACTTAGCAACTAGGATGCTATGGGAGACTGTGTCAAATGCTTTGCTGAAGTCAAGGTAGACCACATCTACCGCTCTGCCATCATCCATCTACCTTGTTACATTTATATGGCTAAAATCACACTACGAAGCCAAACTAAAATCCTGGAAAGTGACTGATTCAATAAAGCAGGGATATTTTTCAGAAGTTAGACACTAACCTTAAAACAGTTTGACAACATCATGGAAGAAAACAGAGATAACATAAAGCATGCTTTGATAAAAAATAGATCATGTTAGACTTAACTGGCTTAAGTGTAACGCAATTAAACTGATTTGTTTAAACTGAAGCTTTTGATATAGTCTTGTTTAAAAAAAAATGTTTTGCATTTGCTTATTTTATATATATATTTATATAATGTAGCAATAAGGATTAATACAAGAATCTCAAAGTTGAGAAAGAGGTGAGTAAAATGGAGAATGGTAAATCGAATATTATTGTGATAAAAATACATTTCCTTGGGAAAATATAGACACTATCTCATAAAACAATGGGAAATTAAAATCAATGCAATTTTTAGATATTATAGGGAGAGCTTGATGGCCTGTGAATTTGACATGTCTCTGAAGAAACATGACCATATTTTATGCTTAGAGAGAAAAAAGATGAACTGGCTATATAAGCCTATAACTTTCACTTCTATTTATCTTTATGTTTTCCCAGCCTGTTAATATGGTATGCTAGTTAGTCCTGTGCTCTGTAGTCTGTTTAGTGTAAAGCTTGCTTCCTTTAACATATCTTGCGGATTTTTTCACTCTTAGCTGCTGTGATTAAGATAAAATTACCTCCATTACGCTGTCCAAGTGGTGTTAATGGAAAAATCGAAGATCTTTTATATGGTCAAATAGCAAATGTATTTGTATTTTTAACCATATTTTTTTCATCACATACTGACATTTTTTTAACCCAAAACCTTAGTAACCAAAAATAAAACTGTATTCCATGCATTGTTTTCTGCAGGAGTAAAATAGAGGGATGACAAAATGAGGTCACCTTACTTTCTTGTCTGTTCAAACTCCTTGCTTGAATTCCAGAGAAACAATTTGCAAAATCTTTTTTATGAACATTTTGGTAGAGATTGCTCCATATGAGAACAGTTTTGGAAATTATGTTCTAATGTGTGTGATGGAAAACCTATTATATTTCTAGCAGTATCTGTTCTTGTCTATGTAATAAATTGTAGCATGTGTTCAGTAGTCAGATCCCCACTGTAAATTTATTTTGTTTGGAAAATGAATATATTTCTTTTCTAAGTATTCAGATAAACTGTAATGGTGTCACATTTTCCATTAAACTTGTTAGTAGTTTATATGAAGACGAATAAACATTTGTATCTTCTTTTAGTAGCTGTTTGCTTTTTCACAAGGAATTATTTTGATTCTGTAGCAAGCTCGGTAGCCCTCATGATCTGCATGCCCACGTCCAGTTCGCTCTCAGTGAATGAACAGAATATCTGTGTATTCTGAGAGTATTTGCTGATATCTGGATATACCCAGGGGATAAACCTCCATTGGTCCTCTTCTAGTCACCCTCTTTTCTTACCTTGGCTTTCTAGATTTTGGGTGTATGCTGGTTCACTCCAATTGCTGTCTGGCCACAAAACGAATGAACATTCAGACAACACCCACCCACCGCCCTACACTCTCCATACCAGAATTTAGCCCTACATCTATAAATCTGCATTGGCAGATCATTTTTGTAGAATGACTGAAGCTGGCCACTCCAACTGGCTGGAATAAACTTGCGATTTCTGACCATCTTTTCCAGCTGTTATTTGTTCTGTGGTATTACAGTGATCCAAATCAACCTGTGGTGGTGTTTTCTTTTCAGTTACTGAGTAAGGTTTGCATTATACAAGCCTGAGAAATGTAAATTTGAAAAAAAAAAAACAAAACGTTGAAGTCTTCACTAGAGTGATTGGACAAGGAAAACATGAACTATACAGAGGAAAGCTGACTTAAAATGAGAAATGGTGCATAATATAAAGAACATTTTGTATCTTCTTACTTAAAGATTTATTGTATCTATTCAGCTTGAGTTTATATGAATCTTTTGATAAGTATATTGCATAACAGTAGAGTGTTATATGAATGTGAAAATAACCACTGGTCTATTTGCTTATGAGTATCCATACTGTGTTCCTCTTCAAGTATATTTACATGTCATGTATAAAAACATTCTCTTTCAGTTAGGCACATTAGTCACTTGTTTTACCTTCTGACCAAAGTGTTTAACTAGAATTAAAGGGTTTGCATGTCTTTCCAGCTAGAAGGAAAGCAATAGTTAGAAAAGCTGTTACTTCCACAGAGATCATACCATTTCTTAGAAGAAAATAGCTTAAAAATAATGCTTGAGATAATCTATTACCTCATGGTTAACTTCACTGTGAGTAAACAAAAATTACTAAAACTATCAAACATAATAGCAACTGAAGAAAATAACATGTGCATATGTGTAGATATGTGTTTTTTTCTTGATTATTTTAAGCCCGTTAGGACTTGTTATTGTAGTATACAGTGTAACTGCAGGTATAGAATATTACAACTGCAAAAGTTATTCTTACCTTTCAATAGATTTTTTCTCAGACCTCTTTTACAGAAGATCATATTATACAAATTCATTTTTTTATCAGTCAGTATCTCATTAAATTACTGGAATATGGATTCTCCCGTGAATAAAGAAGTGTCTTTCAAGTGTTGTTAATGCCAATTAAAAGAAAACACTTGTTTTTTTTAAACTATTGTGACCCTTAAACGCTTACTGTCAAATGCCTATTGAAGTTACAGAAATCTTATGCTATGCTGAAGCCTTTTTTAACAACATCAACAATGTTGTTCATTTGATATGAGAATCACATTTACAAAGCTGTTTATTTCAGCTGTTCAGATATTCAGATTAATTTCAGGCATTGAAGTTTCAAATATATGAAAGTATTAATTTCACAATTTAATTTTTGAATTGTGATGTTCACTGTCTGCACACTTGTAGTTTTAGAAGAAATTTATTAAGAGGCTGTAAAAACACAAACAGAAGTGAATTAAAGGAAAAATTAGATGAGATTCACAAAGTATGAAATCAGTTGTGCAGAGTTCTACTGATAGCATTGAAGCAGGCACCTTTCTCTAAAATCTCTTGAATTTCAAATCATGAAAAATAATGCTGACACTCAGAAGGCATGAACAATCAGGTGCCTGTAATCTAATTTTTACATTCACTTTGTGTGGAATGTAATTTGTTAAATTAATCTGTTCCTGAAAAATCAGGATTTTTTAAAATGGTTTGGTCAGCTAGATGAGTACTACCAGATCTTGATCTTTCTTCCATCATTTAACCACAGAACCATAGAATCATTTCAGTTGTAGGAGACCCTCAGGATCCAACCATAACCCAACTCTAGCACTAAACGATGTCCCTAAGAACCTCATCTAAATGCCTTTTAAACACCTCCAGGGATGGTGACTCCACCACTTCCCTGGGCAGCCTGTTCCAATGCCCGATAACCCTTTCCATGAAGAATTTTTTCCCAATATCCAATCTAAACCTCCCCTGACACAACTTGAGGCCATTTCCTCTCGTCCTATTACTTGCTACTTGGGAGAAGAAACCAACACCCTCCATGTTGCAACCTCCTATAAATGGTTGGCGTTGCTGTCCTTAAGCATCTTTTCCAGCCTAAATCGTGATTTCACGTGGGCACAGATAAATCTTTTGGACATGGTGGGTGGTTGGGGCACTAGAGGATCTTTTGGGGGGCATTTCTAGAACTGTGCCATGGCTAATGAATATTTTCTGGAGATTGCAGGGCTGAGAATGCGAAACTCTCTTCTTCAACAAATCAGGTGTTTTCTTCCACTTTGCTCATGTCAGTGGTTTCCTACTCTCTCTGCCATTTGGAGAAAATTTGATACCGTTATTCAAAATCTTGGTGCAACTCCTGTGCTTGCCTTCTTCTTTTGTGCATTGTTGAAATAAAAGGTACATCAACATATATAGACTTATACACACAGGCTTTTATGGGCTCTGCAGTGTAATGTCCTTTGTGTAGTTTGGAATGTACCATAATTAGCACTCAAAAGTCACATTGCTCTTGGACTTATGAGACATTTTGTCCAATATCCTATGCTTTATTCTCTTTCTCCGTACGAACAGAGAAGAGAAGTAAAGCAATATTTTGCACATTCAGGTAAATGTAAAAGCTACAAAAATGAGGTAAAGCGGAACTTCCACATTCCACCTATAAGTGAAAATATTTAAACGCAAATATATCACAGTCTTGAGTTCTGAAGTGTTCTGCAAGAAATACTTAAGTAATTTCAGCCTTCATGGCCTGAATTTCTGTTGAGACAATGTGTTCAGGAAGCTGTCAATGCAAATATGTTTACAAAGCAGATGTGAATGCAGATAGTAGTATTATGTCACATGAAAGAACTGGAAAGTGAAAGCTTAGTCCAAGATAATTTCCTAACTGTTTTCAAAATGTCATGTTTAAACATGGAAATGTGAAATCACAATTCAGTTAGAAAGGTTTGAAGTTTTGAATTGTATATTTGAATCATCTTTAATATATTCCCATGGTGGTTTTTATATTAAAAAAAACCACACAAAAAAAACAGGTTGTGGTGACTGAAGTGATTTGTCTGTCTATGATGTTTTTCACATTATAAACTTAACATGTTGTGAAGATCTGAAATGGAGTAGTTAACTGATCAGACACATGTGATTCCTTTGATTTACACTGTTAGAAAGCAGTTTTCATGACATGCTGGTTTGATTCAGCTCTCACATCATCTTGTAAGAGATAAGGAGGTTGTCAGAGAGATATTATTGGATGCTCAGAGACTGCTTTTGAAGTTACTCTAAGCTGACAACTAATGAGAAGGTTTTTTTGATAACTTACCCTTTAGTGTAGATAGATGTTATAGTTATTTTTTGTTTTGTTTGCGAGCTGATGGATTAAGTATGGCTTTGTTTGCTGCCTGGCTGTAATATAAAATCTGTCCCTCCACCAGACAGGTAGTTTGTTAATTCCTCTTCTCTAGTTTGTGTGGGGTTTTTTGTTGTTTGTTTGTGTCTTTTTGTTTGTTTGTTTTGGGGTTTTTTTGGTCGTTGTTTTTTGTTTGTTTGTTTTTGTTTTTGTTTCTGGTGAGTATCTTCTTTACTGTGTGTTAGAGCTAAACAGCAATATTTTGGCATATTGAAGATGACAGGAAGTCTGTATTCAAAACTGAAGTGTTAGTGTGATTGCACTGAATAAGTTTAGTGTGACAGCAAGAAATACTTTTTTACCAAAATGGTAAATACATTTTGTAAGATAAACATACTCTTGTACGTGAAGAGCCTATAAGGTTAAGAACAGAGTATTTGTGTTTCTCTTGACAGAGCTTACTTGAGATGTATTTGACCAAAGTTACATGAAGTGGCAGCTGGTTTTACCTCCAGATGTACTTTCTAGTAATCCTTGACTTTTTTTTTTTTTTTTTCTCTTTTTTACCTCCTAAACATGGTACTTAAGATACTTTTAATATTCATGATAGAATGACAAAATAATACTATTGGGAGCTGAAGGCACTGTGACGTGGAAAAAGCTATTTTTAAAGATTTAGAATTGTCATTCTGAGAATATATAGGAGGTGAGAAAGTCAAGGAAACTGTAAGTGAAGGAAACATGGATGATCCAAAAAGCTTCAGTTTCAATGTTCTCACCAGTTACCTTCAGAAGGATTCGTTCTTCAAGAATTTTCTCTTCTCACGCAAATGAGTAAATGTTTTTATTAATGCGGTATCAAGCATGTAGAGTTTAATTTAAAAATGGGCTATAAACTTTGTATCTAAACCTTAGAACTGGCTAAAGGATTCCAGACAACTAGTTCTGATAGAGCCAGTCCTGCTCAGGCAGTTTTGCCCGAGAGGAAGTTGGAACGTGAGTTCTTGTTGTTCTGGTCTCACAGTGAGTGTGAGCACTCTCAAAATGAAATTTATTAGATACCCTATCCATTTTTAGTAAAAGATCCTGAACTGAACTATGATTGAGCTAGTACTCATGTAAAATTGTCTCCTTTGTACCATGACACTGGTATATCAGGATTTTTAATCAGTTTGGTAATACATAATACATTATTTCAAGATAAACAGAGCTAATGAGCCTTTGGAACAAGCCGAGGACTTAGGTTCTGACCCATCAAGGATTTGCATAGACTTCACTGGTTGCTGGACCAAACTGTCACAAATATAATGGTACAATCTTAGGTTACTTCTGAACTGTGAAATAGGTGTTTGCCACTGTATATCCTGGGACACTGAGGGACCTGGCCTTACAGGGAATGCTTTCCAGCCTTCTGGTTTAGGTGCCTTTCCCTTTGAAGGAGGATGGAACTTGAGAGAGGAAATAGCACGTGTCCTCACTAACATGGTATCTGGAAGCTGCTAAGAAGAGCTGGAAGCTATTCTTGTTTCACATGCATTTTAAACCACAACTTGGTCACAGCCTCAGTGTGGTTACTGGACAGGCATCAAAACTGAAGTCTGGTGATCAGAAATTGAAGTGTTATTGGGTATTATCATCACAGGCGTGTAGTTTTATTTGAGGGTAAACTCCACCAGCAGACAAAATACTTAAATAGTGATGAGAGAAACTACAATGCTTACAAGTTTGAAATTAAGAAAAGATTGAATGTTGATTATACAATGCACAAGAAATCCTTATGCAATGAAAAGTATCTTTACAGAAAACCACTGAGGCTAAAAAATTATTTGTATCAAGAATCAGAACTTTAATTGTTGGTTAAATAAAATTTTGAAAGTTTGAAAGATATACACATCCTGCTTATAAGCTTCATTTATTAGTGTTGGAGAGAAACATGCTTTTATCAGGCATTTCTTGCGTATTCTTCTGAAGTATCACTATTAGCCAGTATGAGACATGAGATAGTGTGCTGCTCCAACTCAGAATGGCAGATTTACATTTCTCTTTTTCAAACCTGCTAGCTAGTCTCACTTTCTCTTTTTCCATGTTTTTCCCACTGTCTCCTTCCTCTTTGCAGAGCTCATGCATAAATAACAGTCTTTGGGGTTACTGTGTGTGCCAAACTCCTTAACCATTCTGTCTCTATCTGAAATGAAGACATGGCCTCTGCTTTTAGAAAGTAAATTCATTCTCTGAAACCATAGGTCAATAGTTATCATCCTTTGACTGTCAGATAAGTTCACTTTACTTGTGAAGCTGAACTAGGAACATCAGTTGAATTTGCACAAATGACTATAGAAGCTTGAACTAGAGACTCAGTTATGAAAAAACAAGCGCCTGTCTAGAGTTCCCATAGAGAATTGCCCTAACATCGAGTCCCCTAGTTCTCCATTAAAATTCCAGACCTTGCATATGATATAATTTTCAGTTATTAAAATGGAATAGAATGTGGTTTTACACTGGAAACTGTTGGTATCTAAATATTAAAAACCTTATTTTGGTCTCTTTAGGTATTCTCAAGAGAACTTCTTTTGTTATAATAATAATGCCATGGAAGATAAAAACAGAAACATCAATCTTAACAGAGTATTAAGTCTGAAATTTGATTATGATCACTTAAATCTCAATATGTTTAATTATTTTTAGTGCTCGTTATTCTGTGAGAATATCCATCTTGAATGCTTGTCTGGTGTGATTAGATGAAGTTGTTATATCATAAGGTTTAATTGATCTTTCTGAATTTCACATTATAGGAACAAAGCTGTAAGTACTGTAGCAGCCACTGAATGGTCTATCAAAAGTAATTTGGATTATTCAAATAATGAAAACATTTGTTACTCTCTTTAAAAATTGATTAAATGAATTTTGAGTAATTACCAGCTTAAAACTTTGTTGGATTCCTGCAGAAATCTGCGTAATTGTGCGGCTCTTGAGGTATTGTTAGGCGTAACTGATACATAGTGATGGTAAGGGAAATAATAAAAAAGAATGTTGACATAGGTTTTCTATCGTGTTCCAGCAATGTGTGTGCACCCTGTTTTCAAGTTTACTTTCCATAGTTCATTTGACAGCTGTTAATATAAATCTTTATCAGATTCCATTTTCCTTCTTTATTATTCTACTTTGGGGATTTATACTCCATTTCCTATAAGTATATGTTCATATTAGCCTTTGTAGTACATTTCAATCCCAACTGAGATTACAAGCAGCCTGGAAGCTTATTGCAGTGGGATGGCAAGACTTCACTGACACATAAAACATACTCCCGAAAAAGAAAATCTATGAAAAAAAATGTAGTGACAATCTTTTGATTTTAGTTTGTTACACAGCAAAATTAGTTTTCTGCCCCAATGTTGACACAATACAGACAGTGCTAATGTACTGGCTTGGGCAAATGCCTCAGCTCGGTTCAAAGAGAGTTTCATGTAAAAAAATCTGTCACTAACACACCCACATATTCCACTGCATCTTCCAGACAGCAAATTAAGTTACTAACGTAACATTACAACCATATAAAAATTGATATAGCTATGCAAAAATTTTAGTCACTTTAAAATAACATTCACCAATATTGAAAATAATTGTATAAAGGTTAAAAAATATATAATAATTTGCATTTTTCTGCATTACATAGCACAATTTTGGTAGTTAACCAGACAGTGGGATAGTTTGGGTGATTAAAGCCCAAATGTAGTGCTTCTGCTTTGGAACTCCATGGGAACCTGTCTGCTTTTTAATTTTTTCCTCTCTAAAATGAGTGCAGCATTCCTAGGAAGATTGCTAAGGCTACACTGTGCTGAATGGGAAACATACCATGTTCTAGTGATTGATAAGGAAATAAGTTTGTGGAAGAAAAAGCACAAGAAATTCTTCATTGCGTGATCACTGTCTGCTGAGGATTCTAAAATCTTGATATTCCCCTTGTATTAGTGAAGTCTCTTTATACTTTAGCAGTGTGTCTTATCAAGCTCTACTGTACAAAAACACTCTGTCATATATTAGCTTAGCTGATCAGTATATCTACAAATTCAGTCAACTCAAATTGATTAGTGATAGTTAATTTAGTCTCCTATGAATTGCCTTTGAACTATTTTTTCTAAAAAACAATTAACACAGTTCTTCCCAGTCTGACTGTACTGCAACTTATTCAGACTATAGTTTGTTTAGGAGATATTCATAAAACTAGTGTCTGTAAAACTTCTGCACTTGATGCTCTTAGGAGTGCCTGAATTTAGAACAACTCTATCAACAAATTCTCTTTCATTTTCATCAATTTTTGAGAAGTTCAGCTCTCACATTAATTTCCTGTATCAAAACCTGTATAGGATATGCTAGTATTCAAACAAAAATTCTAATTTCTAAGGTATCTTTGATTGCTAATGTCCATCCTGAGACCTTTTTTTATCTGTCCATTAGAATCTGTACCATAGCAGTGAGCTTTTCTACTGGTTGCAATGATCCTGCCTTGCTAGTCAGAGGTCTTCACCATCATCATTAACTTTATTTTGAAGATTACTTTAAACAAAAGAACACTCTCCATTTGCTTTGCATAGATTCGCAGAATTTATATTGTTAGGCTTTAATGACTTCATGATATTTGTATTTGAGAAAATTTAATTAAATGGATGATGACCAGATCTTAATTGTTGGCCTCTACTTGTCGAAGTTCATTTCTCTTCCCTTTAGAGACTGCATAACAATGATTGCATTAATAGGGCTATCCCAAACTCTACAACCCTATTAACTAACAAAAAATACATAGTACCTGAGAACTGAGAACATGACTATAAATTTGTCATAAAACCATATGTCCACATAAAACAACTGTGAGTACTGACATGACAAACTAGTTCCATATAGGACTTACACACAAAACAACGTAAACCAAAGCAAAGGCTGTCGCTTATTTACCTACATTAACTTCCTTTCCCCTCCTGTTATATACTTTTATTTCATATGACCTGGTGCACCAAGTAGGGGTTGTTTAATCTTGTAATCATCTTAGCTTTATATTTGACATTCCTTTTAGTCCATTTAATTTTTATGTCCAGCTTATTGATATGACTTATTTATCTATGCTACTTAACTATGAATGAATATAGCTAGGGCCAACAAAGTGTTTGAAAAGGAAAAAAAATCATATGTATAAGCATGATTTCTGAAGACTTCTGTGCAAACATATTGCTATTTATTCTTCTGGTCAATGTGAAAACCGAAGAGCATTCCTAGTCAATCTGGGAACTCTCTTAAACACAAAACTCTTAGAAGTATCAATGAAAAATCTTATTAAGTAAATGTATAAGGATACATATGTAGAAGGCGTATCAATACTATTAACTCACAGACAGATACAACATGAGGCATTGACCTCCTCAGTATATTTTTTCCAAGGACAGTTTAAAAATCCAATGACTTGATCTCATTTCATCCAGTAAAACCTGTATTATAAAAACCTGTTTTTTTCAAATTCAGTTTGAAACACACTGGAAGATGTGGTTCATTTTTCACTGATAAATTGAATAGAAAAGACAAAGAAGTGGGCAATGATCCTGTGAAATACACTCTGACTTGCTGTACTGTATGATACTGGATTTTGTATAATGTAATTCTTGAGGTTTACAGAGATAATAAAGCATAGTGCTAGCAACTGTTTTGCTGTTAGTTATTTTGCTTAAGTTCAGTTTATTTTCCATGAATTTGTCTTTGGTTTACACTTTTTATTACTTTCAAAGAAAATTTAAAAAAACCAGAATTATCATTGCTACAGTCTACTGTAGTTACTTATCTAAGCCTCTGTGGTAGTTTTTGCTTTCCCATAATTTTCAGAAATACATTCCTGAGTCAGTATGCTGGGTTGTTCAAATTTAAAATATTGCTGTGGCATATTGTTAGCACACTGAACAACCTTGTAAACATTATCGCCATTTTTTTTTTGTGGAGAGTAGTCCAATTTTGAGCTAAAAATAAAGGATTTAGCTGTTTTCTTAATGGTTTCTGCATTTGAGAGGAGTTGATTAGGACAGTTTTCAAGTTTGCTGTACAAATTCAAAATATTGTTATAATCTTCTATTCATGTCTGTATGTTAGGATTTTGTATTGACAACCACTGCCACAAAATATGGAATATGTTCAGACCTTAAGTATACATATTTTTAAAATAATATTTTACTGATTTCCATAAAGACTATAGATATGGCCACAAAGTAAATCTGGAAAATGTAAGGAGAATTGTGGGATCTTTGGAAAACACTTTGGAATTGTTTCTTAGTTGTTTTTAGTATTAAAGAGCACTATTTAATTAGAGAAATGCGCTAAAACAATATAAACAAAGCTATTGCATTTCATAGTGGCAATTTGGTTGTGTACATCAGTTACACAGAAAAGAGAATGTAAAATGGCATACCTAACAATATTTTGTACTTTCTAAATACAAACATAGCTTACTTTCTGTTAAAAAACATAAACTTTAATTTTCCTTCTTAAATTTACCTAGACTCTCAACAACATGGACTTTTTTAACATGAAATTAAAAACCTTTACAACTATACATTTGCAGCGTTATAGGGCATGTGAATATAAATTTTCAAGATAAATTTAGCATTGAAACGAAAGAAATATAGTTAAGTAACATAAAATGTTTTATTCCAAAGAGAGAAAGACCCATACTCTGACATTTAAACTAGGGTTGCTGGTCATGATTTCAAATAGAAAATAATCCTTTAACAGATCATTCATTTGGTAAATAAGAGTAACACATTTTACTACAAGAAATTTTACTTGAACTTTGGCAAATGACCACATTACAGAAGCTTTTTTGTATTTTAAATTTCAAAGACAATATTGTTTGTTGCTTTTCTAACCCAACAAAATAAAGCCTTGGGTATTGCAGCACATTTTAATATTTTCCTTCCTGATTTCACCAAAATGGCTCCTTCCTTCCAGGGAATTTTTCTGTCTTGCTGAAATGAATACAATTTGGAAAAAGGTTTCCTTGCAAGAGCAGATGAATGCCTAATAAAGCAACTAGAACTGTATGTGGAAAGATTTGTAAATTCAATATCTTAAGTCAGTGTTTCATCCACAGCCAGCCTCTTTGAAGTGCCATATTTTTATATACCTGAGTAAATTTGTTACGGTTACCAAATTCAGAAAGATCTGTTGAATTATCTGATTGGTATGAGTGTACTCAGTTATCATAGCACTAATATTGTATCCAATATCTGAAGAAAACTTCTGTTTGGTCTGGCATGGAATTTGCACAGAAATACAAATTACTATCGCTAGATAAATTATCACAGGTAAATGAATGTATCACAAAGAAGCAAATGGATAATTTCAATATATAAATTTCTGATGAATTTGTTGGCAACATATTATCTCAAGAAAACAGCAAAGGTCATATGGATGTATTAACTGAAAGTCATCTGAAGACTTCTTTCCAACTGTGAAATGTCATTTTCAGTGACACCATCAATGTAACAGTTGTGTTCAGTGACTCATTTCACAGACACCCTTGTCAGACACCACAAGCGACTGTAATCTCTTCCTAAAGCAGAGTTTATTTTTAAATTTTTGAGAGTAATATGGTCTAATCAATTCAGCTTGGTTGATAGTCTTGAGTGATACATCTGCACCAAATTGTTGTTCACACTTGTTTTGATATATTTAATATAATATTAAAGAATTATGCAAGCCAACTTCTATTGATATATTTTTTGCAAACATATTTGTGTTCTTCACTCCACCTCAGTTTGCATAAGTCATGCCAACCTCCACATTTATCCTAGAAAACTAACAGGGTCATAGTATGACTTTGAGCATTGGCACAGCTCTGTTAGTACGCAGGTAGCACAGTCCCTGGTATGATGTTTTTCTGGGGCTTATTTGCCTAGATAGTGCTCATATGTGATTCCGGACAAGCAACTACCTAGACTTTAAAAACACAATTTAAAGGCAACCACTCTGTTTTGTACATCAAAGCATTTAACTGTACAGAAATGATCTCTTCTACTCTACTGTGTGTTGGGCTCAGAGAATGACTCCTGCCCTGTTTTGGTTTTAAGTAGAGAAATAGTTCATACAAACATCTCTTAGTCATGTTGTAGATTATCAGTTCTGAAAATTATGTGCTAGTCTTGGCTTACTTGGAATAACATTGATTTTCATAAGGGAGGATTTTAACTTTTCTGTGGTAGCCCAATCTGTTTGTTCCAGAATCTGACCTTGACATTTACAATACTATCCTGGCTATCTTGTTTCATAGTTCAGTCTTGAAACAGAGAGGACACCACCTCCCCAGTGTTTGGTGTCAGCCAGCAGATGGTGCAGTGTTCCCTTCCATTTCTGAGGCTCTGTGTCTGGAGTTGTTTTTTAGTATTTGATGTACCTGTCTGCAGTTCACCTTTGGGGATCTTTCAGCATTGCTAGCTCATTGTCTCAAGTATTTCATTCCACCAGACAATGACTGAAAAGTGTGAAGTAACTTCAGAGCCATCTTCCAAGACTTTGTAGGCCATGGAACAAAGAATTTCTGGTGGTTATTCTCTTCATCTTAGAACATCCTCTGCTCCAAAATTGCTCTTGGTCCATACTCCTTCTCAGGCACGCTTACATGCAGTGAGAACGTTTTTGTTTGCCTCTGTATTATTTGTAGTGAAGGTTCACATATTATAACCCTGCTTTCTCCACCTTGTTTCAGGAAGATCTGATTTGTTGGTAAGATGCAAGAGTTCCTGGCCAAGATATACAGCATTCATGGTAACTGTCCAAATACAGGTTTGGACAAACCCAAATAAGAGTTTAAGCAAAGTTTCCCTTTTTAAGAGATCCTGTTGATCAGTACAGATCTTAATCTAGTTCCTGTGGCTCTGAAGAAGCCACAAGGTAGGTCACTTTTTATGTATGCTTGACTTCACCTTGCTGTAAATGTGGGGTTTTTTCTAGTGTCTATGTTCTAGGAGAGTGAAGAATCCAGGTATTAAAAAGCCATATACATCTTAAAATATTCCAGTTACCTGAATAACTTTATCCATCCTCATGAAAAACAAGTGCTTTTATGTATTTCACCATTTATAATATCCTAAGTAGTATTAAATATTACTTTGATGACTTTTTTGCATGAAATACCAGTAAAATACATGTATGAAGTAAAATGTCCTGAGTGCAAACTAAACATTCCTTCAACTTGATTGAAATTTGGTCTGTTACTTATTTATATTAGCTTTGTCTATAGATATAGAATTAGAAATCCTGAGTAACTGGATCACTTTTACACATATCTGTTCTTTAATTATGCCTAATCAGTATGATTTGGTTAGAAGCCCTACCCTACAGCTTCTAGGAAGTGGAGGAATGTCCAGTAGTTTGTGTTTCTTACTTATATTTATGAATTGATTTTTAAAATGGAACAGTTTAAGTCTGGTAAGAGATTTACCATGTGTTGATGTTTTTATTTTTAAACTGATACTGTTGTGTTGGTTTCCTTTTAGAATTAAGTTCAGCAAATGTGCTGACAGTAATGACTTGCTTTGCCGTGTTTTATGTAACACAATTTGCTATGACAAATTGTTCCCTCATCTGAACCAATACTATAAACCATCTAGATTTTACTATATGCATTTAAAATGTTGTAGATCTCAGCTTCTGTGTGTCCATTGGAGTAATCATGGAAGGAGTATAACCAGAAGAAGCAAACTTAAATTCATTCAAAATTAGGTGAAGTTGTGCACCACCCTTCTGTGAGGTTCACTCATCTTTGCGACAGCTCAGATAATTCTATTCAGATAGCAGAAACTTTTATTTACCTCCAGTCAGAAACTCCTAAGTAGGCCAGTGTGGCACATTGCAGTGCCAATGTGGCATTAGTAGAACCAGAATGAGTCACTAGAGGATTTGACCTTCTGTGGCAAACATCTTCCTCCTGGAATACTCCCCCCAGACAGGAGAATATACAAGGTAGGACTCATTCCACTGACAGAGCAAGCAGGGAACAAGTCTCGTAAGGGGAGCTCCAGGCCTAGAGACACAGAATTCTATTCACTGTTCTCACTTTTCTCCCAAATAAGCTTCATTTTTTATATTAGCTTAATGAACTTCTCCCCTGAAGCTCTTGGAGAAGATTATGTAACTAGAGTCCATAAAAGTCTTTATCTTCAAACCTTGGCTGTCAGTGTGTGTATCACTTTAAGTCTTCTTACAAAATGATATACTCTACAATTCAGGATGTTTTATGGTTTCCAGAAAGTTCAAGTTGATGGCAGTTAGAAAGGAGTATCACAAAAATTAAGTTTTAAAAAGTGTTCTTTTTTTTTTTTTTTCATGGCTTTAAAAACTTTTATTCAAGAAAGTACCCACATTAGAAAGTAATCTTTCTTAATACTGCCTGTGTTGTTGACCTTTGCCTCAGGTTGGGCTTTTTACAGATCAGACCAGACTGTTAACTGCAAGTCTTTGAAACAAGAACTGCCTTTCCTACATATTTGCATAGTTATCAACATGATTTGGCCTTAATATTAATAAATGCAATTATCAGAAGCTGCAGCACTCTAAGTTGCAAAAGTAATTTATAGTTTTTACTTTTTTATCTTGCATTCTATCTCTACTGTGTCAGTAAATCATTTCATTTTGTCAGCCAATTTCAATTCTTTGCAATGTCCCATAATTTCTGTAATTCTGAGTAATACTTTTAAATTGTTGGGGCCTGTGATAATATACTAAACAGCATCATTTCTGCTAATCCTCAGGGCACTCCACTATTAGCCTTTTCACTTCTACTGTAACCAGCTTTTAATTCATGAAAGGACTTCATTTTGCCTCCTGTGGCTACTAACTTAATAATCTCCTGAAAAGGACTCTATTGAAAGCTTTTTGAAACCCTAATTTAATATCTACACAGCCAGATATCCTTTATCTATTATTTTGTTAACTCTTAAAACTGTGCCTTAGATTCCTTTCAACAAGGTGAATCTGCAGAGTAGTCTACAGATTTCTGCTCCATGTCTAGCAAGCCTGTTTCATAAGAGCAAGAGACATACAAAACATTTAATTTAGTGTTGTAAACCAGCTTCTCAGTTATTGCTAAACTTATGAGACAATCAGTTAATTCACTGGGCTCTCGTGCTTGTAGGATTCTGATTATACTTCGGAGAAGTATAGATTCTTTTTAAAAAATCAACCTGAAAAGTAGGTTGTTCTCCTTAAGAGAATTATCTGAATGCTGTTTGAAATCAATAAGATTAACTGTATAATAAGAAATGAGAGAATTGACTATGGACTGTGTCTTCCTTCCTGTTTTGTGGAGTTTTCCTTGCTTAATATTAATGTTATCTACAAATACACAATTACATATTCAGAGATAAATAAAATGTGATGGAACAATTTTTCCAGTCTTGCTGGTATAGGAATACAACCTAAAAACTTGCAGATGGGAACAGGTGTATGATTGGCACGATAATTTTTCTCTGACAATGTTTGGAAATCCCCCTTAGCAACACATTTTTGGAATTCGTGAGTGAGAGTATAACATGTCTATTCCTGTAGGGAACCATCAGTAACCCCTTTACTTTTCTCAGAATAATGGGAAAGGCTTAAAAAAAGAAATAGTTTAGACACATTTCTATGCAGAAACACGAGCACATTTGCCTTTGTTGCAAAATGCAGCTATTCCACATTTGGCTCAACCCTTAAGTTGCAGAATGTCTCCAAAGTAAGATATTAATGTAGAATCACCTTAAAACATTTGAAGAAATATCTCTTCTTCTTTTCTGTTGGAAAGAGTGAACATAGTACTACTATTTGATTGTATTTATTATGGCCATTCTGCCCACTTTCCTGCCTAGAGATAAATGTGAATAGTGAGAAGATGATAGGAACAGTCTCAAAAAATGCTCTTAATGTAGAAAAATGACTATTATAATTTGCCACCGGACCATTTGTTTTTGTTACTTTTATTATATGTTAAAAAAATATTGTGTGTAAAAATGCAAATGATAATGTTTAATGACATGTTTTATAAGCTCCCACAATTTCTAAAGCCATAAAGCTGCCGTTTTTTCACTATATGTGTGCCCACAACTGATGACCAAATTGGATGGATGGACAATTCTAGTTGTGCATTACCTTGTACATGGTTTGCTGCTATTTTATGCTGTGGTTTAATTATAAAAAAAATCTTCAGATAGTTGTTTTTAACTTTTCCCACAGACACTTTTTTTCTATGAGCTTTTGTCCCAATGTTCCTGTTTGTCTCTAATTTTCCTGTTTTGTGTTATTTTTATTAAAACCAAAGCATTTCAGGTTAATTTGATGGACAGCTTTGCATGAGTAATTGACAAAGAGAAAGGAAATGAATGCCAAAGAATAAGACAACAATTAGTTGGCCATCAGCTTTCCAAATGGGATAGAATCAGTTGACCTTCTCCCTTGATTTACCTTCACAATTAATTCTTGAAAAATAAAATAAGAGTGTTAGGTTTCATCTTATTAAAATGGTACCAAACATTCTTTGAGCAAAGGATTAGGGGTTTTTTTACAAAAAGTCAATTTTAAATTAGATCTATACTGACATACTGAGTTGTATGTGTTTTGTTGGGATGGACAGACTGGTCCACTCTTCTTCCAATAAAGTTTGAAATGGACTCCATATTGCACAAAGGAAATAAACAAAGATCAATATGTCTTCCTCAAAAAGGTAGTGGGAGAGTCTTGCAGCCACCTGCTTATTGTCCTTCTGCCTTCAAACTCTGCCTTGGAGATCGATAGGGTTTAATCTCTACTGAGCCTCCTCCCCTTGCCTATGACTGAGACAGTATTACCCTCTTTGCTGCCCTTTTCAGAAAGGTGTCCACTGGTGTCCAACTAAGTGTCTGCAAAATTCAAAGTTTCTTGTTCACAATTATAATACTTTGTGTATTCTATAGTGAAGGAACAGAGTTTGTCCTCTGCTTCCTGCTGGTGCTGAAGTGCAGCTGTGGGATATTTCTCAGATCACAGAATCACAGAATGTTAGGGATTGGATGTTGTAGCTGAGGGTGGAACGTAATCTATTACCAGGCTATGGGCACCTGAGGAGTCATTAGTTCTCATATATCTCTGAAAGTAGGTGTATGTGATACATATAGTATTGCATGGCTATTATAAGTGCAAATTATCATTACACATCATGTAATGCTCAGATTAGGCAATTGCAAATTAGATACATTAGCAAAATGTAGAGAAATAATGCCTCTCTACCTTAATCTAAAGTTGCACTTTTACTGTACTTGCGGAACTCTTACAACATTAATAAATCATGTAAGAAAAAAATGCAACAACTGGGTGAGTCTAACAAGGTGTTAGCAAGTCTTTGAGCAATAGAAGAATGTAACTAGATAAGCATATATTCTGAAATATTGGAGATACTTTTGTCTGACACTGAGGTTATCATGGGTTCTGTTATTTGTTTCACAAAAACAGTTCTTGAGTATGTTTCACATTAGTCAGTCGTTTACAGAGCACTTTTCTCAGGGTGTCTTCAGCTTCTATTTACAATACTTCAAATCAACTAAAATAAATCAATCCTTTAAGCATAGTCTACAGCTATTTGCTGTATTAGAAGAATAACATATTTTACATGCTTTCTTAGAAATCCCTCGACTCAGATAATCTAATGTGATCAGAACCCAAATAAACAAGAACAAGTTAATAAACACCTAATTTCCTTTACTTTTTTTCATTTTGAGGTATTCCTAATTATCAGTTTGTCCCTGTTATTTCAATGAAGAATTAATGGGAGTAAAATCTGGATGTTTTATATTAGGGCAAACTGATCATAACAATAGGTAAGCTGTCATGACTGCCTTGTGTAGTAGCATTAATGCTTTTCTATCTGTACTGGAAATATCTCATACATTTGAAATAATATTTGCCCTTTTCATATCTGCATCATAGTGGTGGCTCATAACGGCTAATTAGTCTGCTAAATTCTTTTTCCTGTCTTACAATACCACACTGATGAACTGCTATACTGTAGCAGAAATCCTTGACGTTAGTTTGTCTGTTTAACATTGCACGTCATAGTATAAGACCTATATCTCATAATGTATTATTTTGTCATCCTGTTTTTCCTGTATGATACACTGACCCTCCTCTATATTGGCAAGACCTGCCTGTTCTGTATTACTAGCAAAGTGTATATTTATGAAGTCTAAATCCAGCCAGTACAATTAGAAAATATTTATAAAAATGCAAGGATAGAATCTGCACTGCCTCCCGTCCCCTGAAATGTCCTAGATTATCTTTTGGCTGGCATAGCTCAGAGACTGTTAGAGATTCACACATATAGATGAGAATCCATTTCTTAAATAAAAAATAATTCTTAGGTTGCATTTCTAGGAAGAGATTTCAGGTTGGGTTTATACCCTCTGTCTAGCCGGGCAAGAGTTTACACAAATTTATGTCTTCTCTTTCCTATCTTTTCCTGCATTTCTCATCCTATGTTTTTTTAGGGAATAATATGACCACCTTCTTGACTATTAATTTTCTTCACATTTTCAGTAGCCCTAGATTGTCACTTTCAGCTATGGCAATTGAAAAGAAAATGTTATGGTTATCATATGTGGGACCATTATCATTGCTAGTAGCAGTTGTTCTCCAAATAATATCTGTGGAGTCTGTCTGCTGTAATGACAGAAATTTAAGTATTTGATTTTCAGTAACATTACAGAGACCTTGATCATATCCAGTTCTAGCCATTGTTGCTTGCAGTAGATTATGAATAGACTGATTTTTCCATATTGTCAAATAATTTTTATCAAACCATTTCTGTTTCAATCATGCTTCTTATTCATACATTTCAAGCATGAGCCAAAAGTAAGTGGATGAATTTATTATGAGTGTTTCCCCATAATTTGAAAAGAATCCACATGGATTAGGCAGCAGTGACAGCTGAGAGAAAGCAGTGGAAAAATAAGGGAGAGAGGCAAAAGAGGCAATTAGTCTACAGGATAGAGTCGTATTGCTTCTATTTGGAGCTAAAGGTAGAAGGAACATCATTATGCAGATAGGAGTCATAGCTAGAAAATAATTATCAATTATGTGCCCCTAAAATGAGAAGGAGAAAAGGGCTAAGAACTACATTTACTTTAAGGTACACATCATATTCGGGAGCCTTTTCATATCATACTCCAGTGTTCTCATAATTAAATGTTACTGTGTTCCAACTTCCTTTTAAAGAGCAATAGGACATCAAGATAAGAGAATACTATGGAAAACTTAATTATATCTTGCTATATAAAATATAATAGAACAAATATCTCCCTAGCTTTTTTCAACTATTTTTATTTATAACAGCATTACTCTTGTAACTAACATGGAGGCAACAAGGAATGCAGTATATTCAAAATTATTATCTATGTAATATTTCTGTATTTTGATTTTGGTTGTTTCTTGGTTTGTTTGGTTTTTGGTTTTTTGTTTTTTTGTTTTGTTTTTTTTTTTGTTGGTTTTGGTATTTTACATGAAGTGGTATTTCAGAGCTGAATTCAGACAGCCAGTACAGAGTAACACTCCAAAAACATTTCTTATTATAGCTTCTTTTAATTTATCCATGGAAGACAAAAATTCATTGTTGTTATTCCACTTCTTGTGGGAAGTTAAATATCTACAGAGTGTGTTAAAAAGGCTCTAAATTCAGTTTGACTGAGCTAAAAGATTTCTATTGGGATGTTTATCTAGTTTATCCATTTTCTTAACATTATCTGTTTCTCTTCAAATTTTATAATCTTCTGCTTAAGGTAAGTATTTTATCATTTCATTACAGAATGCAAAATATAGCTGCATTTTTTTTTAAAAAGGACATGAGAACAGAGAATCTTTGTAACCTATGCAATATGTATTGAAAGGTACAATGCAGCAGACTAAAAAGAGAATACATTTTTTCTGGAAAACTTGTAGTGACTAAATGCAACATCAGAATTGAGCTTTGAACCGTAAGTACCATAAGCAAAGTTACCATATTAAAACCAGCATCTAATCAAGTCTAGAAAATACTAGTGAGCATTACTTGCTCCATAATTAAGATTAAAATTAACATCCCATTATAAATTAAGAGACAAATATAGCAAAAAGCCAAGCACTGTGAAATGCACAGGCTTCATCCTGACTATGGATAGAGGATATTGGAAGAAAAAAAGAAACCTTGAAAGAAGATTGAAAGAAATTTTGGAAGGGAAATTAGAAAGGAAGTCCAAAACTCAGACTACACAAGAATGTTTCTGCTTTTCTCTTTCCATTAACCTAGAAAATAGAGATTAAATAGCTGTTATAGAATGGAAAACAAACCTTAAAAGGAACTATTGTTTTACCAAAGAATCCTTACAAAATCTTTACAATCCTTACAAAACCTCCTGTTTGTCCTTATCAAACCAACAATTCCAGAGTTTCTTTTACTATGCCCAATATTAATGCCTTGGATAAAGACATTGAATGAGTAAATAAATAGTTAGATATAATGTTTCTAGAAGATCAAATCCAATTTTTGCATAATCATGTCAAAGACATACAGTAGTATGTAATCAGTTGTGTGAAATGAGATGGAAAATTAAGCTGTTTATGTATCTTAAACACTACATTCTAAAACCAGGTTTGCCTTGTAGATTACCAGATCATTTTAAATATGATTATTTAAGAAAGGCCAATAACATAGTTTTTGTCAAACTTCTGTACCTGAAGTTCTTTCAAATAGCTTGCTTTCTTCATCCAACAGGCAGATTAGCCACAAAGCTTATTTTTACTGTTTACAACCTCGACTCTTTACCTGGCTTTTCATTGTCTCAGCAGACTTGTCTCTCACTATGAGCTGCTTCATGGGAACAGATTTACTGCTGGGCAAATTAACTGTGATACTGCCATTAGTTTCCTCCCATCTTGTGAGCTGGTTATACATATTGATAAAATAACAATTAAAACCTGCATATCGTTTCTTTTTCACCTAGGGAACTTGTAGAATATGTAAGTAACATGGAAGTTTAATGAAACAGAAGATTTTATTGATTATAATACAGTTGGTTTTGTGGTATGATAATATTTTTTAGTAATATATTTTTTTATTAGTTGACCTATTTGCTAAAAATTCAGAGGCTGGATTCTCACGACTTACAAACCACTAGTACAGAAGTTCATAATAATTATTGTGAGAGTTCTTCTTAAAATCCATAGTTGCAGCATTATTGTCAGATGTGGACAAGTTTTGCCAAGAATTTGAGCTTTAATCAGCATTTTTTGTGGGTGGATGTGAAAAACAAAAGTATTTTGTGGGCGTAAACAGAAAAAGTACATTTTTCTCTGAACAGCTGTATAATAGCGACTTTTAAAAACTAAATGGTAAACACAGAAGGAAGGGGTTTCACACTATCGAATGTAAGGCAAAATATTTCTGGCTTCCATATTGTGGGAGTTATTATAGAGCACAAAATGCTAAGTAAAAATTGGCTGTGTGCTTGGGCAGCTGACACTTCAAGAAATGAGTGAGAAATCAGAGTTCTTTTCAGAGCCATGCCATTTGCCCACCACTTACGGCTTTGGAACTAATTGAGAATTGAGGAGTACACACAACTGCTTTATGATCTACAGCTTGTCATACCTGTATTTTGTAGAGATTTTTTCTCATAATAAAGCTTTTATGTCATGTGTAAAAATCAGTTTCATTTTTAAATCCAGAAATCATATTCACCTTAAAGTTAATATATCATTCCTATGTATATGTAATGTACAACCGTAAGACAGAGTTGATAAAGGTAGTATCTTTTATTAGACAGTTATTATCACTGAAAAACATTGAAAAGCTTTTGAACACATAGCTTTTTCTTCATATCTGAAACAGAAAAGGACATTGCAAGGGCAAAGAACAGCTGAAAAAAATTCTCAGCATATCAGAAATATCACATCTTTAGAAGAAAGATAACTGGTAGATACAGTTAGAGGAAATATTATTGAAGAGTGGGAGAAATGAAATGAGAGATTCTACTATATGTGTTTTGAGCAAAAGAGTTGCAAATACTGATTCAGTAGTCTAACATGGATCTGTATGCATCAACGATATTTTTCTGTGGAAATAGTTTAAAATTTTGAAAGAGTTGTCAAAAGCCTAATAAGGAATGGACTCAAACCAAAAGATAAACTATCAAAAACATAGTCTGATAAAGATGGTTTTCCCTGTCAAACAAACACCCCTTGGTTTAAAAAAAAGCCCACACATTACTAATCGTATCTTTCTTTTTCATATCTAAAGCTTTCCACAGACACAAGTAGCTGTTGTAAGTTTCATTTTCAAATTTCTTTAACTAGAACATTCAATAACAAAAAATGATATCTAATTATCTTATAAACTACAAATTAAAAGTTAAAAAGAAAAAAAAAATTGAAGGACATCTTATTTTCCTTTTGACAGAGAACAAGAAAAATTTACTTCTTCTTAGTCCTGCTTTTTGGTCAAAGAATTTTGACCACCTGGCCATTTCTTACCTGATACAGGTTTCTTGCTGCAATGAACAATTTAACCTCTCACGTAGACTCATTATCAGAAGTTTGTAGTTGCTTTATCATCTTCTGTTCTCGGGGACTTTGGGGGCAGACTTATTTTAGCGTCTTGCAAGTATTGTCCGTAGCATACCAAATGTCCTCAAGAAATACGAAACCCCATAAGAATTTAAATATATCAGGATTCTTGTTTTGCAAAGATCTTCATACATGGTTGCTTGGTATAGTTATTTTTGGAATTTCTCATTAATTGACCCTGGGATATTGACTCTAAAGTCATCTGATAAAGGTGTTTTTCCTTGTGAAACAAAAAGCTGATGAGCAAAAATTACAGAAATGCCATCACATACGGCATTGTGAAAATAGGAAATGTAGGTTTTGTTTGTTCCTTCTTCCGTGTGGTTCATTACAGGGACTTGATTTCATTCATGTAGGTGACTAGATATTATGCAATTGTTATTTTTAGTCTCCTATAAGAAATTATCAAAAAGTGCACCTGAGACTATGTAAGTATGTCATTTGCACTACATCTGCCAATAGTGAGACACCCACAGCAAATGTAGAGGACTTACTTTCAAGTCCTTACTTCCAATTTGTTTGCTTTTATTGTGGATGGAGCAGTTTCAATACGAAAGACTGAGGCAGTCAGGTCAGTAGCTAAGATGTGCCACACCAAGATTCAGATCTGCTCAGGGTCAAGCAAGGAGGACAATGGTTCATGGTTGCAAAGAGAATCTACATCTGCTATTTGCTGACAATGGGATTTACACAAGAAGTGTGAAACCCAAGTTCAGTCCTTGACTGCTTAATTTCAGACTTCTCTTCCACAATTTAAGTAAGCATGTGGTTATTGCCCCCAAATTAAGGGCTGGGTATTTGTTTGCTTAACCTGGCAATTATTTTTTTTAGGGTATAACGCTTGTTAGGTATGGAGGAGGAAGCATCTACCCGATGCCAAAATATATTCACTAGAAAAATAGGTTAGCAGCTAATAAGTGTTTTGAAGATGGAAGTGGTTACAGGATTCTTTCTCTTATTTTTTATTTTGAGTGTCCAAGTGAAGAGGTAAAGATCAGATTTTTTTCTGGAATAAATAGCATGTTATTCTTAAAATGGCTATTTTGATTCCTATGGGTAACTTACAAAGTAAAGTGTATAATAAAGAATATCATAATCTAGTACTGACTTAACAAAAAGTGAAAATAGAAAGAAGCATATTATTTTTTGTTCTTTTCTTTAGGTCTAATATTTCTGGATTACAATATCTGGCCATAAACCGTATTTGAAACTTAATGATATTCTGCAGTGATACAAATTGAATGATTATTTACTAAACATACTTATGTAGATGGCATGAATTATCTGTTGATCTGATCACATTGTATTAGTATTGAAAGATTACATTTCTTGATTTATTTATTTTGTATTTTCAGGTAGAGCTTGAAAAGCTGGACTATCATTACTGGCTGCCTTTGTTTTTTGATGGGCTTTGTGAAACATCATTTCCGTGTGAGTTTTTTGCTCGTCAAGGAATCCATGACATGCTGGAACATGGTGGAAACAAGATTCTTCCTGTCATTCCTCAGCTCATTATCCCAATAAAAAGTAGGTGAAAATGTGGGGGGAAAAAATCCCTAAAATTGCATATATATATTCTGTAGATTTTTGACAAGTTACTAATTAAGCAATAAACCATGACAGACTGTAAATTTCATGGATATTATTACAAATGTGAGTAAATTGTAAGGCATAAGGCCAGAAGGCTTATGTCTACAGTCGCCTGGTACTGGCAGTAATGCCGAACAATCAGCTGTCTGATTACTGTTTTCCTTGTTGCAATGTGGCTTTTGGTCTTTGGAAATGTGAGGTGACATTTTCTTACTGTTTTTTGTATATTTATTGTGTAAATCCATTACTGTATAAACCAGTTCATCTAAAATGATAGGAGAAATCAGCAGATGAAACTTATTGACTTATGTTTCTTTTTGTCCTTCTATATATTCTACAGTTATATTTATTCACTATTTCTTCTAGCATCATTTGCATTACTTTGCATATACATATATCTAAACTGGGAGTTCTATCTGACTAATTAATGTTGTATGTAAAATGTTAGCATTTTTTAAAAGTATTAATTTTGAAGTTTTTATATATTCAAAAATATTTTTGTAGAAAAGTTATGTGAAAGGTAGTAAATTATTTTAAAATAAGTGTAATAAACCTAAAACTCCAAGTGTAATACCACTAAAACTAAAACTTATTTTCTTGAAACACCTACTCTTTCAGATATATTGTTTTGTCCTTTCCTGTTTCTTTAGATCAGTACCTTGAGGAAATAATATTCTGAACCATCATCCTTCTTTAGTCAGGATTATTTTTAAGTCTTTGTGCTACACCTGTGCTAATAGATGCTCTTATTTCTTAAGCTTGCTTCTGCTTTATCATTGATCTGTAATGGTATTGCCGTCGTTCTCCTTTTTTCCTGAGATAATTCAACATCCATGCTAATACAGAACGAAACAGACTCATTGTATTTGTGATACAGAATGAATAGAGTCAAATATGGTTTTGTTGAAGGGGAAAAGGAATGTAGTTTGGAGACTGATAGTGCTGAAATAATACTATTGAAAGGGTAAGAATTGTGAGTTTGTTTTGTTTTGTTTTTCTTTCATTCAATTTATTCTCCATTTGAAAAGATTCCTTATGAATGTTGTTATCTTGCTGTAGATTTTGGAAATGTCAGAAGGAATATGTAATATTCAGAATGGTTACTCTGTGATACTTGTAAAAGGTTATGAATACAATGTTACATTCTTTTCCTCTCTAAAAGTTAAACACATAGAGAGGAATCATGTCATTTCTTTAAATCTGTATTGTCAGCACCACTCAAATATATTTATAGTAGGGGTTTTTTTTTTGAAAGCTGAAATCATTTATTCAGAAAATACTGCAAGCTTATGACAGCAGCTATTCAGGATTTAAATGTCTTGCAGGGACCAGAATCTAGCTAAGAAATAATTACCTGGAAGCCTTAGCTGTTACACAGCTTCTAGCATTAGAAAGAGATTGTTAAGTAGAGGATATTTATATGGGTTTGATATATAATCTTTTAAATCAAGTAATAATTTCTGATGCTGGAACACATTCAAGAATCTGCTAGCTAAATTTAGTTGTTGGTTCTGCTTTATTTTATTGTACAGTGCTTCTTTTTAATTAAAAAAAAAAAAAAAAGGCCTTCGTGTTGGCTCAAATGTGTGAAGAGTCTAAGTATTATCAATGATAAAGGCTTCTTCCTAATTAAAGCCATATTAATATAAAAAAAGACACTGCCATCTCAGGGAATGTGAAAGTGCGTGCTTCTAGGAGTTTTAAAATTTGCTGTGACTGTGTAATACAGCAGCATAGCCAGAGCTAAACATTTCTGTGACACAGCTGCATCCACAATAAACTCAGCTATGTTTTACATATATTACTGTTTCTAAAGTGTCCCACTGGGTGAGTTATATCCGATTAACCAGTCTTCTTCTAGACCACTACCATATTTCTACTGCAAAAGAGTAAATTGATCGTTAGGCAAGGTAATACACATGATAGTGGGGAAAGGGGTAAAAGAAAAGACAGAAAAATAACTTTACAGATAAAATACTTTTAAAAGCAGTTTTCTCTCCTGCATGTTTATCAAAGGAAAATGTAAGTAAAGAGCTGCTCTTTAAAAACATTTTAAATTAAATATTGGAATTCTGTATTGTATTTGCTGATGAAGAAAATAATGTGAAATTAAATACTTAAGGATCACTCACCAGAATCTTTTCTATTCTGTGCTCTGAATTGTAAAATGGACATATAGGCAATCTGAATTTAGGCCCAGAAGCCAATAAAGCTCATGTCTTTAAATTGTAACTTACATGAAAATACTGTTTCTACACAGTTGCAGTCAGCTGACCAGCACTTCTGATAGAGTCCAAAAAGGATAATCTTCATCCTAAGGAACACTGAAGTTTCCTTTTTGAGGCTTTTTCCATGTTGTTAAAAATCTCTTCTGTGACACAGTAGATCAAGGATACCCTAAACTTTGTTGAAAATGTTTCATTAAAGGAAACAGATTTTTTTTTTACTCAGACAAGGAAATGCACAGAGCAGTCCTCTCTCATTGCCACCTACAGAGTCTTTTTTAATGTTTAATACATTTCTAAATTAACCTGATTTCTGTTTTCTTATTCTCCACATTCTATTTGCATGTAAAATGTGGATTGCTGTCTTGGATAACAGTGTAGTTAATTCCCATTTAATGTCAAATCAGTGTCACTGTTGTATTTAGATAGTAAAGTTGAACCTGTTGCTAGCAGTTTTTCTAAGCACATTTATATTTCTCCTCATATATCTTCACTGCATTTAATAGTATTTAAGAGTCATAAATACTTCCTTATTTCACAGAATGATGAAATATTTTTATGGAAAAAATATGGTTTTCTGGGCTGTATTATTTTTCTTTCTGTAAATCATGTAAGTTGGTTTATGTCATCTACATAAAAGAAATTAAAGCTTCAATTGAATTGTTATGTTCCTCCTGGCTGACTGTTGCTCTTGAGAAGCAGTTCTGGTTGTTAAGATCACAGACTGAAAATTAACTCTAAAACCCCTCAATTTTCTAGACTTAAAATGCTTTTAAAGAAAGCAAATATCTCTAAAAGAATTGTGTTTATCCTTTAATACTAAAGCATTTCTCCTCTGTAAGCTCTGTCAACCAGTAGAACCAGTCAGTTAGAAAGTTTGTGTTAGATTCTTCTGCTCAAAGCTGGTCATTTCAGGTAATTTCAAATGATGCAGAAACTAGATTCTTTATTACTCTTCTTTATTCCTGTCTCTAAGGAGAAACTGTGTTTTTAATTTAATAAAGATATAGCTCATCCATGTTTGTAAAGTGAAATCTGCAACTAACATCTCTTACTTTTGCAGTTGGTGTTAGAGCTATTCTCTCCTGAATTTATTAGTATTTAACATTTATTCAGACTGAATTGCATCTTCCATTTTGCCACCCATTCATTCTGCACTGTAAAGTCCTTCTGAAGTTCTTTGAAGTCAGCCATTATCTTTGGCATCTGAATAATTTGTCATCATCAGAAAACTTTGTTAGCCATTAGTAAACATCTCTTCCAAATCACCTATGACTCTACTGAAAAACATGAACTTCAGCAGAGATTCCTGCAAGGCTCTACTATTTATACTCCTCTTTTGTGGCCATTTATAGTTGCCTTCATTTCCTATCTCTAAACGGCTATGGCAGTTAAGTGTTTCAAAAGCCTTCGGTAAGAAACCTTATCAAATACCTTTCAGAAGTCTAAGAAACGGTATTATCAGGCTTTTCTTGTCCACATTCCTCTTCAAGGACCTACAATACATTTGGAACACTATATTAATTTGTGCAGTACAGATGCCAATATACTGGTCTTTGGTTATCCAGATCTTTCCTGAAATCTTTTTACAAAATGTTATCACATTTCTTTTATAAGAAAGTTGCTTTCATTGAGAGGGTGGGTACTCAGTGCAGTTTAGGAGCTTGAGGCAGCACAGGAATGGACATCTAGGAGTGGATGGAAACTCTGTAAACCAGCATAGCCACAGAGAAGGTTTTTGGGACTCTATTTTCAGTGTATTCTTTATATTAGTTAATTAAAACAGTCCTGCAAATCTTAATAGAATTCCAGTTTTACAGATGTTGATTTAGTATAGCATTACAACTGCAAGCACAGCTAAAGCTCAAAAAAAGCCACTGATGTTCTCTTCAGTGTTCTGCTACATGATGCTTCTTGCAGGTATCCATGATTCAGTTACGGATCTTTGCCTTTTCTGTGCCTAAGCCTTTGCCTTTTTAGGACAAAGTTTTTTATGACAAAATTGGCCTAAAGTTTTCGTGCCTTGCCCTCTGTTCCTTCTTCCCATCACCTCACTGCAACACATTACCCCTTCAGTTGTACTGGAAGAAATATCTGTAATCTGTATTGTAAATCAGATCAGGATCTTACCCAACTTAAAAAAAATACTGAACACAAGGTTGTTATTCTGGTTTCTATCACTCTTGATTGAAACACTGTGTTTTGTAACAGCCTTCATTACTGTTCTGTAAAATTAGCATATTGTAATACTTAAATCAGTTCAGGTGGTTAAGTATTATGCATTTTGAAAGTTTTGGACAAAATTCTCTGTAAGATAAGTATGTATCACTTTAATCAATTGCACTTTAAGAACACTTCATGTTAGCAGTTCTTTAAAGCTGACTCTGTGAATTTAAGAAAAGAAGCCCTTGATCAACAAGATTAAGTAGATCACAACAATCGAAGCATCTTTATCCTGAGTGCTTGTTGCCCTGCAGGAGACCTCCTCTCTTGTTCTGCTTCAGGCAAAGAATTTTCTAGAACAGATGCCTCATTAACCAACTGGGGGGTCAGAGATCAATGCAAAATAAATTGATTTGTGAGACCTAAATAGAAAATGGAAACTGTCAGTGCATTTCTAAACATAGATTCACAGGTGTATTTGAAAAAGAGACTAAATAAAATTAAAAGTAAGTGCAAATTAAAGAGAACTAAATTATTAACATAACTTTGAATATAAATACCAAAATCTAAACTTTAACATTTAGAAAAAAGATGAAGGTTTGGAGAATCTGATTTGAACCTGTAAAGTTTTGCTATCTGTGTGCTATCTGGGGAAGAATGTTCTGATTTGATCTCTTCTGTGTAAATACATTATGTCATGGAAAAGATCCACTGTATACTGGGAGAAATGATGTCGTGTTTCCTGGTTTATGAAATGTATTAGTCCGAAAGATGAGAACTGTGACTTCTGTTACAGGCAACATCTGGGACTGAGACAGGGGTTTCCAAACTGCTACATAAAAATAAAATATAAAAATAAAAAATATCAGCTTATATAGCTTCTTAGTCTTTTACTTTGAGCTGTTAGAAGCGTTACCCAAGGAAAAAACTTGAATGTTTTAAAATAACAACTTATATTGCTTCATATGTAAGCTGCTTCTATCTAAATGGAGAAGCAAAAAAGTGGCATATATCTTAAGAAAAGTCTTTATTCTTAATGGAAATTAAAAAAAGAAAATTCTAAATTTACATAAATTCCTAATGAAATTTAATGAAAAGAAAAATGCCCTGAAGCTGTCAGTGAATTGGTATTCTATGTCAGCTCATTGCTAACAAGCTTAAATAAACAGCACTGTGAAAAACCTCCATCCCCAAAATGTTCATTGTTTCAAATATGCTTTCAAATTTCATAATTATCTAGTACTTTGGCTTTGAATGGCAGAAACACAGAGCTGACTCAGATACTGAGCTTTTACACCAGATATTTAACCAACTAACATTTTAAAAGTCTCATTTAAGAAAGTCATGGTGATCTTCAGGAAACACTTGTTTGGAAAAAAGAGTAGCAGTACAAAATGAAATGTGTTTGAAATAAATACTTCATTATATGCTTGCATTGAGCAATTATTTAAACTGGAGTGTCTCCTGGAAAAGTGTATATCCACATCATAAGTGAATCTGTCAAGCTTATATACCATTAAAAGAGAAAATATTGCACCTACTAAGCAACAGAGTCAATTTATTGGGTTGGGGTCTCTTTTTTTTTTTGAAGTTGCTGCTTTAGAGAGTTGTATAATGCACAGCATGTACACTAGATGACCAAAAGGGAAACATATACCATCAAGGGAGAGGAGTCCACTAAAAACACATTAGGGAGAGGAAAGGTACCTTTGAGAAGGGAAGCAGTCATTCACTTTGCTGTTACTGTGAAGATCCACAGCAAACTTTTAGGTCAAGAGGCAACAGCCTAGCACGTTTTCAGATTGGAATCTATATACGTTTCCTTCTTTTGGCATATGTAGCTGTACTGCACTAAGAGTTTTAAATGGTCTGCTTTATTCCTGTGAAGGGATGTTAGTACTTTCTTCCACTTCTGTTAACTTCTGTATAATATATCACTGACATTTTTCAAAATTTTGAAATGTACTTATTTCATATACAGCATTAAAATTTTCCTCCTTTGATTCATGTGAGAAAATGGTCTACAGTGATTGTAGTACACAGAAAATAATTACCAGATTTTTAAAAGATAAGCATATGTTTGAAATTGATGTATCCTTGGGGCAGGGACTGTCTCTAATTAAATGTTTATACAATGCCTAATATAATCAAGCCAGGAGCTGGTTGACTGCTATGCATGCCACAGTCCAAATATTTAATAATAATAACTCCAGTTCTGCAATCAATTTGATCTTACTTCTGATATTTACAAATGTTTTCCTAACACACACTGCAGATTTCTGCAATTAGAAGGGCTTCAGGCTCAAATTCTGCATTCTCTTTGATTCTGCCATATCCATCATTTTAGCACTCAAAATCTTGATCCAAAGTCTGTCTTTTGTGTGTCAAATGAAGGACAGGGTATCCCTGTTCTGATGGAGGTGAGACAACTATCCAGTCGATTTTCTAGCATGCAGATGAAACAAATGCTACTATTACTCTTTAAAATTCCAGCAAACACCCCAACAGTGCAACTCAGATGTCAGGAAACTTGCATGACAGGTTCTGTGATGAGTTCTTTGAAAATGTTCTTCTGGCTTCAGGATGTATTCAGCTTGCTGCACTCATTGGGACACCTTCTCAGTCATGAGGCTGAATTTACACTATTAAATGATTAAGAAATTAATCTCTACCAGGACAGTCTTGGCTTCCATGCAACCCAGGGCTGTCTTTGCACAAGACAGAAGTCTAAAACCAGGAAAATCTGCAAACCATCTGCAGAAAAAAGTTCCTCCTAGGGGTGGTTGGACAGCCATTTCCACTGACATGACACCCTCTGCATGTCTCATCCTCTAGACCTGCCTCTACAGTCAGGAAAAAATATTCCTGGAAGTGGGTACGATTTGTTGGTTAAGGATTAAGAAGTTGTGGTTTCTGTCATTGATAAATTTTTATGTCCCTTAAGTTAATTATTACTGTTTGTATAAATAATTAATGTTATTAATTTTATTCATGTTTATAGGAATTCATTCCTACAAATGAATACAAATATTCATTCATGTTTGTATGAATAACTATTAATTATTTTACTGAAAATTACAAGTGTTAATGATAAATTCCCTATTAATTTAGTTAGCTACTACTTCTGTGTATGACAATTTAGTCATGAGTAAACCTATATGTCAGAACCTCAGAGCTTCCTCTTCCAATCACTCCTTTAAGAAAATGAATCATGCCTGTTCCTCTGTAAGAGAATACTTTCCTGGCTGGAATTTGGACCTAATCTTTCAAATTGTATCTGAGGGTCTCTCTTTGCTAAAGCATCCTTGGAACATCTACCCATGAGAACATAATTTGGAATAGCCACCCTCTTTGCTGGAACTTGGTGTGAGCCTGCTGCATTGGTGGGCTTCCTGTCCACACATTAATATGCTCAGAGACAATATGAAGTTAGCTGTAGCTTGGTTACTACAGTCAGGACTGGCAAATAAGAAGTATGGAATTTAGTCTCTGTTTTCATTTACCAACGCTTCTTTAAGTTGGAATCACCCTATGATGCAATGCAATATCTTCATACCTTGGGCTCTCCGACTCTGTTGTATAACAGTAGTTTTACCGTGCTATTCAAAAGCATGCAAGGAGGCAGGAAGGGAAGATACTTACTAGTCGATTTTTAAGAGTTGTCTCTACCCATTCACACAACCAGTCTGCCTTGCCCTTGCTTTGGAGCTCTAGCTGTGATTTTTCACTCTTGTCAGGCATGCAATAAGAAGTGAGTGAGACACAGTGCATTTGCTTAAAGAGATGGAAAGCCTGAGATTTCTCCTGTGTGAGAAATCTACTTCATTCTCTATGAAACAGCATTCCTGTGCACTGACGAAACTTAGTGCCAGAAATACTGAATCCCAATGCTTCAGTGTGAAGAGGCAATTCCTGACAAAGTTAGTAACTCCTTTTCAAATTTTGGTGTGTTCTTTACTATACATATATATATATATACACGTTATGTTGAATCACATATTTATATACTTCCTTGGTCATAAAACATACAGCATTGAATATGAGCTTATCTTTTGCAGTTTTTGCTTTCCCAGTGCAAAGATGTAAATATCTATGTAACTGAGCAGAACATTGCAAAATTAGACCAAAATATAATAGCATACCAAATATGACAACTGTATCCAGCTTCATAGTTTCAGAGGAGATTTTATAACTAGAGGGATTTTGCAAGGAAGAAAAATATATTTCAAGCATGACTCATTTTTAATTGCAAAAGAGAATGCAAAGTACTTGCTTTTTGTAAAATCAAAAGAGAAGAGAAACAAAAAGTATTTATGAAATGTCTTAGTGTCATAAGATTAGAAGCATGACACTGAAAGCTGAGAGAAAAATCTAAGTAGGCAAGACAAAATCTTTTTTTTTCTAGAATGTTTGTCTTTTTAAAAAAAGCTTACAAGGTTTTTTTGTGGCGTGTTCTGGGTTTTTTTTTTCCTATAAACATTTGCTTCATTGTACTGATTCTCAGAATAGTAGGAATTGTTAGTTGAATGAATAAAATGATCGTGAAATAAATGAGTACAAATGCACAAACACTAATTGTTGCACTAGAATGTATCTGTTGTCAACCTTTGCAGGTTGTCTTGCAGTTGTACAGTTCCATTGGCCCCAAATGGTACTTACTGAACATTTATTTTTTATTTGTTTGAACCACGCCAGTATTACACAGGCAGCATGAGGGAATAATGAGCTGCATTCTTTGAGTTACTGAAGAGTCAGCACAAATTGTGGGAACAAATAACAATCAGACAAGGCAGTGTTTTATAACATCAGGACTGCAATCCATCTTTGGGATCTTTCAAAGCTGGGCTAATAAAGGCCCGCTTACAATCCCCAGCAGAGTACAGTTTAATTAAATTTGTCCATTAGGGGACTCCTCCCCCTCCCTCTACATTTCAGAAATTAATTCTGCTTTCTGCCTGTCCTTTTTTCTACATCACAGATGCACTGAGCCTTCGTAACCGGCAGATCCTCTGCATCACGCTGAAAGTCCTCCAGCACCTGGTGGTGTCAGCTGACATGGTCGGGGAGGCCTTGGTGCCCTATTATCGGCAACTCCTCCCAGTCCTAAACATCTTTAAGAATATGAATGGTGAGTTATCCTAACAGACACTGTGTCTTTCAACCCCTAAGGTAAAAGGGGGCTTGATGCAGGGTTAATTAACAATGTGGTTAAGATTTATTACTGTATATAAACTCAAATCCATTTGGAGCTCTAAATAATGTAAACCCCCCTCTTACTATTCCCTGAGGATGCACTGAAATTAACAATTTCATTTATTACTCCTTGCACATACGGTTTATTTAACGGAGTACAGAAGCACTGAAGCAGTTCTATAATCTTCCAATAATTAAATGGTAAAGTTTTTTAACAGTCTCTTGAATACATTAATAAATTGCAAAGGTTTTTTCCTCTCTCCAACACATTACTTCAGTCCAGCCTTTTTGTTCCATTCTGTGCTCTTCACAAGCAATTCAATGCTACCAGCAGGCTTAGGAAAGAAGAAAAATAAAAAGTAGCAATCAAACAAATTAATTTTAGGGTCAAGAGAACTCCTTATTGTAGAAAAAATTCAAATTACATAATGCCTAGCAAAACAGTGAAATTTGAAGTTATTACTGCTCACTTAACTGCTTTTATTATACAGAAATGTAGAACTAATTTGTATCTGTGTTATTTTCTTGGTAGTGCAAACCTCTGTTGCCAGTTTCAGTCTTTAATAACTGTGATACTGTCAGTACTATGAGTACTGTATATTGTGAATGCATTTACACCACAGTTACCAGCTGAAATCAACATGATGTATCTTTATTTTGCCAAACTAATCTTTAAAATATTTTGCTGTAGTAAGTCTGTCTGTACTTATCTGTTCAATTATCTACCAACTTTCTGACTTTAAAGTTTCTGTTATTGGCATGCAGCCTATAGATCAAAATAAGTTAATTCCTCACAATCTTGCAAAAGAAGTACTGACAGGTTTTTTCATGAAGTTCATGGCATTTAATGCTTATCTACAGGACTGCTTCCTATTATACTTTCTGTTTGCATTGCTATGGAAAGTATTATCTTATGCTCACTCTTTAAGACCTCAGACTGAAAAATGCCTGTCCAAAGACTGACTTGGAGACTAAAATGAGATTAAGATTTTAGATCCCTTTAAACATATATATGTCTGTGGCTCTATTTTACTTAGTGAGAAACTTGCAGTAACATGAAATTCCACAAATGCAACGTGGTTCATATGACACCCGTGGCTTGCTAGAAGTTGTGGAATGAAAGCTTATTAATAAAATCCATACGGTGAACTTAAGTAATTTCAGTAGGGTTCCTTGTAAATTAGAAGATTCCCCCTTAATATATCCAATTTCAGTATCTGGCACAAAACAAGACTGTAAAAAGAAGGACTCTCATTGATTATTGAATGTACAATACATGCTTTTTTTCCAGATTTCAGCCTGAAGTAGCCCATAAATTCTCTTGACTAGGCTTTTCTGCAGTGATTTCAGATGAATAATAGGGAAAGCTCATGTCTAACCAGGTACATAGTTTTACAAGACATTAAACATGTTCTGAATATATCCTAAGTTTTGGATATATTGTGAGCAAAACATATTTTCAACATATTCGCATAACATCTGTACTATGTGAATTTGTGCCTATATCAAACTACAATAAATCTCAATATTTGGCATTTAATAACTAAAAACCAAAAAAGAAATGAAAAGTAGTGGTTCAAAATGATTAGATTTTAGGAATAAAGCTTTTGAAAGTTCAGTATTACCAGCAATAAAATGGATACTATTTGCAAGGCCTACCATACAAAACTTATTCAACTTATTCAGTACCTACATGCTGGTGATAGGCAAAGATTCTTCCTCTGTCTCCCCCAGCCTCAAAAAGCTGATACTTACTTCCTCCTTCACTGGTGGTTGGCAGAAAATGTATGCTACCTTCCTTCTCCTCTTTGTCCCCCATATGGTTAATAAGCCACTATGGTCCAGGTCTTTGGTACCAGTTATAAGGAAGCTGTAGAGACTGATTCAGACTATTTGCTCCACTGCTGGGAGTGAAAGATGAGAGAGCATGCACTCTTTTTGTTTCTTTTGTGTATAGTTTGAGAAAAGGGGAGCTTTGGTACCGCTGCCAAGAGTTGGGTGATTTGCAGTCTGCTAAGTCTGACACTGTGGAAGTTTGTCCCAGATTAAGGTAGATGGAAGGAGCCCTGTTTTAATCATTGCTACCTTGCTAGATCAGTATCTATCTGCTGAAAGGAACTCTTTCCCAAATTCAACATCTCTGAATGCCACTCTCACACTAAACTAGTTTATAGGCAAGAGACATTAAACAAACAAACAAATAAAAAAAGTATTAAGACATTAAGGTCAACTTACCTTAAGGTCAAGTTTCCTGGTGACCAGTTCAGAATAAACCAAGTGAAGTGATTCCTCATGCAGTGTGTGTGACGTGAAGCTCTGGAACTCTTAATGCCTAATTCTTTGGATACCAAAAGTTTACACATGTTCAGTGGCAGCTGAAAAATGTCATAAAAAAGAAGCTATTGCTTATTTAGTAAAACACACTGATCACCTCTGGCTTGTGGCATTCCTAAATCACACCGTGGTGGAAGATGAGAAAGTATTAGGCGAAGTATCATAAATGCTTGTCCTACATTCACATTGCCTCATCATCTCCTTTTAAGAGACACACTTCTGGAGTAGACAGGCATTTGCTATTATCTAAAGCATCCATCCTTACATTCTTCCTATACTGGTTCCTAGCAGACTTGCAGAAAATACTCAATTCCTGTTCTAGAATATAGGTTCTTCAGGAATTTTTTTCACAGTGCATACCTCTGATTTGTCTGAATCATGATTCATCTCACAATATTAGAGAGGCTTATAAATAAAACAGTAAAAAAACTTGCATTGGTAGGATCTTAAGGTTAGGATATCTGTGTATACATACGCAGGCACGTCGCAAGAAGAGCCAGAGACCTCGAATGCGTTGCAAAGAGCAAGTTTTATTTTAGTTACCTCTCTACTGGGGGATCTGTGAAGTAGCACCTGAGCTCCCAGGCAGAGGTGACACCAGCGGGGACGCAGGCGCTGGTCAGTTCAGCCCTGCTGGAAGATCCCTGGGCCTGCTGAGCTCGCCCGTATTTCAAGGCTTCAGGCAGGCGCAGCCTCCCGCTCTTTCTCACAATAAAGCAGGAATCTCAGACATAGTGATAAGGTGCCCAGAGTTTCTCACAGGCCTATATTATCTAACACAGAGGTTCTGCTCATCAAGCACACAAGGTCAGTAAAACAGTGAGATCTATGTGCTTTTTCTACAGACAGGTGCAAGTCACTTGAGCGTATTTATATTTAACTAACCTCCTCACCAAATCTTCCGCTATATTCCCATACAATATCAGAAACAGGTATCTAGTAAAAAAAATATAGAACACTGTCTTAGCTTCAGCGTATCACGTGCTTATCTCTTGAGTTGTTCTTCAGCCAAAGAAATTGGTAAATCAGTGTTACTTGAGCTCAGAATATGATAGCCTGAGAAGTTGTGAGTTCTGTCCCACTTAAATCTAAGCAATACTTTCCAAATTCCCATCCATTTCCAAACACTGAGGCTACAGTCCCACAGTCAGCAACAGTGTTGTTGAGTTGCCATTGCCTTCAAGGGGCATGCTATGTTAAAAAAGGAGACAGCCTCTTCCTGTAGGCAGCCGTTTGGTGCAGCAGACTGTGATTCCAACTGCAGATTTTTGCTGGATTAGCCAGGGAGGCTCTGAACTATGTAAATCCTCTTTTCTGGGATCTGATGTCTTTGGTGCTTAAAGACGATATCTCCTTGCTCCTATTCAGCCTGCTGGCAAACTACTTCTTAACCATCCACAAATGTTCCCTTAGGCAGAGTTATTATTTCATTCTTTTTAATTGTATCCAGAATATTGATTATTCACATAAACACAGTTTCTTTGCTCCTATGTTCCTTTGCTTTTCCTTTGTACTTTTGACATTTCCACTTTTTACTACTTCCATCTGCTGTCTCCAAATCACCTCATCATTATTTTGTAAAATTGCCCTTTTTTTAAATTCATCAGGTTCTGACACGGATGTATTTTCCTATGTTATGGTATCTCCCAACCATGCTTGTCTCTAAAATGAGTATTTTTATAATAATTATGTGGTTTTGAAAGCTATATAATACCAGCAAAAATGGTAAAGGACTGCTGACCTTTTGGAACAGAAGATAATCTAGATATTTAATTTTCAAATTTTAGCACCCATAATAGAATTATTTATTAAAAGTTTTTTTGGTCAATATTTCACAGTGTCTATTGACATCTTCTGTGTAATGCCTTTTAATGAAGTACATTCTTCTTGTAGTCTCATGTATCAAATAATTTTGATTTTGTTTTCTGAATTCTCTGTGATTTTATGGCACTCTGTGATAACACACTGTGAATGCAATTGAATTGATCAACAAATTAAGGTATGCCAAGTATATTTTATCATAAGAGTTTGTGGGCCACAAAACAGACATAGTTCAGATAAGTGATTGCCAGGCATATGTTCTGTAGTTTGAATCTTTGAAATTATAGAATTGAAAAGAAGGTCTATTGGATGGATATGGGGAAATTCTGCCATTTTCTGCCCATTCATAAAGGGGAGTTTACTTTTGTTAATTTTTGTAAATTTAAAAAAAAAAAAAATGATGACAAATGAATTAGGAGTTTTAATTATTGAAAACATCAAAAACATGCTCACCCATCTGAGCTGTAAGACACAAGTAAAAATAAATCAATACAACCTAAGTTACAAATGCCAGGGGAAAGATCCAAGCCTCCTAAAACAGTCTGGAAGCCAGAGGAGAGAGCTCAATGAACTCCGAAGAGTCTTGGTGGTGAGCAAGGGGCTTTTTGGTGCACAAGCATACTTCATGTGTCTGAATTCTGAATTTGAACCCTTTCTGGAACTTAAGCCTCTGACTTCCAGTAGACATTTCTTTCCACTTGGGTTCCTGAGTGCTCTGTTGCAGAGCATTATTAAGACATAAAAGAGCAAAGTTCTGTTGTTAGTGATGCTACCACTAGTGTCTGTTTATTGGTGGAGACAGTGAGAGCATCCTCACCAGTTGGCCATGGTGTACTCTGAAAAAGGATTGAAGCTTTCTGCCAGTCATAGGGCTGACAGGTGAGCAAGCAGAAGGGAATATGAACTCATCCCAGTGAGTAGGGAATACTCCTGAGATGTAGGAGCTGTTTGTCTAATCTCTGCAGACTGAGAGGGGACTAGCAGTCACTAAGCAAGATCCCCAACCTATGGACTATTATGCAAATCTGCTACTATATAATATAAGAAACAAAAGAGTAATGATAATGCCTGCTAATTCTATTATGAACTCTGTAGTGCCACTATAGATTTCATTTAAATGTGTAAGTTAAATGTACTCTTATGGAATTCATTTTAGTCTGGTGAAGAGGGAAAAAAAAATGCACATAAAATGGAAATATTTTAGTTTTGCATCACAAAACCTTTTCTTTTTGGGCGTCTTATTTTCTAAGCTGCATTTTATAAATCTGTCAGTTATATGAAGTAAATACAATTTAAGAACAAATAGAATAAACTTGTTCTTTTATGAAAGCAGGCAGAAGATAAAAATGAAAGGGAAAAAAAGAGGAGTTTTTCAGAGCCTGGAATATGCTATTAGGGTGTATTTATACCAGAATACTGTCTGAAACAGAAACCTGTTTATTCAAAAGATTAGACAGTGATGAAGAGCAAATTTCTCTTGTTTAATTTACCTGACTGCTAAATGAAATTTGCGTTGATTTAGTTTAACAACTGTTTTATGCTGTCAGATCTAAGCAATCTTAACAGCTGTACTACATCAATCCATGTACACATATGTATTTTTGTGTCATCGATTTATATTATTCAGAAGTGATCAAGCTCTGCAGATGAAGTAATGTAGAACAGATGAAAACAAAATATGATTAGGATTTACATGCCTCAGAGAGAGAAGTGTGGGGTGGCCCTGCGCCGTGGAAGGTACCTATCCAAAATAGTAGTTCTGTCTTTGACTTGTTTCAGTCACTATAATGCAAGCAGCGGTAACAGGGCAGACTGAAGCTCAAGTTTCTTTTGGCTTCCATAAAACTGCTTTGACACTATCAGTAACTTGAAGCTAACGTAAACTTCTGATTGTTTCTACCTATCCAGTCATTCTTTTAAAATAAAATTTTAGAGATAAGACTAAGAATACCTGATGTAGCTGAATCATAGCATTCAACAAAGAATGAAACCACAAAGCAGAATTATACTGCACCTGAACTTCACTTGGGAAAAAACATTCTCTTGTCTCAAATGCACTTCACATACTTTGGAGAACTCTGTTTTCCAAAATGCAATAATACTACACAGACTCTAAAGGAAAAAGCAGAACTTAAGTGTTTGATTGCAGAAGCAAGAAACACTACCTACAGGTAAAAGTGTTCCATGTATTGGAAATGGAGTATTTTCAGAACTGCTTGTGTATTCCAGAGGCAACAATGCTCCTCTGAGTGGTTCATTGTTATTAGTAATAAGCAGCAATTACCTTTAGCAGGATTGCATATGCCTCAAAGAAAATCTCTTGTCCAGAACATTTCAAATGTTTACTTCTGCTGAGAAATCCAAAAGTGCTTTCACAAAGAATATCAATCCATTTCTAAAATACTTTACAGTTTGCCAACTCTGTGTTCAGAAATCATGTTTCAGATTTAAAAAAAAAAAAAGATAACTTGATGTCACCATTTGATTGCAGGGCAACAATAAACCATGTCAGATGCTTTGTTAACCCTCTCCCCTTTCTCCTCTTTCTTCCCCTTTCAGCCCCCCTCCCACTAAGGAAAGGCAATAGGAGGCCAAAGAGAGGCAAAGAGAGAGAGAAGACTTGCAAGTTGGAAAAAGTTAAAAATGTTTTACTAATGCTACTAATAAAATAGAGAAAATAATATAAAATATACAAAACCAATCTCGAAATTGCAGGACAGGCACCCGGAAGTCCTGAGTTGGACTCTGCAGCAGATTGAAACTGGATTTAAGGGTTCAGGGTCTGTCACTAGGCCTCAGATCACAGGGACAGCAGACAGGGTCCTCCCTAGATGCCAGCCATAGTCCAAGAGAGAATGAGACTCTCGTGATCGCCCACTTTTATATGGTGTTATGACATGGATGAGTTGGAATACTCAGTTGGTCAGTTTTAGTCACCTTTTCAGTTCGCCCCTCCTTGCTTACAGGCACATGAATCAGCGACCTTGCATTCCATTGATATATCTACCAAAACAGGTATCCAACTTCAGAAAACTGCAGTTGCTAAGAAGAACTGAGCTGAAAGAAAACGTCACTAAAAGAGAAACTGGTCTTGTTTTTAGCAAAACCAGGACACTTGAACATCAGCTTTTACAAAGTAATGTATTTGAAGTTCTCTTTATTTCTCCTCTCAACTCTGAGATTTCAGATTATTCTCAGGCAACTTTTCTCAGGGTTCCCCTGCTACTACAAAGATTAGATGTTTATCATTTCTCTTTTTAAGAGAAAATGGAGATTCCCACGAAATTAATTGATTCATAGTTGAGATTTGGATAAAAACTACCTAATTCAACCAGGATATCAATAAAATAAGGTGTTAGTCTACTGGTTGTATCAGAGCAATACCATAAACTGCATTCTAAATCCAGTTTTTGAGTTGTTCTGCTTCATTGTGACACCTATTTTTCATGTCCCTGTGCATACTTTGCAAGCATTTTCCTTATTTCCAAGCTTTCTTTGAATTCTGTTTTCTGAAATCCATTATGTTTTCAGAAATGGCTTTAGGGATATGAACTTCAGAGGAATAAGACCACCATGACAACACAGATCTGAGTGAACAATATCTTTTTATATATTTTCTGTATTTTGGTATACACCTTCAGCATTAGAGATTCAAAATTATCTGATTCATCGATATTTAGTGAAAAATATTGTGGTTTTCCCAAAACAGCATCTCATGTGCCAGTAAATTGCCGTTCTAAGCAGATAAGGATAAATTGATTGCACTCAAAAAGGTTATTGTCATACTGATGAGAAGCAAAATATATTTTTGTCATTTCCAAGTGTAGTTAACAATATTATTTCAACAGGCTTCCTATGAATTACAGCTCTAAGAATATTTACTTAAAAAATATATTTGAATATTTTTAAGAACATCAAAACATTTTTCTTCTATGAGATCAACTGAGGGTCTTTTGAAAGATGTTTTTCAAAACTATCTTGATTTTCTGTCAAAAAACTCATCCTGAAAGCAAACCTCTTCCTTTGTATAATAATTGAATATGGACTAGTCATGGATAGTTGACAGCGGTGTCTCATGTATTTTGTTGCACACTGTCCAATCCCGACCTGTTTTGATGACTGTTCTTGCATATGGAGTTACAAAAAGCCACTGGAACTCTGAAGTACAGAAATTTGAAGTTACCAAAACCCACCTGTTTCAGAGCATTTGTTGCTTTAATATCTTTGGTACAAAGCATCTGATTTTAAGCTGATGATATAGTAAACTTTTAATGTGTAATAAAAACCCTGTCAGGTACTTTGTAACACATATAGAGAATTATCACACTTAGATCATAATTGCTGGGTAATTTCTAATTACTATCTGATTTCTTAGCTGAAAATACAGCATCAGTCTGTGTAAAATAAAACTGACTCAGCAGTGATTAACTTGATGTTATTAACACTTAGCACTTACTTTTAACGTTTTAATAGCCTAATTAATTCAGCATCTGGAATTCTTGATAAAAGAAAAATTAAAAGCTTCCCATGTCAGAGGGTGTACATTGCATCCAATAGTTTCGTTTTTCTTTTTCCATTTTTATTTTTTTGAGTATGTTGACCCAAGGAAAGGAGGGCTGTCTATTGAATGCCACAAGAGGTGAGAGTTAGGACCTCTAAATTCACAGGAAATTCATGAACAAGTAAAATAGTGCAAACATAAGATTCTTCTTGTGCTTCAGTGTAAACATCTGTAAAATGGGTGCGATCTCAAAGTGCTGCTAGGCTTTGATCAACATTTTGTTTGGCAATCAGTCAGAACTTTTACAGAGTTCCAGGAGTGTATGTATGTCAGTGAAACATCATTTTCATAAAGTTAAGAGTTCATATCATGCTTTGCTTTAATAGTATACCAAGATTTGTGTTCCTGTGGGAAATAATTACTTTTGGAAATCCCATGTTTGAGGAAGAATTGGACATTCAGGACTGGACTTCTGCAGAATTACAATAATATCTGTAAGTCTTACAGTTCTGCATACTCATACTTGCCTTAATATCAGCAGTTAAGTATCTGGTCTCCAAATGAGACAAAGGAGGTGCTTAAGTTACCTGAGAAGCCTGTCTTGTACGCATGCTTTGAGCAAATCTAATGCCTAGCTGCAACGTTAACATAAAAACACAGCAGGCATAGTCATTTTAATTTGTTTTGCTTGCATCTTTATTTCTGGCTTGTTTGGTGTTGGCTTGGCCAAGAAAGCCGACAGCATCCTGGCTTGTATGAGAAACAGTGTGGCCAGCAGGATGAGGGAAGTGATTGTGCCACTGTACTTGCCGCTGCTGAGGCCACTCCTTGAGTCCTGAGTTCAGTTTTAGGCCACTCACTACGAGAAAGACATTGAGGTGCTGGAGACAGTTCAGAGACGGACAACGAAGCTGGTGAGGGGCCTGGAGCACAAATCTGATGAGCAGCGGCTGAAGGAACTGGGGCTGTTTAGCCTGGAGAAAAGGAGGCTGAGGGGAGATCTTGTTGCTGCCTACAACTACCTGAAAGGAGGTTGTAGCATGGAGGGTGTTGGTCTCTTCTCCCAAGTAGCAAGTGACAGGACAAGAGGAAATGGCCTCAAGTTGTGCCAGGGGAGGTTTAGATTGGTTATTAGGAAAAAATTCTTAATGGAAAAGGTTGTCAGGCATTGGAACAGGCTGCCCAGGGAAGTGGTTGAGCCACCATCCCTGAAGGTAGGTAAAAGATGTGTAGATGTGTTGCTTAGGGACGTGGTTTAGTGATGAACTTGGCAGTGCTAGGTTCATGGTTGGACTTAATGATCTTGAAGGTATATTTTGACCTAAATGATTCTATGGTTTTGTTTTGTTTTGTTTTGGGGGGTCTTTGTTTGTATTTGGGGTTTTTTTTGGTTTGGTTTGGTTTGGGATTTTTGTTGTTGTATTGTTTTTTGGTTTGATGTTGTTGTTTTAAATAAAATGCATGTACAGTTGTGCAAGCTAGAGCTAGAACCCATAGTTCTTAATTGCTATTTGACTGTGTAACTGCTAGGCATAGACTCTTGCTTAATCTATTGTTTCTGCTTTGGGGAAGAGTTCCAAATTCTTTGCTGAACCTAACCAAGCTACAGCATGAAGGATGGTGTATACAGGCATAGATTCAACTAGTAAAGTACTAACCACAGAAATCAGCTAGTTCAGCACATGCCCCAGTTTGGTGGGATTACTTCTCCATAGGTTCACAATTCCCCAGATGTCTCTGATAAATGAGAAGTGCACCTTCCATTCTCCAGTTCTGATTAAAGCCCACAAGCTTTGGAAGAGTAGAATTTCTGATGTGCACCTACGCTTCTCATTTATTTGCTGTAGGCAGCTCCCTGTGGACTTCTTTGTCACCCTTCTGAGGCTCCTGATTCAATTTGCAAAGATCTGGGACAGCTACATTTCCTCTCTAGATGTTAAGGCTTTCTTTGAATCTGCCTCTTACAAGTAATCTAGATGGCTAAAAATTTGACTGCTACCCTTCCAGTTAGGAGTTATTCCTTTCTTGTTGGTAATTCTTTCCTATGGTTTTTACATAGTTGGTTTCCAAATGTAGAGGGAGTGAGAAGTGATTTTTTCAGTTGGACTGGCACTGCCTGCTTAATTTATAACTACTTTCAGAGTACACATTAAATAATTCTGAGAAAATATTTGTTTTCTACATAATTCTTCTCTTTTAATGTATGTTTGCAAACAAATGTGCCAAAGTTTGAGGGTACATATGGCTTCAACTCATCACATTTGTTAAGGTAGCATATTTTTTTATTTGAAATATACACCAAAAGTATGTGTTCATTTAATAATTCTAAATGGATTATGTTTGTTTATTGCAGATATTTTAAATCTGTGTGCTCAATTAGGATTCCTGTTCTGAGAAGGCTATTTCTGCAAAAGTCATGTGAAGTTGCCAAAATTGCAGAAATTGGCTCCACCCCTCACTTTCTGGTTTTCTATCAAATAAATAAATAAACCCAAATAAACAGACAAACAGGTAATGGGGAGAGAGGATCTTGGGAAAGAGAGGGGGCACTTCTTGTCTGAATGGCATTTTTCCTTCTGGCATCTCTCTCCTGCCCTTAAGGAAAACAGATTAAAGTCTCATATAATGGAATGATACCAGCGGGAACATAAATATTGCACTGTGATTAAACCACCAAAATACTCAGGTGATTAAAGTGCTTCAGGTTCTTCAGTTATTATTCTATTATATAATTTCATCTCATTTCAAGACATTGCTTTTCTCATAGTTTTTGAAGAATACTCTAGGCTACAAAGTTGATTTTGTGAGGCACATAGTTTTAGACTATTGATTCCTTTTTCTATATTGCACATCCATCATCCTCCTTTTTAGACACACCACCAACAATATGTATTCCTGTTGTAATATCATCTGGCCATCACAATGCTGATGCAATTAGCACACTAATATCTCAGCTTCTTTGACAAGACTGTACTAACTGAGAGCTACCCTTTTGCCTTTTGTTATTTGGGAATTTGGTGAACCGGATTAGATACTTAGGCTCAGAGTATTTGAATACCAGTGTCTGCATCAAATGCAGAAACTTCTGTTTCAGCTAGGAGTTATATTAAAAAAAAATCCTTCATATTACAACATATATAATTCATTACTTTATATAGTAATTTTATAAATATTTTACAGTAAATACTAAATTAACTTAGTTGAAGATTATGTTTCAAACATACTACTGGAACTAGTTCAACCAACTTTTGTATTTGCACTTGTTTATAAAAATGTATTTGGACAGGCACAGAACTACTTACAGTTTTTGGTTTTTTGGTTTTTTTTAAGTACCTGTTTTTCCCTACAATTAGTCTTTCACAATACTTATTGTTAGAGTTTTGATTTAGTTCACCCAAATCAATGTCTCATCTGTCTCAACTAATGTGAATAACACATACCAGTTTCCCTGGCTGAGGAACACATGACAATTAAAGTGTTACCAGTTGATACTGTCTGCCTTTGATTCTCCATTTCAGTTATCAGAAACTCATTTACAGCTGGATTACACAGAAAAGGCCTGTGGCCAATATACAGAGCAAAGGTTGTCAAATGGTATAGTACCTCATGTGCCACTGCAAAGTGCCTTTTTTACTTTCATAATGCTGGACATAACGTTCATGTTCTCTGAGGCAGAAGCAGATGCGTTTCTGTTGTATTTGTATGATGCTATCAATGATGAATTTGTGATCCAAGGTCCCTGACTAGGATTCTTAAATATCAGTTCTTAAAATATCAATTGTGTGGCATTGAACTGAGCTAGGGTTTGTGACTTGGAATTAAATGTAAATGTAGTTTTGTATTATACAATACCCCATATGTTTCTATTCGTATATTAAAATATAGGGTAATACAAACAATGACGATCAAATTATTCCTTGATGTACTTTCAGTGAACAGAAATTCTAACTACACATACATATTCAGATTTTTTCTAGAAAACAATTAGAACACACATTCTAACAGATAACCAAGGAATGAAACTCCATCCATAAAATGGAGATTTTTATTCAAAGAGTTTTCTCCTTCAGCAAACCTCACCTTTGTATCTGTTTTTCAACCCTCTTTTTTTAAAATTCTAACGTTTTTCCCCATGTTTCATTCATTTCCTAATCCCATTGTGCTTTATGTCAGCCTTATAGAAGACTTGACTGCTGTTTTGATTTCTTGAGCCAAGTCTGAGGATAAAAAATTATTTCAGTTTTCCTGTTTTACTATTGTCAGTGTATATGTGTAAGAAAGAAGATTCCTTCAGCAAATGTCACCAAAAGAAGTTAAATATATTTTAAGAATTAACTTTTCCTCCTCAACCAAAGCAAACTGGGGGGGAAGGGCAATTGCAGAGAAGAGAAAGTTTTTTCAGATCTCTATCCAGTACAGCATAGTCTTAAGCTACATTTAATAAATCTAACCTTCACACTCTGGGAAGTGTTATGCAAGAAAGGAGTAGAAATCTCTTTTGAAAATAAGAAAGAAGATTACCTAGCCTTTTAATTGTAGAGGAACTTATTGAAATTACTGTAATTAAGCAATATTTCTATAGTTTCTTCTGAGGATGGTTTTCTCCTACAGTTGTGTTTGTGTTGCAGTGTGTCCCTCTTGTTATCAGTTTGGTCCTCAGAAATGTCCATCTCTTCATTGTCATTTTCTCAGAAGCTATCCATCTATGTGTGCTGTGATTTGATAAGCAAAGCAAATATACTTTTCAGTCCTGTTAGCTTGAGTGAGTGAGCACCACAGGAATGAAAAGAACCAAGACCTGTGCAAACACACCTGAACGTCTTTATGTATCTGTATTTTGGATTAATGAGAACTGTACACTAACAAAAAGCTACAGCAACAAACACAGGAGTGTATTCCTGACTAGCAATGGAAAGAAACAGAAGGTATTCAGAAAGGCTGGATACATGAAACTAAGTTTCATCTTTGGAGGAACCTATCTGTCTCCACTGACTGCAGTGAGAGCATGCAGAGGTTAAACTTACTAGGAGCAAAGTTAGCTTTGGTGAAAAAACTGTCCTTGTATTAGATTTCAGAGATAAGAAGATTGTCCCAGTAGATTCCTCTGTTGTCACAAGGCTGCTGGTTGCAAATTAAGGCCAAATATTGGAATGGTCATAACGAGCAAATCCTCATAGATGTCCAGGATTACATACTAAGGAAAATAAATACAAGACAAAATGATAGTTTGAGTTGCAGGCTTTGTAATAAAAACATTGTGTGGTATGTAAAGTGAGCAGCAGCACAAATAATTACAGTAGTCATTATGAAAAGGCAGTTTCCTGGAGGCAGTAGGGACATGCTCCTTGGCCCCCAGAATCTGTTGTTCAAAGATCTTAAATTGGTTGTGTTCTTTTTCTGTAAAACAAACTCCCCCACACCTTATTTATCCACCTACTAGTAATGCAAGCACTTTGATGAAACCAAATCTGAATGTGAATGATTTTGCTGCCTTGGAATACTTTTTGTAATGTTCTTTGAATTGGTGTAAATGTTTGTTATAGGGAGACTACGGTGTCACAGACCCCCCCAAGGAAGAGGCACATGTCCAGCAAACTTAAACGATCAGAAGTGACTGGCATGCACACACTTTATTGTGAAAAGGAAAACTGAGGACCTACCATCTGGAATATTGCACATGTAGGGCTGAGACCATAAAACAGAGTATTTTGGGTTTGGTTTTGCTTTTTAATGAAGGCAAATTTACCTTTTAAATATATTCTGTGATGAAATGTAATATAGTTCTCTTGCTCAGATTTTATTCAACAAAAATCATGCCACTTTACATGTTAATTTTGGGGGTTTGTTTACTTACTAACCCTATAATACTCACTAGAGAGTTTTGAATTGGGAGTGAACCGACCAAGTTCTAACTTTTGTAGATTTTTATTTCTTAGGCCTGAATGTATGCTGCTTGATCATTTACAAAATTAGTGTAAGTGATCACTTACCATGTTAGTTTACATTATTTATCATTTATGGTTAAAGTTCCTTTCTGTTTTGCTCTTATCCTTTGTAACTGTGTCTGTTCTTGTATCTTGTCTCAAATATTATTACAATTTTTATCTTATTTTTTTCATTACAAATATCTATTTTAAATCCATCAGTTTACATAAGCATTTCATACATTGCGCAAATACTGAACATAAGTTCTGTGGACAATCAGTAACCTCTTAATTTTAAACACTCTAAAATGGTATGTTTCTTTGTGAAGATTTTCAAGTGACACTTTTAACACTAACAAGATTAAGGAGAGTTAAAAATGTGAACATCTACATTGCTGACATCATGATGGCTGTGTAATGTTAGTATGTGCTGATGTGCAAATCTAGTGGGATAGAAATACCCTAAACTAAGCACTGGTTTTGTGCCACTGCAGGTCACTTATTGTATGAACCTAGATCTGGTAAATCTATATTGCAATATAGACAGCAAAACATATCAATACTGCATAATATCACATATTATTTTATGTGAAGTATTCAAAACAAAGTTTGCCTAGAACAGAGTTGCTCTGAAATATATATGTCTATCCCATCATCTCTAGAGGGATTTGGGTTTTTGCAAGAATGATTTTGAGTTTCCCTAGAGAATATTTTTTGTAAAATTATTAGTGAAAATCTGTCGCTCTAAGATCTTGGTATTAGAATCATGTTTTAGCAATCTGGGGATGAGAAAATACTTAAAAGTCTAATGAATTCAAATGAGTGAGTTAGAACAAAGATTATTTTATTCTGCCTTCACTTAATAGAGAACTGATACAGCTTTACAAAGACAGATTTAGGCTGCTATCACTACCATTGTCTCGTGTGCTTACGAAAGCAATAATAGAGACATTGTTGTTCCCAAAGAACGATACATTAAATGCCTGTATTTAGGACAGGATTTTTTTAGGCAGCAATACAATGTTTATTGATATACACTATTTGATAAGTAACAGTGAACTTAAATAACAATTCAGAGTATGAAACTGTATTTCTTGGGATTCTGGTTTTTAGATTTGAAGTGCTGATAGTTGAGAGAGACTTGCTAGACCTCTTCTTCCTGTTTTAATTTGTTTTAATGATTAGGAGGAGAATCTGAGATGGCTTCATGCTTTGCAAGTATTAACACACTGCCTAGCCGGCATGCTACTTCAGTTCTGTTGCTGAGGGACTGGTATCTGACACATCCCACCCTTGCTTTGTCCCTTCCCCACAAATGAAACAATTCTGCAGCCTCCTTCTACCAAAGCCAGATATGGTGGGGTATGGTTGGATAGAGTGGAAATGTAGGTTAAAATTGGTACAGATGGTTCCTTGGTTATTTCTGCCACCTTCACACTGGAGAGGATTCCTGGCACTCATAGGGGTTTTCCAGGGGTAGCAGCCAGGTCATTTTGCCATTGATTTGCAAATCCCACAGTGCAACAGGCTGGTAAAAGAAATCAAGACTCCCCGTCAATCTTAGTTGTTAAATAAACAATGGTCCTCAAATATCATCCTATTTTTTAAATATCTGCATTCTCTTTGGCAATTTAAAATGTTTGTTAAATGGCTGGAATATATGCAGATTCTTCATTGATTTGTTCTTTTTATGTGTTTGCATTAATTAGATACAGAAATTCAGACTTAGCAAATATGATGAAAAAGTTACATTTCAAAATGTTTGAGGATTTTTTTTACTAGTAAAGCCAACTCTATTTCATTTGAGAATCTGGATACTGCAATAAAAATTTACATCAAACCTTTTGTAATAGTTAATTTTGAAAAACAGTGGTCAGTTAACTTGCTGTGCTCTATGTTTATTTTTATATTTTTGTTATTTTTCTTTTGATCTAACAAAAGGACTTCTCTTTACTGCAGAGAGAAATACATTTGTTTTGCTTGCATGAGTTCCGTCAGAGATATATAATACATTATTCAAGGGCAGGATTCTGCACACATTTACTCTCCCACAGTTAACATTTAGCAAGTTTTGTACAGTTCAATTGTTTGCCAACATTATGAGAAAAAGGTCTCTTTTGCTGCATTATTTTGGGTAATTAGAATGGCATGTGATATGTTGTTTATGTAAAGGAGCCATTTAGAGGCCCTGGGTTCAGTTCTTGTACTGTCATTGACACTGAAGCAATACTTTCTATAGTTATTGATCCCAAAGAAACAAATTGCCTGGGGGAGTCAGAGGATTTCATGAAGTGAAGGCCTCCTCAAGATCTTAATGAGAGCAGAATCTGGTACAAATCAAAGCAGATGTGTTTAAATGCAGAAGCCCGTATTATCAGATGCAGTGACAGTTACTTTACCATATATTAATTTATCTGAACACTAATTATATTAGATATGCATATATTAATTATACATTATGTTTATAATTCTATTATGCTGTATATATATTAATTATATATTATGTTTCCTTTTACATAACATTATCTTAATGTTGGAAAGTGATTGTGAGTATACAACATTAATTCCTATCAATTAGACTTCTGTGTAATGTCTGTCCCTGACCAGGCCAGGAACAGACTGTACCTTTTCAACTGTACTTTGCTGGGCAGCAAATCTATTTAGTTGCTGCTATATCATCATTATATCAGTAAACTATGATTGTTTCTTTTTCACAGTAGGACTGCATGTGTTTTGAATACGTACAAAAGTAGTTTTGTTAATTCTTGCAAAATGGCAGGCAAGTTCTTCAATGGTTTCAGCTCTCTTTCTAGGTAACTTTCTGGTCTCAGGAAATTTTATATAATTTACCACTGGATCACTTAATTGCCCTTCTTTCAAGATGAGAGTTCCCTTGGAAGTAATCTCTTCCACAAATTTGTTTTCACTGTGGGTTGTGGAAGTCTCAAATACTACCAGAGACTGGCAATTCTCTAAAAATCTGTCAGATATTGGGGATTGAGATGCAATCTTTAGCAGTTGAGTGACTATATATGTGATGAAATACCGTTACAAAAATCAAGAGTTCCTTGCAGAACATGTATGAAGTGTACAAATTCCAAATACTAAATACTATAAATTACAGGAAAAACTACAGTGATCCTTATTGATCCATAGCACAACAGTTATTATTAAGCATAATTTAGCCTTCAGAGAGGTTGTAATTTAATTTCAATACCTTAATCAGTATGGAATTTATTTTAATTTTAAAAAATGGCATAAATGGCAGCATTATTGAAGGGAAAATATTTGTTAAGGGACTGTTGTATTAGACAAAAATGACCTTTAAGTTGCTGTGCAGAAAATAAAAAACTATTTTCAATAGTAGAGTCTTCCATTTCAAAAGTAACGGTCTCATTTCATGTCCATCTCTTTTCAGATTTTTTTAAACTTTTTTCTAATACATTACTCTGTTCTCAAGAAAAGAACAGAGATTGATTGCAACGGGGAATGACATTTCATTTTTTCTTTGCTCAGATATAATGTACGTCTCACCTACTTCTAGAAGCATAACTAGAAACATATTTTTTATGCCAAAATTGTGTGTGTGACATGGAAGTGTGTAAATTTAGTTTAACTTAGATATTTTCTATTCTTCCACTTTGTTTTCATCAGTATTTTTTCTCTTTCACTCCTGAGGACTTGCAGCTAAATACTCAAGTTGTAGTTAATTGCAGACTTTTTCTCCTTCCTTCTATGAGGAAAACATTATAAAAACCAGATTTTCTTCTTTAGATATGAGAACACATAAAATAACTGAGACATTTTATAAATCTTTGTTAAAACTCAAAAAATCATCACTCTTTATGTTGTTCCTATAAGCAATGTAGTTTTGTAAACATTATGGAATTTCACTTACTGAAAAATTTTAGTTGAAAGGCCTGTGGTTCAGTTTAAATAGCAGCTTTGTTCCAGAGTAGAATAATACATTAAGTTTAGGGGATTTTTTTCTTTTTAATTCACAACTGTTTGAGTCACTGTTTAAGCTCTAGTGCTGCTTGCAATGTCATCCAGGAAACAATGTGAAAACAATTCCCTACTGTTCTGTAATAAACTTAGTTTCTTATTTATACATCCTTAGTACTGTTTGATTTTGCTTTATATGTTTGCCATTTTATTAGGAAATGTTTATGTAGCAATCAAAAAAATGTAGTAAATTGCTATTTATGTTGGGCAAAAACATATGTTTAAGAATATTTCTAATTTGTATACTTTTATATATTTGTTTCTTTATTTACAGAAACATCTAAACACATGTAAACCAATCCTAAAAAATATTATCTACATGTCTGTATTCTTTAGCTATTGTTAATTTATCTTTTTCCAATGCTTTTAATTGTGATGTGTGAAATTTAAAAATATGCTGCAGGAACACTGAAAGATGAATTATAATGGTACTTTGGCCTTAAGTAAAGAAATATTTTTGTGTGTTTTTTCTAACATTTATTTGAGATTTTAAATGTTTAGTCAAATGACAAACTGTTTCCACCACTTTACATACCTGTACTTTCTTCTGTACATGACTAACAGCACAGTGTTTAAGCACTGCCCTACTAGTTGTGAGTGGCTGACAGTAGGAAAAGATCCAAAACTGGTTTTGTGGACATCATTTGTATGTATGTATACGTGTGTGTATATCCACACACACACACATATATTAATGCACATGTAAACATGCTATCCTACTCTTCTGGAAGAAATTTCTTACTTTTAGCTTGTAAAAGTATTGTAAAACTTGCTTATTTGGAGTCTGTGCCATATCTATTTTAAAAAGAACATGTTGATGCCACTTGAGGAGTAGAAAAGGTGGTACTACAGTGTTGCTTCTGGGCTAGAGAGAGTTTTCCACATGCTGGAGCTGATGGGGTCAAAAACACTGGGACAAAACCAAACATCTGTAATTCCTTGTGTTCATATAGCCATCTCCTGCTGTAAGCAGATCGCAAAAATGAGAATAAATTTACATATGATAACGTATTTATTACATGAGAATCTCTCTATCTTATAGATCATTGACAGCAGTGGAGCATGTTGAGCATCTTAAAGACCAGATACTTGAGTCATCAAGGTGACTGTTTTTTCAAAGTGCTATTTTTTCATCATATACTTCATATTTGAACAGAAGAATTATACCTTTCAAGAACAATATCCCCCATAACACACCTACCCTCAAATCTAGCTGTTACACATTAGTATTTCTGGGTTTCTGCATTTCTTACGTGTCTTATGTTTTCTTACTTTGGTAAATTGTATCTTTATAAATTCATATCTACCGGTAGTTTCAGATTTTAGCAGAGAATTCTAGGATTACCTACTGCAGAGATTATTAAAAGTTTTATACATAAAGGGAAATTGCCACAGAAACCAGTTTTTCAGTCTTACAGTGACTTTCAGACATCCAAAGCCATTATTAATTGACCTTGGTAGCTTCATTAAAAGAGACAGAACAACTTTCATGTGTGTGTCAGTACAGATGGTGATAGCCCCAGAACTGTTGCTTCAAGCCAGAGATCACAAGCTATTTGAAAATGAGCGTATCTCTCTATATACTTCCTACTGATCATGGTCCATTAACAGCAGTAAGTTCCAGTGGGAGAGAGGGCTAGTCAAGAACTCTGCTTGGCTGCTTTAGGGCAGAGCCTGTGTTATGCAGTTTACTCCACTAATTATACACTCTTGATGAGCTCATTAGAGGACAATAAAGGAAAATGAAAACAGTTTGCAATATGTGTGGTCAAATTAGCCACACAGAGAAATGCTGTTAAATGCTGTTTAGAAAGTGTCCATTTAAAAATATGTAGACACTCATGTATGTACACTGCAATGATGCCTAAACAAATTTTCTTCAATGTGTTTATTTTTTAAATTGGGAGTTGGACTGTGTTTCTATCTGATTAGAATGAAAAGGAAAGATTGAAATGAGTCGGGCAATGGGATCCCTACTGCCATATACTTCGTGGAAGCTGTTAATCATGTATGTCGGAGTTGGTGGTCCATTTGCAACATTTTTGTTTTTAACAAAAGTTAAGGCTGAAATGGTATCTCCGTTGAAGAAAGAGACTTAAGTCTCTTCACCTAAGTGAAAAAAACCTGCACTTAACTGCAGTTTTGAATCAACTTGAACTGATCAATGGTAATTTGAAGGAAAAATATTTTAAGTATTTCTTTAATGAACATTGTGTGTATGAATATATGCACAATTTCATATACAAAATACTAGCATAGATAGAAGTGGTATGTAAGTTTGTAGATTTTATTGACCTTGAAATTGCAAAGGCTTTTTCTTCTCTGCATATTTACGAAAGTTACTGCAATTTACAAATGGGGAAAATGCAATAGAGATAGAGCTGTTTTATTGGCTGCAGACAAATCATCAAGATGATGTTACAGAAGACAAATGAAGGACCTTCTCCCAGTCTGCTTAGAAGTTGGATGTAGTTGCACATGTCATTGTTCCTCACCCTGAGTCAGCCAAATAACTCAAAGTTTACAAGTCTTTAAGTTAACCTGGTTCATTCTAATGGAATTTCATTAAGAAGTGATTCCGTGTGCATCATACTGGTAGACTTGATGGAGGGAATTACTTTCAGTGAGGGGTGGGTGTACAGTGGATATAATGGACAACTGAAGGCTGGCAGCCTATCCGTCAGGCTCAGTTTAACCAAAATGGAGTGTGCCATTCATGCATGAATTGCTCAGGATTACACTGTCACTGGCAAAACAGATTCCTGGTCTTTTGACCAACCAAATTAATTTCATATAACAGTTTGCAGCAAAAATTTCCAAATGAGCCTAGATGTGCCTTGACCATTGATGTTATAATCACTGTTTTCCTGAAACTTCCATTTTGTTTATTATAGCTTTTTCTCACTAAAATAGTTTTCTCTCTCTTCTGTTTGGTCTGCTGTAATGAAACTCTTTGAGCATAAGCTCAAAGCATAAGCTCAAAGCACAAGCTCAAATATCATATACCTATGGAGTCAATAGCAGGTTTTAAGTTTGGTATGTTTATTGATACAGGCCTGTTTCATTGAAGAAGTAACCTGGTAGTCCCCAGAAATGCTTTTTTTCTGCTAGTCTTTCTAAAACAATACAGTAATATGAAAATTTGGTATTAACTTGTATCAAGAAATCTCATTCATCTTTTAGATTTGATCATTTTCTGACCACTTACTGTATTTGTAGCCATAACATTGACACTAGACTAATGCTTATAAAAACTACTTTTCGGTTTTCATGTAATCTCTCTCTCTTGGTTTCTTCTTAGGACTGCCATTCTAGGAGAGATAATTCATTCAATTAAATGTAAAGAAGTACTGTTTATCATTTGTAAGTTGCCCAACTGTAAAACAGAAACCTCAGTAGGTGCTTTGGGGATTATAATTTGTTTTCATAACTTAAATCTATATTGAAAAATAGATCTTGAAATAAGTAAGATATTACACTGTTTTATTGTCATGAATACAGAATTATGTCAGTGGGAGAACACTGAATTACATACAGGATGAAAACTAGTTGGATGCTTTAACCATTATTTAACCAGAAGCTGGGCTTGGTTTTGGAGGTTTTTTGCTGGTGGTGGGTTTTTTTGTTCCCCAAATTAAGACTGATTCAAACTAATTGTCTTTATTATTACTTCTAATGCCAAAAATTTCTCCAAAGCAAAAATAAACAGACAGAAAAAAAAAGGAAAAATAATTAGAAGTGAAGCAATGGGGCATGTAGTCACAGCTAGATGAGTGTAGTGGGAATTAGGGCTCCTAGTTTGCACAAACCAGGTATATATGTCCATCAGTCTTAAAGTTCAGCCAAGCAGGTGAATGAACTGTTGCCCTCCTATAAGGTGTGAACTCTCTCTTTCTGATCAATGCTATATAACAGTAACTCTGTTTATACAAACAAAAACAAAATATAAAGCAACATACACAGATTGTATATTGTCAGAAGTATTACCATTTTGTATATTATATATACATTTTTATATACAATATCTAGATATCATCAGAACTTCTCTTATTTTCCATGGTGTTCTAACAATTACTAAAACATAAATAGTGTAAAATTATTTTTAAATGGCTTGTGGATGCAAGTGATATAACTCATTGGTAAGTTCTAAATGTTTTTTTTAATATAATGCATAGATATTATATTACATACTTCACTTAAGCAAAATTTAATATAATTTAATTTTAATTGCAACTATTATTACCATAAATTTAGCAAATATTAAATTCAAAGCAATAGACATTCTAGGGTATGCACTATTGTACAGTGTCAGGATGCACTGCAACAATTGGTGGAATAGTTAATCAGATAGTACATCCTTAAAAAAGGAAAGTCCAATTATTTTTTATTGCTGAAATCCAAATAACTGAACTTCCATTTGTAAGCTGGGAACAATAACTAGGAAAAGCTTTAAATTGTGAAATCACCATGTTTTTATTGCAAAAGGGTTTTTTTACAAAAACATTTACAGTTACGGATTATCAAGGGAAGTTGTCTCAGGTTTGCTCTGGGATAACTGGACCGTTTCTTCTTCTCCACTAATTACCCAAAGTTCTTTGAACCTTAACTGAGCCCTGCTCAAAAATCAGAAAATTAACTGCACAAAAAGCTTGAGAGCCTACATCTGTATGAAGAATGCAATATATTCTTAAAAACACACCTGATTTGTTGCCCCTTTCCCATTCCTGCACTTGGTGCCTGCTCTGGGTGGCACTACAGTCCAACCAATTATTTTTTTGTGGTGGCTGGTTGTAACTGCAATGTCAGTGGACTTTGTGGACTTCTTTTAGTGGTGCATGTGGGAGTCAATAGAGAGAGAAGGAATAGGGCTGCTTCAGAGATTAACTATCAGGGAAAATGGCTGTCTTTTATGGCATTCTTCAGTACTTGATTTCGCTACATTTGTTCTGTCAATGTTCTCATAGCTTTGCTGCCCGTCTCTTACAGCTTTAACACTTTCCTAAACTTACATCATAACATCCTTCCAAAGTCAGCAACTGGAGAACAAATGTCAGTCTGACCCAGTTTTCAATAAGGAAGGATTCCCACTGAATCTACCTTAAATGAGGATTGGATCGGCCCATAAATGAAGAAGTTGTATTTCCTTTTAATTAACTAAAGTGGTCGAGATAGTCATCACAACAGAATCACAGGACTATGCATACAGTTGGTGGTTCAGCTCTTCCTAACTGAAGGTCTACATGTGCTATTACAGGATATAATTCATCTTATCAGAGTGTAATCTGAACTATTCTCCAAATCAATAATAATTTTAAAAGAAAGAAGAATCCTTTTTATCAGATTGCTGAGAACAACAGGTTCAATAATGAGATGATTAACTTTGCACTTCGTCCAAGAAAAAGAAGTTTGTGCTGTACTTGGACAAAACATTAAAGACTGGAGTTGTATTTACTCCAGATGAAAACTGAAGATTCCATGAACCTGAATAACAAATAAATCTTGATTTGATACTGTGGCCAAGGCCTTTCCATCTGTGCTGGAGCATAAGTGTCTGAAACTGTTGTCTATCTGGCTGCTACATTTTACAGTCCATTTTTTGCATTCTAAGAACTACACTGTCTATCTTAAGTTTTGAAATTCTTTGAGGGTTCTTTGAGACTGAGTCCACCAGTTCAAAGTATGCTAGAATTATAAATTACATTAGATTAGAAAAATAATGGTTTTCATTCTTAGCCATTAAATTCAACTGCTCTGTAATTATTTTGATAACTAGAATAATGTTAGTAATACTAATTCAATTATTATTAAATCATTTTAAACCATTTATAAAAATTAATTGTTAGTGTTATTTTTAGTTTCTATTTCCACATAGTCTTGCCTCCTGAGTTGCAGTCAGAGTTTTGAATGCAAACAGGTCTCAGCAAATACCTAAAGTGAAATCATCAGCCTTTCCTCATCTGGAGTTAAAGACAGTACAGAAATCTTTTGAGGTTTATGTAGGTTTCATGGTGACCTGCAAAGTACCTGAGGTGCTTTGTAATGAATAAAAAATAAAGTGAATAAATAATACTAGCCAATCCCTGAGTTTTACTTAATCCAGATTCTAAATTCTGCTTTAGGTGACATAATGTAAACAGATGATTATGTACTAAGTGCTGTAATTTTTTAACACAAGCAGAAATCAATATTTTATATCAACTGAAATAATTGACTTCCATTGGAATGGAACTGAGCCTGGAGCATAAAAGATGGTATGAAAAAATATATCATAATAAGTGCGGTTAATCTTATCAAACAAAGTAGTTAATGTACTCTGAACATTTAAAAAGTCAGTGCTTTCGTCACTTGTGAACTATTTGCAAAAAAAATAGAAAAGTAGAACACCAGAAAAGAATTCATAAATAAGGGGTCTAATTATAAAATCATCAGGGAGCTGATCCTTCTTAACCTGAAAGTCTACTTGTTAAAGCACCCTCCAAAAGCTGGCAGGTGTGGATTCTAATTTCTCCCTGCACACAGAAAACAGATGTGAACTGTAATATGCTGTGTATATTCTGGCAATGTTTTTTTCCGTTTTTTTTTTTTTTTCCTCTGTTATCCCACTAATTACAACATACTTAAATATTTCTTAGTGCAAGGACTTGAGTTTCAATATTTTTTTGGTTTTTATTTAGACATTAGTAACCTATGTCTTATCTGCATTTAAATAGCTGATTTTAACAGATTTAACAGGAGTGGCTGAGAAAACACAAATTAAAGCATAAAACACAGGCTAATCCATAATATGATGATCAGAGCAGTTTCAGTTGGAAGTAGGAAATGCAGATATAGGTCCTGTCAATCTGAGAAGAAAACTCAAATGTTTCAGTATGCTTGGTGATTGTCTATCCTTTTTCTAGGTACAGGAGAAGCTGCCACCATGTCTTACCAATTTGTGAAGCTGAAGGTCTAGGCCTTAGTTCCATCTTTTTCCTATAATCTAAAATGTTTAAGATGAAAATAATTTTCCCAATTTTTATTGCAATGACATTTTTTAAGAAGATCCAGGTGTGGTTTTTAGCAAAATACAAGGTGAAAGGGAAGGTGATCTTTAATTTGTTTTTTTTTGGCAAGAAGGAGAGTCAAAAGACCCAGTTTTCCTTTAGCTTTAAGGCAATTTTAAGTCTTACGTAACTTAGATTTTGTTTTACTTTGCAACATTGTCTAACCTTACTAATGTATATGTTATAATATATATGGCTATGAACATAAAAATAAATTGCTTTCTTTTTGCTGGTAAGTAAAAAATCTACAGGTTAAAAAGTTTATTATTAATACTGGTCATGCCCGGTAGAGATCCTGAGCTGTGTATCAGGGGGGGCTTGAAGCCAAATTTGTGCTGAACTTCTTATGGTCTGTTTCAGGAGGAAGATAGACCTCCTTGCATATGGTCACAGTAACTTGTCTGAACTTCTATATGAATTTCAGTATTATGTACTAAAATGCCACTTCTTCCATATATATGTGGTTCACCTCCAGGCCCTGGGTTGACTGAAGAGGACCTCAGGAAATAGGCCACAGACCTTATTTCTCCAGGAGTTGGTTCTTATCTCTGACAATCAATTTCTATTTTCATTTACTGAAATGTGGACTAGGATACCTGACTCTAGATCCCCAAAGTCTAGCAACTTTGGCCAGAAAGTCAAAGTATTTATGTGAAATTCTGTCATCCCATTTTAACTTTATGACATCTACAAGGTCTATTTTGCTCATAAAACAAAAAAGGAATAAATATTAGAACCGAGTGAGGGATTAATGAATTCAAAATTCTCACACTTCTAGCGAAGTTAGATTTCTCGGGAACTCTAGCAAAGCCATCCCTACCTTTATTATTTTGGAATATGTGGTAAAGCACAAGTAGTAACAATAGGTAAAATGCCATTCAAGGCTGAATCATGGTATTCTAGCAAGACTCCATCCTATGCCTTTCTGACATCTTGAGCTATTTTGTCAAGTGTATTCTACAGTAAATATATTAATTTTATAAGAACGTTAACTACTACCTGTAGTATGCATAGGTGGCTTCTCATGGAGAAGGTGCAGGTAAACAAAATGGTTTAAAACTTTACCTGTATAGGAGCCCCTATTTTGCTTTTTCATATGTAGTATAGATTTTAAAAGCATGCTCTTTATTGGCTTCATTTACTTGGACACAAAGTCCAAGTAGTAAACTCGTATTTCTTTTACACCAGTCTGACAGTGTCTTGTCATTAGTTTTTTGTTGCTCGCATAACATAGGATGGCGTTAGTTATCATACTTGTACATGTTAATATAATGGTAGCACGCGTTCCAAACACAACGATCTAAAGGTGATCGTAAAACTGAGACAAAGTGTATTAAATCTCCTAACCCATCCCCAGCTACTTTACAGTATGCTAGAGGCATAATCAAGAATACTAATAAAATATTAATAGCTTTGGGTTTCATTTCTGAAATATAACATAGACTATGCAATGTTACTAGATATTAAATTTTCCCATGTGTTTTGTTTCTTAAAGTAAATAATTAATTTAGAGGTAGATAGGGCTTGCAAGGAAGAAGAACAACTGCAGAGGTCTAGCTTAAAATGTGAAGACTTCCATGACTATAAAGTAATTATAATGGCAGGAAATAAAAATGCTACTGCTATTTTTTTTCATTGGACCAAAATAAATTTGAGAAATTATGTAGCTATTACTTGAGGTCAGACAAGCAGATTTAAATGTTTTTTTATACTGCTCCCTCAGTATATTGGCTAATGTAAAGTTCAAAAGCTTTGAAAAAAGTAATACAAGTAGTTTTTAAAGTGATTGTACTTAATATCATCTGGTCGAAAATATTTAAGCAGAAAAGACATTACAGCATCTGAGTCATAGACTATGCAGAAAATGCACGCTTGAGCAACTCAAGAGGTTGAAAATGCTTAAAGAATTTCTACATTTATTGGAAACCTAAATTTCATTGGCATATATATTATTTATAACAACACTGCTACTGTATCGTCTATAGTTATACAATGCAGCTGAACATTTTGTTATTTGTGTAAACATGAACAATGAAGAGATTGTTTATTCCCAGAATGGGAGAGAAAAGTATTCTAATTACAGTTTGCATTGTTTTGCCTGTGGGCTCCCCAAGAGCCAGTCCCTGATGGGAAGCTGCTGCCTTGCATTCAGTGATGCATGAACTCAGGCTCTTTGTTCTGCAACAGGAAAAAAAAGTAACTGTGCAGTGCCATTTCTTGACTAATGCATGTAAAAGGTTATTGTACTTGATTCCTCTACATCTGCACAGAGCTGACACAGAATCTGTCCTTTTTTCTTTCCACTTCTGCATGTAACTATTGTTAGTTTCTTTCATCGCAAAAGACCTAATGAAAACAGGGTAGAATCATTCTTCTATTTCTGTGGCAAAGAAAGAATTATTTTGTAAATGTATATGTTCATATCTGAATAATTGCTTATATGTAAACTATGCAGAATACATAGATGAAGAGGGAAGTAAGCTCATAATCACTTATTCCTGTGAGCAGAATACATAAGCTAAACCAATGGTAACAAAATGTTATATTATTTACATGTCATGCAAATCTGTTTTCTAAAACATATTTGACAAAGTATTGAATTCATTTATGAGTATATAATAGATCACACTCATACTGAAGGATTCTTTTTTACTATTCTCTAAATAATTAAATCATATGGAAAAACGTCAGAAGGCAAAATAAAGTTTATTACAGGCATATCTTCCCACAGAATGACATGTCATCCAAAAACAACACTAAGCATTTTATGCCATCTGTGTTGGCTGGGGATACATTCACAATGCATGTCAATGTGGAATATTCATTTTTAAGTTACACACAGTCAGCTTGTAGCAATAAGCACCTAAATAGAGTGATCTACGAAAACAGACAGCCAGCGATACTTGGTTCACTTTCATCTATTCCTTGAGCTTTGTTTTATCTTTGGGAGATGGAGCTTGTTCATCACACTGTCATTCACAGCTTTATACAAATAAAATGTTACTACAAAGCTTTGTTTCTGTACAGTAGTGGATAGATTTTTTTGAGATAAATTCTGAATACTAAATATTAACAGCACTTAAGTAAAATATTATTCTTCTTTAGAAGAGATGGTTTGTTATGCATTTTTAAATGTTTGGTTTTGAAAATATTAAGAGAATGTTCAGAAAGATACCTTCATTTCCCAGGGACTGTACCTAAAGCATTTCGTAAATATAGGAAGTATTAGCTTCTAGTTGTGCATAACTGATAATCTTTGTATACCAGATCTCCATGAGTGGTTTGTAGAATCAAAGAATATATTGTTTCAGTCTGCACGTGTGCAAATTGCATCTCTCAAGTCACTTTCTCAAACAAGGCTACTGTGTAATCCACTCTTGTTACCTGCAATTACTACCAATGAAATTACAATAATTTGACGTTTAAATTTTTTTTTCTTAGCTTGTTAACAGTTAAGAAATGGCTTCACAACAAAGAAAACTGCAGATCAAAACAGTCTCGATTCTCCATTTTGTGCAAATAGAGCTTTGACACGTGTGACAAAGGACCTGCTAAGAGGTAGTTTGAAGCTTCCTCACTCAGAAAGGTCCATCTTCAGCATAATGTAGAAAGCTGAAGAGGACAGAATATGATTCTGCTTAAGGGAGTTGCTTCTTGTCATCCTAAATCTGGCATCCCAGCATGAGCTGGGACTACTGTCCCCTTACAGGCTGGGGATTCTTCTCTCACCCACTCTCTTTATTGTGCAATAATTTTCATTTATTAATTAGTTCAATTTTATTTTTCACTAGTCTTTGTTAAGCATTATTAGATTTTTAGTCACAATACATGGCTTGTGTAAAGTTTGCTGCATAATTTCACAGTAATGATGCAATAATTTCCATAGAACAATAGGAAAGGGTCAGAAAGCTACTGTGTATCACAGGAAAAGGGTATGCATTTTGATTATTAAGAAATGCTGTTTTCTTGTTATGGCATTAATCACTTATCTCCTGTTCCAAAATACCAATAATCAATGCCAATGCACCTTAAAGGACGTTCAACTTTGAAACATTTAGGAAGCAGAATCTTGGATACTCAGAAGTATTCAGTCTCCTGAGGAAAAAAAAAAACAAAAAACAAAAAACCCACACCACAAAATCCACCACACACCAGGATATATTGATTACGGCTAATTTCTACTGTAATTGAATTCATAACTAAAATTTGGTCTTCCCTCCTTTTCTTTAGTCAAATCTATCTAGAAAAAGTCCTCTGTGCTTAGTAGATCTGTTATTTTTTCTCAGTGATGGACTCTCAGCATATACATACTGTGTATAATGTATGTGCTGATGTCTGAACAAGAACATTTAAAAATGTATTATGAACAGTTCCATCTGGTGGAATGAGCTGTCAAAATGACTTTTTCTTTTAATTAGAGTTGAGTGAAATTGTAAGAAATTATGATAGGCATTGTTTGTAGAGAAATATCTTTTATTAAAGTAGCTGATAAGATTGGAGAAAATATTTTCTGACAGTCAAACTCCAGGTTCATTTGAGACTGTAATACATTCTAAAATTTTTGAAAATATTTCTTGTTCTAAACTGGTTTGCTAAATTGTATCTGGCTTGAAGTTTCAGAGTTGATTTCCCAATAACTATATTTCATAAAGACTGGTCATTAGAATGCCATGAAATATTTCTTCTTCCCAAGAAATACTCTTGTATATGCAGTTTTGCAACACATTTTCTGAGTAAACAGTTTTTGCATGTAGCCAGTCTGCCCTCAGCAATAGCCTTAAAATCTGCCTTTTAGACCTTTGTACCTATTTCAAGAAAATAAGTCATGAGTTTCTTCCATCTGTGCCCTGCTATGAGCAAAATCATCAGCCTGCTAGATTCCAGGTGGAGACAGAGCTATGCTACTGTTCTCTGTTGCTTGCAGATTGTTCAATAGAATAGAGTATATTCCAGATAGATTTAATCTCAAAATATGCGGTTATATTTGTGAAAAAGGCAAAGGGAAGATACAATCAGTGGCAACACAATAAACTCCTGGTAGATCTCGGTCAGCAGTTTTCTTTGAAGCAGGATGCAAATGAACACTCAGCTTTGTAAATTTGGTAAAAATAGAAAAAGTACGTCATATATCAAAACAAGAGAAATATTGACCAAAGTGCATTTTGATCTGAAATAACATTACACAATTGCTTTGTGCTGCTTTATTTAGCAGTTGTAGTAATGACCTCTGAAGATAAAACCCGCTCTGCTCATGTTGGAGAAAATAAATCTAACTGATGATAGGTAACAGACAATTGAAAGTGATGTAGGCTAGGTCCAAAAAGATATACCTGTTTAGTTCAACTAGTTACTAGTTGTAGAAGACCTTCATTGCTTCAGTCTCTAGTTAAATACTGTCCATATCCATACAGCTAGTGGAAAACAGGTTGGTCCTGCTCTTAGCTCTGTAATAGCATGAAGAAGATTGTTTACAGCAATACAAATCACATACAACAGAAGTAACTAACAGAAATATGCTTAATCAGAAGCATTTATGCCTTTTTCTTTTTTTTCCATTCTGTACTGCTGATTAGGCTCAGGAAGAGAAATTAATCTTCAGCCTTATAGAGCAAGTCCTGTATTCTTTAGTAACATCTGTCTTTCTCCCACATTAGTGTTTTTTAGATTGAAGGAAGCATTTGCACTTCTGAGTCACCAGTCAGTGGTGACAGTTTGCTCATGCCTCAGGATATTGAGTCCAATGGTTTCACGCATATTAGTCATCTCATTTGCAAGATTCTGAACATATCCTCTTTGGGCTTACCTTCCTGCACAGATTTTTTACAGAAATTGTGTAACGAAAGGATAAATGAGATGCTATGGGAACCTATACTTGACAGCATATGAAAAGGAGTTAAAAAAATCTCGTTTTCATTTGCAGATTTTGAGAGCAGTCCTTTTTTATTTCCTTGAAAAATCAGCTTGTTTGGTTTCAGTTTAAATTATACATGCTTATTCAGTTTTATTTAAACACCCAATAAAAACTCCAGAGTGTTCATATTAGCAGAGGTTTTGCTATCGACTTCAATAACACTCAGTTTTCTCCCTGCATGTCCCTGTGCCAAATGTTGTTTGTGATGCAGACAGTTGACATTTGCTATTGTTAGGATCTTGCCTTCTGCAACTAGTGTATTGTCTTTAATTATTTATTTATTATCTTCTTTGTTACTGAATTGCATGTAAAGCAAAAACATCTCACATTTTCATGTGAACAAAACATGTGGGTAGAGTATGGATTTACTATCTTCCCCTATAAGAAATTTTTTAACACTTCTTAACATGACATGCAACTAAAGAGTGTGTATATATATATGTGTGTGTGTGAAAATTATGGCATCGTATAAAGGCTGATAAATATATTTTTCAGCTTGTTTAAATAGCTTGCCTTTTGCAGAGTTTGGTTCAGTGGCAAAAGAAGTTATAAATAAAAGCATTAGGCAACAAAATTCTACTACTATTACAAAAACAAAACAGCCAAAACAACAACACACAACTTAGTAGAGAAAATGAGATGTTCTGATTTGGCTCTTAGAGCTGATAAACCAGTTCTACCTGCTGAATTACAGGTTTAAAAACCTTGTGTTAGCTGATATACCTTCAGGGCTCCCTGGCCACTTAAGACAATTCACAAAAATCTTGCACTGAAAAGAATGCTGCAATATCAAATAAAAACATCATTCCATCAAAGAACACAGTATGTCACAACACTTGCTCTTAATTTTCATTCCACACAGTTTTCAGATGAATCACTCAGAACAGAAGTGCAGGGAAACACATGCTGTTCATTATTGATTTAGGTATGAAATGTTTCAAGTGTGTGTTCTTCAATCAGCATCAAATATATGACAATGTCTTCATTTAAATTAAAATATAACAAATCCCATGTACTCTGATAATTCTTCAATATTATGGGGGCTTAATTTTCTATAACATTGCTTTGACTGTATTAAAACGTAATGAAAAAGTGAGACTTTACCAGAAATTTCACTGTGAAAGGTTGGCTGTAACAATGTTTTATTATATTCTTATTGAACTTCAGCCGCTAGAAAATAGAATCTTCTCTCCATCCTTTGAAATTAACTACAAACATTAAGCAAAAGAAAAAAATCAATGACCAATTTGCATTGCAGTTTCTTTCATGATTGCTACAACTACAGAAGATGTTCTAATATGTTGTTACGGTTGCTGAGTCCAATTTCTAAATAAAAACATTAAAACCCCAGAGCATCATGTGCTCTGATTTAGAAATGATTAACTTTTAACACATTTGCATATGTAAGTTCAAGTAAGCAATCCAAATTTATAGAACAATCTTTATTCTGATTGCATGTATATGTATGCATGGGTGTTTATTAGTATGCACGGTTGTATATGTATCTCTCTATATATACATATCTCCTATCATATGGCACTTTAGAGCATCAGGGACCAGACTAACGGCAAGTGAAATATCTGACAAGTAGCAAAGTGGGCTGGAATATCTGACACTAGTGGGAGTAAGGGTATAGCATGGATTTGGCTGTAAATGCAAGATATTTCTGTAAATCATTATTCCATCACAAGTTTTAAGATAAGTAGAAAAATAAAGATAAAAGGTATAGAAATACTTTGTGTTGTTAATCAAACACACTAAAATCTGGGAAATTTTAGTCAGTATTTACATTTATTGTAAATAACACCTTTAGGAAGTTTTAAGTACCTGAAACTAAAGAAACCCAGAGTAACATATTATGCCACTGTTTTGCTCTGTGCTATTTTAATGAGAAATTTAAAAAAATCTTCTAACTTCAAATCTTTCATTTGAATCACAGAAAATGTTCACAATTATTTGCTATAATAATAATTGACCTGAGTTAGAGAAGAATATATTCTTTTTTTTTACCTATTAAAAAAATCAACAAAATTAATTTGACCACATTTTCAGTTCACCTGTAACTATGGATTTACAACTAGCATATCCAGAAAAATACTAATTATTCTAATTCAATGGAGAGATGACTTTGGCAAATCAAAAATGGAATAAACAGAAGAGGTAAACTCTGCCAATTAATTTAAGTTTGTTAAATTGATGTTAAATATCAACAGCATTTCTTTTGCAAACAGGCCATTTAATGATGCAGCATACGTGGATCTTTCAATTGATTTGTTTTGGTGAAGTATAACACTTTCGTTAGAAGTGTAATATATGGAATTAATCAGATATACTAGTGTATGAAGGACTGGCTTACAAGCAGATGTCAAAACGCAGCCATTTGTGGGAAGATACCAAGGGCCACAGGCAAAGACATCTCTCAGAGGGAATTATTTCTTGACTGGATGTACATCCATGTTTTGATTGATCATACAAGTAAGATACAAAACCTTTGCAGACAACGTCTAGTAAGTTATGAAAACAGTAAGACAAATCAAAAGTTACTTTAATCACCAGATAGTAGCAAAATAAATTTGTTTTACTATAGCTAGGTGCAAAGTAGTAAACTCAGAAATGAAGTCCACAGCTTGTACTTATGTAATAGAGCTTGTCTTTGAAAATGATGACTCAGGAAAGAACACAAGGTCATTGAAGATCTGTTCCTCAACAGGAATTCTCAGTGCAGTGCTATGGTTAAATGGGATAACACCATGTTTATAGGAGAACTATCAAGTAGAAGGTGTCTGTGCACATTTCATTATAAATTATTGTGACAGTGCTGTGTTCAAAGTGGATAATCACACTTCAAGAAGAATATGAAATATTGGAAAGATTTCAGTGTTTTAGAATGAGAAAAGATGCCCTGAAACATTAAATTCACAGGCTTCAGTTTAGTCCTTTATCCACTATAGAAACTGTTGAGAGAGGACTTAGTCATTTGACATAGCTACTCATCACAAAAATGGGTAGAAGCTCTTGGTAGCACTCAATTTTGCCAACAGAGAATAATACAATTTCCAGAGACTAAAAGTTGTTAGCTTCAGACTCAACTTACATTAAATTCTAGTTTCAAGTGTAATTATTATGCCCTGGAATAATTTGTGTATCATATTGAGGACTCTACAATGGCCTTTAAGATAGGACTGGATAGATTTATTAAAGAGATATTTTAATCCAGTTCTTAAAGGAAGAAATTGCCTTGTGTGTATAGCCTTAGATTCTATGGCTATGACTGTACTAGCAAATAAAATATCCTGAGTATCCTGAGCCTGCTCTGTAGTGGCTCAGCATTTATGCCTGGGTGCCTGCTAACAGTTAAAACATAGCTGGTAAACCAGTTACAGGCAGTACTGGAGTAGTGCTTGGTCCTGGTAGTTTCATTAATACAGTTGCAGTATATATATATATATATATATATGTGTGTGTATATATATTTTTTTTTTATTTTTTTAATTTTTTTTCAGAGGGGGAGATGCACCAAATGTCCTGAAAACATCTAGACTAATATGTCTTGGCTTTCTTGAACTACACCACAGAATTTGTAGTTAGTATATTCATTGAGATGATTTAATGAAAGAGCCTAATTTTGCTAATGATCCTGGTCCCCACAACCTTAACAAGCAATAAACTTCATAAACTAAGACTTCATAAGTTCTGTAGTTACTAAGTGATATGAGGTAGGTAATCTTTCTACTTTGCCACAGATCTGGAAGCAGGTTTTGAGACTTTGAGACTCTTTGAGAAGAGTTAATATTTTAAGTCAGTATTTTAAAAGAATGTTCTACATTAAACAGCCAGCCACTGCACAGTAACTGTGGAATCAGGAGAAGAATGAACAGGCAAGATCAGTAAAACTGAGGCCACTGAGTTGCTGAATGTCATTAGATTCATAGATTTCTAAGCCAAAGAGATAAGCAGACCATCAACTTTGATGTTGATGCGTGATAAATTGTGTTTGAATACACCATGCCTCTAATTGGAAAAGGGGGAGCGTAAAGTCTGACAGAATTTTAGCTTCCATAAAGGCATCCACACCCTATTTGAACACCTTGTTTGCTTTGCATTTCTTCTAGTGACCAGATGATCTTACAGTTGAAATTGCATGCCTAATCTGCATTGAATTTTCAATTTGCATTTGAATTTTACTTCAGCACTCAGCTTTTGATTCTACCCCTCTTCCTAAGATCAAAGAGCTTTTTAGCAGATAGTGTTTTCTTCACATGAAGATACTTATGTCCTATAGTCAAGTTACTTTTCAGTCTTCTTTCTAAATAGTTAAAACACATTGCACTTCTGGAGTTTCACATTGTATGGTGTTTTCTCAGGCCTTGTGGATCTTTGCTGTACCTCTGCCAATTTTTCACCTTTTCTTTTTTCTAGCAAGACACAGGATCAATACAAATATTCAAGAATTAGCCTCACCAAAACTATAAAAATTTTTTCTGCTTCTCTCACTGCACCTTTTTAATACGCCGTGAATAAGTACCAGCTTCTTTACAGTGGGCATCTACAACACCCATAAAGCCACAGGTGCAAGGCTTCACATTTAACTTATTTTTAAGAAATATTTAAAGAAGGAGAAATGCATATAGAAGAATGAGTGAAAGAAAGACACAGAACAGATATGAGAATAGGAAAAAAGTATGGTTGAAACTGAAAGAAATATGAGATAAACCAGAAAAGGGCTGGAATGAACAGTAGATCAGAAGAGACCATGTCAGGTTGATTAAAACAGTAGCAAAAAATCTGATGTCTTCAGTGGCTGGAGATCCTTCTCCATGCTGATTTGGCTTAGTCATGGTTGACTCCTTCCTGAAGAATGTTTCAAGCCTGGGGCAAAGAAGAAAGTGCCATATATAGGACATACAGCCCATGAAATCAAGTGTTCTCCCTTGTAGAGTTCTAGATCCCTGGACTCCTTTGTCCCCACAGTGCAAAGATGCTACAAAGGGACACTCCCTGCCCAAAAGCCCTCACAGTCTAGAGTGCAACTCTGCCATTAGAAGGTAGAAGAAAAAAGACAGACAGAGGCAGCACAAACCAACAAAACGGCTCTGTTCAGTGTGAAAACAGTGGTCAGGAAAACAGCCATCTGGAAGTTGTGTAGTCAAGGGTTTTGTTGTGGTTGTTTTTATCATAATGGCAAAGAAGGATTTTAAATAGGGATTTGAAGGTGGACAGTGAACATGGCTATGTGCGCATCTACAGAGGGCTCCTATTTTGTATCAGGTCTAAGTATAGCACATTTTTGTACGTGTTCTCACAATTAATTTATGTCAATTATTAGCTATTATAGCCTTGCATTTGTACCTTTTTATTAAAATCTACAGTTTACTACTGAAGGTTCTTGGAATCACTTTCAATTTTATATTAATCAGGGTATGCAAGATCAATAAGACTCGTACTGAAAGGCTTGGGTTTTTTGTACAAAGTCAGTGTTCTGCATTAGCCCAAAGCTAATCTGTGTCCTATTTCCATCTTTCTCGGCCACCAACAGTTGTATATTCCTGGCCATTCTCTTGGTCCAGGACCAGTACTTGCCTTACCCTGCTATTTTTTCTACTAGTAAATATGATCCAGCAAAAATAAGATTATAAATTGCTATCAAGCTAGCATGGCAAAATGGCCTAACACAGTATGAGATGATCAAATCAGAGTTGGTAAAATGAAGACAGTGGAAATAGTGGAAATACAGATGAAGTCAGAGATAAGAAGATGTGAAGAGACATTATCAAAATAGCAGTCTGCTGGTATGGGCTAGGAACCGCAGCCTGAATGACCAACAAGAAAGCCCAGAAACTGGAGAAGTTTCACTGGCCAATGGGGAAAATCCCTTCACTGAATCAGGAACAAAACAATATTCTCCCATAATACTGAGGGCAGCCCGTGCTTCTGAGTGCTGCTCAAGAGCAGCTGTACTTACCTCTAGAAGTTCGTAGCAGAAATTGTCCAGCTCAAATGCTTAGCCAGATTTTGTTCTGAAGATGCTAGTGTTAGTAAAGGTTATTCACAGCCTTTGTTGTATTTTTCAATAATACGTATCAGAGCTGTTTTATCACATTTTACTGTGATCTTGTGATGATTGTGGTATAATCCTCTTGCATTATTGTGGTATTCCACTGGATGATCTGTAAGTGTTTTAAAAAGGTGATATTGACCTACTTATATATGTGTACAAAGAGAAATTGAGTCTCTGAGATAAATATACCCACCTATTGACTGTGCTAAGAACACATCTCTTATTGTGTACTCCAACCACTAAATTACTCTGTTGCTATTACATCTACCACCCTTAATTTCTCCTAAAGTGCAACAGGTACAACGTAGAGTAATTTTCTTTCCTAATATTCTAAAATAGTACATCCTGTGCTTTTGGGTGGTTTCTGCAATTTACGCCAGAAACATCTTTTCTATAGTCTTGCAATTACTTGCAATGCCATTGTCTAGTAAGATAAACGGGACGACAATGTTTGACAGATCGACATACTAATTTTTCTTTTCATTTATCTTTTAAAACTGAATTTAACTAAATATTTTATCTAAAAACTTAAGTAAACCTCGTTTTGGTTTTTCTTACAGGATTTATACCCCAGTATAAATGGAAGCCACATAGTTTAGAAAGGTGGATTTTTTTTTTTAATAAAAATCAATTGATTGAATTACGATGTTACTCCAGTTTAATCAAAATACATATTAATGATTCTATTGATTTCCTATTTTTCTGCAATGTTGTATAGCTAAAACCCACTAAATGAAATGTCAGACTAATTTTGATGGGGTACACAACACAGTAAGATAATTACTTCACTTTGCTTAATGTAAAATAAATCCATAAATAGACATTTGTTTTATGTATAAAAAGTACACTGCCTGGTAGAGAACACAAACAAATAATAAACAAGGAATGCTCAGTGACAAATGCAGACTAGAGTATAAAAGTTGACTCATTCAGAAATTTTATGAGCTGATTATTCATTATACTTTGGTGCTATGTATTGCACCAGAATTTCTTTTCATTTGGTTTCCAGTTCTAAATCAGAATTTCAGAACATTGTTCCCTCCTGGTTTTATTTTTCATATAGAATGCAGCACTGTATATTAAGATTTTTTGCAAGAAAATGTTTTTTTGTTATTCTGTTACTACAGAAATGCTATTTCTGTAGTATCAAACAAAACTAACAGAACTGAGTTTAGAGGCTCAAATTTTAGTGTTTACATCATCAGCATCTATAGAAAAGATGTTTCTGGAGTAAATTATAGAAACCACCCAAAGTATATATTTCTTCCAGTGCTAAACACAACTAGTAGTATGTACGAAAGATAGTACACATTGTCATTCTAAGATACTAAACATAACTTGACTGGCCGCTCACTAATTGTACCTTGCAATGTCATGGCACTTCTAGAGCCAAATCTTGCCAGCAGTAGAACATCTGAAAATCTGAAGCAATACTACTTTTTGTCCTGCAAAGTTGGTACCTGTACATCAGGAAATTCTGTGAATGTCCTGAAGACAGATAACATGAAATATGACTTTCTGTAGGGCTGAATAACTCCCAGAGCTCCCAGTGACTTAGTGTATATTTCTTAGCATTTCTGAGGTAAAGACAAAAGGAAGAAGCCAACAGATGCTTACAGTTACAGAGGAGCCCAGTAGGATGTGGGAAATGGACAGAAGGGATCCCTGTAAGAGTATTCTTAGGCCATTATCAATCAAATTGACTTGCCATCAAATATTCTTCCAATTTTTGTCCTGCCATTTCTTTCCCTCTTTGTGCATCAGTCCACTTTTACAACTGGAAAGCATAAGATGTCTATAGCAACTTTAAACTGATAAGTTGCTTAAACTATACATTTTTGTGGTATATTAATCTCTTACTTAAGCATAATAATGGTATATTCAGGCAGAGAAGGGCCAAATATACCTTTATAGAGTTATCCTGCTAGGACACCAGTGTATTCACAAAACTTGAAGTTCTGAAGATTTTTTTTCAAACAGGGGGTCTAATCCTTCCATATTTCATTTAAAGGTAATTTGCTTCAAAATGTGAACAATTTCTCCCCCAAAAGAAAGCTGTAAGCAGACTTTTTAATTTGAACCTAAAAGTTTAGCTGCCATGAGCTGGTTTTGTAAAGTATGAGAATAATTTTGTTGTGGGAAAATGTACTTGACTACTGGATTGAGTACAGTATTTACACCAAGAAAACATCAGGAACTTTATACTAATTTTAAAATTATAATTTCTAATAGTCAAGCACTGAAAAATTTACCCCTAAATTTAAGACCCTACATCAGTATTCCCCATGTGACGGATTTCCTCTCTTTACATAACCGATCAGGTGTAGGTTAACCTGGCTGCCTGATGATACTCCTCTCATTCTCCATTTATAACAGTTTCCAATGAGGAAATTTGTCTATTGAATACTGCTTTTATGCTGGTCCAAAGTAGCTTCATTCTCTTTATATTTTACAAAAAACTGCAAAAATGCTTTTTGGGATAAATCTGTGTGCCAGTGGGATTCATTTATACTGGAAATATGTGATAGCAGTAAAGATTTGACAATATTTGTCTTCTCAAAAGTAACTGGAGTAGGCTTGGGAATCTGAGGTACAGAAAAACTGATGGTTTCATTGTATAATTTACTTTCTCTAGGATACTGAGATACTGACAGTTTAAACATAAATCAGATCCAGTGTGGTACTTTGGATAGGCATACCCTTTGCCTAGAAGTTTTGACATCTGGAACAAATATATTTTAAAAATAAAAGACGAGTAACAACATAAAAGGATAAAGTACCAAACTGTCGAGGGTTAAGATTGCGGGGTGACAATAAAACCCTGGCAGATGTATTGTTAACCCCCTCTCCCCCCCACTTCCCCCTTTTTTTGTGTCTGGTTCTCCAGGAAAATGCAGTTAATATGAAGGCTTTAGCTGACAGGCAAAATTCACTGAAAGAGAAACTTGTTTTTAACAAAACCAGGACACAAACACACTAGCAAATAAACATTTCTTCATCATATGACCTGCTCTCTTTCAACAACAAAAAACCCCTTTCCTTGTATTTCATCTAAATTTCTGAAGTTTTCGAGTTCTATTGCAGTGTATATTGATTATCAAAAGTTTACCTTGCTTTTCAATGCTTCTCTTAACCAACCTGAAAAATTGAAAACAGGTTCTTTGAAAAGACTTCCAGAAAGAGGTTAAGTCCTCTAAAATCAGGATTTTTCTATTGTATGTTGACAATCCCAGAAAATGTCGAAGGCAAAAAAAGTATATTTAGTTTAAGTCAAGCTTTGGACAATATTCACTTTGGATCATATTTTAATTTGGAAATTTTACTTGTTCCTATCTTTTCTGTTCTAAGCAATAGTTTTCCCCTCTCAACCTGTCTGTAAGCTGAACAGAAGTTACCAGAGTAGCCAAAGACATTCAGGCCCAAGACACAAAAATGCTTATCCTGTGTTTTTCTTCTCTGAAACTGCACCTGTTTTGTGGAACAAGAAAAATATTTGTGATGATGAAACGTACTCTAAGGAAATCTTTTCTGTTGTTGCTAAACATTTGATCATCTTCAAAAGCCATCTAGTATTTAACACACTTTAACATGTGGCTGAACTTTAATAACAGTTTCAGGTTTTCAGAAAGAAACAAAACATAGTACATGTTCACAAATTAATTCAGTAGCCATCTCATACATATAATGATGTCAGTGACTTGACAGGAGAATTTCAGGGCAAGGTTGCTGGACTAGGATTGCTGTACAGTTTTTGCATTATGGGCAGCAGGAGAAATTGTTACTTGGAGTGCTATATGCAGTCCGATTGCCTGTTGGCGCTAGTGGCAGAGGTCGGAAGCTTGCCTTCTTGGTCAGAGAGCACAGCAATTGCAGCTGTCTGAAAGAAAGTGCTGCGGGTTAGAACATGTAAAAATAGTGAGGGTACTGTTTGTCAGACCAGGTGCAAGAGCAGAAAAAAATCCATGCTTTGCCAGAAAGAGGAGGACAGATAGAAAAAGCACACAGAAAAGAACAAAAGCATTCCTTCTCTAAATACTAAACTATAGTCATTGGAAAGAATACAAGAGGTTATTCCAACTCCCTTGTTGACTAAATTGTATGTTCTTCCTACAGAGAGTTCCTAAAAAAGAACTGTTCTTTGTTTTCCTGCATACAGACACAGTATCTGTTGTTTATGGCTATAATCATAGCATGCATAGTTTAAAATGTGGGACTATGAGATAGGCTGTGTTTCCCTTTCTGGTTTGTCAGACACTAAAACCCACATTCCTTATTTATTACAGCTTCTTTGTGATTTACTAACAAAATTTCTGTCTTTAAGCTAATTTCTTGTACATTGTTCTACTACCCTGATCTGTTTCAAAAACATTGGACTATATTTTTTCATGCCTTATATTTAGGCCAGATATATTTTGTCCACCATCTTTTTTTTTTTCACATACAGAAAAAAAATCTCCTCAAATTTATGGAGGCAGAATATCTCTAAGTTTTCAGCGTCTGTTTTGTTGAAACACTTTGTCAAGCTTTGGACAGGTGCAGACATCTGCAGCTTTATAAAGCTCATGGCTGTCATAGGATTAGCTGTTGTGGAGAGGATCTCAAACTTTGTTACCTCCTGGGGCCTCAATTTACTGATTCTGGTAGAGTAACCAATACCGTCTAGCTCAAGTACCTCTACAGAAATCCAAGACATGAATGCAAAGTTAGTTATAAGATGAAGGCAGTTGAAGACTCACTTATGAAAAAATAATTCTGACTCATTTGGCAAAGCTCAGAACGGTAATATGTAATGTAGCATTCACGTTTGCCTTTCCTGATATTTTGTTTAATGGCCACTATACGTCAATGGCCCTCTACTTCCATATTTACTAGTGTTTTAATGCAGAAACACACTGAAATAATATATGCAGTGTCTGATTATCAGAGAAAGCTCTACTTAGCTTTAAGCACATTCGTAAATGTTAAAGCATTTTATTGCAGATTTGAAAACTACGTTCTGACTTTATTAATGCCTTGAAAAAAAAAAACACCACTGTGATTTTTATTGTTCTGTATGTCAACAATCCTCATGTTTGCTGAGTCCATTTGTAGGTTTGTGGCCAGGTTACTAGTTATTACAGCACTGGGTTTTGTTCCTTTCTTTTGTAGTGATCTACAAAAACTCTTGTCAAGTTTTTGGAAAATTGTCAGCTAAGCAATTTCGCTTGTGCATTGTCAGAAAGTGAGTGTGTGGCAGAGCTCTTCTTGACAACTGATTAGATATTGGCCAATAGCCTCAGCAGTTTATACCTCTGCATGTTTTTGAGTTCATTTGAATGAAGGGAAATAGAATCATAGACGTGATTATTCTTGTGTGTGGGGTTTTTTTTAAATTTACCTATCTTTGGACATTGTTATTTAGAACATAACTTTCACAAGTTAAGAGCTTTCACAAAATGACATCAAAAGAACAGAAAACTAATTCTGTGATACTGCAGCTAGGAATATAGTGTTATACCTGCTTCACATAAAGCAAGACAGAGATTTTAGTCAAAATATTTCAGAATAGATGAGAACTCAGTTCATCCTTTCAAGTAGCTGCTCTTAAGTACACTGGAGGAGACAAGCTTTAAAGAGTATGACTGGTCTTTCAGCTTAAATCAGTTGGCCAGGCCCACAGACACAGTTTTGTAGCCTACTTTCTATTAAGAAAATATGTTATGTGGTAAGTGTGATCTCTTTTCAGGAATTTCTCAGAATTAGGAAACTAGGTCTAACTGTTCATTAGCGTAATGAAAATTATTTTGTTATATTAATAGACCTATTTACTCTCTTACAACTAAAAAGGCTAAAAATGTTATTACCAGAAAAGTGCCCTGAGCTTCAACTGGCATTTTGGTTTTGATTCAAAAGGGAGCAAGAGCAAGTCTGAATCAGCTGTGTAGCAGACAAGAATGCATAAATACAGGAGAGTACAGTGGACTAAGGGAAAAAAGAGCAGAGCATGAAAGAAGGCAGGGCAAGAATACAGGCTTTCTGTGAGGTCTGGTTTCTAGACATCAGACTTGACAGATTTGAAGACAGTCTGTACCTACGAAATGCAACACAGCTTTCAATGATTTCTCATATGAAGCTCATACCTACTACATCATAACAGCAAATTGATGCTCAGTTCCATTATGCATTATGAGCTTCAAAATAAAAAGGTATTAACCTTGAACTCCAGATGGCAAGATCACAAGCTAAACTGTGTTCACGCGTCAAATGCTTGTGAACTCATGCATGCTCGCATAACAGAATGTCCACGTCTCGTACCAAAGAAACGCATTCCATGTATGCTGTTTGAGTTCCAGTGATAAGAACCATGGCTCAGCAGCAAGTGTCAATCACTAGTGTAGACTTCTCAAGGGAAAAAAAAAAGTGGTTTTGATCTGAATTTTGATAACATAATGGGCACTGTAACATAAATGCATTAAATATGAATGTATGTCCATATTTTTCTTTAAAGCTCATCCTTTTAGTTTGTTTCCCTTTTCCTTGTTTTCTTGACATTTGTCTTTTTCCCTTATGTTTCTCTAGGACCATAAAAAAGCTTTGGCAAGTCTTACAACACTGATTATCTTTATATCTTAAAGGCAATAGCTTACTCTAAGTCCATAGATCATACTGAGCAGGCAGTGTTCCTTGTAAACCAAGATATTTTACAATATACAGGATAAACAGAGATGAAAAAGTCTTGAAAAATTAAGTAATATTAAATATGCAGACATGAGCAAAGTTTTTATTGGCATAAGCACCCCATTACACTAAAACAAGTTTTGACCACCAGAAACTAAATTGTTTACACAAACACAAAGCCAAATACAGAATTGGTCAACAGGATTTAGACAAAAGAAATAGGTCATGTAACAAACTTGAAGATATTAACATATGGACTATTTCATTTATTAATAATTTCAAACCCGAATTTTGTCTAAAAATGCCCTAATGATAGGTCTGTATTTAATATATAACATTACAGTAAAGAAAATGCTACTTCCCTTGGCTGCCTCAAACACATTTTATTAGTTCAAAGCATTGGATGTTTCTCTAAGTATTATCTCATATTTTAATTCCTTGCCATCCTAGTACTTGGTTTGGGACAACTACAACATGTTTTTTATGCTTGCATTTGAGAAACATACTCAGCTTTATCTCCACTCATTATAGATTTTCTACCTGGGAATTAAGATAGTTACTGCAAGGATTTTATTGGTGGGAAAGAAAAAGGGATTTCATGTTTGTAACTTCATTCTTTCAGAGCACTTGCTAACAAGGGATGTGGTACTGCTACCCTGGATGGAAAGAGAAGATTAGTAATTGATTTGCAACATCAGTATTAAGGATTTAGATGATATATTCGTAAGCTACTGTTAGCCATAAACGTGTATTTTTCTGTTTTGAATATCAGCAGTTTGGTTTTTTTTCTTATACCATGAGTGAAATATTATTTTCAGTTATTATGTTGCAATATATATTAGCTTTTTTACTTCCATAAATCTCTCTCTTTGCTAGTCCTGGTATCCAATGAAAGTGGTAACATTTGTCAATTTTTTTTTTTTTGTGACTGCCAAGTAATGTTTGGACTTTGAAACCAAGACTTCATTGAGCAAGTGAAGGTGCAAATTTGTATAGTTAAACAACTACAGTTGTAGCTAGACACCTATCTCAGTCTGATTCTCAGAAGTGATGCATTCAGGGAGATAAATTAGGATTTAAGTGTCATTTTAAAAACCCAGCAGTCAGTTTTATAGATGCTTTTATATAATGATTTAACACTGAATGTGTATTGTTTTCTTTACTATATAAAACATAGTCAATAAAGGATCCTAAAATACAGTCATCAGGGAATACAGTCAGTTCTCCAACTGAAATCTGTTCAGTGGAATAATTTGCACCATATTGACAAAGAGGAAATATAATGGTGTAAAATTAAAAATCTCCAGTTGTGTTTACAATGTGAACAAAGAAAATCATAAGAAACTATGATACAGATACAGGTACTTTGAACATTTTCATTTAGAAATTATTTGATTTTTAAGTGTAATAGGCATCCTTCATAATCATTAGACATGGCACGCACATATTAAAACACTTGGCAGGTGTCTCGCTTTCCAGCAGCTGACAAATAATAAGGACATGTGTTACACTAAGCGGTAAGAGAAGCAATCTGAGCAACCTAGTTCAGATACTGGGACCAGTGCAGCCAAGTAAGCTTGCTCCAGGAAGTTAACCCTGCAGGAGAATGAGACAGAATCTTAGGCCAAATGCCATCGTAATTTGTAGAGTTCAGGTGTCTCCACACAGGAGATCAGTGTGCTGTGTAGTTATTGCCATAAATGCTAAGTACTAGAAAAAAGCAGGTGTTATTGACAAAGCAGTTAGTCAGAGAATCAAAGCAGAAAATTTGTGTACAGAGAATGTGTGTACTTTAAGAGTAGCAGTATATTCCTTTGTATACAAAAATAGTCAGTTTTGCCATTCAATCAGTAGGTACTCTGAAATGAACTACAAAATTAGTTTCATCTGCTATTGCTTGATTCTCCAGTGAAAATGCAGCTGTTGCTTTAATTTTCAAGTCTTCCCAATAACTTTAAAATGATCATAAAAATCCTGAGGTAGCCTCAAAAGCCTGTCTATACTCTCTGAATTCTTGCCATATTTATAGTCTCTTGACATTCACTGCTATCACAGGGTGCTGCTCCAGCAATGCGAGCAATGAAGAGAATGCTTGCATAGGCTGGCTCTCAGCATTCCTGTTGCCCTGATGTCTCCAGCTTCTGAGACCAAAGCCAGCTGAGATGCATGACAAAACATCTTGTGACCTCTCTGCCCTGAACTTCCCACCACTATGTGACACTGAAAGATCAACAGTGGCAGATCTTATGAAAGAGCTATGTAGTCAAGGTTTGAATCCTCTGTTATCAGGGAATTCAAACCTTGTTAGGTGTTTAGTGTTTAAAGTCAAGCTGGGTGGACCTGGGGTATGACAAACACTCCACCATCCAGGTATTTTGCAAGTGAATACTTTCTAGCTCTTTGGTGTTGTTTTTTTGTTTTAGTGGTTTTCTTGGTTTTGTTTGGTGTTTTTTTTAGGTTTTTGTACTACTGAATATAGTCCATAAAAGATGCTCTGAGCAAGTGTCTTTTACTCAAGAAGTCTGTGCACCTGGCTAAAAAACAATGTATCATATTAGCATACCTGACAACAGAGCTGCTTAGGATGAGAGACAGAAGACTCACTCTGGCTCAAGTGCAGGTTTAACTAGTGGGCTGGCTTCTCCACTTGACTCATCTGCAACCTGGAAGGGTATCAGTCCTGCTGGTCATGGTGGTACTTGCTGCTTTTGGATCTACATCTCTGTCAAGGAGCAGCACAGCTCCATGAAGAGGGACAAGCCAGTAGCCAGGGGTGATCCCAGCAGAGACTGAGGAGCCTCACCAGAGGAGCTCAGTCTCACACAGGATCCAAATGAAGCAGACAGAGCTGGTAACAGGGTCTGCCAACAGCTGCACACAGCTGTGACCCAGGGCCTGTCCATCAGCCCCAGCCAGAGCTGGTGCTCCACACAGCCATACCTACTGCCCAGCCCAGGAGAAAAGCAAAGGCCCTGTCCTGAGCTTAAATAGGGGCCATTGGCAGGTGTGGGTGGAGGCCCCAAGTGAGGTTGCTCAGAGCATCTAGAGCCCTGATGATCTCATTTATTGTTAAGGTGAGTTATGTATATCATAAAACAGAGATCATGAAGGATAGTTTACTTTTAAAAATCCTGTTGTCTTTGCTGTTGTACATTCATATTTGTCACTACTGGCATACTCTTTTGGTTACCTTCATTAGCCTAATTTAATTTAAAGCAGAAATTCTAGAAATTTCACTTCTGTAGTGGAAGTTGGGACAATTAAGTTAAGATGATGGGCCACATAATATGTACAGCCTGCTGCCTTTTGTTTACTCTTCTTTAATATCTATTTGTTCCCTATACCATTTTATGATATCAAATAAACTCTTCACCTTAAATATAAAGGGCACAAATAAGAAATCTTGAATTAAATATTGGATGTGCAGCAACTTGTTCTGTATGTGATCCTGTTTTGATACATATTCAGTCTCATATTTAAACCCTGTGTTAAAATGTTCTGTAGCTTTTCCTTAGTCTTTCTTCACTCTCTCAGCTCCCTGTTTTTTACCCTGACTTTCTGTTTCAAAATGCAGTAGGCATGCATGGGGAAGAAGCAACATCTCTGACTTTTTTCCACTTATTGTCCACACGTAGTATGTCATATACAGATCTACAGATTAATTAAGCCAGAAACAATGATTATGACTGTCTAGTATGCCTTGCATATGATTTTATTCATGCGCCTTTGTTATAAGAATTGACTATATCATAATGTCCCTGTTATCTTCATGGCAGGGCATCAAGGGCATTTCATCACTCACAGTGTGGGAAAAGGATATGCCATTACTGTCAGTGACTGGACTACTGAGTTGTTCTGAAAATACTGTGTGGTTTAGATTCAGTGAAATTCCCTGTGCCGTGGGCACCTTCATAGTTTCAAACATCTTCTTATGATGCAGAAGGGCTATTGCCAGACTTGAAGAATCACTAACTGGAGTTCTTAAAATGATTAAGAAATGACAAGATCTATGAGAAGCATAAAGGAAGCAGAACAGTTTTCTGAAAATATTCCTGAAGTTGTTGTGACAATGCTTTGTGTACACACACACACACAAAATCAAACCAAAACAACAACAACAAAGTCCCAAGGAGAGTACAATAGAAAAACAGAAATTAAAATTACAACATTCCTAGTAGTTAACAAGTAGAAAATTCAAGTCAGTTTGAGAAAATTTGGGACAGGTAATTTCTGACATAAACTCCTATATAAAGCCATCCTTGGGTCAGCCAAGGGCTGGAGCACACTGCCCAGAGAGACTGTGCAGTCTCCATTCTTGGAGGTTTTCAAGTCCTAACTGAACCTTAGCAGCATGATGTGATCTCATAGCTGACCTGCTTTGAGCAGGAGGGTGAGCGAGAAACCTCCTCATGCCATTTCCAACTTGAATCACCCTACGATTCCATAAATCTATGAGGTTTGTGACTGAGACAGTTTTCTTTATACCAGGAACAAAGTCCACCACAACATAATTAAGACCAAGTGTAAATCTGGGTTTCATGTAGACTGATACTCCATAACATTTGTATTTTGGAATAAAATATCAAATAGAATTGACAGTTGCCTGATAAATGCATAAAATCAGACCACAGCTTTTACTGAAGGCTAATGTCAAAGCTCTGCATTCCATATGGATTTCACTGAAAGGAATTGTGATTTCATCAAAACAGCTGCTGGCTTTGTAATGACATATGGGAGTAACTTTTTTTTTTTAATGAACATTCTTACAGCGATGTTTCCTTTGCCTTCTGCATCCTTTTTCCTGACATTGTGACTTCAAATATGAGCATAATTTAAAAGGCAGTAGTAATTCCTGATGAACTCTTAATATTGTCTCAAATCTACTATTTCTTTAAGATCCAGAAATAAGTTTAATTCATTCTGTAATTGTGAGATAAAGATTTTGGTCTAGAATCTTTTGTCTTGTACAGCTGAATGTGAATTTGGACTTTCATACACACAGAGATGCGTGAAAGCCTTTCTGGATTCCACTTCTATAGGATAAATTAGGGAAGAAAAGTAGTTATTGTAAAATAATAATATCAAGGATCTAGCAAGGATAACAGGCATTTATTAAATGTTATTTCATATAAAAGATTAGTATACCAGATCAATAAATATGATGACAAAGACATAATAACAGCATAATAACTTTCTATATGCTATGGTATATTTAATGTCGTCTTGAGCTATGTATGTGCTCCCTGAACAAATCTGTACAGAGACAAATTTGCAAAAAGGCAAAAGACCTCTGTACAAAGGTAGTGAATCTCTGATTTATGAGGAACAAATCTAGTATTTCAAATATTGTTTCAAAGAATATGGGGAAATATAGTTTGGTTTTTTTTTATTTCAGTGGTCAACTCGATGTCAAACCACTTGAATTATGATCTTCCAATAATTATTTTATGCTGCAAGAGGATAAAAAAGAGAGAGATCTTACCTTTCCAATTTAAAGAAGTATAATTTTCATGAGAGGGTTTAAAGTATACACAACCTATATTAGTCGACATAAGACTTTTTGTTGAGAAGCAGAGGTGAAAAACAGGCTCACTTTCATACAGCTAATAAAAGCAAGAGTCTTAATCCATACACAAACATTTTTTAAGTTCAGTTACTATTATAGATAGGGCACTGGGGTCAATATTGCCTACATTTTCTGATATCCTTCCCTTATGACTACAGTCTTGGTGAATTTAATGGAAGTAGTAAATAATTAAATATGACTTTAATACTAACATTACAATTTGAAGTAGAAGTAGAAAAATAGCTCTCCTTGGGAAAGTTAATTAATGTAAGACTATTACATGCTTTTAAAATTCAAATATTTTATTAAATAGTTGCACTTATAATTACACCTTTATGGTACGCATTTTATTTGTAAGTAGTTTTTGCTTTGATAAATTTATGGTGTGAAAGGACATGTTTATGTTACGCTGAGATCTACCCTAAATCTTCATAAATTATGAAAGCTCCATCCATTCAGTTATCTTCCATAACTGAAGGTGAACCAGTAACTATCTAATCACTACTCTAATAAGACAGGATATCTGTAGCATTTTTTCATTTCTTTTTATTTGCTGTATTCATATGTCATCAACTAAACGTGTCTCAGGGGCTGTGTTGACTATTTCCTGGCCAAAGGGCAAAACCACCTAATGTTAGCAGTTGGAATGAAAAGAGTGAGGGAATGCATTTCAAAACCCACAGATGAGAAGGTGCTGAGATATGCAATGAACAACATAGATAAAAGATGTAAACTGACATAATAAATGAATAAAATATATACTATATCAATAAGCATAAATTTTAAAATTGATATTTATCTGTGAATTTGAAAAGCCCAGTTCTAACTTTTGGGAGGTAATGGGGATGGAGGAAAGTAGTGCTGTATTAAACTTAAATATAAAGCATTTACTTGAAAAATGACTAGATATATATTGTAAACTCAAGCAAAACCTTTATGTTACTATGAAATTTCACAATGGATGTGAAAAAAGTTTCAATTCAAATAAAATATGCATTAAAAGAAGTGGAAATCCTGCTCCAGAAGAGGAATCAAATGCTAACAAAAATTCAGCTTAAATATTCAGTCGATATCAAGGAAGAAGTTAATTTCATTCCATTCTCAGGACTTTCCTTCTTAGTTCCCTGTAACCTGAACACTTGCACTGCCTGCATCAGTCACTAAGACAATAAAAAGTCTGACTTTTTTCCTTTGCCCCCTTTCTCCCTTATGATACACAAAGGAACAGTAATTTATCCATGTAAAATGGCTCTTTTCTATTTTTTTTTTTTTAATTGGACTGAGTCAGAACAAGTCTTCAGAAGGTTCCAGTAGCATGATACACTAACAAATGCATTTTGAACAGTTCAGCAAATGTTGCATAACATCCCAAATTAATTAATTTTGAGCACTACTTTAGTTGAGCAGTAGCCTTCACTGACTAATTGAACAGCCATGTAGTTTGCCCTTGCTATCTGTAGTCACTGTTAACCTCCTACAGTGTTTTTATTTAAATTGGCCATTCTGAATGACACTGCCATATCTTCCCTTCACTAGTGGTAAAAGAGACTTGTAAGCTCACCTTTCTCTGCAGCAGTTTCTTCATCAGTTTCTTTGTGGAAGTATCTTTATCCCCAGTTGACATCTGTTAGAGCATTACGTGAGAAGGAGTCAAAGATGGCCTCCGGGGAACTGGAATTGAGGTTGAAGGTCTCACATTTAAAAAGTCATTTACTGCTGGTTTAGTTTTGCTCTTAGGCATTTTTCACAGCTTTGCTCTGTCTTCAAACAAAAGGAGCAGTGGCCTCACTAAAAGAAAAAGTCTGAAGCTATTGTATGTGCTTAGAGTTAGTAAATATTAACTTGGGCTTTCAGGAGTCAATCCACAGTATGTCTTTAAAGCAAGAGAACCTCCACCTTTCATTTCTATTTCCTTATTGTTGCTGTACTATTTTTGTTTCTTTCTTACAAGACAAGTTATTTCTAATAATGCTTTTTCACAGCATATGGTTTTGTGTGTCACTGGAGTAAAATTCTTCTTCCTCAGTTGATTATTGTTGTGACAAGTTATTTTCTTGTTGGTACTAAAATAATATATGAATATTTAGAATGAAGTGCAGAAAAATATTTGCTTCAATACTTTGTAGTTCTGGGCTAGACATGTGAAGCTTCAGTATGTATTTTAACATATCTGCTGCTGACTGCAAAAATGTTCCAGAATGGGTTTGCAATAATCACACACTCAAGCTTTGACTGGTCTCACAGGAATGTCTTATTGTATGCTTTTGATTATACGAATGTCAGTGTATTTGCTTTATCATCTTCACATTAGAGGATTTTTTTCACTTAGGTATTTTCATGTATTATTTCTGGATTTTTTACTTCTCAAGTAACATAAAGTTGAATTTATTTAAGTAAGGCTTTGCAAATAAGTAGGACAGGGTATATTCCTCATTGACAAAAGTGTTCTGATAAGAGGGGTAAATTTATATCTAAAGGAGCACACAATACTTACTGATTTCAAATGGAGTTGTTTCCTTTCATTCTGAAGTAACTTTGACCCAAATAATTTAATCTGTCAAGATAGCCAAGAGTTAAAGTGAACATAGCTTACACACTGTGACATTTTTGTCATTGTTTTTCACTTTCAATTAAACAAAGGACTGATGAGTATTTTAAAAGAACAAATTTAGCAATTTAGTAAGCAACTCTAATTCAGAATAAAATAGTGTTCCTGACTTTATCTCAGCAGGCATTTATGCCCTAAAATAATCTCAACATAGTGTTATCAACCTCTTTCTTTATAAGGTGTGCATAAACGCGTGCAGATATGAATGAGAGAATAACTCAGACATTTATAGATTAATGTTTGCTGGTCATGGTCGCTACAGTCCCTACCAGAATCACAGCTACAGGCCTAAAAGTTCCACACTGTCATGTGATGAATCATCGGGAAGTGTCTGTGCTGCAGTAACACATGGAGACATCTGAGCTATGGCCAAGTGAGCAGGAAGGGCAACATGGTTCAGGGACAAGCAAAGGCAGCAACTTGGATCAAGATGAATATCGATGAATCACTGCATGCTGACCTGAGGGTCTCTCAGCAGGGTTCCACTGCCCTGTGCGGTCATAACCAAGGGATTTTATCTGCTGCTGTAGATATTACTAATGACTTCCTCTAAAATTGTCCCCCTTACATGGCCTTACATGGTTACATATGTGACTGAGTTCATATTAAAGCATATTTCACTGTGGACAGATACAAGATTTGCTGTGCAAGCTTAAGTGTTCATGTGCTTGCAGGGTCAGTGTTTAAATGTCTGTGCAATTTAAGAAAAAAAAAAGAGCGGGGGGGGGTGGGTTGGGGAGCATTTTTACCAAATTAGCTCTGCCATATTGGAGGCTTCTGCTTTATAATATCTTAGATTGTATCTCTGCATTTGAGCATCTTGTTTCTGGGAAAAGGAAAAGAAAAGAAAACAAAACCCAGCAACTCACATTCTTTCTCATATTTTCTTAGTGGTTTTTTTTCATATTTTGAAAAGTGGTCAGCCTAGACTGTGTTTATCCAGAGGGTTAGCCAAAGCATTGCAGGCACCTTTCTGCTGTGCTTGTCAGGAAAGGATATTTTTAAAAAAGAAATCTAAAATAGATTTTAATAGCAAAGAGAAGTTTTTACAAATATCTTTCCCTTTTACTCCTCCAGTAAAGCAAAGAACTCTCAAATTATAGCCTCTGCTATTATTTTCAGAAGTTTCAATATTATGGGATAACCTGGTATTATACTATCTTTTGTCAAAGCACCAGAAAAAGCCTTGAAAAACATTAGCCTCAGTTTGAATTCCTTCTCATTGACACTTGCAGTTTTAATATCACTGTAAAGTACTACAACTTTTCCTTATAAAAGGCTCAGAAAGGCAAACTTTTGTTCTGTTTCTTCCTCTGGTAATCCCGTAAGGTCATGTGTTTTTTAATGAACACAGCCAACAAATCTGTGCTGATCACAGGAGTGACCAGGTCAGCTCCAGAAGGATTTTATAGGCTAGCTTTGTACATTGTATAGACAGGCTTGTGGTTACCCAATAGTTAATGTCCAGCATAAATATGGGCTGCTTCCAAAAAGGGACGTCCTTTACCACCACCTGCCCTCTGTCCCAGACACCAGCTATTCATTCCAACCACATTCCCAGTGCCAGCTCACTGAACCATGCAGGGAGCCGGATCAAAGCAATGGCTGGGATTATCACTAACAGTCCTCTTGGTTTATGTTTCATGTACTGATGGGAAATATCAGGATTTCTTCCTTGTGTGTATGCTCTTTTTCTCATGTACTGATACGTTATATGTCTATGAATATTCTTTATCATAAAGTCTCCAAGTTCTTTAGCTCAAAACAGGAAAAAATTTAAGCCATTTGACTTGGACAGTTATATTTACAAGAGGTACATTTACATGCACTTTCTATACTACAGTAGGAGCTTTCTCTGAGGAGGGAAATAGTCCTTTGCTTCCCCAGAGAAAAAAAAATCAAATTCTATAATTTGGAATGAAATTATTTGCAAAGATAAGTAATCCTAGTAATAATCTCTCATATGATCAGTCATAAACATAATAGCTAATGAGATTAGTATTTACTTTTTTTAGGAATTTTTGTACTGATTAGCCAATAAATGATGTTAGACTAGATCAGACACAACTACAGCAGTCATTACTAAAGAAGTACAAAAAATCATTTTTGACTTACTAAATACATGAAAAAAAGATGAAAGTAAAAGTATTTGAGAATTAATTAGATACTGGTTTAATCAGGTCAACAAGTTTAAGTTTAGTGTCCCATAGTATGAACAAAGTAATGGAAGCTATGGACTTTTCCTAAGCATCCTTGCCAGACAGGGGGCACAAGAAATTCACATCATTACCAAACTGTTTTCTAAGAGCTGCTGCTCATTATGGCATGGAAACTTGCACTCAGATCTCTCCATTATTCTCAGCCAGCACATCACATGGAAAAGGAAGGCAATCTGAGCTTGATTACACTGAAGAGTGTGTTGCTCTCCGTCTATTCTGCAATCTCTCTGTTGATGTGTTAGTAGCAAATCCAGCCAGATTAGCTAAATACGAAATTTAGAGCTTCTCCTACTCAAAAGTAACCCTTCTGAAAGGTGGTCTGGGTAAAGTGACAGATGGTTCAGTGATAGTTCATTGAGAACTGAAAGTGGTCTTCAGTGTCTGTGAGACGGATACCCTAGCTACTGAGCTAGTTTGAAAAGACATCACTTTTGCTGTGCTGTTATACTATACCAAAATGTTTCATCTGAATCTGTTAACTGAATTCACTATAAATATATAGCTTGTTTCTGAATGACCGAAACTGAGTTTTTGAGTCCAGCATATTGTCAAAAACAGAAAGTAGCTTGTCTTTGTCACCCCGTTCTGCTAATGAAGGTATTACAATGTTGGGAAATGAAAGTTGCGGTTAGCCAACTCTAATTGCTGGTTTTGAAATAGTGTTATTCTATTATTCATAATTAAATGATCTGTTTAGAAACTACAGTTTTGCTAACTTCAGTATCTGTGAACTATTCTAAAATATTTTTATAGCTTCCCTTATCTGTTACACTTTCTCTTCCCATCTTTGATCTGTGCTTCTCATACAGTTTCTTGGCACTGTCTTATGTTGATGAAGCTACAATCCTTCAGTGTGTAGCACTGATTATTTTATGTTTCTCCTTTTAAAGATGCCTCACATGAAAATTAACATCTTGATGTTTTACTGGAAGCAAGGCCATATCATTCTCTAGGGCAAAAAGTACAACTACATTGTCCAATTTGATTTCTGTTCATAGCTAAATACCATATTCTACATAGTCCTATGAAAAACAAAGAAGATCAGATGCAGAGCTAGTTCTCTGGATATGTGATCTCCATTTCTGCCTCCCGAGTTTTGTTGACGACTAATTCTGACAGAAGTACAACAGACCTGAGTCAATAATCTTTTTCTACATTGGTGATCATGTGTCACAAAAATTAGTCCTTTAAAAGCAGTCACTTAGGATTGAAGAGAAATATCACTTACTCAATCCTGGGTGGTAGCTAATATGAAATTTAGGTTGTGGGATACTCATTTTCAGTTAAAGCTTGCAGTGCGTGTTGGGCCAAGTTACCCCAACCAGCACAGAGTGCGAATTTTGATTTGCTGCACTGCCAGCAATCACTGTACCATGGGAGCAGTAAAAAGGTGACATTTCAGAGAAAGAGCAGTTGCCATGTCTGCTGTTATGTGCCTGCACACATTAATTAGAGCTTAATTGGACTGACTGATAGAAGCAGCTATGGAAATCCACTGAAGTAACACATCTTCTGGTACTCTGTTCACACATAGTCCCAGAGTGGTGTTATTAATTTTTCAGGTGTAGTAGCACCCTCCAGACTTGATAACAGAAGGAAAGTTGTTGCAGTTTTAGGTGTTTTTATTTCTATCCAGTTGCCTTTCCGCAATTAGTGACAGTGCGGAATAGTCTAAAACCCAGCAATGATTAAAACAAACCGGGGTGATGGTGGACAATAAATTAGTTTTCAGTGTATTGTAGAAGACAAAAATTGTTCATCCAACTTGCAGAGAAAAGGCTCTAAAGAGCTAATAAAGTTGTAGTCCCTCATCTATGCATCTGGTGTCACTATTTGTGGAATATTTCTCAACTTCAGGTTACCAGGAAAAAACAAAACAAAACAAATGAAAAACCAAAACAAAAACAAACCCACTTTTTTGAATGCAGACCACCTAAATAAAGCAAAGAAAATTCTTAGAAGCTGAAGGGACTAATAAGTGAAAAAAGGCTATATGAATACTTTTGAAAATACAAGAATTGAGCTTAAAAATATTTGAATTCTATACACATCAAGGAAAGAGAAAAATGTAGATTGATACCATGGGGCTATAATGATGAGGGAAAGGATCACATTTTTAAAAGAATGCGTCAGACTGAAAATAGGGAAATACTCTCTGATGTCCTGATATTTCAGTTTGCAGAAAAATATCTTGAAGGAACAGTCACCTAGGACTTCCAGAACTAGAGGAGAGAAACTTTTGAAAATCTAGCAGAGGACCAGTTATGCCACTGAGGGGATCTGAACAAGTGAACAGCCCCTTCTCTATGCTTACTTCCATTATATAATTTCTCTACAAAATTGCTTATTTAGGTGCTAAATGGGGATGTTTTCACATCTAATAAGCCAATATGATCTTTAAAAAATCTATTATTATAAAATAAACTGTTTTAGCAGGGAACATAGTAGCAACAAGTATGTTTTAAAGGGAAGTTTAAGTGTTTATCTGATGACTGTTTATGTTACCAGAAAATCATCAAGAAGGGATAATGTTTGAAGCCTACACCTCTGAAAGGAGCAGAACTTATTCTGAGGAGTGCTTCATCTTATAATGTCTAGTCAAAACTCAAGAATCTTAAGCATCAGGTTCCTAGAACATGGTACCATGTCCAAACATTTGGTCAAGGCCACCTCCACCAAAAGCTGACTCCAGAAATTAATATGTGCAATGTCTGTGTTGAGGTAGTAGTGGGGTTTTTTGCAAGAAAATGAAAAATTATAATATGTTGATAAAATTACAACTTCATGCAGGTGCAAAACCGAGAAGTTCCAGTGTCGTGCCAAACAGGAGAGAATACTCTATATTATTGTCGCAGTTGCTGCGTTTATTCCTCAAAATGATACTATTATTTACAATATATAAATAAATAAAGCAGTGTAAATTGAACTAATGGAAGGCCACAAATACTCCATGATATAGTCTGCTGTGTCTTGAAAATCAAGTCCCTATAGAAATCATGGCATAAAATTGATACTGTTACATTGAATAGGTTCTTAGTGAGTTTTGTTCTGTGCGCTAGCCATTCAGTTAACAGAAACTAACTAGTGCCAGCAACTATTATCCTCTCTGGTATCTTTTGTTTCATATTTCTTGAGATTTTATTTATTTCTTCTATAAAACAAACGGATTTTATGTTTAATTAAATGTCTTTTTCACCCCAAGAGATCAACATGGTGAAAAAAACATCCTAAATGTTTTAGAACTGTAAAAGGTAGCATTTACACATATTTTATGTTAGATTTTGATAAAATTTCTCTGTTGGTTGATGATATAAAGATCATTTCTGTTAACATTGTAGGCTGGTAGTAGCAGTTTGGTTTTGTACTACCCAGAAATTTATTTGAACTTCATGCATCTTATAACAAAACCACAATTTTCATTTTAATCTTCTTCATAGAGGTTAGCTCTGTAATTACGAAAGACTGTCATTGCAGTAACATCTGAGACTGCAGCGATTTCCAATGTTTTCCTCCTCCCTCAGGCTCTGGCTATATTTGTCAACCCAATGAAGACTGTAGGGTGAAACCTGAGGAGTGCTGATCCCACGTGTCTCATGCTGACATCAGTAGGAGCTTAGCACCTATCACCATCAAATAGTTTTGTTATTGTAGCTGACTCTCAATAATGCAAAACAAAAATGGTAGCAAATTGAACAAAACCCAAGTGATCCAATAGATTCTGGGAAAGGTTTTGGGGATATTCTAAAAATTTAGAATTGCCTTAGTTTTACAATTCAGCATTTCAGCCATGACCAGACTGTCTCAGCAAAACATGATACAGAATTAAATTCAGATTCAAAGCTGAATTAAATTCTACAATGATTACATTTTGAAAAGACTCACTGTGATCTATACAAAAACTAGCACAAAGTCAATCTAAAGTAACCCTGTGATAGGAATCAGCATTGTCTCTGCTGTGAGAAGTTATTTTCACATTTAGTTGACATGTGCATCCGTGGTGAACATTTAGCCTTCTACTTTCTGTCACTGCCCTACCTGTTTTGCTCTTTGACACAGGAATTATTTTTTTACCTGTGTCTCTAGCACTTTACACATGGAGATTTTGAACCATAACTGAAGCTCCAGTACAACACATAAAGAATAACAAGAAGTAGCATGGCTTACACTATTGAGACTTTAGTCCCCAAATATGGTTTTCCAAGGACTCTAGCAAGAGGTACGTGACTGTGGTCTGCTGTGTTTATTATCTTTATCTGAGTGATCTGGATTTACTTGGGATGAAGCTGTTTGAATGTCACCCGCCTTTTTTAAAGTTGGCAGCAAGGCTTGGCACATTTGCACTTGTTTGTGCCTGGAGTCAGTGTAGCCAGGACTTTGTTCTAGTCCTGTACTATGCTTTGATATCTTTTCAGCTGGACCTATGCAGAAGTCCTAAATGTATTTGTCCTCTTAGAAGAGTCAAGAGTCCAAAAGCCCTGCAGATAAGAAATCACAACAGAGACATTTTCTACTCATGATAAAGGCATAGCTAACCATGATTATAACTGGAATCGCAGTTGCAATACCACATTAAAAATAAAGTATGAAAATGAATCACAGGAAGACCAAGAACAAAGATCAGACCTTTAAACTATGAAGGAATAAATAGGGCTTTGCTACAGGGCATAAGCATCAACCTGCACTTTTCTTTGAAAGCTACTACAGAGATTAAGAAAAGCACAGACTCCAGTAGTACAATGATTCAGTAGTAGAAAAGGCTTTTTGAATGTACAGTATCCTATGTATAAAATCAGGCAAGGTCCCTCTTAAGTGGACTGTGTCTCATCTTTACTGCCAGCTAGCCTTTCACTCTTTAAAATGTTCAGAGTGCATTGCTATGGAGAAAATCACTGAAGCACAACCTGCCATATGCGCTTTTAAAGTTCTGTTAATTATTTCCCAGTCCTGGCCACCGTTTTTCCTTTTCAGAAAGGCGATCTATGTTCTCTATCAATGTCTTGTAATAGTCAGCCTTCCATGCCCTTTTCTTCTTTATTTTCCTCTTTCCTCCCACTTTCTTTACTGTCTTCAGAGACATCTTCAAACACAAGGCGATATGTTCAAATAACAGCTGTGCCAAAAGTTGCAGAGAAGTACACTGGCTTGCAGATGTGCAGCTTCATAGTGAAGTATCAGGTGTTACTGCAACATACACCTAACTGGACATTCATAATTGCCAACTTTGTAGCATACACAACCGTTTTGTTTATGTACCTTTCAAATGTAAGAAGTTGAACTGAAAGACAATTCATTGCGTTTTTTTAAATATAATCATGTTATGGAATTGCAATGACACTGGGCTATTTTTCATAAAGTTTCCATCTTATACTGCACAATCCCTCCCAGAGGCCGCAGTGATACAAAAGGACATGAGCTATATCCCAATTTATAGTGAACATACAGAATCATAGAATAGAAGAATACAGTCCTGAGAAAGTTCCTCTATGCCTGCAAGAAATTACTCATCATGAGTTAAAATGTACTGTTCATTTTCATGTAGCTGCTATGTGCCATCAACTGTCTCGCACTACATGGCTGACTAAAGCCTGTAGATAAGTCGTTGATAGCGTCACCTTCCTGGGAAGAGTCATGCTGGCTCGTGTAGGTATCTGTGATATTGGCCTATGTGAAAAAGATTTTTTTTATACCATTATGTTAGGCCAAGAACTCAAGTAATTTGATTTTTTTTCTTTTTCAGGCTTGTTGTTAATTTTTAGCATATAAGCCATTTCTTCATAGTTTCTGATTATTGGTGGAATACTCTGAAACTGTATTATTGTGCCACTTGGATCTGTTTTCATATCTGTAGCCAAGGGACACAACAAAAATGCATGGTTCCTTACAGGATATATTAGTGCAAACATAGATTCAGCTCTGCTAAATTCCTCAGAATGGCTAATCATTAATTTTCTGGTTCATTAATCAAATACATTTTCTTTCTTTAACACCTCTTTCTTCAATCATTACCTGCTTTAATAATATATATAATGACAATCCTGAAATTTCCGCAGTCCCAAGAGAACCTTGCACAGTTTACGAAAACTTTTCAGGTCAGTGGGATTCCAACAAGACTCAGTGTCTTTCCATGAGTGTAAGTAAATTTCAGCCCAAAATAATACTGCTATAAATAGTTAAAAGCATTTGTGATAACCTCACTTTTGAGATGGACAGAGAGATTATTTGCCAAAGGTGTTAACCATCAAATCTGGATAGCGGAGATATGATTTTAAATTAATGTATGTAATATACAGTGTAATATAGAGTGCAGTTTGTTGCACTGTTTCTTGCATTGTTTGTGAAATAACATTTTTCAGCATGTTTTCAAATCAGAGGAAAGTCTTTACATTCCATCTAAATTGCATTACCTCTGAGATAGATACATAATAAAGGATGATGTTGAACCAGAAAGAACAGTATCAGTTAAAGTTAAATGTATGAGAAATCATACATCATCAGAGAAAAATAAGCAGGTAGATTACACAGATGTGTTGTGTAGTTCTGGTAGCAATTTTTGTCAGTTCTGAATTAGGCCAAAAATTGAAGGCAATCCGAAGGAATGCAGTTCAGTTAGTTATATCAGAAAGATCCTAAGTGCACATTAATTTAAACTGAGCCTAATTGTATTTACCACAGTTTCACAGTAGTTGCACAGATAAGACCTAAATAATTTTTAAATTTTTAGTTCACAAATATGTAGCAGTTTGAAAGTTATGTTCCAAAATTTGTGAGGTCATTGTTGATATAAAGTAGCTGGACATACACAAAAGAGTTTAATATTCCAAGCTGTTCTACTCTACAGATGACAGGAGCCAAGGTCTCCTTTTCTTATTCTCGATGGGCTGCTCAGGTAAATGATAAAGATCTAATGAATTGGAGTAAAGACTAATAGCTAACAGATGCACAGACACTATCCACTCTATTAATTAATGCTGCTGTACATTATGTGGAACTAACGCAAATTACCATATGTGGAATGTTTACAGATTGGAATTGTGCTTAGAAACTCAGTGAGCACCTCAGTGGAAGTATTTCCAGTATATTAGGAAAAGTGCTGTGAAGGAACTACTACAATCACCATGGCATTTATTCCTGACCTTCAGGTTCTAATTAGCTCTTCTTGCTGAACAAATTTTTATTCAGTTTGAGTCAGTTAAGGCTGAATTTTATCTTGACTTTTAAAAAGGTAAGATAATACTGAATTTTCCTACAGTTAAAAAATGATAAACACAGAAAATTAGTATGGCTGTTGAAATGGTCTTCTGTCTCAAAAGACCTATTTAATTAAGTATATCTAAAGAAAGACCTATAAACTGTGGCACTTTTAAAATTCGTACTCTGGTGCCAATATGTCATTCCTTATGTGTCAAGTTTTTCAGGCTCCTAATGTTTTTTTTTCAGTCACTCCTCAGAATAGGTGATTTCTCCAAATATTACTGGGAATTGTTTCCTTTGATATTAAAATTATTTCAGACCCAAACTAACACTTAAAGGAAGGTCAATGATGAATTGCATATTGCAACATGAAATGAGTCTTGTACGGTTCATAGTTTAGTAACAACCATTTGTCTCTTTCACATAAATACAATACATACTGGAGTAGAAATATTTTCCTTTTTTTTTTTTTTTTTGTAATACAAAAATATGTTTGAATTAATTAATTGTTGAGTTTGGCCAGTGTTTAACAATTGCCTGTATCCAGCTCAAACACTTGAGCTGATTCTCAAGATGAAGACAAATATCAGTAGTTAAAAGAGGAGCAGTGAGAAAAACAAGTGCACTTCACCTGAAGCACAGAAGTTAGGTATGATATATACAAGACAGTGAGAAATGATGGAATCAATAGCAAAAATCAATACAAATTTGGTGTAAACTTGCATTTATACCACATACATGATATCACTACAATGGGTGTCAGGATATTTAGACAGTGTGTGTAAGCACTGCTATTTATAATGTCCTTAGTAAAAAAGACATTCACATCGAATAACCAAGGCCAGCAAGCTGAGCTGGATTATTGTTATTATTTTTATTAGTATTACTATACTTATTGGAAGACTCTTTGCTTACCTGCTATTTAAGGGAATTAAAGTCTGTTTTTATATGCTTTTAAGTGTGAAATTTATTTATTTCATTCTCAGCATAACAGAGGTGTAGCTGCCCAAAAGTATTCCTGAGCAACTTGTAAGCAGTAAAAAAAAAAAAAAGAAAAGCAGCTTTCATATTTTGCAATAAGGTCTTTATTCCATTTTACGTATCAGTTATGGAGTCAAGTTTGATCATGAAAACTACCACTCAGTCATTTGTATTAAATACAGTATTTTAATAACAATTTTTTTTGGTCTTGAAAAAGTCAGTTAATTTGAGACTTCCAGTCTGAATGCAGGGTTTGACAAAAATTTTGAGGTACTATAAACTACAAAAAAAAAAAAATGGGTAATGATCTGCTACAATGTCATACCTGCTGCAGTGTTTATAACTCCACCTGATCTCTGGTAAGCGGTGTGTTAAATTTTTATTTAACATAATCAGGAACTCTTGAAGCCTTTGCCAGGATTGTAGATGGGAACAACCACTTGAGGTTTGGGCTGCCTGCAATCAAGTCGTTAGCTTAACTGAATAGCAGAAGTTCGGGATGAGATTATTTATGAACCTAATTGACAGCCTGTACTGGTTTACCATAGGAAAGGGAAAGAGATAATCTAACAGGGGAAAAGGCTACCCTGAAAATTGAACTATTAGAGCAATGAAATTACTTGGTTTGCATATTTTCAATCTTCTTGAATTTCTGGTTGCCTTGCTGGGAGAAATTTAACCGCTGTCTGCTGAGAAAATGTTGTTTTGTTTTTAAGATTCTGTTGTGTCAGCATCCAGTATTTCCTCGTAGTACATTGTTTAACATCTCTACATTCTTTTTTTAAACATGATAAGCTACCTTTCATATCTGACTTATCAGTTGTCCTGATGCAAATTCCATTTCACCTCAAATGTCTGTCAGTATGTTTGGCAGGTTTCAAAATGCCTGTAATTAAGGTCAGTTCGGGGCCCTAAATGGGTTTTAACTTTGCTCCACAAAAGCTTTTTTTGCTCTGGCTTCTTGTTCACAAAAAGAAACTAGTGACACATTTTTTCCTGTCAGGGCAGTTCTGAAAATAAATGAACATACTGTATGAACATTCAACATAAAAAGATTTTTGCATTAGCTGGGTAAGTCTTCTATTTATCTATGATATTTATTAGCATTTATAATAACTAACTACTTCTTAGGCTCTTGGAGAGTCTTGGATGAAGACACTTATTAATTGGTCTTATTTGCAGGTTTTTTAATGTTATTCTTATGTAGATATTTTCACCAACTCAGATATGGTATAAAGCCTTGCATCCTTAACACACACTGTCATTTGATTTCCTTGATTGTAAAGGTCATCATCAGCATAAACTAAACCATAAGTACTAAGATTTAAAGCTGAGTAAGTAGAATCTGTTGACAGTTAAAGAGCTTAAGTAGCCTGCCATAGTTTCTGGTAGCTATGTAACTAGCATACACAGAATTCCCTTTGCTCTGCTCCTGGGTTGAACCATTTTTTTTTTTTTTTTTGATGCATCATTTGATTAAAAAATCAGCAGTTAAAATTACAGTAAGTTTTCAAAAGAGGACTGTAACTGTGTGAGAAATCAGCATTTGAGCTTTAACTGTTTTAAAGTATTTCAGTCAGACTCTCAAAACTGCTAGATTTAACAAACAATAAAAATAACTTTTCCTTTTGACATTTCTCTTAATGTCCGTTTACTAAGGAGGTTAATGTTTACCTATAGTAGGACAGAAATTGCTTTCCTGTCAGTTCCACACTCCCCTCCATAGTCTTCCCCTTTGTCCCAAATAAAGTGTGGAGCTGCAAGGTTTCTTTATTCAAACCCATAACTTTCACATAGTTGAGCAACTGTTTCTGCATTGCAGAACTCTCCCAGAACTTGTATGTAGTTATAGAGCCATTCACACAGCTTTTTGAGCAGTAACTGCACCTGGAGAAATAGGCACATCCTTCTTTTATAGAAAGGTGAACGTTCAGTTCTCTGTGGGTTTGAAGTCTTCTATGCTGCTCCATGTTCTTTTTCTCCAGAGTTCCTCTAGTCTGTTCATTAATGGTAGTGGGATAGATAGGGCTATAAAGGGATATAGATGTTGGCAGGACAGAAGGGAACAACATAAATTATAGCAATTTAATCCAATGATCACAGAACCTTCTGAAGAAACTGGTGATCTACTCTGTAACTGCTAGTGTAGGTTCTTCTGAGCTCTCCCCTGCCCCATCTTTAATGGAAGTGAGGGACGCCCTTTCCTGTCTCTTAGATGGGTATAAATAAGGCACCTCTTAGGACCCTTCTGGCTCACGTGAGCAAAACTGGGAGGGCAGAAGATGGATTTGCATGTGTATCTTCCACTAACTCATTCATTTTGAAAAACTTTAGCTGCTGCTCCTTGTCAAAACACCTTACTGCATCAAGATGGATTTATCTATTTAGTCAAAACTCTTTGGCCAAGATTTTCACAGAATGTTAAAGAGAGCTGATACACATCAGTACTTTCTACAGTTAGTTTAGCAGCTGCTGTAGATAAACTGAACAGCCAGATCTGGTACAGGTGTTGATAAGACATTTTTTTCCAAGTCTTACTGCAGAGGATTTTGAGCACTCCCTCTCTGTCACCTCTCAGTTTGCTCTTCCTATTAAAGAATTCTGATGATATGTTCCCTTTGATATAAAGCTGGTTGCAAGGAACAATCAATAAAACAGGTTCAAGGTTAGTTGACAGGGTGAGTAGTATGGAAATTACAGTAGGCTGGTAAGTGGTGAGGAGGTGAGTAGAAGAGGGTGTGATGGTTTTGGAACCAGAATTCTGAGTCTGATACAGTGGGACATAGTACACCGCAAAGGTGTCCAAAGAGGGTTTGATTATTTACATCAGAGCTCCAGGCTGGGAAGCTGACAGCAGCTGTGTTTTTGAGTTGGGTTGAAGAAGGAAGAATTTCTGTCAAGGAGACTAGAACTGAAATGATAATTGTCAAGATGGAAGTTTATAATGAGCTTGATATGTTGCAATTCAGTTAGTCAATAAGATGAAAACCACACAATTTTAATTAGCTTGGCAACAGTGAGATTTGGTTTGCTTTCTCCCTTTCAGAATTTTATTTTCTACAATGTGTCCACTCTCTTCGTTACTGACTCTATGTATCTTCCAATGATTTTTTCTTGTGATTGCTTTTAATATACAGCAGAATATTGTCAATGTAGTAAATCCATTTTCTTATGTGTTTAGAAACAATGCACATTATTTATTTTCCAAACTATATAATAGTTTATGAAATGAGGACCTACTACTGTGATTGCTGCTTTTCCTGCTCTATCAACCTGCAAAAAAGATGAATTTCTAACCAAATCTAAAGCCATTCCAAAACCAATGTAATTTCTAATATTAATTCATTTTTCTAATGCTCTTAAATAAGGAATGATGTATGATCTTTTGTTGAGTATATGCATGATTTCTATGGAAGAAGACTGCAATATGTTTCTAGGAAATTATTGGGAGGGGTTGTTTCTGGTGGTGTTTTGGTGTTTCTTTGTTTTTGTTTTTGTTTTTATCAAGGATCTCTAATCAGTTCCATTCATCTTCACCTGTAGGTGGACACATACTTTCATAAAGTAATATACCTGGTTTACTTTTTACTCTTCAAACCATTTATGTTTCATATTGCTCTACTCTTCTGTCAGATGTGGTTTGTTGGGTTTTTTTTTTGGTTTGTCATCATGCATTTAACTTATGAATGAGCTATATTTTTGAAGAAGATTCATTGTCCTCTTGGCTGTACTGCAGATAAATATGAACTCCTAGGCTGATGCTAACTTGTGTGCTGAAATTGCTATCTGTTCAGTGAGTGTACTGTACAGACTTATCCAGATGTTTTGAGTAAATGGTGGCTGAACCAATTTTCCATTCTTTCATGTGCACAATTCCAATATGAAGTTCATGAGAGACTGAGATTTCTCGTGTGGAATTTTCAAAGGAGTACTTTTATGCTAAGATTTTTATTATCAGTATCATCTGTGTGACAATACAACATACACATTTTCTCAATAACTATCCATTGCTCTCTTGGAAATATGATATGTTTGAGTGGTGTCAGCATCAAAGGTTGGATGTAAAGCTAGAGATACTAATAAACTCCAAATGCAGAATTTTATTCATTACATTTTTTTTGTTGAAAGCAAATTAAAATGGAAAGTGAAGTAATATTAGAATAACTTCTTTCTGGTCTTATATCCATACTATTCTTAAAGGCAAATTCACCACCAGGCAGATTATATTTTTTCTTTTTTTTTCTAATTATCTCAAAAAGGAAGTAAAGTTAGTTGGCTAGTATGAGACAAATTAGCCTTACAAATGCCAATCATACGATGCTGTCTTTGCTTCCTCATATGCAATTTCTACCACAGGAAATAAATGACTGGCACACCATTCCCACCATCATAATAATGCATCACCCAAGACCATTATTTTTCAAACATTAGTGGCATCCCTTCAATGGGCCACAAGGTTGCAGATGGATTTTTTAATCATTACTTTGCCCATTACAGGAAGCTGAAGTCACACCATTTAATATATGCTCAGGATAATTTTCCCTTCTTGTATAATAAAATGGAAGCTAATGAGGAACAACACAATTGCAGTAGAACAACGCAGAATACTCACTTATTGACATTACCAAACCTATCTTAAATGCATTGGCTTTTAAACCAACTCATATTCAACTACCAAAAAGGGGCCAGGGGACCATACTGTAGGCTTCATAAGGAACAAGATTGTAACATTTTATTAGTTGTTAATTAATTGACAGTCATATTGCTTAATGCCTTTACATTTAATGAATACTTCTGTACTCAGTGACTTACTTCTATCCATTTTATTTTTCACCAACATGTAAAATATGACATTTTATTTCTTCTGTCCACACATTTGAAAAGGGTTAAATGCTAATGGTTTAGCAATTTGTATCAAGATATTTCTAATACCAATTAAGATATTCACAACATAAATTGTTTTTGGAATTAGTAATTTTATTTTTTTTCTAATGCAGTTACATATAGAGTAAAATGCATCTCTGTTTTTTTTTTGCTATAGATGAAATTTATGTGTTTTCTTATCTTAACCAAACTACAGGTTTCCTGAATAGAAACTTGCAGGGAAGTGTGGTGGGGGGACAGACCCCACAAGGAAGACAAGAGACTGTGAGGAAAGTGCCCAGAATAGAATGAGTTTGATAAGAATGATTAAGAGAAAAAACTGTTTATTCTTCCATAAATTATTGCTTTACTGTAATTTTTGCTCACAGCAATTAGAAGTACATATTTTTTGCTGCTGTTTTATACCCCATCCTTCCAATTCATAAGCAACATGCTTATTGCTCTTATAGTATCTTGAAACAAGGAAGGCTGAAAAGCATATATATTCAGGAACATAATGCCTTGCTTACATGCATTAATCTCATTAGCAGAACACATATTGATTTTTATTAAGGCTGATTTTTGGGGAGGTGCAAGAAAAACTATGGCCACGCCTATATATGTCCTCAAGGCAATGTGACCCAGCAACAAATAAGACTGTTGTATGCATACTGCAGATATACTTCTTACTTTTTGTTACTAATAGATTTTTTTTCAAGATCCACTAATACTATGGACTGCTATGAACAGAAGTAGAATTATCCTGCATTGGAGCCCATATTTGTTAATTCACATAGGTTCAGGTCAGTCCTGATGCCAGTATCTAAGATGACTGGGACAGAGGAAGAAAAGGAACAGGTTGAAGTTGGGGTTACCAGTGATTCAATATATATTATAAAATAGTATTTTGCTTAAAAAACAACACCAAACAAAACACCCCACTCATTATGTTGATGACTGTAGGTACTGTCAAAAAATTTGTGATGTGCTATCAGAATCATTACCAACTTTCAGCACATAACTATAATTTGCCTTAAGTATCCAGAACCAAAAATATTTCGGACCACTAGCTTCTCTCAAAAAAGCTTTTCCTCATTACATTTTACTGTTGCTTACCTTACCAAACTTGTATATGGGGTGGTTAAAGGAAATAATAGAGAACCTGAGAGGATAGATGGAGCAACGATGAGTCTCCAGGGTTGGTAACTTCACATGGTAACTTCTTAACCAAAGTTACAGGGTCTGCTCCAGCAGCTGGAATAGATTCTCTGTCTGCAATCATGGAGTGACTGTAGTATTTTGCCACTGCTGAAAAAAACAGTCACTTTCTTACCTTCTCTCCTGCCCAAGGGGTCCTGCTGCTTCACTCAGCTTGCCCTTAGGAGAGCTGATTCAGTTAAGTATTTTGGCAGAAAATTGATCTAGTAACAAAAAAGAATGCTTGGTGTTTCTGCGGGGTTTATGACCTGAATCACCCTAAGAACATCTGAGATGTGTAGAGAAGGTGACAAGAAGAAATTCTTCTGGGACTCATGGAAAAAAACCACCGCATGTTCAGCTGAACCAAGGGCCCCAAAATATAAAATAATCAAGTACAAGAAAGACTGGTGGATTTAGAATTGTGCATATACAAAAAAAATGGAAATCTTGCCTAACATGAAATTAAAATGCATCCACAATAAGAGATGATTTTAACAATGAAAAGAGAAGGAAGAAGAATTATAAAGTGTGAAAAGGTTAGCAATTAGGCTAAGGAGGGTTATTTCCACAGGATTTCTTTCTACTCATTTGTGAGAAGAAAGCTTTCCTAGAAATCAGTTCCAAAGAAGAACCTAATTTTACATATTTTGATTCACCATAGGAGGAATTTAATCTCTTTGTGTACTATAAAAGTTGAGGACACTAATGGACCAACCTTAGGCTTATGTTAGCCTTTGTGATTGCCTTCCAGTGACCTCAACAATGTGCAAATCAAACTCTAATGAGTGAAAATGCTAATAATAAATATAATTTGGTACAAAATTCAGCTTGGGTCATTTTAAGGATACTCTGGATTTCAGAAAATGATTCAGAAACCTAAGAATAGTGTAGAAAAGACTTGTATGTGCTAGAGGAAATTTGTATTTCCCTCCCCGCCAGTACACACACATTTCCCTGAAGGACAACTTGGGAATGTTTATAACAAGGCAAAAAGTTATCAGCAACTGGAAGACAGAAGAGGTAATTTCAGCCAGTAGACACTGAATTGTCTGATATTACATCTGTTTGTTTTTGGGCTGGATTCGACCTAAAAAATCCTAAATTCTAGAAGCACTGTTTTTTCATCTAATATTCTAGTTTCCTAAAATTTACTGTTTTTCTCACATGAGATTATGTGGATCACTAATATACCTCCTGTGCATTAGTATAACTCCTGTGTCTTTTTCTACTTTACTCACATTTTGCTTACATTACCATACAACAGGCCTTTGCGCTGTGATACTGTGTCTCCTGATAATTCATTGATTCTGTTTGTATAGCAATTCAGCATGATACCATTTTGTCAAAAATTAAGGAGCTTATGTACAAACTATTACCTCAAATCAAAAACAAATTCAGAATTGACATATCAGCTCTTTGCACTTTTTGCAAATGTGAGAGATTTCGTTATAGAATTCAGATCTGGGTGAGTTCTAAAGATTTTTCCTCAAAAAGTGAGTATGCAGATCTATCTAGCTCAAAATAAGTATCACACTCTATTATCTATAACCTGTAAACATCTCAAGCGTTCCTAGCATCAGTATTGGTTAGATTACTAAGTCGGATTTTAGTTTTCTTTTTTTTTATTTAGAAAACTCTACTGTGTGAATGTATTTTTTAACTATGACAGAACAAAAAGCTTCAGCGCACGCTTCAAATAAGTAAATTAATACTTAATTCTAAAGCTAGAACTCTAGAATAGAACATTCAAACCCACATTTTCCACAAAAGTTTCAGAATGAGTTTATATGCTAGTATGTTACAAACAAATATTTTTAGGGGAGTTTGGCAGATAGAAGGAAATCCACTACTATTTCTGACAATACAGAAATGAGAATAAGACAAAACAGAAAGCAAAACGTTAAATGTATCTTTGAAGGTAAGGCTAAAGTCTTTTTCCTCTTCCCTTATGAATTCTAAAGAAATAAAAATGGCAGTAATGTGTTCTGCCATGGTTCAGGAATCTGTAGCTTATACTATGTCAACTCAGATTTAGCTTTCCCTATCTTTTTTGTAACAGCCTACTCATGAGGAAGAGATAGTATCTTTTTGCTTCCTCAAAAGAGGGAAAACTTTCAGGCAGCTGGGATTTGTCTGCTTTACACGCTTCATAGCATGTCTACTGTAGTTCAAGCCATGCCCTACATTAACATTTTAACAATTATTTTTTAATATCTGCATTACTTTATTATCACAGTATGACCATGTTCTAAAGTAACTCCTTGAGTCTGCAAATACATATGCTCGTATGCAAAAGTTTACCCTTGTGAGTAGCCCCCTGCCTATCGGATGAACTCTTTGTGTGAGTAAGCTTTTGTGTATATATGCAAATATTTGAAAATCAGAGCCTAGAAATGTGCTCAGCGTTAGGCTTGAACAAAAAATGAATTTTTTAACCTAAATAATATCTTCTGAAGAAAGCTCTTTCATAGTTATTTAAACTTTTCTAACTTTTTTTAGTTTGGCATGTTTGATTGGAAAAAAGTTATAAAGGATTGATTCACTAACATGGTTATGTGTGCAGTAAAAATGATCTGAACAATCAATATTTTTGAAATTTCCATTCAGTTTCTATTTTAAAACTGAAAAAGATATAATTTATTTTTAAAATCCATCTAAGTCTGTTTCAATATGAACTTTTTCAGCCATAGCAAACATTTCAGTCAAAAAAATAGTTTTCATAACATCTGAGTATTTGATTCTTTCTTTCTGAGAGCCAAATCTTCCTATGTAAACTGACATCATTCCACTGATGCTAAATTGGCATAATTCCACTGTATCAGGTAAAGATCAAAAAATGCTATATAGTCCTGGCAAAAATGTCATTCCCCATATTATATGATTTCTTAAAAAATAACTTTGAAATAAGCTTTTTAATTTTTTAGGAGTCTTAAGATTTTTTAAGAAGCCATAAAATAACAAGATAATAGGATAATAGACACTTTCTAAACTTTGATTATGGAATCCCCTTGCAATAATTTTTATAGAGGACTTGAAACTGTAACTTGAACACCAGAATTTTAAGTGCCATGTTTATTTAGTATCCTCAGTTTTCCTTACGTTTCCTTTATTTACAGAGTATCTTCTATAAATATGAAACAACCTGTTTCCTTGGCTCAATATCAGGAAAGTAATGAATAATTTCTTATAGTGATGTGCTGAAGGTGGTATGAATATTTAAAATGTCAATATACAATCTAACTCTAAATAGAATATCTATGCCTGGAATTCCAAAAGCAGTTAGAGATTCTTGAGCTTTTACAAAAATGAAAACATCTAAGTTGTGAACTGAAAGTGAAGACTTGAAAGGACTGAGAGGTAAATTCTCCCTGTTCATTCCTGTGAATTGTTCCTTCTTGTTTTCACATAAGTTTTGTGTCACAACTTTGTTTCAAATTTTAAATCATAACTTATTTTCACTTGTCAGAAGAATATTAATTTATAAATGTCAACAAAAATTAATTCACACATCAAGTGTAAACTTGATTATTCAAAGTTTGCTGCACCTCAAATTTATGGTCACTTTTGTTTAAATGAAATTCTATGATTTCATCTTATCTACCTTAGGTTAGAGCACTATCTTGTACAAAATTAGCACATGTAATTGCATCAATATTTATTCATAGAAGTTATTCCATCTGTGTCAGTAGAATCGCTTATTTTGTAAAGTGTTGTGGAGTCACTCTTGGATCTGTCCTTACTAGTAAAAATATAAATCCATTTTAAAGAACGACTTAAAAGGAGTGAAATTCTTTCCAGCCAGACAGAAGAGCCAAAGTGTCTGTTTTCTTATTTAGTATTATTTTCATATTTTTAATATTGCTTCTCAATTCAATAATCAATTTAGAATTAAACTCTGCTAATACAAAAATCTCTTTCCAACTTCCCTGTGTATCACTGAGCACGAGCAGTAGGCAGGATGTGACTTCAAATTTCTTCAGTTTCCTTTTACAGACAAGAATGGGAAAGGCTGCTTAGATTTCCATTTTCCTTGTTTAAATCAGGAATGAATCCACAATTTGGGGTAACAGTATTTTCCAAGATTTTTATTGAGTTAACGTGGATCTTCCAGGTAATGCACAAATGTTTCAGAGACCTCACATTAAAAGGGGAAATACAGGGGTGAAGCAGCCTTTAGTGCTTATGTTTCTGCTCACCAGGAGACCAGAGACATAGTTCATCCCAAAAATTACTGAATAATCAGCCTAAACACTCTCTCCCAGAAGATGCATTCAAAGAAAGGATCATGCAACTTCACCGTTGCAAGCCATGTTTGCTGTGACCTAGTCAGGTTACAAGCCAGAGCAGGAAGGAATGCGACACTGTGGCATGAGAAGAATGTGGCACATGATCCATGTGCGATAACCCAGCCCAGCGTCCTCCCTGCCTGTTGGACATGTGGCCAGCCTGTTTACAAAACGAACCTAAAGACACTACAGCATCTTTGTTTCCCTTGCTATTATTCACATCATTTCATTACATTTGATACCATTCACCCTATTAGAACACCATGAATGAACATATTTATTTGTATATAATTAGAAAATAGGTATTAAAATCCTGTACATTTACTTTTCAATCCAGAAACATATTTCTGAGGTTTGTACAATGAATGTTCCAGCAGCAAATTGGGAAACTGTTTCTTCTGGTAATGAATTTAGACACATGCTTATAATCATTTGAAGTAAACATTGCATAATGAGCATAAGCATTGGCTTGTAGTTAAGCACATAATCAACTATATTTCCTAAAGAAGGATGGATTTAAACCTGTTAACAGATTTCCTGAGGTAAGTATTTTGATTGCTTTCTGTTTTGACTCCTGGACTTTAATTTGAATTCAAAGATTTAAGTAGGCACGAGTATGTTATCTCAGTTAGCACAAAATCACTCTCTTATCATTCCAATTGTCTTAATGTGGGAGAACAACAATGGTGCATCTTATTGATGCATTGTTTCAGATTTAATTGATTTAACTGTTGTCTGATGAAAATATTTGCTATCAAAGTTACTCTTTAGCTGCATTTTGTTGACTAAAGACTGAAAAACTTTGTGGACAAGAATGACCAGCACTTGCAGTGGTAGCCTGTGAACTTTAAGAAGTTTGAAATTTTGGTATAGCCAATGGGAAAGCAAGTGAGTCTTTTTAGACTTTTTAGAATGAGAAATGGCCCTGTAATTTGGCCAAGTAGAAAGGGGTTCAAATAAAGCTTCAGATAGATAAACAAGTGGAGAATGGATAGAAAAGTCAACAGAAAAGCCTTTCTGCATTAAGTGCCAGACAGGAAGACACCAGGAATGGAAAGATTGCAAGTGTATCTCACTTGGAAAATGTGGAATTTCTGTTGTCCCTGGTAATTAAGAGCTTATCTTTCCTACCTCATTTTACATTTCTTCAGCCTTTTTTTGTGGGAAGAAGGCTCAGGCAGTGGAATTTTTTCCCTAAACTACAAATGGATATGTACCTTGTACAATTCTTCCTGTGGACAGGATTAATTCTGGAAACTGAGTCAGTGTTGTCAGAAACTAACACGTTTGTATTCTGCAATATCAGCCACCAAAACTTAATTTCTATCTGCCCAGATCCTTAAGTTTATTTGCATAAACCTGGGATTACTGGTTTCCTGCAAGAAATAAATGGAGGGTGAAGTTAGTTGTAGCAGAAGGCCACTGCAAGCAGCAAAAGAAGATATTTATCTCCTGACATCATAATAATCATCTTAATTAGCTGAAATTTAAATCAGTTGTTTTGAAATGAAATCTGATTTTTTTCCCTCTTAAATTTACATAATCTTCATGCTCCCTGAAAACTTCCAGAAGACTTGTCTCACGTAATTTCCTTCCAATTCTCTTTCTGTTCTTTCATTTTACTGTTATTTTTAGGGAAGGAGGGACTTTTTGTCCTTGTTACTTACATGTTTTGTTTCATGTGTGATTTCAGTTCTTAGAAAAATAATGCACTGTTTACCATGGAAAGGAGGTAAATGTAGAAGTATCATGAACTCTTTCTTACCTTTCTACATGAATGTTGTGTCACGCTCTCATTTTACACAACTTCTAGTACAGTTCCAGACTATTTGAATACAGCTGCCAATCACAACTAATCAGAGAAAATTACAAGATGATTTTGTACAGTGAACAAATGGACAAGAATGACACCAGAGAACACTTTTCTTCTATACTTTGACTTTGACTTCCAACTCTCATCTCTTGGGGTGAAAAGCCAGTAAGTGTGTCAACTGAACATGTTGCCTGTATTTCTTCTATTATCTTTGGCATACCAATTTAAGTCTAAAAGTTACTTGATAATACTGTTGAAACATTCTCTTCCTTCATCCAGAAGCTGATTTAACTTTTTGTACAGGCCACTGATTTCATCATGTGGGTGACTGTGGTTTCAGAATAAGCTTAGATGATCTTTATCTTACGTCTTTTGGAACACTTCAGGGTTAGTTGAGCAATCTTACTACTGACTCAAATTTATATGTTTTATTAACTTCCAGATCTTGCATGGAAAGAAAAAAAATGCTTAAAGGTTATTTTTTCTTGAGGTGACTGTTTTTAGAGAAAATCCTGTGCCTTGTTTGCATTCTTGTTCGAGGTGGTTTTTTTTCTGCACCTTGTTTATTTGTGTGCTATTGCTGATAATCCTAAAAGCATTATATACAGGTAAAAGCCTGGTATTAAAATTACCAAGGACTGTAAAAGTTAATATGTGTATCAAGATCTATAGCCCAACTGATCAGCTTCTAAACAGTAAAGTGAAAACATTCTCTCAGTGACTAACACCATGTACTGTAAACATGCTCACTTTTCTTATATGTTAATTACTAGGTTGTCATTGCAAAACATATTTCAAACTGTATTTCCAAGGTTGTGTAGCTCACTGAAAAACTTATGTGCCTGCTATCTGAGACATAAATGGGAACCTGCTACCATAGCTAGCAAGCCATAAAATAACCACTGACATAAATATCAACTTACATTAACTAGACATCTGAAAGAGAGAAGAAAAGAAAGAATACTATGGGGTTCTATTTATAAAATGGAGGTACTTCAATGCTAGTCAGTATATTTATCAGAAAGAGTCCCAGCTGGATTCAGGCTTTTACTGGAGCCCGTTTTAGAATGGAGGTAGGGAACCAATGTTCATAGATGTTCAGGGCCTTTTATACCTGGGTTTATGTTTTGGTTTTCATCCTTTCTGTGTTTGTCTTTGGTCAACTGTTTGGGGCCAACAAACATGTATTTTGTTCAAATCCATTTTCCAATCAATCATAGGATTCAGAAGTATGGAAGTTATGAATTAATATGTTAACAAGATAGCATTCATCAGAAGAACATTTTCAAAGCATTGGAGGATATGGTATAATGATGAAATCAGAAGTAGAAGTAGTTATTGAGTTGTAAGGGTACAAAATCCAAACATTGTGTGGCAGTCAGCCTCTACTTAATGCAACCTGTGATCTGTAAATTTAGAAAAAGAAATGAAATTTCTTTTCTAGCATACATGCTAAATTCAATTACATCTAACAAACATGCTGACAGCATACTTTTCATTTCCTCAATCACAGAGACAATGCATTTAACCAGTTTAATTGTTCAACGTGAGTCAATGATGGGTACCAAACTAAAAAAACCACAACCATCCAAATTTTCATGAAAATTAAAATCCATGTGGTAGTTGATAACATTTTTTGCATAATATAATAGTTTAGAATGCGTTTTTCTTTTTTGTTACTTGTAAGAAAGTATTTCTCTGAAAAAGAATACAAAGATTATTGGTGTATTTTAATAAATTACATATGACTAATGCTGTTAAAATTATGCAAAAGGATGGTCATAATGTATAGCTGGAGTACAAATGGTGATTTTACATTTGAATAACTATATTTTCTATTTAGATTCAAATTTGTAAACTCCACTAAGGTCAGTTTACTAGGTATTTAGCGTTACATACATTACATTAATATTACTGTTGTTTAAAATTGTTGATGCCTTATCTTAGATTCTGTTTGTAGACCTATTTGCACCGCCATTAATTACAATAGAAGACATGCATATATTCATGAAGTCAATTTGACCTTAGATAGTAGGACTAGGAAACACCTCTTCCGTAGTCATTTACTTCATCTTCTTGAACAGAAGCAGATTCATCATTGTATTATTTATAGACATCCCTAAAGACCATGGTCTTGCCATTTCCTTGTTCACATGGGCTGTGGTGAATCATGTCTAATGGCAATATTATAAATGAAACAGCTCCAGGGAACGATTTCCAGCACTAAAAGCTCATGGTATCAAATGGTGGGCTCTGTCTCACACTACTCATTGAGGTAATGATCCAGAGGTCTAAAAAGTTCATTTTTTCCCTCACTCTATTACTCTTGTTCTTCTTCCTCAAACCAGACCGAATACTATGTGCTAGCAACTTTAATATTCAAACAACACTTATTTCCTGCTAGGTCAATAAACCTTGAGTGAATATTGGACTTTTAATGCCACTTTATAAATTATTCTCCGGGGTTTTTATTCATAGAATCATAGAATGTCCCAAGTTGGAAGGGACCCACAAGGATCATCGAGTCCATCTCCAGTCCCTGCATATGATAACCCCACAGGTCACACCATGTGTCTGAGAGTGTTGTCCAGTCTCTTCTTGAACACTGTCAGGCTTGGGGCTGTGACGCCTCCCTGGGGAGCCTGTTCCAGTGCTCCACCACCCTCTGGCTGAAGAACCTTTTCCTAATATCCAACCTAAACCTTCCCTGGCACATCTTCCTGCCATTCTCTTGGGTTCTGTCATTGGTCACTAAAGAGAAGAGTTCGGTGCCTGCCCTTCCTCCTCCCCTTGTGAGGAAGCTGTAGCTGCAATGAAGTCTCCCTGTAGTCTCCTCCAGGCTGAACAATTCAAGTGACTTTAGCCGTTCCTCATAAGGCTTCCTCTCCAAACCCTTCACCAACTTCATAGCCCTCTTCTGGACACTCTCCAGTAGCTTAATATCTTTTTTATCCTGTGGCACGCAGACCTGCACACAGTGCTCCAGGTGAAGCTGCGTCAGTGCAGAGCAGAGTGGAACAATCACCTTCCTCGCCCGACTGGCAATGCTGTGCCTGATGCACCCAGGACACGGTTGGCCCTCTCGGCTGCCAGGGACACTGTTGGCTCATGTTCAATTTGCCATTGACCAGAACCCCCAGATCCCTTCTCCATGGAGTTGCTTTCCAGCATCTTGTCCCCCATCTGTATGAACAGCCAGGGTTGCCATGTCCCAGGTGCAAAATCCGGCACTTGCTCTTGTTGAACTTCATGTGGTTGGTGATTGCCCAGTTCTCCAGTTTGTCCAGATCCCTCTACAGGGCCTCTCTGCCCTCAAGAGCATCAACAACTCCTCCCAATTTTGTGTCATCAGCAAACTTACTAAGCAGTTCCTCAAGTTCTGAGTCTAAGTAATTTATAAAGACATTGAAGAGCACTAACCCTAAGATGGATCCCTGTGGCACCCCGCTAGTGACTCGTCACCAGCCCAACATAACTCCATTTACTAGAACCCTTTGAGCCCAGCCTGTCAGCCGGTTGCTCGCACACTGCATTGTGTGTTTACCCAGCTGTATGCTAGACGTCTTGTCCAGGAGGATACTGTGAAAGACAGTATCAAAGGCTTTACTCAAATCCAAAATGATCACATTGACAGGCTTCCCTTGGTCAGGTAGGTGGGTAACCTTGTCATAGAACGAAAATAAGTTTGTTAAGCAGGACTTTCCCCTCATGAACCCATGCTGGCTGGGACCAATGACTGCGTTGTCGTTCAGATGTTTTCTGATAACTCCCAGAACAATCTTCTCCATTATTTTGCCAGAAACAGAAGTGATGGACCCTAACACCTTCAAAACCTTCTTCCCAGGGAATCTTACTAAGTGGTTCTCTGAGCAGCCTGAAGTCTGCTCTCCTCATATCTAGTGTTAAGGTCTTGCTGACAGTTTTTTTCCCATTAGCAAATATTTTGAACCTGACTGCTATATTTTAATTTCAAACACTCCAAGTATATTTTGCTAGGTGTTTTTAAGATGGTAACATGATTTTGTTGTTGTTTCAGAAACCAATTAATTAATTCATCTTTGGGAAAAACTCATGATCATTTGTAGTTAGATAGAATTGGCCGGATCTTCAGGTCACATAAATGCATTTCATTGCAAAGAAGTTAACTTATGCTAGTTGTATTTTAATTTTATGAAAAAATAATCTAAAAGTTTGTCCTAATATTGTCAAAGATTCTGTTTGGTTCAAAAGATGGAAACAAAATGTGCATAACTCAAGATAAGAGCTCTGAGGAACAGATAAGCATGTTGATTACAGATTTGCTCTTCAACTTACAGTTCTCCACCCTCGGTGATATAGTTCAAGAATGATCTGATATGCCCACAGAAATGCACTGAAATGCAACAGTTCAGTACATGGGCATCTTTACTTAATTTCAAGCTTTTTAATTGAATGTCAGTCAATTACACAGTTATAATCCATACCTTATTACAAAGTACTATACACATGCATTTTAAATAACTTAAATTAACTTAAATAATTTTCCTTTTTAGAAACTACTGCAACTAAGCAATCAACTGTGATGGCAACAGCCACAAAACATTTATTATTTAATGTGATTATTTAATTGTAATTTTTTTTTTAAAACTCTCCTATCTTATTTGCTATTAAATCAACATTTCCCAACTTTAAATACTTTTCCAGAGTAAAGTATTTCTCACCATCTTATATAAAGAAGGTTTTTTAATGTTATCTGTCATAGGATTTTAGTATTCTCCAAAACCTGATTAGACTCACAATAGCTGAGCAATCTCATTTACTCTTTATCTCACCTTTTCCACCTTTACTCATGTAATATTTTTTTCTTCTGTGGTGCTTTGTGTAGTGACTATGAGGATAATAATTTGAAGTGAGTTTTCAGCTTTGTTCTGAAAGCTGCGAGAATTGTGGTCAATCTAATATCCTCTGACAGGGAATTTGAAATCTTTTGTTCTGTTTATTGAATTAGCCTGTATTCTGCTCCCATGAGCTTTGTTTTTCAGATTGATAGGTTCGTGATTAATATGAAAGAGAGCAGCTGAGGATGACAGTCTCTTCATAGATAAATATACTCTGCAGTATGTGGGAAAAACATTTCTTAACAGGACTTTCAGGATAGAGACCGCAACTTTGGCCTGGCAATTTTAAAAGAAACCAGTAATCAGAATTTTTTGTACTTACACAAATTAATATGTTTCAGTAATTATTTCAGGCAGTTTTCAACGAAAAAGCCAGACCCTAATCATAATACAGCAGGCTAGGGTACGGCTTTATAGTCAGTCTCAGGTGGAAAAAGGCCTTTTTCAAAATTTTGAACTATTCAGTCATGCTATGACATTCTGTGGCTGAATACCAAGTGATCCAAATGGGGTGATTTGATGGTCTGGTTAGCTTGAGAATCGCTCAGTGTAAACTGATAGGTCAGAAGATGATAGCTTTAGCAAAATTTAACAGAATAGCCTTTTCTTCTCACGTATTTTTCTTGATGGACTCTGAATTCACAACTACTCTATCCTAAGAGCTGATACCTGTGAGACACTGGGAATGGTGAAAGCTGAGAACACTACACACATGTGAGATAAATAAACGGCATGATGGAACTATTGACATCAGAGATTATGGACTCTTACAGTTATTGCTCAATGAGAATATTCCTGCTGTTACAGGTATTTATATTAAGAATGTTTATCAAAAGAATGTTTGAGAAAGTCCTAAGAACAGCAGAATTAAAAGGAAAAAAGAAATTATGTAGATGTTACGTGTGTTCCTTAAATTTTCCTTGTATTCATGGACTAATTAATGAATGGGGGGATTATGGTTCTCTTAGAAAACCAAATACAAAATTCTATTGATGTCTTTTACTATTGAATAGGCACTATGAAGCACTAAGGAATTGATGCCCATATTACATTTTTAATCTGCTTTATGGAATAGTTGAGATGTGTGTACAGCATCTCACTATTTGTTTGTAGTAGTCAGTTTAAACTGTTTCAGGGAACATGCGCTTTATATATGAAATACTTAAAGTTCCAGCTGACTAAACACTCCAATTTCCTATCAGCTTCAAAAGTCTACAAACAAACTTTGTGCAGAAGTGAAGAATTTGTATTACATGCATCTGACCTTTTTCATTTAAAATGCTACTCTGCCTTATCTAAATTATAGATGTTTTGGATCTTTCTGTATTAAATAATTATAGATGGAGGGATTAAGACCTTCATACATAATATTTCTCCACAATATATATTTATGGGTAGTCAGACAAGTTTCATTATTGACGTTTATTGTACCAAGTGTGATTTCATGTGTTATGAACCCAGAGCGTTTCAGAATATATGGCTTATAAAGCTGTTGCGAATGCCCATTAATACTTTTAGAGGAGGAGTGAAATATTGCAATACCTAGATGTTCTAGGGGAGAAATACAGAGCTTAATATCAGGGTATGCATAATTGGGGGGGATAAATTCCAATTACATTCTTAAATAATTTTTTAAAAATTATAATGTTTTTATCAACAAGAGCTGAAATGTTGTTCTGAGTTATTAAACAAAAAACTAAAGCTGTTAAATGAAAGCACATTCACTTGCTGCAAGTACTCATTTAGAAACATACCAGCAAGAATTAAAACCATGTAAGAAAGAAATGGTTGTCTGACATAGGAAACTGTAAAAATGAAGTTCTGGTGGATATTGCTGATGATGCTGAAGTCAAAAGAATGAATTTTTTTCTTTGTTAAAGGAATGTGATTTCCTTCAAAATAAACTGCATGGTGCTAATCCTTCCGGAAGTAAATGGGCAGATTTTAGAAGTATACTCTCAGAGAGAAGAATAATTGTATTCTGTTTTACATTAATATAAAAACAATTTCACAACATGAGAAAAAAGTTAATCCACACTCCTATGAACACTTGACCCATGAAAATCAAATCATTGCATTTGATCTTGCTCTCACTGAATTCAGTGTGTTCAATTTAATAGAAAGACAACCTCATCACAGCTAAGTCCAGCACTGGCTCTGCTGCTCTAATTAGACTTTAACAATATTAGTTTCTTTTTTCCTCTCATCTTTTTACTTCATTCCCCTTGACTGGAGTGCAATTTCACCAAAATGTAGTAGACTGATCATTAACTGGCAGCAACATATAGTCTGAAACTTTAAATTGACAATCACAGCAGTAGAATACCAGAAATTTATAGAAGCATAACCGTTTCTTCTGCTGGGTGTGTGATAATTGTTTTTCTGCTCATTTACATCCAAAAGTAATTAAACTCTACAACAGAACTATGTACTGTAGTGTTGATGCAAAGTCTGCTGTTTGGAGGTTATGCAAAGATTCCATGAAAATATCTCGGTGGGAACTATCGTTCATTTGCGTTGTCACTTCCTAAAAATTTGCAGAAACATACCCTTGAAAGAATTAGGTCACACAAAATGTGGCCTAAGGGCTTCTCCTTTCTGTTTTCCCCAGTGGAGTTCTGCTGCTGATACGATAAAAACTGTTGTACATCAATAATATTTTGAGTTTATGTTTCCTGAAAAATTTATTTGACTTATGGAAATAAACCATCTTTAGCTTTCAGAGGGAAAATTTCCTTGTCTCTCCTTCCAGTTCTGTTTTCTCATTACAAACACAGTGGTTTTACAGTGCACACAAAGGTGTAGAATAAATGTTGGCAACTGTAATGATCTTCTGAATCTTCTTCAGATGGTTGTAGTTAAAGCTGTGCATTAAAAATGCATGTTGCAGTAATGTAAGAAAATGATTACAGAAAACTTTGCTTTCCCTGGATATTACAGCTTATACATAAATACAACTTCAAAGCTGAGAAGTTTTCTTTCTCATGACACTTCTTACCAAAGTCTCACAGTGTTTCATGGTCATGTGTGCCTTTTCCTCCTGGAGGGGTAATGGGTAGCTGTTGTTTTCTTGTACTTTTGGTACTGTGAAAAAAGTTATAACAACATAGCTAGTACTTTTTGGATTGAAAATAAGCTAATTAATCACTGCAGTGGGCAGGGAAAAGCTAACTCTCTCTCTCATTTAGTCTCCTGAAACTCATTGATTTACATGGTGAGGCATGAATATGGCCGACAGCAGTATTAGGCCCTTCATTTCTTAATACTTTGTACATGCTTGCCTTGGTTACTTGCTGCTTTAGTTAGGAAATGCTTTGATATAAATAAGCATGCTTTGGTCCTGATTTTGCAATCACTTACACACTTGCATGACAGCTTCAGACCTATATCTGCTTTTGATACCATGAACTGCATCTTGTATAGCATACAGTTTATCTTATTGAGAAACTTTGCATGAATTTTGTTGCATTCCATTTTCTGAAGCTTCTGATACATGTACTTAGGTATTTTATTTATCTCCCTTTATTTTCTCCTAATTGTTTTCTGATTTTGAGGGGTGGGTGTTTTTTAGCAATATTTTGCTTAAGCTTACAATGGTACAGATGATGCTAATATCTAATTTATGTTTGTTCACATTGCCTTGTGATCATGGCTGTTTTTCTTGAATATTTGGAAGGACCTCTTGTGCGTAAAATACAGAAAGACCATCTTTATGTAATTTCTATAGATAGTGCAGCAAATAATATCTCTGTTATTGCAATATAAATAAATAAAAGGACAAAGAATAAGCTTGTATCACTTTTAGATCAATTATTACATCTGTAAAAACATAAACAGCCATATATTAAATGAAGATAGATGCAGAATAACCATCTGTTAGGAAGTTAGTTCAATTCAAAACACTTAAAACTTGGCACTGTAGATGTATTCATGTAAATCTGTATTTAGGCATTTAACTATCCAGCCTCATGTACAGATGTTCTGATTCACTGCAGCCTTCACTTGGGAACTGGTGAGGGCTCAGGACCTGCCCAATCAGGTCACTGCTGAAGATTGGATTCAGGTGCTAAACTTTGGGTCTCACTGAAAACATTGGCACAAGTTCATAGTCTAACAAAAGGTCTGTCTTACAGCTTCTTCCTTGCCAAAACATAAGCACAGAGGTCAAAAGAGCCTTTCTCCATGAGTAACTGATTTGATAATTAGATAAAATCTCCATGATCATGAAAGATGTAGATTTGAAACCACATAGGCTGAATGATGCTGGACTTGTTTTCTGCTTCCTGAGAGGATGCTTCATCACTAGGTTTTCAAACAAGAAAAATGAAGGCAGCCATTTCTGCTCTTAATCAATTTTTTTTTGCCTGCCTTTCTGAAAATACAAGGTTTAATGAGTCACAAGGTTATTCTATTCTGTAAGTCTTCCCCCCACCGCCAACTCCCATAACTTTTAAACTCATTCTCCAGCTTCAATGAAACTAGAAAAGTGGTAGAATTTCTGGAAAAATAAGCATCTGGGTAGAGGGGAGAGAGTCTAATTCATGCCCCTGGTGAGAGAAATGTTGGTAGGGTACGCAACACACACAGACCTTAGCTTACACTATCTTTGAGCTGTTAGAACTTGTGGGAAACAAATTATTATCGTAAAGAGGTGTAGCACAAAACCATATTAAGCAGTTATCTTTACTGTCTTGTGGCACTGCTTGCTTTTAAAGAAACCATTCAGTCTCACCAAAAAGGAATGGCAACAGATTTTCACCCTCAGGAAAACTTCTGAGCTGTAGCTTCAGGGTGCATGCAAACATTTAAGTCTGAGAGAAAAGCAGGATTTTAGACACCATTCTGCTTGCTTTTCCCAGCTGGCTATCTCTTTGAGACCCGCTGATCAGCTCGCTAACTTGAACACTGTTCTTGGGAACGTAGCTCCTACTTTATGCCATGAAGTAAGTCTAGTGTGGTTCTACCAATTCTCCTGCAGAGCCGACATGGCAGATATTAAGTGTTGCAATTCCTAACTTGGTCTGAAATTTCCCTTCCAACCATAATAGATTCATACCATGAAGTTATTTCCTGCTCTATGTCTCTACTTCTGCCTGACTGTTGTCACAGTTGTCTTCTGTGGATGTGTGAAGTCAGTCTGTTAGCTGAAAGCTGGGAGTGCTACAGTTCACCTAGAAAATCAAGCTCTTGTCTTATTGTACCATTTCCCCTATAGAGCTAGAACTGTAACCCCCGTTTCAGCTAATCTGAGCTGCAAGATATGAATACAATAGTGAGTATATGTAAAGAAACTGATATTAGCCTGACTTCTTCCATGACTTCTGAGATTTCAGTGACAGTGGTTATAATCTCTGCCAGACAACTTTCTGAAGTTTCAGGACCTGTTGAGGCAAATGACTGAGGCACTAGATCTGATAACATGCATGCCTAAAATGACTTATTGACTCTTCAGCACTTTTAATATTAAGTATAGAGGAAGGCATATGCCTTTCTAAAATGAGGATACTGCCAAAACAGCTAGAGATCTCTGGATTACTGGGGGTTTTTTTATCTGTACAATTAAAAGGAAGGAAGGGGAGAGGCTATTGGTACCTCATCTCTCATGGAATAGTAACAGCTTCAGTTCACCTCCTCCATCTTAAAAAGTCAACACTTAAGCTGATAGTAGACATTCCTGTAGGAGCCCTTTGCTTGCATTAGTAAGGTTGACATTCCCTTCTAATCATTTCCCAAAGTAAACTTGTAAGTAGGTGAGATTCTTACTCAGAACTGTAAAGCAAAGATATTGGGTCCTAGCTACACATGTACAGAGAATTTTATCTACCTTTTCACCATGTTTTGCTACAAAATGACAGTGACAACTCAACAGGCTCAGATATAACATACTGATTGGCATCCAGTGGGATATTTTAAATTACACTATGGAATAATTGTGCTAATCCATAATGCACATATTCACATAAATTAGAACCTTGAAGGAGCATAATTAAGAAAATTAACTAGTCAAATGAGTGTACTTGGCTTCCCTTCCTCTGCTTTCAACCTTTGTTTTTCTTTGTCTTCTAGTCCTCCCTTGTCCACATTCTTGTCCCTAGGACAAGAATTGTCTGTTTTACTTATCAGTCAAGTGCCCAATACAATTTGGCTGTGCTAGGACAAGTCATCCAGGTAGGCCTTTCCAGATATCACTACTCAGTGACGAAATTTCTTGGTGACTCATGAAGAATTTTGCTCGCATGAATTTATGGCAACTAGTATATGTTATTATTTTCCCTTGAAATAACATCCCATAGTTTCCTTCAAAAGTCATCATTTGACACTAGCTGCTGTTGTCCAAAAATGCTCAGTTACTCCTGAAAGATGTCCCACTTAGATATTAGTCATCCTGTCTTCCACATTGTCTTTTCAATGTGTCCCAAATTTACCTGTAAATAACCCTCAAGACTTTCCTTCATAGGAATGGCTGTTTTGTTGTTATTAATGTAAAGCTAGTTATAACGTGTGCATGTGCTCTCAGATCATCCAAGTGTGAGAAAGCATATTTAAGTTGCCAGGGAATAATTTTCTTGACAGCTTTTTACTTTTGTTCATTATAATACATGAGAATGCAAATTTAGAAATATTCAAGCACATTGTGCTCTGGCATGCTATTTAACTGTTCTCTTGGCTGTTAGTTATAAACCTCTAGGCTGTCTGAGTTGACCAAGAGCATTCAGCTGTATCATCTCTTCTCTTACCTCTTCTTTCTTGTCCTGACATGCGCATGTGTGTGTGTCTGTATGAGCTGTTTTCCTTCTGAGGCTTGTCAGGCACCAGGGCTGGGAGGGCTGTAAAATGAGTGACTGATGAATAAAAAACTAAGAGTGCGATTACAAAATGTAGCATGCTTTAGATACATGTTGCAGAAAATAAGTGGTCATATTTTCCAGGATTGTCTGGAGAGTAAAAAATTACAACATTTCTAATCCTGTGCCCTAAGGCTCTGGCACAGCAACATGTCAGGGCAGCAAACACTGAAATGACCACTGCAAGGGAGATTAACTTACTGTAACTAGTGTATTGCCATCAGCCTGTAGATATAGATATCTGCAGCAGTTTAGGACAAGCAAACACAAATTCACCTGAGATGCAAAGATTCCTTTTCAAGCTTTCGTGTTCAGGTTCGCTGCTTTTGTAATGAAGTGAAAGGCTATTAAGAAAAATATTACAAACTCAACTAGAAGTGCTACATTGTTATCTGTTGGATGTTTTCTACATGATGGCACCTGTACAGGTATCATAAAGTGTTAACCAGGGTCCAATTTACACTGCTGAGCATGTCACGTATCCTGTTTGCACACAGAAAAGCCATTTTTACTTCTATGCTTAGTCCTAGAATAGATGAGTTTGAAGGTCTTCTTCAGTAAATGCATAAAAACAAGCATGGCCTTATGAGATTATGTGCTTATGGATGATGGTAGTTTTTCAGGTGTAAGCAATGTAAGAAATAGCAGCATTTTTCTTCCTGTGCTCATGCCAACAGTAAAACTGTATCACAGACAATGTAAATCAGAAAAACATCTTCTTAATTCTTTTTCCTGTAGCTAGAACCTATGCTTGCTTTTTATTTTTTCAGAAAAATACTATTCGGAATGGGAAAATAAGATCCTGTATTAACAATTTTTACTGGGACAACACCATTTACTTAAAATAATGAACACAGTAATAAAGTGTAATAAAATAAATATAGATTTGTATATATCAAAAATAATTTTCTTTTAAAATGTTGTAATATGTATGCTTGTGTTTTAATAAATAAACACTGTGAAAAGGGTAGGAGTGTATTTTAAAAAACACAGTCCAGAGTCTATGTTACCTATAGTGTCATAGTAAATAATGATTTTATATTCTATAGTAAATGAAGTGATCATATAAAACTTGCATAAGTGGCAAAACAAAAGGTTTTACTGTGTATTGCGAGAGTGTGGCAGTTTGCTCAGTCTAAGTGGGTGGTCTAAGTATGGGTCAAGTTACTGGGAAAACATGTAAATATCTTCTGTCTCTGTACATACCTACTGATGTCATCAGTAGCATAGTTACTGTTAACTGCCATTGCAGTCCAGTTTCTTTCTGGTTTTGGTGGGGGGGGCGGAGCTGGTGGTTTGTTTTGTTCATTGTTGGGGGGAGGGGTCATTTGGTTTGGTTTTGGTTTGTTTTGTGTTTTTTTTTCAAATTCAGCAAAATGCTTCTTCTTAGACAAATGAAAACAGGAGGTAATTCAGGAGCTCACAGTATCAGCATGCTCCACTATTTAAGTCCCAGCAGTCTTGATGGCAAGCTGGACAAATAAGCAGTCATACCTGAGATGGTTGACTTTTAGTAATGCCACCAACCAACCTGCCTTCCACTGATTTATCTCAGGAAAAATGTTCAGGGAAATATAGGGTTCCTCAGATCACTGAATATCAGTGAAAAGTGCTAAAGGTTTCTCTGAAGGTAGATATTTAAATGTCAATATTTAAAATAACATTTTAAAAATTAGCTTAGGTAAGAACAAGATTTGATGACCTCAGTAAGCTGTACTGGAGACCTCTCATATCCCCATTCCTCAAATTGCTCTTCTTTCAGCTTACTTAATAATTTCAAATGACACAAAAAGATACAAAGATTAAGTATTTGGGATGACCATCTGCTGTACTTCATTTTAGTTCAGCTGTAGTCTCATGGTAGTGGTAGCATGTCCTCACTAAACTGTGTGCCAGAAAACAGAGGAGTGCCTTATTGGCATATCAACATACAGTCTCTTCAAGCATCATTTCAGAAGACTGAAGTGATATACAAGAGTAGGTTTCTATAACCTGAGGTATTAGCTTTTCTGCACATAACTTTATCTCCCCCATCTACAAGAAGGGTCAGAAGGAGGATCTGGGGAACTGCAGGCCTGCCAGTCTGACCTTGATGCCAGGGAAGGTTACAGAGCAGATAATTTGAGCACCATTACATGGCACATGCAGGACAACCAGATGATCAGGCCCATGGGTTTAAGAAAGGCAGGTCCCTCTTCACTAGCCTGATCTCCTTCTATGACAAGGTGACCTCACGAAATACTCACTAAGTTCTTACTCACTTATATTTCTTCACACTTAATGCAGGGAAAATGTTGAAAAAGACAAATAAGTTTCGTGAAAGATTCCCAAAGCTTAAAAACAAATCAGTTCTGCATGCGGTGTATGTGCAGTTCCTATATGGCTTTCAAAAGGCTTCAACTTTCACAATTCAAAAGCAGTGAACTTGCAGAAACACCACACCTAGGGGACACAATTTCCTTTCTTTTTTGTCTATTTTACATTCTTGTATCTGAAGACTACAAATTATAATTCGATTTTGTTGTATAAAAATATGGCTTTTTTCTGTTTGCTTGAAAAGCTGTTATAAATTCAAATGTATGCTTTTCTTAGTGCAAAATGAATAGCTGTTAACTAGCTTTTGATAAGTATTTTTATGTCCTTGCTGTTCTTCATAAAAGGGATGTAGATTCACATCTTGGGAAGGTATTTTTTTTTTTTTAACCTACCATATGCATTGATCCAAGTGGAAAAACTCAGAAAGAAACAGATCACTCAATTTACTTTTAGAAATATATATTACAAAAAGTTAAAGAAACATCTGAAGATGATATCCTGATCCTTATAGTACAGACATCCGGGGGATCAGGGTGTTCCTTTCTATCAGGCTTGGGGATAAAATAGCACATTCCCATTTCAGTGCTAGCTGTCCTTTCAGCTGCATAAATTCTGTCCTTGTCCCATAGCAATGAAAGAAATCTTGGCAAATCCACACAGTCATTCATAGCTTTCATCTCCTTGTCCTTTCTCAAATCACTGCTAAAACATCCTCAGTTGACTTTGGGTCTTTGCTTATTTCACTTAATTAGGGAACAGAAAAACTAGAAAACTGGCAACTTCATGCATATCCTGTAACTTATAGGCATATCTAAGAACAATCTAACACAATTTTGATGGGAAATTTTAATATATTGACCTATTTTTTATATGGTTGCATTCTGATAACAATAAAGGGTTCACCCTTCTGTCACAAAGTTATGAACGCAGTTGTTGAAGTCATTAGTTGTCAATGAAATTTTTGATGGGCAAGCTATATCAATAGGGTCCTTACATGGTAATGATTTGGAACAGTGAATTTAGACACAACAAATTCCACTGGTATGTGACAGATGTACAAAAACATCAACAGTTACTAACATGAAGTATTGAATTACTGAGCTTTTTGCTTGTAGAGAAAAACCCAAGGCTTTCCCTCAAAAGCACTTTGGTTCCATTAATAAAAATCTTCCAATGTGGGAAGGAGCATGGATTGTCAAGCATCTTGAGTTTAAGTGTGGATAAACTCAATGTTAAAAATTGGCTGTTGTAGGATTATGTTTCATACTGAAATCGTCAATCTTTAAAGTATTTTAGTACTTTCAGCTTTGTCACTTTGAATTACATTTCAAAATTAATTCTGTTTATTCCACACACATACAATGATTTGTTTTTCCATGGTTTTGATTCCTTTTGCATTAATTATGCTATATTTGGACGAGAAATTAAGGTGATGAACAAATGTATTTCAGATCAGTCCAGCAAAGCTATGCAAATTTTGCACACACAAACATGATTTCCAGCTAAAAAAGAACAGTATTTACTTTGTACTTGCTTATATACATCCAAAACAACTAAACAACTGGAAGAACATCAGATTCACATAAGTGGTGCAACTCTTGTTGCACTTTAAGCATGATTTGTGACCCAATGTATTATTTTGCAACAGTAAACAGTGTACCAAGGCCACAGAGATCTCAGCCTCCAGTTTCTGTTCCCCTGTTCAGCATGCTGTTTATCTAAGATAATTAATACTACTTTGTTTGATATTGATCAATAGCACAAACACAGGCAAATTTCAAAGTCTAAATTCATTGGAGAAATTCAAGTACTTACAGAGGAAAAAAACCCACAATAATATTCTCTTATTTTTTATCTCATTGGTCAAATATGTTTGCTAATATAATTTGTTACAAAAGCTGTGATTTCTTTTTCATCTTTGCACTTCTGTTTTAAAAAAATAAAATAAAATAAAAATAAAAAATCTGGGCTTAGAAAGGATTACATCTGATGTTGCTAACATTTCCTGGAAATGGAAAACTGTGATAACAGCTGCTGTGTTGGCTCATTTTCAGTTGGGTTTTTTGGTCTGTTAGTTTCGATTTTTTTTTATACTGCAGCAATTTACAAGTAGTTACAGCTTTCTCTAGTAGGCTTACATCATTAGCAAAACATCGTAAGTCAGTCAAATGTTTCCTTCCCAATCAGAGCACTTCCTCCACTCTACTGAATTGTTGACTTTCTGAATAGTATTTATAGTAATAGCAGTTACATTTTAAACTAAACACTAATTTATGAAATAACTAAAATCTAGCTGCATATGGAAGATAACTATAGAAAGAATCTATATTTTATGCTGAAGCAAAATGCCTTCAATGAGAATCAAGCAAATCTTGGAAGCATCTAATTTAGATAGATGATGCCTAGCTGATTTATATCAGAAGTATAAAATTGGGTTTTTTAAGATCTATGATGAGCAGAAATGTCTCTGTATTAGTATTCTTTTTAAATTCCAAGCATACATGCCTTTCTTCTTCTATTGAAACATTTTTCTGCCATCTCTGCAGTACTGTAGCATTGTAAAGTGATAGACACTCAACACTGGTGATGAACAATAGGAGGAAGAGCCAAGTATAGCAACAGACAGGGAACTCTGAGTGTTGACAGTGTCAAAAAACAGACCTATGCATATTCAAAGATTTGGCCTCCTTAAGTTTTACTAGTACTTTCACCTTTAATGTTTTAAAGGGCTTTGAAAGATACTTTTTTTTTTTTTTTTAATTATGTTTTCATAGTTTCAAGTCAGGGTGTTTTTGAAAACCTGCTAATTTTTTAGCCAAATCTGTGCCTCTTTCTTCAGTATATGATTAAGCTTCCAAAAGCGATGTTATATAAGCAGGTTAGAATCTGCTACTGTGTCAAAAGTTTGGGTTTGTTTTGTATCAAAAGAGAGAATAATTATCCCGATGAAGTTTGTAACTTCAGCAAATCCTTCTTCACCAAATAGTTTTTAATAATTAAGGAGTAGCACTTCCCCTCATCACATTCGAAATGGCTGGTGAAAAGCTCTGCCAGCTCAAGGGGATCTCTACATCATTTCTCTTTCTGGCATTACTCAGTGCTGAGCAACTGCAGATATTTCAGCCTGAGCAACCTGACCTAACTTTGAAAATGGAGCTGACTTTGAGCAGGGCATTTGGACCAGATAGCTCCAGAGGTTCCTTCCAACATAAATTACTTTATGAGCTCATCTTTCCAACGCTCAAGCTTTGTGCACATAACCTAGATGTGTCCTAAGAAACATTTCAAACTGGTATTCACGTTGGTCTGAGCCTTCAGGAATAGAACACAGAGTTTTCTGTCTGGGTTAGTAACAACCAGAAGTTGTAACCTCCTGGTGGCTCTTCCTTCACCTGAGTGAAATGAACTGGCACTGTCCCTCTGTTTCTTGGCAGACAGCAGGGTTTCAGAGTCTTGCCCTGTGACTTTTCACAGACTTTCAATTAAATGAACAGGGTGACCGAACTACCTCATCCTTCCTGGAGCTGACAATTCAAAGCGCCGTTCTGAGTCACGGCGCGAGGAGTGGTGCAGAGGAGCCCTCCTCCCTCCTGCCGCACTGACTCACCAGGGGCTTTCATTTTCCACTCTGGTCAGGAGGCCAACATCTTTTATGGCAATTAAACTAATCCTAACAAGAGGACTTTTAAAACTTAATTAAGCTCTGAACTGTACCTGAACAGTGAACTTATGCAATGTGAACCCTGGCATAGATGCTTGTCAGTCTAGAGCTGACAAAATATTTTCATGGTAGTTTTTTTACTGCTCTACTGTATATGTTCTGGGACAGGCTTTTCTTTAGAAATACAATTCCGTACTGAGAAATATATCTGCACTTTACCATCACTGTCCTTTTTTTGAAGTAAAAATCTTATTCACTTAAGCGGTCAGCATGTTTGATTACTGTAATCATTGTAATTGCTGAAAATACCTATTGCTTTGACTAGGATGTACTGAGAAGCTTAAAAAATATTTTTACTGTACTTACATTTTACCATCAATAGTACTTTCATAGTCTACAATAAAATGTCAAAAAGTATGATTTTTGACTGATCCCTTCCATGACTTGGAACAAGTCATTTTACCTTCCAGTATTTGTGTTTCTCAAGATTCAAAAAAGGAGGAATGAGGCCTATCTTTCCAAGCAGTTTTATTGATTTGTGTGCAAAAAAATCCAAAACCATGATACAAGAGCTCTCTGTTAACTAGTAGTATAAAAATTCCTGTTAGGACCCACTTGTTCCAAGACAACAAGTTGAAATATATGTGTGTGTATATATGCACTTGAAAGTTCATCAATAAAGAATAGAAGTACGGCCTTTGAGTTACAATTTGATTAAAAACATTGCTTAAGTTGGGGACATGCGGCTTCCTTCAGTCTCTTCAGAAATCTCTTTTAAGTATTATTGTGTCCTCCAACACTAAGCATTCCTCAGATATTTAACATTCGGGGAAGTTCTAATATCCCAAGATCCATGACATCCCTCCAACAATGGTGTATGAAAACTCTGGTTTTAATTTGTACTTCCTGTGAAGCAGAACCTTGGGAAAGGCCACCACCAGGTGCAAGCTCTCATACCCGTGAGACACTTACAGAAAGGCACTTTGACATAGGCAGGGGATTAAAAACACCTCTTTTTGCGGTCCAACCTGCCTTAAAGTGAAATCTAATAAACTGAAAGAATATCTCAGGCACTCTCAGATGCTTACAAATGTCCACAGATAAGAATAGATCTGACTGAGTTTTAAGGGTTGGTTTACCTTTCCCGTCCACTCCAAGGCTTCGAAACTGCTACATCAAGCTCTTAATGGATTGATAGAAACTTGCTTGTCTTTCTTTAATGCAATACAATTTTATACTTGTAGCATTACTCAAGTGAAATTTTTACATGAAATGAGATAGAATACAAACACCACTAGAATTTCCTTAATATCGTGTATCACAAAGAGAAGCATGTCTACACTCAAATACAAAGCACGTTTTAAAGCAAAATTTAAATCCTCCTCCATTCCCTGCCAAATGCTGCATCCAGTCCCTGGGGCTGTGAGCCGGGTCTCCTCGCTGCAGCAGCGGGCCCGACTGCTGGCGGGGCAGGGAGTGCCGCTCCTGGCCTTGGCGTGCTGGGTGAGCTCACCAGCCAGCACAGGTCTGGACAGGTGCAAAGCCCTTCACTTTACTTTACGGACCATAGAGTCCTTGGTGCACCATTTAGGAGACTGGGAACTGACTTTTTGATTCAGAAAGGAAAAATTAGATCTTTTTGTGATTGTATTCATCTAGATCTGTTAGTATTCCTTCAGTGCATTTCTTCTAAACACAGAAATAGCATTTGCTCTGAAAAGAGTTCTTGATGTGTGCTGAATTTGCCAGACATTTCACTTTGAGACAAAGATATGACAAATGTGCTTCCCGGCATTTTCTTGTTGATTTGTTCTCCCTCACAAAGGACAACTTCATAAAGAGCTTGAATCAGATCCATGTTCACACTTTACATATGCAACATTTTTGTGGCTGACAAAGTTGGCTTCTCATGCAAACTAGTTTGGAAATAGAGTCAGACCAGGGAAGGGCATGCTGAGATCACTATACTTCAGTAGCTATTTTTTTACAACTAATCATCATTATTATTATGACTAGCTATTTACCCTCAGGTGCATTGGGCAGATCATTCTGACTCATCCGTGTAGCGGATGTCGCCCCGTTGGGTTAATGATTATCTTTTTTGTCTGAAAGATTTGTTAATTCCCATAACTGGATAGGATAGCTATTTTAGTACTTACTAGGTGACCTCAATGCTGACATAACCCTTCTGCTATCGTTGGTTGTAGCTTGTATCATGACATTAATGTGAATTATGGCTGTCTTGAGGATACAACCCTTCATATAGCACAGATGGTCTGAAGGAAAAAAAATTGTAATGATGGTCTGCACATCACACATTCAGTCTTCCCTTGCAGACTATTGCTTTTATCATTGCTTCATTCTCCGAGGCACTTCTTAGTTAAGCATCTAAGGCATCATTTATTGTATAGATCACACTTTTTAATAAGGACTGTAACATGGGATTCTGGAAAATACCTCTGCTGCCAGCATTATCACAGAATCTTGTTGGCCTCCCCCAAACTTGCTTAGCAATGTATCACCATTACTTCCAGAGAGCTGATTTTTTTACTACTTCTTTGAAAAAACTATGAAAGCTGTGTAAGCTCATTAGCAGAGCATGTGTGTAGGCTTAAAATTACAGATAATAGACAAGTGGCTGGAAAGTTAGTAATTCCTTTACGTATTTGCCAAGACTTAGGTCAAGGTTCAGACTTTCCTTTGCTCAAACCAGTGAAATCAGAAATAGCTCCAGGTGTTCTGGGGAATGCTGGCAGAGTACACGCAACACAGGTGATGAGGCACAGTTGATCTCAGTTGTTTTCTGTAAGAACCTTGTTTAGTCTAAATTGTACCCAATAGTGATGTGCTTTTGTTACTGTGTTAGTATTTTGTATAAGCCAAACCGTTACTTAATAGCTCTTGGTGGTTTTGTGAACTGTTACAATCTATTATTTCTAACATTACAGTAAATTTGTTGTAGTAAATTTTGATGTCACAACCCTAGGTTCTCATGTCAGCAAACATGAACCTGAATAGTTAACATGTCAGTTAACAGATAGGGAAGCATTCATGTGCTTAGGAGTAATCATTACAAAAAAACTACTGCCTTTCCCTTCAGAAGCCCAGTCCTTGCATGTCACATCTGCATTTGTGTAAATATTTTACAAAAAGCAAAGTAACACAAATGTGTGTATCACGTTTGAAAAACTGATATACATATAATTAAGTTGGAGGGTAATCAGATATTTTACAGGAAAATTCAGCAGAAGGATGATCTTCACCCATGTTCGTCAGATCTTTCTTCATGAGCATGATTATTCAGTTTTTACTGGTAACAAAGTCTCAAACTTTAGATCCAGATCCTTGGGCTTCAGTCCAGGTGAGGATGTGAGAATGGGTGCAGTTGTACATCTGCACCCATCAGCCCACGGATGCGGAGGCAGCAGTAGGAGCAAAATTGAACCTCGCCCTTGCGTGTGCTGTGTTTCTAATGTGCAAGTCAGGCACTGACCGGGAAGCTGGTTGTGTTGTCTTGACAAGTGTGTCCTTTGCCGACTGGCTGAGCATGTCACTAAGCAAGCAGCGTTATTTGAGATGATAAATGTATGACATGGGCACATTGCCACTGCTGCCCAGAGTGAGACCACTGACTGATTGCGTGTGGACAGCAGTGTGACAGCTGCTCCACCTGGCCACTGTGCTGCACCTGATCCGAGCACCTTATGTTCCTACCAAATCATTCTTTGATATATGTCTTGGAATATACCCATGCTAAGATAGTTTTCAGAAAATATTTTAAAGCAATATTAAATGTATTTTTCCCCTTTAAATCTCTCAGCATCGTTGCAGGTAGAGTTATTTTTTATTCTTGTATTTTTTGTTGTCACAATTGTTAACAATGACTTTTTTAAAGAATTAAGCTGCATGTGAATGTGTGTCATCCTTGCTAGTCTGTGTTAGAGAAAACAGCAGTAAATGTTACTGCATCCAGGGGCTACAATAATTTGTCATTTTGACATTGACCTAATTTTACACATCTTTTAGGGAGCAGAAATGGAATGAGTGCTATGTTATACTCCAAATATCTCTTATAGGCCACATGGCATCCCCTCCATCAGAAACAACATAAGTGTGTGAATATTATGTGTAACATGGAACAATCACAAAACAATGCCTATTTAAGATCTCAAACCATAGCAAGTCTAGCTTAAGTCACATTTTGTAGATAAGCATTTACTCATCTGGCAGAATTTTGTCCTAAATAAGCAATGTTAGAAATAAAGAAGTAATCGTCTTAAGAGATTAACTGTGTAAGAGAGAGTCCACCTTTATCTAATAAAATAATGTGTTTTCTTTATTTTTATTAGGATTTTAGCTTAGATAGTGAAGTAATGCATACATAAACAAATTTTGAAGCCATATGAAGTCAGACCCTGAGCAGAGCCTTCAAAAGATATGGAAACCATCCTGTTTTCAAATTCAGCTGTTTTGTGTCACAGAGCAAAGTTTCTAACAGAGGCACAGTGACTGAGCAGCGATTGCAATTTCCTATGTCATTATTTCAAAGCATAACAGTAAATTTAATATAATTCTTTTTTTGGTTTTGTTTTCTTGACCAGTTAATTCAGGCGATGGAATAGACTACAGCCAGCAGAAGCGTGAAAATGTTGGAGATCTGATTAGAGAGACACTGGAAACCTTTGAACGACACGGTGGAGAAGCTGCTTATATAAACATCAAATACATGATCCCTACTTACAAGTCGTGCATGCTAAACTGAGTTGTACCAAATGGGATGATTCCATTTGTGGTCTAAAAAAACTGTATCTGACTCTGTATGGTATCTTGTTAGTCATGCTTTTTTTCTCTACAGCTGCTAAAATAGTGGCTTCTGTGGCATTAGAGTGTTAGCACTATTGTGAACAAGGCTTTCCAATACATAAATAGTGCCTGTTCCTCTGATTACAATGGTGTACTGTGCTTATTTGTTCCCTGAAAGAATCACTCCTTTATAACAGCGCTGACTCGAGCAGGAATTGGAGTTAAACCTTCACTTGTATAGACAATAAAACTATAATTTTCATACGCAATTCAGCAATTGCTGTTCTGTGTCTGCTTGCCCTGAGGGTGATGTCAGAGGCTGTAACAAGAAGAGTTTATGCTGACTGCTTAATAGGTGTTTGTCATGGAAGAGAAACACCAGTTCAGCAATGCCTCTCTAGCAGCTGTGCCGAATAATGTGCACTGACATACAATAAAACTGTTCAATGTATATACCAATTACAGGAGGAACATTTATATGGTCCACTATAAAGCACTGTCATTAAATTAATTCATGTTTCTTACACACTCCTGCTCTCAGATTCCAGGTGTTTACTTTTTCATGGCACTTGAGTTTCTCTTGGCAAAAATCAGGCATAACCAGAGTTTTGAAGAAAAGAAGCCCAGACAAAAGTTCAATAAATCAAATGGAAGATGTAGCATACATAATGTATCAGTCCCTAATGACACTGTTAATCTGGATAAACACAAAATATAACACATATAATTTTAAGGGGTACAGGGTATTTTTTTGTAACTGCAAGGTTGCTATTGCTTTTCTGTTATGATTACAGTATGTATATATGTGTAAAAACAATGTAATTATTGTTACAAGAATCCCTTACAATTTCCTACTCAGTTAGTTTCTCCATGCATATCCACAACACAGAACTGATCTAGTAATGGATTTAAGCAAGGCTACTGAGATTGACTTTATTGCTTTTTAAGCATTTCTATGGAATAAACCTACAAAAAATAGAACAAGTTCTACAATTCTCAAAGGCAACCATCTAAAATATCGAGTCAGCTCAAAACAAATAAGGAGATACAAGCTTTGTCTAAAAAGCATGAGATTTTTAAAAGTATAGACTTTAGGCTCATTTTGCTTTTATTCTGGTTTCTGGAAGCTCTTAAAATATATGCAATTTGCACTTTTATTGTTTCTCTGTAGCTGTTAGAGCTCGAAATGCACTCTTTGGTGTTAGATGCGTAAGAATTTTTCCAAGTGCGTATCCACATCCATATTCACAGCCTGCAAGGCTTGCCTGTGTGAGAGACACAGCCTCTGCATGGCCCTGCTCCCTTGGCGCGCACTGGAAGTGCGGGGAGCACCTTCCCACCCGCTGCAACTCTGAGCTGGATCTGTCATTAAACTGAGACTTGCCTTTTTCTGTTCTGTGGGATCTTCTGTCTGAGGATTTACTTTTCTTTTACTTTCTTCTCTTTCCTGCTGTTGAAAAAAGTTGAGGAATATTTTTCCTCTTCCTGCCACTTTGAGGAACTGCAGCATCAAGTGATGCCACCAGTCCCCAATTTAGGCATGGCTGCTGCAGGTGTGCCTTTTCCAGGCTCTGGAGACCTTTCTTTTCTATTTTGTTTTTGGTTCTTTCTGCGTTTTCATTTACACATTGCCAGGACTTTCCTCAAGGCCCCAGAGTTTAGGCAGTGTCTGTCCTGTGACTAACACACCCCTGTGATGGATGAGCACATCCAACACGCTGCCTCATATCTGCGGTGTCTGTAAATCTTTCACCTCCTGGTCAGAAAGGAAGGTGAGGCCTGGCTGTATGCCCATGTCTTGGGAAACTCAAGACTTTGTCTTCAAGACTTGCAGCACAGAGTCTAGCAGGATACCTCACGGGGGGTAAGGCCACATGTCCTCTTCCAAAAATGCCTTTCTACATAGCCAGACTGGCACTATCAGCTCAGCCTTTGCTTATGGTTTCTCCCTCTGTTTCCCTTCAGCAGCCCCCTGTCCTGTATTGTCCCTGGCACCAAGAAACCATACTTTTAGTGGCACCAGTGGGTTTGGTTACTGCAGCATTGCAGGTTTCCTGTGAGTACAAAGTGTGCTGGAGCACTGCCGCTCAGAGGGAGCTGAGTTATTCAGCTCAGAAACAAACCAAGCCCTTCATAAAAGAAATAATCCCAGGCCACCTTTCACTCCTTAGCTATTTGTATTCTGTCCTTAGAAGAAAGCCCAGTACTGCTCTTTGCCTGAGTTCAAAGAACTCCTCAATAGCTGGCTTCAGTTCCCCGCTGCTGGGCTCCAGCCATGGAGCTGCTTGCAGAAGGGACAGACTGGGAAAGGGCTCTCGTCCCTGGGATTTCCCCATCGTATCACCCCCCTGCATCCCAGCAGAGCTGCTGAGGATGGGATAAAGTTGCAGGTTCCTCACCAGCCTCACCAGCTTTGTAACTCTATTCCCTGACTCACTCTTTTTGCATTCCCTGTGCCCCCCCGCCCCCCCCTTAGCTCAACTAGGACAAGACTGATAAGTGACAAAGCGACACTGTGGAAAACGGGTACTTCGTGCAGCTTCAGACTTGCCCAGACCTGATCCCCTCAGCGCTGTGCTCTTTCTTGACAATTTCTTTCATGAGACATTGCTTCAACAAGGAGTGACCTTATTGCAAACCATAAGGGCAATAGAGGTCATGCCGTTTCACATCAGGAAAAATACATTTTACAGCAAAGTGCTTTTACTTGTGTTTGGGATGGGAACATTAGCCTCTGCCATACTACTTCTGTGACTGGGCCATTGCTTTAAAAGTGAACATTCTCCCATAACCTTATTAATCCTAGGAACTAGAGTGATAAAAAGAAGCATGATAAAACCCACAGGCTGGTAATTTGGGAACACTGAGAATAAAACTATTTTAAGATGTCATTTTACTAAGTCAAACTGTGGGCCTGTCAACCTTGACAGTGTCCCTTTAAGCATGATCAGCAGCATATTTATAGGCAATTACAGCACAGCTCAGAGCGCTTTAGAAAGCACAAGATCAAGGACCCAGGTGCTTAAGCATGTGAGTAATACTATGTCATTCAATACGCTGCTTAGCTATTTGACTATGCTCAAAAAATGAAATTGTGGTTAAAAAATAATAACTGCCTCTCTTTTCACCAGATCATGTAATTGTGGTCACTGACACGAGGGGCAAGCCAATCAACGAGTTCTAATTGTATGCACCTAAAAGGGACTCTGGGCTAGGTGTTTCAAGGGGTATAAATTAAGCGTTGCACCATTAAAGGGAACTTGGCTTTCCAGAACTGATGTGGTTCGTGCCTTGTTCTGAGGTCTGCTGCTCTTTTCTGGCTCTCTAGCCACGCCAAGGTAAATTGCATCAGTAAAGGACCCTGGTTAAATAAGCCATAAGTGCTTTTCTTCTGAGACTAAATAAGATATCTCCAGGATTTTTTTATAAACATGTTTGATAGTTTGGCTGGTACTTGTTTAGCTTGAGAGTAAAAAGTATATGCTAACATTAAGAAAAAAAAATGTCTAACTGTGGCCTTATTGTCATGTATAATCGTCAACACAGGAGTCAAATGAGATCTTTTTAATAATCCCATTCCAAAGCTGCGTAAGGAAACTCTGTAACAGGTATCTTGACTTTTGGGAGCTCTGGCATTTTGTGAATGCTATGGGTGCTATGAAGCAGTTGCTGTGTGCGCTGCTGAGCCACTGAACAGTACAACTTGTCTGTGCAAAGCCAAGCAGGGGCAGAGGTGGCTGCAGCTCCTGCCTGGGACAGGGCTGCCCGTGGGCTCCTGTGGAGGGGCAGAGGATGGGGCAATGGGACACGCTGCTGCTGGCCCTTGCTGGTAGCTTTCCAGTGTTTCAAAGAGATGGAGCTGACAAAAGGAGTTTGAAAAAGTCCTCCGGGAGTGAAATACAAAAGGGCTATGGGAAGCTGCAAGGGGGGAGGGAAAGTATGGCACCCTGGCTGGGGTGAGTGTTTGTGTGGGGGGTGCAGGGAGGTGTAGCTGCAGCCAAGCAGGGCAAAAATAAAAAGCTAAAGTAGACACTATGTGCTTTCCTAATCCTGTCTGGAGACCCTCTGACTTCCAGAAAAGCATTCTCCAGTCTGAGGGGCACTGCAGGCAGTGGGGCAGTTCACATTTTTCCACTCATCTGTAACATCCTGTGTTTTCTGCTTTAAATAAAAGCAGCAATGTTTGCAGGAACTCTGTACAAAGCCTGTCTCCTTGCAACCGCTCGGAGCTGCTTTGTGCCTCCTGGAGACCGGGAGAGGAAGGTTCATGCCCTGGCAGGACAAGAAGTTCCTTGCACCGGCCCCATAATCTTTCCGGTGTGGGAGGGGAGGGCAGGGAGCGTGTGTGGTGGGGCACATCGTAGCTGTGCTTGTTCTTGCCTGGGGAACACAGCCTGGGTAGGTCTGTGGGGCTGCTGGTTGAGAGCTCTCAGCTCCTTAAGACAGCGTGTCCAGAGTGAGGAATGGGTCATCCAGCACCTCTGGGGCACTGGGTGCCCCCCACTGTGGCTTCTGGTGAGGTGGGTGGGGGTCTGCCTGAGGTGAGGGGCACAACTTGCAGACTTGGGCAGGAAAGTGTTTCTCGCAAAGCTGGGAGCGGGCTGACTGTCCCTTCTGTTGATGCCAGTTTGGGTATTTATTCCACAAATAAACAAATACTTAAATTTTAGAAGCACAGGAGTGAGCCAGGCAGCTAAGAAGCTGCCGGTTGGTAACCCCCGTGCTCTCTGTTCCATGAGGGCAGCGTGTGCAGCCAGGCGGTGGGCAGCACTCAGGCTCAGTGTGCCCTGGCAATCACCCCACTCCGGTACTGGAGGCACCGCCTGGTCTCAGCCACCCCAGCGGGTCAGCAGCCGGTGTGTGCGCGCCTGGAGTTCCCTTCCTCCAGCAGAAAGGAAGGGCGAAGGGGACGACTGCTTGGACTTCCTACCAACAGGGTCCCTCACATTGAACAAAAGCCTCAAGCTATGGAAGAACAGGCACCTTCATGGGGGAGGAAGCGCAGAGCACAGCCTTGCTGGTGTGGCCATGGCCAGGGGCATTTTTGGGACCACCCTCCCTGCTGCCACTGGCCCTGTGGGTGCCTGGTGCACAGCAGTCCTGCAGCCCTGCATCTGCCGTGCTCTGCTGACCTGCTGCTGAGGGGCGGGAGGGGGTAGAAGGAAACTAGTCCTGTGCTTTACAAATGCTGAAAGAGAGGTGAAATCCCAGTTTCTGCACTCTGCTGTGGTGAGGTGGGGTTAAATGCATTGAGGGAACAGGAAGAAGGTGGGCATCTGGAGTATCATAACATTGGGCCTTGTATGCCTGGCTCAAAAGATGACTACGATGCACCTTTAGTTTACTGAATAATCTAGACAATCGGCTGTTAGAGGGCAGAAGAGGAGCAGCTACAAGCCAACCTGCTGCAGCCTGCTCCATTCTGGTACAGCGGAACCATGTTGGTCTTGGGTCTCATCACTGCATGTCTTTCATCTCTGTGGCCATATGATACACAACTTGGTAGAGATGAATTGACACTACCATACTTACTGTGATTACAGATAAAGGCACATGTTCTTTTGGTGGCACACAGCATATTCATGTGCAGATATAGGTGTTGCAGCTGCTAGCATCCATAACCACTGTAGCTCTGTGCCTTCTGTGGAGCTTTGCATGAAGTCATGTTGCTCTCTGATGTGGGTAAAATGATCAAAGCAAGCTTGTGGACAAACTCCTGAAAAACATTAGGAAGCCTGAAGAGGTCTCTGTGTTGCAAGCGTATCTTGTCCACAATGTGTACAGCAGTGCTGGATGCTGAGGCTCACTGGATATGGGCCAGACAAAATTAATGTCTGATGTAAAGCACCTACCTCATGTTGCACACTATTGCATTAATCATGGGATGAGGAGTGGTGTCTTTAACTGTGTGGTCCATCCACCTCTGTATTAGATTTCGGTTTTTGTTTTCTGGATGTAATTCCTAAGACTTTCCCTAAGGAGCAATTACCAAAAAGCAAGCTCGGTTTACCTAACTCCAGCACTAGAAGAAGGGAATTATATCCCTGCATTTGGCCATCTCGTGCATTAGTCCCATTACTTCATTTTTGCTTGTTCTCACTTCCTGCTTCTCCCAGTCCCTGTGGTGCTGTGCTGAGCTGGAAGAGACACTGAGAGAGCTGGGTGGGTAGAGGGGCAGCTGCTGAGAAGAGAGCAGGAGGGACCAGCTATTCCGGCAAAGGCTTTTTCCTTTGCAGTTCATATTTTGGAAAGTGAGTTTTGGGGAACTTGCATCTCTTTCAGCCCCGAGCTGGTCCCTGGGCAGTAGCTGAGACTGGAATAAGTTCTTCTCCTGCATAATGCTGTGGTGTATTGGGAGAAAAATATCAGCTCTGGTGCAGATGAGGGGATGGGAGTGAGGGCGAATGTGGGAAGTTCTTGGCTCATGAGCGCAAAGAGGCTGCATTTGTCCAGCTTCTTGGGCCTCTGCACCTGTGCATTCCAAAGCCCCTCTCTGGGCCACCATTTGTCCCCCCGGCTACTATCTGGGTGTTTTCTGTGGCTGGGAGTTTTCTATGGCAGAGCCTTTCTAGACTCTCCTTGTGTTAAGGGCTGAACAGATGCCCCAGTGCTGCAACATGGGGGCAGCCTGGGATGTGACTTTCAAGGTGTACTTGAAGCTGCTGATGCTGCTGTTGGTGGTGGGGGAAGCACATTTTTTGCAGTCATCTCCTTCAAGTGCTACCGTTTTTGCCCCAACCTGCCCACAGCATCATCCCATCTTGCACTGGATGTTGTCACCATTACAGCTGGGATATCATCAGGTGTTATAGAGCTGAGCCTGGCTCCTCTTGGCCAGCAGCAGGACCTGCCAGAACTCTTTCCTCTTTTCCCTGCCGGTCTTATTTGGCTGGTGTTGGTGTTGTTGCCCCAGGGCTGGAACAAGCCCGTTCCTGAGCACTTGGAGGACAAGAGACTCTGAGGCTGGTGGTCTGTAATTCCCCATCTCTTAGGAAAACAACTAAATTTTTCCTCAGTGAAAAGAATGAATAGTACCTAGTAGAAATAGTGCTTTAAATCCACTACTGTAAGTCCAAAGATAAAACTCAGATCTCTTTCAAAATGCTTTTGGTGTGGGGAGAGAGAATACTTGGAAGCCATTGTTCAGCTCAGTGTTTCATAGTGTATTTTATTCTTCAGCTATTCACAGGAAGAACTCCATGCCTTAAACTTTATTTTATTAACACTGAATCATTTATGTCTGATACAAAGGAAGAAATTGCTACTGCACTGCCTCAAGAATCAAAGTAAAGGGAACATCTGCTCTAAACTTCTTGCATCTGATTATTGCTTGCTATGCATTATTACTTACAGGAGCAAAGTAACTAAATTAAAGCTTTTTTCTTGTGCCTACTTTTACGCATTGCTTTGGTATAAAATGTTTGACTTGCTTAAAATCAACCTACAGCTAAAACTATGTCCGCATAGAGCAGAGCCCACGTGTACTTTGATGCAATTAAGGGCACAATTGGAGCATTCTGAAAGATTGTTTTTAAAAGGCCTTTTGTTCACTCCTCCATAGGGGCTGGGTGTACAAGCACATCAAAATGCAACATTAAGGAAAAAATCCTCCATGAAGAATTCTGTAGACACAGAGAGATGTTTTCTGTAGCTCAGCAGCTGTCTGTATTCAAAAGCAGGGGAACGACTCGTTGGGAGGGTGATGATAGTTTTGATAGGAATCCCCCGCATCACAAGAATGTTTCTAACGAAGGAGGAAAAACCCACCAAAAACATTCCAGGGCTGTGAACCTGCAAGCTGCTGAAACCAGCATCCGAGCTGCTGAAACCAGCATCTGAGCTGCTCTGCAAAGAAAACAGCAGCAAATCCAGCTACTTCTGCAAGAGGCAGAGCGAGTTAGCTGTTATTTTTCTTTTCCTTCCTTTCTGAAAGGCATGCTGTCTTACCAATGAGCTTAATTGATTGGAAAAAAAAAAAATCTGGAAAATAAAGCTCTTGAATTTGCATGCTGAGAAACCTACCAGCATCACGTGCATAGCAAAGGCCACATATCTCACAAAATACCACAACATTTCACAAAGGAGGTTTAAGAGCTCCAATTGAATAAAGCTTTCTCTGTGAAATATCTTTATGGATCTACAAAGCAGTTAAACCCTCCTTGGGAAAAAAATGTGTACATCTCTTACAGTGCAGCAGCAGTGTAATGACCACTGAGGCCTCATTAATAAGGTTTCTCCCTTGTCAGTAGAAGGCAAAAATAAATCCTCATCACAGAGAAGAAATTTAACTACTAAATTCTGACCATTTGCTGTTAAAACCCATGTATATATATAAAATCCACCCTCTCTTTAATGGCGCTCTGGCATTTAAAGAATGAATCTTGCTACTTGAGGCCAGTAATGACAATAACAGGGCCTAAATAAACTTAATAGGACCCTTTTCTATCAATAATGTTGTCACTGACAGTGCAGGATTGGTTTTGTGGTCTGTGTTATAGCAGCTTTTAATTATAAAACAATTTGGCTACCATGTGCAATAGGAAAATTGGGTGGTTGCAAACCCTGCAGTATTCTTTCATACATACTATAATGGTTGCTTTTTTTCTTAAAGAAAATAATTCATATTCCTGTGTTTTCAATGGGTTTTTTTTAAAGCTTTTATTACTTGAGCATTTTTCAGCTCCCCAAGAAGATGGTTGCATTTCCTCTGCTCAACGACTTCCCTTCATACCCACAAATATTTCCAGCTTTTTATTACCAATGTGTAGTGCTGCACTGTCTGTTCATATCTCCCATATTGTTATAATTATGTTTGGGGAATGGAGATGGATGGCGTGTTCGGTGTGTTTGGTTTCCCCACAGCCCTCACGCATGACTGTTTTTTATAATTTGATCAATTGAAGGCAGTTGTACAAACAGTAGTTTTTAATTTCCAGATTTTGTTTTCAAGTTTCTCATGAAAATTTAAATGTTTTCTTTAAATTATACAGTGCAGTTCTGTATGCTTTGCCTGAGACAACTTATGATGTTTGCCTCCTTCTCCTTCCTGTGAAACCATGGGGTTGACTCTCCCGGGTTGCCTGGTCCAGGTGGACACACATCCAGCATCCTTGGGGAAGCAACTGCTCCTTCATAAATGTTCCCAAATAAACCTCAAAGAGCAGGTGTTGCCACTGAGGTGCAGAAAGGTCTGGAAAACTGGCTGGTGGGTGTGTGAAATAGCTGAGTCCTGGCCCCAACCTGAGACTGGGCTTGCAAACCAAGGGTGGGAGATGTCCTCAAAGCCATAGTCCCAAGGAGGTCAGTGGAAGGACCCTCTCCCAGCACCAAGGGGTGTGTTTAGGGGCCCCCTCACCTACTTGTGTGGCTCCCTGATGGTGGTCAGGTGCCCTCTGAGCCCACTCCTGCAGCACTCACCAACTGGCTCCTGGCACAAAGCAGATGCTCCATGTGCCCGGCGGTCACCAAAATGCCAAAGCCTGTGCTTGTCTGCTGCCTTCCTACCATGGTAGACGGTGGCCACAACCATGAAATGCAGCTGGCAATTGGCATCATCTGAGCTTGGTGGCTGGGAGGAGGAGGAACGAGGGCAAGGGTTTAAACACAGAGATATTTTTTCCAAGGGAGATGCCTCTGCTGGTTTTCTCACCTGGATTTGCTCCAGGTGAGTACAGAGCAATGTATGTGCTGCAAATACAGGGAGACTGGAAAAGAGCTGTGACCACTCACTTCCAGTGCTCGGCAAAAGCCACTTTCTCTTTTACTCTGCGGTGGGTGTGCTGGAGCATTATGGCTGGTGTGGCAGACCACCGCAGAGTCCCCTTCCTGGGGTCATCAGCAGCTCCCCGGGGACAGGCAGCTGAAACCCAAAGTGCTGCTGCATAGTCAGGAAGTGTTGCTATTTCTGCTTTTAGCCGAGCAAACTGAAGTCACACAGAAAATGTGTGTTAGAGCAAGGGGTGAAAGCCTGTCACTTGCTCTAACAACTGCTGATGCCGTGCTGGTGCCAGACCTGCTCCTCGCTGCTGGGTCTCCAGGAATGAAATAGGGAAGCGATGCCGCGTGACTGCTCTGGTTTCAGTTCAGCACATACAGAACTGGCTGTTGCTGCACAGAGCAGTGATTGCAGTTAAATATTGCCCATCTTACCCTTCAGATTCATCTTAATGGAGTCAAAGGGATTATTCATATGAAAAAGGAGAACAGGAACTGGCCACTGGCCTTACCTTAAGCTTATATTGTTGTTGTGTAGTCAGTTGCATGGGTTTTTTCCTGGATAATCTTTCTTCTACTCAAGCAGCACTTTAGAAGGACTGTATTTGCATTTAACCATATCTTCATCTTATATCTGTGGGGTCATTTCAGTTGGCTTCTATGCATTGCTTTGGTTTGTGCACTTTCACTCTGTCTTATTAGCTCTTAACCTGCATTTTTATAAGTGACTTTCTACAGAAAATGTCAGGAGACTAGAGAGCTCCATCTCTTTTGTCACATTGTGATTTGGTATAAAAGTAGTATGCACCTTGCTTTAAAGATTGGCCAAGGTTAAAATCAGTGATACGATCTATTTGTTTAGGAATTTATACAAATCTGGTGCCATCAGACAATAATAAGAATAGTGAAATTTGCTATGAAAGGCATTTATTCTTTTACTGTGAACTTTACACCTCTTCACTTATTTCAGTAAATGCCCAATAAAAGCACAATAAATCCAGTGTTGTAAAAGCATGGGCTTTGCAGCTGCCTGACTTTCCTACCGTATGTGGTACCAGCCTCCCTGTGGTGCCAAGAGCTGCCTTTGGGACCTCCCCACCACCTGCCTGGAAAAACCCATCTCACCTGCAGCACAGGATGCCCACTTCAATGCTGTACTTGAGGGAGAGAGGAAAATAACATAACCACAAAATCCAGGGGTGGCTGATGCCCAAAGGTGACTGGGAAGGGAGTGGGGCAGAGGCTGCACCCCCTGAGAGGAAGGGGTGAAAGCTGCCCTGGCCACAGGGAAGGGCTGTGAGGTGGGGGTGCAACATTCTGAGGTCAGCCCACTTCACATTGCAGGTAAATGTGGAATTTGTGAACGAACTAAATTGAGGGGTGACATAAAACCTTGTTAGCAGCTGCTTGTACTGAAATAGGTAATAGCCTTGGAATTCGAATTTAGTGGGGAAACATTAAACTAAATGTTTATGCCTTACTCATTTTCTCCTAGAAAACTCTTTTCAAATAGCAGAAATGGGAAGAAAAAAAAGCAGATAAGGCTGAACCAAGGTGAAAATAACTTGCTTGTTAGACTGACTGTAACCTTGTATCTGTAGTACCAGGAATGTAGTGGGACACCTCAGCAAGACGGGGAGGACATGATTTCCATGGAGAAAAGAAGGCTGAGGGGAGACCTTGTTGCTCTCCACGACTACCTGAGAGGAGGTTGTAGCATGGAGGGCGTTGGTCTCTTCTCCCAGGTAGCAAGTGATGGGATGAGAGGAAATGGCCTCAAGTTGTGCCAGAGGAGGTTCAGATTGGATATAGGAAACATCTCTTCACAGAAAGGGTTGTCAGGCATTGGAATAGGCTGCCCAGGAAAGTGTTTGAATCATCATCCCTGGAAGTCTTCAAAAGATGCCTAGACAAGGCTCTTAGGGACATGGTTTAGTGCTAGAGATTTAGGTTGTGGTTGGACTTGATGATCTTAAGGGTCTCTTCCAACCAAAATGATTCTATGGACAGTCAGGGAGAAGGTAGGGACCACCTCAGCAGCCCCTGTTTCTGCTGGAGCCAATTCCTGTCTGCACCTTCCCAAAGGGCACAACTGCTTCTGCCAAAACTTCCTGGGGGGCGATGACACACTGTCCCCTCCAGCCCCAGCTGGAAGAGTCATCTCTCTTGAACAAGATTAATAGGTCAAACCCCAAATCTTGAATCCTCTACAGGAACCCAAATGTGACTGCTCATGGGCTTTGCCTGCTCAGCTGAGAGCTAGTGGGACGCGCTGGAGAGCTGTGCTGTGTGTGGGCATCCTGCTGTAGAGCAAAGGAGAGCTCAGCCTGTGGTGTCAGCCCTGCTGTAACATTTGCCCTTATGACCAGCAGTTGGGTCCCAGGCTGTTATCTCTGTATGTTGTTTTGGTTTCTTTTGTGTGTGTGTGTTTTGGTTGGTTGTGTGGGGTTTTTTTTATGTTTGTGGGGTTTTTTTTGTTTTGTCCCTGGCTTCTTTTCTCCTCCAGAGAAACGGAAACTACCCCTTGAAGTCAAAAGACAGAGAGCCCTCTTCTCTTGACCATCCTGTCTTGCTTTCTCCACTGCCTCACTAACCTGGATTCATAGCTGTGTACAGAAGAGCAGAACCAGCCTTCTTAGTTGGTCACAGTCATATTTTTAGCTCAGTCCTATGTTTATATGATTTTTTTCATCATGTTCTACTTGAGCTGAATGATGATCTACTGCTGCTGAGTCAGTAATTACAGCAGCCTTTCAGACACCAGACTAGAGAAACAGTGGTAAGTGCTGCTGAAGAGGCAGCTCGTACACAGACCCTGTCAGGATTTGTCTCCTCATCTGATGGCCTGTTTGGCCATAGTGCCGAAAGAGAAATATACAGCTGCTGTTTCAAGGGATGGATCCGAGCTGACCTGCAGCTGGGCAAAAATGTCCCAACAAATTATGCTTTAGCGAATGGTCTTCCTGCCTGGCCCTGGAGAGGCAGCAGAAATAAACTGCTCTTTGGGCAAGTGCTGCTCAGGTCTGGCCACCTGGTCCCAGGCTGTCTCCTCCTCTTTTTTTCTCTGGTGTTTAGCTCAGCAAACCAGTGCAGGCTCAGAAATGCCTCTGAGCAGGGACAGAGCCCACTACAAGCAGGAAAAATGGAGCTGAGCTCCTCTGAAATGGAGGTTTGCATTTCAGGGAAGAGCTGAAGAGTCAATGTGAACATAGGAGAAAGTGCTCAATATCAAGAGGCTGAAGGATTGAGAGGTTTTGGTCTGTCAAGAGGAAGGTGAAAAAAAGCTAATGAGAAATGGATCAAATGTTCTGAGAGAAGACAGAAGAGACCAGTAGTACATGGGTGGAGAAAGACATCAGGGGAGAGGAGGTCAAGTCAAGGAGGATTAAAGGTAGAGAAGAAGGAGGAAGATGCAAATTAAATAAAGAGCAAAGAATCCCTGTGGTAGGTGGACATAGGTGACTGAGGAGGAGGCAAAACTCTTATTGTACTTTCTCTAACAGGAGGACATGGCTACTAGATCTCCTGCTGAGACAATGTCCTTGGAGCCGCTCCTTTAGGAGATACCGATCCTGAGCTTGTACTGTGGGACACCACGGTGCTGAAAAGGCATTAAATGCATAAAATCGTGATTCAAGACAAAGAGATACTTTTCCCAGTGTAGGAAAGAGAATACTGCTTAAATATTTAATTATGTTTTGGTTTACAGTAGTTTAATGGTGTTAAAGCAGCAAAGACATGCCCACAAAAAACCAGCATTTTAAAGCTATAAATTATTCTGGTTGTTTTTTATTTTTTCCTCCTCCCTCTAGATAAAAGTAACCATTTGACAACAGACTTCCTCAAACAATTAAGCCACAGTGTCTCAGTACAAGCTAACATATTCTCTCGCACATCTGAAACAAACCACTGAGAAAGTAGTAAGTGATCATTCATAGATGCAGACTGGTAGCTAATAGCATCCCCACTTACCTTCTAAACACTGAGCACAGTTACAATAAATTCAGGATGTATGCATGCGGAAAACTCAATTGCAGTTGAATCAGAGATGAACCAAAAATGGAACCATTCAAAGCTGCTAGCGTAAAATCCAAATAATGACCTATAATAGATCTCAGCCTGAGACGACAACAAGTCCCCTGTAATCATCTTAAAGGGACTTTGTCAATGTGTTCAGGGCCCACACCCCAGTAAATATATATAATTCCAAATAGGTGCACTCTACAACTGAGCACTGAATCTAGGTAGGAGAGCCTTTCCCAGTGAGGCCTCAAGAGCTGTGTGTTGTTTCCTTCTCTAGACACGTCTGGGCTTCAGTCCAGATTGTTGTGTTGTTGTGTTACTGGAGAAGTAAGCGAATGCTGCTACTTGATAGGAAGAGGATGGTGGAAAGCCAGATGATGGTGGACATGCCACTCTGTGTTCCTCTACTGAGACTCTCAAGGCTTCTGGAGCACACTTCAACAGGGAAATATTTTAAAAGTCGATTTAAAATTAATTAAAAAAAAAAAGTGAAGAAAGGCCTATTTACACCCTGCAGATTCCTCAGGCTGTGGTGGCAGCTTCAAGTCACTGACATTTTGGAAACTAGCCCTTCAAATTTGTCATGCCTGACATGTGATGGCTTCTTTGCAGGGGGAAGCATCATGGACGCGGTGCAGGTGCATTGCATGGGTACAGCCCTGGGTGGCCAAGAAAAATAGGAGAGCTGTCACAAGCTCTGCAGTGCATGGAAATGGCGATTTTATGGGTAATATTATATGGTGATTTATTAAAAGCTGTGATCGTTCAGCAGCTTTTACTATATCATCATAAACCAACACTCCTGTATAGTACATTAAGCTGGGTAATTCTGTTGGTTCTTCACTAGGGCTGGCAAAAGTATATTTAATGTTGCTTTATGTGGGCTGGTAAGCTGAGGATGTTGTTACTCTAAACTTATCATCAAGAAGGGTGAAAAAGGCACCTGGTCAGCACAGCATGAACATTTTACATGGCAAGGGAAACTAGTATGGAAGAGAAAATCCATCTTATTGGCTACATTGGTCAATGCCAATGGCTTACGTACCTGGAGTGACTTTACTTCAGCACCAGTGAAAATAATGGCAGAATTTGTCTCTCTGGGTTTAAAAATTAGGGCAGATAATTAGGGCTCATTGGTTCATGGCCGTGCTCTGCTATTGACTTGCTGTGTGACATTTGGGTTGTAGCTTGACCCCATTATACCCTGACTTTCTTTTCAAGATCATGGGAATACTAGCTGTTTAGGTGTTGTGATGCTCAGTTAATTGAGGGTACATGCCAAATGTGTTAAACCCAGGGAAAGCTATTTAGAGTGCACTGTTATTAGGATGTATACAATTCTGCGTTTTTGGGAAACATTTAAATTCCACCTCTTAAATATCCTTTGCAAATGGAACTTGCAAAAAAGCAGGGCAAGCACTGCTAACGCAGCTTTGCCACACGCTGTCAAGTGCTTGTAAACTCTATTTATAGCTACAGTTAAAGATCCAGATATGCAAGTACTCCATTAAAAGACCACATTAATGAGCCCTTAGAGAAAATATCTCACAAAGCCTTTTGAGTTCGTAACTGCTCAGTTGTGCAGGGCTTCTTGCTTGTTAACATTCATAAAATATAAATACTGTATACTAAACACCAGCACTTTGTGGATTGCAGTCACTTGTCTTGCCATCAACAATGTGAGGTGTGTGAGTGGGGAGGCAGCAGCACTCGTAGGGTGGTGGAGCTCTCAGCCCGCACCAGTCACTCACCCTCCACCTTGTCTGCGGGCCCTTCTTCCCAGTGCGGAGAAGAGTGTCAGATTGACTGCCAGGTCAGTACCTGCGGGTATAATTTTGAAGAGAACAATCAAATGGATTAGCTGGGAGCAGCAGAGCTGGGCCTTCTTGCAGCCACAGCTCCAGAGAATGGCAAGTATTCGGAGCAAAATCTAGTAGATGAAAGTCAAAGGAGGTGTGGGATTTTTTTTGTTTGTTGTCCTCCCCTCTCCTTTGATGTAAGCTAGCTGATGAGAAGTGTCATTTGAGGGATAAAAAAGTTGCTGTATTTGATTTGTCATTATTTCCCCCTATCCTTTCCTGTCTGTAATTATGCAATTCCCCTTTTCTCATTCTCTCTTCTCACAGAATTCCATATTTTAAGTTGTGATGGATGCTCTTGCTTAAACTTTTTTTAATCTGTGTTTTATCTGAAATTGTTTTATCAAGTCTGCATTGTGTAAGCAAACAACACTTGAGCCCACTTAAGAATAATGCACTTTAACATTTAATATTGCATTTCCAGCCGTCCACAAGTCACAAAGTGTGTGAGCACTGGAGGAGACCATTTCTGTTGTTTTATCTGTATCTCTGCAAGCTGAAGAAACTGAGATAGGGAAAGATGAAGTGACTTGTTGTATACTATTTGCTGATAGTTGTTGCCAACCAATTTATGTTCTTCGTGCTTTTGGTCCCATTGCCTTTCAAACAGAAGGTGCCCTCCTGGAAGCAACACTTCTGCTCCCGAAATGAGAAATAAGGACAGCAGGCTTTTTAGCTTCAGGGCAGTTCTTACTGTTCAAATGTGTCATTGATTTCAGTAGTGCATTAGTAGGCTTGTTAAGCAGGTTCTAGAGTGCTTAGCTTTATTTTATGACAGTGAGTACCTGACTGTTCAAAATATTAGCATCTTATTGTAACAGAAAACTGGCTGGTGCTGTAAACTGCCTGGGCGCTGTGACTACTGCATGATTACGAGGTGCCTGATAAAACAGGGTCATTATCAATCAATTGCTGATGTAGGCAAAGGCAGGGCTATGGCACTGCAATGAACTGCCTTCCTGCTGCTCTCCTCATTCATTTCCCTACGTCTGCCTCAGTCTGTCTGTAGCGGAGCATTGCTGTCTGTTCTGCATCCTTTGTGTGAGCTCCTGCTGAATCCGTCACCCTGAGCACCATTGTATTTCTGCCCATTTATAGGTGAAACTTGGATGTCACCTGGGTCAATAACCTGAGAGAAAGCAAGAAAAATCCCACAGCCTGAGGGGTGGCTTGGTCTTCTGGGACACCTGGGTATCCTTCCCCTAGCCTGGCTTGAGGAGCTGACCCTGTGTGCAGTGAGCTGGTGGTCCTGGTCTCAGGGCGGTCAATGATTGTGGAGCCAGTGCGTCAGCCAGGAACAGACTGTACCCTGACCTCAGGGTTTTGGTCAGCCATGGGTGGCCTGTAGCCCTTAACCTGAGCACCCACAGGCATGGCTTGTTGGAGTCTTCTTCTTTCGGCTACTTTGGCAGAGAACATGTGTCCTCAGGGAGCAGACAGGACAGCAAAGGCTGGGGTAATGGTGAAGAGATGGCGGGGGAACCTTGGCTTTGTAACCCACCATCCCAGCACCAGCAGGAGTTTTGTGTCTGTCTGGGCAGAAATGGCTCTGTGAGGTTTCAGCAGGGGAAGTGTTGAGGTCTGAAAGTGTCATGGTTTTCCAGCAGCAGCTGGGAATGGAGTAGGGGGATGGAGGCTGGGAGCTTATGACAGTGGCTGCTGCTTACATCTGCTGGGGATTCAGTGCTTGGGAGGTTCATCTCTGTGGTTTTTTGTGTCTGTGTAGGAAGCAAATTCCCACCACTGAGGAATTAAATACTTTAAACCACTACAAAGCAAATGGTTGTATCCATCTCTCCCGTGCTTTAGGTGTAGTGGGAAAAAAAAGCTGGAAAAAACCCTGCTATCAGAGTCCAGAGGCTTAATACGTACATATACATTAAGCTTTTGTGTGAGAGCAAAGGGGAAGACAAGAAGGAATTATGTGGGCGTGAAGAATGAACAAAATGATGCTGGTGGAGACAGGACTTGCATGTGGGACAAGGGGACTGGAAAGCATTAGAAATGGGAAGTTTCTCGGAGGAAACCAGATGGGCTTCTGGAAAGAGAAAAAACAAACAAACAAACAAAAAACCTGAAAGAATTGGAAAGCTGGTTTTATTTTCAGGTTAGAGTTAGGCACCTAAGTGCATCCACAAATGTGGATCTTAACTTCTGTACCTTGGTTTCCCTCTCCATGAAAGGTAAATAATAACACTTGAGTTGCAGGGCAGTGTGAAAACAAGCTCGTTCATATTTAGGAAGCACTTTTATGCCATATGAAAACTATAGAAAAGACTATGAATACATGGTTAAAGCTGTGGGCTTGGATTGTGACACTTGGCATCTGCCTGTACACACCACGCATCATGCATAGGGCTAACAGGAGCATATGAAAACACAGGCCAAATTTAATGAGTTCTGAAATCAGGAACATGTGACTCCCCAAAATTAGAAGTGCAAAAACTTTGAACTCGCAGAAAACACTGAGAGGGGCATAGGTATTCTTAAACAAACAGCAAAATACAGTAAAGAGGTGGGATACAGTGGGGAAATACTCAAAGGTATAGTCCATGTAGTTCAAGAGATCTGTATACCCTTGAGAAATAAATCTACTTGGATTAGAAATGACCACTGTGGATGACCAGGGAAACACAAAGAGCAGTAAAGAGAGAAGAATATGAGACCTATAAATCAACAGGATCAGCTCTGCAGGAATGGGTACAAGAGCCTGTAGTGAGAGAAGAATGCAAGAAAATGATCCAAAAAGCTGAGACAGGAAAAGATAGGAAAAGATGTGAACTCAATACAAATTTTTATAAATTGAGTATGTAGAAAGCTAAAGGTCACTCGGGGAGAGAGCCATCACCTTCCTGAGAAACAAGAAGGCTACCTTGGCAAAAAGGGGGATATTGGCAGGAAAGTGAATTACTACTTGTACCTCAGTATTCAGCAGGAAGAGGTAGAAAGTCTGTCACAGTTACTATATGTCTTTCAAGGACAGAAAATAAACAATCATTAACTCGAAAGGCTACAAGGGAATCAAGCAACTGACTCAAACCACCAAAATAAAGAACTATGTAAAAAGTGGGTGGTTTACACCTCAGATTTATTTTAAAAAAATAGATGCCAAAGGAATTAAATCAGCCAGCAAACTTAATGTGGTTATGGGAGAGGTACCTGGGAAATTAAGAGGAGGCATCGCTGCATCCCAGATTTTTAAAGGAGAATAATGAGGGAAGAAGTGTCTATGAGCTCCAGGTAGCCCTTGAGACAGCTGATTATTATTACCAGAAAGGAACATATAACTGGAAACAAATTCTTTTAAAAGGAAGAGGAAAAGTGGTTAAGATGAATAAAAAAAAAAAGAATTTTAGTATCCTCTGATTTCAAGAGTACAAGGATTCAATGTTCCATGAGATGTCACTGTGTAAGATGGGAGGTGTGGGACTGAGTCTCTATATGCCTGGCTTGATTACTGAATCCAGGTGGTGATAAAAAAATATGTAGAGATTGTTTAGGGTAGAGGTGGATAATTGAGTGAGATGCTTGTTGATTGAACTCTGTTAACACCGTACAGCTGTCGCTTGGAAGAAAGAGCACAAGGAAGTGAGGACCTCAACGAAAGAGGCATAACTGAGAGCAAAGAGGAGGCAGGCTTTTGGAAGCAGAGGGCGTTTGCACTGGTGTATGGAATTTAACCTGAAGAAATGTGAAGGTGGGAAAAGAAAGTCAAGGTAAAGGTGCCTTAAAGAGATAGATGGGGCAAGTCAGCATAGGAAGAATATCTGAGGATGGCAGCCAAGTTTCTGTTTGTGTTCCTTTTTAAGGTTCAGGGAATGAAAGAACTAGGTGTGAACATTGCAAGATCTAATTTTTATATGCTCTGATGGAGTTCATAACCTTAACACGTGCATTTATAGTGTGTGAGGAGACACAGCTACCTAGCAGTGGGACTCAAAGCTTGTTTCACACTAAGTGAGCAATTACCCTACAAGAAGTGCTGCAGATACCCAGTGACATAAGGTGGTTCAGTGCCTGTTCCCAAGGGGTGTTTGCTGCCGTGGAACGAACTGGAGCCCGGCTGGAGCTGGGTTGCAGGCGCTCCTTTTGGCCGACTTCTTGCAGCCTCCTGGGATGATGGTAATTGGAGCATGTGGCTGGGATGAGGGGAAATGGAGTTCAAAGCTTGCTCTCTCTTCCTGGAGGTGTTTCAGCCCATAGCTCTCCTGTGTAATGCCTGCTCAGGTTAGGCTTTTTGGATTCCTCCTGAGGAAAGCAATTCTAATTTTTATGTATTGCAATTGTTCCACAGAGAAGACAAAGAGCCAAGGGAGCCAAAGGCCCAGCAAGACCAGCCCAGGTGCCCTCCTGCTTCTCCTCCTCACACGTCAGCATGACATGAAACATGGGAAAGAATGAACATGTTAATATTGAAGTTTTGTGTTCCAGTATTCACTTGCAGAAGGAGGGAGGTTAAAGGGAGGTAAATAAAGGAAAATGGGCCACCTTAGCTATATGTAGAGCTCTACCCTATTTTTTGAAAGGAAGAATATTCAGATGCATGAAGGTAAAGAGCAGTTGGAAGAAAATGCTGCATTTGAGCTCACTCCAGTAGATAATGCCAGACTGACTGATACCTTTCTTTGATTAAATTGAATTATGTCCTAGATAAAGAAATGCTTAGTTCCCCTGCTTAGAAAATGTAGATGACTGGTGAAGCTGGAGGACCTGAGGATTAAAAAAGAAACTGTGAGACAGAAAACTATTTAGCTAATGCTGCAATGACAGTGAGTAAGTTCGAGAGGAGAGGTAAAGGAGAGCAGTTAACAGAGGAATTTCTCAAGAGTCATCTTCAGGATCCCATGACTTTGGTACAAAAAGGAAGTAACAATGGCATTTTCTGCAACCACAGCATGAGTGGAGAAGGAAGGCTGATGCCTCCAGGCCCTGATCTGATTGCTGAATGCTTTGGTGTCTGTGCAGGCAGCCTGGTGATACCAGTTAGGCACTGAAGTTTGCTGCTTACCGTGAACTACTGTGAATCACTTCCTTTCCCCTCAAAGAACTTCTTCCCTTAACAAATGAATTTTATGGTGTCAATGTCCCTGTGTATTTCAGATTGGGGTTGTTAAGCTGTTACTGTGAATGACTTGTACACCAAGGTGCAAGGAAAACCACGAGATGCCAGCTGCATCCTCATGCGAGTTATCGTGAATCTAGCCCCCCAAAATATGACAATATCTTTATTAACTCCCAACTGTGACAAAGCCAATAAGGGATCCCAACTTCTAACCTTCCTATTGTTGGCATGTACATATCTTCAAAGCAATTATTTCTTCGTTTTTGTGTGTAGACAGTGAGAAATGAAGGGATGCTAGAGCTGCATTGATGTGGCTGCAAAGCCTCCTTAAGCATTAAACTCTTCTCTGCAGTCTAGGTATTTACAGTCAAGACATTATACTTCAATTAGCAGATGTGGATTTATTTCTAGGAGACCTTTACCACTAGTAAACTTGGGCATTACCAAGTCAGGTATAAACAAAAAGTCTGTCCCACACTTAAATATTAGACAAACCTTTGATGGACTTACATGGACAAAAAGAGCCCACATTCTTCAGTACGGAGGCAATTTTCATCCCTGAGGGGCTGGGCTTAGCCAATAAAGTCATGCATCCTCAACTTATTGATCAAAATGCATTACAAAACACCACTCTATGCCATCTTCCTTTTTTTTCCCTTATTTTTTCCTCTTCTCTCATTAATTTCAATCATGTAACAACAAAAACCCAGTTATATTAATTGGTATGACTCCCCCTCAGGGGCATTGTGAAGCATGAAATAATTCCTTTCATTAGTGACAATGCAGGGACATGAGTTTTCCCTTGAGGATCTGTCTCATCTTGCGATTTGGTGACCATACAGAATGGCGATAGGATTAGAGATGTACTGCTTTAAAATTAATAGTTTGTTGGGAAGGGGCTGGAAGCTGGTGGGGAAGGAGAAAGCTTAAAATTCCAGAGATTACATTTGACTTCAAGGCCCTTGGAAGCTGATGCATCTAGCTGGTATTTATCAGGCAAAACCAGCTGCTGAGACATCTTTAGCCCCAGCTCCTATTTTCTTTTTGAAAGGCAGCTGAGCTGGTGTTCGAAACATGCCACAGAGGAGCAGAAAACTACATCAGTGTAGAGCTGGTCAGATTCATTTCTCTTTTTTTATTTTTGGGAGTCAGAATTTCGTTTCCCTAAAACACAGTAACTGTTCAGACATGAATTCCCAGGCTGTCCTGTGCTCATTTCGGTAGTGGAGCTGCTGTCACCAGCTTGTGGAGATTTGTCTTCTGCCCGAACAGGTAGTGCACACCCTGCCAAGCAAGCACCACAGTCCTAGCGCACACACGTAGGTGATTCTAGCTGGGGAGGGAGGAAAAAACAATACTTTTTTTTTTTTTTAATTATTTTTGCTGAGCTAGCACAAAGGCATCTATTGCTACTTTTGCTGCATTTGCAACATTTTCATCAGCAAAGGGGTTTTTTTGGAAACCAGACTGCCTTTGTGCGGAGGAAGTGGACCTCCTGACAGAGATGTCATTTCCCTTGTTGCCAGCCAGCTTCTTCACCGAGCATACAGCATAAACTTGTTTCGCTTAACATCTGGCTTTAAAAGAGCAGGGAAGTTTCTGCCAGCTGTTCCTCTGCTCTTTGCTGTTCTCAGACAATGTTATCAAATCTTTACTGCAGCTTTAATGCTGCTGGATTAACACACATACTTTTGGGTATTGTTCCTTCTATGCCCTGGATAGATTTACTGGTTTGACGACATCCTTACCACTGAAGAATAGGTCCAAGCCAGCAGTGACCCTTGTTGCATGGGTGTGTTCATTACCAAAGTGCAAAATAGCAAACAGCATCAGACACATAGATTATTCCATCTCTTGAGCAGCCTCTGTGCTGAGGATTACTCATGAAAAATAATCAGTAAAATATGTTGCAGATGAAGGCTATGACGGGAGAGATAACCTTGCCATTAAAGGTCCCGTAATGCAAGAACATCTCTCTCCCAGAAATGGAAACGAGGATAACATGTTTTTTAACTGAATCAATAGAGATCAATGCAAAGACAATAACTCAAGAAATGGATGCATTAACCAGAGAGTAAGAACCAACATATTCCCAAGTTGAACCGTGGCTCTGGAATTAGATGTACTAAAAGCTATTGGAATCATAAGAAAAAAAGATTACAGGTTGTGTAATTTCAAGGCCTTGCTCATGGCACTGCACTTTTTCATCGTTTTTGGAAAGCTGGAGGCGAATGCACCAGCCCTGCGACGGCACTGTCACCTCCTGCCCTGTCCCAGGAGCAGGACGGCTGCTCCTCAGATGTGTCCAACCAGGGATGGTGCGGTGCAGCAGGCTGGGACCAGCTGTAAAAAGGAGAATCCCGGGCATTTACTTGACTCTGCAGTTGTCTTCTGCTGGGGATGAAAGGAAAGGCTGCGGAATGGAGTTGATCTGCCAATCTTCTAGCGGTTGATCTACCAATCTTCTAGTGATGATTGCTGTTTCTTAGGGACTTGACAGGGATCCCAACCAGGCCTCTGCTACAGATAATTCTGAAGGCAGTGCAACTACTTACAGGGATGGTGTCCAGTGTGTAGTTCTAGCAGCCTATTGTTGGGAGTACCTGGGAGCTTATTATGTTTGATCATTGGGAGAACCTACAAGAAAACAGAAGAGGTGAAAGAAAACCACCACCACCAAATCCAGAAATCAGTTTCTGGAGATGCAACTACACCTTCGAAGTACTCACTCCACTGCCATAGAGCAAGTAGGAAAATCTTAGTAAGAGACACTTGAACCTTTTAAGCATCACCTCTTGGCAAGTATGACCTCTCATGCATATTTATGTACAGCACTTAGCTTTATAATGGCCACTTGAAAGACATCTAATTCTTTTTTGCTTAGGAATGAAGCTATGTGGAGTGTGACAAAAATGTTCCAAGGTCCAAATATTATAATGCAGAAATGATCCTGGTATTTCCTGCATGCCAGCCAAAACTACCTCCTGGGAGTATATGTTTTAAGAATTTATGGACTTCTTGATTAAGTGGATATGTATTTTCAGGCATATATACATACCCAAAAAGAGTTAGTAAAATCAGGTAGTTGCTACAGGGCTTCGATCAGGCTTTCCTTGAAGAATTTCAGACAGGTCCTATGGCTTGGTTTGGTTTGTAAATCCTTTTGTTGCACAAACCTAATGTTATTCATTATGCACTGAAAGCAAAATCATATGACTACCATTTCCTAAGTAACATAATTATCTTATTGATTCTTATGGGGCAAAACACTACTTTTATTGTTAATTAATACTGCCAAATCCAGTTATACAATTCTGAATATAGGAATTTTAGTTTAATGTGTGTTTAGGGGGGGGGAAATCTAAAAATAAATGCCTTAAATAACTGTTCTTCCTTTCAGAATGTGAGCATAGATATTCTTTTGTGTGATCCCTGTTCTTAACTACTACAGGAAATACAACCTGTTATCACTTTTCATCAGGGAGAAAGAAATACAGATAATGAAACATAAAAATACCCTGTGAAAAAAGCTTTAAGTAGCTGAACAGAAATGCACAAGGCAAAGATACACAACCCTGCTGTTTTGGAACCAAAGTAATTTTATGGAAAATGAAAAGAGTACTTGCAATAATTTCAAGGGCTTACACTTTCAATCTTATTTTAAGTGGAAATGTATCAGGAAATTCTTACACAGAGAGCACATAAATAGTATCTTGTCTGTCCCACGGAAAAGACAGAATGCAAGATTCATTAGACACTAGGACATATAACGACTTCTCAATTTGTTCAGTTCTTAGCTAGTGCTCTAATGAAATTCAAACCTGCTACATCTGCCATACTACACTGTTAATTAGTTTTCTATTTATTTTGCAGATCTAGAAGTGGAAAGCAATCTATTGCCAGTGAATTGTTTGACTTCTATGCTAAGTAGGCTGCATTCCAATCCTCTGATGTTGAAACTAGCATGAATCCAACTTTCATCTCATTGCCGTGTCAAATTAGCACCCAGCAGATTCTAGATACAAAGACTTTTTTTTTCTTTTTCTTCTTCTTTTTTTTTTCTTCCCCTCCTTTGGTTTGTAAAAGACCAACAGTTCTTGGAAGTCAAGAAACAGAAGTTAGGCAAGTTTTCTGCAATATCTCTTCCCCCCCTTACTTGCTACAGTGGATTAAATGTAGGAGGTATAGAGGCTGTGGGGGCTTTTTTTTTATATCGAAGGAGTAACATGATTTCAAGTAGACCATGTTCATTATGTGAAACAACAAATATTGATGCATCTTCTGCAAGAATTTGAATACAGTACTATCCAACCTAAGAAAAACCCAGAATGCTTTGGCAAAATTAAGAGATGACTTTTGCACATGCTTTGCCATTTTCTATTTCTGTCTGTATGCTGCAACATATTGCAGCATCTAAACATGACACTCTGTATGTGTCTTACTCCTGTCTTGCAGTGTCAACAGAGACACTGAATTGTGAAAGTATAAAACAAAGCCAGATGAAATTAGAAAAGAAGATGGCTGGAAACAAAACCATTAATTCTGCACTGCAGGAGCTACAGCATGTTGGGGGTGGGGGGAGAGGAGAATACAAACTTATACCCCAACTTTGGAGTTTGCATTATTTTTTTTTTCTCCTGAAATCTAGATACAAACTTTGAATGTGTTTTTTGGGTCAGGCTAGCCCTAAATAAACCACTGTTATACAACGAGTAAGCAAAATGCTGTACTGAGCTTTAGCAGAACAATGACAAAGCTGCTCTCCTCCTGTACTGTTATTTGTAGAGCATCCTTAATAAAATTCATATCATAGGCAAGGTGTTGGTTTTGAGTAATTTATGATATAAGTCAGAGAAATGTCCAGCACAGGACAGTAACGTAGAAAAACTGGGTCGAAGAGCACACTGGTGGCAGTGTTCACGAAAGAATAGCTCCTTTCAAGGGAGAGGAAATAAATCCCTTACGCTAGACTGAATGATATTTTTGGAAAAATGTTTTTGGATTTCAGGTCTGAAACAGAAATAGTGAACTTTGGGTTAAATACTGGTTGAAAATGAAGGTATGTGAGTTTAATTGATTAGATGGTTTGAGATTTATAGAAGAAAATATTTTAAAAATAAAGATGTGATACTTGGAATGAAAGTTCAAAGCCAGGACTAGACTCAGAAAATGAGGGTAGAAAGGAGAAGAGAACTGAAGGAGGCAATGTGTGAAAGTGGAATAGGAAGGGAAAATGTGCCAAGTTTTGAACTGAAGGAAACTGATCTCAACTCAGGATAGAAAATCCAGGAAGAGTCAGGACAAGTCAACCCGACTTTTTTTTTTTCTGATTTAAATTCATTGCTGTCTTTCTTTCCTGTTTGCTCATTTTTTGAGTGTGTGTTTTGTTTTGTTTTGGTTTGTTTATTTATTTATTTATTTAGACAGTGATAGATGTTTTCTTGACTTTGCTATTATTTCTATAGTATGGTGCTCTCTTCTACCTTTAGGAACTACTTAAAAAACTGAAAATTTTGAGTCTGGGAAAACAAAAAATAGCACAGCATAGTGACATGTTTAATAGAGTCAGCAGTGACATGAATTCCCAAGTACTGCCTGGAAGCCTTCATTCTTACAGCTCAGTGTTTTGTTGTGGTACAGAAAATAAAACAAACTGAAAGAGTCAAAGTAATTTTTTGAAATTTTTTATTTGTTTTCTCAGGTTCCTGGCATATTCAGAAGGATTGAACAGTACTACTTAACAAAGCATGCCATTAAGTAAATGTTGCTTTTGTAATGGTTGGATTTGAGTTTTTCATAGTCAGGAACAGGAAAGAGTATAAAATAGGATTTATTCATCTTTTCCAGTGTTCACAGAGCTGAATGGACTGAAGCAGCTGAGGTGGGAGGCAGAAATATGAAGGCTAGGGTTCTGTCTGATAATGAAGCTCTGCAATGTAAAAGCATATCTTCTGATGATTAGGAATAAATCCGTGAGTTTCAGGAGCCTTAAATATACCTGGTCTGCAGTTTTTCTGCATACACGTATGAAACAGTTGCCAGAAAGTCTTCTACTTATTATGAACTGCTCATAATCTTTCTGTAAGTCACTGGAGCTGAATCTCAGCCACAGCTCCCCTTGTTTCTGCCTAGCTGGGAAAATTTGGCTTTATCATGTCTGTTCCTGAGCACTCAAGGTACATGGTACAGTACATCCTCTCCTACTGATTGCTTCTGCCCCAATTCATAGGGGTCAAGGAGCTCGTCCTGCAAACGAAGCTGCTGTGGTGCTCCTCTTTTTTGATCAAGTTACGCACTTGTGTCTTATTTTCTGCAGTTCCATAAAAGAGGGACTTTGTCTAACTGCCATACACAACCAGCAGATGCTTGTGACCATGGATGTTGCATAATCAATGAATGATAATTTATAAAAATCTTTAAACCTTCAGAAATAATTCAGAATTTCAGCAGATTTCTGTCTTGTCTGGCTGCTCATTTTGATTGGCTATAGAAAAAAGCCAGTTGTGCATAAACTCCATCTGTTCTCATGAAGTAATACGTATGTAGTTGGGAGAAATACTTAAAGAGATATTTGAGCAGCGCTATTGGAAAAACAAATAAACTGAATGTGGGATCAGGATTCCATTTGATGCACAGAAGCAGCTGCAATAATCAGTTAGAAATTCAACTTTTTGCAAAACTATTGGCAGAAGAAATCGATCCTTTAAATGTAATGTGCGCCTTGAAAGGAATTTTGTTAAGCTATTTAAATTATGCCTCCATTTTACAATGCTATGTAATTTGATTATACAAACTACACCTCTAGCTCTTGCCTCTGCAGATGTTGCACTGAAATACTTCTCTTGGTATGCAGTAGAGCAAGTCACAGACTTTACTGTATAGTGGAATGAAAGGCAGAGTTAAGGTGTCATTTTATAACGTGACTGATATAACTCAAATTAATGGTTCTTCTGGTCTGTGATACATAGACACAGTACTTCTGTAACAAGATTTAGTTGAGGAACACCCAAAGTATGAGTGAAGACAGTGGTGTGTCATTTTGACTGTAGGACAGGTAAAGGGTTTGTAGAAGAATAACATGGGGCATATGTCTGTCTTAATTTGTACTCCTTCCCCATTACTTAAATCCTTTTGAGTAGAGATAAGGGGGAATAAGAAGTGAATTTAAATTCTTGGTATACTAGGGCACAGTAGCCAGCTGGCTGTATTATCATAACAGGCAGTAGCAGTCACCCCAGAAACCTCTACATTTTACAGAATTAGAACAAATCTGCTGAAATCATGTTTGTGCCAGGAGCTCCAAATGGGTCTGGGGAACAGCAAAGAGAAGACAGTGAAGAGAGGAAGCACTGAGGTCTACTTCACACAAAATAAAGCCTCTGGAAATAAGATGGTGTCAATCTCTGCATGTTGGTGTTACGTGCTTAAAAGGTCCTTTGTAGCTCAGGCAAGAAGGATCCTTGCCCTCGCAAGCTTACATACTATTTGAAACCTTTGTGGTCTGCATGACACAGCAAAATGGAGAGTTGTGGTGACAGTGGAAATACTGTGACATTGGTTGGGTCAAAATACACATTTCAAGAGTATCAACCATGAAGAAAGGGTGAATATTGGTCCAGGACATCAGGACATGTAACAGGGCAGCTGGCCAGAGCAGCACAGGTCAGGGGGAGTGGCACCATGGGAGAGGCCTGGATAATCAGGCAGGAAAGAAATTATGCAGGAAGCTTGGCAAGTCAGGAGTTGTGAGGTAAATGAAAAGAGACATAGCAGAACAACAAACTGAGTAGATTGGATTGTTTGAATTACATATTTGAAGACTGAGTAGCAGGTGAAAGGAAAAAGGAAGATGTAGCCATGCGAGAGGCTTTATAGGAGATCATCCGGAGCCCGGAGGCAGAAGGAAGATGAGAAGTTGAACTGTGAGGAAATAGTAAAATAAAGTTAAGAAAACCTGAAGGTGAGGTATATCTGTTCTGGAGGTAAGCATGGCAGTAGCAGATGGTAAACAAGTGGAAGATGAGGGTAAGGAGAAGAAAGGAACTTGAAGATGTACTATGTGTATTGTGGAGACATAAGTGTTAGGAAAGGGAGGAAAATCTCCTTTATAGGTGGGAGAGCAGGGAACACTAGATCTAGTAGATTATATATGCAATATAATAGGGGAAGTAGTAGCAGAGGATAGAGGTCTACCACTGATTTTAATGATATATCCTAATCTATATGCAGAATGCAATCTCATAGAGTTTATTTACAAACTTGCTAGTAATGGAAGCACAGGTGAAAACATTCATCTGGAAAGCTATAGGCCCCTTATACTCAGCACAACAGAGGTAAAACAGGGAGAAAGTTTCAGTGATGTGTGCTAATGTATGGTCCAATACCAACAACAACAAACCAAGTAACTTTAAAACAAAAAGTGGGTTAACTTTTTAGGGACGAATGGTTCTCTGGCCCTCTGCACATCGTGAGCTTTGTGCTGTTTTCAATGAATGAATGCATTCTTAAAATGTCTGCAGTTACAAACTTTCTTTTCCACAGCACATGCCGTCATGCCTCTGGCACTCTGTTTATGGCGTGCGCCCGCTCTCTCCCATTCACGATGAGCATCCTTCGCCACCACGCTCTGAATTCCTTTGGGGTTCATTCTGTTATTTGCTCCAGTTCTTTGTATTTCCCTACTCCCATGCTATGTTTCTGCTGCTGCTGAGGCTGTTATGCACTTAAGGCTGTATGGTAAATCCTTTCCTTCTGTCTGTAGATCCTGGCCCCTATATGCACTGGTGAACATTTGCCTCTGTGTTTTGGAGAACGCTTTCTTCTGCAGGTGATCTGGCACCCACGGCGTTAGTTGGCTGCTTGCTTTCTGTCTGCAGTTTGCTCTCCTTTTCCTTAGATGCATCACAGCTTCTGATGAATGGTTGTGTTTTTCTAGCAGCAAGAAAAAAAGGCCTACTTCACATCTGCTGGGACTGAGGCTTTCTCTGAGAGGTGGTAAAGTCAGCTCAGTGGTTTTTAAATATTGGAAGGCCTGACCAGATTGGGGGTGGTGGCAATGGGATAGGGAGAAGAAACATTCCTCTCTTCTGATCTGATCCTGGGGAATATTCTGTCTTCTACCTTTGAGAAGTAAAACTGTCAAGCAACAGTGCCTTTTTTCCCCAGTATTTTTGAAGGGTAGAGACCAGGAGTGAGAAGCGCCTAAGTTACAGCCCTTTTCTTCCTCCACCCTTCTTCATCAAAGGCCTTGTTTTAACCTTTGGCCACTTCTGTGTCGTGGTGGATTGAAGGGAAATACACACATAGCCCATGAGCACACCCAAATTATTTAAAAGAGGTCACCTAGTACGACATTGTGCAGTATCCATTCTCTTCCACTGAGTATATGTTGACAGCCTGGACAGTTCCACTGATTTTAATGTAGAAAAACTGTTGCTAAAATGCAGGTTTTTCCTCAATGTGATATAGTCAGCAATACAGTGATATACTAAAATTTCAATTCACTTTGTTCATAATAAGTTTGAGTGTCCCAGTGTTTTGTGCTTTTGATTTTTTCGTCTGTCTTGAAAAGCTAGTCATGTCATGAAGAAATACAAAATGCAGAATTTGAGACTCAGTTTATTTGCACTTAATGATATTGTGCAATCTTCTGGGTTTTAAGCTCTATGTTTTCTATTGCTGTTTATTCTGGAGTCTTTTATTCCATGATGTTTAAATATCTGATGTAACGGAAACAATAATAGAGATGAAATGCCTGTCACTTTTATTGTACAGGTCAGCCACCCTTTATATGAGACACAGTTTTAAAACCTTTCAAATACTGTCTGGAAAATTAGCGATAAAATCCTGGCATCAGTGAATCAAAACATACATTCATGTTTGGTGGGCTTGCATGTTCCCTGTAGTTTAAAAAACAGCGTTACCTGGTTTTATGAACTGACTGCAGTATAAATCCACTATTGACTTTATGTGTAAATATTATTTCTTCTGAATTACAAGAAATTGAAAAGTAATTGTTTGCTTCACATCCCATGACAGAAGAATGACTGAGAGCATTCACTTTCACACAGAAAAAATCAGACCCTACCAAGGCTTAGGAAACCCTTTTGAGGAAAAGAAATTGTATTGGTACAGATGCAGGTAAGAGTTTCCACAGGTTGCACTCATGTAGGACTGCTCATTCTCCTCTTCCTTGCTGGCAAGAATATCATCTCCGAGTAGAGAGATCTCCTTCCCTTATTCTGCAGCCTGTGGCTTGTTCACAGAAAGTTATGGCCTGATGTGAGGGTTAAGGATCAGGTCACCACTTTATTTCACACTTGTTACTGGCTCCAGACACAAATCCCCCCCTCAACCCTCTCCTGTGCTTGGAAACACATTGGATCTTTATTTCTTCTTGCAGGTCTGTTTTTGAGACAGTTTTTCCTTTGGTCATCACCTCTGAAATACAACCAGTTCAACACAAATCATGCCTGAATTAGAATGGGAACCTTTATGAGAAGAGATACTGGAGCTTTGTTCTTGGCAGTTTTAAGCAAACTGCAAGAGCTTTTTGATGGTCTAAGCGGCCAAAAAGGGAGTGCAAGTACTTGTGTGAATGAACACAGAAGACTTTGCTTGAAGTTGCTAGGAGCACAGGCCATATATTGCTGGTTCAAGGTTTTGTAAGGTGCTAGCCCAGCTGAGAACTCGCACGGTTAAGCTGGACGCCATGGTGTTACCAGGTAGCTGTACAAGACGAGATCCTGTTTCTGACCTCTCAATTTCTGCTTCATGCAAGGGCAGAACAAACAGATCAAAAACCTTCGGATGGAGAGGTCTGTCTTCAAATTTATTTTCTAAATCACTGCTAAGACCTGAAGCATCCAGCACATTTTACTGATTAAGTAGCCTTCTGTGAATGAAGATATGAATGCTCAAAAGCTGTTTCTCAAGTTTCAAAAACAGTCATTCCGAAAACAAAGTCTTTATGGTGTTTAGTTGAAACTAAATAAGCTTGAAATTCAGATTTATTTTTTTTTTTAAAGAATGATCTGCTAATTGGTGGTGAGGTTTAGATATTAGAGCTTGTTTATTTCTCGCACTTCCTTAAATGATGTTTCAGAAACATTCCCCTGTTATTACAGTCTATTAAATCAGACTTATCAAAAAGGAAACATTTATTGATATCTTGAGAGATGTGTGTGTCTAATTAAGGTTGTGTTGCTATGCATATTTTATATGAAATGTTTCCTGCAATTTGACTTTAATCAGGTCTGAAGTGCCTTAATAAGTGTTTGGTTCCATCACTTATTGTTTTTCTTTTTTTCTGGACTAAGGAAGGATGTTCTGTATCAGTTTGCAAAGTTGCATTATTTACCATAGCTCGACAAAGTTCTGCCACACAGTGTAGTATTTATTCAATACATTTGTCTGTGGAAATGTTGGCAGCTGGTTCTAAATGCACATTCTTCATGAGGCTTCCAAGTGCTGGTAAACCCAGAAGTCTGGAGTGTAGGTTGCCATTTTGAAGTGTGATTGGACAGCTACTTTGCTTATTTCTTGGCTATTTCACCCAATTTTACTTGGAACGATGATTACTAGAACAACAACAACAAAATTATAGGCCTCTATATTCCTGGTTTAATGTTTCATATTCACAAGCTTGCTTTTTATTTATTCTTTTTATTGCTGTGCAAGGTCCCTCTTTGTGCAGTTACTGTTGTCCTTTGCTGTTTTCTTTCTTGTTTCATGTACAGCTACCACTGTAAGAAGGAAATTCAGTCTCAAGTATGTAGCCATTAAAACATCTATCCTGTGCTTGGGTTCTGCTTTTCTTGTGCTATCCCTCATCTCTGTGGTTAACTTCAACCTTTAGGAATAGCTTTTTCCATGCTGTAATTTAAATGATATGATATGTAACCCATTTTAAAGGATAATTTAAAAGATTAACAGAAAGAGATGAGCTACTACTATTTTCTTTGTGAAACACTGTCAGTTTTGAGTGAAATGTCATATATGCCTATGTGGAAATGGGTCCAGGTTTTTAGAAGAGTCATTCATGATGCAAGAACAAGTTCATCTAATTAACTATAACATCTCTGTCAAATAGCTGTGTAATAGATTGCTATCTTAATTCTGCTGGCAGAGAGATGCATTAATGAAGAACTGTTTTGCATAGTGTATTTAAACATATATACACACACACTACTTGCTGTGTGCACACACACTACTGTATATTAGTATATTTACAGATTCACACTTACAGAAATACAAATATATATATATATATATATATATATTTCTCTGGGGAACCAAAGATTTCCTCTGCTTTTATCAGGCTTTTCTAAACTTTGGCAAATCTTTTTGTTGCTACTCTAATTAGTATACTATGTAATAACTTCAAAGTAAAGCTATGATCTTACTATAATAGATGGCTTACATGTAACAGAAAGAGACCATTTTTACCAGTGATACCCTAATCCAAATAGACATAGCAGGTAAGAAGAAAATAAAGGAAAAGAAGTTATTCCCTACTGATGGGACACTTAACAATAGAACAATCCCACGCTCTGCTCAAATCCACACAGGGATTACATCTGCGCTGAGAAATTAAGCAGTGCCAGGGCACGCATCCTGGAGTTGGTGCTGTTCAAGTGTTAGAAGAGCCCCAGGGCAGTTTCCCCCAAGGCCAACTAGCACTTTCCCAAAGACTTCCCAGGCACCATTCGATAGGTGACCATGCTGCATTGGATGAAATCTTAACATTATGAACACGGCCAGCTCAGGGTGCCTAGCGTTACAGTCATAGCTGGATCCTGGTCCTGTTTGTTCAACATTTTAGAAGAGATGCAGCCAGAAAATCTGCATCAAAAGTTGACATTAATTTAAGGTTCCTTTTGTCTCTTTCCAGCTCCTTTCTAGATCATTACCCTCATTTATATGACATTATCCTTAAAAATCACCCTGGTAAAATGACTAAGGCACTGTTTAAAGAATATAACAAATCCTTTTATTTTCCTCAGACAAACGTCACAAGATGTTAATTGATTTGTTTCCACCTTTGACAATTTTATTTTTTCTTTGTGAAAACCAAGATGACAAATGAAAGCAAGCTAAAGATAACTGATTCAGAAATAAACTTTCACAGTGCTCCAAAATTAGATCGTGTCATTAGTACTCAACTTATGAGCATTGACATTTGGTGGAATTACACTTGTGTGAACAAATTCAGTTCATGCCGTTTAGGAACATTAAATGATCTTTAAGAAGGAATGATGCTTGAGGTTTCTGTAAGTTCCTTTCATTGATTTAATTCCTGATATTCAACCGCTCTTAAAACAAAAATTCTCACACTGTGCCACAGAAAATCCTGGACAAACAAATTAGCAATGGTTATTGCTTAAAAAATAGCAGAAATTGAATGGTGCCAAATTAATATATTCTGTTACAGGGAATATGTATTCTTGAAATAATGTTACAGGCTCCATGTTAGTTTATTCTGTATTCTTCAAATAAGTCTGCAAGTTTTGACAATATCTTTTGCCTTTCAAATAATTACTTTGTATTTATAAAGTGAGCAGATTCTGCTGGCAAAAATAACAGGTAAGAAAGTTATTAGACAGGAGCCCGTTCTTCTGCCCCTCCCTCTTTACATGGAGAAATTCAAATGGGAGAAAGCAGGGTAAGAAGTACACTGTGCTTGGAGCGGAAAACTCTCCCAAATCCACTTTTCTTCCTCCTAAGTGGGCACTGTTGATATTGGAAGCTGCTTGCCTGGAAGAACAACCACTAACCTCTTCATGATTTGTGAGGAAATCTGGAGCTGATTTGTGTAAGAGGGAGGAATGATGTTGTATTTTACTCCACTAGCATCTTGCAGCCCTGAGATTACAACACTGCAGGGACTCCTAATAGAACTATACTTATGAATCTGAATATTGCTTATGTATTAGAAGAAAATAAAAAAGCATGCATCAGCCATAATAACTTGAGAAAATTTGTAGACCTGCTATGTCAATATTCTCAGAGATTATGAACAAACTTGCCTTTTTTTTTGTTGTTTAATGTCAAGGGAGAATGTCTTTGGAGAAATTTGTCTTAGGACGCCTTATGCTATACCTCTAAGGACTTTGGTAATTGTGGCTTCAGCACTTTGTAGGCTGCCTGCTAGGAGCTCTAGGCCTATCCATGAGCAGAAATAGAGGCATCTGTCCCTACAGAAAGACACAGACAATTTTCATGTTGTACACCTAAACCAATTGTTAGGCACCAAAGAGGAACAGCATGTACATCAAACTCATTTAAAAAAAAAAAAAGAGAGTTGCCTTTCAGGTTCCCTTTCAGTTCAGTGCCATCCGTGGAGATATGACTTCCACCTGAGATGACTCTGTTACTGTAGTACGGAAACAGCTAGACTTCTCATAGCTGAGATGGAGTAGCAGATTCCTTTTAGAGTGCTGTGATTCAGCTGTAGGAAATTTCTTTGAGGAAGGAAAAGAAAAAGATATATTTATGCAAGAATCCATTTGGACTCAAGAAAGTACTTTCTTGAAAACACATGGCTGCACTCCACTGCCTTCAGACAAAATGTGACAATGCTTCACAGTCAGCCTTAGGATAAAGGAAGATTGCTCATTTTTAGTGTTCACCATAAGAGGAGGGGTGAGAGAACTTACCTGCAATTTCCAGTGGTGTGTGGTTTGTTTTGTTTGTTTGTTTTCTCTCTCTAGGAATTAGGAGTTTGTACTGAGACCTAAAGTCTGGATCCATTGTAGGACTCTGATTCAGGAGAGTGAAGAATGTGCTCCTGCCCTTGATGACTTTTGAAGCAAAACTTCACAAGGCAGATCACTAGGTAGGTTTGTGGTCTTGCCATTAAGAAATTACTGAAAGCTTGATTTTTATTTGTGCAATTGCATTTGTGCATTTTCATCTTCTGGAAGTAGAGTTTATTCTACTGGGTTAGAAATCTGTGCATGTGAATAGGTTTCAGTGCAAGAAAACAAGTGTTCAGCTTAGGTAACTAGTTTATGTCCTATATTCTATTTAAAGAATGTGAGCCACCTAATGCACAGCCCAGAAGTCCCACTGGTCTAGACAGGACGTCTTGGCTCCTCACATGGGTCCCTGGTTTCCAGATAAACTTCTGAGACTGGAGGAGGCTTAGTGTCCTTAGTGTCAGTGCTAGACTGAGATACAGCTGGTGGGTACCTGTGTATCATCTATAGCTCAGGCTTGTTTGTTTTCGTAAATTCTTGTATTTTTCTGTGCCATTTTCTTCTGGGCAAAGTACAGATAATTGCTTTCCTCATCATTAATATGACACTCCAGTGGGCTAGAACCTCTATGGCTTTTGAGATTTTTGGGTTGGTCTTTCTTCAGGGGGTACTTTTCTGGTGTTATAAATCAAGGCCTTTTACAGGACTCTGACATCACCTGCTCTCAGACTTAGCTATCTTTCTTACCCCATCCACCTTTCTTACCTCCCAAAAAACACAGTTTCAATGACTTCGCTTGTGTGCCACTTTTTTTCTCCTCTCTTTTGGAGTGTTAATAGCCTAAAGGGAGCCAAAAAAAGCCACCACTCAAACTAAGGACTAGCTCAGCTTTGTTTTTTTCTTACAGTTTTCCACATAAAAGCTTTCAGCCATGTCTAACACTGCATCAGCCTTCAGTGTTTTTCCCCAGCTTTTCTGCCCCTTGCTTCCAATGCTTCCTTCTTCAAAGCTTATTCAAGTATCTAATCTCCCTTCTTCTCATCCAGCATTTACCAGCCTGATGTATCTTCCTCATTTGCCTAGTAATCCACTGTGTCCTGCACAGGTATATACAGAAGGAAGTCCTCCTTCCCCTCTCTGCAAATTGACCCACAAAAAAAAGAGGCAAGTCATTACACAGATGTGTAAATACGCTTCACTAACATCCCACATAAGTGCTTCAATTTGCCCAGGCTGGACAAGTCCAGGTAAGTTTGAAATTTCACCAGCTAAGAAACAAAACTGAATTTTTTTTTTCTGATCACTTTTGATTTTAAGGGGTCCAAGTACTTCAACAATATACAAAATTTTATCTGTGGTCACAAGTGGCAATGCAGATTTATAGAAATAAAAGAGCAAATGGGGAGAAGATGCAGGTTAAAGGACTAAACAGAAGTGATGCAATTTCACTTGTCATACATTAATTTTTTATTAGGTTGTATTTAACTTTACTGTCTTGGGATTTGCTAGGCAAAATGTTTCACTTAACCCTTGGGTATCACAGGAGAAGTAACTGAAAACAGCGAAGTATTTCAAGATCATAAATAATTTCAGCATAAATGAAACGTAGATGGCTTTATTGAATTTAATTACATGTGAAATTGAATACCTTGAAAACAAAGCACAATAAAAACACAAACATATTTATTAGGGCAATGTTTCATGAAATTCAGATACGATAGCACAAAAGCAAATTTTAAGATCTCATATTCTGGTTCATCAATATGAAGGAATTTACTGTCCTGCTTGTATGAGTTAGGGCCATGTCTGCCATGGCTATGTGTGCATCGGATAAGAAAAGGGGTAGAGATAATTAAAGGTTTTAAAAATGATTCTTCATGACAATGTAGCATGAAAAGAATTCATATATCCATATTTCAGTCGTACTATTTTAATGCATGTTCCTTGAGTTGCAGTTTTGAACTACACATACTGAAAATAAACTAATATTCTAGTATAACCAGTGATAATCTCAGTATATTCTATGTATTTAATTTTAAAATGTCAGTTTAGTTTCCAGAAAACTCAGTCTCACAGAATCAGTTGTACAGAGCTGAAGCTTTGCCTCTTCTTTATTACTGGAAACACAAATCCAGTTAATACTTTTTAGGCAAGCTTTCATTTTTCAATTAATATGTTTTATTTCAAATTTATTCAGAGCTGAAACAAAAGTTACATTTGCAGCTGAGGAAAGCAAAGATGAAACTTTGTTCTTTCTTTTGTGCTCAGCCATACAATTTATTTTTCTCCTGGCAACAGATTTTAAATCTCTTTGCCTTTTTTTTTTTCCATGGGAACTGTTTAGTAAGTGCAGACATTAGACCTGACAACGCTTTGTGTGGTTTTTTTCCTTTTGCCTGGTTTCTGTGTCTGTGTGTGCAGGCATGCATTCATTAACGTAATTCCTCAACATTCAACAAGAGTGCATCATAAACCAGAGGAAAGAACCCTCATAAATATTTAGATCCTCCGTCTACCTTCCAAAACTAAAGTGAAAAAGAGTGTTTAGTGAGGACTTGGTTTGAGTTAATCTGCATATGAACTGAAAGGGGGTACAAAAGGATGAAAAGCTGGTGGAAAGGAGAACGAGAATACAAACCCCATAGTCTCCAGGGGGCCATTCATCTTGGTCTTGTCAATACAATCTCAGTCTTGCTGCTTGGCTGTTTTCTGCGCATGACCCAACCGACGAGCTGTGCAAAGACAGTGTTGCAAAGGATCTGTCTGCTTGCCTCCTAGTTTTGTTCTATCGTGTAATTTTTCGAGAGAATAAGCAAAATACTTCACGTTTCGGAAGCTGGAGAAATTTCCCTAAATGCTTTTCTGCTTGTTTGTGGTCCACACACTGACATACAAACTTAAAACGTTTACATAAAAGGACAAGCGGATTATATGAAAAGCAATTTTATGTAATTTGACAATTAATGAGAGGTAGTAAGATGACAATGTAGCTTAAAGCATATTATTACCTTCTGTACAGCTACAAAAGCATACAATTTGGACCTAGTGCTGTATACTTTCATATATAAAACTCCACTATTTCTAACAAACAACTGTCAAAAAGTCCAAAGTTACAGATAAGAAAAAACAGAATACCAATGCAATTTCATATTTCATGTATTTTCATTAACAAACAGTCACAAAATCATTTAGGTTGGAAGAGACCTCTTAAGATCATAGATGATGATCCAACTCCACACATGGAATTCTGCAAATTATTTTGTATTTTTAGTTTTAAAAATGAGGGAATTTTGCAATAAAATTTAAATAATTATTGAATGTATTTCATTATCTGACATCAAATGAATTTTGAAGGATTACATCATACTACCTACGTACAATGACTTGTGATCTCCAGCTGCTGTGCTTAGGTATCCTTTTCAGCTGAAAAGGCACAATAGCCATTAAACAGTGAAGTCTGTAATTAGACAGAAATTATGATTTCACACATAACAGACTTCTTGATCATAAGCAGCCGAAAGACAGCAGGTTTTTGCTTGTTGTGAGGACAAAGTTAGAATGAAATAATGTAACTCAATTCATCAAGCTCCACAGCAATCGTATGAAGATATGACAGGAATTATATCAGTATTAAAAGCAAAATGGTGGGTTTAGTCACATATCTGTAATATTCACTTACCGTACCACATCGCTAAGCTACTCTTCTGTACTTGTGATAACAGAAAAGTCCAAGTGTATTTTTCTCAAATTAATCTATATTTCAGGATCCTGAAATGGACTCTACTGGTTCGTTGGTAGGTTTTTGTTACCAGATCTCTCCAAAATGTTATTACTGGAGCAAGAGAGTTAACATATCAATGTAACATCAGGTACAAGCCTGAGCCTGCAAGCTGTGCATACACTGCTATGACTCCCTCACTAATCACCTGTTGTCAGTCTAACACAAAGGACTCCACCTACTCTGACAAACTTCTAATGAAGTACCGAGACATATCTGTAGCCAGAGGGATAATTGATTTCACTACTAACCTGTAAGACAGGTGCATACAAACTTCATAATTGGAAAAAAAGATCAATTATGCCTCTAGTAATGAAAATCAGATGGATATCTATAAATAGATTACCTGGAAAGAAAACCAAGGTGAGGTCTATACTTTAATTGACTTGTTAAGGGAAGACCACCTTTTGGCATGAAAATTGGCCATCTAATCAGCTATGTCATGACTTTTTAAAAGCAAGTAGAAAAATTCTAGAGATGGGGAAATGCTTTAGATCCAGCAGTGCCTTCTCGTCACCTCTAACAGAGAAGTGGTTTGCCAGCTTCCCAAATAATAGGGACTTTCCAGACCTCTCTAGGGTGGAAAAAAGGAAGGCTGCCTAATTTGAATTACTTAATACCTGTTTTCATGTTGTCTTTAATCAAAACAGAATTACCAAAATTCAAGATAACTTTTTTCCTGCCTTGCCTCAAGTAGTGTTTTCTTTATAGTTCCTGCCACAACCTGTTGGTTTTGAGCATACTGTCAGACTAGACTGTTCATTTGTTAATACATAATAAAACAGTATAGTTATGCAAACTGGATAGCAGAGTATACTCTCTGAGAAACTTCTCTGCTCCTTAAGCAGTTCTTCATTCCTGTCAGGACTGGTGGGGTGGTGTGTGTGCTAAAAACAGAGACAACTCTCACATCTGTTCTGCTAAGAAAAAACAAACAAAACAACAAAAAACAAACACACACAAAATCCCTCAAGCCCTCCCAAAATCCAAAACCGAGACAAACCTGTGATCAACAGAAGTGTAATAACCTTTCTTAGTTTGACAAGTTAAGTAAACACCTGAAAGGTAAAGAAAACTGCCCAGGAAACTTTCACACATGTATTTTTAAAACAAATACAATACCACAAGAGATGTTAACATTTCAATAATAAGCTTCATTTATGAATGACAGAATAAATTACATAATATAAAACTGCCTATTATAGAAGTTTTTAAGGCCACTTTCTCAAAGTTATAAGAAAAGTTGTAGCAGGTACATGGAAACTTCTCATGTTCTAAATAAACAGGAATATCTAATCTTACGTGAACTGGAACTGCACAAATGTAATTTGAAACATTTCAAATGAAGAATAATTAAAAAAATGTAAAATAATTTGAGAGATGGCCAGCAGGGTAAAGTGTAACTGTATATACCCTTCAAATTCAGCTGCAGTAATTGTTTTTTATCAGACCACTATATCTAAATTTTTACTCCATTTTGCATATATTTTGCCTCTATATCATAGTGAAATTTTCAGCCTACTCCCTTGCCCCTTTACTCTGTGGTCTATCCAAGACAATGGCATTATGAATGTGAAATACTAACTTCTGAAAACCATAGCTAGGGAATGACCGCATTACCTTCAAAAGAGTAATTGAGTTGGTGTCAAAATCCTGAACCTAAGCTGTTGTTCAGAATATTCTTGGAGCAAAAGTGGTTAGCAGAAAAATATTTCTGCATGCTTACAGTGAGATTCAGTTGACTGTTCGACAACTTGCAGGGGCCACTCCAGATGTCCAAAAGGTCTAAGAGACATCTGCACAGAGCTGGTAGATGTGATAGAAGAACTGCGAGAAGAGACCTTCTTGAGATTCAGGTGGAATACCAGAAGGCAAGTGAATCCCACTCTTAACTGTGCTTATAAACTTGTAATAATGAGTTACTGTAATCAAGCAATGAACTAACTTTAAATAATCATCAGATATTAGCTAAGTAAGATCATATGATTTTGTATGAGGTCACTGTAGCTCAAAATGAGTTAGATCTCCTAGATGAGCTAACAACCCAGAAACATGCACCTTTTGAATTTGAGCCCAAGAGTCAATTTTACTTATTGTTATGATTTGTCCTCTGGGCTCCAGTGACAGTCAAATAGGGACTTATAATGAACCAGGCTACAAATGCCAACCAAGATGGCACAAGATTTGGGATACTTCCTGTTTCTATGAGGAAATCCTGGATCTTCCAAGCGCTTAAGCAATAATTTTCTCTACTTTTGTAAGGGTTTCCATCCAGGAAACTTGAAGTACGTTTGTGTTTCGTAGCTTCTGAAGAGTAGAAAGCTGTGAAATGGGCTCTGGGGCATATCATAACTACAATGTATGTGGCTACAGTATTCCAGGGAAGACCTCCTACAAACAGATGGTGGGTTGGAGGAACAAAGGGGAGACTGTAAATTATCCACAAACAAAAAAACAGTTAGGCTTCTGAAGGTGAAAACAGATCATAGAAATATTGCGAGATTGAACACTACTGTTTCCTTCTAGAGAAAAGGCACAAATACCCATGAAATGCTAAAGCAGAGAACAAGTTTCTGAGCATACTGTAGCACAGAAATACAATGGTCTTTGTGTGGGAAAGCAACCACCACTGTAGCACTGCTCTCTGTCCTTTGCTTTGGATGAACACTGTTGCGCAATTCTGTCTCATCCCTAGCAGCTTTTAAAATTTGTATTGCTTGGTCCCTTTCTTTCCTTGCAACTTTTTAATGTCAGATGCTTCTCTTCACCATTAAATACATTTAAAAAAAAGTATTTAATAAAGACTTGGAATATATGAAGTATTTTGAGTGGGAAAAAACAAATTCCTAGTAAAAAAAGATTTTTTTTTTCAGACTGATTAATTACATTTTATTAGAAGGCCCAAGTTTCATGCTCATTACCGCGAAGTTGTAAAAAAATGTTACGTTTACTTATGGTTTGTTTAGATGTTTTATGCCCAGTTCGATATAAGCTCTTTGTGTAAGAACTGCTGCTCTTTGTGTACTGAACACTAGGAATCATAAGCAGTACAACACTAACAATCCCTCAGTGTAAGTCAATACACATATACATTCATACTTCAGATATTTTAAAATGGAAAGTTTAATGCACCAATTACATTTTAAGCTCTACTTGATTTCAGTAGTAATTTAGAAGAATGGTCAATTTTAAATGTATTTACAAAATTAAGGCTGAAAGCATTTAATTTATATTCAACAGTAACCAATATAGTATGCTATTTTACCAGAAGATGGTGCATCTGAAAAACAGAACCTGTTTCTTTAGCTATCAGCTCATTGCCACTGTAGTTGTCAAAATATATCTGCAAATTTCTCTGACAGTAACTTTTTTTTTTTCCTTCTTTAATCCTATAGTGAAGGTGAAAACACTTCTCACTGTGGTAAAAAGTAAAAATACTTTTGACTACCTATCTTACACAGAAATAAGTCTTTCAACATTGTATTTTTCATTACATGTAGCAAATAAAAAAACCTGCTGATGGCACTACTGTAGTTGAGATGACTGCTTCAATTAAAATTCAGAATGTTATCTTGGATAATTTTAAGGTTTGATATCTAGTGCAAGCTGGATATAAAGTAAAAACCACTGAAACAGGTATATCTGAAATAATGGCTAAGTTCTCTTAATATTCTTAGTTTCCAGATATCCTAATATTGTAATATTTTAAACTGTGTGTTAGCTGGACTCCAGTGAGATATATTCTATTCAGCAATGGTCAATTCAGTGCCTCCCCAGAGTTAGGCAGCACTTACAGTAATACACACTCACTGCTACTCCCACTTTTGCAACATGTGGCATAGGCTGGTTCACACAGTGTTTCTATATGCAAGTTCTCCACAAGGGACAGGCCAGAAGCCATTTGAAGTTCTCCCCTGCATAAGCCTTGCACTGCATAGCTAAGGTAGTAATTTGGTGACTGTACAGACAGGAAGGGTAGTTAGCACACTAACTGAAGTTATAGTACTGTGCACAAGATTAGAATCACTGGAAATATGCATGGTGTATTTCAAGAAATTATTTGGGTTCTTTTAGTGAGCTAGGAAGAATATCCATGATCCAACAGTAAAATTCACAAAAACAATGAAAATGTTTACAAATTACAAGATGCAGGGAAATTTATTAGCACAATTCAGATATGTTCTGTGAATAAACAGCTTTCTTCCTCCAGCTTTTGAATTTAAGTGCTATTATGAACAAGATGATAAAGTAGGTAAGTTTTATGTTTACAATATAGTACCTCGGTTTAGTTTTCTTAGTTGCTGGTATTTTTTTATCCTCTATGCTTTCTTAGATTGGTTTTCTTCCCTCCTCCTCACAGTTTTCTGCCTTTCTTATCAAGATTATAATAAAACTGGCATACATAAGATTCATTTTGATCTCCTACTAAAGAGTGTGAATTGAAACCAATCTAAACTTTGTTTCTAATGCACACAGATTTCTTGGGAGCCAAGCACAACTACCACACTCTAGACAGACACATTTTCTCATTGTTAGAATGGTATCTTTTCCCAAGAAGAGTCTACAAAGTAGTGCATAAAGAAACAGCATGTACATTCCATGTCCATGGAAATTATCTACTTAAAAATATAATCTAATAGGTGATTAATCTATGGCGATCTTGAACAGCACTGTAATACACTGGAACAGGTTGCCCAGAGAAGCTGGCCATGTCCCATTACTGGAAGTGTTCAAGGCCAAGTGGGATGGGGCTCTAAGCAACTTGATCTAGTTGAAGATGTCCCTGCTCACTGCCAGGGGAATGGAATAGATGACCTTTAAAGCTCCATTCCAACCCAAACTATTTATATGATTCTAACTACTGAGAGTTAAACAAAATGCTTAATGTTTCACAAAGCAGAATTTAGGCCTCTCCATCCTATCTGCATAACAGTCTTATCACAGTAACTTAAGGTACATGGAATATGTACCGTACCAAGAAAACTGCCTGGTACAAGACTTAGGTCAAAGGTAGAAAATAGTTTTTTGTTTGACTTAGCATTTTCTTTTCTCCCCAACTTAATGACTGCATAATTAATGTACAACCACAGGAACAGTGAGAATGCAGCTCTTCTTACTCTTGCATAAGTGGATGAATCAATAAGACAGCTCTTCTTCTGGCTCCTTTATTCCAACCTGCAGAATGGCCAGTTCTAACTGGAGTGATACTGTGGGTTACTACACCCTTCTTCATGGTTGTTATAGAGCTTGAAATAACTTAAGTATAGAAGAAACAAACCTGAATCCTTACAGACTAAAGTGTGCTTAAAACCTGTATCTTCCACTTCTTCAGCAATCACTTACCATCAATAGGTGACAAATTTAGGTATTATCTCTTCCAAGATTGCATACAGCACTCAGAAATGTGTTACAGTCTATATATATTATCTATATTTAATGGATTAAGTTCATTCTGTGATTTAAATAAAAGTCAACTTATTTCCAGCTCACTACTGTGTCAGGAAAACATTCAAGCTGCAATAAAGCATCCAGTTCTACAGATAAGATAAACCTGGCATCCAGAGTGGACAGGTGTTAGCATAAATACTTAAAGAACCTGAAGTGGCCACTAGAACATGGGCATACTTTTTTGGAAACTGTTTCCTTTTTAGACTATGAAGTCTTCTGCTTATTACTTTGAACGATGCACTTCTATGAATTCTATTTTAAAAGTTACCTGTGAGTTTGGCTTAATGTCAAAGGAAATACGTTTTTGTTGTCAAACACATCACAGAATTTCAATTTAATTGGTTCTTGAGATTTTTAGTCTGGGTCTAGACCTTATTCTGTTCATGTGTTAATCACCTTTCAGAGATGAATGGATTTCAGATGTCCATCTGGTAGTGGTCAAGTCTGACTGCTGCATTACGGTTACAGCAGTTACAATCTTGTATAGCATGAATGATTCAATACCTAATCACAAACATAGTACTTTTTTCTTGAGTAACTGTAATGAGCAAGTGAAGAATTGCATCATTCCCTCAAGAATAGGAGTATAGAACATTGGTACCTTCCTGTTATAGACAGCGATGGAGAAGGCAAATGAAATCTGACTGTATATGCCTATGATTTGGTCAGAGACACTGAAGTAACAGCCAACTAAAAGAGGATGTTTCCCAGTAGGCATCAGCCTTCAGCTCTCGTATTTCCCAAGGTGTTATCAGCTATGAACATTATGTCAGTAATTGAATTTGCTTTTTATGATCATTGCAGGTCTTTACTGTAATATACAGAGGCTGCTGCTGGCATTATCATAATTTTTCTTACTTCAAGATTAGATTAATGCAATAAAACTTCACCTTAAGAGAAGCTGTTGGAGAACAGGTTACATGATACAAGAAGGGCTACCTAGCTAAAAACACAAGAATTAAAGATAAGGACTTCTGCTTGTGTCCCAACAGAAGAGGCTGGGTAGTTACCTAAAGAACCTTACATGACCACAGGGCCTGATTACCTTGAAACAAACCAACCAAAAAAATCACCCCTTCTTCCCCCATATCAGTAGCACACCACCTCTCCCCTCTTACCTGCAGGACATGTTTATTCAACCCCCTGCATTCCCCTCCCCCCCCGCTATTTCTTCCCCCATGGGAAGCTGTGAAGTTCAATACAGTGCAAGAGTATTTCTAGTGCTTCTGCAGATCAGGCTGTAGACACACCAGTCTCAAAGGGAGCTATACCTTCTCGTAGCTCTTAAGCAGAACTAACTCAACTTTCCTTAAAACACCCTTTTCTGGGATGTGGAAGTGTGCGAATGTAAGGGCACAGAGAACATAAGGCAGGGGTGTCAAACTCATTTTCACCACAGACCACATCAGCCTCATGGTGGTCTTCAAAGGGCCAAATATAATTTTAGGACTGTATAAATGTAACCACTCCAACATGAAGTATGCCAAGAGGGGCTCTTAGGCAGCTTTTTGTTTTTACCATCTACTTGATAAAGAAAGATATTATGCTGATTTGCCTAGTTAAAACTAATGGTGAGTTATCTACATTTTGTTAAAGCACTCAGCTTTCCCAAGGGCATTTTTCCGATGATTTAAAGTCAGAGCCTTGAAGTATTTATGAAAAAAAAAAAATCAAGGATGAGAATTTTCGTTAAGCCATTTATGCCTGATTACATGAGCAGCTTCAGCACATAGCTTTGCCTCAATTTTTGTGCTGTTCAGGCTGAGAAAATAATTCAGATTAACAGACAGCAAACTAGAGCTTGAATTTTGCAATGCACCTGAGTGATTACTCAGTAACTGCTAGCATGCATCATCTTATCCTCCAGTAAGTAAGCACAAAATACCTTAGGATAAGCTATATTTTTCCTATTAGTAGGAAAGAAAACTGATAGTTACTGCAAAACAACGTGTGATTGTATTTCTTACCTTATACTGTGTGCACGTTATGTCTGCTCATATTCAAGCACTGGAAGCACTTTATGTGCAAGAAGCAATAATGAAGTGGTATCAGAACAGCTGCACCAAATCTGCTGAAAAAGTCTCCATATGCTATTTTTAATGTGAAAATCAGCAGTCCAGAACAATTACTCTATCATTATCTAAGTTCATCTAATTTTAAGATCAAAGCCTGCTGTCTGATGGATGCCCTTTATCAAATTGAAGGATTCAATACCAAGTTTTTTCAGGGTTAAAAAGAGCCTTCACTCACTGGTTAAAAATCCGCAAATGATGGGCTACAAAAATGCATCATATTTCAGACTCACCTACAATAAAAAGATGGCCATTTTGCTAAGCATAAAATTGTGACAAGCTAAAACACCACCTTATAAAACAAGGTTGGAAAATAGAAAACACAATCTTCTTATTAAATGGAAACTGCATTGTTTCATCATCCACAGCCATGCTGTAGTGTGCTTTGGGCATTCTATTGATAGACTAAGAATCTATATCTAAAAAAAAAATGGTTTGTAACGTTGCTATGGTTTTCTTTTTTATAACAAAGATAACATTTTCTTGCTGAATATACATTTTTTTAAAATATGAAAGCAATAAATCTGACTTATCTTACATAAGCCATAATTTTTACTTAAAACCCTGAAATAAAATAAAAATCCTCATGTCCAAATAATGAGTTCTACACATTTAAAAGGGAAAAATACAGTAAACACTAGAAGGCATGAAATAATGCAAGGCATTTTTACTATTATGAGAACTACACTTTCCCTACACTTTCATCATTGCATATCTTTAAAGAAAAGTTGAGTAATACTGCTTGACAATATCAAGTAAAATTGTACACCTGTCAAAGAGACAAGACAGCTGTACTTCTTTTTAGTTGTGGAAGCACTGTTCATTGTTATTAACCTAATATTTAAAGTTTTTTCAAATAGTGTGCAGTATATCAGCAAATAAATTTGAATTTTTACAGAACTTTAAGCAATATATAGACTTTATACCTAGTCCTATTAAAAATGACTGTTTTCAGAGAACCAAACAAAACATGAAGCGATTTTTATCTAGCTTTATAACATAAGCTGAACCAAGCTACTGAGAATTACATCAACGCTTTCTGACGACTTCCTAAATAATAAAAAACAAGTAAGAACACCGAGTAGCTGCACGGGGAAGGCATCGACCAGGGAGAATACGTACAAGCAACCGCGTCGTGCTGCTTTGCCTCTGCGGCTGCAGTGGATGGAGCACGCAAATTCTGGTTCTCGCTGCCGGATACGGCTGCTCCCATCACGTCTCCCATCCAAACCCGTCAAACGAGTCATGACTGATGCCAAACCACGGCGCTGCCCTGTAAGCGAAAAAGGGCGTCTGACTGCCTGCCGGCGAGGCTGGGGCACGGAGGTGGCCCCAGGGCACGGCCGGCCGCGGGGCACCGAAGCGGGCGGGCCGACCGGCTGAGGCACGGCGCTGCACAGCACCTGCCGCAGGCGGGGGCCGCCATCGTTGCTCTGGGCTCAGGAGTGAGGCTAGCCCGCCACCGCCCATGTTTCTCCTCCCGCAGCGGCAGCGAGCCCCTGGCCCGCCCCGCCGAGGCCGAAGGTAGCCGTTAAACCGCTCCGGCAGCACGCGGGCTCGCACCGCCCGGCCGCCAAGCGAGGAAGGGAGAGTGGCTCCCGCCACCTCCGCTTCTCCTCGCTCTCCCGCAGGGCCGCTACGGCTCGCGGCCGGGCAGCGCCCGTAGCACCGGTACCTCGGCCCCGCGCCGCGCCCTCCACCTGCCCTCGCAGCCGCTTTACCGGTTGGAAATCGCTCCTCGCGCCGCTCCGCCACCCGCACCGCCCACCGCCCGCAGGCGCATGCGCGGCGCATACAAGTCCCGCCCTTCTCCTTCCCCTCCACCCCGGTTCTACCCCCTCTGCTGCGCGAAACCGTGACCGCGCGAGGCAGCAGCGGCGTTGTAAAGGGCGGGCGCGCGCGTTTCTGTGAGGCTCTCCCCGCCCCCGAGGGCGCACGTGACCCAGCTCTGCCCCGCCCCCCCTCCTCGCGCGCAGCGGGTGAAGCAACACGACTTTGTTTAGAAGAGTTCTGTGCGCGCGCGTGGCTCCGCGCGGCAGGGGGGGCAGCGCGCGGGAGTTGCACGGGGCGCTGCGCGCCTGCGCCGCCTGTCCACGCGCAAAAGCTCGGAGAGGGCGTGGCCGGGAGGAGAAAACCCCCTTCGGCCCCGCGGCGCCCCCTTCTCTCCCCTCCCCCCGCCGCGCCGGCGCCGCCGCCCCGGGCCCCCCGAGCGGTAAGGGAGCGCCAGCTGGCTCCGCCAAGCGGCGCTGCCGCCGGCCACCGAGTAACGGCCGCCCCGCCCTTGGCCCCGCCCCCCGGCATGTCCCCACCCCCGCGGGCCCTGCCCCCTCCCCTCCTCCTGCCGCCGCCGCTGCTGCCAGCGCAGCCTGGACTGAAGCGAACTCCGGAGCGAACTGAGGAGAAGTGAGGAGGCGGCGGCGGGGCTGAGACTCACCAGCCACAGGCAGCGGCGGCGGGAGGGCGGGCGGGCGGGAGGCGGAGAGGAGGACACGCCAGGCGCAGCGCGGCGGCAACAACAGCGTCGTCGGCGGCAACAGCGGAGAGACACCGGCGGCGGCTCCTCGGAAGCGGCAGCCGCGCCAGCAGCGCCCGCCCGCCCCGCTCGTCCCCTCCCTCCCCCGCCGCGGAGACAGGGGGCAGCGCCGAGAGGAGAAGCCGGGCTCAGCGTGTGTGTGCGCGGGAGGAGGAGGAGGAGGGGGGACACGCCGAAGACTGCGCCGGCCGAGGGCGCACGGAGCAGGGAAGCGGCGGCGGCACCGAGAGGCGGCGGCGGGTCCTTGTGCCCGGGGAGGAGGGCGCAGCCCGCACGGGGGTTTCTGCCGAGTTTCCTCTTTTTTTCGGCCCTTCGGACTCGGCGGCGGGTCTGCGTTTGTCTCCGGATTTGAATCCTCCTCCTCCTCCTCCTTCCTCGGGGAAGCTCCCCTCCCCGCCCCCTCCCCTCCCCCACCGCCTCCCTGCCCGCCCGGATCCAGCCGGGCGCCCCGTGCCGCGGTCGCGTTGCTCGGCGGAGCTGCTGCGGGCGCTCGCCGTCTCTGCGCGGGCTTGGAATATGGTTGGGGAAATGGAAACCAAGGAGAAGCCGAAGCCGAGCCCCGATTACCTGATGCAGCTGATGAACGACAAGAAGCTGATGAGCAGCCTCCCCAACTTCTGCGGGATCTTCAACCACCTCGAGAGGCTGCTGGACGAAGGTAAAGGCGCTCGCTTGGTCGCCCCCTCCCCCGCTCCGCCGCCCTGCCCTGCCTCCCCCCCTCCCCCGGGCCTCCGCGGCGCTCCCGGGATCCCGCTCGGCCCCTCGCCCCAGCCCTGGCCGGGCGGCGGGGGGAGCCCGGGGCCTGTTTCCCTCTCCCCGCTCCTCTCCGCACGCTCTCGGGCCCCGGCTGGAGAGCCGAAAACAAAGGGGAAGTGCGGGCTCTCCCCGCCCTGGCTGCTGCCGTGTGGTGCCGGGGGACTGGTGAGCGAGTGGGAGGGGGAAGAGGCAGCCCCGGCCGCACGGGTCCCCACTCCCTCCTGGGGTTTCTTTTCCCCTATTTTTTTTTTTTCTTTTTCCCTTCCCCACGCCGTCTCCGAAAACCGGGGGAAGGGTAACCACGGCACGGAGGGGAGGGAGCGAGGAGAGGAGCTCAGGAATGTGCTCTGGGGGAAGGCAGGGAGGAGGGGAAGGCAGGCAGGCGGCACGGCACGGCGGAGCGCGGCGCGGCGCTCCCCTCCCTCCCGCGGCGGCGGGGAGCGGGGTCCGGTGCGGCGCCCTGCGGGGAGCGCTGGTCGGCCCGGCCGGAGGGCCCCGAGCGGGGTGGGGGGGCGGGTTGGGAGGGTGTTTGGTTTCGAGATTTGGCTGTTCTGGAAGCTGCTTGAACTTGAATGACTAAGGCGGAGGGGGCTGAGCTCTTTCTTCAGCTCCAGCACTACCCCACCCCGAACTGGCCACAAACTAATTATAATTTTCGTATATTGCGAGGCAGGCGAACAAATTCTTCTTTCAGCTCTCCTTACCTTTTAAAGAAACTAACTTGCAAGAGTCCTACGTGTGACTTTTAGTGAAGGGAAAAAAAAATTACGAAATTGCCTCGTTTACTCCAGCTACCGCTGCCCCAGCCTTGTACCCCGTTCGTGCTTAGAGGGGCGAGGGGCTGCTCCTGTGGGTTGACCCTCTTATTTTTTTTTTCTTAACTAGCTCCCTTTAAGGTTGAGTGCTTTTACAAATAAATAATCACATTTTGGAAATGAAAAAAATAAAGTATATGCTGGGAACTTCATTTGTCCCATGTATCTTCCCACTACAGTAGCAGGCCCATTGTGTTAAAAATAAGGTGATACACATGCTCTTAGTATCTTCAATTCTTTTTATGCTTGGGTTCACAGGGTTGCTTTTCTTGTTAAAAGCATTTCCTTTCTTACCACTTTGAACCTGGGCTTTCTGGAGAGTTAGAGTTTGCTTAATCGTGTTTGGTAGCTTTGTAAAATACGATAAAAGCATAAATTACTTAGGCAGTTTCAACTTGTTGGGATTGTTAGCATGAAATACTGAATTTCGAGATTTAGAGTTAGGATTCTTGTTTTCAGATGTATTCCTCCTCATTAAAAGAAGTTTGGGAAGTTGTTGACCTCGGAAGATGAAAGAGCTGGTTATATTTGGTAGAACAACTCCCCGCCCTCTCCCAAGACTGTAAAAATGAGATAGTGACTGTAGTACAACAAAAAATAGCATACCAGGAAAATAATACCTTCTGAAATAAATAATAGAGGAGTAAAAAAAAAAAAAAGCAACATGAAAAACAACACAGTGAAGAATACTGAAAGATGGATCGTGCAAAGTGATATAATGGGATATTCTGTTTTTATTTTCAAGACTCTTGGTGAAATTTGAGTTCATGTTGAAGCTAATATGCATGTGAAAATTAAAACTAGTTAAAACTTATGTTCTGGGTCACCACAGCAAACAACCTCTTCAGAATAGTTAGATTTACAACACACATCAAGAAGAAACTTGACTGAGAGGACTTCTTTTTTAGCACAAATGAGCCTTCCGGAGGTTTGATGTCGGATTTTTAAATTGGTGAATCTCTTCAACTTAAAGTATTTGGCCAGAGGATGCCTGAAACTTTTCGGTTTGTTTTTTTTTTTTTTTTGGTCTGAGAACAAAAGAAAGAAAGAAAAACATTTCACCATGCGAAAAGGCAAATGAAAATGGAATGTCTGAAATCCTTGCGCCTTTTAATATATTTTTAAATAGCGAAAGCTCTGGAAATATGTTTTGTGAAGTATTGGCATTCCAAAATGAGGGCTTTGGAGACTTGCTGAAAGAGTTTAAGGATTCTGTTGGAGGTATTCTTCACGCTCTTCTTTAAAAGAAAAATAAATAAAATAGAATTTGTGTTTCTAAATAGTCTCAGGAAGATGTCTGCTGTCCCTTTAAGCCTTTCTGCTTTTCCTGTTTACGTTGGCAGTTGGGTGGAAGTATTGTGGAGGCAGAAAACTTTTTGGAATGTTGAAAAAATGTTTCATGCAAATCTAGTAAATTGCTTCGAGACTTCAAAATTTGAACACTAAGGGGCGCCAGTTATTTTTTTTTCTGAGACGTGAGCCTGGCCTCTGAACACCATCACTGCCTTGAGCCGTGAAAATTAACACATCTATTAGAAGATACCAAAGAATGACAAAGTACTTGTGGATTTGTTCGGGTATCTATGTTCACGTGGACTTACAGATATTGTCTGCTTACATGCAGTATTATTAATATGTAGGTAGAGTAGTCAATAGCAATGAACAGTTGAGAAGTTGGAACAACTGTTGTTCTGTAAAACACCTTTCCTGGTTACCAAAGGGGCACCGTGTTAAATGTTGTGGAGCTATATGCTACACAGACATCCTCCAGAAGGGTTCTCTAGTTTTCTAGAAAGGTCTGCAAGATTTAGAATGCCTACTTAAAAGTGTAATACTTGATAGTTTCATCAGTTGTTTCATGTCACCTTTGAGAATACCAAATATTATGGGCAGGTGTGTGTATATATATATTTATCTCTCTCTAAAAATAGAGTGTTCACATACCCTCTGCCCGTGCCCCTCCTGCAATTTGGTTTGCTTCTTCTGGTTTGTTTTGTGCTTTAGATAGGTGGTGTTTGTGTGGTTGTTTTGTTTTAGTTACTATATGGCCGTTTTCCTGAAGGTTTTGTTTATGCTTGAGAAGAACAATATTACGATCAGCTTTTGTCTTCTAGTTTGTACTAGTTAAATTGAAGAAATAGTCACAACCCTAAGAATTCAAACAAATGAAACATGGCATTGCTTTCTCTCTTGGAATGCTAGGGGTTAGTTTATTTATTTATTTTTACATGACAGTATTTAAAACCAAAACTCAAATAGGCCTGTGTTGCAATTACTTCTAATTGTATGCAACAGACATAGAAATAGACCTGTTGGTTTAGATGAAGAACAGCACGTATAATCTGAGTGGGTTTCAGAATGTACATTTACTTTTTTTGGTCCTTTTCTGTGCTGTGTATGTTATCCAAAACACATTTTCCACTGTCCCAGTGTTCGATATTTGAAAATTGTAGTGCTTAACTTAGTAGATGGTCTCTGCCTTACGGCATTTGGTTTTGAAGATCAGCTTAAATGTGAGAGGTATATGGAGGAAACTTCAAAAAAAAACCCAACTAATTTATAATAAAATATTAAAGTCACAGTTTTGTTTAAGGCACCGATATTTTTGCATATATGTGCTTTCAACTTCTTATGTGTATTACTGTAGATTAACAAGGATGTTTAAAGTGCACATCATAATAACTAGGAAGCTGGATTGTTTTTATCAGACTAGTGCAAACCTGTGGGAAGAGAGGGCTCTTCCTGAATGTGGAATAGGCTTTATTTCCTGTCATTGTTTGCACCATCAAATGTGACCTGATTTTTTTGCATTTCAGCTTCTCAGATACTAACTTTCATGATTCTAACCTAGACTGTTTTTTTCTGACTATTTGTGTATTTTAATGGTGCCATTTGTGGAAGAATGAAGTTGTACCTCTTTTCTTGCACTATATATTTTAAACTCTGCAATTGCATTCTTATCTATTGAAATTACTGAGGTAACAATTAGCTGAGATCTGAGTAGTGTAATTTGTATATTTACTCTTTTTTTTTCTTGGACCTGTAAGTGGTCAGAATGTTGTACTTGATCGGAATGAGCACAGATCAAAACTATGGTCTGGCCTTTTTTAAAAAAGTATTGATGCAGGCCTTACTGGGAATTCATTTCTCCTCTGTAAACTATACACCAAAAATCTCTGCCTTCCTGTCAAACTTGTCTTGAATGTGGCTTAAAAGTGTGTCTACTTTTAAATATAAATTAAGCCATGCATCTAGCTTTTGGAGATAAATGTAATTTCATGTCTTTCTGACTAGCGGTTATAACAACGCCAACTGTAAAAACGTCTGGGTAGGGATTAAGGAGCATATTTTTTTATTGGATGTTGCTTTTTCTGTTCACTCTGTTCACTGAGAAAAGTGCATGTGAATTTGCAGAGCTCGGTGCCCAAAACTGAAGTTTTTCTATCAATGTCTTAACCAAAATGTCTGCATGAGTTAGGACTAAAGAGCTGTGCTCTGGTGTTGTAAATAAGTTCTTTCTGAGATGTTTTCTGGTTACTTTTGCACATGACCTTATTGTTTGTGATTATGTAAATGTAGCCTGTGCTTAGTGAGGGTTTTGCTGACTTGTCAGATTTGATGAAGGGGCATTGGCCACATTAGCATGACTATTTTTCAGTTGTATCAGGTCTTGCAATAGAACCTCATTATTTCCTTACAAACCGTGCCTCTTAATGCAAAGTGCAGAGAAGAATTTTCTTCAGGGTGAAGGCCTTATATAGGTTTTTGCCCAGACAGTCCCAGGCTAATTTTTGGATTTGGAGTTTTAACATTAAAATTGTACAAAACAGCATGCAACAAGAGCATCCAGTGTTGTTTGTGTGCTCTTTATCAATAGTGCTCTTTTGATTCTGGTTCTTTACTCAAATGTAAATCTTAAGGTAATGGTCTGAGGCAGATTTATGATTGTCACATAATAATGAGGCTGTCGAGCTTTTAGAACTCGTGTGTTCAAAAACTTCACAGGAGTTGTTCTGAGGTGTGTTTTTGTTGTTGTAATTCTTTGGCAGCCTCTTATAACATCAAAACAAAAGCTCCATTGCACTTAGGAAAAGGTTTATTTTTTTTAAGCTTGGGGAAGAATATTTAAAATCCGCCCCCCCGCGATCCCAATAGTTCAGATCTTTTTAAAAGAAGTTATTTTTGGAACTGCAACATTCATAGGATTGCAGTCACCTGGTGTGTATCTTAAAAATCTGTGTGGTGTTTTGACTGATAAAAGTTCTAAGTTAGTAAAGCAGTTATTTTAATCTTATGTTTTGAAAGCAGTTTTGTTCACTGTTGCGTACCAATAATTTATTATTAAGATGTCTGTCATCAGAGGGTTTTTTTAAGAGGAACCATAGTAGATGTAGTTCTATACGAGAACTGCTGACATATTTGTCCTTAAATTGTGAGAGACTTGTTTGAATTTTTCATGATTTTTGTTTTGTGTTACTTATTCCTTAAGGCTAGAATTGCATTGCATTTTCCTCATCTGAAGTTATACGCAATAGTTTCCAAAGTAAGTAGTGTCCTATAAAAATGTCTTGCTACTGATTAGATTAGGGAGTGGCATGTGATGTTTTTGTAGTGCAGAAAGGAAAAACTGAAGGTGTGTTGGTTAGTAGTAAAGTGAGGGGAAAAAAAACCCAAACAAATCAGCAACAACTGAGAAACGGTAGATTTTAAGAGCGCGCTTAGAATGTCTTATTTATGAAAATGAAATTTACATGCATCGAAAGAGAAAAGGCCATGTCAGAGAAAAGTTGCTGGTGTTTGGTGAGCAGTGTTCATGTGAAGAGAAGCCTGGACATGAATAGTTACTTTTGTAGATCAGTAGCTTTTTTTGACCAGGTTTCAGTCCTGAAGTTAAAACTTTCTTTCAGTGAGTACTCTAAACAATGCCAAATCAGGAACAGGATATTACAGTGATTTGAATTCTGTAACTTTGGTAGAAAAGCAGGTACATTTGAATTGTCTTTAATTACTGTCTGTAACCTTAAAATATTCTTCTTTTTGGAGAATGCATACTGATACAGATATCCTGTTAATTAGATGTATTATTAGAGGCTGATCTAGTGTATAGTCTGCGGCTGACTGACAGAATAGGCCTGTGTTCATGTTAATTACCGGACCATCCTGTCAGCTCAGGCTGATTGAAGTACAGCAGGAGTCTGCCATGGAGACTGATGGTTTGTATTCGACTGCTTATATGGAATGTCGGGGGAGTGAGAGACGGGGGAGACAAGGAAAGCCGGGAAAGCTGTGAAGCAACGAAATGCCCTCACTGACCCTTGTCTTTATTGAAACATAACTTGCAACTTCTTATTTGGGCTCTCTGAATTTTTCTATATTGATTTTTATCAAAATGCATGTTATGAAAATCTTCTGTTGATGTTTTATTGACATTTAATAAGCCAGTCCTAAGAAAATTAGTAGGAACAGTGAAATTGCCAGTGTTTTTAATCTCATTATGCTTAGTGCAATTGGTTAGGTCAGTAGAAGTACCATGGAAGATGTTTGTGGCTTTGTAGCAGGAGGATCTAGATCTGTGAAGGACACTACAGCTGAGACACATGATGGGTGAGTGTTTATAACCTGAGTTATAAACTCAGATTATATACTTTGCTGTGGTGAGACAAGGAGTTGGGTTGCTGGAAGTTAAGCAACATTACATTTTGACTTGAGAATATATCCCATGTTACTTTGTGCAGTGCAGGTAAAGCAGTCTTTGGGTTTCTTTTGGTTGTTTTTTGTGGAAACACTTCATAGAAATGAAGCTAGCTTTTCAATCGCAGAGCTTAGTTTTTTGAGACAATTTATGCTTGAATGAGCAAAGCAACCATGACAGCTTTAAAGAAATAATACGCATCTTCATTAGCAGAGCTACCCCTCCATGGTGTAGCTGTTGTTTCCATGGGAAAGGTGCCTGTTGCAGGCCAGTTGGGTGTCTCAGAACAACAAGGTGGTACAAGTTCAAGTGCTTCTGCTCAGGCACTTGTTACTAAACCTGTGTTGTCTGGGTCCAGTGCTAGAAGTTGCAGCTTTTTAGATACTCTCCAGCTGTTTTAGTAGGTGTTAGTGCTCAGAATGAGTGTGGAAACACTAGACAAGTGTGGGTTGTTTTTTGTTTTGTTTTGGTTTTTTTATTATCATGGTATAAAATACTGAGTAAAAATTGAAAACATGTTTCCAATTACTTTTTATTTGAGAATTGATTTTCATACTTGGTGTCAAAATAGTAAATTTTGCTTCTCAGTTCATTGCAGAACATCATTCTCTTAAAGGGAAACAGCAATAGGTAGCTATTAATGGATTTTCTTTTAGCATTTTTGGTGGTGTATAGTTGATTGAATAGCATGCTGGAAGTAATTCATTTTTTAAATCAGTTTAAAAAATATTTTTGACTTTTGCAATTTCACCTGAATACTTGTACTTTACTTCATAGTGTAGTGGAGAAGATTTTTCTGTACATCTAGGACAGAGTGTACCAGAGCAATGTTTTGATACATTTTAATTTCATTGCATTTCATTCCTGGAAGTGCATGGGCAGGAAGGGCCTCAGGATACCCCCTTTCTAAAGGGAATAAACCAGGAAGCAATTTGTATGATAACTGGCTGACATCTGAGCTATTAACAGTGGAGAAGTTAACACTTTTAATGGTATATAACCTGGGAAGTTAACACTTTTAATGGTATATAACTTTATAAATGTTTGTGCTTCTTTAAGACTTGATTTGAAAGGGAAAAAAATTCCCAGCATGACAAACAAGTAACATCTTGTTACTTTGCTGGGAAATTATGTTAGTGTAGTTCTGGGGGGTAATGCATCAGAGTGGCTGCTGATGTCAGAGCACAGGCAGGAGATGATAATACAGTATTCTATACAATTTTCTGGTGGACCAGTTTCTGGTTTAAAAGGTCAGCTGATATTTTGGACTGGTCAGGGGTTTTTTGAGTTTGTTTTGATGTGGTGCTGGCTTTCTTTTTAGATCAGAGCTATGATCAAACTCACCATATGTGATCTCAGAGTGCTTGTGTTGGCACAAAGGCTGAGGTGGCTCAATACTGAAGATATAGAGCAGAGCCTTGGGGAGAGTGCATTTGCTTAAACATTTACTTTAAAGTCTGAAACCACTAATTGATGTCAACTGATTGTGCATCTACTCCTTTCAAAATTTTAAGGACGTGACTATTTTCAGACTAGCTGACACTAGATGGAAGTCAGACTTTGCTGAACTCTTTAAGTCCTTTAGCTGTTGAAATAATGAACCGTATTATTTTGTCTAGTTCAGATTAAAGGACTGTTTTAGAAACCTCTGTAACTATTACTTGGTTGAAACATCCTATCCTAACTGCAGTATATTTTCTTCATTACTGTCTAGAAGGTACAGTACGCCTGAAATAATAAAAAGTAAGCAGCAGATCCATCTAGCACAAGTATTAATAAAAACTTAATGTTCTGGTTCATATCTTTCAATGGCAACTGAACTAAAACATTCAGTTGATGTTGCATAATGCTTCCATTTATTTATCAGGCTTTGAAGCTATAGCAAACCGGTTAATATTCTTCTTAATACAGCTTAATCTAATAACCCACAAATAATTATACAAAAAGTTAATGCATCATTTTCAATTTCTAGATGCAGAGCAAGCCAAATCCACTTCTGTTTGCTGTGGAATGTCTTCAGTTTCTTTGCAGGAATGGAGAGGAGTACACAAGGAAAAATTCTACTATATAGAATATAATACGAGCTGGTGCTGTTTTCTTTTAGAGCAATGTTGTTCATCTGTGTGTAGGGCTTTTAGATACTTTCAGTTTGTCTCATTTTGAAGGAGCATGAGCTGTACTTCTATGTCAGAAATTTAACATGGGATGTTTTTTAAAAAAGTTGTCAAACTGTTGTCATTTCCCCCCTCCTTCCTTCAAACCTTCCAGACTAACTTTGCCTAAATACTACATGTACAATCTATTGACAGGTGTGTTCTCAAACAGTTAGTTTGTGTGTTAAAGTTGAACGTTAAAATGCTGTAATAGGCTCAGCTGTCTTGTTTAAAGTATGTTTTTGCTGTGAAGATTGTGCAGTGAGAAAATGGTGCATGTTAGATGATTGTAGAGACAAGTTGTTGGTAGCTCTTTAATTGCTTGCTTAAGTATTGTATCATCTATAAAGATAAGCGTAGTTGGAGAGGCTTATATATAGTCAGTTTACGAGAAAATTACTACTACTTTAAATCACTCGAGGCTTTTATGGAAATCTGATACTGCCTGTGAATCAACCTGAAGCAAGACTGCTTATACAGATTCTTTTGTTCCCACTTTTCACATAGTTCTGTCAACTTTGCGATCAACCGGTAAATAGACTTGAACAAAATCTAGGCATAGATGATATGGTAGGAATCAGAAATTAATTCTAACCAAGATTCTATCAGGAAGACAGATTATATATGTATTAAAATGTCTTGAGCGGAAGACTGATAGTACTTCTCAGGTATAGAATTAGTGGCTGCAGTTGCTTTTAGAAGGGAAATATATTTAGCTGTTGTAATAACATGTTTACAGAGATTTGAGTCTCATATTTTGAAATTTCTTGCAATGCATTTGTGCTTTGTTGATAAATTTTGTGACAAGACTATCATAATCCTTTGGGAAAAAATCTGGAACAAACATTATCTAAAGATCAAATCTGCCTTGGAGGAAACTTCAAAAAGTACAGGTGACTTTCTTGAGAAAAGCTTATTAAGCTTATGGACTTCAAAGAAACTTTTTTAGAGATCTGCAACATTTAAGAAATATACTGATATTTTGAGGAACAGGAGGAGAAAAACTTCCCTATATCAGTTTAATATGGGGTTAATTGAGGTTGAATTCCATATGGATCAAAGTACTTCCAATTTCTAATAATTCTGGTGTAGCTTCTAGGGAAGCAAGGAATTGTGTGGAAGCTCTGTCTATAGGTAATGAGGTACCTAAGCCTAGTGCCTATTGATTTAGTAACTGTATTTTAGTCATAACTATTCATGAGGAAGCTTTTTGGTTCCAAATGGGAGGTTTACTGCACACTGAGGGCACTTGGTAGTGCCGGGTTTTAATACTGTTAAGTGTCTTCAGAACGGTATTCTTGCGTCAGCCTCAGATTAACATAAGATGAATAACAGAGCAATTCATCACCTAGGCAGCTCTGAAGAGTGTCAGCAAGAAAGCTGACGATGATGAATTGGGGAGAAATGGATGCTGCGGTAGATCACCCCTCTAGCTAGCTCGGGAGTATTGAGGGATGGCCGGTGGTATTTAGGTGTATGCTGGGTAATTAAGTGAGGAGGGACTGGGCTCCTTTGCTTGGCTGAATAGAAAAGAAACATCCCATCTACAATTTAAGATGGTTACTAAATTCAGCAGCATAAAATGACAGATGGGCCACTGGTTTGTGCTTTATTGAAAAGATTTGCATCAATCTTTAGGACTGATAAATGTGAGTGAAGTATTGAAGACAAATTCCTGAACTTCCCTTGATATTTGCAATCTCAGCAACCTTTTTGGCAATATGAATTTGGCTAAGTTACCTTTGAAACAGTTTTAGTTTATTCTGAACTTAATTTTGCCTCAAGTTTTGCACTAACTTGTCTTTTATCTTACAGCTTTTAGTTACTGGTGACTTTCAGGTTTTTTTGTTTGGTGGTGTTTTTTTTGTTTGTTTGTTTGTTTTGGTTTTGTTTGTTTGTTTGTTTTTAGGATAAAGAAAGTAGTTGTGAATTTGAGGGGGTTAAGCCAGAAATAAACTTAAGTGGTTTTTGTCATGTGCGTAGGTCTTTCTAATCTCATTTAATATGGTTTGTGCTAAAATTGTTTTTGACCACTCATTGTGGTATCAAATTGTTGAACACTTGATATGTGGAGAACAGTTTGAAGTAATAACATTCAAGTTCTTAACTTTGTGAAGGCTATTTGTATGGATTTTTTTCTGCTTAGTTACTGTAGGTAACTAACTCTACATGTACAGCCTTTCTCAGCTCTGAGTAGAATTCATTACTGAAATCAGTATTGGAGACAAGCATTTCGGTATGTCATATAGTAGTCATAACTAGTATAGTATTAATATAATGTCAAGTTACAGTATAAATTGCTACACAGATCAAACTACATTTTTAGTATGTTTTTCTCCTCCGGATTAAGCAACTTGGCTGCTGAAAGGTTTGAGTGATTGTTAATAACTAAAATGTGTTCCTGAACAATCAGAAGGATATGTTCTCTTTTTATTAAAACTTCTGTTGTGTGCTCTTCGTGTTAAATTTGAGATACAAAGGCAGGATACTAGTAAAGTACTAACACTGAAGGAGCCTTTTCCTAGCCTAGTTAAAGATCAGTAGTTTCTTGTAGTATGTAATATATATAGGTGAACCACAGCTTATGCTGCTATAAACATTTCTCTTTTTTTTTTTTTTTTTTTTAAGATGAAGGAATGAATATTGCGAGTAATGAAACCTGGATAATTTCTAGGCTGTTAAACTAATGAATAAAACAACGCCACAAATATGCAGATACTATGCACCTATCAATGTTGATACCATGAAAAAATTGACAGAAAGGGTACAGTATCTTTTAAGACCGTATTGCTATATAAGTAACTATAAAAATTGTATTACATATTGATCTTGAAACTGTTCATAAAATAATTCTATGAAAGGAGCAGAAAAATTCGAATACATTTTCTTGAAGTACCTGTATTTTAAACTGAAATGTCTTTCTGCCCAGGAAATGTTTCCAGTTTACAAAAATAATGGAACAATTTAAGTTAGCCTTCAGACATTATAAGATTATACACTATGCTTGATTTGGGAAAGGAGAATAACGCTGAGATACAGAGGTGTCAGTAACTGTTGTGTGGGATCCGAAGTAGCATGTCATCGGGTTTGGATCATCTGTTTGGCAAAACTTTTCCTTAGGATGAGAGAGATGGAGTAACTTTATATTGAAGTTAGTGTTTTTACAATCTAATAAAAATTTCCTCTGCATGTACTGTCTTTTTCCAGCTTAACCTATGCTGGTTTTCCTTGTGCTTGTCACACTGAGCTGCTCTAACCACTCCTTGTCCTAACCTTTTTTGACATAGCAAAGGATTACAAAGCAGGCATATTTCATTTTGCAGCACCATCAGTGAAACTTTGCAGTCACTTGCACAAAAAGTAACATCAAAGAGATTTTTTTTTCCCTAAACTTAATTCTTAGGAGTTTATATTTTGTTGTTGCATGGAAACAAAATAGTGTTTGAAATGAGACCTCTGAGACCACGTTCTCTGAAGTAGACAGCATCTTTTTTTAGCTTGCAAAGTTAATTGAGCTAAGTGAAAAGCAATACAAGTTAACCAGAATGGTGTTTTTCAATCTGCGATTTCCAGAACTACTGCCTATGAAGAGTCGCTGAAGATAACAAAGAAAGAGGAATAGGCTATGCTGAGCCTTCACCTCTTTTAGGAACTTTTTGTTAATCTCTAAATGGAAGAGGTTGAAGACCACTGGTTCAAAGGCATTTTCATTATAGCAATTGTCCTTGTCTGTGGGCCAAAGTAAAATTTTGAAAGATGAAACTTCAAGGAGATCACAAAAACAAATTGCGTTTACCATTATGTAAATGGAAACTTGTTTCACATATCTGCATTTATTCTTTTCTTAGGACTTCCTGCTGTTACATGTTTACTAAACTAGGGAGTATGCTGATGTTTTTTCCAGGTGAGATGTAGCGAATCTAATTATATTTATCAGTAGAGTCCAGTTTGGAGCACTGGAAGTCCACAATATTAACATGTTAATTGCCAAGAATAGTTATAAGAACTAAATTCTGTTTGGTATGCTATTATTATAGAATAATTTCAGTAGTGAAGTGTCTTTAAAGGCATCTGTAGCTTTCAATTTTAATTCTATTAAAATAGCCACACTATTGTCATTCATGAACAAGGATATTAAAGCAAATTCCAAATGGTTAGCTGAAAATATTTCAGGAGATGTTTTCTTTCAGTGTTTCAACATTGCCCTGGTCCACACACTGCTTTCCACACGCCGCTCCCCCCCGCCCCGCCCCGGCCCCGATGGACAGCCCTATGAGCTGATGGCACCTGTTTGGTGTTAGTGATAAATGAACTTTGGAGGAAATATAACAAAATGTAACTTAAAACAGTGTTTAATATGTAGTAATCCAGGTCCATATCCTGCCTGTGCCATTCCTATGCCATTCTTTAAATCAATCCTGAATATAAGGTCATAATTTGTAAGGTCCTTTATTGTGAATTTAGCAGAAGGATGAAACTAGTGTGATTCTAATCTATATTGTATTAGAAGCTTATAAAATTGTGTTTAAAAATTACACATGATTTATAGTTAGCATTCAGTTGAAATATTGAATGCTTAATTTGTATGCTGAGTGGCACTTTTTTGACTTTTTTGTTCCTAAAAGAGGCTGTTCTTAAATTCCCTGGAATTTCTCAGCTGAAGAGAAAATTGATGATTCTGTAGATACTCTGTAAAAACTTACATTATCTTCAACATTTTAATTCTATAGGTAGCATAGATCTTGGCTACCAGACCGGTAAAATAAATACTAGTTTTGTTTAATGTTCTCTATCTGTTTCTACCATGCATGAGTATAGACACAGATGCACTTTTTTTTTCCCCCAGCTTTCCCTCTCCCTTTCTTTCTCTTGTAGCAGTGGTACTACTTACTACCTGTTTCTAACAGTAAATGGAAATGGATTACCTAGTTATGGACAAGATTTAATATTATTAGAAATTTTTTTTTTTCTGATGTAATTAAAAATTATACATAAGATTGCTCTAGTTGTAAAGCCAAAGGGTAAGTGGGAGAGTCTGCTGTTTTAGACTTCATGTATCTGTCAGTTTTTAATGTGCTTTAATTAACTGAAAAGTTCTCTTTGTGAATGAAGCATGTTTTGTGTAGTTTAGAAATTTACTAATTTTTACTTTTAAGTATTTTTGTTAAAACTGTCTCATTTTAATAAACATAATGTAAATGTATTTTTATTTTTTGATAACGAAAATAAAATTCTTCTGCTTTAAAATCTATTCTTAAAATACAATGTTCACATTTACTTATAGAACATGGTGGATATCATCATGCAAAGTATCGTTACAAATTTTTTTCATACTGATTGTTGCTTGTCTTCTGAAATTTACTGATGGCGTGCAGAGCATTTTGTTTTATAATAAACCACACTTCGGTTAATTCTACAGACTTTTACAAAACAGTAATCCTTTTCTCATCGTGGTTTCAGTTAGAAAAGCTCCTATCTCAGCTTTTGCTGTAATGGCAAGAGGTAAACACTGATGTGGCATTATCTTATCTAGTTGATAATTTCATCTAATAGTCCCGGAACTTGATGTGCCAATTGTTAAATGCACTCGGCTGTGAAATAATGGGAATTTCAGCTTGCAAATACCAAGCTATTGTTTTCAATAAAGTTGAGTTGAAATCAGCTCTCTGTGCTGCATTGCAGTGGAAACCAATTAATTACAATGTGACAAGATGCCATTTTTTATTGCCAAAATAAAGTTTCTAGTATTATTCTGCAATAGGAACAAATGCTTGGCAGTTCTCTTTGAAAGTTAATTTTATAGTCAGATAGGCTAAAGAACCTTTAGTTGTTTAACTTTCATTTTTAGAGTTCATGTTTTTGAAATGGCTTCTCAGATGATGTCTCTTAATTTACACTACTGCTAATGCTCTGCAATATGTCTTTTATTAGTCATTGAGGTCTGGATGGTACTTCCATTCTATTTCATGTGACCCATCCGATATGGTGCAAAAACCTCTGCTCTGCAAGATTTAATAATTTCTGACATGTGCCCATGATTTACTCTTTTTTTTTTTTTTGACTACGGTCAGTTAGATATTGGAGATCTATGGTTTAACAGGTTTTTCTTATGTTTTCTCAATGCATGTAAGACTTGATCAGAACAACGTAATTATTTATAGTGTTATTATTTTCACTTATGTGGCCACATAAAGTGGAATGAGTTAGGAAGATATTGCAGGATAATTCAACTGTGGAATTACAGTTTGCTTGTCTGATAACAAAGTATTTTTGAAAAATGGTGCAAGAGAAATGCACCTTTTGAAATGCAACATTAGTAGATACAACTGAGTAATACTTAAATAATCTAATGTGAAATTAAGTCATACTGTGCATGTAGATTGGTTATTTCTAATACAATTTGATTATGTGTCAGTGTGACCAATACAGCTCTTTTACAGGCTAAAATGACACTCTTGTACTTTTTTGCTAGAATACTAAGGGCTTCATATTTTTAATTGCTGATTTTATGTGATCTTTAATTGTTTTACTCTAATCTGAAGTCTTCAGTTGATGAAGCACAAACCAAAATGAATGTAACTCCTGTTCTTAATAAAGATATGACATGTGGCTTTTAGTCAGCTCTTATTCCTGTTGGTAGTTATCACTTTGCTCCTTATTGTTTTCAGTAGTATGCTTTTGGTTTTAAAGAAAAATTTTATTACGTCGTACTTAGCTCAAGTAGCATTTATAAAAAGAAGCAAAGTGAAGATAGGGCATTTCTTTTGATTCTTAGCAGAGAAAGACATTAAAACATGTAATGTAGTTTGCTTGAATTGTGTTCGCCCCTATGACTTCCATATCAAGAGAGAGCAGATATTTGTAGTTAGTTTGTTGTGGGTTTTTTTTTGTTTGTTTGTTTGTTGTGTGGTTTTTTTTTTTTTTCTTTTTTCTTTCCCCTTTCTGAATACTTTTCAGTCTTGCCCCAAAATTTTAAGGAAAAGTAGATCATGCTGAGGTGGGATAAAATAGTGAAATTTGAAAACAAAGTTGTGGGAAAGGAAACAATAAGAAGAGAAAATGTACGTTAAAAAAAAAAACAAACCACAACAACAAAAAACGCCTAAACTCCTGTAGAGGGTTTACTAAAAAATACAAATATTTCAAGACAATTTCCTGTATTTTAGTAAGGAGTGCAAGGGTGTGTGTGAAGGTATAGTCAATACGAGGACTGATTTTATTCTCAGAAATGTTTTGATTAGCACAAGTAGACAAGTTTAATGTTAATATGTTTGTCTGTAAGCCTTCGACTTCTAGAAACACTTAATGTAGGCGGTGATGGTGGCTTTTACTGAAAAAGTTGAACTAAAGGTACCACCTGTGAAGAACTCCCTCTGAGGTATACCCGCTGTTAGGGCTTTTTCATGTGAGTGATAGGCCTTTGCATTACATTGGAGACGCTAATGTCTGAATGGATGTGATGGCTGCCTTGGAATGATGCTGCTGTTAGCAGTGAAAAATGTCTTCCTTACAATTCTTGTGCAGCAGGCCGTGGAGTGCAGCACATTTTTATAATAAAGGTGATGAATTTAATCGCAAACTGGCAGCCAAATGGAAATTGCAGACCTTGATACTGGGAGAAAATTGCCTATAAAGCAACTCCTGAGAGAGCAGGCTTTAAATTTATCCACCCATTTCGACATTGAGGAGAACATAGGAATTGCAGAGTATTTTGCTTGGCCTGTTTAGTCCAGACGGATGATGCTTCAGTCTTCCTTTATTTAAGAACTAGATACAGCATTGTGTTGCCTTTTTTTTTTTTTTCCCCTTAAATAAAATTGACCTTGCTGCTTAAACTTTACATAGTAGAGGGTTTCATAAAAATCTGTTCCTTTATTAGCTTGTAATTTGCTCCTGTTATAAAGTAGGACCTAATATGCATTATTAATTGAAACTTACCAACTGCTTCATGGATTTTCCCTTATGTCAGATGTAACCCTAATGTGATTTGAGTTTAAAAAAAAAGCATACCCATGTATTTGAAGGCTATTTGCTGCATTATACTGATGTGAAAAGCAATGCCGTAAATGATTTAACTAGTCTTGAAGTCCCACTGGAAGTAGAATACTTTTTCTAATAGTATGTCATATAATTTCTGATACAGGTGCAGCATTTTTCAAAATTGTTGGTACTGATACATTTCAGCAAGTCATCCTCTTAATATCTAATTTTTGGTGGTGCCGAAAATTCCTGTATGATAAGTAGGAACTGAATTTACAAATATGATTCCCATATCTGGTAAGCACTATATTAAAAAAAGAAGATAAAACATTCTTTAGGGAGCTTACTAAAAGATTGTATGTTTATCATCTGTTCATACAAATAATTGCAAGTAAGTTCCTTTAGAAATATCTGATTTCGTTAGACACTTAACGCACTGCAACACTTTTGGATTGCTCTTTTGGGTGTTTTGGGAAGTGGCCATCATTCAGGCAGAATTAAGAATGAGTAGCATTAGATTTTGTCACTGTCTTCAAGGTGAACAGAATAGGAACACTTAATGGCAAAATATTAAGTGTGGCATTTGGAACAATCTGGTAAGGATATTATTTAAACATTTCATTGGTCCAGTTTCTGCTTTTAAATGAAATCAGAAACATAGTCTGTACTAGAATGATTCTCTTGGTTATATGATCCCTAAGGTAAAATTCCCAAAGGTAAAATATGGCCTGATCCCTGGGCCAACATGAAGAATCTTTTTACCAAGTGTATAAAACAAGAACTGTAAATTTCTTACTCTCAATTTAACTTTGTTCTGCCCTTTAGAAAATCAAACCTTTGCTTAAAGTATAGATTTGTAGTAAAAGAAGATGAATGGTTGACTAGTTCTTGAATGTATTTTCACCATTTTGGATTATTTCTGTTTTTCTATAGAAAATACAGACTAAAATTTCTATGGAATATATTTTCTGTATACATTTCTGTATTAATTTTTGGTCACAGGAAGAGCATGGCCTAACTTGCTTGTAGAGTAGCATTTATAATCTAGTTTTATGTTATGTTAATATTCTGAGACTGCGGTAGATTCACATGAACACATTAACTGGACTTCTAGGCTTCTTGTAAGAGGGATCAGCTTTTCCTCAGAATTCTTGTTTTACTGCAGGTAGACAAGTTCAGATGCATACGGACATCTAGAGTTAGCTGGTATCCCTTTCACTCCTGTTCGTGTGCTTTTTATTACTTTCTGACTGTGAACATGCAGAGATTCCCATTCAATTAGGAAAGATCAAGTGCAGGTTTTGGGTAGAGTTGAAATCAGAGTGTGTATGCTGAGTTAACAGAAAAAGAGATTATGTCCAACCTGCCTACTGCAAAATAACTGCAGGACCTATTTATTTATTTATTTTTATTACTAGAAAACCTTGGAGAGAAATTATGGAAGATGGTTTTGAACTAATTTAGTAGCTTGATGATTCAAAAAGGAGATTCTTGTTTGAGAAGGTGTCCCTGTTAGTTCCGTTCTGCTAATTCTGGTGTTTGGTGGATTCTTCAGTGATCTGTTTCAGCTCAGTAACCTGGAAGAAAGCTGATGAAGCAAAACAGAGAAAAGGTTTGAATAGTCTTTTGCTCTGTGAGTTGAATTGGCTTACTATGCAGAGCTGGTGTGAGAGATGTTCAGGAACTCTGCAGCTGGAAGTGAGAAGACAGACAGTGATGACATCATTTCTCAGCGTTCAAAGGAAGGAGAAGTAGTACAGCAAAACAGACTTTTCAGAGCAATGCTCTTCTGATGGTCCAGATTTCTGATTTCTTCTGGACTTCTGTGTGTAATTTGGGATATACAGTCTCCTTCCTTTAGAGTAATGAGCTGTCTTGTAGTGTCTAACATTTCATAGCTTTCATAAGTATTATTGTTTAGCTTCTGTTTTGCTTTGTTGATTGAAAGCTCTGTTTTCAGTTTGTCCCTAGTAAATATGTATCTTGGCATTTGTCATTAATAAAGACTTTTAAATAGGGCATCCAGTCATTCCAAAGTTTAGGAATTAATCTGCATCTGATTGTTGGCCAGAATATGTTAAACTGAGAATTTACGTATTTTGAGAAATCATTATGAAAAACTCAGAGGTCCTTTTTTTTTTTTTTTTTGTTCTTAGTATTTCATTGAGATGTTTTTAAAAACAAAAATGCCACCCCTCCAGCCCCCCTTTAAACTTTTTCTCTTTCATGTTCTTAACCAGATCTGAAAGTTATATTAGGAGCAGATTATTTCAGAAAGAGAAGATTGTTTAGTACTGTTTGCTTAAGTATGGAAGGAACTAAAACATTGACATGAAGTTGTGAACCTGTAAAATTGGATGGGCCTTTTGGTTACTTTTCTTGCAAGAATGGAAAATGATGAGAAGCAGACAGGAAACTGAGTTACTTTGCAGTTTTACTGACTGCTGCTACTTTTCTAAGTGGGCAAAATTCAGTTTACTGAAATGCAGAAACAGAGTTAATTTTAGTAAGTTTCTCCAATACAAGCTATGTGATTGACAATCTCGAAATAATTTGGCAAAATCTTGGTAAATATGAGAAGTAGGTTGCTTAAATACACTGGTCTCCTGATACCAATTTAAAACTTTAATTTAGGATCTCCTAACAGTATTGGAAGTTCTGAAGAGGTGTCCAGATATCTAAATAATTTGCTTTTCTCCTTCATCATGCAGTCAGCAATACCTCCATGTTTCACTTTAGTTTCATTGCTGACCTAAAGGGGAAGTATTGCAGGTGACAGAGATTATTCCTCAAAATATTATGTCTTTGTTGTTGTTGTTATTAATTTGCATCTTGAGGAGTTGAGGGTTGATGGCAGCCACTTAACCTGGCTGGAGTGCAAAGCCCTCAATATTTGTCCCCATTTGAAGTGCACAGCTAGAATTACAGTTCACTCTTAAATTTTTGTGATTTTTTTTTTCTTTTGTTTGTTTTTGTTTTGCTTTTAATTTTGAGAGGAAACATGACAGTTGATACCAATAATGTTGCTGCCTTTCAAAACTGAAAAAATATACCAACCAATATCTTTTCATTCAATACTTACAACATTAATGAGAGAAACTATTAGAATTTGCTCACGTAAGCTTTTCCTGGCAAACTGAAATGTATTCAGCATGCACCCAGGCTGTTTAGAATAGTAATTATAACTAGTGTTACTGCTTGTATTTCCAGTTCCTTGCTACACTGTATGGAGCTTTATAAAGGGTAGAGTGCTTGTTGGTACTTTTAAAGAACACTTCACTGTATGATAGTCTGCTTCTGTTTTCTGTAAGAAAATAATGTCGAAATGAGCTTTTAAAGTGTCAGTGATGGACAGAGAACCCAAAAAAGCTCTTCTGTGCTCTTCTGTGGGGTTTTTGTTGGTTTGGTGGTTGGGTTTCTTTTTTAACACAGCACAATGTAATTTAAAGCAGTCAAGCTCTTATCAGATGCTCTGCAGGTCTGGTGGCAGGAGAGGATTGACTATTTGCCTATGCTTTTTTCTTTATCCTTCAAAGATGATTTCAAAAGAGAATTGTTTCCGCCTGCAGCCGGTATGTGGGAACAGGTGGGTTAAAAAGTTAGAGGGAAGGAGACAGAGACTTGCAACAAATAGAAGCCTGAAAGACTGTTTCAGGTTTTGGCTGCTTTTGTGTTCAGTGCTTATAAAAACAAGTCTTGAATGCTAAATGGAGAAAGTCAAACTTTCCTACTGTCGTTCACAGAATCACAGAATGTTAGGGATTGAAGGGACCTCAAAAGATCATCTAGTCCAATCCCCCTGCCGGAGCAGGAACACCCAGATGAGGCTACACAGGAATGTGTCCAGGCGGGTTTTGAATGTCTCCAAAGAAGGAGACTCCACAACCCCCTTGGGCAGCCTGTTCCAGTGTTCTGTTACCCTCACTGAGAAGAAGTTTCTTCTCAAATTTAAGTGGAACCTCTTGTGTTTCAGTTTGAACCCATTACACCTTGTCCTGTCATTGGTTGTCACCGAGAAGAGCCTGGCTCCATCCTCCTGACACTCACCCTTTATATAGTTGTAAACATTAATAAGGTCACCCCTCAGTCTCCTCCAAACTAAAGAGACCCAGCTCCCTCAGCCTTTCTTCATAAGGGAGATGCTCCACTCCCTTAATCATCTTTGTTGCCCTGTGCTGGACTCTCTCCAGCAGTTCCCTGTCCTTCTTGAACTGAGGGGCCCAGAACTGGACACAATATTCCAGATGGGGTCTCACCAGGGCAGACGGGAAGGAGAACCTCTCTTGACCTACTAACCTCTCCCCTTCTAATACACCCCAGGATGCCATTGGCCTTCCTGGCCACAAGGGCACAGTGCTGGCTCATGGTCATCCTGCTGTCTACCAGGACCCCAGGGTCCCTTTCCCCTATGCTGCTCTCTAACAGGTCATTCCCCAACTTATACTGGAACCTGGGGTTGTTCCTGGCACATGCAGTACTGTACACTTTCCCTTGTTATATTTCATTAAATCTTTCCCCGCTCAACTCTCCAGCCTGTCCAGGTCTTGCTGGATGGCAGCACAGCCTTCTGGCATGTCAGCCACTCCTCCCAGCTTGATGTCATCAGCAAACATAGTAGGTGTTAAAATTTTATTTCCCTTCTAGTAATGTAGCCTCAGCTATATGCCATTAGTAGTTCTGCATGGCTCCGATTTAATGAGCAATGGTTCTTCGGCTCAGGCAGAATATGGTTCTGAGCAATTAATGCTGGAAGCAGTAGTGTAAACTGGTGTGTAGTTGAGGCGTCATCTTGGTTCTGTTTCAGTACCCCGTGTTTAAAGTTGAAATACATTTTAGCATAGTGGGGGTGGTGGTGGTGGCGGGAGGGGGGGAGCAGGGAGGGTTATTTGTGTGTAGGGATTTGTGTTTGTGTGATTTATTTATTAATTTATTTGTGGTGTCGTTTGCAGAAGGTGATTTTCCTTAAGATGTATTGAGATAAACCATTAAATAAAATTCAGATAGTGACTTTATGGGCAGCAAATTTGATGTTATCTTCCGCTGTAGTATCTAGTGGAACACTATCACACTGAAAATAAATATTCTGTTAATATGATACCAGTAATCCTAGTATTTTTCATGTATAAATTGAAATCCTGTTTCAGTCATCCAGACATGGATGTGTTTCTGAAGAGGTGTATGAGTTATGTGATGTAACGCTGCAGATATGACCTGGAATGTGTTGTGCTGTCATATGTCTTTTAAGTAGCTCTGATACAACTTAAGCATGAGGTTGCATTATATATTCCACTAAATGACCTCTTTTATTGTATGTAACTTTGCAGAATTACTTACAACTTTTCATGTCAAGTGTGTGGGTTAGACTGAGCTATACTAAAAGCTTGAATTAAAACAGAAAATATTTTCAAGAAAGAATGAACATGGGGGAAAAGTCTTAATATTTTAAAACAAAAAATACATTTAAATTTGCTCTGAGAGGTTGCTGAGTGCTTTTATCATTTTGTCTAGCAGTCTTCCCAGATTCAAATGAAACACATCGAATGTTTTAATTTGAGCACTTCAGTGTCCAAACTGTCCTGCTGAGTATGTTCTGCACCTCCAGCTAGTTTCTCGTATGGTGCTGTCTTACCGTGGACAGGTATGCCATGCCTCAACCTGAGCAGGCCATGTAATGGAAGCTGTCGGTTTTGGTGTACCTGGGGAGTGGACTTGAGAGAATTGACGCACTTCCCTGTGTTGTGAGCAATTGGCTTGTTCTCTTCTGAAATTTCAGCTTTTAAGAAGATTTTTTTTTTTTTTTTTAAAGTCAGGAAGATACTGTGTTTGGATAAAAGCTCTGATGATGTAGCCATCCTTCATGTTTTGCATATTGTTCAGAAGTGTAAGAGAATGTTGGGTGGGAACTAGAACTGACTGAAGAACTGAAGGAATGAAGAATCATATCTTACATAGGTAAAAAATGGGATTTGAGTGGGGAGAAAAGACTGTTTGGGAGCAGGAGAGTGTTTGGGGTGAGAAAAATAGCTGAAAGGATTTGTCTACTAGAGGAAACTGCTTTCCAGAGCCTGGAGTAAACCCGAAGTTTTGGAGTCTTGCCATGTCTTTGCTGTCAGGAAATATCTGTGAAACCCAGAGGCGAATTGTCTCATTCCTCCTCTGCTACTGGACAGTATCTCCTTGTGCTGTCAGTTAATACCTTATTTCATGTGGCAGAGGTCTTTGAATGTAAAAATGCCAGCTTAGCTGACTGGTTGAATTTAGCAATTTGACAGATATGAGTACAGTTGTTATGTGGCAGTAAAGCTGATCCATAAGATGTACACAGATGAGGACTTTCAGGCATACTTTTTTTTCTCACAGGAAGAGCGATGTTTCTGATATCAGCAGATCTCAGGCAGCAGTTCTCTGAAGTTTTTTTTGTTTGTTGTTGTTTTGTTTTGTTTGGCAAAGGAGTAAGAACCAGACCTGTGTTTGTTAAAGGTGCAGTATCCTGCCATCTTGCTACCTTTTTTGATAAAGTACACTGAAGCATGCTATAAGTATATCCAGTTTTCAATTTCAAAGCTAAACGTATGTGCTGAGCGTTTTAACAAAATACTCATGCTTGGGGTATGGATTCTAGAATCAATTGTCTTGAGTGTCTTAGGGAAAAATAATCACATTTGCAAGCACTCACTTTGATTTCTTTATGATGTTTCATGAAATTGTTCATAAAGCTCTACTTCCCAGAGAATGCCTATTCCTTCAGATTTTTTAGAAAATAACTCTTGGTGTTGAACAAGAGAATACTAACTTCAAGACATAATAAGGTATAGACAAGGACCGCATGTATTTATTTACATGGAAAGAAGCATTGTGCTTATTCTTGAAAGTGTCATCTTATTGATGTGTTGTCTCAAGGCAGGGCCTAAATAACTGGTAATAGTAATAATTCCTCTTACTGATTAGTAATGATGATTGTGGATTAGAAATCTGAAGAATAATTTCAGTTAATAATGGCATTTTTGCTATGTATTTTGGAATCAAGAGTATATGAGAATATTATAATATTTCCTAGGATAGTTACATTGTACAACTCTAAAAAAGTTAGTTGTTTGGGACAAAATACCAACCTCTTAGTGTTTCTGAAGAGGGTGCAGTTGATGTCTGAGGAAAGGCTGTGGTTTTGGTTTTTTTTAGGTTTCAGCTGATTGCTGTTGTGACAGCCTACATAACCATACCACTTGGAATCTTAGGGCAAAGTGTGTTAATTACCTTTCATGTACATGTGAAGTGATGTACCTTTAAGAAGTTATTTTCAAGGTAGTTTTGACTTGTACTGAGTAAAATACTCCGAGAGCAGTTTTGCTTATGTGTTCCTCACCTGTCAAGGCAAATCTGCCTGATGGGGGCCTGATGTTGCATGCAAATCAAGTATTGTGTGAAAAACAGGATGATGAGAAGGCCCAACCTAATCTATTTTACTCTAATTACTAACAGAAGTAAGGGTAGTATCACTAACCAAATACTACTGTTTATGGAGTAGGCAGGCCATCTACAGTCTCATTATTCTTAATGAAAGTTCTGTTATGGTTGAAGGGAGCCAGCATAGTTCTGTGTTTATAGAAATGAAAAGACAGAGCAGATAACACTGTAGTTTTTGGAAAATGAGTATCTATCTGCCATGTAAAGGATGAAAAAGATTGTGAATCTGCTTATACCTCTGAAAATCTGATTTTGCCATATAATAAAAATACTCTTCATGGAGGTTTTTTGTAGTTGTTTTTGAAGGAGATAAAACTTTGAAAGATGGGCTGTGTTTTAACATACCCAGCTGCAAATTAGATTGAACATTCCATTCACTATGTGGAATAACAATCAATAATATAGGGCAAATAACAGCTAATAACTTTTTTTTTTGCGGTAAAAGAAACCTAAGTAGCAATGTTCTTGTTTCTCACTTGCTCAGAGGTTGATGCTTTAGTGGTAGTTTGTTCTCTTTAGTAAAGTTTTGCTGGCTGTGCATGTTTACAAAGTTAGTGGCCTTGCTGATTTCCTGCCTGCTGTAATATGTTGAGTCAGATGGCTGAACTAATGCATGGTACAAAAGAATGGATAACAGTAAGATTAGTATACTAATATATCACTTCAGTTTAGCTTTTGTTCAAGTCTGGAAAAATACTCAGGTTTAGTAAAAATTATAATTACTAACAGCCTATCTTTTAACCCTGAAGTTAGGCCTCAATCATGTAAAATTTAATTAGATGATTGTCAGGTTTCAGTTCCCTGGAAAAACGTCTTTGCATAGGTATATTTGTCTTTTAGAAAAGTATTGAAGTGTGTGTATTTGCAGTGAATTCAAGCACATGGATTTTTTTTCCTCTAGGTTGATGAAAAAAGAGCAGCTTTTTGAAGCTGACTGGTTATCTTAATCACTTCAATGTGAAATTGAAGTTGTTTAACAGTGTTAATAGAGGAATTCCCTGACAGTTTTTAAGTAGTCCTATTTTCTGGATATACTACCTCGCATAAAGAGAAACATTTTTTTAATCCTTTCAACACCTTGGTTAAGGTATTTAATGATACTGCTATGATTTTTTACTTATATTTTTCAAATACAAGTTTCTGACACTGATTGTGCTTGTATAATAAATTACAATTTGCAGTAAGGTAAAACATGTAGTGTTCTTAGTGGAATCTTTTTAACAGTGGTGCTTGAAATAAAGTGAATCTTACTGTAAATATGATACGTATGGGTCATATAGCAGTTTAGTAAACGATCTGCATACAGAATTATTTTATTCTTGGTTTGTGACCTGTCTAATTTGTTGTAATTTGAAGACTGTTTTGGTAAGGTATTCCTATTCCAAGCTGTGTATCATATATCTTACCTGAAAACAGGTCATGTTTTGATTTAACAATATTTTCCCCACCAACATCTTAATTTGCTGTGGTGCGTTCTTTCAAAATCACGTGTCCCAAATTCAGAGGGTTTTTTTTTTTTACTGTTACACTTAAAGCCCATTAAAATCTGTTAATACCATACAGAGCTACACCAGTTAAGATATGTGCTCTTCTGCTGCTGTCATTGCTTGGTCCCTCCTGGTCAGTGTATGATTGATAACAGGTTTTGCATCCTGTCTGCAGCAAACAGAACATTCTTCATTTGAGGGAGGCAGAAACTCCTAGTTTTGCAGCCCTTTAATCAGTTTTTAGAGATCGTTCGGTTCACCCTTTATGAGGTTTTCCATTGCCTTTGGTCAACCTCCTTGTGATTGTTACTTGGTTTTAGCTTATACCTTGAAGAACTTTACTAGAAATTGGCATTTTTTAGTTAAATTCCATGCAGAGTGGTGCATGGGAAACTAAACTTACACTGCTTTGTTTCCTTAACCACTCTTGGAGTTATGTTAGTGTATCAGAGTCTAACTTTGATAAACTTGTATGCTTTACAGATTTTCACATAGGTATTTTAAGTTTTTCAACATTTCTGAAATTTGGTGTAGTCATACAAACAGACTAATCTGTCTGGCTGGAATATTTATTCTTGAACTAAATTTTGGAGGCTTTTCCTGTGTGAATGAGTAAGTTTCATTGTTGTACTTCCTACTTAAAGTTTCCAGTTTTTCTTCTTACCAACAGCTCTTCTGTTCAGATGATTTTGCTATTACGACAGATTCCATTACTTCATCAAAGTCACCTGTTTTGAAATGTAAGCATAAATAAAAATTGTTGTTCTTAGTTTGTTCAAGATTTAGAACTTGATTTGCTGATCCATCTCCTTTGAAGTCTTCTGCTTACTAAAGCCAAATCAAAACTAACTCTCTATGTTGGTTCATCAGTGACATCATGGATAAAATCTATAAATTTATCATATCTAGGAATATTTGACTACTGCTATATTAAGACTTGCTGTCTGTGCTAATTAAGCTTTGTAACTTAAATATAAGCTAAACATGTTGGACATGTATAATCTTTTAACACAGATGAGTAAAACTTAATTTAGGGCTCTAGTTTGGTCAGCTGTGTTCAGTGTTGCTTATATGTTTGGTTCTGTAGAGATTGTGATTAAGTGGAGATTCTGTTTATGTACTGCTTAACTCTGGAAGGTCTTCCAATACTTAAAAGTTAGTTTAAAGTTGTATAGTGCATGTTGATAATGCACTTAATGTCAGAGGAGTGCAATAGTTAATGTATTTAATGTGGGAGATTATTAATTTGTTAATGTCAGTGTTGGTACTTGTCAGCCAAAACCTTCTACTTTATTATAGTCTTGTGAGTAAAATGCTAACAGGGCCAGGGTAGGGCAGTGTGTATAACAATACTGAGTGATAGGGAGCAGTGTGTTTAAAAGTAGGATTTTCTTTAATCATAGAATCATTTTAGTTGGAAGACACCCTCAAAGTCATCGAGTCCAACCATAACCTAACTCTAGCACTAAACCATGTCCCTAAGAACCTCGTCTAAAAGCCTTTTAAACATCTCCAGAGATGGTGACTCCACCACTTCCCTGGGCAGCCTGTTCCAACACCTGACAACCCTTTCCATTAAGAATTTTTTCCTAATATCCAATCTAAACCTCTCCTGGCACAGTTTGAGGCCATTTCCTCTTACCCTTTCACTTGCTACTTGGGAGAAGAAAGCAACACCCTCCATGCTACAACCTCCTTTCAGGTAGTTGTAGACAGCGACAAGGTAGCGACAAGGTTTCCCCTCAGCCTCCTTTTCTCCAGGCTAAACAGCCCCAGTTCCCTCAGCTGCTCCTCATGAGACTTGTGCTCCAGGCCCCTCACCAGCTTTGTCACCCTCCTCTGCACTCTCTCTAGTACCTCAGTGTCTTATGATGAGGGACCCAAAACTTAAAAAAGAATTTGAGGTCTGGCCTCACCAGCACTGAGTACAGTGGCACAATCACTTCTCTAGTCCTGCTGGCCACACTATTCCTGATACAAGCCAGGATGCTGTTGGCCTTTTTGTCCACCTGGGCACACTGCTAGCTGATGTTCAGCTGCCTGTCAGTCAACACCCCCAGATCCCTTTCTGCCAGGGAGCTTTCCAGCCAGTCTTGCACAAGTCTGTAGCACTGTCTGGGGTTGTGACCCAGATGGAGGTTTTCAATTAATTTTCATAATTTTTAATGTTGACCATTAAAACACTTGATTTTCTTTGATTCTTAGAAGTTTAGTTGAATTGTACTGTTTTCTGGCTATCAGCTAATTACTCATCTCGAGAAGCTTTCAGTTTTACAAAGACACTCATTTGAATGTGGATGGATAGTGTATGACAGTTGTTATTATAGATGATGTTATTTGGAGACACCAACTAGACTGCCGAAAGTCTTGTTCAGCTATTCTCTTAGGAACTTCTAAGCTGATTTTTATGTAAAAGATTTTTAGATTTTTTTCTGAGGCATAGTACTGGGATATGAGGAGACACAGGACTTCATCTCAAATGTACAGCTTTTTGAATTTATCAAGAAAATGAAGGAACTGCATTTAATCTTCTCTATATGATTTTCTTAAGTGAATGCAGATTGCCACTGTCAAATGTAATGCAGGGTTGATGGATTTTGATCAGACCTCTTCAAATTGTTCTTAAATATTTTCATATTAAATAATGTAATTGTGAGTTTTAGTATGTGGAAACAAATGCAGGACTTTAAAATTTGCTAGCTAATTATGGCAGAGTTCAGTGTCATGCTGTAAACCAAAACTGCTCACGTATGAAAATTTTTCAGAAGTGGACAGTTTTATCAGCTTTGGTGCTTGGTCATGTTTGTCTAAATCCTTATTTTTTTATTCCGTATTGGTTTCTGAAGGAAAGATGATGGGAATCTTGTTTGCCTTATGGTCAGGCATTTCAATCATTAATAGCTGAGGGTGGGTAGAGTAAGTGCTTGCCAACATTTTAGTCTGTACACTGATGATGCATGCAGGGTACAGCTCCATGTGACACAATATTAAAAATGACTTTTTTTGCTAGCATTGCTAGTTCTGCTGCATCAGCAATAGTAGTAAACAGCACTGGTGTTAACAGTGAAGACTGTTGAAATTGTGATGAATAAAAACAACTATTTCTTTGCCAAGTAAGCATACTAAAGCTGCTAGATTAGAAAACACATGAGTTGCAGCGTTCCACCAATAATAAAGCACTTAAAAGCTTTCTGTTGACATTTATACAAAAAGAACAGATGAGTGTGCTGTATTTGGTTTTGAAGTCAGTTTGATGCAAACCTTAACAACTGCCCACAACAGAAGGAGTTTTGCAGACTCTTCTTGCAAAAAGAAATGACTGAATTTTGATACCAAGAGTGCTGACAAATTGCTGAAAGTGCTAACCACTTATCACTGGACTGACAGTTTAATCATTGAAAGTGTACCGCTAGATTGGACTCAAAGGATCAAAGGAGAAGAAACTATAGTTTCCGAGGCATTAAAAGACGAATTAAAATTCGAAACGCAAACACTTTTTGGGGGGTGACACTGCTGTATGACTTGCATGCCATATTCTCTGTTGTGGTGTCCAGAAATTACAGATTTTCATTTTCTTTTTGAAAGTGTTGATTAATTCAGTGCGTAAATGGGGCAACATAGTGTTCTTTTGGTTCTTGTTTTAATTATTTATAATAAAGGTTGTATTTAAATCTGGTATGTGCTGGGTCAACAAGGTTCTTTTGAGGCAGGCGATGAACATCAGCACATCACTCATCTTGTAGTTTGAGCACATGCTCTGTGTTAACCTTCAGAATGCTTTCAAGAGGTTATAGAGCACCTGTCTTCAGAGATTTTTCATTATGAGCAGAATATATTTTTTCTGGTTTTTTTTTAATCTCCATTCTTAGTTATGTTTTTCCAGGTGCTTTGTTTACAATATTATTGGATGCTGTTTGAAGAAAATACTATCTATTACATTAAAATAACTGATATCTAATTGCAGTTGTCTAATTGATGGGTTAAGCTTTAATGGAACATGGAATGGATTGTCTGCCTGGATAAATCCTGGATCCATATTCAGTGGGTTTAGATCCTCCAAAGTGGTAATTGTGTGTCTGTGTGCTAGAATGTTTGTAGCATTTGTTTACTAGTTTTGGGACCTATCTGATTGCAAAAGAATTGTAAAAAGTCTATTTTCTTGCTTAAAAGTACTCTTACATTCTTAAATTGATGATCCAGCAGCAGTTGTGTACAGTAAAAATATTTTATTAAAATATTAACTTTTTGCGCACCTTGCTGCATTTCACATTAAAAAGAAAAAAAAAAAAAGCCCCCAAAAAAACAAAACAGGAAAAAAACCAAACCAAACAAAAACTGCAAAACCAAACAAACAAAAACTAAAACAACACGAAAGGTAAAAACAGACAAAATCAACCAAACAAAACATTAATCTTCTTAGGAGTAAAGAATAAGAAGGGACTTGAATCAGTTGTTTTCCTGGCCTGCTCCCTCAGCTCAATGCATGTGGATCTTCTGAATTTGAGTGGACTTACTCAAGACATCTCTGATAGATAGGTATCAGAAATTTTCACTTTTCACAAAAAAACCCCTATTATGGAAATACTGAAGGTGTTACTTATGCTTATTTTTAGTGCTATAGTCTGTAAGAAATGAATTTATTCTAAAAATTAACTTTTCCTGTCAAAATACTTAAAATTATACTATATGTGAAAAAAATAAATAATTAGTGTCACCGATATTTTGGGCATAACTTGATTTCTGTAAGAACATAGAAAACTGAAACTGAATGTTCTGTGTATCACCGAGATCCAAGTACCATGTAGATTTTTAGCTATATGAATGTAACTTTTTCTCACCATACCCTTTAAATTTTTAAAGAATTTGCTTGTAACTTATTTCATATGGAAACTACCTTAAGAATGTGGTGCTTTGCTTCCTTAAGGAAGCATGCTGACTGGTCTTGCAAGTTGGTTAGTGTTTTGATTCATTTGAGTTGCTTGCTGATTGTGGCTATTGCTTTGTTCTACTCATTTGCTGTGTATTGTAAAAATTAAGAATGATAAGCAAGTGGCTCTTCTGTGACAGATGAACACTTCTTATTTTCTTCAGTTTAAAGAGTTAAATTCTGTGTGCATAGATGGCTTAATGTTATATTAGACTTAGGAAGGGAACATAGGCTGAGAGTTGTATCAGTTTAGCTCGGTTTAAATGGCTGTAACTAATTTGGAGCAAATTGTTAACGTCATAAGATTTGTTTCAGTTCTTCAAATTTTTAGCTCTGCTTTAAACTGTGGTGAGGAATGTGTTGGTTTAAAAACTGTGTCCAAGTCTGCTTTTCTTTCAAAAGATAAAGCTTTATAATTTAGAAGAGGCCTTCATGATGAGAAATTCTAAAGCTGTGGGCACTGGGAATGAGGGTGGTTTGCAACTCAAAGTGATGAGAGAGGAAGAATTTGAACCTTTTCAGTGATTTCCTGCTTTGAATATGCTTGCTGAGTGGTTTATGTAAACCCATTTTACATTGCAATCCAACAGCCTTAAACACATGTGCAGACTCTTACTTCCTTAAAGGGAATGGTAATTAACAGTTGAGAAGCGGTAACTTCCTGGTGGTTTTTAATGTGGTGACAAACGTTCATCTGAACACTGTCCTTCATGTGCTCAAGAAGAATATTGTTAAGTGTTGTGAAGAAATCGAAGAAGCAATGTCTGTAGGTAAATGTAGTCAGTATAGACAGCGTCTGGCTTCAGATCATGTCTTAGGTGTTTGAGAGATTGAAAAATACTATCTTTGGATGAAGGAAACAAAAGATTACATTATTTGCGAGATTGAAAAATACTATCTGTGGATGAAGGAAACAAAAGATTACATTATTTGCATAGTTTTCGGGGACAGAGGAAGAAAAATGTTCTCCTGGATGAGAATGCATGTCATTGCCACCATAGGTGACCATGTCATGCCATATTAAGGTGGAACATGGTAACTATATTGAAAACTGTCTCTTCTTGAGTCTGTTTCTCCACTGCCTTGCTGTGAGCAAGACAAATGTGTCATTTACTGCTAAACTTATTGCTTAGAACAGACAGACCAAAGTGCTGTTAAAGGTGAATAATGTGGATTTTGAAATTCTTCATATGAGTTTCTGCTTCTGCCTATACTAGTGTACTTAGATCTTTTCAAGGGGAGGCCTATTTACTGCATTTGCAGAGCTCACAGGTTTTAGAGGTATGGTGAAGCTGCTGTATGTCTCTTAAAGTCATATCTACTATTATAATTAAGTATCTCTCCTTACTTAACTCTCTTTTAAATCCCTGGAATGTTATACAACATAATTACCACTGCACTGTTAAGATACGGGTAAAGTAGTTAGAACTGTACTTGGATGTTCATTTTGAAACTAAAGCTTTCCATATTTTTTAATCAGTTGGCTTTCTGTGATATGTCATGGTGGGAGAATTTGTAAAGAATTACAAATGTGGACAAGCCTTGCAAATGAACTTGGGAAGTGTGATTTCATGAGAGATGTGCCAAAGAAGCTTTTGGGAAGGGAAGATGAGGCATCTGCTTGGTAGTGTGCAAGAAATGATGGGAGATAAATCTAAATAAAAGACTGTTTACTTGGTTTCCTTTTATTTTCCAATGGGATGTGGTGTGCTTTGAGGATGTGACCTTCCTGCTGTTAAATATTTTTAAGTATATCAGGACAGGGTGAAATGAATACTCGCTAGAGGTGAGAGTAGAGCTTTTAGCTTTTGTAACATGCTGGTGGTGAGGATTTCTCGAATCTTATTGCACTTCTGATCAACTCTTGAGGAAGGTGCTGGAAGTACAGTAGCAGATAGTTCTACAGATATGCAGAACTGCTAAGAGTGGCGAAGTTTAAATATACTCAAAACTAGAGGCTTGAATTTGCTTTAATAGAGACTAAAATGAAAGATTATGTGATAAAAATTCAGTACTTTTGTATGGAGAGACAAAAGATGTGTGATTAAACGAGAGTCATGTATCTGAGAAAACTGCTGTTAGTCATTAAAAAAAAAAAAACAACCAAACTTAAAGATGTGTAAAAACATTCAGCATTGTCTGGAAAAGCCCAGGATATCTATTAAGCAGATAAATAGCTTTAAGAGATGTGTATTTGGGATAGTGCTTGTGGTTGGCTAGGGTGAAAAGTTGAGGAAGAAGATAGGTTGTGTTCTATCCATAGCTAGAAGTGAATGAGAATTGGTTCAGCTGGAGACTTGATCAAATTATTTTGTAATTTAAGCAGTAGTCCTTCAGTTCTGCCAAATGCAAGGCTAGTGAAGACAGGCTCCTAGGTGGTAATAGATACAGAAAGGGAATTTGGACACCCGATAAGCAGTTAAAGAAAAACTGGGAATACAGGCTTGTTATTTCACCTACTGCTTCTGAATGTTTCTTCTGAGGTTTTAGGGAAAGAATCTAAGGCAAGAGAGAAGATAAAAGGCCAGGAAGCAGAAGAAAGAGTAGCTCTTGAGTAGCTGATGATAATGATGATAATGAGTTCATGTAGCTGGCTGTCCCTGTCCTGATGTTTGTCAGTGTTACCAGTGGCGTCAGTGTGGAGAGAGGAAATAAAAAGCTACATATGCAAAGAAAACTAAATGTCAGGTGTCTGTTCCTGTAGTGGAGTAGAAAATCCTGAGTTGGTAGGTGTCTTCATTCTATATAGCATTTGAGGTGTGATAGATGGCTTAGGTTTCACACATGCCGGAATTCTGTGGTAGTCCCCAAGTCAGCTTATCCTGCTCTCAATGTGTGTTCTGAATGTCTTGTGTGTTCTGAGTGTCATGAATGTGACATATGAGTACTTGCAAGGGAAAGATTAAAGTAAGTGCTCTTTCTATCCTTTGAAAACTAGGATATCTGATGTTAGTGATTATATTCTACATGAAAGATACAATTTAAAATGAAATTTTCAGTGTAACTACTCAGCTGCCAAATAAAAATGACCACGTTGCTACTTATGCTTCAGTACTTCAGCAGACTGCCTAACTTGTTTTAGTGGGATGTAAGTTAATGGAATATCTGAAGAGAACAAGAAGGAAACGAAGTCTGCCAAAAGATAATATTTCTTCAAAGAGATGTGCTAAAGAATTTCTTTATATACTGAAGCCAGTACAAATACTGCTTCTAGTTATGAGGATTTTGTGCCTATTGCCAAAATTATTGTCAGTGTAGAAGCAGCTGTGGATTTTTTCCTTTAGCTATGATTATATGATGACAAAATTTCTCCATTGTAAACAGGCGTTAAGCACCAGATCATTATATAGTATATACAATTGAGTGTGTCAGTTGCCACTGGAGAAACAACTTGTTATTGAATATGCAGAGTCAGTTTGTTAGAATTAATTCAAACTAACTCAGTTGAAAATTAGGTCTGTTTTGTTTGAGGTTCGTAATTTGTGACATTCTCACTCTCCCCCTTAGTTTCTTTTTAAGTGGTGAAATGTTAGCTATAAATCATTTGCCAGAGAAGAAATAGTTTATGAAACAGAGGTTACATTAATCTGTCTGCTGCTAGAGTTTCAAGTGACTTCTTCTTTCTGTGGCTTCCTGTGGTCAAATGAAAACATGAAGTTTCTGGTTTCAGTTTCATTTTAATTCTGAAGATTTTGAAAGCAGTTGTAAGAATTCTAAGTAAAAGAACCATCATATGTCTTAACACTTTGGGAACAATGCCTGTTTACGTGTTAGTTTTCAGTTTGGAAGTTGGTTAATACATTCATTTTAAGTAATTATTTAGTGATATTGGATTAAACTCCTTGAGAAAATTTTAAACTAGTTGGGATTCTGTAAGGTATAAAATGTGGGGGTTTTTATTCGTATACCAGCGGTTTAAATATCAGTTTAACAGTTCTAGAAATGAAATGTAAGTGCTTGTTAAATTTGTCTTTTGGGTTAAATAAGAAACCTTTGTGTCCATTCTCAGATATTACAATTCAGTGAAACTAACCTGGATTTGAATAAAATTAGACATTTTTAGCTGCCTTTTATATAGCTGCTGAACTACATCTTGGAAGAAAATATCTCAAAGTGTGAGTAAATACAGGTGTAATTGCTAGAAACGGTACCTATAAGTCGGCTTGTGACATTCCCTGGTGCTTTTGAGGAATTTTTCCTTACTTTGCAATGAAGTAGTAGGACTTCCAGGTGTATGTGGAGGTTACTGAGGTCTCTGATACCATACTTGTCTTCATTGTTTCATTGTCTTACTAGAGGTGGTCAGTAGAATGATATTTACTAGTTTTTTTGTCACACTGTGTGCTCAGTAAATGCATTCTTGAGTTGTCAGATTTCTCATTGCTCAAAGATTTGATTTCCAAATGCTATAGTTAATGTCATAACTAGGAAATAGTACTGTATTGATGCATTTTTGTATCTTCTATGTTAATGTTAGGTACAGATTTCTAATTTATTTACCTTCTAGATAGTTTATTTAAAAAAAAATGTAAAAACTAGTTTTGTACACCTTTTAAATGATGTGCACAATTTGTGTCAACAATATGTTCTAAGGAGGTACACAAAATTTTTAATTCAATAGCTGAATTCCATAAACGAGACGAGTAGGTTGCAAATTTACAGACATGAAGAAAACATTTAAGATGGGTGCTGCAACTTAAACAAAACAAAACACCACAAAAAAAACCCAAACAAACAAAAACCCCGTGAAAATACCTCAATAAAACCAGAATAGATTTTTCTTTCAAGTTACCATGATGCTCATAAAGAGAGGAAGCAAATGACATTAAGATTTGGGAAAGATTAGAAAGCGAAGACTGTCATGCTAGATTATAATCTGTTACTGTATTTAATACCTAATATACGTTTTTCCCCCCACAGAAATTAGCAGAGTACGGAAAGACATGTATAACGACACATTAAATGGTAGTACGGAGAAGAGAAGTGCAGAATTACCAGATGCTGTGGGACCTATTGTACAGTTACAAGAGAAACTATATGTGCCTGTAAAAGAATATCCAGATGTAAGTATATCTTTTTAGTCCCTAAATTATTTTTCGATCCTTGTGGTCGTATTTAAATGTAAATTTAATGTGATGCTACCCTTGGATCACCCTGAATTGCTTTTGACAAGATACTTCTTAGGGAAGCAGTGTATCTTCCACTTGGTGGCTTGATTTGCAGTGAGTGTGAGTGGAAGGAGGTTGTGCTAAATACCAAACGAGTATGGATTGTAAAGCTGTAGATCTAAGATCTGAATTTTCTTGTTCATTCAGTATTGTAAGTCCTGAGACACCGTGTAGTGAGTTTTATGGGGGAAGTAGTTCTTGGGATGGTGTTTTTTCTTCTTAGTATGTATCTGAAAGTCAGTTGGAGAATCCTTGGAGGCCATACTTAACCTCAACTACTGTTTGTCCCATACCCGTGTAACCAGTTCTGTTGCATATAGCTGTCTTTATTTTGGGATTGTACCCCTCCTTCTCCCCCTGCCCAGGTCCTCCCCCCCAACAAGCAAAACTCCTTACTTGTATGCCAGTATTATGTTCTCCATTGGGTGTTTTATTCTATTGTAACTTCCTTTTTTGAGGAAGAATAGTTTCCTTTAAATAGAAGAAATATTCAGGACTTCTGTGGTCTGAATGGTTTCTTAAAACAACTCAGGAAAGATAGTTCTGTCAAAATCTATGCCAAATGTTTTCATTGATCACTGACAAAGTAAGAAATTGTATTATTTCTCTGTAATAGAATTTAAAAGTTCTGTTGCAGTGGAGGAGTGCAGGGTCCAAGTAAGGCATTTGCAGATTGAAGTGCTATAAAGTGGAGGAAAGTACTGAACAGCAAAAAATTGAGGTAACACTTGTGTAGTTCTGTGGCTTTTCTTTGTATCATTAATTAGATTAAGCTCTCCAAATTGAGTTTTATTATTTTAATGCTGCTTAGAACATACAGGCCTCTGAATAAACCCTCATTGTGCCATACTTCATTAAGAAAATTAAGTGCAAGTTGTTACTCAGAACAGAATATTTAGACAAATATCTCTTCTCCCCTTTCAGTTTTCACAAAGTTGTTTTGTTGCTCCTGAATTAAAATACCTGTACTGGGAAAAGCATTCAGAGAATTTGCATTGATAGTAAGGACACCTCTTTCTCCTTCCCTTCCATTTTTCTTCCAAATTAAATATACGTATATGCATATGTATATAGGTATAAGTACACATATATACATGCATATGTAATCCCACACCAAAACCAGTGATTCTTTTGAAACTACTTGGAATTACAGATTTTTGAGAGGAACTGTGCTATACGGTTCTTCCTTAGAGCAATATAAGTAGCTCTTACTTAGGTATCTGTATATATCCTAAAGTTAAATTGCTTAATGGCTTTTAAAAACGTAGCTTGGTTGTTGAAATCCTGGTTTTATAACTCAACAATGTATTCTTTGTGAGACCTGTCTAGTTACCAGTTGTAGTTTTTACAGAACTTGATCCTTGCTGTACTGGAATCATGAGAAGTGAGGAAGAAAAAGGGAGTTAGATTTCCCATAATTATTATAAGCTTTTCTTCTAGAAATCAAGGATGTGTAGTAGCTTAGCTCTTCTCTGCTAGTTAATTAGCAAATACAGTGTAAATAAGCAGGAAAGAGTTTGTCTCTAGTTAACTGCCAAAGCACTTGTGTAACTTTAGGTGTATGATTTTTCTAGCTACTGCTAGCTCTTTGTGGGCCTTCAGAAGAATGCTTTTGAAGTGGTCACTGATTTATTTTAATAAACTTACAAATTCAGAAGATGGAGAGACCTGTGATTTGTATACATGTGTCCTGGAATAAGAAGGTAGTTGTTCTTCTGAAATGTTTGTTAAAAAATGAACAACTTCTACCACTATGGTGGTACTTCGCAGTTAAAGCTTCATGGAGGAAACAAGCTCATTGTTGTCTGTGTGCTCCTGCCTGTCTACATGGTGTCTGTATTTGCTCTTAGCTACTCAGAATGGGATCTGCACAGCCTCAATAATCAGTTAAGCAACTAGAATATACCACTACCTACAAAAAAAAGCTGTGGCTTTGTATGTAGGCCTTTCTAAGGTCTTTCTGCAATAAATTAAATAACCTGCTTTTCATTCAGGCTAGTGAAGAAAGAAGGGTGACTAGAAACTGGTTTTGATGTAGATTTCATAATATTTAAATAACAGAAATTTTAAAAAATCAACGTACTTTTGTGATGTTCTAATCAACTTTTATTCTGGTAAATATTTTTTACTTGCAGTTTTAAGCATGTAGGTTTGTTGATTGTGGTGAATACTGAATAATATAATACTATTGTGCCATTTTGTGCACAGAATCCTAAATAAGTTGAGGCATAAAAATAATTGTCTACAGTAAGTTTAGACAAACTTATGTTTTTTAATATATGTAAACATACAAATAAACGTATGTAAAAAAGACAAAACAATAAATTTCTGTGGCCTGTGTCACTTCAGTATTACTGTTTCACTGTGCTTTGTGTACCTACACAGAGGAAATAATATATATTACAAAGCTAAAATAAATATATAAAATCTTCTATAGAATCTTTTAAAATTACTTTTTTGCATGAGTGCATATTGAGTATTTTTATTCTAATTTTTCTTTAAAGACCACAACTGATGCGAGGTTCAACTTTCCAAAATATCAGTTGTGTGAAACAGCCTGTGTAAAGTCTACATTTTTACTTTTGTACAAGTAAATGGAAGATGCATAAAAATCTTGCTAAAGAATAACTAACTTTTTTTTGTATGTCATAGTAGTAAGGAATACTTTGCTGTGATGTAATCATAGCTTGATAAATTACGTAACTGTTATGGTGGTCTGCTTTTCTAGATCATTGTTTTTCCCATAGTAAGATAAAATAATGCAGTTGTGTATATTTATATATTTTTTCTTCTAGCATCCTTGGAAGGTGTTAGATCTTTATAGAAATTTTAGTCTTAAAACTGATATTTGAACTACTTAGCTTTCCTGAAACATGTTATGTACTCCAGAAACTTGAGAAATAATGCAGAAGGCACCCAGAAGATTAAAATACATTAGTTGTCCCTAATTTGCCCTTCAGTTAAAAGTATATTCTCTCTACAGTTAAATATTTGTACTCTCATTTAAGTCTTTGGTGTTACAGTTTGAAGGTGTTTCCAATTCATAAGAAATATTTTCCATCAGAGTTTAAAAAAGAAAAATAAAAGATGTCAGGAAAATTGAGCTCTTAGGAAGCAGAAGAAAGGAGGATATGCTATTGTTTGTGGGTGAATAGTTAAAAGTCTTTAGCATTTCTTATGCTTCAGATAAATGATTAATTTTCTTGAATTTCCCTAAAGAGCTGAGACTAAACTTTGTGTCTGATATCAATTTAAACAGTTTTTTGGAATTAGTACCTACAAATGTTGGACTGAATAAATGTTTTCTATTATAATCATGGCTTTATTATTAATAAGTACCCTGTTAACTCTGATTAATGTGGAATTCTCTGTTGGAACTCTTCTGTGCCTCTTCAGTAAAAATGTAAGAACTCAGTAATTATCGCGTCTAAAGTAGCATGTCCTTTGAGTATACCAAAGCTCAAAGGCCAGCAGTGATAAACAGCTTGTGCGTACTTTCTGACCATTTTAGTTAAAACTGTTTAATTAGTACAACAGAATGATGAACACAGGGATTCATTTTACTACGGGGAACTTACTGACAAAACGTTTAAATCCTTTTTCAATTTGGTAATATCAGAATTTAATAGCTTCCCTAATATGGATTAGGAAAATGATAACATCCTCTTCATTTATTGTTCTGTTTCTTTTACTGAAGCTCATCGTTCCCTAGTGGTAAACAGGGAAGGAGGCTAAAAGAGCTTCTCTTGTTTACCCTTGCAATAGGAAGGAAAGAGAGAATATAACTTGTCTCTGTAAATAAACCTGAGCTGCAGGGAGGTTTGGCAAAAGATCAACTAGTAATACAAGTACAAAAGTGTACGAAAGAACTGAAGTAGTTTGATTACTGATTTCCAGTCCGAATGAGATATTTGGAAAAACATTCTAGTAGAAGTACTGGAAGGAAAAAAAGTTACTTTTGAGTTTGAACTTTCTGTATTTGTGAGAGGCTTTATGCACTCTGGTTGCAAATGGTAAGGCAATGGATTCATTGAGAAAGGTCCCCTTTGTTTAGATGCTAATAAAACAGAGACATGCATTAATATTCCTGTGAAGCTTTTTTACCTTTTCTGTCTAATGCTTTGTTGTATAGCCTTCCGTTACTAACCATCTGATTCACCTTTTGCAAGTGAAGTTTCTTTTGAGCCCTGGTAAACACTCAGTAGCTTACCATTTTTGGTAGTACCTTACTGGAAGATTACATACTTTGTCATAATTTTGTTCAGAAATATGCCTGTCAAATCTCCACAACATGTTTGTCCTGGGACGCAAAAGATTGGAAGACACTGGAGATAGAAATCCTATCCTTCAGTCTCTGATGGTAATCTTGCTGGTTCAAGGTCAATTCAGGAGTAGTGATGAACTTGATCCGTATTTCATCCTTGTGAGAATGATTTCTTCCCCGTTTAACCCTTCAAGCATTGAGTGCAGTTAAGTTAGACAGGTAATTACCTAGTCATTTATCTGTTCATATTCTTACTCCTATTTCATTCTTACTTTCAAGTTATGCTCTTTAACTATTTGCAGATACTCTATTTTGTTTATGTGGAGGAAAAAAAAAGGCAGGGTAGTAAGGCAGAGGTAAGACAAGTAAATACCTAGTAAATAGCACTTGCTTTGTCTAGTGCTGAGGCTATTTTTCTTGATATTATTCAAAGTAAATCTGGAAATCTAATAAGATAAGTGAGTTGCATCTGGTACTGATATGCAAGTTGAACATATTTGTTATGATACCGTTTTGTTACGGTGATGCTTGTATTAGTAACTTCTTCAAGTTGACAGAGGATATATATGACACTTCTAGTAGAAAGCAGTGAGTTATTTTTCTTGTAAAGTCAATATACAGGTCCAACTCATGAGGGTAGGAGTCCTCTAATATGACATTAAGGCCTAGTGCTAAACATTTAGGTGCCTTCTGTATACTGTGGATGAGGAGTGCGTATAGGGGGGGAAGCCAAGTGCTGAAGGAGGATGGTAGTCTAGAAATTCAGTATAAACAGTTAGTTTGTAGGTGCCTGTTGTTTTTTTGGGAATTAAATATCTAACATTTCAGTTGGAATAAATTAATTTTACTAAAAATGGTTAACGTTGGGAATTACAAAATTTGAGGTTTCAAAGGGTGTGTCCAACTGAACTTTTTGAAGAACAAGTTAGTAGTATCATGCTTGGTTTTGCTCACACAAAGCCTTTCATGATGGCTTGGCTCTCGATTGGTCTCTGCAGAGTTGTGCTTCCAATGGGCAGTCTATTAGATCAGAGCTATCTTCTTAATACCTTCTTCTGTTTTAAAATTCTGCATTTTATGCACATAAATTTCTTAACTTCATGGACTACAAAAGTATTTGTGTATATGGTTGATCATGTACTACTATGTTGTATCAATTTGTTTATGCTTTCTTTTGCTGAACTGTTTCCCTCAGAACTACTTTTTGTGTAGTAGTCCTTGCAAGATTAAGTTCTGGATAGTTGTGTGCAAATACAAGTGATGAAAAGTCAGTTGTGAGACTGAGATTCGTGGAATATTGATTCTGGTTTTCATTGTTTTATTGTTCAATCTGTTCTTTCAAGTGTTTACTGTAGTAAAGGTGTTTTATACAGGGAGGAGGAAGTGCTTCAGGCATGACTTTGCTTGCTGTTGTGAATAGGTCAGGTGTACTTGGGTACACCTGCTGAACTTGCTGAGAGTTTTCGTGAATTAACATCCTGTGTACTTTAACTAGGATTGGGGACTGCAGTAAACATGGAAATACATCAGTAAGGGCTAAAACCCTACCTAACACCGCAAAGTAGAGCTGTTTTTCAAATACATATGTGGATTTACAAATTGCTGTTTAGGTGTCACAATCCCTAGTAGATGCACTCAGTTATTTGAAGTCAAGAACAGGTCTTCCCTTTTCTTCAGAGAACTTAAGTTGACTCTTGAAGGATGGGGTTTGTAGCTGAGAAGTACAATGTTATAAGGAGGTTGGAAATACGGAAGAGAATTATTAAAGTTTCTAAATTTTTTCCTTTGGTTATTATAGTTGACAAAGGAGACCTAAAAAACTGACGTGCCATACTTGACAATTACAATACTATGATATCTTCCTTTTTGCTCTTTTTCCTCTCCATACCTTGTGGTCAGAAACCTTTTGACAAGAATATGAGATATTTCTGCCTTTTTAGTAGCTCTGTAGATTAGGTATTACTGTTTGTATGATCAGATTTTTATGGAGTTGCCCTTGCAAAAGTAATTCAATACTTTCTTATCAGAGGACAGCGTGAGTTCTGTAACTTCATATAGGTAGAACAGTGAAATGCAGGGCTTTACTAATTAGCTTGCTCTGTGTTTTGCTGGGATAAGAAGGCACTGAGCCTCATCCTGAATTGCTGTTAAAAGTAGTTTTGAGTACTAGTCAAAATATCAGCCTGATAGTTTCCTTGTATCTCTCCCAAGTCATACACTCAGGTAAGAATCAGCCTACATGTCCTCAATACCAAGAGATCTATTGTTTATCATTAGAGTAACCATAAGCCTTGGGAGTGCATATTAATTAAAAAAAAAAAAGTTGCCTTTTAAGCAAGAATATGGATTAGTGTTTTGAAGGTATGTGCTGTTTTTAGGTTCTACTGTTTCTGAAGTTATTTTCTCGTTAATACATTTTAAAGTTTGTAACACTTTTTAAGGAAGTCTTCAGTGTAAAGCTGCATTTATAGCATTCGTTTCTGATGTGAATTTGATCCATAATTTAAAAGAGCAGTATTGCTCTCTGCATTTTCTTCTCAGATGTTGGTCACTTGGTCTTTTTCTGTGATTCTTGTTGAGAGTAAGATTCTACACAAATACTCCAGCTTATGGAGTAAAAATTCTGTTTAGATGTTTTCTCCTTCTGTGTTTTGATTCATAGCTAAGGATCCGTTGTTTGCCTGTCTTAGCATTGAACATTGGATTTAGAATAAAACACAAATGCTACCTTTGTAGACACCTCTGTTTAGCTGATTCTGATATTGTGTAGCTAATAGGTATTCATCTATAGTTGTATGAATCTACTCAATTTATTTCATTAGTTTCTGCTATTTTTTAAAGCCTGTAAGAACAGTGGTTGTACATAGTTGCTTCATTTCAGTTACTTTGGTATGATATTAATTCACAATTCTAAGCTTTTTTATGGTTATTTTCTCTTTCTTATTAAGACCAGTGTAAGATACAATAGTTGAATTCTGTGAAGGCACTGATTGATTCCTTTGGAAATTTGCTACACTTCTCCGAAATTGTATGCATTGTTTTTCTTTCATATACACTCAGTATTTTAAGAAAAATAATGCTGGTGGTTGAGCATTCTGTTCCTTTTTATATCTTACTTGCACTTACTTTAGTTGTCTCTTAGTATAGAGCATAGTATCCTCCCATCTTTCAGGAAGACTCATGCACCTGTCCTGATGGTGTACATTCATCCTCTCAACACTTAATTTTAAGTTGCTTAGGTTGATTAATTTTTTTAGAAGCTTCTGTTTCTCTAGAGTACTGACATAAGCTTGATCAATATCTTTCAGCTCTATGGTTTATAAAAAATCAGAACATACTGTCCTAAAAAATCAAGTCCATTCTAGTTACAAACATTATGATCTGTAGTGTCAAAGGACACTGGGAGCTTTGCCCTGTCATCGGTAATACAGGGACTGCTTTCTCTGGAAGATCATCAACTGAATTATGATTTAAAGTTGTCTTAAACACGTAGCAGTTTCTCAGATTGTTTTCCCTGCCAAGTACAGGTGGTCTAAAATGTGAATGCTGCATGAAATGGATGTCTCTGTGTTGCTGTTCCGAATTTACCACCATGACTAGTGGACATGACCAGTTTTTATCTTGTTAGTGTATCTTAAGTATTGATGGTAATTAATCCGTTATTCAAAATAATATATTCAGTTTCTGGGTCATACTGTTTAACCTAGTGGTTTGAATTGTATAGTTCGAAGCCATTTGTCTGTGTTTGATTACTATTGTTTTAAAGTGAATGTCACTTGCATTGAAAGTAAAGCAAAGTTGCTGTCACTCGACACAAATACTGAAATAATATTTCTTGGGATGTGGTCTCTAGATTTTTGAACTTAGTTTGGCCAAAATAATATTTTGAATCTTTTTTTTTCTTCTACAAGTGCAAAATGTTATCCTTGAGACCTGGAAAGATGTAAACAATGGCTTGTGAGCCTTTCTGAAGGATTTCAGTTTCTTTGGGGAGTCAGCGGATGGGCAAGCTGAACAAAAGACCTGGAGCTCTGCCTTTGTAGCATAAATAGGGCTGGAAGATAACTTAGGATATAGAGATACATGTTACCATGGACAGGTAGATTGTCATGTGACCCTGAAGTGCATCTCCAAGCTTTATGATAACTTATGCCTTTTTTTCCTGTGGTAAATAGGAGGTAGTTCTTTCCTTGCAATGACTGTGGTGGCAGTCAACACAGAATGTCTGTCTCCTCACTTTCCAAACCCCTGGGTAAAAGACTACTTAGAAGTGAAGCCTGAATATAGTACTTGTTGATATGCTGCTATTTTAGTAATATTGTAATATTAAATGTGTGAGATAAGAGTCAATATGAATTGATATGCAAAGGTGTTCTTATTACTATAATACTGGACAATAATACTGCTGCTCTGTGCTGCTTGATGCTGGCTGAAGCACGTAACTCTGTAGTGCATATGTTGTGAGACTTGTACCCTTAAATGCTCCTGACCAGTTGGGCTTTTTAAGGTGTTTTCGGTGCTTTTCAGTTTTGCCTCATTTGTCTTTTTTGTATTACCTTGTTACAGATAGAACCCCAGAGTTGAGGTTTGGTAATGTAACAGCTTAAAGCAAACAAGGTGGATTAGACCTTAAAGCACTAAGAGAGATATTCAAAGGGCTATAATTCAAGGTATCTTCGGCTGTTCTCCTGCAGTTCTAGGCTTGAATTTTGCAAAGTTTCTGATTCTGACAGCTGTATATGTATATTGAGCACTTTTGCAACAGCTTTTTCAGAAGGTGAATGGAATTGTTCAGTTTTTCACTTTAAATATGGTCAACAAGGAGAAGCCTATTTATGTGGTGTTGTGTTTGTTTGGTTGGGGGTTTTTTTTGGTGTTTTTTGTGTTTTGCTTTTTGTTTGTTTGTTTTGTTATAGAAGCAATAGTTGGACATAATTACACCTCCCCCCATGAAGTCATAGTAAGTCAGATTTTGTTTCTGCTTTAGAGCTTTAATTCTGTGAGTCAGATTGCAATACTTGAATGTGTGTAAAAGTAAAGGAGCAAAGCAAAAATTAACTAATGTTATTTATGATTATAAATTACAATTTAGTCAGCTAAATTAGGTAATTAAAATCAGACACATGGGTGGAAAGCATGTTTATGTTTAGGAAGGTTAAATACCCTAATTTATGACTCACTTCAGAATTTTCATAAAATGCATTTTTTTCCCCAAATATCTTGGTTGAATATGGAAACTTTCATTACAGCTGTCATTGGTAATGCCTACCTTTTATCCACAAAACAGTGCCATGCATCTTTATCATGGGTTTACTTGCTCTGTTGTTTGGAGTAGTGCTTTATTTATTTTTTTTTTTTAACTTGTCAAAGAGAGTGCTATTGTGGAGGAAAAAATAGTAATTACTATTTATATAATATAATACAGCTTTAAGGTCTTCTGATTTCAGAGTGTATAATTTCTGTGTTTCCTCCCACCTTTCAAGGTGACTAATAAATTTATTTTTGGAACTTAGAATCATAAAGCACTGAATAATTCAGCATAAAACTTACTGCCTGAAAGGGACACAGAACTTCGTCTAAAGTTCCAGTAACTAATACAATGAAATGAAGTGGTTACTAAGCACATGCCCTTTGCATAAACATAAATGTCACCTCAAAACCTGTTTCTGCTTGGTCAGCTCTTCCTATTTGTGGGAAGAAAAGTGAGTGTATTTGTTTGATAATTTTTAAAAAGGGAATGGTGTCTCTGAAGTATAAGAATTTGTATTTCTGCAAAGTGTTTGTAATAACAGGATCACCTTCTGCAATGGTGCTCTAATTTAAACATGTATTTCTCACTTCTAATTACTGAGAATTGGAAGTAGTCTACAGCAAAATTGCTAACTTTAGGTGCCTTGGGTAATGTCACATGTAGTCACATCTAATTAAAAGGTATTATTATGGAAATTAGCTGTTGGACTGTATATCCTGAGGATCCTTTGTGATTGGAATATGAGTTTAATGATGTAAACTGTGAGGCTTAGAGGGCACTACTGGAACCTGCAATTAGGTTTTGGAGACCGATTTACACACAGCACAACTTGTTAATTCTCTAGATAAATGTGTCATGATTCCCAAGTAGAGCATGGAATTGAACAATTTTTACTTGTCTCCTGGTGTTATTGAAACTGATGTCACTGTTCTGAGAACCTCATCTTAGTGAATAGGATGAAACAGATTATTCACTATCTCACTTAAGCATGCCTGCTATTAGATTGTTCACGGGATCTGATTTCTTGAAAGAGTTTCTGTTAACAATCTTTCAATTACTGTTTAAAGGTTTTTATGACCACTTGAAGGAGGGAACTACCAAACTGTACTGTGGGCCTTTAAATCATTGCAAATGGTCCTCTAATGATAACAGAGATTCCTATTTTAAACCCGTGAAATTGTTAATTTGTCTATCTTTACAGCTCTCTCTCTTACACTGATAATTCTAAGCAATTTAAAATCCAATTATTTTCAAAATATGACAGTAATTAGATTAGTGTTTTTACATGAATAGAACGTGTAGCATAAAATTCATTTTGAGGGGTATTATTTTATAGTTACTTGATAACTTTATAGTTACTTGAAATAGAATTGAAACTACTGTATTAAGATTTTATGTAAATGTGTGGAATGAGGAAAAGGGTTAACGTTTAAAACAATCTTAAATGGAAAGCAAATGTGACTTTTGTGCAGTTTATATTAGTGTATATGAAAAGCATTGAGAAAGCAGAAGGGAAGCCAATAGTGCAAATTAATATAGTACAAATGGGAGGATTTCTGTCCTATTAGGTGAAGATAGAATAATGCTGATTAAACAAATGGCTGTTTCTCTAAAGATCCAATGTTAATATTTATATAAGCAACTACACAATTTATAAACAGTGAAAATGAGACCAGAAATTGGGGGGAACCCTAAACCTCAAATGCATTTCACTTGAATATGTTTGACAAGACATGGCTTTTGTCTCTGATCACTGATAAGGTCTCTACTTTGTTGTGTGTTCTTGTACCTTCTGGCTGCAGCACCAGTCCCTAGTGTTGGCAGCTCCACAAGGAACATCAGCAGAGTGGAGCAAAAGCGACATTAAATGGTTGACACTGAGAGGTGGCAGTAAATGAGATGGAAGCTAAATATATAGGTTTGTGTCATTCTAGCAGCTGGCTTAAGTCCTGCTGTTTGTTGCTTGGGTGTACTAGCCTTAAAAAGGAAGAGAATGCATTGTAGCGCGAGGAAGAAAAAAACAGCTGGTGGCTTATCAGTCAGCATTAATGACAGAGAAGGTTAAAGAGTTTGGAAGGACAAACTTTGAAAGAGTGCTTTTATTAGTAACAAAATTCTTAATTTTATATAAGTAGTTTTATAAAACTAGTGTAAAACTTTGAAATTTGCCATGGCTCGTTCTGTGCAAAAAGAAATTAATACCTCACTTGCTGTCTGTAAATTTTAAAAATTAACTTTTTAACTTTTGATTCAAACAGTTCATTAGGTGATTTTACAGTAACATTCTTTTGATGTTTTCTTGTTCTTTAATGGTACTCTTTGGAAGCATTTTGATACTTGTTTAAGTATCTTGCAATTTAATACTTAATTTAGAAGAAGAATATTTTTATAATAGATGAAGGCATGAATGTGCTTGAATGGTATCAACTTCATACATCTTAATCCACCCCTTTATTAGAGTTGTAGAAAATGATCATGTGATTTAACTGCGATTTTGTACTTGATGCATTTTCAAAATGGAAGTTAATGCTTGAAAACAGTGTTTAATCGCTTATAAGCCTCATATTATATATGTAACTTATAACTACATCAGTAGTTACATGCGGTAAAGCTGTTGGAATATAAGCTTGAAATCAGTCCAGTGCCTTAGTTGGAAGATTAATCCTTCTTGATGTTGTTTGCTGCTTCTTGTTGATGGACATTGCTCTTGTTTCTTCTCAAGAACTTGTTTAGTTCTTGAACCCAGATTTGATTGTTTCTCCTGGCTTATAGCTGTCAGTTGGCCTAAAGAGAAGTGAAGAGCAAAACTTTATTTCTGGCTACTCAGCAGGCAAACTAGTCATGCACAAGCCTTTCTGTCCTCTCTTTCATGTCTGTATCAGTGTCTGCGGTGGTGGGGCACCCAGGAGACGGTGCTGCCCTGGGTTTGATGGGTGAGAAGGGAAGGGCCCAGCCTTTCCCTGAGCCAAGCTGTGGGCTAAAGAGTTGGAAACTAAAAGCCTAAAAGCCATTAGTGGAGAGAACTTTGCCATTTTTTGTTTCTAAATGTGAACAGGCTCCTTGTGCAGCAGCATAATCTGACACGGTGAGAAGAGAACAGGAAATTCCAGATCTCCTCCTCTTAGGAGGAGCTGGTATGCTCTGTTCCTTAAAGTTTGTTGGAGTGGTGGTAGAAGGGTGGTGCAGCCCAGGAGCTTAGTGGCAGCTTTTAGAAGACTGCAACAATGATACATAAATCTCATGTGTCTTAATGTTAAGAGCTTGGGTGTCAAACCTATTTTCACTGGGGGCCACATCAGCCTTGCGGTTGCCTTCAAAGAGCCGAATGTAATTTTAGAACTGTATAAATATAGGAGTAGTTACATTTATACAGTCCTAAAATTACATTCGGCCTTTTGAAGGCAACCGCAAGGCTGATGTGACACCCGGCAATAGTGAGTTTGACACCCCTGGTTAAAAGCATTGTATTTTTTTTTTTTCTTCCCATGATAGGAGAAGCTTCTCCTTGTTACAGTGGTACTATCAGAATAGTTTTCTATGATATCAGTTTAAGATGGTGTTGCATTAATTTATTGTCTTTGTATGTGTTTATCTCTTCTACAGGGAATACTAAAATAGGTACTTGAAAGTTCAGGTGGACTATATGTAGCATGCTGATGGACCAGATGTGGTTTTCAGGCCTTGAATAAACAAGATTACACAGATTTTGAGCTTCTTTGCTCAGTGAATTTGATGTATTGCGTTAAGTCAGATTAACTTTTTTTATATGCCTCTATATAGAGAGGTTTATGGCTGTGGAGCTATATAGTAATCTGAAAATCTTCTCTTGCGTTTAGTACATGATACCATTTATGAAGTGCTGGTTACCTTTCGTGGTAGCAGAGCAGCCCTTTGTGGATCTCCGTTTTCAATTCTGTAAGCTTTTTAGGTCAATGCAAATATTACCTATGTGATACATTATACAAAAATATCAGAATGTCAGCAAAATTGTAGCTAATTTAATACACTTGCCTTTATTACTTTTAGTTATCCAATGCAAGTGCTGATTGTTCATACTATTAGCTTTGTGCTTATTTAATTCTGTACAGTAAATACAGAAGCACATAGCTTTTCTAGTTTTGTGTTAGAGATCAGTAACTTACGCGTTATTCTTAAATTGCTTCTCTCAAACTTTGTAGTCCATTTATCTGACTTCTGCTGCTTCTATTTAAAGTAACTTAAGCAGTGCAGCTTCTGCAGTCTTTTAAAGTTTCTAGACTCTTTGACAGTAAAAATGGTGGCAGTAAATCATTTTCACACACAAAAAAAGTAGGTCTTCCTTTTGGTTTCTTTGGATTGATTTCTAGTTTCCCTCTGAACATTGTGTTATCAAATGATGAAGTTAAATGATGGAGGTGTAATTTTCCTACAGAGAAAGGAAAAAAAATGCTTATGCAATCCTGGGACAGTAAAACTCTTTAGTTATTGCTTAATTTTAAATTAAATGGTTTACGGCTTAGGTTAATTTTTAGGAAATAATTGAATATTGGTTAGATGTGGTAATTCTTCAAATGCAGTAGATTAGTATATTTGTTGTGGTATGCTGTTAGAGAGAATGACTTTCAAATTAGTCAAAAAATTTGTGAATAAATGATGTTAGCTCTTTAGCAGCTAATCTGGCAAAATAATGCCCTTGAAATTCAAGCTACTTTCTTTGTGTTAACTTTTTGTTTTGTTTTGCACTTTTTATAATACATGTATGCATTTTTTTAAAACAAAGTGGAATCTTGTGCTTAGAGGAGCTGAAAATAGGTTTTCTGGGAAGACTGTGTTATGTTTTGTGGTTGAATGTATGGATGAAACTTAGCTGGTACACTACTAGACAAGAATATTTTGAAGATTTTGATTTTTTTTAATACACATGCATGAATTATTATATTCTGAATACTTATGGCTGCATTTTGATAACAAGTTCTGATAGAGACATAGTTCAAACAGATAACAAAGGAAACTCTATGTTGGCTTCTCTGACCAGTTTTAATGCATTCAGTTAACTAGGCTTGAGGTACTGCTGAGGCTGTTCTACCATGTGCATTAGAATTTTTGTGCTAAAATGTAGTTGTTAATTAATTAGATTTCTAGCTATCATGATAACATTTTATTAAAAAAAAATGAAATCTGAAATAAAACACCAAGTATTTAATCTGAATGCTTGATTATTTATTGAGGTGCTCTTATAAAATGCAAGTTAAGAATTTGGAGAAAAAGGTCGTATACTTCATTGTGTTACCTTAAGAAAAAAAAAAAAAAAATCTGTGCTCTGGGATTTTTTTTTTTGTCTTTAATAAAAAAAGCTCTATTACCATTATTGAAATGACCTGGAAAGCTAGCTTGAGTTTTTTGTTTTTTTTTTTTTTCTTCTTTTTTAAATAGCTCTGATCCATTGTATTTACATGGGGTTTGTAAAGCTGTTTGTCAGTTAAACAAGCACTCAAAGCCTTCAGCAGAGGTTATTAGAGGTGAATAATGTGGATTTAAAGGATTTAGTAATTCATCCTAAATCCTAGCTATACTTTTAAATGCATTTTATTTTTTGCTTTTTTTTAAAAAGGAGCATTTTAAGCATTAGGATGCAGTCTGCTGACTAAATCACATAATCCGGCTTGTCTAATTTGCAGTTGCAGCAATGAGAAAAAGATTCTGAACTTTTTGAATTATCAGCAGTGACTGATATTCTGCTCAGAAACTAATATATATAATATGGTAATTGGCAAGCCAACTCTAGCAATAAAAGTAACCTTGCATAATAGTTGTGTCTTTAAATGGAGAAAGTAGATATTTTTATTTTAGGATGGTTATATTCTTATGTTCCCGTGCTGTCTTGGGGCTTTAACTGTACAGTATTGTTTCATAAAAACAATTTAGTTTTTTTATGTAGTAAGCAATATATTTATTAAAATCAATTGCCCAATTAGAACATCAGGGGTTTTTTATCTGAAATTAACATGGTATGCTGTTTATTTTGTCATACACATTTTGAAACAGCTTTAAATTTGTTAAATAATGTTATGTTGCTGGAATATAGATACTAGCAAAGAGAACTTTTTAGTGGAGTAGGGCTCAGGGTTGCCCTTTGGAAAATGTTAATACTTGTGATTCTTGTAACTAATTGAATTACTTTTTAAAATTTAAAATGAAAAATCTAAATAGAGAAAAATCCTAATTTTTAGTATTAAAGAATCCTAAAAGTTCTTATTTTTTGTGCCACTTGTATTGTTACTCAGAGAACTTCACTAGTAAGAAACAGTGACAATAAATGAGCAGTTCTTAAGGTACACCAAATTGTTTATTATGGTAATCCACCCTTGAAATAATGAAATCATGTATTGCTGATGTCCAAGAGGGAAGGCTGCAGTTCTTAATCTCTCAGGGAGAACAGGGTGCTACTGTTCATCACTGATATTTTTAATGCCTTATTATTAAAGCCTTACTGGACAACATAGATCTGTATCCACATTTCTTATTAAAAGACTGTGTGCGGTCTGTTTATTGGCAAGGTGTGTTTACTAACTGACCAACAAATGCTGAATATTATGCTCAGTTTTGGTCAGTGAACTGACTTACACGTGTGTTTTCATTCAGGAGTTTTCAATTTGGAACATAATGTTAACTATTCAGTGTCATTTTACTAGCTCTCTAAATGAGGTGACATAGAGGTTAAACAGCATGGAGCAGGACTGACTCGTGCATGCCATGCAACATAAATATCCCAGTACACAGAACCAAGGTTTATGGTGTTCTTCCCTGCCCCAAATAGTGCTCTCTAGCGAGCTTGAAAAACTTCCTGGAGATGTTTCTACTTTCCAGAGATCCCATAGAATCTATACTGTTGCAATTGGTTTAAGGAGTTGTGCTTAATTTTTTAAAAAGTCTAATTTAGAGGAACTTAAAATGTTACTGCTACAATAACTACACTATGTAATAGCTAGGCTAAATGTAGATCTGGCAAACAGCAGTAGCTGTAGGTATTTGTATGGAGAGAACTCATTTACTATTTGTTAGCAGCTGATTTTTTCATTGTAGTATCTGAGACGCGTAATATGCAAAACCTCTGCACTAATGTGTTATTTTCATATTCCTTTACATGCTGATATTTTTGTATAATATCACAGACTTCAAACCACTGAATGTTAACTTTGTTCTCCTGCTGCAAAAATAATATATGTTTTAGTAATATATTACAATTAAGTTCATATCCTTTATTTTTGTATTAATAAATATTTTACTTACAGAAGTTTTTGAACTAGATGAAGCTTGTCTCACTCCCACAATAATTATCAGTTCTTGTCTGTAACAAGATGATTTACTATCTGACTTTGATGTTGAAAAATGCTTATGGTAACTGAACTAGGAACCAAAAAAATCTCCATAATCTAGGATAAAAAAGTATAAAATGAACTAAATAAAGATGGAGACAGTCTTAGTGAATTACATATGCACTGAAAATGATGCTTGGCCATTTAATAAACTGAGAAGAAGAAAAATCTTTTCATCATCTCCTTTCTTGACCAGTGATAAAGTTTTTGCTGTTTCCTTTGTAACAACTCAAATTTTGGAGAACTTGAGCTACTTTAAATATTTTTAGCTGTAACATGATCCTTTTATTGTATGTCGGGGATTAAGTTTCTCACACTTGGAGTAATCTCAAAGGTATTTCAAATGGTGTGCTAAAGGTTTTTATTTTGTTTATCTGGGACAAAAGTACCTAACTGCAATTGTGATGGTTCCTGACTTTCTGAGGGTTGATATTCTGTGTGTTGTTCTCTAATGGTGGTTTTATTTTTGTGTTTAAGTGATGAAGAGATTCCCTCATGATAACTTACATGGGTAACATTCTTACAGGACAACATTTCTAATGTACTAGTTCACTTCATGGTTTAAATGGTTCAATAGTTCTCAGCTTTGATTATGGTATTAGAATGGCGTATGTCAGATAAACCCAGCAGATCTAAGTGGATATATTTGACATAAGCAGATTATATGTGTCATGCTGGTATTCACTACATATGTACTCAGGCATTTATTTGGTTATTTCACTTAGAAAGCATGCTGTATTAAGGGAAGGAGGGAATGTTTCTCATGCATTGTCTGCAGCCTCTCTTTTATAACCAGTAGGTGATTGTGGAAGAGACTTCAGGAAACAACTTCACTCTTGTCTCTTGCAGTCTTAACAGTTACGTGAAGTTGGTTTGTATGTCAAAATTGACTTCTATATGGAGTTACTGTTGTGTGTGTTTACTGTGTTGACAATGATAATACCATCTGCTTTGTCAGCCTCCTCTCCCTCTAAAATCTCATCACGTAGCCTGTTGTTCTTAACTATGCAAAACAGTTGCCAAATTCTACTAGAACATATGTAATCCTCAAAATACAGGCTGATGCAGTTAATGAACAATTTCAGAATTATTTTATTCTTGAAACATTATACTTCTCCCACTTGATTCCTTAAATGTGTACAAGTGGCTGTGTATGTAAACTTTTAATTCTTTGTTTTCACTTAACCTGTGGTGTGGTCACTGAGTAAGCTGTGTATATGATGCACTTGTTTTTATTTGATAGTGGTTTGTACTACTGCTCTTCTTCAACAAAGGCTGTATAGCTGTTTTCTTTTGTGATGAACGTGGTGTTGAATCACTGGGAATACTTAGTAAAGCATGAAATATATCTGAGGTTTTCTATTCATGGAAAAGGAGACTTGTGATTTCCCTAATCATCACCTATCAAAAATCTAGTGGTATCAGCTTCTATACTGGATGAGGTAGTGTCAATAGTTTGAAGCATTTCAAGACAATATTTTGACTGAAGAAATTAGGAGGGGGGGAGCTGTCAATGTGAACTGAAAGACCATGTATTTCATCAATTCCTGTTGTTGTCTTACTGTCGGTGGCAAATTTATTCATGGTCATTTTGAGTAAAGAAAAAAATAATTTAGGTGTACATGTTCTTTTAAAAGTATGTCTGTCTATATTTGTTTATATGTATGTATATAAATACATATCACTACAGCTGCTCTTATTTAAACAAACAAACCACAACAATGACCAAAAAACCCCACCAAAATTGAGACCAAACAGAACACTGAAGATACTTTGTGATGAAGTTGTCATTGTTAAAATGGGCATTCGGTCAAGATACATTAATTTAATAAATATTGGAAAATGTTACTGCTAGAAAACATATTCAGTGTAACATAGGGTAAATTGCCCATTTAAGTTATTTCTATTCTCCTAAAAAGGTCTCAGATTAAATGGCTGAGAAAGTAGTCTCAAAGCTACCTATCTGTAATACTATTCTACAAGTTTTGGTTTCTATATTTAAATATCAAAGTACCTAACTAAAAGTATACGATCTTAACTTAGTAAGGCTTCATATGTTATATTTTGTTTTCAGTACCTGAAGTGGTTTTACGCTTGTTTCAAGTTAATGTGTATAAAATGTACTAAGCTATTTATTGTATCTAACGAACATATAAGCTAGGACTTTTCTTGGTTTCCTTAAGTTGAAATAGACTTTAAGAATAGCTTGGTTTGGCTTTTTTCCAATGATAAGTAACTAGCCCTGCAAATTGAAAGTATAGTAAATCACTGGAACATTTGCGAATAAGATGGTAGAATAAATTAGTTTTTAATTGAGCAAAATAATTGTTTAAGCAAACGCATATGCTTATGTTCTTTCCTGCTAGATCTGGATATTTTAATCAAATCATTTTTTTTCAAATTCTTCTCCAGTAATGAAAGAGTTCAGATAAGTTAGATCTTGCTATATCTTACTCTCAGTTTTCAAAGGAATACACAAAATGTAAAAGGGACAATCAATAATAGTGTGTAGTACTACTGGCCCCCCTCAAGTTCCTCAGATTTTAAGTTGCACGGAAAGTTTCTTAAGCAATGTATTTCCCATAACACTGTAAAAATCAGACACACTTTGCAGCCTCTCATTAGTCACTACCTTGGAGTCTTTAGTATAGCTCATTCTTATTTTCCTTTATTACTTGTGGTTTGGGTATAGTGACCGGTGAGACACAGAAGACTGTAAAAAAAAAAAACCAAAACACCTGGTCTGCTTGGGAAGAAGTTGTTCAATGCATGGGGAATGCAGACTCTATCAGGGAGTTTCTGATCCAGTGGGCTTGATAGGTAGGACACCAGGCAGAAATTCTGTCAGCTCTTGGGAGCGTTAGTCGCTTCAGACTAATGATTAATGTCCCCGAGTAGGTACAAACATTAGGATTTAGAACAACTTCTTTCCTAATCATTTGTTTCTGCCTAAACACCTTAAACAAAAATCCTCATGTACAGAATTTCCCAATGTATGCTGTCTCTTTTCTTAGGAGTGTGTGTTTTGAACATCTTCTCAAAGGCAGGCAAAATGTATTACTACAGGATCTTGCTCATGTGTATTTTGTACATGCTGGAAACTTCAAGCTTGTATGGGTGAACAGACTAAGGGAATGGGAGTGACAATGCAGAGGGGCAGTCAGAGCGGGAGAGCAACAGGGTGGAAATGGTTGGAACTTTGGCAAAAAAACCTTCAGCACTTGGGCTCCACTAGATACTCTAATTCTTTGGTTTTTTATGAATATTGGTAATGTTGTATACATCCTGATTCCCTCCATTGTTCCTAAAATGTAAAGGCTTATAGGTGGTTCATAGGATGGGTTTGTGTTTACGCATGTCATAAACATGTTCTTCTGGAGGTTGCTTCCTGAGTTCTGATTTTGAATTTGTATAGGAAGATTTGAAAACATGAAAATAAAACCTAGTTCAGCTCTTCTTAAAAAAATTAGGAAAATAATTGTGAAATACCACATGCCAAAATGTTAGATATATAAAAATATATTAAGTAAAGGGATACATTAACTGATGGGAAAGGAGAGATTAACTTGATGAAGGAAAGTTTAGTATTTGATTACTTTTTCTGTATTGTGGATGTAGAAGCAGTTAATCTTAGAATGGGTCACTTGAACTTAATTTTTAACATACTCTTTAACATATTCTGTATCTAATTCCAGCATGTGCGAGGTTGGATACATTCCGAGTGATGCAGTCTTAAATTGGTCAAACTGATTTGTGAACCACTGCTGTTTATTTTCTGGCAATTCCCTAAGGCTAAGATAGATCCCAGAGGATTACACAAGTGCAGAGTGAGAAAAGCTATAAGAAATAAAGGGAAATATTTCTAGCTTGGGTACTGTTAGAACAAGCAGTATTCCTGAACACAGGTGTGTTATTTGTAGGGAAACACAAGGGGACAAGGAGTGTGACTGGGTGAGGCTGTGGGACAAAGAGCCTGAAAAATCTTGAGCTAAAAGTGATAAAACCGGTCTTTTTAATTTCTCAGATATGTCTGGTTCCGATAGTACTGTCTGATAATCTAGCTGGCCTGGCAGGTAAGTGAAGCGATAGCTGCTGATGGAGCTGGACTCTGATAAAACTTTTGAGACTGTCCAACTAGAAGACTTTGTCTACACTGTGTTCCTGAGTTATGGTCTACTGGTCACTACTCACTCTACCTGGTCCCTTCACAAACGACTCAGAATTGTTTTTTCCTATGGAGTTCTCAGCTAACACTTTTGAGATTGTTGTCTGAGGAACTGAATACTGACAGTGATCCATCAGCGCTAAAACTTGTGAATAATTTGTTAAAGCAATAATTGGCTTAAACTGTGATAATTAATTACAGATGCCTCAGTTGAGACTGCAATTCTGGTGGGAGAGTTCTCCTTAAGCTTGGATCTCTAACACACTCAAGAATGACTTGTTTAGTGGGATAGAAAGTACGCTTAGAAAACAATTAAGCCATGCCAAGTGCTTTTAAAGATGGAATTAAAATTCAAAACTGTCCTGAAACTAGTGTGCCTGCAGTCAACAGTGTGGAATTCATTACACAAGCGTAAAGCAATATGTTGTTGTAGAGAGGTGTAAAAGTTGCACATTAATACAAAACTGGGGAAAAATGGCAAGTCAGAGTTAATGGAGAAGGGTATCTGGAGTCAACAAATGTTGAACAAAATGTAAGAGCTGAATTTTTAGGGGAGCGAAAGAAGCAGCTGGGATGTGTTAATAGCAGTGCAGTTTGTAAGCTGAAGTATTGCCTTGTCCAAGCATCCTGCTTTAAGAAATGAACAAATTGGAAGGCCCAAGAGAGGTAATAAGAAGGGTCAGAGTTTTAAAAAGAACACCTATCAGAAAAATTTCAGGGTACTAATCATACATTTTGGAAAGAAAAGACAGGGGGTTGAGCTACCTTGGAACAATTTATGAAGGCTCTTTATAAGAAGAATATTCTAGCTTAACATTTAACAGAACTTGTTGCAGTCTAGGTCATCAATTTCTCAACTGGAAGCCACAAATCTAAACAGTATTCAGATAACATGAATAAAGTTGCAAGTTTGAAAGTAATATAAATTCCTGATTTTTTCCTTCGTATCATAAGTTGTTATATTTACATTTTTTAATCCAAATCATCTTTTCTTAGAATTTGATTATTCTTTAACTTGTGATCCAAATTAATGAATTTTAAGAGGCTGCTGTTTTTCTTAGGAGATAGAGGATGTAATGATAAGTCACTTTGTATGTTGGTTACAGGAGTGGTCTAGAGTTAGGTTCACAATGTTATTTTAGCTTTAACAGTGGGTGAAATGGGGTAGATTATCTAAGGATTTATTGTGCAGGAAGTGTGGTTGTGGAGAAAGGCAAGTAAGAAGCCATTTATGTAAGATAGGGGTATTATTTTGCTATTAAGCATTAAATGGGTAATAAATGCAGGATTTTGATAATATTTCAAGGTTGAACTTTATAACTTGTAGCTGCTTCATTGCTTTATCCAGTCTTAGTGAATCTTCCTTCCTTTCCTATGGTTCCCAGTCTGTATATGCATTCACAAGTGCCTTCAATCTTTTTTTTTTTTTTCCTTGACAGTTGATTCAGGCTTCATAATATCTTTGTTTTTTGAGCTTAGAATACTAAATAATTTTGGGAGTGTATCTTCCCTGTGAACAGTTAAGGTATTGTGAAACACGATTATTTTTGTTGAAGAGCTTTAATTTGCTTGTGTTCATAATATCTGCTCACTCCTAAATAATTTCTGGTCTTCTCAGTTTTATAAGGATTTAAAATATGTTGAGTTGTACTACTGAAAACCAATTTTAATTAGCTGAGCAAATGAGAGCTGACAACTTCTTCATAATTCCATTGAATAGCTTTGTTTACCAGGATCTAAAATATCCAGGCTTCTCTACCTTATGCAGAGTTTCTGTTCTCTTAATATATTTTTTTTAATTTAATCTTCAGTCTGGAATTTCTAGGTTTATGTATCCTTTGAGCCTGATGTTTCATCTTTGCACTGTAGTCACACAATACTGCTTTATGTTCTTCATGCTATCTTCAGTTAGTGTTTTTTTTATTTATGTCACAATTTCCAGAATGTGTGATTGAAAATAATGAAAGGGAAAAAATCTTGGAGTATGACTAGGAAATAATGTCATGGATGGCTAAATGGCAGCTTTACTGTGTTAAGCATAGGCAGGGGGTTGTCTGCTGATATTGAAGTTATCCAACTAAACATGAAATACTTGCTCTATTTGTTTTATTCTGTGATATGCATGCACAACTGAGTAAAGGATACAACTTACCTAAAAATGACACATGCTTTTGTCATGTGTCTGTATATACATATATTATATACATGTATAGATACATACACATTATATATATGGCAAACACACTAGTTTCCCAAAATGTTTCCCATGAAAGCTAAAGTGAATACATAACAAGCACCAGTTGTTTTTTTTTTTTTTCTAAAGGAAATGCTATGGCAGCAGTCAATAAAGAAGATAAGCCCACCGGAACAGCACAAAAGGGTGCAAAAGAGTGTTTTCTGTAGACTCTGTAGCTGTAGGCAGGGAGCACACGAGCAGTGGGCCTGGGGGCCTCTCCTGGAGGCCCTGTGCCATTATGGCATCAGTCCCACCACATGGACGTTGTGTGTGTGTCTGATTGTGCATCCAGAACCTGTGTGTTTCCATGATGTGATACACATTATTGGCATCAAATGAGCATGTCTGATTATATTAGTCAAGAGGGAAGGAGGGAGGGAGGGTGGTGTGTAGTTTCTGTAAGAGCTCATATGGCTTAAAGAGGAGGAAGTTAGGACTCCAGATGCCCTAGACTACCAGATGTTCTACTTCAAAACCTATTTTCACCTGAAACCTGTATTCCCCAAAGTAGAGGTCACATAGGTACCCTATGTATGAAAATAGCACTTAAATTAATCTTTAACCTTAGGTATTTAGTGTAGTGTTCCAAACCAACAAACAGTTGTTTTTTAGAGACAGAAATACATACATCTAGTTACATTTTAAATTAATTTTGTTTACATGCTCTAATAGACAATTTTTTTTCTTTACAGTTTAACTTTGTTGGAAGAATCCTTGGGCCAAGAGGACTAACAGCTAAACAGCTTGAGGCAGAAACAGGATGCAAGATAATGGTCCGAGGGAAGGGCTCAATGAGGGACAAAAAGAAGGTAAGCTATTGAAAAGTAGTGTAGTTTCAGATGCATAGTTTTATTCCTAACAGAGGGTAAGCTCATGTCTTTCTTATTCTTATTTGCTGTGTTCTTATATATGCTTTTTCATCATCTAATGTTTTTTACAGACTTAGTAAATAACACAAACTACCCTAAAGAAATTAAATGTGCATGCTCCATAATAGGAGTCTAACTAGCAATTATAAAGTATTCTTCAGTAATAGCTAACTTCTAATTGTGTCATGTTTCACAAGGTAAAGGCAAAAATTGAACTTGAATGTATTTTTCTGAGGAAGAGCTGTTAACCTTAAAGGTGTTGTTAATAACTTTCTTGTATTGAAATACCAAAGTAGTGATTTGTGCAAGTAGTGTGGGTTGGAAAAAAATGTTTCATGTATTTCTGGAAGTGAATTCTGTCTGAGTGAACCAAGAAGCCCTGTGCTTCTGGATTTGTTTTGTGTTCAGATGGAGCTGTAATGTAATTACGGCCGTTCATTGCCCTGTCCTGTAACATACATGCTCTGCCCATATAAACGGGGAAACTACACTTCTCAAGATTGAGCCATCCTGAATGTCAAGTTCCTCTGGTGGTAACTCCTGGAAGTAATTTATTTTTGCAGGTTTATTTTCTAGCTATTTCTCTCCACCTGTGCTTAGTACTGCTAAAGTTGCACCAGTATCTCCACTGCAGTTTTGAAATGTGCACTTAACAGTATTCTTTCCCTCTTTGTTCCCATAAGTATTATTTATTTTGGTTCTTTCTGTAGAAAACCCCTTCTTTATCTGATCAGCTACACAATACATTCTATCAATACATATTTAACACATAAGAATTAAAATAGAAAGCTAATGTTTACCCATTTAAAAATTTCAGACTTGCCAGAGGTTATGACTGTGTTGCTTTCAAACTTCATTTGATTCCTCTTGTTTTCGAAATCTGCTGCAATACTGTCACCACCCTTTCTCTTATTCTACCTGTAGCTATTATGGATGTTTAGATTGCTAGCTATTGAGCAAAGATCTATTCTAAATCTAGGGAGTTTTTAGTTGGCTAGGTTTTGTAAAAGTGAGAGGGTGAAATTGTCTTAAATGATTGATTTATGAAGGTTTATTTTTTTAAATGCATTATAGTTTGTCCTAAATTTCTTCTACCTCTTCGCTGGGCAGACATCTAGCATATGAGTCCTACTGTTATGGGGTTTTAAACTGTAAATGGGTAAACAGAACTTGTAGATATTTTTGTGTATAGGATTTTGAAATACTGATCTCCTGTAAATGGGTGGGGGAGCGAGTAGGAGACATTGAAATTTCTTGAGTATTAAAACTTCACCCAACATACCAAATTGTGTGTGTAGATGTGATATTTTGAAGCAAAGCATGTGCTTGCTAATATGCAAACAGTTTTAATTACATAGCTTTGCTTGTAACTATTAATAGTAGTCAATTTTTTACATGTTCTGTCATTGTTTAAAAAAAAAAAAAGATACTATGGAGCAGGAGATTTACTGAAAATATTTATTCCCTCGAAGAGTTCGCAAACTTCACCTAGTTTTTATAAAAGAAGAGTATTCAATCTGTTCTTGAAAGCTAGCAGGTTTTGGCTGGTAGATTAATTAGATGTTAAGGCTTCTGATTACATGTATAACAAAGTAAATCTTCATTTTTGTGGAATATACTAAAATGTAGTTTGCAACGAATGAATTCTTCAACTATGATTTCTGAAGAGAAGTACCGATATCTTAGAATGAGTACTGAAAAGTTTATTCACCTTTTTGCTGTTTAAACATATTGGTAAAAATACAATGTCTTTTTAAAACTAATACCATTCTTTCCTTGATTTGTGAGCAGACTTTAAATTCATTGCTGCTCCCTCTTTGTTTTAGGAATGGTAATTGTAGGTCAGGACAGCTCATCAGGACTTAGGTTATGTAACTCTTTTCTGAATAAAAATGTTAGTTCTGGTTCATTTATGTTCATAGGTATCATGAGCTAAAACATTTAGGCATCTGTTCTTCAGAAGGCTTGTAGGTACAGATTGAGGCCCCAAGCTTAATGGTCCAGAAATAATGTCTCGCTGTTAGTAGTGAATGTATGTATATTTAAGACGGTCATTAACAGTGGTGCTGTGGAAAAGCACACTTAGTTGTGTTAGCTATATTTGCAAATAGCTACTGTAGTATAAAAAGAAGGAAAAAACCTGCATCTGAGGACTTTTTTTTTTTTTTCCTGAAGACACCCATTCTCCTGTAAATGTTTCATTTGCAGACCCTTTCATATAAAGCACTTAAAAGAATAATGATTATTTCAGATTTCAGGAAATTGCTGTGTGTTCCCTGGCCCACATATCCTAATCCCCCTGCTCCATCTCTTCCTTGTCCTGCTTGTTCGTATAAGCATGAACAGAAAGCAAGGTGGCCCAATGAGTTCCACGTGGGGTATGGTAGCCATTTCCCAGGGTGTGACTAACTACATTTTTGTTACAGCCTTCGTTCTTTGAATGCTTTTTATATGAGGCGCCCCCGAAGTTATGTGTGGCTACTGCAGCATTTCTGTTCCTGTGCTATCAGCAGGGCAGGCACTTAGGCACCACCGGCTGGTGTAGTACACGTGTATGCACCAGGTCCTTTGTTACTGTCAGCTAGGATAAACACATTCTCTACTATTTTGATGGTCACCAGCATGTGTTCTGACCTATCTATTCAACACTCATGCAGGTATTGGCATTTGTGAAATGTCTGTTAGAGAATCACAGAATGGTGGAAGTGGCTTCTGTAGGTTTTCTAACATCCCTTCTCAAGCAGGGTCACCTAGGACAGGTTGTCTAGATTGCTGTTAGGTTTAGTGCCTACGACCTCCTCTCACTGTGCTTCAGAACCTGTCTTCTCCTTTGGGGAGCCATCTCTCCAGATAGCTTGGGCAGGTTTACTGTCTGGGGAAGTGGTATTTTTGGACTCATTTTCCCCACTCTCCAAGTTTTTTTTTTTTCCAGTCATTCGAAGAAGAATAGGCAGTGTGAGTTACTGGAGTTTTGTCTTCGAGAAAAAAATGTAGAGGAGCTGAGACCTTCTGGGTACAAATCACCTTTTTTTTTTTTTGAAGTTCAGTAAGGGAAGGCATGTTGTCTTCAACAAGGACAAGTTCTGTATGGCAGATCAGCTATAACTTCATATACATTGAAAGCCACAAAATGATCCAGTCAGCACTTTAATGCCCATTACATCCTCTAAGTTGTCTGTTTGATATATTTGGAAAACAGAGTTCTTGACCATTGATGATTTCATGAGATAATACTGCAGTTAGTGTTGAATATTAAATCATCTAATATATTTGAGTCATATAATAGTATATTTGAATACCAAGTAATATAATATTGGTTGTAAACCAGTGTTGAGTACCAAATAATTTTTGTGATAAAATCTGTTCCTAATCTTTCTATAGCTCTTTTGCTTTCCTGAGGTGACTAGTATTAGTCAGTAGTTCAGCTTTTTCAGATGGGACTTTTTGTTGCTATACCATTGTTGCTACAGTAAGAAGATTTTTGTAATAATTTATTATGGTACTGTTTGTGTTGCTTCTCAATAAGATGTTTCTTCTAAAAATAAAAAACTGGAAGCCATATTTGGGACATGGTGATCACAGACTAAAGTAAGAACAACTGGCACTTAGCAGTGTGGGGACTAAGTACACTTCTTGTTATTGACTCTTGCCTCTTTTCCAGATAAATTATACTTACAGATGAACTCCATAGTCTTGCAGTGCAAGATGACCAGCTTCCTTGGCAGTCAGTACCTTTTAATGATAACCACCTTTTATTTTCTCCAGGGACTCTTCTCTTTGCAGGTTCTACTTCAAAATGCTAATGCACATCAAAGTGTAAAATATGGAAGTAATAAATAGCATTCTTGCACGGAAGGTTAGGTTATCCTTACCTTTCATCTAGGGTCAACGTTATTTAGAAAAGTGAGTATTCAAGTTCTTTCCAGTTTTTGACTGGATTGCTCTGAAATGCAGGTTAATTTGTATGTATATTTTGTAAGTACAATGTGAGAAGGAATTAATTACTAAACCAGTGTCAAACTGTAATGTGACAGCTGCATGGTACTAAATACCATCACCTGAAGTAAACTGTCCATCAGCTTTTTTTCTTCCTACCTTGCTGGTGGTTGCAGAATCCAAGAGAAAATACAAAGACTGACATGCTGGAAAACAAACCATCTGGATTTGCTCTGTAGAAAATTTTACTCCAGTTCATGCCTATGAACAGAAGTAATGAATTAGAAAACTTTGTCACATGGCCAAATCACTTGAACTAGCATCAAATCTTGAAACTTGCTGACAGATTTCCCCCAGAAAGCAAGGGGATCCTCACATCATTTGTATCTGAGGCTCAGCTGGTAATCTGAATGTCTCTCTAGGCAGCTTTAGACAAATTTAAAATCAAAACCTTAATTACTGAGAATATTATGATTAGAGCCTGGAGGTACTTGAAGATGATTATTGAGGAGGGGAGAGGGGTTGCAGGCATTCATCAAAAGCTAATGAATATGTGACTTTATTAGGACCAAGACATTTTTTGCTTAGTCTGAATGCACTTCTCATTTGGTAGTGAGGAAAACTAGCTATTTTCAGACCAATCAAAGAATACTGCTTTAAAAAAGGGAAGACTGTCTGATGATGGATGAACAAAACATTGTTTTTTGTCATTTCCCTTGTCTTACATGAATTCTCTAAAACATTGACACACCCATAGGGAGTCACATCTCTGATCTTGAACACATTGACTGCCATTGTCTCACTTAGAGGGATGTGAAGCTTTATGGCATCAGGCTGCTGGCTTCTGGCAGTCTTGCTCAACTACATTGTTTTTTCCTATTTCTTTTTGCCAAGAATCTTCTCTAGAACAATGTGTGAGGAGGGGGCATCATTTGTTTTTACTTTACGTGGAAGCATCTCATTATGATATGCAGAACTTTTTTTCTCATAATTGGTTATTTGAAAGAGAAAGGCACACAGCTATGCAGTTCTAAATTTGAACAACTCTGCCTTCATCCACTGCAACAGCTTCAAATCTGTTGGACCTTGCTACATATTAGATCGTTTGAATTGGTTTGTGATTCCTGACCTACAGCTTCCTCGTTCCTACATGACTTTTCACCTCACAAGCAGAAATTACTTAAGGTTTCATGAAAGTCAGGCTCTCCATTACTAGCTGTCTTGACCTTTGGCTGGTACAGAGTTATCACAGTAAACAGATAATTCCATTTATTTGGACTCTCCAGTGTGGTATGGTTTTTTTTATAGTAAGGCTAAAAAGGAATTAAAAAGTTATCCTTGGTACCTATGCAAAGCCTGAGGAAAAGGTTAGAGTGGAAAGATTTAACTGTCTTGTGATCAGGATATTTTACTATGTCTATATGCTGTATAGAATTGAAATATTATATATTTGTAATATTTTAATACCTTTTAGTCTCTGAAAGGCTGTCAGATATGCTTTGATTTCGAGTGGAAAGTCTTAACAAATATTCAGTTTAGCTTATAAAGTAGAGTTACCGACATTAAATAATATGCACCCGGTAGTGCATCTTGTTAAACAAGCCCTATTATTGCTACCCTAATTACAGAATGCTCAACATTCACATTCGGTGAAAAGTACTATGTGTGAACAAATAACAAAGCTATGGTGCTGAAACATATGTTGAAACAGAATATATTTAGCATATGGTAGCAAATGGTAAAGTTGTTCTTTGTTTCAGAATGAAGGAGTTGACCAGCCATCATTATTCTTGTCTTCTGGGAATAAATTGCATGGCTCAGGCCTGTTACCTCTTCAGTCTCCCTCTACACACAAGCATGCTGCTTCTGTTTGACAATTTGATATATCTGTTTTGAGAAATCATGACCACAGTTTGGAATAGCAATTTAAAATTACTTCTGTAACTAGCTGAAAAGGCAGGGTTTGAATATTTGTTAGTAACATTAGGAATAACAGGAAAAAAAAAAAAGTTTTAAGTCATTGGGGATGTCGGCATGTTAAAGTGAAAAGCAACTACATAGAAATAATACATCACCAGACTGACTGTCCTCTTAACTAACACACACACACACACACACACACACACACACGCACGCACACATATGTCCCTTTCTGACAATGCCCATGGGGTTTCTGGAGGTGAGATGCTTATTTCTACATGTAGAACTATAACTATCAGTATCCCTTGTTCAATAACCATCATTAAGCATACTATTTGTTAAAATGAATTGACTTTTACTTACCAGAAACTTGCTGGCTGAGGTAGTGTGGAGTGGTGGTTCAGCATGTTGGATCTCATGGATGATGTTTTGTTAACTTCCGTTGCACATGAAAGCTGCAACTTGTCTGTTTGAGAGGCTGCCAAACGGATGGTTACGTCCACTGGTAACTGCTGTCAGCTTCTGTGACTACTCATTAAAAGTCATTTTATGAGCAGGCCGCTCAGCTGAGATTGAGCTATTACCTGTATGGCATGTTCCTGTATCTACTGCATTCAGGTTATAAACTTGTAATAGAGAATTACTTAAGACATTCAGAATGCAGTATTTAAGGAACAATTAAGTTCATTGTCTAGCATCTTCTACAGTTACATTTCCACTAAACACAATTTCTCATAAGTATGCGTGCCTGCATTGAGTTTGATTTCTCAAACTGATCCATCAAACTCGGGAGGCTTTCTTCATACTTGTTTTTTAATCACTGTAGTAATTGGCCTTTTATTCTTAAACTAACTTCAAACAAAAAAGTCGTATTCATATAAAGGTACTGCAGAACTTAGGTATTTAGCATATCATAACTGCCATCTTTATATACAGTGCAGAATGTACCTTATTAAGCTGTATGAGGATTCAGATGTAGCTGTGTGGTGAAGAAAAATCCTCTAGGTTAGAATCCAAGCACATTTAAGAATATACTTGGTGGCTGATATCACTTTTCCTTCTTAGAGGACTCATTGTAAAACATAAGATGTAATGCAGATAATTTTGGCTCCTTGTAAGGTAGTATTTTTTCAGTAGTGAGTACTTAAAGATAGGTTTTTCTGATTTTAAAATCTTTATTGCATTTGTAACCACTTATTTTGAATGCAGGAGGTTAAAAAGCTGGATATTGTTGTTGCTGTTGTTAATAATAATTTATTATTATTATTATTATTATTATTATTATTATTAATATTAATATTCCTGGTATTCTGGGAGCAGTGACCCTCTGAAGAGATTAAGAATTTACACTATTAGCTAACAGTGGGGGGAAAAAAAAAAAAAAAAAAAGAAAAATTCCTCGTGGTAAGTTACTGGTTAAATTACATAACTAAATGCTAAAGGCTGTCTATTAGAAACTGTACTTCAGGAAATCCAAAAGGCAGCAGTGTGGAAGGTAACAGATGTTATTTCTTGAATTACCTCTGACGGAAAGCTTTTAAGCCTGTTTATGGGGGTTTTGTAGTCCAGAGTCTCTAGAGTATCATCGTTGCAATCTTACCTGCATACATCTTTTCTTTAAGTAAAAAATGGTCAGTTCACACTGACAGTAGTGAAGAATACAGCATAGGCACAATTAGCTTAGTTATGTATGGGTCTGTGAAGTTTACAAGGGAATGTTTTCCTGAACATTTATATAAGATTTGACAAATACTTCTTATTTGGAGTAATTTATTGCAAAAGGCTTTTCACTTAATGGTCTGAGGAATGCTCTTTCAAGAGCAGAATGATTTTATTTTGAAGAACAGAAAACTTTAGGTGCCTTAGGGCCTTAAGAATTACTGCAAAGCAATATTAGTCTCTCAAAAAATATTACTGAGATGTGTCCGATGCAATGCATCTTTTAGATAGATTTATTTAATACGTACTTTTGCTTTTTATTGGCTACATACTCTATGTGTCCAGTATAGATTTGGTATATTTCTGCATGTGCTCAACACAAAATTGCAGCTTTGAGCAGATTTTTACGCTATTAAGACGCCTTTTCTTATGTAACGTGAAAAGTAGCTGAACCCTTTGACTCTGATTAGCTTTAATATCAAAACGTGATTATATGTCACTTTGCTCTGACAGCACTTAAATTGGTAAATAGTTAACTGGTTATGGAAATAACTAATTTAATGGCATCAAGGAAGTATTTTGTTAAAGACACTGGAAACTGTAGACTGAAGGAGTATAATCAAAGCCATGCTGGTAGAAGCCAACTTAAACTATACTTTACTTTCTGTGTGTTTTTCTGTCACTTTCCTGTGAGTATGATCAAGAGGCAAGAGTATCTAGATTATCTTGAAAAGTAGCATGAAGTGTAGTGGAAAAAGTATATCAAGGGAATCTTGAAGCATTTTTATAAATTGGAATTCTGTCTGTTGAACAGTAAATGACTCATCTTAATCTGCACCATGGTAGAAACTGTCTGTCTGCAAAATTACTCCTAAGCTTTTGTTAGGTGGGAAGCACCGAGGGTGTTAATCATGTTATAAAAAGTTGAGAAGGCTACATACAGCTCACAGCTGTTTGAATCTGGCATTTGAATAGAAGTTTTGAAAGGCTTGGGGGCAATTCTTACTGAGTTGTTTTGAGGTATTGACAAAATTGTCTGCAAACATCTATCTACATTTTACTTTGTCTAGCAAAGTAGTGAAATAAGTGAATAGTTTAAATAAGGAAAATCTACTGTAACCTGAAAGTTTTTCCACACTTATTCAGCAGAAAAAGATGAAACAAGTTACTGAACCAGGTGAGACTTTTTTTTAACATGGTGTGGGTGTTCTTACGTCCAGTTATGATTTCTTAAAATTTTAATCTTCTCTTGCTGGAGTAGTAGTGGTGAAGCGTTATCTAATATTAAAATGAGGGAATTGATTCTTTATGAGATTCCACAAATGATAGATTCAGTGATATTTCCGCATCTTCATGATATGCTTTGAAGGACAACTAGTGGTTTTGCAGATGTTACCGCTGTTCTTATTTATCAGCACCACTAAACTGGATTCTAGATTTTTCAAGGCTGTAACCTTAATCTCTTGGGATGCCCTTCAGTGGATGATTTTGTGTTTGGCTTCTTTGGAACTTTTTAAAGAATTAATGTTGTGCTATTATAAGCTTGCTTACCAGAAATAATTTGTATTCGGGATTGCATTTTGAGTGTGTTTGCTGAGTATCGTGAAACTGTTCTTGGATTTCTGTGTGGGAAAGACCATACTTAGTTTGAGGCTCACACGAATTTCCCCATCCTACCCGAAGATTGCACCTGCTGAATGGAGGTATGGGGGCGGCACCTGTTGATCCAGGAAGGAAAGCAGCGTGCCTCTTTGTTTCCCTAGTAGGTATCGGTTTTCCATATTTTGGGGGGTGCTGCTCGCAGGTAGAATACACGTCGTTGTTTACTGTCTTGGATGTGGCTCCTTGGGGTCAGATTTAGCAATTCTATTGAGACTGATAGGAGCGAAAGAGTAAGCACAAAACAAGATACCACTATTGCTGAAACTAAATACTTAAATTACTCATGAACATTTAGAAGATAGAGATATTTGACTTTCTGCTACTTTATTGTTTTCCAGATAGAGACAAGTGATCTGTAGTGTTTACTGGATGCCTTTTCAACTTGGAAAAGTCAGCTCTGTGATAATCACAAATTGTAATTCCTCAAATGTCTGAGTGGTTTGCCATTTAAACTTGTTTTTAGGTGGTGACAGTTTTCCACTTTTCTCAGATCTGCTGGCTCTCTGTTAGCCTGTCTTACCTTGACTTGGATTAAAATAGACCTTATTAATCACAGGTTACCCTTTTGCTAGGAATGGCCTGCAGTACAGTATATTGAGCTTATGAATGAAATTCAAGTCACTGTGTAGATGTTAAGGGGTATACAGTGGGATAGTATCCTTACTGCATTATCCAGCTATAGTTGCAAGATTTTATTGTTGGTCTTTACTCTTTCCAGATATACAGAGGGATTTATTGACAGACAATTACACATTTTTATTAGCCTTTTCTGAGAATAATTACCAGCTTCTGTCTTCTAATTATTCCCATTTTTCACATTTGCTTGGGCAGTAAATGAGGAATGTTTTGATGAATGTAGGACTCACTGAAGTGCATACACACTGTGAATATATCTTAAAACGTGTTTAAAAGTAATAACTCAATTTGAAGTATGTGTTGAGGACCTGTATGAAGGGATAAAAACCTCAAATGTTTGTTAAGACCAGGTACACGAATCTGTTTTTCTGTTAAAGAAAGCTTTCTACTCTTATGTTAGCAGAACACTTAGCAGTGGCTGGTACTGAACTCATTGGGAGACTGTTTAACTTAATGGAATCTGACATTCTTTGTAAATTATCTGATTTGATTGTTAAGTGCTGCAAAGTTGATATGGAACACACACAACACGCAGTCTTCGTGCCTGCTTGGCAGATTTGTTAATGTGAGTAAATCTTGAATGTAATTTGCGTCATAAATCAATTCAGTACCATATTCTGTGAGACAACCAAAATCTTGTCCTCTAACATCAATAACCTGAAATGAAGAAAACATTAGGTGATTTTTGGATGTGGGAAGTAAAATCTGCAAAATAGGGATTTTATTCAGGGAATAGCTCATGTGTGCCTGACCGAATGGAATAACTGGCAGTTGAAGTAGCGTGAAGACTATGGCTGTAAGAAAACAACGGGAATACCTAATTCTTGGTGGCTTTCATTAGAGGATGTTATAGAATTATGCAGAAAACTTGATGAGAATGGATAGAATAAGTACAGGGAAGAGGTGTCTAGCTGGTAAAAAATGTCATTGATTTGCAACAGAATTGCTGAGAAGCACAAGGATGTTTTAATGTGGGAAGAACTAATATTTCTGTAGAATTAACATATGCATGGGAGTATAGTGCACAATCCAAAATAATTTACAGAGTAGTTATATTTTCATAGCAAGAGCTATGGGAAATTTTTTTCTCTTTGAATCTTTGTAAGATCATGGATATCTTTGTCTCTCTTAATGATTCTGTTCCTTTTGTTTTGAACTTGGTCAGTTTTTTTTGGTCTTCTCTCACGAACTTCTGCCTTATTTCCTAAGTTATGTTTATTTTCCTTGCATTGACATATGGTTCCTCTTAGTTCCTTAAGGAGATCTCCTCTGGTTGTCTGTTTTCATCTTGGTCCTCACTGACCTTCTGAATTGTCACGTGCTTTATAAATAATTCTAAAAAAATGAAGGTTAATTTCCATGGTGCTTCCTTTATCCCCTGAAAATACTGAGATGCTGTGGAAGTGCACTAAACTCAGTTTTGGTTTCTAGCAACACTTTACATATTGGCATGAAGGTAGTGAATGATATAAACAGGGGAGTTAAAACAGTTCTGCAGCTGGGGGACATGAGTAATTCAGTCAAGGAAGATAACATGAGGCATAAGACAAATCAATGACAGACTTCTCATACTACTAATTAACAATTAAAATCATTTAACATTCAGAAGACTGTCTGAAAGGGAAGAAAAAAATCCAACAGCAAAAATAACATAAAAATATTTCCCAAGGGTCAGGGCAATTGGTGAATTTGCACTGTTTACTTGCCTCGAAGTTATAGGAGTGTGAACTCTGAATGTATTAGCTTTTGCAGAGATGCAGAGGGTGCGAAGGTGTGTGGAGAGCAGATACCGAAGTTGCATGGGACCTGACTGGAGGTTTCTGTAGGTAATTGATGGATGTGGCATGAGGAATGAGTCATGGGACATGATCTGGGATGTGGCCAGTGAGTACATACAAGTGCTTTGATGTAATACTAATGTAAATTGTAAAAAAAAATTTTCTGTGGTTAGTAAGTCTGGTGTAGATGTTACTTTTTTCCCAGTCTTTCCCTACACTTCTCTGACCATATGCCAGGGTACAAGCTTGGTATGACTGTTCCCAGTGAGGATAACGTTTTGCGGAGGCAAAAAGGCAGTGGATGTTTTGGTGTTGGGTTATTAAATTATTTGGAGGTTTTTTGAAATGATGTTCTTTTAGTGTTGGTATTGTGGTGTTGGATATTTTTTTTTGTTTGTTTGTTTTAAAACTAGTGATATCAGTTTATCTTAAGAAAACTTCTTCCAGCTTGATAGTCAGGAAAATCATGCTCCAGTGTTATGAATGAAAAGCTGAAAAGATGTGTTTCTATTCTGCTGTCCTCTCTTGATATGGTCTGCGTTGTACATGTGTCATTTCCACAGTCTGGAGCTCTGGGAATAGTTTCCAAAATCCTGCCCAAAGCATGAACATGGTCTTTTAGTTCTCAGTATTTTTTCTCTTTGGCTTCTGCATTTTTCCATGTCAAAATGCCTGTTCTTTTTCTATCTGTAGGATCTTAAAACTCTGGACGACAGATCCTGAGATTTGGGCATAGGTAAACTTTTTTTTTCCCTTAGTGTGATCATGTACCTTAGTTTATTGGTGCAGAATGTTTTTGCTGTGGTGATGCTTGGAAGTGTAAGGAAAGAAGTGCTGACAGCACCTGGTCCGTTCTGTGGGAAAGTTGCAGTTCACTTCAGCAATTAGATGTATGTCTTGAATAAGGAAGAAGCAGGATTTTGAAAGATGGGACCCCTAGCACATTAATGCCAACTCTGGCACTGCTCTGTACAGTTTGGAGTATTTTTTAAAATGAATACCTGGATAGTTTAATCTTGCTTGTGTACAGAAATGATTAATGCTTCCCTGGCAATCAGATGTTGCTAAAGGATTGGAATGCCAAACCCCATTTAGCTGACTGTCTGAATCCATCTGAAGTATCTGACTGATTTTGTTGATCCACATGGTGAAATTATTTGGGCGCCAATTAAAATGCAGTACTACTGATTTCAAATGCCCACATATTTACAAGCATATGTATTCAAGAAAATTCAATTTATAGCTTGCTAGGGGTCTTGTAGGGCATTTGTTTTAACTAGCTTGCTGAACTGACAAAACATACTGTAATATGTAATTTGAAAAACTAAAAGCTAGTGGCTGTCAAAGAAATCTAAGATTTAGAATGAAATTTTACAGAGAAAAGTATCAATTGTTTTGTGCTGATAGCATATGTTGTATTTCTTCTCCATCTATTGAGTAAGTGACCTTCAAATGACCAAGAAGTCTTTGAGGTGGCTGTGAAACAATCTTTTATGTTTCGAGTTGACAACCCTGGAATTGAATGATCACCTAAATTTTAACTGACAAAAAGACCTAGAATTTAAATCTATTAACTCACACTGAGTCATAACAGCATTAATCAAAAAAGGTCTTAAAGTAAACTGTGTTGCAAGCCAAAATAAGTGATAAATTTTATAGTCATTAATGTGGTTTGAAATACAGAAGCTAATCTGGAAATTAGTCAATATGTGGTTAGGAAACAAGGCTGCTGCAAATGCCAAAATTGGGGTTTGCAGCCTGACTAGTGGAATTTTTCAGTATCCAGCCTTTTAAACAATAAGTTCAACTTGGCTTGAAATGCATCTTTTTGGAATAGTTAATTTGGTAATACAATAAAACTTCCCTTTAAAAAACAAAACATCACTTCTTTGTTTCTCAGAAGAATCAGTTTGAATTTGCCGTGTCTTCTATATGCACGTGAAAAAACAAACATTTTGAAGAGAAAAAACACATTTCATATTGATTATGTGTTTCAGCTCTCTTAAGGAAGTCTAATTTTATTTGGTTACTGCAGGCTTCAGAACTATTATTTACAGTCTAATTGAATGAGTGTTTCATGACTTACAGAATAATCTACCAGGTAGAATAAAGTGCAGTGGTTTAAAATGAATCATATTTGGTCTGTTACTTATTTTCCTATTAAACCCACTTTGCGATTAGCTAGTTTTGCCAGTTGGCGTATTAAGTATAGTAAATTTGACTAGATAATGCGGTACCACTGGCAAGATAGAGAAACTGGCAAGAATCTGGCTTTTTGAGTGTGTTTCTCAGATCCTGGCCTTTCACAGTAGCAGATATGGGATTTTTCCAGTGTCTTCCTTGGAGAATCCCATGATAGATGAGGGAGTGTTTACAGGGGCACCACTGGCAAGGAATATTTGGGTTCCTGTGTCAGCAGTACAGTTCTTTATGTTGAGCTGTATTGGGCAGGGGTTCCAGCTCCTCAAGCAGTTGTTTGTTGTGACCCTTGGGGAAGAAGCAACAGAAGGGATATAAACATTGCATGGGCAACAACAGAAAGCTCACAAGCAATGAGTTTTGCCATACTGACTGGTTCAGTAATGCTTCTTTATTGCAAGAGGAAGGAAGGAGAAAATCAAGTTTAACATTTAAAGGAAAGGAATTAAGCAAATTTGAAGACCCTCAAAATGTCAACTAATTTGTCACATATATTCTCGTGTTAACTCACAAATGTCAGTTATTGTAAAAAGTCTTTCCAGCTTTTCCTTGCATCTGAGTTTCCAGAACATTTCAGGGCCTACAGCTGGGCTTCCGTGTTTAGCTGATTTTTTTTCAGGTTTTTAAACAAACTTCTGAGTCAGGCATTTCATGTAATTTTTCCTGCTCTCCTGACCTTGAAAAAGGATCTGTGCTCCTGCGAGGGGCATCTTGAAGGGTGGCTGACAATCATGGAATCAACTAGGAAAGCTTTTTATTTACTTCAGTTACCTGGCTTCAAAGCTAAGCCTTAGGAAAGAGCTGCTTCAGCTTACTTTGTTAGTGTACATTTCCTCACAGCTGAGACACTGAAAACACAGGCTTGCTTCTAGGGATCTTTTTTTTCCCCTCCTTGTAGCTTGGAGGTGATTTTGTAATCATTTAGAGAAACAACTGACCAACCCCTGCCCTCATCCCATTTTGTTCTTGCTTCGTCAGAGTCTTGTGAGAGCCAGCTTTCAAACTGTTAATGGCACACCCTGGTTGTGGCTAACAGTATTTTATAGGCTAGCCCATCCAGTATTCCAGTAGGTCTGCTTTTCTGGGCTCTTCAGAGCTGCTGCCAAATATCCCTTCCCACCATTTTAACCTGTGAGCATTGGACCTCTGAAACTGTGGGCTCCTTCGAGAGCCCTCATGACATGTGTCACAAAGAATCAAGCTTAGATATGTGATCTAGGTGCATTAAATTGTACGTCTGCACTTCTAATAGAGCATATCTTAGGGACCTCAAAAAAAGAGGGGGATCAAAACATTTATTCTTGCCAAAATTACACTAACCACATTATTTGAGTGGTCTTCTTTATATGAATGTATTTTCAATACACAATGAAAAAAAATATGGATATTCCATAATTCTGCATTTTTAGCTGTAAAATATATTACCAACGCAGTATCATTAGGTATACAAATTAGTGAGTTTTTGTTAATTTGAAGATGCAGTGAGCTTAGGTATTGATCATAACAGTAGTGGGAGAAGTGCCAAAAGAATATGATACTTAGTTCCATCTTAGTTAACCACTGTCTTGTATATATTAAATTAATGGTAAGATCGTTTTCATTCCCTGGTGAGCCATATTCTGGGTAATGTGCACTCTAATATTTGCTTCTAAAACCCTGATAAATGCAATCTGTTGGAATGTTTTTAAGACAATAGCTATTTAATGAATAGCTTGTGTGTACAGGAGAAAAGAATAAGCTTGATTGCTTACAATCTGACGTTCAAAAAAGCATTTTATTTGATCTCTCGTATTTGCATATCTAATTGCTGTGTAATCAAAACCATGTGAACTGTAGCTACTTGAAACCAAAAAATGAAAGGCAATCATCTTTACAGGGGGAAATATCCCACTCATATGCAAGCCTGTCTGAATATCAGAATTATATTCTTCTTGTGTTTAATTATAGGTGTCCGACTGAGCAGTAAATTTATGCCTGTGTATTAAAGGAGTGAATGTGACCCTGAAACATCAGCTTTCCTTTGTTGAAGCAAAGCATTGGCATTGAGAGAACTTAACAGTGTTGTGTATTTTGGTGATAAGGGATTGTGCCAAAATAGCTGTTAATTACCTGCTTTGTTTGATATGGAAAGTAGTGGTTCCGCACTTTTCTTCCCACCAGTGACAGTACTCAATTAAAACTTGTATTAAACAGTGATAATGCTCTCGTTTATCTGGTGGAGAAGACGTGAGGTGAAGAAAATTAGCAGAAGTTTTTCAGCTGTTTGGAGGTGGCTTGTTTTTTTCCCCATGAACCTAGTGACAGTAAAGAAAACTGAGTTTTGTATTTTTGTTGTGAGGCTGTTTGGTAGGTTTCAGTGGTTTTAATTTTTTAATTTTTTATTTTGAAATATTTAATTTTACTAATATGCCCATAGTAGAAGTTAGGAAAAAAAAAATCCTTAAAAATCCTTAAATGTAATGTGGAAGTTATATATTTCAAAGATGCTTGCACTGTCCTGTCCCATGTCATTCCTCTGTGTGAAGTGTCTGTTGTCATGGGTCCTTGTTGCACTGTTTTTTGAAACTGTACTGCATTGCTTACCTGTCAGAAGGAGTGTTTCTGGTTTGTTTGGTTTTTGTTAGTTTTTAATAAAATTTATTGCCTGAACTTTTCTATTCTGAGTAGTTCAAGCATGGTTTCTAACATAGTTGGTTTTTTTGGCTTCTGTTAATATAGGCTTTTTTATAAAGAAACATCCTCAGACCTGATTTTGCAAGGTTTTATAATTAGCTTTTCCTCTTACTTTAAGTATGTGGAAAAAACTGAATGCAGTATTGCGTTTGGGAACCCTTCAGATTCTTTAAGTGGCAGCTGTTTTTTGTGTATCTAAACAGAAATAACAAGGGAGGAGTAAGGCAAGAAAGTTAATGTAGAAGAAAGACGTGGTAATCTGTATGGATCTTTGTTTCCTTCATGTAGCAATGCTGAAGAATATTCTAAAATTGAAAGTGTACAAATAACTTCAGTGGACAATAAGAAAGGTTATAGAATTGTTACAATAACACTAAAATGCTTTTATTTCATTCATCCAAAGAAATTAAGGAATGACGTGGTTACTTTACTTAAGAAGTCAGGAACGCCTGTTCAGCAAGCTTAAACAGCTCTATTCTGGAGTGAAACCTGAATGTTTGATGCCAGACTAATCTGGCAAAAAATGTGGAACAGTGAGTGAAAGAGAGTAGTTACTGTAACAGCTTTAAAGCATGTAAATGAAATTCTTTTGAAGATCTCTGTGGATATGGCAATGCATGGGAATTCAACTAGAACTTCAGAGCTTCAGCTGTTATGTGAGTAGAGGTCACATTTGGAAAGAATGATTGGTTGCCTGCAATAATTAGACACAATTAATAAGGTTTGTACAGAAGGCATATTGTACATACTGAATGGTTAGCAGTAATGACTAGTCTTAGATACAAACTTAGAATTAAATAACAAAAAAATCATTGCAGATAGAACAGTACCTTAAAAGGCTTTGTAAAGGTGTGGAAAACTTGAGAGGTTTTGTTGAAAACCTAAACAGTCTCATTGTTAAAGAGCAGAAAGCTAGCTTCTATTTGCTAGTGGAACTTTGAAATCTCATAGGCTGCAAGCAAATTGCAGTGAAAAGTCAGGTTTAAAAAAAAAAAAAAAGTTTTGTGTGAATTTATCATGGTTTACAGAAAGAAAACTGTAGAAAACCTTGCTTAGATGAGATCTCATAAATGACATGTTTTTGAAGTAGTCTGCTTTTCTGTTGAAGTAAATGTTTTTCTGGACATATTAAGTGATAAATTTCATGAAATTATTTATTTGCATATAATTAGCAATAAATTTTCACGACTGATTACATTTTTTTAGATTATTCACAAAGTCAGTAAATGTAAATTTGTTACTACTCACCACACAATTCCATTTTCATGCAAAGTAAACAAGATAAGCATTATATAAAAGTTTGATAGGGTGTTTTATGAACTGGCATTTTGGAGTGGAGTGATCTCTGTCAATTTCTTTAACTGTTTTTCCAATTTTCTTTCTTCCGCACTGTAAAAAAAAAAAAAAAAAAGTGGAGTTTTAATTTCGTTTCGCTTTATAAGAAAGTGTTGCAACCCACACACTCTAGTTGTGGATAGTTTTTTCTAACATCAAAGCTAGTTTGTTGAGGCTTCCTTAAAAACTTTCATGTATTCAGTATGAAGTCCCAACTTCAGGTAAAGTTGAGGACGAAGTTCTTCCAGAATGAATAGTTTTAAATTGACATATTGTACTTTTTGTTCTCTGTAAAGCAAAGATAATGAGCCTATTAGATTTTTCTGGTTAAATTAAATCGAGCTGATTACATTTCATTGACTTTAGTCCCTTGAAAATAATTTACTAACTTTTTTTGAGCATTTTCCTTATGCATTTGAGTTAGATTTTTGAGGAACTATTTCATGGGTTTTCTTTTGGAGAAACCTCTTATTTCAGTCTTAAAAAAAAGTGGTAGTCAGTTTTAAATAGGTATTGATCTGCTGTATTGTTACATAATTTCTACATGCAGATCTTTTTGCAGAGAGGAAAATATCGGTGTTGAAATTATTTTTAGTGTTAAACTGTGGAAAAATAAAGGAACTTTTTCTCCTTTAGTGATTGCCATTCCTAGACTCTTTTTATGTTCTTTACAATCCTTCTAGGAGTTGCAGTCACTCTTGGGTGGAATTTCAGTATATTTGATTGTGGCCTAGAGTGAGGTTCCTAAGTGCAAGACTGAATGGAAAATCTCTTCCAGTCTAACTTTATTTTTTTATTTGAAAAATGCCAGCTGGAAGGAACAAATTGGGTAATGTTTTGTACTCACCTGATCAACATTTTTTTCTGAATTTCATTTTTGTACAAAAAATGTTGGTTTAAGTCAAACAGTTGTTCAAGTAGCAAAAGCTCACTATCTCAGTAACCTTTGGAAAAAAAATCCTCAAATTTCTTCTACCAAGGAGCTTTACGACTTGAAAAGTCTACAAGCTGTGAGTTGACTTCCAGCTCTCCAGATAGTCCTTCAAAAAAGTACTGATTGTTAAGCATCTGATGACAGAGTTTACATACCACGTGAGAAAAATTCAGGCCCCTTATTTCCCCCCATAATCTGAGCTGATGGTACTTGTCATCTGAAAAGTGTATACACCTGCTAAACATGCTTTTTTCTCTCTTATGAAAACAGTACTGCTGAAAGTGTCATAAAACTTGTTTTTATTTTGGATGTACACAATGAATCATAGTTTGCAGCAGACTTAGATCCTGTCTATGTAGAATCAGCAACTAAAAAACTGAGAATGTAAACAATATATTATTTATTGTTGGGACCTATAGAGCATGTTTCACATTCATACCTTTTAGCTTTATAACAATGTACTTGCATGCATCTGGTATTTGAAGTATACTCTGCTGAGGTAATTCTGAGCACAACAACGTACGATTTTAAAGTAGATAGTGGTGATATTTATGTTCCTTATCCCCTCTCTCACTTTTCTTAGCCAGATGATTGAGAATGTGATTCTCTAAGGGGTAAAAAAAAAAAAAAAAAAAAAATCAAGATTTACTGTGAAAGAAAGTAAGGATAACTTGCCATTTTGCCCTTGGAATGTCTGTGCCTCAAAGCTAAGAATTTTTTTTAATAAGATTTTGAGTGATTCAAAATTCTCTTCAAGAAAATGTCAAGAATCCATCTAGAAACAAACTTTAATTCCGTATATTAGCAGAGTCAAGTTATGATGACCTTGGATACGCTCTAAACCAATTTATAATGATTACTGTCAGAGCAGTTCTTTTTCTGTTGAAAAGTAATGGCTTATGATATATTGGAGGCCAGATTAGATCATCCTGATGATTCCTTCTGGTCATAGTCTCTGAAATTGAAAAAAAATTACTTGGAGTTAAGCTTGAGTATTAAAAGAGGGATAACAGTAAGATATATTGAATAAAATTACAATATAGTAAAATGAAACATTTAATTTATCAAAGTTTTATATAAATCACAAAAACTTCCAAGGCCAACGGTATCCTGTCCTGTATCAAAAATAGCGTGGTCAGCAGGACAAGGGAAGTGATCCTTCCCCTATACTCTGCATTGGTGAGGCCACACCTGGACTATTGTGTTCAGTTCTGGGCCCCTCAGTTCAGGAAAGACATTGAAGTGCTGGAGCGGGTCCAGAGAAGAGCAACATGACTGGTGAAGGGATTTGAGCATAAGACCTATGGGGAGAGGCTGAGGGAGCTGGGGTTGTTTAGTCTGAAGAAGAGGAGGCTCAGAGGTGACCTCATCACTCTCTATAACTACCTGAAGGGAAGTTATAGCCAGGTGGGGATTGGTCTCTTCTCCCAGGCAGTCAGCAATAGGACAAGGGGGCATGGGCTTAAACTCCGCCAGGGGAAATTTAGGCTGGATATTAGAAAAAAATTCTTTACAGAGAGAGTGGTCAGGCATTGGAACGGCCTGCCCAGGGAGGTGGTGGACTCGCGTCCCTGGAGGTTTTTAAACTGAGATTGGACATGGCACTTAATGCCATGATCTAATAAACGGACTAGAGTTGGACCAAGGGTTGAACCTCGATGATCTCTGAGGTCTTTTCCAACCCAGTTGATTCTGTGATTCCATTCTTCATATATATATATATATATAATGTGAATACTACTAAAGCATGTAACAATTTTACACTAAGGTTGAATTTATGGAGTTTTTCCATTTGTGCATTATGGACTTTATACATACATTTTGTGTATGCTACAATGAAAATAGTTTATCGATAAGAATCAAGCTAAAATTTTGGGGTTCTAATATGGTTTGCCTACATGTAATCTTAGATAACTCAATGTTAATTGAGTATCTTTTTTAAAATGTTCTGTTGCTTTGCTCCTACTGTGAATGGGGCACTTCTATAGTAGCCAATGCCTTGTTAATCCAGAATTCAAGAAGAGTGTTCAGCAACAAGTTTTGATGATTTTGGGTACTGGGCTTTTGTTGTGCGTCTTGTTACTGACATTACCTTAGCTAAGAAAAACTTCTTAAACAGGCTTAGGATGACTTCTGGAGGTTTCGTTTGTTTGTTTTAAGAAAAAGGAGTATGTTGACTTGTGCAAAAAATTTGAGACTGTCTTTGAGGATTTTTAAAGAGAACAGAGGAAGTGGAGCATGACTGCACTAATGGCACCAGGAAATGAAATTCTGCAGCAGGTTTGAGATGAACAAGATCAGGCCTGAGAGATCAGAAGAAAAGTAAGAATAAGGTGTTAAGTCTCCACAGAATAGTGACAACTATAACAGAAGGCATTTTTTCCCCCAAACGTATTCATAAATGCTGATTTATCGGTGATTTTTACAGATATATTTTCTGTTTTTATAAACAGTTTCTTGTTATCTGCAGCTACGAAGAGTAATACGTATCAAAGGTAGATATTTTACCACTACTTTGAATTCCAGTCTGTTTACTCTGCCTTCATACCAGCAGTTACAGTTGTTATGGTGTTAAGACCTATGTAGTTACTTGGAGGTGGGGATGAATATTAGGATGTACAGAAGTTGCAGAATGCATGGATTTCAGTATCACGGGATGGCTTGGCTTACAGGTCTGTGTATGGTTGTCTACACACCGCAAAAAAAAAAAAAGCCTTTTCATGTGGGACCATATGTTTTTGCAGCAAGAACTTTGAGTATATGGTCTAGGCATTGTTTGTAAGTTACAGCAGAAGATAAATTTCTTTCAGATTACTGTGCATTATTGTGGAGAATAGCAATGAAACTGGTAGTTGGGGTACCTTCATTCTCAACTCTTTTGAAAGGTCTTTTAGTAACTACTTCTGTTCCATAACATTTAAATGGGATTTAATGCTTTGTATAAAATAGCTGCTTATGTAGGATGGTGTATGAAGATAAATAGTTGTATGGGTAGGATATACTGCACAGTAAAAAGAGTATTAAAAACATTACTAAAAAAGTAAGGTATTTTAGTGTCATTGGTATTTTTGACACAATATAAATGCACTTTTCTTTAAGTGGGTGGCGTAATGGGTATTGAGATAACCAGAGATGTCCTTAAATCAGAATTTAATTCAAAGAGTCTTTAGTGTCTTTCTTATGAGGAGAGACTGAGAGAGCTGGGTCTGTTCAGCCTGGAGAAGAGAAGGCTGAGAGGGGTTCTCATCAATATTTATAAATATTTCAAGGGTGGATGTCAAGAGGATGGGACCAGACTCCTTTCAGTGGTGCCCAATGATATGATGAGGGACAGCGGGCACAGACTGATGCACAGGAGGTTCCGTCTGAATATGAGGAAAAACCTCTTTACTTTGAGGGTGCCAGAGCACTGGAACAGGCTGCCCAGAGAGGCTGTGGAGTCTCCTTCTCTGGAGACATTCAAAACCTGACTGGACACATTCTGTGTGATCTGCTCTGGGTGAACCTGCTTTAGATGATCTCCAGAGGTCCCTTCCAAACACAACCATTCTGTGATTTACTTACATTTTTGTCAAATTATGCAGAATTGAAGAGACTCACACACTCTTAAGCAGCGTAAGGCCTCAGCTCTGTAAGTTAATCATAGTAGTAGTCCTCAAAGGACAAGATCTTCTTGCTATCACAAATTATTTAAGGTTTTCTGTGAGTGGTGTGGCACTGTTTGGATTGATCTAATGTTCAGTTCCTATTAAAGGCCAGAGGACATCTGTTCCTGCTGTTTCATGTGTATCTTCAGGAGTCAATTGAGTTTGTGAGTTTCTTACATCGGTCCCTGCACAATTTTTTAAGTAGCAGGGGCAGCTCAGGGCAAGTAGCAGAGTCAGGACCACTATTTTCAGTGATAGCTGGTTGTTAAATAAACTCAACTTGCAGAGTTGAACTCTACCGTCACATTCCATCGTATGAAATACATGAGTGTCTGCATTAAAATGGTTTTTACTTTAACTCTTAGTTTGCTATTTTGCCGTTAATTTCATTCAGTAAAGGGAGAAGTTTTTGATGAAAAGTATTCTCATTCCATGGCACCATCCCATCTTGCTTAAAATTAATGAGCTATAATGGTTGCCCCAACAGTAATGAGTATTAGTTAAAACAAACTATCCTTTTGCTCATAAGCTATCCTCTTTGCTCATTTGCATCTGATATGAATTTGACTTTTTTTTAAGATTAGTTTCATGCTGTCAGATGAAAGGCACTGTTTTTCTAGGAAAACCATTGCAGCAGCTTTTATATTCTGATAACTGCATCACTATAGCATACATACAGATTGTCTCACAGGCATATTAGCAGTGGAAGAGAAAGTCATGTTTATCTCCCTTTTACAGCTAGCCAGCTCATGATTTTTCACTCTTCCCCATTTGCAAAGAACTTCTAAAAATTGTTTTCTGCTTATTTTGCTATTCTAAAACATAAAGAGACCCTGAAAAGGACTTGAGCTTCCCGCCACACCCCCCCCCCCCCCCCCCCCCCCCCAATTGCTGTATATTTTAAAATACACTCTCAATCAGACTTCTAACTGTGGTGGTGGTTTGGTGGTGTGTTTTGTTTTTTATATATATATATAAAATGTTAATTCATAAAACTGTGTGTAAATCACCAGTAGCGATAGTGTAGGAATACTTGGCTCCAGAAAGGGATTTTATAGTGTTTGTCACTGCAGTGAAGGAGAACTTGAAGAGGTTTGCGGGCTGAAGGGAAAGAAAACTGAAGTTTGTTCTTTCTTCTGTGACTTAGCTTCTCTTGATTCTTGCATTGTTTTCCCTTAACTAGATTGTCTTATATTATGGGTTCCTCTGGATTTCAATCTCAAGGGTAAAAAAGAAGGACTATATTGTACCCATGATGGGGTAAAATAAAAGCCCTAATTTCAACTCTTCATGCCTCTCTTAAACATCTTAAAGAAGCAAAATAGGGCACAAGCCCAATTTTTTTTGCTTTTCAGGTCTCCTTTAAGACCAGAAACAACCATGATCCAACAGTTTTGGAGGTAGAGGCAAGTAAATGTTTTACTTCTTGTAAACATTCCAATCAGCTTTTGCAAATCACCTATAATTTGAGGAGAGCCTGGTTGACAAAGACTCTCAACCTTCCCCAAATGGTGAATTTGCTTTGTATGCTTGATGTGAGGAAAAAAATATTTAAGCTTTTATTGATTATTGACAGGCTTCACATCAGTTACATGCTGTTGTAATCACTTATTGGTGTAAAAAGTATACAAGTTTGATATAAGTAAGGTTTTTGTGGTAATAGTTGTTGAAGTTTTTTCTTTTGAACCCATATTCAAAATTTAAATTCTGTTGTCATTCATCATAATGATAAAAAACAAAAAAGTTGCTCATATTTGCTACCTCCAACTGCTGGTGTTCAAATCAGCTCTTCAGTGTTCTCACTAAGGGCAGTTCAAGAATCTCTTACGTACTGGGTCTAAACCTATAATTATTTCTACGCTGGGGACGTTTCTGAGAGCTCATGTTGAGTTTCTCCTGAAGGTATCACTTGTGTTCTTAAATTGCTATTTCTGTTGTTTTCTGAAGGCTGTATTGGATGTACAGCAAGGAACTATCCATCTGTATTGCTGAAGATTTAAAAATTAGCCTCAGAATGCTCCTGCTCATCAGGACATTTGACTCCTTCAGGTATCTCAGGTTGCTCTTAGGAGAGCTGAAAACAGGACCTGCTGTTCAGTACAAGTTGCATAGCCCTGGCTGGGCATGCTTTTTGCCTTTCTTGTGACAGTTACTGGTGATTTAAATGGCTGTGGCGACCTGTTTCAGTGCTAAGCCAGCTGAAAACTAAAGCTGGATACTTCCTGTTGCTTTTGGGAACTGTAAACTGGATCGCAAGCTGTGTAGTACTTCAAGGTGGGACTAACAGCAGTGATTTAGAATAGGTTAAACTGTTATGGGACTACAGGCTTTAGGCATAGTGTGGTTCTGAAATTAGTTGTGCTGGATGACCATGGCTTCTTGGTAGGCTGTGGAGATAATGCTTTTTACGTCTTCAGATGGTAAATGCAGGGTCCCCAACTTGTTTTTTAGACACAAAATATGGAACATACAGGTTTGAAATACCTGTTCTCTCCATCACTAATGACTGGATTTTCTCAGTGGTTTTGGCATCTTTTTCCTGTTTGAAAGTAGTGAAATTCATTTGTGACACATCTGGATGAATTCTTAAGTCATAATACAGTGCAAAGATTAAAATGTAATAGTGAATACTTGGAGATATTTTCATTTTGTTGGCAATCTACAATTATGAGAATATTAATGACAAGTAGTGTGCTGCTGCTGTTCATTCTTACATAACTTTGAGTGCTTTGTAAAGAACCCTCTTCACACCTAATCAGTCAGGAAGCTAGGTTTGTGGGTTTTTTTGGATGTTATTCTTCCTTATCGTCAATAAAAAGAGACAATTTGCCTCATTTTATAACAACACACCTTACATGTATTTAGGACAGTTGCTCAACTTCTCTTTTGGGAAATTGTGCTATTCCATGTTAGAGGGTTACAATGGGGACAGGAAGAGCTAAATTTTGGTCAGCTAATGTGAGAGTACAGTTCAGTGGGCTAAAAATTTTTGCTAGTTGATAAGCTGTATTGACCTAATTGAATATCTATACCAGTTTGAGAAGGGAGAGGAAAAAGCAAGTAGCTAGGTCAGGAAGTGGGAGGTAAGCACCTGTCAGTTGACAGAAAATCTTTGTCATCTGTTGGAAATGCATTTTGAACAAAGGTATTACGCTTGTGCTTTCCCGAAGAGTAGGAAACATTTAGAATGAAGGAAACCACCTTCTAGCTATCTCTCTAGCATGTGAACAGACTGTGTAATTATTTTTGTCCTCAATTCATGCATAATACTATCTTATTTTCTAAGATGGGTGAAACCATTGTGGAATGTAAGAAAGGCATGGACATAATGACCTTTTCTCTCTAGCCTTACCATCTTACTTTAACTTTTGTTATTCAGAAGTGCATTAATTTAAACTGTAAAGCTTTGGTTTCATTTTTGTGTGGGCAGATAAGCACACAGTCTAAAACCATATATAATGGACATTTTAGCAAAACAAGTTTGGAACTTGTCTTTTGAAGAGTAGAAGCAGTTAATTTTTTTTAATAACTTCTTGTATCTTTTTGATAATGTACTGGAATCTGTTAAAAATTACACACTTCATATGTCTTCAGACTTGGTTAAACCATCAAGGATTTACTTGGCTTCTGTGGCTTCCTACTGTAATAACATTCTGTTTAGTTATTTTAATCTGTCTAATATTTATTAACGATATTTCTGTCTTCATTGATATCCTTGAGCTGAAGAAGTAACCAGATCTACCCATGTTTCTCTTTGGGCATTGTTTTGAAAAGGCAGAACTTGAAATTTTGAGTATTTAATTAAGTCTTATTTTTTCACATGACAGTGACTTGCAATGGACCTGTGATAATTTGGTTAATTGTAGTTTATTCATTTTGTATACTCACTCAATCCTGTAAATGAAAATGTCAGCAGATTCACTATTTAATGAGATTCTTTAAAAAATTACATTCCTTTGGTGGATGTTTTTGTACATTTTACAAAAATCTGCAGGATTAAAAAAGTTAATGTGAAACTGGCTGTCTTTTTGGAAGGCTGATGTTGTCTCCTGAACAGCAGTTGTAGGACTTCTAGTTGTGGTCTAGAAGGATGAACATCTAGACATTATGTTCTAAGACTGGTATGTGTGTATGCAACATAAATATTGTGATATTTGACTTCAAATTAGAATTAAGTGTGGCTTTAACTTTCTTTTGTGTTTCTGTTATGAGCAAGGGTTTTATTAGACTTTATTTTCACATTTAAAAAGTCATAAATATTTTTTCATAATTACTCCTTTACAGAAAGGGTATTCCAATAATTTCACTTTAAATTACTTTTTCTTATTAAATATTTTCACAAGGTTTTGATTTTATGTGTGTTGCAGACATACTGTATAAAGAACTGATGGAGTGTATAGTGTATTAAATGAACTGAAAGAAAAGTGGGTTTCAGCTCGTTAAGTGTAGAAAGTGAACGAAGAATTCCAAACGCTGACCTGAGGGATAGATTCAGCAAGGACCAGAGAGCTCTCTGTGAAAGCTGCCAGAGAGGACTCATGGGTGCAATGTTCTAAATCGTATGTGTCATTAAAGTGGTACTGCTGAAGGGAACCACCCACTGGCTTACTGATTTTTTTTTTTTTTTTAATTACTGAATTGATGTCACCTGAGAGTTAAAGGGGGAATACTGATAGTCAGGATCCATCCTCTCTGTACTAGAGAGAGGTATTAGGCTTCCCTAATATATTATCAGCTGTATTCCTAAGAACCATTGAATATCAGTGGCCAGCTGGCACTCAGCTGTGCAGTCTTTAACTGGTATGACTATTACTGCATTTTAATGTAGCCTTGAGAACAGGTGCTACATGCTGCATATCCCTGTTCTACGGTCAATATAATCAATAGAGTTGTTGCATGAAATTGACCATGAAGGAGGTTTGGAGCAGTGGTCGCACTTCAGAGTTATGTAGGTGGTAACTTGGGTGTGTCAAATCCCTTATAATTGTAGCAAGTATTTGAAGGCAACTGCTGCAATAAAACAATATAATTACAGCCTATGTGCAAGGTTTCAGTCATAAGTACATGGAAGGTTTGTGTGCTGAGATAATTTGAGGCAGTAGTTCTGAATTCTTTAAAGAACTCAACTTTAGTTCATTAGCTAATATTTTTTCTAAGTTGTCTACTCAGTGACAAATTTGGGGAGTTTTCTGTATTCTCTATAACAAAATTTTGTTTTATTTTTAAAGTAGAAGTTAGTTTTGTTTAATTTGCATTAGTATCTTGCCTGATACTTTCTGTTTGTCATGAACTGTTGTATGGGTTGTTTACAAATAAATTTGTTTTGTAGTTGCTGCAACTGGGTAAATAGGGAAAGAATAGAACTATTTCAGGAGGAGGTAATGATTAAAACCCAAAGATATATAAATGTATGCTTATGTAATTACCATAACATTAAATTATTATAGTTTTAGAGTTAACTAGATGTTTTTATAGCTTAGCAAAAAAAAAAAAAAAAGAGATAAAATATAAGGCTAGACTGTTATTATTAAATGTATTAAAATCTAACAGTCTTAGCAGTAATGCTATATAAAATGCTATTGAAGTGCTGTTTTTTTTTCTTCTACTCAGTACTGTACTACTGATTGTGGGTCACCATTGAAGAAAAAATTGAATAAATCATGAACAACCAACTACACTAATATTTATGCGCTGCTTAGAAGTATTACCATAGCATGAATCCAAAGCAGACAACACAAAGCTCACATAGTCTATTCCTCAAAGCAAAGCAAAATAAGGGGCAGGGAGGGGGGAACCAAAAAGCAAAAGCTCAGAAAACCTGCATTGAATGGAGGCTCAACCTGAACAAAATTATTGCATGTAACTGGTGAGCTTTCCTAGCTATGGAGCACATGTCTTAGTACATGGATTAGAGTGACCCTGACATTTAGCTTTTCAGTTGTTTCCAACGGGTTAAAAATCCTCTTACCCTGTCTGGACAACACAGTAGATTTGGTAACATGCTGTGAACTTATGCCACCTGTAGCATAATGTCTGCTTAACAGCAATATTCTGTGGAAAATGAGTTTGTTATATTAGTCAATGTCTTTGACTGTTTATCATATCCAAAAGATCCCCAGACTGTAGAGGGGAACACTATTCAGAGCAGAGCAAGATGGCAGCTAAGCAGTGGAATAAGAACCGCAGTCAGTCAGTCATCATCTTAGCAGTACCTGCTCACCAAGATAACTTCCTTCTGGAATAGATGGAGTTTCACGAGGGCTGTTGACTGCAGAATTAATTTGAGTGTCATTTCTGGTCTCACTCCTCTCTAATGCAAAATGCAGAGCATCCTTCTCACGCTTCTGTAAATCTGAAAATTCCAGAACTTAGTACTGTGGGAGAAATAACTATAAAGAAATGAGGGTGAGTGAATAACTGAGAGACATATTAATTATATAATTTTTTAGTGGGAAGCACTCCTAAGTGATTACAAAAGGCTTTTTTTTAAAAAAGTCCCTCAACCTTATGTAATAGGGCTGTATTAGTGCTGCTGTATGATGAAGAGAGAAACAGGGCCACTGAAACCCAGTTGATGTCTCAAGTGAAATTGCACATTTTAAGAAGTGTTGAGATTGCAATTTCACATTAGAAGATACCAAAATTAAGGTTGCTAGTTATGACTTTTTTGTATAAATGAACTTTTCTATGGAGTTAATCACTATGCTGTGAGTGACTAAATTTTTTTTCTTTACGACACCCGTATTTAAGTAAATGAGACATAGATTGTTCCTTTCTCAGGCAAGCAATTGAGATGTAACATTTGAAGTGAAAAACGTTGGTTGCTTTGCATGTCTGAGGTGAGGTGAGTAGAAACTGAGTTTTCAAGAATATTTTTACACAGCAATTTCTATGTATTATAGTAAAATTACATTTGACATAAGGAGCACTGGTAAGTGCCCACCATGTCTACAGAGTTTCAGGTCAGGCAGTCAGAGCCTGGGGCTCCCCTCATGCCCACCCCCTGTTGCAAGTGTTTTGGCCCAGCTGTCTCAAGGTGTGACTGACAGCTGGCAGCTTCTTACAAAGGGATCTGCCTGTGCCCTTCTTTGTGCTCTGTCTGCTGCTTGTGGGATGTGTCACTGAGCCAGTTCAGCTGGCTAAACAGACAAAACCCAGTCTGACAGCAGTTGCCTGCTGCTGTGTTAAACCAGCTCTGCAAGGGCCCAGTCAGCCAGCGCTGGTGCAAAGAGGGAAGGGCTCAGCACACACCCACAAGGGAGGAGAAAAGAATGGAGCTGCCTTGTGGTGGTGGGAGGCAGCATTCACCATTTCAGCTCTGTTGTTGGAAGTCTATGCAAGAAACTCCTCTATACAAAGAAACTCAGAATACTTCTAACTTGTGATTTGGGAGTGTTTCTGAGCTGACTATGCAAGATCAGTGTTCTAATTACCACCACAAACATTGTGTCTAAAGCTGGCAATGTTCATTTAAGCAACCACTTTTAAGAAAGTTTGGTTTGTTTAGCAGTTTTCTTGTTGGCATAGGAGGAGGTGATTTGAATCTAATTATTGAGGCTAGCATTTAGCTGCCTAGGTACTTCAGTCTTCTTGCCATCCGTGTGGATTTACAGGAGGGAGAAGTGATTCAGAAACCTCTTCATTATGCATCTTTGAGGAAATGTTCAGGGCAGATTCATCCCAAAGATTGAAACAGAGAGGGGAAATGAGAAAAATACTAGGTGTAATCACATCAATGCTGATACCTCGTTTCTCATTAAGGTCAGGATTCTGCAAAGCACTTCAGCTTATGCGTGAGTTCTGTTGTAACACTGATTACTCCCCCCACCTTTCTTTTTTGAAGTCACACGGTGCATGTTCTTGTCAAGGCTCACAGTTATCATTAATTTACACGTTTATCCAGAGCAGAAAGAGCCACTCCCAAGCAGTGGAAGTTACAGATTCTGAACTAAAGCTCTGGGATTGCAACCATGTCAGCCTAGCCCTGGCACTAAAAACAACTTTGCTTTTCTGTGCACGGCCTCTTCTCTCCATTTTGCTGCATTAGTGGTACCCCAGCTGGCAAGTGTCTACTGGCAGAGTGTCACTGGTTAAAGTATTAAAGTTAGTCCCCTTCTTGTACCCTTTCTCATCCCCAACTTGCCTCCCCAACTAGTCTAAAACAAACAAACAGAGGTGATGAATGTTTGTTTCATTTGTTTTGGTTTTTTTAAACCTCACTGAGCAAGAGCAGTTTCTTTAAGGCTCGGAAAGTTATTTGAAGCTTAACTACTACCTAGATATGCTTGGTTGAGTCATGAGTCTCTTAGTTTTGTTGCTTTGACAAATTGTAAAAGCCTAAAGATCACAATGTCCTAAAATAAAGCTAACAACATATTACTATAAAAATAATTTTCTTTTTAAAGGCATTGCATTTTAAAGAAACAGTGGCAACTGTTCAGTGTTCTTAAACAGATTACTTACTTTTTTGTGCATGGGAATAGTAAAAACTATGAACCTGTTCTTTTTTATTTTAGCTGGTTTTTGAGGATAAGGAGTAGGGAAAAGTTTTCCCTTTCATTTTCTTAAATTTAGCTGGCAGTTCTGTACAGAGTTTTATAACGGTATCTGAAACTTGTCTGTTACATTGCAGGTTAAGAGGTGGTACTTTTCAATTTTCTTGGTACACTGAGGTTATGATAACATGTTCAATCTGAGTTTCTGTTAAAAATGTTCTGTAGTTACACCTTCATGTACTTTTGTGCAAAGATTTGGAGTGAAATTTCACTTTTCTTAGTGAGTTTTAAGCAGCTTCTGAAAAAATCTTAAGGAGGTTAGTAATCACGTTGTAAATGTTAACAGCATGAGAAAATGGGGAGGAGTAGTTCTCTCTTTTAAAAGATTTCAATTACTTTATAACTAAAAAAAGTGAACAGTTGGCCTGACTATTTTGATTTTACAAAGTTTTCTTTACAATATTCTCCTTTACGACCTTTACCAGGGTTTATGCAGAGCAATCCCTATTGATATATCTTATTTTTCATATACTTATATATTAAGCATACATGTTTCTCATCTTTGAGGAAACACTAAAAGCAAAATGGTTGGATTTTCAAGCAGTAGCTGAGTCACTGGACTCTGCAAGTGATAGCAAATGGAGATTAGGAAAGTAGAAGTGTGGATACATTGGCATTAAAATGCAAGGTGTAAGCAGCTCTGTTTATTCTTTTAGCTTGAAAAGGTCACTTAGCTATTACATTTTTTCTCTTTGTATTTTTTTCCTCCCTTTTTTCTTGAACAGTGCTGTAAATTCAGTCTGAAATTAAAAAAAAAAAATTGATTCCTAATTAGTTAAAGAAAATGAGATATATCAAATTATGTATTAATGTAGCTTTGTCCGTTTCTTACACTTCTAAATAAAGGAGTGAAAATTGCTGGAATTCATGCTTAGATTAAGCAGGAATATCACCTGAAGAAAAGTGTGGGTTTAATTTGTTATTTCTTGACCCTCATGGTTTCTTCAACATCACTTACATGTGGAGCTGTCACAGAAGAGCCAGAGCACAGAGAGAAATGGATCAGTTCAACACTGGGCTCAAATTGTTGAGGAGGGGAGTGTTCACCAGCTTTGCTATGCAAAGCAGCAATCAATTCTAAGCAAGGCAGAGAGGGAATAAAATGCAGATTAGAAAAATGGTTGCGTTTCAGTAAAGGCAGATGCCACAATTATCTGGGGCAGTTACTGTTGATGAAAGTTATATGATAGTACTTCAAAAGAGGGAAGAAAATGTTTCAAAAGGTCTAAAATTATACTACCAGCTGAAAAGCTGATCATGTTCTCCATTGAATACAAGAATATAATTTGTTTTCCGGTTTTTACTTTTACAAGTGCTAGCGACTAATGCAACACTGATTGCAGCGTTCAAAATTCAGTATGCTGTAAACAGTAGTCCAAATTGCAGGCAATAATAGTGTTTTGGGGGTGTGTTCTTTTTTGCGTGTGTTTTTGGTTTTGTTTTAAACTAGTAAAAAAGTCTCTAAAGAAATATTCAGGTGAACTATACTATGTAGACTAGGAGACTGAGAAACCTGTAAACAGACACTTTTTTTCCCCTTAGATACAGCTGAGGAGTAGTGGTAGCACTTCTCCTTAAACAGTAATTATTCAGCAATGTGAAACCGCAGCTCAGGTGTTTCCCGTAATCCCAGTCACGGACTCTGATGATGCTTTCTGTCTTTTGCGTTCATTACACGGACAACAGTAAAAGTTTCCTATTAATGGAAAAAGAAAAAACTAAGGGGCTCTCCATGAAGCTGGAAATAAAGGTTCTCTTCAGCGTGCTTTTTGTGAGTTTTATCCAATCATTCACAACTGTGAAAAGCCTCCAGTCCTAAATAAAAAAAGCAGGAACCCACCTCTTGGTGATGTCCTTTATCAGTGTGGTAGAGACACCTCCAGCACTGCATGTCTATTTTTTGTTTTCCTCACCTCCTGAGCAGTGATCTACCTTCTTAAAGGGTGAAGTGAACTGTTACATTGTATTTTTTTGGATTTGCAAGTTTGTTCTTTAAGCAACTTTATTGATGTTGCCATGCCTTGTTTTGGAAAGCTTAGGTCTTTCTGGATGTCAACACTTTCAGCTCTCCTAGTTTGAGAATCCCAGATGAAAACACAGGCATCAGACTTTGAGTTTAATTAATACTATTTTGCCTTTCAACAGGTACTTCAGCAGAGTTTTAGACACCTTGGTAAGTTTTTGGAATACAGAGGCATGTGTTAGCCAGTCTAGTACCTTCATGTACTAGTCTTCCTCCTGCGTAAAAATATAATGGTAAATTAAAATACAATACGACTAGAATACTGCTTAAGTAAAAGCTTAGATGTACAGAAGAAACTTTATGTGCTTAAAATAGTAAAGTTTACTATATACTATATAGTAAAAACAATGTTACTGATGTATTGATCCTACTTCAAGAAATACCTTTTTAGGTCATGGGGAGGAATAACTACTTCATAAAAAATGATATATTCTGGATATATTTTCTGTTTTGGTTTTGACATCCTGTTAATCATCAGTAAACTAAAACTTCTAAAGTATGTTAAGAGTGTAAACTGAGTAATTTAATATCTGTGTGTATTAAAGTGCATAGTGTATAGGTGCTGCTTGATACTAAGGTAGATGAAAGAATACTTATTTTTGCCAGCCTTTGTCCACCTAAAGCTGAATAGCAGAATCAGCTTTATGCTGATTAATAATGCTTATAAACTTAGAGGCAGATAGGTTTATGCAGAAGTGATATTTTTTGAAGTTAATTACATTAGTGGCTGCTAATGAATGGACTTGACTCATGAGTTGCAAGGAACTTTGTGTCTGTATTTCCTGATTAGAGAATGCTCTGAATGATGTGTCTGATGTCACAGAATAAGGTTTTGTTGATCTAAGCCTTCATTCTAAAATGTCTTTTGTACCTTGAGATTCAGAATATGAAGTTACTTCCCTTCATAAAGCTGTTTGAATTCAACTCTGAATCAAGATGATTATTGCATTCAGGTGTTATTGGTGTTTCGCTTTCTTGTAAGGGAATCTGATTTTTTTAATGGATATTATTATGTTAAAGAGTGGTCAATTTGTGAAAATAATCACAGTATTGTGAAATACCTGTACTACTTATTCCCTTTCGTATAGGGGAATAAAATTATACTTGGATATCAATGTAACTCTCTCTCCGTATGGAGTTTTATTACTTCAGGAATACTGGTAAAGTTAAAATGTTAAAACACCTGTAGTCCAAAGTCAGAGAAATGAACAGCCTCACTGCTCTGACTAGGTAAAGTTTGACACTTCATGGTAATTTTAGGTATCAACAATTGCATTAATCTCTAACAGATATAACCAGGTGTTGTGTTTATGCTGTGCATGTGATGTGATAAATTCTCATTTATTCCCTGAAGATACTGATTTTTACAAAACTTTCTTGCTTTCATCCCAAAACACTTGAATAGTCAGTCTTAATGGGTTCCTGGCTTTTGATAGCACTCGACAATACAGTTCGTTCTGCAAATCATTGCTTTTATTTTTCACGCTGCCACAATCTTGAGCCAGTTATGCAAGAAGCAAATCCTGGAGCGATGCAGTCCGGTTGCCTGTTTCACAGACACAGGGCAGTTTCTGCTGGCTGGGCGCTCCGGAGCCGTCGGGTGGTCCAGCTGTGCCCATGGGGAGCTCAGGGGTGGGAGGCCCTGCTGGCCTGGGTGGCAGCAGCGGCCGCCTCTGCTCTTGGCAGCCCTTGGCACGGCGTCAGCACCCTTGCGCCGGGAAGCCACAGTTTCAGATGGATCCTGTCTGGTGCTTCATCCCTGTAGGATCTCAGTTTGGGGCAGTGCTTGTTTTGGAGTTTCCTGAGCACAAAGTCTGTGTTGAGGCTCCAAGACAGAGAACAGAGTCTTGCCTTTTGTGTGCGTTTAATCATTAGGCTGTTTCATGCCATCAAATTTTTTTCAGAATAGTTCTTAAAAGATTTGTTTAGGTAATGCCCTTTGACAGTGTTTTGTAGCTACCAGCTAGTTTAATGTGAGTTGGAAGACACCCACTTCTTAATCCAGAATTGTGTTGAAGGGAACTTAGTATACAACAATACTAGATAATTAAAGACATACTAATACTAACTTGTCTGACGTTCGAAACAGTAAATATGTGACTGTTAATTTAAGCAATTGTTCTGTTCCTTCTATATGAGAACAACTTTGCTCAGAAATTCTAAATGTGACATAAGCTGCAGTGTTATCCGTGACCAGGTGCTTCTCCTTCAGCATTTCTTTTGTTACGTTATTTTTTCACCAGCTTTCTGCTTGTGAAACTGCTGCCATTAGAAGCTCAGTAGGAGCAAAAGTCTATGTTAATTTGCCTGACTGTAACCACACAATTAAAGCAGTTTATCAGCAGGGGTTAGGACAATCAGTGTGTTCTGATGCTTCGTGTTATAAAATTACTTCTGTTGTTCAAACAGATACTGTAATTAGTGCATCATTGTAAACTGTTTTTCTGCAGGGCTAGCTTGGAGTTTTATCTTATAAAAACCTCTACTTTTGCTACTTAGCTAAGCACTTATTTTGTTTGCAGGCCTCTTCTAAAGTGACAACTTCTATTGAAATATTAATGTCAGGAGTATATAATGTGGGTACACATGTGAGTGCAGGTTTTGCAGGCATGGGTTTTTTTTCAGGGTTTTTTGTTTGTGTTTCACCAGTGAGTCCTGTCAAGACTTAGATTTACTGGCAAAAATGGAAGGAGAAATCTCCATGTTTTTACTTACAATTATTACTACATATTAGCATTTAATGCTTAGTTCTTACATAGATGAACAAGTTGCTTCGTGTCAGATATTAAAGATAACTCTGTGTTTTGTCCTTGACATGTGCATAATTAGATTTAATTTAGGATAGTTTCATGAAACATGGTGAAGCAGTCCTTAAGTGACACTTATATGTAGTCTCTCACCTTTTCACTTTCCCAGTTACAGTGCTGACCTTGTGTTGGCACTCAGTAGCCCCTTATAATCTTATTCAATTCACTTGTCCAGCAGACAGTTAGAGGGAAAGAGGATGTGGTTGTGCTGTAGCGGCACGTTGGCCTGGCTCTCGGAAATGCTGGCGAGGTGCTGGGGGCCAGTCCCAGAGGAGGAATAAGGACTGCCTGGTAAAGGGAGGGAACCTTCCGAAGTTGTTAGATTAGCCACAAAAGGATATCATAAACAATAAGAGATGATTCAAATTATTTTTGTTTCATTAGGACAAGAGCTTTCATGAAGACTTATCAGTTGGCGTGGAGTTATTTTTATGTCTGAGACTGCTAAGTGGTTTCTTCCTTGCACAATATGTTGCAGAAATCCTCTGTCTTCCAAATGTTTATTTTCAACTATTTCTGCAGCAGAGACACCAAAAGTTTACAAATAAAGTTCTGTGGTTCAGGTTGGTTCAGGAAAAACAGTTATGAGAACCAAAGTTACATTGAACACCACAAGATAGACAACTCTTGTGGCCTGTGAAATGTGGGGAGTAATGACTTAGTTTAGGGCAAAGAACATTCTTTTTAGGTTCCTCTGTCTTGATTTTACCAGTTCAACTATGTCGACAAAAGGTTGTTAAGTAAGGTGTAATCCGTATTGGATGATTGAGTAATGTTTCTCTCGGGATCATTAATTCAGACCTGACAATGTTGCATGGCTACAGTATCTATCAACTCTTATTTAAAAATACTCAAGCTAGAGCAGGACTAGAATTTGCTTACAATGACCTTTCTAATTTATTACTTTTTAGTTAAGTTTAACTTTTGTTTCAGTTGCTTTAAATCAACGTGTTAACTTCTTGATCCATACAACTTCTTATAAACTGCCCATCCAGGTATTTTTAAAACTTTGATATATATGTCTGAATGTTTTCATTATGGAAAGTAAACATTGACCTAGAACTTCTGTCAACTGTAATGTACCTATAGCACAATTTATTAGACAACATATAGTATAGTAATTTTACTAAATAGCTGAACTTATTTCTCCACCTTACCTCTTGACTGTGAGAAGCAGCTTTGAGTGGTTGTACTGTTTCTTACATCTTAGGATAATTTTAATTAAAGTTCTTAGAATGTACTTGAATTAAGCCTTTGTACAGTTTAAAGGACTAATGCTGTTCTGTTACCTTTTAATTATGGCATTCAATTTGACATTATATGAAAACATTATTTCCTTTTACTCTCACCTTTCTGGGTTGTTTTTTTTTTGTCATTTGGTAGGGAGAGCAACAGCTTCTAATAGGTTGGTGAAAACAGAATTTAATAACCTGTCACTTCAAGATGAGTGAGGATACTAAGGTGGTTTCTCAACATTTCCTTGAGCCAGTGGCTTTATTTCTTTAAAAGGCCCCTGCTGTTGGTACCAAGCCATGTTTGTGTTTTCTAGTGGCCATGATTACTGGAAATTGTATGAGTTGGTGTGGAAAAAGTGCATAGGATGGAAGTTGTGCTTTTTTTTTAATATGGTCCATAGCTTTCTGAAAAAAAAAAAAGCCACACGGAAAACTTCCTTCCACTCTTCCCACGTTGAATTCATTCTTTCTGTGTTGTCGAACTAATATATCCCTGCCTGCATTTAGACAGATATTAGAAAAGTGTTTCTTTTCAGTGTTTATTTCATTTTCCTTTAGTGGCATTTTGACAGCTGGAAATGACTGGATTCTACTTCACCAGTTTTTAATTCATCAACTTATTTTTAGTTATTTGGCCATACTGTGAAGCTCTTTAGGCCTTTGTGGTGAGAAATAAAGTTTGAGATTTTTTTTAAAGTTCTTGCTAAAATATTTTGTGATGGCTTGCTTTGTGAAAATATTTTTCCCTTTAGCCGTTTGAATCTTTTGAACAATTTCAGTCAAGCTGATCAGGCAATTCTTTGCTTTGGGTTTAAAGTTTTTTGAGAATTATTGGCTAGATGGAAGAGACACCTAATTTAATGTCTCTCATTGACAGAAGGGACGTGCTAAGTTTTCAGTCATCTGCTTTGCATACCTTATGGACAGCTAGTAAGCTGCTGTCCCTTAAGGCAATAGTTGAGGCATTAAGAAGGAAGCTTTGGGATGGGATATGAAGCTGTAAATGGAAATGGCCTTGAAGGACTGGGATGCAAGAGGGACAAGACCACAACTTCGAATTACTGTGGTAGGATGAGTTGTATGGAAAACAAAGGATACAAATAAACAGGGAGCTGGACTTCAGTGTTTCTGCTCATGGAAGAGCTTTTCTGATATTAAAGCTTGGCTATATAGATTCAAGTTAATTGTATCCTCTGCTTTTTGGCTCACCCCTAGAACCCTCCCAAAGAAAGTAGAAAATAATTAGGAGGAATAAAAATTCTGCAATTATGTTAATTTTATTTTTGTCCAACTAAATTTCAAGGAATTTTACCAAGATTTTTTTTTAATCTACCTGATCCATTGACTTTATTAGCAAGATAAATATTGAGTACTTTCTTGAAGTCCATTATTATGTATAGGTATCCTGAGGATGAGCGTATACACACAGGCAACAGAATGAAAGCAAAATCTGTTTACAAAATTAGACTATATTTAAGTATACTGAAATTTCTACTGAACAAGGAGCACGGTGAAATTTCATCTGCCAGCTATGTTGCTCTTAATGTTCTTTAATTTAGCAGACAAGATAGTTTGATTGTAATTAAGCTTTTCTAATATTGTTGTTCTCCAAGGTTGTGACATAAATCATTTTACTCTGTAGTTCCCTGCATCTTCACTGCATCCATTTTTCTTGTATAATTCTCCCATAAACAATATCTGGAATGCAGGAAAACTTCATGCTGTAAATTACTTCTTGTGTATGTACTATAATTTTGAGTATATGCAATTGAATTTCTTTTTCCCAAGTCTTTTATTCAGGCTGGTTCTTTATTCTATGTGCATACCCTTTCTGCTGTAGTAACAAGTGGTTTTTGCCCAAAATAACTTTGATGGCAGTTTCTGTTCCTCTTCGGGGCATTTTTCTATAGGTAGACCTGGCCACTAGTCTGGATTGCTCAACAGTTGATACTGAAGGACAGGAGGCAATAGGCACACTGAAATGAATCACATCTAAACATAAGAAAAAACTTGCTTTAATTGTGACTGAACACGAGTTGAACACTGAACAGGTTGCCTGGAGAGTTGCTGGAGTCTCCATTCTTGTAGATATTTAAAACCTGGCCCTCAGCAACATGCTTGAGTAGACACTGTCCTGAGTAGGAGGAGGTTGGACTGGATGATGTCCAAGGTTCTTTCCACCTCAGTCATTCTTTGGTTCTGCGGAGTAACCTGATTCGTTGTAGCTGCAGTTCACTTGAAGGTAGCTACAGTTTGTAGTTTCCTTCTGCAGAGGTATGCAGTAGGGCAAGTTGTAGTCATTCTCTCCTGCTCATCTTTTTCTCCCCAAACAATTTCAAAAGAAAACCTTAAGCAACCCTTCAAGTTTTGAACCATATTTAATGAGTCTTAAGATACTTTCTAACTTGAATGATTGATTTACCCATTCAGACTTTTCTATACTAAAACAGGATTGGGAAAAGATGTTTTCAAGAGTTGTTGCTCAGAGTATTAGATTAATTTAAGTAAAGATTTTACTTGGGGGGAAAAAAATCTGGTTTTCCAAACCATCCCTTCGGAGTTTAAAAGGAGAATGAGGTAGCATAAAACACTGCAGCTCTTAACTGCAAGAGGTTGCATGTTCTTTCTCCCCCCACAAGCCTAGCCCTGTCATACATTTTGTATCTGACTTTCTGTTTGAATGAACTAGTGTAGATCTGAATTTCCTACTTTTGGTAAAAACAATCAATCAAATATACATATTGGTATAACATTCAGCTAGCATTTTCAATAAACCAGAAGACTTGGAAAGCTGTTTCACAGTAAGAAAGCAACCTCGCGAGAGAGAATGGAAGCAGTGGAGGAATTCAAAGCCCCAGTGTGTTGGGGTAGAACAGAAGAAACATGAAGCCCATTCCAAACTCTTATTCTCTTTTCGTTTTCAAAACATATTGTGTGGACTTTATTCTTCTTAACTTTTCTTTCAGTCTTACCATTTGACTTCAGAAATAGTATACTCCACAATAGCAGAACTTCGTATATGTACTTCATGACTGTAGAAGTAGTCATATACTAGTTTAGTTATCTTACTGATAAGAATTTGTATGATTGTGCTGTGAGGTCTGACCTTAAAATTTGTGATTATTGACCTTGCACAGGTGTTCCATTTAAAAGTAAAGTAGGCAGTGTGGAAAAAAAAAAATGTATAGTATCATCTGATTATTGTCCTATGTGCAGCTTCAAAAAAAAAAAGTCCTCATGCTACAACAGAATAATTTGAAGTATAGCACCAACATTTTCCCTGTGGTACTACAGTTGGGCAGGTTATCACACATCTCATGTGTGTAAAAACAGGTGGTGTCATCATTCTTGCTCTGCCCTCTGTTGGCTTAGGAACTTTCTCTCATTCATCATACCTGTAACTTTACTACCTCATATTAATATTGTCACGATCTTAAATGAAAACAACTCACTCCTGCTTTGGATTAAAGAAAAAAAAATGAATTGAATTGTTTAAATAGTAATGGTGGAGTTTTGATCATGATAGAGTGAAATAAGCTGCAAATAGCTTGTGGTAGATAGTTCTTTCAAAGATTAAATTACAGGAGAGAACATGTTATAACTCAGCTGCACTTTGCATCAGGTTCTGTTTCATAAATGAGAGTTATTTTTCTCTTTTTCAGCTTCTGAAAGTCACTGAGATTTTCACAGCCACCATTGTTCAGAAAGTTAGCTGAAACCCACATTTTTTTTAAAAAGGATCACTGTAGCTGATAGTATGGGGTAGTGCACATTACATGAAGAATACTGAAAAGAAATTTCTTTCTAAGTACTGATTCTTTTCCATAAATTTTCCATTGATCTCTCATTATTCTATTTTTTCCCGATTTTTATCCTTGTCTATTCCACAAAACATTTCAGATTTAAAGACAGAACATTCTAAGGAACAGTGCTCCCTCAGGTGTATACATATACAAAATACTGCAAATATTTGTTAGTATTACATCTTCAAACACTTACTCTGTATGTCTGATTTTCTGGAAGAATTTAAATGAAATCTGGGGGAGAAGACACATTTGCAATTAACTCTGCTTGCCCTGAATTTTTAAAATGTGAACTGTGGTTAAGTCACAAATGTCTCTTACAAAGTGAGAGGCTCTTCTATTAGGCCCAGGATTTTAAATTTTAACTAAGTGGTTTTTGTTTATGTGGGCCTTTATTTAGATTCCAAAGTTATACTAAAACTTCCTCATTTACTGAAGTTTTGATCTCACTCCCCTTTTTTTACTCATTCATTGCATTTTAAATATTGTCAAATTTAAATTACATTTCTGGGAAACTTAGCTAGCTTTATTCACTGTTTAATAAAAACAGGATTGGAAAATATCTTCTGTGTTGTGTTCATTATCTTATTTTGTGAAAGACTGGAAACATAAATGTGTTGCATATATTTAGTCATCTCTGTTTAAAAATGTTTACATTAAAGATTTGTTGTCCTTTGGAGTGATTCAGCTGGAGTTTCTGTGTATGGTGTCTGTTTTACTTTTCTTCAGAATATTAGATTGCTTAACCACCAGCATGTTTTATCTGTTTAACTCTTGAAAGGCTTCAAAGAATGTTCAAAGCAATACTGTACTTCTTGCTGTTGTTCCTTTGTACTCAAATCACATGTGTTTTGTAGTCTTTAAAAAAAATAAATAATGAGGTTCCAAAATACAAACAAAATCCTCAGAAAGTTATTTGAAAGCCCAAGTTCTTCTTAAGTAATCTCATAAAACTGTCTTAATAGTATGAAGAAGACTTCTGCCATCTTGCTGAAAATGCAGTTTGTACTATTCACAGAATTGAGTTTGCTTACTGTTTATGTGATTGTTTTATATGGACTGTTACAGTGCTTCATAGCTTCCATGTTTTAATTGTTTTAGGAAGAACAGAACCGAGGCAAGCCCAACTGGGAACACCTGAATGAAGATTTACATGTACTTATCACTGTGGAGGATGCTCAGAACAGAGCAGAAATAAAACTGAAGAGGGCTGTTGAAGAAGTAAAAAAGTTACTGATCCCTGCAGTAAGTATTTGTATGCAAATCTTGGATTTCCATTTCCACAAGTTATTTCTGAAATACAATTAATACTGCAGCAGTAAGAGTAAGTTGGCAGAGGAGCATCCTAAAATGAAATTTAAATATTGTTTTGTAATACTCTAGTGATCTTTAAAATGTTTCATCTTGGATCAAATTACTGCTCAAAACAGAATAAAATGTTTTTGAGAGAGATTTTTTTTTTTGCCTGTTTTGGTATAGATGGAGGAAATTCTTATCCCCTTTATAAGGCAATGCTGAAGTGTTACAAACACTTTTTCAGTATAGAAATGTTTCACTTTAAGGCTGGGAAAATATGACATCCTTTCATGTTTCCCTTTGAAATGGTTCTAATACTTTAAGAAAAGATGACATCGTCTTTCTTAGATCATCATGATATACACCTTCCAAAAAGAATGAAACCCCTCAGGAACATAGTATCAAAAACCTTTGCTATCAGTATACTGGGGAAGAATAAACATAGTGAAACTGGAAAATGGGGTGTCTTTCTCGCTTCTTTGTCATGGAAACAGCTTTTGCCCAGCCAGATGACTTAGAGCCTTTTGCAGGGACCAGAATTACCCTGGGAGAGCCCTTCTCTTATATCTCCTCTGCATTGTCACTCAAAGCAAAGTGACTCAGCGTGGCTGTTTAGTGCATCCCATGCCATTAACTTGCAATTTGTGCTGATTTTTACTGCCGCTTCTGTGCCATTATAAAATCATAAAAATCAATTATATCTTTTTCAGTGGAGGAAAAATTGAGATTATCTTGTGAAAGAAAGTAGTAGGTGGTATTAAAATGACCTAGTGATTTTGGGTGCTTAGTGAATACTAATGGCTAATAGCTGTGAGGAAACTTGTGGTGACACATGCTGTATAAGCACATTTATTCAGAACGCATTTTTAAAGTTACCAAAGATCAGAAGAGAGACTCAATTTTTGAATTAACAAAATATGGTAGAAAATTAAGCAGAAAGTATGAAAAAAATGTCATTTAGACCTTTTCACATTTCACATTTTCAGTCTCTGAAAGCAGAAGACAACTACAGAAAGTAGATCTTCAGAATTTATTAATTTACTAAAGAGATCTTGAACACATTAGCATTGAGATTATAGTCAGGTTTAGAATTGGTAATAAGAAAAAGGTTTTTTAGATGGGCAAAACTTGAAACTCTTATGTTCATTCTCCAAGTACTATGCAGCAAACTTCTGTGTGATACAGAATTAATTTAGTCAAACATCTGTTTGTTCTTCTACCTCCTTATTGCTGAATAATGTGACTGAAGGCCTGTGTCCAAGATGACCTCCAGTATGTCTGAAGTATTAACATTGTGCTCTGTGTATGTTTGTGTTACGCTCGGCTTCTGGAGCTGGTGGGTAGATATGTTTTTAGCCTCAAAAAAAAATGAATATGTTTGTAGTTTTTAATTGTGATAGCATCATCCACCTCTTTGTCGTGAAAATATTCAGTCTCATTTAGTAACTTAACCAGCTAGGGGAGCTCCAAATGTAGCATCAGTTGAAAACCACTTTGTCAGTTCATTTCATAAACATATCTATATATTTTGGGTAGGCATAAGAGATTTAGTGGTGCTCATTACATGCTCAAGAGTTAGAGGCCGTTGGTGCTCATTTCTGAAAATTATGCCTCGTTGAAACAGGCATGTGTAGTACACACTAATGAATTAGGACACTGGTGAACCTGGTTTTTGCACTGCATGTTGCATCTATTCAATTAGTATCAAAAATAGCTGTTTAATCAAATTATGGTTTCAGGCATATTAAGAGTTGAAAAATTCTGGTTTAGAGTTAAAAGACAAGAATTGAAAACTTCTTTAAAGGAAGACATAAACCTTTGATTAATCAGGGTAAGCATGAGGAAAAACAGAAATACTAGCTAGTTATAATAAGATGGGGGAAATTGTGGGTATTGGAAGATTCCAAACATGAGTGGAAAACTGGAAATTCCCTTTCACATGGTAGAGTACCTGCAGCTATTACTATTTTCCAAATAAATCTCAGAGAATTAAAATTGTGAAGAAGATATTAATGTATTTCTGTTTTAATCTCTTAATATCTTATATAGAAGAGACGATTTAGTTACATTCTTGCCAAATAGTGGCAACGCTTTGGTGGTTTTCTGAGATACACTTCAGAAAAGCAAGCTAATGTTAGAAATGGGAATGAGTTACTAATTTCTTGGAATAATCCGTTATTTTTATACTCAATATGTTAAGAAGCCTAATTACATTTTATAGTAACAGTGCATAAACAGGCACATTTCTAAAATGGATTTCCAATTGAAGTTATGTGGGTGAACAGAGAGTATTTCAGTAGTAAAGTGTGTTTCTTCTCATCTATGAATCTAGATCACTAGTGATTTATTTTTTTTTTTTCCTTGTGGATGTGAATTATTAATTTGCCATTCTACTTGCTCTTGGATTTTTACCAATGTGTTGGTATAGGCAGTTTATCTTTAGAAATAAAAAGGGCAACTTGAGGCACACCAGCTGAACAATCTGTTTTTATTCCTTAAGGAGAAAGGCCACAACTTTTTTTTTTAAATTATTATTGTTTTGTACTTAATTTACATTTCTTAATCTCTTATTATGTATTTAATTTACATTTCTTTGGTATGAAACTTTTGTTTTGGCTGTACTTAAAGTTCTGTAGAACTGTTTCTGTTCCTGTAGTTCAGCGAGATACTGGTCATTATCTGGACCTGTGAGATCATGTGCTGCTGCTGTACTACCCTTGTACCATCTTGTCTGAAGATGACTGCAGCATAGCATTAGTCACTGTTGCTCCCTGTCAAACTGTTTGTATTACTTGCCACTACAGTAATGGGATTTTAAGGTTGCAATGGGTAGGAAATAATGTTCCAGTAGAAGATGGTTTAATTTTGTTGGTACATTGGGTTCTTACTTGCAATAGTGATTTTAGACTTTTCAGTCTTGAATATCTTTAAATTTAGCTGTACATTATGGGGGAAAGTATAAAGAAAAATCATTGAGCTTAATTAAAATAAATACTGTAGCAATATTGATTTAATAATGTCAAAATCCTCAGAGTAGATTAATGTCAATGGCAAGGATTTTTCTTAAGATAATTCAAACACAAATAAAACCACGCTATAGAAGTGATAATTATTTCTTAATATGGAATAACATGAATTATGACTTAAAGTAGATAGGAGTCAACAAGCAACCAATTTTATAATAGTTCATAGAGAGTCCAAATTACCGAAATAGAATAAGCCATTCAGTAATAGAGGAAAGTTTGGATAATTCTTTTTGTATGGTAGAGCTGAAGTTGGAAATTAATTTTGCCAGTCTTCAGGTTAAGGTAAAACAAAACAAACTTTGCAGAGCTACAAAGCCTCAAATGTTAAAGCAGAAATATCAAACTGGCCTGAAGAGTGTTGGATTAACTGATGTTACTGCCCTTTAACTGTATCATAGCTGCTGTAGCCTGTTTCCAGCAAGTTGTTTGGAAGGCTGAACAAGTCTGAATTTGTGAAATTGTGAAATAAAAGAGTAAAGCATACGTTCTCACCTCTAAACTTTTTCATAAACAACAGAGAGACAATAGCTATGCTTAACAAATAATAGAGCATTAAAAATCAGACTGAGAACAACTGTGGAAATACCTGAAAATTGCCCCCAAGGGACTGAAGCAGTTGCTGAAAGTGATTGATTGAATCTTCTGGAGTTAAGGTTTTACTATGGGATGAATTTACTTTGGCCTGAGGGGCTGGCAAGGCACTATTAGAAAAGTAAGTGCAGGAGCAGAGAACAAAATGCTTAGAAGATGTGTTAACTAGGGCAGTAGGATAAGAAATACTGGCTGTTTCCAGAGGAAAATATATAACTTAACACTGCAAGATCTTGTATTTCGCTTTGATTGTAATGCAATAAAAACAGCCTCACCAAGTTGCAAATGAATTCTAGATCATGGAGAAAATGGGGAGAACCTGTGCTGATGCTGTCTACCTTCAGACAAAAGATAGGACTGGGAAAAATCTAAAGTTTGTGGGGTTTTTTTGTTTGTTTTTTTGGTCAAAAGATGAAAACAGATGACATACAGTGCTTATGAAAGAGAAGATTATTATGCTCTGTATAGGAGAAGGCAGAGGAATTAAGGATAAAGTAAATAGTGGAAAGAAATCTAGGTAAGCGGGATCTGATTTTCACCTTGAAGATAATATTCACTACCTTTCTGATATGAAGAAGAAAATGGTTGAATAAAAGAATGAAATAACAAACTCTTTGCTATAAGCGCCATGGAGCATGATACTTTTCTTTATGTTCAGTGTTGTGAAATATAGTATACCAACAAGAATATCAGCAAAGCTTTGTATGAAGAGGTAATGCAGACATCTAGAACAAATGTGCATGACTCAATGGTTAAACAAAGATGGTGTACAACCCCTCCTTCAGTATCTGTTGCTTTAAATTGTGAAGAGGTGTTAGAAGAACCAAGTACAAGCATTTTATGGTTACAGTGAATCGCTTGCTTGGCTAAACTAGTGAGTCTTTTCCGTGATAGTCCAGCTAATGTACAGAGATTTTACCCACAAATTTCTTCTTCCAAATGCTTGTTGTACTCCTGATCAAAACAGCATCAGAAAATGAAATTCTAGTGTTTAACCTGGTATAATATGCTGTATACTGCATGATTTTTATGAATTGAAACATTCTTTCTAGTGATGCTTGGTATATAAGTACTCGGTAACTGTCCTCCTTGTGTTTACTACTTGTTACTAGAGATGTTATTTTGGTGGTACTTCTATTTTTAGTCACTCCTGTATACAGCACATTTTCTTTATATAACAGGAGATAATATAATGAAGGGGCAATAGTATTGGCAGAATGTTTTATTTTCTAATTGGTTAAGTTAAAAGCTTTTATGACTACCTTCATCAAGTGTGATGAGTTGGGGTTTCTTTGTTAATTAAAGTAAGTTTCTAATACCTTCCTTATTAGTTCTAAATTGCCATTGTGGTTTATTTTCAATTTCTTAAAATATGATGAAGGATGTTGGTGAACAGTTGGACTCAGGGATCTTAAAGGCCTTTTCCACTCAAAATGATTCTATGATTCTATTAATTTTTACCTTTAGAACTTCTGTGTGCTGTTAGTTCCATAGAAATAAAACGAAAGAGTAGAAATCATTTTAAGAATTTTTTTATTGTGCTTTAGCTTTAGTTAAAAAAAAGGGGGTCTTGTATAATGCTGTACATAATTTGTTGCCCAGTAGCTAAGACTAGCAAAGCTTGAAATTTGAAAGATGTTAACAGAAGATTTCATTTGTTTTAACCATTTAAAAAACCCACAATAAATTCTACATGCAAGTTTGACTTCTCTGAATAGCTCTTCCTAATTCATTTCTGCATGGTGTACTGGTTTTACATTTTTGCTTTCAGGAGTGAGAATATAGTCTTGCCTTGTGTAGTCTCCCTGTCAAAATGTTGGTCATGCTGTGCAATCCATTGTTTGCTGCTTGTTCAATTAAAGTTATGAAATGAATAAGTGATATTGTAGCAGAAAAAGGACACTGCTGTCCTTAAATGCTTCATCGGAAATTCCTGCATTTAGATCTGTTTTGTCAGTTCAGATGCAAGTGTCTATCGGTGCATGTCATGTAAATGATTAAAAGGGAAGCTCTGTCGGTAGGGTAATGAAGCAGTCAAACTTCTTGGGAGTGACAGCATGTGGTAAACTTTCTGATGTGAAGGAGAGGTGATAGTGTGTTATTTTTAGTGGTGTGAAGCGGAGTTAATGTTTCCATGACAGTATGAACCAGGGGCTGCTGCAGTCCTGCCATTCCTTCATGATTTGCTGTTCCTGCTGCTTCTTTTGCATCAGAAAGTCCTGGCCTTCAGCTGACCGTATAGCAAACCCATTTGGTGGAGAGCTTAACCTTGGATTAGCTGACTTCTATGGGAGTCAGTTTTGCTTTAGCGCTGACAGAAGTAAGGGAATGAGAACACACAGCTAGGGGATTGCAGCAGACCACACTTATTCATTTGCAGTTCTACACAAGTTTATGTTTACCTGCAGATAGCATGAGAACAAAATAATCAGAAACTTGGTGTAGCAGAATGACAGTGGAAAACGAAAGAGGAAAGCATACTGGTATGTATGATTGTACTAGTATGTAAGTTCTCCTCTTCTGTTTTCTGCTATCCGGTATGTCTAGTACTGGTGATTTTAGTAGCTTATTCACAAGTCAAATAAAGAATTAGTTATTTTGAGCAGTCCTTAAGTAAATTCTGGTATGTATTTTAATTGTCTTACTCTGCTGAAAGTTTTTCCTGTAATGCAAGTCAGAGTTTTAAAGCACAAGAATCTCTTATACCAGTTCGTGTAGGAGACTTTTACATATTGTACTTGATATGTTAGTGCTGTGTTAAATTTTTGAGCTTACGCTACTGTTGACTGTTAATAAAATTATTTCAAGTGAGGTGCAAATGTAAAGCAGGTCTCTTCATCATTGTGTACCATGGTGGAAACTCTGAATACCAGTGGTTCCTTACCACCAAAATAACGTGTTGATGGAAATGATTTGTTGAGATCATATTTACTACAAGATATCTAGGTGATTTGCAACTTAATTGAATTAAATGTTGTGTAAACTCTGTTAAATTCCTCAACTCTCTTGAAATTATCTTCGTAACACTAAGGAGAAAACTAATATTATTCATCAGAATATTGTTCATGGGAAACATTTTGAAAGGGGTTATAAAATGTGCTTTTTTATATCATGATTATAAATCGGTTTTCAAGTTTACCTTTTAAAAAATTGGCAAATAATTAAAGGGTAAATACGAATTTATTATATCTACCATCACGTATTTCAGTTGATTGTTTTACAAGTTAGGACGTGTGGTCAAAATCAGATATAATTATGTAGATATGTCTTGTTTTATTAGCTTATAACTCAGGTAGCAGTTGATACTGATTGTGTTCTCCCCTGGGCTTTTCTTATACTAATGGGAGAAAGCAGCTCCTCCAGCAGTTATTTCTAAGAACCCAGGGAAATCAGTTAGTTGTGCCTCTACCTAAAGTTACTGCTGAATACCCGACTATTTTTCCCCTGTTCCTTCTTCTCCAAAATATTTATTGGAGTTATATGCCACCTTCCTTATGTATTCATTTATTTCAAGTGTTGCAAATGTGTAACTTGAGAAATGGTAGACTATAGTTCCTGAAGAAGACCTTGAGAAACCTACAAAATAGTCTCACAAAGAGAAACAAAGCAGCTCTATTGCCTGAAAGTCAGTAGACACATGCCCTTCCAGAGCAGGATTATGCATTGATTAGGTGCTCTAATTAGGTTCTACGTGGGTTTTGTCTGTTTTCCAGAAATGTGCTTAACCTGTTTGGTTTTTTTGGTAGACATAGTTGAGAAAGAAAAAATGATGACCTCTTTTAGTAATTCATTTTGTGGTATCTGTAACTGTTTTGTTTTTCATTCTTCATCCCATTTTTTTTCAACTCGCTTCCTTTATCCTTTGCTATTTTTCCAGTGCTTCCTGTAGTATTTGTTTTGTTCCATATCTTTGTTCTTTTTCTATTTATAGCCCTGGAACAGGACACGTAAGTTGGCATCTTTAGATGAAGTCTTGTTAAAGTATTTCTTCCCTTATGCAAGAATTAGATGACGAAGCTCTGATTCTCGTCTGTCCGTCTTGATAAAGTTGATAAGAAAACTGCAACAAATTACCAATGCATTATTTTCCTTATCCTTGATTTCTGGTTACAGTTAGGTTTTGATTGGTTGGTTTGTTTTAATTTTATTTTTTTTTAAACGACTGCCTACCATCTAAGTGGAAGAAATGCTAATTGTAGAATTGTGATTGCTGGGGAGACATCATAAAGAGTAGAAATTTTTTGTCCTGCACTTCTAACACATTTTTATACTAAATATTAACCAGACTATATTAGGGAGGTCAGATCACTTTATATTCAAGTTGCCTTGGCAGTTGTTTCTGGAGGGATCCTGGCAAATGCAAAAACTTTTGTGTGAAGTGATAGTAAAGTAACCAGTAAACATTTCCCTTTTCCAGCTATTTAGAGGATTATTGACAGTGTTAGTTTTGAAATCTGGATTTCTAATTATAGAAAAATAAACCTTGTCATAGAGACATCTGTAGTTTAGTGCTTACTAACAAGTTAGTCATCAAGTTGCTCCACATTATGCTATTTCGACATCACAGAAAATTCTAAGCTCTGGAAAAGTACCCAAAAGTTTTCCACCTACTATTCAGTAGAAAACTGAAGCATTTCTTTTTAAAAAAGTACAGAAATGCTTAAGCTTCCAGTGGACGACTAATAATAAGATTTCTTTTTCTTTCGAAGTTGTTGAATATTCTGGATCCTGTAAAAAACATAAGTAAGCATGATAAAAGAGGTGGGAGCCAACTATTTTAAACAGCTTACATCATTTTGGACTGGACCATTTGTAACATCCTTTAAATTAAACAGAAGACTGATAAACTGTCCTGGAAAATGGAAGATTAGTTGAGATATTACTGGAAAGTTGCATTGCTTGGAACTCAGTTATTAATGAGAAACATTTAAGACTCCCATCAAGTAGTGTATTTTTGAGTGTGTTGTTGCAAATGGTATGGGTTTTAGTATTTTTTTCCTTACATCTTATGTATATTAAAAGCTCTGCCTTACTTTCAAACGTATTTAATCAGTAGGGATAATTGAATGAAAACAGAATTGCGTTCTACATCTTCACTATTACCATTATTAGCTGATTTTTAATATTTCCACAACATCTGTGTACGTAGTAAGTTAAGTTCATCAGATTCAACTTATTTTGGAAAGTGAAGTGTGTTTTAAATTCCAAATCACTTGGAATTGTTGGATAGAAGGACATCTGAACACCAGCAAATCTTAGGAAATAGTTAGAGATCTGTAACACTTACCCAGTCCTTTGATATTGCAGTCTTTTATAAATGGATTTCTTTTTGACCACACGCAGCTGTAGGTACAAAAAATTTCTGTTGCTTTGTTTATAAATAAATAAATCCAGCCTTTGATAGATCATTTTCTACAGTCTCCTACATTGTATGTTGCAAATACTTTTTCATGAGACTAAAAAAATCAACCCCCCAAAACCACTATTTGGAGTTGGCTGTCTTAAGATCATTTGTAGTAATTTTGATGAAAACTAATTTGCAGTGGTGTAATTGCATGCACCACTATGCTCTCATCTTAGAAGTTGCTTCTTTGCTCTCTAGCTTGTGTTGTCCTAGTTTGAAAACAAAATTTAAACTTTGACTACCCTAGCTTTCTTGGGAACCATAGTAAGTACACTGATAGTAGTAACGTAACCAAATGATGCATCTGGAAAGGTGAAACTAGAAGGAATAGAGATTTGTCAGATGTACTCATGGGCACTTGAATTCTGTAGTGATGGAAGTTAATGCAATTTGACCATTCTAGTTCTTTGCTAAACCTGTGTTAGGCAGCCAGTGGCCTTATTTTTTCCATATCTGCTAATCGGAGCTTTTTGTTTTTAATGAGTAGACCTATAGCTGCTAGGAAACTTAAAGGAAAGTTTCAAAGTTTTAAAATGAGTGTGTACTCACTTTGTGGGAATTTAGAATCAGTGCTATCAATAGAGCTGTGTTGAATAATGAAATCTTCATGTCATATTGTGCAGGAAAGCTATTTGAGAGAGTTTGACTGCTTGTTTTGCTTTGGAAGATAAATTACAAACACGAAGAGAGCTGATAGGAATGTCTGAAGTTCTCCCACATTTTTGACCCATTGTAGTACATACTGAAAAATCAGATTAACTCTTCTTACCATTAATGCTCTTTCTTGTTGTTTGGAACAGATAGACTATTGCTGTAGTGTTGAGAATACTGTTTTTTTCTTAAGCCTGCAAAAGCAAAGCCTGTATTTGCCTTTCAGTAGTCATTCCTGAAATTACAGATAGATTTCTGAAGAAGGTGGTTGGACTGTAGAGAGGGGCTCCTTTAGGGATCCTTGCAGTATGAGCTCCTGTCTTAGTGGATGGTGCCGAACTCTGCCAAAAGACGCTTTGTTACTCAGCAGTGAGAAAAGCTTCAGGGAAATATCTTCCTTTTGAAGATCTAAAGGTCAATCAGATTCAGGAAAGAGACACATAAAAAAATGAGCTTTTAAAATTCCTCTGGTCATAGAAACACTTGTTTCCTCTATGCTAGCAAAGATACTCTTTAAAATAAATGTCAGCTTCCTCATCTATAAAGTGTGGTGATAGCTCCTTACTGATTTGTAAAATACTTGGAGGGGGTAAATGTTTACTTAAAAATTACATGAAAGGTCATTACTGGAACGCTAATTCTTTTGTAGCAATCCATAGTTTTGCACATGGTCCTGAAAACAGAAGTGTGAGCAAAGGTTATGTTATCCTATAAGACTAGAGATTGTGAGGGAAACACTGAAGGGTTCTTGATGTTCATACAGAAAGTTGTGCTAACAAGAAAAAGTTTCATTGATTTCAGCTTAGAATTAACTTGGAAATGGTTTTGTTGCATAAGACTTCATGTAAATTCTACGTATTACTGAAATATTTTTGAGGAGGAACGTTATAAATTTATATACTGAGCTACATAGCTGTTGCTTTGAGGCTTTAGTAAACGAGGTATCAAATGTTCTATATTGTTTTCCATAGAAAGTAAAGGGGAAGATGAGCAGTTTTGCAGAGTCTAGGACTGGAACAGTACCTTTTGACAAAATGTCATCTCTTGTTCCTGTGTAAATCATATTGCAGTGCTTGAAAATAAAGTGAAGCATGTAAGACACTAAAGCTGATGACTAGTGCAATTTATTCTTATTATGCCATGCTTTACATTCTATGTATTTTGCGACTGTTACCAGTAATCTCTTTGTAGCAGTCACAACATTAAATATGAATATTAATCATCATTAAATAATGCTTTCTTTCACAACTTACTGTAGTGGGGTTTTCTTAAAAGAGCCGTAGTGAGCCCAGTAACCAGATGCCATTAAATTTAGTAGTATTTTGTACATCCTGAAGCATATAGGACCTTCTAAAAATCCTAGTCTAAGTTACTTTTAGGAACTTGAAAGTAAGAGGCATGACTGTCAAAATGATGATAATAGTAATGATCAATGGTTGAAGTTTGAAAACTAGGAATTGATTTTTACTAAAAGCCTCACATTGATTTGGAGACTTTAGAAATCTTTGCAAAGACAACTCTTATGATACTGTAGTTGAGACACAATAGGTGCTGGTTTTATTTTTGCTGCATTTTAATCTGTTCAATCACCTCCCTTCAAATGTGAATCACACATGCCCTTTCAGCCCAAGTTTAAGGTTGAGGGGAACCAAGGTAAATAGATATATTATTAATGTCATGTAATGAAAAACACCTGTGGTTTAAGGCATGACTTCTCATATGGATTCACTAAACTCTCTTTTATGGAGATGTCTCTAATAGGTCGGGGGGGGGGAACAGTTACTCCTTTTGCTGTTCTGATATCAGTTTATTTTTTAATAGCTTTGCTTTTTGCTTTAATAATTTATTTCACAGATGTGTCAAAGTAAAATCCTGTTTAATTAAAACAGTTTATTAGCAGGGAGCCTTAACTAGCATAAGAGCAGTAAATATCACTCCTTTGTGACTTCTCTGAACAGCTTGTAATTCAAGGGAAGCTTATGTAAAATGTAGGAAAATGAAATTTTGGCTTTTAAAGGTCTTTAGAACATCAGCCTATTACTTGTGAATTTAAAAAAAAAAAATCAGGAAAAAAGTCTTCGTTTGAGAGTTGCAATTATAGAAATTCCTCTAAAACATTAATATTATTAGCATGTATTACCAATCCAAACAAGTTAAATAATAAATGTAAAAGCATAGAAATAATGATTTACTGTGGGTTTTGGGGGAGGAGAATTTTTTTTTTTTTTTTCAAACTATCCTTTCAGTGCTCCTCTTTGCCTACCTTCACACTATACTATTGGGGCATCCTTTAGATGTCTGATTAGACCAGTTCTTTCCCTGGCTTTGACCTCAGACATATGGCTACACTTCCTTAACTTTGTCAGGAGCATTTTTGTGTTTCTGGTGATAAAAGTTTCTTTTCCTCAAAAGAACATTGATGTATTGCGTTTCTGGCAGAGAGCAACATCTGCCCTGTGTGGCACATAACCACAGTTAAGAGGGACAGACAATGACACCACCTAGAAAGTGTGGTTGCACTCAAAGGATTTTCCCATTGAGTTTTTTGGAAAAGATATATTGATGCAGGAGACTATTCCTACATTTGTGTTTGTTGATCCAGAAGAATAAAAAGTTCTGATCACAATTTAAGTCTCAGTTCCCTTTCTTACAAGGAGTACTTCGTGCTATATTGCAGGGCCCTCATTTTTTTCTTGCTGAACAAATCACAGCATTTTGGGAATGCTAACTAGAGCATGGCTTCCCTGTCCTTTTTTGTAGAGTTTGGTTCTACACATTTGCATGAGGGAGGAGAAAAATATCTTAAAACCAGGGTCTCATCCTGCTGGGAGAGCACTCATAATCCTGAAGGATCTGATGTGAATGAAATTTTCTTTCACCTCAGTAATGAGCACTTTGCTCAAGTACAGTGCTTTGGTACATAAATCTATCCACTCTTGCCTAGCGGTCTCCTAGGTCTTCTATAGACTCTCCACCACCTTCCAGAATCTTTGTTATACATTACGTTCTGGTGCCTCGCCTCAGATATGTTGCTTTTGAAAAACAGTAGCCACTGGTATTTCTGAATCCTTCCTGAGTCCTGCACCCTCCTCCAAAAGATGTTCTGGCAGAAGAATTCATTAAATGGTATACAGACCAGTCAGTTGCTTAGGCCTTTGCAGTTAACATTCAGACCTCACACCCACAACAATGAGAAGATGTAAAAAGAGTGCCTTCCGTTGCTTCTATATTCTATTCATACTCAGCAATTGACTTGCACAAAAGCTTCTGCTATGTTATTTGCTCTTCCTTCTTTAGGTAAACCAGTTGATTTTTCTTACTCTTGAGATACCCCTTACTCTCCCTAGTAGGACTGACAGTCTGTTGTACTGTTCTGCCACTCTCAAATGTGGAACAGAGAAATCTTTGTTCCGGCTGTAATTTCAAGACTCGTTCCTGGTTTCAAGAGTCTCTCTTTTTTGGTGCCAACAGGATCTCTGCTGCTTCATGTGCGAGCAAATAATGATTAATGTATCTATGGATCTTGAAAAGAGTCACAGCTTTAGCAACTACATTTTTCATCTGTGAAAGTATTCTTATCTGGATTCTAGCATCTGTGGATCCAAAGACTGACCAGAGATACCTGTCCAAGAGAAGCACTGTCTCTAAGAGCAAAGATAAAGCATCACATTTTTTCCTTATCTGAACGATGAGCTTGTAGAAGATGACTTTTTGTAAAGGATGTGGTTGATCCTGGTTTAAACATTATATCTCCACTAAATTTCAGGATGAAATTTACAAAAATAACATCCATTTTCTATTTACCAGGCAGAATTCACAGAGCAATGGTGGACTGCTGAGAGGTTATGCCGCTTCATTCTCGGAGCAGAATTCATCCATTCAACATAAAAATCTTTCAGTAATACCAGCAGCTGTTTTGACTCTGAGATGTTGGTCTCTTGGCACCCGTGTGCTTAGATGACCTCAGATGCCAGATTTTATGTGATTTATGAAGGAACAGTCAACCTTCCAAATTTTCCTGTCTGTTGCAAACCCTGGACAGTGTTTGTAAAGGGATGCTGGTTTGTCTTTCCTCTTTGTACAAAGGATAATTTTGCTTCTGATAGGTGAACCTCACTCAAAGTGATATAGGTCTATAGGTTGCAAATTAGTACAAGCTGTACAACCAGATTCTGGAACTGGGGACTGTCATGGGTGTCTTCCAGCTGCTTTCACTGGCAAATATATGCTGGCAGTAATGGCAAGTGCAGCAATGATGGCTTCATGTCAGAAATAATTAGATAGTGAAGATCCTTCAAAATATCTAAATGATCAGTCAGCACCAGTTTCCCTGACTATCCTGTTAATTTCTCAGCAGTCCTTCGGAAGCTAAAAAGAAAAGCCACTCACTGGCTGTTTTTAATTTTCTCCATCGCCAATCAGGTTCACAGCTGATTCAGTTTTTTTGATACTGAATTTCTTGCTCTCAAGAATGACTTGGGCATTTAAAATAAAGGTGGTGTTTCTTGCTGCAGCGTAGTTCGGGTGATGTTGGCTTCTGAAGTGTTATACTAGCCACAGAGAGGAGATGACATATTTCACAGAAAGAAAAATGTACCATAAATGAAGTATGTTATTCATTTGATTTATTGTTTTGACTTTTTAATCCTTAAAGAATTATGTCTTTTTAAGACTTCTGAAGATTTTCCTGACTGTTCTAAAATATAGAGATGGCTCTAAATGTGTTCTGGAGTTTGTAGTTCCCAAGACCATATGTCTCTTCTGTATCATGTAGTTCAAAAAGTTGCATGAAAATATTGTTCATTGGAGGAGATAATTCATTAGAAACATTAGCATACTTCATCTTTATGCTGTTTGATTTTTGTTTCTGGAGATTACATGGGAGAGTTTTCCTTTACATATTTTCTAAAGAGAACTCTGGAGAAAGCTTCTCCTCTGTTGGAAGATTTAATTTCCAAAATAGTTTACGTTAGTGTTGATAGATTCAGATTTTTAAGCAAGTACCTTTAACAAATGTTGTTTTAACTATTATGATTCCATGGAGAACTTTACCCAAAAATGACTGCGTAACTATTACCTTACCATTAAACGTTTTCAGATTTTGTATTCTGAGTCTTTAAACTGTGGAGGAGTAGCTAATTTATCTTATAATATAAGTACTGCTAATTATATCTAACAAAGCTCTTGATTAAAAATTCTTATTCATACGAATTTCTTTGTATGGCAAGAGTTTGAGATCAGTTATGCTGCCCTGTAAAACGTACAAAAATAAGTATATTGTAGGGAATAGAGTAAGTGGCATTTCTCTGTTTGCTGCTGTCATATGGTATGTTACATTTGCACTTAATATGTATTTTGTAATGCAGTAGAGATTTAGGCCAATGTACTTTCCTGTGAATCAGGAAATTGTTTCAAGACTTTCCTTAGAGCAGATGTTTCTACCTTCCAAGAATTAGTCTTTGCAAGTAGGTAAGAAGCAGCAAGAAACCTTCCAGGTATGTCAGTATAAAGAGGTTTAAATTAAAAAGAGCAAAGAAAACTGTTGAATACTACCTTTGAAGATCTTCCTTATTTAGAATGCTTATATATATTTTGACAGTAATTTCATTTTGCAGTTACACTTTTCAGAAGGTTATTCATGTAAGTCTTAGACTGTTGAAATAAGAGCTTCCAGAAGGGCTAAAATGGGGGGAGCAGATGATAGTAAAGGTCAGCCTTTTTAGTAACTGAATAATCTACCTTCCTCATCAGAACTAAAGCGAAACCAGATTTTTTTTAATTGCTGTTTGGTGGCTAATGAGGCAACCAAAGGAAAATAGTTACTGCAATATAAAGTATGAAACCATGTAGTGATTTCAGATGCTGTACAAGTGGGCTCATTTACTGTTTACAGATCCTTAAAAATGATGAAGCAATGTGAGGAATTGTGGGTGATAATCTGTATTTTGATGTCATAATAAGGCAAACGGAGCTTTCTGTCTGTAAGCTGCCAAATACAAGTGTGTAGTGTAGTCTTCAACCTAGAAAAATGTGTCCTTATTAAAATACTAAGCAATAGCACCAGAGACTAATACTTACTTGATTTGAATGACAAATGATATTTCTGTATTTGAAGTTCATTGTTCAGCAGTTCTTAGGGTGGAAGGTGGTACTCATTCATATGTAGTAGAATTTAAGAAAGTATGCAGTACATGGGAACATACTAATTTAATATGGGTTGTTGGTGTCTCCCATGTAATATGCTTGTAAGCTTTAATATCTGTGAAACATGCTGAAGAGAAATTTCATACAAAATACTTAACAGAGCTGCTTTCTTGTATGGGCTTCTGACTATTGCTTCTGTTTAGAGCAGAGTTGATCTTCCGTTCTGGTTGTAGTACTTACACAGTATATAAAGGAATATGTGCAGTGTAGGTATGCATTGAATGTTTTATAGTCATATGAAGATACATAACAGACTTCTAGAACAGTAACAGGCACTTAAGTAATATAATTTGAGAAAGCATAATTAATGCTTCAGTATGGTTTTATCTGAAACATACCTTACATCTCAGATTAAAATACATCACTTGAAATTGTTTTTACCTATTCTTTGGTACTAGTCCTGACTTTAGTAACATCCTTGTAAACCAATGAATGAATTGCATGTGGACATCAGATGGATTAATATATTGGAGTTACTTTTTTTTTTTCTTCCTTGTTGATACAAGTTGTAGACTCAGCTTCACTAATTGGGCCAGATGGGTCTGACTGCTTTCTTAGATGACTCAACCTACACTTAAAAGATGTTTTTAACAATATGGCTGTATTTCATTAGAAATGTTTCATGGTTTCTTATTTACCGTTGCATATAGGTTCTTAGAACTAAATCTGGCCTTAAAATAAAAATGCAGTAAGTTTAGAATATATCGGTAATTTTTAAAAAGAAAGTTTCTGAAAGTTTATCTTTCTCATGTTACAAATCAAGCTAATGTGGAATTTAAAATCATAATTTAAGAAAACAAATATGAGATGTTAGCTACTATGACATTTTAGATGAAAAAGGAAACCAGACAATATGTTTTGAAATCGAATGCATGACTCTTCAACAAATGATGTCTCTTCAACATTTTAAAAGTTTGCTTTGTTTCCATTTTGTGTAACTTTCTAAGGATGCGTCTTCTTACTTTTGCACATCTAATTCAGTACTGGTTCTGATAAGCTTTCATCTGAAGAAAGAAAGAAAGAAGAATTGTTGTGATGTTTACCATAAGTCTTCTTGCTCTAAAACAAATGCTGAAATGACGAGTAGTTTGTAGAAAAGGTCAAAAGTTCATCTTTGTACTTCGGTTTTATGAGTAAAAGGATAGTTTTTCTTATTCTTGCATTTTACATAAAAGGTCTGTCTTTTTCCAGCTACATTTCAGATTTTTCCGTTTCAAAACATTGTCTTGACCAATAATCATAACTTTTCCTTCAACAGTTCTTTGTGTTTAGCCTACAACAATTTATTGTGTCAGTGTAACTCTGTTACACTCACACCTGTTATTTCCTTCCTTGCTGTCATCTTGTCCTGAGCATGTATCTGGAACAGCTTTTAGACTTACATTCTGTGTTCCCTGAGATGACTCAGAAAGCATTGAGTCTAATTGATGTCATCTCATCAGTAAAATATTTAGCGATGCTACACCATTCTTTTCACATAACTTTCATTTGGTGCTTCTGCATTTTCTTAAGTTCTTCTGAGACATTCCTGTTGTTTGTCTTGATTGCCATACAGCCCTTGATATGCTGGGCGTATTACAGTTATCTTTCTTCTGATGAATACCTAGTGAACTTAGACATTTATAGTTAAATTCAATATTTCTTCTGTGACACCTCAGCTCATTATTTCAAAATTGCAATGCTTTTGTTTTAAAAAAGACAATAAATGTATACATGCATCCTGAGGATTAAAAAGCTAATAGAGTAGTAGTAGTATGAAAATATTTCATTTCACTGCAACATTGTTTTCTGATGTGAAAATGTCAAAACACTTTGAATTGTGAAAGTATGTTCTTTGCTTATGGCAGTAAATGGAGGCCTCCAAGTCAAAGCTTACAATGCATTTTTTTTCAGCTGAAATGTCTGAATGAAATGTGATTATAAATACAAGAATAGCCAGCGTTGTATAAACGAAGCTTAACTAGGGTTTTGTATTGTAAGTCTGAAACCCTGTTTCCAATGAGGAGTGTTGCAAGAGAGTCAGGCTTCAGAGCAAAATCTAATAACTTGTGTGACAGATTGGCTACCTCAGTGAGAAGCCAGTAGCAGCTATATGAAGTTAAAATAGTACTTTTAAAATACTTTAAGTGGTCAGAATTAATGTAAATAAATTATTTTTAAATTACTTACGTGATTTGAATATTTACTATGACTAGAAACCAAACCTATTCAGGTCAAGGTCAATAGTGGAAAATATAGAGTGACCAAAGGTTGTTTTCAACAGTTTGTTCTTTTTCCTCACTGACTTGCTTATTAGAAATATCAATTAAATATTTAGCTTAATAAACATGTGAGTGAAGTAAATGAGAAAGTCAAGTGTAAATGGATAAAAAATGGCAAGATCACAGCATTGAAATAAAACACATGAATCTAGTGGATCTTTAGCATTCAGGAAAAGGGATTAAAACCTCCAACTGAAGTCTCCTAACAGTGCACCAGTTCAGTTTCTGAATGGATTAACTGACATAATATTCTGATAACAGATCGTGCAGGGTATGCTGTATCATATGAAAGGCACAGCAGTAGGCCCCATTATGAATATTTCTTTGTAAAAGTTTTAAATATATGATGGGGTGATTTATAAGCATCCTTGGTATCTATGGCATCCTTGTTTTGTTTCTCCAAACTGATAAAGAGATGGGATTAAAACAAACAGACAAAATACTTAATCTGTAGACATGAGCATTTTTGGATAATGTGGGAGGAGCTTTGATATGCATGTATCTCTGAACCGTGTAGAAAAGTTTTAGCAAAGTGTTTATGACAATACCCTAATTTTCTTTTTAGAGTTGAAGAAGTCAGTTGCTTGTATAGGTTTACAGAGGTTTAACTAGGGCACATCAATAGATGGGTTTCTTCTGTGGGTTATAAACAAGAGAGGAAGTAGAATCTATAAACTTACAGAAACAGTAGAATTTATCTAATCTTAAGGTTATACAGGTGAAAGCAAGTCAAGAAAAGTCATTTAAGATAAGTCAGTTATTAAATCTAGTATTGAGAAAGAGGGAGGTCAGGTTTCCATCCAAAGCATTCCCAGCTTTAGCAGTTACTTGGAAGTTAGGACCTATTAGAGATGGCACTGTCAACAGACAGTACTGCTAACCTTATAAAGTGTCTCAGCCTGATTCTTAGTGAAAGGGGAGAGGCTTTCCTGAAAGCAATAGCAAGTTATTGTTTAGCAAAAACCTGTTTTGAGGCTGATACCTTCTTCAAAAGGGTTATGAGATAATTTTGCAGCCATGGCCATACCAATTAGTTTATGATTCTTTAAAATGCTTGTTTGGTTAACCACACACCTGTGACATTTTTCCACCAATGAACAGCCTTGTGCAAACCAGCCACATGCATTCTGAAGTGCAGCTCACTGGCATGGGTGTTGTTCTCCAAGTTAAATGCCATAGAAGCCCTCAGATTTGGTGCCAAAACGGTCTAGCTTTGCTCAGACAAATATCTTTCCTCATGCTGACTCTTCTCGTGGAGGGAGGAACCTGAAATGAAGGCTGGTCAAAACTAATCCAGATTTGTTAATGCAGTCCATCAGTAGCTAACTAGGCTAAATTGTTAAAACAATTTTTCAAGAGAGAATCCTGTAACACTGAGGAGTTGTAGGTTATTTATAAAGGAACTATGGAAGATTTTAAAATAAATAAAACCATACAAATCTATTTTAATGTGCCCAGAACCCTTGGTAAAGAGGTCATTACCTCTGCTAGAACAAATAGTTAAGGGTTCATAAGTTGGTAATCACTATGATATAGCGCATTTGCCATCTCCTCATAACCTTCTTTTGGGTAGCTCCTGTTTTCGATGCTAAACCATTGAGTAAGGCAGGTAGTTCTGCCACGTGGAGGGAAGAAGAAGGTAGTACATATAAGAGAGCCTACTCAACTTTCATCTGAAGATTTACTGCTTGTTTTTATGATCACTTGCAGAAGATGCTAATGTATTGAGATTTTTCCAAGAGCATGTCTTCAAATGAGTTGTACGATGATAGTCTAAGGATGATGTTGGCCTTACTTAACTCATCTCAGGGAGGATGTTATTTTGTCTGATTTTCCAGCTCCTGTACACATTTGTAATACCTATGCCTTCCCTTTTCCCACTTTTTCAAAGCAAAAGTTCCCTTCTACTTCTTCAGAGCACTAAAAAAATTTTAGGAGAGGACAGTGAGACCATGATCTTCATTCTTTCTAGAAGATAAAATTAAGCCAGGGTTTAGGCTTTTCCAATACAATAAATGTTGTTCCAGAGACAGCAAATGTTTATTCTGTTCAACATTGAGCTGCTGTTTACATTTCAGTGGAAGAGGGAACAGCTGAAGCAGAAGAGCATAGGAGCAATCATTAGTTTCCTTTACATTTTCTTGATCAAAAATGACAGGGGAGAAAAGCATTGTCACAAAAAACCTGCACACTCTTCTCAAAATAAGTAATGCTTTAAAAGGACCTGAGTGGCTTTTTAAAAATTGAGATGTCCTGGTGACAGTGAGACAGTGGACACTTACAAATTCAGTGTAATGGCACAACACACAATATTTCGTAGTGGTTTATGTGGTTCCTTGACCTGTGGTTTAGACTATTAATAACGTAACATTAACTAATTTCATTGGAGAGATGACTAAATAACTTCAGTAGTCAAAACACTTAAAGATTCTGTTGTCTGTTTAGGTGTCATGCTCCTTGTTTTTTTCCTTCCTTATTGTTTGTTCTTCACAACTTGGCAGAGAGAAGATTCTCTGTGCGGTGGTGGAGCCTCTCGTAAAAAGCTGTAATGTGAGAGAACGTTCCTTCCTGTACACAAAGGTGTTGCTGCTGTTCTCTGCCTGCACAGCCATTTTAATCTGAATGAGAAATCTGTCTAGGGACCCGAGTACAGTAATTAGCAGTCTCTTCAGAGTGTCAGAGCAGAATTACCATTGTAATGGTTTAGCTGGAGGATAAAAGGATTGAATTTGGGTCTGCCTTCCTGCCAAACTAAATGAGTTGCCATGGGAATTTTCAAATATAAGAGGCGTTTACTTAAAGCAATTTGGCGGGTTTGAATAAACTCATAAATTACGGATTTTAGAGGAGAGATCCCTGCTTTCTCTGGCAGAGGCTGAACAGCAAAGAAGGCTGTTAGAAAGCTGCTTACATTCTTAATGAGAATAAGTTGATCCATGCTCCCGTGCAGACTATCAGCTTATTAAGGCTAAACTGTTTCTGCTAAATACAGTACAGTAAGCACATTTCGAGAGACAGAGTTTGCAACAAATCCCTGGAGTAAAAAACAAAATCTGATTGCTCTAAACATAAATTGAATTTCCTTTGCTAGATTAGATCTATTTTCAAGTAATGCTATTAAAAATGGTTCTCTGTATTGTTTCAATAAACATTAACCTGCTATTGATTTCAACTTTCCTCTGTGCATGTAATATTTATTACAACACTTGTCAAATCTGCTTCTGAAAGGGGAGGAGGGCACTGAAGGTTTCTTTTGAAAACAAATAAGGTGCTATGGCCCTTCGAACTGTGTTTTTTTCGGGTCATATGTAAATATTTTTCCAGTTCAGGCCTGCCTTCTCTCTGAAGGGAGTTGGGATTTGACCTCCTGACTTCTTTGTCAGCACCAATGCTATTGAAATGTGAGAAGATGGACTTGGTGCTTTCACAAATGCCTCAAGTGATGAACATCACTTATGCTTGTTTAACCTTCAGTTGTACTCAAGAAGTCAGCTGTAGTAGTAAGAACTGATGACCAGTATATTGCCCTGCTTGTTTAGAAGCATGTATTGATGTTCTCCTGGCCCCTTAGATTTGATAACTTGCAGAAAGAGATAACTTGCAGAAAGAGCTTGTATGTGCTTGAATACTTTGATAATAGATGTAAAAAATATACAGATTTGAGGACAAGCCATACTTGGAATAGTATACAATATTTCTCCCCCAAATAATTTATATTTGGCATTTAACTTAAGGCTTAAATGTTTCCTTGTGATCCTTTTTAGTATGTATCTCAAATCTTTACTCATCATAACTATTAGTATATGGTGGAGGAACTAATTAAAAAGAGAGAGCAGTACTGCCGTAATGGCAGTAATTTAGTCTTTTGTTTAAAGCAGTAAAAATATGCTTAGAACTCCTTGATAAAATCTTACATCACTAGCAGGAATCCTGTAAATTAGCAAAGGAAAATAGTAAATTTGTGCTGGTGATTCAGTAGTTGAACAGCTGCTAAGTTCTAACAGATTCCTGAACTGTTACTAATGATGCAGCTGAAACTCTGTGTCGTAGCCTCAGGGTGCTGTTTCTGTGAAGCTTCAGAACTATATCCAAAGAAATTAGTTGAAGGCAAGAAGAGCAGCATTTACTATTACTAATACTTGGAATTTTAGCTGTTCATTTAAAGTTGCTTTGAGAAGTATTGGTTCCTCATATTCATTATTTCTGCTACAGAGTGTATGTGCTTAACGTTGCCAGCAAATTGATTTCATCAGACTTGATCTTCACCCCCATACTTTCTTAAACGAATTCGTAAAAGGGGACAGCAAAATTTAAAGGTATTATCTAAGTGTTTGTGAAGTGGCTTGTGAAACTGAAGCTGTGAATAATTCTACCCTCTGTATTACAAGAGGGATGCTAAATGCTATGTGGACATTAACAGCATTTAAAAAAAAATAAGTATTGAAAAGTCAGTGTTGCAGAGAACAGTTCGGGATACTGGACTGAACTGAGTACATCGCTTAGATCCATAGTACCAATAGCTGACAGCAGCTCTGGAAATCGATGCTATTTACAGAAACCAGGCAGTAAAAAAAAAAAGGCAGGGGGCTTACTGGTATTACAGCTTTCAAATTTCATACTCTAGTATTTTTTTCCTGTATTTCAGAGTGCCATACATTGCGGGGCTTGATTGGGACCCATCTTAGTTCAAGTCTTTTGCTGTCTTCTCCTCCTCCCCTCTGTTTGACATGCACAGCTGAGGTAGAACAGCTCAATCTGTGTTTTCTGACAGGTCGGGTGTTGGGGCAGGGATATTTCATAATTACTTATAACTGAATATCGGCTACATAATATGATCTTAGTTTTGCAATAATCAAGAGGAAAGTGGGTGGAAAAGTGGAATCACTAGCTAATATTTTACTTTTTTTTTCCTGTTATGTGTTTTCATAACCTGAAAATTACTAATCAGACATACAAGAAACTTTCTTCTCTGGAGTGAATGAAGACATGCATTTGACCATTTATCTGATAGAAGGTGGATGATTTCTTTGAAGGATATTCTTTTTTTTTTACCTCATCAGCAGTGCAGAGAGAAACCTTATGGTTTTATTATGACATATTAAAAAAATCTGGATAGGAGTCAAGTTATCTTTTACATTGTCTTATGTAAAACTAAGTTGGACTTGCTGAGATCTGAGTCTGATTCCAACTACAGTCTGTTTTCATGAGCTGTGATGAGCCTGTGTGACAGTAAGGAACATAAGTCCCTTTTCTGCTTCACTGGTGAATCCAACTGCAGACTACTTATTTTGTGGATGGATGTAATAAAATAGCAGTTGTCAGACCTTTCCATGAGCTGATTTTATTTGCTAAATGGTAGAGGAGTAACCCACAACATTTTCTGGTGATTTTTGAGAGGTAAATCATTTTGCTGTATGTCTCACAAGCACCAGAAAAAACACCCAAATATTTTAATACGAAAACAATTCAGTTAGCTATCAGGTGGTGGATTCCAGTTAAAAAAGAGAAAAAAATCCATGATTCTAGATTGGAAATGAGGCTGCCGGGCTTCAGAATGAGCAAAACTAGACCAAGAGTGTTAATGGAGCTGAGTCAGTTGACAGCTCTGCCCAGGGGAGATCTCATCTCCATGCAGTCTCTGCTCCCTTACGCTGGCACACATCTGAGCCTGCAGTGAGTTCTTTTCAGTTGTGTGATCTGGCAGAAAACCATTCAGATTTTTTAAAAATTTCCCAGATTAGCAAATTGACATGGCTCAGTCATGGATGCAGTGATGGATACAGGAGACCAACAGTGGGGAAACAGAAGGATTGTGACCACGACCAGTTAAACTGGCATAAAGTGCCATGGGAGTGCCAGCTGAGAGGCTTTTTACATCTTCAAAAATAGGTTTTGGCTCCTTTAACAGCAGTGTAAAATGTCAGCCTAATCATCCGGAACTAATTTGTAGCCTGGGAAAAAGTCTTAAGATAGCATTTTAATTTTTTACGTTCTAGCATCAGCTGGTCTCTTTTCTAGGTAAACTTGTCTGAACGTGTTTTCTCTGAAATTATTTTCTGTAAGTTTTCCATCTGATTGATTCTCATTCCATTCTCAGTTTTATAAGGTCTCAGCTTTCTGAACTCAATCATGTGCAGATACACAGCAGCTTATTTTTACACATTCCAGAAAGAAAATTCCATTCATTTTTCCATTTGTTTGAATTGCTTCAGGATTGCCATAGCTTTTTGGACCTTTGTTGTCCTTATTTCCCTTAACTGAAGGAAAAGGACTTCATTTGTCTCTTCTTCCTGATGATGAGTAAATGAGTATTCTTCGCAGTTACTCTCAGATAGTGTCCAAAAACTTGCACTACTTCCTAGGTTTGTTTCTTAATTTTTCAGCCACATCTTCTAAGTGAAAGCTTTAATTGTTTTGTTTTTATTGAGGGGCGTGGGGAGGAGTGGTTTGATTTGGGTCTTTTTGTTTGGTGGGAGGTACTTGTGTATTTTTTGCACATGTTAAAGGAGGTTTTTAATGCAAAATGCTATGTATAATCCATAAAGTTAGAGAATATGTGAATTTAGGTATTACTTTGAAATATTCATGAGATTCTGGAGTTCAGAAGATTAAGTGGGACTAAGGTGATTTACCCTGTTGTAGAAAACGCATTTTAAGCTGCTTTTGCTTATGGGTGTGCACCTTGTCCACTGGAATATGAAATTATAATTCCACTGTCTCTGAAAGGCAGTTTAATTGTACATATTTCAAATAGCTAACTGGAATGAGTTGGTTTCTCCTGGTGATTGGGTTAGTACAATGTGTTTAGAGAACCAGAGTCTCTACACAGTATTTAAACAGGTTTATACAGAAAGATATGAAAAAAATTGAGGGTGAAATCTCGAAATGGGAAAATTGGAGAGTTTTAGTTGTTCAACAAAGACTGAAGGATCATTCTGAAAACAGAAATTTCATATTGACAGGCAGCTGACAATACTAAATGGAATGAGAGTGATGGTCAAGGCACTGATAGTAAATGTGCAGGAAGAAAGTAAGTTACCAGTTGAACCGTTTGGTACTCTTAGGGTTGATTTCTTTTTTTAATATTATCATTTTTTGTTCTTCACAAAGCTGATACAATATGCATTTGGTATTTAAGGTTAGTTGGAAGGCTACAGGGGAGATCCTATGTAGAAATATTATAGGATTATCCTATCAAGAATGGTTCCCTGAGCATGACATGAGAGGATTGATCCAGGGTGGCTCAGTGATTGTTGCAGTTTGTTTTGACCACAGGTCAGGTACTCAGCTGTTTAGAAAATGAAGAGGGAGGACTGTCAAATAAAATTTTTATGTAATATCTGATCCAGAGTCTGTAGCAAGCTGTTCAGATACAGTACTCTAAAATATGTGAAGATCAGCAACAGATAGAAGCACAGAAGTCTTGATTATTTCTGTCCTAGTACAGCTTTTAACTTGCGGGGAAATTTGATCATGTTTACACTGTGAGTCCTGCTAAATGGTTACTTAAGTGTAGTGCCTGTGTTTCTGCTGAGGCAGCAGATTTTTAAATTAGTATGTAGAGCAACAGGGAGGGATGGTAAAATTAATTATATAAGATAGGCCTGATACCTAATTCTCTCATTCTAGGACAGAAAATTAGAAATAAAGAACTTAATTGTTTTATCATGTAGGTTCATTTAATTATTATATAGAAAACAAATGCTAATTTGTCAATTCTGGTAACATAGCATTTTAGGAAAGAAGAGGTGAAAAAATTCTGGTCAGAAATTTCCTTGGGGACTTTCCAATAGGTTAACCAGTCCTTTGTTTTGGCGAGTTTCTCATTGATACTCGGATACCTCATGATCGCATTTCCTCCTGGGTAGAAAACTACATCGACTTTGTTTTACTCCAGTCTCTTTTTCCTCTGTGAACTGTTCTTACCCATAATTGCTTGTGGGAGACACGGTTCTGAAACATGGCTCATATAAAGAAAAAGATGGTAGATTCTGTTATTTATGCACAGCATAGTCTTGTGTGGAAAGAAAAAAAAAAAAAGTAGGTTTTACCCCAGAGTCCAGAAAAAGCGTTTTATGGAAACTGTAGTTTTGTTGTGTGTGATGGTTTTAGTTTTGTTTGTTTCTTTTTTGTTTGGTTGGTTTTGTGTGTGTATTATGGGCTTTTTGTTGTGGTATTTGTTTTTCTTTTAATTAAACATCAACAGTTTTAGGAAAGTTTATCTAACTATGACATATATATATATGTAAAATATTGAAATACATATTTTTTGTGCAAATTGGTAAATAGTGAAAAGGTACTTTTATTGCAGTGGAGTAACCTTTGTTTCAGAACAGAAGTGTGTGGTTGATTTTTTTTTTTTTTTAAGCACTAGCAATACCTTCAAAACTAAGTTACTGTTACTGGTAATGCTGCCTAATTTGAATATTAAGGATTTATAATCTACCCTTCAAACATGCAGCAGAATAAAATCTCATAGACTAAGTTGAAGGGAACTACTACTGTGTTACTACATAATGAAAAATAAATGGTTCTTATTGGTCAAAATCTGGATGTCAGATACTGACATTTAAGTATGTGATAAATTCCCAAAGCCAAATAGGTGAATATCTTGAACAAGAAGCTGGTTTAATTTTCTTTCACAGGAACAATGGGCCTTACTCCAGCTTCATGTTTCATTTTTTTTTTTTCCCCCAAGAACTATAATGAATAGTTAAAATAAGACTTGCATATGTCTGAATTTATCTGGATGATTACACTAGAAAACTATGTGACTACATTTTAAAAAAAGTGAAATTATTATCACTTCTACTATTCTGGAGTAGTTACGAGAAACTGAAGCCTGTTGCATGATTTTTCATTATTTACTGCGAGTCCAATAATCTTTTGTAATGAAAGTCACTAAGATTAAAGGAATTGATTACAAAATGAAAATCTGTTGCATCTAGATTTTTCTGTAGTACTTAGAAATATCAGAAGTCTTTTGGCTAAATGCATGAGACTTTGCCTTGTAACTGCTGGAGAGAGTCCAGCACAGGGCAACAAAGATGATGAAGGGCATGGAGCATCTCCCTTATCAGGAAAGGCTGAGGGAGCTGGGTCTCTTTAGCTTGGAGAAGAGGAGACTGAGGGGTGACCTCATTACTGTTTATAAATATGTAAAGGGTGAGTGTCATGAGGATGGCGCCAGGCTCTTCTCGGTGACAACCAATGATAGGACAAGGGGTAATGGGTACAAACTGGAACACAAGAGGTTCCACTTAAATTTGAGAAGAAACTTCTTCTCAGTGAGGGTAACAGAACACTGGAATAGGCTGCCCAGAGGGGTTGTGGAGTCTCCTACTCTGGAGGCATTCAAGACCTGCCTCGACACATTCCTGTGTAGCCTCATCTAGATGTTCCTGCTCTGGCAGGGGGATTGGGCTAGATGATCTTTTGAGGTCCCTTCCAATCCCTAACATTATGTGAATCTGTGATAAGGCTTTAAAAATTATTTTTATGACTAAATATATGTTGTGTAGGAATAAAATAATGATACAAACTGCTAGAAGAAGCTTTCATGCCTTCCCTCAGCACTTACGTGATAGCACGAATAACAAACTTGCAGGGCTAACTGGAGTCTAAGCCACCTTTTGTCAGTTTATCATCAAGTGAATGCTTTAACTGCTGATGTTCCTACCTGATAGACAACTCACAGCACACATATAGGGCAGCACAGGCTGCCAGTAGCAGTCTCGAAGCGCAGGAATGGCTCGTCTTGACTTCTCCAGGCAGGACAGGTCTACCTGGTGGTGAGACAGCCCCAGGTCACAGGTCTGTTTGTGGAGAAGAGAATGTGCTGAGTTGGTCAGGTGGGTGCAGGGGTGCAGCTCCCCGGGGAAGAGGAGCTCCTCAAAGGCCTTTTGTGCCAGCCTCCGCCAGGCAGCCCCGGGTTCTCGCTCCCGTCTCTGGAAAATAAGCATTGGCTGGTCTCTGAAAGCTGAAAAGAAAGCTCAATAAATAGCAAAGAAAGCCTTCTCCCTAGCAACACACTGCCTTGGGCAGCTTGTGCCTTCAAACGGAAGGTCATATGATTGACATGTTTGTCCCCTAAAGAGTGTGCACACAATTAGTTTTTTCATTTCTCTGTATTTTTAAGCTGTGTGAAAGCAGGCTTTAGCCAGCCGTACAAGAGACGAGACCAGCCGGTGGGAATATTACCACCCCCTTCTTCTGGACTTCATCAGCTCTGAGAGTTCAAGAACAAGAAAGACATCTATGGCATTTATGAAAGAGTTAATTTTGATTTTTTAAACAGTAACATTAGTATTAGAGTATCAGTAAAATGCACTTGGGACATTTATATTATATTATATTGAACAGAGCTGTGAGCTGCTTGTATACTGGTAAGCAGCTGGAAGTAATCGTGAGCTTTTAGTACTCATTCACTTTTTAACAGCTCTTGAGAATTACTGAAAGTATATGCTGAGGGCATAGGTCCTTTTAAGCTTTCAGTATTGTGTTTCCCCAGTTGGACTAGAAATTTAAAACTTCAGTCAGTTGAAATTTGGGGCATCTTCATTAAAAAATATGATTTCTCTAGATGTTAGCTTTATACAGGTCATTAGATGGCTCCAAATTAGAGGTTGTGTGTGTAGAAAAAGGCAGTGTCAACAAAACTGTGCCCTTGCACTTCCTGTTATTTGGGAAAAAAAAAAACAATTTATGCAAATGTTTTACAAAAGATAACTAGGAAAAATGCAGGAACAATCTCTTTAAATCACATTTAGCTGTCATAATTATTGAGAGTGTGACTACAGCAGTAAGTGTGACTGACAAGTCTAAAAAGCTATTGGAAGATCACTGCTCCCTGTATACTAACATTCAATATATGGATAAGCCTAAACATTCATAGTTTTGCTCTGTATTTGATTTATTCTTAATTAGTCAGTATTTCGTTTTCAGGACATCTCAAGCTGAAGATAAAATGTCTAAAAGTTACTACTACAGCTTGAATTCCTATGTGGTAGTCTGCCACCCTGAATCCTGTGTATAATGAAACACGGAAGAGAAGGTACACTTGAAAGGTGTGTACTGATTCACAGCAACAGCCGTTGTACTCCTCATCACCAGCTGTTAGTTTTCTGTTATTGCTCTAAAGAGAGAGACCTCTCACATTCTTTCTAGGTTACCCAATTTGATATGAAATGTCATTTTATTAGCTTTTTAAAATTATTATTATTTCTAGGTGGGAACATAATGGACATGTTTTCCATATGAAAACATGGGGTTGTATTTCAGTACTCTTTTGAGAATGAAAGGTTTTATTTATGTACTAAAACAGTAGCGTAGCTGGAAACAAAGTGAGCAGTCATTGGAGTCTCCAGAGTTTGCAAAAAGACCTAGTTTTGAAACCCCTCAATGGAGATTTTTCCACCCTCACCCCCACCTTGATACTATATCTGAGTTCAGTGTCTTTGCAGCTAAGTGAAATTTACAGCCATTCAGAGTGTATAAACTCTAAACTTTGAATAGAAATCCCATGGGATGAGAGAGGAAAAAATAAATGTTACAGGTCAGGCCAGACTTACCTACAAGTATTTTAATTAATCATTCCATTGTTATTTTTCTAACAACTGCCTCTGATTTGTACCAGTTAGAACAACCACCTTGATCATAGGTAGATGTGTAGCATAAGTTGGTTGATTGTGTAGCATAAGTTGGTCCCAGGACAGGTAATGTAGGAGGGATCAGGCCAGGGATCAGGTTAGGAAAGCTAAAACCTTGATAGAATTAAATCTGGCCAGAGACGTCAGGGGCAACAAGAAAAGCTTCTATAGGTATGTCGGTCGTAAAAGGAAGACTAGGGAAAATGTGGACTCTTTCTGGAAGGAAATGTGACACCTGGTTATCTGGGATGTGGAGAAGGGTGAGGTGGTCAATGACTTTTTTGTCTCAGTATTCACTGGCAAGTGCTCTAGGCACATCACCCAGGTCAAGAAAGACAGGGACTGAGAGAATGAAGAACCGTCCACTGTAGGAGAAGATCAGGTTTGAGACTGTCTAAGGAACCTGAAGGTGCACAAGTCCACGGGTCTGCAGATCCTGAGGGAACTAGCGGATGAAGTTGCTAAGCCACGGTCCATCTTATTTGAGAAGTCGTGGCAGTCTGGTGAATCTCCCATTGACTGGAAAATGGAAAACAACCCCCTCATTTTTAAAAAGGAAAAAAAGGAAGACTCAGGGAACTACAGGCCAGTCACTCTCACTCTCGTGCCTGGCACAATCATGGAGCAGATCCTCCTGGAAGTTATGCTAAGTCACATAGAAAATAAGGAGATGATTGGTGACAGCCAGCCTGGGTTCACTGAGGGCAAATCGTGCCTAACAAATGTGGTGGCCTTCTACAGTAGGGTTACAGTGTTGGTGGATAAGGGAAGAGCAACTGACAATAGAGTAGTGAGGTGGATTGCAAACTGGCTTTAGGAGAGAAGCCAGAGAGTGGTAGTCAATGGTGCGGAGTCTAGTTGGAGGCCAGTATCTACTGGAGTGCCTCCGGGGTCAGTACTGGGGCCAGTATTATTCAATATATTCATTAACGATTTAGACGAGGGAATAGAGTGTACTATCAGCAAGTTTGCTGATGGCACTAAGCTAGGAGGAGTGGCTGACACGTCAGAAGGCTGTGCTGCCATCCAGCGGGACCTGGACAGGCTGGAGAGTTGGGTGGGGAATAACCTGATGAAATTTAACAAGGGAAAGTGTAGAGTCCTGCATCTGGGCAGGAACAACCCCAGGTTCCAGTATAGACTGGGGAATGACCTATTAGAAAGCAGTGTAGGGGAAAGGAACCTGGGAGTCCTGGTGGACAACAGGATGACCATGAGCCGGCACTGTGTCCTTGTGGCCAGGAAGGCCAATGGCATCCTGGGGTGTATTAGAAGGGGGGTGGTTAGTAGATCGAGAGAGGTTCTCCTTCCCCTCTACTCCGTCCTGGTGAGACCCCATCTGGAGTATTGTGTCCAGTTCTGGGCCCCTCAGTTCAAGAAGGACAGGGAACTGCTGGAGAGAGTCCAGCATAGGGCAACAAAGATGATTAAGGGAGTGGAGCATCTCCCTTACGAGGAAAGGCTGAGGGAGCTGGGTCTCTTTAGTTTGGAGAAGAGGAGACTGAGGGGTGACCTTATTAATGTTTATAAATATATAAAGGGTGAGTGCCATGAGGATGGAGCCAGGCTTTTCTTGGTGGCAAACAATGATAGGACAAGGGGTAATGAGATCAAGGTGGAACACAAGAGGTTCCACTTAAATTTGAGAAGAAATTTCTTCTCAGTGAGGGTGACAAAGCACTGGAACAGGCTGCCCAGGGACGTTGTGGAGTCTCTTTCCCTGGAGACATTCAAAACCCACCTGGACATGTTCCAGTGTGACCTCACCTAGGCATTCTTGCTCTGGCAGGGGGATTGGACTAGATGATCTTCTGAGGTCCCTTCCAATCCCAAACATACTGTGATACTTTGTGTGACATCATCCACCTGGACTTAAGCAGCGCATTTTTGCATTACCTCCTTGTGTCTAAATTGGAGAGACATGGATTTGACAGATGGAGCACTCAGTGGATAAGGAATTGACTGGATGGTCACACTCGGAGAGTTGCAGTCAATGATTTAGATGAGATATGAGGAAGAAATTCTTGACCATGAGGGTGTTGAGGCACTGGAACAGGCTGCCCAGAGAAGCTGTGGATGCTTCATTCCTGAAAGTACTCAGAGCGAGGCTGGGTATGGCTTTGAGCAACCTAGTCTAATGGAAGGTGTCCCTGCCCATGGCAAGAGGCTTATAACTAGTTGATCTTTTAGGTCCCTTCCAACCCAAGCTGTTCTGTGATTTTTATAATTTACTTAAATCTCAGAGTGGGTTAAAGCACTTGTCCTTATACAAGTAGAGTGTGTGAATGCAGTCTCCAGGTGTTTTGGCACTGTTCAAAAGGCTACAGCTGGAATAAGGACCTGCAATAATGTAGCTTGTGTTTGGTTTCTGCTCTGTTCAGATTCTGGGGATGTTTATGGTACTTCGGATGTTGCTGGTAGAGCTGTGTGTGGGAAACTTGTGCCAGAGGCTTGCCTGGTATTATCGCACTCAGTGTGCTTATGGGTTAGCTTCTGCTTTCACAAGTAAATGAACCAGTGAGGAGGAATTGTGCATGTCTAGCATTCCAAAATTAGAAATACCAAAAATAAAATGTTCAGCTCTGAATGTTTTTTAACTGGGCTTGCACATCGCTAAAAATAGATCTAATGCATTATTGATAGCTGTTTAACTTGAATCTTAATACAAATGTTAGCAAATATCTATGCTAACAAATGCATCTTAATGTATTCTAGTATTATTCTGTGTTTTTGAAAACATTTGAGAAGGTCCTGCATAAATATTTTTTTCTTTTATGATTTTTGTGAGTTTGGTGTATATACATGTCATGGAAGATGTATTCCTGTTCTGGAGCTCTGTGAATTGCTGAAGCTGTTCTCTGTGGTGTATAGGGTTTCTTGTCACTGATTTTATTAACACTATTTAAAGGATGCGGTGCAAGGGAAAGATGAATGATAATTAAAATTAAAAAAAAAAAAAGAAAAGCCAAACAAAAAGCAAATTCTGGAATTAAGTATTGTTGAGTGTCTAGTATAATTGACACAAGGGATATTATTTCCTTGGAAGCCCTAGACCCCGTGATTTAAATATGAACCCATCACATCTGTCCTAAAGAAATGTTGGGACAGACGTAAAAATCCATTAAGGTCAAGCAGAATGCTGCTCCTGATTTATTTTTTTTTTTTTTAGTCCCTGCAATATAGTAACAACTAGTACCCAGACCGCACCTGGGGAAGCAAACCTCTAAGTTCCACTGGTGCTGTGTTTCAGTCTGGCTTTTAGAATGTACTTCATGCTGATTTTCTGTACCTTATCTGTATTTTCTTCTTGCAGAAATGGAAAGTGGGGGAGGGAGGCCATAAGGACTCTTGAAAATATAACTCGTAAGCCAAGTATCATGATTAAACAGGGGTATGTCAGATAAGGTGATGGGAAGTGTAAAAAGATATGCTGCCTTTTCCCTCAGTGTGTCTTTAACATTATGACCAATGAATTTGTCAAGTGAAACAGCACAGTCGTCTTTGCATATCATTTGAACTGAGAGCTTGCTTTGAAGAAGATAAGCAGACTGTGTTGCTCAGAAGACATAATGATGCTAATTTATCTTTGCCTGTCCTCATAGACATAGCAGTATGTGTCAGTGTTGAAAAGGAAATAGAGAAAGAACGGAGCTATAGCTTGCCACCTATTCAATGCCACAGAACTGTTGGTGGTGTACAGGGCTCTAAGACATATGAGTGGTCTTAAAGTAGTGATTCATTTTACTTTGTCTCAGAAGCATTTGGAAAAGTTTCCTCTGATATAAGAGTAGCTGCCAAATTATGCCAGAAAAGACCTCTTGCACAAGTTCTCCTCAGCACAAACAAAGCTCTTTTGTAGGCTTTCTATTCCATCACCATCAGAAGTGTGTAATCAGGGATGAGAGAGTCTAAGTAACAAGTTTACCAGAAACTTCTAACTGTCAATATTTATATTTTGTGTATGGGAAACTTAAGAGTCTTCGGCAATTTTTTTGAGGGGAAGAGATGGTGGGTTGTTTTCTCTAATACTGAGTAATAGAGTACCTTACCAAAAATAAAAGCCTTTACAAAAGTGAAATCTGATGTCTTGCAGTAGCTAATTGATTAATAGTTTAGGTACTCAGATTCAGATTCTTCAAAAAAGCTCTTTGTGTTTTACAGCTGGTTACCTGTCATCTTGCCAAGGATGTTGTTGCCATAGATACTTCAGTATTTTAACAACTTAGATATAAAAAAAACCCACAACCTTCCAAACATAGATTTTTCAATGTGCATACCTTAGCTTCAAGAATTCCAGTATGTTGTAGCCTATGATATTTTATAATATATTTTACAATATATTGATGTCTGTCTTTTGGTTTAATGTGTTTATGTCTCGGAATTTGTAGTATATTGTTTGTGAGGTCTTTTGTTTATAAATTATGAATGGAAAGGTTTTGTCCCTGAATGGAGACATTCACGTGTAAAGGCTGTTTGACCGGCGCATGGTGTGTTAGGAATACATACTGATCTACAAGTGAATTGCAGTGGAACATTTTTCTTTGTCAGGGAGATAAAAGAATTCTAGAGGCCAGAGAGTCCAGCGAGTGTGGCAGCGCAAGCCTGAGCGCTGCAGCCATGTGGCTGTGTAGCAGGTGGGCACTGCAGGCAGGCGGGGTGACAGACCCCTGTGGGGCTGCAGCACCCCTGGGTAAGGAGGATAAGATCAGTAGCAGTAAAATACTTCAGTGATGCTATTGTGTTTTACCAAAATTTGTTGTAAATTTAATAAATTGCAAGTGACTTATGATATTACGGACATGCAATTTTAAAGAATAATTGAAGTTTTTGTATGTAATGTGTGTATTTCCAGAGATACAGTGCTAGAAAGGTTATGTTTATTGTATGTGGCAATTGTAAATTACTTTTCTATTTGAGAAAGAATTTGAATTACCTATTCTTGTTCATTAGTGTAGTGTTCTTTAACTGCTAAGGTCTCTGCCATTCTGTTGAAAGTGTGTGTAAAATAGTTTCATGCCTTACTGTGTACTAAAAAATACAATGTACTATTGGAATAATTCTCTACCTGAAGTAAATGTGTAAAAATCCATATGGACTTGGACAGAATGTGGTAGCTGAAAGAGGTCCCTCTGAGGGTGGCAGGAAAGGTGGCAAGCCACTGTTCAGTATTGCTGTGTAACCGGTGGCAGTGTGGGAAGGGCAGGCAGATGGGCTGCATGAGAAGTTGCTGGGATGCTTGGAAAGCAGGTGCTGCTTGATAGAGCTCTTGTGTTGCCGAGGCTGCCTGGTCATTCTTTCCATGAGCCAGGTGGGACAAGCCTCCTGCAGTTGGCTGGGGAACATCAAGAGTGATTTCTGGCCTCTGTATTTGCAGTTGATTTATCCATCATTTTGCTTCACTGTCATTTCCTCTTCTCACTTGCTGCTTCTGCTCTGATCCTGAAAGGATAGCCCTGGAACAGCTTGTAAAGGACCGCTGCCTTAACCGAAGTCAGACTTGGTCACATTCGGTGCAAGATAAAACTGTCTGTAGTCTGTCCTAGGGTTGAGTTTGGTTCAGTTTCTGAGAATTGAGCTGAAGTCCAGGGATGTGTGTGACAGGATTGCAAAAATGTCATCCAAAATACATGACATTTGGAAGCTAGATTGTCAATGAAGGGCACTAACATCATCTAAATAAGTGTATCTTTATTATTATGAATGTAGGAAAAAGGTACATTTGTTATATTTTTCAAAGCAGCTACTTTAAAAGGAAAATGAGCATTATATGGGAAAAGTATGTGTTTGTACAGAAATGCTGAAAGCCTTCCCTGCCAGTCCTGGTAATAATGAGAATCAGAGTATGTTCTGAGACTTAGCCAGGTAAGACCATGAGGCTCAAGGAGCTCTGTCAGGATGAGGTGTCCCTGCTGTCATAGAAGTTGAGCGGATTGCTTAGTTTGTGAATTAACTCAGCTGCAGTCACCTTCCGTGTGGGTCAGTTTGGGTCTGCAGCAGTGTGGCAGGGCAGCGTGGGCATTGCCTGACACTGGATGCTAGCTCCTGGATCTCTGCTCTGGAGTAAACATTGCTACTTGATCCTTCTTTTCTTTACAGATAATATCTTTCCTTCTCTAATTTGTTATAGGCCTCTCAGAGTTCACTGTACACAGAATCTAACAGTCTGTCACCTCTGATGGATGACTGAAGTCATCTTCTGAAGTCCTTCATTGACATAGGATAGTGAATGCACATCTGTTGAGAGTCTGTATGCCTGTGTCTTCCACCTTGATAACCTGTCTGTCTAGTGTGTGTGTGTTTTGTGAATAAATAAGAAGTTAAACTGTATGATGCTCTTAAGGGTGCACTGTATACGTATGAGAATCTGAGGCATTTAAGTGCCTAATAATTATTTCAGAAGCATTAAACAAAATAATTCTCTGAGCATCCTGAGGTATCTGAGGTTGGAGTAAAGCTTGGACAATGATAATGAAAATAGCTTTATCAGAGCTCCCTGCTTCATGACATGAAACAAGCTCACACTAATAGCAATTTATAATGTAATTGCTTTCCTCTTTTTTTTTTTTTTTTTTTTTTTAAAACAGTATTGCCCAATGTAGGCGACAGAATTGTGGTTTTAACTGGGCATCAGCATGGTCACTGTTGTGTACTTCGTTTGAAATTGGTTTATTTGGGAAACATTTCCCCAGAGGTTTCATATAAGTGGCACTTGTGGTTGTTACTAGCGTTTTGAACCTTGTGACTATTAATCCTACTCTGATGAAGACTAGAAAATAAATTACTTAAAATGATAGTAGTCACTGGCATTTGGTCTCCTTTTTGTCTTTTTATTGCTAGCCCAAGCAGATCTGAGCTACTAGGAGGAGCACTGGCCGCGTGTTCACAGAACGGTAACTGCTGCTGTCTGTGCACAGCTGGCGTTGTTAGGATTTACTGCTTGTATCTCTTCAGTATTTGTATTCAGTGAGCAGCTGCAAGAGCTTACATTTAAAGAATTATATTTCAAGATACCATTTAAGGTTTTTTCTTAATCTGCATGTTATATTGTACATGAGAAATACAAGGAAAGCGCTGGAGATTTAAGAGGATGAGAGGTCTGAGTCAATCACTTGAGCTTCAACTTAGTAATGCAAATCTGGCTTTAAGTGACCTTATTGATGTTTGCTCAAAGTAGCTTCCTTTTGGTACAAATGACTGAGCTTTGTTGTAGCTATTGTACAGGTAATGTACTGTCCCTTTAGAGATTGCCTTTGTATCCTTGATGCAACCTCTCTTTGCTTTAACAGAGAGTGCCTGCAGCAATGCCTGGAGCTAAGATAGATTGCATCGGTGTGCCGCATTTGATCATCTGTCAGCAAGTAAGAGAGGATAGGGCAGGCGAAAACAGGCGCCCATTGCTCTACCCCAGCTCTTGGAAAATGGAGGCTTTGGCTAGTGGTGAATGATGTTCAAGCAGAGAGCTTGATACCAGGGAATGAAGGACACAACAGCAGCTCTGAAAGGGTCCTGGCCACCTCTGTGACTTATGCCTTGAAGAGAGGTGGCAAGCGCCTGTTGCAAGTTGAGGATGCGAAAGGGTAGCAGGATTTTGAGCAGTGTTAGTCGGTTCGTGCAAAATAGTGGTAAGCACCCATGTCTTGAGGAGATAGTATTGTATAATAAACAGTGCCATCTTCTGGGAGGCGTTGGAACAATGCCCTGGTGGTCAGCAGGAAAGAGGTTTTTGAAGGGACAGGGCCGTGTTTGGTTGGGTTTTTTTTCTCTCTGTCTAATGAGGGCTTTGAAAAGCAAAATACCAGAAGTTGAAAGGCAGTGTGAATGTCTAGTAATGTACGTCCACATCTTACATCTGTGAATTACAGCTGAGACAGTCTTCAAGGAAAAGTTTAAAAGAACAGAAGTTTATCAACTGCTGAATAGTACTCTGGAGAAGTAAATCTCAAAAATATAGCTTAAGGACTTGATCTGCTTTGTATGATGAAGTCCATTGTTGTCTTTGTAAACATACTTCATAAAACCTGGATCATGGCAACATCTTTTTTGTATAGGAAGCATAGTGACCTATAGACCAACATTAGAAGATCCAACATTGTTTTCTTTTATTGCTTTTAAGTTGTTATAACTCCTTGTGGGTATACCAGAAGGGAAAAAATGTTTTCTGTCTTAAAATTACCACCCTATAAATAGTTACTTTTGGGAAATATTCACTGTGGTGCAAAATCTGGGATTAGAGTTACTAAAATTATCCTAGCAAGTGGAATGTAAGATTCAGCATTTACTGGGACTCATTAATGGTGTCAGATCAATCACCTGAACTCTTATTTGGAGGAAGTGAACAATTTTAGTAACATTAATGGAACTATATGGGAGATGCAGCTGACATTGTGAGGAGGTTTTTTTGGTTACACTTTCAAATAAATACACAAATAAAGGAACCCAAGCAAAAAGCCAATAACAAAGTATAACCATTGTGGGGGCAGGGGAAAAGAGGAATCAGTGTGTTAATCTTTATTGCTAAAATAAATTAGATAAGACTAAGATAAGATTAGAATGACAAGAATTAGTGAGCTCTGGATAGGCAAATAGATTTGGGATTGGTTTTATCGTATTATGATTGTTTAGGTGATTTATCAGCAAAGATGCAATGCAATAATAGTTTCTAAAGAAAAATAGCTTTCTTTTGCGTGTAAATTTTAAGTCTATTCTGAGTGTGTCATATTAAGGATGCTTTAATCAGTACATTTTGTATTCCAGAGGGTCTCATTTTAATGACTGGAGTCTGAGGTTTCTGGATAGTAGAGTACTCTACGAAGTCGTACTTAACTGTACAATTGATTTGTAGTTAATATGGCAATTGAATGTGTATTTACCTTTTCAATATTAGTGTTAGCTTGGTCTGCCACACAGTATTTAATATACAATTTCCAACTGTAGGTATATTCTGAATGTTTAACAACATAAATTGTTACTGTGTGCAGCCTTTGTGTTTATGCAAGTCCTCAGTATTACAGTTAAGATTTTCATTGCTGACATCTGAAAGTGATTTAGTGTTGACCCATCTTACCATGTTGATTTTAAGTTGTTGATAAAAATCAGATGTAATTTTCCATTGCAAGGTGGTCCTTGAGCATACCTCACACTAAGTACTATATTTACTTACATACAATTTAAAAACATTTTTGGCTTAGAATTTAATTTAGTAAATTTCTTTTCTGTAGTTTGGGAGTAAAGTATGTATAACAATGTTTTGCTGCAAAATAACGTGAAAAAATATTTCCCTATACATTTGGAGCACTGTGTGTAGATAATCCTATTAACTAGTTTGAGAAGATGTTTTACCGGTGCAGTGCTGTAATGGGCACAGGGGTATTTAATATGTTTTGTTGTTACTGGTAGTGATTGCAGTTCTTTGTGGCTTTTAATACTGTTGGTTTGTGGTGTGGGGGTGGGTTGTTTGTTTGCTTGAGGCTTTTTTATTTTGTGATCACTCTTGCTCTTCGAAGTCCTAGTTCAAACCATCTGTAAGAACTGTAGTTTAAGCCAGGTGACCTTCTGAAATCAGACTTCTAAGATTTTCAGAGTGGATGGAGTAGTATGGAACATGCTGTTCCAAGTATCTGGAAAACATTGTGTGAATAGACAGCTGACGCTGCCCTCTTTTCCATCTGACTGAGAATTTCAGCAGTGGCATTCAGTGCGAGAAGCAAGGTGGTAACTCAACATTACAGTAGATGCTGACCATCTCTCTGGGGTTTCTTATATCATAAACTTGATTTCTGATTGATAGGATGTGGACGAAACAAATGGCAGTATTTCTGGAAAGACAGATCTTAAAACTAAAATTATACAGATTAGAAATACTTTTGTTAGTAACTGAAGATGTGAGCTTTTTTACTGAATACTATGTAATATTTATGCAAGCTGCAGGATACCAATGGAGTAGATAACTTTAGGGAAGTAATTTATATTGAAGCAAAACCAAGAATAAGGTATACTGTGTGAATAGTAGTTGTATCCTAATTGGAATACATCTGCATATGTCAGAATTGTGAATTCTGCCTTACAAAGTTGTTGATGTTCTGTTTGGAAAGCTACTGAAAGTTTGTTGTTTATTTTTTGTTTGCTGCCGTCTGTGCTGCCCCATCATGCCCCCACCTCCCCACAGCCCAAAGTAGTCCATATCAACTACAGTGGAGCAAGTCACAATAAACTGAAGTTGCTTGAAATTTGTAGCGTTTGTTCTTTTTCTAGCTGAATAGTATAGTATTTTTAAAGATCCCTTTAGGAGTATATTAAAATGTTTATTAACACTTTCAAAATACCTTAAACAATTTTTGTCAAGCACAACTTAATGCTTAAACTTACTTTTATTATTTATGGTATAAGCCTTTTTCAAAACTGTTTTAAGATACTGATCAACAGCTCTTAATGATAGACAATAAGCAACTTGCACTAAATTTTAAGGAAAAGTTGACAGAGCTTAGTGGTTTTGTGACTAATGGTAAGCAGGTATTTTGCTTGGATAAAACCTGAAGGCATTTTATTCTAGGTCCCTTAAATCAGGGGTGTCAAACTCATTTTCACCAGGGGCCGCATCAGCCTTGCCCGTGCCTTCAAAGGGCCGAGTGTAATTTTAGGACTGTAGAAATGTAGAAGTAGTTACATCTATACAGTCCTAAAATTACATTCGGCCCTTTGAAGGCACGGGCAAGGCTGATGCGGCCCCCGGGGAAAACGAGTTTGACATCCCTGCCTTAAATATTGTGAACTCGTGAATTAATAAGCCTGACCTTCTTTCCTTCTTTTCACATGCAGGCAGAAGGAGAAGACAGCCTTAAAAAGATGCAGCTGATGGAGCTTGCAATTCTGAATGGCACCTACAGAGATGCCAACATCAAATCACGTAAGCACGTTACAAGCTCGAGGGTCAAAGCTATAGTAATGTTTGCAGGTTCTGATTCCTAAAGCTGATTTTGGCACATGTACAGTAGCAAATGTGTTGGAGAATGGAAGGCATTAAAAAAACCCCCAACAAAACAGTAGGTAGCTCTTGGAAGAGATCTTCTGGAGATAAGTTATGTCAGTTTTGGGTATTGCACATCCTTTTTGCGCTCTTTTTGTAAACAGTATGTCTGGGTTGAAATATTTACAAACACATAGTTTAAAAAAGTTCAGCCCTTCACCCTGATTTTTCTGTCTTACAATCATTTTTCCTTAATACATAAGAAGGACAACAGACCCCTTTTCAATTTTATTTGTAGCGATTTAATTTGAAAATGTTACAGATGTTCAGGATACTGTGAATACGTTTTTCTGTGTTACGTTTCTTCCTTTCATCTTGCCTTGCATGTGTCCCCCCAATGTTTTGTTTTTCCAACAATTCATCAACTGATTTCACAGCTGAGTTCACAGGGATCAGTGATGTAATGAGCCATTTTTACGATTTCTTCCATTACATTTGTGTGACAATGCTTTTGCAAATGCATGTATGCACAGGTTTATACCTGAAAATGAATTACATACACTTACTAATGAGAACATACACATATTATGTGCGATACAAATAATTTTCTCTAGTTGAAAATCTAATTTCTCCTCCAGAAAATGTAGTTGCTGATACTGTTCCAAAGGAAATTTTTGCTGTAGCTGTGATACAGATGTCAAATACAAGCATAGTTAAATCAGTCTTTTCACTAAGGGCCTACTGATATTTGCAAATTTGTTTCTACACACAGTCACCATTTCAGTGTTGAATATGTTTAAAGGTTGGAATGCAGTTAGGTCAATTTGGGAGTGCTTACTCCAGTGTAATTATTCTGATTAGAAAAGATACATAAGCAAGGGCTTTTACCACTACAATGGTGGTGGAAAGTCTTTCAACCTTAATGAACACTGTAATATTTAAAGCCAGATCGGTTTTAAATATATTTCAGTCTCTAAATTATTGCAAATTTATGAGTAAAATAGCTTTCAGATTTGTGTAAATTGATGCAAACTGTTGCATAGAAGTCTTTATATTCATTTGAGCAATTTCTTTGTCTGATCTATTCCCATTGTTCTATTGTATCAGTGTAAGTGGGAAGATGGATTTTTTTTTTTTTTTGCTAGAGATTTCCACACTAAAATTCACTTTTTGATAATAAGACTGTTTCCCTGCTTGTGTTTTGATTTTACTGAAAGCTTGAAGATGCAGAAGCCATACTGGTTTATTTCTGTTTAATTAGAATGTTTGAGAGGGTTTTTTTTAATTATACATTCAACCTGAGCACTGCTGTTTAAAAAAGAAATTAAGCAACAACAATCTGAAATCTGAAAAACTTCTGCCACGTTTCTCATGTCAGACCACCTGTAATTTAAATGAATCAATGTAGATCAACAGCAGTGCATAGAAATCTATAAATTATAATCCTTTAATATTTACTGTTACCAGGTGATGTGTTAGTATTTAAGGAGTTGTTCATCTTATGTGCCAACATGCTTCACATAACATGTAATGAAATGTGATAGTACTGGTTTTGGTTTGGGTTTTTTTTGGCACCTATTTTCTTTAACCTGAGCAAGTCCATAGTGAACTTCTAATACAAAGATATAGTATTTTATTTTGGGGAATTTGATGTGGAAATCACTTTTGAGTCTTATTTTATTCATGCCCGAGTAGGAGAGGAGATGCATTGTGTTTCTAGGTCATCATTCGCTTCGCTCATCCTGGAAACTGGAATTGTGTATATGTTTAAATGCAATTTTAAGACTTAAAAAAGCTGTAGAATCATACGGCAGCTCTGCATAACTGAGTATCTGTGGACTCTGTAGTTGCACTAAATTTTGTACTCTGTATTTGATTATCACAGTATTTTCCTTGTACCTTCTGCATGCATCTCAGTCTCATGCAGTCTTGATAGCATAAATGAAGAAATGTGGTCTTTTTGGAGCTTTTGTGCTGTGTAACCTGTTTGAGAAATCTACCTCACTGTTTTACAATGGCTTTTTTATTTTGCATGTTCATACTTAATCACACTGGAAAATGGAAAGCTGTTTGCATTTGAATGGTGTGCTTTGGCACTGTGATCAGCGCATGTACTAATGATTTCCTTTTATTTTTCTTCTTTCCTACTTTTCCCCTTTTTTCCCGTTCTTTCCACGTTTTGTACTGCTGTCTCCATACTTTCCTCTGAATTTCTTTGCTTACTGTAGCAGCCCTTGCCTTTTCTCTTGCAGCAACAGCCCAGGCTCCAAGGATTATTACTGGGCCTGCGCCTGTTCTCCCGCCAGCTGCCCTGCGTACTCCTACGCCTGCTGGCCCTACCATAATGCCTTTGATCAGACAAATACAAACCGCTGTCATGCCAAACGGAACTCCTCATCCCACCGCTGCAATAGTTCCACCTGGACCCGAAGCTGGTTTAATTTACACACCGTATGAATACCCCTACACGCTGGCACCAGCTACATCAATCCTTGAGTATCCCATTGAACCTAGTGGTGTATTAGGTAAGATCTTTGTCTGCGCATGACTGGAGAATATATTGCGTATGTTTTTATTACATTTGCAAGGTAGAAGTCATGGGGCTTAAAGAAAAAAATTTGAAGCAACGATCTTATCTCTCAGGTATCTCAAAGCTGCCTAGGAAAACTGCTCAAATGGTATAACTCTTAAACATGTTAAGTGTATTTTGCCTTATTAAATGTGTGTATTTAGTATATTAAATATTAAAGAAAATATTAATGCTTGTATGAAACTAGGCGATGGATACGTAGGCAAGAAAATAAAGACTAGATAGAAGTCTGCATCTATGATACATCATTTGGGCTCCCACAAATGCCAGATTTCTTTGTGATCTCTTTAACATAGGTTAGTTTCCAGTAATCTTTGGAAGATGGAACTTCCTATTTTGCTATACCTTTTTAGTGGCAAAACTGGAGAGAATGGAAAGGTTTTTTAAGTTTTTGCTTGTTTTTTTACTACACAACTCAATCTCTCCTTGGTGTCAGAAAGCTGTGAATTATCTTGTAAGCAGAAAATACTTTCAGTGAATGAATATAAAGCAAACTAAGTTCTGACCAAAGCATGATACAATTAACAACTTTATAATGTCTTCTTTTATATACATTGGATTGAAATGCCCATCATTCCTAATATTTCGGATCATTGACTTGCTCTATGAAGGCTAGAATGATGAAGAAGCCATGACAGTTCAGTTAACTGCTCAATATGAAACAAGCAGTTCCAATATTTTCTTCCTTCCTTACCATCTACAGAATCTAAATATTTTCTCTTCAGTTTGTTTTGAACTGCATATGACCTTGGTGCTGCATAATGTTGATTTTATAGGACTTTGATCTTAGTTTGTTCAGTGCCAGTTATTGATTTACACAAATTCTAAACATCTCTAATGAACACTGGACAATAAAGTTCAAAGTCAATATTTTGTTGAAAGTATTGCAGAGAGTCAGTGTTTCACTTACATGACAAATACTTCTTGAGTTATCTGCATGTGCGTGTGTTTCCACATTATATTTCGTACAGTAAAAAAGAAAATGTATTTCAGACTTCTGCCTTTCAGGATTAGTGTATCAATAACAAAAATTTTAGTAGGACAAAGGTATGCAGTGGGTCTGTCTTTGAGCAGCCTATGGTTGTTGTCTGTTACCCCACAGCTAAAATTCACTGGATATATGATCATGTCATCATTCATTAATTTCTCACAAACATGTAAATATTCTTCCCAGCTCATTCATTCCCAATCTCTGAGTCCACTTGTAATACGTCCTATGGTAAAGTCACAGTTACAGGCATCGTCACAGTAGCTGTCAGTTGTTGGTTAGTGGCAAACCCCTTTCCTGAATCCGGTTAATAGCAAGTAAATAAATACATCATTTCATACTAATAATACAATGCAGAGAACTTTGATTTCTTGCAGAATCTTCTGTAGAGAGAGGAGGGGAAAATTACTCCTAAAATGGCATCTGATACCATTGCATACTTATGGGCTCAGCTGTGAGAGCACAGATGTATTGCCCAAAACAGATCTCACCAAATAATCTTACTTAAAGAAGGAAAGGGAGGGGGGGAAAAAAATAAGACCACACTCCCAGTTTGGTAGCAATAGAATCAATAACTCTTAATACATGACTCTATCATCTGGGCAAGTGTATGGAGTTAATTGAATTAAATTAGTTTTTTGTTGAGTTTCATGCAGTAATACACTTAGTCTCATGAATAATGTGCTAAACTTAGCCAATTTTTGTGGTGGACCTCTAAGATGTCTTAAAATAATTCTGTTAAAAATGGCAGACTAATGCATCCCTGTCAGTATTTTGGGGGATGTTGATGTTGAGATCAAATTTTAGTTGGTGACTAACTTACAATTCCCTTCCTTTTATCTTCAGGTATGGCTTTCCCAACGAAAGGCTAAGAATTCAAGAACGGTCTTAACTGATCCTTCATCAGATCTGAATTTTAACAAATGCTTAGTTTCAGCAGCCTTGAAAAAAGCTTGGCCTAGCAGTCAGTGACTTACTTGCACTTTTTTGCACATAGATTTAAAATAAATTAGTGCTATTAATTTGGATTAGCTCCTATTATTACAGAGTAGCTGTAATTTATGAGTGTATAGTAGTATACTGACTGCTAAGTGTTCTATATAGTGTTTGCTTTACTAATCACCTAATTCATTGCAGTTCATACTTACTGATTTAAAGTTAAAAATCACAATCTGTAGGCTTGAAGAATTGCTTTAAAACTTTTTTTTTGTGGTAGAACTGGAAGTGATCTTAAGGTTAGCAAATAATTGTCAGTATTAAAAGATGGCATTATTTAAAATAGTCCTGCTGCAAGAAAGGCACTTCAGTGAATATGTGACTAGTAAAGCTTATATGTGCTTGGGTCTAATAGATTTCATGAAATACTGTAATTTTGGGATTGTAAATGAATGGATGAAACAGGTTAAGGCCAGGATGTTTAAAAGAAATGCAATATTAATCTGCACAGATAACTTCTTTTTAAGATTAAGATTTGAAACTACTGTGCCTTAACTTGTTGCTTTTCTTAAAATGAACTTTTGTAGTTAATGATCATTTAAATCCATTTTGATAAACCTGCTGTTAATGTTTTCTTTGAATGTTTTCTAACTTTGTCTTGGTAATTGCAATTTAACTAGGTGCGGTGGCTACTAAAGTTCGAAGGCACGATATGCGTGTCCATCCTTACCAAAGGATTGTGACCGCAGACCGAGGTTAGTTTAGTTCTGCAGTTCTTGTTTGTAAGAAGTGCTCTGAGTGTACATGAGATTTGCAACACCACAGCTGGTTAACCAAATACCCTATTTTTGACCCATTCATTCTTTTTCTCAAAGAACTGAAGAGTTAATATTTTAAAGCTCTGGGAATGCTTGCGGATTTAAAAGCATTTTGTAAACTTTGCTTTCCCAGCTCAAATGTATAAATTTAGTGGTATATTTAATACAAATGCCATAACTGATTCCCTTTTAGGAATATTAAAGATCTGTCTTCATCAGGAAACACTATGAATTCAGTGCTGCAATAATTAATTTGGTTGTGGCCCCCCCTCCCCCCATTTGTTCTTTTAATTGGTTTGGAAATATCAGATTGGTGTTGCAAAATAAAATGAATGGATGGTTGCTTAATGAGAAAGAAGTAAAGGAATAAATGCCTCCTGTCTGTGTCTGGAGAAATCTGAAGATTTAGATTCCTTTTTTTCAATAAACTTTTGAGCCACTGTACTGTATATTTTGAGGAGGATGCATGTTCTCAGATACCTGACTGAATTCAGAAAGGTAAGGGCTGTGAAGATAATACTTCAAAAGTTGTTTAAGTTTGAATTACTAAGGGTAGGGGAAGGAAGAGTGTTTTGGTTTTTTCGCCAAAATCTATTGCTTGTTTTTTGCCTTTTGCTGCTAAAATGTATAACCTGAAGGAGAAGCAACTTTTGAAGTCCTGTTGGTGAGATGACATCCAATATTTGGGCATCTCTCTTTAACCCTTGAATGGAAAGTAAATCTTCATTTTTCTCCTTTGCCTCAAGTGTAATGCCTTTGGACCCCTGAATGAAGTATTTAAGCTTATTGAGACAAGTGATATTTTTCGGTTTATTGACATTGGCTAGGGAGTAGTGTGTGGGCTGAATTCTTATCCCATCTCTGCTGCTGACTCATTGTGGGTTTCGGCAAGTCATTTAATCTCTCTGTATATGTTTTCCCATCTGTAAAATAAGGGTAATAATACTTCCCTACCTCACAGGGGTGTTGTGGGGGTTCTCGTTTTGTACAGGGCTTTGAGGATGCAAAGCGTTATGTGTCAAGTATTATTATTCTGCTCTCATCAAAATCAGTGTTGTGCAGGCTTCCATGATACTGGAATATTCAAAAGCCAAATTCAGGTGACAGATCTGACATCTCTTAACATCAACTACACTTCACTTCTCACAACCTTCCATAAATTAACTACAAGAAACATTACAGATTTCAGTCAACACTGTAAAAAGGGGCCCTTCTGGATATTTGCTATATTTATGTAACACTTTGATCTTTCATATGATCTTATGCTTTACAGAAAGTATAAAGCTGGCAACAAGACACTTAAGCTTTCTAGAAGATTGCTTTTTCTTTTATATCACCACACACTATTTACAACCCATTGGCTTGTTCTCATTTTTTGAGAATTTTTCAATGGGAAACAGGGTATAATTAGAATAAGATCATAGCCCGTGTTTATAGGAAAAAAAAAAAAAAGAAAAATAGAAAAAGGATTAAAATTTACTCTGTCAAGATAACAGCTGGTAAGGATTTGGTTGTCTTAAGTTTGACATGATGCTATAAAAATAAGTTTTTGCTAATGGTCTTTCATGATCTGCAATGGTAGATTCAGGTGACGGGTGAGACTACCTTTTTTGTTTAATTAGGTATTTGCCTGAGACAACTGGTAAATATATTGATAAAGCACAGAGCGTGGGGAGAATACCAGTCCGTAGTTTAAGTTCATCATTTTAGTATTTACTCAACATAGATTTCAAATATTTTGCAAAGGGCCTAGATGTTTTGTCTGGGTCACTTATTGAAATTTATTATATAATTTCACCTTCTTTCAAAATACAGCCATTTTCTGATAGTACAGTTTTCATCTCTATTGGAAGCCCACTGTCTTACGTAGATACATACACATGGCTTATCTTCTGGAGAATAAGTCATGCATACTTCTCTCTTACAGCATGAAAACCATGCTGATATTGCAGGAGAACATTATTTTAAAGTCTTATCTAGATAATCCCAGTGTGTATTAAGAAACTTACACAAAGTTAATATTGCAACTGTACTCCATTGTATTTCAAATTTGAAATCCTTAGGTTATCACTGCACAGATTTAACAGTTTCACAAAAGGTTTTGAAGGGAAATTGTTCTGCAATAAAGCAGTTTCTTTTAATGTGCTAAAATTATATTGTATCAAAATAATCTCATTATTTGCCATATTCACTAGTTTGGCTGGTCTGTCACCAATATATTTCTATAGCTATAACCATGAGAGACAATGTCAGCAAACCGAAATACTTTTTTTAATGTGTAAACTTTTTTTTGATATATAGTTAAATGTCACTAAATCTATATTTGCATTCATTGGGTCTAAAGTTTTCTTTCATTCTAAATCAACTTTCAGATGACTTTGTAGTACTACTGCATTCACTTTTTAAGTAGGTTTTTATTCTCTGCATAGTTGGTTTTTGGTTTTGTGTTTTTTTTTTTTTTTGTTTTGGTTTTTAGAGTTAAGCACTGCATTTAAAGCAAGAATCCCCAAATGTGTAAATGTTTCACAACTAAGCATTTAGAATTGGTGAAGAGTTAAAAAATATAGCTCATTTTAACTCAAAATAAAACCCCAGTATATAAATAATACAAAATGGAATTTGACGTATATAACAGACAGACTGACTGATTTAATTGTAATAAACTGTAAATGGTGTTGCACAGTTGACAAACCTGTGTGTACTGTAGAAGGCCAGAGACTTGGCAGAGGATGTATCACAGGTGTACTGGTATTTTTAAAAGGTAGCTTGCTTTGATTATAAACTCCACAAGAAATATTAATGCTAAGAATTTTCTTGAATGTTTTATTGAAACAAACTGTCACATAATTTATAAATAAATTTTAATACCATTTAATCAAAATTGTAATCAGTATCAAGATGCTTTAAGAGTCTGTTTCTAGTATACCTGTAAAGTGGTGAGATTGTGCCACGTAAAATATTTATTTTTATTTTTGAAACAGCCATTTTAATTTAAACAAATCCCACTTAGAGTGATTCTGCAAAAATTCAGGGAGCATGTGGTCTCATTTACGTTACAGTAGTAATTTTTCTTAGTGTTACGAACTGATCGCTAAATGATAGGCCATTTTAATTATGTGAAAGTAAATCAGCCCACGAGAAAGATTGCGAAATCGATGCTATCTGTGAATATTGCACCTACTGGACTTCATTTTATGTGATGGCACAAACCTGAGTTTGCACTGAATACCTTTCTCACTTTCATCTCCTCTGCCGTAGTCAAAATGGCAACAGTACAAAAACTTTATCAACCTCAGAATTTAATAGCTATAATTAAGCTGTTGAACGAGTCTTAAAAAAAAAAAAAAAAAAAAAAAATCATACTACTGTTAAGTGGACCAAGTTTGGTGAAGGAGAATGTGAGAGAATGATTAAAGAAGGAACAGCTCAAGAACATTGGGAATGATAACTTTCCACTTGAGAACTTTTTTATGTTTTACTGTAATTTTTTTGTGATTTTGGGTTTTAATTTTTGTTTTATTTGGGTTTTTTTTGTTTATTGCAAAAGAAAATAGTATTTACAGGTGGCTTCTTTTAAAATATAAAAATATAAAGCAGGAATGTATATGAAATGTCAGATTTTATTGTATTTGCAGAGTATTAGCTTTGAAAATGAATAAAGAGAGCTGTTTGTAGTTTTAAAATGCCTTATTAGTATCAATTAGATATTTTCTCTATTTTTTGATGTACTTAGAGCTTTTTAAGTATAGACTTTAAAATGGCAGGACTTTTACAGTGTTTACATGCAAGTGCATTTTATAAGTGTCCTATATGTGTAAAATAGTATTTTGAACAGGAAAGTGCTGGCTAAAGTAGCAGGCTGAGCGTTTTCCTGGTTCCCACGATGATGCCTACGTTGCTAGACTACAGTTTAGTATTGCTTTGTATCATGAGGCCAAGAAATTCCATGTCGTTTGTAAATAGAATAAATGAAAGGCAATAAAAAATTTATTGAACAAAAACCCTTTGTTTGGCCCATAGTTTGTTGAACCAAATTGTTTCTCTAAGTCGAGAATTCCTTAGATGACTCCATTCTTTTAACAATCAGTTATTAATAATCACATCCATCATTAATAGTTGCTTTAATGCTTGCACCTGGGGAGGTACTAATGCTTAATAGCAGTCAGATACTGATGCTGTGCACTGACTGTTCCAGAAATCTTCTACCCAGTTCCAAAACTGTTCATTGTTTTTTGTTTTCCAATTTCCTTCATCGACTGCTACTAACCATTAGTCGTTAGTCGTATTTTATCTCTATTTCTCCTGTTAACCAGTTTTGTGGGAGCGGGCTTCTCCTTCACGTGTCCAAATCATGATGGAGGGCTGTCATGATTTTATTGCATTCTGTAGATGGTGTCGATCAGTATGTCAGAATTAAACATGCTTGTTTTTTTATTAGTTGTGATTAGTTTTCATGTTGTCATTAAGCCGTCACTAGCTGGAACTAATCTCTTCTCTATCTTTTCTTTCTTTTTTTTGTTTTGTTTTTTATTTTTTTATTATTTTTTTTTATTTTTTTTTGTTTCTAACCACCCAGCCGCCACCGGCAACTAACCTATGACCTTCTGACCTCTGAACTCTTCACCCAATGATGACCTGACCATGCCTGCCTGCTGATCAGTTAACTGGTAAACGCCTTTGCTTGCCTGTCTTCAGTGCAGCGAGCTGGGGCACTTGTCCGTTCGTCTTACCATCTAACAAAACAGACAAAGAAATTGTTGTCCTCCAACTCCGCTTTTTGTTGTTCTCCTGTTTGGGTGAAAGTGGTTCTAGAACCTGCACTGAATAGTAGTAAAGCAATAAGGTCCAACTCATCCCTCCGCACTGATCATCCTCTAGTGTCCCGCCCCAAGCGAACGGTAAGGAGGCCTCGCACCCCATGGAGACAGATGACCCTTAACTACCCGATGACAGAGGCAGTTACTGTGAGAGACTTCTAGGAATATTTTTCTTCTCAAAAAAAAACAAAAAACAAACAAAAAAAAGAAGTCCAAGCTCTCTCTGAATGTACTGTGTGATGATGCATCATGCATGAACCTTTGGTCAGGGATGTCATTGGGGAAGGGATTCCAAAAAGTATTCAAAATTTGATATGCTGTTTAGTCACTACCGGTGCCCTCACGGGGCAGATGTTGCAGCCTTTTTTCTATTGCCTGCCAAATTGGACGTTTTAAAGGAAAGTGTGCCATGAAATGCAGATTACGATGGCTTTTCAGAACTACATTAATGCAGAGAACAAAACAGCAACACTATTAAAGCAAAATCTGAGTTTAAATTATTTTAACCATATTTTAATCTCCTTGGAAGAGTACATGAGAACAAGGTACATGCATTATGTGTCACATTACTGGGCAAACTGTTCAAATATTTTTTTTAAACCTCCCTGTATAGAAAAAATTTCATTAAGGATGTAAAAGCCATGCTTGCCTATTTGCTGTATACATGTAATGAAATTGTAGATAAAGTGTAGTGCATTGAAACAAAATGAACAAAAAAGTAGATACTTTTACTATACAAGGGTGCTGGTGCAGAAAAAAATATATTTTTGGAAATGTAGCATTTTATACTTTCAAGTGTTATAAAAAAAAGAAAAAAAGAACAAAGAAACCCTTTATTTCATTAAATGATTTTTTCTGGTGGTTGTCAAGAAACAAAAGACCAAAAGAGCCTTTTAGTCTTTCTTTTTTATTTTTTAAGTATTGGAATAAGTCTAAAGAAAAGGAAGTGCCTTATTTTCTTCATGGTCATTTAGTCAAATGTCTTGTATAATCAGCTTCTCCCTCAGACAAGTTACTGCATGCCACTCAGTCGCCCAGTATGTGAAAGAAGCTGTGAGGAAAGACAAATGATGAGTTGACCATATTAATTACCTGATTTTTGCCACACTAGTGTGATGTGACTTTGCCAAAATCTCGTTACGTAAAATATTTGCTAAGTTTTTGTCAAAGCAGCCCATCATTATTTCAGCCACTCGACTTTTAAATCATAGCAAATGCCGTACTTGTGCAAAGTAAACCAAAGGGTTCTGTGACACTGACTGTCTCATGGTAAATGAGAGTCTTAGCTGACAGATGTTTGTAGAGCTGGAAGTATGTCCTTTTTGTTCAGGGATGGAGAGGAGTTTTCTTCGTTATGATTGGAATAAATATACATCAAATACAGTAGGCTTCAGCATCACCCAAAAAAATGATGTTCTGTGGAAAATGAAAGTGCTTCGCTAGTTTTCAGTTATAGTCTGAGCCTGTCCCCAGTTTTCACAGGCAGCTCCTGCAGTGGCAAACAACGTGCAAGTTATGTGTTTTTCAGCTCTTCTTTGTTAGATCTGCCCGCTGGTTTTTCTTCATGAGATAAGCAGGAGAGGGACATCAGCTAATCGTTTGAAGTCCAGCTATGCTTTGCTTTTAACCTTTATTTCCACATGCGATTCATATAGCTGGGCAACTGCCAGAGCTGAAGCTGTTGGGCACACAGTATTCAGTTCTGAAAACATTAAGTATTACTTTGCGTGAGGCTCAGTACTAAACTTGGCAAATATCAGGTGATAACTTTATTCCCCTCTAGTCAACTTGTTCTCCTCCTGCAAATCTTCACAGCTTCCAAATGAAAGGTCAATAGTAAGCTAAGAGGGCTTACATTTTTAAGCACCTGCATGGTGACCTCATCTAACATCTTGTCTCACCTGGAAAGAATTATCAGTTTATTTACTATGCAATAGACATTCATCCTTTCGTATTCAGCTAGCTTTTTGTTTATTGTGCCACTGGCTTTGTCTTCCTGTTACACATACAGTTGCGTTGTTTTTACTTACAGTATATGCTGTGCCATTTTGATTTTATTTTGGTTGGTTGGTTGAATAAACTTGCGACACTCGAACATTTGAAGAGAGATTTGCTAAAACAATACCAGTATTTGATCCGGTTTCATCTCAAGTATGATAAAACCCGGACATTTTAGATGTTTATCAAAGGTCTTTTACTGGGGGGGAGGGGGAGTGTATGAAATAGATGTGTGACATGTGAAAGTAATGTTTGCTCTGAACAAACTTCTGAAAACTTAGTTGACAAAATTTTGGATCAACTTAAAAAAAAAAAGCATGACTTTTGAAATCTCTGAATGCCTTGGTTCTCAGTATTATCATTCTTTAATGACTTTTTCTTTATTAAACTAAGTAGTTTTAAGACTTCTTTCTGACAGTATTATGTAATTTTTTTAGAGTGGGTAGATGGGAGTGTCGCTTGTATGTAACCGTACAGATGACATGTATTTGTCTATTCTTTATTATCTTAGTAGTTTCATGCTATGTATGTACCATAACCAACCTATTGCCTATGAGAAACATGTAAGATAATGTATTTACAGCCATTGTTACAAGTTTATAATGTATTTTTCTATCTTGTTTTATATGTATGTTATATAACATTCAAAAGAATTTTTTTCCTGATTGAGAAAAAAAGGATACAAAATGCAAAACCCACAATTTTGATAACTGAAAAATTGCCAATTGTTTTGCAGTACTTTATTATATTGGGAGTGTTGTCTTTCTTGGGCTTTTAGTTAGCTACTGGATGAATACATTAGACATATTTGGGTTTTAGTTGGGTTTTTACATAGCTTGCATTTTAATTCTTTGGTTCTTTGCTGTTTCTATTAACCCATAGCATTATTTTAATAAATGTTATAATACCAACCTACTAACTCTGGACTATGTCTGTTTATTAACCATTACATGTTTAATTAAAATAAACAAATAAAGATGGAAGAATGTAAAGTCTTGAGTTACTGGACTAACCCTGAAGAACGTGACCACAGATAACACAACGTGACTTGTTTTTATGTTGTTTGTCGGCTGACATTCTGCACACTACTATTACGTTGGCTTTGGTCATTCTGACCTTTTACCTGGGGGAGTAGGTGCCAGTAGAAATGGGAACAAAGTAGCGTTTTTTGAGGCATTCTTCTCGTAGAGTCTTGCCACTCGCCTTTCAGCATCTGCATTACTAATTCCACACTTTCTTTTTCCTTCTCTAAAATAATTACTGTCGGCTCACAGCAAAAGAGCAAAGATGCCAGTGTATTGGTAAATTGTGATGGTGTACAGAAACCAGTTTGATTCTTTGTTGAACCATTCAGAGGTTGCAGTTAATCTCACAGGAATTAGTGATTTGTTGGTGTTGGCACCTGATTCACTGTTGCATCATGTGACATTTCTAAGCACGAAATACTTCTAGATAGAAGTACATCAAAATACGAAGTCTGGGGCTTTTCCTTGCCAGAAGTGACTTATTTTCTCCGTGCCACACTATTTTTAAGTAACTTTTTTTTGATGCTTCTGCTGCGGTCTGTCAGTATTGCCTAGCTCAGGGGAGTACAATTTCTGTAAGCCAAAGGTCAAACTGGATCATTTCCTAATGATTGCAGAAAGTACAAAAATACACCTTTTCTCTAAATTACCAAGCAGCAGCCATTTCAACTTCCAGGGCTGCCTTTATGTGATCTTTATCCTTGCAGATGACTGTACCAATGTGAATGCAGGGAATTGGAATGGTGAAAATGCTATTTTGAATGTACATCTATGCAAATATTTTTACGGATGAACATTTCTCAAAGCTTCTGCTGTCTGAGGCTCTTTTATATAGTCTGGGTCATCTTCCTAGATTTGTAATCTTAACAGTAATCACAGCTAATGTCAAGGGACATCCTCAATGTAGGTAACTCTTCAGATGTCAACAGTTTTTGTGTAAGCCCTTTTTTTTTTCTGTAAATAATAAAAATTCAGATGAGTCTTTGCATCTATTCAGATGCGTTCTTCAATTTCAAGCTATGGATCTTGAAATCCATGCAATATAAAAATTAATTTTTAAAAGTTCTCACAGTATTGGTAGTAATTAAAATAGAATGCATCTTTATTTTATGGAGAAAAATCACTCCAATGAAGATGATTGTTAGTTTCTTAATGGCATGTAGCTCTTTGTTTCAGAAAAACATAGGTACAGCTGAAATATTAACACATTTAGAATAGTTTCACTTGTACAGAGTTTTTTTAAGTTTGACAGACCATGAATAGGTTACTATCCTACAAGTCATCTACTGGCAGATGATAAAAAAATTAGAAGTATACAACAGGTAACATCAGAACCTTTTGATTGGATAATCGCACTAGTGTTGTTTTAGAGCCAATAATTTATATCCCTAAAGATTTTATCAGAGGCATATATTTAACTTGGTGAAGTACTGTCTCCAGCTTAGGTAAAGCTATTCAGATGGGACAAAAGATTAGTATTTATATTGAAGAATACTTCTATTCCCAGAACTGCTGCTTTTCTGTAATATTTTTATTATTTTGTATTTTATTAGATACAAACTACTGTCACACTTTGTCCACAGTGCATTTTCATCTCATTCTTTTTCATATGCAGTACCAAAAGTTGCTGTAAGTTTTGAAGTACTTTAAAGCTGAAGGACAGCCAAAAATGAAAACTATACTAATTATTGTTGTCCACCAGATGCATTTCTGAGTTTACCTAAGTGCCTGTCTGAACATTTAACTGTTTTATACATTGCCTGCGTACAGGAAAGATGTTTAGAACTGGATTTGAGGATGGTTTCAATATTGCTACATCACTGAAGCTAGTTTGTTCTTTTTCTTTATTATTTATTCTGGGGTTAAACTGTCCTAACATTTGAAAGATCATACATTGAAGTCAATTAGAGAATTGATGTAGCATCCAAAAAAGGGCTTTATCCTAGGGTATTTTTTTTTTTTTTTTTTCTGAAGCAGATCAGAATATAAACTTAAAACATGGAGCCTTTCGAATTAAAATCTGAGCAATGCTATTCACTTCTTCAAAGTGAACTGTGGTACCACAGGACACCAAGTCTGGTTTCTCTGAGAGTAATTTTTTTTTTTTTGTGTTCTCAATCCACAATATATTTCATAGTCTTCAGGGACATCTTTCAAATGTTTTTTAATGAGAGCATGTTAATTGTATGCTGATGATATTTTATTTGAACATATCTTTTAAAACTATATACAAATTATGTGTGTAACAAATGGTTTATTCCCAGATTGTACTCTTTGATGGGGGACCACTAAAAGGTTTTCTGCCCTGAAAATGCAGGGAAACACTGAAGTGTGTTGCCATCCATTAATAAATTTTCTTGGAGGAAACATAAGTATACAAAACTTAATGCTTTGTGTCCAGGTCAAGATAGCAATTACCATAAATAGCACGTTGTGCAGAATAGAATCTGAGTAACACATTCCTAGGATTGAAAGTACATAACTGTTATTGGAGTATTTCTATTTTGTTTTTAATATAGTTGATATATTTTTCTAAAACGCTATTAATGAAATACTGTCCAAATAACCCCTGAAGCGTAACATTAACACGTGGTAATCAATGTTGAATCAAACTGGTTAACGCAAGTACAGCGCTCTTCCTTCTCTGTGCCTGCGCACTAATTGCAGGTGGTGGGTTGTGCCTGGGAGGGGGTGCTGGGCGCAGCGGGTCGCGGTGCCAGCGGCCCCGCGTCCATCTCTGACAACACGCTGACCGGGAGGAATCCAACTCCCGAAGCAAAGATTAAGTGAGATCTGGAACTCTTCAAATAATTAATTGAAAAAAAACGGCAATAACAAACCAATATCTATACAGATATGCTTTGACTTGTATTATGGCAGTTTGTGTGAAACATTTAAGGTGTTGTTTGTGCAAAATAATGTATTCTGAGGGGAGAAACAAACATGGACGTTGCCAAAACACATGTAAATAAAACACCATTTATGGCTGTACATTATGTGCAATAAAGTAACTGGAAAAAGTGCATGTACTTTATCCTCAAAAGCAAACTGACAGCTCTCAAAGCTGTAGCTATAGTTTTATTTTCTGAAAAGTTAAATTTCATTCTGTATCTAAACAGCAGAATAAAGAATGTACATTTTTCACACTTCAATTTTCATTAATGCTTTTAGCAGTGTTATGAAAGATGTTAATTGTTGGAGAAGCTTAAATTTTCATGGTCATCTGATTACCAGGGTATTTTTTACTTAGCTGTTTCTTATTGCATATGCTGCTGTTATCTGTAACTGTAAATGAGGCAAGTATGCATTACACACCCAAACATGTAATACACATTTTGAGTATAGATTTGTGGACGCACCAATTCCATAGATTTTATAAAGATGACCGAGTGATTTGGATGTTATTGTACTTCTGTAAGCATCACTGTCACAACTGTTTAGAGCAAATAAGGAAGAGGAGTACTACTCTGTAGTAAAGCTAACATACTGGTTTAGGGTGGGAGTTCTGGTTACTGTAGAAAATGAAGATAATAAATCTACCACCCTACCTACCTAGTATGAATCTAGTGAGGAACACTTTGGAGAAGAAATAGATTATGGTGTTTTATCATTTTCTTCAGTATTTATGTGATGATACCTGGTTATATTTTAAGACAATTTCTTTACCAAGGTATTATTTGCAAAAAAGTCCTTCTGCTTTACACTGTTTAAATAAAAAATGGTTTGCTTCACAAGGAAGTGTACAATAGATAAGGTCAAATGTGGCATCTCTAGGAGACTGGTGGAATAGGAGAGCGGAGGCTAAATACCAACATTTAGGTAACACTTTCTCTCCTGCATTTTTCCAGGAAGGAAGAAAAATTTGTCATAATTAGTCTTCAAATCTACCTCCTGTGATGAGTCTCAACAAAGTGGGTGCTCATTCATACCTGAGCTAGCTTTAACCTCGGTAGTTCACAGAATGTAGAGATGCTATTTGACATGTGCCACTCAAGGAGGTAACATGGCCCTCGGCGGCTTTGCTGCGCCTGTGCGCTGCAGTGCTAGACTGCAGGCATCTGCAAACTCCCCCCTTCACCCACACAGACCCCTAGAAAACAACTGCGATGGTCTTCCTTGCTTCCTGCACCAAGTCAGTAATATCTGTCTGTGATCGTGTTTGTGCTAGAAATTGCATTTATTCGTCTGCAAATTAAAGTTAGATGGGGAATTTCATGACTGGAAAATTTCTGTCAACAAACTTTACTACTGCTCTGCTGGCGCTTTCTACATAAGAGGTTTGTTACGTTTATGGAGGATGGCCTCATGTTACTAGATGTCTCCTGAATGTTTTTACTACAGTTGTCATTCCCTTGAGAAAAGGAAAATTTAACCGTTGTCTATGTCAAAATAATGCGAGGCACTCACACCCAAGAGTGCAAAATGCAGTGTCTGAAATTAATGTCTTTGACATTCAGGCCTACCAGCAGAAGTAAGAAGAGGTATTATCCAATTATTTTCTCAGTAAACATATGAAATTCTCAAACAGTTAAAAACAGACAACTGACAGCCAGTTCCTCTTGAGCTGAACTCTTCTACAAATTATCAGCCACAAGTAACTAGGAGCTCCCCAAGCTATACATGTTGAAGTTTTTGTTGCAAAATAGCATAGCATACATTTTCCTCTTTTAATTTCTGTCACTGCATTTTCAAAGTGTTTTTGTCTTCAGCAACAAACAAGGTTCACTGCTTTTGAATAGTAAGCTGGATAAACTCAGAGGTGAGGTTCAAGGAAAAAACACCGAGTAATGGCACACCTCTCAACATTGCATCATTTCAGCAGCTCATCGGTAAACAAATATACTTTCTCTAAACATTAAATATTTGTAGACCCCTTATGCAGACAAGAGGCTAATGGAGAAATTACTTTTGTTAGTGGGGCCTTTTCAGAATGAATACTATTGATTTTTCTGTTCACTGGAGATGGCCTTTGTGAAACAGGTGGTACTTCCACTGCCTGAAGCCAGGAAGATCCCAGACCCTCTTGCCGTAGGTCAGTCATTCAGCAAGTTGTCTCTGTGTTACTTCTGATTTCCTCTCATGGTCTCTTGAATAATGAAAATGAAACCTCGTGTTTTGTATCCAGATCTTTTTGTATAATATCAAGAAAGATGTATCGGTCTCTACCTTGTAGGGTAGTGTTTTAAAGGAGTATTTTTTAAAATTGAAGTTACTACAGTAAAAAGGCAGGTTGTGTGAGCAAGAGTATTATGGGCATCTTTACAATAGAGATGCTGGGATTGCTATTTTGGAGTCTCAGTCTATTATATGCATTAGAAATGTAATAATAGTGTAATATTTACTTGTTAGTTGTGTACACGTTTTCAACTATGATTTCCAGATTCTGTTGTCTGATAATTTCTAACAGTGGATAAGGTGGTTTTCTTGGGACTAAGAATGTACCTTGTACAGTTAAGAGGTGGTGAAATGACAAGATATTGGAAACCACTCCTATCTATATGCTTTTTAATGGAGTACCTCCTTTTTCAAAGGAAGGTTTTCAGGTCTTGGCCTCAGATGTTAGGTAATATATGATAAAATTGTGAAGCAGAGAGCATAATTTATTTGTTAGCCTACCTGATAATCTCCAGAAGTCTAAATAATCTGTTACCAGTTCTAAAATGTTACTGCATGTTAATTGCCATGTCAAAATCCATGTCTTAATTTTAACATGGGGGTAATCTGGAGACATTCAGATGCATACTATTCTAGTAAATCTTGAGATTGTTTAATGGTAAATCCCGTACTGCAGAGGGGACCACAGGGCCATTACTGGCATGCTGTTGTGTGCTGTTTCCCAAATAACCTTAATAATGAGACAATTTTGATTCTTTCCCTGAAATGCAAGGAATTAAACAGATCTTCAGCTTTGTTTCTGAAAGAAAATAGGAAATACATACTTATGTGGACTGAAAAAAAGATAATAACAATAATGTCAGAGCTTTCAATCCTGTCCTAAACAGATTAATACAATTTTTTTGGACCTTATATGAGCCAGGAGGAGGCAACAAACCTAAACAAGAGCACCTTTTTAAAGAAACCCATGCGATGTTGACAAGAAGTTCATCAGAGACTGTAGGCTGGAATTTTAAGTGAAGAAAATGGAAATTATCTGTCCTTGAAGAGCTAGTTTGCCATATCTTCCCATTGACTTAAGCAAGCTTGTTGATTTCTCTGTTGGAAGTCTTTCCCTTCTTCAGCCTAATTTGAATTTCATGTTGTTTTCTTCTAAGGTTCTGCCCTGCCCGCTTCTGTGCTGTCTTACATTTCATAGACAAATTCTCCTTTCATTGAAATGGCCAGGTGCCACAGTTCGTTCTTGGTATAAAGAAAGACTACAAGAAAGATTTCAGGTCTAAATCAAGATATGCAAGCGTGAGAGTATTTAGAAAGACAGTTTTAAATATTTGTTACTCGGTCCAAGCAGATGGAAGAGGAATGTCTTGATGTCTGTGGCACCAATCTAACTGGGTTTGAGATGCTGATGATTTGTGCAATTTTGGGCAAGACCCTTGCAGCCAAATCCATACAGACACAGTCAACAGAAGGGGGAATTTGGCCTTATTCAGGTGTCAAAATATGGAGTGTGATTACCTAGGTTTTCAACAGAAAAGTCCTTTTATGTTATTCCGTAAATAAAACACCATCCGCTTATCTTCATTTGTCCCTTTTTAGCAACGACATCAACAAAAAAGAAAATCTCTGATACTCAGAGACAGCATGCCTACTCAATGCAGAGGGAAGATAATGGTCCATAAACCCCCGTGTTTCAACCACATCCCCAGTAACTGGCTTGGCAGCTCAGCTGTTTGGGTATGTCTCCCTGTTTTCATGTGCACAAGTGTGAATGGTCACAACTTAGCCTTGTGCATCCCACAGTTATCCATAAAGAAGCTCAGTAGTGTTTCAGTCAAATACCTTTGTTGCTCTTGTTCTGAATGTCAGTACCTCAGTTGCCTGTCGGTGAAATGGACAGGAGCACCCCAGCAGAGCATCAGCTGTGGATCAGCTCTGAGACTGGGAGTGCTCAAACAGCACAACGCTGAGTGCTCTCCAGCAGCATCACAGTGCCCAAGTGCCTTATGATCTTGAATGTACTTAAAGTATGCAAACAAAACTAAATACCTTTAACTTCTTACTTACTCAAACCCCTGGTGTAAAAAGGTTACACAATCTCCTAGACCAGCTGAGTCCTACCTCAGACCAGATTGCCTCACTGGGTACCAGCAGTGCCAGGGGTGGCTGTCTCTTGCTTTGGCTGGATTTGTGTTTGGCACTTTCTCCATCCTGCAGGCTCACTGTGGATGGACTGAGCTACATTCCAGTTTTTCACTGTCGAGAGGTCCAAGGAGAGGTGCAAGGACAGAGGTGCAGCTGCAGGGAACAGCACTGCTTTGTCTCTTCACCGTGGAAGGTAGAAGCAGGAAGTGCCAATTGCACTTGAGACCCAGCAGGACAGACAAAATGGAATTATATTGCAAATCGGTTTGGTGGAAATCAGAATTTCCTGATACAACACTGGAGACAGGCATGAGGATAGTACTAGAGTATCTAGCACACTGCTTTTGATTTGTCAGATTATTAGTATCATACAGTGAAATGCCAAGATTGCTTAAATTTTCTGCTGCCTTTTTGAAAATGCTCCAAGAGCTCTTTGGTGTTTATGGAGCCTGCTGAAGAGTCCGGCACACAGATAGTCTCAGTGGTCTTTCTGTGTGCTGAGGTTTTACAGCTTTGAGCTCTTGACTATAGCAATCCCGATACTGTTAGAATACAATTATGGCTTAATACATGATGCCCTTTACAAATCCAGATTTATTATAATACACAATATATTCAAGGAGCTGGAAAAAGATGCAGCGAGGCAGCATTCTGCATTGCTGTTAAAGGAGCGTGAGTGTTATTGGATGTAGCAGAGGCTAATTGTGACGTACAACATCTCCATTTGAGATCTGAACTATAAAATTGGATAGATTTCTTAAAATCCACATCTAGGTGCTGAATGCTGCCTTTTATTTTATTAGTATTGCTCTTTGACCACGTTTGGGAGCAGAAGTTGGCATAAAACACCAGGTCTCCTGCAGTCACGTGAGGTTCTGATTGTTCAGTTTTCAGGTTACCACATGATTTTTGAAACTGAAATGCCCTAAAATAATTAACTTTGATGCAAGAACAATGTTTGGAGCCTCAGGCTTGTAGCTGTGAATGGTTACATCTGGGATGCCAGTTTTGCAGTGAGCCTTCTACTGGCTTCTGAAGGAAAGATGATAAATGCTGTTTTTGAGGGACAGAGCTTTGGGTTTCTCAAGGAAGAGCCAGTGTTAGCAGATGTAAACCAGAATCACCTCATTGGCCACACCACTAGTCCCAGGAAAGCCCAATATTAGTTGATGTATCTATCCTTGGTCACACTCAACCACAAGCCATCTGGCAAACAAACACTTGGCCAGCCCCAAGAGGTGGAAGGTGGAGAAGCAGGGATTTAGCTCTTCAGTCAAGACTCTTCTAAGATTTTATCTTAGTGAAGCAAACAACTGCATTTTTATTAGTTGTCGTGTACATCACAGTGATAATACTAAATTATATTACTGAAGTAGAACTTCCATCTCCTCTGGATTTGTCTTCTGACTTCCCTGTGTGAGGGGACCTTGAAATAAATGATTTTCAGTCTGGGAAGCACCTGGTTTAAAACAAAAGTGAAACCAATGAATGAAATAGTCCCAACTTCTGACTCTTTTTAGGAGGGATGGAAGCAGTAAATAATGTTGCCTTGAAGCAATTTCTCCCTCGTCATCCCTTTTCCCCTTGCAGTTTGCTGTCACTAATCACTGTGAGCCAGACTCCGCACATTGAAGAATCCTTCAGACAGATTCGGTGGGGCTGCTCATGTGAGTAATTTGCAGGGGCCATCGGGCCCTGTGCTGTCAGTCTCACTTCAGCTATAAATTCTCTGGGCAGGGACTTAACATTTCTTGTTAGTAAAACACTGGGTGCAACTCTGGTGCTGTGCTTTTTATTTTTTTTGCCTTTGTACAGCTCCTTCGCATTTTCTCTCACCTTTTTCTTCACACACAGACACAGGGAGCCCTACAAGAATGAGTAGCGGCAGCTCTGACAAGCAATGTGGATGTGCCTTGTTCCTCAGAGTGACTCCTGTGGGCGATTTAGCAATGTCACTCTGGCTCTAAACCTTTTGGATCAAGAGCCTCACCGCTGATAGTGAGCTGGGAAAGGGAGAGACCAGTTCCAAAGGCAGGAAGAAAAAGTGACACTGGTGGCAGGCGGCAACAGGAGAGTCCGGTTGTGCTGGTGAGTCAGCTGAACCTCTTGCTCCGCTTGCTCCTTCCAGCCACATACAGGCATGTGCAGGCAGGGAAAATTCCCAGCTTTGATTGCGTGTGGGGAAAGGACCTGCTTGTGCTGCCACAGCAAACTCTGCTCGCTCAGAATAAAATCTCACAAAGCAGGATTGCCAAAATCCTGGGATGAAATGCTTCTGCTTAATCCCTGGAACATCTTGCTCTTTTCAGTGAGAGAAAACTAGTCACTGTTTTGTTTTTTCCCCAAAAAATTATCAGCTTTGATGTGTCTCTAATGGGAATAATGGCAGAGAATACAAGATCTTCTGTCTGTACTGCTACCTACACACTTGCATATAAATAGCACTTCTGTTTCATAGGTTGGAATAACAGCTGAAGAGAAGTACCAACAGTGCTGTAACTCATTTCCTTTGTACTGGATCTAATAGGCCTATGGTAAGAAAAAATACCACTTATGCTTTACTTTTAGGCTGAAACTCATCCTGTGCAGAGGTCTAGCCCGGGGCAGAGGCCCCACTTCAATCCTGCTAAGCCCTCAGACAGGCCTTCCAGGTTCTGCTCCAATGGTTACAGGGTTCCAGAGGGGTTTGCATTCTGTTCATGGGTAAAGGCATGTAAATAATACCTTTATGACTCAAGGTATGTCTTGAAATACTCAACCTGATGGCAAACAATTCTACTTTATTGTACAGATACTTGTTCTGAGCCACATGGCTGGTAAGTCATGAAATATTAATGGCCATGCAAATCTCCTCTTCTGTATCACAAGCTTTTCTGTGTTCCTGACCCCTGACTTCCTTTAATCATCTCGTGGGTGTGTGGTCTGTTACTATTCTGAGACATCTTGTGAACAGGGGCAAAGTAATTACTTGATCCCTGCCTGCTGCAAGAATCTTTTTGAAAAGAAAATGGATAATTTGAGAGATGCTTCCTCCTTGCATTAAAATCAGCCCCACCTGCTTGCTTCACAAGACTTCTCTTTTGGTGGCTTGAATGCTGACCTACAGTGTTTGGTGTTATTTTCACGACTGTAAAAACAGCATTCTTGGATCTCCTAAGTCATTACCTGCTCCTCCATAGATTAAACACAGTTACTGGTCAGATGTTTCCTCCCCTCCTCTCCCTCTCCTACTGGTTTTGCTTAAGGCATCCTCATAAATAAGCTACAGTTCCAACCACCAGACGTTTTATTGTGATTTGTTGCAGGAAGGCCTGAATATCTTTCAACTAGCAGCTGTAGTGCTTATTAGTTCTTGTGTTATCTTAGCCCCTTCCCTAATAATTAGAGGCTGAATGAAAGTCTGAAACATTAAGCTTTTTAAGAACCAGGGCATGTACTTTTTGGCAGAAATTTCCTTTCCTTTCTCTACCTATTCTCTAACATCCCAGATACTAAAAAATAATTGTTACCATTCCGGGGAAATACGGAAATGCCTCCTAGCTCCCTGCAAAATGTAGGAGAGGCTGGTGATTTGATGTCATGTGGGTCTGACAAGCGAAGGAGAAGCAGCTGTACAAGCAATACGGCTGGAGAAAGAAAGAAGTAATCATGAAGGAGTGTTTGCCATGCGGGAGCTATTTTAGTAAGGCAGCGTGATGAAAGTATAGACAGGAGTAGGTATTTCTACAAGCGAGCTTGTAGTGACTGCCAGGAGCATAGTGTAACACAAGGACAATAATGACCACACAGTTTAATACAAGGTTATTAAATGTTGACCTGCAAGAGGTTTCTGATTTCTGGAGCAATTTTGCCCAGGTGCAGGAGTCAGCAGTGTAGCACCAAAACCAGTGCTTTTAAAATGATGATTTCATATAGATAAGGAGGTGTGGGAAACTATCTAACATCAAAACATTCATTATCAGAGGAGAGAAAAAGGAACTTGGATCCCTCAGGTGTTTGCAATATCCCACTTTGTAATAGCTGGGATGAAAGAGAAGAACCTTTCTGGGGCTCTGCAGTTCAGTCCTTAATTTGTCCATGCCATTTCTGAGGATCAGGTGCCATCCTGGGAGGAATCCAAACCCTGAGTTTTAAAGGTGCAAAAGTATCTACCTGACCCTTGAATTCAGTCAGGTATTAGGTGCCAACACATCTCTAAGGGCATAGGTATCTGCCAGCCACCACTTTTCTGACTTCTGGTGGTTTTTTGTATATTTTCCAGCACTTGCTTCTGCTTTCTAGCTGCCCAAACTTGTTCTTCATTGTTTTTCTTTCACATTTTTCTTGGAGGTTTTTTTATTCTGAAATAACCTTGGTGAGTTCTGGGTCCTGTGAGAAAGGCAGACTCACAGCTTGGCTCACACACATTACAGTCACGAAGCAATGTTATTCAGTGGCTTAAAACCTGTCAGCCTCTGACCCGGGGACCACCCCTGGCTTGACTGTGCCCTGTGTGAGGAGTGGGAGCCCCTCGCCCCATGGTGGAGGAAAGCTGATGTGCCACAAGTCTATTGGTGCTCAGAGATCCATAGAGAAAGCAGCCAGAGGATCCCACCTAGCCCTTCTGAAACTCTGCCACGGCTTGACTTACATGTATCTAAACCATGCTAATGAGTGCAGCTGCAGGTGCAGCTCCATTAGCTTGCAAAGGTGAGAACTGCTAACTCTGGTTTTGGAAAGAGATGAGCTTTGCTCAGCTGAAAGGAGCTGTGAGTAACCCTCATCTGTGTGGCTTTGTAACTAAGCCATGAGTCACTGTAATGAGCAATATGAAAAGCGCTGACCTGCCCATCTCATGGTGCTTCACTTGAGACTCCAAGTTAACCTGCAGCCTCGCTGTGCCTCAGAGCCACATTTTGGGCAAAGGAGAACCAGGACCAGTGGTTTTAATGCAAACCTTACTAATTTAAGAAATGCTGTTGTAGTATGTAAGTCTGCCAAAACACTCAGTATAAGTCATTAGGAAGGTGTCTTGGTTTTGTTTGTTTGTGGTTTTTATTTTGTTTTTCTGTATTCAGCATTTACCTCTAAAGCTGCAGAATTGTTTTTTATCTGAATAATGCTTTCTTACCCCTCACCCTTAGGATTTCAGTTGCAGATCACTGTCTCTTGTCCTGCGCACACAAACCCGGGCAGCTGGTACAGGCTGCACTGCTCAGCAGCACCCAGGCAGAGGGGCACGGGATTGTCTCTGGGGAAGTCCATGGCTCTGCCTTCCTGGGGACAGCACAAAGTATCACCAGCCCCTCTGTCCTACCTGCTCCTCACTGAGGCCACACTGTAAGTTAGCACAGTGCCCATCTTACCACTTCAAAGGCCATTCTGCCACCTTCCATTCCCCTGAGTGTGATGTCCTCCGTGTCCTCACTTGCTTTAAGCTCCACCTGTGGTACCAGCATGTCCAGGATTGTGAAAGCTGTTTGCCTCTGGGTTGGACGCAAGGCATGGCTGGCTTGGCTGCTTGCAGAAAAGGGCACCACTGAATGTTTTCAGCAGCTTTCCCTGCATGTGTGGTGCTATTTAAAGTGAAAGCACTTTGATTTGGAAAAGGCGAGAATGAAGGTAAAGGCTAATAATGGAAGATTATAAATGCAGCTGACATTCTAGCACTATGTGTCTTTCATGCTGTCCTTCATTTACTCTCCTGGCACTCTCGCCTTTTAATGCCCTGCTGTTTTTCCCCCATGGGCACAGTGCTGCTAAGAGCAACTGGGGTAGCTGCATTTGATCCATTTATGTGCCCATGGCTGTAGTGTGGGCTGTTATTTTAACCCTGCAAGTGAAATGATCCATGAAACCTCCATGGTGAACTATGCTAAGGTACACACTTTCATAATCTGTGTATTATGGAAGTTTCAGGTGTTAAGAACTTCAAGTTCTTACAGCTTACATTTATTGAAAACACCCCTCTTACAGTTATGAGCTTTTAACAGAGACCCATCTGCACAACACTGTGCAGATGTCAGTGGGTGTCGTTGGCACCAGCAGTGGGACACCTGACTCTGGTCCTGGTCTGGTCTTCCCAGCCAGGCTCCCTCCCTCCTCAGCTGCAGGACATGGGCAGCTCATCCTCGAGCCTGAGAAAAGTCTGATACAAACAGGGGGAATCGTTCTGCTCTGTTACCTGCCCTTCAGACAGCAAAACCTATGTAAGGTGAATGTTGCTTGCGCTGAACCTCTCTTGAAGCCCATGGCAGGCAAGGCAGACATTGAGAGCCTTGTTCTGTACCACAGCCTTGAAACAGGACTATCCCTCCTCTTCTGTCCCTTCTGCCTTTGCTTTGCAGACTGGAAGTCTATCTGGGAGGTCTACAATGATGTATACACAAAGCTAGCTGGTTTCCACTGAAGCTTTGTGTATTTGAAAAGCTGACCTTCCTGGATGCGGCTCACTCATTGCCCTTCAGGTCCCTAGGGGTTTCCTACCTCACAAGAAACAGGGAGAACTCCTCTGCCCCAAGATCCTCATCAAAAAGCACTTGCTCAGAGGTACTGGGAGGCAAAACGGCATGAGTGCTGCAGCTGAACTCATATTAGAGGAATTATTTCAAGCAGTCTGTACATTCCTTCTACTTACAATTTATTATTAACAGTCTAAGAGGGAGAAAAATAATTGATTAAACAATGAGCAAGGCATTCATAAGACATTGTTGAGATCAAGTCTCAGGGAAACACATGAGGCTTTACAAATATATTAAATTTTATCTACCCAGTTAAGTCATTTTACATAGGAAAGAGAAACTTAATCCAGCTGCTCTGTCTCTGTAACTGCTGCTCAAGGGGAAATGAATTCATATCCACTATAAACTGAGAAACAGATTCAACACCAGCTCCCCCTTATCAGAGGGAAAGGAGCAGTTTCATCTCACAGTTTCTGCAGTCTGCTCCCTGTATATCTGTTCCCTGGTGGCTACATATCAGAGCAGACCAGTGAGAGGAACCTCCTTTCAGGGGCTGGGAGGCAAAATAACTCACCATGAGATGCCTCTCCCCTCTCACAGCAGGAGCTTCACTGGCACTTTCTTTCCCAGATGGGAGTTGCTCATACCCAAACTTGAGAATAAGTTTGGAAAAGTGGCATTTCTCCCTTATCCCAAATCTGTATTCTTGCTCTAGTCAGCAATGAGGCAGTAAGGCACTGCTCCATCTAATTTGCCTCTTAGAAAGCCCCCTCTCTCCAGCATCAGACATCTGGTATACTTGCATCCTAACCATGCTGCTTTGTGGTGTGACGATTTGGTTTCATTGAGAAGGCAAAGCTCACCCACAGCCTCACTTCTCACCCCTCTACTTTGCTTTTGCTGTGCAGTGATGGTCCTGTGTGGGAAATAACTTAAAAAACATCATAAAGACATTTCTGGGAGCAGTGGAGTCTTCAAAGGAAAATTCTTGGGAGGCTGGAAATATGGTGGGAGGGAAAAAATAATCTTTCTCTCATTTCAGATGAACTTCTGCCTTCCTTGAAATTCCTGTGAATTTCAAAGCCTTTGATAGTCATGAAACATCAGAGGAGCCTTTATGCTAAGCAAAAGCTTTGTGAAAGCAGCGCTGCTTCTGAGCCCACCAGCAGCTGCTGCACACCCCATTCCTCCTTCTTATGTTTGTCATCCCCTCAGCTCATGAAGTCGATCTGCATGTGTTTGGGTGGTCATGGCTGTGCCCTTACTGTGCTGTGTTGGACGATGCTGGAGCAAAACCCATTACGGGACTTGCCTGCATGGCCAGTGGGCCACCCCAGCTGTTCTCCTGTGGGCCAGGCTGGCTGCTCCCCAGGGATGGCTGCTCTCTGTGCCCTGCCTGCAACAAAGGGCACGGCACAGCTTGCTGCTGTCCCAGCCTCCCTTAGAGGTCCATGTCAGGTGGAGAGGCCATGGCAAGGGGCTTTCCTGGGAGAGCCACCAGGCGCAGGTGGAAGATTTATAGGCAGCCAAAAATCACTGTGAATGCAGGTTATCAGAAAGGACAGCTTGACCACCACTAGCTGGGGCAGCCTCTCCTTGGGACAGGTACAGCCTGTGTACAGCCAGTGTGATGGAGCAGGGAATTTCTTCCCCATGTGCTATGGAGAACCAGCAACAGGAGACTATGCAGGGAATGCCAAAGAAATTACAAGGGCTGCAGAGGGTGAAGATGATCCCCACAGGCCCCCACTGATCTGTGTGCGAGCAGATTCAGTCCTCCCACTTCCCATGCCTTGCTTCTTAGCCGCTTCCAGCAGCACTTGTGGGTGTCCCACCATGAACTTCTTCCACAAATGTTGCTGGCAGAGAACAGCATCTGGTCAAGCAAAGAGGGAGAGAGAAGAACTGAGAGCAGGAGTCCCAAGGGGGGTGTTTTCTACCTGGGCAATGGTTATCCTGTGAAGACTGATGCGTTCACACCTTCTTCATTCAAGGGGAGGGACACGGGTGGCTGAGTGGTGGCATGGCATGGCTGGGCTGGGTGGGAGGGCAGTCCCTGCTGCAGCCGCTGGGCTGGGCCTCTGCTTCACACCTCCCTTCTCCAGGCGCCAGCGGAGCGGAGGAGCTGCAGCCTAACGGGGCAGGACCCGGTGTGCGCAGGCCCGGGGAAACATCTATGAAAGCTGAGCAAACATCGTCGTGGCCCTTGCTGGGAGAAGGCGGTGAGCACCCTGAGGAGCCTTCCCGCCACCACAAGCAGAGTGCAGGTGAACCATGGCTTGCAGCACGAAGAGGTGCAGGTCTGAATTAGTTGTCTAATTGTTGTGGTGTCATTGCCAGTTCAGACTTAGCTCCTCTCTCACAAAAGCAGGCTTATTTGTATTTGACCCACCCATCTAACTGAGTCACATCCAGGCCTATCTGTTCTATGGTGTTTGAGAGCAACACATGAGGGCTGTCCACGTTTCTATCTTGTTCTTCACTGTGTCTGTCTGTTTCCTTGCAATCCCCAGGCTTCCCGTCCCAATTTACTTCCCCTGCCCCCTCATGCTGCTGCTTCACACCGTGCTGCCTCTCAGGAGCTGGTTTGTCTCCTGCTTTTCTCCAGCCTGTTCCTGCCTGTAGCTGTAGCTTTTCTCTCCAACAGGTAGCTCAGTTGCTCTTAAACAAGCTGAAGAAATATCAGACTATTTTTGGAGCCATGCAATGTGTTCCACAGAAAGTGAAGCTTATACTTTCTGCTGGAGTGCTGTCAAGAAGTAAATTCCTTGTGATGTGAACAAATATAGTTTTGAACGTGTGATTGGCACAAAGTATACAGACAATGACTTTCTGCAAGGATAAGCTGAGCTGAACTAAGGAGTGGGGCAAGTTGAGCCTTTTTTTTATTATTATTTTTTTTAAAGCTACCTTGACTTAGTTGCTGCCTTTGAAAGGGGTGGTGAAGTCCCGGGCAGGTGTGGTACACAGCTGTACAGGGATGTAGGCAGAGCTGTAAAACACACCAAGAGTGAGCAAAAAGACCTTAATGACTTTTTATTAGATGTACCACAGAAGGACAATGTTATGACTGGAGTTACATGGACCAAGGTCAGGATACGAATTTGTAACTGAGGCAGAAGGCTGTAAAATAAAGCAACAGCATTGTCCAGTTCTTCACATGACTAATGAAGCATGACTCAGTAATGCTGATCATCACCGCCAAACACAAATTTAAGCACAGCTCCCATTCCCACCCTGCAGTGTTTATCAAGCTGGTCCTTTCCAAAATGGACTCACTTCTGCAGGGCCAGCAGACATGACTTAGCGAATAGCCAAAGGACATGCAGAGGAGAAGAGTATCAGCCCGAATTACTCCCCACCCCTTCTATGGGCAACATGCAATGGTTTCTGATGGAACCGTGTTTGAAATGTGGTGCAGTGGTCTCAACCCAGAGGAGAGAAACAGTACAGCTACCTAACACAGGTGCAGCTACAGCAGTAGAGTTACCTGCACATCATGCTACTTGTTAACTGCAAGTTTTACTAAATAAGATTTTTAAAGTGTATTATAAAAGTGTTCAGTATTTGAGGCAAGTGTGGCAAGGGGAGAGGAAGGGAAATCATGCTGAAATCTGGCAGTCTGACAGGGTGGTTTGGAAGACAAATCCTCTAGAAGAAAGAAAGTAATTCAAGAAAGCTTTATTGTAAGTGAGGAAAGGAAGATCTGAGAGCTCACCAGAAAGGCTCCAAGTGATCCAATCTGAATGTAAGGCAGAGGAGGCTTATGAAGCAATAAGCGGCAAGACAAGGAGAAAAACCCAGCAAAATAAAGTGGCAAAGTCCCATACCTGATTTAAGTCTGACTTCTGTCTTTTTCAGAAAGGAGAAATCCAATCTGAGCAAAGCTAAGAGAAAGGAAAATTAGATACAGAAAGTAAAATGTTAGTTGCCTTCCCTCAATGAATTTTGCAAGAGCCAGCAGTGAAAGATGTAGAAGTAGCTGATGACAAAGTATGCACCAGAGAGGCTTTCCTGAGAACTGGTGGGCCCATTGAGTGGCCAGCATAGAAAAGCAGAACCCTTCAAGGAAAGGTCTTCTACAGAAGTGTAGTGATTTTGGAACAGTGGTCTTCACTGTAGACTAAGACAGAGAGAGAGAAATACAACCTCAAGCTACTATTCTTAAGCAGTAAAAATCAAGGAACTGTTTGGCTTATGGTAACCAGACAACCCCCCACCATCTGACTGCTGCCAGCCTCCCTGCATACAAGTTCATTGCCTTTTCACAAAAACCTCCTATGGGGCTTCTCATTTTTCCTGAATCTCAAGCAGAGATTCATTGTCTGATCCATGTGATAGTTTTTAGACGTTTTGGAATGGAGGTGTAAGTAAAACATCATGCACTTAGAGGATCTCTATAAGGTCACTGCTGGACTTTAACCCACTGTGGAGATCTGGGAGGGGGCAGGAGCAGCCCCTGTCCCTGTACAGAGCTGTGCTGCTTTCTCGTTACCAGGCAGCGCCTCCAGAATTGGAAATACGGAAAAATCACAGAAAGACATTGCAGCTGCAGGGAAAAACTGAGCCCCCTTTTTTTTTTTCCAGTCTAGTGTGGTCATTCTCCTTCTGCCATACAAGAAAGCGCTTTCAAAAGCATGTGGAACTAATGTGCCACAGCACCTGTTGAAGCTTGTGGTAAACATCTCTCGAGTCCTGTGGGGCAGAGCAAAAGCACAGCTGCTGCTGGCGGAAGAGCTGGTTGAAGATTGCACCCATCTTGCAACAAGTTTTAAGGGGTTTTGTTCATTGTTGGAGCAAACATACATGTTTCCAAGTATTTTTATGGGACAGAGATGTGCATTGTCAAAGTCAAGGTTTGTTTTGTTTCTATATTTTTTTGTTTGTTTGTTTTCACTTTTTTTCTGTATAGATGCAACATTCTGTCTCCACTGGAAAAGTTGCCACATCCATAAAGCCATAGGGATGTTTCAGCTCTGACAAGAGAATTGATGTAGGTTCTCTTTCCTGTCCCACCTCCCCAAACAAAATGTGATCAGAAATAACCTGGCTCATTTCTAATGCAGCCAGAAAGCTGCAGATGAATGAAAAGCCCTCCCTTTGCTGAAAACTTCAGTGACTTCATGTCAGCTGGTGCAAAAGCTGATTCAAGCTCTAGATGTCAAGGCAATGACCAAATCTGGCAGATAGAAACGTGGGGGGAGATAGACTGGTTAGTTTTCCCTGTTTTTAAAATCCATGTATAATATTAATCATGTACATGCTTCATAATCCCATAGTAAATAGCCATAATTTTCCTATTTCACAAAGTTAAATGCCCACATGCCCACTTGTACACAGAAAAATTGATCCAGGTGCAGCCTGAGGAGTTTAGAAAGGTCATTTTCAAGACTGGGAGGATATTGAGGGTGTTGCTGTTAAAGAAGAGATATTTAACATCTTTCTGACAATAAACAATGCAAAAGACATTAGTCCCATTGCCATCCCTCTGGTCTGGAAGTGCTGTTAAGACAGTTCTTGTACTTAATATAAACATTATCCACTGCAACATCCCCTGTTGTCCTGGCTGGGCTGTGCAGTTTGGTGGTGCAGAATTGCCACCAGTGCAAGGGATCACAGCACCACTGCGAGTCTTGCCTTTCCTGCACTCAGACTTCTTGTCTCCCAAACCAGTTGCAGTGACTGCAGGCCGACAGTCCCACCTTCTCTTTCCCCCTCCCTGACTCTGCCTCTGGTTTTGAGCGAGCTCAATTACCTGCAGTCTCTGGATATACCTCCCTCCCCTCTGTCCTGTAAAATCAACAAATATCCCCACGTTCCCCAACCCCATTTCATTTCTCTCAGTGCTTAAAGAACTGAGAACCCAGCACTGCTAGCGAGATTTCAAAACCCAACCCAGGCTCAAGTGCCAGGTTTGGGCTAAACAGCTGCTGTGTACTTTCTGATCTACACACTACAATGATTTGTACAGCCCATTGCTGAACCAGCTAGAGCCATTTGTTTAAAAAATAAACAGACAGATAAATTCAACTCTTCCCCTTCTCCTAGCGAGCTGATATCATGTGTCTCTCTTAAAATGGCTTGCTCCAGAATGCATTAGAGCTAAATTATCATTTATGTTTGTCACAGGGATTGCTAATGTGTAATGAGATTTTAGAGTTAATGTTTTGTACAAAGCACTTAGCAGGGCTGGGCTGAAATTGGTTCAGGATTCTGATGTGGTGTTTTAATTAAAGATATTTTCCAATCAGGGCTGAGCAAACGGCTTGTCAGAAGATTTTGTACCCATCAGCCAATATACCAATGCAATGCTGGTCTCGCTTTCTGCTTTTGGGTTTTCTTCAGGGAATTAGAAGAGAGAGCCTCTCCCAATCTCAAGCAGAAGAGCCTTTCTTAGCTGCAACTCTTATAGGAGAAGAAACACAAATTCGATGCTCTGAAGCTTTCACCTGGATGTCAATGGTCTGGTTCACTGCAGCATGACACTAGCCTTACGCTGCCTTGATTTTGTTGATCTTGCAGCTGCAGATTGGTGCAGGATGTGCACAAAGGCTGAAAGAAATAGCAAGGCAGGTCTTGCAACGTGAGTCCTCAGCCCTTGTCTGCCCCAGCAGGGTCCTGAGCTCTGACTGCCACCTCATCTTGCCTCTCCTGCTCTGCCATCGACCACAGGAGCCAGGGAGGAGGCGGGAAAAGAGGTGATGTAGATAAAAAAAAAGAGGAGAGGGAGGATTTCCAAAAACTGTACCTGGTAAAACCAGCACAATGATGACCAAGTTGGCTCTGTCTTAAACAAATGTGCTTTGGATGTATGATTCGATGCAAACATCAAATGCATGTTCATAGGCACAGCTTTTATTAATTGCTGGACAATAAGGGTTGTTATTTCCAAACTAACACAATGTTAGTCCATGCAGAGAACTCCAACTACCACTAGGTCATAAGCAGGGGAATCACAAAGCTATAACCAAGCATGAAATGCAGCACACAGGGCTGGTTTCAGGCACAGGCGATGCAAGCATCTGGCAGAAAACCAGCTGCTGTCCTCATCACCTGCTTTGCCCATCAGCCCCAAAAGCCCAGCTGGGTAGAGCTGTTGAGGGAGGGCAGTGACGTGGGATGCAGGTAGTGGCTCCTGCTGGGAAGAGACAAGAGGAAGGAGTTGCGCTTCCCAGTTCTACTCACACCAAACCTTCCTCAGCCTTCCCCTCCCACGTCTCCAGCCATCACAGCTGTAAACAAGTCTTCCTTTGTCCCACACTCCCTGTTTTTTGCCCCACTCCCCCTCTGGAGGCTGAGTCAGCTCCAGGGATTCAAAACAGCAGAGCTGGAGACCCACCTGGCATGGTTGTGCAGCTGGGACACAGCAGCTTCACTGGCTTGCATCATGAGACTGAGGCATAGCAAACCATCCTGGATCTGTATATTTCCATTTTTGATTTTTGCAGCGTTTCTTACATAAACTCCTTTAAAGCTACATAGTTGTGAACCTTTCAGTAGTATGCATTGCATCCTGCTCCCTACAATAGCAGCAACAAATCCCTCTTTATACATTCATGATTTCAAATACATTTGGTTTGTGGGGTTGTTTGTTTGTTTCTGTTTTGTTTTGTTTTGTTTTGTTTTGTTTTGTTTTGTTTTGTTTTTTTGGGTTTTTTGTTTGTTTTTTTTTTTTTCTAAGAAGAAAAAGAAGGAAGCTTTCATTTTGTAGACAGTTTTGTGGTTTTAATGCATGTGTGTGAGTTTTTTTCTTGTGATTCTTTTTTGCAGGTTTGCTCATCTACAGGTTCCATGACTGGAAATAGATGAGCAGTAAGTAGGGATTTTAATCCCAAAAGCAAACTGTAACATAATCCATTCATTCAGTGAACTCCCTAGCTAAGCACTGAAGTTCACCTAAGTGTGTAAAAGGATGATACTGACTAGCACAGAGTGTTGAAGACGAATTCTGCAGAAATAAATCTCACATTTACACCTCTGCTGTGTGGTGGATATGCGAATATGCTGGATATTGTAATGTTTTATTTGCATAAACCTTGTCAGACATCACGGGATCTCAGGAAGTTACAAAAACAGAAGGAGACCAAGCTGCCAATTCAGGTCAGCCCCTCAGTGAAATAGCATCCCACTCTATAAAGCATCATACACATCGCAACTTCATTGTATATCTCTTGTCCAACTGTGTGGATGCTTTCTCTGCAAGAGCACTGACACACCACTTAATGAATGGTGTTGACCTTTTCAGAGACAATGACGTACCAACATGCACAGGGCACCTTTTGCTGCTAACCCCAAACATTCCAAAATCATGAGTCAGATCTCCCTGACTCATAAATTATAAGACTAGCTGAAAAAAAGTTCATGAAAATGCCAAATGTGTTGATGTTCTTCTCTGCCATATGTTTTATTGAGTCTATGGTTTTGAGCCTTCAGAGGTCACTCAGGTTGAATTTTAAATTTTTTGTTCTCTATAAGCAATAGAAAATTCTGCTGACATTCACACCTATTCAATTATATGACTCAGTTACAGAAACTGAGGAATTACAGTGAACTCTAGTAGATGCACCTTTGTGGTGCTTCTGAACACAGATCTCTGCCTACATGTGCCAAATTATATGAATGAAATTCGGCATGAGGTATTGCCAGGCAAAAAGCGTTAGGAGATAGAGGAGAGCTGGATTTGCGTCCACAGGGATGATCCTAAGCTTCTAAGTTTCCTGCTCACTGCTGCCAGGACACTGAACCAGTTGATAGTTGAAGTCCCTGTAGTCAGAGATCCCTCATCCATGGGGACTGTGGAGTAGAGAGGAAGAGGAGGTCTGGGTTGGTGGAGAGCCAGGGTAGTGAGCTATGGAGGGACTCGCCATCCTTGCTGTGGGTAGCACCTGAGAGCAAAGAGTATAAACTGAAAACATCATTGTGCAGAGGCTGAGGGAATATTTACCAGCTCCTTTTGGTAATGCCTGCCAAGCACCCACACCTCCCTCACTCTGGAAAGTGAAAAGGCCTGATTTTGGCACACAGCAATGGCACCATCAGGTCCACTGTGGTGCTGAAGATGAGGCAGGGGCTTAGGCACATTGCTCTCTGTTACAAGCACCACATTCACCTTGGCTTTAGGCACAAGCACTACCAAACCAGATTAAAGTCTTCTGCAGCAGTTACAGCACTTGGATAATTAGGTTTGGTGTTTGTGAGAGGAATGATTTCACACCAATGTTTTTGTTTGTTTGTTTGTTTGTTTTTTATACTCAGACTTTCATCCAGCCTCTGTTACTGAAAGGTCAGTTCTCCTCCTTCTACTCCTCTGACATCTCCTCCTGAGAGACCCATCCCTTCCAATGCAGCCTTGGTAGTTCCAGTGCAAGTGAGGCAGTGGTGACAGCAGGAATGTGAGGTAAAACAGCTGGTCCCAGTGAGCATACCCATGCCAGGGAGCCAGGCTCTGAGCGCAGCCACACCACTGCCTGCAGTGGAGTCCCAGTGCTTCCTGCAGTGTCAGAGGAGGAAAGGTTGAGAGGGATGTAGCAGGAGGAGCTGCGTGCAGTGGTTGTGCTTCCCCAGCACAGGAGAGGCTGAACATGAGGATGCACTTCAGGCATGTGTGTGCACTTGGACCTTGAACTGTGACTCCTAAGGAGGCGGTTTCAGAGAGCTGTTTAAGATACTTATTAGGCCTGAAATGCAGACTGAATTTTCAGTGGGAATCTAGTAGGTACTCAGCACTGCTTGAAATTAAGCCATTCCTTAATCTGCAGGGTAGCCAGTACCATCCGCACTGCTGGGTTGTGGCTCTGCCGGACCCATCCAGGCAAGGAGGTTCAGTCATGTGCCCTCTTCTGAGCTCCCGTATCTCATGGCACCTCTGCTCCCAGGGGCTTGTATTTGCATTTTGACCTCTGGTTCAAAGTCTTCATTTGCTGCTTGCTCCCCTAAGGTGATTATTTCCCTCCTCTGCACTGGCTCTTTTGTTCCAGAAATCTTCGGTAGCTTCTGTTTGACGTGCCTCTTTCAGCCTCAGACCCAGGGTTTTGGACCGTTCAAGTGTCTGGCTTTGAATTCTGTTGTGTGTTGGGGTGCCAGAGCTGTTCTGGAGGTTGCAGCCGTCAACTCCTCAGTGTGTCACTGCTTTAGCACATTCGGCTGTGCCCTTTGGCAGCCTTCACTTAGTGCCTTGACACCAGAGTTTTCATACTCAAAGCGGTGTTTCCTGAGAGCATTGCTTTGATTTTTCTGTCACTGGTACCAACTTATTCTCTGAAGTGGTGTATTTTTGAAGCCTCTGTAACAGGAGTCATCTTGCTCCAGCCACAGATTCATGGGCATAAGATGCCAGTGGGATGCCCTGGTTGCAGCAGCTGCTCATACCAGTGTGTCTATTTAGTAAGTACAGATGGAAAATGCTGTTGTTTTCCCCTCATTGATCACTGTCCAAAGCATCTGAGGCTCCAACAGAAGAGCCAGATGGGAGCAAAGTTGCTGTTCCCATAGCTTGGTCCTTTCTATCATATCAATTTCTTTAGAAGGTACTATGCTGTACTTCAGGCTTGGCTTTGTAGCCATGTTGGCCCCTTCTAACAGGCCTGTTCAGGCCTGCAGCAAGCAGTTCAGCTCAGGTGTAAAGACACACAGTTTCTCCAAGCCTAGGGGCCTCTCCATCTTTTAACTATGCTTCTTTTTTTTTTCCCCTCTTTTTCCTGTTGCTGTTGCAGGTGGCTGTTAGTACTCCATGCAGTTCTGTTTCAGGCTGATAAAGACATCTGTAACTGTCAATATCTACCAGCCCTGTCCCTCTGCCATTTTTCTTTTGTTGTTTTACACAGACTTTTACAAGTGGCTCCCTCTCAAATTTCCGGTGAAATGAATAATGTCAGCCAAGCACATAAATCTGTTTCTCTCTGAAGAGGGAGGAAGACACCGTAGGCACAGGAATGCCACTGGAGAGCCTGAGGAGGGCACAATGGCAAGTAGGCTGAACAATTATGGCATCTTCCCCCAATTCCTCCTCTCCTCCCCTGTCAAGGTGCTCCTCCACTGTCCAAGCAGCCTTAACAAAGAGGGTTTCCTTTCATGCTCCACTCTTTCCAAAATCAGTTAGTCCATAATGGGGGGTGGCTCAGGGTCTTGTTGCTTTACTTAGTCATCCCTCCAGGTGAGGTTTTTTCCTCCCACTTTCTGCTTTTGCCCGTGCTACAGCATCATTGCCGAGGTGTTACCTGCTCCAGTGGTTGAAGGGGACATTGCTGCCGGCCAGCTCCCCTCGCCCCTCGGTCACAGCCCATCACACTGGAGCAAGCTGCCACCCCCTGCAGAGACTCGAGTACGCTGGGCCCCGGCCCCATGCTGGGAGCATCGCAACGTCTGCGGGGTGGGGAGGCAGCGGGCATGGGCTTGGTCAGCTCTCCTGCTGCTGCCGGCTTCTGCGTAGGAGCTAACAGCCTGTCAGCTATGGACTCCTTCCCTCGGAAACTGACCCTGAAACCTGGCCCCGTGTTGGCTGCTGCCCTGACAAGTCACTGTGATGGGAACATCACAGCTCTCTGCTCAAACAGGCACTGCAGCATGGCAGACGCCTCTTCTTCCCAGGGCCCTCCGCTTGCACCTGTGCCTAATTACATCTGCAGGCAGAAGTGCTGCACAGAGAGATGTGTCTGAACAGCTAGACCGTGCTCTCAGAAGGCGTCTTAAATTGCTATTTAGATCCCTATCACTCCTCAGAAGCTTTCTCTTTGTTTAAAGGCAGCTGAGGTTTTGCTCAGTAAATCCAGCAGGTGCCTTGCCATTCCTTGCTGCCTGTAGGTAACTGACTTTTCCTTTCCCTGCCTGCGACAGGCTTGCTGCTGAGAACTTACTGTGTGGGACATCATGAAGAGCTGCACCAGAACCTTCTGGTCCCTTCTCCCCTCCTCCTCTACCCCTCTGTGCTTGCCCTGGCACCAGCTTTTGTTATAGGCAATGTGCTCTTTTTTTCTTGTATGCAAAGCTCCTTCTTTTCAAAACCCCTAAGCTCGCGACTGCTCACACGGCAGGGCCCAGCCTGGCTGTGCAGCCAGGAGTGGTTTATTATGAGAAATGGTCTGTTGGCTGCTGCAGACTCACAGCAACATAAATGTGTTGTCTGCAGCAACAACAGAGAAGTGAGGGGTGGCAGGGAGAGAATGGCTGTGAGTGGGAGGGTGAAGATATGGGGAGCGGAGGTCAGAGGAAGCGTGGGTTTGAAAACAAGACCAGAATGTAGTGCCATTGCTCTGTGATTTTCTTTTAAGTAAAAAGATAGATAAAACTGTCAGGTTTTAACATTGGCAAGTGTCCAGAAATGCCTTCCAATGCTAGTAGCTTATCTGTATCCGTTCCGCCACCCACCTCCCATCACCACTGCTCATCGGGGCATCGGGAGAGTGCCACCGTGGTGCTGGGTCACTTGTTTCTCAGCCATCGGATCACAAATAGAGGTTGCTATTTTTTGAGACTTGGAGTGAGCTGGAGAAAAATCAGTGGGTCCTTGCCTGGCCACTGACCAAATCAAAGCCTTTCTTAGGTGTGGGAATGCTCAGAGAGAGTTTTAAGCACTGAATATTTGTCACTGACTTTGCAGGCTCCATTGCTCTTACCCCTAATCTTCCTCACTTGCTCATGCTGTGCATGCAGAGGCAGGGAGGGATGATAATGGACTTGCAGTTGTACTTGCTGTTCCCATAACAAACGGCAGGATCCTCACATAAATTGTTTGAACATGTAACACTGCTCTTATTTCTTAATGATAAGGGCTCAGGAGCTGCCCTTTTCCAAAATGAAAGAAATGAACCAAATGTTATCTCTTTGTTTTAAAAAATGATCCCTGCAACTACAACAACAAAAAGCCATTATGATGATCCTTAAAAGCCTTGCAACTTTTATGGGAGAGATTTTCCACTCACCAAGTCTGGCTTTGCTCCCATTCCCTCTCCTCAGCTCATGTGGCTCAAGCTTTCTAGGGCAGATTGAGCTCCTGGATACGGATGAGCTGAACAAGCTTGCCCTGGAGGACATGTCAGAGGTCAGACCTGGAGGGAGAAGTAACTCCTTTGAATACTGTGTCTAAAGCCAAGTGCTCTAGATCTTGCTCCACTCCCAAGTGCATCCATCATCAATTATATATCTATACTCAGTGTTTACACAGGTTTCTTGTTTATCATGAAATATTTACTCAAGGCTCTGCATTTGCTGTTAAACCCAACAGTAGTATCTACTGCTTATGCTGAGAAGGTAAAGTTTCACCATAACCTTTTGGTGCTTTGGCACAGATCTGTTAGGTGGCTGGTGCCAGGCCTGTGCCAAGCCATAGTGAGCAGGCTGCTGACTGTTGCCAGGACCAACAAACATAGCAGGGATACATTTAAACTCAAAAATTTCTGAGTCTATAGAAACAAGTCCCTCCTTTATGATACATTTAATAGATCTGTGTTTTTGGATACAGGAGGGAGAAATTTTTTAAAAAGTCAGTTTGAACATCATACACAGATACGTGGAGACACCTGCAAGGTTGCACTGATGAGCCTGAGGTAAAAAGCCATCATGATGCAAAGTTGCTTTACTGCCATCCCAAGACAGCATTTGAGCCCTCAGAGCTGGTTTCATGATCTCTGGAACAGAGGGCCCAGAAACTTAACCCATTTGATTTCTGCATAGCCCTCCTAGCTTTAACATGCTTATGTAGGTTAATGCACGCACCCATTAACTTTCCCACTGTCAGCTGCTGTTAGTGTAGCTGCTTAAAGCCCTGCTGGGAGGGAGATGGATGGGCTCCTCCAGATGCCATCTCTATGCTGCTTTTTTTAGCTCAACCCCAGGGGATGCAGATCCTAGATAGCTCTTTTGGAGCTGTGTGTGGCCGTGAAAAGTAGTCCATAGACATGCTTTCTCATGTTAGATTTCCAGTTTAACAACACCCCATGCTATCTTTAGGTATATTAAGTGGAAGTAAGGTCTTTTCTAAAGTAGATGAGCATAACTGCTTCCCAGGTGGGGAAAAAGAGACACTGAGGGCTTCAGTGATAATGGCTGAGCCAGCTGCAGAGGTGTGAATTGGCTCCCTACCTAAAAGAGATGCAGGTTAGTCCTCTGCCCAAGCTGTTAGACCATGGCTGAAATCTGGCATGTGGGGTTGCTAGCAGTGGAGGGGGAGACAAGAAGTAAAAGGAAGGCTGTGATGCATGAATGAGAACAATAAGGTGTATGAAGGTAATGTCCACATTTCTCTCTAGAGGCCTTATGAACTAACAAATGGCTGCTAATAAGAGTGACTTCCTTCAGTGCATTCTGCATCGGGTACCTGTCATGGCTGTGTTTTAGTGATGAGTCTCCCAGCACAAGGCTGTAGGGAAACAGCATCAGTGTGCTGCACATAGTAGAAAGCAGGTGGATTTACTTGGCTCTTTGGGTGGCAAAAAGTGGGAGCACTTTATATTGTCCAGGCAAGAGTTAATATTAATGGATTATTCACTGTTTTCCTTTGGGTGTGTCACAAAATTGGTCTGTGCAAAGAGGAGCAGGGGGGGAGGAGGGGAGAGAGAGAGAGGTCTAGAGCCAGTGCAGACAGGAGGTGTGGCTGAGTGATGAAGAGTGAAAGATGCTGACCAGGCTTAGGCCACACGTGAAGGGCTGGCTGCCCTTCCTGACCCTCCTTAACTGTGGATAAAGACAGATCTCGACAGGGCTGCGCCTGAACTCTTGTACTCATGCCTGTGTGTGAGTACCATGAAACTGTGGAGTTGGTGCCAGAAAAGATTTGTTGGTGAGGAAGAGAAGTAGGGTTTTTTTGGTCCAGTACAGAGTTGCTGGGAGTGCTATGTTCCCACCACTGAGACAGATAGTTGGGTGGAAAGTCTTCCAGCTGCTGGACACCTGCTGCTGGAGCATGTCCACCTCCCCTGCTCAAGAAACCAGCCAGTCTTGGAGGCACAACCCACAGGTGGAGGCAGGCTCTTGTGGGCTGAAAGTGCTTCCAAACCCGAAGCAAATTCTGCTGTGCTGAGCTGTTGCTGCTTTGTATGATTCATTTCTGAGCTCTTACTGGCAATTATTCTAAATTAAAATGAATGGGCTGCTGGCCACAGTGCAGGGTTGTTTGGTGCAGCCAAGGGTGTTTTGGCAGTGGGTGGAGGAGAGGAAGGGAGGGAGATGCTGTGTCCTGACCCAGACCTCACTCCTGCTGCTTAACCTGGGTCTGTAGAGGGGGGAGCAGCGCTGCCCATCACTGCTGCTCTGGATGTCTTCAGGGTCTCAGCAGAGTGATGTCCTGTACCAAGCCCCATGCAGCCCAGGAGAGGACTTGCTGTGGCATGGGGACATCCACCCATGTTGGCTAGGGCAGACGAGGTGGCTTCTCAGTGTTCTTAGGTTGGATCTAAACTCTTCAAAGCAGCTGTAGTGGAGTGGGGGATCTGGCTGTGCTGGCCTGGCCCTGGGGTGGTGCTGGGCTGCTGCACCTCATTTTCATGTGCACACAGCCTCTTCTGTGCCCTGGGACTGGCCAGTTTTGGTGGTCTAGTGGCATGGGGAGGAGGGAAGCCCAGTGCATCTGCCTAGGTGGGCCTCTCTCACCTGTGCTGACTTTCACCACCATTTAGGGGAGAGGTAGTCATCTTCACGCACCTGCACCTCCCCAGTATTGTCACAACCAGCCTGTCTGCAGGCTGGGGGAGGTGAAGGCTAGACAAATGTGCTTGGAGAGAGCTGTGGCATCCCAAGCTTGGGGCTGTACTCCCAGGGGTGGTGTCCATTCTGTCCAATTTAGGCACTTTCCATTGCCTAATTGGAGTTGCTGAGGATCGTGTGTGCGATCCAGCAGATCATGAAGTGACGTGATGACAAATGTCACGTGTCTCTGATCTTCGCTCTTCTTCCTGAAAGAAGTCTGGACACAAGAGTACCTGGGTTTATCATCCCACAGAAAAACACTTGCAGATGTGTGTTTGTGTGTGCACCCTTGATGGCACATGCTTAGAGGAGGTGCAATTGGAGCTGTGCCCTTTGCATGGAGCTGGAAAGGGGCAAAGCTGAAACAGCCCCCGTTTGCAGGCCCATCCCATTCCCCTGTGCTCTGCAGTCAGTGAGCACAAACATGGGGCGGGGGGGGGGGGGGGGGGTGGCAGGGTGTGAAGATGCCCAGTGTGGACCGGCATTTATTTGGTTTGCATGGTGGATTTTGCTGTTTTCTGAGAGCACAAATGCTGCCTGCTCATTCACCTCCCCTAGCACAGCTGCACCTCTCTGTCCCAGCTGCTGCAGCTTAGCTTTGCCTCAAAACACATTCTTGTGCTGGGTGCTGTGCCTCTGCATTCTCAAATGGAGATTGGCTTTTAGCTGCTTCTGTCTGCATGGCATCTGCTTCTCTCTGCCTTTTTAATCCTCTGCATTTTCCATAGCCTGAAATAAACCAGTAACAAATCTGGGATGCACTTCTCCAGCCAAGGGGACAGATATGGAGATGTGGTGTTTTGCACCTACTGTAATTTCTGCAGCAATCCCTCTTTGTTTTCCCTTTTTTTTTTGTTACTCAGAAGACTTCTGAGAAATGTATTCTTATGTCAGTAACATTCAAAGGTGAAAAGAAAACCTGCCAGAAGAGAGCCTTCAAAGTCTGACATATTATCATTCAGGGGAGAAGTTTCAGCAGAATTATGCTGGAATTTTTCCAATAAATAAATTCTACAGTCTTTAAAGGGAGAGCTTTTAGATTAATGGAAATATTACTTAAATTAAAATTCATCCCATTAAGTCATCAATTTCACTGTCATTGCAACATCATGTCTTTAATGTTAATGACATGCACAAATAAAAAGGAAGAAAGCTATTTGTTGTATTATGCCAAAAGATGAGTTTGGTCTGCTGTGGAGAGTTAAATACAAACCAGAGTGGGGCAGAAGGCAGGATCAACAGAGATATGGTTAGAATGCACTTATAGAAGGTATATTGCATGGTACTGAAATGCTAAGAAGCACATTTGGGCTTGTATTTTCAGCAAACTGAATTTTTTAGATTTTTTTTTTTTTTTTCCTCCTGTTTAAACCCTCAGTGACTTCAGGAGGAGGCCTCCTGCAGCTTATTGCCTCTGTCCCTTTGTTTTTGGAGCCTCATGTGGAGGAGAGTGGATTCCAGACCACAGCTGGGACATATCCCAGCTCACTGTTGCACCAAGGCAACAGTGGGTAGCTTGGAGGGGAGCTGCCAAATTCAAACCATGTCTTGAGCTCTCTGCACTTCCAAGATGAGCTCTTCCAGGACCAGGTTTCATGACATCTGTGTGAGGACTTTCTGCTTCCAACCGGGCTGGACAACCTGAGGGATCGCCCTCCATTTTCTGTCCTGGTTAGGAGACATGGGTGGAGGTACAGGTGAGTGAGCAAAGGGGAAAAGCTAACATGCTTCTAACTTATTTGCCTTTTGTTACAATTCATGCTGGACTGGGAGCAGGGAAGGCAGCAGAGTTAATTTCTGCATTTTCTGATGTGTCACTTGTTAACAGGTCACAGAGCTCTTACTTGGGATGGCTATGGATTTGGCTGATCTCCTAGTTGAGGAGTTTTCCTCTTGAGCCAACCACTGTGGTACCGATGTCTGTCTTTGGGAGTCATTCTGGGTATAGGGTCTTCTGCTGATGCCCTGGGGAGAGCAGATGGCAGAAGCACCCTAGGGAGGAGATGGGTCTCCAGCAGATGGAAAAGATGATGTCACTCTTGGACAGGGCAGCCCCTGGCAGGAGGGCAATGGGAAACACAGTTGGACTGGGCTAGACCATGTTGATCTGCCAGAGCCACTGCTGCTGCATTGTGTGCCTGTCCCTGGGAGTCTGCTTGGGCTTCTCGTGACTGCTGTTGTGTTGCAGTACATTGAGGTGCCTTGTGGTTCTTCCTCATGTCACTTAGGAAAACTTGTCTGTCCTTCTGGCATCCAGGTGCAGACAGCATTGGGGATTTACCCTTAATTTTTGCTGGTAAGCAGGTGGGCTGCCAACCCGGAGGATTGAGTCCAGCATTTCAAGCACTGCTTATAAACCGAAAACCCACAAAGTTCAAGTCTGAGGGCTTTCATGGCCTTGAGAAGGATTTCAAGGCAACATCTAAATGTACTTAACTGCACTGAAGCTACTTGTGACTTGGTTCAGGCTCCAATTCATAGACTGAAGCCTGTCACTCAATAGAATAAGGCAGCACAGAGTTTGAAAGGCAAGAGGGGAGAGGGATCATTGATGTTGGTATGGATGATACCAATAGACAACACTAAAGGTCAGGATAGCTCTGGTAATAGCTAACAAGTGACAGCTACCCCCCACCTTTCACAAGACAAACCAGCCACTCTTGTTGTGGACACAGGAGCTGCATCTCATAAGATGTTCCATCCACCGTGTGGAAAGGAGTAAGTAGGTTTTCCTGGCTTTCAGGGCAGGTTCTGCAGCTGCATTTGACCTTCACTGAAAGTGAAAGGGTTTTAAGACAGGAGGGCCAGTTCCCAGTGTAAGGCTAAATGTGTTGTAAGGCCGGGCCTTAGCCTCCCCCAGACCTGGGAAGATTTGATCTAGAGCCTATTCCATCATTGCTGGCTTCTTCTGTTCAGCAACGTGTTGTTGGAAAAAGTACTAGGTCAGATTTCATGCCTCTATGGGCCTTGGGGAATGCTCACAGCAAATGGAGAAATGACTCAATTCAAAACTTGAGGTTGCTGAAAGTGAACAAAAAAACCCCAAGTCACTAGCACATCCCTGGGTTTCTCATGCCCTCTTCTCAAGCTTTGCTATGCAAAATGAACAGCACTTTTCTTGCTGAGACTAAGAATACCTTCCAGGCCAAGTTCCAAAGTCAAGCCATCCGTTTGGCCTTCTCCATCTATATGAATTAACTGTCTTCAGCACAAATTTGAAACTGTAAAAATACATCATTGTTAGAGCATGTTTTGAGAATGGCTTCAGGAGCACTGAACATATCATTACTTGTACAGAGGCAGGGTTCCCAGACATTTCACTGCAATTGCTCTTCAGGCCCGGTTACTACAGTGGTTTCCAGGTTACTACTTTGCCATAGAACAAGTATTTATTTTTCACCAGTAGCACAAGATGTATTTTCCTTGGATTCCCTTGAGTGTTCCTTGCTTGTGGTCAATAAAAGAGAAGTTCACAGCGAGTCTGAGTGCTATGGGTTGTCACAGCTACTTTTTCATAGCTCAGTTTCTCAGCCTTCTGAGGTAGAGGTGGCCTTTCATTCAGGCACTGGAGTTCATGTCTGGTGGGTTTTGTTATTGTTTTCCTTTATTAAAAGACTAAAGGCCCTGCAATTGCTCCTGCTTTCCTCTTTCTCTCCTGGTCTCCTCAGGTCCCCAGTCTTTGTTCAAAGGCACCTGCTTCAGCAGATTTCACACCTGGTGCAGCCCCGGGGACAATTCACTCCCAGGGAAAGAACGAGCACTTCATGCATTCCTATCATCACCAGGGGCTTCCTGCAATGGAAGCTCGGGTTTTCCGAGGCTACCTTCTCCCACAACAAAATTAACCTGTGGGCACATGTACCATTGGCACATTCTATTCATCTTGTCTGCGAGCCCTCTGCAGCCAGTATTGTTGCATTTGGGAAACCAGTGAATTGCTTTGTGTTACCCTCTGCTTCCCTGAGCTCTGACTGCCTGCTTTGCAGGGCCCTGTATGTGTAGTGCAGTCCCAGGCTGAATTTAGTTCTTTCCTTTTTAGCAGAGTCTATTCTCCATACAGCCCCACTGTTTTGCCTGTGGTTGCCATTTGCCACACTGATAGCAACAGGCCTGCCTGTAGGCCTGTACTGGTACATACAAATCGTTTCTCATTTGTGAAATGGGCATCACAATTCTTCCATGCCTCCTAGGTGCATTCTGAAGAAAATATGTTAAATTATCCTAATGTCTGGTCTGTTTGATTAGTAGATGTGATTACTGTATATTAACCAAGTAGATGTATGTAGCAAGGCCATGTAGGATGTTAAGGTGGTCCTTCTAGCTATGGAACAATTAATCATTAACAAATGTTCAGTGGTCACTTTGACCTGAGAGCAGGGGCAGGCCTTGTACTTTCCTGGTGCACCAGGAACACCAGTACTACTCGAGAGCAGGAAAACATCTCTTGGGGGTCATGCAGCAGTGTGAGGCCAATATCCCATAGGGCAAGAGTTCTAACTCCATCCACCACACTTATGCAGCACTCGCTTGTAGTCATTGTTAATCCAATGAGAGTAATAAGTAGGTATGGAGTCCTGCATGGATTTATTCGTCTGAGGGGATACCACTGGCAGAGATAGAGCAAGGGACAATATTTACCAGAAATAAATGTTGACATTTATGGAAAACTAGAGTGTGTGTTCACATCTATTTTGAATGTTTTCATGAGAGCTACCTGGGAAGCGTCCATTATGGTATATTTCCTAAACGGTAATAAGTTTTTTTCTTAAGCTAATATTCTAAAGGGACAGATTAAATTAAAGGTTCATTTAAAAACTATTTATTTTCTTCTGGAAGGTGAATAATATTTTTCACTTACACTGCTGCAGTCCATCATAATATGTTTATTTGCATGTGTAATTTGGTTATCTGGTGTTACTTCAAACTCAGTATTATTAATTTCTGATGAGTAAAGAACTCAAATTAACACTACTGGATAAAATCTTGTCCCCATTGATGTTGACAGCAAAATTGCCATGGACATCATTTTGGCCAGGGTTTCACCTGCTACTCATATGCTTAATGCATCAAGGGTTTGTAAAGACCTCAGGAGAACAAGTCTGTTGGGGAAAAAAATTCAGTGTCACCTTGCAAAAATACTGACCTGCTTTTCATCTTCCAAGAGTTGAACAAGTTAAAGGAGTGAAATTGAGGCTGTCCGCACCGTTTGCACGTGTTGGTTACTCAGGGTCAGTGTTTCCCTGTGCGGTCAGGCAGGGATTGATTTTTGTTGGTATAGATCTCTCTTGCAGCAACAGAGAAAGACATAAAAAACATGGGAAAATCTGATCCAGAAAACCTGGCAAGGGAAGCTGTTCAGTCTTTTAGGACTAATATATATACATGCATTTGATGAATGGTATATTATATGCCCCAGAAAAGAACATATTGAAACATATCAGAATTGTGAAGTGAAACACTGGTCTATGGATGGATGGATGGTGTTTTCCGACTGAATAGATATCCTTTGTGGTTGTCTTGGGTTTATTTTATCTCTTTATTTTTCACTCTCACTATTCAGTAGGGGGTTTTGGGTTTCCTGGAGTCTGTGGAGGATCAGTCATTTTCTCCCTGTGACATCCTCAGCAGAGCATCTTCATCCTGTGCATATTCACAGCTGGCTGGGTGCACTGAAGTGCTCTTTTTCTTTTTGTTTCCTGAGAAACTTAGTTGCACAGAGGAAAATCAAAAAAAGAGGGCCAGCTAACTGGGCAGGTCCCTGTAGGGAACTCGAGGACCTTGCTTCCGTTGAAACTGCTTGGAGCTTCATAATGTTAATCTTTCCCACCTGATAAGTTATCCAGATATAAGAGGTCATGAAAGGAGAAAATGTTTTGTGAGGGTTGGTTTGTTTGTTTGTGGTTTTTTTTGTGGTGTGTGTGTTTTTTTGCGTTTGTTTGTTTGTTTGGTTGGTTTTTTTAAAATGCAGCATGGGCTTCTTTACAAAAACATACAAATGCTGACCATAACCAGAACCAAAGAGCAACTGATGGTGTCTTTGCACTCAGCTTTCTCCTAGCACTAACACAAAATGCCTTTTATTTTTGTCTGTCCTGGGCATAAATTCCCAATTCTTGTTTCCTTTTTTTATGTTCAGTGCTTCCCTGAACTATTGCCATTCTGCTGCAGACACAAAACAATAACCAGACAAGCTCTCCCCTTTGTGCCTGCAATTTGGATGGAAGTGGGGAAGAGTCTTTTGCAAGGGCTGGGCATGAAGGACGGCAACTGCATTCCAGTGCCAAGAATCTCCATGCGCAAAGCGGAGATCGTTTTCCCTTTGCAAATTAATCTTTGGATGCGTGAAGATGGGCACCCAGAAAATGAGGTACAGACAGTGGCAGTGTGTGACAAATTTAGATTAGGAGCAATCTGTCACAGCCAGGGATGGTATCAATTTCTGAACTCATGAGCAAGAAATACTCATTGACATTAGTGGGAGCACAATAGGGGCCTGGCTTGCCCACAGTTACTATATTAAATGACCTGTAACTCAAAAGGTCTTGGATAGAATTTATTATTCTGCACCTGGCACATCAGTTTGCAGTGACATTTAGCTCAAGACAAACTCTGAAGAAGTGATAAGCTAGTGAAAAGCAGGGGAGGAAAAGAAATTAAATCTAGGAAGTTTTTTTTTCAGTTTAAATACCTGTGGGTACTTTCATTCTAATTCCACAGAAATAGCCCCCTTTTGCAGAAGGAATTGCAGATATCACAGAGTTTCTGAAACAAAGCAGGTGCTAGGAAGATTTTTATCACAGAAACTGTTTTCATTGTTAAGAGAAGTTTCCTCATATTTCTCATTCTTGGTACAGGTCCTTAGCTGACCTGCTGGAGTTTCTTAGTAGTCTGTTGATCTGTTGATGGTGATAGTCAAGAGTATTGCCCTCTCTGCTACCTCCAGGTGTATGTCGGTGTTGACATGTATGTGAAACGGCTTCTTCAAAAACTGTTCTATTGCTTTTTCACTTTGGGAATTAAAATGGAAAGTGCATTCACTCCTTAATATGGAAAGGAACATGGAAATCTTATTTTAAAGTATTTAAAGTGGGTAAAATAACAATCAGCATGAAGTCAGTTTGGTCCATTTCTTAAAAGCAGCCCCCTAAATGGCAGGTGAATTACAGGCCGTCATACTTGCATCAAGCTTCCCTTTGCGTTTTGATGAGATTTCTTGACTCTTTCATTTATTTATGGTAATGCATAAAATTATGCTTTAAGAAAGTTAGATGTGAAGACGAGATGCTGCTGGTTTAAAAGTATTTTGCATAAGTGCAGTGACTTTTAATTTTGGGTAACACTAGATGCTGATAATGCAGTCTAGAAGTGAATATAATACTGGCATATCCTCTGCAAGCTTTTCTTCTGTTGATAAATATCCTTGCTGCAGCAGATATGTGCATCTTTGTCCAGATGTATGCTATAGTACAGAGCCATCATTTTATTTTTTGGGCAGATAAAAGTCCTGAATGTATAGACCAGTAATTTGTTATCAGTATTTGTATCAGTGGCCTGATAGAGATTTCTGAATGTTAGTTGAACTTCACAGAACAGGGCAGAAGTTGTTTGGATAGTCTGATCAAAATCTACTTGTATTGGAGCACTTATAGTGCAGCATTTTGGTGTTTTTTCTAGCCTGAATCTAGCTAACACTTCAGATATGTATATTCGTAATAACTAAGATATACCTTCATAACTGCAAATGGCAACCCCACAAGGATTGTACTGCACTTTTGGCAGATGATGTTTCTTCCAAAAATAGTTGTTTAGAAAACTAATGAATTATTTAACTTGTGCTTCTACAACAAAATACATTGAAATGATTATTTTCTCTTTTCTTTTTCGTGTTTGTTTAGAAGCTCATTTTTGTGATATTCTTCCCCCTAACTCAGTTTGGCAAGTATGTTACAATACCCTTCAAGGAAATGGTGGCTGAAAGGAATCTGGGAAAGTAATCAGGTTTGTGAGTGTTTTTTTTCTTATTGCTGGATCTGCTTATCGTGAGGAGTTGGGGCAACAAGGGAGATTTCAGTTCTCCAGACCCCCTCTGCTTGTGAGTATTTTGGAAGCATAGGCAGAAGTGCCTCCAAGCCAGCACAACACCCTATTGCACAGGCAGGCACTAGGTCTGAATCCATCCATCCACACATGAAGGTGTAGCCTCAAATGCCTTGTGTCAGCTTTTCTTTTTTTTTTTGGGTGGGCAGTGAGCTAACAGCTCAGTAGGAGCAGTGGTGATGCCCAGGCCCATAGGGGTATCACACTCTTTGTGGTCTGGGAGGTATGTGTACTCCCCGACCTCCACCAGAACAATAAACCCAGCCCATCTACAGAGGTTGGGTGATCACCACATTCAGGTACTGAAGGCAATGAAGTACTGCACTATCTTGGGGTCAGACAGCACGCTATTAAGCAAGAATATGCTCTTGATGTACCATAGTAGGGGGCCAAAGTGCATATCAGTGATTAAAAACAAGTGTTGCTTGTAGTAGCTCATAAATATGACTCTCAGCATCTTGCACCTTCCTGGTAGGCCTAGATACTGGGCAGTTTTAACTCCGTTTTAATACTGCTATATCTATGACTGAAATGACAATATTTATGCAGGGTAGTTTTTCAAGGAGCTTACTGGATGTGCAAACAAGTTCCTGGGTTTTCCCCTTTCATGGAAACAAGCTGAAGGTCAGATTTACAACATTTCAAGCTACATTCTGTGCTCATTTACGCAGCTGTAATCTTGAGTTATGCCACTGACGACAAGCAATTGCTTCAGACTTACAGGGATATAACTGACAGCAGAATTTAGCTTGGAGTCGCCAAAGCTCGACAGAAAAGAAGCTGTGAGGGTGAATTCAGTGTTTATGAAGTATCTTATGTATATTCAAGGAATGCAAGAGCACAAAGATTTATTAGTAGTGTTCCACAGCATTATTGAAATTAGGCTTAATTATCTGTGTAATTTGCTGGAACCAGCACTTTAGCATTTTTGATCAAGTAGATGCCATTAATTTTAAAAAGAGATGTACCAGACTGTTCTCAAAAAGTGAAAATAAAAGATTTAAAAAGAAAGCCCATAATTTCTAAGCTGCATATTTCAAAAGCTTTGAACATTGTTATTGGTCAAGTCCCTCTCCCCGCTTCTCAAACAAACAGTCCACTCGCAGTTTATTCATATAGAAGAAAGTTCACATCACCCCAGAGGGTTATCCCAGCAAGCAGGGAAAGGAAACATCTCCTTGTTCCCAGGCTTGCTTAGCCCTGTCATCCCTCTCCCTCCTGTCCTTGCTCCAGCCCCACAAATACCATCTGGCAATGGTGCTGGCTGTCCTTGGAGAAAGGAGGAGAAGAGGAGCTGTGAGTGATAACCCACCCTCTCCTTTGTAGCAATTAAAGTGAAAGGCTTAGGCCTGCACCCCATCCTTTCCGCTCAGACATGCTCCACAGGTACTGCTTGGTTTGGAGATATCAGCTCCAGACCTAACCCTGTGCTTCTGCTCTGCCTTCTTGCCAGACCCCCGGTGAGGTGTAGCCTGTGGTCGTCTGAGCTCCCAGAAAAGAGGGGTGTCCTCATGTGGAGAGCAGCAGCCATGCCAAGGTGTGGTGTACGTTGCTTTCCTGCTGATTTCTGTGGAAACTTTGGAGAAGATCCTTAGCCACTGTCTTTGTGTATTAAATGGCAATAATGTTGCTTTCCTATTTCCAAAAGAGTGCTTTGAAGATACAGCCATTAATACGTATGAATAGCTTGAAGCTTACATGAACACTGCAATGCTGAGGGCCAGAGGAATGCCAAAGCAGCCAGGTTATTAGCTGTCATTTTGCCAAACCTCTGCCTGAGCAAGCTTTTATTTTCAGGACAGCTGTTGAGTGGTGGTTTTCTGTGGTCAGCACTTCTCTTGTTCAGATTTTAACTTCTTATTTTTTTTCTTCCTTTTTACCTTCCCGCCGCCTGCCTCTGTGTAGGTGTCCAGCAGCACTGAGGTGGTCAGCACGTCATTTTGGGACACAAGCAGTAAATACGAATCGGGGGTGCCATTAATGAAACTTTCTATGCCCCGGCTTGAATGGCAGAGAATAATCAGCTCAGACTTTTCCAGTAAATGATTAACTCCTGTTTGCACAGAGGATGGAGCCACGGTAAGAATGCAATTAATTATGCTGGCAGCCCAGCCAGGCCGGCAGTCAGGGGTTCTCTCACTTGCAGCTCCTGGCTCTGCAGGTCTGATTTGAGAGTAACTAATTAAACGCAGGTGCAGGCTAGGAGACTTGTTGAATTAATGCACAGTGTCTTCTTTTCTGTGTTCCCAGGCATTTGTAGCTCACAAGAAAAGAGTAGGTGCTTGATGCTACAAATAATAATAGAGTGCTGATGATGGAGGTAATTAATCCTTTATTATTCTGGTGTGATAGGCTGCTGCTAGGGCTGTCATTCAAGTACTTCTCATACAAAAACGTGTCTCAAAGGTGAAAGAACACTGAGTAGGTGAAAGACTGAATAGCATTTTAATGGATTTTCTGGTGTTATGGGCACAGATATATCTCTAGGCTTGTGGCAAGACAAGGTAGTTGAAACTCAGGACTGGGCATCCACTGTGGTATGTTCTGGGCTGTGCCTTTGACTTGCTAAGGCACCTTTAGTAGTCAGCAGCTTAAAATGAAAATTCAGGCTGGTTCATTTCGCACATGAATGTGGAAGAGAAACATAAAGCCATAACTGTGGCTCACTGTAGGCTTTTTTTTTTCCTTTACTGCTTCCTGGACATTCTTAGTTGGCCACTGTCAGTAACAGGCTACTGACGTCAGGGGACCTTAGTTTAATCCCAGCATTGCTTCTCCAGATGGTGCAGAAGGTGATGGTCTTGCCATAGGGGAGACTGTCTTCAAGTGGAAGTAACATGGATGTCTAAGGGACTGCAAAAATAGCAAATATGATTTTGGATTCTGTATTACCAAAAACAAATGCTGCAAAATGATGTTTGTTGCTGGTGACTTGCTACTACTACTTGCTACTGATCCTTACTTGTTCAAATCAAATACCAGGACCCAAATATCTTTACTACTTAAGGGAAAATTATGAAAGTGTTGGCCTTCTGCTCTCTTTGTTGCCATTTACTTGCTTGTAAACCCCTTCCTCCCAGACACAGGAATTTTGTGATTTTTTGAGATAGCAAGGAGGAAATAACCTTCTGTGGTAGAAGCTCCATGGATTGCCAAGCATTAGGTGACTTCAGCCTCAACACAGAAGGAGAAAACCCAAAACATAATGTATGTGGGGTTTTTTTTAAAGACAGTAGTGATTTTGTCCTCTTCTTTTTACTTCATGATGAAAATGGTCCAACGCTATTAGGAATGTTTATAGTGAGAAAATAATGCCAAGTTTAATAAATGGATTGGATAGGACAGACCATGTTTTATTCAGTGTGGGAACCAAACACTGCCATATTGTACAGATTTGCTGATCTGGAAGAATTGTACTTGCCTTATGGAATGCAGCTTGAAAGCTGAGCACATGAATATGACAGCTTTCTGTGTGGGTTGAGGTTTTTTTTTGTTTTTTTTTTTGTTTTTTTTAATGCAGAGAATTTTAAGACAGAATCATTGTTTGAGGAGTTTTCTAAGAGATTCTTACCAAATTATGTAAGTTCAGGAAACTGAGAATAATTTATTATCATGCCATACTTTCCAATAGCTTTTATTTTCCTTGCATCACAATTCTTAACTCATTAGAAGCAAATTATATTCAAGTATTTTGATAAGGGTTGTACTCTGCTGCATATTTTAATGCTTACTTCCTGTTAGGGGAATTGTTGAGGGCAGTTCTTGGGTTGAAGGATGGTTTTTGATTCTTCTCTTTGCTGGTTACCTGTGGTCCTGCAGGATATTTTATGCAGTGGACTGTTTGCCCTTACTGAGATCTTTAAAAGTTTGAAAAAATGCTTTTTTTTTTTGTCCACCATTTGTATTTTACAGCAGCAAGAATCCTTGCTGACCCTCTTGTGATTGTGGGTCTGACGGGAGAGAGCTTGGGAAGCGTGAAGCCCTAGATTACTGCTCAGCTCACAGGAAACTTAGTTGTAGTGTGCATATGTGCATAACCAAGTGTTGTGCTGGTAACAAGTGTGATTTTTGTTTTCTGAACACCACGTCTCTGAAATTTCCAGGAAGCTGCTCTTTGCTGCTGGCACTTGCTACAGAAGCAACTGCAACAGTGACACAGTTTTTGTTCATGTCTTTTTGTCTTCATTAATTTTCAGTGTCTCACATCAACTGAAAATACGCAGTTGCTGTTAATGTGTTCAAAAGCATGATGTTGGCTAGGCGGCTGTTTATGTCACAGTAAATATTTAATGAGAAGGTTTGCTATTTTTAGCCACAATCACAACATATTATTAGGATGTATAGGCCTGAAATATGTTATCTAACACGTGATTGTTTGTTACCTTTACAGTTTCCTGAGGGTTTTTTTCCTTTTTCCTTTGTAATTTGAATTAGCGAGTGTCGGTATGTAGTGTTGCACGTAAGCTGCATGGAAGTGGGAAACATCAGGTTTCAAAACATGGGGTCCCATGCTGATGGGGGACACTACAGCCACTGAATAATGAACCCAGGAAGGCTGTGCAAATATGTGAATGTACAAATGGATCTCAGAGCCGTGATTTTCATATTCCAGCAACTGCTGCTGTAGGAGTGCATGACTGACAGCACAAAGGATTTAGATTTACTGTAGAGAGATGTAAATTGATAAGTCAGTAGACAGCCATCATTCTTCCTTTATTCTCTCTCTGTATCCCATGTCTTTCTTTGCTGGCATAATCAAAGCTGACATAGTGCATGATATACCAAGTTATATTTTTTTGTAATTACAAGACAGTACATGAGATCTGAGGGTGTTATTCAGGAAATGGCACAAAGCTCACTGAAGTACAGGTTTTCAGGGTGATCCTCTAATAATATTGTTTTTCACATGGATTCTTGATACTCAGACTCTACATCCATGTCTTTAAGCTGTCTGGGTACTTTAAGAAGGGATAAGGACAGTGGAAAAAATGAGGGAGCTTTTCCTTTTCTGCAGAAGAAAATGTACAGTGTGGGATACTTGTTTTGTTTCCTCTCGCCCTCAGCTGAGTCTGAAGCATTGAGCTGCACCATACATTGCTAAAAAAGGAGGGGGGAATGGGGACAGGACTGACTTAGGGGGAAGAGTTAAAAAAACCAAAAGTTAGGAAACCAAAACAGAGAGATAACCTGGAAAGACCAAAAGGAGCAATCAGCCTCCCTCTTAGCACTAACTGGTGTGGCACAACCCCTGTGTCTTGAGGCCAAAGGGTCCTTTTGCACTGATCCGTCTCATTAGGCTCAGCTGCCTCTGACTTGAACTGCAACGTTATTACGTCGGAAGGGAACGGACTATGAGATACAATAGACTTGTTATGGTGCACATGCACTTGGAAATCTTGTTTTTCCTCAGGTCTGACAAAGTATGATAAAATCTGAATGTTAATATTGCAACCCTTTTGCCTCAAATACATACATTGAAAATTCAGATTCCATCTGGATTCAGTGGATGCAAAGCTTGAAAGAAGCAAATGAAGCTTTCCTCCCTCTGGGGTTCCAGCAGGGAGGTGCTGCAGATCTTCTGGACAAATCACAGGGCTGTCAGTAATTTTCCATATATTTTCCCCTTAAAATTCTAAAATATTTTTAATGAATTAATCAAAAGAGCAAAGAGCAAAAAAATGACACTTGGACTTTAAATTTAGTCATATTAGATTAAAAATAGTAGGGGAAATGGGATCATCTCAATAAGGAAGAGATTATTGATTATTACTTTTGATCAAAAAACTGTTGTTTCTTTCCATGTCAGCCTCCCTCAGACTTATTTGCACATCCAGAAATAAACTGAGAAACCTATTGCTATACTTCATGGATGTTTATGTGCAGGCCTTGTCTGCTCGTTGGTGCATGAGGTTGCCACATGGGCAGGAAAGGTGCTGCTGGTCATTCACTCCTGTCAAATGGCAGCTCCTTGTCTTATGGCAACTCATGGAGTCACAAAAGAAGGAAGAGTCCAAATGTTTTTTTGCTAGAACCAGTGAATAAAGCAGCACCTTGAACTACTAATAACTTAAGTGAGATGGGTTGCCTGAAATGTTCTTAGAGATGAACACCAGGCGACTTCCATCAGTCCAAGTGCTGTTTAAATCTTTCACCTGCAGGCACTGATGAATTACGGCTCCTGTCACTGTAGGACTTTTTCACCAGAAACCACCTTTTTGGGGGATTATAGACAGTATTTTGGAAAAGGATAGAAATTTCTCTATAATTCATGTAGTGCACACATAACTCCATAAGAGCTGCCAACAGACACTGTCAAATGATTTTGCATAGGTCACTGAAAAACTCCAGAATACTTATGCTGACTTGCTATGAGTGCAGATTAGTTTCAAATGCAGAAAGAAAAGATGCAGAATCTTGTTACCAATTTCCCAGGCCATTCAATTAACAGGACACTCATGCAAAGAATGTGTTTACTGGACTATTTTCTTAACAGAGTCATTATGTTTCCTTCAAGGTAGTTCTTAAAGAAAGGATTTATTTCTTCTCACTTTTTCTTGACTGTTTCTCTGGCAGGAATAGGCCTGTGGGAGCTTCTTAGGAGAATGTGTGGTATACGTTTGCCGCTGCATATTCCTTCAGAATTTGCTTTTAAAATGCATATTGGTTACAAAATAAACCCGAATGAGCCATTATACTCTGGTGTGCAGTTATGTATTTAGAACACATACTACATGCAGCTTTAAAAGAAATCTGTATGGAAACAAATTGCATTGCATTTGCAATAGCTGAAGGAAGTTGAACAGAAACACCTGAAGCCCTTCAAAATACCAAAGTAATTTACCCCATTTTCTGGAGCAATTATCTCCCAAACCTCAGATTCCAGTTTCAATGCCTTTGCTGCACAGGAACTGTAGTGTCTCAATATAGTACAAAAGACTGGAGCTTGGCTGTATCATAGCCTTGATGTAGACTTAGTGCTCCTGTGTGATGTACCAGAGCAGGACAGGATTGCTGCTCTTTGGGAGGGTCTAACGCACTGCGTTGAGAGTGAGGATGTGCTGAGGAGAGAGGCACCCCCAGGTGCAAGGGTGAAATCCAGCTTTCTCTTTTCTCCAAAGATTAGTGAAGAGCAGGGATTCTAGTTTGGGATGAACAGTTGTGGTATTTACCTGAGAGAGGGATGCATCTATATGGCCAGCCAAGAAGATGGAGAGGTCTCTGGCTGCTTGTTTCAGGGGTTCAAGCTGCTACTAGACCAGTTCATCTCCCCAGCTTGGACAGTGTCGTACCACTTATTCTTCCTCTTTAGCTGGTACTTAGCGAAGTACCTGCCTCAGCAGTGCGTAACAGAAGCAGCAGCAGGCACCTCTAAGGAGGCCGTGTGCCTGCCTGGATTGATGTTATGGAACAATATCAAGCGTGCTTCCCTGTCTTGTGACAGTGTTCTTGCATTAAATCTACAAAATGCCTTTCTCTGCACAGTACAGTTGGAAATATTAAGAGTCACGCTTGTTAGCACTGATGCAGATAAAGCAGAGCTGCAATAAGCGAGTTCAATGTCCTGAGGATTTGAGAACTGGGGTGTTGCGTTTTTGTTTGTTTGTTTTTTTAGAGCCGAGCATTTAAGACACTTGCATTAAACCTTGGGCTTTGCAGATCCTCATGCTGATTCTGCCACTTATTTCTTGTTTGGCCTTAGGCTATTCACTTAACCTCTTGCCACCCTAATTTCCTCATCTTGAAAATTATGTTTACTTACTTCTCCTGAGTATTCTGTGTGGCTTAATGAATGCCTTTAAGGGATCTAGAGATCCTTGGATCTGAGATGATACAGGACTGCAAAAGATTCACTGAACATGCAAGGAGGAGGGAGCAGGTTCCCAGGCAGGAGAGCCTGTCTGCATTGCTGGCCTGGAACAGAGTCCAAATGTGTAATCAGCAGGGGAGGATTGTACTGCCTGTTTTTAGATGAACTCCTCTTCCTTGTGGCCTTTTCAGATTTGCTGGAAGGAAAAGGAGGCAAGTGATTGAACAGAGAGGAGGGTGGCTGAGGTTAACTGCTTTCTGCTGTTGGTCCCCTGGACCTTCATGCCAGTGCAATAGCAGTTGGATCTCTCAGGAAGGTAATGATCTTCCTGGACACTCTATCTTGCTGCAGGTTATTAGCGAAGTAAGGCAGCCCTTTTGCTGCCCATTTCTTTAGCAGGGAAAAATGAATCTCTGACCAGGAAAAAAAAAAAAAAAAGTTCTTCCATATAATTAAGCAGCTTTAGAATGAGGCCTGTGCCTTTGCTGATGAACTTCAGTGAAAGCAGATGGTCACAATGGTATTAAAAACTAAAGACTTCAGTCAAGCTTTTAATTGAAAACAATTGGACCCTGCTGGATGGTAATTACCTTGACTACTTGCAAATAATATCACAGCACTGCTACCTATGAAGGAAGAACGGAAGCTGAGTTAATAAGAACTGCTTGATCTGCATATAATAAACAAGGAGCATCCAAAACTATTTTCTCTGGTAGCTTCTCCCCTGCAAGATGCTTTCAAGTGGTTAGCAGTGCGAAGAGGAACACAGAGTGGCAGAAATTGAAAATGTTAGCTGGGTGAATAAAATAACTTGAAGAGCCCATCTTCCCCCTTCTCCCTCTTTTTTTTTAATATCTGAAATCCCAGACAAGTCTGAGAAAAACAAGAAAAAAAGTGGAAAAGCTAAAGATTATCCAGCATTCCTCCTCTTCCAAATGGCAATGATAATGGCAGGCTGCCTTTATCTCATTTTACCCTCTTTCTTCTTCCTTGCCTGACTGACTGGAAGGCTGGGGCCTTCTAAGCACCCAGAGTGTTTTTCCCCCATTCTTAATTGGATTTTAATAATTGTTAACTTAATATGCCTCAATCTCTAACAAAGCAAACGTAGTAAGTGGCAAAATTTGCAGTGTTTCTGTGATTTGACAGTTGTCTTGTTCTTCTCCCTTTTCTGTGCTGGGATCAGGTGAGGTTTTAAGTGCTACCCCATCTAAAGGGCTCCTAAATCCTGCTATGTTATTTGTTGACACAATGTGACATTATTACCATTTTATAGTATCTTTTCTGCTGAGGAAAATGACCTTTATTGCTGTGGATGTGTGGGTGGAAAAAACAGTCCTAATGTTGTCTCTTTCAAACACAGGTCTTGCTTGTGTATAGAATGAACGAAATCTTGTCACCTTCCATGTAAACACTATTTTTCATTCAAATGCTATTTTTGACAGTACTCTTGAGCATGGCTTTTTGTCCCCTTATTAGCAGGCAAGACACACTGATGTTCCAGAAGACCCCAGAGAGTAGCAGCTGCTGAATTTTGCAAAATTAATGAGTAGCTGTGAACTTCTAGTAAAAGTGATGCAATGATTTTCCATAACATATCATTTTAGAAGCAATGACTTTCTTTTCCTATCCAAATATTTGTCTTTTCAAGGCACCAGACAAGAGTTTGTCTTGTCTTGTCTGGCAGCATGATGAAACGGACTTTTCCAGTATGTTTCATCTGGATTTGATGATTTTACGCCTGGAGTTCTACTCTCATTCACTTAACTTGTTGTGATTAACACAGAGAGTGAAGTCCTGGACTCATGGAAGTCAGAAGTTTTCACGCTGTCTTCAGTAGATTTTGCTTATTTTTGTGTAATCAAAACATGCCTAAATCTTTCTTGATGTAGTGCCTCTGAAACCTCTGGCTGAGCACAATCACAAGACAGAAGTGTATCTCGTAGAATCACTAAAACTGATGTTTTTAGTTGCACTACCATTTAAGTTGAGGTATTTTCATTTGTGTTTAGGACTTCCTGGCAACCTTGCCCTTGTCTTTTTCTCTGCTGCTGGGCTCTTGGGGGACAGGTGTTGGGGGACATTGATGGGGCAGGTGTCCTGCTCTGTCTCATGATCCTTATGTTTAAGTTGACCACCAGATCCAAGCAGAATGTTGCTCACAGCCTTTCCAGTCCCTCCTTTGATAAAGAACTTGGGACAAATTTGCAACTAGGAAAAGGCTGCCTTTCAAAAGTGTCTTGTGGTAGTGACTGTGGTGATTTTATCAATCTTATAGCAGCTGCTTTTAACTCTACAGAGTATGATCACTTATTGTAATCACTGCTTGTAGCTTCCAGGGATCTGGTACATAGAGCATATTATTTTAAAGGTATAAGTAAGGCATAAGCTTTATTGATCTAAAGTATTCTGAGCGATAAACAGCTGCTGGGTTTGATTAAAGCTGAAGGGAAGCTGAAGCATTTAATCAATCTCGAAAGATGCTCTGAGTATATTACAAAGCAATTGCGATTATTGCTATTATATGACAAGCTATAGCATAATAAAGAAAGAGGGATAGTTTTTCTTGGAAGCATTTAGAGGTATTGTGGTGCTTCTTCTCAGCCTGCCTGATGCTGTCACCTCTGAAGCTCGACAAAGTGACAGCGTGTGCTGATTCCAGCAGACTAATCCTGAAGGCAAGATGCAAGAGCTGGGCCTTTCAGCTGTCCAGAGTCTTATCTCCCTTGTGCCCAAGCTGTGCCTGACAGAAGCACTTGGGGAAGGAGGAAAAGAAACAGGGCAAGTGTTGCTGGCCACATCATAACCCTTTCTGATCCTTGCGTCCTGTGCAGCTCAAGATGTTCTGAGCTGTGGGATATGTTCGTGCCTGTCTAACAGCCCTGAAGGGACCTTTCTTCCATTACTTTGTTTAATCACTTTTCAAACCTCTGGACAGTCTTGAGCTTCACAACATCGTGTGGTGATGTGTTGCACAGTGCAGTCATATGACTTGGTAAAATTGCATTCTTTTTTTTTTTTCTTGTGTTTCAGCTTTCTGCCTGATGATCTCTTTTATTACCTTCTTACTCTTGTGTTAAGAAAAGCCATGGATAGTTGTTAGCTGTTTGCCTTTTCTATTTCCTAAACAGTGAGATGTCTGCCTCATCCTGCTCTGTTGTCTCTTTTCCAAGGCTCACTTAGACTCCCTTTTTCTGAAGCTGACCCTTTCCTCTGAGCATCCTTGTCATCCCTCTGTCTGTCCCCTTCCTCATTTTGCTGCATGCTTTTTGAGAGGGTGTAACTGGAATTTCATATAGTACTTTAAGATGTGGGCTTTTTCTGAGTGTATTATTTCTTCCTTTTTCAGGTGTTCAGTGATCTGTACTTATTACACCGCTTATAAGAAAAGTGTGTCACATAATTCTGAAGACATGGACATGAGGAGGATTTCTGCAAACTAAGGATCCGCATGAAATAATCTTAGATTTAAAATTTATCTTATGTTGCATTTAAAATATGGAAATGGAAAGTCTATGAACACAGTAAGACTTTTCCCTCTAGAAAATGTCATATGAAAACAAATTAATCTATGCTTAGTAAACTTATTTATTAATAAATCAATAGACAAACTCATAGAGAAGTTTCTTAAACCTTGCCCTTGCTGTATTGGCAACAAAGACATTACAGCACTTAATCCTGGAGAGGATGGCATTTGTAAAAGCTAACTTTGCTGTGGGTGTCTTGTTTCAGTCCTCTCTGTGGTTTATTCAGTCTTTCTTCAGGGAACATAGAGAAATAAGATCTTCTGTGACCCACACTTGAATTGTTTCTCAAAATCAGAAAGTAAAAAAAAAAAAAAACCAACAAAAACTTAAATGACTCATCTGGTCTTTATTATTCACCTGGGGAGAAATACTAAAAGTAAATGGAGCTTAAATAGCGATAAATTAGTTGGAGCATTAGGCATAGATAAAGTAGAATGGCATTAAGAAGTGATAGGATGTGATTTTATACATAGATTAATTTAAAATTGACACTGCCCTTCTGTATTTTATTTCCTTTTGGGAGAAGGTGTCTTGCACTGAATCCCTCTAGTCAGTTGTGGTTTGCTAGTCAGGCCAAATTGCGAGCTGTCAGTGGAGATGAACTGCTTTGAGTTAACTGCTTGAACTAACTTTGGAAAAGCAATGGTGGAAGTGCAGGCCTCCTGCCATCTTCTGTTTCTCACTCTGTCTTTCTTTCACTTCTTCCGTCAGCATGGTCCATGCTGTGTGGATGGACCTCTGAAAATATGCTCTTGCAAGCTTTGCTTTTGCTGAATGAATCCCATCCATGCAAGTCAGATGCCTTTGGGTTAATGGGGAAATGCAAGATGTATCTGATTTTGTTTCTCCTTTATGATACTTTTTTTAAACTTTAAAACATTTGAAGCTTGTCATGACCTTCATGCGAAACCCTGTGCATGGCCCTAGTGTGCTGGAGGCTGAGCCTAGTGCAGTTATCTGCGTTGTATAAAATTCCTATTGCAACAACTGATAAATCTTCTTTATAGTGGTTTCACATGAGAGTCATAAGTCTGCTGGGAAAATTATCCTGAGTTTCACTTCATAATGGTATGAGTGTGTCTCATGGTCTCTATAATGGTCTTGTGAGTTTTGTAAATGTATGTCTTTACGTTAGTGTTTAGATCAGTACATAAAGTTTCAATTAGGAGATCTTGAGGTTCTCCACAGATAGTAAGAGCTGGAACACTTGGTCTGTGAGAGGATACTGAGGGACCTGGGCTTGTTGAGCCGGGAGAAGACATGACTGTAGGGAAACCTAACAGCAGCCAGATGCTCAGGTCTTTGACTTAGCTTGAACATCACTAGTTTCAGTGTGCTGAATGAGTTTGACGGTTGAAACTACAGGCCTAGTTGACAGATGTTTCCCGTTGGAAAGTGGACCACAGCAGACTACTGATGAGAGCCTTGCTTTCCTTATGGTGCAATTTGAGGAACATTTCTCTCTCGATTATAGCCTTACATTCCTGTGTTGTTAACTCAGTAGTGCCAGCAAAGGTCTGGTATGGATACATGGCAAATGTCTAGGGAACTAGTTCAGGATAGAAGTAATCCTTTTTTGTTTGTTTGTTTTTACCTGTTTTAAAGTTGATTCCTCCCATGGTTCCATGAAAATTCATCTTGGTACAACGGAGACATACTGCAGGAGAAGGAACAAACAGCAGAGAGTGCTTCAGTGGTGTTGGGTTTCAAAGAGGCACTTCTCAGACTGTGACGTTACAGTCAGTTTTTGAGAGTCCCCTCCAAATAGCTCCCAACTTCACGGCTTCACAGATGGCTGTTGAAGATGACCATTTGTGAAACCAGATTCCAAGCAAAGTTTGTGGCAAAAATAGACTGTAAAGAATGACAAAACTGAAAATTAGTGTATGGTACTTCACTTGGGCTGTTTTGCCTTTTTTTGGGTTGTAGTCTAATCTTTTGTTAATTGGCCCCATCAGACACTGCTACTAGGCACAGGGATTCACAGAATTCATTGTAGGCCTTTGAGATGATCAGTGTCTCCTGAGCCATTCAGGATGGGACCTTGCTTTTCAGGTCCTGCTGCTCTTTCACATTGACTGCACTAAAACTGGCAAGCCCAGTGGCTGCCCTCTATCCAATTTCCTCAACATTGTTGCTGTTTTACAACCAGAGATTGTGATGAGCACAAGGTGAACGCATCAGCCACTTTCAAGAAAACTTTGTTTGTGCCAAGAAGGACAGGACAGGGTTTGGAGGAGCTGCAACTACTAGCTAATCTCATCTGGAAAGAATGCGTGATGCCTTGCATGAGGTGGACCTGATCCTGCACTCTAGTGCTCAACCTTGGCATTGCTTCTGCTGGGATCAGGGTGAAGCCTGGCCAAACTGAGACCCGCTTCTGTTTATACTCCTTTCTAAAACTAATCTCTCTTTTCTCCACTATGCATATTTCTACCTTTGTGCTAATGAAAGTGCTGGATTGTTCCAGGGAGTTGCATGAAAAATATCTGTGAGCTTTGGCCATCTCTCTGAAATACTACAGTCGATTTGGTGTTTGCTTTGGCGCGTTGCTGTGAAAGATTGTAGAGTGTGTGTGTTTATATATGTACAGGGAGAGAGGGCTCCTGCTCATTGTGCCTTTGTGAGGCTGCCAGACTGTCTGGCCCCATCTATTCTACTGTAAGTGAAAAGGGACGCGTGAGCACTCACTGCGTGCTTGGACCAGGGCTCTGCTAGGCACTAGATTTGGAAGCAGTTCTGTCAGCTTGAAAAATCATCTTTCTGACTGAATATTATTTGCTCCTTGCTGTTACAAGTAACATGTAAGATCACTTGCGGTGCAGAAATTTTTCCATCTTCCCTTTCTTTGCTCTGTATAACGGGCAACTTTACATACAATGCATTTCGGTGACCATTCCATACCAGGCAGCCAGTTCCCCTATGGGAACAGAGAGAAGAACTTCCATACAGAAGAGGGAGAAGTAATGTGTGAAAATCAGTGGTAAGATGCAGCCCTGGTTGAAAGACCTGGACATTGCCCTTGAAAAAGGAGTTATTTTCCTCCTGTAGCCCATGAACTTCTGAAGAAAGAGAAGACAGAGGTGGAAGGCATTTCTGTTCAATCTGAGATTTCTCTGTGATGTGTAGAAAGATATTGCCCAGCTCAAAGTTCCCACAGCGCTCGTTGAGAAGATTAAGGATGACTCCAGCAGCCCATCGGTGAATTTTCCTACCTATGAGAAAGTTCATTCTAACATTCAATGATATCTGCAGAGCTCCTACTGAAAAGTCATGGGCTGCAAGACCTGCGCTTGACTAGTAATTATAAAGTAGTTCAATGTTGAACTTGGAGTCCAAACAGCACTTTATAGAATTCAGGTCTTTTCTTTTTCTAGCGATAATAAGCTTTTATCTCAGATTCCCTCTTCTGGAAGGAATAGCTGGAAAACAAATGTGCGTTGACAGGAATTGCCAAGTAACAGGACCCAGCCTGCAGCCCACCTGGCTTTGAATCCTCTCTGTAGTAGTGCTGAGTATTTGAAGGAAGATGCAAATATTGCTGGAACGCATGGTTACAAACAACCTGCAAACAAACTTATCCACTGCTTCTTTGAGAGCTCTATGTCAGCTTTTGCTTCAAACGGCGGCTCTATTAATTTCAGCAGGGGAAGTACGGTAACTGATGCTTAACAATTAATTTTTTTTGTTTCACCTGTCAAGCTTTGCTGGCCAATTTTGCTTTACAAAATCTATAAGCAGGGAACATCGGTGTTTTCTTTTGTACTGGAGACATGAAGGAATTAAAAGATTCAAAATTGTAAAGCCTTCATGAATAATTTAGGCTCTGTTTCCAACGAGTATTCACTCTGCTACATATGCACAGACACTGGGCTTAGACATTTGTGGTATGAGCAACAGTGCCAAGCTCCCAAGAGCCAAAAGGAAACAGGCTTTTATGCAGTGTCAGCCATCAATCCCTTTCCCACCTTTGGGACATACTCTTGAGGGGGCTTCTGCTTGAGAAACCTGGCCTGTTAGCTTACAGCAAAAACTGACAGGCCTAGGCATACTACCTTACAACCTCCCCTGCAATATGTTCTGCAACCCAGCCAGCCTTGCGCCTCTTAACTGCTTTGCTTTGTGTTGCTCTTGTGAATAAATATTGCTGTGCATACATAGGCTAATGTACACAGTCACTCAGCTTCTCCTGCTGAAATGGTTGAACTACCTGAGATAGAAATGGCAAGAGCCTACTCAAGCAAACCAGTCAGTGAATTTCTCTGAGTCTTGGCCTGATGGTTTAGAGGGATCTTCATGTCATAAAGACTGATGGAAGCCTGGGAATTTATAGTTGAGAGGTAGCCTATGTTGCATTCTCTTGGTCTTGCCACTGATCTGGTGTGAGACCTTTAGGCAAGGATTTTCCTGTTGTAGCCTTCTAGTTTTTTGTTGCTTTTGTTTGCTCAGGTGTTTTTAATAAATATTGAAACACACACAGCTGCTTTTGTGGCAGGAAAAGCAGGATTCCTTCATCCAGAAATCACCTTATGAAAGGTCTGCCTGGTACAAATGGATCCTCTAATTCAAGGGCTGTTTCATACTCCATGCTTCAAAGTGTTGACCACCCAGCTTGCACCAACAACCAGCAAGGTGAGGAAGGACCAGCAGGGCCCTGCTTTCCACTAACACAAGGATTAAATGTTATTTTCTGCTTCTCAAACCACCATGCCCGAGGGCTCAAAACGGTGCTGTTCCTGCATGTGTCCCCTCTGCCAGGGCACAGGCACACGTTTTTGTAAAACTTGTCAGAGGTAAGCCGCTGCTGAGAGCTACGTGGTGCTGAGTGCAGCCCTATGCATTCGTGAAGAGAAATGAATCGGGAGGAAAAGCACTTTTGCTGTGCTCCTGCTATTTTCATGTGAAAGTGGGGCCCATGCTCTACTTCAGTAGCTCTTAGAGGAGCCTTTCTCCAGCAGTCTCTGATACCCAGATAAATTGAATAACTCCAAAGGGCTCTTTTAAATCTAATTCCCTCCCCCATGTTTGCAGTCTCTTATTTTTTTTTAACCTTTTTTTTTTTTTTTTCCTCCCTCTCCTGTCTACACCCTCTCTTGAACAAAAAGCTTTAAAATGCTCTTCTGGAAAGGACTCGAATGTAATTCAGATGAAGTTAATGTGAAGTCAAGGTTGATTGCTCATCCCCCTGAAACTACCAGCAGTGACTGAGTGCTGGTGCGAGCGAGATGGGAGTTCAAACACAACTGGGAAGCTTGTGAGCGAGCAAAACAAAGAACGGGCTGGAGGCTTGGGATCTCTGCTCCTGCTCCTCCCCATGTGACTTTCTCAGTTCATGCTGAACCCTTTGATCACTGTCCAGCTCAGGGTTATGTGGCAGCCTGGGCCAGGGCCAGGGATGTATACAGGGGCGGAGGCTGCTGTAATCTGCGTATGCTCTTGATCCACCCTGTATTCTTATTTCCATAAACACTGCCACATATCACCGTGGGGAGCATCACTGCCGATGCTCCTTCAGCTGAAATGTGGGACTGTCCCTGCCAAGCACAGCTCTGTCTTCCAGAAATGTCTCTGATAACAGCATTTCGAATAAGTGTGCTTGTATTTTGTAACCTTTACTCTATTTTTGCCAGATGCATTTTTAGTTGATGCTGAAATCTAAGGCTATGAGTACAATCATGCTATTCAGCACACAGAGTTCATGTCTTTCAGATGTTGCTGCTCCGGGAAAGCTGCACAGCTGAGCACAGCTAGCTTGGGAAGGGTCATAGCAAGAGCACCGCCAGGATCTTGCCCAAGGAAGCACATCCTCCAGACCACCTGCTCTAGGGCAGCATTTTAGCTCCGTATTCCACTAATAGGGATTTCAGTGCTGGGCTTAGTGGCTATTGAGAACTATCAAGTCCAACATGAGTTCTTACAGATGTGCTACCATTATCCTTCATGCTTAAATGTTGACATGGTAACATGCAAAATGAGCTGAAACTCTTGAAGACAAAAGCTAATTGGCTCTAAGATAAAGTGGATGGGAGTCAGTGGTGGAAGTGTGAGCTGTGGTCCCCTATGCTTTTCACCTGCATTTATCTGCAGCCATTCTTCCAGCAGCAAGTGGGAAGAGGGACCTGATTCCTCCTGTCTGTGTCTACAGTTGTGGCTTCTGATAAGTTGCCTCCAGTACAGTGGCACAAGTAGACTTTTTGTGATTGAAGACTGTCAGCAGCAGGCTGCATGTCAGCTCTTATGAAAACCTCTGCCTCCTATTAAATCCTACAGCAAACCTGAGATGGATTCCACTTTTCTGTATTATTTCTACAGGATGGTGAGAAGATCTTAGAGGAATTTTACCATTATCTATAAAAATATATCTGGAAAACTCCTGAAGTACGGTTGTGTGTTGCCCTCTTATTAAATGACACTAGGTTTTCCCAAATGGTAGAACAACTACCTCTAGCAGGTTGTAGAAAGGATGTTGCAACTCTGCAATTATTAGTCTAGCAAAAATGCTGAAACCAGTTGAAGAGGATTTAGAAATCTACCCCTTCTCTCCTTATTTTCCTCTCACAAATTACTTCAAAGGTCAGTAAAATAAATTTTGCCCAGACAAACGAAAAACAATATCACAGCATTTCCTAATTCCTTCAGGTTTCTGCACAACAGGGGTAAAACAATACACGGGGACGTATCTGGAGCAGGAGACTATGAAACTGCCATGAGCGCTGCAGCTCCAAGTCCAGCTGGTGTCACTGAGAGGGGCGAAGATGTGTTGGGGAGATTGCCTGTGGCTTGGGCATGGGTGATGGAGTGTGGTGCTCGTGATGTAGAAGAGCAGGTCTGACTGGCATCCCACAGGATCCCTGCCCTCCATCCTTTCTTCCCACCCTCCCCATGGCTCGTGGTGGGGTGGCAGCCAGGTGGGCTCAGCCCCTGTCCCCGGACAGCAGTGCTCAGCACTGCCTGCTCTGCTGGAGCAGTCCCTGTTGTGTTACTCTAGTGTGGCTCTGTAGTTAAAGTGATAAAAATCCTCTGTTGCAGATGAAGATAATCTATTTGATGCTCGACTAGGGAACAATCGATCTCTTTGTACAGGGTGGAAGACGGAGCTGTAGGAGCCGAGGATACCTTTAAGCCTGTTTACTTATTACTGTATCCACAGCGGGAACTGTGATGCCTCTGCGGCAGCATTAGGAGACAGGAGATGCTCCCTGTACAGTGCCTCAGAGCTCGATGTCACCCTGGTGCAGGCTCCAGATTGCTCAGCAACATCCAAGCCCCAAAGATGTGGATGAGGACATGGCCCTTATCCTGAGCCTGAACTGCGAGACTGCCCTGAGGTGAGATGCTGTGGTGCATATAGCTTGAGGGAAAAATGGGTCTGGTTTAGGAGAGCTACCTGTCTTGAAGAGGATTTTAAATGCTCACATATTTTATGCAGCATTTTGGAATGTTTCAGCTACTCCCATTTGGAATTCAGTTCCTCTCCCTGTTAATCAATAGCAGGCCTTAACAAAACAATTATCTCACAGGAGACACAAGCACACAGTGCTGAACAAAGCAAAACAGCTACTGGCTTACAGCAACAATTGCTGCTACACAATGGGTTTTCAAAGCTCAGTATATATTTTGTCCCTAGTGGGAAAACCATAACAAGACTGAATTAGTGGCTAGGCTTGCCAAAGGGAGAAATTAAAGAGCGATGGCTTGTCTGACACCTTGAAGTACTTCTATTTATTTTGGGGGAGAGGACAGTGTGAGAGAATAAGATGCTTATTAGGGAAAACTATTTTCTGTTGCTTTCTGAAGTGTGCAGCAGTTCTGTACACCTGAGGGCTTGGTTCAGGTCAGGGATCAGCAGGACCTTCTGTTGAGAATGAGGATGATGTCCACGGAGCTAGAGAGGTGCAGGGGTGGAGGCAGGAGTGTGGCATGCAAGGGGAGGATGGGCTAAGAGTCCCTTGTCCCTGTGAGGTGAAGCTCAGGGCTGTTTAGCAGGTGGCTGTTTGGTGAGGGAGAGAGAAGAAGGAGAGACTATACAAGAACAAAGCAAATTCCCTTCCCTGCACATGGTCAGCTCCGAGCTTGCAAACTTAACTGCTCATGTGTGGATTTTGACAGCTCCTTGCTCTGGCACTAATGGGCCTCAGGAGCTCCCAGTGAGCTATAATCGCCTTGGTTCAGGGCTCAGCTTGCACCTTTACAAGCACCTTCACCCCTTGCTGTTAACCTGCAGTCTCCTTTATTCGGCAGCTAAGCTTGTAAATTCATGTAACCAAATAGCTGTGTTGTTAACTGCCTGCACGAAAGTGAACACCACATCCATCTTCCAGTGCCCAGCCAGCAGCCTAATGACACTCTTTGCCGTGCTCGCAGGTACCCTTTCAGGCATAACTAACTATGGCACTGCAAAAACAATTGTTTCAGTGCTTGCACAGGCCACACAGATCATTGGGGCAGAGGAGGGAGGTCTCCCAGGCAGAAGACTTCCTACTGATGGCCCCTGCGCACCAGTGACCCTTTCCATCACCACCTCATGCCATGGTCTGATGGCTGGGAAGGGAGACCTTCACCCTGCTGGTGAGCCGTGTCTCATGCCCCAGAGCAGGAATCGTGCTTGCGGTGGTTTTATTTTGGGTTGTGACTGATGCTTGACAAGCCTCTTGGAAAAGCTGTGCCTCCATTTTGCTGCCGATAAACAGTGTAATTTCCTGACGTGTCACTGGGAGGACAGCTGCTAATGAAACACTAAAAGGTGCTGAGGTTTTCTGGCCTTTCAAGTTCTTGCCCAAATCTGTGGCTTGAATCCTCTAGTCTTGAAATCAATCTCAGCAAGAAGGTTTTCTGAATGCAGACCCGGTTTCCTATGAAACGAGGCTTATGTGATTGCTCTGGGTGTGTGTGTGGACAGATGTGTCAGAACGCCTTCCAAGTTGTTCCCATGAGCTAATTTCAGCTCAGCAAGGCAGAGAGGTACAGCGCTCACAGACAGTAAATCCTAGAAACTCTGAGGAAATGGTGCAAGCTCTTTCTCCTGTTTCTGCCACAGAGGAGGCTGGGCTGCAAGTTCATCCTTTGCTAGAGAACCCACATGGAAGCTCAGCTGGGGACACCGCTCATGGGAAGCAAGGCTTGGTTGATTTTGCAGTTGCTTGTGTTACTATTTGTTATCAAAGAAGGAAAATGCAGCTTGCTGTCTGCAAATAACTTAGACCTGCCATTGGCAGAGATCTGGTATGTTCCCTTCCTTGCCCCAAAGCAATCACAAGCAATCAAAGTTGGAGCGTGTGAGCTGGCAGGGGTTGAATGGACATTGCTTTTCTTTCTTTGCTGGCTGCTTACCTGGTGCAACAGGCAGGCTGAGAGAACTTCTTAATTATCCAGGCTCTGTCCTGGGTGGCACTCGTACACTGCCAGTGGGCATTATCAAAGTGTAGTTATTGCACTTTGGCTTGGGAAAGGCCCCGACTTAGTTGTATTCTTAAGGAAACAGTCTTGGAGGGCAGGAGAGAAGCAGCCTCCACCCTGGTCTCCAGTCCAAAGGCTGTTTGTTGTCCTTGTGTTAAACATCACTGGATCTAACCTCAGGGGAGAGTGGGTGGTGGGTTAATTTGGGCTGCTTTTGAAAACAAATTTGAGCAATGCACAGCAAGATCTCAGGGAAACAATGTTTACAATCTATATCCTGCCTCAAATTGTGCAGGCACCACCCTCCTGCCCCACTGCCAAAATTAGCTGCAGTCATCCGGAAGCAGCTGGTGTCCCACACATGAACCACTGTGTTCAGCCATCACTTTTACACAGTTGTGGAGTTTTTCCTGGTTATTGAGCATCACCTACTCTTTGCCTTTGCAGTGGCAGCAGGAAGCTTCCCATAGATGGAGCCTAATCCAGTGTCAGTCATGCCCAGTTTCTGCTGATTTTAGCAGGAAGCTTGCTTCATGGTGCGTAGTAGAAATGTCTGGGGTGTATTAGAAGGGGGGTGGTTAGTAGGTCGAGAGAGGTTCTCCTTCCCCTCTACTCGGCCCCAGTGAGACCACACCTGGAATATTCTGTCGAGTTCTGGGCCCCTCAGTTCAAGAAGGACAGGGAACTGCTGGAGAGAGTCCAGCGCAGGGCAACAAAGATGATCAAGGGAGTGGAGCATCTCCCTTATGAGGAAAGGCTGAGGGAGCTGGGGCTCTTTAGCTTGGAGAAGAGGAGACTGAGGGGTGACCTTATTAAGGTTTACAGATATATAAAGGGTGAGTGTCACGAGGATGGAGCCAGGCTCTTCTCGGTGACAGCCAATGATAGGACAAGGGGTAATGGGTTCAAACTGGAACACAAGAGGTTCCACTTTAATTTGAGAAGAAACATCTTCTCAATGAGGGTAACAGAGCACTGGAACAGGCTGCCCAGGGGGGTTGTGGAGTCTCCTACTCTGGAGACATTCAAAACCCGCCTGGACACCTTCCTGTGAAGCCTCATCTAGAAGTTCCTGCTCTGGCAGGGGGATTGGACTAGATGATCTTTTGAGGTCCCTTCCAATCCCTAACATTCTGTGATTCTGTGTGATTCTGTGTCCCTCAAGAAGCGGACTGTCTTCTGTTCTCCCTGAAAGAGAGTGGTGAATCTACTGCCCTGCTGGCTGTCTGCCAGTACATCACCAAAAGCACACAGGCTGTGGTACAGAGGCCTTAGATTTAAAGAGCAATATTATAGTTTTTGCCAAGCAAGATAATATTGAGTCCAGTGTTTTTCGATTAGCCTTCCCATCCATTAGATCCAGGTTGCTTTCAGCTTTTAATTGGCTCTACATAAATTTGTGCACCCTTTTCCTTAGTTCTTTGGAAAATGAGTCTCTCCAGTCGGGACTTGGGAGTATTTGAGAAGGGGCAGTGCATTCATTTCTGCCCCAGAGGAACTTTACAGGAAAAGCTCTTTAAGTTGTTCAGTTGCCACAATACATTTAAAAGAGTTGGTGTCAGGGCTTTTTGTAATTATTTAAAATATTAAATAATGCAAACTAAGAGAAACAAGGCAAAATACATAATTTATGGGGGGAAGGCATTCCTTTGCTGTCCCTCTGATTTTTCAGGTTTTACTCTGACAGACCAGCTTTGCATTCCCCAAGGTAATGACTTTTATCCTGTCTTTGTGACTGTTTTACTTGCTTTTTCTCCTGAGGGCAAGGGGAAACACATAATTTCTTCTTTCCTTCTGTTTCTTCATCTCTGATGGCTTCTGCACCGGGAAAGGGGAGATGAACAATGCCAGGATCCTGCTCATTTTCCCCTTTTTTTTTATTCTCTCTCTTTTTTTTTTTTTTTTTCTGTGTCATCACCAAGAGACAGAAGAGAGAAATTACAGCAGGCACTCAATATCCACTCATCTTTTTAATCCAGCTCTTTAACTGCTTTTATTATCCAGTGGCATGATGGACTTTGGCTCATTATTTACTGGCTGTTTAATTTAACTGTATCCCCATCAGGGAGCCAGAGGATCCAGTCTTAGAGCTCTTTCACATGATTCGTCTAACTACCCTCTAAATTATTTATCATGGCTCTGAAACTTCTGGAGGTGTCTTTTTCTTTTTTTTTATAAGCACTATTTTTATTTTCCAGAACATCTGTAAAAAATCACGACTGACCTCCCATCTGGGCAGCGGTTCTGTCCTGGTGCTGGGTAGTGTCAAGTGTGTGAGCTCTGTTTCAAAAGCCTAAAATTCCTGACATGGTGAAATTATTTTCTTACATGTTTGTTGACAGAAGGCGGGAAGGGAAGGGAAGGAAAGGGAAGATCAAGATGCTGGGCCAGAAGTGAGTGGAACATCTTGTTACGGAAATGGCTGCAAAATGCTCCTCCCTGCATTAGAAAATTAGCTATTTAAAGCTGGATCAATTGCCAATCCTCTTTATCGCTGTTGTCATTTGGATGTGGCATGTGTAAATAATACTTCCTCATGAAAGAAACCTTCCAGCACTGACAGTACTCCTCTGGCCACGTCCTGTCCCAAAGGGGAGGAATCAGCTCGTCCCTGAAAACAGCATCTCCCTCTGAAGAGAAAGCCCAGGATCTGTGTTTTGTTTTTCCTCTGAAACTTTAGATGAGTGAATTTTAACCCCCAAATGCCATCAGACTGGCACAATTTCTAAGATGAGTTTGGGCTCTGGAGTTACATAGGACAGTGCTTGCGTAAAAGTAAAAATACATGGAGAAAATGAACAAAACTCAGACAAAGCCCACTTTCCCCTAAGATCTGTATAATGAAAGTGGCAATGCATGCTTTAAAGCAGTTCTTCAAAACAGATTACTTTACCTTTATCAGTGTCAATGAGCAAAACTCCCTTTATTCTTGACTAATCACAGTTCCGGACTCCTCAGGGGGTGGAGTCATCTCTTTCAAAAGACTGGAGTTATCAAACACACAGAGATGCAGACTTGCCCTTCTATGTTTTCTTAACTATGCTCTGCTTATGTTTTTCCCTTTCCTCCCTCTTCATTTTCGATTATCCAGGGAGATTAACCCACTCCTGGCTTAAACACTCTCAGACTTTCCTCAAGTTGAGGTGCACATCTGGATCCCAGCTCTACAGTGTGAGCCTGTTGCTGTTAGTTACTGTTTGCATTGCTTCAGGCCCCACTTAGGGACTGGACAAAGTGTTCTTTAAAAAAAAATAGAAATTAAGTGTCTGTACGGTTTTCGAAAGAAGCACATTCCCTCTGTAAGGTGGTGTTGCCTGATTGTTACAGAGGCACAGAAAAGAAACTTCTGGGGCATGTAGGGCACTGGGGTTCAAAAAAAAAGAGAAGAGGTTTTTACAATATTAGTGGCTTGGAGTTCTCATCATTTCCACATAAGTCCCTGTACCAAGCGAAGGGAGAGCACCAGGCCTTTGGGGAATATTTAGCTGTTCTGTGTAAGGGAACTTAAACACCTCACTTGGCATGAGAATCTAGATGACATTTAGGCCAGCTGAACCTGGTTTTTAGAGGTAGGGATATCTTCTCATGCTGACTAATGAATCCTACCAGAGAAGGAGGTGTTGAACAACCCCATTGCAGAGCCTTGAAGGCTGCGAAGACATAGCAGAGCTACTGGGGGTGCTGGAGGCACAGATCATCTTCTTGTCTGACCTATATTTACCTCCCTGCCCCTAAACTCCTTGTTTTATTTTTATTGGGATTTTCTTCAGATGAACCCTATGAAACGCATCACTAGCACTGAAATTTGCCGATGCCAATAAACCCATCTGTTTTATTAACTAACCACAGTCCCTGGAGTGTTTCTCACCGGCTGAGAGACAAGCAGCCCTTTCTGCCATCTCCAGAGCTGTGTGTCAGCTCCCTGAAACAATGGAAGGGGACCCAGGAGGTCGCTGGCAGGAAGCACCACTTCCCCTGGATAATTAACCGGCTGGGAGACTGAGGAATGAAGATAGCACATGAGACACACACAGTACAAACCGCTGAAACAATAAACAAACAAACCAATGACCAGCACTTCCTTTTCTTATATTGTTAAGGCTGCTTCCTCAAGTCAGGTTGCCCCAAACCCACCCCTCCAAAAGCAGCCTTTTAGACTCACTAATTCTTAACTTCTTCACTGCCAGTTCTGGCTGAAGGTATAAGCGAAGGTGATGGCCAGTGCAGGGCCTCCCGCCTCCTTGGGGCTTGCTGGAGAAACTGGAGATTCCTGTTTCTGAAAGTGATAAAAGCACTTATACCAAAAATCAAATGGAGGAGGACTTAGTCTGGCCATGAGGCTGCATGGCTGTAACATCCTGGTACCAGAGCATCCATAGGTACCAGCATCCAGTTCAGAAGGTGACTCAGTCTAGCTCTTAAAATGTTAATTTCCAGAGAAACTGGCCTCAGAGCCAAGACCTGGAGGAAACCTGGGCCAGGGCTTTGTGGCTCAAACCCAGCTCCTGCTTCAGCCCTGCAGCAGCCCTTCAACATGCTGTTGTTTCACTGTCTTTGTTAGAGGAGTCAGTTTTGCCACTGGTGCTCCCCACCCCCTGTGTTTATGAACATCTGACTGCATGTGTCCACCAAGATCCTCTCCTCTGACTCCAGAGTGAACTTCTGCCCATGGTGTTCTCCCCCATCCAAACCACTCTTTGAGCAGGATGCTTTTTTGTTAATCCTCACCTCCTAACCCCAGAATTATGAAAGCAGAAATTGGGCAGTGGCAATTTTTGTGCACAGAGCATCATGACCATATTTCATCCCGTGGAGGCTGGTGCTAGTGTGGTGAGGCCATAGCCCACGCTGATACTGGATGGTGTATCTTACTCCACTGTGTCCTCAGCAAAACGCTGCCAGGGAGAGGGTGCAGCCAGGGACAGTTTGGGAGAATTAGGCTGATCCCACTGGAGCTGGAAAATTGCTTTTCAAAAGAGGTGCTGATATTTCTCCTTGTCAGCCTGCAGATTTGGAGCAGGGCAGGAGTGAGGGCGTCTGGAAAGTGGGACCATGGCCCGTGCTGGCCTCCCCCCCTGCAGCACTGGCAAAGTCTGTCCTGGGGCAGGTCCTGCCTGCTGCTGAGTGCTCCCAGCTGACAGCTTGTTTGTTATTACTTTAAATACCCACTGTTTGTGTTAAGCACAGCAAGAAGTCTAGTAAACCAAAATGGTGACATTTAAAAAATGAAGTCTCTCAAGTACATGTTTAATCTTTCTAATAAGGAAGTTAGCTGCTAAGCTCCAAGTTTAACTGTTATGTAGTGAGTCCATATCAAAACACAGATAATGACTGGTAGGCTATGGTTTAGTGATTGGTATTTAATTAACCTATAAACGTTTTCCTGCTTAATCTAAATTACACTTCTAGCCCAAGGACTGTTTAAGGTGCAGTGCTGGGAGTTTTGTCAGTAAAACAGTTGCTTTAAGTGCTGTGGCACCTGAGGCTGTGTGGTGGCTGTGAGCTCAGGGGAGGCTTTGTGCATGGGGATGCTACTCATGAGCCCTTGAAGCTGGATCAGAACCTCCCTTCTCCCTTCTGCGCTGCCATTCCTGACAGACAAGCTGTGATTGCTGTCATCCTGCCTGCCACCTCCTCCAAAGCCCTCCCTGGTGGCTTTGTCCCAGACAGATGCCAGCTGATGCCAGCTCCAGTGTGCCTGGTGCTCATCCCTGAGGCTTGAAGTGGGGCCCAGCTTTGCTATCTCATCTGGTGTCCATCACTTTTTTTTAAAGGAGAGGTCACATTTGAAATAGCTGAAGAAGGTCTTAGTCCTGAATTAGAGTTTTGGGAAAGTCAGGACACAATGCAAAATGAAAGAGTGTTAGTATACAGTCAGGGAAAATGCAAGCCTTGGCCAGGGCATGGGGAACGGGCAAAGGAGAATGAAGAAAACTGAGACAAAGTCTGGGGGGGCATGTCTGGGCAAACATGTAGGCAAAGTAAGGTGTACAGTGAAAATCCTCAATGTTTCCTATGCCTCTAGGTGAATAAAAGAGGAGAAGCATGGGGCACCACATAGAGGAATAATGAAAACTAGTTATGGAGATTAGGCAGTGGGATAGGAAGTCTGCTGCAATTGTGCATTATCACAGAAATGAAAAAGAACCACTGCCTTCTGCCACAGACACTGCTGGATGCCCTTCAGCTCCTCTCACAGCTGGAGCTCTAGCAGTGCTCTGCAGTGCTGTCAGCCATGACAGGCCACCCCACCTCAGGTCCTCTGCCACCACGCAGGAACCGCACGCCTGGAGAAGTGGTGGGTGGTGTGGAAGAGATGAGGGACAGCATATCCTGGTGCTCTACCATGGCTGACGTGTGCTGTGTGTTCGTGGCATGCTTTGTTGAGAGGGAAGAGAGCTTGGAGAACAGCTCTCCCTCTCCCTCTTGGGGAAATCAGCCTCCGTCTGACTGAGAAATGCTTCTCCCTGGCAGGTTTCCATCCTTAGCGCCTGATATATTTTGGCACGTTTCAGGGCTCAGTGAAGTGTTTTTGAAGCTTTTTCTTTTCTACTGCCAAAATCCCTCTGTGTCACAGTGTGTGTCTCCACAGTGTGGAGTCAAGTGGAGACATGATGGATTTGCACATCCAACCTCCAGCGAAAAGGAAGAAATATGGAACAAACTCTTCCTGAGCACAAGCCCTTTGATTTCAAGGGGCTTCCAACACCTGAAGTCACTTGTATGGTACCACTCCCCTGAAATCTGCAAAGTGGTGCTGTGTTCAACCAACTGCTGAAACCCGAGGTGGAATAGTGGTGCTGTGAGAGCATCTTCCAAAGGAGCTGGGAAGGGACAGGTGTGCTGGTATGTCAGGCAGGTACTGTAAAAAACCCAGTTCTTCTTTTCATGTCATGAATCAACATTTCCACCTAAATCTCCTTGCTAACTGATTCATTACTGTATGTCATGCTAACAGCAGGCTTCTGCTTTATGCCTCTTTTCTCAGTATGAAACAAAAAGCTGGGTTTTACAGTTTAAATAACATATCTTTATTTGTTGTGGAAAAGATAGGATGTGTGCTTTTTAGGACTTTATGCATGGTGTGGATGAATTGAGCAGATGATCAAAACTGTTTTTTAGGCAGCAGTCCTTTGCCTTCTTTTTAATGCTCAGTGATTCTGTACAGTGAAGTTGCTCCAAGAGCCTTAAGGAACAGCCCAAGTAGACATGGAAACCAGCTCCCTGTTCTCAGAAGACCAACGTGCAATCCCTGCCTGGCTGTGGCACTGAAAATAACATAACGGGACTTTAATCAGGAGCCCCTAGATTCTCAAAACCCTCTGTAAGCTGTGCTTGAGAGACTCGTAAAAGTAGAGAAACTTTATATGCAGTCACTGGATTGGAAAGGCAGATGTTTTTCTTCCTTCCTCTCTCTGCTGTCTAGTCCTTGTCAGTTTATTTAACATCCTGAGTCTATGTGAGACAGCAAATGTCACCTGGGGAATCATCGGGGTAAGGGGAGCATGCACGTTCTGCTGCCAGTTTTTCCAGCCCTTGCACCTCTTTTACTGATGAGTGGAAAAGGCACCTGACTTAGTACATTGAAGGACATAATAACACAGGCTGGGCCAGTGAGGAGCTCAGCTAGCATGCCAGGTCTGCCTGTAAACCTGGTGGGATGGCTGAACAGCAGGGAAGAATACAAATTGGAAAATACAGCAAGGAGAAGTATGGGGTGACTTGCCTCTCTTCCAGCTTTGGGCAATGAGACTGTCCTTAGTACTCCACCATTGTCTCGTGCTAAATGTGAGTGCTCAGATCTCACTTCTAAAGAGACCAGGTATCTAGGTGGGCAGATTGCAGGACACCGGATCCTACTAGAAAATATTTGGGAGTACTATGCAGTCCCAGCCACTTTAAAGTTTAAAGTAAATGTCAACTCTCGTGTGGCATGCCAGAGTATTTTGAGACAGGCAGAACATCATAACATACTTCTTGATTTATCTACTGTGTTTAAGGTCAATCTGGCCTTTTAATTACACACCTGCAAAAAGAGAAACTCATTCATAAGTGGAGAAACAATATTGTCCTGGACAGCAGTAAGTTTGATGGAGACGTGGCAAACTTTGCCAAAAAGTTCCTGCTTTAAATGATGTGACTGTCCTTGTCCAGAAGAAATTCACCTCCTTTTAGCAATATCTGACGTAAAGACGACACTGTCCATAAAATTGTCCCCATCTAAATTTTGCTAACCATAATGCCTTGCAGAGCTACATTTTGTGTTTTTATGCAGCCGCTGATATGGAGGAACCTTTAGGACCTATATTCAGGTCCTGCACTGCATTGTATGTGGGCCAGTAGTAAGAACTGGTCTCATCTCAAAATGTTAAACAGCAGCTAAACAGCAGGGGAAAGGACGTACTGCAGTTGGGCCAGTGATGGATGGAGGCAGTGGTGCCCCTGAGTCTTCCCTATATCTGCACCAGCATGATGCCTGGATGCACAAGAGAGTTTGAAGCTCTTGGACCTTTGGCCTCCTCTTTCCTCCCCCATGGCAGGGGTTGCAGTGCTGTGTAGGCAACGGGTTGGTGTTTGTAGGCACTGAGCATCTGTTACATGATTGCCCAAGATGCAAGGGATTGGCCTGGAGCTATCTCCCCATCCTGTGTTCCCGTGATGGTGAGCACCAAGACCAGGATGCTCATGCCAGGTCCAGAGTGCAGGGGACCGCGCAGCCAGTGCGGCATGTAGGGACAGGTACTCCTGAGAAAAATGATTGTGCCCCAGTGCTGCTGGTCTCTCCCTAGAAGGTGAACAGGTGGTCAGCTGCAGAGCTCTGAAGCAGCTGTGACACTGACCTAAGGACGATGTGTATTCAGAGGAATACACAGACACATGTAGAACTTGCCAGAGCTGATATGCCTGCAGACAGAGATGCAAGAGAGTTGTTGGAGCTTCCTGTGCTGGAGGAGGATTTCAACTGTTTTTCACAGTGTGTGTGACCGCAGCATGGTGGTGGGCAGCAAAGAGAGGAGACAGAGGCAGGAGATGAGCCCTGTGTCTTTCTAACGTTCTCCCCCCATGAAGACACAGCTTGACTCAGCTAATGGCAGTAATTAGGGATAATACTTCAGTAAGAGTTTCAGATTTCCTTTATAATTAACCCCAGGGAGCTTACATTGTTTTCTACCTACAGTAACCTGTCATATGTGTGGTGCGAATTTCTTGTCTTTTTCTTCAGTTGTCTTTTACTTCAGTTTTTTTTTTTCCTTTTCTTTTTCTTTTTCTTTTTCTTTTTCTTTTTCTTTTTCTTTTTCTCTTTCTTTTCCTCTTTCTTTTTCCTTTTTCCTTTTTCTTCTTTTTTTTTTCTTTTTCTTTTTTCTTTATTTTCTCTCCCCCCTCCAAATTCTAAGACAAAATTTTACTTTCTCCATTCATAGATAAATGGGACATCACTCATGGAAATAACTCCCTTGCCACCTCTTATATCTGTGAGCTGATAAAGAAGAAGGGTGTTTTGGGATCCTGGCCAAGAGTGACATCTATAAAGTTACTGTTAATAGCTGCTGTTCTGAAGCCATAGGCCAAAGGTGACATGAACATGTTAAGTGGCTTGCTGATACTGTTGCCACAATTAGAAACACTCCAGGGGCTGATGTGGTTAGTTCTCAAAACACATCCAAGAAGGAGGTTTTCATAGTTCCTGTTTTCCTGGTGGGGAGATTAGCTAGGACTACTAAAGTGGAATTAGGTTTAGATTTGGGTGTTTATAACAATTAATTATTTGCTCAGATTGCTAGTTCCTTACCTGAACAAATATTAATACACCCAGAGCTGAAATCGACCCAGTCAGGGCTCTGCTCCTCTTTTTTTACCATCCGTCTCTGGCCATATCCAGCATGAAGGATGTATATGTCGTTAGCAGATGTAGATGGATGTCTGCTCAGTGACGGTTTCTGATTTGTTTCTGATCCGTTTCTGATCCACTCCAGGATATCCTGGGATAACCTGCAAGCTTACGAATTTCCTGAACTTTAGGTCAGGTCCACATGTTTGTATTTATCCTCAATTTGTGGCTCTTTCCTATACATTTTTATATTGAACATCTGGATCTGCTTGTGCTTTTGGTGTTTGCACTATCCAGTGGCAATGAGTTCCACAGTTTAACTTGGTGCTGTGTGAAAATATACTTCTTTTGCTCCTTTTTACTCTGCAGCCTGAAGGTTTCTGTGAAAACCCCCACTTTTGCATTGCAGAGAATAGTGAGTAATATTCCCTGCTGAGTTTTTAAAAACACTTCTGGTAGTCATTCTTGACATCCTACTTGATTTTCTTCAATCATATAACTCAATTTTCAAGCTAAGGAGCCCTACACTGTTTAATCTTTTCTTATATGCCAGCTATATTGCTGATGATAACTCCATACTTGTTAAAAAATCCAGGTACCATCAAGGTCTAATAAATTGCCCAAACAGACCGAGAGAAGAATTTTATTTTCCAACCTTGTCCCACAGAAGCCACATGCAAGACAGAAGGAGATGCAGTGAGAAACGTAACTGAATTTTCTCTGGAAAATGACCACCTTAGCATAGTATGATGTATTGCACTTTTTAGAAACCACAATTTTCACTACCAGTTCAGCAGCACGGATATCTGAGCAACTGCTCTAAAATTATTATCCAAATTAAATATGTCTGAGTGCTGGCCTTGTAGTGGTAAGATCTGAAATGAGAATTAGTATTTTTCAAGTGTTTCATATGATGCATGCTCATGAGAACAAGTTACACGTGTTGTACCTACAAATACCCATGGCCATGTATTTTTAATTTGACTCAGATACTGATGGCAGTAACCAGAAAGACAACACAGATGCTTTGGGTCTCAGACCCAGATGTTTTGGTCGCTGTGACAACACCTGTGCTGACTCTGTTGGCAGCACTAGCAGCCCCAACACAACTGCTGTGGCTGCACAGCCCTCAGAGGAGCAAACAAGCCTGGTCCTCCCGCAGCAGAGGGCTGGGCAGCAGCCTGAGTGGGTTGCAGAGGTTTTTGTCTGTTGCAAAGTTACCTCAGAAGCTCGAGGGAAAGTATGAGTGAAGGTGCTAATGTTTGACTCCCTTTGCTCTCTAAAAAGCAGGGGGAAGGAGGACACAGCTTGTTGCTTACAACAATGCAATTTTTTTTTTTACCCCTCAGACCTTCTCTCTATTTACATTAGAATTTGGACATGGGAAGGTTCAGAGATGGGGACCTCCCAGTCAGCTCCCCTGCATAACCAAATCTTTCACAGATTCACTGAAGTGATTTCATCCCAGTGGTTTCATTTCACACTTGTTAATAAAATTAATAAGTTCATCTTTCTTTCAATGACTTTGCAAACATACCTTAAGAAATGTATGATGAAGGTGGAAAAACACTTGAAATACAGTAGTTACTGACTACTTTTTATTTGTGTGTTAGTAAACATTTATTTCAGTCTCAATGCATTATATCTGCATGAACATAGGTGCCAGGTTGTGCTGTTCATACATACCTTCCAGAGAGGGGCAGTACTTGATGATTTGGTGAGGTGTCTGTGCTTTGTTAAAATTCTCCAGGTATAACTGGGGACTTTCCTGTAAACAAATGAATAGAGAGAGGATACAGGGTTTTGTTTTCATGATTTTTTTTCCACAGGCAGGTTGTTATTACTGCTGAGAAGATGGGAAACATAATGCAAATGTCAAAAAATCTAGATGATGGCTGTATCACCAAGAAGCAGAAAACATGATCAAATGGAAAAGAGAAGTGCTAGGATAAGTGTCTCAACAAGGTCAAACTAGATGCCAAAGAAGCTGTGTCCAGTAAGATGCATGACACCCAACCCCATTAACAAGACTATTTAAATTTGGAAAATTCTTGGTTTGGTCAAAATTTGTCTGAAAGCATTTGATGGAAGGTGGCCATTAAAGATTAGCAACATAGGGCAGGAAGCAATACTTATATATATTTTCCTTGTTAGTAAAGTATTATTTTTCAGTCATAAGAGTGGCTCGTGCTGCATGCTGATCTTACAGATGGTGCAGTAAATCAGGGCTAACTCTGAAAGTGTCAGTGGAATTACCTTTGTGTAAATGGCATCTGAATTGGTCCCAAGCTGTGAAAGACAAGGATTGCCTTGGGGTGCAAGCACAGATAGAACTAAAGGGTTTTATCCCCTCTCCCCCACTCTCTTTTTTTTCCTTGAAGTCTGACTCATTTTGTGGCTTTGAGCATTTTGCATAATTCTTTTGCCTTGGTTTTCTTCCTGCAAAGTCAGCTGATAGTTCCAGAGGAGCTCTTGAGTGGAGAACGTTGATTATGGAAATTGCTATGGAAATGCTTGTTTATTACCGTTAATGGAAGTAATATAATGCATTAGAAAATTTTAGCTCAGCCAAGGGACTTGGAGGGCAAAAGGCACCACAGATTCACCAGGAGCTGTTTTTTTGAAGTACCAGCTTTTATTCCATATGATGAAGAGAACTTTCAGCTTTAAGGGAAAGTGATTATGCCATTCAAGAGTGAAGCAAAGAACACAATCCTGTGACTACACAGGTCAGACTTCAAAACTCAGTACAAGTTCCTTGTGACTTGCATGTGAATTCAATGTCAGGCAGTAGTGACCACAAGCTCATCTTCTTTGATGTCTGTTTGTCTTACATTAAAGTTGAGGGTGTTCTGCAATATCTCTGTAAACACGTAGGATTTGTAGGTCTTCTTTCCTAAGGAGAGACCTTGGGCTTACACAGCCTCTTGCAATCTTTTCCTCTCCTTATTTTCTCTTCCAAAAGACACATCTAACTTTTGGATAAAACTTGTGAGGAGTGGGGTCTGTTTTTGTTGTCTCTACAGTGACAAGAATGTTCATTAAAACATGTAGGCATGTTACCACACATAATCTTGAGTCTGAGAAAAGGGACACTCGCATATGAAAATCCTACCTGTGTACTTCATAGGGGCTGACATGCTGCCAGAAGGGAGCAAGCTGGCAACTTAGCAGCAGCGATAGATCAAAAACAGAGAGTGATGTTTTCCTAATGTCTCACATAAATAATCGAGGGCTACGTAAAGGAAAAGAGACCTGAATTTACACAATTTTGGGAAATAAAAGTGCAGAAGCCTGCTCACCATGAATGCATCCTTCAGCTTTCTAATAGAGGAGGCTGGGACATGCCAACAGCAGAAGATTCCTGGCCTTTAGTATGACTTTGGACATTGAAGGTGGGATTAATTTTGCCTAAACGTGGCCATTTAAAAGCCAAGTGTCTGGCCTCTTTCCACGTTCAGTGGAGGAAAAAGAGGTGATTTATCCAAACTCTCTGTCCCTGGGCTGTAGAGGAAACCTAGTTACACCAGATACTAACTTACAGACAGCTAAAATTAGCAAGATGAATTGCTCTTTCACTGCTTCGTATGTTTAACAAATTGCACACTTTTCCCACAGTTGTGTATAAGGTCTCTGTTTTACAGGGAGAGAGGAAAGTGAGGCTGAGATGAACTGACTTCCCCAAAGACAGTTAGCAACAGAACCAAGATTAAAACACACATGCCTCAGATGCCGGCCTCCCCCACTTTGCCATGCATGTCACCTCCCCCCTGTCCTAAACTTCAGATTAGATGGCCTCCCAAAGATAACAAATAACTTGTCTCTGTGAAGGAAACCATTTCCATGTTTCCTCAAGGGCATAGAAGTGGGTCAAAAAATATGGCTAAGTGGACAAACACAGCCAGCTCCATGAGGCAGGTTCTGAGATTTAGGGTTGCTTGTGGGACATCCAGGGCTCATTACCAAACTCTGCTAATTTCAGTTTCCTAAAGTTGGGTGGCAAGTTTCACAAAACTGGGCTTGTGAAGAAATATGCAGTGATTTACCTGCCTCGCCTGACAAATGCATTGCATCGTTGCTGTTGCTTTCCTTGTTGAGCATATGGAAGCTGAGTACTCCCTGGCTAGTATCCAGACATCCAAAAGTTAAATTGATGGGAATTGCCATGAGGGTTGTAGCTAATGGGAGACATAAAGAATGAGGCCTGTTTTATTTTTGCTTGTTTCTTTTCTTATGAGAGTTTTTTTCACAGAACAAACCTAGATAGGAGTGCATGCAGCATGTTTCTTGTGCATCTCTCCCCTGGGGATGACTTATACCAAGTTGTGATCTGTTTTGCTGTTCCAGCCCATTGGGCTCATCAGTTTATTCAACTGACTTTTTAAATGACTCTATTTTTCCTGATTTTGGAAAAAGTGGCAAGAATCTAATTGCACTTCTGGGCACAGGGTGTAATGTCAAGGCGGTGGGATGAAGGGAGGAGAGGACTGTTTCTCAGAAGGGGAAGAGCTTGCTGGGCAAACCTGTTGGGGAGGCTTGGATGATTTACACATCAGGCATCAGCATCCAGGATAGGCTTTAAGCTGATGTCTGCACAATCCAGTGCAAGGTGCTTTGTGGTTTCTTATCGACAGGGACAGATGTTACAGAGAAGCTTAGATGTCCACCTGTAGTTAGATTAGAGGACCTATCTTCTTCAAGCCATTAGAGCTTGGGGTGTCTCTTCACAGACTGTTGTATATGCACTCTGGATCAATCTGTATATTAATAGTTCTGCAGATGGAAAAATATATCTTTTTTCCTAAATCACAGTTCTGTTTCATTTTATGTTGCTTGCTAGATTAAGTTTTAGAGTTCTCTGAGGTGTGGGTTTTTTTAATGCAAAGTGAGACCTGAAATTTTTACTGTTGTACAGTTTTGAATGCTTCTTTTTTTTTCTTTTGCCGTAAGCAAAACTCTGGAAATCAAAGGTGATTCATCTTTAAGCAGCAAGTGATTTAAACCAAACAATGCTTTTTGATTTATGATAATGAAAAAGATTGCAGAGTGATGACAGGTCAGATGAAAACTCACACTGCACCGATTTTTATGATAAGTATCATTATATTCATGCACTCAACTAATTCTTCACTATCAGTTTTATTTGTGGGTTTTATTTATTTTAAATTTTTTTATTTAGGGAATTTATTGGCAGGGTGTGATTGACAGCCTTGGAAAAAGAAGGCTGCTGCTCAGAGAACAGAGATAGAATTTCCTCATGCAGCCCTGCCAGTATGCCTCAGCTCATCAGGACCACAATACAAGAGTAAAAGAGCATGAGAGCATCTTTTTCTGGTCAGATTGAAAGTCTGGCCTGGAATCTTCAACAGTGACCCATAAGAGCTGCCTCGGGGGTACCATAAAGGAAGAGGAAACACAGGGTGATACTTTCTCCCAAATATTCCCCCTGTCATCAACAATTTGTGGCTTGGAGAGTTCCCAAGATGGAGGGTCACACACGTAGGTACGCTCATGGTATCGCCATGCACACACAGACCATCTACAACATCCTGTGGCAAAATGTCAAGATGTTCCACTTTCTTAATTGCATTTTTGTGACACCAAAACAGGTTTTTTTTGTTTGTTTGTTTTCTTGTTTCTTTTTTTCTTTGTGGGTTTTGTTGGGTGCTCCCTGGTTTTGGACTGGAAAGGGGGTACTCATGTCCCTGTCTCCATGCCACTCCTTGGGAGGGATATTTGGCTTCTGAACCTTTCCTTCAGCAACAAAATTTCCTTTTTTGCTGACATCAGGTCTAAACTTCACTTAGAGGATGACCATTAAAACCATTAAATATTAATGAAAACAAAAAAAATGAATTAGTCTCAATCATAGGATCTTTAAAAATCAACTGCTTTTTTATTTTTAATATAAATAAATAATGTATTTGATTTCTCTTCTGGATTTATAATTGCTGCAAGTACTTCTCTGTCATGCTTTTAATCTGTTTTCTTTTTCTTTTCCTGCACCATAAATTTAGACAACTTTTTGTTTATTTAAGCTTGGCTTTCTTGAATCTGCTTGACTCCAGGAACCAGAGTTTTAAGAAATGGGTCAAGTATGGTGAGACTGAAAACAAAGCCATAAAAGCTTGCAGCACTAGAATTTTTTTGTTGTTGTTTTGTTTTCAGAAAACTTATTCAAGAAACATCTAAACCATGCTGTACTTAACATAGGCTGCTCCAGGGAGTCGCAGCTGGATTTTATGTTTAGGACAGAAAATCAGCAAAAAGTAGGTCTGGAAAGGGCCCTGTTAATAACATCTGGTTCGTCCCCCATTCTGAGACAGGATTCCTGTGTCATTTGTTTGTCCAGCCTGGCCTTAGGTTTCCTCTTGTGACAGAGGGTCTGCAGCCTTGCTAGATAACCTGTTCCAGTGCTGAGCTATCCTGACTACCTGAAAGTTTTCCTAATGTCTAAGTCTCTCTTGCTGCAGCCTAAGCTCATTATTTCTTATCCTACTGTCTGTGTTCATTAAAAATGTTTATTTGCTTGTGCAGCAGCCTTTCAGAGAAGTGTTACCATGTCTCTTTGGCCATGCACTCAACTGTGAGGTGACACCTCCCATTTCAGCCAAGTTTGTTACACCTCTTCATGGGGACTCAGCTGATGGTTAAGAGCACCATACTTGATGGCTCTGGACTGCTGTCCTACTACCTTTTAGAGATAATCCTCAAATGTGCTCAAGCATTTTTTCTGGGCCAGCCTGTCTGGAGTGCCCTATAATCATGGTTCTCGCAAATCCTGGACATGTGTCCAATATACCATAACAGCTGGAGTTTATTGACGGGTACCGATATATTTCATTCTTCACAATAATTTCAATATGCTTGTCAATTTTTCATTTCATGCACAGTGGCTTTAAAAATGCACTGTAACAGCATTTAAATGATCTTAATGATGGTGTTGGCTGTATCATGAACCTATGCTTGCGTCTTTCCTGCACTGGTTCAGATCTGCCTAGCCCATTCATGTCTGACAGACTTTGCAGCTCATAAAAGAAAGGCATTAAAAAGATTTATCCACTATTATTTTAAAAGAGATAAGCTGGTTCTGGCAGTCAGTGTTTTTTACCTCTGTATGACCAGTATTTGATGAGGAACTGCTCCATGCTGTGGAGCAGCATGTGGAGCACTGTGGAGCACACACTGTACTCAGTACTCCTTGCAGCTGCAGAGGCCACATCTCTCTGGGCAGTCGATGAGTCACTTTGGCAGTACTTCTCCACGCTGCCACAGCTCCCAGATGTCAGCAGTGCCTACTAGTAGAATGACAATTGGCACTTATGACAAATTTGAAAGAATTAAGTGTGGACCTGTTATTACTGTCCATTGTTCCCAGGACATCATCAAACTGACATGATCTCATTCCTACAGAAGCACAGAGACCGCAACCTAGTGTCAAAGATTAAAGAAAATCCTGGAAAATTTGTGTACTAGTGCTGTCTTGCCATTTCCTTCTTGTTACTCCTTCCAGCCCTCTCTCCTCAGCCCCCTCCCGCTCCAAAGAGGGCAGGACAGAGATGAGGAAGATCTGACAAAGTGATTGAAATGGCTTTTTGCAAGGCATTTGATAAACTTTGTTCAGTTAAGCAGATAAACCTGCCTTTCATTAAAGGAGAAATAATGAGATCCATCAATATTGGGTGCACTGCTCTTTGTGAATTTCTTTGTTTGTTTTGTTTATTGCCAAGAAGATCATAGACCTGGCACAGGGGACACAGGCCAAAATAGAGGAGGAATGGAGGGTGGATGAGATATCTGGTTTTAGATAAGACTGCCTGGAGCATACAGGTTACAGTTTTCATGATCTGCTGCAGAGGTTGAGCCTGAGCTGGCTGAGACCGCAGCTGTAATACCTTGAACTAAAAACATCTCATGGACAGCTGTATTTTACAGGCCTGACAATTGCTCAGGCTTGTCAAATTATACCTCGTCATTTTTATTAGCTTGGTATCTGGAGAGCTATCTCAACCATTAGAAAAGGTGCTTAAAACTGTATCAAATGATTTGTATGTAACATAATGCTGCTGTTGGTTTGCCAGTTGCTAGAAAACTTTCTGATGCTCCTTCCTGTGATTCGCCTCCCATTGAGTAGTAGCTCTTAGTTTAAAACAAAAGCCACTAGCAATGCTATGTGCTAAAGTGCTCAGAAACTGTCCTTACTCATATTTTGTTTGGTTGCCAATAGCTTTAATCAGTGTTACCTTTTCTGAATCATCAGTGTGACTAATACCCTTGTGAGGCCACTAAGAATAGACTTCCTCTGAAATAATTTGTCCTCTGCCCACCGAGCTACCTCTGATCCATAAAGGCAATTTTGGCAAATCCCTTTGGTCTTCCATTGTGTCACAGTCTATATCACATAAATAAGACAGGTAAGTAAAAATATTAGTATGTCTCCTCAGGGACATCATTAAGTGTTTTGCTGGAAGGAGCAGTGTTTGTCATTTCTGATGCAAAATAAAATTAGTAAAGTGACTTGCCCTAATTCCCATTCTGAAGAAATGACAGACCTAGAATTAGGATCAGTCACCTGTATCCCGATACTAAGATTTATTCACTAAAAATAAAATAATCCCAGCTTCTTTAAACCCATCACATTGCATTTTCAGATTCAGTCTAACTGGGAATATTAACATATCATTGTAAATATTCCACACTATTTACAACCCTCCAGTTGTCTTCAATTGCTATATTTCCACGTGTATGGACCATGTGTTAATTGTCAAAAAAGTTTTAATTCAGCAGAACTGGAACATGTTCATAGGTGTGGCAAACAGAAGAGATGTATTACCAGACACTGACCTTTCCTGCAGAGTCAAGATAAAGATTCTTCAGAGTCAGAGTCATGATCCTTTCTGTCCTTGGTGCAGAGTGCAGTAGAAGCTTTTTCCTGTGGGTAGGTTATTAGGAGATTAAGGATATTTTAGGGATTGTTAGTTTTGACTGGGTTCAGTTTCTCTGGGAGTTGCGTTTTACATGCTAAATCCATGTCAGTCCAAGTGGATCTTATTATAGATAGCCAAGGCATTTGTGTACTATGAGTGGTTTGAGAATTTCTGATAGCAACCTAGGGATTTTAATTTTAACCTTTTTATTGATCATCGTGAAACGTTATCAGGGAGCACTGTGACCTCACCGGTCTAGCTGCCATCGTACAAAAGTTGCTCAGACCTGTACATGCTGTCATGACTTACTGGAATGTCAGAAGACCCTTTCTTGTGTGTGCAACGGCAGAGTTTCACAAGCTTTTATTTTAATGGGGATATTGTGCTAGTTGTCTCCCTCCCCCAGTTTTGTGCAGGTGTCAGCCAGTGAAACCCAGGGGCTACTGAGGCTAAAAATCGGTTTGTTTCTGTACTGCTGTTATTCTAGCATACAATGAAAATTATTTTTGTTGGATTGGCACATGGCCTCTCAAGACCAGCTGGGCAAGCAGCACTGAGTCAGGGGCTGCAGGAGAGGGAGGACTAGAGGGAAACGTGAGCCGTGACAGAGAGGGATGGTCGTGGGGGAAAGGATTACCATACTTACAAGAACAATTAAAGATTCCCCATTCTGGCACCTAGTGAACATCAGAGCAGTGACCTCCTGTTTTGTTTCCATGTTTAAGTGCTGCAGGCACTGGAGACCATGGGAGGAATTAGTCACTGGCACGCAAGTGTAGCCTAAGAGATTGCTGTGGCACCTTAGCCATACGAGGTAACATAGCATGTGATGGCATTTTTAAAATTTAAATACTTATTAAAGAATAGCTTAATATTGTCTAATATGAATGCACATATGAATGTGTACATATATGTGTGTAAGTATATATATATGCCACCTAAAAAAGCAGTGTTTCTGCCTTCAACAATACTTCACAATTCAACAGAAAACTGCAGACATGTTCATATCTAATTAAATGGTTTCTGATCTAGGATTGCCTATTTTTTCCCTCTATTTAATGAGATTCCTTTAGCAAGAATGGAAAATAGTGTTTTTTCTCTTTTCTTTATGTTTTAAATAAGCTTTATGCTTCCATATGGCTTGCATGACTGGACCTTATCATTTATAGATTACAAAGTCACAATTAAGGTCCTAGATAAGACTAACGAGTTGAGCATAGCAGATAGAAATGCTCTTTTATTTTTTAAATGAAATTCTAACTAAATTTTAAATCTGCAAAGAAGGCATAAATTCACAGTGCAGTATTGGTTACAAAGAGTGAATTTGTCTAATGAGTCAATTCTGAAGAATTCTATGAGGCCTAACAAACAAATAAAAGTTGCATGGCTTGGTGTGATCTTCCCCACCCACTGTTCCATCATGCCATGAAAACTGCATTATTCTTGATAATGATGCTAAATGAATTTTTTAAGGACTCATTCTTTAAAGCAGAAGTTTTTTAACTGCGTATTACCCTGGATGTGTATACAATGTTTATGTAGTTGTCATTCAGCAGTCTTGTATTTTCCACTCTTGGTGGGAAATGTTGACCCAACTCTAAATTAATTATTACTTGTAAAAGTATGTGTGGTGGTTCTCTAGTAAAAGAATATGTTTTAACAATACTAATCTGAGATGCTTTTCACTTTTGTGTTAAATTTTCATCACCTGAGATCAAGTAATCCTAACCAGGGGGTTACACTTTAGTGTGGAATGAAAGCAGGGGAAGGGGTGGGCTCTGGCTATAGGGTGAGGTCCTCTTCTGATAACATGTGCTGTCTTTGTATGTTTGCTTGAAACAAGGTACGTGAAGACTATCAAATATATGTTCTCTTGCTTGTGTTAAATTTAACCTTATTTATCTCAGCAGCAGCTCTGAGTCTATACTGCTCCTTATGAAGTGGAGGAATAGGCTTGCTTATTTATTTTTTTTTTTTTGATTGTTTTCTGTTCCAGTGAGTACAGATTAGGACAGGGAGAAGGAAAACTAAAAAAGCTGGTGGAAATTCCTGCAGTGGAGAAAGTCCTGTGGTGCACTAATCTTTGAATTCTCACATGCACTGGACTTTGGTTCTCCAGAACTATGAAAAACATTATTTTAAGAAAATGGAACAGGGACTACAGAAGGGAAAAACCTTCAGAAACATATATGTGTGCAACCCTCTGTACTACCAATTAGGGGGCAGAGCTTTCCTCCTTGTGTAAGTGCAGGTGCTCCCTTGAGGTCTCATGAATGCTCTATACCGGGGGTGTCAAACTCATTTTCACCAGGGTGGGGGACCACATCTGTCTCGCAGTTGCCTTCAAAAGGCCGAATGTAATTTTAGGACTGCATATGTGTAACTACTCCTACGTCTATACAGACCTAAAATTACATTCGGTCCTTTGAAGGCAAACCCTGGTATAGTGCATCCATGTAACACAGTAGGATCAAGATGTGCTGAAATTTGAGTGTGAGTTTCATGTTCTTATTCCTTTAGACAAGCATGTATTTATTCAGGTTGCTTTAAATTACTTTTCATTGATCCAGAGATTTCATACTGAGGCTAAATTATTAAAAGGTCACATACAGTAATTAAAAACATATTCTCCTCATGAAAACCGAAGCTTATTAACTTTTAATTAAGTCAGAAAAAAATTTGAAAAGCATTATTTTCTTATTCAGCAGCTTTTCCTTGACTGTACTTTGCTTTAGGCACACGCACTCAAGGATACAGTAGTGCATTTGTTTGCTTTTTAAAACTATTATTAAATGCATTACAAATTCTTTATCCCTGTGTGCAATCAGCAGAGCTTTCACCTTGTTCATCTTTGCAAAGTCTTCATTGCTGGTGATGATATTTGAGCCTGGAGGAATTGCGGTAAGAAATTTTAAAACTGCTGTGATCTAGAGATCAAAAAAATGTGTGTATATGGGTCAGGATAGGTCAGTATAAAGATTTTAATAGTGGAATAACTATAGTATACGTGTTTAAAGAAAGTCCTCAGGTATTTAATGTGCCATGTAATTTTTTTGTTTAACTGTATACAACCTGTCTCCCAGAAGGGGATGATCTTAGCTGATGCGGGTCCTCAGATAAGCATTCTGGAGTCTTTTTAAACAAAATATATGAAATTTACCAGTCTCCTTTCACTCCTAAACCTCTACCTGAGACCACGCCTCCTGCATTTTACAGCCTCCGAACACTCATTTCAGCAAAATACAGTCCCAGACCTCTTCTAGCCATGTTCCTCATCTGCTCTGTCTTGCTAGCAGGTTGCTAGTGTCTGTGCCCACAGCTTTTGTTTTAGGAAGTTTTCTTAATTTGCTTTGTCATGTCCTCAGTTTCCTCTGGAAAATGGAAAAATTCATCTCAGTTACGAAGGAGGTGTTTGACAAAATTCATCTTGGGATACTTTCTGGAAGCAGCACTTTTTCCTTACCTGTGACTCAGGGACAGCTGACTTATTTTCCTTATCTAGGAACTGACTGAAGAGAATCTGTTGCTTTTACAGCTGTCAAGTGTATATGACAACATTCGTCCTTGTATTCATGTGCATGCTGTAGAAGTCTTCAGAAGGCACATGCTTTATCCTTTTGTTTTCCTGATCTTAGATCCCCAGGAGGTGAAAGAGAATTAAATAAAATGTAGAGAAACTTTAGTATCAGAGTTTTCAATATCATTAAGGGGTTTAATTTATTGTAATTGTTCAAGGCTTTTCTGTTTCCTTGTGGATCTATTTCTCCCTCATTAAGATTAAGTTCATGGTGAAGGCTAGATAAATATGACATTTAATGCAATCCTGTTCTTGCTGCTATGGAGACATGCCTTGTAGAGTGTGCCTACTTCACTTTGGTCTACCACAGCATGATAAGTTCAGCACATTTCTACCAGATGTTGCTAGCTCCCTGTCTTTGTTAATAGCTTAACGTTCATGTAAGTTTCATACTTGTCAACTTAACACAACATTTGTCTTCATTAAAGCATTTCACAGACCTTGGTTAATGAAACTCTGTCAATGTGGTTTTAGGTGGGAAAGGCCTTTTACAATATAGGACAAATGGCAAAATTGAGAGATGGAGACACTAAGCTCCAATCTTCCGAGTCGCTCAGGTATCTAAGAGCTGGATTTTGTGTTATGGTCTCTCCAGTGACAAAGTAATTTTAAATTTTTTCTATCCCGTCCCACAGCTCTGCCTGCAGTTTGTCCTTCCTCTCAGTCACACCAATTCTGTTGGTTGTGAGGCCTTCTGGAAAGCGGATCAGTAGCAACCTGTTGCTAATGGTATGTTCTGGCCACATCTACTTATCCAGCCCTTAATGAGGGCTGATACCGAGACATATCAGCTCATCAAAGATGGAAGCAAAACCAAACCAGAACTTCAGATTTTGCTTATGGTGACAGGGTGATGGTCCCTTTCAAAAGAAGCATATGGTCCTTGCTACACATGCACAGAGGGAAACAACCTTTCACTCTGCCTAAGGTGAAGACATGTTTTGTTAGGCTAAAAGAATACAAACAGCCCTTTCCAAATTTTTGTGGGGAGTATTTTGTTTGCCTTTTTTTGTTGTTGTGTGTGTGGTGCGTGTTTGTTTGTTTTTTTTTTTTTTTAAATCTGCACTTGTTCAATGACCTCCGTGAGCCATAACTTCACAAACAAGGGACAGGGAGAAGTACGAATTAGCGCCTAAGATCAAAAGGAGAGCAAGAACTTGATTAATCAGCTTTGCCGATAAAGAATTAATATTTTGGAATATTTTCCATGGAGATTAATGGGAGTTTAGTATAGAAAAACTAGAGGGCTCTTAACTTAGGCAACATGCATGCAGATTTGTTCATGTTAGATGAACATGAATACTAAAATCACTTTATGCTCTAGCAGGTCACATCTCTTTGCTTAACAGCTTAGCAGGCTGGGATATAGGGTCCTGTGCTTGACTTGCTGCTTAAGGTTGGAAATCCCAGTTCCACCAGGAAAGCAAGGGCAAACTCTGTAATTTTTATTTCTGTTCTCTTCATACAGCATTTAATAAAGGACATGGTAATGAGGACAAAATGACATTTATTATCCAGACAGGGTATCATGCCCAGTTAGCCTGATGGATTGGTAAGAACATGTCAGCTCAATGCCATTATTCAGTCCTTAATTAGGGAACTTTTCCTTACTAAGGGCTGAACCGTGACACTATGCAAGGCTTTCAGATTTACCTCAGGTTGCTTATAAGGATCAGTGCCTCTTGTGCACACTCCAGAAGAGACAATCTTCCACCAAGATCTGTGAAGGGCTTTGCTCAAGTTTCTCATCCAGCAAAATGTAGTGCACAAGGGCTGTGTCTGCATGAAGAAGATGACCCAGGCAGATATACCTGTGCTAATCCTTGAACTCCTTTACTTGAAAAATGTGTTAGAGGTACTTTATTTCTCCAAGTATGGAAATCAGGACTGCATTGCTAGATAAGCTGTATTACATAGCCAGAAGTTACTTCTGGATCAGTTCATCTGCTTTATATCCCTAGTCCTATTAATTGGGATTTTTTTCTTTTCACTGGACCAGCAGACCTCTAGTTGCTGGGTCAGAGACTTGCCAAACTGCTGTAAGAGCTGAGCTCCCTCTTTTACTGGGGTCTGAACAAGATGCTTGTCCTCCCAGAAGAACACTATGGGCATCTCTGGTCAAAATAAAGCCATGGTGACATGGACAGTCAATGCCTGAGGGAAAACCTCAAAGAATATTTATTTCTGTGAGCAGATGCTGTAAAAGGGCTGTAACAGCAAACTGATTGCGACAACTCGGTGCCTTTTGTCAAGTGGAAGAAAAATGTACTTGGATCCTTTGGGAGACACATTTGGATGTAGCTAATCATGGAATATTTAAGGGAGCCTTGGGGGGAACTTCTGGTGAGAGAAATTAGTTTCCAGCCACTACCTGTGATAGCTGTGAACTGTAATGTTTATTTTTCCTCTCCTGGGGACAAAAAAACAATGCCTGTTTTGACTGATGAGGGGGGCTTGACCTGTAAAACAACTTTCTCTATGACTGTTGTATAATATTTGTGGGGAGGCAAAACTGAGCAAATCAGATTTGTTTACAACAAATAGGACTTGCTCCTCGGAGGCTGTTGTGATGCAGTTTCCTCAGTTCAAAATGATGCTAATTGGCTCCCACCTACTTACCAAAGGGAGGCTCTGTGATTTCAGATATGTCACCTGCTGGAAATGACTAGAAGACTGAAAATATATTCAATTCTTCAGGGGGTGTTTTTTATCCTTTTAAATGAGTTTTTGTGTGAAGAGGTATTTGATAGAATATCCCTGGTGTAAGATAAATAGTTTCCCTGAGTTCAGGACTAATTATCCTCAGGGACACAACAGACTGAACATCCAGATGAGCCAGAAATAAAATGGTATCTTGTGGCTATAGTGGGAAGTAGGCAGTTACACTCCTACCATACACGATTAGATGGCTATCGAGCCTGTTATTGTTGGGAAGGAAATGACTGGCTTTCTCATAGAAATCTTCGACAAATAACAAAGTACGTGTGCGCTGCAGCAGCACTCTCTCTGTTGTGCATAGGTAGATATGTATCACCAGCAGCCTTTCCTGGTTGTGCATATTTCAGACCAAACAGTGCCTTTACACAGCCAAAAGAAAGATCATTTTGTGCAGGTGGTATTGCACGTGCTTTTCATGTTTACATAACATACATATGTATAATACACATAGTTTACTGAAGGATGAGAGATCGTGCTTTTGTTGTTTCTTACAAATTCAGGAATAAAATGAGGTTTTGTTGTGCTTGTCCAGTGCTTGAGATATTTTTCTGTTTCCTCTATCTCTTCTGTTTTTCTCAGATATTTTTCATTGACAGTTGGACATTTGAGGCTCCAAGTTGTGACTGGAAGCAGAAGGGTAAATGTGTGTTGAAATTGTTCTTGTAGTCTGAACAAAACCAAGGAGAAATCTCACAAGAATTTCAGGGAAAAGTTAAATTTTGCAGCTTAGGGCTAAGGTGTTTTGTTGGTCTCTTTCCATCCCCACCCCTGCTTCCTTAGCCAAAGCTTCCATTGAAGCTAGCTGTATTTTTGCCTGAATTAGGACCACCAGATCTAGCCAAATTTTGCAGAATAAAAAGTTCATCTGTTCCTTAAACTCTGGATAAGCATCTGAACTCTGTGCTACATTCCTAAATTAGATCATTCCCAGCATGAGCCTTGCTCCAGGATAAGCCCTGCCAGGCCACACCACTGGGCTGTGCTGGGGGAGGCTCCTGTGGGACCAAGACCTGGTCTTGGGGCAAAGTGGGGTGCATGGGGAGCACCAGGACCTTACAGCAGGGGAGGGTGCAGAGGAGAGGGTTTGGGGAGAGGGCGAGGGTCAGAGCACTAGCCTAAGGTCTGTGGTTCATGATGTTTGTTGAGATTTGCTGTGTGTCACCTCACCCAGCAGTGCTGCAGCGTGAACCCTGGTGGTGAGAACAGCCAGGAGCTTTGCAGCGCTGGCCACAGCTGGGAGGGGTGGGAACATCTTCTGGCTGGCTGAGGGCACATCTGGTTGAGGCTGTATCTGGGGGAGACAGAGTGTGGACAGCATACATGGCCTCCACCCCACTCACCAAAACCAAAGGGCAAGTGCTCCAGTGGAGAGGGCAGTTTCTCTCTCAGCTCTTCCAGGTGCCACTCAGAAACTGCCTTTTCTAATAAGAGCTCGTTTGTATCTGTCTGCTGAAACTGGAGCTTGTGTGAGAGCTGCAGAAGCAAACACCCACCCCACTGTCCTCCACCCCACCTCCTGGGGCAGAGCAAACACATCAGCAAAAGGACTGGAAGTGTTTATTGCTGAAGTAGGCAAATAGACGCAAAAAGGAGAAAAGTCCCAGCTCTAGCCAGTGGACTCATGCTTAGCACAGTATTTCAACGAACACTTGAGTCTGGGTGCTCAGAGTGCCTTTGAGAGCAAGGTGTGCCAGGGGAAGTTTGAAAACAGGCCTTGTCTGGCTGAAGGAGTAACCCTTTCAGCATCATCCCTTCCTCCGGGTGATGCCACTGGAAGGACTTAGGGAGCTGCCTCCCAGCATCTCGAGGACTACAAGATTTTAAATGAGCATTGTGAATGTGAAGGCAGCATTCATAAATTAGAGTTCTCTAAACAGGGTGCTTGCAACTTGTGCATTCACATATTGCAGTTGCAAAGCTATGAATTTTCTGATTTTTGTCACACTGATAAGATTAAAAAAACCCCAAGTTATAGTCGATCCTGCTGAGTTGCAGAAGTAATTTCTCATTCAATTGCAATCTAAAACTTCGGAGATTTCATGTCCACTGGAATAGAAAGTAATTTATCAATTCCAATTAACTTTGGCCACCAATCAGGTAAGTTTTTCTTTTCATTTTAGTAAAAAGCATAATGTGTACCACCTACATTTTATATACTGACAGGGATTTCAGAAAGCAAGCAGCTAAAGCTGGGCTTTCTGCTTGTTCAGAAAAAACCACTCTTTTTCTAACAAAAACATAACTTTGTATTTGGTCTGCAATTTTTATGAGGAGGAGGATTCAGAAGTCAAAACCTGTATGTTTTGAGACTTGCCCACTTTAAGTTACTTTGAACAGATTTGTGGGATCTTGTGCCCTTTCGAGCCTCTTGTTTTTGTATGTGCACATCTGCATTTCTTTTGAGAGTTGCTCTTCTAATACACAAACATTTACTAATGGTCTTACAACAACTGTAGAGTACATTTTTTCCAAGGCCTACAGGCAGAAAAGGAGAGGTTGCCAATCCCTTACAAAAACAAGAATGATGACATGAACTGTGTTCATTTCTGGTAAAGGTAAATAAAACACAAGAAATGCAAAGAGGAGGCTTTTCAAAGGTTTTAATACCTTGAAATTCCTGCATTAGAACACTTGCAAGAAGGAGAGACTTGCTATTAGTCAACTGTATTGATTTCTGCCACTGAGGAAAGTGGGAGAAAAAATATTTACTATGCTAAACCTCTGGAACTTTCAACCAGTTCATATTGAAAACTGTCTCCTGTGGTCTTTCTTCCCTGGCTTTCTCTCAGTGGAAGGGAAGACTGGAAGAGGCACCACCAGGGCACAGAAACAAGAGGGAGCTGCTCTGTGCCCGTAAGTCAAGGGAAACAATTGTGTTCTCCTCACTGTTAGCAATAGGTCGTGAAACAATTTTCATGATTGTGACAAATAAAATACTGCTGCAGTTAAGAATAGTCATTGTCACTTTTCGATCTGATTCCTCTACATGGCTTTCTTGGGTGCCATGAGCACTTGCAAGCATAGTAGTTAAAATGGTAAATAAATGAGTTGTAGTTGATTTGTTTCAAGCTGCTTGATATTTAGACTGGGTTTCATGGGAAATTCTGCTGTTTTGTGTTTTGGAAAACTGGAATAAGTCTCTTAGTTTGTTTTTTTTTTTTTTTTTTTTGGGGGGGGGGGATTGTGTTTTATTTTTTTTTTGTTTACAAACATTAGATATTAAATATTTGCTGTTTGCTTTCTTAATAAAAGACAAGCAAAACCGAGCTCAGCCATTTCACTAAACTCTTAAACACTGAGGTTGATAGATGTATTTTATAGTGTGGCTCTACTCAAAAAAGCAGCTGGGTAATGATGGTGTCTTCTTCCTCAGCATGACACTACTTGTGTGCATTCAGTCAGATCTTTGACTTTATAACAGGAATAAGTCTTGACTGTTTTTACTCTTGTTAGCCCTGCAGAGGCTACAGAGCTAAGCATCAAATAGAGCTAAGAGCTAATGAGCTAGATTCTTCAGTGGTGAGCACTGAAGCCTCAGCAGCTGAGACTTCAGCAGGCTATTGATTGCTCCTCACAACAAGGTGGTAGTAATTTTCAATCAATTGCGTCTATACAAACCCAATGAAACAGGAGATGTGGACAGGTATAGGCAAAGGCCTAATTTATCTGTCAGATTGTAGTTTTATTTATCGTGATATTTGAAATGGAAAGGACAAAGTTTCATTTTCAAAGTCCAGGTAGAACTTGAAGGACAGGAAATCAGAAGACTTTTCTAGTAAACTTAGTGTGTTTGAGCCTGAAAAATGGTAAACATAGGACCTCACATTATTATTTTGTAAGTGGTTTTCAGGACAGAAGGCACAATATAAGCAGTGCCATATAGGAGGGAAAACTTGATGAGAGAAAAAGGGTCTTTAACAATCATATCTCATAGGACTGATTTTTACTAGGAGGAAAGAATGACATATTAAAGATTAATAGGCATATGGGTGAACTAAGTGCTGACAAATATGATCAAAAAAGGTCCTGAAGGGACTAGCAAAGTTGATAGAGTAATAAATGAGCAAACCCTGTTGTGGTGGTGGTTTTTTTTTTTCCTTTTCAGAAGTTACCAATATTTAAAGATGTATATTTTGTCAAGAAGACTAAATTCTTGTGGATGGAATGATACACAAATTATCCCAGCATCCACATTTTTCTGTGCTGAAAGAAAAGCTCACTGAACTCCATAAGTGTCATATTAAAACAACAAAAACAAAAAAACAACAGTCACAACACAATACTTCTCAAAATAAATGAACCACAAATAAACCCAGATTGCTTGTGTATATAACTTCTAAGTGTTAATACAATTCTAGGTCTGCAAAATCAAAATGAAACAGTAATGAAATGGAAGTCTGAACTTGAAAGATTAAGCTTAAGTTTACCCTTTCAGGCCTATACTTTAAGACATAATTTCTTTTCATCATTAGCAATTTTTTGTTGCTAATAGTTCTTTTAACACAAATTTGATTTCACATTGAAGCTAAATAGATTGCGTGTTATATATAAAACTTCCTATATTTGATTCTTAAGGTTTTGTCTATAAGACTTCAATGTGGAATCGCTAGTGTTTGAAATGGCAGTGCATGGTAAGTTGTCCTAATAGATTTTCTGTGATATTCCTGAAATTAGCCCATGAATTTGTAAACTCCTTTCAAATAGCTGAAAATAACTACTGTGACCATATGAGTCTGAGGCAGAGACTGAAAAGAAGATGTGATGTTTTGCAATTTTTGAAAAGTATGAAAAATACAAATTGGAGAGCCTGGGGAGCTGTAAAGGGAACTATAGCTGCTAAGTCCCTTTTTCATTAATAAAGTAATGAAGGAAATATTAAGGGATGACAGCTGATGAGCAATAACACCTTTATACATATATAAAACAATCTCTGACATAACAAATTGATATATCTTAAAAATACTGAATTTGTAGCCAATGGTAATGATGGCATGATTGAAATACACCTATTTCCCAATATTATTAAAGGATTTGATACAATACCTCCAGCCGTGAACAATTATTTCTTAGAAACTTGGGTACAAGCATTGTCTCATGCATGGAAAGAGCCTAAATAAATGGTGGTGATTTGCAGCAAAGTATTGAGTCCTGGGAGGTGCCAAAGTGAGGTGGTGCTGGGCAGCATGATGTTAGATTTTGTTTATTAATGTTTTGCAAGAGAAGTGTAAACTGCACGTTAATTATGTTCCACAGGGACTAAATGGGGAAGAGGATGGACTAATCACTTTATCACTTGCTGGGCACTCTGAGCTGGTATAATTTAGTATAACCCAACTAAATGTGGGAATAAATTTTCCCTGATAGGAAATTTATTTCCTAGGCTTGTATGTGGATCTGTGTTTTCTTCCCTTCAGACACTATCTGTCTATTCTTATATGCCAAGGCTAATGGCTTTTCTTTTATTCTGGCTGCCGGGAACACTGATGATTCTTAAACTGTTTGTAGATGATAAGTGCAAATAAAACATTTTTATTAATGGTGAAAAGAGAAAGCAGATAAATATTGAGTATCATGAAGCAATACAAAAAGGACCAAAAAAGGCTGACATAGTGGGGACAGGCTGCTGCTGAACCAAACATGATTTTATTTGGGTGCTGTATATTTACTGGGTGGGCTCACTGTCCTGTGGAGAATAAGGAGGCCATAGCCTCCTGTGGAAAAGTCTTATGCAAAGGATACAATATGATGTTGTGCTGATTTTTGTAGGAAAGTTTCTCTAGTTCTTTTAGTTCTGTTTCCACCTGGGCAAGGACCCCCTGATTATGCACTGAGGAGACCCTGCTCTTTCATGGGGTGGAGGTAGAGGAAGGGCATGGGCAGGCCTCTGGAAGACACTTGAGTCTGCAAGGTAGACATGTATTTCTCAACTGGAACCCTCTGGACATCAGGTCATTTCTTGTCAAAATGAGTTTTAAGGAATTCTAATGCCTGTGCAACGCCTCAGCAGGCTTTTGGTATGTCTGCATGATGATAGAGTTGTGGTGGTGGCCGCAATAGGCTTGCATCAAAGTAGCTCTGGTGTCAACAGCACTGAAGTTGCAGGTTACAATTGTCAGCTTTTGCTCAAACCAATCAAGCTAGAATGTGGCAGCTACTTGTGCTCTGGCTGCACTGAGGCTGGCTCTTGGGGCAGGTGTACGCTGGTACGAGCTTCCTTGCCCCAGATCATGTTTTCTATGAAGAAAGAGTTTAGAAGGGCAAGTTCAAAGGCAGTCCACACAGGAAAGGCCAGTGACTTTGAGGCTGCCGAGAATGGTGTCTGTAATTGTAGTAGTATTTATCACATTGCAATGGAAATGAAAACCCTGTCACATCTTCCATAGACCCTTAAGATGCTTGTAGACAAGATAAGGTTTTCATTTAAACCATTGGCTTAAATTACTTAAGGCAAGAATAGTGCCTTGAAATAGTTTCAGTATGGACAAGTGTTTTATCCTCCCGCCTCTGGTGTCAGCATGAAAACTTTTAGGAGAGCAGGAAATGAGGTAGTTGGAGTGGGTATACAATAAATTTCTAGAGGAAGATCTTGCCTACTAAAACTTAAAATGCTCTGTGTTACCAGTGGTTTGAGCTAATGAAATATCTTAATTATTTCTTTAGAGTTTTCCCTATTGATTTGGCTTAAATGTGCTCCTTTTACAAAAATGTCCATCAGGGTGATTAAAGCTTGCATAAAAAGTGCAGTAAATTGTTCCTGGCTCCAAGACACTCTTTTGCAGTCATTCAGCATTGGCGCTTCCTCCCCAGCACCCTGTAAATCAGGAACTATCTGGCAATTTTGAATTAGTTCTCCTACCTTGTCTATTCTTTGAGCAAGTACTGGAGACAACTGCATTTGGCTACATGTGCAGTCATCTGCAATATCCCTTGTAACCTCAAGGCTGGAAAACTTGAAAAATAGAGGGCACTGGAATGGGATTGAAAGGCTTCCTCCTGCTGCCTCCAGCCTCAGGCCCAAACTCAGGGAGAGGCACCTGCTGGAACAAATACTAAAAAAATGGGGTGGATTCACACTGTGGCAAGTGCAGGGCAATGCTACCCTCACAGAGCTCGAGGGACATCCACTTTGCAGTGCAAGGGATGTGTTTGGGATTTCCTTACATACAAGGGAAGCTCATCCAGCGTAATGCATCCTCTGTGGCATTTTCTGGGTTGCTAACTTGCATCTAGGGAGAGCAGATGTGGTCCACTTGCTTGACTGCCACATGGGACATCACTTGAAGGGGAGAAAGGAGAGATTTGTGACCTTCTTTCAACATGCAGACTGTAACTCTTCTTTTCCTGGACCTCCCAAGTCAGGAGTCACCTTGTTACCTCTTTTTCCACAGACATAAGGACCACCAGACCCTTCCTCTCAATCATGAAGGTGAGATTTAGTGCAGTGCCTTTTCATTGATGGAGAGCCTATCAACCAAGGCGCCTATGCCAGTGGCTTCATTTAACCATGCCTAAGACACGCTTGACAAGATGTTGGTGTGTCACCAGAACTCATCTGATTTTCTTCTGTTTCTCTGCTACTGCAGTGCAAATTCTACGTCTGAAAGCCTTTTATTGTTCTTGGACTCAGATCTACCCTGCAAGTGTCAAATATAGTATGATTGTTAAATGCCGCCCCACGATCTGACTTAGCACGCCTTTCTTGAGCAAACCTCTTGGTGACATTGAATGACTCCCTGAGTGAGGAAAAGTGTATTTCAGAGGACAAGTTGTTTGAAACATTTCTTGAGAAGCTAGTTTGAAAAGAATAATGAGGGGAAACCATTTTGTGTGAAAGACTTCAAATTCCTGGCTAAAGTATCTAGAAAATTTCATTTAAGCTTTTTTTTTTTTTTTAATATATATATATATATTTATATATAAATGTATAATATGCATATATATTCTTCTTGAAGGCAAGACTTGGAGATTTCAGGTTTTGAAACACTTCTCTTTGTCGAGGGCACAAATCTATAAGTTGTGAGTTTTGGGTCCCTGCTTGTCTGCTGAGCTAGTCTAACTCAGGAAGGTAGTAAAGGTTTTAAACTGACAGAGAAATGCCTGAGGAAAGCTTCAGGCATATTGCCACCACTGCTGCCTCACTGCTTTGCCAGCAGAAAAGTAGTACCATACAGATCGATTAGAGGAACATGGATAATGGAAGGAGGGTAGAGGATTCCGGGTAAAAATAAACAAAACCTTCAGGAAGAAGCAAATTTTTTCAGTAGTGTTGTTTTACTGCTCTATTTTTGAGAGTTTGCCATCAACTGGTATGCCAGTTTACTCTGAAATCATGTGACTTTGCAAGTTTTAAATAGGACTACTCCTGTATTACTGCCATGTGAATAAGATGCCTTGCACATGGAATTGAAGACATGTCTTGTGGAAACCATAGTTTTATATCAGGTTCTTAACTACACATAATAAAGCAGGTGGGAGTGCATTTTGTATCTGGTTCTTGATGACATGTGGCAGCACAAGGCATTCACAGCTGAACTGAAGAAGTGTGGACCAGATGATCGGCTAGTGATGTGGACTGTGAACTAGCTGAAGGAAAGAAGTCAGGGAGTCGTGGTCAATGGGGCAGTCTAGTTGGAGGCCTGTGTCTAGTGGAGTGCCTCAAGGGTTGGTACTGGAACCAGTATTATTCAATATATTCATCAATGACTTGCATGAGGGACTAGAGTATACTATCAGCAAGTTTGCTGATGAAGCCAAGCTGGGAGGAGTGGCTGCCACGCCAGAAGGCTGTGCTGCCATCCAGCGAGACCTGGACAGGCTGGAGAGTTGGGTGGGGAAAAATTTAATGAAATATAACAAGGGAAAGTGTAGAGTCTTACGTCGGGGCAGGAACAACCCCAGGTACCAGTATAAGTTGGGGAATGACCTGTTAGAGAGCAGTCTAGGGGAAAGGGACCTGGGTGTCCTGGTGGACAGCAAGATGACCATGAGCCAGCACTGGGACCTTGTGGCCAAGAAGGCAAATGACATCCTGGGGTGTATTAGAAGGGGGGTGGTTAGTAGGTCGAGGGAGGTTCTCCTTCCCCTCTACTCTGCACTGGTGAAACCACACTTGGAATATTGTGTCCAGTTCTGGGCCCCTCAGTTCAAGAAGGACAGGAAACTGCTGGAGAGAGTCCAGCACAGGGCAACCAAGATGACGAAGGGAGTGGAGCATCTCCCTTACAAGGAAAGGCTGAGGGAGCGGAGTCTCTTTAGTTTGGAGGAGACTGAGGGGTGACCTCATTCATGTTTATAAATATGTGAAGGATGAGTGTCAGGAGAATGACGCCAGGCTCTTCTCAGTGACAACCAATGATAAGACAAGGGGCAATGGGTAGAAATGAGAACGTAGGAGGTTCCACTTAAGTATGAGAAGAAACTTCTTCACAGTGAGGGTGTCAGAGCACTGGAACAGGCTGCCCAGGGAGGTTGTAGAGTCTTCTATTCTGGAGACATTCAAAACTCGCCTGGACTCATTCCTGTGTAACCTCATCTGGATGTTCCTGCTCCAGCAGGGAGATTGGACTAGATGATCTTGTGGGGTCCCTTCCAGTTCCTAACATTCTGTGATTCTGTGAAATTTATATCCAGGTTATGATTTCTAAAATTTTGTGATCTTTTAGACTTCATACTCTTTGGTTTTGATCCATCTAAACATTGAACTTTGTTATAAAATGCTTTTTATATGTAAACATACCTTTTACTTTTCATTTTCCAGTAACCACCAGGAGGTCATCAACAAGGTGGAGCCAAGTTCCTCACAACATTGCATGTAGGGTGGATAAGGGAAAATAGGCATTAGTTGAAATGAGATACATATAGCCAAACAATGCAGCAGGTTGTCCAGAGAGGCTGTGCAGTCTCCATCCTCGAAGGTTTTCAAGACCTTGCTGGAGAAAGCCTTGAGCACCGTGGTCTGGTTTCGTAGCTGACCACGCTTTGAGCAAGAGGTTGGACCAGAGACCTTCTGGGGTCCCTTCCGAGCTGAATTATCGTAGGATCTTATGATTATTAGTTGCTGCTTTATCCGGTCTAAATCCAGAAATTCCTGTGGGCAGTATCAAATGAAGACGGAGGCCCTTTCCCAACCTGGAAATCATTTATAAATATGGAGGGGCAGCTAGGAGGCTGTCATTCTTTGATGAAGATTGATGTTCAGGAAGACCTGTTTATAAATCAGCAGAATGGGAGCTGAAGTCCCTGTGGCACTGGTTGAAATGTGATTTCTACATATTTTTAATGTAGTTCTTCAGTCAGTTTTGACAGGGCCTGGGAAGGACGCTGGTGGTTCAGCTCCATTCGTCTCCATTTCCTGGTCTCTCCAGGGCAGCAGTGCAGAGATTAATCAGTTGTGAACAGTTTTGTTGAGTTTACATGTTAGTAAAAGCTAGGAGAAACCTGATAAGCCAGGGTTTACACTGACAAACTCTCTGCTGTGTTACAGTTATCTCCCTGAGGCTTTTTTTCTTTGAAATCTTACAACTTTTTGAAGAAACTTCTTGCCTGCTTTTAGCTCTTTGATGACCGTGAAAAGGACATTTCGATCTCCTTCTCAAAGTTTTTTCCCCTCTGCCATTTCACTTGTGCTGGTCAAGCTATGACTTCCCAGATCTCCTCCTCCTTCCTCTGGCTCTACAGGCAATGTTAATGAGCCATATGCTGAGAACAGATTTTGCAGCATTCCAAATGACATCTTCAGGGAGCCCTTTGGAAAGTCCACCACTCCTCCACTTCTCCAGGTTTTCTTGCTTAATCTCAGAAGTCTCTGCCCTGAACTCCCATCCAGGACCCTCATGCATTTTTTTTTTTTTTTTCTCCAAAGAGTAAGTTAATTCCAGTTCTTACCCCCCTGACTCTAGTGGATGTACCACTGGAACATGAATATCTTACTGTCTTTCACTTCGAAGTACCACTAGTACTAAGATAACTGCAGTTTTATGAGCTCTGTGTTTAGAGACTGCCATTAAAAAAGCAGCACTTTAGTGCCTTCTGATATTTGAGCTTTACTGTGGTATTTGTGGTATCTTCTATAGCAAGAACAAGAAGTACTGCAGTAAAGACAAAATTTGAGGTGCCATAAATGTTAAATTTATTTTAAACGACCCACTGCAGGCTGACAAGAGAGATATACTTAATACTTGAGTCTATAAATATAAAAATTGATCTAAGACTATGTCCCAGGAAACTGAGAAAGAAGTAACATTTTTCTCTCAGAGAAGTTGCCTCTTTTGTGAATGAGTTACCTCTAAACCTTTCAATTTTTAGGTTATTCCATGATTAGTGATCTTCGGTGGCCTATCACAGCTTGTTTCTAATGGCTCAGTCTGCTGTTAGGGGAAGACCATCTTTGTGAGGACCTGACCCTGTCACATGGAGGGGACTGTGCACATCTAAGCTGTGATTGCTCCAAGTCTGAAGGAATAAGTGCATTGTCAGAGGCTTTAAACTGAAACTCTGAACAACTGTAACTTCTGCTAATTTAATTCTGAGGTATAAATTGAGCAGCTTCAGATTGTGTAAAGCTGGCTACTAACAGAGGAGGCCTAATTTTTAAGGCTGTTGGCATAGTTGGAAACTTAGTGAAAATTCCCAAGACTTTTGAAAATTGCAAGGCACTTTGCTAACGTTCTTCATGAGAGGGTTTTTCACATGTATTTCTTTTCTGGAGGCAAGACAGATCAGTTGGGTTAATAATGAAAAAAAGAAAAATCCTGTTTTGGGAGAGATTACTGCCGTACAGCCAAAACCCTCCCTTTGTTGATGCAAGAATATGGCTGATTTGGTCACAAACCCTGGAAGAGTTATAGTATTTTTATACCCATAATTAATGTGTGAGGAAGAAAGAAGGTAACTGATTTGACATGCTTTAAAATTTGAAAACAACTGCAGCAACAAATGCTAACCCAGGAATTTTATCTGAATTTGAATATGCAGAACAATCCTTCAGTTGCAGGTGGAAATCTCAGCTGTATCATGTTCCCAGGCCTGTTCTTTTCCTCTCCTGTTGGATGCCTGAGGAAAGAAAGATGCTTGCAACATGAAGGAGAGAAAAGCTAGTTCAAGTTAATATTAACAAAACATGAGAGGAGAAGCAGGGAGTAATTTCTGAAGTCTGAAATGCATTTTGGAAAGGACTATGACCACTTCTTTGTCACCAGCAAATAGAAGACATTTTAGCCTGATGCTTCTGACCAAATGCTGCTGTAGCAAGACAATGGCTTGAGCCTTTCCCTTGTCCTAGTGGAGGGAATTTCTAGTTTGAATATCAATTTCATCTGACTCTTCTGTCAAAGCCTTCCCAAGTTCTTGTATTTAGAGGTCAGAAAGGCTTATAGTGGCCTCCTAAATAAAGCAAGCAATGCATAAAGTCCCTAGCTTCTATTTGAGCATAGACTTTAGTAGACATCCGGTTTTGTTTTAAACATGTCAGATAACAAGAAATCTACTGTATCTCACATGAAGCTGTTCAAATAGTTATCTCTTCTCTCTCAAACTCATGCATTTCATGTTGTGTTTGAACATTTCTAATTTCAGCTCCCTGGTGTTTTGTATGTCATTATCCAAAGATGTTAACATGCATTCACTATCAGGCTTAGTTGAGATCACTGGAGCAACTCTTGCCCCAGCTCTTCACCCACCCCCTTCCTAAAGGTTGCTGCCCACTGGAGCAGGGATGGATAAATGTCCCCTGAAATGACACAGTTTACAATGATAAACTTGCAGCTTGCAAGAAATGAAGATTGAACTAGTTCTTGCTGCAGCCATGCAGTTTGATCCACTGCTGAGTGCATATCAATATTTTAATGTACAAGACTGAGCTACCTCCTATATCCACAGATGCAGTTATGATCAAATACCTTCCTAACCTTCTCTTTGAATAGACTGATCTCTGAATATTTCACTGTAAAATGTGTATTTGAGACCTCAAATAAGTTTTGTAACTCTTTTCTGAGCTGTATTTCAGCATGTGGAGATGAGACTTGGATAAACATTCCTGGACAATCATTCTTCAACCTGTATTAATCTACATAGACCTCTCTCCAGTGGAAAAAAATAATTAAAAAAAAAGGTGAGCCCTTAACACAGAGGCTTCTCTCCAAATAAAGTTCCCAATCCTGGAAGTGTGACCCGATGCTAGACTCCTCCAGAAAAATGTGGATAATTAAGCCTTGCTATTTTAACCCTCCATGTAAATATCTCTGAGAAAGAAAAAGCAAATGGCAAAATTAGGGTCATTTGAATTAAATTATTTTTCTTTGTTTTTCACTGCTGTAGTGGAAAAAGTTAAAAGGATACAAAACTTTAGCACTGGAAACACATTTTTATTTTATTTTTAAAGAGAAGTACTTCCAACAAGGAGTCGGCAGTTTAAAGCAGGATATTAGGACTGTTCATTTCCACGCAGAAGTTCACTGAAGTAGCTGTAATACGTTGTGTGACCAAATTAATATGTATGAGAATGTCCAATATGTGCATGCATAACCTCATTGTTTTTATGGCAGCTCGTTATGCAGCAATTCAATGAAGTCAGCAGTGTAGTCTGAATTCAAGTTACTTTGCAGTGAATTGGAAATCGGGAGAAGTATGAGCTACCTTGCATTGCCGGAGTAGGTGAAGTTCATTAATGTTCATTTTGGGAATGATTTAATGATGAGTGGTTGATACATTGCCAGCTCATAAAGTCAGCTCAATATCAACTCATTAGCAGGAAGCTGAACTCTGAGTTGTTCTGAGACTTGTACCTCAAACAACACTTAAGGGAGAATCACAATTTTATTAAAATAAAAAAAGTCTTTGATGTAAGAAACAATTTTTTAAAAATAAGATTAGAGTTTATAGAAATAATACTGGAGCTGCCTTGATATTACTTTCCAGGAAAGCTCTCACCCTTTAAAAATACAACATGAATAACATGGTATGCCAATGTCTTTCTCATGCTAGCACAAACCCACTATTCTTTGTAACTGTTAGAAACTTCTTACATAGAAGGCCTGCTATCTTATACTTTTAGATCTAGGAAATCAACACTGAATTTAATTTAAACCCAGTATACAAAAACAAATCAGTAACATTATATCAAAAGCACAGACTACATCTGGTCTCAATCAGTTTATGTACAACATTCAGCACACTTGAAAGCACATCACCCACAGTAACATCTCCCAGCGTGCTGAGAGCTTCCAACACTACCTTCCCTGCTTTCTTTTCCTCATTTAGAGTGTGTTGTTTAAAAACAGACAAATAAACAGACTTCATTTTCCTGATTCACATTTTCCATAATATTGGGTCTGAGGCACTAGCTCCACCTTTTTTTAAGCTATTCCTGCATTCATTAATTTGTTGTCTCAGGCACCAAACAATGTGATCCATAAAATCCATTGATCTGGAATGTACTCTGCAGCTCCCAAGACGTTTAGACCCAATAGATTCACATTTTTTTCTAAGTATGTTATTTGGGAATCCCAAATACCTGAGATTCATTTAATTGTTTAACCAAAGTACTTATGTAGTGACTTAATTGTGTCTGTTATCATTTATCTGCTTAAACAAGCAAGAAATACTAAAAGATAACAACATTGCTGATTGATTTGACTGTGTGATGTTTGATGTAATCCATATGGGCCACAAAGCCAGCATTAGGTTTGCAATCACAAGAAGTCATATCCAGAGTCTCAAGAAAGAGGAAAGCAGTTAGTGCTAGGAAGAAATTCAGTTCCTGTAATAAAGAATCATTTGTTTTGGTTTATTCACCCCAGTGACATATACGAAGGCAATGTCAGTAAATCAGCTGTCAGTTGACGGCAAAAAACTTAGCTCCAAAAAAATAATTGCAAACTAGGATCTGCCAGTTTCACGCCTGGCAGTTTTAAAATACTAATAAAAATACAAAAATCTGTGACAGCAAACTGATTTATAAAAAATCCAGCAAACTTCTGTTATTTGTAATGTGCAGTTTTCTGCCTCTCAGAAATGATTCTTGAGAAATATTCATAGTCTGAAGATCTCATTACCCTATGGATGTTTTAAGATGCTCATGCCCAGGTCTGGGTTTTGAGGGTGGACCCAATTTTTCCCAGCCAAGTCAAAACAGTAGATTCTTGTGAGTTTCTTTTTCCTCTTAGGGGCCTAACCAGCTCCTGTAGCTTAAGAAGAGAGAGCAGGAGCTGATCATGTTTTTGATGCAGATCTGTTGCAGTTTCTGGCAGGAAAGCCAGAAGCTGTGGAAAAAACAGAAAGCGAGAAGCAGAGCCAGAAAGGCTCAAAAATAATACAGGGGAAATTCTTGCTGAAGTTTGAGATGATTATATTAATTTTGAGCACCTTAGAAAAAGCAATTTTGTTTTGCTCCTGGTACATTGTATTTGTTTGAGTAAAGCCATTAAAAGTGTGGGCATAAAAATTGGTGCGGCAGCTTGTGACCCATGCTGCTTTTTCTTGCCTTTTTCACCCTAGTTAAACCTTAAAAGCTTCCCACATTATTGTCAAATGCTTCTTGCAGCTAAGAAGATAAATGCAGCAAATAATCTCCTGTTAACAGGTGAATTGCAGGTTCTCCCTACTGGAAGAGCCAAAAAACATTTTCTGTATGAGACAACAGTTTGTTTTCATTGAGCTTTGAATGGAAAATGCAGACAAACTCTGTGAACTGAAACAGTTTTGAGAACAGAAAAATGGGAAAATTAGGAACCTAATGTTTTGCTGTATACCAAGAATGTCTGTCATATTATGCCAAGCACTTTCATGAAGAAATTAGCAGCAAACATTTAGGACTGTACTTCAAGAGAACTGTAACCAACTTAGGTGTACAAAATATTTGCACTGGAGGCAGTGAAAGGTAAGCTGACAATGAAAATATATGGTTTTACATCCAAACCAGGTAAACTGTGCAGAGAAAGAGAGGCTATGAATTTCTATCCTACAAGTCACCTCTGTTCTGCAACTTTTAAATTTTCCCTATTGGAATAGTGTCATCTGGGCACTTGGGTCTCTTTTAGGTGACAGGCACTACCTAATGATCAGGAATATCTTTCAGAATAAGGAGATTCATGTTTACGGCTGTTTCTTTTCCATACCTAAAGTGTGCTGTTTTTCAAGGAATAACATAAGATTGTGATGACAGGGGTTATGGTTTCTTGAAGGATCCATATGTTTGATGTCAGTGTTAGGGGCTGTGGATACAAAGCTGCTGGGTCAGCTATAAATGGTCTCTGGTGGCCTGAGTTAGGGCTCCAAAAAGCCAGAGGCCACAGTACTGCTTTGTCTGTCCTGCTACCTCCTTGTCTGTCAGGCAGTGTGCATCGCAGCCTGGCTTGGCCACATCTTTGGCCTCAGCTTCCCCAAATGGTGCTGTTTTCTTCTCTGCTGCAGGAGGCTCACATAACAAAACTAAATACTGCTTTTCTTAGTTTCATGAGCTACTCTTTTTATTCAGGGCAAAGCAAGCAGAATATCCTGCAATTGCTCTGCTATTTTCCCTTCTTAATAATTTTTAACCTTTTCACTATCTCCTGCTGTCTGGGCTTGGATAGGGAATCAGTATTTCCTGATTGCTAATGCCAGGCTCTAATGAATGCATGTTTTACACTGTGTTGCAGCCTTTCTGACGGATTTGGTTTGACATAAGCTAGTGGGACAAGCTGTCATTTGTCACTCTCATGATGTTTTCCTTGCAAATGGGTTCTTTGGCATCCTATTGCCCAAAGGACAGTCAGACACTCTTCTCTTGCCTGTTCTGTTTTCTTCCCATGCTTATTGCTCTGCTTGTGCCTGATACAGAGAGGCAGTTGCTATGCTTTAGGAATTTGCAATAGGCATTAACCTAGGGCGCACACACTGGTATTCTTGTGATCCAAGGAAGACGTTAAGCAGCTAAGGTAGGAGGGGGGATGGCCATACCTATGAACGAAGCTGGTGCACTGTGGAAACCTTAGCTAATTACCTCTGGATGAAGAAACTGTCAAGGTCTGCTGGCCGAGACATTGGAGGCTGTTACCTGAGCAGTTCCACGGGCCCTGGGCAATGAGCCAGTGCATCTTCCAGCCTCTGCCAGCCCATTAGCTGCAAGCTACTAATATGACACATCCCTCACGACTTGTGTCCTCTAAAGCCAGCGCTGGAATCAGTCCCAGTTCCAAGCTCCTACCTCATGCATTTTTTTTCCAGAATTTCAGTTTTTTATTAGAAACAAACCAGCAGACACAAATGCCTAACCATTCCTTGCTACTTAAAAAGCACACACAGCTGATGCTGTGGTGCCTGCTTTGGTGTACAAGAGTACTGGTGAGAAGTGTGAACACACCAGGGACCTCACTATGGTGCTGATGCTACGGCCTAAAGATCCGTGAGACCCTTCCCAAATCACGCTGTGAGAAGTTGCCATGAGAAAGAAGTGGCAGCCCCAAGCCTCCACTTTCAGGTAAATACATCTACAGGCTTGAATAAGCATTGAAATAAATGGAGAGGAAAAAGAATTTGCCTAGGATTTGCTTGGCTGGAATGGAAGGGTAACTACCAGCACTAATGCTGGCTTGGGGGCGGCAGAAAGCAGCAGCCCCAGCACAAGATCCCCTGGCAGCACTGGCGGCACGAAGAGTAGCTTAATGACCGGTGCAGTGGGCTTCTTGCTGTTACGACTAACACACAGCTACTTTCTAAAAGGACACCTCTCTACATGTGTAAGACAGCTCAAAGCTATTTTAAGCAGGCACCAGGCTTGTCCACGTCAACCCAGGCAGCACCGTCATCGCCAAAGGTGGGAGGAAAAGCAGCTGAGTGAACACAACAGCAAAGGGTCAATAGCCCAGTCAGTCAAAAAGCACAGCATCCATCCCACACTGGCCAGTAATCTCACAGAATGATGAGGGTCTGTGGAAGTTCCTTCCTTTCACTGGTGGAAGGAGGCAGCTGGGCAGAGCCCTACCAGGAACACAGCGCGGTTTGGGCTGTGGGTGACAGATGGCTGCCAGATGAGCAGAGGTCTCCTGCAGGAAAGATGACCTGTGCCAGGGCCAGGGGCTGTGCTGGAGGACTAGGGCATGGGCTGGTGGCACTGGTAGGACTAGGTCGCTTTGCTTTCAAGAGAAGAGGAGTTGTTCACCAGCCTGCATGACAGCTGACACGAGCCAGCCTGAAACAGCCTTTCAGCCATCTAAATGCCCGCTGCATCAAAACATCAGCTGCCTTTGGGTTTTGTAGCTTTGCTCTCTGCGGACTTGTGTTTTACTGAAGGATGAATGTCTGTCTCAGTCTGTAGCATTTATCCAACTTTTCCTCTCTAAAAACTACTGCACAGGAAATCTCACAGTAGTGACAGGAGGAAGATGGAGCCATGTCTGCACGTTGGCTTCAGTCACAGGCCTGTCACACACACAGAATGTTTGTCACAGTCTAGTGGTTTTGGCCAAGAGTTATTTTTCACCAGTCTTCATAACCCAACAAAACCCATTCTATGGATTTCTTCATAGCAATACAAAGATGTCATATATAGCCATGGCCTGACCGTGGAGGGGAATCCTCATCTGGATGTGTTGTGCCTCCTCAATTGCAGCATACAAGCTGATTGCCTTCTGTATAGGCAACAGTGGCAGCAGCTGGCAATAGGTCTCTCACCTGAGGTAGCTCTGTTATTAATGATGGAAACAGCAGAGCCCACTTGTGGTCTTTCCATCCTTGGGCTATTTGTTACTGTTCCTCAGCAGGTAGCTGTTGAGTCTGCAGCTAAGATGATGAAGGAGCCTGGGAAAGCCCCTTGGTGAGCCTGTGTTGGATCTCTGGGGCACTTTTATTGCTTTTCTGTGGTGAATGAAATTAACCCAGATGGGCTGAGAATTCCCCTTATAGTCTATTTTGATGGGTCTGTTGTATTAGTTTGAACCTTCAGAAGGGGATTGATACCTGATGGTGAGAATGCAAATAATGTTTTAACGTTGTATAGCTGTTTCTGCAATAAGTGACCATAAACTAAGAAGGCATCCATATGTTATTTCCGTTTTTCTTTGGATATATCCATGTTGCTATCTAACCTTGCTTTGGGTTTTCTGATACCTAAAGTCCTTTGGTATTTTGATATGTAGGCTGATATTCAGGAGCAGACTCTGTGCATAGTTCTTTCTGTGTCACTGTGTTTTTCAGCCCAGGGCAAGGATAATGTATACTGCTATCAGCTTCAGTTGACCCTGACAACTTAGACTAAAACCTTGAACAGTGTGGTAAAGGCTGTGTGTTCTGTTCAGTCATTGCTCTTGTGGCATTAGTATCTGCTGAGGGAGGAACCAGACTGGCACCAGAGCCACCCTCTGGCCCACAGCGCCCTCGAGCACCCAGAGCTGGCAGCTGGTTTAACAGCATAAGAGAGAGAATGCTGTAAAAAACCAACCACTTCAGTGCCCATCTGAGCCATCAGCCAGAATAACCATCCCTGTAACTTGGTAGCTTTCACAGCAACTACTTTGTTTGGGTCAGTCTGTAATCTTTCTTCAGGAACTCAGTGTCTCAGAAAAGATATGGGTTTATCAAAGAGCAGTAGTTTAATTTTATAGGCACACCAGTGAATTTAATTATTTCTCTAAAACTTTTCTTAAGTCTGAAATGGGTGATTCCAAACTCAAGAGGGGAAGCTTTGATTGCAGCATCTCAGTAAAGTGTGTGAAATATAGACGTACTGAACCTGACAAATGAGTGTTCATTAATCCTGAAACATTCCCAAGTCACCTGTAATTCCAAAAGGCACTGAATTGAAAAGGAAAAGTTTCCCTTATGATAACAGCCCTTTTTTATTATTATTATTTTTTTTTCTTTCTTACTGCTCTCATCCAGTTGTAACTGCCAACATCTGCTAGCAAGGTCTTTGGTAGTTAAGCTTTCCTCACCTGAGGAACTGTCAGTGAACGATAAATTCTAGGACATGGCTATTCTCCCTCTGCTCCCCTTCTTAAATGGAAGTAAAAAAAAAAAAAATTACAGAATACCTCAAATAAGCTTGTAGAAAGAGTAATCTCTACCCTCCTGAGGGCTATGCTAAAGGGGAGCAGGACTTCTGAGCTGGAGCAAATCTGCCTTCCAGTACAGCCTACCAGCTCTGCTTTTAAAGGAGATGCATTTGATATTATCGTTCTTAAATGCTGCATATAACAACAGTATTTCTTCCTAGGTTTTCACACACACACAAAAAATCCCCTTTTCTAGTTAATGCTGTGAGTCTTGAAAAAGCTGAGGTAGCTCTATAACATAATATTTTAAAGATTCCCTTTAAAATGATCTTGTTTGGCAGTGAGCATTTAAATCTGGTTTTCTTAAGTTGCCTAGGCCAAGTTTCACTTAAAATTTATACAAAAGTTTGCTAGAAGGGAGAAAAAGAAGAAAACTAATAAAGAAAATGTATTTGTCAGCATAGGCAGCACCTAAAAATCTGGGGATAATGGACATAACTAGTGAGTATAAGTCACTTGAGCAGTTTCTAAATTCTGATTAAACCATTTTTTTGTTTTACAATGAAGTGAATGGCTATGTGTCTCTTACTGTGTGCTCATTTTTACCCAAAGCAAGAGTATTTCCAAGCTGTGGCCAAGCCTCTTTACGAGGTGCTGATAACTTGACTAAACAAAAGTACCTGAAGTCTCTGGGCTGTCTATTCTCGTGGATATTCACTGCAATTTTGTAATTTTTGAGAATTTAGAGAAGGTAAAATTGCCACTCTGTTGAAATCAGTGTGAGCTCTGACATCTTTTTCAGTAGGGTCAGTATTCCTGAGAGAGTCCATTACCTGAGGAGCTCCCACCTTATGGATGGTGGGTAGTCCATGTACTTATCTGAACCTGTTGAGGTTTTTCTGTTGCTAAATATGAAGCATATCTATCCTGATTTTTGTGGAGACTTTTTTTTGTTGTTGTTGTTTTATTTAAATACTGAAAAGCCAAAGGGAGAGAATTGCTATGATTAGATGTGCACCTTGGAGAAGCTTGAATGACAGACCCTCTGCAAAGGCAGTTTGCATGCTGTAAGCAAACCCTGTGCTTACAGGGCTTGGTTAAGTAGAAGTTCTTCAAAGCTATTACTAGGCAGAATGATTTACTTTGTTTTCAGCGACAAGAAAGCTGTTCTTACCCAGGACAATTCATACCATGGCTACTATACAATGAAAGGGCAATGGATGTGCCAAAGCATTTTGCTTTTACTGAGAGATGAATTAGCTGAGGTTGGATAATCAGGGTCTAAAATGTGCTGACCTTGCCTAGCTGTTAGTAAAACCTGCAAACACTTGTGGCCCCTTGCATTTTAGATCAAGATAACCATCCCAAGTTTATCTCAGTTTAAATAAAAAAAACAATCATCCTCTCCCCACCCAATACTTTTGTGGTAGAGAAGACAGTACCCTCAGTCCTGAGACACCTGTTAGTTGTCTGGCCTCAATAAAAAATTCTCTTTATGTTTTATGTAATTGAATCTTTTCTCTGGGACAGGAGAAGTGATGGAAGAAAGACTACAAGAGTTTGGAAAAAGAGAGGAAAAGTGCAAAGAAGTGGAAAAGAAGGCAGAAACAGTAAACTTGATTAATACAAAATTACCCTGGAAAGCCCTAAAATATTCTGATTTCTACTTTGTCTTATTTATACATCTTAACAGTGTTTTCCGATTGTTCTTTAGTTCTAGAAAATGATAATTGCTCAATACTTTGCAAATACTAATGGCTTTCATAGATTAAATCTGTGGTAATGTCTACACAACCTAATAAAGCTGGGTAGTTTGTACTGTAGTGTATTAGGATTTCTATTATTTCTTTGTTGGCAAGGGGGAATATGACAGCATGGGAAACAATTCTAAGAGCATGCAAACAAAACTCAGGAAAGACTTGTGATTCTTCTGACTCAGAATAAAATGAATTTATAATGAGCAGTCTTCACAAAAGGGAGCCTTTGATTCTTCACTGAATGTTATTTTCTAGAGGTATTTGACAGTGTTGCTCGTATCTTGGAATCTAGAGAACAAAGAGAAATGATTTTCATTTCTTTCCCACTAAAACATTCCCTTGATGTTTGAGTTCAATTTTGGTAATACTCTAATAGGTTGCACTTGTATACAGCTTTCCATTTTAAAATCTGGAGTATCATACGTATACTGAGCTAAACCTCACATACCCTAATGGTGTTAGGCAGTAGTAATATCCTTGAATCACAGGAGTGGAAAGTGAGGGATTGAATATGATTTCCTCAGCATCCCCCAATACTTCTGAGGCAGAGGTGAGAGGGGGAAGTCCAACAGGTTTAATCCTGCCTTTTTTTCTTTCATAGGTACTGTGAAGCTGGATAACCTATGAGATTTACTCTGTCTGTAGTTGTTTTTCTTCTTTCCTAGTAGAAGAGCCTATGACTGCAGAAACATGTCAGTGAAAAGTAGTAATGGAAAATGCTGATAAACTTGTCTATGGCTTGACACTGAGTGTAAGGACAGAACATGGCATAGAAATTAGGATTTTCAGAGATGTGTTGTGGATCTTCCTACAACAGTTTAGGGAAGTTGTTATTTGTCAGTCTCAACCACGACAGGAAGTACTCTAAATGGACTAGCAGGATGGTTCTTGTTGTCTATGCCACTGTCCTTTGCTTTTCTTGCTGTGCCTGTGAAGTGGGAGGATTTACTCAGCTGCTCATGTGAAATCTGTGTGGAAAAACAAAATAAAAATGCCAGTTTGGGAGCATGTGTGGCTAAGCAAGGGCACATGGTCCTGTCAGCAGACTCCTGTGGGAGTGTGGGAAGGGCACAATTTCTGGCAGAAAGTGTGGTTAGCTGGATATAAGTATTTACACAGAATGTTAGGGATTGGAAGGGACCTCAAAAGATCATCTAGCCCAATCCCCCTGCCGGAGCAGGAACACTTAGATGAGGTTACACAGGAAGGTGTCCAGGCGGGTTTTGAATGTCTCCAGAGTAGGAGACTCTACAACCCCGCCTGGGCAGCCTCTTCGAGTGTTCTGTCACTCTCCCTGAGAAGAATTTTCTTCTCAAATTTGAGTGTTCCAATTTTCTTGTGTTCCGGTTTGAACCCATTACCCCTTGTCCTATCATTGGTTGTCACTGAGAAGAGCCTGGCTCCATCCTCATGACACTAACCCTTTATATATTTGTAAACATTAATAAGGTCACCCCTCAGTCTCCTCTTCTCCAAGCTAAAGAGACCCAGCTCCCTCAGCCTTTCCTCATAAGGGAGATGCTCCACTCCCTTCATCATCTTCATGGTTCTGTGCTGGACTCTCCCCAGCAGTTCCCTGTCCTTCTTGAACTGAGGAGCCCAGAACTGGACACAGTATTCCAGGCGTGGTCTCACCAGTGCAGAGTAGAGGGGAAGGAGAACCTCTCTCAACGTACTAACCACCCCCCACCCAGGATGCCATTGGCCTTCCTGGCCACAAGGTCACAGTGCTGGCTCATGGTCATCTTGCTGTCCACCAGGACACCCAGGTCCCTTTCCTCTACACTGCTATTTAATAGGTCATTCTCCAACTTATACTGGAACCTGGGGTTGTTCCTGCCCAGATGCAAGACTCTACACTTTCCCTTGTTATATTTCATTAAATCTTTCCCCACCCAACTCTCCAGCCTGTCCAGGTCTCGCTGGATGGCAGCACAGCCTTCTGGCGTGTCAGCCACTCCTCCCAGCTTGGCTTCATCAGCAAACTTGCTGATAGTACACTCTATTCCCTCATCCAAGTCATTGATGAATATATTTAATAATACTGGCCCCAGTACTGACCCTTGAGGCACTTTGGTAGATACAGGACTCCAACTGGACTCCGCCCCATTGGCCATGACTCTCTGGCTTCTTTCCTTCAGCCAGTTCGCAGTCTACCTCGCTACCTGATCGTCCAGACCGCACTTCTCCTGTTTCCCAAGACTTGGCAAAGACGATGGAGAGTGGTCCAGCAATGACCTCAGCCAGCTCCCTCAGCACCCGTGGGTGCATCCCATCTGCACCCATGGATTTATGGATGTCCAGGTTGCCTAATTGCTCCCTAACCCAGTCCTCATCAACCGAGGCAAACTCCTCCATTGTCCTGCCTTCCTCTGGGGCCTCAGGGGTACAGGGCTCCCAGGACAGCCTCCAGCAGAGTAGACGGAGACAAATAAGTAATTCAGTAACTCTGCTTTCTCTTTATCTTCTGTGACCAAGGGCACCCACCTCATTCATCTGTGGGCCTACAATGCCTCTGGTGTTAGTTTTATCTGCTGTGTATTTGAAAAAGCTCTTTTTGTTGTCCTGAATCCCTCTTGCCAGGTTTAATTCTAAGGAGGCCTTAGCTTTCTTAGTTGCTTTCCTGCATCCTCTGACAACAGCCTTATATTCTTCCCAAGTGGCCAGCCCCTCCTTCCATGATCTATATTTAGTGTGCTTTGTGTATACGTGGAGCTTACAAAATTGAAAAAAAAAAAAGGGATTTTTTTTTTTTCCCCACAAAAATCCTAGTTTTTATGTCTGAATGAATTGTTTCATTCTATGTCTGTCTCTTGATTTTTTTGTTGTTATAAAAGTTGGATTTTTGACTTTTGCAGAATTCTGAGGAAGAGATACTAATCATCTTGTAGGTGTACTTGCTACCTACAACATATTTGCATACTGTATGCTGTTTTCACTTCTTGTTAAAATAATTATGATGAGTTTATGAAGCTGGTTTCCAAAAACTCTGACACTGAGCTGAGTACAAACTCAAAAATTTCTGAAAAATTCACTTCAATTATGTATGTTATGCAGTGCGTTTGAAGAAACTTTCTGAACTGCTGCTTCCTTGCCTGTAAATCTGTCCATCAAATGCTCTTTGAATGCCCACTGCTGGGCACCAAATAAGTATTGCGTTTAATTCTTATGTTCCTTGCTTCCTCTGCTGTAAATGCCTACTGACTGTCTTTCTGAAAAGACAAGAGATCATTCTGGATGATGAAGTCCAATATAGGCAGGGAAGGAGAGGTAAAACCATGTGGTCTGTTCCACAGTTTTCTTTTGTATCATCTGACATAGATATTTTGGAAGGAGGAATAATTTCAGGGTTTTTTTGTGTGGATAAATGTGATAGGACTGAAATATGAGTCTGTATCCACAATACCTTGAATGTATTGTCCTAGAACATCGCATCAGATTTAATAATATATATGACTGGATGGACAAATACCTATCTGATCTTCTTCCATTATCTTTACTCATAATGAAACCTAAAGCAGGGATTTCCTTTGCTCAGGCTTTGAGGAGCTGTATGGATCTTATCTCTGGGTTGAAAGATCAATGAAAAGACTTAGCAAGAAGTTGTTTATGCTATGTTAGATATCATTGGGAGTTTTTTCACTGTCATTGAAACAATAAACTTTTATGGAAACAGATCAGTTCCAGCAAGGAACAATTCTATGGGGGAATGCAGAACAAGGGTTTGTCTGTCGGTAGGTGTAGCTGCCAGAGATCTGCATAATGTCCCCATTTGACCCTTTCAAAATAATGTTGGTGAAAAAAGGCAGCTTTAGATGCGTAGAGATGTGCTAATTTTGATGTTTGGTCTTTGGCTGTCTTAGGTGGTCTTTGTTTTCTCTGTTTTCATGGTGCCTACTGAGGAGCAATGGTATTGCTGCTTCCTCGCTGAACCATGGTGTTACTAAGCTGAGGCTTACTAGCCGTGTCAGTGCAGGTGTGAAACAGTAATGTTCATTCCATGAAAAATGTTTCTTTAAATACAGAGTTCCTGTGTGTGTACCTGTGTTTCAGGTGATCTCTGGAAGTATTCTAATGCTCTCTTGCTTGCGATGCTTAGATTCTTACAAGTTTTGAATTCAATAAAATTTCTTTCAGCAGATTCCACTGTCTCTTTCCTACATCTTGTGTAGTTTGATTCTTCTATTAATGAGAAAGAAGTAATTTAGCATTGTTAATTCCTTCGTCTTGTGACTCTTCAATTGAATGAATAATAAAGATCCATTATGCTCTTTACAGTTATTCTGGGTAATAATAGTCCTAATAGTTATTTGTAAAATATTTTTTTTTCATAAATCTTCACCTCTACCCACAGTTTTTCATGTTTGGATGACATGGGAAGAAGTGAGTCACCATTGTCATGCTAATTCAATTTCTAATAACTTAGCAAGGGCTTATGAACTTCTTAAGCTTTAATTACATTGTGGCAGGTCATACATATTCTATAACTATATTTAGAATTTTTCTGTTTATTATCTCCTGCTTTACCCTTGATGAAATCTCTCGGGCAGCTCACTTGTTTGTGGTCCTAATATAAAACTGGAAAGTGCACATGAATAGACACTTTCTTTAAAAAAAAATTTAATTTTTTTTTTTTTAATTAGGGATACAATATAGGTGGATATTCATGCAATTATTTTAGTCTGGTTGCATCATTCTAGGTGGTGAGTATAGCAGAACTGAAGCCTGAGACAGGGGACTACATGACTATGGGCCTGGAATAGGGTTTTGCATGTACCAGGAGAGTCCTCCAAGGAGCAGGTAAAACTAGAAGGTGGGCAGGTGCAGAACTGCAGCCTGTTTCCTCCTCTCAGTTGGTTCACACTTCACTGTTCAGAGGTATTCATGTTTTTTGTTAAGAAAACTCTAGGTAATACACTAACCTTTGACTGGCTGTGGATAGAAAACTATGACTAAGAACCAAATCAATACTTACATGGTACTGAGCAAAAATCCTGTTTTAGTTTTCAGATTCATCAAAAACTCTGATCTGAGATTACATACTATTTGGACTGGGTCCTTGGGAAGCTTTGCAAGTGTGGTCCACTTAATAATAAAATTTGAATTAGCTGTGTTCCTCTTGCTTTAGAATTTTTCTTGGGCAGTTTCAGTGTGGTCATGTCTTTTGTTCTCAGTTTTGTCAGACAAATCTAAAGTGTAAAGAAGATGAAGGGCTTTTGGGGCCCTCTGTGCAACTTTATTTGATCTTTCCCTTCCAGTCAGCAAACCAGAAAAGCCCTGGCATGGTTCCTCTTCCTGCTTCCTTCTTTTGGCAGCAGTACCTGACGGGAAGCAGTGCATCAGGTTTGCTTTCCCTTTCCAGTCATGCTCTACAGCTCAAGGCCTAAATGTTGTGATTCAATTTGTTCTACCTCTGCCTTTCTCCTTTTATACCATTACTCAGGAAAAAACTACCAAACAGCTGCCTTCATTATGCTGGATCTCTGAAGAGTAGGATGACAGTACTCAGGCAAGCCAGAAGTCACTCATAAACAAGAAGATATTGTCTTTATGTTATATCCCTTAACCATTAAGTTTCTGTTGTCCACTGCTATTATGAAGATCCTAAGAGTACTCCTAATGTGATACAGGATTCTAGTCTGGCAACACTCCTCTAGAGAAAGATGCTTAAGGATGATGTATGAAATAATGCATCTTTTTCTTTAGTTATTTTGCACTATGTTTAGAGCTGAAATGAAACCTGCACTTTCCCATCCTTTTGGATGTTTGGGAGAGGAAAAAAATATCTGTCCTGGATTGAAGCAGACTCTTTGAAATAATTGTCGAAAGAAAAAACAGGTCTATGAACTTGAAACCAGAATTTTAGCACAGGATGCAAATCCAAGGCTAGGGTCTGGTTCAGTGAAGTATTTGGGCTGCCAGCTTTATGATGGGCAGGGTAGGAGTCCAAAGCTTCTGGGACTCCCATTTCCCACTAATAAGGGCTACTGGTTTAGTCTGGGATGTCAGGGTTCTGCTTCAGAGAGCCTGGATGACATCTCACCTTGCTTCAGAAGCATTCAGCCAAATTGTCTGCAGGGGTCCTGTGTTGGCAGTTTGGCACTGAATCCAGCAAGTTCCTACTCTTCCCTGAGTAGGTGTCTAATATTGCTGCATTCCTACAGATGCTTCAATTTACAGGGAATTGCTGGTTGTCAGCAACAACAAAATATTTCATTGAAATAGGACTTCCTCTCATAACTATGGTGTCCTGAACCACAGAAACGGAAGCCACTTATCTAAATTGCTGTTATATTTCAGGTAACAAAGGAAACTTCTACTAATTGTCTCATTGCTTCCTATTCTTTTTACCACTGTAATAAATACAGTCTACTCAAAGATGTCTTTTGCAGTTCTTTCTGAAAGGAGGGGTAATTGCTGAAAGCTACTTTTCTGCTATTTGCAAAAGTGTAACACCATTCAGATCTGTAAGACCTCAACATCTCTTTTGTCTCAGGTGACAAATGAATCCTATGTGATGATTGACCTTCCTAGGAACAGACGCTTCTTCAGAAAGACATCAGATCTATTGGTTCCCAGCTGCTGCTAGGTAAAAATCGTTATCAAAGCACGCAAGGGAAAACTAGTTGCTTAACTCAATGAACATATTTTTTAGAAAAATCCCTAAAATAATATGAACCAACCTGGGCATAACACATGACTGCTTCTCTGAGCCTTTGAGGGGGGAGTGCTGTAGCTCAAAATTGGTAAGATTTGTGGAGGTGAACAGTAGAAAACAAGTAGTTTTGTTGTGGTGCAGGGTGTGTGTGTTTGTGTGTTTTGTTTTGTTTTTTGTTTTTTTTTTGTTTTGTTTTTTTTTTTTTAAAAAAAAAAAACACTTCAGAGTTTAGATTTAGTTTGCTGTCTGCCTGTTCTTGGAAGGGTAGTAGACGGTGCAAAGTCAGACAGTCTCTTCCCTGGTAGGCAGTTTGTTTTCTCACTTCATGTACAAATGGAGACAGTGTGCTCGTTTGCCTAATGAATTAATTTCATTAATGATTTTCATTTCCCACTAATCGAGTGGCTGATGATTGGCTAGTAGGGCCTCATGCTGTAGTCAGGGTTTTGAGGGTTGAGGCAGAAATGGCATGTGATAGTAAGAATCTCCTTGGGTATATCTACCTGAAAGAGCAGGACCTTAGTCCAGTCCTTCAAATGATTCATTTAAATGACATGCATTGCTTGGCATCACTGAACCGGGCTGTGACTTTACAACTTTTCCCAGCAGCAGACTGAGATGATGCTTCTCAGCCTTGGCATTGTGTCCCTTGTTCTGATAGTACTATGTTGCAAAAGTATACAGTGGGAAGATCTTGCTTTACGGTTCTGGACAGTTGTGCTGGCTGCTGGTAAAAGGCAAGAAGGGACAGCAATGAGCCAAGGCTCTCCCTGCCCATAAAATGAGAGAAGAATGGTTTATCCTTCAATCAGAAACAAAGATTTTTGCATGGGGGCAGACTTCGGAATAAGGAGACTTCTTGTCCCACCTTTCTCACTGAAAGAGATCCTAGTGGGTATGCCCAAAACTGTCTCAGTAGCTTCAAAGCAATATTGAAATCCTCTGAAGTTAGTAGATAACTATATTATGTTATAATCTATACCTATTTCCTGCTCCCTGCAAAACAGCTGAAAGGAAAAACATTTCTCTAAAATTTTTATAAAGAAAACAGTTAGTGATATTTCTGAGACTAAAATAAGAAACAGTAATCCAAGAAATGTTTGTAATTAACTCTCACTTGTTCTTTCCTGATCAACATCCCCCACCCTGCAACACAACCTACACATGTAACCTTCCTGCTCCAGCTCATACTAAATCCTATCCTCTAGTGAAATGCAATATAAAGTAGGATATAGAGCATGAATCTAGTAAGACTGTACTTGGTAATCCAATTCTGGGTTGCTTGTTTCTTATCCTTTATTGCTCCATTTTGTCATTATTGAAACTCCAATATGTTGCCTGTATTACTTTATATTCCCCAAGTTTGCTGGGTATGCCCAGCAGTTACTGCCTTTCAGTTCTGTTCCTTTCCTTCAAAACAGAAAGTTCAGGTTTTTGGTAGGCTTTGAGAGTCACACCATTTATACTCCAACTTCTTGATTGCTGTAATCACCTACTGGATGACTTTGCAATATCAGAACTTGCATGAAAGCATCCCATGAGGACCAGGCAGATGTGATTTCTTTAGGTTCAAGTTCAATAAAATCCTCTTGCTATTGCCTCTCACAGGAGACTGAATGTGGACGATTGTCTTCTATTGGACAGTGAGTCCTTAAAATGAATTCTCCTGTCATTTTGTGTATCTTTACATTTTGTAGTTTTTTTTTTTTGTCTAAAAGACCATTCAGGTGGTGATCTAAGATATAGAGTATAAGATATAGAGTATTATTCAGCTTCAAAGGTGCAGCATATGATGTTGGGAATTCAAATCCGAGATTGCTGCTACACTGACAATAAGCCTTTGTAGATAACTATAAGGAGGAAAACCTATTTTTAATTAGAATAAATTATCATGAAATTGAAGGTTTTGATCACTAATTATCCACAAAATGGCTGGAAATTTTGAAACTTTGGGTTTTGAACAAAAGCTCTGTCCACTGGTATTCAATATGTATGTCTCCATGAATTACTTAAAAATTATGTTCTATTCTCTGAATTTACACTGTGTGAATTAGTAAATGTTGTGGAAAAGAAGCAGAACATAGGTGCTGAAGGTGTGCCTTTATAGCAAAGTTGGGGTAATATACCTTCACAATAAGTCTATATATAGCTCAAGCGGTTGAGTATGCACTGAAATTATACTCAGGTGGCGGCATCTGTGTCATTGCTGTGCTCACTCATGTATGTATGAGACGGAGACTTCTGGGACTCTTGCTAATTCTACTGTTTGAGATGTCCTGTGTAACACACAAGTTAAGGGATATTTTGGGTTTTTTTAAATTTTTATTTAGTAGCAGCTGAGCCCTCATGAGGAAGTTGCTCAGCAGAGCTTGCTTAGAAAGACACAAAAAGAGGCTGCCTTCATGCTGGGCAGGAGCATCAGCTGAGACACCTGAAACTCCTCTTCAAAACCAAGGTTCAGCCTGATTCAGGCTTGTGTTTGGATGAGCAACCACACTCTTATCATGGCCCTTTTTCTTTTTAAAAGAAACTTTATACAGACTTGTGAGTTTTGATGTTGCTGTCTCAGGAGAAGTTTTGTTGCCATTGCCTGTGACTAATTACAGTTCCCCTGCAGTCACTGGCATACACGAGTTTTTCTTAAATTTTGATCGTGTATCTCACATCACAGTAACAAAGGCCTCTTGGGTTGCCAACCTCAGCTGTGCCCTCAGAATACATGCTGAGCTGAGAAGTCATGACTTTTTTCAGTTCTTTTTTTTTTTTAAGCTGTACTTCCTGGTTTGATGTGTATTCGTTTCATGTTTTTGTCTCTGCTCCCCGAGAGCTAGAAACTTATTGAAAAATAAATAATCAGATGGAAGATGCTTGTGCAAGTCCTGAATTGCAGCTGTGATTAGAGCACTAGTTTAACGATACTACTTTAAGAGCTGACCATGCTGAAGAATGATGGCCACATCCATTCAGCTGGCCTAGTGGGGAGATTAGAAGTGTGAGGGTGGTACCAGCAAGAACATTGCACATCATTATGTCCATAAAAAATTACTTTGAAGCTGTTTCTGTGGGTCAACAGCTTGTGCTATGAAGAGAGAGCTCAAGACTGAGATCTCTTTCCAGGGATTTGAAGCCCACTGTGGGATCTGTGTGCTCATCTCCTGCATATTGCAGACCATGGAAACATGCTGGAAGTAATTTCCATTTCAACAGATGTTTTTTAGAGTGATGAAGAGTTGGAGAGTGACAGTGGGACTTCTGGAGGCAGGGGGACAGTGAAATGTCAGGGAGTAGGAAGGTCTCTGGAGTTTCAGGAGCTTTAAGAAGCTATGGTTGTGGCTCTTCTCCCACACCCCACCTCTCCAAGTCTGACTTGCTCTCTGCTCTTCCCTGAAGGTACTGCCACACTACCTCTTGCCTGGTGCAGTTTCATACTGTAAAGTCAGGAGGAGCCATGTGTTCCACCCCACCTTGCCCAGAGAGCTGCCCCCAGCCCTGTCAGCCACTGGGCTGCAGAGAGGCTGGGGTGCAGGGCTGGGTACTGCAGCAAGGAGGAGCAGAGCTGGGATGTGGGCATTAAGCAGACACCTCAATTGTGCTGCTGCTGGCAGGGCTGCCCCATGCGTGTGACAACTGTTCTCTCGGCAGTGGGGGCTGTGCAGGCACCTGATGGCTATTCAGGCTGGGATGAGTATTTCTTATCTCCTCAGATGCAGAATAGGCAGATTACTGCTCACTGCAGGGTGCTGACCTGTGCAGCTAACTGCTGTGTCGGTGGCCTGCTCCAGGTTCACTTTATGTTGTTGCTGCCAATATATTAATATGAATATTAATGTTATTTATTAAGGAAAATCAAAGCAGCAAAAATCACCTGGGTCACCAAGTCTAGTCTCTTATGACGGCAGGCAGCCAGATAAGAGATGTTGGTCAGGACAGCATCTGCTTCTCCTGCTTCAAACACCCTGTCACAAGCAGGGTGGCTTTCGATAACGAGGGTCAAGATTAATTTCTGTCCAGAGTACAACAGTTCATAAGGATTTCACAATCCACCATAGTCTATTCATTTAAATGTTAATAAGATTCCCATTCTGTTTTGATATGTAGAGAGAATCTTGCTTCTTTATACTTTATTTCCCTTTCTCCTCTTATTTACAATCTTGCTTTAGCAGTTCAATCCAGTTTTGCAGATAAAAAAACCCATTTGCTTTGGCCAGGGTGAAAATCTCTTCTAAATATACTTTTCAGAGAAGCATATGCTGGATGTGAGCAGTTCGTACAGGGGCAGCAGAGATCTCCCCACCTCTTTGGACTTACTCTATCCATGACACCAGCCTTTGTTTTGCTTTCAGAGATCCAGTCCTGAGAACAAAGGCCTGTTTTACTGAGGTGGGCACTAATAAAAAGAGAAAATGTACCTTTAAGACCTCCACAAGTGGCCTCTGGGGACTTGCTGCTCGAAGAGGGCAAATCCAAGATAACAGCATAGTTTCTGTGGGAGGCTGACTCCACTTAGGAAAGGATGGCGCTTTCCCCATGATGTCAAGCTGGTACCAGAAATAGAAGCAGGCTGCCTCTGTGTACCATGAGGTTTCGATAACTTCATAGCAATGACATGAGTAACCCCGTGAATATGTTGTAATGGTGACAAGAACCTGGAGAAAGTGGTGTGCATGGTTTTCTCATTACATGTTCTCGATACAGAAGCTAACAGGAGTCCAACAGTACATGATTTAAATAAGACCCAAACTATTCTACATCTCTCTGACATCTCTCTTGGGAGTATGCATTAGAATTAATAGAGAAGAAATTGGAAAGGTCCTGCTAAATTTTAGTTATGGTTTTAGTTGTTGCAGTGACCCAGGGGTCCAAATTTATCTTGGCCCAGGCTATGACCACACACATGCACACACTAAAAAAAAGTTCCTGTCATCACAGCCTCAGATTATAGCATGACCCAATGATACTTCTATTTTGAGTTTAGAGACATCTGTGGTCCTCCTCTTCAAACAGCAGAAGCGATCAAACCCTTTGGTGCATCATGTTACTCTTCAGATTGTGGTCTATATGCGTACTAGTTCCCAGGTTAGAGGAGCATCCTGGATCCTTCAGGTGTCTCTACAGCACAGAAGAACCACCGAGCTTCAGAAATGACAGGGGAGAAAGGCAGATATACCTGTGGGCACATCTACCTTCTGTAGCCATGAGAATGCCAGGAGAGAGTGTTTTTAGATTGTGTGCTGGTAGGAAGATGCAAATGAAGAACTGATGTCCTGTTGCGTGACACCCGGCAAACAGGACTTGGTGTTCCTTGTCAGAGAGCACGGTTTCTGTAACAGATACCAGGCTCCACTGCCAAATGCTTCCTCCTGATAGAACAATTTGAAAGATCCCAAATTTTTGGGAACTATTGAGTTCAGAGAGAGTAGCAACACAGCTGAAAGTGCTATGTAAACAACATATGTTAGACGTCTGATGTGCAGAGCTGGTTTGCTTCACACAGAGCACTAAAAACGGCATAGAACATAGGAGCTCAGTCTTCCATTTTACCAGGGCACAAGAGCTCTAATAAGCAGAAAGTTGAATCTCTATTTAATTTTATAGTAAGATAATAGTTTTTCTCTTGTATCCTGTTGGATGTTTGCATAAGAAACACCAGTACAGGAGTTATATTTCAATGAGAAGGCACAGTCAGAACATAGGCTCAATATTTATGCTTTGATTCCTCTATGATGGCTTTTGCTGTCTAAAATGCAGGAATCAGGTCTAAGCCAGCTGTATAGGCACCCTCCATAGCTGAAAGGGGGTTACCTCCTGAGGTCAACTCAGCCCTTTTCAGAAGGACTTCTAAAATAAGCAGGATGATTTGTCATCTGAAAGTGACTTGCTCTTTCTTTGTTGCAGAGCAAGCTTTAGATGTCTGGCTTATTCATATGTGTTTACCCTTTATATAGGCAGAGTTTGCTAAAGCGTCCAAGAAATCTGTATTTAGGAAGGTATCTGGCTAGGACTGATCAGAGATCAGTGCTGGCTGTGTTGCTGGTTGTTGAGCTGCTGTGTGAAAGCCCAGCCTTGCCAGGCCTGCTGCAGCCTGGGCAGACTCCTTAGTTTTCATGGCATCCAACCATGAATTACTGCAACAGCACTAAAAAGCCCTCTGCAAACTGTTATTTTTCTCAGTTCTGACTTGCGTGTTCTCAATCGATTGCTGTTTCTGCTTTGTCTCCAGATTCATATTCAAGTGCTGTCTTCCTTGCTGGTTTTCTTATGAATTGTGCTGCTGGTGCTCTGACAGCTGAGCGCTGCCTTGGTGGTGGCATTACTGCAGGGCATTTGCGCTGTGCCTACAATGACAGGGCCTGACATTCAAAGCTTGGCTTCATCCAGTTGCTTGAGAGGGGTCGAGAGCGAATTCTTGCCTGCGAGCTGCAGCCATTGTGCCAAATCTTTTAAGGAAGCTTGCATCTCGGAGGTGAGAGCTCCCCTTCTTCCTGCTCATTAGGTGGTAGGATCTGCTACAGTGCTTTGACTTTTACAGTGCCACAGGCAAGAGTTGCTGCTGCTTTTTGCATTTTTACCTGGATCATTGGCATTCTGCCTCTCTGCGTTTGAGACTTGGATTAGGTGTCAGATTCAAGAGGAGGCTGTAAGACACAGAAGCATGCTGACTGCTTTCTAAATCAACCCTGATTAGAGATGAAAAATTCATTTCTCTTATATATAATATATATTTATGAAAACATTGTCTCTCTGCAAATATTAGCATTTTAACCAACTTATTACAAGTCAGTCAAAATAGATCATTCTTTGTGTTTGTGTGTGTTTGTGTATTGTTAAACCTGCCTGCATTTTGTTTTTATTTCTGACTGTGGTTTCTTCTTTTTTTTTTTTTTTGGCTTGATACTATTGATCTTGGTGCCTTGTTTCTGATACCTAGCACTTGTGTTGCAGAGGAGAGAGACAGAAATAGAACATCAGATCCCTGCTTGGTTGGGAAGGCATTTGTTCCCTTGCAGTGATGAAGAGGGTGACAGCTTCTCAAATGGTGGTGAGGGAGCGAGCAGACGTGTGAGGGAAAACCCAAGCTGGCTGTCATTGCAAAGACACGGTGGTGGTAGAAACCTTATGCACCAGAGCAGTATGAAGGAGTAGAAAATGGGTCAAAAATTCATGCATTCCCTCCACTCAAGCAAAAATCCTGTATAAGCATGTGGATCTGTCTGATCTCAGGCTCCTTGAGGCTCCACGTCTGCTCAGTGAGCTGGCTTGCTGCCTTGCTTCCTCCCTCTGCTACTTTCTCCTTCCTTCCTTGCTCTCCTCAGGGAGAAAAAAGGATTTGCTTCCTTTCAAGTTTCCCACGCTCTACTTCCACTGACCAGTTAATTCTTCAATAATTCTCCATTTCTCCTTGCCTAATTACCCCTTTTAATAACCTGTAGATTTATGTATTTCCTCTAGTTTTTGACTTCTGAGACTGAACATAATTTTAGACCATAAATAATACTTTTATACAACTTTTCAGAACTGTACTTTTGATTACTTCAGTATCTCCTTTCTCACAGTTGTTCTCTATAGCCCCATATGGTATGTGCTCAGAGACAAAATAAGTTGTTTCTGAGTACATCCCTCTCCTTTTGTATTAGCATTTTGAATATGCTAGTACCTTTTGAGTCCGCAAATGGCATCACAGCTTATGAATGTCTTTCAAATATCCACGAATAGAAGGAACTTCTGCAGCTTATGTCTTCGAGCTGCAGAAGTTGTGCTGGATGAGTTCAGGGTTTGTTTTATGTAAGGTGATCTGTGATGGGATCTGTCTCAAGACTGCTTCTGGGGGCTTCAACTAAACCATGCACAGCTTCACTCACCACTCATTGTCCCCTGTGCTGCTCCTGCCCAGCCTCGGATGGCACAAGGCAAAATGGTGAAATTCACCCTGAGGATAAGAAATGCCCAGAATGGTTTTGCTGGAGCAATAGCAACGGCAGGCAGAGAGACGATCAGGCACTTCCTCACATGGGGGACTTGGCTGGGAGCACCCTACAGCAGGAGTGAGTTCCAAATGGATTTGGGGAAAGTAACTCATCACTGCCTCTAGAGCTCTGCTGCTGGCACTGGTGGTGGCAGGATCTCAGGGTTGTCCCTGTTGCTGGTGCTGTTTGCCAGGATTTGGCAGTAGGACTCCACAGGGACTCATGAAAATGCCATGGACTCCTCTAGCTGCTGTTGTTGTGTGCTATCACTGGGGCCTTTGGGGCTCGTGTCTTCCACAACTTCTCGTCCTCCTGCCAGTAGCTCAGTAATCGAGAGCCCTGTTCGTACCATGTTGTCAGAACCATGCTCTTCAGCATGTCTTCTTCCATGCTGTGTGACAATGTTTGGAAACAGCTAAAAAGGGCACAGGTTAAAATGCAACTAATTAGTAAATACAATGAGAAATTTGAGATACCCGCAAAAGTTGTGTCAGAGAGGAATGAGTTCAAGTTCCCATATCACACCAACACCTTCAGGTCCCCAATCACAGGCTGCTGAGGCTGTGACAGAGTTTGTGTTACCTGTGTTACAGTAGTGCCTGGAGGTCCCAGTCAGGAACCAGCGCACCACTGTGCAAACCAGCATCAGCACTCCCAGATCATGCCTCCACATACCAAGGAATAGGCCCTGCACTGGTTTAATCCACACAAAAATATTTTTCTAAGAATTTCCCCTACTGCTATTACATAGGACTATCTAAAGTGTTTGTATAGTTCTGTTGGAAGTAGTTTGAGCTCCTTGCAGGCCAGATCCCAGTGGAGTCATTGTTGTTTGTGCCTATCAAATGTCAGCATACAGCTTTCCTAAAGGGACAAAACGACAGCTCTCAAAGGGCTGCCCTACCTAAATTTGCTCAGGTTTGTGTCAGAAACAAAACCTGGGCACAATGGCCTGTTTCAGCCTTTGTCAGTGGGGGAAGCTGAATCATGGGTAAAGCATACAAGCAAGGAGTAACACAAAATCAAGATGATTCCATGTTTACTGAGTGGTACTTGCATGGCTTTTGTTGGGTGGTATGCATGTAAAAGTTTTGCAGCCCCAGCAAGGTTTCAGAGGAGTCTGATGCTACTGGGGAGGCCACTGGTATCTTGCCTGAGAAGCAGAATTTCTGTGGTGTGTTTATCTTCTCCTTGTTGATAAGCTAACACAGATGTTTGAAACTCCCCTACCCTTGCGGTTTTCTCCTGCCTGTAGCCTTGTGTACAGAGCAAAAAGTTCAACAGGCTATTTGTCCCACTGTCAGATAACCAGGGCTGGGTGTATACCAGAAGTGTGGGCTGGGTTCAGCTTGAACTGAAATTAGCACTTGTTAAATCCCTGAATTAGGAGAATCCAAAACCACTTCAAACCTTCAGGTTTTCTCAGCTCTAAGACAGAGAGAAGATGGATCTGTGCTTATAAAACTTGGTGCAAAGTACTGTTAGAAAATATCTTGTTATGGCAGTATTTTTTTGCTCTTGGCACTAGATGATTTTTTTAAATTATTTCTGTTTCTTAAAGAAATTTAATGTGTTGATAAAATATAGTCATTTTTCTATGTTTTATGTAGTAGACTAGCCACTCTTGAGCAGACCAAACGTATTTTGTTCCCTCCCTGTTCTCATTGCAATACAGAATGGCAAAAGTAATTAGTCCACAGTATGGATGAATTTGTTAGATTTTCAGGTTGGAGAGCAGATATATTTTAAACTGAGGGCCTCTGGAGCAATATATTCGTTCCTAGTACAGAAGTTGACTGGGATGTACAGCAGCACTGTATTCCTGATTTATCATGCACTCTGTTTCACCTGGGTGAAACGGAGCTGTGCAGAGCAGGAGTTCAGCAAACAGTAAATACGTAGCAACTCTTCTTGCTGGTGCTCTGGGTTGTGCTGGGGACAGGTGAGTCACCAGGATGTGCATGGTGCTGATTCTATTATTATGCTCTCCACTGTCTGTGCACTGTGGCTGCTGAAACAGCTGGATATTGCAGATACCTCAATACTTAAAGAACTTTGGGTAAAAGATATAATTAAGTCCTAGCATTGTTCTGTAACTTTTTTTTTTTTTTTTTTTAAATCTTAAAACTTAAAAAAAGCTGCTTAACCCCATATTTAATTAACTTTGTTTTAAACAAAGATTATTATAGAATCTTGATCTGCCTGAAGTTTTATCTGCCAGGTTTCACTGTGGGCTATGCATTTACGTGGCAGGGTTTTATACACTCCTGAAACTTGTCGTTTGCAGTGAAAAAACTGGAAGACTTGGTGATATTAGCATTAACAGACATTGAGGACAATTGAAAACACTGTCTCTTGCCAAAAATTGAATTGTGAGAGTTTAACAGATTTGTTTGTTTGTTTGTTTCATGTCCTTTCACTTTAGCAATGGAGATTGCTCCTAGATTTGTACTTGTGCCATACATGTCTATGAATTCTATCTCCTGCATCTTCTACCTAAGAGCTTGAGGTGAAAATAGTACTCCAATTTAAGAATTGCAGTACTTCTGCCCAGTTTCCCAGCATGACCATATGTATGTGATCAATGGCTGGGGACATTTTAGAACATCTCGTTTCTCAGGTCAGGCAGTACGATGCCCTTTTAAAATCCCTATGTCAGGGAAGAAAGGTGGAGGGGAGGCGGGAGGGATACTCAAGTTTCACAAAGTCTACAAACTGCAGCCAGACTCAAAAGCGCTTAAGCACAGCCTGACTGCAAAAGGAATTCAATATTCCATTCTCCAGAGTGAATGACGCTGATCAAAGAATCCGCTTCTGAAAAGACAAACTCTCCTGTCCCCTTCACTTCCAGACTTGAAGGAAAAAGTATGAAAGATAACTGTGCTACAGGAACTGCCAACCCCCATTTCCTTTGAGAAAATACTTTTATTTTTTTCTGCCAACCTTCCTTTTTTATATCAAAATAGTATTTATTTTTTAAAAGGGGAACACTTAACTTCAGTTGTACTGCAAAACTAGCTTCAAAAAGGGTGGGACATATTTGGGGTAGAAAAATCCACTAGGAACTGCTAAGCAGCTCTAAACAGAGCTGTAAGTATGATCTTCAAAAAGACACGAGGAGAATATAGCCCAGAAGTGCAACTCTGTGCCTGCCCCTGTGTTTCCAACCATGTGGTGATACCTACCTGTGTTCCTCAGCAGCTGCTGCTGTCAGAGCTGCTGTGAAGCTGACCTTTGGTTTGACAGAGGACAGATGTCATGTTGCCTTACCCTGGTAAATAGGTAATATGTTTATGTTCCCTGCTGCAAAGAAGGGACAGGTCCACCTGTTACAGTCCTGCCTCTGTCGTCTGTTCCCAAGAGGACTCATCCTGCACACTTAGCTTTTGGGAGCTGATAAAGCTGTTAGCTCTGAGCACTTTCCCTGGGAGCATCCTACACTCCCTGCAGAGCACCTGCTGCCCAGGAATGCAATTCATGGCTATCTCTGTGGCAGCTTGAGGTAGATGTTTTCAAACTGCTCATTCCCTCGTAAAAGCTCAGAGTATTGGAAATGCTCTAGCATAGGAAACCAGGTATAATCCTTCAGACCTCAGAAGGACCCTCAGAGAGGTTTCCATTCAAAACACCAGGGCTGAAAAATATGAAAGTGTAAAACTGCATCAGATCAAATAGTCGTAATTACAGCAAGCATATGAGACAAAACCCATTGTCATTTATCTCTCTGGGGACACTGCACTTTTTGTTTGAGCCCTATTATTGGTGAAGTACGAGTTCTAAAATTATAATAATTAAAATGATGATTATAAAGTGTCAGGGATTGTAATTTTTTTTTTATAGCTGGGAACAGTCTGTTCATTATTGAAGCAAAGATTTGGCTTTAAATTCACATCAGTTTAAAAGACATTGAGAGGGGGAGCATGTTGATGTGAATGCAGAATGCATGCTTGAGTGCTAAGGCCCCTTCCCATGCTGCAGACTGGATCCCCTTCTCCTCTGTCAGGCATGGAGAAGGGAGCTGTGGTGAGGGACAGTCCTGGACACCGGGTTGGAAATATTTCACTACTTGACCTTCTGGGAGCCTTCTAGTAACTTCAGTGGCTTTGTAAACACCTACTTGGATGGCTGCTGCAGCCTACTGCTGGGATGTGGAAGAGGGCAATATGTTATTTTCATTTTCTGGAAAGAGAAGTTGAGGATGAATAATCAAAGGAAACCACTGGAGACATCAGCAATTGGAGTACAGGAACCCCTTAATGTCAAATGCACCTTCAGTTCATCCCTTCATGTTGTGTGTCTTATGCTGGAGCTTATTCTCATTGTGAAGGCCTGGCTCTGTCTCAGGGCAGAATGTGGGGTGTCTCTGGCCAGGGCAGCAGCCTCTGCCAAACGTGGTTGAGAATCTTAAGGATCTGGCTTTGAGCTTTGTAGTTTGCTGGGGCTAGACTGGGTAGCTCAAACGAAAGAATGTCTTGAAAGTCTGAGATCCAAAATTCTTTGTATTTTCAGATCAGTTCATCTTTGGGGATGAAATGGCCCCAAAATGTCAGCTATGTCTGTTCTGTGTAAGAAATAAATGAAAGCTGAGATGAGTGTTAGCATCAGGCACCCATCCAAAGCTGTGGGAGAGAGGAAGAAATCTATATCATGGATTTTGAAGAGCCCATATGTCTGATCTAGGACTGGCTGTCTGTTCCTTGCTGGATCAGGCCCACCTCTGTGAAGAAGTTAGGTAGCAGCTAGGTAGCAGCTGGGAGTTGGAGGGGAAGAGGAGAAGAAAGTAAAGGGAATCAGAGAAACATTGATAAATTCTATTTAGTGAATAACACAATGAATGTAGCAGCACAATGGCCTTTTCTGCAGGCAGATTATCCCAGCCAGAGTCTTTGCTATATTAAAAAGAGGGGGAAAAATAGAGCACCAAAGAAAAGGAAAGGCGGGCTGTACAGCAGCAATCAATGCTGCCCTTTGTGTTGCCTGACATTTGAGGGACTTGTTATCAACGATTGCTGGCTGCTTTATCTAAATGTATCTCCCCAGCTGCCAGGCACAGCGCCGATAGGCAGCGGGACGTGCCGATGTCCCCGGCTGATACCGCGACCGCCCCAATCACCTGCCTGCATTGCTGTCAGGGCCCCGATGGCTTTTGTCACTCCAGCGCTGGGATGCTTCTAGCCAGCCCTAAAGGGGAGAGAGGGGACAGGCTCCCCCCACTACTCCTCCCCTTCCCTATTAGTCACTTCTTTGTCTTTTTAATGAAGAAGGAAGGAAATAAAGACCAAAAAGGGCCAAATTAATTTTTTTTTTTTTTTTAAAGTCAAGAAACTTGGGATGTGGGGGAGAGGTGTTGCAGAAAGGAATATTTACTTTATTTTTTGTTTGTCCTGCAACAACTATGTCATCTGCTGCTCTGGCAGAAATTGCCTTATGTGCTCTCGCCTTCTCTCTTCTGCTTTTCTGCAAAAGAGTGATAAGAATAATCTACTGCTTGACTGCTAGGTTGTCTCTTAGTGTGGGAAACGCCTCCCTAATATTTTCTGTTTGTTTATACAACAAATATACTTGTGTCTATGTAATGCAGGGAGCTGTACCCACCAATTTGCATGCAATTGTTATTAATTTTTATGACTAGAAGATGATGAATGGGCATAAAATAAAGGTTAGCTTGTAGCATGTCCTAAATCCTGGAGGGGGTGTGTGTGTTTAAAAAAAACCCCCAAAAATAAAGAATTCTATTGCAGTTCAGTTCCAGCCAGAAAGTAGCTGCTTTTAGGTATGCAAGCTGCCTCAAGGCAGCTTAATTCTTTCTAAAAAGTAGCCAGTTATTGACAGGTTTTAAAGTACAAAAGCTCTGGATTGGTGTGGCCTCTTATGTCAAGAGACAGCTTAAATTATTACCTTTCCTGCTAAAAAGGTTTTGAGGTCTGCATGGAAATGTCAGCTCATAGGCTTGCATGTGTATTTATTCTTGGTTGGTGCTAATGAAGCCATTAAAAATGCAATATGGCACAGCTGAAAGATTTCCCTAAAAATGAGCATTTTCTACTGTCTGTGACTTCTGAAGAAGCATTTGGGAAAAAAAAAAAAAGTAATACATAAGCACAGTAATACAGAGGCCATTGTATTAACTAATCTGCTTTTAATGATTCTTTGCCAAAATGTGAATGTAATTAGAGCTCTCAGAAAACAGATAATTCCAGGAGAAGAGAATAAATTCTTATCTGTCTCATGTTCAGCTGTCATATGTTAATTTGTATATTCTGCATATATTTATCAGTTACAGACCCGATTTAAAAGTGTGCGCAAATTGCTACCTTGACCGTAATTGAACACCTCACATGCATGTAGTAGAAATTAATCTTGGTAGTGTATTTTGAGGAAATTTAGGCCTATTTGGAGTACCACATTTTTCTTGATCATCACTGTCTCAGGGAAAGACTTCTGGTACCGTTGTCCTTGCATTTCTTCTGCAGTGGGTTACATCAAAAGACCTGATGGGGAGAAAAGCAAACATTGTTGCAGACCAAAAAATCCCTCCGGAGAGCCAGAACCAAAGGCCAGGTGCCAATATATACCTGTTTAACAGAAGAAAAAACAAAATACGAATAAAATACAAATTTGCCTTTCAAAAATGAGACAACACATTAGCACTTCAGGTGTTCAAGCTGAGCACAGGTGCTGGTGAAAGGTCCTTGAGAAAGCAGTGTGTTAAGAATCCAGTCTTGACCTCTGAACTGGATATTCTCACCCTCCTCTGCAGCTCCTGGTTTTGGCTGGGTTGTAGAATATTTTGTGGAGCCAATGCTGCTCTTCTGTATGAGAAAAGGGAATAATCCTGACCACGCTGAAAAAGGGGAGAACATCCCGCACCCCTGATACTCCTCAGCCCTTTGCAGCCTTGGGCAGCACCGCTCACAGAGCACAAGCTCAGCCGTGCACATGGTATAACCTTCCTGAGCATTTCTCTTTCTGTGACATTAGGAAGTCAATTCCTCCCCAGAGCATGTTTATATCAATCTAAAATTCATTTTGGCTGAAATATTTATGATTTTGGGCAGGGAAGGCAGAAGGTCTGGGTGTTGAGTGTGGTCAGATCAAGTTAGCTTCAGCTGGCAAGGTTGACGAAAGTAGTAATCTCTCTGTCCCTCCTCCTGTACCTAAATGAGCATTTATTCCAAGCCCTTTCTTAATGCTGTAACATAATTCATTAGGACAGCCTTAATGAGCTGGTAATTAGTCTGGTGGGAGGGGGTGAGGAGGGGAAATAGAAATGCTAGACAGAGAGAAAGTCGAGCAGGCTGGGGCACCTTAAAGAGCCCTGAGAGAGCCTTTTGTCAACAAAATGGATCAGGCTTGCAGGCAGTAAAACTTTCAAATGACCTTCATGTCAAAATATTAGGCTGCTATTTTTCGCTAGATGGTGGTTTCATAAACATAAAATGTGCACATATCATTCAGAGTGCTGTAAAATTTGTCTTAAAGATGCAGTGTTTTCTTCTCTCCCTCTTTTTTATTTATTTTTTTTTATTTGTTGCAAGACAAATATCACCTCTATGTAGTATGAATGGGGGATGGGGTAAGGGGGAGTGGCATCTAATATCAAACTTCTGCTTAGTCTGAAAGTAATGTTAATAGCTCCTAATCTTTGTTCCGATGGATTTGAGTGCTTGCGCTTTTTAAATTTTTTTCTAGAGGATAAAAAGTAAAATACATACATCAGTATACTTGCTAGAGGCAAATTGAGAAATGGTGATATTTTCACTTGTAAATTTCAGGAAAATTACTTAGATGTTCATAATTTGGGGCAAAAGCTAGATGTTACTATTGCTCTGTGATTTAGAAGACAGATGTGGTATAATAAGAATATCAAAACCAACAGCTCATTTCTGGAGAAGTGAAATGTCAAAACAGTTGGCTATTTAAGTGCTTTGCCTTCTGTGAATTCTTTATTTCCACAGTTAAATCTTGACATGGGGTGGGAGGGTGGAGGGGCAGCTGGTTTCCACAAGGCAAGGAAGCAAGTACTCAAAGCATACTCTCATTTTGCATTGTGCTTGTCTTGAGGTTCCTTTTCTGCCCTTCTCTAACAAGACCCCAAAGTGGTGGGATTTGTGTAACTTGAGTAAATAGCAGAAGGCTGATAAGATGTGGCTTGAGTTGAACCATAGGAATGTGCAAGCAGCAATAATAGGGGTAAGTAGCCAACTCAATAAAAGCAAAAACTAAGGAGATAGCAGAAAGAAAACTTGACTTAGTGATCTGTTGTGCAGCTATGAGATTCTTTCTCTGCCATTGCATCACATCATGCTGAAATGCCAAGCTGTGCCCCATCTGCCTCCCATCTTTCACCTGTATTTCCCCTTTGAACAGCTGAGTCATTTATTGTTTGTGAACAGGCATTACAGTTGCACAGGAGGTGATGCACTGTGAGCCCAGCCACTGCAGGGAGGCCAACTCTTCCCCCCGAAACAGCCACAACTGGTGATCACAGAACCTGGGTAAGGGAAAGCCAGATCTGGGGTTAAGAGACATCACGCCCAGCTGCCTGGCAACTAGTTTCTGACTTGGTGTAATTACATGATATTTGGACAGACATAATATTAAATGTTTTTTATGTATCTGGAAGTATCAGGACCTGAACCAGTCTGAGGAATTTCCTACCCCTTTGGTGTGCCAGACTGACTTGCCTATGGACAGTTTGTTCTTGAAGGTGGGAACTGGTTGGAAATGTGTGTGAAGGCCACGTGGGGCTGGACGTATCAGGGACTGGTGGTGTGATGGGCTTTCCCTTTGATATCTGAAGGCCATCTTTACCACATAAAGCATGAAATTAAAGGAGAAATTTAGACAGAGATGAGATAATGTCTGACTTTTCCTCATGGACCCAAGCAGAACAGGAAATTTTACTTGCACTTGTGAAAAGCTTAAGCCTGGAGTTTCACATTGCTCTTACTACCCATTGTGTGAACAAAACAACTTGGATTTCCCCTCCCTCCCCCGCTATACTAGAATGAATCTCAAATGCTTTGCCAGTGTTACAGTTGTGCTCTGCCACAAGAGCTGAATATGGATCACAATGACCTCTGGAGAACAAGCTGTTGAGTTAATAAAAAAGGGAGATTATTTATTTATTTATTTATTAATTAAGCTACCAGGAGAGAAACAGTGTACCTTATGGCATCTGTAGCATACAGTTCCATTCAAAAAGGCTCCATGTCTGATCATTTTAGCATGGGGCAAAACATTGGTGTTATCCTCCAGCGCCATTGAATCTTGCTGGCTGGCTACATTAAAGCTGCTGATCAAATTCTACATATTTTTTTCCCCCCTCCTCTTTTTAAAAGTTTCTTTCTTCCCCACCCCCCCCTTTTTTTTTTTTTTTTTTTTTTGTTTTTTTTTTTTTTTTCCCCCAGCCACTTACTGGAAGAAACAGTAATTTCTTTTACTTTCTAACATGTTATATTCAGGAAGTTCCAAGCACACAGTAGAGTAGTAAAATACAAAAGCTCAGTAAAGAAATATCTGATACATAACATGCCTATGATACGTTCTCCCCCAAATTGTCTTCCAAAATCTGCTTTTTTACAGCACAGTTAAGACTTGGAAGGTTCTATCACATAAATAACTGTCGAGGCTGCAAGCTCAGCCTAGCTCTCCTTATTAGAAGGTTTTAAAAAATTATTATTATTTTTATTATTTTAATTATTTCCCAGACTTTCATTTGGGCTGAAATTTTCTCTGCTGGATGTCTACTGAAGAGTGAAGTTCATCATTCTGAGGAAAGGCAAATTTTAGCAGGGTTAAGGGAAAAATACATACTAAATTCTGGTGACTTTTCTTTACAAAGTCATACCACCAGCAGCCAGGACTGAAAAGACAGTATTTTGACTGGGGGCTTGCATTATTTTTAGAGGAGTATTTTCTCCATCTCTCTGATTTGACAAATTTAGCTAAATTATTAAGTTTTTTAAAATCTGTAGCACATGCGAGCTCAGTAAACATTTCTCAGGTGACAAAGATGTGCTAAAGAGAGGAAAAATAAAATTGTAGGGGGAAGGGAAGCTGAGAGAGGAGCTGCTGGGAAGGAGGCTGGGGCAACATGTGTGGCATCAGGTAGGTTTTGAGGAATACATAGGGCATGGAGCTGGGAACCTGGCTTGCCATGCAGGAATGAATCACCTGTGTTTAAGTGCCTGAGGAATGGAGGAAGGAAGCACCTTGGTGAAGCAGAGCAGGACTGTGAGGGAGAGGCTGGACAGTTTAGAGCAGAAAGGAGCAAGAAGATCATATTTGGTATCAGTAAATGCAGAGTTATCTGTGTCCATCACAGCAAATGGCTCCTTCTCTGCTCCGAAGTACCTGGAATAGCATCTTGGGTCCTTGAATTTTAGGATCTGTCTGCTATCAGCAAATAGCCAGTGCATTGATTGGGAAAGCCTTCCACCCCCTCTGAAAAATCAAATTGAGTCACAAATTAGTGGTTCCTTTTGGCTTAATATCCCTCTGACTTGTCTCTATGTACCGTGGAAGTAAATTAACTGTGAATTAGTGCCAGGGCCATAAGGAACTCACACAGAAGTTAATAGTCCTGCCTTCATAGCAGGGACTGAATAATGTGCAGCAGAGTAAGAGCTAGGTGAATACATAGAAGAATACAAACAAAATATTGAAGAAACGCGGTCTGTGCTGAGGCAAGGGTTCCCAAGGCAAAATATTATGAATATGTAATTAAGAGTGGTATCCTAATGTGGAGGTAGTGAGTAAAGCCTCTGCAGGCATTCTCCATTTCAGTGTGTCCTAGCTCTGCTTTGCCACCTGAATAATGATCTTAACTTACACATTTTGTGAGATATATTTATCATTGCACTTTTCACCTACCTCCTGCACAGTGTTGAGTGTCAGCAATTCACTGTACACCATCCCTCAGTAGCAATGTTATTTTTCTTGCTCTGGAAATGCTGAAGCTAAAGTTGCCCACATAACCGCAACTGTGGTCCCCTGTGTAAACACATTACAAGACAGTCTTTAATTACATGAGTTTATATTTTATTTTTTTCCCCTGCTGCATGATGCTCAAAGACATCTGGCTATATCACTCAAAGTGTGGCCCAGGCCTTATTTACCTCGCACCATCCAAACAGTGTACTGAATACAAAATTATTGATTTGCTCTTGGGTATTTCAGCTGTGCTCTCAGCAGAGCATTTGAGTACTTTATAGACAAACGTGGGTTTGAATTCACAGCACCCCTGTGAGACGCGAGGGTGACAGTATTCCCATTTTACAGATGGGGAGCTGAATCACAGGGAGACTAAGGTCAAAGGACCCACTGATTTTTGGGGACCTCAGTTTGATGTTTCTGAGTACTTAGTGTTTTTATAGCTCAATATATGTTCAAAGCACAGCTCCCAGAGACTTCAATTACAGCTTCCAGCACTCAGCACTTTGCAAATCAGCCCCCAGGGTTTCAAGTCAGGCATCCAGAAAATGAGGAACACACAGTTAGTGACCACCTGTGGTTTATAACTTGGCCAAATGTGCGTGGATTTTCATGGTAATAGCAAAAGGCACCTCTCTTATTCCTGGGTGAGCCCTTTCTCTCTATCAAGCCAACCAATCCCTTCAGTGAAACACAGTCTCTCAGTGGAGCAGTCCCACACTTTCTGAAGCAGGGACGCAAGAGGAGGGGACTGTTCTCTTTACTAGCAAAACAATACTGTTTTATGTCATTTGTGGCAACAGCTGAAATCGCCTTTGTTAAGATTTTAACAGCAACTCACCTCCAAAGTCTGAAGTATTTACAGTAAAATTGGGCAAAGTTATGGGAGACTTAAAAGCATGATGTTCGGCTGAGAGGGCACCCTGCTGCAGAGGCTGCTGCCTGCTCTACTGCTAATGCTCTGTAGCAGTATACTGAAGGCAAAGCGGTGATAACTCTGAGGCCAGGACTCTGCTTCTGCAGAGTACTGATGTGGCAAAGAGTACCTTTTAGCTATGTTCAGCCTGGGGCAAATTTTTATGGCAAAGTGATGAAACCCTCGGAAGTGATATTTTTAATGGAGAATTTCCTGTCAGATCACAATTATAGCTATGCAATTGGCTTTCATAAAAAAAAACATTTAAAATTTGAGCAATGTGGAACTAGAATGCGCAGACATATGTCACTAACTTTGATAGTATTAACAATAGAAAGATAGCGGTGCTCAAGGTAAGGAGGATGCATTCTATCAATAAAATAATAAACATGATTTGTTTTCTTGAAATGCAGAGAGGTAAAACTGAGTTGATCTCATGGTTATACCTATATTCCACACCTTGTTCTCTGTGCTGTCAAATGCTTATTGCTGAATAAGGTGAAACATAGCTGATGAAATGAGCTGGAGGTTGCTTCAATTTAATAAGGAGAGATATACTCGAAATATCAGCTCATGGAATTGTGTAAACCGGGGTGAGCTCCAGTGTGGGGAGAACAGGAGGCATGATGCACTGAAAGATGCAGATGGTTTGGACTGAGAGAGGAAAGCTACTTTGAGAATTGATGCCGGGGGCTGGTGAGATCCTGGGTAAACCCAGAAATTATTTCAAAAGAAAAACACAAGACCCTGGGAAAGGACCACTAAGATCTCACAAGAATCCAACCTCCTTGGAGGAGCAATACATGTGAAGAAATGGCTGCTCCTTGTTTGCAGGGTTTCTTGTTTATTGCGTGTTCATGGTGCTGATGATGACTCTGTTCCTTAGCAGCACCATATTTCTCTTATTAGTTTTCCCACTGTTCCATAAGAAAACTGAGAGGGATTGCTGATGGACAGTCAGATTGGAAGGCAGCAGCTTCTCCTGCGTTGACAATAATTGGTGTCCTGCCCACACTTGCCATTACCATTGCAGGCCTTTCAAGGTTCAGTGGACTGTCCAGCATCATATCTTATCCTAAAAGTTTGGTTATGAGAGGGCAATCTTAGACTTCAGAGAAAGCAGTGAATAGGTTTCTTCCCACTGTTTCCAAAGAATTCCCCTTGTTGTCTCTGTGTTGGAAGGTGTGTTCTGAAGAACAAGATTTGAGACTGCACCTTAAAAATATGGAAAAAGAGAGAAAAGATACCTATAAGGAAGAAAGCATCTTTCTTAACTAAGTGTGTCTGAATCCTGCTCAGCTTTTGTGAGCAACTATATTGTATCAACAAAATTATTTGGACCAGGTAGGTGAGCCACATTTTTTCAATGGCAATGTTCAGAGGGCTCAGAGCAGAAGCAATTGTTACCCGAAGGAAGTGAAAACAAACAAAAGAAACTTCCCAGCTTCTTTTATCAGCAGTTTTTTACAGGTCACCTTTAAAAGGTTTGCATTTATGGCATCAGTATTTGAACCTCCTTTCTGTAAAATCTGTGTGTGTAGGCTGAAGCAAGACTATGAGTGCCTGAAAAATGCAGAGGTTAATTACAGCAGTGTGAAAGTAAAATAATGAGAGCTTGAGAATGTGACTGATAAGCGGTTAGATAATAGGCTGACAAGCAGGATGTCTGTAGTCCATATAAGGGCTAATGAAGGTCTCTCTGTCCTCTGCTATTGCCTGAGGAGGATGTACAGATGGAAAATATCCCAGAAATGGCATTTAAGGATATACACCATGTACTGACTGCATGGAGATATAATGAGTTGATTTGGTGAGTGCTTAACCTATGGATAAAGTAATTACTCAATTAAAAAGTGCACACTAGATGCTGATAGCCAAGTGGGAAATGCTTGAAAGAATATTTAGAGAGTAGGTGGTGCTTTGTTTCTTTGCACTGAGGCTACTGCGTGCAATCTGGCCACCTTGGCCCAGAGCTGGGCTTGCAGCCCACAGCGCTACATTGGCTTCAGTGCCCCAGCAAAGTGGCATGGTGAGACCGAGGGGGGCTGGTGCCTGGGGATGTTCGGCTTGGGACAGGTGATAGAACTGCTGGTCTTTGGTATAAAGGGGGCATCTGGCTCATGTGCATCCCTTATGTCATAGTAATGCAAGAGAACTTGGCGAGAAGAGCTCTGTGCATATTGATGGCTCTGCTGTATTTTCACCCCCTGTTGACTGACTGACTTTTCTTGGTAAACATGCAAATTTTGACCCATTGGGGTGAGCTGTTCCAGACAGGGAAACTGGGAAGTTGAGCACTCTGGCAAGCTCAGAAAATGGCAAGATAACAAAAGAACAAACAAGCAAACCCATGACCGAAAAAGATGAATAAAAAAAGACATTTTTGCCATTTGGTCATAAATAGTACTGTTCAATAGCACAAGAAATCATGTAGACTGTGCAGGGAGACATAAAACCACTGAATTATGTATTAATATGTCATATAAAAGGAAAAAGTACTAAAGAAATACTGTAGGAAAAATAAATAAAACCACCATTAAAAGTGAACATGTCCCATTTGGTCAGTTATGCCAAACATAAAACAACAGAAAGCGCCATTTGTAAGTTAACAACACTTTTAATTTTACTACTGACTTTTCCATTATAAGCCATACAAAGGTGTGGTTAGACTGTAGGCTCAGGGATTGATTTTTATGTCTGTGCTCATCTAAATCAGTGGGCTTTTAAAATATATATTTAGATCTGTATCTCTGTGTATGTATGTATGGAGGAAGAAAGAAGTTGGAAAGCTGGGCATGTGTGAGCTGGCTGATGTTAAATTGCAGCTGATGCCGTCTCAAGGGGGCTGTTTAGGTGAAAGGAGTTGGACATGAAATCAGCTGGTCATGGCTGTTGCTTTCCAGCCGCCGTGTCTGTGGAGGTGGGATGCAGGCACAGGTGGAAAAGTGACACCCTGCTTGCAGCAGCCCAGGCTGTCCCATATGGAGGGGGATCTGTTCGACAGCGCCTGTGGGGCTCAGCCCCGCTCAGGTTGCAGCTTTGATTTCACTCCGTCCCCCAAGTGTCCCTGGCTTTAATGTGAGATGACAGGTGCCACTGCTGGCCAGCCCTGCGGAGCTGGCTCTGGGAGACCAGCAGGATGTGGGGAAGGGGCTGCCCACATTTGCACAACTGGGCCTGCTCTGTCAGGGTGCCAGGACCACCAGTTTGCCCACCAAGCTGTCTGGCACATCGCTGGGCAGGCTCTAGCTGTCCCTTTTCACGCTGAAGTGGGGCTCTGGAATGTATTCATCCAGCCTGGGCTGCTTGGGTCGGAATGCAGCTTTGGGGCTGTCGGCCCTGGTGAGTCCTTCCCTGGCAGCAACAAGCGTGGGGGCAGACTGCAGCACAGTGCTGCCTGGCTGCAGCCAGATGACATGCCCCTGCTGAGCTCTGAGTGCAGGGATTAAAATAAAAAACAAGGAGGGGTGGGGGGTGGTGGAAGATTTTGCTAGCAGAAAGTGCAAATGACATGGAAACCGCTGTGCCGCTGCTTCATTAAATAGATTGGCCTGCTAGAGCTGCATTGCAGATCTCCTCTTGCTGTATTTTGAACAGCAAAATTCCCCTTGGTCAACTTCACTGCAATTCACCTGCTTTTCCTAGTCCAGCCCCAGTGACGCTGGTAACATCTTTGTTGGGAGGCAGAGGCTGGGAGCTGCTGCGGTGACAGCCGGGACTGGACCAGGTGCCTCCACACCTGCGCGGGGGCTGCTCCATCTGCTGCCGCCTGTTCCCATTCCCCACTGCAGCCTGACGGGGCTGTGCTGGTTAGAGGCTGCAGAACAACACCAAACGGAGGCAGTTGAGACCTGCCAAAGATTATCTTCCCTCGGATGCCTGTAAAATGTGAATGTGTCACCTCTGCAGAGGGGAAAAGGGTCTGGCTTGGCTTTGGTGTGCAGATTCATAGAGTCAGGTCTTCAGGGTCCTTTTTGGCAGAGCCCATCTCCAGCACTGAGAAAACACTGCCTTTTGATACTGTTTTCCTTTAATTTTAGAAGACTGGGACAGTGTTGTAGAACATGAGAGCAGAGAGAAAGAAAGAATAAGAGGCAAGTATGTAAATAATCACAATTAATCTGAAGGTCTAATGGCCTGCCTGCCTTCCTACTGTAATTTACCATATGCTCTAGTACTTGTGTGAGACTCCCCAGCTCATGTGTTGTTAGTTTATGTAAGTGTGCACAGACCTTTGGCAAATTTGTATTTTTATTATGTAGAAGCTAACATTTAGCTTTCTTGTTGTGGATATGTTGTAGCATATGTTAGTGTTTATGTTGCAGGGAAAATGAATCTCTTGACTAGAAAATATTTTCTTCTAATATTCTAGCAATTTGTTATTTTGACCTTTTTTGTAATGATGTTTTCTCAATAGCAAAGGCAAAGCGGAATGGGACAGGCCACATAAAGGCTAGTCATTTGTGTGTGACACCCATGGTATATTATTTCTTCTGGGTCCTTGAGAGGATAATGACATCCAGGTATGATTCAGAAGGTCAACCTGAATTGGAGGGAAATTATTTCTCAGAAGTGGGTATGAAATGGGAAGTTTTTTTCTTTTTTCCTTGCCATTTCAATTACAAAAACCTATGTATAGCAGGGGTGCTAAACCCTTTTTACTTAGTTTTCTGTGTGTACCTGTTATGCTTTGCAAAAATTTTTTCAAGACAGTCTTATTTTTAACTTTGTCATGGCAAAATCTTCAGTGTTTTCAGTTGGAAATATGTTTACATCGTTGATATCTGTTTTCTCCAGGGCCAGCAAAGAGGAACCCACAATATGTTATTAATGGAACAGGGCCAATAGATAACATGCTGTGATTTTCCACAATTACCGAGGGGAAAAAAATAGTTCTTGCAGCCTTTTGAAGTGTTTCAAAATTGGGGCTCTAGTTTTCTCCCAAAAGCCTGTGTGGGAAATGTCAAAACCTCTCTGAGTTCCAGGGTACCTGGATTGGGCATAAAGCCTGAACCGGCCCTAGGGGTTGGCACCACAGCCAGACCAAGAAGTAAGTCTCTCCAGTGGGCTCCTCCTGCACCCTCAGACTGAAGCCTGTCCTCTGTAGTCCCTGGGCTGGAGCCTCAGAGTAGCTCTCTGAGGCTGCTCCCATGTCTGGAAAAGCCATTTGAATGTTGAAGGCAGAGCAGGAGTGGTCTTTTTCTTTGGTTCCCATTAATTTCATTTTACATCATTCCCATGTGTTCTGGGCCTGACCTTTGGTTTGTGTTTGGAAATATCTGTCCTCTGTATTCACAGAAAAGTCTGAGTTGATTATCTGCAGTCCTATGACTTTGTACGCTGTGTTCAGGTCAGATTCAGTAATTATTGTCTATAAGTTAATAGCTGTGGGGTTTTATGACTTCATGTGATGCCTCATGCAGTGCATTTGAATTCACAATGAACAGTGACAAAGAGTGCTTTTTCCTGTGTGAATATTGGGTTCTGCACTTGCAGCACTGTGAGCATTGCTGCCTGTGAGTTCCGTGCAAACCAGACCAGGAAAATGTAGGGAAATCTTTTCAGTTCAGAAATAAAGTCTCCTTGGACTCCATGTGACAGACTATACGGGAAATTTTCCCTTTATTTCATGCAACCTTGCTTTGACTGCAATACATACACTTCTAAACTCTGCTTTCTGTGTTGAAAATAATGGGACATATTATGATTGAAGTCCCAAATAATTACTACAATGAGGTTTAGAAAATAAATTTTTGTTGAAATATGTTTTCACCTTGATGTGACAGTATTTACAGAACTGATGGTTCCTGAATCTCTGCAAGTGGTGTTTTCCAGGTCTGCTGGACATAATACAAAAAAAACCTCTGACACTTAATGATTTATAGCACTACCGTGTTTCTGTATAAGCTGCAGCCCAATATCAGCCGAGTACAGAACATGACCCGGGCAATAGGGAATCAAAACCTCATTTAGTTATATGGAAGCCTAAATTGAGCAGTGCTTTAAAAATCAACAGGATCTTAAAATGAGTCTTGTAACCAACTCAGCAGCAAGTGAAAGGTTTTGGATGTGAGGAGGGTATTTTTCACCAGCTTTAGACTGTGCTGAAGCTGGGACAGCTGGATTGTGTGCAGCTGTCACTCCAGGGAGGCCCGTGAGAAAAGACATATCCATAATCTGGTAGCTATCCCTGTTTCCATTTTTATCTGTTTTGCCTCTTTAGATACTATATCAGAAACTTTTTTTGTTTTGTTTTTGTTTCTTTCTAACCAGTTTCATTGTAGCCACCCCCCTCAGTGCTCTTTAATGTGAAAACAGCAAGCAGAAATCTTGCTTCCAAATGATTTGCCAAAAATGGCAAGAAAACGGAAAATTTGAGGTTCTCTGACATCAAGACATCCATATGCATTCTCACTAGATAAGGTTTGCTGGGTTTTCATTTTGTTTCCCTTTAAATGGGAAGTTTGTTGACCCACTGAAAATAAGATGTCACAAACTGCCCTAACTAACATATAATAGAAATGTTGAGATGAGTTCTCTCTGTCAGACGGGCAAAAAATGCACATGGGGGAAAATATCTGCACAACTATGACAATTTTCTGTATGGTGCATGGCTAGCATTAATTTATGTTGTGAAAGCATGAGAACGTAAACAACAAAATACTCAAAACCTGTTATGAGAGTTTTCCAACAATATTACTTTTTCTTAACTTGGGTGCTTTCTGATATATACCACAAAGACAGGGAGATGTTTACCTAGGAAAGGCTAGATTATTTTGTGAGTAAAATACCAACGAAAAGGGCTAGATCTTCCCTGTGGAAACTCTCTGCACTGCTTAGTCTCTGGTGTCTTCAAAGCGCTTACCAGGTGCTGCAGGGCAGAAGCAATTAATAACACACTGTCACCGCCTGCTCAGCCTCTTCCTCTTGGATACATCCCAGCCCACTCTGGGTGTATCCCCCAAATTGGAACCACGTGTCTTCAAGCTGTTTTAGTCTGGGCAGAGTCCAGGGATTATCTCTGATCTGGGTTTCTAGGAACATTTTTGTGGCATGGAGTCTCTCTAGGACTGCTTTCCGAGCAGAGATCCCAGAAGCACTGAGTTTTTATTTTCCTGATGTCTGCAGCCCAGCACTCCCCATGCAAGGTGTGTTAGCTTTCCTGCAGGGAAAAGGGTGCCCTGCAGTACAAGCAAATGCCTTCTGATCTCCCTCTCTTGACTGAGATTTATCTCATCTCCTGCTTTTCCTCGCCATACTCTGTTCTTCAAAACCCTCAGAGAAAAATGTTTCTTTATAGTTTTGTTCCTCTTAGTCAAGATTGATGCTCGTGCTGATAGTCCTGCCTGATCAATCTATTCTGAGACAGAGATGTAGCCACCTCTCAAAAAAAAAAACAAACACCACAGGACAAGGACTTCTACCAAATATTCGTGAGCATTTCAATGTATAAAATGTCTGTGATTTCAAAGAGAATTCAAAAGCTGCACCTTGATTCCTTGATCCATGGCACAGAGATACTTACCCTGTGTCTACAGTACAGTAGCTGTGTTTTTTAGAAAGCTGTATTAACAGGCAGATTTTTTTATGCTTTCTAAGCACATCTTGAAGAGGTTTTGTTTTGTTCTGAATAACCAGCCACATCAACAAATGAAACTGTCACAAGTGTCTCTACTTCTGTAGAAATATGGTACATGCTGGTAAGTCTGACCTACTAGGCCCTATTTAATGCTGCTAAAACATTCCCACATAGGATTTCATCTGGGTAAAATCCAGCTTTCTGTGGGAACACAACACATTTGAATTGGAACAGATTGTTCCTCCTCAGTCTATCAGTAAAACCATTGCACCCACCTGACATAGCTGGAAACAGCTCTCTCTAGCATCTTTAAGCCAGAAAGATCTGAAGTTGACAAAGTGTTTGTGACATCTCTTGTTTCTTGCTATTATTCTTGATAACTAGGCTCTGGGGAAAAGTCTCCAAATCCTTAAACAAGCTGAAGAAAATCACTCCCTGTGATCTGCACTCCGCAGTGGAAACTCATCTGATTCTGTGATCTCTGTTCGTTCTGCACTTCTCGGTGGAGGATACACACATGAGACACCAATGGCTGTTCCACCAGCAGAAAGGGCACTCGCCGTGGAAAAGGGTCCAGTGGATGCACTGGCTGGGAGGAGGGATTTTTGTCGCCTTGATGAAGTTTCATTGGCTTGAGCAAAAGAAAATGCACATTCCCAGAAAAGCCTGGAAGGATGCCTGGTCTGAAAAAATGAATGAGCATTCCAGATTCTTGTTTCTTCCTTTTCTGAGGGAAAATTGAGGGAACTGTATAGTTGATGTTTGATCCTTTGCACAGCAATGTCAGATGCTAGCCACTCTTTGCTCTCTAAGAATGTGTGTAACTGCTATGATTTGGCACAATATAGGAAAATATTCCTATTTTTGCTTTTTATGATCTGTCTGAACTTTTATACCATATTTGCTACCATGAACTCTGAATATAAGTCTGGTCATGGGCCAGTTAAACATAGCATATATAGCCACTTGGAAAATTTTATTACTAAACACTTAACTTCTTACATTAGAACAAATGAATCATAGTAATATTTTGCATCATAGTTGCACCTGGCAACTAAGGATCTTGAAGCATTTATGAAGTAAGTAGATTTACTCTGACTGTATTTTGCCAGGTATCTGTTTCTTTCAATTCATATAAGATCTCTGTTAATAATTCAATTTACAGATTTGAGCTTTTTCTCTTTGTGAGCAGTCCAGTCCAGCACTTCATCCACTTCCTTGATGGTTCTTGTAAAGAATTATTGCTGAGCAATTCTTGATCTTTATACTGATCACGCTGATCAGATGCGTAAGTAACTCAATGTGCTCAGTAATATTTACATTTCAATCTTTCAATTCCTGTTAGTTGTAAACTAATATTAATTATAAGCTATTAATAAAGAATACTTGCTTAAAATTTACTGTTATGGGAATCCCTAAAATTCAGCATATATCATGAAAAGGGAACACAGGAAGTGTGCACACTTTTGAAATTTCAGAGGAATTTGCATAACAGTAGTTATGAAACCTGTGCTGAGAAACCTGAGGCCCAAGCATGACACTTTTTTTTTTTTTTAAATTCCTTTTATTGTTTAATGTCATACAACCGTTTTGTGGCAGAGTGAAGTTGCAACAGACTTCAAACTCAAACTCTTATCACTGGAAAATTTCCTCATCTGGAAGAGCTTGAAGGAGAACAGATACATACAGAAAATGTACAAAGGTTTCCAAATCTTTCTGTGCATACCCAGGGCCAGCGGCATGTTAGGGGCTCTGCAGGTATTCTCCAGGCAATGCTCCTGCTCCACCACTGAGCTGATCCTGCAGCTCTCACTGCTGCAGGAGTTCTTTCATGTTAACTTCTCCTCTTTTTCATCTACGGAGAAGCACAGTCAAAGCACGTCATTAAAAACTCTAGAGCACTTGAACATTTCTGTAAAGCAAAAGGCACCAGTTAGTAACAATACCTTACTGCAAACAGTCATATCCGTATATGTGACCTTGACATGTATCAGTATCCTCAGAAAGCCATTGACGGTAATACTTCTCATTTTTCCTGGAGGCAGAGAACACACTAGCAGTTCAGCTTTTAGGAATTGCTTTAAGTTGGGAAGAGTCAATAGACCAAGCTACATTGTGCTGCAGGTGGGTAAAGCTCCTTTGAAAGGAGCACTCACTCTCTTCAGTGATTTTTATTCCTGCAGCAGTGAATTTGTTTCACTGTCCCTGTATGATGAGACCACCTTTTCTTTTTCTAGTTTTTCTCTCTCTCTTTCTTTCCCCTTTATGTCCTAATTCACTGTTGTCATGATTTATACTAGCAATACAATGTGCAAGACATGAAAATCTATACATCTATCATATGCCCATCTGAACACTGAGACATGACATTTCAAAATTATCTTTTCCCTATACATTTATCATACTTAAAAAAAAAAAAAAAAAGAGGAGACACTGTCTTCTGTGGTTTGAAGCAAACTGAAGATGGTCCAGCACCACCAGTATCCTATGTCATCTACTTCATGTGGCTCACAGCGTAGAGAAAGGGAGAGCACTGCTCTCCTGTGGCTCTCTGTCTGTTCCTTTGGCCAATAATATGGAGCTGAATATTTTATGATTCTTGTAGAGACTAAGGTAGCATGTTATCCATCAGTGGCAATTTGAGGTTTAGTGTAAATGTAAATTGCTATTTAAGGAATAGTAAGGATCTGTGATGGCTTGTTCTTGCAACTGGCTGATCTTTATCAGCCTTGTGACAGTCCCACAGGGACAAGAGGTTGTAATTAGCTCATTTATTATTGATTCAGTCTTTGGACAATTATTTAGAAATAGGCAGGCTTCAGTGGTGTTGTAGAGGTCTGAAAATATGTACGTAAGAGCTGGGGATGCCTGAGTGTGCTGAAATAAGCACGAAGCAAACACTGTCCCAGGAACCTAATGCAATTCTTCCTCCTTCAAGGTCTGGGAACAGGTAGCAAATTCTTGAAGATACGTTTTGCTTCCTCTCCCTCATTCTCACTTCCTTCTTCAGTGTAACTCGGGAAGATATTGAGCATAAATGACAAAACACACTGACAAAAAGGGTTCTTAAAAAATTTCAAGCCCAATCTTAGATCTTCCTTCCCTGGTCACTCCCTCCGCAGGCAGAGTCCTGCCTCCCAGAAGCTGTAAGGCACTGGAGCCTGAAATTAGCTTTGTGATCTTATTACTACAGCCCTTGTGCTTTTTTCCACACATCCACATATTGGTAGTTATTCTTGTTCTTTATAATTTAATTTTAGACATAACATAATCTTGTTGGAATAAATGTTTATATCTCTTTGTGGTGCCTTTTTTTTTTCCCATAAAACATGAACTCTAGTGTCTAGATGCTAGGCAAGAAAGTTAGTGTAGAGTAAGGACCAGATATAAACATGTTGTAAAATCCTTTAACATGTAGAATGTGTGTTAAAAATGGTAAAAAAATTTGTCTGGAAAATGAAAGTCTTTGACATAACTGGTTAGAAATAGTTTTCACTTTTTTTTTTTTTTTTGTTTTTTTCATATGTGGAGCTTCAGAACACAATGTTTCCTCTGATATCTGTATGTTTTAGAAATGAAAGCTTTTTTTTGGTTAAAGTGTAAATAGGTTTTTGAGTTAGGAAAATAAGACATCATCTGTCTTCATTTTAGAGTGTTTCTTGCAAAAGTTTTTAATGTACCTTTTTCATGACAGAAATTGCCTCCTGTTCTCCTTACTGCCAACTTTTTTTTACTAGCTTACACTTGGATTGGAAATATCCTGAAAAAATAACTTGTGGTTTTGCAGGCAGTGTAATAGACAATTTGGAAAGGAAAAAGACAGACAACTGACTAATGCTATAAAAAGAAGATGTTGCTAAATACTGAATACCTCCTGGATGTGCATTAATTTTATTTATATTAGATCTAAGCTAAGTACTAATTATATTAGCAGTAGTAAGACTAAAATTCAAATATATATTAATGTGGAGCAAGTTGATGTCTATTATTGGAAAAAGAACAATTAGTTGAGTAATTAATTGACCCATGATTGAATATTTTTCAGTCAAGGTATATAAGCTGAACACATTGTTCTTTATCTCATCATAACTAATTGTTCAGAGAATGCATATGTTACATTTTGCCACTGACATATGGATTCTACCTTATGTCATTAATACAGTGGTTAACATCCACAATTAATTTAATAGTTTTGGCATGGTGTCTCATCCAATCAATGAGCAGAGCCACCTATAATTTTAACATTCAATGCATTCTTCTGTGTTTGAATTTTCCTCTGACAGAGGTGGAGACGCCTGGGTGAAGAGGCTAAACTTTTGTTGAACTTTTCTTGTTTTTGCATTAAAGTACCATGGCATATAATTAAGAATAAGGTGTTGGTGCATTATAAATTTTTGCCAATGACACGTGGTATTTGAGATTAATTCGGCCTTAAGTCTTGTTGTCTGAAAGATTTAAGAGTAACATTTTAAATTAGAGTCCCGGCTATGCATTTAATTTAGATCTAATATGACAGTTATTTGTTCTGCTAATAAAAGCCCCATTGCATATTAAAAACATATTAATTGAGGATTAACACAGATGTAGTAGATTTAGAAATCTTTGAAAGTATTTTAAAGCATCAGTTGGGTTTAACATTTACTGTAAATATACTAACAGCATTAATGTGATCATCTTCTTATAAATCTACCAGATTTTGTCCAATTTAGAACAGAACGCTTCTGGTGCTATGGCCCATCTTCTCAATTGAGCTTTTTAATGTGTTGTGTAAATTATAGCCTTTTGACTACTGTTTTAAGGTGTGGCCACTGCAGATATGCAGTCGCTTTGCTGGTCTGTGAATGGAAACTGACAACTGTGCACTAACTGTAAGAATCACGTACATCAAGTGATGCCTCCTTGCAAAACAGAGATATTTCAAAACAGACATTTAAGTCTCTTCTGGAGGCTGGAACCTCTAGTTAGGAGGTGTTTGTGTATTTGCGTGTACATAGTGATCGTATCACTCTGCTGGAGTGGTGGTCATATGCAGAAAGTTGCCACAGCTTCATTGCAGAATAGAATCATAGAATAGTTTTGATTGGAAGAGACCTGTAACATCATCAAGTCCAACTGTTAACCTAGCACTGCCAATTTCACCTCTAAACCATGTCTTTAAGAATCTAATCTAAGCATCTTTTAAACACCTCCAGGGATGGTACAAGCCAACTTGGGGTGTGCCACTGCCCTGCCTCAGCAGCCTTCTCTGTGCTTTGGAGGGGACATAATTAATCCTAGGGATAGCTGTCAGTGTTGTGTAGTTCATAATTTTCCATGAAGTATCTGCTGGGGAAAGCCTCTGGCTGTGCTATTTGACAAAGTAAAGCCAACTGGAGCTGTTGGTGGAGTCTTTTTGTGGACTGTATTAAACTGATGTCCTGTGTTCCCATTCTCATATTTTTAGACAATGTGGTTTGTGACCCAACTTGCAGAGCGGTGATTCACAAATTTGACCTTGCAGGTCCATCACTGAGGAATACTTTAGCTTGAAGTCTGCTGGAGGGAAGAAAGGAAAGGAAAGGCTTCATCTCCTCAAGGAGATCTTTTCATGGAAGATCAGGGAATGCTACAGACATTGGAAGATATGGGATAATGTTTTCCTTCTGTATGTATGTATGTATGCATGAATTTTTTTGGTTGGCTTTTTTGTGAGATGGCAATCAGTGTGAAGGAGGATGTGCTTTGCCAGCATAATAGCCTTCTGCCTTTCTTTTAGTTTTTAGGGAGATAAGAGAGTAAACTATATGGCGGTCCTGCTCTGTAGCTCCAGCCAAATTTGTCCTCTGCTTTATGCCTTGCAGAAAAAGTAGCCCTGTCTGGCTCTGCTGACCAGTTAATGCCTCAGCAACACCCTGTCCTATTACTCTCCTACTAATCCTGCTCAACAAGCTGTGAGCCAGTTTCAGGAAGGAACCACATTTGATCTGACGAGAGCAGCATTCCCTAATGTGCTGCAAGGCACTGGGCACCCAGTACACATGGTCTTGCCTTGAGGGCTGTAATACAGCCTTGTAGTAGGATCTAGTAAGGATGTATGATTATAAATCCTTATCATGTTTGTTTCACTTTTCATTCACATTCTTTCCAATCTTTTGATTTTTAGCCTCGGGGCGAATTCAGCTATGTATCCAAAGATGCAACTTTACATTGAATTAATGTGTATCTCTTTGCCAGTTAAGAAGTTAACAAAAAAGGAGTAGGTGTCACTGTTTTGCTTATGGTGGAAATTTGATGATGCACTGAACCAAACACAACACACTTCCAGAATCTTAACTAGTTTGATTGCACCATCGACACTGTTATTTCGACAGCCCCGCTCTCCGGCATCTGGCATAATTGGAAGCAGCAGCCAGCAGGTATCAGATGTCAGTATGAATTGTCTCCTGCTGCGTGAGCACTGACTATGAAATTGATTTGCTGTCTTTTTCACACGGTTTTGTAATGAAAGTAACGTAAAGTCCCAAACAGACAAATCCTGTATTTGCGTATGTACTTAAAATAGGCATATGTATGAAAATTAGAGAGGGGGAAATATATCAGGAGAAAAGTAGTATGACACTGTCAGGTCCTGTTTCCTCACAGGTAGTTGTGGTGGCAGGTCTCCTCATGTTTCTGAAGAAGCTGAGCTAAACCAATAGTTGGAAACCAATTTTTTTGGGTACTTGTATGGAATGGATCAAAAGCATAAAACATTAGAAAGACAAACCCTTCAGTGAGTGAATTTATATCTCTGTTTTAGTCACTGGAGATAATAAGGTGAGAGAGAGAGACTGTGGAAAACAAGTCTCCAACCTGGAGCAAATTTTCCCCTGATTTTTCATTAGGATGATCAAGACCCTGAAGTCTTAAAAACAAAAACAAAAACAAACCAGCCTGAGCAAAGTCAGTGGCAAATTTCAGTTGATTTACTATAATCAGGAAGTTGCCTCTGGGTATATCAGAAATAAATGACTGTCTGTTGATGCCTTCAAGACACTGTCATACAGAACAATATCACACACATTGATAAAGGTAATGTCTGTGGGACTGGGATCTTGACCACTGATTGGAGAAATGATAAGGGAACATTAGACCAGATGCAAAAGTGGTGCCATTGTCCTGAGCCTTGAGAAGAGCCTTTGAGAACTCCTTATGGATTACTGGCTTTGAGGTGATGGCAGTAGGAGCACAGGAGGCCCAGCTTTGCTGGCAAGAACTAGCTGCCCTTCACAAGCACGGTTACAACTGGCTAGGAAACAACAGTGTTTATGGGCCTCTTCCTCAGCTTGAGGCAATACTTGGCTTGGATACAAGAAGGTTTAATCAGCTCCTACTGTAATCAAATTATGTAAGGTTTTTCAAAGAGCAAATTGCAACAAGTTTCCTTCCTAAGAAGTCAGGGTCAAAAACCTTTTTAGCAAAATCAGCTTGGGCATTGATTATTGAACATGGCTACCTTTTAGACAAGTACAATGGAGAAAAGCATTCCCAACATCTGGTTCAGTGGGGCCCAAGTCCAGTGTTTGTGCTCTGACACCCAGTTGCATAGCAATAAGGGGGAGCATATGATACAATAATCTATATATAGGATAGGTGGGGCTGAACATTTGACTGGAGGCCAGCTAGTCTGGTATTCCAATCTTGGTGCTGACAGGAAAGCAGCTGGTAACCTTCGGCAAATCACTTGAAGTTCTTCCTAAAATTCAGAACCTCTGTGGATAAGGGACTGGTCTGTAAATGTCTTGAGATTGCAAGTTGTCATAACTCGATCCAACAGGACACTTCATACACAACCAGATCATGGTTGCTTGGAGAAACACGCCACCTATTCTGGTTAAGCACAAGATAATTTAGAGAGATCTGGCCTCTTTGCTCAGAGGACAGTTTCCCCACAAAAGCAGCAATATACTATAGTTTTCTTCCCTACAGAAACAACCAACAACCAACCTGTTTTGTATCTGACCTCAGGGACAGCTGGAGGTCAGTCATTTTAAGCCACCGGTCTCCTTTTTCCCCATGCAAGGCGCAAGCAATGGTGTTTTGGCCCCTCCTGATGCTTTGACTGGTTCCCTTCCTCAGCCATCTGCTGCACTAGGTAGCATCTCATTTTCCTTATTTCTGTGGTTAGGTCTGATTCCAACAGCAAGACTACAACCAGATGCTTACCCTGTCTGACAGACTCAGGCCCTTTTCCATGGAAGCAGAGTTTCGGTGACCCTTTAACCCTATACTTTGACCCCAAGGGTAAGTTAATTCCACCTGCAAGAGGGTGCTGCTATAGAGAGAGTCTCTGCAGCTCAGTCCCCAGAGGGACATGGTAGAAAGAAATCCTACCACCTCTATCCCAAAGCACTGTTTGGGCTTGCTCAAACACAGAACGCTACTGGCTCAGCCAGCCCTACTTGCCATTGTGGTGTTGTGTCCATTTTTTTGGGATGCTTCCTTAAGATGTGCAGGCCTCCAGCTGCAAGGAGGAGGATTCTACTTCTTGCAACTGCAAAAAATTGTGTGTTGTACTAGGGAAGCTGTTGCCAACTGCTCTGGCTGTCGTTGAAATCAGAAGGAGAGGAACAGGGATGTAACCCAACACCATTTCCTCTGCCATGTTAAGGAAGAAAAGTCCCATCATTTATTCAAAAGATACTGTTACCAAGGTCAACAGAATTATTCATATTGATGCATTCATTGGTGGAGAAAAGAGGATTTCTGCAAGAACGAAACACAAATCTGGATAAATTAAACAAAAGTCTTACTGCAGTGCATTTTATAATGCATTTAACAGATTCTTGCAAGCTGTGACATTCCAGCCTGTTTCCTTCCCTTCATTGTTGTGCTGTGGAGGTGAGTGAACAGTAATGCTGGACATTACTGTTTCTGAGAGCCTGCTCCCACTCCTCCCTGCAACACATTGCTGTCATTTTACAGTGACTTTTCTTGCTTTCCACCTTTATTGGACCCCTTATGGGAAGTCAATAACCCACATTTCAATAGAGGTTGAGTAGCTAAATCCAGTATGATAGGTGAAGTCTCTTCCATAAGTGGCCTAGGAGGATCCTGAAATGCTTTGCCTCATTTCTCTCATGTGACTGTCCAACTTCTGCTGTTCTCTTCCCCAAGTTCATTTATTTTAAAAGGAATAGGCCAGTTCAGCCCTCCACACATGGATTCTCTGAAATTTTAGGGGGATTAGTGCAAGCAGCACTGCTGCCTTCTTGCTGAAAACTTACCCTTCAGCTATTGTTTTACTGGTAGTAAAACGCTTGTGATTGCATTAATTTTTTCTAATGTTTTGCTATTCACTTTATAGCAAGTGTTGCTGCACACACATATGATGTTAAGCTCCTCTTGTGAGCATTTGATTTTTAGTGACACGAACACGACACAGATGGACATGAGAACCCAGCTGTTGACTCAGTCTCTCAGTGCCCTTTTGTTTTTGGCTGTGACCTGGTCATGTAGTACAAAGAGTTTCCTGCTGAACTACATGCAGCTGCCTGGCTGAAAAGCAAGTGAGAGCTTTATTTGTCCTGCCTGCAGGCCCAGATCTTCTTGGAACCAGCTCCTGGATCCCTCCTGGTGTGGAGGCGGGTGATATCACTGCGCAGCCTTCCCGAGGATCCTGGCCTGTCTGGAATCTGCCATCAGGAATCTGCAGGGCATTACAGCCTGTGTTTCGGCATACTGCTCCAAACAAACTGCCACAGTAAGGCTCAGGCTCCCTGGGGCTTCAGAGCAGCACTGCCCATTTTTGTCAAGTAGAACAAACTAAGTGACATGTGGGGAACATAAACTGAGGCTTGACTGGTTTATGTTCCTTTTAAAAAAATTTGTTTTCACAGTTATACACACCCCTCCTTGGAATTCCTTATGCTGTCAGGAAAACTGCTCAGGCCTGTTTTCCCATTTTTTGCTGATATAAAAGCTCTAATCCACACATTTCTCAACAGCATTAACTGAAATGATTTAATTCTCCAGTACATCTAATTGATTTGAGTAACAGTTTTCTTTCTTAAGTGGGAGTTTTGTTTTGCAGCTCACATTCCCTCAAAGTGATCCACACTTCCCTTTACCATCTCCTGACATGTGGAGCACCACTCTTGCACCTCTCACATCTTCAGTTTTCTCACATCCCCATTTCAACACTAGCTAGTGAGCATATGAGAACGCAATATTAGGAAACCATTTGGTATATTTTTAGCAGTGCTTGGGCTGAAGTAGCAGTGAGAAGAGATGAGTGCCAGCCACATGTGACTAACCAGTTGTCTGTGGCCCACATTTTGGAAATCACTGATTCAAGTAACTGGCAATAGGTTATGGAAAGTTTCTCTTTTAGGTTGCTATTTCAAATTGACCCCAAGCAAAACAAAGTAGGAAGGTCATCTTGACTGTAAACAACTTTATGATGTGTAGGCAGTCTTCATCCAGTTTCTCTGCCTTTTAATGGAAGTGAAAAACTTTGATTTGAAGTAAGTATCTTTTGTACCTCTTTAGCTACAAGAGCAAACAGAACACTGCTATGGCTGGGATGGTGAGCCTCTGTGGCTGCTGTGAGCTTATTCCCCACTCTTGGCCATTTGGTCATGCTGTGATAAGTGCTGAGGTGTTATCCTCTGTTGTGTGGAGAGAGGGGAATCCATTAATCAAGTCTGTCTCCATAAATCTTAAAGTGACAGCCATGTAACAAAAAAACCCCCACATTAAACATTTGAATCTTTTTTCTTCTCCAACCTGCTGTCATGTACAACTGTTGACTATGACTCCCAGCTCACCTCCTTTCCTGTCTTCTTAATCCATGTGTATTTTAGGAGCCAATAACTCCTTGTCAGCTGGCACCTATTGCTATATATGCATCAAAAGCAGCCGACTGCTAAAGTTCTGCATGCTTCTGGGGTTATTTAACTGCACATATGAGTTGATCTTGCATTCCTTGTATGTCACTCATCTGTGAAATCCCCTGCCCCAGTTTCAGCCAAGCTTGTTTTATCATATTCCCTCCTTGCCAGCCCAGCAACCCGCTCCAGTCTGTTCTCTGTTCCACCAAGGAAGGGGGGACTGTGTTGTAAATGTGCGTTGCCTTGATTCTAATGGTTTTCAGCTTAGTTTCTCTTGCTGATCCTCAGACCATCTCTGAGCACAACAGAAAGTGGGGTTGGGATCTTTCTAGGCCCCAGCACATGCACAGGGTAGGACGAAGAATGACTCTTACATATTAGCCCTACCCAAATACTAAGACCTGACCCATAAAGAGTCAGTTCTGCTTAGGGGAACAAGACCCCGGCCTCTAGCTGGCATGGAGAAGCAGCAAGAGCAACCTGGGTGGGCGGCCTGCTAGGGCTACTCCATCCTAGTGTGAGATTTGTGTCTCCTTGTAGAACTGAAGCCTTTGTCAAGCTCCCCAGTCCATGTTGCCTGCTGAGGAGGTGACAAGCACCACGCACCAACCGTGATAGATATTGTGGGACTGAATTCCTGTGTGCTTTGACTGGAGCCGCAGTTTGATTCCAAATAAATGCCCTCAGCAACAATCTTGCAACCTCCAGGGAGGCTATTTGTTTTATTTTTTTTAGGATGCATTTTGTAAATCACACAGGTGATGGCAAGTTTATGTATTTGGATAGCAAGATTTATGTTGTACTATTAGTTTCAAGGAAATCCAATTGAGTGTGTGGATTTTGGACTCTTGACCTTTAAGCAGAATAAGTTTTCTGAAGGAGTGCAAAGTAGCCTGTTCATCTTCAGGAGGTATGCTCTGCTGAATGAAAATGCCCTCTGCAGAGACACAGCAGAAGTGAGGGTTGTGAACTATTTCGTTCGTCTCTGTGCTTCCCTTCCCACCCCCTGCCAGTGCCTGAGACACAGCATCAAGCACTGTTCCCGTGGACTTTCCCTCTTGCACTCCGTGTTTTGCAGAGGTTCCCAGGAAGCTGGAAAGGGGTTCCCTAGTGCTGGCTCCTGCGAGGGGTGACAGTCACCACCCTCACTAGGCAGCACCCAGGGCAAGGATTACCCAGGTCCTGCTGAGAACGGGGAAGGGCACGGAGAAGAGGAAGGCGTTTGGTCCCCTGCCAGGTACCTTGGAAGGACTGGGAGCATGGCTGTGCCGCTCCGAGTCCTGTCCCTCTTCTCATTCCCTGCCACCCCAACACCCCTTCCCCAGATCTCCCTTGCCTCTCTACACAGCTCCAAACTCCACTCCCTGGCAGACGTGCTATTTATTTAGTTTCAGTACTATCTGAGCTTTCTGCTCTGCTGGTTTCGTTTCTCTCAAACTACAAACTCCTTTGACAGAGGCAGACCATGACAACATGCCTTGCTCCTCTTCCCTTTTTATTTCCTTGTTTTCTGCCAACAGTTACGTTTGAACCGACATTGGCTGGTTGTAGGTCAAATTCAAAGGTATCAAGCACTGTCTGAACATCCCCTTGCGCTATCAGCTCATGTGAAAATGAAGAGTCTAGAAAACCTTTGACTGCACAGACTAATCCACTTTATGGGTGAGCTCCTATGGTTGACAGACTTCTCTGGAGACATTCAAATCCCGCCTGGACACATTCCTGTGTAGCCTCATCTAGGTGTTCCTGCTCCAGCAGGGGGACTGCACTAGATGATCTTTTGAGTTCCCTTCTAATCCCTAACATTCTATGATTCTGTGACTTCTTATTTAATACAGGGTCTCCCATATTTTACCTTGAAATCCTGCATCCTGTGGTGGAGAACAGGCTTGCTAATTGCCCTGGTGTGTTTTCAATAAATCATGTAGATTTCTGGCCTGAAATATGGAAAATATTTCCACCTCACAGTTTTCTTCACAGCTTCCTTAATTGTCTTAGAGTTGCTACATTGCCCTGCAAGCAGGGGTGGTTATAAGGCAGCAACAGGGAAGACTGGGTACTGAATGATGAATGGGGAGCTGCACAGATAAGAAGTGCTGTGGCAGTGGGATGGGAATATCCCATATGTTAAAAATGCTGATTTTAAGGCTACCTCTTTCCATTTTATTTCTCAAAAACAAACTGATGCCATAAAGAAGCTTGTGGGTATGTTAAATGATTAAGACCCAAATGTGGAGGGAGAGACAAGAACCAAGTCACAACTTGTGGCTGTTGAAACTGAATGTTCCCCACCTTTTTTTCTTGGTACACTCTTCTTAGGAGACACTTATAGAAATGTCCCCAAATCTGATGTACGCAACTTACACTGAAGCCACAGAATTCCCAATGTTTTTGAGCAGGTAGATTTTAAAGCCTTTGTAAAACTGAATGTTTAAACGAAGATGAGCTTCTCCCCTGTAATTGTTGGGGGGGAAATTGTTTTGCTTGAGTCAGGGTACACATCTTTAACCTGTTTAATTCAGCATTAGCTTGAATGAGACTCTGCTAATTGACAGCAGCTGAGATTCTGGCCTTTTTTTTTTTTAGGAACTTGGAGTAGAGGGAAATGAGGGTCAGTGGCTTAGAATTCACAATGCCCAGCTCCTGTGTGTTTTCAGTATGCAGCACTCACAAGCCATCACTTGATGAATATGGCCTGAAGCGATGCGGGCAACTTATTGTAATTTTTTGCTGTGCTCTGTTCGGATTTATTTCCTAGTCAGTCAGGTGGGACACACTGTAGATTAAGACTTAGCACACACATTTTGAATCTGTAGACTAGTACTTGAGGTGAAATAGGAATTGCTTTATGTTTCAGAGCAGTAATGGCCTGAATTGCCAGAAATAACCATAATAACAAACTGCTTGTTTCCTGAGTCAGGCATATAGTGCAAACAGCCGTAGTCTCGGTGCACCAATGCTCTCTCTGGTTTGTAATGAAAATAACAGGGATGGGAAATGGTCCAAGAAGAGTTTGTTCCCCTGGCTTGTCTGATCCTCTTTTTAAAACTGTCTACTGCTATGAGGAAATATAATTACAGAACCACTTAAAATGTGTGGATCTTCTCCTCAGAAGAGTGGATGGGTTGTATGCAAACATGGAGCAGTATACAGTATGTAGGCAAACCAAATAGCACGTGGATGCTGAAATTTCTGCTTTCTGGAAGGTCTCTGGCTGACTCTCCTAATTTTATTAGACTTGTCACATAGAATCCGCCTTTCCAGCTGACAGTCCCTCCTTTGCTTGCATGTCTCTGTCAGACATCCTCCCTTCTTGTATCCAACTTCTTGTAAGCTGGTTTATTCTGTCACTTGCTTCACAAGGACTTTTCAGGATGCTCTGTTCAGATCACCAGCCTGGGTGGGTTGGAGAAGCCAGCCAGCCTTCTAAAGAACAGTTCACACTGGAGGATTTCATTGCATTCCTGTTCAAAGGTCTCACCTAACAAGGAAGTCCTCTCTGGCTTTGTAGCTTTCCTTTCTTCTCAGGACCTTCTGCATTCCCATCTCATATTGTGCATTGACTGTGAGGCTTCCCTCTTTGAACCACTAAAATATCTATAGTCATCTGCTTAGAAAGGCTCATGAAGGCACAAATAGAGTACATGCATGACCATCCAGGCCTGCATTTCTGTAGGGCCTAAAATTGCAGGAGCAGTGATGGAGATGGTAATGCAGACCTGTGATGTCAGATGTGTTTACTTATCACCATGAGGTAATGGCCATGCGTCAAAGCACCACTTGATCTCAGCAGAAGCAGGGCAGACCTACCTGTGTACCTTAAGCAGCTAAAGACTTGCTCAGGGTGCATTTTGGGACGTGGAGATTTTGGCATCACTGGTTTCTGCCAGCTTGAAATAGGAATTCCTTCTTGCCTCATGGCAGACTGTGCCAAAAAATAGGTTTGACTCTCCATGAACATGAGTTTGTGCCATGCAAACATGTACCACAGGCTCCCATGGAAGAAATGGCAGCCCACATTGACTGAGACTGAGAGGAGGAGGAACCCAAGGAATGAGCACTCTTCTCAGCCATCCTGTCGATCACGATCTGTCAGCTGCTGCTTGTGATGAAACTGGTCTTTGGGGGATTTCATTCTGCATGGCTGGCCAGCTGGTATGTGTTTCTGTCTGGGCTCTGCAGCCCTGGCCCTCATTTGAGGAGGCAGGCCTTTTGTTCTGTATCAGGCTTCAAATAGTTTGGCATCTGTTGGTTTGTGTTGTCTGCTCAAACATTTGTTGCATTAACAGGCTTCCTTCTAATCACAGCTCCAAAGCATTCTGCTCCCCTGTGACAGTTTCTGCTTCAAAAAGTAGAGGTAGATGTATGCTAGCTGTGAACTCTTGAACCTGCTTTTGTTGGAGAGGTGAGGATATTTTCATACAGGAGAGAGAAACTTGCTACCAGGGTTTGCTTCTGATTAACTGTTTGGTCACACTACAGTTTCTTACCATCAGGGCATGTTAGTGGTGAAAAGTACAATTCATGTGTAATCCATACTTCCACTGTGTTGGAAACAGCAGAGCTGATGGACAGAAAAGAGTGGCAGTGATTAGATCCGCAGTAGTGATTCACAGCCCAGGATTAGAGTTTCTGCAATTTGCCTGAGTTTGTACAACCTAAATATCAGATAACATTACGATTTACATTTTCCATGGAACACTGTCTCAAGAACATATTGATTTGTGCTGCATCAGATTACTCAGGGGTTGAAGAAAGCCAAAAAGAGAATTTTACTTTTTTTCCTGCTGACATTTGAAAAACAGGATTATACAACTTTGCATCTAGCCCTGTGTAACCTTCAGTGACCAGCCTTGGAAAGTAGCTAAAGATTACAATTTTTTAAGCTTTCTTTAAACAGTTAGGAACTCTCTTCAAATCCCTTGAAGGCACCATTAGTCTGTTCCTGCCACCTTAGCCACAAGCAACATACAGACTGAGGCAGGGGGAAAATAAGGTAGATGACTGCAATTCATCCTTTGGGTTAACCATCACCACTGAAGGTTTTCTCATTTGTATTCCTGGGCTTCTGGATGACCAGCCCTGACTTGAAAAGCTGCTGTCTTTAACATCAGTGAGCTACCTGGAGAAGGGTGGGTACTGCTCAGGAAAGTGTTTCTGGGAGTCGAACAGGATCAGTTGTCCCTTGCCCTCCCTACCAGTACTGCCTGTTGTAGCACATGGTCTGTGTCACACTACTGCAGCATGCAATACCTGCTCCTCCAACAGTACTCAGTGTGGTTAATGCTACAGAAACCAGACATTCAATGCTTTTTTTTTTTAAATTATTTTTTATTCAATATTCATTTGTCTATACTCTCCAATTAAGCTGTTTCCAGAAGGACAAATTAAGAGACTGAGCAGTTAAACCCCCTAATGTTAAGGCATCTGCTGAAATGTACCAATTGTTCAGAGGAACTGAGCCTCTGTGTTCCCCCAAAACCACATTTTTGAAGCAAGAAAGTCCCTGAGCAATGCAAGTGCTCAGTACCTCCCCCGTTTCAGGTCACTCTTAGTTATATGCCTACTTAAGTCATTGGATTTTGGCCTCAGATCTAACATGTGTGTGTGGAAATGAGTGGGGAGGAGGAAGCTGAGATTTTTTTTTTTTTTAACTTCTCAGATGCTTTGCTTAGAAGCTACAGACTGCTCTTTGTAAGTGTGCAGCTGTGGCTAGTCCATCACACAGTATTTTATTTTAGGATGAGACAAGCACCGACTCAACGTAGCTCCTATTGTTACTTGTCTGTCATCCTATGTTAGCAGAACTGAATGCATACAGTGTTTGCCAAGGAGATGTGGCATTAGAGCTGCATATGTAGATGAAGGCTCTCCAGATGTGTTGTACTGAAAAGTTCAGAACCCACAGCATGCAGCAGTTACTTTTTCTCCTCTTGGAATCTTTATAATTCAATGAGGCACCTCACACTTGATAGTCTCAAAGGAAGTAATAGCCTTTGCCGCAGCAGGTCACTCTCTGATGGAATGGGAGGAGACATCTTCCTAGTGTTGCACCAGGAGTTATGCAATCTAAAATGTCAACTTGAAACATGTCCAAGCACTACTCCAGAAGTAGCTGTAGCATTGGATGTTCAGGTGCTGGAGATGCTTGAGTACTCAAAGAATATGGTGTCTCAGCAAAATGACTTTTGACATGCCTGAGAAAACAATGGCACTTGTAGAAATTGAGCTATTGAGAGGTTCAGTTTGTAGGGCAGGAGAAGGAAATTACCTAATTGTTTCAATGCACTAGAAGAGGAATGTATTTCTTGGGACGGAGAACTCTTGATGTAATTGTGATATTAAATTCTGAGTCTCTGTTCAAGAAGGAGGGATGCCATGGGTCTGCTGGGATCAATGAACTTTCTGCTCACTTCTCGATGTCATTGTGTGGTACCTTTGCCTTCCTTTGCAAAGGATGGTGATGTGTGGGCTCTTGTAACACTTAATCTCATCTCATCTCATCTCTTTTCTTGCTTCCCAGTTTACTTTCTCAGCATACTCTATTGCAAGGACAAAGCGTGGGGACCCTGTGTGAAGAATCGTTCTAGGATAAGGTGGAGACTGTAACCAGCCCAGATTTGATGCTCTCATAATATAGGCCTCAGTTTTGTTGCACAGGTGTTTTTCTGGCTTCAAGGGATTTGCCAGGGTAATGAAACTGCTCCATAGGGAAAAAATGTTTCTGTGATATTTGCTTCTGTATACCAGAAATTACAGCAACATCTCTCACCAGACTAACTATATCCAAGTATTTAATCTCAGGCATTTGAATCACCCTTTATTAGTTCTTTTGCAGAATTCATGGAAGTATAGGCAACATTGAATTGCTAAAGAGGTGAGTATGGAGACAAGTGACAGTAAGGTCAGCAAAAGCCAGAAGTTAAAGAAAAAGACTCAAGCTATGTTGAGTAGGGCTTGCTTGGGAAACTAGAGGAAAAGCCTCAGAAAGGCTGGACTACAGCTCCAGAAACCATTGAAGAGGTGCAATGGTGGATGCTAAACTGGTGCAATGGATCCTAAAAATAGAGACATCAACTGTGGCTGCTATTCCACACACTGCCACCTCCTTCTTCGTAGCAGTTATAACAGAAAGTCTGATTTTCCTTGGCTCACATGTAGAAAAAGTAGGGGAAGGGGCCATGGCCCACTCCTGGCATTCTTGCAGCCCAGAGAGTTGCCTGTCTTTAAAGTAGCTCTGCATAGCCTTATCTCTTAGGTTCAACAGGTTCTTTTCCAAGATTATTTAAGAGTTAAAGGGAACTCAAGCAGTCACAAACCCTATTACCAATGGAGATTTCTAGAGGTGGTACATCATGGAGGAGGAGTGAGACCATGAGGGTCAGTTCACGTTATTCACAGACAAATGTGTGAAGCAGTCTGTGGTGCTGCGTGGGGCCGGATGGAGGTCTCTCAATGTCCTCTCAAACCTTCAGCACAGGAACTTAGGGATTTAAACACTCCAGAGCCAAGTTAGTTTGCATCCTTGGTGGATAGGTGCTTACCAATGCAAATGGCTTGGGAAGAACATGAGGGGAAAAGAGAAGTAAAACCCACTAGTCCATACATCACATGCTGCTTCTCCCTGGATGAGTTACAAAGGAATGCAGTACTTTGGGATTGGACTGCAGATAATGGACTGAGTGAGAAGGGGCTGTGGTGATAATGTGGAAGGATGACATAAGAAGACATGAAGTGACATTTAATTCCTCAACTTTTTTATTTCTTATCTCTTATCTTTATCCAAAGTGATTCCGAGAGATTCAAAACGTTGGTAGATAATTTTTTGACTTTGCAAATTGGAGAGTGAATTACAAAGTGGAAATAATACACATAATTTTTAATGCTAAGTGAATGGCAACTCACAGTAGCTAAGAATTTTGAATGATCAGTTTGTAAATTCGTTGTCTATAACTTGTTTTCACAAACAATCCCTGAGGCAATTAGGAACATAGACATAAATTCATAGTTAGAATGACCTGTTTACAGACAATTTCTTTAAATAAAAGAGTTGATTTAAAGAGAAAACAACTATCCCGTAGTGAATTATTTGTTCATATCTGTTTCTGAGATGTCTCATCTCCTTCCATAGATTTCTATTAATAAGCCGGCATGCATGAGTCACTTGTGATGTGACGAAACAAGGCATTTGCATGAAAAAAAATTCTTCCATCTTTTTAAAACACATCTCACCACCTCTGTGCTTCCAGTTTTTCTTTCTACAGCAAATCAGGATGGGAAAGACATATAGACTATACACCTAATGATATCCTGCACAGTTGTTTGATTCCATTATACATTCATATTATTCATGCTGTTATTTTTGAAGATGTTAAAGAGATTTTTAAATAATTTTTCATCAGCAACATGTGCAATGTATAAGGGACATGTTTTGGAGAGCTTGCTTTCTACAACAAGGCTTCTCATCAGTGGATCTTTTTAAAAATTATAATGTGTGATTTTTACTCTTTGCCAAAGTATCTTATTGTCCATGAAAACTGACAGTAACCTGGTCTACAGCTGTATGTTTATATAGCTTCTAACTGCATTTCTTTTGTAATGATGTGCTGTGCATGCCATGCATGGATCCAAAAATACAACAATACAATAAATTAGAGAGAGATGATGATTGATTTAAGAGAGCTATTATTTCTACCACACTCTGCTACTGGCATACCAGGACTGCAGTGTTAACCAGGCTTTCCACTGCTATCAGTATCTTTCGGATAAGCTTTAAATAACCACTGGAAAAACACTCTGGACAGCTTTATGAAGATAATAACAGCAATTAAATCATGATTCTTTGGGGAGAAACCCTTAGCAAACCACAGATGAAAACTTCTCAGTGAAATCTCCTCAGTTGGGTGTATGGAGGCAGGGAAACCAACCACGCAGGCAGGATTAATAGGGCCCTTGTTGGGCTGCAGCTGGTGTCGCACCCCAGCAGGTGGGCAGGATTTGGGCGCGTGCCTCTGCCAGACCCCCGTGCTCCTGCCCGCATATCGCCCCATCCTTCTGGCAGCTGGTGGGAGCTGCCCCCTTGCTCCCCTCCCAGAGCTGTGCCTGGCAGCTGTGTGAAGGCTGCAAGGAACCTCCGTCCCCGTGCACAGAGGTCCCTATTTACGGGAAAGGCAGAGGGCGGTGTCTGGGGATGGACAATAAACATGTGCCCAGGGGAATTCTTGGCTGGAGAGGGGGAGCGCCCCCAGCTCTCTGGCAAGACAAACAGCCAAGCCCTCCCCTGCCAGAGCAGGCCCTGCCTTGCTGACTACAAGGCTGTGGATGTTTTACTCATTTGCACAGTTTCTTTCTTTCAAGGATGGATTGCATGTCAAACAGCTACTAATGCCTCCCTGCAGCGGTCCACCACCTATTTTCTGGTGGGTTATGCTGGACTTAAAGCATGAGAAACTCTGGGTTGCAGCCACAGGGACTCTGCACTGGGACGCACAGCTTTGCAGGAGGCTCCTTCTGCACAAAGCATGAAGATGAACACTGACATTTAGCTGTTGTGGGGTTAGAGTCTTTACTCTCTTTTCTCCTCCACACTCTTTGAAGGATTGCCCCTACTCCAGGCTCACTGCACCAAATGTGTGGTGGCTCCCTGCTGGCCATGGGGCATGGCCCGGCATGGCACTGCAGGAGGCTGGGCTAGCACTAACTGATACCTGGGTTCACTGGCTGTGGAGGAATCAATGTCTCCTCACCCTGCCCATGTGTGGACAGCAGGGGCTGTGTGCATCGTGAAGCACCTGCTGGACATACAGCGGTGAGGTGTGATGGAGTCCTGTCTCTGCCTGGGACTGCAACCTGAGAGCTTTGCCTATGGTAAAGGACTTAGCACTGTCCCTTCAGGGACATACACACCCTGTCATTTGCTCTTTATCTAGGACAGTGACAGGGGGGCTCACCACCTGGGTAATCCCATAGGTTTCTTTGCCCCTGGGTCCCCTGCTGCTGGTTGCAGGCACAGAGCAAGACCCAAGTCCAATCCACATTTCTGTGTGGAGACATCCAAACGTGTCCTGCAGGCAAAGCCTGGTGGCTTGTTGGTTTTGCAGGCCCTGGGCAGGAGCAGGTTCCCCCTTGGTGATGACGTCCTGCTCTTCTCCAGCAATTTTTTGAGAGGTGTTACCTAGCCCAGCCAGCAGCCCAGCTGCCAGAGGTTCAGACCAGTTTCTCACAGCTGCCAGTCAGTAGCTTATGGACAACTGGAGCTTGCACTGGGAGCAAGTAACAGCTATGGGAGTGGATCCCTGACTTTTCCTGCTCTGGACACTACAGCCCCACAGAAATGGGAAAAGCAATGGCAAGCTGCAGTCTTGTTTCAGGCCTTGTGTGAGCACTGAGATGCAGAGCTGTGGAAAGCAGGTTTGTGAACCATAAAAGCTTTGGTAGAAAAGGAAGAGAGGACAACAGGGGTGGAGTGGGAATATCCAAGAAGCATGAATAGCTGTTCCTGGTGGATACAATACCCAAGTCATTGCTTAATTTATTTTCCTCCCAAATCTAGTTGAGTGCTCACTGATTTCATGGTGGCCTCCCAAATGTCCTGAGAGTTGTCCCTTTGTTAGCTTCCTCTAGGAATAAATAAAACCAAGCAGTTAACTGGAAGTTGTGGTTGTCTGAGGACAGCTACTTTTGTGGGAAAAAGCTCAGTGTTATATGTGTGGACAGCGAGCCAGTAGCGAAGCCAAAGTGAGGAATAATGGTGCCTTTAGAGCTTCTTTTCCAAATGCCTGCCATTAAGGTTTTAAGTTCTGAAAGGAGCTTATTGCTTTCAGGCAGGACTGTTTTACCACAAGAAAATTAGAAAGAGGAGGAAGAAAGAAGAGGGAAGGGGAGAGAAAAAAAGGACTCCTGTATTGTGTGAAAACAATTGGGACTTTTGGGAAAGTGGAATTGGTTACTAATGATCTGTGGCTAAGAAAGCATTAAACACATTCAAACTCCAGTCTCTGTGATGATAATACTCAGTGGGTGAGAGGAAGGCAACATGAATGTCGGAAGCAGGAAAGAGCTGTAGTCCTGCCACGGCGCAGCGTGGCTGCTGCCCTGGTTTCGCTGCTCAGCCAGAGTCTGGCTGCCTTGATGCCCACTGGGTACCAGTGATGCACTAGTGATCAGCAGCTGCTTTCCTGGCTGCTCCTTTGGGAAAAGCAAACACACAATTTTTGTCTAATATCTGTCCATTCCCCTCAGAGTCCTGCCGAGAGTTCATTTGAAATAGGGTTGTCAGGAGCCTCCTCTGCAGCAGGGAAGAGTAGGCATCACCGCTGCGGGAGCTGCTGGATAAAATCCTATGGCTTGCGTTACACAGGAATTCAGGCTACGTGATTATTGTAGCAGTTCTTGCTGGCCTTAAAATCTACGTCATTGTCTGCTTCAGTAGGGCTGACTTGCAGCCTAGAGGCTGTAATGCAGGTGTTGGTTTTTTTGGAGGAATGATGACATTTAACTCTTCTTACTGCCTGCTACCTGTGACTTTAATTTATGCTACTTGGAAGACTATACTTTATGCACTGGGTTCATAGAAACTGGTTTAGTTTTCATTTTGTTTTAAATATATGTAAGGCCAGGTACTTTTGTTGTGGCCACAGCCTCTGTGGACAGAAAATACTTGACATGGCTCTTTGCACACCCCGTCTATGCGACAGCTTCTCCTCAGCCCTCTAAGTAGACCACTTGCCCTGTACAGCCCTTCTGAGAAGTGGATCCTGAGTGCACCCCTGCCCTGTCCTGGTGTCCCTGCACAGCTTTCCTCTGCAGCCAGTACCAGGACAGTGGGGAGGGCAATCTTTCTGGGGTCATTACACTGCCTGCCTGCAAATGTGTCAGACAGCAGTGAGGAAGTTGAAGGCAAAGGTGCTTCCTTTCCCAGTTCCGCGGGTGGCCATGGCTGCCCCGGTGCTGGATGGGGATACATGCGAAACCTGTCCCACATTACTGTGTCAGCCACTGCACCCTCAGGTCAGGGAAAAGCTCATTAATAGGTCCTAGTATCACTTCACAGTTCGCACAGTGATGTGCTGCCAGATCCACAGGTTTTGTGTCAAAACCTCAGTCCGGTCTCAATAACCGAAGGCATCTGGAGTAACTCTGTTTTTCTGTCTATGTGTGTTCAGGGCTCAGCCCTGTGAGGAGATGAGGTTGGCTGTATGTCATAAGCCAAAAGGGAAGGAATACAGGGCTTAGGTAACCAGGCTCCATTTGGAGACTCTCATTTTATTACTTTGCTAGAATATTTTCTACTTTGATGACTTCAGTCACAGGCTTCTTTGTTTATTTGCTCTGCTGCTAAACTGTGATTTCTGAAATCACTCCCTGTTGGCCTTTTTATAATTCTCAAGTTCCCTAATAACCTTAATTTTCTCTCTCAATTTTCTTCTTCAGTGTTAACACCTGCTATTTTATTTTTCTTTGTAAACTGGAAACTCTTGTGGCAGAGCTCTCTTTAGTAGAGTGGCTATAGTGAACTGACATATCCTAATAAAATCCTGTGCTCATATGGAGCTCAGATACTAAGGACATTTGAAATACCTGTAAAAGAGTTTTCTATTCAAACAATGAAAAATCATTTGTTTTCACTAATATTGTTTAGGAAATTCAACAGAAACAAGCAGCATGGTCATTTCAGTCAGACTACAGCGTTTGATCTTGCTTGTATACCTGAATTATTAGAGAAGGAAAGGAGGAATTCATTGCATCCAATTTTTAAGGTAATTAATGTAATTAATGTAAAAATTACGTAATTTTTAATGTGTTGAAGAGTGCAACTATATGAACCAGTAGAAACTGAACTGTTTTGCACTCATCAGGAAAGCACTATTGCTGGGAAATATCTTCTGTATGCTGTCTCAGTTACATAAGGCCTAGATGTGCTCGTTCTCACCATCACACCCAAAGAACTGCAGAAGAAAAATTCATTTTTCTTTAACAGACCTGACATATTTTGTGTTGCAGATAAAGTCAGTCTCTGCCTGTATATCTCACTAGGGTTTTGCCTGGCATTGTCTTCTAATTTTGGTCTCACAAAATCCCAGAATGGTTTGGGTTGGAAGGGACATCTGGAGACCATCTAGTTCAACCCACCTGCTAAAGCAGGTTCACCTAGAGCAGATCATACAGAATGTGTCCAGGTGTATTTTGAATGTCTCCAGAGAAGGAGACTTCACAGCCTCTCTGGGCAGCCTGTTCCAGTGTTCTGACACCCTCAAAGTAAAGAAGTTTCTCCTCATATTCAGATGGACCCTCCTATGCTTCAGTCTGTGCCCATTGCCCCTTGTCCTGTCATTGGGCACCACTGAAAGAAGTCTGGTCCTATCCTCTTGACACCCACCCTTGAGATATTTATAAGCATTGATGAGATCCCCTCTTAGCCTTCTTTTCTCCAGGATGAACAGACCCAGCTCTATCAGTCTCTCCTCATAAGAAAGATGCTCTAGATCTCTAATCATCTCTGTAGCCCGCTACTGGACTCCCTCCAGTAATTCCTTGTCCTTCTTAAACTGCAGAGCCCAGATCTGGATGCAGTGCTCCAGATGCGGCCTCACTGGGGCAGCATAGAGGGGGAGGAGAACCTCCCTCTACCTGCTGGTCACGTTGGTCTCATTTGCTTCTGTGTAAATATAGTGAAAACTGACAGTCCCAGGTATTACTCAGTTTACAGTGAGGGTGCATCAGTCAGAACTGACTCCCAAGACTGAAGCCTGCATCAATATAAACCTTGGCATGACATCAATGGCATGAATCTGGAGCCACATCAGCAGATGTGAAAGGACATTTTCCCTCTTCTTTTGAGTTCTTCCAGTCTTCAACAAAAGTGTAGTCCCATGGGGCACCCAGTAATGTTTAACTTCTTGTTAGCTCTGAGGGAAAGTCCATTATCTCCTCTAGGTAGGGATTGTATCTGGAGTGTATCTTCTAGTTGTTTTGGACCACAACCAGTAGCGGAAGAGAGTTCCCACATCACCTTCCATAATTAAAAGGTGATACAATAAACAGGAGTGCAGAGGATAACGCCAAAAACAAGACATAATGAAAGTAGTCTCTGGACAGGATGGAAGCAGAAGACTCTCTCCAGATACGCATCCTGGAAAATATCTACCTTAAGCAGCATACAGATACTCTTACTATATTTGCCTATTCTTCATGTTCACAGTTCAGTAACTGATGTGTATACATTGCTTGCAATACAAGAATTTATAGCTCATGTCCTTAGCATTTATTTCTACGCTTGGCCATTCCTGGTCTAAACTGACACAACTTCCTGAAGACCGGTAGTATTATGATGACTTAGAATTCATGCAAAGAGGGAATTGGAAGCTATGAATTGGTCTGGTGCTTTGCTCAAGTCAAGTTCCCTATTAGGAAACCAACCCCTAAGTCTGTAATCAACACATTCAGAAGGTATGATGAATGTATATGATTAATTATTCATGCCAATAGATCCAAAAAGTCCATTTCAAGGAGTCTAGACCTGAAGAGGTAGATACAGAAAAACATGAAGTCCTTGCTCCAAAACCAAACAGTTTAGATATTGAGCAAGATGTGCCAAGTGATACAGATACCTCTCCTGCGAGGGCCATCTCTTTTTGTTCGCTCTAAGTCTAGCTTTTATGAGCTTGACAGTCTGCTTTTTTCAGTGGATAAACAGTGAACAGTCATTCCCTATCCACTCACTCCACATCGTTCATGAGTTTTCATAAGTCTATAAACTATTCCATATTTTATCTTAGTTGGTATTTCTCTGAGATTTTTCAACCTCAAATGTATCCTTTTTTTGAGATGAGGGGACCCTAACTGAAAAAATGTTCAAGCTGTAGATGAACAGATTCATAATTATGTTTTTTATTTTTGCTTTTTGTTCCTGCATTTCAGTGCGCTTTCTGTTTTGTTTTGTTTTGTTTTGTTTTTTAAACTACTGCAGAGCACTGAGCTGATGCTTCCATGGAGCTGTCTGTTGTAACTTCAAGCTCCCACTCCCAAATGGTAATTGTCAGCTCAGAGTCTGTCATTTTATTTCACTGTGAAGGGTATTTGCTTTGTTGCAAGGACAGACCTCCTGTTTAATGTTTTTTGGCCAATTATCTATGCCTACCAGGTCCTTCCCTTTTATCCCATGGCTGCTAAGTTTCTTTAGAAATCATTCATGGGAGACTTTTTCAAAAGCATTTTGAAAATCCAGTTGTACTTCACTTTGCTAGCTCACCTGACCCATATGCTTGTCAACTTCAAAAAATTCTAATGGATTTTACAAGGCAGAATTTACCACTGCAGAACTGACATTGGCTCTTCCATGTAGATTGCATTTCAGCATGTTTCTTACGTAAAGTCTGCCCTTTATTGTGTCCGCCCTGGCATCACATTTGCTAGCCTTCAGCATCCATGGTGCCCAAAAAGTTAATGTGGGAGATCACACACCCTTATTCAGCTATTACCTCCTTGAGTTTTCTCAAAACTCTTGGTTAAATACCATTCAGTCCAGACAAATCATTAGCACTTATGCTAATTTTACAAGAGCCTCTCCACAGTCACTTATGTTTCTGATGGATCCTCTGGAGCATTGCCTTCCAAAAAGGCTTCTAGTGAGGAAACACCCTCAGTTCCTTCTACAGCAAGCAGTGGTGCAAGTATTCATTCTGCTTTTCTACAGCAGCGTTGCCCTCTCTGAGCACTCACCCTGGCTGTCCATGGGTCCCACAGACTGCCTGGCAGGCTTCATGCTCTGATGTGCTGGAAGAGGAATTTAGTATTACTTTCGATAGCTCCAGCCAACTGTTCCTCAAACTTTTTTTTTTTTTTTTCCTGCCTAATTATATCTTTGCATTTAATATGCCAGGGTTTATGATCCTTTTTATTTTCTTCATTTGGATACAGCTTCTGCTTTTTGAATGATGCCTTCTCAATTCTAATAAACTCTTTTACTTCCCAAATCTTTAGCTCACTGCTTCACCACACCTGCTTCTTTTTATTGTTTCTCAAGTTTTTCCTAACAGACACTATGCACTGAAGCTCAGTTTTCTGAAGGATTTTTTTTTTTTGTAGTCCCTGTGCTGTCTGTAAGGATTTTGTTCTCTTAGCTATCTCTTTCAGCTTATTTTTAAACATTTCCTCATTTTCTTATACTTCATTTTCTCAAAGTTTAGCACAATTGTGGTGGATTTTTGACCTTTGCTGCTCCCGAGAGGATATTGGATCTAAGTACATTATGGTCACTGTTCTTGAATGGTAGGTACTCTTCCTGGGAAATTTTGAACCAGCACTTAGATGATAGGCTTTAGTACCATGACACTGGTACTTGCATCAGAATCAGTGGGACTGATATGAAGGTAAAATGGTAGAAGTGGTTTAAGAAGTTACTTTTAAGTTTTAAAACATTATAGAATTTATCACAGACCAGGAAAGAGGGTAGTGTGGAGATAGACTGACTGGCAGAGCAGAGCTGGGGTCAGGTAGATGTGATGAGATGGAGTCACTGCAGGAAGTATCAACAACAAGCAGAGGAAACAAAATCACAGGTCAGGAAGATAATTTTGATAGTAATACGTGAAATGGATTTGAAAGGTGATCAAGAAATATTATGGTTGCAAGGTGTGGCACAACGAGATAATATGCCCTTTCTCCATACTAATTCCTTTATGCAAACAAAGCTTCCTCTGTACAAACTGGGTCAGCATCCTGAATGCATTTGGGCAATGGGTCCCCTGTCTGAACCAGTTTATATATCAAAAACTGATTAAAACCTTATAAAATGGTAACCTGAATAATGCATGATAGAAATCAAGGGTTAGAAGTTGTGAGTAGGGCTGATGGCCTTGAAAATATACCGGAGTACTGCAATATTATGAGATTACTTTTGCTGTACTGACTAGAAGATCTTCCACTGAAAGGAAAATTAGTGGAAATACCTCAGGTCAGAAATGGTTGCAGAAGGCTAATCCTTCAATTAATTAAATCATTGCAGGCGAACCTTCTTTATGCAAAGGGAGCAGATAATTTTGCATTACTGTTTTGCACATGTGGGCTTTATTCGCTGAGGAAATACAATCATCAGTCCAGGCAGTGCTTTTCTCCTTGCCTTCTAGCCCCTAGCTTACAAATGAACGTGTGCAGAATGGATGTGTGTGGTAGTAGCTATATTCTTTTCCCCTGATTTATTTGGTCCCATACACGCTGAATACATCAGGCATTTGTTTAAGTGTGCCTTTCTGGGTAACTGTGGACTGGAAGAGTATTGAACCTGGTATAATACGAATCTCTCAATAAATAAAAGATCTCCTACTAAATCTCCCTTCATAAAGGCTGAGAAGAGAGATCTGTAGCATTCCACCTGTGTATGAATCGATTTCAATCAGCCTTTAGGATGTTTCAGGCTGTGTTAGCTGTAGGATAGCATAGTGCAGCAGTGAAGCTGCCTTCACCTCCCTTATTGACAGGTTTGTTATGAAACATGGAATATTTAGATTGAGGAGATTCATCCCAGTACTGCAGACACCCAGCCCTGCCATCTTCGCCTCAAGTCTATTGTAATTCAATCCACAACCCCAGCTTCCCCATCACCTGCAACAGGGCACCAACTTCTCTGCATAAGCCTTTTCTGGAAACTAATTAGCTCTTTAAGGGAGGCAGGGGAGGAAGGGAAATATTTTCTGGTTACTTTTTTTAGAGCAATTTCTGTGTTTAGGAAAATGGGCCAACTTTCCCATTTCAGAATCCTCTGATTCAGATATGGGCAAGGTGAGAGGTTAGAGGCCTTGCTGTTAATGAGAGAGGCAGCCTCTGATTTTTACACTAATTGAAGCATTTACATTTTTCAGCAGAACTAAAATGCAAAACTAACACATTCCTTGGAGATTTATAACCCCACGATGGATTCTCCTATCCTCTCTCCCTTAATTATCCCAAATTATCTGAACTCTCATGAAGAAGAAAGAAATTAATATTAATATTCCATTTAGAATATACTCTGAAATGCAGTAGAAAATGGAGGCAATAATAATGATAAAGAGGGTAGCTGAGATGATTTGGAATATATAATCTTTCTTCTCTTCACTGCAGCTTCCTTATACTAAAGTAAGCCAGGAAAACTCTGTCTTGCATTCATTTACCAGAGCAATTTTTGTGCTGCATTGACTTCCAGTATGTAAGTAAAAGCTTGGCAAAATATTACTTTGACTGTTAAATGTAATATTTTGGCTTTGTGCCTTGATAAAAAAAAAATGATAAAAGAAATGGGATAACTTTTTCTGAAGAGTGTTTGTATATGGTGGGGCAAACAGGCAGGCAAGGCTCATCACTGGAGAGTAGACAGGAAAAAACAGCAAGAAAGAAAGAGCAGCCATAAACTGGACATTAAGTGAAGCAGAAATTATAGTTTATATTGAAAGAAAGGAGAGAATTAAAGTTATCTGAAGAGCAAATAGTGGGGAAAAATTAATCATAAGCTGCAAACGAATCCATATATGTGGGCCATAGGCCAAAGGAGAGGATCTGCTTCTATGAAAGAGACAGGCAGAGAGGTGCCACAGGGATGGTGAGGAAGAATGTCTCTTCATTTGGATGATGGGGCCAAAGTACCTGGTAAATCTCCAGTTAGCCACTGACTAACTACTGGTGGTGAGTTACAGGTCTGTAATTGGCCTTTGCCACTCAGAGATGGCTCCCAGCTGCTGCCTCAAATTTATTGCTCCCAACTCCAGGGCATTGGCTTTGGTCTCCCAGTACCCTGGAATTTGGTAGTTATAAGACATGAGTAAAGGAGAGCCTTCATTTTTGTTTAGAAGTGTCCTAAGATGGAAAACAGCCTTGAGAATGGACCTCAATGATGGGATGTCATTCACACTGAGTGTACATGTAAATTCAAATTCAGCTTTAAAACTGAAGAAGGTTATGTTTATATAAATTATAAATCTGAGATGCGTAACCACTTCTTCAACTTGTTCTGTGTAAATTCGTCCTGTGTATTCATTAACAGACAGTCATGGAGAGGAGCCAGAGACTTCCAAAGGACACATCACCTGTGAGCATCTTGGTTTACAACTGCCTTGGTGTTACACTGTCAGCTGTATTTAGAACTGTTATCCTGTCAAAGTAACATTTGGTTTCTCAAACTATATTTTGTGTCAAAAATGTAACTTTTTAAAGCCAGAAGGGATATAGACTAACCCCTTACTCTCCTATTTTTGTAAACCCTTTCTTTCTCACTGTCTTAGTACAATGTTGACAGGTTGCTGTAAGGGTGGAAGACATCAACCAAAGTAAGGCCCATCCGCAAAGCTGTTGCAGACGGCATCACATATTGGGCTTGAGGATGGATTGTGGGAGAAAAGGCTGTCATGTTGAAAAAAAAAAATAACCAAAACAACAACAGAGAATGATATTAAAAATAGTGAACAGACTTGAGATCAGCTGTGAACTAAAAAAGCCATTTTGCTGTTGCTTTTTAACTTGAAAATAGCATTTACTGTTTTCGTAACACTTTGCCTCCTCTGTTTTGTTTGCTCAGCTTTCAGATGATGAAGATGTTTGTGAGAAGTATTGAGACATAGAGCTGTATCTAGAAATATATAGAAGCTATTCACAGTCAACATCCAGTAGAGCTAGGTGTCTATGGTACATGGGACGAGGCACTCTTACCATTGAAGGTGGCCTTATCTCAGTGCTGTCTCGAGGTAATAACACACAGAAAATAGACAGAGGATGCTGTGGACTTGCTGGGGACAGACACCACAGCATCAGGTGTTGCAATGCTGTGGGTGGAGCGGAGCGAGCCCCTGGCTTGTGTGTGGTTGGGGGCCCAGAGTGCATGTGCAGAACTGCAGCTGGGGAGGTGCTGCATGGGGCTGCACATCGCTGGCACCGCTGCCGTGGCCGCTCTGGGTTGTTGTATGCCCGTACGATTGTAGTGTAGCTAGGGGATGCTGTGGATTGGGTGTTTTTGGTTCATTCTCAGTCTGGAGAATCTTTGTAAGGAGCTTGTGTTTCTCAGTCTTCTCCAACAGACCAAAATATTTGGGAAGCATCTCTAGGTCCTAATACAGTGTTTTGTTGTTCTGTTCGATATAGTGACATTCAAACTCAGGCAAACAATTTTGTGATCCTGCATCCTCGGCTTTATTTAAAAGTGAGAATGAAAACCAAACGGAAACAAAACCCACTGCTGAGAATGTTAGTAGTAGCTACAGCTTCTTGGTGTGAATGTGTGTTTTGAATAGTTACTAGCGAATATGTGACCTTTAAACATAATGAAATGGGGAAACTAGATTTTATTTCATCGAGCCTGATGTAACAATGTCAATGTTATGCATTGCAAGAACATTTGCAATCCACCATTGAGAAACAGTAATATCATGGATAAAGCACCAGACTGAGATTTTATTTTGGTATAGCCATAGACTTCCTACATCAGTTTGTCCAAAAAAATTAACTGAGCCCCTTAGCCAAGGCTTTGTTACCTGTGAAATGAGGATGATAATCCCACAATACCAGTCTGTGACAAATATGTGAATATTGCAGTTTCAGATTATTTTTTTTCTCTTGTCCAGTTATTTCAAAAAACCTGACTAAAGAAATGAAAGCTACTATATTACACAGCTAATGTGGATTGGCTGACACAGGCTAGACTGTTGAATGTCCCAGGATGAGAAATTAAAATAATTTCTGTAAATTATTGAACAACTGATGCTAAAAGGATGGTATGACCAAAGACACCTCTTACTGACTTCGTAATCACTGAAAATTTCTGCAGCAGCCATAAAAAATGATGCATCTTAGTTACATTCCTCATTAATTTCGTTCATTTAGTAAGAGACATAAGGTTAAAATAGGACAATTTTACTACTAAAACTATGATTTTATTTCAAAATATCTTTTTTATTTGTTCTGCGGCAAACATTTTATGGATTGCTTTCCTGTTTGTCATTTAATGAGCAGCAAACTATTCTGCAAACTATCACAGAAGAAAATAGCACATATGAGAGCATGAAGAAAGAAATAAAACTGCACATGCTATCAACTAAACAAAATAAATACGACGTATCAATGCTTGCCTTTTATTACATATCTTTTTCTGTATTGCTCTGAGTGAAAAGAGGTATTCTACATTTCTTCATGTGAATTAAGATAAGACACTGAATTCCAGAAGCTGCCTGGTACCTTTTCTCAGTTTGAAAAAAGAAGAATGTCTTTCTTTTCCCGTTCCTGTTTTCATTTCCTTACAACTATCTCCTGTGCATCACATATAGAGTCTGCAGTGGTGCTCATTCGCAAGACAAGTGCCACATGTGTGTGCACCATGATCTGATTGTGAAAGACTTGCCTTCCCTTCCTTCCCCTTTCTGGAAATCCCAAAGGCCATATTTGTCAGACAGTCACTTTGCTATGAGTGTGTAATTAAATGTAAAGCACTTTGGGACGTTCAGCTGTATAAAGTATTGCTATTGAAATGCAAGTTGTTTTTCTGCAGACAAACACAAAAGGAAAAAAAAAACCCCAAATAAACAGCAACAAAAAAACAAATGAAAAGGTTTCTAGGGAGAAAAATGTGAACACTGTTAGATAAATAAAACATTAGAAAGAAAGGAAAATACTTCTGGAAAACAAATCAATAGGATAAAAAAAAAAAAAGAAAAAAAAAAGATTTATTTGAGAAAGTTTACATGCTTGCAGAAATTTCTCGCTTACAAGCTATTTACAGAGAGAAAATATGATGAATCAAGACACAATAATCAAAGTAAAAACTCTAGGTATTAAAATTTTAACTCTAACTTGTAGAGAGTCCAGATCTTTTCCTCTGTGACATAAATTTGCACAGGCAGTAGAAGCTTCCAATTACAGAGTTTCTTCTGTATTTTACATCCTTGGAGATAATGTTTGTCCTTTTGTAAAATGACTGGGAGATTCTGTCCTCCCCAATTTGTGACTGCTATGTGACATATTAGGAACTGGAATTATTTATAAAACCAGAAAAAAATTAAGGCTTACGAAGCTCGTTGTTGGATAGTTCTATTTATTCACTGTAAAATGACATTTTTGCTGTGATGAAACAGTGCAGGTTTTACCCTGAATTGTGGTTTGTCTGTGGACTAGACCCAAAGTATTCAATGTTTCAAGTAAATGCTGCAAGTAAATGCTGCAACCACAGGGTTGTAGAAGTATAGGCATAATCTTTTTTTTTTTTTTTTTTCTTTTTTTTTTCTCTTCTCTCAATTGTTTCTGGTGATTTGCTTCTGATACAACAGAAGAAGGAGCTGCATAGAGGTCTCCCCTTCCAGGGGAACACCGCTGCCCTCGCACTGTTAAGTAGGCAGTCAAAGAACAAATGACACCACATCCTACTCCTCCTTGCTCTTTTTGGAAAGGGAGCTTATCTATAAAATCAGAGACACTCACCTGCTCCTTCCTCCACCCAGGCTGTTTTAGGAGGTTACTGCTCCACCACCTCATAACCCTCCCCAGCAGAGGATACCATCCCCATAAGATCTTCTGAGGGAGCATCTGTGATGGGCAGGTGGGGGCAACTTTTGAAACGTGGCAGAGGCACACATCATCTTCTGATTCCAGCTGTGCTGAGTGCATTTTTATTTTATTTTTAATATATTTTATTTTATTCATTTATTTTTTTTAATTGAAAGTACCTGGAAAGTAAGTGGAATTCTAATAGTAACAGCTTCGGCTATTTTGGCATTAAATACAGTTGGACACGATGTATTCTATATAGATATTTCTCAGATAATTTAATAACCAAAACAGTTAATCATCAATAAATGCCCTCTGTTGGACAACTATCTTTGTTTCAGTCTTCAATAACCACTTATCAAAATTCGGGTTTTGAAGGTCCTGGGTTGCTTTAGCTTTGGTAGCTTTCTCATAGTGGACCATATTAACTCCTTTTATCTCCCAGTGGGTCCTTGCTGAATTGAAACTAATGGGTTCATGGTGGCTCTCTCTACAAAATGTTCATGCTTCTTAGTTTTGGTTTGTTATGTGTTGAAGGCCAAAGAATAACAGAAGTGGGAATTGCCTTTCAATTTTCTAGTTATCTACTGCACTTTTAGTTATTTCTGATAAAACGTCTCAAATGTGTCCATTCACTTAGTCTTAAAAGTATAATTTCATGAAAGCTCAGTCTTCCCCCTGATTTACGGGATACGTAGCAACATACATTTCCAAGCCAGGAACACTTCAAAGCAAGAAGCTGGACTATCCTTTCATGTTTGGCCTTAACTTGCTCAGTTTGGGCTGAAGTGCCTCTCCTGGAATTTCATAGTCAGCTTGAGCAATGCTGTGCACTCTCACTTTATTACTAGGTACTTGAAATTGTTTTGGTTAGATCTGGCAAATTCCAAATGTTAGCTTTGTGTTTCCTCTTTGTTTAGAGAAATAATGCAGTGTATTTGATTTCCTGAAACACACAACCATAACCTATTAAGAAAACATGTCTTACTCATTGCTTTGCTTCTGCCTTAGACTCAAATGCAGGGAAAAATGGGAAAAGACTTCAGCTGAGTTAAAATTCGAGAGAAAGAAAGAAACACACTCGCACCATTAAAACCTGGATCCATAGAATTTAAGTTTTTATCGTAGCTTTATTGTTCCTGTGTTTCTAATAACCTTCTCATTTCATCTTATTGTGAGTAAGGAAGATGATGTGCTGCCATGAATACTAGCGCATGGTCTGAGCTCCAGCTTTCATTATTACTTCCATTATCACAATGGATCTTCATTGGCCTGAATTGCTAACATTCTTATAGGAACGATAAGACTAAAATGGCTCTACCTGTCATTCACTGATGTATGAATTGACAATCAAATGATTGATCAATTTTTCTGTTCTTCAATAGCTCCTTTCAAGCCACACATCCTGAGTTACTGTATAAAATGCTGCAGTTCCAGCTAAGTTTTCTAAGGGATAGGTAAAGCAAATTAGGCAATTAGACCTAATCTTAGATTTAAAAACTGAAAATCCATCAGCATCTCTGTCTTGCAAGAAAATATATCACAAAATCTGAGTTGTAAACGTATCCTTACAAAAGAAAACTCCTGTAGCCCTTACAACCTGCCTGTGAATGGTTTTCATTAATTCCTAATATGTTTTTCTTTTGTTCATTTTTTCAAAAAACTTTGGACCCTAGAAGCTTTTAGGAAGGAGGAGCTTTGAAAGTGGAGCAATACGAAGTGCTAAATATTTTATTAGTGATTTGTGAAAACATGCTTTTGTTTTATTCTTTTAATAGAATAAATCACGACAGTTAGCAAAATGCTGAGGATTCATGTATGAAAATGTATTGCATGGCAGCTTCTGAATAATTGATTTATAAACAGTCTATTTAAAAAAAATATGTCAAAATGGATTACAAGAAGACTAGCAAATTATTGTAGTCAGATCAAACAGAATATGCAGCTCATGATTTTTTCTATAATGTCTGCTGTGTCCTGATTGAGATCATCCAGTCTTCATCTAGTTCCCTCTCTAACAGGAGTGTCATGTTACTTCTGTTTGCTTCCTGGTGTTAAAGAGTAAAGCAGGTGAAACTCCAAATAATTTAATGTAAAAATGTAATGCTCTTTGATTTAAGTTAGATTTCCTCCAATATCTGTTTTTCAGTCTGTTTAGTCCTTTTTGCTGTTGTTGGTGAACTTGTGCCCTTCATGGTATGCAGGTAATGATTCACTTTTTTAACACTAATATGACCAGAGTTGCATATTCTACACAATCTGTCAAAACAATAAAGAGCTTCAGAAGGAAAAAAAAACCACAACCCAAAGATAAAGGACAAAAATGAGACAGAAACCATCAAAATAGAAAAGCTGGGGCAGACAAAGGCTGGGTAACCGTTTTGACAAGCTGACTGGAAGCCACTGTGCTTTATACTGTGAGGACTTCATCCAAGTTTCACTGGTGGCAGTAGAAAGACTTCAGTGGGCTTTGAAGCAAACTTAATTCAGCCAATTTATTGAATGATTTCTTCATTTTTGTGACACCAGTCTCGTTGCTGAGCAAGGATGAGGAGGAAGGGGGTGAGGGGAGGCCAAAGGAAAGTTGACCACACAAATGTTATGTTGGAGGCATTAGACTGCATGGGGCAGTTCAGCCTCCACAAAGAACCAAACTTATTCCCATGGAAACCAGTGTTCAAAGATGAATAAGCAGCCTGGCTCTCAGCAGCTCCTTTTCCTTTTTCTCTTTTCTTCTCTCTTGGGATGTTTTGTTGTTGTTTTTGGTAAAGGGAAAGAAAGAGGCTCTTCACCTCCAAGCAACTTGAGAAAAGACTGGCAACATTCATTCCACTAATAAGCTGGCAATTAGTGCAAAGACGAATGTCCTGGATTTCTCAAAGAGAAGTATTTTTCAAGAGGAGCTAGTCAAGATGTTGATGGGATTTTGTTTCTCTCTCTCTTTTCCTTTTTTTTTTTTTTTTTTTTTTAAATGGGACACACACTTTCTGGGAAAGGGGGCTGCTAAACTGGTGTTGTAAGTCTGCCCTCATGTGTTGGATTTTAGCTCTCCAGGAGATAAAGTATAAGTGAGCTCAATGGAATCCACCAGATGTATTGTGGCACCACACAGATACAGATTCTCAGGTCTGCTGGTTTTTTTTTTAAGTTTTGAGTTTCGACTGCTGATGTAAACATAGCAATAGGTTCCACACAGAGGCATACACCATCCATTTGATGTAGCAGATATGGGTCATTATCATTCCTGTGCTAAGTAGATAATGAATTCCAAGGGAATGTTCCAAAAATGTTGCTGATGGTATCAGTGTTATAATGTGTTGCAACTATTGACTGACATAAAAAAAGACGGCCAAAGGTGGACTGAAAACCGGAAGAATTATCAACTAGCTTTCAGTAAGTAAGGAAGATACTCTCTGTCTCAGCAGTCTGAAAGAAATACTTTGCCTTTGGCTTCTTGTAAGGAGAGTTTCATAGGGAATTCATAGGGAATGCTGCAGCGAATAGTGTCATGTGGGAAATCTTCAGTGTGAGTCAGCACGAAACTCTGCTTAGATGCGGCATGAGTGGTTCTGCAGGCTTTGAAACTAACGAAGCCATGTCTGCAGATGTGCAATCTGGGGCTGACTGACTTTGGTGTCTCTGAACTTGTCAGTGCCCACTGAACTTTTGGTGCAACAAGTATCTATAGAAGACCTTTTCCATTCAAAGGGAGACTCTTCCATGTGGATCCTCTGATGCCTAAATGATGATCTCATGCAGCAGCCTTTCCTTTAGCAGGGAATATTTTTTGGTTGCTCTCCCTTTTCCCTTTCCAGATATCTGTTTTTACAAAACTTGTAGGAACATAATTGTCTTTGAGAGCTCTGTCCCTCTATTCCACTTGGCTGACATCAGTCAGTGGGCTCAAAATTGTTAGGGAAATCAGCCAGACAAAATGATTGCCTAAGCCTCATTTCCTTAGGAAACTAGGCTAAAAAGTTAATATTAGCAATAAGTCCTGAATTGTAGCTACCGCTGGGGGAATGCAGCGTGGCACCACAAGCTGTGTACGCCAAAGCACAGTCTGATGTGTCACTCCCATTGTGCTTTTGCTGTAAATGTTCTCCTGGGTCCTGTTAGCAAACAAACCTTGCTCCAGCTGCTGTGGGTGAACGGTCATAGCACTGTCCTCAGCAGGGGGGAGTTGCAGCCTTTTTGGACCTTGGCTTACGCACTGGTGTTTTTGGGATCTGGACTCCTGCTCACCAGGAAGTGATGGAGACCACACACCCATTTAATCCAGAGCTGAACATTGCCTGGCTTTCTAAAGGCTTTGGACCTGTGCTCAAATCAGCAATTTACAATGGGTTTCATCTCCTGTTGCCGAGTAAACAATTTCCATGGCAAGTTTTTTAAAAATCTTTTAAAAGACCTACATGTTCTTCTCCACTTGAGCATATGACCGTCAAATTTTTTTAACCTAAATTCTTTTTAAATTTACTTTTTAAAAATTTTCAGTTTTCTTTCTAGATAATGGTGTATGGATATGTAGTGTCAGAAATGTATTTTCTGCTTCAGTGAGTAGAAACCTGAATCACTGTTGCTGCCCAGGGTCTGCATTTTTATCTGTGCCATGTTGTTCATTTGTTCATGAGATGTTTCCTCCCTTTCCTCCTTCCACTTTCTTAGAACGGTGCTTAAGAAATTACATTTTTATTTGCAGAAAACTGAAATGATCATGTCTTTTTTTCAAAAAAAAAAAAAAAAGAAAGAAAAGGAAAAACACATTTCACAGCAGAGTCTTCTCTCTTTGTCCCATAGGGTCACTGATAACCACCTCACTGAGATCCATTCCAGTCCCTCTGTGTTTTAAGAAGCTCTTTATGTACTAAGAAAGGCATATGGCCAAAGCTGCTTGTGCTGAGATTTTTACTGTGTGAATATGAAGCAGGGCAATGGCTTTGTGACTGCTTTTCAGCATGAACTTATCTTTAGTATTTTGTTTTATCCAGAGGGGTTGCCCTTTCAATTATCAGCCACTTTGAAAGGAAGGAGTACAACCGTGTCTTGTCTGTAGCATCTTGTTCATGGTTTATATGTGGCTCAAAGTTCTGCCAGAAACTTAGTGCAATTTTACTGCCTGGTTTTACATTCTGCCTGTGATGTACTAATTATCGGGGTGTGACAGAGCACTTATTTCCTATCATAAACCAGGGCTGTTATCCAGGAAAGAAATTTTGTTCAAGTCATGAAAGGATGTAACAATATGAAATATTCTCTGAGGGCCATATTCTGATCCTGTTGATATTGATGAGAATGTTACTTTTGTATTTACTGAGAGCCACGTAATGAAAGACAATGATATTACAATGCCTGCTTTTATTTTTTTTTTTTTAAAGAAACCTTTCCCAACAGTTCTGTGAGTACCAGACAGCTATACACATCAGCTGAGTACCTGGTGCAGCACTAACACAGGATATTTAGTATGCTAGAGAGCCACAGTCTTTGAGGATGTAAATCAGTGTAGCTCCTTTCCCATTGGGGTTAGTGTACTCTTTTATATTATGAGGAAATCTTGCTCTCAGCTTCAAGCTGCCATTTCCTTCCTCTTTTAGAATGGAAAAAGCAGAGACTGCACTTTTAATCCATCCCCAGTCAGGGGAGGATGGGAAGAAAGAAAGAAAACGTTTTGGAGACTGTGTAGTACTTTCCTAATTCCCTACTAGTAGCACACAGTTAATGCACATGGCTTAATGGGAAAACACTTGTACTCGGCTGCACTTGCCTGCGGCAGAGGAGATAATGAAGTATTTCTGCTTATACCATCACAAGCCCTGGCTTGAACAGCAGAAGCACAAGTGGAGACCAGATTCAAACCAAGAGCAGAGGTGAAGAGAGTGCAGCCTCCAGCCTGGCCAGGGCCACTCTCAGAGACACCGGCCGTTGTTGTACACTTATGGATTGTGTTAGACCCTCATGTTGCTGTCAGAATCAGTGTTTTATATAATACATTCAGAGACTGATGGCTATTTCTTCCACCTCTGTGGAAGAGATGATAAAATTTAAGGACAAGTGAGAAAGGTGGTCTATTTAGCCAAATTCCAGCAGCCTACACAGCCCACAGTCTTCAAAACATGTATGATAAGACAGTACAGTAATTTCTGGTTGTAAGAGCAGAATTCAACCCTGAACTCATTTACATGATTAAAACTAAGCCAGAATATCCCACCATGCTTTTATAACTCTGGAATGCAAATTTGGATTTACAGTTCCAGCTCAGTTCCTTTCCTTACTGATATTCCTCCCCTTCACTCTTCTCCTGAAGAAAAAAAAAAAGGCATTTACGTCTTTTACTTCTATCTTAAGTATCTCTGATCTCCTACAGACCGAACCTTGACAATTTTTGCAAGGAAATAGACGGTTCTTCTGTTCTACATATCCCATAATTTATTTGCTTCTTGCACCTGTCAAATGCCACAGTTCCTCCCTCTGGGAGCAGGTCCCTGTTCATGTAATCTTTCTTCCCCTGTAACCAGAGAAAGAGATAAAGATACAGGTGTCAGTTAAGCCATGACCGCTTCTTTGATCTTTGCCCCCCCCCCTTTTTTTTTTTAATTGGAATGTTTCTTTCCAAGTGTGTTTTTTCTTTTTCCTGTGTAAATTTATTTTCACATAGAGCAGCATTTGTTTTGTTTTCAGTGAGCCTGGAGCCCCAGTTCTGCTTGTGCACCAGTGAAAGAGGGAAGTGATTCCCCTGATCTCAGCAAACTGCACTGGGTTCAACCTCATCTACACAAAGAGTTCTGGGCTCCCTGTCGTCTCATTCAGAGATGAGATGCCTGTTTGTGAATAAGCCTTCAACATGTGCTTCAAATACACCCCTGATTTGAGAAAGCACACAGATACTTTCCTCAATCAGGAATACAGAAAATGTTCACTCTGTTTAAGAGGACAATTTAATGATAAAAAATCAGGTGTATTAAAGGCAAACCAGATCCTTACTTATTTTCTGTGGAAGTAACATATCCTTTGCCAGAACTGGGTCTCTTGCTAACTGCTGTTCTGTAGCTGAAAGCATGAAGCAAACATGATTGGGGAGGCCATGTCCTAGTGCTGTTCAAAGGCTGGACATTGTCGTTACTAGCTCTCTCTGCATCACTGAAATGCAAAGTTGGGCTCATCTCTGTGCCTTCCAGCCCAGAAATTCAGATGCTTTAGTATTATTAAATCTCAAAAAAACCACATTTTAAAAACTAGTACTATTAGCCAAGACAGGCATTTTGCACAGCTTGATGTGGGCATCTGACCTGACTGTTTTAAATTTTGATTCTGATCTTTCTTTCTCCCTGTGGTTCTCCTGTCCTTGCAACAAGATGCTGCTACCTATGTAAAATTGCAGGAGACTGTACGTGTTTCTGAAATAAATCATGACCTGTGATGTTTTCAAAAACCCCGAAAACATTTCTGCACACACCCTTTTTTTTTCCTTCTTTGTAGTGCTTTCCATTTCTTCCCGTGTTAAAGCATTCACTTTGGGGCAGAGTCCAGATTGTTTTATTTCAGGCTTTCTTTTGCAGCAGCTAACAATGCCTTTTCCTCCCTGCCCTGCTGAAAATGCCCCTAAATGCTGTTGCAGAGCCGGCACAAGTCCCTCTCACTCCCCTAGCCCCCAATTCCCACCCACCCCAGCCATCAACCCCCTCTTCCACCTGCCAAACCTGTTTCCCTCCCCGGGGCCAAGGGCTGCCACTGGTGTCACCCGCACAGCACCACTGGCCACTACTCATGGGAGCCTCCCGAAGTGTGTGTGTACATATGAGTGCTCACCTCTGTATGTATATATCTGTATATGTTTTAATCCTCTGTGAAATTACTTCCTATCTCAGCGTGGCATTATAGAATTCAGAAAATTTCAGACGCATTGGTTCAGCTGCATTTCCCTATACCTTAACACCCCTACATCAGGCCAGGTGGCTGGGCAACACAAGGTGGAGGTTCTCGGCAGCGTATGTTTTCTCATCTCAGCCTGTTGAACCATTGTCTTTAGAATATTTCTCCTTGGAAGTAGATGTTTTTAAAATATAAGGAGGACCTCTGAGCTTAATGTTATGTTTATTCAATCCTCAACCCTCCAAACACTTGAGAATTCGAATTATTCAGCTAGGCTTAATGAGGCTGACTCAGAGTAAAGTTATGTGCATATAAGTCAAGGATAGGAGGCCTTGATGTTATGCATTTTTAGGGGGTTATGGGGTTTTCAATATTAATGTTTATTACTGAACAGTTTAAAGGAGAGCTGGGGCTGTACCTTTTCATCAATGCTTGCTACTTTTTACCTTGCTGCAAATGAGCTCTTTGGGGGGGTCTGGAATATGGAAATTTGTTTGTGTAAGCGCTGCAATCTCTCAGTGCAAATCTGAGGGCTCCCTGTCAACTATTCCAACCACAAACCTTGCTAACAGGTACACCTGCTAGCTAGCTTGGTGTAGGTTCATACTGCTAACCACTAAGCTCTTAGGTCAATGACTTTCCCTTTGCCTCCATTTTCCAGGTGGTAGAATAGGGAAAACCACTTTGGATGTCTAAAATGACCAGCATGAAGCATTACCATGGGCTGTACTGTGATCCCTAACAGAAAATGCAAAGAAATAGGTGAGAAAATTTGACTAGACTAAGATCCTACTAATTTCCACATCCTAGTTTCTTTAGGCTTTGCAATTTTATTTTTTTTCCCCTTCAGTTGCCTTTGACATTCCTTTTTCTGAATCTGAAGAGCACCAGAAGTCCATTTTTCTTGTGGCTTTAGCAGCTCTGGGCAATGGGACTGCAGGAAGGACTGCTGGCCTCGTGCTGGAGATCTGAAGAAGCCAGGCTTTTTATGGCTCTGGAGAGGAAAGTGTTCAGATAGTCTGGCAGAGATGCACATGACCATGGGAACTTTTCAGTACTTGTCTGCACTAAACCTCTAGGGATTCCTTGCAATTAATCTTACAGGCTTCTTTGGGGCTTTATCCTGACCTCATCGCTGATCCCATTCACACATATAGTAAGAAAAATTCCTGTTGAGTCAGCCTTAGGAAATGTTCAGAAGAAAAGTGAAGGTTTTTTTCCTAGATGTACTTTTTGTTCCTCTCAAGCAGCCACTGGACAAAGCCAGGTGCCATCCTAGCCATGCTGCATGGAGGATTTTGCTGAGCCCAGCTGGAGAGAAAGTTTCCCTTCCAGCTTTTCACAGGTGTACAAGCATGCAACTGTCTTCATGCCATTTACATGGTATGAGAAAACCCTTAGCATCACTGCTGTCAGAGCAGAGGAACAGGTACCTCTTATTTTTTTAGTGTTTTTTTCTGATTTTGTTCAAACCTTCAGATGCATTTTTGCATATCTGTCTTTATAATTTTGAGCTGGTAAAGGGTTTTGGTCCAAAAATGCTGACTGCTGGAAATGGAAACGTTTTGCAGAAATATCTCACTTTAATGAAGTAAATATCGTGTTATACTCAGATCATTCCCATGAAGTTGAGCATTTGTCCTCTGCAGTGTGGTTTTGTGTTTTACGCTGTATTGCAATATTCATACTATAATTATAAAAAATGCATTAACATAGCATTGCTTTTGGAATATTTTTTTCACATTAAAGTTATTAGGCTATTGACTTTTTATCCCTATTCTAGTTGAAGAATCTGAGAATTCTCCAAATTTTAATTAGCTTTACTAAAATGATTATCTTTCCCACCTTGCAGTACAGGAGTTTGGAAAGTCCCACCCATTTCTTCAGAGTATGTTGGGGAAGAATGAAAAGCAGAAGGACAGTAGAGGGAGGTTTGTCTGCTGGTGATTTGAAACCTAAGTAGGACCCTCCATTCCAATTTTATCTATAAAAACCTTTCTGGTGTAAGACAGCTGCCTGCTTTTGAAGCCTTCTACATATCTCTTGAAATCCCAAGGATCCTTCTTTTTTTAACCTGTATTCTATCCCCATTGCCCTTGAGATCCTACATTACAGCTGCTTTCCAAAGAAGGATTTGATAAGAATATCTCTTATGGACCATGTCAGTGTTAGAGCTGTCAAGCATCAAGAGATGCTCTTTCTCTTCCCCTGGGGCTTTAAAGATGCTATTCTAAAATTAAAGTGTTTGGTACAGATAAGATGCTTAGGGTTATAATGAGGTCAAGAGTTGCTGGCATTTTCCAACTAGATTTTTTTTTATAAGTTGATCAGATCTCTTCCCGTGTTATTTTCCTTCTTAGACAGATAAATATAGACAGACCAGGTAGAGAAACAGTCAGGAGCAGGAAGCTTTTGAAACATATTTGGAAATTATTCTGATTGCATTGTCTAAGTCAAGTTGCCTCATTTGATTATGCTGGCATTCTCTGCAATGCAATGTGACATGGAATATGTGATGTAATGAGAATGCCCGCCAAAATACAATGTGCTTTGTTTTAGTCAGAATGTATTAATCCACTTACTGAATAATTGACCCAAAGAGATTCTGTCAAACAGTATTAAATTATTCACTGGATTTCCAAACCAGCAGACAGTATCCTTTAAATATTTAAGAATAATGTCAAATAATTTTCCACAAAAAAAATATTCTTTTTTGTGTTTAGTGAGGTTCCCTGGCTCTTCTCTGTTGTTTAAGGAGGGCAGGATAATTAAACAAAAGCCAGGATGCCCTTCAGAGGTGCCATGAGAGTGGGAGGTCAAGGGCTCTCCCACCTACTGACACCCCCAGAAGGAGAAGCAAAATGCTCTCCCAGTTCAGCGGCCAGATGCAGACAGGTGCCATACCATCAGCACATTTTCACTACCTCACCCATGTGTTTCAAAGCAAAACCCAAACTGTCCACATACATATGCATATATTTTACCACATAGCGAGTTCCCTCAGAGAGGGTGCAGCAGCCAAGGCTGTGAAGTGCCCTGCTATTCTCTACCCTCAGGCTTTGCAGTACCTCTCTAGGTGTGCATTATGAGATAACAACCTTGCCCGATCAATTTTGGTGTGGAAAATAGGTTTCCTTAAAAAGGGACACCAGCATAGCAGCATTCAAGTTCTACCAATTACAGTGTCTGACACCTTTCCCCTTGAAGGTTGCATGCTGAACGAGTACAGGGTATATTTCTGGCTTGTTTAAAAAGGATGAGGACAGGCATCTGATAGCTTACCTTAATTATTCCATTTCCTCCTCCCTATATACATTTCCAAAATCTAATTATAGTGCTTGTGGCCCCTGCTATCAGCCAGCACCCAGAGATTAATATAAAGCCATGGGGAGGACGACTACCTCCCTTCACACTTTCCACAACATTGCAAATGTATTCCAGCAGTCTTTTGATACTAATATTTTGATACATTCATCATTGTGTTAGCATCGGCAGCGAGCAATATTTACAGTTTATAAGCTCTTCCAAGACCAACTGTTCATATTACTCCTATTAAGTCCATTCAATTTTCCACCTGAAATACTACATTTGTCTAGTCAGAGTTTGACATCTATTTTAGGGGGGGTGGGGGATTTGCTCTTAATAATAAGTTTTATTTAATTGTATGTTCTGTTTCTCCCAAAGAATACACTAGGCAATCTGTTATGTATTGTCAATCAACTAAGATGCACTTGGCTGCATTCTCAGGTTTACTATCTTGGTCCTGATAAGGGGACATTTTTGTGTGTATGCATCTGTGTGTGTTGAGTTGCAATTGCTTATCTATTCTTTTGTGCCTTTATTTAGACTGAAATTTGCTGCAGTGTGCTCATGAGTGCAGAAATGCTGTCCAGGGGTGTGCTCTGTGCGTGGTCAGTGGGTGGTGGGCAACCCTCCTCCATACGTTTGCTATTCCAAGCCACAAGTGTCGTCACACTCCATTCCTTTTTGTAAACAACCAAACTCCAAACCTATTAAATATTCTTTATTTGTGAAAACAAATAAATACAGTAATGATTCTCTTGCATTTGCCTTCCCTTAGAGGCATTTAGATCTGGTTTTAGGAGACAGCAAAATCTATGACTCTGCTCAGCCACAGTTTAAAAAGAGGAAGCAAAGCCCCAAATAAATAAAAATATATTGTAAATTCCTCTTTATTTTCTTCTTAGTGGCATCATTATTGCTACTCTAGGGCAGGGAGTGTGGGTGAGGTGGGCAAAGCATACCAGCCTTAAAATAAACGTTGTAACTCCTGCAAGGACTAAAACTCAAGACTTACGTAGATCTCCAAGCTTTTAATACTAGAGTTGACACAAATATCATGCAATTCAATGTTTTGGCATTTTGGAAGAGAAACAGCAAACCAAGACTTCACCAAAGAATACACTGGTCCACCAGTTTGCCTGGCAATTGCCATCCCATGGGCTACCCTGACAGAGCCTGCACAGGGAAATTCCCTCCCTGCGTGAGGGAGACTTCTTCCTGCATCAAGCTTCCATCTTTTTCTCATACGTTCTGTGTGGAGAGATGCCAGGGTTTGCGCCTGGTCACAGTGTATGAAGAACATGCCTAAGACCCTTGTTAGCCATCACTGCGTGCAACAAAGGTGACGGACAGAGCTGGTCAGGAAATACGTTTTTCTGTTAAATGGAATGTGAACAAACAAACAAAGCCATAGTAATTTCCAGGAAAAAAAAAAAAAAAAAAAAAAGGACAGGAAATCAGGGTCATACCAAAGGATTTTGCCTAACAGAGTAAGAATCTTTGATTCTAATTTCAGTCTTTAAAAAGTCTGTATAATGAATGTAGGCATATAAAGGAATGAAAAGCCATAATATTGAAGCAGAAAATCTAAATCTTCTCTTTCAGAAATGACATGCTAGAGCACTCTGATCTTCCTTGGATAGTTAACTTCTCTGTGTTTCAGATTTCACTTCTTGCAGCTTTCTTCCTTGCTGCTTTACTGACAACTCAGGTAGTTCATGCCCAGGCTTTTCCCTCAGAGTACTGTTCATACCGTACCTGTTGAACGGGGCAGCACAGAGCTATGGCAATGACTCTGTCCTTTTGAGAGGGGCTTCCCTGAGCACCTCCACCACTGTGGAAGACCAAGCAGGCAGGAGGGAAGGGCACAGCAGTGTCCCAAAGGGTACATCTTCCTGCAGAAGTGTGTCCAGCTGAGTGGATGTTCTCCAGCCCCAGCAAGGAGAGAAAGAACAGCAGGGCTGGTGAAGGTCAGGACATGGATCTGCTTACCATTCCCTTGTGCAGAGGGGATCACAGGTGCCGTGCAGGCACTCTGCCCCTCCAATGAATTGGAAGGAGAATATCTGCCCTTCAGTGCTGGGGGAAAGCCCTGGGGCTAACAGGCATCCCCTCTAGCCTTGCCATGGTGTGGGTCTTGCAAGTGTAATCCTCCATCCGTATTTGAATACAAAGAGGTGGAATGATTTTTCCCAGGTACTGGTCATTAGAGTTGACGTAAAAAACTCATCCTTCAGTTTCCAGCCTGAAGCAGCAAAACCCACATTCTTCCTAGTATAGGCTGTGAGGCAGTGCCTGTAGTGTGGTGCTGTGCAGGTAATATTCCTTGCACTGACAGGCATCTACTGCATAGCGGGCATAAAAAAAAATTAAATGAATCTGGAGGCCTTGCCTTGCCCAGCCTGCGATGTCAGCGGGATGCTGAAATGTTGCTGGCTGAGTGGCACTACTGCAAACCAAGCTTTTCAGGACAAAAGCTGCCAGATCTTTACAGAAAAGCACCTGAAGCCTCAGGTGCTGCAGAAGCAGCAGGCAGAGTGGGATGTGTGCTCTGTGTGCGTGTGTGTGTGTGTGTGTGTGCGCTGCTGGGCTGACACCAGCACCAAGCAAATGTCTATTGAATGACTCGGTGCCAGAGGGGACATGCACAGCATCCTGAGGCAGCCTCAATGAGACATCCGACTGATTAGATATTGAGGTCAGGCGCTGAGATACCAAGGTCGTGCCATGTCCTGCTTTCCTCGTCCAGCTGGGCCCTGATAAAATAGCAGCTGGTAAGACCACCAATCAGATAAGGTGGCAATTTTCGACAGTCTCAAATTATTGTTGCGGCAAGGGAGGTCCAGATAAGATCAATCAGCTGCTGAAACAATTTAGCCATTCCTGAATGTTCTTGTTCCTTCCCCACTACCCTTTTCTTCTTTCTGAAAACACAGCCTGTCTTGTGAATGCAAACACAGGGAACACTCATGGAGTCCCTCACCATCCTCAGAACAAAATGCAAAGGTTGATTTATTGGCTGGATTACTGGGAAACAATAATTCTTTGCTCTTTATGATGTTTTGCTGGAAGGTGCAGTACCCTCCAGTCAGAGCAGTGGGATTGCAAGGAGGTTTTCACAAAAGGGGCTAGAGAAGGGGGGTGGTGATGAGTACGGCAGCTCCTCTAACACAGCAGTTAATAAGACACCAGCACATTAATCATGTGACAGGTATTGAGTCTAACAGGGCAAGGCAATAGTTTTTAAAAACAGCCAGTTAAGTTACTACCTGATAAAAAAGCCTGACTGAATACCACAGGTTTTATGCCACTATTTGCAATTAAAGTTATTTTTTATCCCTTTTTGTCTTTTTTTTTTTTTTTTTCTTTTTCTGTTTGAAAGTTTTAAAATGCCTTTTTGGACCTGTAATAACATAAAAGACAAACCACGTGGGGCTGTAACAGAGGGATGGGCTGTCCCTTTCTTCCCAACCAGTCTGTGCCAGTCTGTACCCTGTACCCTGGGTGTTTGCACAGGATCACATTGTGGTCCCTCTCCTGTGCTGTGTCCTCAAACGTGAGACACAGCTGAATTACTCATGAGGTCATGGCACAGAAGACAGGCTCTGGTGTTGTGATACAGTCAGGATATATTCCTGATCAAAGGAGACCTGATTCCCAGCTGCAGCCTAGAGATGTGGCTCCCCTCTTTCCTGTGGGTCTCCAGGCAGCTTTATCATACTAGGCCATGTACACATCAGCCTCTTTTATTGCCAACTGCCTGATTAGAAGTAGTAAAGGAAAAGGAGAGGAAGAGTTGGGGTAATCCTGATGCACAACCACAGATCAGCCCATTATTCTTTGGTGTCCTTTACTTAAAGGAGCTCCAGTCACTTTAATCCTGTGGTTAATGATGTTGTAGCACATCTTATTTTTCATTGCTAAAACCTGTTCATTATCAGAAACTATAAAACAAAGGAAACTCACCAAATGAACTATTTCCACAATTTTGTACACACATGTACATGTGCCCATGCCCTTCATTTTCAGCCTGTGTCAAACACAACTTGCCATGACAAGATGGGAGAATTGGGCAAGACCAAAGCAGGCAGAACAGTCATATATGTCTAGGCGAAATTTTGTCTTGCTTCCCATACGACAAATAAAGGTTTCCAGGACTGTGTCTCTTGTACACCACTGTATGATGAGACAGGCCTTTAAAGTGTAATGCAAACAGATATCAATATTGAAAAATAATCATAGGAATTACCTTCCTATAGAACATCAAAAGTCCATCTTGCTCATTAATTGGTCCCTGGCAAGGGTCAAAGCCTGATGTTTCAAGGGAAGATAATCTAATAATTATAATAAACAGAGACAAAAATGCACCTTGCTCCAATCTGGTACTGTGGGACAAAAAAAGAAGTCATCTTGACTCTGGACTACTCATCATAAAATGCCAAGCAAGGTGAACTGCATAATTATGTGGCCCTGCTGCTGAGAATTGTAAAATGGAGTTTCATGGTCAGTGCTGGCAGAGACTACAGTAAGTGCAGCTTCCAGTGGGGTCACATGCTTGCAGGATGCAGCCCATAAATTCGGGAGCAGATCATGTAGGTAAGACACCTGACTTGCTTGAGAATCACCAATTTCAGGAAAGCTTGTGGTCTGGGTTGGAGAGCTTCCTGAGTAACTCAGTACAGCTTTTTCTGAACTGATATATGTGAGCATTGCTCCAATACAGATACGGAAACCATAGTGATTCTCAGCAGCTGAAGACCTGAACCACAGTTTTGAGATGTTGGTTTGCTTCGATTTGCCTTTTAGGGGTTGTAGATTGTGTTTGGAGGTCTTTGTGTTTGGTTTTATGGACTCAAGAAGATATTTGACAGTAGCAGTGCTGAGTAATGGCTGCATGGATTTCTTTATGCTAATCAGATAAACTTTTTTTTTTTTAAAACATATTTTTTGTGCCAAAGAGTTGAGCTGAGAAATATTTCCCGGGAAATAATTTCTCAAGCAAGTTGTGATATATTTTTTCTGAAAAATAATTTTAAATTTATTTTATGTTCTCGCAGCTGTTCCCTCCCTGCAATTTCTCTTCACATCATACAATCAGAATATGTTGCAGGTTACAAGGCAACTGAGGGAGGTGCCTGTGTTAGTTGTAACTGAGTGGTAGTTTGCAATAGCACTGTTGCAGATACATTTCTTCTGGTATCTAAGCCAGTTTAAAGCACTTGGCTATCTCTGCTTCACACCACTGTCTGAGGTGTAGATATACGCTTCCAACTCTTAGTCAATTAACAGTAAATATTGACAAACACTCTCACATTTTAATATTTGTTTCTCAGTTAAAAATCCTTCCCTGAGTACATTATGGTGTAATTTCACTTGTAGCTGAATAAATACAGACATAGCTAATGCAGTCATGTTTGCCACCCACCTCTGTCTCCGCAGTGCTCTACAGCATGTTGAGGGACACTCCAGCTCACAGGAGCAGTGTGGTCGGCTGGAGATGCTGCTGCTGCTGCTGGCCTGGCCACTTGCCTCCTGGCCAAAGGGAAATCTTGGCCACATTGAACTCACTGACAAAACTCTTCTTGGTTATTTATTGGACGAAAATATGTATTGCAGCAAACAATGCACAAAGAACTAGACTGCCTATTTTCTCTCCCAGAAACAACTGGACTTGGCAGCCGAACTATCACATCGAGTGTTTGTGCTAAACAAATCAACTCTCTCTCTCATCTTCTTCTCTTGCCCAACACACCTCTTTTTTTCACTGTGTTGTTCTGAGCATATGACACAATTATCAACATTAAGAAAGGTTTCGTTTCTTCTTTCCACATTTTGCATTGGATTATGTTAGCTTTTGGGTGTTTCGGGTGTTGTGGTTTTTTGGTTTTGTTTTGTTTGGTTTGGTTTTGTTTTTTTTTTGTTTTGTTCTGTTCTGTTGTGTTTTGGTTTGGTTTTGGTTTTTGTTTTGTTTTTTTGTGTATATGTGTGTTTTATTTTGTTTTATTTTTCCCCTAACAATACAGAAACACAGAGGAGAATGAAGTTGTCTTATAAACATCAGAGCACAGATAACTTGTGAAGGATTTAAGTCCACCTAACTCCCACCCAGACTAGCTCCATCTCACCTAGAAGCCCTGTCTGCAGTCCAGCCCACTGACTTCCCAGGAAGCTTTTCCCCGCAGACACTTGCAAGTGCTAGATAATTTCCTAATTAGTCTGAAGGCACTCTGATGACTCCTTTTTAGTTGCATATCTGTGCTTGGAAGCAGCTGCTCTGGTGCCACAGGCACTTTTCTCTGAGCCAGAGCTGTGGTGCGGTGGAAGCAGAGATGGACACAGCTCACGTCCACCTCCTTCCCTGGAGAGGCTGCGAAGTCTACAGAGGGACAGTGCTATGACACCATGTAGGAAGGCAGAGCCTCTCTGCTTCAGGACTGATCCCAAGGACAGCAGGATTGCTGAAGGACTGCTCCTTCAGCCTCTTCTCTGTGACAGAGGGATATTTGTGACTCAAACCTCAGGAATATCTAAAGTCCTATATTGTCAGTGGAGACTGAAGGGGCGATTGAGTTGTATGGATAGATCACCCTCTGGAGACCTGTGAAGGTATCTACTTATTTGCACCTCCTAGAAAATGTAGGAATCATCTGGCATCAGAAAACTAAAATCTTCTGAGGCAACAACTAATAGGACTCTCAAAGTAGTGAGAATGGGTTCCATTTTTTGTTAGTAGGCTAAAAAATGGTCTATAAAGAAATTTTTTTTTTTTAAAAAAAAAGAAGAAAATGAAATCTTTCAGCAAAAAAACCCCACTTTGTCTTTTGTCATTCTCAGCTCTTTGAAAACACCTCAAAAGTTTTTTTGGTAATTGCTATGCAAACATTTTTGATGTCTGTGCAAAAACATCTGGAAGCTTACAGTAGCATCTGGACATAAATATTAAAAGATCAACAAAAACCTGATGTGAATTAGCCATGTGGATAGCCGTAAAAACCATGACCACAAAAACCTGCTCCAATTCTTGACTAATGGTTGGGTTTTCTTTCATTTTCACCACTCTTAAAGAGGCTAGAAATTCCCTCACCTGATTGAAGGGGTAGGAAATGTCCCTCACCCCCTCTCTAAGTCCTCTGCCAAATTTTGTTTTCTATGTGAAAGTTTGGCTTCTGGTTGTGAAAGATGTGCTTGCAAGGCTCCTTCTGTTGGACACAGTCTGGACTCCCACTCAATCCATGCTGTGGGAATGCAGTGCCACGGGCAGAGATGCCTGAGAGCAACTGCTGCAGGGAGTCACTGCCCTGTATTACAAGAACGGTGGCTTTAGTGTGCTTGAGTCTTGCTCTAGCATTCCGGCTGAGGAGATGTTCTGTGAGGAAAGAAACCTGACTCTAAGGTCTGTCTCACATAGGGCAGCTGAAGGAAAACAGCAGCCCCCATCCAGCTCTCATAATGTCAAAAGGCAAGCTAAAATGGCAAATCCATGATTATTTTTCAGCCTATGGAGTCTAGTCTCATGACTTTTGGGCCCCTCAGGTTGAAAGCATTGCAAGTCGCTTATTCAAAAGCAGCAAGGACATGAAGGCACCTAAGTATCTTTGCTTTTTAATGAGTCTGTGGTGCAGATAATCAAAGGTTTTAGAAGTTGACAGGAGTCAAGCATGTAAATAGGTTTGATAACCCAGGTCCTATTACATTGGTTTTCTCTTGCTAAAACCAGAAATAATAGCTTTTCCCCTCCAGAAGTGAATACATGAAAGACTGAGCAGTGCTAGCATAATAGAGATCCTTTACATTTTCCAGAGAGAACTGAAAATGCACAGTTCAGTGAATAGGGATCAGCTAAGCAATGCTGGATCTTCTAGGTGCCATCACTTGCTCTCATCTCATCTTTTACTCATTCTTACTGTTTTCTTCCTGGTCTTTTAGCTTGGTTTGCTCTTTCACTGCAGGCTTCAGTGCTATTCACCTTGTTCTCGGGAGTGGTAAACTGCAAATTGTCTATAACCTACCACTTGAGCCAGACTGCTTAAGGAGTGGACTTGTTTTCATAAAGGTATTTCTGTTTCTTTATTTTCTGAAGACATACATAGTATTTCATGATGGAAACAGAAATGCTGTAACTGGCTGTTGCCCTCTGCAGTTGCTAACCCAACAGGATATTCTGGATAGGACTAACTGCAAAGTGAACAAATCACTCTAAAACACTCTCAAGAATGGAACCACACAGATGTTTGTATTTTATTTCTGCCCTAATATTTGGTGAGGACTCTATAATTTAAATAAAAGGGCTCATTTTTCCCCAATGTAATGTCTTTTTACAGTGTGGGAGTTATAAACATTATAATAATTTTACCACTTTCATATTTAAAAATATGCCCTCTAAGCATTTACATTCAAGATTTGTTTTTCTTCAGATGTGTAAATAACGCATAGCAATTAGCATCTCATGCATAAATCTTTGTCTTTTTGAATGCAAATTAAAAAATAATAATAATCCAGCCCCAAACCTCATTCATTGACCTTTTTTCCCACCTCCTCATATTTATGGTAAGTTAGCTGGCTAATTCTTCAAAGGAGAATTTTGAAGGTTTATATGTGTTTAACAAATTATCTGACTGAAGTTTTCTTCCACTGAGTAATAAGAAGCCTAGAGCTGATTAATAGCGCTTCCTTTTCCAGCCCTAATGAATGTTTTTTTCAGATTTTATGCATCCCAGATGAACCTATTTTAAATAGTCTATGTGTATGTGTGCATGAGTATTGCACTTTCTTGGGATTTATCCAAAATGAATTTAGTTTCTCAGTACCTTGTAGGACAATATCAATGCTGGCTTAATCAATTTCAATTTGCTGTTAAAGCAGAAACGAAGCATTTATCAGGATGAGCCAGGAAGGACTGAATGAACATTTCATGTTGCTGAGGACTCTCCGTGAAATTTACTTCAGGAAGTTGCTGGAGCTCTGAATTTACCAGAATCTCTGCTCTAACTTGCACTTAGCGCCTTCTCTGGATACATCCTCAGAGTGGCTTTACTCTACAGGTTTCTCAGCCCACTAAAAATACCTTCTTTGGAGAGTCTTGCTGCCTTCATAAAAATGCAACCAAAATATCTCATTGAATCATCTTCCTCAGCTCAGACCGGCTCTGCTATTTATGTCTGTAGAGTCACTTATGCCTCCCCGGCTGCTTCACAGCGAGTGCCGGAGCCAGCCCGGGCAGACGTGCTGTGGTGCCAGCTGTCACAGTGGGAACTCTCTGGGTGGGTGAGAACCTTCTGCTAGCACGGCGCGCCCCGGCCCCGGGTGCTGCAAACTCCCCAGCTCTTGGGGGCAGGTGGAGTTTTAGCGATCAGAGTTGAAGCCTGTGGCAAGCAGTGGGTAGAGTGCTTCCTCTGCTGCCACCTGATCACAGTCATGCTAATTTTAAATAGTGAGGAAGAGCAGGGAGGTGATAGCAGGACAGTCCCAACTGTTCATCCCAGTGTGGTGAGTGGCACTTTTATTTGGAGAGGGAAGGCAGGAACTCCCATTTCACTGCATAGACTGGGGAAGTGGGGAGAGGAGAAGAAAACTTCCCCTGGGTTCCTGTTTTGTTTCAGAAAATTGTTCTCAAAGGCTCATCCTCTCTTCCCCTCCTGCAGGTTATATTTAGTTTTAAGCTCTCTTGGCTGCTGCGTTGATAGCTTCTTACCATTTCCACTGCAATTAATCAGAGCAGGGTTAATTAAGCTTTTGTCTCTGTGTTAATCAGGATCTTTCTGTCTAGAATGAGGAGACTTTTGCTGCCTGGGCACCCTGCTGCCCATCCCATCCCATCCCATCCCATCCCATCCCATCCCATCCCATCCCATCCCATCCCATCCCACACCATCCCTCCAGCATGGCTGGGCAGCCAGGCATGGCCAGATTAATGTGGGGGCTGTTGCTTCTGCAATGAAATCATGTGGAGGAGGTCTGAGGAGAAGGATGAGGCAAGCATTGTGGCTTCAGTGTGAGGAGTTGTGAGGTGGATGAAGCCACCATTTTTGGGAGCCTGGTACCCGCTTTTGTGCTGTGGTATGAGGGGGAGATGCAAGGGGCTGGAGGGCTCTGCTCTGCAGCACAGCCAGTCTCATCATTTGAGCACAATTCTTCAAAAACTGCTGGAATACAATATGGGGTAGCACTCATGCAGTACGAACTAAGAAAGAGTAGTTTTGTAAAGAAAAACATATTCATGGTAAAGAAGTGAGAGTTCCAAGGAGCCGCAGCTCTCAGCAGTCGCTTCCAACAGCCCATGAGCTGTTTCTGTCCCCATTCCAAGAGAAGTGACAAGCATGGCAGCTTGGGGAGAAATCATAAGGGCTTTGGCCCTTGCCATGGGCCTGTCTGGATCACCCTGAGGCAGCCAGGCTCTCACTGAGGTCAGTGGTTGTTTTGGAAGAGCATGAGCACTGGAACAGCTGTCAGGATGTGTGACACCTTCTGTGTATTTGTACAGGTTAATTGGAAGAAAAAACTGTAATTGCAGGAGTCCCCAGCAAGGCCAGTCTATAGAATCATAGAACCATAGAATCATTTTGGTTGGAAGACACCCTCAGAATCATTGAGTCCAACCATAACCGAACTCTAGCACTAAACCATGTCCCTAAGAGCCTTGTCTACGCATCTTTTGAAAACCTCCAGGGATAGTGACTCCATCACTTCCCTGGGCAGCCTGTTCCAATGCCTGACAACCCTTTCCATGAAAATTTTTTTCTTAATATCCAATCTAAACCTCCCCTGGCACAACTTGAGGGCATTTCCTCTCATCCTATCACTTGCTACTTGGGAGAAGAGACCAACATCCTCCATGCTACAACCTCCTTTCAGGCAGCTGTAGACAGCAACAAGATCTCCCCTCAGCCTCCTTTTCTCCAGGCTAAACAGCCCCAGTTCCCTCAGCTGCTCCTCATCAGACTTGTGCTCCAGGCCCCTTACCAGCTTTGTCACCCTCCTCTGCATTCTCTCCAGCACCTCAGTGTCTTTCTTACGATGAGGGACCCAAAACTGAACAGAGGATTCAAGGTGCAGCCTCATCAGTGCCAAGTACAGTGGCACAATCACCCCTCTAGTCCTGCTGGCCACACTATTCCTGATACAAGCCAGGATGCTGATGGCCTTTTTGGTCACCTGGGCACACTGCTGGCTCATGTTCAGCCAGCTGTCAATCAACACTCCCAGATCCCTCTCTGCCAGGCAGCTTACCAGCCACTCTTCCTATAGCGGTGCCTGGGGTTGTTGCGACCCAAGTGCAGGACCTGTCACTTGACCTTGTTAAACCTCATAGAATTGACCTCAGCCCAATGATCCAGCTGGTCCAGATCATTTTCTACGGCCATCCTACCCTCCAGCAGACCAACACTCGGCCTTGTTAAACCTCATGGATATGAGCTTTGCTGGCTTTTCACAGCCCATGAATCTGGCTAGGAGATATCCACCATTCTAGAGTAAGGCATGCCTCCAAATCTCAAAGCTCTTTAAAAATACACATGGAAACTCATCTGAGTGCTGAGTATGGGAGTGACTGCTTCAGAGGTCTGTATCCTGAGGTGCAGAGGGGTTAAAGTTATTTTCACAAAGACTTAAGATGCAGAGGGAAGCTGTGAGCAGAGCTGAGGAGTTGCAGTTCTCAATATGCCACTCTAACCACTTGTCCTTAATCCCTCCTTTTCTGTTGGTAGCAAATGATAATTTGTACCATTTTCTCTTAGAAAATGAGTGTAGTATTGCTCTCCAAAGCAACCCAGCCCAGAAATCTTCCAGTTAAACTTGCAAAAACTGCAGAAAATATTTCTGAAGGACAGACACAATATGCATATTTTTCTTCCACCTTCCTAAACTGTGTGATCCTGTTCTGGCTTTCAACAGGACTGATGAGCTGCAACTCCAGGTCAGCTTGCAGGACGTAACATTTGATTTTGACATCTTTGGTTAGCAGATCACATCCTTTATACACCCATACTTGTCAAGCAGTGGCTCTGTAGGCAGAGATGAAAGTGGCTGGAGAGAACATGTTTCATTTTGCTCATACAGGAGAAGATGACAGGTAACATGATCTTGACCTCTGAAAGTCAGGGACAGTTCTGAGGGTGGGTGGCTTGATCCAGGACTTCTCCTGGTCTCAGAATCGCAACACATGCTGGTGCGATAACACAGACATAGATTAACTCTTTGGAGGGGGATATGTTTGCCCAGTTGGTGCTAAACTGTTTTGGTCCTAATCCCTGTAAAGCCAGACCAACATCTAGAATTAAGTGTATTGTTTGTAATTTTAACTATTTTTTAAACAGAAAAAAAAAAAAGTAAGCTGATTCTCAGTAGATTGTCTTGCTTAATCTTTTGGGTGGAGAATCAGCAACTCCTTGAGTGAATTCCATCTTCAGATGATGTCACAAGAACTTCAGGGTTTTATTGCTCCCTGTGTAATGTACTGTCTGCCCTTTCCCAGGAATCTAGTTTTATACCATTAACAAACAGCAGGGGAGCCAAAAAAGTCATCTGCAGGATGTGGTAGACTCACAGAAGTAAATGTGGTCATAAACTAGAAGTTAGCCAATGTATTTACAGATGTTCATTCCAATCCATATGCAGCTAATATACCTCAGAGGTCTTGCAAACATAGCACAGAATCTGCTTTGCCATGTTGCATGGAAAAGTGATGAAGTCACATGATGCTATTGTGTTGATCCTTTTCATTTCCTACCTGCTAAATTATATTATAAAGCACTAAATAAACACTCATTATTTTCCTTATATAAATTTATCATGTAGCAATTACTGCAGTTAAACTCAGTGCAGGTATATGATTGTAAATGGGAGGTGGCAATCAGTGTAATTAGAAAAGGAAAAGATGCGCCTGCAAAACAGCCTCTCAATTACAATATTGCCCACGCTGTAAACACCCTACCACGTGGTATGTCCCTTCTAAGTTGCACAGTGTAAGTCCTGTGTTGATTCAGGCTCAAATTACACAGTAAATCTTGTTCGTGAATTTATAGACTGTCCCTTTGAAGGCAGAATTGTGCCAGCCTATTTCAAGTCCCTTTTTTTTTATTTTACTGCAGCAGCATGCTTTTCAGATGTAATACCTTATGCGCAAAATCCTTGAGTGACAGCAGCTCTGCAAGCTCATGATACTTATAATACACTACATATTATCAATAAAATGTTGCAAGACATGTCATAGATCTTATTAGCATAACTTTAAATTATGGGTACAAGTTTGACCTATCTGTTGATGGATTAGAAGCAAAGCTTGGATTGTTAAACAAAAGTAAAAGGCTCAGGGCATGGTTAAACAAACTGTTCCAAGTAAAATGTCTGTATTTCACTACAAAAAGTCAAAGCATACCTGAAAAGTTAGCTGTCCCCAAGGCAACTTACAAAGTTTAAAGAAAACTGGAAATGAGAAGTAGACAGTAACCAAACCTTTGGCTGCTGGCGACACATAGATTGCCTGCCTGTGTTGTCCCATTTTGGACTTGAGATTCATTATGTCAGGAATAGAGATTGCAGTGACAAGAAGGGTTCAAACAGATTTTCTGAGAAATATCTATGTTTGTGCATGCTTAAGTAGCTTGACTGGTTTTAATTTATGGAGTGTTGGGTTGGTGTGTGGGGATTATTTTGTGTTGTTTTGTTTTTAATTGTGGATCCTTTGCCACATCTCTTTGTGTTGTTCTCTTCATGTTGGCACTCTTGTTCTCAGTTTGGCAACAGGGAAAAAATTAAGGCAAGTCATTTAAGTGATTTGCCTGTAATTATGTAGAAGAACAAGGATAGGGCCAAGAACACCTCATAGATGTTCTGTTTCTAGCCCTCTGCTTTATACTGGAATATTCCTTTTCTTCTGAAAAATAGTCATTTATCCTTCTTCTATAGGAGGATAAATAATGCTCTTTTGCCCTGTGCTGAGTCTGTTTAAAACAGAACTTAATTTTCAGGATGTGAACTTCTGGTTTAGGGTGGTGGTGATGTTTCCTTAGTCTGGTAAAGATGGGAGCTGGAATGCAAGAAGCCCAGAGGTGACTGCCTTTTTTCATTATTTCTATAATTTCACTTCTGGATCAAGTACAAAATCATGACTGGGAGAGACCTCTTCCATTGACTTGGGAGGGAATGGAGAGAGACATTTAAAAGAAATGTGTCCAGCTGGTGAGTAAGCTGGCACGCACCACTGAGTCGTTAGTAATGTTTATTCTATTAGAGTGGACAGTCTTTTGCTGTTGACAAAAAAGCTAACTCAGTCCATTACACATTAAATTAGGAGAACACACACATGCAGCATAATCAGAACTGTCCCTGAGCACTGATGAGCAATAATTACCTTTTGGGTAGGGGGCGGAAGGAGATAACCTAAATACTTTCAGGTTAATTATTACTCTCCTGTGCTCAGAAATATCACAGCATTTTAACAACAGCAACCTTTCTGTGCCTGAGGTCCTCTGAGACCTGAAATTGGCAGCAACAAAAGAACATATATCTTTGTACAACAGTGCTATAAGTCACTCTGCTGCTTTGGTGGTGTTTTTTGGTTTATTTTGTTTTTATCTCTCCCAGAGTGATGTAAAAAGCTTTATTTGATGAGTTTAAAAATGTTAGTTTTCACTCCTACGGCCTTGTATACTGAATAAATAAAGGCACAAAAAACAGTGGCTTGAGCCTTGCACTGGACTTCCCTGTCTCTTTCTGTTAACCTTAAAGTTCACTGTGCTGAAAACTAATAGTGTCTAGCTGTCAAGGAGCCAGAATAATGACATTTTGTGCCATTATTCTAATGTGTTTTTCACTGTGCATTTTCTTTAATTATTTGCATGAGTAATATCATTATGTATTCATGCCAATACAATTCTGATAATTAATTTACATGACGGCAATTTCTTAATGAATTTGATGTCAGAGTTAATAGCAACATCTGATAGTTGATCTGTCAGTGCTGACATAAATTTAACTTTTAATGTATTAATGCCAAAACCAACAGCAGCATCAAATTACATTGGAGAAAAATAAACATCCACTGGGTAGAAACTTCAGTGACAAAGTCTTCATCCTTACCCAAGGTCTATAGGTTCAAAATAAAACCAAGACCCCTGGACATGATATATGTCAGATTTTTACATTATCTTGTTTAATTTATTTATTTACATCAGTAATATTATTGATGTCTGATATTTAAGAGCTCAAATTATATAATGTCGTATAAAAGATGATGTCCTCTTGCCTCCAGCACAGTGAAAAAAATAGATTAATTAAGCTTTCATCTTTCTGGTTCTTTAAGCACGAGCTCTCAACTGCTCTGCAGTGGAGGAATTCAGGACTGGTGTCTGAACCTGAATTTGTATCTTGGTCTGTGACTTCAGTTTTCACTGTGTGGTAATAATATCAGAATAATAGACTTTATGTGGAGGCAAATACTGTGAATATCAATAAAGCAAGAAACAGAGCAATGCATAGTAAGGTTTGAGATTAATATTTTTAGTACATTTTTACTGTATGGAAGTGATCCTTAGAAAAAGAGATAATTGCATGTGTAACTGTATATATGCACATGTCTTTTTATATAGGCTCACGTAAGTGTTGCAAGACAATTAACACAGAATAAAAATATATTCTTCAGTCTTTGTCCAGGTGCTCTGAAGAACTCTTTAGAAGTTTATAGGCATTTTTATTACCAGTTCAGTATTTTAGTACACGTTGGTATTGAAAAAATGTATGTGAAACTAATTATGGTAACCATAAAATGGTGATGGTTGTTTTCCCTTTATTTTTTTTTAATCAAGAACAAAGCTTCATTGCTAACATTTATTTTTTCACCCGCTTCAGCCAGTTAAATGTACAGATGAAATGTTAAAAATCATTACAAATAAAACTGATCCTTCAATGTATTTCAACCTTTTCCCCAATTGGCTTTTCATCAATGATATCCACTAAGGGAGTGCACATTTCATTTTATATGGCAAGGAGATAATTATACAGCCTCAATTAGACCTTTCAGTGCTGGATTATAAAGAGCTGCTAGTGCAGACCCAGATCATTTGCCTCTAAAATGCACAACCTTTCCTTCCTCAGTGTCCTCAAGCAGGTTGTGTGTCCCTAACTGCTGAGCAAGAAGCTTGCACTTCTGATTGCTTTCAGCCAGTCTTAGCCTTGCTTGAAGTGACCCCACCAAAACTCAGACCTCTGAGTGGGGACTTTTTGCTGTGTCCGTCCTAGGGATATGAATATTGCTTCATGTGGAGAAAAATTTTGCTGAATGAAGAGTTCTCCTGGTGACAGTGAAGGTGCAAAGAGATGGCAAGAGGAGGCCAAGGTAGGTGGCTTACTTTTTAAATGGCTGCTTAAAACAGTGCACAGTGGAAAGCTGACTTTGGCCCTAGTGCACAGCTGTCATCAGGCACGTAAAGTGTGCAGCTGCATGGGAGACCTCTGACACAAATACAGCTCCTCTCACAGCTGGTGGCAGCACAGCTGCTGCCATCCCCTGCCTGCACCACTTGCTGCCTGCACTGCTTGTTGCCTGCCCCTGCCCAGCCAGCGCCCAAAAGGTGATGCGGGGCGCCCGGCACCCCATGGCAGTGGCATAGGTCCCAAGGGATAGGAGACGTAGCAGGCAGGGGTAGATGTGGGAACAGGAGGTGCTTCTGTCGGGAAGAAATTGCTCCATGTAAGAAACCTTCCAGTAATAAAAGCAGATAGTTTACTGGGAGGGTGACATGAGCAACTCCAAGTGGCTACATGTGGTGCTTGCACCTTTGCAAGTGCACAGGAGATCTTTGCCCATGCGTGTGCCATCTGTGGATGCACACCGTCTGTACACCCGTGGGTCCTGTGCTGAAGTCCTCCCTTCCTCCTCCTCTGCTCTTCACTTCTGGAGGGCATGTTGGGAGGTAACAGTCTGGTGCTTAATTCCTCACATGCATTTCTGGGGAGCTGTGCTTTGGAAGAAACCTGTGAGATGAGAGAGACTTTACTCAGAATTTTAAGCTGTCCTATGGAATGCACCTTGAATGCAGGTGTGCAGCTACACTCCTGCAGACGCCTGTAAGTGTAGTGCTCTGGTGGGGGTACAGGAGAGGACCGTAGATGAGAAGAGATGCCTGAGAGCCCTTGGACTCCAACCAGCCTTTGCCAGAACACGCAGATCTTGTAGCACATCCAGATGTTTGGACATAAGCAGATCCTACTTTAACCTTTTGTTCTTAAAAGAGCATTGGGCTGAAGCAGACATCAAGCATACAAGTAAGGACAGTGAGAGAGAAGGTTGGAAAATAGTCTGATACATGTAACGGAGATTTTTTCGTTACACAGGTTTTGTCAAGCATGCTTCCTCCTCACACATTTTTCTGTGGTGAAGATCTGGAGATGCTTTCCACTACCAGAATAATTTAATTTCAGAGCCATTTTTGGGGGGTGTAGAAAAGGGAGACTTCTTTTGGTATAAAATTACCCTGTATTAATTAAAGATTTTTTTTTTTTTAATAATAAAATTTCACTTTATAAGATTTTGAGAAATTAGTGGAATCCTAACTGACTAGCATTTTTCCTTGGTCTGAAAAGGCATGAGTTTTAGCTGCTCAAGTTTCCTTTGGAAACCGGTTAGTCAAGAACACATCTCGGTTTTAAGAATAACTGCTCAACAAGGAACAGCAGTGTAAATGTTATCTTTATTCCAGGTGAGTGGAAAGTCTCTTAAAAGCATTTCTGAGGAGTGTTAGCTTTGTGGGTTGATTGTTGGAAGATGTAAGAAATATGACTGTGATTGTGGTTTGCACACTGAATTACTCTCTCCCACAACCCAAATGGCTTTCTTGCATGTGGCATTTCAGAAAAACCTTTTTTTTTTTTTTTTTGCCATCGAGCATGTGGAAATCCTGTGCAGAAAATATTTTTTTGGTGCAGGGCTTGTCATGAGTTGGACAAAACATATCTGAAATGTAGTGTAGGAGTTTGAAAACAAGGTTTTAAACATTCAGAGCTGGCTGATGACTGGGACCATTAAAAATGAAAATATGTTTGAGTTTAATGTCAAAACTAAATGTCCCATAGAAGGGAATGACATTAATTTCTTTCCTCCCCAAAATTCATCTTGAAGTTTCCATAGCCTTAAATGTGGCCCAGATAACTTAGCCTCTGAGTCAAAAACTGTTCCCTATGCCTCACATAAACACTTACACCCAGGCATCTCATATTATCTTCCATTTCTTCAGTCTGCTAATTATTTGCCACACCCAGTTATTGTGGGCTATCTTAAATTAGCTCCCTAGTGACTCAAACATTTATTAACTGCTCAGGTACTGGGAGTTTGGTATGTGCATGAAGGTCTGGGGCCTGGGAGGTTGTAATAGAAGTTTTTAAGGACACAGATGGTGGTCCTTCTGCACCCTGAAGTGCGGCAGAGGGTACTGCCTGGGGACAGGGGTGTGGCTGGGATGTTCCTGACACCCTGAGGTCTCTTGCTGCTTTGGCCATGGGTCTATTGGCAGTTGATTTAATACAGGTCCCACACCTAGGTGATTTTGGGACAATGGGTCCCACTTAAGACAGTAGATCCCCTGTCCATCTCCTCTTGGCCATGCTGGCCAGCTGTATGACCCAAAGCAGGGGGCCCTCCACCATCGAGATGCAAAGTGCTCCCCAAGAGGTGGGTTGCATCTTGTTAGCAGTGTCTCCTTGAGTCATGAAGCATGAGGGAGATGGCAACAGTCTACTCACTTTCTTTAATCAGGTCTGACTGTGGATATGATCTAACTGCTCTGGTACTTAGGGCAGAAGTTGATTTCTGCAAAGGCAGTAGGCAGCCTAGCTACTGAGTACAATGCTCATTGTTTCCCTCCTTGATAGCTAGCTCAGGCTGGTTTTTAACACACACACACACACACATACACACACAAGTCTTTTTGTTCCCTCCATCCTCTACCACTACATTTCCTTTGTGGAAACTACACTGAACCACAATGCGCTGTGGCTGGGGTTGCGGAGCCTTTTTAAGGTGTCATTTGGTGCACTGGTCCAGAAGTGTCAGACGGGACTAACCAGAAGAAGCAAGTGGTGTATTTTGGTGGAGGTAGCCTCTCAGTTCTCATTGCATGCATTGTAGCATATTGAGCCAGGAAGAAGTTTTACAGAAGCTCCACATGATGTTTTGTGGCAGCTTCGTAACAACAAGTAAATTATTTCCTCCGATACTTGTTGAACTGGGATTGATTAGGCTGACTCAGCCCTGTAACCGCTTGGATGTTTTAAGTCTGCAAAGTACAACGAGATTTCACTGTAACTGGACAGTCTTAAATGTCCATTTATTCCACTGTATTTGTCACCCAAAGCTTTCAGTCATACAGTTTACTGACTAATTGTACCAAGCAATGTGTTTTTAACACATTGTGTATTTACAGTCTGTAATAGTGGAATGCATAAAGCCTTAAAAATATGCTGTGTTTGACTCCTAAATCATATGATTTTACAAGGGGTTGTGTATATTTTTGCATCCACTTTAGACTTACATACAGTATTTCCAATTGTTTACATGTTAGAATCCCTTGCATTTAAATAGCTCATTATGCAAATATTTATGAAATACGTGGATATTTATTTTTACTGTACTCTCTATTCAATCACTGGGCTGAGATTTAATGTCTAAACATTGTCTGTAGAGACTCATGTAGTAATGAATTATGAGTAATTATGTACTATATACAATTATACAACAAAAATTACAGATTCAAAAAAATATTAATGTTGAAAAGGCAAACTCTCAAAATTATGGAGTATCAGAGGTAAGGTGTAATCCTAATTCAACCCTCAGTTATGCATTTGTGCCTTATAGCATGGCTTTTACTGGCCACGTTCTGGTTGTCCCTCAGCTGCAATGGGTGCGTGACCGTGTCCCAGGCCAAGGCTCCAGGCTCCAGCCAAGCCTTGGGATCAGACCAAAGCCAAATTTGCAATGTTTCCCAGACAAGAACTTTTCCCTGGATTTGGTCACCTAAGCAACTGACCTGGCTCAGTGAGCATGTTTCTGATTTTCCCACCCCAACAGTGAGAGCTTGCAGCAAGAGAACACCCTGCACTAATTCACCTCTCAGTCTGGAGCCATATACCAAGTAGGACTAATTTTGCATTTGAGACATTTGAAAGAGCACTGTGTTCTCGTATAATCAAAGACGGAGCCTGAAGTACATTTTGTTGAAAGGTTTTTTTGACTGGAATATCTTCCACTAGGAAATGTTGCTTTGTCAGAATTGAAATGTTTCATAGGAACATTTTGTTTGTGATGAATTTTTTGACAGAAAAAAACGTGAGCATTCAAAAACTAAAGAAGGTATTTCTCAGTGCCAGTTGTTTCACTGTAAACCTGATTTATTTTCTTTTGGTTTCAGAACATATAGTATTTATGTTTAAATATTATGAAATCACCTGCAAAATGACCTTGAAATGTTTCAACCCTGTTAAGTGTGTCATTGTGCAATTTGATTATTACAAGACTGCAGTAAGTTTGGGTTTTAGTAAGCATGTTCTTTAATGGCCTTTGTGCATGTACGCTTTCCTACATTTTAAGAGAGCAAGTGAGTCCCAGAAACCAAATTTCAGCAGAATTTATAACAGCCATGAGGATAAAGATTTCTCAGGATGCTAAAATGAATCTGATCCCAAATATTTTATTTCTGGTTCACAGAACACTTTATAACTTCCTGGGGTGCTTATGTTAATTGATTTGTAGCTCAGCATATTCAGGCTATGGAAAAAGGTAAAGTAAAACGGTGATGAAGGTGACTTTCATGTAGGCAAGCTCCAGGACCTATAAAGAATCTTATTCAAAAGCAAGACTTTCATAACATTTCCTGCTAAATAAACAGTATTTGGCTAGTGTCTGACATAAGGGGTAGGGCTTCAAGTGCTGTCTCAAGACATTTGCAATCAGGAGTGCTTACATGAGGCATGTTCAGAAATGTAATTTGGGTAGTAGGATCCACCTCCATACAGGACACTGCAACAAGGACTTGTTTGGCTGTAAGTTTAACTGCTTATTCTGTGAAATATTAATTGGTTGGCTAAAAGAGATCACCCTGGTTTCCACAGACTCTTAGCCTGAGGTGTCCATCCTTTCCAAGCTTTTTTAAATTTCTCTACTAGCTGTTTGTTGTGGATCTTAATAGCTAAATCAGTGTCTGACCTTGTAAGGACTGATATTCTTGAACAACTTTCCTACATAGATATCGAGGGGAAAGAAAGTCAAGAGGGATGGTAAGGTGAATCTCAATGTGTTTATGAAAATGATTATAGACCAGTTATTCCCACAATAGCAGCCAACTGTGGTTGGTGGTTCAGGAGTTTCCTTTGCTTGCCCAAGTAGACTTGTCCAAACTCAAAAGGACTAATGTCTTTTTAAAAGCTTCAGCTTCTTTTTGGAGGCCAGCAAAAGCTAGATGAGATCTGTTAAAATGCAGGCCGAGAGGTCAGACATGTCAGTCTTCACTCAGATGCCATTCGGGTCCTTTGTCTTCTGCTGGCTTCTTCTCCCAGTCCACAGTGTGGTCTTGGGAGAATCAAGACATGTACACGTCACATTTTCTCGTCTAAAACAATGGAAGAGGCATTCCATAGACCACTGTTATGAAGACAGTGATGGGAAACAGCTCTGAGATGCTTGAATGAAGCGTGGTAGATGTGCAAACCATTCTTCTAGTAGGCCTGCAACACGAAGTCCAGGGCTTGGAAGGCATCAACCCAAGTGTTTCTACAGCCCCAGCTTGCTCTGCTCTGAAGTTAAGACTCTCATTCTGCTCCCCTGGCTCCCTCTCCCATTACCACCTCTCACAAGCTCTGTCTCAGGTAGGAAGCAAAATGCCTTTAAAAAAGAAAGAGAAAAAGGAAGGTAACAGACACACCTGTGCATTTCACGTGTGATTCCCACCTGCCATATAGCTACAAAAATGTTGTGTTTATTTATATATAAATAAATATACATTTTTATCGCTGCAACTTGTAAATAGGAAATGAAGTCACAATCCTTGAAATTATAATGGCAGGCACACAAAGACACAGTTTCTGGCACGGAATTCAATTAACAGATAGCAATCACCCTTGGGTGACTGTGTGAGGTGGAAATATACAGGCATGCTAATAAGTAATATCTTAAAGCCAAGGCGTTTATCAGCCAGCAGCCAGACGTGGGCATAAGTGTGGGCAGACAGCATTGCTCTGGGATATTTAATAAAACCCACTCTCTTCATTTGAGGATTTGTGTTTAATCATTTGGTAACATTTTTGAAACATCCAGGCTGGGAAGCTTCTCAAATGGAACTGCTTAGGTCAGAAAACATAGAGAGTTATTTACTGATACTAAAATAGCCGAAGGAACAGAGTGGATTCCAGGTAATATTAACAAAATTCTTTGTTGCCATCTTTTTGACCTTTTGAGTTTCTGGGGTATGCCTGCTACGTGAATCACAGCCTTATCTGGGGAAACAGGCAGAAGGCGTTCTTTAATACTGGGAAAGTAAATGATTGAACTGCTGTTTAAAATAAAATTTTTAACTCTTTTTTTGCTTGGTTGAAAGCCTAAAGCTAAAATAGGTTTCTTCTAGGCCCCTTGAACTTTAATTTGCATTGCATTTGGGGCTTTCAAAGGCCTCAGGCAGGCCAAGATTTGTCATTCACTGAAAGATGTTTGATTTAAACTTTCTTGTCAGGGCGCTCTCTGTGCCACAGCAGTTGGGTGAATTCACAGGACTGTTTTGCATGGCTAAATACTGCTGCTTGGAGGAAAGGCAAATCCAGAAGTAAAGTCATGGGTTTCTTTAAAGGAAGGCAGTTAAACTTCGTAAAATATTACTTAGGAGTTTCATGCAGAAGAAATGTAAGGCATGGTGTCAGTACATTCTTGGCCTTAGAGCATTCATCAAGAGAAAGTAGTTTGGAGGAGGACATGTGGAGGCCAGCCAGCCTAGCTTTGGGACATGCAGGAAGCAGTGTATGTCAGCCTTTATCCAGAAAGCCCGGAGGCTTTTTGTTATGAAGATGGCATTGCTGGTAGATTCTCATTGCTTTTGGTTTTGTCTCTGCTCTGAGTAGGCAGTTGTGCCTCTTGTGGTCATCAGCTCTACCCCTGTCACTGGGCTGGTGGCCATGGGAAGCCTATGGTGCTTACACTCCTGCCCCAAGAGTGGAGAGCACCCTCTGGGCATGCTGCCTTGGGAGACCAGATTGTCTCCTTGATGTGGCTGCCTACTTTGCTTTGGTTTGAACATTTCTGATGTCTGTGCAGGCTCCGGTAGTCACCAACAGCCATATAGGAGCTAAAGCGGTGGGGTGATTGTCTGGTTTGCACAGAGCCTTAGCAATTTTGCTTTGTCAAAGGAACCATCAAAGGCGTACATGGGCTGAAACAAATGCAAAAGACAGCTGTAGACATGCTGCAAGCACCCTCTAGCAGGTACTCTCAGTACCTGCTCCTTTTCCTCAGGGGATTCACGTGATCTACAAATCAGCGGCCAGAGCCTCCTCTGCCAGCCATTTCCCTCACTGCTGGCATGCAGCCCAGCTGGGGCTGTGCTCAGGAAGCTGTAAAGTGGCTCTGAATAGCGGCTGTGAAGCTGTCCCTGCGCTGCTCCTGTCACAAAGAGTTTTCAGTGCCTGCCTCGCTAATGGATGGGTTCCTCCTATACAGAGTGCCGAACAATGCGGTGATACATTCAGGTTTTATTAGTGTGAGTTTAGCGTGGCCGCATTATTCATAACGGCAACACTACAAGAGAACTGCACAGTTCATCTCAAACGGGAGACCATAAATCCTGTAAGCCACGCAGCACCATCAAATGGTGTGTTTTCACCACTTATTTTGCAGGAAAGCTATTTGTATTCCCTCTGAATGTAAACCCAAGCTGTCTTAATATTGCAAGCCCAAACTGTGTTGGAAGAGGTAATAAGAACAAAAAATTGCAACCAGTACATTTTAGACAACTCAATCATAACTCCATGATACCAAGGCTGGGTACTCACTGCCAAGCAAGAGAGGATTGAGGGGCAGTGTGGCAGGGTGCTGTGGCAGGGTGCCGTATCACCCTCTGTGCACTGCTGGGGGGACTCAGCCCCTCGCCCATCTATGAGTTATGGCAGTGGAGCCCTGTGGTTGCTTTAGGACTGAATATCGATCTCCTCTGATGTGAAGCATGCGTGTGCAGATCTGTATATGTATTGAACAAGGAGAAACTTGTTTCTTCTCGCTTGGTTTCCTTCCAGAGACAGCAGCCGTAATAGCAGGATGTGTGAAGTACACTCGGTGGAGATATATTAGTGTGCAGAGTGTAGGTAAGTTGGTCAAAAGTTCAAGAAAATTGTAATTTATTGTGAGGAGGACACATCACTTGCCTGACATAAATGAGAATTTGCAGGCATCAGGAAGCAGTTCAAACTCTATGTCGATTTGTTGCCATGCTTTGCTATGGAGACTGACAACAAGGGAGCCAGCCCAGGCTCGCAACAAGAGAAAGCAGCTGCTCAGGAGGAGCTGGCCTGGGAAAACTGCCCTGCTTCCCGTAGGCACCAGGTGAGTGCTAGAGAGATGAAGCTGACTTCTGTGTGCTTATGCACTCGACCTAGTGACCCAGAAATGAAGGGCTGCACAAGCTATTACCAGTCTTTTCAGCTACCACCTCTTGCAACACTCCTGTCCCTGCTCCAGCAGCCTTCGCAGAGCCTGGAAACTGGGCAGCAGCTGCCTTCTCATCACCCACAGTCTGAGCACTTTTTCTGTGATACTGCACAACACTCATTAAAGGAAATGCTAATTAGAAGAATTGTGTACATTATAGATGGTGACTGCTATTAGTTGACTCAGAACTGATGGTTCAGAGGAATTACAGAGCAGCCTCTTGTAACTTTTGTAAGAAAAACTGTCTGAACTTGTGGACACTGCCCCCCCTCCTGCATCCACACCCTTTCAGGTACTGATATTAAAACAATTAACCCTGAGCTGAGAGAGAAACTTCTGATGTCACAAGTTTTTCAGCTGAAGCAAACTCTGCACTCCTCCAGCTACTTCATTTACTGTTGTTATCAACACTGGAAATGCTGACAGCAGCTACTAAAGGTTAAAAATATTTGTAGAAAATCAATAGCATGATGCCCCCTTCTCCCTTTCTCTTCAGCTTCTGAGGGGAAAAGTGGCTCCTAGGTACATGAAGAACATAAGTTAAAATTTCTCCAACTCAAAACTTATGCATTTATGAAAGAGGCTTACAGAATATCTTTTACAATCCTAGTACAGCAACACTTCATTCAATGCCTGGAAGAGCAACTGAAGCTTCTGTGATGTTATTTATTATGCTGGGCATGTGTTTTATAATGTTAAGTACCTTGATTGTCTCTCACATAGCTAGTGCTTTCAGAAGTTTGCACAGTGCTTTTATGTGTCTTTTTCCTTCCTGAGATACCTGTGTTCAGTTCAGAACTGATTCTGCGTCTGAAGCAATTCATTAAACATCTTCAGTGTGCCACTTCTGTGAAGAGGTCAATTTGTTTCTTCTGCCTAGTGATGCAAAACCCTGGGCTTCAGCTGGTAAATGCAAGAATTAGATGCATTTCTTGCTGTTTAATTTAGGCTTTCTTGCAGACTATCCTCTCTAGCAATCCCTTCCTTTAACACAGGCATTTATTATTCATGAAATGTGGAGACTGATGCCACCGTATCAGTTCAGGACAGGTGCATTTAGGTAGTCTGGCCTCCTCTGTGCACCCTCTTCTGGAGGACACATTTTTCAAAGGACAGAAAGTAGCTGTTTCTTTCTCTTATGTTCCTTTGTCTTTCTTACCAGGTGCCAGCGTGGTGGTGGGTTGGTACACTCACATGATAAGGCTCCTGGAGCACAATCAGCCTGAAGGTGATTCCTAATGCAGCTCATGCACAGGCTGCTGGACATCTGTCTCTGGCTTTCAGTTCGTTCTGAGGTAGCCTCCCTTACTGCTTGAAGAGCAGATTCATCCTTAAGTCTTCATGGAGGTGTTATATATGAATCCTCACCCTCCCGGGTCCAAATGCTTGTCTGTTTCTTGTCTGTATCCAATACAATATTTTTCTTTCTAATATCTGGCTACTTCTATATGTAAATTGACCTGTGTCACATCCACACATACTAGACACAATAAGGCTATTAGTAAAAAAACCATTTTTTTAGACTGGATGAAGGTGGACAGAAAGTAAACTTCACCTGGATTTGTGAATGTCCTAGATAAGCATTTCATTTCTTTTTTTTTTTTTTCCCCATAATTCTTAGCATTGTTCTGGGGTCACTTTTGTTATGCCATTGCAGCTAGGAATACGGCTCATGGTGTTTGGCATTCTCACCAGTTCTGGAGGGAGCACTGAGGCTGAAATAAAAATCGGTAGGTCTTCAAAAAGTTGCCCTGAGGACCTTGGTCAATATTTAATTGGTAGGCCTGGAACTGCACACACTGAAGTAAGTGGGATCACTTTTATTGGAATATCAAATATATTAATTAAACTGTCATCCAAAGACAAGTATGGACACATGGAGTTGATATTTTCTCTGAACAGTGATTTCTTTGTTTCAATTTTCACATTGCTTATTGCAGTAGTTACAGCTTTTTTGGCAAGATTTTTATTTAATGAAAGTTATTGAATCACAGAATCACAGAATCACAGAATGTTAGGAATTGGAAGGGACATCACAAGATCACCTAGTCCAATCCCTCCGCTGGAGCAGGAAGACTTAGATGAGGTTACACAGGAATGTGTCTAGGCAGGTTTTGAATGTCTCCAGAGAAGGAGACTCCACAACCTCCCTGGGCAGCCTGTGCCAGTGCTCTGTTGCCTTCACTGTGAAGAAGTTTCTTCTCAAATCTAAGTGGAACCTCCTATGTTCCAGTTTGCACCAATTACCCCTTGTCTTACCACTGGTTGTCACCAAGAAGAGCCTGGCTCCATCCTCGTGACACTCACCCTTTATATATTTATAAACATAAATGAGGTCACCCATCAGTCTCCTCCAAACTAGAGACCCAGCTTCCTCAGCCTTTCTTCATAAGGGAGATGCTCCACTTCATCATCTTTGTTGCCCTGCGCTGGACTCTCTCCAGCAGTTCCCTGTCCTTCTTGAACTGAGGGGCCCAGAACTGGACACAATATTCCAGGTGTGGTCTCACCAGGGCAGAGTAGAGGGGAAGGAGAACCTCTTTCGACCTACTACCCACACCCCTTCTAATACACCCCAGGATGCCATTGACCTTCTTGGCCACAAGGGCACAGTGCTGGCTCATGGTCATCCTGTTGTCCACCAGGTCCCCCAGGTCCCTTTCACCTACACTGCTCTTTAATAGGTCATCCCTCAGTTTATACTGGAACCTGGGGTTGTTCCTGCCCAGATGCAGGACTTTACACTTTCCCTTGTTATAGTTCATTAAATTTTTCCCCGCCCAACTCTCCAGCCTGTCCAGGTCTTGCTGGATGGCAGCACAATGTAATATATTTTCTGGGCTATATTTTGCAAATTATGTAGTTTCTGTTAAGAAATCTGCCGTCTTTTTAAAATTATTATTATTTTTTTAATTTCTTTTTTCCTATTTATTTTTTTAGACAAAGTAAGACTGCAAATTCAAGAAGCAAAACTGCTTGCAAAAAGTACCTGGAAAGCATAAATCGGTGGGGGCTTCAGAAGTAACAGACTCTCAGTACTAGTAGCTTGTGGAAACTTTGCAATTACATTCCTCCTGTTATAATAGTATTTTCTTTTTTTCTTTTATCATAAAAAGGGTCTATAGAAGTATGTACTTAAATCACTAAAAATGTCCAGTTCTCAAGGATGCTGACCAATTCGCTATTCTTTGTTTTGCTTTAGATGAAATATTTTCAGCCTGTGGTTCATTTCCAAATAAACAAAGCCAAAAAACCCGAACAGTAAGTGATGCCTCACATTTCCTGTTGGAAAAGATTTCAAAAGCTCATAAAATGTCTCCAGCCCATACAATATATCACGTCATATTAATTTATGGTAGTCAATGAACAGTCGGAAACGGTGGAGGAGAGAGATGGAGAGCCTATAACAGTCTGCTTTATTCAGAACTGTATATCAGAGCTTTTTTTTTCTTTACACGCAAGTCAGGCACAGCGTCTCCTCTTCCTTGCTTCAGGAAGAAAAAAATAAAAGAAAGAAAGAAAGAAAGAAAGAAAGAAAGAAAGAAAGAAAGAAAAAAATCTGCATATTTGTACTATATGATGTTCTCCAAGTAGCAAATTCCCTCTGCCAACTATCTGTGGGTGTGCAGCCCTTCCTCGGGAACATGCTGTATCTTCTGAGTTCCTGTGTTTGCGATATCACAGTGCTGTTGCTCTGCAAAGCCATGAATGGGGCCATTATGAGGGGCCGCTAGATAATTAAGATTCTGAGAGGGGTAGGCTGCTGAAAGTGTGTTTAGTGAGGAAAATACAAGGCGAATTAAAAAAAAAAAAAAAAAAGGTTTTTAAATTCCAATTGTATTCTTTCCTTCTGTGGGTCTAATTTCTCAAGGTCTGGCTGGATCATGTTGAGGTTTTCTTTCATCACTTTTTTTTTCTGTCCACATCAGGAGCTGAGGCTGGAATCTAAGTCCAAGTTAATGAAGCTACCTCAGAGTTGAAGAGGGAGAGAATGAACCACAGCTCTGAGGCACAGACCACTGGAGATTCCTCTTTCAAACCCTGTCTCTGCCACTGACTGGAGTTATTTGATTTGGGAACAAGATAAGAATTCACAACATCTGATTTGTAGAAATAACCTGGAGGAAGGAAAAACCGTCAGAAATACTAATTTCAGATATCATTTTCATCTCTCAGTTTCCTAATAGTCTTTCCCAGCTCTAATAGAATTAACCAAATATAAAGCCCAGACCTGGGGAAGTTGTGCGCCAACTGACAAATGAATCTCCAAATAGCCCACAGTTCAGCACTTCTTATTCCGTCAATACTCTGTGACCAGGGAAGGTTTGGAGCATAATTCTCTGTAAGTTATTCATCTTTTCCCTTTCTCTCTCTCTCTTTTATTTTTTTTTTCTTTCCCTCCAGTAAGAAATACACCTGGCAATTCATTGCTGATTTCCCAGGAGCATTGTTCATGCCAGTTTATTTATGTATTTATTATTCAGGTGCAAACTATTGAAGTTCCTTGTGGTAACCTGCAAATAAAACTGATAGAAGCAGAGGGCTGGCTGTCACACCAAGTGCTGCGGAGCTGAACACAGGTATTGTGGCTGCTACAGCCCCTAAACGGGGGGGTGTGAGGAACAATTCTGCCTGCCTCAAGGCTGACCAGGCCTTGCCTAGAATTGGTAGACAGAAGTAGTCAGAATCCTTAACTTAAGCAAACCTCTTCTATAAATGCCTAACTGCGTCAGCAGAGCAGCTTCCACTATTGATTGCACAGGTGTCTTCTCATTGTAGGTAATATATTATTGGCAGGCAACAGGAGTATATTTATGACTAACTCCTTTGCACACTCAAAATCTGGGCTTCAAATTTTATTTGTTAAAGTCAGAGTGGTGTGTGAGGGCAGGGCCACTGTGTCATTTATCCAGTGTTTCCTCCCGCAGGCAGTGGTTCAACCAGGGGTTTCAGTGCATCCCTTGATGGTGACCCCCTGCAGTCGTGGGGGATCTGGAGGCAGCAGCTCATGGCTCTCAGTGCCGGACAACCCGAGGAAGGTTTGTGGGGTGGGTTTGTGTCCTGTGGGTGATGGTGTGGGGGGAGATGGTGTCTCCCCAAGCTGGACACATGGTGGGTGTTGCCTAAGGTGACCATACTCATGCCCTTTCTCTAAAACATGAGACATCTTTCCCCTTGTAAATGTTCAGGCACACATACCACCTGTCACTACACACTCAAAATTTGGGCTTCAAGTTTTGCATTGATTACAGTTGTTTATCACGATTATGTTTCAATATTTTTTTCTGAGGAATCTTGTTCTGCATGCCTTCACAAGGATTTAATTATCTTCACCAGGCCATTGGATACAACTGTGTTTTAGCATGTTAGCATAATAATATATTGTGTTAAAGTCAGAAGTGCAACTAGAAGAAATATATATTAAGGCTGATAAGAAAAGGACAAATTCAACTTGGAATGTGGACAATTGCAAAATAAATAACATCTCTAATATAGCACTTGTTTCTAAGCTCTCTTCTTATTCCTGACTCTTTCACCAGTATTTCTGATAATTTATACACATCCATGTTACACAGTCCTTTGTTAATGTGTGAAAAACCTACACAAATGAGGTTCATTGATTATACAGACGAGGAAGTGAAATGTCTCTTAAATGCTTAAAGGAATCAAATCAAAAGATTTGTCATTTTTCTTTATTGACTTAGTGTTGTTCCCTTTCATAATGAAGGATAAAAATGTGATTTTGAAATTGTTGTGTTCATTTGCATGATATGTTGGTTCCCATATGGTAGGAATCTCAGTGGGAATATGATGATTTACACTAGCAGAAGTCCTAGTTGCTTATCTGAATGCCATCTTTCTATGTTATCCTGGTAGAGACATAATGTTCCTGTGTTTTTCATGTAACCCTGTCTCATCTGCAAAGCTCAAATGTCATTGCCACTCTGGGAAAGATTACTGGTAAGAAATTTTTTAAGCTTTAAATGGATTCTTAATTTTGAATAGGATCCATTTTTTTAATGTGTTGAAAACCAGGCTTGGATCCAAACACCTCTGAAACTTGAGAAGATTCAAACTTGGACTAGACTGAATTGTACAACTTAAATCTATTTCTAATACATAGATAATTCAATGCGCAAAGAGTGCACATGCACATGTGTGTATTCACACACATAGATGCAAGACATATTGTTACATATCCACACAAATGTATGTATCTTGCTTCAGGTTTGTACTTGGAAATAAGAAGTGACTTATTTATCTTCTACTGAAAATCCATGGGTGTTGCCTGTATTTCCTAAAAAAATAATTCAAATTTAAAGAGTTTTAAAATAATTTCTCCAGTAGCTAAAGAAGTTACTGATGGAAAAAAAATCAAAGGAATCCATTGCCTTTTTTTTTTGGAAAATGTCTCTCTAGATTTTAGATATGTCTAAATTACTTCTACATAAGTAGGATATTCTTAAATATTTGTTAGCTCCTTATAATTGTTCTGTACTCATGTCAATATAAGAATTTTATTTGAAGAGGTTCATTCTTTTTATGTGGCTAATGCAGTGTATATAATTTCAATGTTGGAAGTGTGAAGCAGTGATTGGCAGGAGGAGGGAAAGGATGTTGTGTGGGCTGGATGGCAAAGTAAGAAATAAAAGTGTGGAAATAAAGTAGACGTAGAAACATTCCAGTTGTTTTGGAGAGAATCACTGTCTGATTTTTGGTTTTGCAGAAACAAAGACAGGGTGGCTTGGATTTGAATCCCGTTTTACCAGCAAATCCAGCATTCAGGATCATTTGCATAACCAATTCCAGCTTTGGCTCATGTCTGTTCTGAATACACAGTTAAGCAGTTTGGGTATTTTTCAGTTCCCTGTGGGCTGGAAGAGGAAAGATGTGCAGCACAGAGGACTGAAGGAGCTGATTTGTTTAACTTCTGCTAGCCTGTGTGGATGCATCTCCCTGAAGGCAGCAATGTTCGGGCACCCTCATTCCCAGTACCAACTGCTGCTCTCACAGAGGGGAGATGTTCTGCACTCAGTGCTTCAAACACCTATTTACAAAGGTTTTAAATAACTTAGAAACTGATTAGAGCTGTCTCCTAAAAACTGGGAGCGCTCTGAACCTGCTGCAGGTTCCAGCTTGGTAAGGGGGCCTCCACATGACACAGGAGAAACAGGGAAAGCAGCCAAGCGTTATGTGCCTCCCCAAACCCTCATCTATAATCTGGTGCTGTACTACAGATGCTTCCTGTGAGAGCACCCAAATGTATAGCTGGCACTCAAAATCACAGGAATTAGAGCAACTGATTTTGATCAGCAGGTTTGTGGTCATAGCTTTTGTTTGTTTGTTTTCTTCCCCATCTGGACATGATGTTAGAGCATAACACAAGCCTTTAAAATGGAGAAAAGCTACATTCAGATTAATTTCCTCTCTCACCCATGGACACGTGCAAGGTTAAAAAAAAAAGACTGTGCTGTCGAGGAAGTGCAAGGCATGGTGTGCATCGTTTTGAAAATGTAGATATTTGGTTAATGCCAGCACTCCAAAGACCCAGACAAAACTGCATCCCCCTGGTGCAAAGTGCCCTGCAAACACAAGGTATGAGACAGCTCCTGACACCAGGAATTTGCCTTCTCTGTTCATAACCTGCACGGAGGGAGGATATTGTGCCCAAGGCAATGCAAGGGGCTAACTGGAAAGCTGAGAGCAGAGCCCAGCTCTCTGGCCCCATGCCCTGCATGAGGAGCTTTGCACTGGGTTGCTGACACTTCTCCCACAGCAGCACTGTGCTGCACTAATTGGGATTAGGTCCCCACTGCACTTAAAGCTTCCTGAGCACAGAGGAGGAAGCAAACCCAGTCATGAAAAGCTCAACAGTTGTAGCTGCTTAATTGATGGGGTTATTTTAAATCCAGTCAGTTAAATTGCTGCAGACACCCTTTATTATGGCCTAGGCAATTTTATTTCAAGTTAGCTTTAATCAATTAGGAATTGATTTTAGCTAAGTCGGTATAAGAACATCTGATCTGGTTTAACAAAATTGGTTTTAGAGAAGTGAAATAGGTAGATTCAGCATGGGCGCAAGGAAGGCTTTCTCTTTTCCACTGCTAGTGATCAGGTAGAGGATGACCTACTAAAACCCTAGATCCTGTGCAGGCACAGCAGATCCTACCCCAGTCTTAAGTCCTGGTGAAACAATACGTATGGAAAGGGAAATAAAAGGGGCTGCTTGAATGAAGGACTCTCTCCCCAGAAGCTTGTGCACATGCCCCCACACACATCCTCACCCTGACTGCACTGGTCAGTGGACGGGTTTGGGAACAGCAAGCAAGGTACAAGCTAAGAGCTTGCTAACTCTGCCTAGGCTGTGGCTCCCCAGGCCACTGAGGCAGCAAAGCATCTTGGTCCTGCTTCATATGTTTTTAATGAGCTTGTTTTCTGTCAGATTACTGTTTTAAGGAGGTTTGCAAAGCTAGGTGAGCTGGAGGTGGCAAGCCAAAGGCAAGGCAAGTGGCTGGGAGCAGGTGTAGGAAGCAGGAGCTCTACTTTTTGGCCAAGGTAAGGCATTGAGTTGTGAAAATGGAAAGTCCAGGAGAACTGAGAATTACCAATGGAGAAATTTGAGAAGTGACTAATTTCTAATGCTGTCTCACATTCAGGACTATGAAACATTTGCAAGGTTATATTATTTTTGATGTTTGTTTCTCCAAAATATTATTCTGATATTTTAACTGTACTGTAAAATTGGCATGTTTAAAAGCAAAGAAGCAAAAAGCACTCTCCTGTTACTTTCAATGTACTGCAGTTGTTTTTATCATAATTGTTAAGAGTTCTCATATGGGAACTTTACATCCCAGAATGGTGAAATCTTTCATTTTCATAAATAGCAAGAACAAAGCTACTGCAATCAATGACCTGCTATTTCTGGCACTATCCAAAGAAAAAAGCAGGATTTCTACCCAGTATTTATTTACTTTGTGCCAGAGCTGTTCCCAAGATTCATTTCTTCTGTATGTACAAAGAGTGTTAGTGAGGTGTTAACGTGTATGTAGGTGATGCAGTCATAGATCTGTCTTTGATCAGTTGTGTTATTTCCTTCTTTTTTTTCTTCTTCCTTTTTTTTTTTTTTTTTTTTTTAAACAAACACACAAAAAAAACCCACCCCAAAAACCTTGAAAAGCTGTTTGCACCATGAGAGCCTGTTGACTTAACAGAAATTTCTTCAGGAGCTGAAAGAACTTCTGAAAACAATGTGCAGTAAAACTCCCACTGACTGCAGTGGGGTCAGTATTGTTCCTTTGATTACAATTGTTTGAAGAGCAAAAACATATTCCCATGGGTTTGCCTACATGCAGTTTTTGTACTGCTTTAAATATAGGCTTGAAACTAGTGTATTGAAAGCAGTATATAGGCATCAGTACAATGCAGTTGTGTTATTATCAATAAGTTTATGCTAATCTTGCCTGATCCTACAAATGCAGAGGAGCTCGTAGTGCCCCCCTATCTATATCAATACCATAAAACTCTGATGCTTTCTTTTAAAAATGCATCCTTAAGGAGCTAACTTGGCACAAAGACCAGATATATTAGGCTTGAGTTTCTTGGCTGATAATTATTTACACACATGAAAAATGAAAGAAAAGTATTTAAAGCTCTAGGAAGTAGAAAAATGATGCTTTCATCTTATTGATGTGGGCTTCCTTATCCTGTCATCTTTGTTATCGCTCTTACTCATTCTTGCTGACATAAAGCGTCATTGCTGTATGTTTATCTGAGTCTCATGAAAAAACAATCAGGGTGTCTGTGTCTATGTATGTAGGACCTTCACAAATTGAACATATAGAAAGTGGAGTTAAAAAGGTGTTTAGTTCAATGTTCACGTCTCCTTCACCAGACTCTCCCGGCATCTCCTTAAGATTCTAATGCCCAGAACAACTACATTTTTGAGTGGATGGTTGTGCAGGGTTTCTGCACACACTGTTCTTGGAGGATCCCATTTGCTACAGTTGTGACTTACAAGCTGCCAAGAACTGGCTTCACCATCCTGGGTACTGCACAGCCAAGCCGGCAGACAAGTCCTGCCCCCTGTACCACAGCATGTGCCAGGCAACTGGCCTGGCCACACAGGGCAGCAGGAGATGCGAAATGCATTGCAGGAGGCAATGGTGCCATTGAAGCAGCCAGTGTGCTGGTGCTGAAGCTTGGGGAGGGCGGGATGTGGGACGTTTCCTGAGGAGAAGTGAAGCTGAAATGGAAAACAAGGAAAAATGAAGTGAGAAAGAGAAGCTGTGTAAGACGGATGCTCAGAAGAAAACCATGTAGGATGCTGGAGGAAGGAGCCCAGCAGCACAAATTGACAACCCAGTTATAACTATAAAAACCTCCAGGAGCAGCTGGAGGCTCCCAGTGCTGATGGTTCTGTAGCTTTCCCTGCTGTCTGGAGTCTTGTTCTTGTTCCAGTTTTCCCCACAGACCACATGTCAGGAAGAGGAATTAGGCTTGAATCATGGAGAGGTGATTTAAACCAGCCAAGATGGGCTGCTGTCCCAAATCCCATTTTAGATGATGCCTCTCTTATAGCTATAGAAAGCCCTGGATAGATTATCTTTGCCAGACTTGAGTCAACTTTTGGAAGTATTCTCCACACCTTCTTCTTCCTCCACTCTCCTAATTTACCTGAGAAAAAGGTGGAAGGGATGGAGAGGTGGCTCATTGCATGAAGTTATGTCCACGGGCTGTGGAGATGGAGAACAGCTGTAAGACTGGGCCCCAGTTTTTCCAGCCCACTGAGTCTAGAAGTTTCTACCTTATATGCTTCCGATGGCTCCAGTTCTGCCTGTTTCTTTTGGTTTGTTTGAAAGGACATGCAAACTCCTAAACTAGGAGAGGGAAAATTTAAACCTAATAACAAAGAAGAGGCATAGTGATCTATGCACATCTGTGTATAACTCTTGGCTATAAGCCAGAGTGGGGTGTCTGGGCTTGCTAACCAAGCCTGAGTGAGCACACAGCAGAGATGGATGTCTCACAAGGTAAAATGGGTGGCTCTGGAAGCATTTGCTGTTTGCAGTGAGCAGCTCTGGCAACAGCTGCTATAGATTTCCTCATCTTCTATTTCTTCCTCCCCTGCCCCAGGTTCATGTTTTGTTGTTCCAGTTGGGGTTTAATGCGCTTTCCAGTTTCCTCTGTTTATCTTTTTGAGTGTGTTTTGATTTTTTTTTTTCATAATGAAGTTGCTGTTGATTAGGTGCCAGCCTATTTAACAGCTGCCTGGAGAGAAGTGCTCAGTGGATGCAGGCAGCCGGAGCAGCATGGGCAGCAGTGTAGGAGACATGGCTTCAGCGGGCAGCACCCTGTCTCCTCAGCCTGAGCTGAGCTACCAAGAGCATGTCGTGGATGATGCTTAATTTTGGAACGGAGACTTAGTGTTTTGGATTTGAAAGTATGCAGTATGTTTTCGCACCCAAAAAGTTTTTCAAGGAGAGATCTGAGATGTTTCCTTTTATGTGCATACGTTGAACTTTCTTTGCCTGGTTTCAGATTGTTTTTTTTTTTTCTTTTTCTTTTTTAGTACATATGATGATTGCTTCCAATGTGTGCTTATAGAAACTGGAGACATTTGCATTCCTAGTTTAGGAGGAGATGCGACTTGACAGATATTTGATTTGAGTTGGCTTGTTATTTCTAGTTCTGGCTTATAGCAACCATAGTGCCTACTGCTGTATCTGTATTGATTGCAGACAGACATCCTGAGGGATAACTCTGTCTTCCCTTTCATTTGAAAAGAAAAAAAAAAAGGCATGTCTCCAGCCCTGCCTCTTGTGAAGACAGACACAAATATGTAATGCAGACTGTTTGAGATTGAAAGTGTGTCACTGAGCTCTAAAAAGCCATCATTTATTCACCCCGTCTTTTCTGTCCTTCTCTGAGGTGCCCTTGGTGACCTGTGGCACTGGTGCTCAGAGCTGTGATGGGAAGGCTGTGAAAAATAAGTGCTTACCATTGCTTCGGTTAAACTGGCAAGAAACAGCTGAAGTGAAGTAATGCAGGATAACCCATCTGAATTCAAAGCTTTGCCAATTCCAAAACCGTGCCCAACACCCCCTACTCTCACCTCCTTATTTGTGTCCAGCCAGGCAAGCTCCACCTGAGCCCTGTGTTTAGCAGGTTTAGGATAGTTTCCTTGGGCCTTATCCGGAGAGGAAGTGGCTGAGAGGTTGGCTTACATTTGCATCTCTTGAGCACTAGAGCCTCTGAGAGTTTCTCTGGCAGCCCAAGTGTTGTTCCTAGCAGAGAAAGGCCCTGACCGCATCGTGTTGTCTGAGCAGGAGGAAAAGACAAATATGAGTATCTGCTGGCACAGAAGGGCTTGCCTCTGTTGTCACAGAAATCGAATCAAAGACTCTGTTCCAGTTCTTTGTCACTGCTTTCTCGTGATTGACATACTTGGGCTGTTGCTCTCACTTTCCTTTAAGGCACTGCAGGGTTTGTTTTCCCTGAAAATGAAGGCAGTTTTTACAGGTACATGTCGGCTAAATTAAAATCATCTAGTGTGGGTACCAGTTGCAGGGCAACTCTTGTAGCAAGGCATTCAGCACATGTTAGTAGCCCAGGAATTTACCTCTGGCCTCTTCATTGCACGTTGCCTGAGAGTCTCTGTGGAGTCTCTGCTAGCAATGCCTTCTTGGTTAAAGCCAGCATGGCCAAGTTCTCAAAATCATTGAGGATTCCCACAAATGCAGGTCTTCACCTCATAGAATGAGAAGGCAGTCAGCCTTCAGCTTTTGTACCTCATTCCTGCAACTCCTAGAGGTGAAAATGAGGCTAGGAGAAATGGCAAACATCATTCTTCAAGCCTCAAAAGTCTGCAGTCGCCAGGGTACAAATCTCTTCGAAGCAACATGCTTGCTATGTTTCATTCACTGAATTGATTTGATAGCTTATGTTTCTGTGAAGCCACTGCCTCACTTGCTCATTTAGTTTTCCTCCCTGCCTCTAACCCCAGAACACAGACCTTTCTAAACAAGCTACCTCGTCTGTTGGAAGGAGACTTCTGCTTATTCCTGCCAAATGAGAGAAATTGAAAATCCTTGCTGAGCAGCAGTAAAAGAGCAAGGTTGCTGACTGGAATTGCATCAGGAGCTCTTTGCTTATTAGGCCTTGTAGCAGCTGCAGCAGAGAAACAAGTAGCTGAGCCTGTTCAAAAGCCTACGGATTCTTTCTTGCATTAAGTTAATTAGTAAGAAATGAATCAAGCAGCTAACACGTGAAAGAAAAAGATTAGGTATCTCATATCTTGCTAGCTCAGTGGAACTGTAAGGAAAAGGGATCCAACTTGTCACTGATAAGAAATAAGTGTTTCATCCTTCCTTTAATTTTTAGCAAAATTCTTTGTGTATTTTACCTGCTGGTGGATGAAGAACATTCAGCTGCTGAGGCAAATGTGATGACAACTAATCCAGAGAAACTTGTGTGACCAGGCAGTGCTTGGACACAGTTCTGCCTGAACCACTCATTTCTGTCTGAGAAACACCGTGTCCCAATTCCCTTCTGCACTCACTCCAATGGGAGGCTACAGGGAGTAGGAAGGTCACAAATGAACATTCTCACTCCTCCCCAGCACTTAGCAGCACCAGGGAAATAAGGCAAACAGGTGGGAGCCAATGTATTATCCAAATGAAACCTTGCCCTTTGTGAAAATGTGCCAGCTGAAGACGAGACTGAATTCTTATTGGTGTCCTTCACCATAGATAGCAAACGTGACTTTTGGCTCAAATGTAGCTAGCAAGTGCTTTGCTTTTTAATTCCTTTAGGTGCTTGTCATCTTGGCCAGGTGGTCTCTGAGCTTGGGATATGCAGAAGTATGATATTTCCCAAAGAAAGCTCCAGATGTCCTTGGCAAACTTTTTTGTTTTCCCTAAATCCTGCTTTCCTGCTGAGTCTGTGGCTGGGGCTCAATGTTGCCCAGAAAGGCTAGCAGTTTCTTAACAGGCTCTTGAGCTGTATTTTACATGGACAGGATGCATTTCTATCTGGAGCTGGGGTGGCAGGTTTCCTTGCCTTGCTGACAGGCTTCGTGTTGTCATGGACAAAACTTGCTTTTAATGGGTATTGGGTTGCCTCTCCCCTTCATATATTTCAGTTGTGACATTTGGAAATAATACTCAGAAAATCTCTCACCCTCAGAGCCTCCAGCAGCCTTAACACCTGCACCACTGATGATCTCTTGCCTCTCTCAACAGTGAGCCCATCTCTTCCCCTGCAGCTGTCCTCTTCAGACTCTCTTTCTTGGCCTGCCAGCAGCATCTCCAACAGCAAACAGCTTGTGAAACCTGGCCAGCCCTTTTTCCCAGCCTATAAACCTGATGGGAGCTTTCTCCACCTGCAGTCAGTGTTCAGTTTCCATCACTTGCCATGAAGTGAAGAATGCTCCTGAAGTATCTAAGGAGGAACAGATTTACCTGAACATCTCCCAGCCTGCTTCTTGAGAAGAAACCATTGCTTATTTGCAAAACTTGCAAGCCAAGTGCTTCTTCAGCCTGAGTTTTGAAGGGGCAGCTTAAGGCTGCCTCCTTCCCTTCCCTGCTACAGTGCAAGCTCACTGTGCCCACACAGAAGGCTCTTAATCCAGCTTCAGTATTGCCTCTGCTTTGCTGTGTGTCTCCGTCAGCAGTAAGTAGCCTGTTGAACAGTTTTTTCCTCTGCTTCATCCCCTGTGGTGTCAGAAGCAAGTAAGGGTGACAAGAAGGAAATCTACTCCTGACAGTTCTGAAAGTGAAAGGTTGATCTCCTCACACGGCTGATGGTGGAGCTGGGGCCATCCCACAAGGTACATATACACACTCATGCACTCCTGTTAGCCTCAGCAGCCTGCTAGGACCTTCACTCACTGTGGTATCTCCCTAGTCTACCTAAGTTTATAAGCCACTGTTAAATAAAGCCGGGGGTTGTCTGGCAGCCTCTATGTCCTGGGCTTCTGAGATCTGCACCCATGATCCCAAGCAGAGCGAGCTAACACACTAAAACTGGGTAGGTGGGTATCTGAAATTTTAAGTTTTATACTTATATATACAATACTTTAAATATATCTCTATATATTTACTGAGGAGAACTATAAGTGTATAAATCAGAAACCATTCAAACTACAACACCACAGTAGAAAGCTGGATCATCTCCACTGAAGCCAATGGAATAAGGAATAAGATTAATGTCCAGTTTTACTTGGGTAAAGAAGGATATTTACATACAGTCCAGTACTTCAAAATGCTCAAGGTTTCTTTTAAGCCCGTGAAATGCTGCTGTTTAAATATGTGTGATGCAAAACTTCCTTTCCTAGTTAATAAGAACCACTGCTAGAGTTCACTAGCATGAGTGGTCTTTTCCAAATTAATTTTATACTTTAACTAGCATAAGTACTGTAGTGCTAGAAGACAGAGAGAATATGGAATGAACATCAAGTTCTTTTCTTTAAGTTTTACATTTAAGTATCATACACTGAGAGAGTGGACAAACTGAAAGTCCTAAATACTGCTAGCAATTCCATCTATCTAGTCAGTTTATGTAAAATCATTGACCTTGATCTGAGGATAGACCTTTTTAACACAATCAATACAGGTGCAATCAGATAAGAACATTCTACTGTTTTATTAAAGTGCATCTAATTCAAAACTCAATAACTCTCACAAATCCTTAATCAGAGAAGACATCCTGGGAGGTATTTAGGTGAGTGATCTTATAACTCCTGCTCTCTCCTTGTTAGGATGGCGTTTTACAAATAGACATGTCTGTTTCCTTTTTACCCTCCCTGCCATAATTCTTTCACTGTACAGTTGTGTTGATTATCAAGCATTTATCAAGACTCCTTTCCCTTAATTTATTTAGAGAGATGGAGTCAAATGACAGATTCTGCTTACCCCATCCCCCAGCATCACTGTGGCCAAGCATATAAATGCAAATGTGGCTCCCTTGCTGGCACACTGAGTCCTACGTTCTAGTCCATGGCTTAGATGTGTTACACTATAGGAGGTGCAGTGTTAATGCATGCTGTCTAACTCAGGGTGGCCTAGGATAATGAAAGAAAACAGTCCATGTGCAGCATTATGTGATAGTTTAAGTAGAATGAAAGCCAAAGGCAATGACTGTATTTTTAGAAATGGTTTTAAATCAAAATGATACATACTGAATAAGACAAAATAAGCACATGGTAGAGAGCTCTGAGAGCACTGCTTACAGTGAGGTAATTATTATTCTTTCCAGGTGCCCCTCAGCATGTTCCTTGATAATGCAAAATAAATTGTAATTTCGAGCAGTTGAGCTGAAGACTGATTTTTTTTTTTTTTTTTTTTTTTAATTTCTTTTTTTACTAATTTAAGTTCAGATGCGGTGGGCTAAGGGCATAAAGTCTTTAGCATAAGTGCAAATGGATACACATGCTTTGTTAGATCCCTGGTTCCCTGCATCATACAAAACTTAGCCAGTCTAGATAACAAAACTGACAAAAATCAGATAGTTTTGTAACTATATACAGCACAGAGAGGCTCAAGGAGCTGCAGTACTGTGACAGTTTCCTTAACATGTGCGTCCAGCGACAAGAGAGGAGGTCTGGATAGTGGCTCCTGACAGGTAGGAACCTTCCAGTTGTGATTCTGCTCCTTTTATTCCCTCAGACTTGAACTGAGTTATTTGGAAGCTTCATAACTTTTTAAATTATGAAAAATTATAATGCGGATATTTTGGGTCTTCCTCAACCTTTTTATTTGCTCTGTTTCAATCAAAGTAATGCCCACAAAGGACATGATCTATCATGTTTCAATTCCCACATGCACAAAATCACCAACATCTGAGGTAATTTCTCAGATGACCTGGAAAGTGCTTTTCGAAAGCAGACTTCCAGGTCTCCTATACCAAGTGGGTCTACCCAGGGGACATAGTAATATCTCTACTGGCAGAAACAGGACCCTGTCATTTCTGTGAAGGGTGGGGAGCTGTGATCATGTAAAGCAGTCTCATATCTCAATCTGTGCATCTAGAGCTCTATCCAGGATGCTGGACTGGGAGCTATTGTGTTTGGCACCTCAGCTGTTTTCTTACTGTGTGCTCAAGCCTGTAGCAAGCATGTTGATTCAAGACCAATGTGTTCAGACACAGCAGTGCTGCCCTGCCTAACACATGGAACACTTTTGAATCCATCCAACCTTTAAAGCATCTGATACAGTTTCAGGCACAGAATTTATTAGGGCTGTGAGCACAACCTGTGTGAAGGAAACATGAGGTGGATCAGAAGGAGTGTCTGTGCTATACAGAAGTGAAAAGATGAGCATGTGGACAAAACCTGACTAAAGAAATCATTGCCTCTTAGTCTGTGAAAGCTACCATGAGGCATCTTCAAAAGATTGGTTTATTTTTAAGAACAAAGACACTTCAAGCTAAAAAAAAAAATTGCATCCAGTTTCTTATTTTATTATTTAACTGTGATTAGGAGTAACAACCACTGGGCCACATTTAAAGAAAAATGGTGGGTTTGTCATATGGGTCAGCCTTGGGTATACCTCTCCAAAAAGGAAATAAATAAGTGATGCTTTCTTCAAGCTGAGACTGTTGACATCAGCAGTGGTATCACTGCTTGAAAGGCAATGGACTGAGCTAGTTAGTTGTAACGAGACAGGTTGAGGGCAAGAGAGCCAGGGAGCCCTATTGAAACCAGTTTGGTCGTGCTGCTACAGATGCTAAGGGAAGCAGAGGAAAAGTGTTGATCCTTCTTGCCCAGCCAACACAGTACTGGTTGCCATCACAGATATTCTGCTCTTCCCATTTATTCACGCAAGGAGTGTGAATTTCCAAGGCTCTGCTGTAGGCCAAGCAGGCCTCATGGCTACTTTGCTGTTTCTGGCTGCCTGCCAACCTGGACAGCTGTTTGCTTGTCTTGTGCCTCATCTCTACAGTCTCCACTGCTCTCCATGTACAGGAGTGTGCTTGTTGCGTACAGTGAAGATGATGCAGCAATTCCTGAGGCATTGCAAGCTCTCTCCAGTACAGAATGATGCTGTGTTGTCTTAGCCTGGGTCCTGAGGTCAGAGAAGTATTAGTGCTGTGCTGTGCAAGACCTCGTCACTCCATCATTAGCACCATCTTCTCCAAAAGGCCACGCTCATTTATCAGATTCCACATGATGACTGGAATTAAAAGACTGATGAGAGTGTTATTTCTTTGTATGTTTGTGTGATGTGTGTGTGTTCTTTTTTTTTTTTTTTTTTTCCTCAATATTACTGGGCAGAATTAATTAAACTCAAATATCTCTTCAAAACACAGTTTCAAAAGAACATGTGCTGGATAGTGGAATGGCTGAATATAAAGGCATGCTAAGTACCTTGGCCTTTGCCACAAAAGGCATTGCTGATTCAAGCCATTGCATAAAAAAGAAAGGACTTTCACTGCTTCTGCAGTCCTTCAGTCTCTCAGTAGTTACTGTATCTGGTGTTATCTTTTTTCTGCAAGGCAAAATAATGCCCTCTTTTTATTTTGTAATGAGAAGTGATATCCTACCATCTCTGAAAGGTGTTTATTATGTGTTTCTGCTTTTAGAAATGCAGCCCCTATCATCAGTGGAATAGAAATTAAATTAAAAATTATCTCTGCAAACTTCTTTGTGCTAGGCCTGCAGTTCAAAAGCAGCCTTGTTTGGGAGGCTGGAAAGGAGGAGAAGCTGGTGTATGGATGTACACAACACTTTAGATGAAGAGTTAAAAAGGAAAATACTGTTTCTTAAAGCCAATGGTAGAAAGAACAGTGAAAGAGAAGGAAAAACAGTCCAGATGCTGCATTATGTCCACAATGATATGTGACTATTCCATATTAATTGAATAAAGCCATGGGCTGTGAGTAAGTTTTGTGCTTTTGCCAGATGAGTTTGGCTCTGAAGGATTCCCACACCCAGTGGAAAATAAGGATACAAGAGATCTAATTAAAAACGAGAGTTTGAGATGCACAACAAGACTTTAAACTCTTCTTGTATTTAATGGAATTTGCTGTGGTGCTAAAATAGTATTCCCCCCTGTCATTCTGACATGAAAAACATTAGTGAATATTTGATTTTACTGTGGAACAAATTATGGTAATAATGAGTCTCTGAGAGAAAAAAAAAAAGTGCTCAAACTAGTACAGTCTCATTTAAAATGTGCATGTTAAAAATAGAGTAGATACACAAAATGTTGTCTTCTACTTCATCAACAGACTATTATTTTATGAGATGTATGCCCTTTCAATGTAGTGCTTGACAATTAACATCTGCCTGTCTCAGCCCCACTCTTGGTGCAAACTTCATTCTTTTCTGTGTAATTTGGGCACTGTGAATGTATGAACAGTCAGGTTTCAGCTCCTGCTCAGCACTTCAGAACTTCAAGGTCGGACGTCAGTGGACAGAAAATCCTCGCTGTCTTTGTAGCTGATTCTCGGAATCAGACTTTGTGACGTGAATGACTCAGCACATCCAGCCAAACAATGTGAATAGCCAAGCAACCATTTGTGCTGGATTTGGTAAACTTGTTTCTTTAATTTGCACTTACTTTCATAATGATGGTTGAACTGCAGGCAAGAATGCAAGGAGGATACCTTAGAGATGGATGGACCTAGAAGGATTTTTTTTTAATAATGAGGTTGGGAATTCACCCATTGCTGAAGTGAGTGCTGTCACCGTACAGATGTTTCCTGCTACCTTTTGCTTTTGATCTTGCACTCTTTTAGAAAAGTTGGTAATAAAAAAGCTTCAGCTTTCTACTTGATGATGAGATGAAGAGTCAAAAGCTTCCAAAATCCAGGCCTGGCAAGGTAACTCTCCATGACCTTGACCAAAGGCCTTTCAGCTTCACTTTCACTTCTTCCTTGGTAAAATGAAAATATCTATGGACCCGCAACATTTATTAACAGGTGTGTTTCAGTGAAGATAGGAGGTGCTTTGGTGCACACTGAGATCAAAAGAAAGACTTTCAGTCGCTCCAGTAGGTTGGGTCACATTGTCAGTGTGGGATGGTGTAAAATAAGTTTCCTTCTCCAAATAAGCCCAGTGGGAGATTCTATGGGAAGGCAAAGAGATGGTTGTCCTGTCACATCTTCTAAACTACCATGGCTTTGCAGATTTCATGGGAAGAAGCTGTAGGAGGAACATGCTGGATTGACGTGCTCTATACACTGGTCCGGCCTTGTCACTCTCTTTTCAGCAGACATTGCTCACTTTTCACAAGGTCCCAGCCCTTTTATATGTCTGTAATTATAACATGAGGGAGGGGTGTGTGGCATAGGCAGAGGGAAACCTACTTTTTGCCCTCATAAACACCTCTTCATCATAATTCCCACTATGATGGCTTTTATCAGAGAACGCCTTCACAAAGCTCCAGGGTGAACCTGGCTTATCTGTGTGCATCTTCAGCATTACCACTAGTTGTCTTTCACTGGTTATGAATGAAGATTCCCTGAAGGTCATAGCTCAAAAACAAAGGAATCGCAGAGTTTTTAATCAGCAGGACAGAATGATTTTGTTCCTCTGTCTTTAGAAATTGGAAGTGTGTGTCTTCTATGGCTTGAGTCACGTTGTTAAACAGAAATGTGGGTATTACAGCAGGGATACAATTTTCCTGCCAATGTTATTAAGGTGAATTTTACTCTGTATTTGTGAGATAGTCCCTGTTCTCAATATCAGTGAGTTAATGACAAAAGAATGTGAATGATAAATGTCAGGTAAAAGATCTTTTTGTTGTGCCGGGTTGGCTTAGTTTTATAAAAGCATCTGAAAAATCAAGCAGCATATAAGTACGCATTCCTTTCCTGGGGATGCATCATATAAGCCTTTTGCACACTATTGAGTGATTAAATGAAAAAGGGTTGGACCAGAGAAGATGTGAAATGGATTTTTGTCACTGAGCAAGCCTGTTAAAATCACTCTATTTGACACAGCCAGAAGAGTGATGTTTAAAGAGAGTTTGTTTGGGGCCATGGGTCACTGTGGGGCAGCCTTGCCCACATACGAAGCACACAAACATAGGCTAAAGGAAAAAAAAAAAGTCAGGAGATCTTATGAAGAATTTGTACAAGATATTACTCTTACATAGGATGGAGAAAGGAAATATCTCACAATCAAAGGTTCCACTATCTTCACGGTTAGCTGCTGTCCCAGCCAAAAATGTAGGACACATTTAATATAATCTCACTGTATAATATAATCAGACTGTCTGAGGGATATCTTATGCTACTCTGATAGTCAACAATCAAGTGTGGTCAAGGACAGTCAAATTGTTTTATTGCACATAACTTGGCAAAGGCTAAGGAAAAACGTGTATGAATTTAATGCCTCAAGGCTTTTATTACTCACCCAATAGGTGATGTTTAAAATGTACTTTCTTGCCTTCATGTCAAATGCAAAGTGAAATGGACGGCTTTAAAAATCATTAGGTGGAGAGAAGGAGAGAAAGAACAGCATTTCTCTGATGTCAGCCTCCAAATTGTTCTAAAGAGGATGTGAAGGCCAGCAGAGAAAGTCCTAGAGGACTCAGGAGAGCTGTAAAGGGTGACTGTACAGGACACATATCAGTCCACCTACAACAGCCCTGAGATTAGAGGACAGGCTCATGGAAGCGTTAGTAACCACACAACTAGAGAACGACTGCTGCCCTGGAAGACTGCATGCTGTTTAATAGGGCCTCAAGATTAAACCTGCTTAGATAACCATGCCGCAGAGGTACTCTAGAGATCCTGCCCACCTCATCTAATCTTCTTTTAATGGAGAGAGGTCCACGGGAATGCTCAGGAAAACAAGGGTTTTTGCATGATTTGTGTATGAGAATGAGGACAAACATTTGATTTGGAAGAGAAAGAACAGGTTTGGAGAAGTGGATTCCCATTCTATGGAATGGAAGTTTTTTTTTTATTATTTTATTTTTTCCCAAATCGTCATCAGATTTTCAAAAAGTATACAATAAGTAAGAATTATTTTTTCCCTTTAAAGTTCAGGATACAATGTTAGTAAATTGAATCTTTAACAAATGATTTAATCCTTATTACAATTCTGCTAGCACAATAGAAATAGAAATTATGTTGAAATCAGACAGAATTAAGAAATAATTATATATTGACCAATATCCTTTACTTTCAAAGCATATACTATTAACATAAATGCTCTTCTTCATGTATGTCAGGCAGCCATGATGTGAGTGGCCAGGACAATTCTTTTGACAACCAACAGCAATGTCTACAGGTTAGAGATTATTTTGTTGATTTGAGATGGTAAGGAGTGTGAATGGCCAGAGTACAGCCACCCAAAGTATGATTTAAACAGGAAGTCATAGCTGGCATGATACAACTCACACATTAGCACCAGACATTCTCTGCCAACTGTGAAAAATCAAAACTTAATTTAAATTTCTATTGCAAAAACCTACAGCACTGGTACCCAGCATCAGACAAGATTTGACATTGAATCAGTGTTGGTTGAAAAGGCAGAGCTCCACCAGCCAGAACATGACCTACAGAAACAACCTGGCTCCCCCAAAGACAATCTGGTCTAACACTACCTCCAACCCTGAGCATCTTGTAAAACTTGACAAGATAATGTTGAGGAGCAGAAAGGCTTTAATGCAGGATTTTGTGGAAATGACCACTGACTTTAGAATGTACACAGACACAGGAGGTAGGTTGGCTGATTTCTGTCAGGAGATTTGCCCTGCAGGAATGCTGGAGATATTTCTTTGGCTAAGAACAGACAGGAACATTAAAGAGTAATTTGTACTCCAATTAATTTTATTTTTTTTTCTGGATTATCTCTGACTTTTATCATGACCTTGACATCTTTCATATGGTCTTCATAAATTTACACTGCACAGTTAAAATTCTTTGAGGAGTTTAAGTTTCAAGCAGGATTGAAGTGTTTTAAAGGACTTCATAATGACAGATTAGAAGCATAGCAAATCCCTTGATAGCCTAAATGGATGGAAACATTCTATAGTACAAATGAGTTAGAGATTAATTCATGGCACCTTGTACAGGCTTGGGGAATTCTATGTGTTGGAAATGGCTCTGCAGCACAAGCAATCTGCTGTATGGGAGAAACAGTCTCTCTTAGCCTCTCCTCACTCCCCAGAAATAATGTTTAGGGGAGGGAAGCTTTCTTCATTCACCGTCCTCCCTATTGCAGCCTCATTATTGTCAAAGAAATTGGAGAAGGTGAAGGACATCCCTCTGTGTACCGTACGCTTTGGAGAACATAGCATGCATCATAAAAAGAACCCAGAACCCAGGAAAGAGATGAGTTCACATATAAAAGATTTTAGACTAAGAATAACTAGATGCAGCTGGCCATAGAAAGAGGGTTTAGAATTCCTTTTCTGTTGGGACAAGTGACCAAAATGTTCCATTGTAGTTGGAGCTAGCAAAGCTTTCTATACTCTCAGAAGTCTAGCTGAAATTAAATCAGGACTTGGAAGCAGGTTTATATCCTACGTGGAATGAACACCACATGTAGCAAACAGGATATTGTTAGAATCAAAAAAGAGCCTCTATAAGGTGTCATTGCTGGAGAACCTTCAGTTGTCCTCCACTCTCCAGTCATTTATAAAAGATGGAAGCAAAAAGACGGGATTCAGGAAGCATGCAGGTGCCTCCTCTTCTTCCAAGTAATCAGTAAAGGCTGGAGCTGGTATTTCCCTTAGGGAATCATTGTTTTTTAACATCTGTAGAAGAACTCTGTCAAAAAGCCCTTACCTTTCCCTGTATGTCCTTTGGTTGAAATCAAATATATCCTTTTGCAGAGGCTCCAGGCTACGAAAGTCCATGTGCTTCTGTGTGCTTGACACATTGTGACTGGTTCCTAGTTGTGGTGGGCTAGCCCTGGAAAACAGCCCAAGTCCCAACCAGCTGCTCACTCACAACCCCTCCTCGGCAGGGCAGGGGGACAAAACAGACTCGACTTGGAGAAAGCTAATTTAATTAATTGCCAATTAAAATACAATATGTGAGTAAAACACAAAGATATACCCCATCTTTCCTCTCCTCTCTCCCAGGCCCAAGTTCACTCCTTCACTCCAGACTCCTGTACCTGCTCCCAAGCTGTGCCGGGGGGCAATTACAGTCAGAACATAGAGGCTTTGTTTGTCTTATGCAGAGGGGACTTAGCTGGGCTTCTTGGCATTCTTATCTGAAAGCACTCCCTGCTTTTCCTGCTAAAAGAAATACAGAGCTTGTTCTTGAAAGCAGTGTTGCACAAACACCGTTGGGTAGTTGTTACAGCTTCTTCATGAATATCACCTTCTGAGCATCAGCCATCTACCTGGACTGTGCTGGTCCTCTCCTAACAGTGGGAGGAAGACCAGCAGGCAGCTGGTAAAACAGCTGCTGCGAGGTGAGCATAGATCTTGCCTCAGCACTTTCTTTGTGAAGATTAAAGGTGCAAGTGTGTCAATCATCTTCTCTGTAAAGGTCTGAAAAGGCTGTCAGAGTTCAGTACTTTTAGCTCTTTAGCAGATTACCTCTTTTATTTTTAGAGGTAACAATAGTTCTTAGGTTAAGAGGGAGACAAAAGCCTCATTAGTTTTGGAATTTCAAATGAACTTAATAAGGCATTGAGGAGATTTTTTTCCATAGGAACCTGAAAAGTTGCTTAAAGGATGTTGTGAGAAACAAGAGAAAGCCTCCTGCTTAAAGGTCTCTATGCTAATGATATACAAATATAAGCAGCCTTGGCCTGCCATGAGGCAGCACGGGAGCCTGCTCTACTCCAGCCAGCACAGCAGCCCCACTGCTGGGGGCAGAGGTGGTGTCAGAGACCACAGCCTTTCAGAGGTGGAAGAAGAGAAGGGCCGAGGGTTTCTCTTGGATCCTCTGCTCATAAAGATGTTGAATTTAAGGGCCACAACTGCAGACTACCATTTACCAAGGGGTCATGTAATTCGGACGGAGGCCTTATAGGGTGTCTTTGTCTGCTCATGGCTGGCAGGAATGTCACTGCAGGCAACAGAGCAGTCTCACAAAACCCACTCACAAACCAAAAAATGTAACTATGTTTCTAGTTTGTTCAAAATCCAAAGTCAGTGTAAAGATACAGGAACTTTTGTTGTGATTTTTTCCTTTTTCTCGAGTTGAGACCGTGTCAAATGGGCAACACCTCTTAGCTCTCCTCTAGCACTCCTTCAGCTCTGTTTTCCCTGGTTATCTCAGCTAAATTTTTCTTTTTTTCTCCTCCTCCATGATGTGATAAATTCAGCTACTTTCTAGCAAGGCCTCTTATATCAGGAAACTAGACCTTCACCATGACAGTTTTTGGGAATTTGGGAATTTTTTTTTTTTTAAGTAAAAGCCTTTGCATTGAAGTTATACTCAAAATGAAGCTCATTATTGATGCACGATGCTCATCCAGCAGACCCTGAGTGTACTGGTGAACCAGGTGGCTGCTCCCAGCAAGAGCACTTGGGACAGAGAGGACCTGGCACCTTGGAGTCCTCTGAAGAGCATTGCATTCCCATGAAGCATTGTGTTCTATTTCATCCTGCCCTTCCTGCCAGGGGAATGTGTTTTGCAGGAGCTCCATCTACTAGCTTTCCATCACTGCCTTCCTGCTGACATTTTTTCCTCCTTTGCACTTTTTGTAAACGTGCAAAAGAGAAAGAAATGAAGGATGAAAAACTATGTTGGAATTATACTGAGCACAATTCTTTTGCAACTCTGATCTATAAAAATGAATACATATAATTTTGCTATTATAAATATGTGAAATAAATGCATTAGTTAAGAAGTTAGGCTTTCAAAAGTGCTAATTACTATCCAAATACATTTTACAATGTTTTAATGAGCACTTTTTCATATCATATTAATATCCATTAGCTATATTCATACTAGTAATGCTAATAATGTGCAAAGCCATTAGTTAGCTACAAAGTCAATAATGGATGATACTGATTTCAAGCCTTCACTGTGCTAAAAGTTTCATAGTTCTTTTGGTAGACCAGGAGAGCTAACCTGAATTTTCATCCACGTATTGTGACTGCATATGTTCAGTCAGGTTACTCAGGCAACTGTGGGGTCAATTACTGAGGGTCTATGAACCAAAACATGCATACTGTTCCACCTCTGTCTTCTAGAAAGCAGAAGTTGGCTACAAAGCCAATCGCCCTGCCTCCCAAAGAAGGTTCTGAACATTTCTATTCATGGACTCTATCTCAGCTGCCTTGTGACTCCTCCATTAGTAATTTCTCATTAAGAAATTTCAACAACTCTTCTTAGCTGAGATGTTTTTAAAGGTAACTCTGGAATATTTTTTTTTATATATGTTATCTGAATGGATATTCAGACAGATTATCCTGTTATTCCTCCTTTGAAAACACTCACTGTTATTTTGCAAAATATGTCTATAAGATGTAATCATTGTTCGGGTGGTGGACTGAACCAGGAACGGTTATGTGGAGAAATTCCAGTTGAAGTTGCACTACATTTGCAGCCACATTTTACTGCTTGCTTTAGGAGAACATTTATAAGCTTATTTGCAAGTAAAATATTTTATTACACTAATATCAGGAGCATTTTATGCTACTAGTAAAATGTGTGCATTGTTCTAGAGACTGTTTCTGGATTGTAAAACTAACCATGTATCTTGTAAATCAACAGAGAGAAGAAACCTCAGTGGTTGTCTCAGATATTAGGCATACAGATTTTAGTAACAGTGTGTTCCTGTCGAATTTTTAATTTATTTAACCACAACATCTCTTCTAACTTAAGGCCTACAAAATGCAAATATTGCAAACTTCTTTAATAGAGAATACATATATTTGACTTCCTGCTTAGTATCTTTCATTTGCTTTATTTTCTTTTTCGGGGTGTTAACTTTTGGGAATACATTGCTCTTGTCTCTAAAAATGAATTCTTAGTCCACATGTTCATGAAATGGATCAGGCTCATTGTGGTGCTGATTGCCTGTAATTAGATGCAAGATTGATGCATCCAGAAGAAACTGTTCCATGTATCTCATCTGTGTCTGGTACTACCTCTTTAATCTCTTTACCAAGTTCGATTTTTCCCTAACAAACCAACACATACCTATTGAGCAGGTGAGATTATCCTTTCAGTGAAAGATCCAGATAGGATGAATGGCGTGAATGTGGACAGAACAGATGAAAACTTCTCAGCTCAGTGAAAGCACCAGCAGAAATGGGTTTGGGGAAAAACTTCTGTGTCTTCTTATTCCTACAGCAGAGCAGAGGAAACCACAGCTAGCAAGCAAATGAAGTGGAAGATAACAGCCCACGTTGCACTCTTTTCTTGTGATCGTGGTGCTCCTTCTCATTGTCCCCCTTCAGGCCATGACATGGAGGCTGACTGATGATGGGAATCTCACTGAGGGGGTGGAAATGGGGCCGGGGGGTCCTTAAAGAAGATAAAAGCATTATGCAGCACAATTAGGGAGCTGAAGCCCACTGCAGATCTGCAGAGGCTTGAGGCATGATTCCTTGCCAAAATGAACTAAATCATAAGTAACTCCATTAAAGCAGGCAGCTTAAAACCTGTGTGAAGCAGATCAGAAGTGGGCCCCATGTGGGAAAACACAAAGCACTTTAGATAATTGTGTGGAGAGCAGCGAGCAGAAAAAAAGTAATATCCTACCTGATAGAAATCTTGATAACCTGGAAAACTAGGTGAAAGCCAGGAATGTAAATATCCTGTCTTGAAGAAAACAAAAACCACACAATCTCTTGACATTTATGAAAGACTCCATCTTCTAATGAAATTAAATACTAAAGAAAACCTAACATATCTGAATAGTTCTTGTGGAGACTTCGCAGGGAAGGAAGAGGACTCAAAGGCGATCCTCCTTGTGGTGCTGGAAGAGAGGGGACTGCAGGCTTGGGAGGCCAAACTTGAGGAATCATCTAAAAGGACAATAATAACCTTTCATTTCCTCCTATGATGTCTGTGACCTGGACTCAGAGGAAAGAATTTATTCCCCAAAAATGTCCCTACAGAAGAAGGAGTGTGGGTATTAATCTTCTGCAGATGAAGGGAATACTTTGGGAACAGGAGGCAAGTCTTCTGGGGTTTGGATTCTAAAAACTAATTCTTCTTTGGAAAAAAAGACCCTTGAGCTGGGCTTAATCCACAGTACTGCCACTCAGAGACTGACTGTAATCTGTTTAGGCTCATATCCTGTGTTTACAAGTACTGGAATCAAATACTGACAGTACTCAGTAGTGCATAATTAGATTCTTACTCTCCATTGAAGTCATTGGCAAAACTTCCACTGACTTCAGTAGTGCTGGATTAAGCTTTCACTGAATGTTGTAAGAATCCAAAAAGCAAAATCAATCCAAATTTTGCAAATGGTCCCTGTCTTTATTGTGGATCAAACCATAGCCATAACCTAAAAAACCCCCCAAAACACCAACCAAAGCAACAAAAAAAAGAAAAAAAAAAAACAGCAACAAAAACCGAAACCCAACAACAACAAAACACCAGAAAAACCCCTACCAAACTTTATTGTGAATGAAATAAGGATAAGGATTCATAATGTGTGTCCTGAATGCTTTTCCAGAAGGTATTAAAAACTGAATCACTTGGAGGACTACAGCAATAAAAAAAGTTGCGTAAATATCACATAGCAAAAAATATTCTATGGTTAGTCTGCTCTTTTTGTCACAATCCTTCTGGCAGAAACTTATACATTTATGTTGTTGGTGGTGAGTAATTCCTGCTCTGCAGGTGGTATATGATGTAGATGATTGTTTAAGTCCAATTTCAAGCTGTAGCACTGTGATCTATCACAAAGTGCTTTCCTGTAGTCTGATGGCAGGACCTCTGAGAAGCCAGTTTCCAGTGTTAATTTTCAAATAAACCCAGTTGCTCCATGGGTATATCCCTCACTATTAAATTACAATTTAAAACCAACAAGAAACAGGAGTGCCTGACTGCAGAGGAAGTTCTTCCTTTCCAAGCTTTATCCATACCATGTAGACCAAGGTTGCAAAAGTTTGTGAAACTGCCTATGCTGTAGAGATTTCTTTTTGACAAAATAGGTATAATTTAATCTTACTATAAAAAACATACCAAAACAAATTCACTAGCACAGACTACCCTTATGCAGAAATAGTAAACATATTCAGACCATTAATAAACCAGAGCTAGAGATGTATGGAATGAAAGGATGGCTTAGGGGATTATTCTGGCACTCACTGGATAAATGTTTGTCAATAACTGCTATTCCCAAACTTCAGCGACTTAGTCATAGCAGTGACCTCTTGTCATTGCTGCAGTTCCCTTTGGATCAGAAGGAAATTCCTTATTTCCTACTAGGAAAGGTGAAGGGTCCATTTCTTCAGTGAAACAACAGCTAGGAGAAACAGTTCACCTAATTAACAGAAATCTCTCCTGTTCTGGTGTTGTTGCTGCCCTGGGAGAGGACTAGGCTTTCTGCTCTTACCAGTTGAACTATATCAGTAACACTCCATCCCTCAGTCCTGCCTTTGAGTTGTCAACATTTTTCTTTGGCTTTAGTAGTGACATAATGGGCTAAGTAGGGCTCAGGCCAATGCTGTATTTCTGCGGGTGCACCAGAATAGGACTGCAACTGCTGTGATCACTCACCAGCATGTCAGACCTGGGCTGCCCTTCTCTGGCTACACGCTTTCCTTCTTGTCCTCCTGCTGCCCCAGTAACACCAGCTCGCCTTCCCTTGGACAAAAGGAGTTGTCTGCTTCTGTCTCAGCTATGCCGTAGTCTCCTTTTGCCTTCTGCCTCTACCTACCATGGTCCAAGGCTTCCCAGTACACAACTACTGTATGTCATCAAGGCCTTGGTGAATACAATTGTGTTTTTTCTGACACTTCCCATAAAATAGTATCAGCTGTGTGTTACTTCTTGGTGATTTTTGATTACCTCTGAAGATCTGAAAACATATATGCAGTCAAAATGTTTCTACTTCATGTGCTTTGCTTTCTGAGACATTTTATCCTTGCTTTTATTCCTATTACATTTCTGCAGTTTCTGGCAGGTCTTTTTTGTTTTTCAATGAGTGTGGTAATTTTACCTATCAGTTGCACCAAAGAAGAAAACCTATCTTTTCAAATTTTTATGGGAATAAAATAATAATGCTATTATCCACACTCTTGATTACCAGGATTATCTCATTGTATATATACAGATCCTCCTGATAGGCAGATTATGTGATCAGAAGGTTCTTAGTGGGCCCCAGGCTCGGAGCACACATTAAAGCGGATCAAGCCTGCTTTAATTCATGTGCTGCTTCACTAATGCTCCTGCTCTTTCTCGGGAGAATTTCTGAAATGTTATTGATTTGGGGCCCAGTGCACTGCCCACTGAGGTGGATGGACAGTCATTGACCTTGATGGATAGTAAACTGGGGCTGGCTTGATGCAGCAACATGTAAAGAAACACATATTTCACACTGCCGGGGCTAGAGGCACGTCAGTCTTTAACATATGTTGGCAGACCTTGAGTATCTCACTCTTATTTTTTTAACATTGTTAACAAATGCTTCTAGAATCTGGAAAGCATGTCTCCTAGCTATGCACAAATCTGAGGTGTTTAAGGGAGCATAGGAGAGGGCCGGCTGTGTCCCTTGGAGAGCAGAAAGGAAGTGGAACACCTGCTTTGGCTGACCTGCTGAGTAGTTTTCAGGCAGGCAATGGGACTTGCTTATGAAGTGGGTTTCCAAGAAGCTGACATCTCCTCACAGCTCAGCTAGCATGCAGAAGTTTGAGCAGTGAGTAGAGGAAACTAGACTCCAAATTTACTTTGGCCATCAGCATTTTTCTTTAAGAGGCATGATTGCTTTTTGACTAGGATATGTTCTCTGAATTACTTAAGCGTTTTGAGAAATGGCCTATATAGAGTTCAAAAACACAATAATGCAGAGATAAATTACTGCTTTAGAATTAATGATGGGGACAGAACTGAAGTGACATCTGTGCTGAAATGCCACTATCTTAAAATTTTCTACTTACTGTGTTTCTGAATGTGGCTCCTGCTCTTTGTCATGAGTGTTGGCAAATAACAGAGCTAGAAGATGTCAATAAACAGAGACTTCAGCAATGGGGAGTGTTATGGGGTAGGAATGAGTTTTTGACACTGAGCCTGAGAAAAGTAAAGGCAGGAGAGAAGTGGAAAAGTCTTTTTGCTTAAGAATATACAATAATTTGAAAGTTGTAGGTGATAGAAGAGAATAAGTGAATAGGTAAGGTGCCTCAAAAGGAGCAACGGGGGTAGGTGCAATAGTTGAGGGAATGAGGTCCTGTGGATGGGGGAAAAATTGCTGCACATGATAAACAGAGGTAGAAGACTTGAGTTTAAAATTCAAGGATAGCAAATCGTTGAAAAAGGGCTTTAAAAAGCTGTGGCAGCCAAAGAGAGTGACAGTAGAGTGAGTTCAGTAGCAGTGTTTTGAAAAGACCAGGCTCCAGTAATTTCATTGTATAATATTCCTTTCCTCACTCCACCTCTTCTTTCACAGGGAGGAGGCTTGTCTATCACTTATTTATATTTAAAATGTAACTGTCCTACATGTGAGATGAAAATGAGAGCTGGTCATGTTTGTCTTCAGGATCTGCCACAGATATAAGGTCCTATGAGAAATCCTCTATTTGTCAGGCCTCTAATATTATACTCTGACAACATTATGCCATGGCAGTCTAACCTCCCCTGGGACCCAGTGACCAGCCTGGCTGTGATGCCAAGCTGCCCAGTTTAATTTGCTCTTCCCTGAACACCGGCTTTTGGTATAGGAACAATGCTGTAAACCAGAGGAAAACTCGTGTGACTACAGCTACAGAGCAGAAACACAGCCTTCCAAAATAGCTTGTGTCTGTCCTTTTGGTGGTCTGCTTAATGTCCTGGCCCTAATAAAAAGGGAATGTACCTTCCAAAAAGATTATTTTGGAGGCAGACAGCAGTGTGGCCTCCCAAGGGCAAAGCTGAGAAGCAAAAGAGAGTACTGTTGAACAAGACCTTTCTTTTTGTTTTTAATTTAAGGAAGGCCAGTTTGGTTAAGCTTGGGCTGGATGGCTTTCACATGCAAATCCTCCAGGTTACTTTAGGTGAACTTGATATCGTCTTTGAGTCAGACTAGTCTCTTAAAATGCAGCAGGACCAAAAAAGGACTTGTGATTAAGGAGTCTGCACATCCTTGGTGTCCTGGAAGTGTGCCAGGGTATGAGATGATATTTCAGTCCTTTGCATTCCTAAGAATGTCCTTTTGTCCCATGCAAGGCTGACATCTTCCTGTGTCATAACGAAATTATGAGCCAGGGTGGGAGGTGTCTGTCTAATGAATCAGTCTAGAGACCAGCTAACAGGCTCCTGGTAGGCTGATTGACTGTTGCTTTTCTGGGCTGTGAAATGAAGGGCTGTCAAGTTCTGAGGCTAATTCCTGTCCTCTGGCTGCCCCCTCTTGGCTGATCCACCAAGTCTGCGATGGACTTGGCATCTCCCATGTCTCACAGTGCCTGCAAGGGCTGGACACAAAGAAAAAAGATGTTCAAGAAAAGTAATGACTAAATGTCAAAATCGTCTTTTTCTCTGAATGTGATATAAAGTTGTTTTTGTTTGTTTGTTTGTTTTGTGTTTTGGTTTGTTTTTTTTTTCTCTCTTGCCAAACTCTGTATGGTTTAAGTTTAAAAGCGTGATGACCACACTATTAAACTTTTGGGATTCTGTACCAGAAGCTGGCAGCTGCTTCCATTTCTGGTTAGATTTACTTTCATTTCTGGTTCAGATTTTCGTTCAGTGGTTTCTTGCACACAGAACCTCCTGTGCTAAAATCATTGCTGACTTTATGAGCATCAAATGGCTACAACTGCTAAAAATCACCCTTGTATGAAGCAACTGCATCTAAAATTCCGGACAGGTAGACTATTCTCAGTTTAGGTCAAGCATACGGAAATGTGAATGCCGGAAGGTCTGCCCTCAGCTATTCAAGTACAAGTTGCACTTCAGTGGGTGGGAACTCCAGGTAGTTTACTGAAGGCAGAATTGAGCCATTTCTACTGTAAAGTAGCTGGGAAAGATAGATAATTTTTCTGCCGTAGTAACTTATGTCCCCATAGATCCTTCCTCAGAGGTACATAAGAGCTCTTCTCCTAGACTAGAGGGCCACCTAGGTCTATATACTAGGCTGACAGGGCTACCAGCAGATGCTTAGGAAAAAGAGTATAAGCACAGGGCACATACAGTATGATCTTCCCTTTAGTGCATCCTCTTACCACCCAGGAGCCACCATTTTTGAGACTTCTTATGTAGAGGTTGCTTAAGACCTGTCACATTTATAGCCACTAATGGACTAACTCCTTGTTTAAATGTTGTGTTGCTAATGCCTATTCATATGTAGCCCTGCTAAATTTGTGAAGTGCATACAGATGTAGGTGCGTGTCTCTACTATTTTTTGACTAATATATTTTAAGCAATGCAGTGAACTATTCTTCCTCTATGGAGCCATTTCCAGTTCTATTTTCACAACTAGGATCCTCACATGCTACCCCTTTTTCTTGACATGGTGTGTGGGCAATTCACACCCAGAAAATGCCAGCTGTCCTACTTCACAAGGCAGCTGTTTGCAGCTGTCTTTTCAAGACATGCCAGGTGGTCAGTCCATTGACAGGCTTTCCAGAACGTTGTTAGCTATGGGCAGAAATAGTATTTGAGTCTTTGAAGTGGGGAAAACACGGAATGATTGTCCTGTTTTGGTCCTTCAAGCGTGCAGCAGGAGCCAGAAGAACCTTCTTCATAGCTCCATGCTGCAGCACTGCAGACTTCAAGTGGCTGTAGTGGTGACCATAGTAACTTAGAAGACAGTACTACCAGACTTACTTTGTGTGACAGCATTGCAAGGTCTGCACGTTAGAACTGATTCCTGGGGACAGCAGCAATGTAAGTTGCAGAACTTTTCCAGGCCTCCAATTTAAGGTGATCATGAGGTAAAATGGAGCCAAGATCAAAACGTCCAAAGACAGGGCAACAATGAGGGTGAGGGATGCAGGGACTCAAGAAGGGGAGTTGTGCTACACAGGGAGAAGAGTCAAGTAAGAACCTCCAATGACTCAACCTGCAGAAAAAGAGCATGCCCTTCTGCCAGATGTGTGGGAGGCCAAAAGGAATGGGATAAGCAACAGTGGTATGATACATTTTCCCATGGGAAGCACAGCCCTGCTTTCCAGGCATTCTAGGAGTTCCCTTTGTGTTTGTGCCCATATGTTCTGTACTTCACCTCAGGACATCTGAAGGCTGGATAATCTGATCTACCAGTTGGTAGTGATGTGAGGACTTTTCAGCAGCTGTTTATTGCAAAAGACAAAGTTCATGTTATAAGGCAGAATTACCGTTTTGAGACAGGGAATGGATAGAAATAGGTTTTGAGGCCTATGTCCAGCAAAGGTAGTGGAAAAAATCATGCATGCTAGCTATGAGCATGGATGCTTTCTGTCTAACATGTGCCAGTTTGTTGCATTCGCAGATGGTGTATCAAGGGAGCCCCAATGGCCAGTTACAGCAATTCCTGCACTAATGTGAACAGAGCTTTTGATTTCATGGTTTGAAATAAAATGACCCAAATATAATTACACAAGCTTATTAATTTATTTGTTATGGGTCGGTAACCCTTCACAGTCTACAGCACCAGTTACAGGAAGGGCCAGGGGAATTAAAGCTTGAATTTAGCACAGTCAGATTCCTATACAGAAATTGAAAGAAACGAAGCACTAAATTGCATGTTTTATGATGATATCTTATTAAGAAACAATTAATGCCCAACTTTGAAAGCACCAAATTAATTCTGAACAGGAGCAGTATAAAAAGAACGTCCTCCTGAAGGTTTGAGCTGAATGATATATACACTGGTTATATATATATATATCCAGTCATGTAAACATGGATAGATCTTGAAAGTTACCAATGCAGGATAGCTATTTGTGGCCAAGATAACATGGGCTTTCTGTCTGCACAAGGAATTTATCCAGTGGTGCTGGTGATACTTTGTCCTCGGGGCTCCAGGAGCATTTCAGATTTCAGAATATGGAGGTATTAAGATTCTTCTTCTACAAAGTGAAAATAAGGTTGTTGGATCAGATTTCTTCCATTCCCAATGCACTGGGCTGTTATGTATGAGGTGTGTGCATTGGGTGAATGACTATGATCTAAACACAATGCACTGTATTTGGGGGCTTAAGCAAAACAAAGAGGCTGTCCCACTCAACTTCAAACAGAACAGAGAAGAAGGGAGCTAGGCATCTGGTCTGTCTGATTGAGTGCTGCCAAACACAAATGGGGTCTTTCTTGACACTCTCAGAGAATTACTGGAGCACAAGTCTTGTGAGGAGCAGCTGAGGGAACTGGGGCTGTTTAGCCTGGAGAAAAGGAGGCTGAGGGGAGACCTTATTGCTGTCTACAACTGAGAGAAGGTTGTAGCATGGAGGGTGTTGGTCTCTTCTCCCAAGTGGACAAGTGACAGAACAAGAAGAAATGGCCTCAAGTTGTGCTAGGTGTCACGGTCCATTCGGTGATGGACTCATGATGGTTCATTTACCTTGATCTCGAAGTGCAAAATTAAGGCAACCAAAATGCCAAGGGGTTATAATTCAATCAAACAGTGCTACTTCATTATTTTGCCCATAAATTGGCATGTGATAAAGAAAGTAGAGAAAAAGGGAAAGAAAAAGAAAAGGGAGAAAGAGGGTTGGTTACCACCACGGGTCCAAAGGCATCCCTACGGTCCCAGGTCCCGAACAGCTTCCTGACGGTCCTCTGTCTTGATCCGTGGTCCTTTGGTGGGGAGATCTCAATGATGCTCATTTGGGAGTCATCTTTTATGCTTCTTCACCCTGCTTTGCTCCCATTATTTAAGGCCAATCTCCGCCTTTGTTTTGCAATCCAGGCTTAACTGCGCAGGCTCGAAAAATCTCCTCTTTGCCTGCCAGAACCCATCAGTGCCTGCATGGCCTCATGTTCAGGGGTCTCTTTCTGGTCCGTTGGGTGACCTTAAGACCCTCGGTGAGCCTCTGCGCATGCTCTTCTTCGTTGGCCTTAGTAACAGGGAGGAGGTGGGGGGCAAGTTTGGCTGAAGCACCATCTTCTAGACAACAACTATTGTCCCAATGTCAGAGAGATGCATGCAACATAATTATTCTCCTTGGCCCTCTCTCCAAGTCATTGTCCATCTGTTCTTGATGGCAATGTTCAGGCAGATACTGTTCTTTGGACTGACTCCTACACCAGGGAAGGTTCAGATTGTGCATTAGGAATCATTTCTTCATGGAAAGGGTTATGAAACCATGGAACAGGCTGCCCAGGGTGGAGTCACCATCCCTGGAGGTGTTTAAAAGATGTATAAATGAGCCTCTTAAGGACATGGTTTAGTGCTAGAGTTAGGTTATGGTTGGACTCGATGATCTTAAGCATCTCTTCCAACCAAAATGATTCTATGATTCTATGATTATTTCTGTGTGCCAGAGAGGAGAAGCCATGCAACCAATGCATAGATGTTACAGTATGCTTTTCTGGCATGCAAAAGGTGGCACTGCAGGTACTGGCCTTATCAGTTAGACCTAGAGGTAGCTGGGACCTTCACATAGAGCACCTCACAAGAGGACAAATATTGACCACTGTGGACTTGATTTGAGCCTGAGACACAGAAGCAAGGGAACTGCATGCTGACTCAGACTCCTCAAATAAACTTTCATGGGCTTTTATCTCACATGGTGATGCAAAACATTACCTTGTGTTTCTTCCTTGAAAACTGTCTTGATGTGGGTGATCCAAAATCAAGGGAAAAACTGTTCAGCAGGGATAAAAATTAAACCTCATTCATTTTTCTCCCTGGTGTTTTCTCTATTTAGTTGACGAGGAGGATAAATATGATAGCTATGTCAGTGTTAACGTTGGAGTCCATGGGTACAGCTACAGCCCAAGAGGAACTTTATGCCTGAGCGACAATCCGGTGGCCTCCACAACATAGGCCTGCTCATAAACTTAATATTAGGTGACACAGCTAAGTGTCTTCCCTCAGAGGGGGAGCTATGAGATTGAACCCTTTTAGGTGAAGAGGATTTCAACCTGGATCCTGCTCCCTGAGTAAGTGCCCTAAAGTGATTGGGAGTATGCCTGAAGTGGGATAATGTTTCAATTCCTTTTCCAGTTTGTACTAGATTCTTTGTTGAGGTACATATAGCCGGTAGGAGATGGCAACTTTCAGCTACAGCACAAGCACTACTATTTATAGAATTTTTCCTGCTATATGCGGTAATTAAGAAAAACCTGGATAACAGTGGTGTCTCTAGCCTTTTGATAGCAAAAAGCCTTGCTGTTAAATTAAATGACTGTTCATTTTTTTTAGACGATCTAGACTGTTACACATGGCTGTAATGCTTTTTCTAAATTGAGGTAAAGATGATGCATTTGTCTAAGGCAGTAAAACTGAATTCTGTAGGTGATTATTTTATTGCAAATCATAGAAGCTTATTATAGAAATGCAAGAAGGAATCAGGGCATTACTTCAGAAGGAGAGAAAAAACTGACCCTAACCTTCTCTCAGCACTGAAATGAAACCTAAAGTTATTTCACATTAATTTTATAGAAGGATTCTCATCAGGTCTCTTCTCACACTTGACATTTTGCCAAGTTCTTTTCCTCCTGGTGCTTTTCTCACAGGATACAGTGCAATTTAGCCTTCGTAAGTTGCTTGAGGCCTCCTCCAAAATCCCAACCCGTGATTTCAGGACATGTTTTCCTCATTCTGAGGATCTTGTTGCTGGACCCATATCTTCCATCAGTCTCTAGCTGGATTATGCCTGCCACTGCATCCAAATACCACACCTTTCAAAGCAGCTATGGTGCTGAGGGTACATAAGTATCTCAAAACACAGTGAAAAATAAGGTTGTTGAAGGTGGTGATAAAGGGCATCGAGAGAAATGTGAAGACTGGTTTACACCTCAGTGACTTCTGTGCAATGTAGAATTGTAGAACACAATCATTTAGGTTGGCAAAGATCAAGATCATTGAGGTTAACTGTAAACCTAACACTGCCGAGTCCACCACTAAACCATGTTCCTAAGAGGACATACAGTATTCTTTAGTAGCCATTTACCTTACTACTGCAGGGAGCACAGACAAACTAGCTTTACATTACCAAGCTTGGGTGATGCTCAGTGCAGCTGCAGCAAGACACAGCAAGGCATGCACTGCGCCTTAGGCTGGAGGTGCTGAAGTAGCTCACACTCAGATCTGTGCTACATCAGCCTAGCCGATTAGGGGTGTATGAGCTGTCTGGTTTAAAGCTAATTTAGCTCTTTCTGCATGATCTCTGCAGTCAGTGCTGCCAGTCTGTTGCATCATCATGCCCAATGGTTGCAAAGAAAGAGGGAGAAAAGGGATAGTAGCAGTCACTGAAGGGGAAGAGAGCCTTCAGACTTTAAGAGGTGAGCTAAGGAATCAGTCTAGTTCTAAGTCCAAGAGCTTCAGCTTCTTCCTGCGTCCTGAGATATTCAGTGGTACTGCTCAGCTTGTATGAAGGAAGCTGAGGGAAAATTCTTAGCAAAGAGTGAAAAAACACCCTGCTAGAGGCAGGGTTTGTGTTGGTCAAAACCTCACTTTCAGGTGAACTCTTGGAGAATCCCACTCACCATGGCTGCACTACAGGGCTGGTAATTTTAAAAGTGAAGTTCTTGTGTGATAGCCTTTGCACATTTTTTTCCCTTGCAGCCTATATTTGGCTGCCAAAGTACAGCTGATGTGCCGATGCTGCTTATTCCCACTGTGCCACAGTCATAAATCTTCTTTCTGTTGCATTACACAACTCCTCATCAAGACCTCATGGCTGCAGTGTCAGGATTGAATTAAAACATCATGAAGAAGTCTTTGGGGAACTGGAGACAAGATTATTCTGAATGCAATGCAGAACTGCAGGACAAATGTGCTTCTGACTACTTGTAGGTGCCCAGGGCACAATTCAGTCGACCAAGAAGGACTAGCCTCGAGATCTAGGATTAGGCAAATGTTACACAGTAAGCTTGGTTTCTCTGAAATATACATAGGGGTGGTAATTTCTAGTATGGTTTTGTGAGTAGTATTGCATGAATTCTACAAGAAAATACGAAGATGCTGCCAAAAAACCAGAATGTGAGGCCTGAGAAAGGGAAGGAGCAAAGCCAGTCTACCTACTTCGAACATTATTTGAAACAGATTAAAAGGTTTCTCATGTTAGGTAAAAGTTATAAACAGAACTTCCAGAACTTCTAGGAACATAGTGTCTAATTATTTAGTTTCATTTTGCTATAAAATACCAGAATATGAGGTGAAGCAGGACTAACATCTACCACCTAATGGTTATCACTTTGCCTTCACCTAGAAAATTACAATGACTATGTTTACTTCTGTCCCTGGTCCTCTCCTGTTAAGCTGAGTATGCCGTGTCTCCTACACCCCTGCTTTTGTGTTTTGTTCCTGAAAGACTTGGATCACCATCAGATTACTTCCATTTTATGCTGGGGTTATTCCACTGATTTGAGCTAAATACAGTGAAGTTATTCTGGAATGACAGAGCAGTGATTTCAAAAAATTATCCTGTAATAGTCATTATGGCCCCTTTTTAATTTATAAATGGTGCATTTCAGTGGTTATGGCTCTTAAGAATTAAGATGGTCAAATCAACAGATTGACAACCGTGCCTTTGCCACCTTCGTGCATGTGTGTATGTAAGAGAGAGGGGGTCTGTCTTATTGAATTATCCCTTTCCTGCCTGTCTGCATTCCAGCTGGTCCCACTACTCACTGGTCCAACAGCAGTGTTAGTTCACTGCATGTAGGATAACCCATTTTGTGCATGGCTTTGAGCCAGAGCTGCAGACTGCCAAGGAAGAGAAGGACCTGACACTGCCTCCCATTGCTGCAAATGAGGATAACTATTGATTTCAGGGGCATTAGGCAGCTTCAGAGCCAGAAGGGAGCCTGGCCTGCTGAGATTTGTTCCTGTATGGGGAAGGACAATTTTTTTTTTCTCCAAGCATCCCTTGAGCATAAACATGGAGTTACACAAAGAAATGCTGGAGAAAAGAAAAGGTGATGTGCCAACTCTTTGGGATTGGTGATGCATTTTGTATGACATTTACTATATTTTCCTTTATATGCCTGAAAGGAAAAATGGAAGAACAGAGTGTTTCCTTTCAACCCCAAACTAAGGCTTATGGCCAAGTTTTTAAATACACGTATTTAAATCAACCATTTAGAAAGTTCGTAGCATAGGCTAGCCCACTCTCACTAAACTAAATTTCCTGTGATAGTTAAAATTAAATCTATGGGGATAACATTTCATTTATTATGTTCCCAAGGAAAATAAGGGATAAGAACTAAAAAGATCAAGTTGGCAGCCAGGGCTGAGGACAAAGACTTGAAAGAATCCCATCAATTCCAGAGAGAATGTGCAAATTCCTCTAATAGGTCTGTGTCATCCTTACTGGAAGCTTCTTAAACATGACTAACATTGTGAATATTTGGCTGTACAACTGTGCCTCTGTTAGAGGTTAATAGTGGTTTCAGTGGGTCAAACACTTGGCATAATTGCTGACCGGGTTCAGGGTGCTTTGGAGGTCTTTTCAGATCCTTTATGCAACTTCTCCCATGCCACAGTGATGAATGGCTACTTGACTTTCTCAACATCACCCAGTGCTTTGCTGCCACCAGACAAGGAACTGTTTCTCTGCTCCACTGAGTCTGAAGGATTTAAAGTGGAGGCTTTTTCCAGATCTCCACTAAATGCCTTTCTGCTCCCAGTACTTAATAGACCATCACTGATCTACCTGCCTTTCATAATATAAAACTCCATTCCCAGTGTATAGGTTTCTTGGGTCTCAGACCAACTGTGTGTTCTGATGCATTAAAATGTGAACCACAGCATGGAGTCTTGAGGGCTGGGTGTCATCTTGCTGTCATTGCCTCCCTTGGGCTTTTCTTGCGAATAACTGTGATGGCTTTTCTGATGCAGCAAGATGTAAATCTGTGCATAAAACTTTATATCCGCTGTTTGGATTTTGTTTTCTCCTCTCTCACCTGTGACACTTTTTCATAAGTAATTGTTTGTTTTATGAGATATTCTGCCTCATATTTTCCTGATTATTTTACTGTCGTAGTTAATAGGCAATGTTAATTATATTAACATAAAGAGAGCTGCATTTTTTTATTCATATCATGCACATTGTTTAACTGCATTTGGCAGGCCTTTAAGCAGAAATTGGTTTTATGCGTTCCTGAAGGAATAAATAAAAGGTGTTCGGTTTTTCTTTTTTTTTTTTTTTTTCTTGTTTGGTTGATTTATTTGGTGTTTTTTTTATAGTAAGCAGAAAGGAGAAAATGTTTTCTTCATCAGGCAGGCTGGCTTGGAGAGTATCAAGTCACCTGCACAAGCAATGATTCTTTATCCAAATTTGTAATTAATTCTACAGGCAAGAGACATCCATCCATCCATCCATCCATCCATCCATCCATCCATTCTTTATTACAATTATTTATACTGCACTGTTTGAAAAGGTGACTATGAACATTTAAGTGCCGTGATTTTTTTCACTCTTCTGACAGGGTTTGACAAAGGTGGTTGTTAGTGTGAATTGCCGTGTAGAATGTAGATACTTAACCTTCTCTGCAGCATCCAAGAAGTTCCCAGGCATCTGATATTTCATGGTCCTGGTTAGTGAAAACAGTTCCAAATTTACTTTCTGAGTTAATCTACTAGTAATATTTTCCCAGAGGTTTCTGTTTCTGTGTATTTTCTCAAATCTGCAGATGTTTAGTATGCCAGAGTGTTAACAAGTCATACCTGCTTGATCTTCCCTCCCACCCTTCTCACTCCCCTCAGTCTTTCCAGACTCTACTTCTTCTGCTCCTTCTTGATGATTTTCACAGGAGTACGAAGGGCATGGAGACAAACAGAAGGATGATTGTTCTTTCTGAGATGAAGAAGGAATCTCATTTTTTTAACAGAATAATGGAATAAAGTGGTTTCTCCTTTGGATATGTAATGGGAGTTTGAGAACTCATCCATCCCCCGTGGAACTACTATTTATGACCTCTGAATCTTTCTCTGGGAAGATGCCTTGAGGATAAATACGGTGCTGCCACACAACTAAGCGTGTTTTGTTTCTAAGTTTTCTTTTCTATTAGAGTCCAACCTGGCACTTGAAGCCTGAATGATGCCAGAATTTCAGAAGTGCTGACCATCAAAAGCTCTTACTGGCTTCATTTTCAGTTCTGATGCTCCGGGGACTAAACTAACTTAGGTGTAACTTACTTACACCTAAGTAAGTTCTGAAGTGTGTAACTGAAAGCACACACATTTGAAACCTCAGCTCCTGGTGATTCTAAGTCCCCAGTGAAGCTTCTCCACATGACCTAGAATTACAGCAATTCCAGTAGTGGAAAATGAGACTGAATGCTGTCTCTAGATGCTACTAATGCATGGACCACTGCAAAAATCCACTCTCAGGACTGAAATAAGGAGAAAGCGTTTGCCTGATATTCTTTAGTTTTTAAACTTTTTATTACTTTCATTAAAAAAAAAATCCACAAAGGAATCTAACAAATAAATAATGTTCAATATTGTAAAAATTGAAATATGAAATGCTTCTATTATACAACAAAGCAATGATAAAATAGACCCCCCCAAAAAAAAAAAAGCTCTAAAAGATTAAAAAAAAAAAAGAGAGAAAACACGACAAAAAAATCCTTGGATTCAGTCAAATGTTATGGTAATATCAAAATAAATAGTATCACAAATATTATATTAACACATTGGATCACTCTTTCTGTTTTTATGTGAAATTATTACTCTTAGAATCCTGTTGACATCCTGCCACAATTAACTATATATATATATGGGAGGCCAGGAATCTGGTGTATATTTTGAGAAGGGATTTTAAGACTATATGTCTCCAGCTGTAAAGTAAAAACAAAAACAGAGAAACAACTAAAGCAGCCAGAAGCAGAAATACTATTGCTTGTCTTGTATTATCTGGTTCTTCATGAGTTTTTGTCCACGTAGTGACAGTGCTGACTGGTTAGGGTATTTCAGAGTCAGAGGGATTGCGTCACTCTATGACACCCTGGGGCAAGGGAGGAAGTCTGGTGTTTGCTCTGCTTCAAAGATGAAGAAAAACCCTTGAGAGAGCAGAATTGACCTGGCTTCTCCCTGTCTATTCATATAATATGAAACTAGATATTGTCTGTCAGTACTGGTACTGTAGATCTCCCAAGCAGAGCCAGATACTTTTTGCATGCGAGGCAAGCGCTCTGAGTTTATGTGGATAAAAGCTCTCTAAGGGGGGACTATGGCCCAGATCCGATAAAATATTCAGGTTTCTCACTTCCCACTTAAATCAATGATCAGCTATTAACTGCCAAGCATTTCAGGAGTACTCCTAGTGCCATGGAAAGATCAAAGAGGAGCAAGACCTTAACCTAGTAGTGAGATATTTGTACAAGGAATGAGGTATTTCCAGAGAGCAAGATATATACAAGGGAGAAAAATAGGCATACTGAAAACACAGAGCCACGAACTAGATTTTGGAGTTAATGGAGGAATTCTGTGCATCCAGAGTATTATCAATGTGGACAATGGTTTGAAGAAGAATGAGAGAGAACAGAAGAAATCAGAAATATTATTTCTGTTTTACTTCTGTTATATTCTTCTTACATGATCACAGACAAGTAATCTGAATGTGAATTATCAAATGAGTTGAGCTCACATTTAAGCACCAACACAGCATAATCAATGGTCATAATAACAGTAAAAATCTGCATCTCAGGCTGTTTTGAGAAATAACATAAAATGCCATAACAGTTATTATGTCTGGGATTACCCAGATATACTTTGATGAGGGAGTAAAGAAGGTGATCTGAGGCTGAATCTCAGAGATTTGAAGTATCTCAAAAAGGACAAGTTGCTAGAGAAAAAGTGGGAGATTGAGAAAATGAGAAGATGGCTGGAGCACCTTTCCTATGAAGACATGCTGAGAGAGTTGGGGTTGTTCAACCTTGAGAAGGATCTGGGAAGACCTTATAGCAGCCTTCCAGTATCTAAAGAGGACCTACAAGAAAGCTGAACAGGGACTTTTTACAAGGGTGTGTACTGATAGGACAATGGGTAATAAATATCTTTAAACTTAGAGTAGATTTAGATTCAATATAAGGCATAAAATCTTCACTGTGAGGGCAGTGAGGCACTGGAACAAGCTGCCCAGACAAGCTGTGGATGCTTCATCCCCAGAAGTCTTCAAGGCCAGGCTGGATGGGGGTTTGAGCAACCTGGTCTAGTGGCAGGTATTCCTGCCCATAGCAGACAGCTTGGAACTGGATGATCTTTAAGGTCCCTTCCAAACCAAACAATCATATGATTCTATGAGAGACCTAAAAGCCAAGGGATAATAATGTTGGAGTCACCTGAGAGACTGAGAAGGGTGAAATCTTTTACAGTTATGAGATCACTGACATCCTTCGTGGTGGGTTTTTTTCCTGTTGTTTTTGTTTGTTGTATTTTTTGTGTGTTTATTGTTTTTCTTTTTTTCTTTCTTTTTTTTTTATTTAATGTGGACTGCTAGGAGAGAGGTATTGGGAAGAGTCTAGGGTAGAAATGGAGAAAAGGACTTCAGGTGTTGACTGCAAGCAACATATTCAACAAAGTTGAGTCATAGTATCATTTTTGTTGGAAAAAATCTTTAAGATCATCAAGTCCAACCATTAACCTAACAGGTCACCTGTAGGTGAGAAGGAGGAGAATGGGAGGGTGGAGGACTGAAGAAAGAGTCAAGATTTTTTTTTTTTTTTTTTTTTCTTCTTTTCCTCAGATAAGCCTTACTGTGAGAGAGGAGACAGAGGAAAATAAGATCCTGAGGAGTAAGATATAGAGATATCATAGAAGAGCTTCTTTCATGAAATAAAGCATTTGGCACAGGTGGTATGCTCAGAAAAGAGAGCAGAGAAAAACGTTTACAGATGAAATGAGAGAAAAGAGTCATGGATGAGGAAGTTGGAAGACAAGGCCAACAAATAGGAAGAATGAAAATTCCAAGTCTACATTAATAATTTTCCCCAGATAGAAATGCGCAAGGTCATGTACAGAGGTAGAAATCAAATCTGGGAAAGTAAAAGCAGCAAAAAGGCCAGAGTCCCTTCCTTCCCTACTTTCCCTTGTTCCCAGTATACTGCTTACCACAGTTGGGTCTCCACACTGAATCCTCTTCTCCTGCTACTCATAAAATCTCTCCCAGCTGTTGCAGTTGCTGTGGCAGAATTAAATATTTGAAGAAGACTGTGCTAGGCAATGTGGAAATGACAGCTATGGGTAGGTTTTGGATACATTGGTCTCCATTTGATAACACGCTTGCACTGCTCCTGCTCTTGCTGTGCAAGGGGCCATGTCAGTGAAAGGGAGGGAACCAAAGGCAAGCGGGAGAGCAGGAGAAGCAGATGAACCATTAACACAGATGGGCTGTAAGAAAAGGGGAAGCATCGGAGTGTTTGGCTGAGTGCGGTATTTGGCTAAGAGGAAGTAAAGTGAGTGGTCCTCTTCAATGGACAGGAGAAGTTATGAAGGAACTACAAGTGCAGTCAAAACATGACAGAATAACACATGAAGCTGCAAATCAAGAATGTCATTAACATTGAGGCTGAAGTCTCAAATTAAAAATTATGATGGAAAGAACCAAGAGAATCCAGAGGTAAAACTAGAGGTGACGACCGATGCCAAGGATTTGGAGGGATAAGAGATGGCAAGATGGATAGAGGAGAAAAGAAGTATCAGCTACAATGCTGTGTGGAGGATAAAGAACGGGAAAGGGAAGGAGGAAGAGCTTAGAAGGGAATTCCAACTTTTCCACCACAGCCAAAGCCAGGAAGGGAAAGTGGGAGAAGGAAAACCCCCTTTAAGTGAAGGTGGCTGCAGACAACAGACAGAGACCTTATCTTTTCCAGAGTGAGATTTTCACAGCTCCTGCTGGAAAAATGTGAAAGCCTACTTCTTCAGCTCATAGAGGGCAAAGGGAGAGAGGGAGACAGGATAAACTTGTCAGTGTCTGTGAAGAACGTAGATAGAAGGTGATAGGAATGTTATATAAGGAAGAAGGAAGACTGTATTCCTAAAGATTTTCTTTCCAGACTCTAATTACTCTTATTCACAGCAAAGCTGTGAGACATTGAAGCACAGAAGGGAAGGTTTCAGGAGAGACTATTTTAAAATATAACTGCCAGGAGTCAGCTCTTACCAAATAATTTTAATTTCACCTGATCTTGTCTGGATAGAGTTCAAAAGCCTTTTAAATCTTGTTTTGGCCTTCTGCCTTCATAGCTGTTTATTTCCCATGATTTTTATCCAACTCAAACTTTGGGGGCTATTTCACTGAGGTGGTTCAAATTTAGCTGATACATCCCTTCTTTCTTAGACCAATATCTTAAATGACTGTAACTTCATTATGGTATGAGCTTTTCTGTTATAAGTGAAAGAAAACGGTGATGCTCGTTGCTTACTAAGAGCCTGGTGCCAGACAAGACTGTCCAACCTTTAGACAACCTTCAAGCAGAGCTGACAGAAGACAGGGCTCTCTGTCCTGTGAGTTTTTGCAATAGTTCCACATGTATTTTCACCTAGAATCAGGAGGAAAAAAAAAAATAAGAAACTTCATATAGCAGTAAAGTTCTTAAAAAAAATTATTGTAATTAAAATTTTCAAAATAGTAACTTCTACCTAAGGCACACATCTTCACAAATGCTTGAATGCCAACAGAGTTTTATGAGGGTTGCACTTCAGATGCCCACAATTATCTGCCACTGCAGACCAGGCTGTCTTGCTGGCTTCTGTCCCAGAGCACAGCCAGTCCACCAGAGCCCATGAGGCACATCTACTGTGGATGAGACCACACAACTTCAGAGGAGAGGTTTCTCTACGTGTTGTGGTGGGGAACTGTTGGTACCTCATAGTAATTATGTGGAGACCCAAGGCTATTTCAGCAGACAAGGGCCTTCTAAACACAGCTAAATATTTTTTTCTGTAGGGCTTTGTGGAAACAACATTTTTTTGTATGGGATGTTTCCTGAGCAGCTTCAACTCAGAGCTGTTTCAATCTAAGAAGGAGAACTCCTTCCCACAGGGGCTCTGCTTGCTTCAGCTGGTGCTGGATGGTGCAGGAGGGCCTTGCACTGTGATCCATGGGGCTCTGCAGTGGTTGTGAGCACCTGACTGATCAGACTTGCTTAGGGCCAGAATGGGAATTAAGAGTCACTGGAAATAGAGTTAGGCTCTTTGGGGGTTTTTCTGTAGTATAAGAAGAGAAGGCCTGAAAAGCATTTTCATTTTTCAATTCTTTACGTTGACAAATCCTTTGTGTATTGGTCATTCAAGCCTATTGCGGGCAAGAAAAGAATTAATGAAATGGTGAAGTCAGAAGACCCAAGTGGAAAAAAGCTGAGGAGAGAAAATACCTCAGGCAGGTTATTTAAAATTCTGGTGTTTTTCTTAACACCTATTTATCTTCAGTGGATTAACAATTTAGGTAAATGGCACAAGTGTCAAGGAGTTACCACTTCAGTCCCTGCAGTTGTGGAGACACAGGGACCACATACATTCTCGGTGGGCATGTCTACATGATTTATGATACTGAAACATCTATATCAATTGTAAGTCCTGCTGTTTTCATTTTGGCTGAAGTCTGCAAAGGAACTTTCCTGTTGGCACTATGTAAGTTTATTGAAGCCAGTGAACTGGTTTATAATTAACTGAAATGTTCATATTAATGTTATTCATACCATCCTGCAATAGTCCTGACAGCAAAGATGGCTAAGAGAGGGTTTCATAGTCAGCATAAATTAATTGGAGACTGTCCTGCCATCAGAAGACACAGGGCTGCCCTCTGTGAGCAAAGAGCACAACCTGTGTCCATGGCTGAGTATCCCTTTGGTGGCAGCTTAATCTCAGACTGGCCTAAACAAGTCATGAAACCACAGCCTCATATTTGGATTTTACTGCATGGACGAGATCCGAGACCTGAGGTCCCCTGCTAAAACCAAGCAGAACAAGATATGGTGTTGGCAGTCTTTTTAACAAAAAGAACAAGGAGGAAAAGCTGCCTCAGGAAAATAAATGTCCCCTTGCTTTATCTCATAAGACTGGTTAGAAATATCCTTAGTGGATTATCTTTATGATAGGAACTTTCAGAAGCACCTCAGGAGCAGAGGTCTGCTCACCAGGTCAAAAAGTGAGCTTCATACTGTGAGGCTGGCTGCAGGTGATTTAGAGAGTGTTGACAGTTTTGAAGAAGGCAGGGTTTGTGTTTGCCTTCTGAAGTTTTGGCATAAATCATAGAATCATAGAATAGTTTGGCTTGGAAGGCACCTTCTAAGGTCATCTAGTCCAACCACTCTGCAATGAGCAGGAACATCTTCAACTAGATCAGGTTGCTCAGAGCTCTGTCCAGCCTGGCCTTGAAAGTCTCCAAGGTTGGGGCATTTACCACGTCTCTGGGAAATCTGTTCCAGTGTTCTACCACCTTCATTGTAAAAACTTTCTTCCTCATGTCTATCCTGAATCTCCCCTCCTTTAGTTTAAAACCCCCCTTGTCCTATTGCAACAGCCCCTGCTAGAAAGTCTGTCCCTGTCTTTGTTATAGCCACCTTTTAAGCACTGAAAGGACCTGGACCCTTCTTTTCTTCAGGTTGAACAACCCCAACTCTCTCAGCCTGTCCTCACAGAAAAGGTATTCCAGCCCTCTGATAATTTTTGTGGCCCTCTTCTGGACCCTCTTGAACAGGTCCTTTTCTTTTGAGTACTGAATGTTTTATTTGGTTTCCTTTGGTTTCATCTAGACAACTAACGTGGTGAAGGTACCTCACTGCTGACTGCTGCCTGGAGACACAGAGCCTGTGTTTAGTATTAAGCAGCCACAGGCCTCTCCTTTTTAAGTGTAAAAAGCTATGTCCCTTATCGTATGCAAGAGTTATTCCACAATAAAAACACAGTGAAGACAAGGCTCTTAAGTTTTACCAGAGGAAAACTGACTGAAGTAAGGATCACATGGGGTACAGGGCTGATCTTAGTGAATTCACCTTAAGGCAAAACTAAAGCATGTTGCCTGTGCTTTGCTTTTACCTCTGGCTGCACAAGGATATTAGTGGCTGGGGGGGTAACAGAAAGCGTCAATATAAAGACAGCTTAGGTGAAGCCAACAATCTCTCCTTGCCTGTTTTATGACACAATAAGGCTGTCTTTGTCTCTGCAGATATTTTTGCAGCAGGGTTGTGAATTTGTGTTAATTATCCATTGGCAAAAGCTACTGTATTTTTCCTGTGAAGACCGTCTCAGTGAAACAGCATCGCAGCTCAGGCAGAGGGTAGGAAAGCCTGTGCGAGGGGATTGCTGCTAAGACACACTTGTGTATGCAGCACGTACATCTGCATTCTTAGACGCATTAGAGTCAAAAACCCCCAGCACACTGGGAACTTAGTGCAGGCTAAGTTCTAATGCTCACTCTCTGTGTGTTATCCTATAATTTTGCCTCAGGACAGGCTTAGCCAAGACTGCATACATCTATCTGTATGAATAGTAAGTATTTCGCAGAAAGCGGGAAGCAAACCAGGTGGGCTTGCTGGCCAGAGAAGTCATGGTTTTATTTATAATAAGTGAGTGTGTATCGAGCACCTTTCTCCATCTTGCCATGTTACTTACACATCCAGCTGTTTTTTGCAAAGACGCTTTGCAGAGCTTGTTGCTTGAAGCCTGCATGTTGCTGAGATGGGGAGGCCTGGGACGGTGAGCCACACCGGTTTGGAGTCTGTCAGCTTAGCTGCTGTTTGCCTGCTACTATGGGTAAATGCACTTAGGAACCTTCTCCCTCTTTCACCCCTCTGCTATTTTTTTCTCCCTTTTGGTCGAGGACAGAGGGACCTTTGAAAGCTTTTGATAACCTTATGTAATTGGGTATGTTTTCCAAAGCACAGCTCTGTTCTTTCTGAGGGCTTAGCTAAGAACATTATTCCAATTTTTCTCTAGGCCTTCAAAAGTGCCGATCCTTTCAAACATGTGCAGTGTGAAGGATTACAAATTTGTTTTTCAAAGGACCCCAAATCCCTGCTGCTTTCATCAGTTACCCTCCTTGTGCCCCGAGTTTTCCTTCCCCCACCAGCCTTGTAGCCCCTGCTCCAAGCCACAGGTCGCTGACACTCCGTCTTCTCCTCCTCCTCCTCTACCTCTCACTTTTTTATCCTCTTTTCAGCTCCCCCCACCCCAAATATTTTTTATATGCAAACAAAAGTGCAGAGAAGGATTGCCATGGCAGCAATGCCGCAGCAGGCCCTCCCCTCCTTGTGGATGCGAGCTCTAAACTTTTAAAATAATGGCCTGAAAAGAACAGGAAGGGGACAGCTTGAGGCAGAGAAAGAGAGCGAGGGAGAGCGCAAAAGCAATGAAAAGTGGGACAAAACCATTGGAAATGCATTCAGGCTGACATCACCACCCTTTCCCACAGTGGTCATTCACTTAGGAGGCTCCAGTGTCCATTCACTGTCTTAAAGCTAGCTTTCTAGAGCCCTGGGAGACCATCTTTCCCAGCCTGAATGCCTTTTTTGTTGTGAAACAGTGAACTGTTTCTGAAAGCTACATAAAGGGCTGAGTAATTCACTGCAGTTGCCAGGAAGTCTGAGCCACTTGTGAGCTAACAATAGTTAACTTTATCTGCTGGCCTGAGCCCCCCTTCCAGCTGTAGGTCCCGAATTCTAATAAGGGCTTTACTCATGCCTCTGAGGTTATGGTAATATTTTATACATCTTTTTTCATTAAGACACAGTCATAGCTACTTGTTGAGGCACCGGAGGCGAGTGCTGTCGATTGGTGAGGGGAGGGGGGAAGAGTGGGAAAGCAAGAAAATAGCTTTTTATATCAGGCAGGCATTTTGGCCATTTTATACTAGAAATACAGACTTGGTTTGGGCGAAACCAGGAAATGTAATTTTTAAAAAATCACATTAAAAGTCTCAGACTCAAGCAAGACCTTATGATTGTTTTCTAACCATGAAACAGTCTCAGCTTTTCATATTTTGGGTCTGTTATTTTTATTTTTTGCTCTCCTCCTTTGTCCCTGCACTGCAGGCGTGATGGTGACAAGGAAGTGGGTGATTCATGAGGAAGTAGATGAATTTGTTTGGGTTCCCCTTTTAATCCGGATTTGGATGTTGATGCTCAGAAAAATTCTGCACAGTGACAGCACAGCTGCGTATAAGTAAGTGGTGACACAAAACAGTGATTCATACAGTGGTTCTGCAACACTGATAACCACGGTGTGCCTTTGAAAGATGTGGATCATCATTTTTTTTCCTTCACCTTCTAAACTGATTGCTTTCCTGAGAACTAATGAAATCAAGTTCAGTGCAAGAAAATTTCTAAATTATTCCTTTGGCCTCTGATGCTTTGGAAAAAAAAAAAAAATATTGCTTATTCCTCACTTTTAAGCAAATGATCACTTGTAATGCAATTTATTTCAGAACATTGCTATGAATGTTCCTGTTCAAGGTAAAAGATGGCACAGCTTGAGCAACTCTTCCGTATCTTTGGTGTGCATATCTTGCTCGCTGTGCCTTGAGAAATAGCATTAGAAATGCCTCGATGAAAATAAAAGCACATCTTTCAAAGTTCCACTCAATACTTTATTAATGTTTATGAAAAGTGATTGAAAGATGCACATAGGTTTTGTAAATTTAAACCACAGAGATGCCCTTGATGTACAGCACAGCAATACTGTTTTCTTGATCTGCACTCACAACACCTACTGATGCCAGTGGGAGCAGCATATGTTGTGGATGAGGTCACTACAGGGTCGCTGCATAGTAAATAAGTTGCTTGGCTTTTTGGGTAAGTTCAAGTATTGAATCGCTTTCATATCTTCTCTCCAAGTGACCTTTACCAAGGGGGAATACCACGCTCTGATAGAGGGACAGATTTGAACTGGCCCTTTTCCTGTCTGACAGCAGTGACTTCTGAACTTCGTTGTGGGTTTGCCTTGACAAGAATGAAAAGCTGCTTTCAGAGGGAGGAGGTTCACAAGCTATGCGTTGTGTGCACACACAGGCACCCATACATCCCTGCTCCCCAAATACTCTCTTTTCCCTTAATCTAAATGAACTGCCTGAGCAGTCAGACATCAGAACAGCAGAGCCCACAGGTAGCAGGCAGAAGGGAGAGCAGGGATGCAGGAGAGCCATTTCACAGAAGACGTTTTTAATCATGAACTAACTGTAAAGTCATCAAAGCTACGCCAGTGGCCATGACTGAAAGCTCTGACTTGCTGGTAGTGCCAGTTTCTCTCTTCAGCTGAAACACATGAACTGAAGCTGACTGTGTTGTATTTTGACAACCCACTAAAATAAAATTAATTTATTTGCTAATCCTCTGGGGGAAAGGGGTATAAATTAGAGAGACTAAGAGCATATAAGAGAGAAAAGGAATCCAGCTTTCTAATTTACAGTGACCTTCAGGATTCACCATAACCTTTACCAGCCTAAAATTAACATTTCATCTCATTCTGGAAATAAGTTTTGGTGCATGTAAAAAATCTGATCACTCTTTTGCAAGCCATGACCTGTGATACAGACTTAAATTTGTTCCTTAATATATTTGTTTGCCACGTGTGTCTGTATGATGTAATCCCCCCTAATCATTGCCTCCCTGTCAGAGAACTGTAAAGCAACTGTGTGCCTTGACTAGATGTAATATGTTTTCATTCTCTCAATTCGGCTACCTACACACCAAAATGTGCAATACTGAGGAATCACCATCAAATTTGGGCATGATAGGATGCCAGGAAAGAACAAAAAAACCTCAAAACAACAAACCAGAAAGGATTGAAAGAATACAGTAGCATTCCTGTATTTCAAACAGATAGGCAGGATTTCTTCTGGAAAAAGACAGTGACTGAGATTTTTTTCGTTTTTGGATAACCAGGTCAAACATTTTACACCGTGTTGTGAAATCTCAAAACCTCAGCTATGGAGTTACCTGGGATGGATGTCTCCACAGCTTTTATGTTTTACTTGTGCTTTCAACTTCCATAAAAGTCTCTCTTTGATCTCAGTGCCCTACTCAGCCCCTTTCGGCTACTAATGCTTTCTCTTTGCTTTTAGTGACTTTTTCTTTATTTTTCCTATTTCTAAGCCTGGTCTCTCTTCTGTTCTGGCAGACCTGTTGATCACTCCCTGAGTTTTCATTATTTAGTGGGATTATTTCTCATCTTCTGCCACCTGGGCTGTGTCTCGGTTGTTCTTGTTCACTCCTCCTTCAAAGGCTTCTTTGTCTCCAAGCATCTCCTGTTGGACTTGGCTTTCTCTTTTGTTAGAAATTTCTAGCTCAGAAAGCCTCAGCATCCTACCAAGGACCATGTTACCTCCTGGTAAATGTGTCTGACGGCCCTAGAGCTGCTCAGAGTTAGTGTGGGATCCAAAACTCTGTGGAGAACAATTAACTAACAGCACACGGCTCACTCAGACAGTGCTCTGCTCTTCTCCTGACAGCCTCTGTCCTGGAGGCAGCCAGATGTTCCATATTCATAGTGCAGGTTTGACTTGCCATGAAACTCCTACATGAGAAGATCTAACAGCTTTCCACCCATTTCTGTCTTGGGGACAGCATGAAGCCCCAGAAGTTGAGCTGTAAGGGCAGGTTGGAACTTTGCTGGCCTAGTTCTTCCACTAGGCTGTAATGTCTATCCAAGCTTTTCTGCATCTGGCTTAAGAAAATCTCTGCTGAATCAGAAATGGCAGAAAACCCTTAGCAATGGTATCAGACACTCAGGGCAACAGCATTCTTCCTCACTCTCTTCCTCATGAAAGGGCTGTGGAAAGGTAAGTTTGTGAAAGCTGTAAGATTTGCATACATGAATAAAGGAACATTTCATCCCTTCATCCCTATGCCAACTCTCAACTAGGATCATAGAATCATAGAATAGTTTGGGTAGGAAGAGACCTTCAATGGCCATCTAGTCCACCCCCCCTGCAATGAGCAGGGACATCTTCAACTAGATCAGATTGCTCAGAGCTCTGTCCAGCCTGACCTTGAATGTGTCCAGGGATGGGGCATTGAACACCTTTCTGGGCAACCTGGGCCAGTGTTTCATCACCCTAATTGTAAAAAAAAAATTCTCCCTTATGTCTATCCTGAATCTCCCCTTCTTTAGTTGAGGCAGGATGAAAGGCCTTTCCTTCTTTTATATCTTCGAAGAGTAAATATTTTAAAATAAAGCTGCAGAAGAGACAACAAACCTAATGCAAGCCTCTTATACCCAGCATTAGCATACCAAAGTCAACAGCATGAACCCAGCATTTGGAGTTTGCCTGTTTATTAGCTGGATTGCTCCATCTTGATGGTGCACTGGTTTAGCACTGATGTAGCACCTTCACAGTCAAACTCTGTGAGCCCTCTTTGAAATACTGTAAGCATTTCCTCCAGGTGGCCAGGCAAGCCAAGCGAAATGAAAGCTGCTGGTGGGTGAAAGGCAGAAAAAACACAGGATAAGAGAGTGTGATATTTCTCAGAGCCACACTGGGAACGCTGCAGGAATCCTAAACAACACATCCATGCTGAAAGCAGAGAGGAACATTTTTTGGCTGGAGCTGGTGCAAACAATTACTGTGCAAGCACTGAGATCAGGCCTGCCACTTTTATTCTTTTTTTTTTTTTTATTTGGTGTTTTGGGGAATAGATTTGGCTGCAGGGTAATGGGAGGCAGCTCCTGTTTTGTAGTGCTTGCCTATCTGTGTGACACAACCAGAAAACTTCACTGCTGCACTGGGAAATGCCACTTAAGAATGGAGCTATTCAGAAACCTAATGTTTGCCCAGCTATTCTCTCAAGTTGTCTTTGCCCATGAAGTCTAATTTCAGCTGCATGTATATCTTTATCTTTTCTGAAGCAGGAAATATTAATCACTAAATCTGATTGGTCTCACTGCTGCTTACCCCAGGGCAGCTTTTTTAGCTTATGAAAACTGGTGTCAGTTGGCATTGTCATCCACATGGCTTGATGAGTAAGAGCCGAAGCTGAGCTATTTCCATTTTAACTAGACAATAAAGCAGAGAAGCTGATAAACGCTGAGGTAGGGTAGATTTCAGCAGGGAGGTTTTATGAAATGAAGTTTTCTCATTGGCCTCAACCCATCCTATTACTGGAAATGGAGCTGCCTATGCTCATCCTTTTAATGTTTTTATTAAGAGATCTCATCAAAAGACAGAAGAAGACTCTGCAGCCAACCGAGAAAATTGAGGGGGAAAAGGCTTATTGTTATATAAATGTCCCTTCCTCTCACATTCACAGAGCTGTTCTTGATCCTTTCAAAGCAGTTTCCCTTTGAGAAAAGAAGATGCCGTTAGCTCAAATCATACAAAGAAGATATTACAAGTTCGTCTTTTATGTTAATATTTTAGTCCATTAATGCCATTATTATTTATCTAGCACAAACTGAATGCTAAGGGCTTTTCAGATAGAAAATTCTGTGTTCCAGCTTATGGTGTATGGGTGACACATGCATGAGGATGTGTGAGTTGGCATCTAATTAGGTGCTGGCCTGCATCTGAGGAGATGGGCACTGGGATCCCTGCCCTACAGCACAGGGCTAAGCCAGACTAAACATAGTTTTCAAAATTGCTCAGCTCTCAGCTTTCAGGTACAAGGCCTGATCTCTCAGTGCATTACTATTCCTGCTGCTAAAAGAGAAACCACTACGCTTTGTTGCTGTATCTTCAGATTTCAGAAGGTGTCAGGAAACGCAACTTCCCATGTAGATAAAGAGTACTTAGCATACCGGGACATGCTCTCATTAGAGGCCTCTGTGCACTGCTACAGCATGATACCTTCAATAAATGCATTTCTTCCTCTGCCAGAACACTTTTTGATTTTCTGTACTCAGTTCCACAAACAAGCAGTGAAATTTCACCTGGATTTTTAACAAGTTGGCTCCATACCTCCTTTAAAGTTTCTTTTTTTTTCCTTTGAAGGATGAATACTTTAAACAGAAAAGGTAAGGGGCAAGCTGAAGGATAGGGGCAACGCTTACAATGCTCAGGATGAAGTTTATTGTCATTTCCTCCAACTTTCTCCCTCTTGTGCTTCCTTGGAGAGAAATTTGAATTGAAAGCCAGGCAGAGTTGATTCTTGATTTCTCTGGGTACCACTGGAGAGAAAAATTCACCATACTTAATTGCCTAAGCACGCAATACCTTCTGCTCTCAATAGACAGGATTTTCTGAGCTGATGTACTCACCTGTCCTCTAACAAAGTCTCTGAAAGCTGGAGATTAAGGTCGACCTGGTCCAGAGGGTCTCCTCCATTTTGGGTGGCAGGGCTGAGGTTAAGCAACTCCATAGGGTCACTGCCCCATCTCCATGCTTCAGAGAGACCCTCTCGTGACAAACAGAAGTAGCAGGTTAAAGACAGGGCAGAAAGGGAGAAGTAGCTGTCTTTCTTCTAATCTTTCCTACATGCCAAGGGCCTTGTGCATGCCAAAACAGAGGTGACACAGGCACAGCAGAAGGGGACCCTCTTTGCTTTTTGAGGAGCATCAGGGCTGGTCCTGATGAGCTGGAAAGAGCCTTTCCATGTGCCTTGGGGTATCCTGTGGCTTCACAGACAGCAAAATGCTCAACAGGGATGTGCCTGAGTTCAGGTTTCACACACATCTTTCTGAAGCCAAATGCCTGCATGACATTGTGCCATAAACTATGTCATTAAAGATCCTGAGACCCAAGGTCCTCTGCAGGGGTGACCACGGGCAGTCATCTCTCACCTCTATGCCAAACCCCCCTGGGATTCATTGTCAGGGAGCCGGTAGCCCCAGATACATCACCTCTATAAGGATCTAGGAAACACAGACACACAAACACATACCCGGTGCAAGAACTGAACATCTCTGAAGCCTTGAAGTGTATAGTGCGATTCAGAGCTTGGTTTATCTCAAACAAAGAAAAGGCACAGCAAAGATGTTTGGTTTTGGACCCCTGCTTGTAGCTGAACCACATTATAGTGTTGGTCCAAGTATATCTCTACTATATCTCTGGCTGCAAACCTAATCCTCCTTTATACACAGGCTGATGCCTGTGTGCACACGTGGGCAAATGCAGAGACATCTCTGGGGAAGGCAGGCAGTCAAGTGGGGAATCCGGCACATTGGGAACCCACATGGAGCCCAGCTGATTAATAAATAAAGGAGGGTTGGCTTCCAATGATGCCAATTTCTTAACCTTTGGGATCATTAATTACTTCTCCCTTCCACTGGAAAAATATCCAGCAGTTCCTGTGGTTTTTTCTGAGACACAAGCAAAGCATTTAGCACCACAAATAAGCTCATAATTTCACAGGCAAAATGCCAGGAAAAGTGGAAGCAGATTTCTCTCTCCAAGGCCCTAAATATCTTAGTGATCCTTTACTTGTTTTTCAAATGCTATTTCCTTTTTGTTCAGTCACAAGTTTGGGTCAAGACACTCTTTGAAATACCATGCCCTGTCCGCGTGCATTTTCTTAACCTTACGGATGATCACAGTTTCCTGCTTTGCCAGCTGAAACAAACACAACATAGAAATGCGTACGCACATCCAGAGTAGTCACTGAGTAGCTTTCATTTTTAATTTACCTACAGATGGATGTAGTACCCATCCATGTATTTTTTTCCTTATGTTCAAAGCCAGCATCCACAGAGTTGGCATAACAAGTATTCAAGAAGCTGTATTTGCTATGAAACTCATCAAAAGGAATTAGCCACAGTATGTGAATAACTTTAGATGGTAGGGCTACAAAAAGAGCTGAGGCTGATAAATGCCATAGGCAGAATATGCAAGCCGACTGGAATTGAAATAGTGTCCTGTCTTCCCCAAGAGGCTTCCAGCCAAGGAGCCCAGTGAGTTTTAACAAGGGCTAGAAAAGCTGATGGCACTCTGGGACAGGGTCTGCTTGCCCTGGGCTCCCTGTTAGAGTGGAGCATTTAGGTGGTCCCTCAGGACAGATCTGAGAGGATGGGACTGTTCTCCCTCCCATACCTGCTCTCTGAAGGACCAGGCTTCCTCATCACAGATGGCCATCCAGTCCTGCAGAAACATAATGCTTTGGCACAGTGGGAATCCCAGCATTCTCCTCATCTAGGGAGGTGGTTCAGGGAAAAGTAATGTAGAGTGGGGCTTTGTTACCTTTCTGTGGGACTGCTGCCACACTAGAGCAAGATGATATAATAGCTCCAGCATTTGCATCGAGTCACAGCAAGTGAAATTCTGATTGAGTATAGTGCAAGGAAGATCACTGTGAGACTAGCGCAGCACTGAAGCAAGTGCCCAGCAAGGCTGTGGACTCTCCATCCTTGGAGACAGCAAGAGCTCAACCAGATAGGTCTGAGCAACTGCTCTAAATTTATAGTTAGGCATGCTTTGAGTGGGGGAATGGACTGGAGATCTCCAAGGGCCCATACAGCCTAAACTGTGCCACAATTCCATGACAGGGAAGGATGCTGTGGGAGACTGTGTCAAGTGCCTTACTGAAGTCAAGGTAGACCACATCCACTGCTCTGCCATCATCTATCCATCTCGTTATGCCCTCATAAAAGGCGATGAGGTTGGTCAAGCACGACTTCCCCTTGGTGAAGCCATGTTGACTGCCCCTAATGACCTTCTTATCCTTGATGGCACCAAGGATATGTTGTTCCATCACTTTCCCAGGATTGGAGGTGAGGCTGACTGGTCTATAGTTACCTGGGTCCTCCTTCTTGCCCTTTTTGAATCCTAGAGAAGTTAGCCAGACTGCAGGACAAAGACATTGTAGTTGTCAGGATAGCTGTAAGAGTGAGTTTGAGTATTTGAGTTGGAAATAGGCATGGACCTGTTCCTCATGCAATGCATAGCAGGCCACTAAGGAGTTTAGCCCTTCAGGACTCCCTGAGCTGTTTGCATGCCCCACTTGATGCATAGGTAGCTAGCAGTGCTGCACCATAAATAATTCATTAATTAACCATGCCATAATGAGATGTATGGCTGAGGTGGCTACTGCAGGGCTGACTTGGGGCTCTTGGGAGCAAATACAAAACCCATCTCAACTGCCGTGCAAGGGGAGCAGGCACAGCTCATGAAGATGGCACCAACCCCATAGTAAAGCCAGTATGCTTTATGCACCCCGGGGGTGACCTGGGGATCTGGCTGCACATCTCAGAGCTGAAGAGGAGGGGTGCAGGGAAACACCCTCCAAAGCCAGCACTACTTACTGGTGTGGGCCTGCCTGCCCTGCGGGTGGGGAGAGGGGAGCGCACAGCCCCCAGCTACCCCCTCGCCCCCACCTCCTGCCCACAGCGAGCAGAAATTAGCCAGAGAGTGTGTTAATTTGCTGCTTGCTCTTAATCCTCAAAATGGGCTTTTGCTTAATTTAATGACAAGACACATTTTCTTCCTGGCCAGTTCTCACCATTTATTTACTCTGGTGTAGGAACACTGTACTAAAAAAGGATCAGGAGGAGGGGCCGTCCCTCCATCCCCAGGCACTGCTCCCCTTCCCCGGGTGTTGCACGCCCGTCCCTGGTGGGGACAGGGACTGGTGGAAACAGGAATGGTTTCCCTTTTCCTCAAAAAAATGTATTGAAATGAAAGAAAGCACTTTTTCTTAGGACACTGGGGTTGGAGAGAAATTATTGTGGCTTGGTACAATTTTTGCATAGCAGAAGAATTTAGAAACAGTGTCTTGATATTCTAAATTTTCTTTTTTTCCCCTCCCTTGAAACTGTGAAATTTCCTGAGCTATGGGAAAAAAAAAGGATCCTTACTCAGGTTTTCAGATCAGCAAGAAATTTGTGATTTTCTAAGATGAAATCACTGCGACTTTTCCCTGGTTTTGTTTGTGATACACGCCCCATAGAGGGAACACATCACATACACCTTTGGAGCTGAAAGATGAAGCTGAGGGAACGGTTCCGGATTTGCCTGCGTGTAACAGTGGTTAACTTGGCCAAAAGCCTATGACAAGAGCAATCACAAATGATTTCTGAAGTTAATTGTATTACTCCATCACACAGAAAAGGCAAACTACAGGCCTGCTTTTCTGTCACTGGATATGATTAATTCCTATTGATTTAATTACTGCTGGGGTGCGTGTCAGATGGGGACAGAGCGGGGCGGGGAGAAAAGACCCAATAGCAGAAAACCAAGCACTATCTTTAATCCTAAATATTTCTCACAGGAAGTCACTGAAAGGCCTAGGCTACAGGATAATGTTCATATACCTATATTCTTTTTTCTCTGTAAACAGCAAAACATTTTATGAACAGAGTGGGAATACAGATAGCAAAGTCACAAGTCCAAGACTACTTCACTGCTTATAGTAAAGGGCTGCAAGTCTGGATTTGAGAGGCTGCTAGTCATCAAGCTGCAGGGTCTCGACACAGCAAACAAATCTCTGCAAAAATGGAAACACCTTTCCTGTGACAGGAGTGCTGCTGTCTACACAGCTATTGGCAGTTTGCAAAGCCTGTGTAATCAGTCATGGGGATAAAGGACAGAAATATTTCTAGATGCAGCACTTTCTGCTGATTTCAGGATTGCTTGGCAAGGCAATATGACCATTCTCACAAATTCAACTCTTGCATGTACCCTGTTTCTTCTAGAAAACTCTGTCTTCAAAAAAGAACCTTGTCTGTCAAGGACACCTAATCCCTATTCCTTGCTCTTAGGGGGTTCATTCATGTGGCAAGGAAAAACCTAAGTGAAAGTGGGCTGATGTTCTAATTCTGTTCTTCTGCTTTCCTTTTGCTTTACAATCTATTTAGGATTAGGAACTTTCTTAGGAGATGTAATTCTCCTGAAATGGAGTTTCTGTCAAAAAGAAGTAGGGACAAGGGAAAATCTTAAAAAGTTTGAAACTTCTTGTTTCAGCAATCTTTAATTGAATAGTACTTAAAAAAAACTCATAAAAGTGTTTTGTTTTGACATTGTCCGAATGAAACTTTTTGACTTTTTGTGTAAAAATCGTGTTTTTCATTTTAAAAGTGACCTGAGCTAAAAGGAAACAAAGTTCAACAAAAGAACTAAACACCTGGAGAATGAAGTGTACATTTCATTTTGGGTTGAACAGTTTACTCTGAATTACCCTGTTGAGAAACCCAAAATAACTTACTGTAATCAGAATGGTATTTCCCTGATCCATTTGCACAGGACAAAAATAATAAAAACATCTCTTATATGCCTCATCTTTAACTGAACATGTGGTTGGACAAAGTGAACATTTTTTTATTTGATTTGCACCAACAGCATAATCTTGAATGACAAATGAGCTGCCTAAGATGCTTCTAATTTCTCTGGTGATTTGGAGCAGGTCAGTTGCAAAAACACAGCAGCAGCCTCATACTTTTTGGTGATGTGAGAAACACAGCTGTGGATTGTAAAGCAATAGTGAAAATAATTAGGCTGATGGTCAGCCCTGAAACTGGCCAGCTACAACTTAATTTCTGAGCAGAGGCTCTACCAGCTCCTTTGAACTGTTATCTTCTCTCATTGAAACACAGCCCTAAGACTTTTAATTTTGTTGTTGAAACCCCATGTTACTGACCCAGCCACCCCAAACAGCTTCCTTGGAGCTCTTAGCATATTCATGCTGTGGCTGCTGCCCATGTGCACTGAGCTGGGAGGCTAAAAATACCCCAGTTACGAATGGTACCACATAGCAGGAGCATTTCTTTCTCCCTACGGAATCCCTCTGTGGGATTGTGTTACCCTCCTGCCTCGGCCAGCACATGCCGTCTGGGATTAACCAGCCTGTGAAACTGAGACCTGCCAGGGGCCAGTGCAAACCCAGTTCTGCCCTGGGACCAGAGCCCCCTGTGAGGGCAGTTGGGAGGCTCAGCCATGATCTTCTCAGGTGCCTCCTCTGAAGGTTCATCTCTTCAGGGATAGTCCAGACTTGGCCAGAGTTGGTGGTCAGTGCTCCCCTCACTGGTCCCCATAGTGACTTCCCCTTCATGCTCCCTGGCATTTAAGCTCTGTTGTAGTTTCTCTGCTTGGTGCTGTTGCCCAAACCCAACTTTTGCATGAGGGTTTTCCTTCTTCTTTCCTTTGAGAAGCCTTTCAGATATTTGAGGGGATAGGAAGGGGTTGGTGAGTGCCCTGCCAGGAGTGCATGGATAGAGCAGGGGACAAGTGTGTAGGAAACTTAACTCTGTGTTGACTATACCATCCAGACACTTTGGCTGTCACTCCTTACCATGTAAATATAGTGCAATCTTACCAGCATGAGTAGAGCTTCCTTTTTTATCTGTGCATGAGGTCAACCTTTGGCTTAGAGCCTGTCCTTGCCATTGTATACATATATATATGTATAAAAATAGCTACATAGATACATATAAATTAATGAAGTTCAGCAGCTGTGGAATTAAGAACACAAATGTCACTTTAGTAGCCTGAAAAAATAAATGATGCAAGGCTTAGCCCTTTCATGTTACAACAGTTTCTGCAAACAGGGTGTCAGGAGGGACAGGGTGACTTAAAAATTTGTAATGAGGCATGGACCCCTTCACCCTTGACTGTCTGGTTGAGATGTGACTCCATGGAACAGTGCCTGGAGCTTACTCCCATCAAAAGCAGTTTGTTATTTGTGTTTTTTCTGCTTCTATTCAGTGGACAGAGACCTCTCTGAAACTGCCAGACCCTTTGGTCTGAGCTGATGTTCCCACTGGAAAAAAGACTGTGAATAGAATAGGTGAAATGTGGTATTTATTTATTTCAGGGCCAAGTTAGACTGGCATGGCACCAAAGGCATAGCTGCATGTACCCTGCCTTATGCAAGAAGAGCTTTGGGACTCTGGATATACTTGCAGGATGTTTCATGGGGACTATTGCTGGGTGTATAAAAGAGCAGTTTATTACAGCAGAAGCTCTGCTGATAGCATGGTGCCTGCAGTGCACTCACAAAGATGGCTGGATTATTAAGGGAAGTAAAAAGAGCCTTTTAGAAGTGTCACTCCTACACACCAGGGTACAGCGGGAGGTGCACAGCGGCGGTCCATGTGTCACTCACAGCAGGGATTGCCAGCACAATGGCTTCTGTTTTTGCTGCTTGTTCAGTATTATTTGTTTTATGTTGATACTGTCGATGCACTTAAAGAGATTATATATTTTTCCCATGGCATAAACAAAATGACGTGCATTTTGCAAGGAGAGTAATGGTAACGAGAAGTCAGGCTTCAAGGGGAATGATGGTAAGGGTGACAGCAAGGAGAAATAAATCTCGTATGCTCAACTTGGTCTGAGCTGACTGCCATTTCCTTAAATAAATTAAGAAAGTCAAGTCCTCATGTTCTTACCTTCTAGGAAGGTGGAGAAGGGGAAACAGGCTGCAACCTCACAGCAGGCAGTGCTTTTAGTAGCTGATGTCTTACCATTAGCTTGAATTCAGCTTCAAACAAGACATAAGTTTGGTGGTTCTTCTCAGGCCTGTGTCAAACCTTTGCCCTCTCTTTTCCATCCCCTGCCTCGAAGCAGCCTGGAGCTAGGCATGATCACAGAGATGGAGGATCATGTGAGAGCTCCTCTGAAGACACCCATGCTTAAAAGGTCATTTTGGCAGCAATTCCGGCCCTTGTTCCCCTACCCGATGTCCTCTCTCCCACCCCCCACTCAAGTGTGTAGCCATGAACTAGACTGAAATGGGAAGGGGGAATCATACTATTTATAATTCCAAATTCCTGCTCCCTGGAAGGTGCTGAACGTTCATTTGTCCTTTGTTCCCAGGGGACAACCTACTGCAGTTTGTTGTTTGGGGTGTTTTTTTTTCCCACCCAAATATAGAACAGTGGCAGCTGAGCCGCTGTATGAGAATAGCAATAAAATGTGTAATGCACCATAAATAAACAGAAATAGACAGCCAGGAAGCTGTGGTAATCACTGCTTTGAGGTAGCATGAATTATGATGTGTGTATATATGTGAGCAAGTGTGCCGGGGGGGTGGTTTAAGGGCTTCATGTTCATGTTTCTGGCTGTGCTTGTTTTGACTCAGCTGCTGTTGCTCTGGGAAGAGAGAGAACCCAGCCTGCCATTTACATATCTCCACCTTCGCACTGACAGCTGCTGTCCCTTGACTCAGAGGAAAGGGATCTCAACCTCCACCGCCTGTTTCCTTGGAGTCTCTCCCTCCTCCTCCTCCTCCTCCTCCTCCTCTTTGACCCCTCTGCCCTTGCAGCAAGGCAGAAAGGGGAATCCTGGCTGTCTCCCAGGGACCAGGTCACTCCTCCTGCCACTTAGGGAGGATCCTGTAACAGCCTGGGCTTCAACATTGCATTCCAGAAAGTAGCTGATTTATGTTTCTTGGGTTGACCTTAGGTTGTTGCCTTTTTTTTTTTTTCCCTGCTGACTTCCCATTGCTACCGGGATAGTAAAAGCAGCAATGGGTGTGTTGGAGTTGGCAGGTGAGGATATTAACAGCACAGCTCATGTTTCCCTCAAGGTACTGAACATTAAAAAGGTGGCTGTTGAATCCTCGTGCTCTTAGATCAGTAAGATACCCACAGTAGGTGGAAAGAGAGCAAAGCCAGCAGAAAAAAATGTAGCATGGGTGTCTCCTTGTTGATTATCTTCTAGTGGTGTCCCACGGACTCCTTTAGCTGGCACAGCAAGCCAGTTGTTTGGAATAATCTCCTGCCCATTCTTGCTACAGCAACAAGACAGCTTATTAGAACAGCCTAGCTTTCTTTTTGTGCTCTGTGCATTAATGTTTTACCTGGAGCCAAGAGCCTCTCTCTGAAAAACTTATTTGGTCTGAATAGCCACAAATGAGTCTAACAGTGCTTAAGTGCTGCTCTGGTTCAATGAATTCCCTGACCTTATGATAATTTAGGTGTCACAGGGCACCAATAAATGCCAAAAACTCTCTTCCAGCCTGTAACTAGCTGCATAACCACTGCAGAGTGCTGTGGTGCTCAGCCAGCCTGCTGGGCCCATTAATGAACTGTGAGCAGCAGAGTCCTGCCGGATCCGCGTCTGTACACCCCTGCTTGTGGGTCTCCGGCTGGAGAGGGGACGGTGCTCTCAGCTGCACGTTACCCCACCCGCCTGGTTCAGCTCTGGGCTCTACTTTCAACCTCAGAGGGAAAACATTAACTAAAAGGTTCAATGGGTAGAGATTTCTTGAAACGGTGATACACTGACACAACCAAAGGCCAAGCACAAACTATGAGAGTGAAGCAGTGATTTTAGCTAGACAGTTTCAATGGGAATTTGGTGCCTAGATATCTCTGGGCATCTGGATCTATTTTTTCCTGCTGTTGTCATTTAACACAGTTAGTCATTATTTTATTATAATTTTAGTGAAAACTAATGGTTGTGCATTGAAGTCTTTGTATGTATAGGGACTGCAATGCATAAAATCAGCAGGCCACCCTGCTATTTTTCTCCAAGGAATAGAGATGCACCTTGGTGGAGCTGAGTTAAGTCTGCAACAAATCTCTTCCCAACTCAACAAGGAACTGAAAGATGTGCTTAACTTTATTCACAAGCTTTAAAAAGTTTGTGAAAGAGGTGAAGCCTTGCTTCTGCGCAGCATAGCTGCACACTAATGGATGCATTAGAGAACATCGTCACCGCGCACGTATATTGCCACACACGGTAATTACTCAAATTGCAAGACAATTATCATCCCAATACGGAAATAGCTGACTTGCACTTGCTTCGCAAATGCTAGGAAACACCTTCCTCATTCAGACCTAGCAGGCCTAATTCTGTATTATGTTGTAGCTGCATTGCCCTCCAGCAACACAAAAGGCCTAAAGAGGCCAGAAATAGCCTCTGGGGAGCAATGTCTGACATAAGATGTTCATCCCAGCCCATCTGTTGGTGTACCGCAGCGCCTCAACACTAGCTCACTCCAACTGTCTCACAAACCTCTGCCCAGGGCCCTTGTTGGGAAGGGGCCATGTGTTTGACATATGCAAGCAGAGAGCACTGCCTAGCAGTTACTCACAAACAGCTTATCGTCCTAGAGGCTAAATTAAACTCAGTTCAGGAGGCGACAATAATTCATGAAGCACCCCTTCCCTTCCCCCCGCCCAGCTCCAGAATACCACCTCCTCCTCGCCTCCCGCTCACTGGCTGTCTCCTGTCTCCTTGTTACTGTCTCTCCCTGCACAGAGGTCAAGCGGGAACCTGAGGGACAGTGCAAGACCTGGAAGGGAGCCAGTGACAGTGTGTTTGCAGGGGGTGATGAGCAGGAGAGGGAAAGCAGCCTGTGGCTTCTTCATTTCGGTGAGTGGCTCGCTGCGAAGTGTGGCATGACAGAGGGGAATGTTTCCCCAGACGAACCCTGTGAACCTGTGGTGTGCCAGCCTCTGTTTCTGGAGACATCACAGTAAGGTGGGATATCTCTGCCTTCATTCTGGAGTGCCAGTGCACAGTGAAGGGGCAGAGGGTCTCGGGCAAGAGGAGGCACTTCTTGTCTTGCAGAGATCTACAACCTCTCCTTGCCTTTTGCTCAGGACACAAACACTCTCCTATCTGCTTTTTCAACTTCTCTGTGGCTCTGTCCTCCAGAGGGGATGGAGCTGATGGGTCTTCCTTCACAGGGGCTTTCTGACCCTGCCACTAAAGTGCAGAGCAGAATGCTCCACTGTCCACCTGCCAAGCACCCATAGTTGAGACACTGGCTACCCTCTTCCTTCATTTGGATGTTGCTCTCAGCATAAATCACACTTCTGTTGGGCCCAATATTTTCAAAATCATTACGCTACTGCAATAGTTATACAAACATGAGAAATATCAACTGCCTTCATCTTGAGATTACCTTTTGCTCTTTGTAGACACTAGACCTGAAAAGTTAACAATACAAAATGGCTTCCCCTGAGTTATCTCTCTTGTTTGTTACCTTTAGAGGCTCAAACATCTGATAAGACCCTAAGGGTTTTTAACACTCTTTCTTGATCAGAGGAAAAAAATAAGTATTAAGCTTGAAATGAACATAAGGAGACCCTGCAATGCAAGAGTTATTTGACACTGCAAGCCTAAATATAACAAATTATTCTGCTAATTTCTGTAAGTACATAAAATGGACTTAAATCAGCCAGAATGTTGGTATATCCAGATTTCTGAGGTTTCACTTCCTTTGCATTGCAGAAGAAAAATAGATTTTTTTTTTAAATGAAACATTATTGACACTTCAGTTCTCCTCAACTAAAGTCAATGGAAGGTTTGTCATTGTTTTAAATGAAGTCAGAATCACACTGTTCCAGTCCTGTTTAGTGTCATAAAACTGTTGAGCTGCCAGTTTCTGTTGGCTTGTTAATGGCTTTTTAAATGATATTTAAAGCACATGTATTATTTGTATAGTGATTTATTCTACTTTGCAATTAATTGCAGTCATTGGAATATATTTTATCTTACACCAGGGTTTTATTTTACATTCTGAGGACATTTTATTTTCATTTTTTATGGTATTTGAGAGCTTTGTATTTGTCCAAAAGATGTAAATATGCCAGCGAAAGACTGGATGCAGATTAAGTGTTCTACTTTCAGACAGTTTATGACATTCAGTCAGTGTCTTGTTGAGTAGATGTTTACATTTAAATTTGTTTTTTTGTTTGTTTTCTTTTGTTTTGTTTTGGTTTTGGGTAAAGCTTCTGACCCATTATTACTAGGATTTCAGGTAAATCCATTATTATAGCACTCCACATTTTTTTCTCCATATTTGCTGTTTTTTTTCTTTTTTCTTTTTATTTTCAAGGAATAACAAGAATGAAATATGTATATAAAACCATGGTACATCATAAAACATATCACATTTGCTTGAAGATACGAGTAGCATGAAAATATTAGTAGTTATAAATCCATCTCCAGGAAAAATGACTATGTTTCTCTGCATTCAACCAGCTGTTCATTAGATGGAAAGATATTTTCTCTAAATTGTATAAGTTTTCAGGTCATGTATCTCCTTTTAATGGCTCAGTCTTTGAAAGAGCATTCTTCCAGTTGTTAAACTAGCTCTCAACATAAAGTATTTTCTACTGTTTATGTGCATGACGATGAAATTTGTATTCACAGAGCTAAAACAAGACATATTCTTTTTTGCCCTGAAGATGTGTTCTCCCACCTTTAAGATGCTTATGCTCTAGAGGTGTGGAAGTGTGTGTGAGCCACAGAAATCAGCAAAGCAGTTCAAACTGCAGATTTTTGATATCCCTCTATCATTTATATTTTATGGTCTTCACTGGGCTCCTGGCCTTGACAGAAGATTGACTGTGTTTACTATGAAAACCTGAAACTAGGAAAGCTAGAAAACAAACCGTGCTACTCCTTGAGTAACTGTCCATAATGCATGGACAGAAATAGAGCATGACAAGGGATGTCACCATGGGGGAACTCTACTAGAGGTCGCATGGGATGAAGCAGCCCATGTCAGTGTTACGCCTATACCAATGGCATTGCACTCCTGCCCAAAGGCTCCACTCTGCAAAGAGCTGTACCTCCACCTACTCAAAGACAGCTCCCCTGGTAGAACTGGCAGTTAAAAGTGTAGACTTTTAAGCTTTCACTACTTGTGTCCCTTTAAAAATATCCCCACTTTTACTAAGAGCACTCTGCCAAGAGTAAGCTTGCTTTCCTTTAGCCATCATTTCCCACACCTTAACAAGTAGCCACCCGTGAATGTTCATGAGTCTGCAAAACATGGTCTGAAAACCCAAGCCAAAACCGAAGCAGAGATAGTGCAGGACAGTAAAGTGTGGATACATGACCTGGTTTGATAAAGCCTCTGGAGAGTCTAGAAGACATCTGAGAGCTGAAGCCAGATACCCAAATCTCAGCCTATGCTTTCATCTTAAAAACAATTTTCCTCTCAGTTTCCAAGAAATATGAATCTAGCTAGTAACTTCTGATTACTTCATTCGGGATCAGTGGAGGCGTTTAATCAACAGCAGTCAGCTCAAAAAGAAATGCTCCACTAAACAAAGTCATATGGAACTCAGGTGTGGACTAATTTTGTTAATTCCTTTATGCCTTTCACTCACTGGTCAATATGGCTCAAATTTAATGACATGCTGAACAGATCTGAGAGCAGTTAATATGATAATGAATAGGTATCAATAGTGTCTAGATTTTTTATACTGATGTTGGTGACACAGATGCAAAAACACTCCTGTCTGTTAATGTCTTAGGTATCATCGAGTATTTGGGTTTAAATTCCATAAACAATGTGGGAGTTTTCATGATATTTTTACAATAAATATGATTGAGTGACAATTTACCCCCAAAAGTGAGATTAGTATTTGTTCAGACACACCTTTCTATTTAGTAGTTCTTAAATGAACACATAAATTAATACCAAGCTTGTTAACAACTCTGAAATATAATTAGTTTGTTGATATAAATTGTTACTCAGCAGGAAATTCTGCAAAATAGCTGCACACTTTTAGTTGCCAACAGTCACATTTCCTTAAATAAATTGTTTCCACAAGTTCCATGAAACAGCTTTTAGATGCTTTTATTTCAATGAAGTATTTTATGTTACTCTGGTGGTAATATTTGTTCTTGTTTAATAACGTATCTTCTCTCAGACACCAGACATCTGGGAAAATCTGAAATCAGAAACTCCTCAGAAGCACACACTCATCAGGCTTTCATCATAGGGTTAAAATTCAGAGTATAGGATAATAAACTTTGTTGTGAAATTCTTGACTCCAACCTTTGTAAGACAAAAAGAGGAATTTAAGAGCAAGTTAAGCCATGTGACAGCAACGGATGTCTGAATGCTGTAGCAAATGCATGCTCTCTGAGTTATAGAAATTGAAGGTCAGTCATTCAAACACCACTTATTTTGACTTACATAATTAGTGGCTATTACCACCCATTTTAGTTGACTGGTAAATGTTTATTTACTTTTGCTTCATGTCCCCAGAGCAGCACAAAACAGCCTCAGCACACTGATGTATCCATCAGCAAAAAACACCTATGCTGTAGTTGGAGGTGTCATTGCAGCAAGGGCAGGGACATCTCTGGTGGGGTTATCCTGGGTACCACTAGAAGGATGCTCAGCAGTATGGTCCTTAGTGCACAACAGCTGCCTCTGCATGTGCTCATCATTTCTAGGCAGATCTATTTGATTTAGCCCGAACTCCCAGTGCCGCAGTGTGCTGCTGCTGCTGCCCAAGCTGGTTTGCTCAGTACTAGTTCAAATACATCTGTTCCTGCTGAAATCACGACTCTGTGAACTGGCCTGTAGAAACAGGGATGCACCAACCCTCCCTTTTAAAGCAGTCAGGCAAGATCTGCAAAGTTTGTGTAGTGGAGACCTCTGGTGAAAGAAGTTCTCTGTCAACAGAAAGCAAAAAATAGAGGCAGAAGCACAAGCAAGCACAGGAACTGCAGCCTCGCCAGTGCTCTGGAGAGCAGAGCAGCTTCCTGGCTGTCCATGCTCACTCGCTCCGTGACTTATCTATTGACACCATGGCTCTGCAGATTTGAGTAGCCTTCTTTGTGAAGACAGTTCAATTGTCTGAAATGAGACTGCTTGTATACTGTGTGAGATTTTCATGATACAGACAGTTAAACTTTAGGAATTGAATAGATACAGCCAAATGTCCAATGCATGACATGGTGTGAACTCAAGTTTTACACTTGGCTGGTGTCAGCTTTCTATGAGGATGGAAGGGAAGGCATACAAATAGCTCATTCTTCAAAACCCAATTAGTTATTATTAATTCTTTTTATTTTACTACCAGTAGAAGATAAGGGGAAACAAATGATTCAGCTCATTTTCAAATTTTTAGATTGATAACTGACTTCTGATTTACAGTGACATACAATATTTTTAACCCCCTTTTTTGGCAGCTGGGTTGTCAAAGACACTAGAAAGCAATTTTACTTCCAAGGACAGTACACAGCAAATTTCAAATCTTGGTTCACCTTCAGTAGAAGTAAGGTCTCTGGAGTCTGAGGTAGATTAGAGTAAACATATAGCTGGTTCTTGGAGCAACCAATCTGAAACCTCTTAAAAAAAGAAAACAAACAAACAAACAAACAAAACCTAAAAAACCAAAAAACAAAACAACCCTAAAAACTGAAGCAGTGCACAGGTGCTGGGTCAAACTGTAAATACTTACATCACCTGAACCAGACTGAAAACATGAAAAAGTGAATTATAATAATTTTTTAGTTATAAAACTGGGAGTCTATATGAAAGGAAAGAGAAATAGTTAAAAGGACTGGGCAAGAGAATGAAGTGCTTTGGAGGAATATGTTTTATTAGAATCTGAGAGTCAGTGTTATCACACATATATTTTTTTAAAAGTCCTAAAAAGATTTTGAAACAAGACAGCATGTTCAAACAACGGAGTAGAGAAGGCTATTAGAAGTAAAATGCTCATCCGTTGGAATGTGGAAATCCTGTACAAATGAGGAAAATAAAAGACCAGTTAAACTCATCCAGTTGAATGTAGAACTCTAATGAGGCAAACCAAAAAAAGATTTTGAAGAGCATCTTCCCACAAGCATGAAAGTGACTAATAAGAACTTTCTCAGAAACAGGAAGCCTGTTCAAAATTCAATGGGCTGAGAGGTGATTAAGGTGCAAATAAGATACTCCAGGAAGCTAGGGCTGTGGCTAGAAAGCTAAATGAATGATTTGCATCAGTGTGCTTGTCAGAAGAGGTCACAGAGGTTTCCACACCTGGACCATTCTTTATAGGGACAAGCCTGAAGAACAGTCTCAAATTGAACTGTTAACAGAAGAGGTTTTCAGAGCAATTAGATAAAACGAACGGTAGCCAATGTCAAGGACCAGGTAGCATTCAACCAAGCATTCTAAAGAAGCTAAAATATGAGGCTGCTAAACTACTGATTTCTAAAATCACCCTTGAAAGCAGAGAAATAGAAAGTGGCAAATGTGATGGTATTAAAAAAAAAAAAAAGTTTAAAGAGCAAAGATGAAAAACTACTGACCAGTAAAATTGATTTCTGTACCAGACAAATTGGTACAGATCATAGAAAATAGAATTGGTAAACACATCATTTTGTAGAGAGAAAACATGCCTCACAAATCCATTAACACCCTTTGAGGGAGTTAATGAGAATCAGGCTAAGGGCATACTGCCTGATATGCAGCGGACTTGGGTTTTCAAAAAGTGATTCACATCACCAAAGGGTCTTAAAGAAATGAAATGGTCATGGAATAAAAGGGACATCCCCCCACATGGTTTAATACATGGCTAGAAGAAACAAAACAAAGATTAGGGATAAGCTGCCATCCTTACACAGTGGAAGAGGAGTGGGGCCCGATTGAATCCCACATAGCCCCTGCTGGGACCCATGCTGTTCTGAATTAGACTTGATAGAGAAATGGGGATGGAGCTGGGCTATACTCCAATTCTGTAGCTTTCAACTGTTTTCTTTGATCAGGAAAACAATTTAATTTGAGTACAGAGTGCACAGCTATTGCACAGGCCTTTGTGACCAGGAGATCACCGCCAGTGTTGTGTTGTTGAGATATTGTGGGTTGGCAAGTGGGATTTCAGAGAAAGTTAGAAACTCTTTCTTTCTTATGTTGGAAGCTGCAAGAATGGCAGGAGGCAGAGAAGATGGCACGTATGCCTCAGACTTGGCAGAACTGGCAGATATTCCTTGTGCATATGTCAAGCAAATTAAATGCTAATATTGACCCACTACCAGCAAAGACATTTGTTGTCTGAGGAAGAGAGAAAAGAAGCAATCTGCCGGTCTGTGGGCCAAGATGTCTGAATTATGGAACTACAAAAAGGAGAAAGTTTTTATCATTGAAACCTCAGATTTTCACAAATTGCCACACTAAACAGTTTTAGTATCCTCTTGTATGAGTCAAAGCTCTCTTTATGTTAAATGGGGCAATCCAAGAAATCTAGGTAACATTTTACTGTAGGTAGATGGGGATAATTGAATGTCAAATGTTAATCATACCTGATCACAAGTAGAAATGGTTTTCTCTGTTTTAATTAAAGAGTGAAGCTTTTCAGACATTCCCAAACCTAAGGCCATGAGGGCCTTAAGGCAAAGACAACCTTTGTATCAGCAGGTACGCATCTCTGTTCGTTCTTTGATATTAAATAACTGTAACATTTCTCCTTTAGAGAAGTTATGGTACCATTAAATGAGATGTTTCAAAACATATCTTCCAAATAAACTGCAATATAACTGTTGCATACAATGATCATAACTCTGCGCTAAGAATCTGTTTACACAGTGTATTGATGATACTTAGGGTTATATTTCTAAGTGTTTTGCTTGCCTAACAGCTGTTTTGGGGCCTGGTAGTTAGCACAATTATGTACTTTTTACTTCCAAGTGGATACATAACAGCCTAAGAGCAAGTCTCTTGTGTAAGAAATGCCTGTATCTCACTTCCAGGGGAGCCACGAATAAAGAACAGGTAAATAAACCTCTGTATGTTTTGGTATAGGCTGCATACATATACACTCTTACACCCTCATACACATTGCGCATCTTGGGGTGGGGATGGGGTGTAGAGTATATGGCAGGTACTGCATACCTGTGTTGGGTAATCTGACTGAGAAAACCCTTGTATGGGGAAACAATGATTTGCAGAAGTAAAGTCAGTGAAGCTCCCAAGAAACCACTGCACAAAACTGTCTTAATAGCTATAAAAATCTACTTTCACAAGTTTACTATAATGGTGAATTAATGAAATTGATGAAAATACTGATAATCCAGTTGTGCAGTTTGGCACTGCCTTATGCTTTATGTAATAACAGACACTGCCATCAAATAGCTCCAAGCTCTGGTTAAAGCAAATCAGTTCACATCGATTGACACAAACAGTACTATGACAGGTTACACCATCTGAAATGTGGAATTAATGTGCAATGCATTGCCAATCTGATCTGACAGTGGTTTATAGTGATGGTGAGCAGCTGTCAACAAGGACACAAGTACCTGGAGACAGAAAGCCTGGAACATCCATCAGGACTCTTATTTTACTTATTTTGCACAGATTCAGTGAAATTGCTTCCATTTGCAAGGATACCAGAAGACAATTAGGTCAAGTAGCACAATTTTGTCCCTGAAGTACTTCCGTTGAAATGAGCGGAATGATAACCACTTATTTCAGGGCTAAATTCAACCCATTATTGTTTCTGATGCATTTTGCATAAAATAAATTAATCAGTTGATGAGTTCAGAATAGGAAAAGAAAAAAAATATATATATAAATCTGTATCATGATGTTCCCGAGCCACAGCTTGCTTGAGGCTGAGAGAAACTTCTGGGAAGACTCCCAGTATCTTTGCCTTGTTCCTATACTCTTCTTCAGGCACCTATTGTCAGTCACTGTTGACAGCACAATTCTGGAGGAGCTGAAATTTTGAGTTGAGTATGATGAAAGGGCAAACCCCCCATATTTCTGCATCAAAACTAAAATACAAAAAAAATTCCATGTAATTTCATCCAATTATCTTATATTTCTGAGAGATTAGGGAACTACAAAACTGTCTAAAGCAGACAGCTGCCTGAACTGACATCACAGTGTTACGCGGGAAAGGTTTATCTCGCAGGGGCAAAAGGATGCTGGGGCAGGAATTAGCTGGGCTCATTTGGAGAGCTTTAAACTAGGCTCGAAGGGGGATGGGGTTGTAGCTGGGCTTGTTCCAGTGGGGCAGCATTCTAAAATTGATGAGAGCCGGGTGGCCTCCTATGCCCCTAGGGAGAAATGGGTGTGCTCTGCTCACTCCCTGAAATGCCTATACACCAATGCGCGCAGCATCGGGAGTAAGCAGGAGGAGTTAGAATCCTATGTTCGGTCGGGAGATTATGATCTGGTGGCAATTACAGAAACATGGTGGGACAGTTCACGTGACTGGAATGTGGTCATGGATGGCTATGCCCTTTTCAGAAAAGACAGGCCGGCCAGGCGTGGTGGTGGAGTTGCTCTCTATGTGAGAGAGCAACTACAATGTACTAAATTCTGCCCAGGAGTGGATGACGAGCGAGTTGAGAGTGTATGGGTCAGAATTAAGGGGCAGGCTGGCAGGGGTGACACTGTTGTGAGTATCTGTTACAGGCCACCAGATCAGGCTGAGGAAGTTGATGAGGCCTTCTATGGGCAGCTGAGAGTGGCCTCACAGTCACAGGCCCTGGTTGTTGTGGGGGATTTTAACTTCCCTGATGTTTGCTGGAAGGACCATTCAGCCAGCCAGCCACAGTCCAGGAGGTTCCTCCAGTGCATTGATGATAACTTCCTCATGCAGATGGTGGAGGAGCCGACTAGGAGAGGTGCACTGCTGGACCTCATCCTCACTAACAAGGAAGGTCTGGTCGAAGCAGTAAAGGTTGAGGACCTGCCCTGGTTGCAGTGGCCACGAGATGGTGGAGTTCAGCATCTTGTGTGGCAGGAACAGAATAGCAAGTAGAATTGCAACCCTGGACTTCAGCAGGACAAACTTTGGCCTTTTCAAGCAATTGCTGGGGGAAATCCCATGGGCAAGACTGCTTGAAGGAAAAGGGGCCCAAGGATAGCTGGATTGCATTCAGAGATTGCTTCTTCCACGCTCAGGATCGGAGCATCCCCACACGTAGGAAGTCAAGGAAGGGAGCCAGGAGGCCTGCGTGGTTGAATAGGGATCTGTTGGGTATGCTCAAGCAGAAGAGGAGAGTTTACAGGTCATGGAAGCAGGGGCTGGCCACTTGGGAGGAATATAAGGCTGCTGTTAGAGGATGTAGGAAGGCAGCTAGGATAGCCAAGGCCTCCTTAGAATTACAGCTGGCGAGAGGGGTCAAGGACAGCGAAAAGAACTTTTTCAAATACATAGCAGATAAAACTAATACCAGAGGCAACATAGGCCCACTGATGAATGGGGTGGGTGCCCTGGTGGCAGAAGATACAGAGAAGGCAGAATTACTGAATGCCTTCTTTGTCTCTGTCTACTCTGCTGGAGGCTGTCCTGGGGAGCCCTGTACCCCTGAGACCCCGGATGAAGCCAGGTCAGTGGAGGAGTTTGCTTTAGTTGATGAGGACTGGATTAGGGAGCAATTAAATAGTCTGGACATCCATAAATCCATGGGTCCAGATGGGATGCATCTGCGGGTGCTGAGGGAGCTGGCTGAAGTCATTGCTAGACCACTTTCCATCATCTTTGCCAAGTCTTGGGAAATGGGAGAGGTGCCCAAGGGTTGGAGGAAAGCAAATGTCACTCCAGTCTTGAAAAAGGGCAAGAAGGAGGACCTGAGTAATTATAGACCGGTCAGCCTCACCTCTGTCCCTGGGAAAGTAATGGAACATCTTATCCTTGGTGCCATCTCAAGGCATATCAGGGATAAGAGGGTTATTAGGGGCAGTCAGCATGGCTTTACCGAGAGTAAGTCATGCTTGACCAACCTCATAGCCTTTTATGAGAATGTAACAAGGTGGATGGATGATGGCAGAGCGGTGGATGTGGTCTACCTTGACTTCAGTAAAACCTTTGACATAGTCTCCCACAGCATCCTCACAGCTAAGTCAAGGAGGTGTGGTCTAGACAATAGAGTAGTGAGGTGGGTTGTAAACTGGCTTAAGGAGAGAAGCCAGAGAGTGGTAGTCAATGGTGCGGAGTCTAGTTGGAGGCCAGTATCTAGTGGAGTGCCTCAGGGGTCAGTACTAGGGCCAATATTATTCAATGTATTCATTAACGATTTAGACAAGGGAATAGAGTGCACTATCAGCAAGTTTGCTGATGACACTAAGCTAGGGGGAGTGGCTGACACGCCAGAAGGCTGTGCTGCCATCCAGCGAGACCTGGACAGGCTGGAGAGTTGGGCAGGGAATAACCTGATGAAATTTAACAAGGGAAAGTGTAGAGTCCTGCATCTGGGCAGTAACAACCCCAGGTTCCAGTATAGGTTGGGAAATCACATATTAGAGAGCAGTGTAGGGGAAAGGGACCTGGGGGTCCTGGTGGACAACAGGATGACCATGAGCCAGCACTGTGCCCTTGTGGCCAGGAAGGCCAATGGCATCCTGGGGTGTATTACAAGGGGGGTGGTTAGTAGATCGAAAGAGGTTCTCCTTCCCCTCTACTCCACCCTGGTGAGACCACATCTAGAATATTGTGTCCAGTTCTGGGCCCCTTGGTTCAAGAAGGACAGGAAACTGCTGGAGAGGGTCCAGTGTAGGTCAGCAAAGATGATTAAGGGAGTGGAGCACCTCCCTTATGAAGAAAGGCTGAGGGAGCTGGGTCTCTTTAGTTTGGAGGAGACTGAGGAGTGACCTTATCAATGCTTATAAATATATAAAGGGTGAGTGCCACGAGGACAGAGCCAGGCTCTTCTCGGTGGCAAACAATGATAGGACAAGGGGCAATGGGATCAAGCTGGAACACAAGAGGTTCCACTTAAATTTGAGAAAAAACTTCTTCTCGGTGAGGGTGATAGAACACTGGAACAGGCTGCCCAGGGAGGTTGTGGAGTCTCCTTCTCTGGAGACATTCAAAACCCACCTGGACGTGTTCCTGTGTGACCTCACCTAGGCATTCCTGCTCCAGCAGGGGGATTCGACTAGATGATCTTTTGAGGTCCCTTCCAATCCCAAACATACTGTGATACTGTGATATTTCTGAGAGATTAGGAAACTACAAAACTGTCTAAAGCAGACAGCTGCCTGAACTGACATCACATCAATGAATTTTTCACCAGTTATCTTCTCTTAATGTATTTGTTAATTCCTGTCCCAGCGAGACTACCAATGAAGCTCATCCCAGCAATGGAAAATAAGAATAAACATTGAGTTAGTAGAAATAGATTGTGTCTAGGGAACAGGACATCTCTTCTGCTTGGACAATGCCCTTACCATCTGTGGGATGAGGTGAACAGATAATAAGTACAAATCTCTGTTAATGTAACAATAAAGTTTTACAGTTAAAATTGAAAAGGTCAAGCAGTGAAAAAATCAAGGTTTCTCAAGCAATCTCTAACTTGGCTGCATTCCACAGCTGGAGTATTTTCCTTTTTTTTTTTTTTTTCTTTGTTAAATGTGTCATGTAATATATTCCTCTTTGATGCTAAATGTGTATGATAAGTATACAGGGCATGAATTCAGGTAGAGATAACTGTTGCTATGGGAACTTTAACTTTAGCATTTGCCAAGTTTGAATCTGTAATAGTGAAACCACAAGATTGCAATGGGGGGGAGGTGTCACATCCCTCCTACCACCTCTTTGGATTAATCCCTTCCTATGTACCTCCCTGCCAGCTCCATGCTCCCACATGTCTGACCACCAGCAGCTCCCTGCGTCAGGATGGGAAATACCGGACTCTTCATCTACCACAGTGATTTTTTGGAGAGGCCATTGAGGTCTCTCCTGATCCTACACAGTTCCAGGTGAGCCTGTAGGGGCTTGGAGGCAGGATCAGGTCTGGCCTGTGTTACCTTGTTCCAGGAGTTCTTTAACACAAGTCGTTAGCTACACTTTGGCAATTCCAAATGCCTTTTCCCTTAGCCACTCACAACTACAGGGTTAGAGAGCTACAAAGCATCATATTTTATGCTGTGAAGAGCCAAGATGTTTATTGTATGGTAACTTCTCGGAGATACAACCAGAACCAGAAACCCAACTCCAAGAGCATGAAAAAAAGGTATTTGTTCCCTGATCATTGACACCGGCAGTTTCCTAGAGGAATATACTGCACAGATGCTTTCCTCTTTAAGGCCCTTTTCCTAATCTAGTCTTAAAATGGGAATTGCTGTCTTGCTGCAATTCTGATATATTAGTATTTGTTTATTCCCAAACAGACCTTAAAAACTGAAATATCAAAAGCATGAAATAGAACTGCAGAGTGAAACATCTGCTTGGAGATAACGAAACTGTTTATTTCATCAGCCTCCAAAGTGGTTCATCACCTTGTGGGAATTTTATGTGATACCCTATATTTTTTACACTCCTGTGGCCCAGAATGTCTGGCTGAAATATAGCTCCTGAGTGGCCTCGGTTCCTAGTGGTGAGAAGCCCAAATACAGTGTCCATTGCCGGCTCCTGTGAGCCTCTACTGAAGGAAGATCCAAGCAGAAGTTACATGGGAATACAGTCCACCGGGGAAACATGCAGCCACCCTTGAGACACTTTGAGACAGACTGTTGAGGTAGCCTAGATGCCTTCACAACTTTGTGGGTATAAAACATTTGGTTCTTACCAGTTTTCTGTCCAGTGATTTTTCATGGCATTAAATTCAAAAGAGAGAGAGAGAGAAAGGGGCAAGGCAAGGCAAGGCAGGGAAAGGAGAGGAAAGGAGAGGAAAGGAGAGGAAAGGAGAGGAAAGGAAAGGAAAGGAAAGGAAAGGAAAGGAAAGGAAAGGAAAGGAAAGGAAAGGAAAGGAAAGGAAAAGGAAAGGAAAGGAAAGGAAAGGAAAGGAAAGGAGAAGAAAGAAAGGAAAAGTTTTGCTTCTCCTCCAAAACACACACAGTCCTGAAAGGAAAGTGCCAGTCAACAGGAGTTGAAAGGTAGCTTCCCAAGCAGGAACCTTCTGTGCCATCACTTGATGAACAAAGTGTTTATTCTTTTTTTCTTTTGGGATGATCACCCATGCCAAATATTCTGGCACGTTCCTGAGCCTGCTGTCCAAATGATATTCACTTACTAACAGGAACATTTGTCTCTGGGTAGTGCTTTAAGTTATACCACTGGGGTTTGCAGGGCATGAGAATTTTCAGTGCTGGAAAGAGCATAAAAGCCCCCCTCCTTTCTCTACAGGCAGGCAGAGACTCTGCATTCTCTCCATGTAGACTCTTCTTTGTCTTTAGTCCAGAGATTGTCTTAGATCCAAGTCAACCAAACAAAAGCTGATTATCTCACCTTTAAATAGAGGGATTACGGCAGGGAAGTTGAAGCTGGGTAACTGATCTCCCACTTGAGCAGCTGAGGGGGCTAACCCTTCACATGAAACAAATTTGAAGAAAGGAGGGAAAAAAATTCCCAAGCTGAAGATTAATGCAGAGCCATAGCTCCAAGTGTCACGGCTGACATTTGACTCATCATTCATAGTTATTTGTATTTATATAAAAAGGGAGCACAAATAAATAGCAATTTTAATTCCCTCTGCAGTAGGAAACCAGCTTTTCCTCTAAAAAGGTTCACCAGAAGGGAAACTTTCTCGAGAAGCTTTAAAGAGAAGAAAAATACCAATGTCAGTTAGTACTGACATCTCTTTTCCCACAGCCCAACAATAAATTTTTTGGTTTTCTGTTTGAGCGGTGTATTTCCTCCTGCTTATGGTAGATACCTTGTATCTAAATGGGCTACACTTTAATTCCTGGAAATACTGTGCTCGGAGCAACTCTCTTCTAGGAATACTGTAGAACATGTCCCAAATTAGTTCAAAGAAATGCTCAGCAGGTTCCTCCGGTATAAGCTAAAGCATCTCAAAAAGTATCTTTCATCTTCATTGGTGAAACACAAAGCAAGAGTGCTTATGGCAGCCTGGCTGTGTTGGGGGAGATTTGGGGGCTCCTGGGACTCCCTGAGGCACAAGCACATGTATCTTTTCCCTTTGTCTGACCACATCCTTGCTGCAGCCTCTGCTGGGGGAGTTTACAAGTTATGTCAGCATTTATGTGCTCATGAAGGACTTTCCTGCATTGGTACAATCTTTCCCTGAGTGCTTTGTTGCTTTGGGCTAGCAGAGAGGTGGAGGCCAATCTTTTTCTTCAGAGTAGACAAACACTGAAATCAGTTTCCTGGCCTGACCACACTAGCACTGTTTTGACTCTCAAATGTGTATATTGGTAAAGTTCCTATGGATCAAGAGTCTTGACAGTAAGAGAAGTCAGAAACTACACAAGCTTGTTTCTGCTTTCTGTCTGACCCACAGTATCTAACACTTGGAAATATAACTGCTGAAGACAACTTTTTCACTTGAGCAACCCAAATGGAAATGGGGCTGATTCTGCTTTAAGCTGCTGCACTTTCAAGGAGATAATCCTGATTTATACTCCGGTAACCGAGAAGAAAATCCGATCCATTATATCTGTAAGAGCACGCATATTATAAAAGGGCTAGAGTTTTAAACTGCCATTTCAGCCAAGACAAATAGATTTTTGTGTCACCCATCCTCACAGCCCATGACAGCTCAGAGCTATTCTAGATGGATTTTTGAGCTGGAGGAGGATAGGAACAAGCTATGAAAACACCACAGAGTGTCTTTTTGGCATTTTACCTTTTCCTTTGGTCTTCTTTATATCATCATAATCTAGATAAGAAACAGCAGTGCACAGTATGAGTAGCATTTTCATGTTATGCAGGCTACCGAAGAAGTGGAAGATACAGCTCAGTTCAAGCGTCAGACATGCATGGGCAAGATTAATTTACAGCAAAGTCAGAAATCTGAGTAGGTTTGAATTATGCACCTCCATAGCACAAAAAAAAAAAATATTGCACTGTGAAAATTTTTGTGGCATAGTCCAGAGGTGAAAGAAGAAACCAGTTTCATTCTACTTTAAGGATCACATCAGAGTCTGGTATTAAGCCAAGCTAGTATGAATACCTAACACTGGCATTTGGAGAGAAAGATATTTATTGTACTGAAGTCAGACAAAATTGTCTTTTTCTTTAATTGCTCTGGGGAAATATGGATTTACACCTGAACCAATAAAAGCAGGATGAACTCCTTTTCAGCATGCAAGAAGAGAAGAAACATGGATCACTCTGCAAAGCAGAAGAAAAGATTGCAAAGTAATTTTCACCACCAAAACACATTTTCCCCTCCAGTACGAAGCAGTGGGGAACAGCAATCAAAACTGATTGTTCCAGTTAAAATTCTGCATCACTATGTTACTGAAAAAGTAGCATGATGAGTTCAGCTTTTCTGACGTGTCGCAGTAAATATAGACAGGATCCTGTTAAGATTAAAGAGTTCTTTGGCACATCATACATTTTCTTGATTCATTGTGCATCATTAAACTTTTTTATGATGCTTTGTTTATTTCATGGACAAACCATTAAATTCAAATTACATTTTGAAGGAAATTTACTTTGGATCTTAGTGTGGAAAACTCTCATTATCTGTATTTGTATTTCTAATGTGGATGAATGGGTCAGATCTTAATACCAGGTTGACAGGTGAGATGGTTGTAGACATACCTATAGCACTACAATTTTTGCTTTAGCAGTTCCACTTCTATGTTTGCTGTGCAGAATCTTCAGATATTTTTGTAGGTATGTAAATCAGGGTGATAAAAATGATGGAAAACCATTTTTTCCCTCCATCTCTGGAGCCATAATTTTAATGTTTTATTGCTGATTATGGTGACGTTAAATAGTCAGTAAAACAAGTATATATGCATTACACAGTGTATAAACAGCATTTTGGGCAACTGTCTAAGATGTTTAAAATTTTCCCATGCCGCGATATTTAAAATTGTACCTTTCCTTAGAATCCCTTTCCTTTGTTGGCTGCTCAATGGTAATGAATTTCATGAGTAAAGAGCTAGAGCTGTGTAATCAAATTCATTATACAGAAGTAGAAAGGTTTTATTTGCCATTAATTTAGAAATAAATTGTGTCACTAAGTCTCCCTCTTCCTTCATCGAAAGATAAGCATTTTGTAACATTTAATAAATTGCAAAGGTGAGTGCTCAATTGAAGGTCTTGTGCAATTCTTGAAAGTCTTCTAAATATGATCACAGTTTCTTTAATCAGTTTCTGGATTGTGTCCCCTGAGAATCCTTCTTCTTCCCTCTCCGCCCTTAGGTTAGGAATTGCCTTATGCAGATAGCACAGCAAACATGCCTGTCTCAAAAATGAAAACAGTTTTTATATTTTTTACAATAGCAATTCTATCTGGAGCTCATTTTGAGAAACCAGTGGCAACAACGATTTCTGATTCATAGTCACTCTTTGTTACCTTTCGAAACATTTGTTCTTGTAAGCTCTACTATTGCTGACTACATTAGTGTTTACTACATATGGATGTCATTATGCAGGGTGCTGAGATTCTTCAACATGCACAGAAGGAGTCTAGCATCTTGGAAGATGTGCACACCATCCTGCAGGATCGTATCCAAGCCCTAGAAACAGTCTTCTGCTTATACACAGATCACTGATGCTGAGGGATCTTCATGATAATGTTAGAATTTCATTTCAACTTGCCTGACATTTTTATTTATTATGATGTTTTGCTGATTGCTTAAAGCCCAGTAAGATTCTGCATTATAAACTTTTCTCTACCATTACACTGCATTATTGTGTCAGGAAGAAAGAAAATTCCAAGTTTGCCTTCCAAGGTGCCTTAAATTGTTCAACAGGACTGCAGGTAGACTAATTATTGCATCTGACACATAGCCAGGTTGTCAGCTCAGCCTTTGCAAGTCAGGAACTCTGGGGGATACCCAGAATTATCTGCACTACTCATTCAAAGATGTCCCGGAGGTCATCTGCAGGAGACCCGATACTCATTTGGGAAGAAAAAGTAAAAAGCATTCGCTACATTAACTAGTACATTCCTCTAGGAAGATTATGGAAATACATGAGTAACTGTCAGCCCAGAAGGTCGATAAGCATAGTAGTACTTGAGTCACTGATTTCATTCTGGTAAAGAAAGCCATGCATATACTCTCATAACCGTCTTAAACCAATATGCATGTTATGGTCACAGATGCCAATTTCCTCCTTACTCATGGAATAGTGCTTCTCATTGGAATCAGTCTGGTGTATTCCAGTTAGTGTACTAGCAGCAGGAGCATAACTACTATCCTTGGCTTTAACCAGTGTAAAAAGAGGATTCTCCACTGAATTGCAATCCTTCCCCTCACATTCCTTTTATACAAGATGCATTTCAACTCGGGAGCTGATAGTAAGCCTGTCTTCACAGTGGAGAAGATCAAGAGCATATAGTCTGTGGAGCACATCTCATATTTACTGCATGTAGGCCAGGATAACACTGCAAAAAGACATCTTAAATATCTGTAGTTAGACAGTTCCTCATTTTCACAATGTTCCTAGGCTCCACCTACATGAATCATGAGATCCTTGGTCCATTGATTCAGTGAGAGCTTCATCAGTGCCTTTCCTTGTAACATCCTCATCTTCTCCAGAGGTCAGCTCTTTCACATCTGCTGACTGATCAGGATTCTCCCTTGACACAAGTTGAGGTATTTGCACCAACCCTAATGTACTTGTAAAGAGATTGACAGTGACATCCCCATCAGAATTAGATCCCATAGAAACTACTCTTCTGACAGAGTTTTACATGCCTGAAATCTTTTCAATGTGGCAAATAAAGAGGGAGTTTTGTTCTGTTGGTCGCATCCTTGTAATAAATAAACAGCATCAATAGAGTTCCTGCTTCCATTCAGCTTCTGCAACCACAGAGGCATAACAATAACCAACCTGCAGATCTGTATGTTTTTTTCAACACTGTGCATAAAACAGGAACTTTGAACACTTCTCAGAAGTATATAGGGCAAACATTTCCCTTTTGGGAAAAGACAGAATTACAGTATATAAAGTAAAATTGTTTTTCACAGGACTCAGGAAGACTTTTCATTGTTGATCACACTTCATAAACTGTAAGTGTTCATCTAAAACAGCTCACCATGAGGAAGATGGCCTTGTGGTATTATGCTCCACTGAGTCTTTTGTCTAAAGGTCTGTCTATATTTCTCAGTCATCTGCCATGGCACCCTATAGGGCATCTGCATAGTACAATGCTTAACTGAATGTTGATACTCAGGTTATATTCAGCATCAATGATACCCATACTCATTCAGTAAAGAAACTAGGCCACACATTGTTATGGCCACTGCATAAATGCTGCCAGGCCTTGGAAGCGTCTCCATTTCAGCACCTGTGGAAGATTTCCCTGAAGAAAACCTTCACAGTGTGCATTTACAGGCATTTTGACAACTAACTTCTGTGAAAATTGATAGGTTTGAAATCTCAGTGTCTTTAAAATTCCAGTCCTTGACATCTACTGCTTTGAAGATGTGAAATGTTCTCCAGGGAAGAGGAGTGGTCCCCATATCCTTCAAATACATGACTGTAATTTCAGATATTTGTCAAGTCCTTTGGGAGTCTTGGTAACTCTTCAGTGGTAACTCTGTGTCAAGGTAAGCACAAGCCCAGGCACACTTGGAAAGACCACCTGTATTTTAGTGTTTTGATAATTTTAAATTACGATGTTCTGAGTGAAGAACAGCTGAAACACAGGCAAACCAATAAACCTTGCTATAGTGTATTTGGCTTCCTGTAACAAGATCCTCTCTGGTCTGGTGGTATCTATAGGATGCAAATAACCTCCAGGTGCCTGGCAGTCTGCTTTGCAAATATGTTGTAATCAGTACTGAAGAATTAGATTAGTTTGTAAACCATGCAATTATTTATTTCTTTGTCTATGTTTTAATAAGATTGTAGCTGTTTCCTTATTCCCTACAGATTTTTTTTTTTTTTATCATTGCCACCATGACGTCCCCGCTGTAGTGCTGACTGGATAGGTAGCTCAATAATGGCATGCCAGTACCAGCTGGGCTGCTTTGCTGGTTGCATCTCATCAGGCCCCACCTTTGTGTTTGCTGAAGGACTGGTAGGGGACAGAGTGAATTCTTCTAATGGAGACAGTCAGTGAATAGGCTTCTTGTTGCCATTCTCTCCAGTAACAGCCTATTTCCAGTCTCTATAATGGCATTACTTTCTTCCTTTTCTTCCTCTGCTTCTCCTCTGTCACTAGCAAGCCTGATTTTCCTCTTTGGCACATCAGACATGTTCCATCAGTCTCCACGAACTGCCACTGTCGCTGATCTGGGACATCACACCAGAGAGTCAGCCCTCCTGCTCCCCCTGAGATTTATTGGGCTGCTCCTTTTTTTCGTAAAATCCTAATTTGTATTCCTTCATAAGGCTATCTTCTAATATATGAATTTCAGTAAAATCACCAGACCTCAGAGACTCAGAGAAGCTTGTTGGAAAAACCATAGCGGCTTGTTTCTTGCTGTTGGATTTTCCAAATGTGCTTAATTTCCTTTCCCAGCACCCAGAATGCACATCTCATTTTACTACTAACTGTTAGTCAAAAATGAGCTTTGTTTAATTTATTGGGCTTTTCACAAAATGTTATTTTTATACTAGACTTTTATTATATTTATACTGTGGCATAAATATTTTTGCAAGTGTACTATAAAACAGATTGCATCTCCCCCTCACTGTGACTTCAGAGAAAATTTTCTGTATTTTTCTGAATGTAATGGTGTCTTCCTATTGCTTCTGAGGCCACTGGTTCCAGACATAGTTACTCATAGACACACACACACACTTACAGTCATACAGATAGATGGTCATACAGACATCTTTCAAATAATATAGCCTGTATTTGGGAGCCTGGATTAAAGGGGTTTTCATAAAGATTCAAAACCTGAACAAAGCATAAGGAGTGCTTAATCAAAATAAAAATGAATATCAAACCCTGAAAAACTGGTGAAATTTCTGAAAAATAATCCTTATCCAACTCAAAATTAGAAATGAAAATAGTTTTTTAATGCTTCTCATTCAGAAAAATAATGCTAATGTAAATGTCTTGACTTTGAAAGTATGCATTTTGATTTAGAATTGGTAAAATCTTTTTAGAGAAAATTAACTAAAAAGCCAGCATTCTCCTAGAAGTAATTCCAAAGTGAAGAACACATTTCCTTTAGTGAGGCTGAGAGCTGGTGTTGGAGGCATGGCGCTACCTGATGGTTTAGGTTTCTAGATTAGCAGTTAGGGATACCAGAATGGGGATGCTGGTTCCTCACTCCAGACTGGCATCTGCCTGTGATAGCCAGTGATGGCTTGGTGAAAGTACATACACACTCTAAGGAGCAGATGATGAAAGCTCAAGCTGCCCCCATCTTAAAATTTCCTACCCATGCCTTTTGCCCTCATGCCTTATATTATTGCTTGTGCTGGAATTCAGCCCAAGAACGAGGATATAGGATACCATCTGGCCTGCTGTGTAAGTTCCACTCCCAATACACAGGTTCTCAGTCTCTCCCAGGTTGCTTGATAGGGAGAAAGCCAAGTGCCTCTCTTTTTTTCTAATAACACCAGATTACACCCCTAGTGCAGTGGTATGAGTGAGAATTACCCCAAACCTTTCTGAGCTGTCAGGGACATGCTGACAAGGAGATGCCTCTGCTGCCTCAACCTGGGTTGTAACAAACCTTTGAGAGAGAAACTTCCCCCCCAGAATGGACACCTCAAAGGATGTCAAGGAAGCTAGGCAGATCAGGAGATTTCAAACTAAGTTTCATCTAATGGCCTCAAGTGTCGACAGTGTAAAAAAAGACCTAGGAGCCCATAAGGCTGCATTCCGTTTTGAAGACTCAAAATTTTAGGCACTGCTGTCTGCAGCAGGTAGGAGGTAAGCAGACTCGAGCCCTTCACTCATCTGAAAATTAATTCAGCTGGTTCATTCATAAATATTGGTAGGTGTTTGAATAACTGCTGAGGTATCCAGACAAGAATATGCAGTATTATCTAGAAGGGTCATGTGAAGGGAGATGACTAAACCACAACCATAGGAACATTTTAGGGCTAATCTTACACCCTAATCCTCTACACAGTTGGGCTCTAATTTATTACCCTCTTTTATGTGACAGTACAGAGGGTAAATGAAACGCATTAACAAAATTTTCTGATGGTAATCCATTGGGAGGCACCAGAGAGGAGACGCAGATACTATAAAAGGGCCTAGAGATTAGAAACATGATCAGGAGAACAAAATGTGATTAATTTTAGAAAAACGCAATCTAGTAGGTATAAGGAAAATCAATCCATGCACAGATACCATAAAGCAAAGAGATAGCTGAAAGCTTTTAATTTGCCTTCATTGTTTCTTCTGTGTGTTTTTTTTTTTTTTTTCTTTTTTATGAGGGGTTCTTGTCAAACAAAGACAACTCCACCAAATCCAGATGTCCTGGCTGGCCTACTCAGCGCTGCTGCTAGAATAAGCATGGAACCATTTTGTAGGCACATCCCACTAAAAGGATGTGCCAACCACACTAGATGGGCACATTTGATGGATGCAATTAGTATGTCATTCTGTAGTGTTTTACATCAGTTTAGGTGAATAAATTGTTAGGCATGAGAAAAAAATATTATCTGTTAAAGTGACTATAGAATGTTAAAACAGATTTTGATTCAAAGATCACCAAAGTCAATAGCAGTCTCAGTGTTGAGAGAGATTTGGATCTATCTCTCCAGGTTGTTTTTTGTTTTATATTTTTTTTCCCCCTATCTGCTTGGCTGTGAATTCAACAAAACTGCACGTCATTTGCATTGGGAAGGCTGTTCTCACAGCTAGAAATGTTTTCTGTTAAAAAAAGACAGACCTCGGAAGAGGAGGAGAAGCTGGTCTAGAGATCAAAGCAAATTCTGCACTTTTCACAGAGTTTTCAGCAGTGCAGTGCACGTTTTCCTTTTGTTAGAGTGCCAAATGTGTGGTCTATTACACAAAGCAGTACACAGCCCTCTGCCCTCCTTTCCCAGAGGCAATTACTTGTACTGTATGGCACTTCCTAATTTTCTTGGAAGTCCTGGCTCTATATGAAAAGGAAACTCCAGACCATTTATTCAGTGTACGAGGCAAGTGCATGAGTAACCTGGCAGCACTAAATTAGGAGACACCAGTGAAAAGTCTTGATCGCATATTAAGAAGGATCAAGCTGAAGTAATCCAATGTTAATTGCTGTGACAGTGCACCAGACTTATCTTGAAATTTCTGTGTAATGCCATTTTGTTCCACCAATCAAAATGAAGTTATAATGAACTTCCATATCCATCTATGGTGTATTTTTTGATGACTGTGCAGCATTGATATGTATCCCCAGAATCTGAGAAGTATAAAATTTAATAGGCCTGATTCCACACTACTGAAGTACCTAGGAGACTTTCCATCAGTTTTGATGAGAGCTGAAACATGCCTTTGCTGAGCTATTTGGGGAAGGAGAAGCTTTCTAAATAACATATTTCTTTAGCTCTGCAGAAGGTTTTTTGGGGGTCATTGTTTGTTTTGGGTAGAACGCACATTTCCAGCCACAAACAAAAGGACAGCTTATCCCACCTGACAAAGAATATTGGCAAGATAAGGAGACAATAAAATAAATTGCAGAGTCTCCAGCTTTCAGGCTATTTGTTCTGTAAAAGCTAGAAAAAATAAAAACAACTTGGTTTGTGATATGGCCAAAGGCTTAATTACTTAAAATTCCTGCAGTCCCAAAGGCCTTGAAGGAGAATAAATTACAAACTCAGGAATGCCTCTTCCTTCAGCAGTTCTCAGCTTTTATAGCAAAGGAGCTCCAGCCCAAAGGGATCAGTTAGTCATAACTGGGGACACAGGTTCCCTCAGGCTGTTGAAACCAGGGATAAAAGCAACAGTATACTCCACAGTGGGTTATCAAGCAGAATTATGGCAACCATATCTCCAGGAAACAGAGGTGCTGATAGTAATAGGAAATTCTAGCAGAAAAAAAAAGAAGAGCCTGGTCTACTTCTCACACAGAAACTAAAATAGCTTTCTTGGACAATGTCCAGGAGGAGAAGCCCAGATTCTCAACACACACCTAAATTCTCTTCCTGCTTCACCAACAGCTGTAGCACTCCCTCAGTGAGAGGCAGGGATGGAAACTCTGGCAAGAATTGTCCCTGCCTCTGCGCAGCCCACCGAGGTTGTCTCAGTCTCTTCCAGACTCATTTGCAAATAGTCAGCTCCCCTGCAAGCCTTGAATGTGTCTAGACATTGGCTAATCCCTTCCCTTGTGCCAGCTGGGTGACATCAGCATACTGAATATCACTACAAATCTCTGCGTGAGCCAGATCTCCCAACACGCACATCATGCACAGTTCCCATGCTACTTTGCTGGAAGAACTGCGGAAGAGAAGAACGTTGCTAACAGCTACCTGTTAAGGTCTCTCAGATATGTGAAGGTGACAATTCCAGACAGCAGCTCTGGGTATCTGTGAACGAGTAATCAAACCTCATGGTCATTGCTATCCTTCTATGCTGGACACCAAGGAACCACTGTGGATTCTGTTTCTTTGTCTGTACTAAGCAGGAGTTAATCCAGCTGCTCCAAATATATTTATATTGCTGTATTAATTTCCTATCAAAGCCTATAACTTTTTATCATTTTCAAGTAAACCTGAGGATTCAGGAAGTTGCTACTTGCCATAACGGTAACTTCAATGATCTCCTGCCACCTGGCTGATTGTTCACCACTACATAAGGCTGTCAGCATCAAGCGGTCAGTCTGCTGAGCACTGGCTTCCTAAAAGCTATTCTAAGTTCCATGTCATTTTCAGTCTTTTTTATGTATAAAAGAAAAAAGAGAGCTTGTCAGAATAAAGCCATTTAGTATATACTCAGAAATACCTTTAATTGTTGCATGGCACTTAAATACTTAGAAAATCTTGAGATCAATAGATTGATCTCACTGAGTCATCTGTCTCCCACCTATTCAAGTGTTCATGCTCAGCATTGTAATTATCTCAGCACCTTTAAATTGGCTTTTAGGAGTATCAGAATATCAAAATAATGGCTGCACCCATTTTTCTAAATAAGACTGTTCTGGCCCTCTTTGCGGTAGCACAAGAAGAATGCTGCAGAGGTGGAATTTTGGGGGACAAGGCCATCAGCCTTCACAGGATCAAAGCGGATCTCTGCCCGGTTGCTGAACTGACAAAACTTACCTTATTTTCCAGGAGACAACGTTCAAGTGCAACTTTCAGTATTTGTATGTTACAGAAGAAAACTGAACTTGTCACTGTCTGCTCAGCACATTGATCTGTCTAGCAGTCTAATACCCTGACAGCAAAAGCTGTCAATATTAAAATCTTCAGAAGATGAAAGATCCCCACGTTGCACCTCACCAATTGTTCAGCAGTGCATAAGGGGAGAAAATCTCCTTGTTGATCACCTATCATGATCAATTCATGCCTTTAGGCATGAGATCTAATTGCCTTTAACATTGTCTCTGGCTTGAAAAAGTAGCATTTGTAAAAATGATCTTTTAACTTTGTCTTACTCCACACTGTGGGGCAACAGACACTAGAGCTAGAAACAATCATTCAAGCACCAACCTCTGAGACAAGTTAATTAGGTTTTAAATGTTTACTGTTTTAGTAAAATAAATAATAACTGACTTTTACAACTATATAATAATAAAAATAGTGTTTTTATCATCTTCTGCACTGTTTGAACAAGAAAAAGCCACCCATGCAGATGACTGAACACTGCAGTTTGCAGTATTAACAAGTTTTTTCCTCCTTTTTTCCTACCAGGTTTTCAACTCTGGTTATCAGAGAACCCCAAAGTAATATATTTTAACAAATAAAACTAGGCAGATGTATCATCCACTGTGGGATTTGAACCCATTGTCACTGGGAGAAAAGTTACAATTTAATAGATGAAGATGTCAAACCACATTACAGGAGCTTTTGCGACTGCATATTTATCACAGTGTCATAGGGGTCCCCGGCAAACCAAAAGATTTCACTGTTTATTCACAGTGAAGACACTTAATTAATGACTAGGCCTAATCAGCCTGTTTTATTATTTACAGGGATTCCAACATGGCTTAGCTCAACTGATATGCAAACAAACCATCCTCAGCCTGCTCTAATTAATAATTCTGAACCAGACTCACAGAGTGGCACTGTCAAGTAGCTCTTTGGTGATTTACAACACCTCCTCTGCTACATTCACATCACTTGCATGCAAATGAGCTGCCACCTCTGCAAATCCTTCATTTTAAAATACAATGTGCCATCTTGTTGACTACAGGAATGCCCTTATCTTTGCACATGACTTAATGGAGACAAATGTCTGACTTGGGCAGGTTTGTGGAGACATTCATGGACACACACATACACACGATGTCATTTCAGAAAAGTTTAGGACATGGGGAAGAAAAACCCTCTATTGCCTCTGGCACAGCTGCTGCAGCTGAATTCTTTCACCAAATTGTCAGCCCCAACCTCTCTGAAAAGGAGTGGACTACACATTGTCTTGCACTTGCTAAATTCACTTCCATTGCTGCTAAATAGATGAAAGGCAAGGACTATGTGTCAGAGTGGATGGCAAATTGTTATGAAACGAGTTGACTCCAACTCCACACATAGGTACTGGGTGATCTCACTGGGTGATTGGATGCCATACTGGGCTGAGGATGGAAAGAAGCAGTTTCTCCTACAAGAGATTAGGAATAAAATCACCATAAAAATACATATGAGAATTTATGGTTGCCATTTGCACTTACAAATGATTGCAGAATGTTTCACATTTTCAGGTGAATTTCAGATTCACAGTGGGGAAACTGAGGAAAAGAGAAGGTGAACAATTCAGTCAAGAAGACACGCTGTCAGCTGGGGATGGCACCAGTAGATTCACACCAGCAGACCTCATTTTCTCTGAAAGCAGCTTCTGAATAGGGAGGGAAAACACTATTAGCAGAGCAATATAAGCCAGATGAAAATAGCTCATGAGTGTGAGTCATCCCACTTGTGACTGCTTCCTATTCTATTGTGAGACACGCTTGAGAAACACTGTAAAACAGCATATCAGCAAGAGAAAAGATCTCCCTCAAACCTATTAGCTTGACTGCAAAGCCAGTGCTACTTCGATATTTACAGGAACACCTGTCAAGTTTGTTCAGCTCGGGGGACATCTGTGGTTTTGGAGTTGAAAGGTGGAAGCTCTGTACCAGGAAGCATATACCTACATACGCATGGTTAGTTAAGTGTGTACATGTTCCCAGGCAAAGCTGGCTTTAGCATAAGGTCAGGGGGTTTAAATTACTAACACAAAACAAACCACCTGTTACACAATATGCAGCTTCCCAGCCCTGGAACACAGGAAGATCTGCAGCTTATGGAGGGCAGATGTTTCTCTGGGCTTCACATTGCACTAGGCACCCCATCCTTCACAAGGATGGCACTGAAAGGAACTAATTATTAAAGGCTCACTGTCAAATTGAACTGAAGCTCCCTATGGTGGTGCCACCAAGGTGTTTCCTATTCAGTAATCTCATTAATGAGATGGATAATAGAATGGATTGCATTTATTAAACATGGAGATGATACCAGCCTGGTAAAGGCTGCAACACATCGGAGTACAGGATGAAAACTCAAGATTATCATGCCAAATCAGAGAAATGGTCTGGGGAAAAAAAAAAAAAAATCAATCAATTCAGTAAAAGTAAGTGTGGAGTGCTACATTTAAGATATTGTACAGGAATAATGAACCACACAAATAGAAGGTAGGAAATTAATTTATCTGCAGTCATTCCACAGGAGAGGATGTGGGCCCTGTAGTAGACTGGAAACTGAATATGAGGCAACATAACTGTGAAAAAATAAAGGAAAGCAGCATACTGTGAAATAACAACAGAAGCACTGCAAGTAAAACAGATGAAGCAGATCTGTCATTTTAGTCAGTTCTGGTAAAATTTTAGCTTAGGTAATCTTTCCATCTTCAGCACCACACCTTGACTGGTGAAAGTCCAAAGAGGATTAGTGATCTGGAGGCTCTTGAGGGAAGGCTAAGAAAACAAACAAACCCAAACCTAACTGCACAATTCTGAAAAGACTTGAAGAGACAGATCATGGCCATTGCCAAGAGAAGTTTACTGAAAGGAATAGAGCAGATTTTTTCTGTGTTCACTGATAATAAAACAAGGAGCAATGGGTTTACTCTTAAGTGAAGCAAATTTTAGGCCAGACATCAAAAAACTTTTGATGTGGAAAGATAGATTAATGCTGGAAGAGATGAAGATAAAAGACAAACATAAAGAATGAGGAAACTATCTATACATACAATATTATTTTTATTCAGTGGCTCAGCAACATCTATTATAATAGAGTATGTGAAGAGCATTGGGGTATCTAGGATTTTAAACAGCTTTTTCCATCACAGTCAACTTATGGACAGAGCTTACTCAGATTTAGAAAGGAAACGGGGCATAGCTTGATAAAGTCGACAGGTAAATGGACAATTTATCAAAATGTTATGCACTCAGCTAGATAAAAATTATTAATTTGTAACCTGGCTATTAAGAACTGTCAAGCCTCAAGTCAGGCTGGCAATTCTCAAGTTCGAGTATTCCATTTGTAGTCTGTAGCTTAAATTAAAAAGTCCCTCTTTGTGTCAATCTTTGCTAATAATTGTAAATATAACAGGGACGTCTGGCATCAATCAGCCTGGTTCTGAGTTATTACTCTTCTTGGCTTAAAAAAAAGCTTGAGAAGGAAGCAGAAATGCAAGGATGCCTCTTCTGCTTGAGGTTTTTGAAATACTGAGACCATGCAGAGGGCTGTCTAAACCCCCAGCCAGACTCAAGAGGGTTAGAGCTGGCCACACTCACAGCATGGTCCCTGGGCACCTCTTTGTTCCTCTGTGATGACAAGACCTAAGAGGGTGACATGGACATTTCTCTGCTGCCAGGTACATCCCATGGTCAGGGTGGTGGAAACAGAGAGCAAAAACTTTCCTTCTGCTAGTTGAGAAGATGTGATTAGCCACAGCTCCTCCACATCCAGTTACAGCTGACCGTTTCCTCAGATATCAAGTACACCGGGTTAGGGGGAGCATAAAGTGGGAAAGAGGGAACCTTTCTCCTGTGTGCCTTTCTGATGGGTCCTCCCACAAACTGGTGAGTTGTCTTTACTAGTAAAGTTTCAGATAGTCGATAGTCTCATAACTCCTCTTGCTTGGCTGGCAACTGATTTATTCATAGGTATATGGAGTAAGTGTAGACATGCAATGTCAACATTACTCTTCCATTTCTGAGATGTATAATTAAGTTGTAGAAATGTTTAGGGTCCTTCCTGGGTGTTAATGGCAAGATTTACATGTTTGATTTTAAAAAATGAGTGCATTTATTTTTTGTAAACAAAAGCTGATGAACAAGGTGATAACAAACATTTATCTATACTGTGCAAGAAGTAGTGTTCCAGCTCTATTTTGTGCTAGTTTTCACAGAGACTTTGGGAGCATTCAGTACTTCATGGAAAGGGAAAAACCCTTTGGTGTGTGCAGGAATGACTCTTAACTTAGGAGTAGTGGGTCTGTCCCCACCATACTTTATAAAACTCTCTAGAGTCTTGGTTTACCATTCTGTCCCAACAGTGCCGTGCAGTAACAGCAAAACAAGTTGTTGACCCTTGCTTATTACTCACTGTAAGAAATTTCTGTAGAGATTAATTTCTTTTTAAAGACTAAAACACATTTTAGTTGTGTTATGTTTGCCCATGCTCCTTGTTGTATCAGTCTTTTCAATATGTTTTTTCCTGTTTTTCAAAATATAACAATTAAATCTTTGTAACTTGCTAATATTATCTGTGTAATGAACACTTTCTATTGTTCTTGCTTTTTACAATAGTCTTCCCTAAATTTCTGTTGTGTTATATGCACAAGCATGTGTGCAGGTGCACAGAAGCATGTCTACTACAGACATTTTATACTGAGACCTCCACCAGCTAAAAAGTATTTGAGCTGCCAGTGGATATGTGTGTTAAAGAGTTATGTTTTCATCATAGATGTCACGATGAGTATCTTGGAGGCTGCCACCTTCCCTTACTTACCTAAGAGACAGCAAAACCAGTGGAGAGCAGCAGATCCATACATAGATTTCTCTGCAGTCCTGAAGGATAATTACTGCATCAGATAGGGCAACTTGACTTCCACGACTCTTTTGATGCATAGTATTTTAGCTGAATTCACCCAGATGATGGCAGCTGCCACAGTGGCTATCCACGAAATCCCCAAATTTTCTCCATAGAGACTGCATGAACACTCTTGAAAAACACAGAACTGTTTTTCATGGCATCCAGCATCCAAGGGTGAAAGCAAGAGACCACAAGGAGCCACAGCCATTATTTGGCAGTTTGCAGGGACAAGGACAGCATAAGTCCTTGGGTGCAAAGCATTCAGGTGCTACTGCAGGGTCAGCCACGGTCATACACCTATTGGGAGAGCATGCTGCTGTCTCTTAGCTGCAGCGCAGACACCTACACCTCCTGGTGGCCCTGGGCCAATGATGCTTCTTGGGCTCTGCAGTGAAACGCATGCTTCTCTTACAGAGAGCTTGCAGAGAGCTTGATGCTAACACTATATTCTCAACACACTGATTTAGTACTTAATGTATAATTTTATCCTTGCAGATCCGGCACCTGGTTCCTTAACTGCTTTTCATGTAAACCTTCCATTAATTCCTATCAGACTTTATTCTGAGTGATGTTGATGAGATACCTCACCATTTCCAGAAACAGATCATATCTCTATTACATGTGATGCCAAGAGTCCTCCAGAGAAAGAAACTTTAAGAGCTATGCTCCTGGCTAGGGGACACTGGTAAGACTCTATTGTTTTAAATAAAGCTCTTCAGTTAGACATGGTGCATGTCTGAAGAAGTGGTGAGGAAGAGGACAGTTATTTTTCTTAGCTCTTATACAATTTCCTGCACGAATATCCAATTTCAAGGTCCTCATACAGACAAGACATCTCTGTGTGACAGTGCCATCCTATAAAATTGTAATTTAATGTATAAAATGTCACCATCACATTTTTTCTACCAGGCTATTACATATCTGATGTGATATGCAGACATAGGAATGTATGTATATAATAAATTGAAAAGGACAGTAGTCATTAAAAAATTGTTATCTGGTTATGGTCAAAGATAATTTCTATTATATCCAGGGAAAAATTATATTTAATATCATACTAGTTAAACTATGTAATGTAGTTTCTCAAAATAAACCGAGCCTGCCTCTATCGGAAATTCTGAATTAAGGCTTTCTCTCAACTTTTAGAAATCAGTTTCTCTTTTATACATAAAATTCAATATTAGAATGAAAAGAAAAATTACATAGCAACCACAGCTGAGACTGTATCAATTCTGTATTCTGCTTCTTTGTGCAATGCATGCTTATAGTTACATGACTGTGCTTAATTGTTCCTGAAGAAATGCAGTCTTAACAATTATATTCTTACAGAGCCTTTCAAAGTTACATATGTAAAAATATTAAAAATAATTACTCAAAGAATTGGCTGTATCCAAGTAATGTTGCACTGGGTAATAAAGCACAAAATGGCTGGTGAAATCACAAGACTAATTTCAGAATGCATTTCATAAGGTTTAAAAACACAATGATAATTTATATTTGTTCTGTTAAATGTGACAAAACCTTTATTTTTGACAGGATAGATGACATTTTAAAAATCATTCCTCACCTATCCATAATGAAATCTCTACCTCTGAGACTCAGGATGAATATTACTGTGAATTTAAACAGGAGCCAAATCATTGCAAAAAAATGTCTTTGCAAATCCCATCCCAAAAGAGTCAAAAGAATATTTTTTTTTTTTTGGTGGGGCATCTGACAATGCCAATAAACAAATACTAAATACATTTGCTGAATTCATTCTATTGGCATGAAGTTATAAACCTCACATGGGCAAATACGGGTGAGGTACCTTTTGAAGGGTTATCTCAGTGATGGGAAGGACTGAAAATCAAATCTTGTGCAGGAGGCAGAAGCTCTCAGGAGACCTTGCAGAGGACAGTTTCTGGTAACCCACCAAAAAGCAAAGACAATGAAGTGGTGTTAGTAAAGTATAAGGAGCTGCAAGTTTGAGCTGGAAGACTTGTCACAGAGTAAGATCAAGAAAGCTTGAAACAGGAGGGCCAAGAAGCGGGAGCAAGCAGGAGGAGAAGGGAAGAAAGGACAGGCTCCAATAGCTCAATAGACTACTAGATCTCCCTGGAGTGAGAAATGGCTATCAGAACCTGGTGACTGCGATGGGTGACTGGGAAAGTACTTAGGGAGTTGTACTGTTCATTAGAAAAAACACAGTCCAGGACTACTTTATCTAGGTATTGGAGGCAGTACTACCTGCAAACTAGGTATTATTTGAAGAACTGAGGAATCCCCCAGGTGGGAGCTGGAGGATGATCTGTCATATCAAACTGCAGAAATAAAACAACTTTGAATACTATACACTCTTAAAGTAGGAATCAAATGGAAGCCAATGTAGAGAAAACAAACAAACAAACAAAACAACAACAAACATACCAACCAAATAATTAAAAAAACACCAAACAAAACTACACCTACTTTTAAACAGTTTTGTTTTTTCATCAATGTGAGAGGTTCTACCTACTATTTTGCCTGTATTGAGCTGGATTGTCATTAGCAGGTGGTAGGAAATGCAGAAAATTTTGTTATAAGCTCTGTGTATAAAACCTTGATTTCAAGCACATTTTTTCCCCTGCAAGCTCATGAGTTATGACTGCTTCAGAAATTAAGGTTTAGAGAATGATGAAACATTTGGATGTGTGTACAGTCTATTGACAAAGGCAGAAAGTAGCCTATTCTAATAATTTTTGCTGAAGACTGAAAATTGAAAGCAATATTTTAAAGAAAGGACTCGAATTAAAATGAACATGGAGTGGAGTAGCACATAGTTGTACAAAAACCCAGGGTTTAACTATGCCCCTTACAGTTCATTTCCTCAATAGCAGGGATAAGTGCATTATTCTACAGTAACTCATTATGTTTTCTACCTCCCTCTGTTCTTCTGCATCATAATTGTCATTAGTTATGTTCCCTTATGCTGTTAGACACTGAAATACACTGGGGTGGGCATGTAGGCAGGAGGTTGTTAATTGCCTGGCTGATATTGTGGCTATCATGTGAGGAATCAAGAGTAAGTTGCTAGAAGGGAGATGGTCATGGAAATAAAAAGAAAGGCTGTGGGTTTCTGTAATTGTCAGCTGTGATAGTAACACACCAGAAGAGAAAGAGGGAAAGAGATCCTCCTTCTTGGGACAAGCACCTGTTAGAAGTTGACTAAGGAGTTGAGGGGCTCTTGATCTTGCCCCCTGAAAATGCTGCTAATGGGCAAGGACTGTGCTTGTAGCACTCTGAAGCTGGTGCTTGCAGATTAGTCTTGAACTACTAGCCCCAGGGCAAAGTGCAGATGAAATGTTTTCACTGGTTGGCCTTGTATATTACAGACCCTTTTCTTTTCCTCGGTTGTCAGAAAGGCAATATTTCACATGATCTTGTTGAGACCTTGAAGTGCCAGGGGCATATGAATCCCAGCTCGGAAGACATATAAAGACTATATGAGCACCAGTCTAGCTTGTGATTTTAAAAGAGTTTCCCCTGAATAACCAAGACAGAGTTGTGATTTTGCCCCTCCTTTAACAAAAGCAAGAGAATGGGGTGCAAGGTCATTTTTTCCTTAGCAAAGGGAAAAATAAAAGGCAGAAAATGTAAGAGTCTTTGAAATATTGCATAGCTGATAGTGACATTGCTATTGTGCTGGCTCCTAGACCAAGTAAGGTTCAGTGTTGGCTTTATCAAGATGAGCAAGATGAGCTCTCTCGAGAATGGAAAAAAATAATAGGCCAGGCCATCTATATATCTAGCTTTGGACATAACAAAAGAACACCAGAAAACTTTGCTTACACAGATCTCATGGGAGTGCTTTCAGTTTAGGGTTATATGCTTTGGGACATATCTTTATAAGATGACGGTTATGTCTCTTTGTCTGATGGATAAAATAGGTTGACTATAGGGAGCTCTCGGCTGTGCATATCACTGATGTCGGTGTTCCGAACACATCCTGAACCATGTAGGGTGCACTGAAGTGCACAGCACTCTGAAGCACATCTCACTCCCTTTAAAAGACTGGATCAGCTGCAAGCCTTACAGGAGGAAAAATGTACATCCAGGACATGACCTGAGGAACATCTTGATGGAAATTCTGTCTGATGAAGAGCTGTCACTACTATCAGAACCCATGGCTAGTCTATGGATAGCCTAGAGAGGACTAATGACTGAGAAAGACTGGGACATGCCGCCTGTGGGAGACGGCTACGATACCTGAAAACAGCTCAGAAAAGGCAAGAAATAAACTGATGTTACAGGGGTAGTTTTGGTTGAGATTTGTCATCTACACCAGCATCAAACCAATGTAGAACTAAATTTGGGGTTTATGTAGAAAACATGATGGAGTTAGTAAGTTGATAAAGGTGAAGGAAAATACTGAGAAATATCTCCCCATAGAGATCACAACTAGTTTTATTAAGACTATGAATGTCAGACATTATTTATTTATGCATATAATTTGCTAAAGGGTAAGTCCAGACACAACAAGGACTTTGTGTTACATCGGTGGTACATTAATTGAAATACTTTGTTTTGCTTTGGGTTATCATCTGAGTTGTGTGACAGAGACCTGTATGCTTGTGCCAATATGTTTGATGCACTACCAAATTAGCTCAGCATTACAAGACACCAGCATCCAAGGCTTCTTAAATTTTTCCCCCTCCTTCAGTACTTCCTGCTACATTTGTCTGAATCTGCTCTTGCTCAAGGTATTGACACAGAAAAGCAAGTTTTGCCAAGGTTATTTCTTTACACCTAATGAATTCCAAAACCTCTACATGTCTTGGACTTTAGGTGAGTTTTCTTCTGGTTTAAAGAGAAATCAAGCATTTCAAGAGCAAGATCTTTCCTCCTTGTTTTATGTGGTATTAATTTCCTTCCCAGAGTAAATCTTTTCACTATCAGCTCTGACCCACATAAGCACCCTCAAATCTGTTGAAGACAGTGAATCTCAGAGGACTCAGTACCTCCTACTGTGTGTGGCATCTGCATGTCTAAGTAGAGGTGTCTGGGAATTTCTCAGTGAAGGGAATTCTATTTGGAAAGTATGTATGCACAGGGAATTAATGCCCAGGTACCAGAAAGCCAGCCCTGCCTGCCCCAGAATCATTACTGCCATGTCTGACCTCTTTCTGAAATTGTTTTTTCCCTTTTCAAGTCTCATCTTGCCCAATTCAGTTGTAGCCCAGCTGATTGTACAATGAGCTCCATTAAGATACAGCAGGACTCCAGTTTAGAGATCTTTGGCTGACAGAAAACTAGTTTTCATTCAGTTCTAGATTACAGTCTAAAGGAATAGACCTCAAAACTTGCAACTGGTCTACATGCTCAGCAAGGGTTATTACAAGTTCTGCAACCTTTATCCACAGTCAACATCACAAATTGTCATCCACAGAAATTTTGTATATTTTCTTAAGGGAGTGCTAGAAAATGCTTCTCTTCCTTCCAGTCCCACTCTTGCAATCTTGCAATTGAGACTCTACTAATCAATCAGATCAGCTTTTGGTAAAGTGTAGTCATATTCACCTTTAATAAAGCTATACCGATCCTACTGGGGATCTGACTTCCAGGTATATTTAGATACTAGAGTTTTCTGCTGGAAACAGTGAGTTCTGGCAGTGAAAAGTACAAATCTAACAGCTTTCAGACTGATCTGGAGCTTACTCTTTGAAACTGACGGACTCTTGGGTCTCTCATCAGTACTCAAAATATTGTATTTTGCTGATGGGAAAACCATGATAAGAAAGAGAAGTAGATGTAGGGGGGGTGCACACATAAAGACATGTTCCTGTAAGCAAGGCCTGAGACATGTACACACCTTGACTAACATCTTTACTCAAATTAAATCAATGATAAAGCTTACTTTGTTTTCAGAAGGTTATGATATTCATGTCTGCCTGTTATACATATCCCACCTCGGTCTTCACTAATCATTTTATTGCTGCTTTTATGTTGAGAGAATATGTGGCCAAGATCTATCTCCGTGTTTTTCAGCTTTGCCTCACAGACTGTGGAAAAGACAAATTTGTAAAAAATAAAGGAATATGAGGAGTTAACATACCACAGGGAAAAGAAGATAAAACTGCATATTTAATATTACAGTTTACTTAGCCAATCAGATTAACATTGCTACCATGTTCTTATCTATAAAAAGTCCCATACAACTCTGTTCAATACTGATCAAAAGATCATATTCTGCAACAAATATCAACATGTGGACTAGAATCAATGAACAGGATTAAGAGAGGATTGTGATTCTGAAAATCCTATGCATAGCACTGAGATTGTTCCCTTGGCAATTAACATTGCCAGCTGAAGTATGAGAATATTCAGACACAGGAAATTTCAGAACTTACTGAATACAATAAAAACAAAGGTTTCAAGAGAGAAATGACAACTTTTGGAGATCAGAACTAGTTTTGGGTCTTGATCCCATACAGTTTAGTAAATTTTTGAGAGATACTCTTAACTCTTAGCCCTAAGACATTTCTTACGACATTCATTGAAACCAATGAAATGTTACAGAGCCAGCCACCCAGATGTTATGCTGCCAATCAATGAACTGGGGTAAAGAAACTTGGGAAAGAATGAAGAATCCTACTTTCAATGAGGTCCTTTCTTTAAGTAGGGTGTTCATGGGCTGTCTGTTTTCATATTCCTGGTGAGAAGTGGAAACCAGAGCAGAGCAGGCCACCAGGAGCAGAGTTCCACCCCCTGCGCCGCCACCCCCCGCCCCCAATAATCACCTAGGATTTTCCTCAAAAGATGTTACCCATCAGCTAAATTTAGACAGTTCAACATCTGTACAGGTCAGCAAGTGATGGGTCTGGTTGGAGAAGGCAATAAGCAGCAAAACGCTAAAAGAAAGACCATATGAATTATTATGAATTATTATTAATCTAATCTGAGTAGGAGGGAGTGGAACAGAGAGCAAAGGGACCTATCAGAGATTGTTTCTCTATGTTGTTCTGTTTCTCTTGTTTTTGTTCTTTCCCAAGTAATATGCTGTTTGAATAAGCTGGTTTGATTCACTGCTTGTGAGCAGGGAATATATTGCTCACTAACTGTTCTGACAGCTTGATTTAGTTTCTCTCTGGTTTTGGATGATGTCTCAAGATGACATTAAAAGCAGACACCTAGATGCAGAACCTGGTCTTTGTTGCTCACAGTCAGGGCTTGGCAAAGGGTAACCCAGTGAGGTGGCATGCATTAAACAAAATTGTCTCCAATACGTCAACCAGCTCTACTAAATGTCCAATTAGAAAACCATTCAGTATTTTTAATTCCAAGGAATTTGTTACAAACATACCCTAATACATACCTACTACAACATATCCTTCCATACCTACTGTAATGAGTCACCTCTGGGGTGCAACACAAGAGCTGTAACCATTTGAAGCTGCAGGAGGGGGTAATATATCAGCAGCACACAGCTGATTCCTCTCATTTTCTACACAATACCATGCCAAAATTTCTACAGCTAAGCAAATAATATCAGACAACATTGTATGGCATCTCCTTCACGTGGGTGGCAACAAGCGGCATAGCATAAGGGTTATTATAAATATTATGAATCTATTTTAAAAAGAAGTCTTCTTGCATTAATGTTCTGAAGCTTATCAAGTTAATATGACTATTACATTATTTTTTTTTTAAATATCTTTCCAGTATCCTGGAAAAGAACCAATAAATTATTTTTTCTAATTTTGTAGCTTTTGTCGTACACTGAGGTCTGCAGGCAGTATACTAGAAATATCCCTGTAAATGCTGACAGGTCTGAGTGGAGACTTTGTGGAAGCAGAGTTTGCAATTATGTGTGTGCCTGTGAAGTCCTGTGTTGGTTTCACACACTTTCTAGAGTGGTCCCACTGGGCTCTGTTTGCACGGGTTTGCATCTTCATCTGCAGGCTTCAAGCAGTCTCAGTAAAAGTCCATTTAAATCAGTGCATTTTTTTCCTTAACCTGCTAGCGTTAACTCATATCCCAGGAAGTCCAGTTCTACATTTGACTTACAAGGACCTTTTAGGTTTTATCCTAGAAACCTCTGAATTCCCTCTCCTCTGCTTTTGTCACAGCTGAGATTTTCCCACAAATGACTGTCAGTCCCATCCCCATGTGGCACTGTGGGGTGGGGAGGGCTGCTAGACTTCACCTGCACCTCAGAGCTACCTCATTTTCTTCCACTTTCTCTATAGGAAAAGCAGGGATGGATTCTTCTGCAGAGTTACCTGAGTTATCATTCTTTAAAAAATCTCCCTCTGAGGTGGATGTATTACTTTGGGGTATTACTCTGGTTCTCCACTATCCTAGAGTCAGGTAAAATGGCCAGTGAAGCTCTACTTTTCTGTTAAAAATCTGTAAATTTAGTGTCCCAAACATTGACCTTTATGTAAAGTTAGAGCAAATGTAGAGTCAATGATAAAAACAGGTAACAGTACAACTCAGATTACAGCACTGTCTTTCATGCACTTTGTGTAAATAAATACCAGGTTGGGGAAAGGAAGGAAAAATTGTATTATAGTAGAATTGGTTCAGAACATCTTTCTTGATTAACACTCATGTGTAAGCAGCATTTAGGTAATATAGCCACTTGCCCTCTAAAAGCAATGCACTCTCATTTAATACATTTATCAGCAATACTGAAGTACAGTGTTTTTGCTGGAAGCCATGAAAACAGCCTCAGCTCTGAACTGAATGACTGCTTTTGTCTCCTTTAGAAGCAGAAGGATTTTCCCTATCCAGGGAAAGAAAGGAGTCTTTTCAGAGAACAAGACTTTGTGCCAGATTCTCCGCCAGGCATTGTGGGGTATATTGCATGACCTGGAGAGGCCACGTTGCATCAGCGAGCCTGGCAGGTGGTGCGGGCTGAGGAGACAGAGCAGCTCCATGCAGGTCTGGGTGCTGGCATCCACGCTGCCACGCCGGGCAAGCACGCCACATGCAACAGGTTGTCACCTCAGAGGACACGGCATCCTTTTTTCTTCCTCACCCCTCTGTTCACTTTCACCACCTGCTCTAAATATCTCTGACAGTCCTGGTTTAACATCCTTGCCCTAGTAAAGTCCCACTCTGCAGGTGAGAGAAACAAACCTGAACTCTCTCCTGAGTCTAACAACACTACTTATTAATCAACCAGACAGCTTATGGCTGAGAGACATAAGGGCATCCCTCTTGGGGAGAGAACATGCTGCTTCCAGGGAACTCACTTCCACCATCTGCCCCTGTGAAATCTAGGAAACGGGACACTGGGAAGCAAATTCAGCACAGAGGTAAAACATGTGAAGGTCTGTTGACTTCAGAGTATATTTCTGTTGCTTTTAGATTTAGGAATTTAAAGCACAGTCTTTCCTCCCCCGACCATTACCACTCTGATGTAGATGTCAGTAGACACACACCATGTCACCTAATTCAGATTTCAGCATGATCATCAGTGGAATTCCATTATGTTTTGCCATTTGTTATTCAATTGTTTACTTGTGCAAGGAAATGGTTTACATGGTACATGACACAGACAATGATTACCTAAATGGTGCTATTTTACCAGATGGAAATTCTCAGAAAAAACGCATGACCTAGGAGGACCACCAAGCTCTACCTGACCAGAAAATACTGTTGACGGTGCTTTAGGCTGTAGGTGGGAGAAGCTGAAGAGACTGAAACAATACAAAAAGCTCATTAATATATATTTTCCCTAAAATGTGTTTGGAAATGCATTTCTAAATAGCTTCTTACTCCATGCTTAAAATGACCAGAAAACTTCACCCATGGCAATGTCATGTTGTCGTGGCTGGTATATCTCTGTGTTTGATGTATAGACGGTAACAGATCTTTTGTTAACTAATGCTAGTTTGGAAGAAGAAGAAGGTAGACTGCAGTACCAAGTATTCAAGGATTAGGAAGCACGAGCAGACAGTCCTTTCTTAGTACTGAAGGAATTGCTCCAGGGCGGTGCTCATTTGCTCCACCACTTCTGAGTCTGTAGTCATTTACCTCGGGCAAAGTGTTCCTCTTTTTAGCCCACTTCTCTCAGACAGAGATATATTTTTAAAACAAATAAAAGAGCAAATAAGACATTCTTCCACATACACCTGCCCTGAAAAGGACAAAAAACCAAACAGCATGTGGAAATGTTAATCGTGTTTTTCAATGCACTTCTGGAAGGACCTCAGATATGACAATGCTGAGAATGGCAGAAGCACTTGAATGAATTGTGCCATGAAAACTAAATCTAAGTAAATGTGAAGGGAAGAGATTTTTTTGAAACATCCTGAACACACTGGGCTTTTTTTGGTTAGCACGTACTGAATTAAAATATGGCGAAACCAACTGGGAAGCGCTAGCTTCCTTTTATAGATTAAGCCCCCTTATCCCTGCAATTAAAGAAAGTGCTTTTTCCACTTCACCAATCCTTCAGCAAAAACAAAGATAGAACTCAATATTCTTGATAGATCTTGGATAAAATGAAGGCAGGAAAGAAAACCTTTCAGACTGGTTTTATGGGCTGGAAAGAAACAGGACTGCATGTCTTGTCTTTTTTCAGCTCTTAATGGCACAGTGTGACCTCTGGTGAAGTCTGCTGAAGCCAATGGAGCTCTACCAGGGATTGTTCTGGCTCATGCTCTGAAACTGCTAGTAAATAAAAGGCCATATCCATATTTCTTCACTGTTTTATGTTAAACACCTTCTTGCATATGACAATAGGAAAGGGAATGAATCTTCCTCTCATGCATTTTCATATAGCTTCCTACGAACAGAGAAACATTGGGGTTTGGCAGACATTCAGCCCAGTCTCTCAGAACGGGAGTGGTGCAGGGCTATGAGCAACCTTCACAAGGCAGAGTGAATCCCTCAGCTGTTTCTCACACAGGAGAAGATGTGAGCCAGGAATCAGACTGCCTGTGCAGTTTCACAGTCTGCAGATGGGGTGCATGATCGCACAGTGCAGCCTTTCCAGTGCCTGTGACAATTTAGCTCATACTGAATATACACCATGCATAGATGGCCTCTCTTATTCTAAAATAAGGATTCGCAGGAACACAAGATTAATAGACACCATCTATTTGCCTAGGACATCTTGTGCCCCTATCTCTAAAACTTTTTTTTTTCTTAATATGGTTTCTGACTGACTGGCAATCAAAGCGGCATTTGATCTTTAAGAAAAGAAGCAAGAAGCAACAAAAGGAATTTAACTTCCCAAGCTGGTGTAGTAGCAATCTTATGGGCTTTTGGGGGGGTGCCATAACAGTTCCAGAAATATTGGGAGTGGCACATTGCCTGAAATAACTGTAAGAGGCAGCAGAACAAGAGTGAACTTTCAGCATCCGAGATCTATGTGTCAAAAATGCCTCAGCCCTTGTACATGTTTTATGAGCATTAAAATAGAAAGTACAGTCCCTGTGTCTCAGGTGGTGAACGAGCAATGCTTCTATAAAATTTAGCTCTTTGCAGGCAACTCCTGAAATTCCTTAAAACCCTGAAATTATGAGTGATTGCTTTGGAGAGGTGTGAAGTCTATATCTGGATTTCAGTTGCAGTTGTTGGCTGCAATCTTAGCAGAATTTTTGGTGGCAGAGAGATCCTAGGAAGCCATGGGGGAAAAGAAGAGAAAAGAAAAAGGCAGTTGCGTTTTGAAACACAGTTATTTAATAAACATGCTTTCCCCATAAATAAGTCTGGGAACCTCTTCTGCTATACTGTGCCAGAGTGGATAGGCCTGTGTTTACACATGGAGGCTTGGCAGCATGGATGCTTGACTCACCCAATATACAGGATAAACTCTGCAATCTGCTGAACATGCCAAGATGAGAGGCGGATTTTGTCAGCTCTGCTCCTGATGAGTAGGACTGTGCTCTGCAGGCAGCACCTGACTACTTGAGAAGGAAACTACTACACAACAGAGAAATTTGTGAGTGTTGACCAAAATAAGCGTGCTTTTAAAAAAACCTGTTAGTGTGGGCAGAGTTTCCTTAGAAGGAGGAGGTTTTGCAATGGTCATTGAAGACTTTCATTTTCATTTGTTTCCCATGTCTATTTCATTTTAAGCAAGTGCCTGCTTACTGCAAATTTTTTGCAGCCATGTTCTTAAAACACCCTGTGTAGAACGCTTGTCACAAGCACTCTGCTCTGGCTATAAGCAGAGTGCATGACCATGCAGAGATACATTTTTAGAGCAGGACGGTACCCTAGGAGCTGTTCTTTCAGCTGAGCGTGTGGGCTCAACCAGAGAATATGCAGGCTAGAAGAGGAGAGAGGGCTCAATTAACTGTTTCCAGAGTGGCTAATGTACTCCATTGCACCCATTTATGGCAAGTTTCTCTGTAGTTAAATGGGAAATCTTTTCCGCAGCTTTTTTCAAGCTCTTCAGTAGAATTTTATGGAGAATTAATTCTGTGGTTCAGCATTTTAAACAGCAATTTAAGTTCTAATTTTAAGAATAAAATGTTAGTTTTAGCGGTATTAAGATCTACAGTACCTTTCCCTAGCACTCCTTATTCTTGGAAAATGTAAAGATCTGTTAACTGAAGGCCTGGAGAATCTCAGTTAACAATGTTTGTGTTGCCGGTGCACGTGAGGGGCAGAGCTGGAGGAGGCAGGCGTTCACCCACTCTGAGTGACTTCATCATGACTGTGAGTGATCCTTGCTTAGAATGTTAGAATGACTTTCTGGGTATATGTCGGAAAGAATAGACAGACAGTTAATGAATAACATTTATATTTCCTTAATGGGATACCTAAAAAGAAAAAAAATTCAGGCTTCATCTCCCTGAGTCCCAGGTGGAGGAGGGAAGACATCCGCCTTGCCTACTTCATCTTTCCTCATTCCCTGGGAACCCAAAGTCCGGTTAGGGTCAGTTCTGAAGCAAATGGTGTAGACTGATTAGTGAGTGCTTACTTTTTGCCTGATCTGCACATCAGGTTTCTTCATCTATGCTGTTTCAGAGAGCAACAGTTTCTCAAGTGTCTTTGCAAATGTGATAACATACCCTTTTTTTTTTTTGTATGAGGTTATCAGTGAAGGAGATATCTGAATGATCATCCACTTACTCCTGTATACAGGGGCATACACGTTTGGGCCTTTTCCTGGCCTTGACTCTGGAAAAGAAGGAGGCTTTTCTTGCATGTAGAAGTCGAAGTTAACCATAGATTTAAGGGCCTAGTAGATTCTTTATATTCAAAGAGCAAACACCGCTGCTATCATTATGAATCACTGTTCCTGATGAGTCTAATTCTTTTTACTGCCATTACAGCAGATGCTCACATATCTATCCTCAGTGGCCAAATCAATCTTCCCAAACTTGCCATGAATATTCCAGGAAGAATACTAGATATTATAAGAGCGTCTCCTGGCCTTGGCATGAGTAGATAGAGCTGTTCCTTCAAGTCAGCTTTTCAGACAGCTTACCCGCAAAGCCTAGGGGTACAACACATATGGATCCCTTGATGAACATTGCTTTTACACAGACAGATATTCACAGTGACAGCATATTTCCCTGTTAACAGCCTTCAATACAATATTCTTCTCTCTGTGGCTACATCTCTCAGCTTCATCCGTCTTCAAGTGTGTGAGCTCTGTTGTGGTCAATTATAAACCTTGGGTACTTTTAATATAGGGTATTTCTCAGAACACAAAGCAAGTGAACAAACTGACATCCCCTGACAGACCCTGGAAAAAGGAAAGTGTAGTGAAATGAAACATATGGGTTGATCACAATCTCCCTAACTAGGTGGATTATCTGCACATAGATTTCTACTTAGATGCTACTTTCTTTCTCCCCATCATCTGTCTCTTCCCTTCAGCTGCTAACCATCACCAGTGTGTCTGCTAGCATGGCCATTCCTGTTTTCCTGTCTCCTCTTGGAAATCCTGTTTCCTATGGTCTTGTTCTGTACATAACAAGTCATAGAGAACTAGAAAAAAATATTTTCAATAAACTTGTGTGTTCCTGACCTTAGCTTCTGCCCTTCCTGTAACTCTGCTGGATGTCTGTTTTATCCCATGTTTCCTGTGCTCTCGTATTGGCTCTTCTTTTCTGCACTCATGCAAAACAAGAGGTCTTACAGGAACTAAGTGTTGAGACTCATCTAGGAATAAACCTACGGACAGACGGTGGATACATGAAAATAGACAGTTCTGGCCCCAAAAGGTTGTCAGCCTGTGCTGGTGAGGTTGGAAAAGGGTGGGACTGGAAAAAATATGGAGTCATTTGGTTAGGGCTAGGCAGCTGCCAAGTGCTTGAGTCAAGCCCTGTTCTTAAGTGAGTTTATTGTTTCCTATGCAGTAGACAAAACTGCCTCTGAAATGCTTGGGGTCAAAATAGATAGATGACATGTTGCTTTTCGGATCAATTTTTGCTTTGTATCTTCCATGTCCTTGTGTTTTTAAGTGTTTTTCAAGGCTGCCTGAAGACTTGGATTGGATGATTTTTGGCATGGACTTTGACTAAGATTGAATTCTAGTTAAATAAATATAATGAGATTCTGAACCAACTGAGTTACTCTTAAGATTTGCTCATGTTTAGCTATAATTTCATTTCTGGAATATTTGTAAGGATTAGCACACAACAGCCCAAAAGAAGCATATATGTTGCAAGATAGCATTATGCTTTATTTCCCATAGTTGCTGCTGGAAGATTTCCTTCCTCAATATCTTTTTGTTTTGCTGTGCTTTCTTTCAGTCAAGAGGGGGCCTTTGCTGGTGCAAATGCTGTTTTCAGAAAGCAATCTTACCCACTGTCCTCCTACAGCATGAAACCACAGCACACATAGCAGGTGGGGTTTACATGACACTGTGTGCAGCAAAAAGCATTTGGTCCATCTCTTTATAGATCTTGAATATGAAGAAACATAATTGGAAAGCAGAACATGGATTCAAAGGAGATGGCTTACTACCCCATGTTTAACTTAGTGTGTATCAAGGCCTATACATTAGGAAAGTCCATCCAGTTTAGGATGTAGCACAGCTGGATGAATATCATGGGCATATAATATGTATCCAGTGGGTCTCATAAGGGTCACTCTAGGACCCAGAGACCTCAATCAAATCTCCCTCTGCCACAGCCGAGAAAACAGCTTGATTAATTTTCCAGAGCTATCATCTTCCCTTGAAAAGTGAATACCTTCTTCTCTTTTGATTCCTGTGTTTACAAGTGTGTCTTTAGGATTGGATGGACAATGTTGTGAGGAATGTTAGCTGGGCAAGTTGTACCTACAACAAAGGGAGAGACAAAGGCTCATCTTCACCTAATACTACGTGTGAATACCACACTTCCATGCTTACACCAATTTTTCAAAATAGTTTAATTAAAATATTATCATAATATCTTTTAGAAACATACCTAGTTAAAATCATCCTTGTTTAGAAATTCTTTCCACTCATCACAAACCTCATGGCTAAGAGGCAGGAGTTTCCAATGATGATTTTCCATCTATTACTTCAACCACCAGCACTTCCTGAGTTAGACTGTGGCAGAATGCAACCCCCCTCTCTCTCCCCCTCTCTGCCCCCTCTCTCCCCCTCCTTCCTTCAGTATGGAGGAGTGGGCACATCTCCCTCTCTCTCTGCTACTTGAGGCTAACAGCTTCTTTTGTTTGGCCCCAGAGCACCCTGGCCAGGGCCATTAGGGAGTGTCGAGGCACCAGGGAGCCGCTGGGCGGCTGCGGCCAGCGTGGGGGATGTTTTTTTGGAGGCTTCAGGGGCACCCACAGCCAGTGTGGGGGTGCAGAGGAGCTTCTAGAATGCCTACAGTCAGATCTGATCAGAAGCCATAAAAACGGGACTCTCGTCAAGACTCTGCCCATTGTGTGGGTCTCTCGGAGCACGAGCTTAGCCACTGCCGCCAGGAGCCACGGCAGTCCCCCCGCTCCCTGCGACTGAGACTCCACTTGCCTTGCCACCACGTGTGTAAGTAAATTAACCCTCATAGGATTGCGAGTATATTTATACTTTTCGTGCACATTTGCACGTGTAACTAGTCCATGCACATTTGCACGTGTACTTTAAAGTATTTTCCTCGCACAATTGCGAGTGTACTTTCCTCCCATGCTTCCACATAAGCACATGTAGTATTCCATGCACATTTGCACGTGTAAGTAAGTTAACTCTCGCAGGATTGCGAGTGTATTATAAATTTACCTTCGCGGAGTCGCGAGTGTACACTTTCCGTATTCACTACGAGTACGTGTATCTCTTTAAAAATAATCCCGCACCGTGTTTAGGCAAGTGTGTATTCATCTCGGACTCAGGGCTGGCTCTGGCATTGTTTTGAGTGAAGCCACATGTATGCACTCTGTGGACTGCCTGTTGTGTTAGTTGCTGCCCCTTAACAATTTTCCTCAACTGATACCTGAACCTTTATTTAAGTCACTTTTGGAGTGCTAAAACCCCGTTTCTCACCGGTTTAATAAAAGTTGGTTTTGGACCCTGTTGTCCCTTAAACTAACCTCTGGGTGCCTCCATGACATAGACATACTTTAGCTCTTGGGTGTTTCCTGACTTGGGCCTTGCACACAAGAGCAGTAGAGGCAGGCCCCTGCCTGACTGCACATTTGCGTGTGCAACTGCATGAACTGTTAAAATTAAGACAGATGAGCTCACAACTGTATAGTGGGGGCTAGAGTAACTTCGTTGTAAAGGTTAGAGAAATCTCTCATGGCACCTCTACCCAGCTTAGCTGAGGTTTTAAGGGCTTAAGGACACGTAGACTGAGCCACACACAACTGTGTGTTAGGCTCCAAAGTCTTATACGAATCTCTTTATGAATGTAGACCAAAGGCTTTCCCTGATCTACAACATAAACCTAACTCCTCTCAAGAGGAGCAACCCATGGCGTCCAGTGCAAGTCAATCAACATGACTGAGACGTTTCAGGTGGTGTCACCGGTCACAGTGTAAAGCCACCTGAGCTCAAGCAGCATGGCAGAATGTCCATTTCAAGGAAGCTATCTGTAAGTCATAAAGAGACTAGGATTACAAACCAGTATTCTTTATTAATTTCTCAAGCAGGAGAGCTGAATTAAGATGTAGGTACACTCCACGTTATACAGTATAATATAATTCAAACAAGTAAATATTCTGTAATGTAGTTATACCTTATCTTTCTAAAGAAGCCCATACCAAGCAAATGCGCTTCACTAGTTATGTAAACAACTTCACTGTGTGTATGCAAGGAGGAGCCCTTTCTCATTACTGTGGCAACCTTCTAATATCACAAAGCTTAGAAACTAATTGCTGCTGTGTACAAATGCAGTTGACCATCCCTTCTTCAGTGAGTTTATGATATATTTCCTTGGCAGAACATTAATAATAGACTCAGTGAAACAAACAGAATTTGCCAACACCTCACAAGCACTTTCCACAGGAAATCCCCAGCAATGTAGTTGATATATGTTTATATTTACAGATGAGGTGGCATACACCATTCAGTATTTCTCATTAAAGGTTGTCCTTATCTCTTTCTATTTTTTCTAGCCTTCACTAAAATCTGCAATTCATAAAAAGGAACCAAAAAACAGTCTGAAAATAGCATAAACTAACAACATGCTAATTCATAAATTTCAAAACATTCTTGCCACCCAAAGCTTCTTTAAATGGATATTCTTCTGAGTCTTTAGTGTTTCAGTCTGTTGCTGATTATAATCCTCTGTCCTGTAATTAATTTTTCAAGAGTTACTCCTGTTCTGTAAATCAGAGAGTTTTGACCTTAAGTGGGTATACTGCCCAATCTTGCAGGGCAAGAGTTCTCTTTCTGTGCACAGCTCCATGTAGTCCTCAATAAAATTACAGAGGTCAGTGGAATAAATCCCAGGCCCTAGTGGCTCTCTGGGACCAGCCCACAAAACAACTTTTCCATTCCAGCATACTGATGAGGTGGATAAGTCATAAATTCATCAAATGTTCTATCTAAATAGAGAATTAAATAAAACCCCCACAGTAACAAGACACCTATATTTTTAACCCCAGAACTTGTGTGTCATTTCAAATTTTTTTTTGTTCAGTTATTCATGGCAAAAGAACTCCTAATAATGTTTAGAGAACAGATAAAGGCAAGCCATAAGTAAGGGATGTCTAGGAAAGCTGTCTTAAAAACAAGTATACCTGTGAGGAACAATTGGCAGACTGTTGGGACTTTTATGGATAATTACATTACACAGGCTTTCCTAATGTCAGATGTAATATAATAAATAGGCTGCTCACTTTGGTGTTCCCTATAGTCAGTCAGAGCTATCTGGAAGACAATTCTTCATTTTTCCGGTTTGTGTGAAAATAATGTCTTTTTGTCAGGAGCTCTTTACTTTGTGGAACACCACACAGCCCAGCAGTTGCTCTTCACAGCTGTAATTAGATTATATCAAACTGGCAGTGTTGAAACACTGGCACCTGCATTGTCTCAGCTCTAACTCCTGAGTTCCTCCAAAGCACTGAGCTTGCCACAGTGATGCCTGCTGAGGATGGTAATGGTAGACAGGTGAGGATGGACCCTACCCTTGGAGGTGTTAAATACACCAGTCATTGCATCTTATTCTGAGGTTGCTCTCTGTAGTTGGAGGTACTCTGGATCTGGTAAGAATGGTTATCTAATTTGTTATTTTCCTATAGAACCAATGAAATGCTGTTGGGAATTTTTTGTTTTGTTTAAAGCAGTATAGGAATATCAGGCACAAAAAATTCCCATCAGGGAATACATATGGAACCTATTTACTTTTTGCCCTGTCCTGTGCACAGACAGTTTATTGGGTCTTTCAGGAAAGCATCAAGGGAAAAGAGTCAGCAGCTTTTGAGCTGTTGTGAGCTAGGAGTTTTGCTGGAGAGGCAAATTTCAGGTCTATGCTTCTCACTTTAATCTCCCCTGCCTGCCTGACCCAGTGGAGGACACCCGTGGTAAAAAGGCATTGCTGGTTAACCCTGCACCGAGTTGGGTTCTACTTCTCATCTGAGTGCTCAAGGCAGGTTCCTGGAGAGCTGCCTGTGCCTGCAGGGAGGAAAGAGCAGCACCCAGCTTCAGCCAGATGCCAACCAGTGTGTGCTGATGCTTGAGCTACTGCCCAGACATGCACATGCAAAAGACAGAATTTGGGAGCAGAGGCTGGGGTAGATTTCCCCTACAATGCCCCCTGCTCTCACAGGACAGTGCTGGCAAAATGAAAAGCACCACCTGCATGGTCTTTTTCTCCTAGCTTCTCCAACATAGTCAAAATAGTCACGCTATCATGATGTGGAGGATCAGCTCTTTCTTATCAAGCATCTCTATCTCTTTGAAATGACGGTGCTGAGCCTGATGGATCAGTAAAAAGCCAGATTCTTAACCATGGAGTACTTAACTGCATTTCTGGATACAGCTTGAAGCAAGTGGATTTTTCAAGCAGTGGGGTGAGGAGAGCTCTCAAAATGTTTTATTGGTTGGTGGTTTTTTTCTTCTGTGTCTTACTCCATTCCTCCACCCCCTACATCCCCCCAACTTCACCTATAAGCCAAGTGCCAGTGAATGGGGTAGATCTGCAAAAGTAGAAAGCTCCCAGTTTGCCCGATATTTATCAGAATCTTGTTCTAGGCATTTCTGGTAGCCATGTGAGGAAGAGACCAAAATAAATGTAACTATCTTTCACAGTCTATTTGAGGAGCCAATCTTTTATGTTATAATGACATGTGCATTTAATAAAGATATAGAGTATTCTGAGGAGAGTAAATCTACATCCTTATCTTGGAGACATTTAGAATGAAGATTTCATTTAATTGTGGCTCACTGCTGAGCACAATTTACCAAAATGGCAGTAAACTGCTATTGAACTGTAACATCTAAAGATGTCTAAGTGCTTGGATAATTTGTGTTTTTTTTCCTCCTTTGGAAGACAGCAATAAAATAGCTAAAAACAGGAAGAAAGAAAGCAGCAAGGTCTTCAAAACAAAGAAGAGGTCAAGTACTTAGGAGCTCTAATACAAGCATCACCCCTGAAAGTGGTATACCTTGACCACCTTACTTTTGTTCACAGAGCTGTAGTAACATAACTACCATTACATATTAATAAAATGATGTGCTTGTATCCCAGAGAGATGCAATCCAGCACTGCTGGTGCTTTTGTAAATTTGTGAGAGCTTTAAGAAATTTGCTATAGGTAAGTCATGGACTTAGCTTTCTTAATGGAGTTTCACAGACTCCTTAAAAGTAGAGTGTGACCTCTTCTGCTTCCTTCACAGCCAGAGGTAAAAAACAATGGCTGCAGTTGCACAGGATTTGTTTCCACAGCTGAATCATTTTATTATCACTTGGTGCAACTCTGAGGATCTTGATTCTGCACTGGTGGCCCTGGGAGCTCACTTTGATCTCTGCCCATTAGTGGAAGACCCCTGGGGAATCAGGCCAGCAGCACTGATGTGCCAGTGACAAGCTGCACAGGTTGGCTATAGTTACTTGCAACAGAAGTTGTGCAAGTGGTAGCTCTAAGATGGGAGTGGGAGAGGAGTTTAGGAACAGCATAGGCAGCAGGAAAGAAGTGGGAGAAACCAAAAGGAAGATGATGGGAAAGAAACAGACTCCTGAGTTTTATCTAGATTTTTCCTTTTTTAAAACAATCTTTTATTGTGGTTTTGCTGTTGTGTGAGGGTTTTGTTTGTCTTTGTATAATCTAGAAACCATGATGCAGGCTGTAATCTTTGTGTTTGCTGGGTACAGAAAGTGTTAGTCACAGCTGCAGCAGATTTTGTTAGGCTGAGCAATAGGCTCCTCTTCCTTGGAGTGGATAAATGAAGGATTCCCAGCAGTCACTGTTCCACACGGATGAAGCACTGGGAGCAGAGATTTGATAGATTGCACTGCACAACATCAGTTCTGAGCTATGTGCTTAAAATGACAATGTAAATTGGTACCTGGGTAACATGTAGCAAGAGTTTTATGTTGAAGCAGAATCCCAGGAGGGTGCACCTTCCCTTATTCTTCTTAATAGATGGTGTAATCTACTTCTAGGAGATAATAGCTATGAACTTTACTTATTTGTTACTAGCTTGAGATAATGTCTAGAATGCAAAATTCACAATGAACGTATCTCGCATTCATGTAAATCACATTGACTAGAAAATACTACTTCTCTCCCCAAGATAACAATTATATATTCCAAATAATCTATTCTAGTGATGCTAGGGTGTCTAGGGAGGGTTATTACAATATGAAATTTAGAGGAATCACAGGAGTTGAATGTTGAATGAATTTTCTAGGTAATGATGTCTTCAGCTGTTTGTGTGCCCAGGCAGGCGAATGGCACACTGCAGAAATGAAGAACGTGTTGTTGTGAGAATCCCTCTTCCAACCATCATCCAAAGGCAGGACTGCTCACATTCCTCTGGATTTGCCAGAGGGATCAAGGAAACACAGCTACTTTTCTTTTTTTCCCTCCTTTCCTTTAGGATTTAATTTTATATATTTGTTTTGCTGTACATATTGAGTTGTTCATCTCTGCCACTTCTGTTAGCAAGGAATGAATAAATAAAGTCAAATGAGCTGAATGAATTGTCTGAAGAATAGCGTGAAATTTACTTGAAAAATCATTCAGCAGTTGTTTGAGACAACAAAGAAAACTGAGAAAAGTTGGTTGCACAATTATAGAGCTGGTGTCAGCAGCTTTCAGGTCTGTCTGCAGCTCCTCTCCTGTTTTGCACACATGCAAACAGGAGAGCTTGAGATTTTTGCCAAGTAGCTGTGCAACCATCCATTGTGCTGAGGCTTTGCTGGCCCCAGAAATACTGCCCCAGGGCTCAGGGGAAAGATTTACAAATGCATTTTCTTAGTTTTGTGTGATACTTTCTAAAATGAGTTTTTCACTTAATTTACCCCCGAGGCTTGGAGTTCAGAGCTCATGCCCACTGCCACGTTGTAAAGTAAAATAATGCCCAGCCAAACTGCTGGGACAACAAGGAGAAATTATTCTCCTCCATTTCTTTGTTTGCAACTCACTGTATTTCTAGTGGAGATGAGAGGTGCTGGGCTGGCATCCTTGGACAATAAAATCCTTCACTCATTTGTGTTCCTTCAGTGCAAGACTCACACCGGGTTCACCAATGAGCTGTGTTTCTGCCTAGAAAGGGCTACCCCAGAGGTGCCAGAGTAATTCCATCATCTGCAGCTTACTCAGTCCTTGGCTGCCTGGAAACTCCCAGAGTTGTTAATTAATGTCACTTCTGGTTGTACTTTTCGTAGCATAGACAGCAGCTTCCCAGGACTGCACCGAACCAAACAGGCGTTTCAGTTTCACACAGACCCCGAACAGCTGTCAAATGGTGACAGTGCTCAGCTACTGCTGAGCTTGACCAGATCTGAAACAGCAACCTTGAGAGCTAAGGCTCAGTATGGATTTGCAGCCCTGGTGCACAGGAGGAAAAAAATGTTGAGAGCAATAGAAGAAAGCTGCTTTTAACTAATAATGAAAGGTAAGTGCTATGAAAAGTGTCCAAAAACATTGATTCCATTTCTAAGTGCTTGCTTAGTTAACCAGCCTAATTGTTCCCCTTTCTTATGTGATGTTCACAAATGCATGATGATCTGAGATTGGCCTTGTATCAAAAGATACAGATATTTGAACTTTCATATCAGCAGAATGGCAAAGAACAAGGACTGAAATATTGGCCTGTTGAGGTCAGTGGAGTTTTGCCATCGACATTCAATTGAGGCAATTTTCTTCCCCAGGCACATTGTGAATTGAGAATAAGGCATTAATCCTCCAATTTAATTTTTTTTTAGTCACCTGCAGTTCAGAAAACATACTTATCACTCTTGGCCTTTAACCAAAAGGAAGTGTTTTATGAGCAACTGAAGCATGTTTCTTCAGAATTTAAAAAAGAATAAACTAGAAAACCAGTATTTATCAATGAATAATTTTGGTCAGGAAAAAAAAAAAAGGCGAAATGGAAAACAAAACTCCTGCTATTTAAAGGATGTATTAGAAATCTCCCCAAATTTCTTTTAATACTAGAACAAAACTTGCTTTAACAGCAATAATTTTTGCTGGGTTATTTATATGTTACTTCTGAAAAAGCTGACTCCATACAGCAAACATACATAAAATAAATAAAAAGAACTTTTTAGTGCTATACCTTACATGCCTTATACTGCTATTTGTTTGAATCATCAGTCTATCCTCCAAACTTTTTTTAATGTCACTAACAGCAGAGAAGAATTAAAACATGGTTCTTGAATATTATGTCCTTATCTTAAGAGAATGTTTATTTTCAAATGTGTTGCATTGCATTATTTTTATTTTCTCCCCAATCTCAGGCTCTTCACACATGCTATTTACTTTGAAGAAGCCTTTAATCCAGAGGTGTATAGAAGTAGTTACATTTATACACTCCGAAAATTACATTTGGCCCTTTGAAGGAAACCACCAGGCTGATGTGGTGCCCTGTGAAAACGAGTTTGACACCCCTGCTTTAATCTTTCCTTCGGTCATTTTTTGGGCTCAAGAGTAGTAGTGTAGAGTAGTGAGTAACTGCTTACCAGCTGAGTTGCAGCAACCATTCACCTCTTACTGATGGCCTGTGAGAAAGTGCAATGCAGCAGAAACTGGGGTTGCTGTAGAAACAGTTGTCTCATTTCTATATGTATCCACTGGCCCTCCTCTCACCTGACTGCTAGCAAGTCTCTGTGGGGTGTTACTGCTCCCAGGGCAGCACTTACTGTGTTGCTTGCGTGAGCAAACCTCATCTGTTACACTGCAGTTTGCCTTAAACTGTCGGTGACAGCGCTGACTAGAGGAAAACTGCTTCTATAACCTGTTCTCACTTTGCTGAGGGATAGAGATAATGAACTTGAGCTATAATGCAGTAATGTATCTAACTTCAACTTTTAAAAAAATTATTTATATGTCCACTGCCAGGGTCTTTAACACTAATTTAGCAGAATCAATAAAAAATATCAGACATTTATTATGTTTAGGGTAAGCCAAAGGCAAAATTCTCTAAAATAAGAATGTAATAGAATCATAGAATCATTTCAGTTGGAAGAGACCCCTCAGAATAATTGAGTCCCACGATAACCTAACTCTAGCACTAAACCACGTCCCTAAGAACCTTGTCTAAATGCCTTTTAAACACCTCCAGGGATGGTGACTCCATCACTTCCCTGGGCAGCCTGTTCCAATGCCTGACAACCCTTTCCATGAAAAATTTTTTTCCTAATATCCAATCTAAACCTTCCCTGGTGCAACTTGAGGCCATTTCCTCTTTCCCTATCACTTGCTACTTAGGAGAACAGACCAACACCCTCCATACTACAACCTCCTTTCAGGTAGTTGTAGACAGCAATAAGGTCTCCCCTCAGCCTCCTTTTCTCCAAGCTAAACAGCCCCAGTTCCCTCAACCGCTCCTAATCAGACTTTTGCTCCAAGCTCCTCATGAGCTTTGTCACCCTCCTCTGCACTCTCTTCAGCACTTCAATGTCCTTATGATGAGGGCTTCAAAACCGAACAGAGGATTCAAGGTGGGGCCTCACCAGCACTGAGTACAGAGGCACAATCACTTCTCTGGTCTTGCTGGCCACACTGTTCCTGATACAAGCCAGGATGCTGTTGGCCTTTTTGGCCACCTGGGCACACTGCTGACTCACGTTCAGCTATCTGTCAATCAGCGTCCCCACATCCCTCTCTGCCAGGCAGCTTTCCAGCCACTCTTCCTATAGCTCCACCTGGGGTTGTTGCGACCCAAGTGCAGGACCTGTCACTTGACCTTGTTAAACCTCATAGAATTGACCTCAGCCCAATGATCCAGCTGGTCCAGATCATTTTCTACGGCCATCCTACCCTCCAGCAGACCAACACTCCCACCCAATTTGGTGTCATCTGCAAACTTACTAAGGGTGCACTCAATCCCCTCATCCAGATAATTAACAAAGAGATTAAACAGAACTGGCCCCACTACTGAGCCCTAGGGAATACCACTCCTGACTGGCTGCCAACTGGATTTGGCTCCATTCACCACAACACTTTGGGCCTGGCCCTCCAGCCAGTTCTTTATCTATTGCAGAGTACACCCATCCAGGCCATGAGCTTTCAGCTTCTCCAGGAGAATGCTGTAGGATAGTGTCAAAATGTTACAATGGTTTGCACACTAATTTAACTAAAATGTGTTTTAAAATTTTGAGTTTTCTACATGATGAGAAGTAAGTTGAGGAAGAGTAAGAGAAATAAGGGAAGTAACAGAGAATTTCTTGTATTTGTCTTTTTAAAGGTACATCACTATTGTACCATGCAGTATGATACAGTGCTAACAAATGCAGACCTAAGATTCCAGAGACATTGCAGATAATGAAATGAAATTTTTCTGCTGTATTGCCAGAAACAATAAGATAGCTTTAAACAGAACATCCAGACACAGAAAGCAGAACTTCTCAGCCCTCCAAGAGAAATAAGATGCACCATTACCTGTAAACTCCTAAATAGGATCAAATAGGTGAAGTAGAGTGGACAATTTCACACGTGATGGCAGTATCTGTAAATTCAAGCTGTTTTCTGATGCATGGCTGTTTTGAGGCATCTCAGGATGCTATTATATTTATGAAGACTTTTAACTATTGAAAAGTTGGTTAGTCTTCTCGGGGCAGTTAGTAAAAACCTCCTTTGTCCATGACAAAGCCTGTATTATTAATACAAGAACTATATGAACACCGGTGATATATCTGGATTTGCCCTCTTGGGTCATCTTCAAATCTCCAAGTCATATTTACTTACAGTCAATTTAATTTCAGCAGAACTCCTACATTTCAATGAACCTGTTTTTATTGCAGATAGGCTTTTGATACCTGTCTGTTTTGAGAGGTATCTATGCTATTGGTCTTAAGAGATCCTTTGGTATCAGAAGGATTCAAGACCAATAGAGAGCCAACACCTGAAATTCATAGATACTGATGCCAAACAATTTTTATGCTTATTGATAAGCAAACTTTGTAGGCTTCTATACCTGTCAGTCTTGAGACTGATTTTTATATTGGTAGACATTGAGACCTATCAATAAACAAGATCTTTGAATATTGATAGGCATTGACACCTATAAATTCAGACACGTATTTTTAGGCATGGATACTGAAAGCTATTGACGAATAGATATAGATCAGAAGGCATAGATACCTTCTGATCTCAACAGCTGACTATACCTATCAGTCACAAGAACAGTTTTGATACCAGTAGACATCAGCACCTACAGATAGTGAGACATTTTGGTATTGACAGGCACTGACATCTATCAATTTCAAGATGTAAGCATCAATATCAATACCTAGTGATATGCACTGATGCCTTTTCATCTCAATAGACATCTACATCTATTAGTCTCAATACTTTTCTTGATATCAGTAGACAGTGTGGCCTATCAGTAGTGACACCATTCAATATCTGTGGGCATCAATGCCTAGCTATTTGGATGCTTATTGACAGACATTGATATCTATAGATATTGGCCAATAGCATTAGGCATGGTTAACTTTGTCTCAATTTGTGTCTATTCCTATCAGTCTTGAGGCTGATTTTGATATTGTTAGCATCAACATATATCAATAGTGAGAGTTTTCCATATCATTACTCATTGATGCAACAACTATCTACACCAATTTATCTAGAGACTGCTTTTGACCTGAATAAGCATTGAGATCTATAAATAGCAAGACTTTTTGATATTCATAGGCATCAATACCTTTTTTTCTCAATAGGGATCCAAACACTTCAGTCTCAAGAAACTTTACACTACTGGTAGGAATCAAGACATAGATAGTGAGCCCTTTTGATGTAGATAGGCATCAAGGCCTATTGATTTTGACATCTATCTAAAGGTGTTTGTATCAATAGGTTATTACCACATCAATGTCTATCAATAGGCAGATACCCTCTCATATCAACAGGCATTTATATTCTTAGATCTCAAAACAATTTTTATATCTGTACAAATCAAGACCTAGAGATAGCATGAATTTTCCATACTAGTAGATTTCAATACCTATCAATTGCCGGCTCCATATTAGTTAAAGGACATAACATTTTCTACAAAATATTAATAATCATCTTGTAATATACTAAAAGTTAAAAGCTAAATATGGCTGCAAAGTAGTATTTCCCTGAAACTTCAGGCCTTAATAAGAAATTATGTGAAATAATGAAAGTTATTCTTAGAAAGAGGAAATTACAGAATATACTGCAGTTAATGATCAGTTTTTCATGAAAAATTATTATCTAAGTGCACATAAATTTCCTGATAAGTATCAGTATAATTGTAAAAGATTAAATCATATAACATATAAGAGTAATTTTGATGTAATTAACGATTGATCATTCTGTTTCTTTTCCTGTGTTGTGCATGTGTATAGGTAGACAGAACAATTAACAAGTTATAAAACAGTTTGCATTGATTTGTACAGCTCTGGTTCAAAGCAGAGAAAAATCCCAGATGGGCAGCAAAATTAAAATTGCACTGTGGCAAAAAAAAAAAAACAAAAACAGAATTAACTTTGTTCCATTTTTTTGCCCTACTTTTTCTGAAAGCCTATAAATTAGCTGCTACTTAGGGTTCTTATACAGAGCAAAGCATTTGTTATCCACTTAGCCCTGCTACTCATCTCTGCTACAAAAAATATCAGTGTTAGTGCACTTCCAATGAAAAGCACTCAAGTATTTAAAAAAAAACCAAATACACACAATACCAGAAACAATTAACTTTGATCTAAAATCCAGCACTTATATATACAAGAAACGGAACTCAAAGCTTACTAATGCATTTTCTGTGTCCTTTGTATTTATATTGAAATAAAGTCACTTCATAACAAATGCACGTATTAGTTTCTCTTATATCTGTGCTCTTTCCAGAAGGACCTTCATTTCTTGCTATTTTTGTCATGTTTGTTAAGATTTGCGTTTACTGGGCTCCACTGACAATGTTTCAGTGAAATAATATTAAAATAGCACAACCTAGCACTGTTTGTGGATCACTGTCTTTAACTCACTTGTTACTCTGTAGTCAGTGATATCGGTCTTTCATCCATCATCGTTACAACTTGTTATTGAGATGCTGAAAAAACCTAGGAAATCTCCAGTACCTTGATATACAAGAGGGTGAGACAATTAGGTTGGATCCTAAAAAGATGGGAGCATTCACAACCGGCAGTGCTTTGAAGGGACTCAACTAATTCAGGCACCAGTCAGCTCACAACCCACTTGTTGGAGTGCAAATGAATTGCTCATTTATATAACTGTTTAGGTTTCAAATAAACACTGATTTTTGGATGTACTTTTTGTGGGGTTGTTTGTTTGGTTTTTATTTTTTTGTTTGTTTTTTTTTGTTTTTGTTTTTTGGGTTTGTTTTTTTTTTTTGAGTTCAAGCTCTTTTTTGGACTGCAAAACCAGATATAGTTAAATACAGATGGCAGAAATAATCTCATACTTTGAATACTAAATCTTGAGCTGGATTTGTACTTGGGTAGATTTTCTTCACCATTTATTTTTATTTCACTATATATCCTTTTAATTAAATTGGGTGCTTTCTAGAGCTTCTCAGCTTCAAGGTTTTAACCCCTAATAAGTTACATAAAATGCATTATAACTTCCGTATTATTGTCTCCTCAGCGAGCCTGAATGCTGACCGGGAGAGATCATGCGCAGTGACCCCAGTTTATCGGCTGTAGAGGCACATTTTGCTCCTAGGTCTCAGCTGCGGTAGGCACTGTATCCACATAGGTGGTATATAGATTTTCAGGGCACTTCCAACTATGCAGCCAGTCATCAGACATCAGCCTTGAGTCACCATGAAATCAACAGTTCATATCAGGATGGGGTCTAGTCATCCATCACCATCTCACAAAACTACTTCCTCGAGATCCCATTTATGTCAGGGTACCACGGAAGGAACGTGTGTGCCAGTAGCTAACCATGTTTACAAACAGAGGATTTATTCCCTGTGGTTATAACAAGATCATCAGGCCTGCTCTATGCAAAATCATCTAAAAGATCTGCCTACACACTTAAAAAAAAAAAACCCACACACAACACCAGAAACAATTAACTTTGATCTAAAATCCAGCAAAAGCAAGTGTGGTGGTTTGGGCTTTTTTTTTTTTTTTCATCACTCTTGTGTGCCCATTGTGAATTTCCCATCATCTTTATTCACAGTCTGTATGAACAGTATTGAGCACTTGTACATCAATTTGAATCCTGAGTGGCCTGTTTTTCTGAGGATGTACCTAATCTCCTAAGTCAGGGGTGTCAAACTCATTTTCAACAGGGGCCACATCAGCCTTGTAGTTGCCTTCAAAGGGTCTAATGTAATTTTAGGACTGTATTAATGTAGGAATAGTTACTTTTACACAGTCCCCAGTGAAAATGAGTTTGACACCCCTGCTGTAAGCCATCCCATATTACTCATTTTGTCACTTGCTGATTTTGACTCACTACCTGAATGCTCCAAGAGCATGGGTAGTAAGACTGTATGCATATTCTTTACTTTAATTACTAAAACATTACCTAGTCTTTCTCTCTGGACACACTATATGACAAAGCATAAAAGAATCATCCGTAATAAATTTAGCATGGTATCCGAATGTCCTTTGCAAGGTTTATTTTCACCATGTCAATAATTCCTCTCTGCTTCATTTGCCCAATGCATTTACAGCTGTTCTAGTGTCATGGTTTAACCTGGGCTAGCAATATAACCATGATAGCCACTCACTCCCTCCCTCCCTCTGTCCCCCAAATAGCAGAGAGACAGGAAAGGGAAGGAGAAACTTGGATTGAGTTTAATAAAATAACAAAATACTAATACACTACTAGTAAATATATACAAAATAGAAATATAATATAAAATAAAAGATACTCAATGCAATTCCTCATGAACTCCATCTGCACTGAGCAGCCAATCCCAGGAAGCAGCACCTGGTCCCAACAGCTGATCCCAGAGAGAGAAAAGAGGAAAACAGCAGAAAGGCCCAGAGGCCTCTGAAAAATGGTAGGATGGCAAAAGGCCGAACTAAGGAAAGTCCCGAACAGAACTTCCCTGACTCCAACAAAAAAAGAGCAAAGAAAGCAAAGAAGAATACGAGAGCCCGGAAGCTCCTGACTCTCCTTAAATATGAAGCATGATGTTAATGGGATGGAACATTCTTACTGATCAGTCTGGATATTAGTGCCCCCATCCCATCCATGCCTCCCTTCCTCAATGCCTCACACCTGTGGGCAGGGCACTCAAAACATCCTTGGCTCTCAGACCAGAGCAACTAAAACATTAACTCTGTCCCGGGGTGTTACCTTCTTGTTCTCAAGCTAAGTCCAAATAATGACTGTGCTAGGTATGAAAAAGAAAGGTTTCTAACTCCATGAAGAAAATTAACTCATTTTCAGTCAAACTAGCACATCTAAGTTTCCTTATTAGAAGCTGTGGCAAAGTCTGTACCACAGAGAGGTACACAGACTCTAGCACTTTGGGATAACTAAAGAGAAACTGTTGGCTTCAATGGCCTGTTACTGTATGTACATGTCCAGCAAGTCCTTTTAAAGAAGTTCATGAATAATGCTGATCCCTCAGGTGAACCTTCTCTTCCTTGCTTACCATTTCAGAGTGAGACATACATGTACATAATAAAGAGCATATTATGAAAAGACAGTCTCTAGATGACAGAAACATGGGTGGGTGTAGTATAGTCAGCATCAGAAGCCCAAGTTCAAGTCCTTCTGTTCAGACATGTATGCAGACACCACTCGTTCTGGACCTGTTTTCTTCAACTGGTGATACAGATGCATCCAAATGAATACATGGCAACTCTAACACTGCACAGGGGCATGAATTTCCTAATCAGCTATGTTGCTCTTGCCTTCTGGAGGCGTCGCAGGTCACACATCCCACTTCCCTTGGCATGTGAGGATGTGATGGCTCTGAGCTCAGTGGGACACAGGCCTCAAGGAAGAGCAGAAATTCCTCTAGTTCATCCTCTAGGATCTCCCAGCAGGAAAGCCAGCAGGCTTTCCTTCAGCCTGTTTGCAAGGGAGTCAAAATATACACCTGCTCATCCAAAACTAATAATGAAAACACATTTGGTTGTGGATGCATTACCTTTGCTTGTTGCTCCAATGAGATACTTGAGAAGTCTTAATGTGCCAAACATCACTGTGAATTATGGTTACTTAACTGGTGCACCAGAGAAGCAGCTACTATTCTCTGTCAAGCTGGGAACCAGCGGGTGTTAGGTGCTGTACAAACACCTCAGGAAACAAAGTCCCTGCAACAACTATCCCATTCAGTGAGGACAAGTCATATTATGTCTGCAGCTGAAAACTACAGCAGCAGTTTCCAGCTTTTAGTGCTTTAAAATTTTTATTGCTAGTTAAATAAAAGCAAACCAAAGTTTTCATCTAAATGAAGCCTATAATTTTGTGTGACCCAGTGGCTACATTTTTCACATGGTTGTAGGAAGAGAATGAAATCTCTGGGCAGCACTTATTATCCATTCTCCTAGGCATTCATTCCAAATTCTGATACAGATCAGCCTCAGGCTCTCTGGTTATTGATCTAAGCCAAAAGGCAGATCTCTCAGCTCCAGCAATTGTTTTTGCTAATATATTTTCCTTCCAACATTAATACTCTCTCTAATTTCAACCTCAAGAAGCAGCAATAAATTGCAGTTTGTGGCTTTAGCTTGTAAAAGTAGAGTGGACCATATGAATATGTGTTGGACAGCTTGTCACAGCCTGCTGCAAAATCCAATTAATTCTGAGGTTACTATGCCTTCCTTCACTACAGCTATTCTAATTGGGGGGAATAAGGTTGAACGTCCAGCTCAGTATTAGAAAAACACCAAATCTCAATTAATTAGCTGAGATCCCATCAAACTTGCCTATAGTATCTATTGAAATACATGGGGGAGTTTAAGCTTGTTATCTAAACACAGAGGCAGAAAATGGTCAGTGTTGCTCCGTAAGTCAATGAAAGCTACCTTAAAATACAACTGTATCTTAATGGCCTTGACTGGACCAAGTGCTGGCTTTCTGGTTGGGTGGGACTGTTACAATTTGTCTTTCTTCTGATGTGTTATTTCCCCATAGGCAGGTTGCCTTACCCAGCTGAACTGTTTGTGCCACCGGTGTTACAGGTCTGCAAACACAGCACAACTAGGAGTGTTGGATCAACCTCTCCACACAGCCCTGCAAGGCGAAAAACGTCTGTACCCTGCAAAGAGAAGGTGCAGCCTTGCTCCTATGGTAGGACAGAGATAATATTAGCTGGAGAACAGGATACCAAATCAACATGTTATTGCTGGCTTCTTGGTGCAGTGCACCCATGTGGTCCCTTCCTTGGGGTCTTGTCCAGATACATGGGGTTTGTGGCAATTGCACATCCCGTGATGAGATCTGAAGCCTTCAATAGGGCAGCTGATGGCTCTTTAGCACATGGTGTGCGCCACTGTGCCTGTCCTCATGTACACACCTAGGGTGGTGCCAAGGTGATGACGGTAACATCCTCCCCTCCCCGCCATGGTGACTTCACCTCTGCCTGGCTGGGGGGCAGAAGGGATGCAACCCTTGACATGGTCCTCAACAAAGGAGGTGCCCAAAGTAGCTAAGAAGCTTCTGGACCATATCACAATGACCACAAACAGATCTGACCAGGCTATGAACCTGGGGTCTGGCTGAAGACTTGCTTTGAGTGGTCTTCTCAGAGCAGCCAGACTGTGAAATGGAGCCTTCCCCTTAGACTAGGATGCTGTCTAAGGAGCCTTCCCAGGACTGAGTGCACCTCACCTCCTCGTTTGGTGAGTCATTGTTTTTCTCTTCCGGATATATCCTGAGAGAGCCCTTGCCTAACCCAGACAAATGATTATTTCTTCCGGGTACCCTTGACTGATAGAGGCCTCTAGTTTTGTTTCTCATGAGTGTATGTGTGGACACTATGGATCCTCATTATTCTTAGGTGGTCATACTCCAATAGTCTCCTCAAATGGTATCTGAATCTGTGTTTTTTGTTGTTGGAGTGCTAAATGGTTTGTATAAACCCTGTTTCTAGTCGATTTATTTGCTATACTTTTCCGGCTAGAATAAAGTCTGTTTTGGAGCTTGTTGTCCACCTAAATTGACTTTTGGGGTGCCTCTGTGAAAGGGTTTTACTCTGTCTCAAGTCTTAAGCAAATCAATTGAGAGCACATGAAGACAGGATAAAAAAAGGAAAGAACATTGGGCCTCCCGTTCGATGACTCTGGTACAAAAAAACTGCAAGCTCTTTTTCTGTTTTTAACCTACAGCTTTCTGAATTACTTCTTAAACAGGAATGTATAGCAATTCCTACAGACAGATAAAAGGAACAAATCATACCTTCCCAGAATACATAGTTTATTATGTGCACTAGTATTACAAAATCTCAGTTAATTACTGTGAATTATTTGCTTATTGTTGCTCCTCGGAATTTATAAGACAAAGATCAAGTCTAAACAAATCTTTTTGGTCTTTTAATGGATTTTGTAAAGGCAAGGGTAAGAAAACCCTATCTGTATCCCTACATATTTGAACATTATTTGAGCTGATTTTTTCTTAAGATATTGATGTAGAAAAAAAAGGAAATTTAATTTCCATAAGCTACAGAGCAAGTCTCAAACCTAGCATTAAATGTAGTTACACAACTCTGTGAATGATAATAACCCTTTGTTTCATTATAGAGATGACATTAGTTTTTCTGGAGGATACTAACAGAAATGTTTCAGAAGCAGTTAGTGTTAAATAAATGGTCTGGCTCTTGGGTGACATTAGCTAATCAGATATAAACAAGGGCTTGAAAAATAGGATAAAAACAACTTAATTTGTAAACTGCATATAAGTCAAATGGCTTTTGCTTGCCCTTTATATTCCGGAGGAATTTTCTCAGAAATAAGCTGGCTAGATAAAGAAAGAAGACAATGACATTTGTCTGGATCTGTTCATATTCACCTGAATCTTTACCCACCATATCTAATTCTTATTTTTATTATGCAGTTCAAGTTCACAGTCTTGAAGCAACTGAAAGGCTGGAGCTATCTTCTGGCCATGGGCTACCAAGTTAGCTCAGGGCCATACCTTGAATTAGCCAACTCACAATTGAAGGGCAAAGACCAATCTAGGCCCAGACAACTTCTGGTGTGGATCGAAAGAAGCAATGGGCACAAACTGAAACACAGGAGGCCCTGTCTGAATATCAGGAAACACTTTGTTTACTATGAGGGTGACTAAGAGCTGGAATAGGTTGCCCAAGGAGGTTGTGAGGTCTCCCTCATTGGAGTTATTAAAAAAACATCTGGACACAGTCCTGGGTAACTGGAACTAGGTGGCTCTGCTTGCGCAAGGGAATCACACCAGATGGCATCCACAGGTCCCTTCCAACCTCAACCAGTCTGTAATTCTGTGAACAGCAGCAAGGGCTCAGGGAAAGAGCCTGCCTCCGTTGCTGCTACCTTGGAGCTGGAGGTATAAAATGCTGTGGTTTGGCAGGGCAACTCTGCCAAGAGTCTCTGTGACATTTCTGCAGCCCATAGTCCAGCCTCTTCCTCAGCAGGAGAAGCTAGCTGGGCTGTCAGTGGCTCTGACACAGGAGCCATTGGCAGAGACAAAATTTGTTGGCATAGGCAAAATCCCAACAGCCCGCCACCCTAAGCAGCTACCTACCCTGCCTATGGCTCAAGACAGTCCAATCTACAGCTTGTTCAGATTATGTTCTTACGCACAAATGATGTCTGCATGCCTTTTCAGAGCCCACAGAAGCCCTCCTCCAAATGCAAATTTTGTTAGTAGCTTCAGAATGTACTGCCTTAAAGATCTTCAAAATCCATTACTTGATAATGCTTGCTTTTTTTTTTTTTTTAAACTGAAGTATAACTAGAAACACATTATTATGAAGAGTGCCACTTTTTTTAAAAACAGAGTAACTAGAGTGAATGCTTATCCTGGCAAGGTTCAAAGGGTTGCTAAAGCTTTTCTATAACCTGTAATTGGGTATCATATTTTCCAGAATCTCATTATACTGTATCTGTGAAAAATGATTTTGCAGCAGATAACATGAGCCCCCTTCATGCAGAGACCATGCATAATACAATGACCCAAGTCACAGCACAAGGTGCTGCAAACAACTGAATTTGTTGTTGACAATTCATGGCAAACTGAGTTCAGATTTGTTGTGCAATGCAAGGAATTGATAAAAAGTCATCATTTGGCAGATGTGACCTCGAATTGAGCTTATAGATGTTCACATTTGAGAAGTTTTTCCACAAAACTATTTACAGTTCTGAGGAGAAAAAGAATATAATATATGCAGTGTTGCCAAATTGCTCAGTGGGCTGTTAGTGATTATATGACATCTCCAGACCAAACTCTTCATCATGTAGACCCTGTACAACTTTTAAGCCAGTCCTGCTTAGGCTGGAATCCTGACAGTTAGTCCTGCCTGTTGATGATAACTATGATAAGAAATATACTTAACCTGGCCACATAAAAAAAACTTTATGGGCTGTAGGTAGCATCTGATCTTTGCACTTAATTAGCTTGAGACCTTCAATGTAGGCATCTGCTTCAGGGTTGTTTCCACATTGCTCTCAGCATGCTTCTCATGCAGCAAAGGGATGTGAGTGCATCTCATTAGCAGGAAAAAGGCTAAATAAATCTTGCTGTGCTTGCACTGACCTCTGGTTTCCAAGTTCACTCATGTTTCTTAAGTTCGCTCCAACAGCCATCTGCAGTTTTGCAGTGATCTCCCATGACTGTACTCATGTAGTTAAAATTTAGAAATCCCGGCTTAAGATGTTGTAGACACTGAATCCTCACCACAGTTCAAAGAGAGACTGGAAAATTAATGGGATCTCTAAATTTGTACAAACCATAGACACATCAGGAAGTCTGTGTGATATATATACTGCTGATGGGTGAAAAAGTAACTAAGCAAGAAGATTTGGATGTAAATGTCCTACTCTTCCCTAAACATCTGCTGTTGCTATGTCAGAGTGAAGGCTTAGTTGGCTTTTTGGTCTGACCCAGTGTATCTGTTCTCATGCTAAAGAACTTTGTTTAAACAAGGGACAGACAAAGGTTCTTTACTTATGCACTCTATATTGTTCCCTGGTGAATATGCAGAGGACCCAGGTGCCTGTATTAGATGACTGAAGTTTGAAAGTGTGCCTCTACTTTGAGAGCCTTGAAAGAAGAAGAGGCATCATAGCAGAGGAATGGATCTGCTCAGTTTGACCTGGCAGTCTGAAAAAGGTCTGCAGGAAATTATTTATTCTGGATTTTAATTGGTGGCATGAGATGCCCCTTTACTTTGTAAGCTGTCTCATCCTCCCTGCTTTGGGCCTTTTGTCAAGGAATATGAGAAGGGGCTTGAGTCCCAGGTCTCTTTCTGTGATTCAAAGCTGCAGGAACACCAATCATCACTCAGACCAGGGACTGAGAGATCTCTTGCCTTTAGCCCATATGTCAGCTTACACACCCAGGTCAGGAATATGTTTACCCAGTGATGTGAACTGATGGAGTTTTAACTAAAGATCTTGCCTCCCTTCTTTAAGACTAGATAGCAAAAAGGCTGAAAATTCAGATTTAGATAACTAAATTTGAATGTTTGTGAGTCAGTCCTTTATGGTAACTATCTGTAAGTAAATTAATTTCATTTTTATGAAAAGTTAACAACTCAAGACAATGAATATGAAAGATTTAACCAAGGTGACTTAGATGACATTATTCTGGGAATAAAATTCAGCTTAATTGTGATTTGTGTGTTTAAATAGAAAGACCTTTAAATCCTGGTTAATTTGATATAAACTTGTATTGTCATTCCCAAGCACTGCAAAATGTCGAGGCAGGCTCCAAACATCCATGATGTAGTTTCAAATATTGTTAGGTCTTTGTCTCCTTAAGTAATGGTTTATTTTTTCAGTTTGCTTTCCCTTTGATTGTTTTTCCCTACAGAGATCACACTTCCATGCTCTTCTCTGATATGAAGAAAGTGAAAGAAAAACAGTCCAAACTCTCATATCATAAGCTGAGGTCGGGGGAGGGGGCAAAAGAAAAAGCGGGGGGGAGGAAGAAAATAAAAGAAAAGTCAAGATTTCCAAATTAGAGGATATGGCAAGATTTGTCATGAGCTCTGAAAAGGGTAAAAGGGTAAAATATTAATGGAAATCTAACAGTATGGTTCTCCTCTGAAATGGAAGAATTTGTTTTTCTAGCACTAGCACAAATTCTCCTAAGGCTGTGAGGTTTGCCCTAATACAAGGAAACTATTCACAAAGTAGTTACCAGAGAGGAAGGGAGGGAGGGAGGGAGGAAGGAAGGAGGGAAGGAAGGAAGGAGGGAGGGAGGGAGGGAGGGAGGTAGGGAGAGAGGGAGGGAGAGAGGGAGGGAGGGAGGGAGAGAGGGAGGGAGGGAGGGAGAGAAGAAGTAAGGAGGGAAGGAGGGAAGGAGGGAAGGAAGGAAGGAAAACTTTGTTGTTTCTATCTTAGACATGGGACCAGAGATCAGATGTGACCAGAGGACAAACAATTTCCTGGTCTTGACAGGCCGTAAATAACATAGGAGAAGAGCAAGAAATGTAAAAACCATCTCTCCTGGATACAGCTATGATCAGCGTGCAGGTAGACTGCAGCATGAGATATGAAGACTTTTTTTTCACTGTCTTTTTTCCTGGATGCATCAAGCTAACCAGTCAATTAGAGAGCAAGATAACATGTATCACCCCAATAAGCTCTGAGCTGTGTCACTGGAAGCACTCCATGTTTAATACCCATACTTATTCAGTTTGTTTATTTAGTTACCCATACAGTAATGCTTATTGTTAAGTCACTTGCAAAGTATTTAAGCACATGACAGCACAGTCTCAGCTGTCATGCTATCTTTGTGTTCATTGGAAAATAAGAATGAGTCTTTTTAACATAGCTAAAAGGATGAGGAAAATGAAGGTGTCGTTTCTTGTTACTTGCTGGAGGTAGCCCTGGCACGACCTTGACTCTGCAGGGGAGAGGATGGCCTAATTTCAGCACAGAGAGTGTGTGGTTTCTCTGCTGAGATTGCCACTGTGGCCCATCCAGCAATTAATGTCACTGAGGTCACCAGGCAGACATGAGGTGGTAACAACTTTCAGTTGCCACTAAACTGCCTGAATCCTAGCCAGAGACCTAGAAATTGGACGTTTTGCAGGCTGCTAACAGTCCCCTTAGCTAACTTTACTTAACACATTTCAAGCTATGGAACGAGAGAAGAAAAAAAAATCAAAGGCAAGCAGATGTTGCAGGGATGATAAAGAAAGAGGCAAGAGCAATGGGAAATTGGGTTGGCAGGCAAATGATGCAGAGAGATACAGACATCAAAACGAGTAGTTTCAGATGTCTGTCTGTCACTGGTTATCGGTTGCACACCCATCCCATATGGTTTTAATACTGAACGATCATGCGCAGTATCTGCTTCTCAAATATATAGGAATTTGTTCTACAGTTGATTCCCTAATCTGCAAAGCAAAAGACACTTTTTGTTGGCAATTAGTAGTGCTGTGGTGAGTCACTCCTCTACTGGTGGTTCATTCCCTCTCTCTCTTCCATAAATGCTTCTAAGCACAGCTGCTATAGAAATATCTTTCACCTAGGGGAATAGACCAAAATAGTAAACTCTATCCCTAAAAGTTAGGATCCCCCAAAAGTCCTGGTTAGTGATTAGCAGACTATTAGACTAGAAAGAATAAAAGCCTGAAAGTACCTAACAAATGTGTTCCTTATTAGTTTATTTTTTGCTACAATTTATGCTTAAAAGTACAACAAAATTTCAATATATTTATGTTTCCATAATGAGAGAGAGTTTGGTTTCTTTAACATCCTTTAGCCATTGCTAATGTCCTATGTTGACACCATTTTGCTTATAAGTAAATTATCATTCTGCCACAAGAAAAAACAAAGATCTGAGTCCCAGTACATGGGCCAGAAGCTGTGCTTATGACAGAAGGCACATGTTACTTCCACGGTGCTGAATTTTGCAGTAAGCTTTGGTGTTGTAATAACTCAAGTAATTCCAAACAGTTTTTTGTTTGCTTTGGTGGTTTTGTTTGTTTATTTGTTTGTGTGTTGGGTTTTTTTCTGTGTGTGTGTGTTTTTTTTTTTCTATAATATCAATGAGAGGATGACAGAAAGTGTGCTTTATGCAGCAGAAAGTGTAGCTCTCAATTGACTGAGCTTGTGGAGTCAGCCCATCTGGACTGATGTAGTTTTGCAGGGTCCTGTGCAGCTCAGTGGGCTTGCCAGTCTCTTTAGATTCTGTGCTTTAGATAACAGGGATGATTTGCCACAGTGATGTTTAGCAACTGGTTCATCTCCAGGGACGTAGAAACAATGACTTTTTAGATGGGACTTCTATTAGTTTGCTTACCCCCTTAAGCAGATTTGAATTGAGCTAATAGGCCTGGATTCTTTATTTAGCTAACCAAGAACTTCAAAGTTTTCTACTCTTCCTCTGGGCTTTCACAACTAAAAAGCCCAGGTTATGCCCTTACATGCACTGGGATCTCAGCTCTGTTCAACTCTGCCTTCTTTTGCAAGTAGAGAACACCAGACACAGAAAAGAAATAGCCCAATCCTCTTCTCAAAACAAGCAAGCTTTGTAGGTTATAAAAAAGAAATCAAAAATAACTATTTGAGTCAAAGCAGCTGATGGCAGGGGAAGAGCCTTTTAGACCAGAAGAGGTAGAGAATAGGAAAATGAACAAATGTGGGTAAACACATTGAAGGATATGGGCTGGCCCATGACATTTTCCCTTGCTACCTGAGCTCTACAAGATATATGTCATGTTCCCAGGAACCTGGGTTCAGGAGTTTGTGGGAAGGTTTCAGTCAGGAAAATAAAAATCACAGCAAAGAGAAACATGCACTTCTGGGTTATTTTGCTATCTTAGTCTCTACTCTGAAGGTATTCTGAACTGTTGCCCGCTTAGTGTTTCTAAGTACGATAGCAGCACCAGTTGTCATCAATTGCTCAGTTTACCATCCTGTGGCTTGCTATCCCTCCAGGCATGCTCCAGACACAGACTGGCACCATCCTGAGCAAACTGAGAGTTGAGTTTAATTTCTAATATCATGATTTATTCATTAGACCATGGTGCAGACTGACAAGCCTGAGCTTTGCACCATGTAGTGCCTTTTGAAGGCAGGTTTAGCAGTTCCTGTGCTCCCTCAGCTTGGCAGCCCCATTCAGTGGGTTATATGCTCAACCAGGATAGCTGATGAGAATTATGAATCAGTTTGGTGCTCTGCTTCTTATATCCTAAATCACTGTGCTTGCTGCTCTGACAAATTCTGATACAGTGTCTTGTCACAGACCAAACATCATGCTCTCCTGGCAGCTTCCTTCATGCAATTTCCTGACACAGGAATTCATGTAGATTTGGTAAGGAAGGACTAGCAGGACTTCAGGCAGTAGGTGGTGATTCCCTCCAGAAAATGGAAGGACTGGTCAAGGCGAGGGAAGACAAGGTCAGCAGATGTGCTGTGATGCTGAGGAAAACTATGGCACAATAAATAGCATTTGTTCCAGGTGCTGATAGCTTCTATCCCAACCAGGGTATATTGGGTTATAGCTGGGGAGGGAAGTGCAGTCGAGGTCATTCATGCCATCAGATTTTGCATATGGGCTGTATAAAGTAGAATTAATAACACCCTTAAGTGCTGTATCACTGCTACCGTTTCATCACGGTTCTACATCCAAAAGCTGGGAATTAAGACATGTCTCTGTATTATCCCTGGGGTCAGCTCTGACATATTTACTCTATTTTAATTAGCCATGGCCAGCTCCAGGTTGGTTCAGGGGATCTCAGAGTGAGCATTTATATCCTGCCTTACTGCATCAGGATAAACAGAAGGATATCTCTGGCTTCCTAAACTCCAACACTGCATGGACTTTCCTAAGCATTAATTCCCAGTACAACATTTGCTACAAAGGGATGTGCATACTATTAACTCTCCAAGACAGAAAGGCAGTCTGGAAGTGACAGCAGGACATGTGTGTACATTTTTTTTTGGTTACAGAAAAGGTGGGCCAGGCAGAGTGTGGTTACACTGCCCCTTCCCATTCTCACTATGCTGGCAGGAGGTTACCCTCTCCACTCTGTCTCCAGCACCATCAGGCACAGTTCTACTCTCAGGTCTGTACTGCCACAGGGGTCCTGAGGCCCCTCACAGTCAATGCAAAATGTGCCACATAGCTATCCCATCTCACCACACCTGAACTAAGTGAAGGAACTGCAGTATCAGCAGGACATCAAGAGGAGCAGCCCTTTCAGTTGGTAGAGCAGGTGTTGAAAAAAGCATTTTGCCTACATTATTCTGTTCACTGTAAGGTCACCGCCAATGCTGATGTCATATGTGGGGGCTTCACCCTCCTCTGGAGGAGGGGAACGGGTGGAGGAGCACATAAAAGCTTAGATGCTGGAATCCTCTGTGAATCTCTGTTAGATGTGGCATTGCAGCGACCAAGTTTAAATTGCCCTCTGTACCTTCCTTTGCACAGAGGGAAATATCAAAAGAAAAATAAAGCGCTACAGTGATTTGCAAGGATAATTAGAATGTGGCTTTGGTTAATGTCCTCAAATAAACAGCTAAAATACCAATTTTTCTCCACTTGGCTGAAGATCATGAAGTATTGCGGCCATCTGAAAAGAATGGGTGAAGATTTCTTCAGGTTTTTAAATAAACATACTTAGACAGTGTTTGTGTCCATTTTATGATTGCTTCCTACAAATATGCTGGCAGAAAGATTTTCTGGCAAGAATATACTTCAAAACAGACAATATTTAAAGTATTTACTGATAGCAGATTTAGAATCCTCGAAATTTGCACCAAATACTCCATTTGCAGACACATTATCCACCAGAAGCACAGAAACAGCATGTGAGTAACACATTAAGTCTAAACCAGTTTGATTTTGATTTTGATTTTTGAAAATCTACAAAAAAGCTGCTCACAAACAACCTACAATTTTTGGAAATTATTCACAGAGTAAGTTAAAATGAAGAATAAGGTAGGTAACATCATAGACTGTTCAAGGAGATTCATGGACAAGAAAGAAATAGACTATATGCCAAATTAAACTATTTACATTTATACTGCTGGAAAATTAGTCATTCAACTCTACTGGCAACTATACATCTGTGTAGTATTCATGTCCCAATATGGAAGGTGTTTCAAAATTGTTCTTCCTAGTGTTTACCAGAGAGGTTTCCACTTAAAACAAACAGATGGTATAAATGAATGAAGGAAAAATAAAAATTAGTGATGATACTTATTCATGTTTTTCAGCAGTAACTTTTAAACTGAACTTGTTCTACAGGCACATTATCCTTAAACTGCCAAATCACTGGTATTCCACATGCTGCACTGAACAGCACTTGGCTATGCATGCCCTGACCCTACCAGCTGTCCCACCATGGTCTTTGATTATACTTCTAACACTTGGACTTGCAAACAGTTGTTCTGCTTCCCATGCCATGTCCTTAACCCTTGCTGTAATGTATAAATATCACAATGGGTTTTCTCTGACTTTATGTGGCTTCAGTGTTGTCCTGTCATTATCTCTATCTCATAACTGACTGCTGATCTCAGAGCAGCAATGCTTCCTTCAGTATACTGTTAATTATATTAGCCTCTTCTCCCTTCATTTCTCTTTCTAACCTTTTTACTGGTTTACTTGTTCTTCCTTTCTAGTGTATTAAAACAACCCTAGAGGCTGAGCCTCTTGTTTCTGTTTCTTATTTTAGAACTCTACTTGTCAAGTTGGGCAGCCTTGACAACTGAAGAAAAGAAACTTCAGGTTAAGTCTGACCACTGAAAAGAGGCTTCTGTACATAATAATGCATCATGCCATTTATACCACAGAGGCTCTTTGGGACCCTCTGCAATGTGGCCTCTGATGTAGTATGCAAAACAAACAAGACACATGAGAAATAGGATTTTGAAAAGCAGGCAACTTGCATCCAAGCAAAGTAATTGAAGCTGCCAACTTCAATAAATATGTAAGGATTTGAAAAAAATATTAGCTATATCTTTGCACACCCACATTCCATAAATTCAGACACCCACACAGTTTATCATACGTATTGCATGCTACTTCTCAGGCAAATAGCTTGGAATTTAAAATAATAAGTGAGTTGATAGTTTATTTTATTTAGGTTATATTCATGCATATAGGAGAATGACTATTGCTCTTATCCATCCACTCTGTAAATGCATTGATTATCTTTGTATAGAGCAGGCAGTAACTGCATTGAACACAGTCAATTGGAAGAAGCAAAAATTGTGGGAGTGATCCAATACAACTTTGAGATGGATAGCAAAAGTTTGATGGTGTGACTCTCTTTGATATCACAAGTTTGATGGTTTAAATTCTGTTATGAAAATGACTCTAATTATTGAAGCTATTTTTGCCTTTTTTTGCTATTTTTTGCTTTTCTGAAAGTTAAAAAAGGACAGAAACTTCACATAGTATATCCTAGTCTAATTCCTGTTTGACTTTCTAGGGGGAAAAAAAAAAAAAAAAAAAAAAAAGAAAACAAAACCAAACAAAACAAAACACCTTTCAGTTTTCAGTTGCACATGGTATGGCACACTTTGAGTTTACCCTCTCCCCGAGATCTTGTGATAATTTCTGTGTATTTGGGATGGATTGGAGATAATTTTAGGGAAATAATCTACAAAGAAAACTTTAGGTAAGATGGTCAACGTTGTGCTGCCTTACTGAAGTCAATTCTGTGCCCCTTCTGCACACAAAATGAGATGATTCTCCCACTTTTCAGTTCCTCTCCAAAGTGGCTTCTTGCCTTACTTAGTTTTGGCCACAAAATTAATTCATTCAGAGCCTGGCCTCCTGCCATATTGCAGGTAGGAAGAATTGCTCAAATACTTCCTAATTGTCCTCAATTTAGCCATGGTTCTCTTGTTGGAAGGCTTTTATTTCCATAGCTAATGTTACGGTTGGCTCACTTTAGCCCTGGATGATAGTCCAAGGCTTCCACAGTCCATTGAACGTATCAAGCTTGATCTTGTGCCATTGAAGTCAATAGGAACTTTGCCATCAAACAAGCTAGAAGCAGGAGGCAATCCATAATTAGTCAACTGATTGCTGAATGCAACTTCCTCTTTAACAGCCTCTGAATTATTTTCTGCTGATCTGTATCTGACTAAACACTCTTGCCAGTGTATTTTTGTGCACTCCTCTCTTCCCAGAGTGGTTAATCAAATGACAGTTGCTGCTCGTTTTTGTCAGAAAGAGGGGATGGGATGGCATAAACACCACAAAATACAAGCTAAATAAAAGACTAAAAGAGCCAAAACCATGGATGGCTGATGTTGGGTGTCTACACAGAGACAGTAGCAGCAGGGCCATCCACACGCCTGAGTCTATCATGAGCAGCAGCAGCAGCTCGAAGCTCCTTCAGCACCACACTACCGCAGCACTGTCTGATCCCCTCCCACTTACATCGCGCCTGATTAACAGCCAGCTGCCTCAGCCCAGCGCTTGGGAAAGACTGTCCGAAAATTCATTTCAACCAAATGGGCTCTCATTACTCTCAGAGTCCTCTCTCAGTGCAGCACAGCGTGACTCTGGGACTATGTATTATTTGGTTTTAATCAACATTGCCGATATTTGAGAGAAGGAAAGAGAGCAAGGTTTCTACTGCAGCCTTTAATGTGTCTCTAGTGAGATGCTGTTATATATTGGGCTGTGTCTCAGTATAGGGGCTTACTTGACAGGCCCTGTCATCATCTGCCTCCAAGGTTATCATTCATGCTGCTGGGAAGACAACTTTATTGGACTAAATATTGGCATGTGTCTGTGTGGCCCACACAGGTAAAGACTCTCGCCGGGCCTCATTGGTGTGTCTGAGTCACTATGTGTGGGTGTAACAACTGCACTAGTTATTATTAATCTCTCTGAAACCTCTTTATGGTGATTAAGGGAGTACTGTGTGAAAGCAGTCTGTTTTGTGGGCTCTCGCCAAGGAAGACCCAGTGAGCAGATTTTGTTGGATCCTTCAGCCAAACTGCTCTTTTCTTGGCAACTGAAATGCACATCAACATAGATGCAATGTCAATTTCCAGCATTTTTTTAATGTACTTTATTCATGGTTTTTGGATGCTACACAAACCACTAAAATCAAAGCACAGTACTTAACATAGCCAGTCACTTTTTTGATGTGCCAGTGTATATAAATAAACATGAGCAGAAGATAAGAGGTCACATTTAAAAGGAAAAAGCACGTGTGTTCTTGCCTCCAGTCCCCTTTATGTGGAGAAGGGGCTCCAGTGATGGACTTTGATATGGGTTGAGTGACAGGTATATGTCAGCAGGTACTGGACTACCCTACACCATGACCAGAACAGCTCAGCAAATTGCCAGGGATCTGCTCAATGTTTTCTCCAACCTGACTGCTAAGGGCTGGGCATTTGGGGATCTGAAGAGTCAAGTTGTCGCTGAGTTATCTGTGAAGATGAGCTCATGTGGCAATGGCCCGCAACTAGATGGAAGGTCAGGTAAACCCAGCTATGGGTGAAAATAATGATCACAGAGAAGGTTTTAGCCTCCGCATGTCATTAATCAGGGCTGGTAGCTAGTTTCCATGGCTGAGTCAGTGGAAGGGGAACTCCTGTTGTCTAGAGAAAGACTACAGGACGTTTCATCTGACCCCAAATATTGTATTTTCTTTGAGCTGTGGTATCTTTCACTTCTGTTTACTCCTGTATACATTTTTTTTTAAAGAAAAGCTCCCCCTTTTTCTTTCTTCCCATCTCTATTTCTGACAATTGATCAAAGCTTGTGTTTACTATTCTACTATGTGCCTCATGACATCTTGTCCTCATACACCAGAAAGTGACTGTCTCTAAAGCAACTTTATGAGGCTCAGTAAAGCAGAGTAAAATAGCAGCAAACTGAAGTTTTTCCAGCTTAGTCTGTCCCAGGAGAGCTAGGCTGGGCAAAAACAAGGCACTGTGAAGGAAGCAAAAAATAAGAATAAAAAAGAAAACAGACAGTCTCAGGAAGGGAGGAAAAACCCCAGAATTTAACTTGAGGCAGAATGTCAAATACATATTTAGAGTTCAGAGTACTACACCAGCCTGACTATACTCAACTCTGACCACCTACAGCAGTTTTTACATCATCAGCTTTGTGTCATTAAGTAATTAATGTTGCGGTGATGTACCATTTTCTTCTGTATCACTGCACTCACTACTCATCATACTGTCATCATTTCAGCTTCTATTGCATTAAACTACTTAACAGGAAACACTTGCTTTCTGAGTTGATCTATTCTGTGTACACAGATTATGTTTTGGGTTTTTTTTCCCCATTTCCAGAGAGCAACAGATCAAATATGCCCAAGAGGTTTCTAAAACTCATTTCGTCCATCCATAATGCCAACAAGCTTACCCTTAAGAAAACAGAAAAGAACACACACAGGACACGCTTTGCTAGCTTAACTTTGTGTCCCATGCAAAGCATGTCATATTCTTCTGCCTTCGTGTACACAACCATAAATTGACACTGACTAAATGAGGTTATTTCTACAATGAGGGGTATCGGGCTGTATGAGTTGTACATCCCTGAGTGATTTTCAAATAGCGTTATGTAGTCAGCGCATTACTCTGCCTCTACAGCAGGAAGTGGAATGATCCTTGCTTTACCGTGTTCGAGATGCTGCCAGTTATCACATTTTAGTTTCATCTGTTTTGTTAATCTGCATCAAAAGGCTGTCTAATCATGACCTTGACCCTCTAGTGCCCACACAGTGATGTACATGCACTGCTGCAGAGGAGTGATACAGCTTCTCCAATGCAGCTCTGGTCCCTGCAGTAGGAAGCAAGACAATGGTGGGCTAATGTCCTTTCTTCCCCCCAGGAGCTACACAAGGGCTGGAAAGAGTAAGATCTTTTACTGGGACTTTGAACTGTTTATATTTAGATTAAAGGCAATTTATAGACTTTAAGTGCTATTAAAGAAATAGGATGATGAAGACTTGGCTAAAAGGAAAAAGAAATGTAAGCTTATGTGCAAATGATATCATAGCAACCGACACCACCAGTCCTTGCTGAGTTGGCCTGTGTTAATGGCCGTGGAGGAGAAGTGTTAATGACCCCTTCACCTCCCCAGTAAATCCACACTTGAAAGGGAAGGGATTAAAATGTCTTAAAAATCATGTGCTGGAAACTGAGCTTAACATTTTCCTTATGCTGATGTCAGATGACTTTCCCAGCACCCGCATTGATTATACATGCTTCAGCAGGTCAAAACAGAAGCACAGCAGTGCTTGTAAAAAATTTTAGGTGTCTTAACTTGGCATGGCTTCACCTTGCTGTCTTTGTTGAGGGACTGCTATGACACATCTGAACTGCCTCCACAGATTATCATCATCCTCTTCTCCATTTTGCCCACTTTTCCGTTTTGTGAGTGTGGGAGTGCACAAACATGTGAGCATGCCAGTGCAGTATGCCCCTTTCAAACTTGCAGACCAGTTGTAATGGACTTAGTCAGCTGTGCTTCCTTCAAATGGAGTAAGAGTTCACCCAAATTCCTGAATTGTTTAGCTGCATGAAAAAAAAAAAAAAGAAAGAAAAAAAAAAAGAAGAGAGAGAGAGAAAATACAAGTACAGCAGTAACTCACCGGCTGAAAGGGGAGAAACATAAATATCTACCAAGTAGTTAAAAAAAATTTAAAAGTTCAACATTGTAAAAGGATAAGAGATAATAATCAGTATGCTAGAATGAGAATGAGATGTGTTGACAATTACAGGGAAAAATTAATAAGATCCAACAAAAATAAAATCTAATAGAGAAATTCAAATTATCTAAAATCAGTCTCCCAGAAAGAAAATCCTTTTGCACGTTGCTAGCAAATCTCTATGTGATACTGATAAAACCTTGTTTGATATTACAATAAATATAAAGAGGAGACAGCATTACCCAAAACCACCAGCAATCTGCCTCTGTTAGTCTTCAAGTAATCCAGTTTTAAGTTCTGTGACTAAAATGAATGAATGAAGATTTTTACAGCCACTCTGTCTGCACAAGACACAACTGCAATGAAATTGCCTTCTTACTCCAGAGAGACACAAAATTTAACTTATAGCCATCAGAGACCTGTCTGCAGAGCCACATTTGTACTAGGGAAAATAATAAAAAAAAAACCAAACCAGGCTCATTTTTTTGGTTCATGTCCTTTAAATTGTTTTGAAATTATATCCACAGGAGCTTGGAAATATCATTTACTACATGACGTTACTTAATACAAGTAAATATATAGATATTATTATAATGTTGTAGTCATTATGTAATTACAAATGAGTGGTACTTTTGTCTGATACCTTGAGGAACCCCTCCACTGCCATCCACTGAGTCTAAAACCAGCATCTGCTTCCTCCCCAGACTGGAGCCAAGTTCAAATCTCGGTTGCCCTAAACATATTTCTAAGGTAGTATCAACTGCTCCAGAGCCTTATGAGGAATTCATAGCACCTGTTGGTCACTTCTGCTGTGTATGATGTATATATCAGTTTGTGGACTGTCATGGCTCATTGGCTGGTACTTACTCAGAGCTGGATCTGCCATCCATTGTCACTTCCAGTAGCATCTCACTGTGTGAATAATCTCCCCGTAGCAAAGCAACCACCTGTAGGTTCTAGAGCATTTTTTGCAGAAACCCAGCATTATTTCATCCTGGTGGGAGGCCTGAGCACTCGGCCACTGTGGGTGCTAACCAGCATGTGCTGAGGAGCATACTTTTTGCCTAAAGTCTGGTTGCAGAGTCCGAACCAGGAAAGCCTGTGGGCTGAGGACGCATGAGGCTGAATTGTGAAAAAGGACTGTGCACTGCAACAACAGCTTTAGAAGACAAAACAAAACTGGGTTATATTTTATGCTGCTAACTTTTGAGTATTGTTTAAAAGCTGTTTTGTTTGATTAGTCTCACTTGCTATTTCTAATGGGATAAAAAATATTTCCAACATAAGAGTAATCTTCCAAACAGAAAAATTATTTATCCCTCTGATACTCTCTATCTATAAGGTGTTTGTATTTCTGAAAAAGGCACACTAATATACAATATGCCAGAAACAGCACACATATTTCGGCGAGGCTACAGGATAACAGGTTTCTGAATTCTTCAAAGCAAAATAGAGTTCATTTTTAGGATGTTCAATATTTTTCCTTTTTGTAAATTCAGTATATTTTGTTATGTGTGCAAAGGAAATAGGGGACTGGGAATGGCTTAATTAGGCACATCTTTTATAATTAACTTTTTGTCAGCTACGGAAAAAAACAAAAAAATCAAAAAACAACAAACAAACAACAACAAAAAAAGACAACACTCTAAAACTTAGCACTATTGTAAATTGGATATTTAGCAAAAATGAAAAAGCAATTGTTTATCTCTCTGATAACCATCCATCTTAAATATTAGTCATCCTCAAAAAGTCACACAGAAGTGGTTTATCTGAAAACGCTTTGAAAAGCCTCTCTACTGCCAAACCACACAAGAAGACTTGGCCCACTCTGCTATGCAAGCATGTTGCAGAGCAGCCTGCATTGTTGAGAAAATAATTCAGTATTACTTTAGCTTCTTTGTTTCATTGCCTAGTGATATTCTTCACTTTATTCTTCACTTTACCTACATGTACATCTCATCTCCACAAGAAATCAAATTATAGCAGAGCCTTACACATAATCAAAGTAAAACAAGAAACCCTCTTTAACTGAGCAAGATGGAACTCTATTTGGATGGCAGCTGAATGTCCAAAAATTTGAGAAGTGGCTCCTGCAGACTGTAGGTAGCCAGAAAGAATGTCTTAGGGGCACAGTCATTTCTGAAAGAAAAATGGTGACAGCCCTGGAGCACTGGAATGTGGGTAGCCCAAAGGGCTGCACCTCTATTGTCTCCCCTGCTGCTTGGAGAGGAGTGGACAAGAGCACCCCATATGTACAGCAAAACATGATAGAGTTGATATTTTGACTGCTGTGAGGACACACAAAGCATGAAGAGCCTCTTTGTGCCCAGTACACTGCTCTACACCAGTGCTCAGCTTCAGCTTCCTTCTGCCTTGCGCTATTCCAATGCACAGTAGCTATGACAAAAAGTGGAGGATCCTGCAGGAGGTGAACACTTACTGCTGCTGCTGGTCTGAGTTGTGAAAGCAGGCAGGAGTCTTTGCTTTCAACCTGAGGGAGGTGCAGCTCTGCCATGGAAAAGAATTATAGTAATACCCTTCCAGCTAGAAAATTTTTAAAACTCCATAGGACTTCCAACTGTTGGGTTTATTTTCTTTTTTTTTTTCTTTTGTTCTTCTCTTTAGGTCTGAATTTCCACTTTTGTTCTCAGACCATCACTATAATCTTATGTAATGGAATCTGTTCATGCCTCTTGGTCTCTTGCTGTGTTTCGTTTGCAGCTGTATGATGTACATAGTAATTAACTGCTGATGTACTTTTATCTGGTCTCTAGTCTTTAGCATGCTTTATTGTACTTCACATTCTCCATATGCTCTAGAAAGTCAATCAAAGTCCTAATCTACTTACACAAAAAATAACTTCGAGCTGTGAAGCCTGACACTGGTATTAAAATGCTTGATGGAATTTCTGTGCACATGCACTTGTGTGTGTGTGTGCATGTGTGAGTGTGTACCTATGGTAGAAAGAATTCAGGAGAGCATACTTGTTAGTGCATTTGGCAAATATACTAAAAGAGATTAAAGAAAAATTTGGGTTGTATCTGCAAATTTCAAACAATTATCTTTTTCTGAAGGCGATTTTTCGTAATAAGCATGTATATTCTTCCGTAGCAATGTAAGTAAACAACAGTAGAGTTCCAGCCTTTCGTTAATTTTTGTGATACATCTTTGTGCCTCATAAACAAGTATTTATTGCCATGTTTATACCAAGAATGTGGGAATAGGGAAATGTGACTAACTAAAATTTCAAAAATTAGGAAAAAGGCTAGAATCTTAATAATTAAGACTACAGTCAACAGGATAACTTTCATGAATGAGGTTTTAGAGCAAAATATAATATTCAGACAGGCTCAGTTATTTGGATGAACTCCTGATCCCACCAAACCATGTAGGAAAGGTAATTTCCTAATGTGCCATGTGAAAGAACATTTCAGTACAGTTTCCTTGTATTGGGACAATAAATGTTTATTAAAAAAGCATTTCAGTAAAAACACTGCTTTCAGCAAAATTAAAGCACCCTACCTATAATACAAACTAGAAGTATGTATAATTTTGCTGGAAGCCTAGCCTATTTGTGTGCGTGATAGAGATAAATGTAATCAAAGTGAGACAATTTCAATAAAAAGGAATCAAAAAGACATTTTACATCAAGCTGCCCTTCCATTGTGTCCCTTGACAATAATTTCACTGTATCTGGACTTTCCGTCAACATATGGCTGGGACTTCTCTGGAGGAACTTCAGGATCCAGGAAGGCTCAGGTTCCAGTGTTGCTTTTGCTGCAACAAGCCATCTATTTTATGACCTATGCTTGTTACTAACAAGTCAGGAAGATGAGGCCATAGAGGTGATTCCCGAGGTTCCTCGTGGATGTGGTATTGAACAGAGGTGCTACAGCCAGAGGAATTCATCTCTGACAGCTCTTGGGGGAGCAACTTGTCATGTTACATTATGATAGGCACTTCCATGCCATTCTCACCTCCCTGTATAGATATCACACAAGCATTACTGGATCTCAGTTGCACAGCATCTCTGCAAAAGTAAAACACCAGTACAAACAAAAACACAAGACAGGCTGCAGGTAAAATTTATTTGACTACAAGTATCTGTCCATAATATAGATGCCAACTACAGACATGACCACCCTGATATGGCCATAAAGAAGCAGAGAAACAGTTCCCTCTGGGGGATATTTATCTCATCCTAAGACAGGAATAAAGTAAGTCTGATGCACTGCATTCTTGACATGTCCATTTCTCTTCATTTCTAGCTTCCGAAGGGAGACAGAAATGACCATCTCAGATGTACAGTGTAGTCATCTGTGGTGAGCCAACATCATTTTCACCCTACATGCCAAGTGCACCCCAAGTAAGACTCACATCTAGGCATTTCCCTATTTCCCTAGCAGCATGGGCAGGGAGGAGGAATGTGCCTAGGCTGGTCCACCCATGTGTAAAACCAGGCACGAGCTGGCACTGTTCTCAGTGGATGATCCGTGTACCCAAAGTCCTTTCTCACCTCTAAATTGGTCTCTTGGCACTCAGCTGAGCTGTTAGCAGGAGGTCGCGGTGCTTCCTGCTCCACCAGCAGTGTCCAACATCAGTGGTCCATGAATGTTACCATAAGCACTGAGAGACTGAGTTTTAGGAGATATTTAATTATTTTGTGTCTGTAAGAAAGGCTGTTTGTCATCCTCAAGCAAGGCAGCCACAAGACGTTGCTTAGTTATGTCAGGATCACAAGCTACAAGCACAAAAATGCAACCCTCTCGTTCTGCCTTTGTCACTAATGCCCATCCTTCTTCCTTCTGATATTTTTTAATTAGATCACCATTATTTTTCTCTTTTCATTCACTTTACCTTATTTTCCTCTCTTTTTCTTCCTGTCTTCCTTCTTGCCGGAAGAATATGCAATTTTCCAGGTGAAGAAAACAAATTTTAAATTGCAGACAACAGCAGGAAAATCCTGCGTGGGTTCATCTTTCACCTTTCCAGCCAAGCAGACCTGATAGGAAGCATAAATCATCCCTCACCCTCTGCAAACCTACCTGGATTTGAGGCATGGTACAAAGTTCATATCTGGTTCTGGTATTCCCTCGGCAAGTCAATGGGCAAAGAGGCAGTTAGACAAGCTTGCTCCTCATCTGACAGCCAGAGTGATGGGCAATACCTCTCAGGAGAGACCAGCCTTGCCCTGTCTGGGATCCCAGTAATGTTCATTGCTCCCATTTGGGAGCAAAAGGAGGATTGAGGCACTAAGGGCCACCTCTGAACTTTAGGTCCCTCCAGGCACTGTAAAGCTCCCTTTTTTTTTATTCTCTACCTCTGTTCTTTCTTTCCTCATGCACCCTTCTAGCACCCCCTTCTCAGTAAAATGCCACAAAGGGATGTAGAGGCATCTGGCACTGGCCTTTCAATATATTTAAACACTAGCAATCTACTGAGCTGGAAAATTGTAAATCTGCAATTTTATTGAAAAAGGTGGTCACCCTGTTCTTTTGAGCCATGTTCAGAGACAGCGAAATAATTAATGGACCCTATGTGACACAGAGACAAAGAATAGCAAATTTTAATAAAACTGTTGGGATGATTGTTTTAATTTATACGAAACAGACTTCCTATGTCTAGTTTTGCTTATTACAAGAAGAGAAAGGCTGTTAAAACCATCCTGTGCAGGTGAAAACTTTGTCACACAACCTGTTTTTCCTCTGAACTAACATGGAGGAGGACAGCAACTGCTACTGCAGAATTAGTAATGTCTGCTACCTGTGTATTTGGTGCCTACTCTGCACCGTGTCTAGACACCTTTCTAGCATTTCATGTAACAGCATTTCAACCAAAACAGAGACAGACTAGAGCTGTCAGCACAGCTCATTTTAGTTATAAAGTGCATCCTTACTTGATGTGATGTTGGGAAAGTTAAGCAAGACACACAACTCAAGTAAAAAAACCTTTCAAGTGGCCAAAATAAAAGGGGAGGCAAAAGGCCAAAGTGGAAAATAAAGTGGAAAATAAAGGTGAAAGGTTTCAAATGTAGGAGAGTAGTCTCTCACATAGAGGGGGAGTATAAATGAAATGAAACACAGCTTGTCATCATCCTTTTCACAGAAATGTGGGTGGACTGATGTAGCTGTACTGAATTATGGATAGTGTTGTGAATTATGTGTGTAAAGAGCTACTACAGAGATGACATAACCCCAGTTTGGAGGAGAAAAAGGCCACAGAGCCGTAAAACCTGGCCACAAAAATACAGAAGAGGTGATGAGAAGCAGCATCACCTTCTTCAGGGAAACTCTTTCAAATTAAGGACATAATATGAACTATATGAACTAAGAGTAGAGTATCTCCTCCAGAATAACTAAATGTGCATGTGTCATTTTTTGGAATAAGAAAACTTTTTCCAAATTAGCAAAGCCACTTTAGCAGAAACAAATCTTCCAGAATAAGTCATTAAGCAGTTAAGGCCTCTGAGCAGAGAAGTCCTCTGCAGAGAGGATGGGGAATACAGCAGCTGTAGAGCAAGCTCTTCGTTGCTGATGGCCACTTGTCTTTGCTAGATAATTAAGATTTCCTAACACCCAAATGAAATGGTTGACTGGGGCCTAAGCCTTCAGCACTCTTAGGAGGAGCTCTGCCAAGTAAAGATAACTGAAATGCCAGGTTAAAAACAGACTTCTACCCATTCTGTTCTTCTTATTCTGCCAGTTCTGTCATTCAGTCTCTTTAACACATCCATCATTCAGGAGATGAGTCATGTGCTTAGTTCCTCATTTACACAGCAAGCCCTGCAAACATCAGGAACAGCTGAAAGGGTGCAAACTAGTGATGTCTGTCAAGAGCAATTATTCATCCAACCTCATGGTATTTAAAAATAAAATAGAAGAGCATATAATTTTTTTCCCTACTTATATTAAGCTGCATCATTTATGAATATAGCCTGTGTATTAAAAGAAAAACATCTGCTGTGAGCTTGGACAACAAATCATTATTGCCTGTTAATATCTTTATTTAAATATTTGGGGAATTTGTATATTAATTTTATATTTTGTAAAGGATTCTCCCTCCTGTTAGCACCATAGCTTCTTCAAGTTCTTATGTCTGTGCTCCCAGCAGTTGCACACAGTTATAGCAAATCAGGCCTGATGAACCACAGACAATTTCACACTTGTTTCCATAGCTGGGTGCAGCACTCAGTGAGAGGAGTCACTCAGGCATATGGCCTGTAATAAGCTGAACTCCAGCGAGCTGGAACCTCCTGCTTCAACAGCTATTTGACCATTTGTTTTCTTGCTGCAGCTCTTTGATTATTTCCCTCCCTTTGAAAGAATGATGAAAGCAGCCACAGGGTTTATGTGCCACCTCCAACAAATGTTGCCCGTATTCCAGTAATCAGTCAGAAAGCAGGGGATATGGGTGGAGATAATGCGCTCACTGGGTTTAGAATTCCTGAGGGTTGAAAGGCACGTATTCCATTGAATGTGTGCAGTTAAAACTTCTCAAGCCAGCTAGCGAGGCTTGTGGTGACCACCTTTCAGCTGAGGTTGTCCATTCAGCAACTGTCAGTCTTAGTTTTCTCTATTACACCAAGACTGGGCTAATAGTTTTTTACAGTATATCTCCTCCATAATTATTACAGCATTTCGTTTAGAGGCGCATCAGCTTAAATGTCTTTGAATACTCTAATCCATCTCACTGAAAAATACCAGTTAAACAGGTGACATTCCTAGTGAGCAAACACAGGGACTTCTACAATGTAAACATCTAACGAAGAAACAAGAAAAAGGAAAAAGCTTCATCCCTGCACTAAAGAATGTCAAGTCATACCATTTCTGAGGAGAATTCAAGGGGGCTTTCAACAAACTAGGCCTTGTTCCCCTCCTCTTAAGTCTATAACTTGAGCACAAAAGTTGACCAAACATTTATTGCTGGTGAAAATACAGGACAACAGCAAGGTTGCCTTCTGAGCCCTGGGATAGCACAGAGAGCGCTCTACATTTGTCCTAATTGGAACCAACTGAGAAGTTTTACATCAAACTGTTTTGCAACAGAGAGTGGAGCTTTCAGTGGCAGTGAATTTTTCATGAAATGGTTCTGCTTTCCACAGAACATTTCAATTTTTCATTGAAATCTGAAGCAGGCAAACCAAGAAACTAGATGAAATAATTCAGTTCTGAATGGCCACCATGGCACTCCAGAGGTCTCAAGTTCCTCCCATTCCCATTCTTTGTTGGGCACTTGGCCCCTCCACCAAACTGCATTTCCCAATGATGCTCTGGCCAGGCAGCAGTGCTAATGCACAGCTCCCTACCAGCATGAGAGAAGAATACCTTTCATTATGGAAGATGCAACAACATCAAGGAGTCACCACTTTGTTTGTTGGGACTTGCAGTCCTCTACCACTGAACTCAATCATTGTCAAAGGAATAGGGAGGAAAAAAAGCATGAGTATAGGGCAATATGGAAGAGAAATGGGCATGGATCCTTCCAGTCTTCTCAACTGCAGCAGCTATTTTGTATAGGAAATGAAGCGGTGCTAGAGAGCTCTCCAAAAATGAACAGGACAGACACTGAAGTATGAAAAAGAGGCCATTCAGTCATGCTCAGCGACAGCCACAGGATGTGTCAGCCAGCTTTCATATAGAGATCAGTCCAGCACCAAGTCTGAAGGTCAAGGAGCAAGAGAAGTTAATATATTAGGGGAAGGTGAATTTATACCCAAATAGCATGAAGTGAACCCACAGAAAAGCACAGAGAAAATGCAGGAAAACAGTCTTTGACATCCTCAAGCTGAAAGTGAGCACTAACAATAAAAGTAACTTAAAGCCAATTGGTGACTGTACTTTTTTTCCAGAGAGGTTTGCTTTTGATTTCTCCAAGCAAAGTCTCAGCTGGTGTAATGTAGATAGCTGATTTCAGTAAAATTCATGTCAAATTACCTGTTGAGCTTCTTGTTCTTAGAGAACTGGCTTATTATCTAAGGCGAAAAATACGTGCTTTGGCTATGCTCAAATTCATGTTCAAGCAGAAAATACCATGAGCTGGAGGCTTCAAAATTGACAATGCTTCCTCCCAGCTATTCAAAAAACAGAGGTAAAAAGTTGCTTTCACTCCTGAGATAAAAAAAATCTGGCATATAGTTTTGAAAATCTTCAGAAGAAAGGTGAAGAGTGGATTGTTAATGTAGGGTAGCTCTTAAAAATATCTGCAAAGAGGATCAGAAATAAACATGCAAAAGGAACTTGACACATTTCTCGAAGGGAGAAGTTATGAATGATTTGATATGTTTGAAAATTGGTGAGAAGACTTGCAGAACCAAAAGATCAAGAGACTCTTGATCAAGGGAATCTATGAGAGGCAGAAAGAGAATCAGAGGTGAAGGAATATAAGCTCATAGCAAAAAATCTTTTTCTGTTGTTTTTCAGGCCCTTTTTTCTGGTTAGAGCTGTGGTGGGCAGGAAAGGACAGAGATGTGAGCACCTGTCTTTTAAAGCTGGGCAACATGCATTGAGCTTCAGAAAAAGGTTTGATTTGGATTCTGTTTGAGGAACAAATTGATAAGCTCTGAGTGGTCCTCATTTACTGATCCTTCTGTACAAGGGAAAATAATTGGTGAGTTGATCAGATAAGAAAATGCTGAACAAGGTACCCAATTGTACCAGAAAGCTGATCTATGGAAAGAATTAGCTTCTTGATTCTCTGAGTCACATAGGAAACTTGAGAAAGATAAAGAAAATGATCAGGTGCTGATGAGGCATTTACTGGATTGTTTTGACTATGCCAAGTGGCTTGCAGGGCAGGATGTTCAGCAGTGCTTCTTGTGATGCTTCAAAAAAGTTTGCCATATTATGTCCCCTGTGCTTAACATTGGTGGGCAAGCATGTATGTGGATAACATGGGTCATCCATAGGAGCTCAGTGACCATACATAGAGTAGCACAGTTAGAGAGAGCCACGACTATCCTATCTTTATCCATTACTGTTCCGTCAGCACTTGCAAAGCAGAGACTAGTTTTAACAGCAGAGAAGTGTCTAGCATGGCTGGAATTGCATGCACCATCCCCATATGCTGTTGAGGTCTTTTACAAGGCTGACGCCTGTGGTTGATGCCGCCTGCCCGGCTGCCACCGGTCGGCTCTGATCTGATGCGAGGGCTCGATGGCTCAGCTGCCGCAGCGGCCTGCAGCTGCTGCTGTGCTCATCTTTGATCAGCTGAACTTAAAATACAAGTTTCTATTGAGGCGGGCAACTACTTTTCTTTCACCAAGACACGGATGCTGGCAACTGTTTTAGAATTCCATGTTGAATATTTCTCTGGGCGTGTGTGTATGTGCACTCTGTTATTTGCAATATCCGCTTAGAAGCAGTAAAGCAGAATGCCTTTGTCAGCTTTGCCTTTTTCTATTTGACAACTGCGGATGTCATTTTACTTTTGTTTGTGAACCTCAGCCTGCTTTCTGCTGAGTCACAGAAGAAAGCAATTGATAATAAATATAGCCCCTTATCAACCCAGAAAGCTGTAGACCACTGGAATGACAATCAGAAAGAGAGTCTTTCTTAACCAGCAATAGCAGAACAGAAGGATCCTGTTTCCTGTGCAGATTTCTCTGTCACTCACCAGCTTTGACTGATGTGGGCTGCATCCTCCAAACCAGAAACATGAATATAAGAAACAGTAGCAGAGACTGCCCTCATCTACAGGAACTGGAGCGCAGCATTGCCCTTACAGGCCCCCTAGTGCGGCTATCTGCTGCTAGGGATTTTACAATGCAAAACAAGAAGCTGAAACACAGAAAGACAACTGAACCTTTCACATCCATGTTCTGATTTCCAAAGGATTTATCCTTTATCCAGCAGACCTTAGTCTTTCAACTTGTTTGACTGAGGCATGAAATATTCAAACTATTGTCCACATTTTTAAGTTTAAGAAAAGTTCTCTTATTGCTAAAAGCAGCACATTTCAGATTGACTGGAGGATGATGGCATCACAGGACATGACTGTGAATCCATATGGTTCTGGAGAGAATAGATCTACATGGTGTGTGATGATACATTTCTTAGAAAATTGGCAGGCTATAGAGTCCACTGATGCACACTACCATCCTTGCAACCACAGTCACATGAAGTGGAACTACAATGGGAACTTTGAGCTAATGAATCAAAAAAACTGACAGTAGGACCCTACAGTTGCATTATGGCAGAGATCACATGGTTGTCCAGCTCGTAGCTTGAGAGATGGAATGAGACAACGAGATGTATCTCTTCTTGCATATGAATGAAAGGCTTCCCAGGATCTCTACAGTGACAGAACAATATGACTAATCCCGGGGCTTGGAGATGTCCTTCAGCCTTATTCAAGACAGCATATAGACCCTCCATGCTCTTCACTACCACAGTCCAAAATATTGTCATCAGCTGTAACAGTTTCAAACCAGCACCACAAAGTCCTACCTGTTTTCCTGCAAGAAGCAGTGTTTCTGAAATACTGTCGGGAATCACGAGAAGGATCCTGGGGTGCCTCTGAGAAAAGTTGGTCACAACAGGGGAACCACTGAATCAAAGTATAAGATAGGCCAGATGAGATTCCTGGAACTAAACTCTCACTAGTCTCTTCATGGGTGTTTAGGCTTGAAAACATTCTCTTTCTCACAGACAGGTTTATTCTGCTGTAAAGAATTCACTCAAGCAGCCAGCAGGGTAATGCACAGAGACTTCCCTCAGGGCACAAAGAGCAAAGAAGTATCACTTCCAAAACTGTGACTGGCAAATCACAGCAGCTGAAAGTTGCAGTGCAATTGTAGACTTTCCTATATGCACAGCTAGTCATACAGCATGTTTGGGTGGCTTCCACCACCTACTGTTCTCAGCTTTCTCCTTTCTTTTCAAAGTTGCATCACATACAACAAAGTGCTGCTACTTCCAAAGCCCAGTCTCCTGAGGAAGCCCAGAAAGTCATTCTGCTGTTGCCCATTTGATTCGCATCCACATTAATTACTCAGGCAGTAATTGAAGAGACTTTGAATATTTATTAAAACTACATCAAAGGTGCAGTGCTATTTTCCCTTCTTATATGACCTGCAAGGAAACAGAAAAAAAAACTAGATTATTCAATTCAAGTTATTTAGGCCCATAGCTTTCATCTTTTCTTTTTTTTTTTTTTTTCTAAGAGGTTATAGGCTGGGTTTTGGTTTTGTTCTTGCCATGGCTAATTTAGTTCTCTGTGGGTGTTTCAAGGATTTTCCTAAGGAGCTGCATTGTTTCTAATGACATTGAGGGTGAAGGAACATCAGCCCCTCTCTGAAGTCCTACACTGGCTGAGAGGAAGGCTCCCAGATTCATATTCTCCTCATCAGGCCAAAAGGTACACTATAGTCCATTTATTTCAGAGACAAATGCCAGCAGGATTGAGATGTGCAAGTTTGCCTGCCCAATGTGAGCAACAAAGAGAGGCTGATCTCCTGCCAAGCAAGAAAGTTGAAGTGACGAGAGCATTAGCCTGCTAAGCGACAGTGCTAGACTTGATTGCTGACTTAGGAAGGATAAAACACATTTTATTTACTGCAAAGTCATAGCTTCAAATAGATATTCAAAATACATGGCTGAAATATTTTCTCATACTTACACTCTAAAACAGATGTCATTGCCTTGGTACTAGTGGAGCATACTATGTTACACACTTAGTCTTTTCATAGGTTTGACATTAATGCAATCATAAGCACAGGACTGACTGCAAATCTATTTATTTATTTATTTATTTACAACAATCCCATGCATTTAATAGAAAAGCATTAGGGATTTCTAATTTTTTATCCTTCCTAAAAATATGTGCTTTAAATTAAATTTTTAAAAAAATGTAGTGGTTTTGTTGCTCAGTGTGAGCTATGATTTTCCTTTGTTATGCGTTACGGCAGGAAATTTAAATAGAAGCTCTTCTGAACTCAAAAAGAAACTTAAATGACAGAAATAGAAAGTTCTTCTGGATTCAGTTGTGTCAGTGACCTCCATCCAACTTTTCTGGGGCTTGATATTTTGCTCACTTAAATCAGTAGACAAAACCCCTTAGCTTTCATGAGATAAAACCAGGGTTTAGCAAAAACACTTACCACTACCTGTCTCTACCTTTTACAGTGTCTGGTGTTGTGGTATTTCACAAAACACAAGATGTTTTATTTCCCTCGTACCCCAAGCACACATAAACAACAGAGTATTTTGGCTTTTCCAGCATGTCTGTTGTGTTAGAGCACCATTCTTTTCTCATGAGCATCAGCCTGGGTTGCAAGTGGGATTCATTTCATGTCACTGCAGCTGTGGAAAAAGTACGGAGGTCTCATTCATGATATTTGTTTTTGCTCCCTTGGGACGACAGATCTTTCTGTTTTAAGCTGTCTTCCAAATAGCTGCGAATCATTAACCTCTGGAGCTGCCTTTTGTGCTGGTGCCTCACTGTACAGGAGTCTGAGAGATTACAGTAGACCAGACATCTAACTTTTTGACAGCTGTGACTAGTGGAGATGAATCCCACTGTAGGTAACACCTTCTGCCATCTTTATTAGTCAAGGCTAGTTCCAAGTCTCTCTAGCACAATGCTCGTGCTCACCTTGGTTTTTGTCCTAGACCTCAGCCACAATTAAGACCCTCACAAGAAACTTATCCCTCAGAACTTCAAAGCCAGGTCTTCACCTTCAGAAAACAGCACCAGTGTGTATTTCAATGTTATTCTTTCCCTACTTCTCATGAAAAAACATGTGTTCTCTGGGTTAATTCTGCACATGGCACGCTCTCTCTGCAGTTCTGTATTGCATTTCCTTAGTTAGCCTTTGCTGTCTACACTAACTGAAAACTATTAAAAACAACAAGTCCTTCAAAACAAGCAGGTGTCAAAAAGCAAGCTCTCTTCTAAGTATCCCTTGCTGCTGGTGACCATTACTTGCAGTTACAAAGCTGATAATTTAAACCTTGTCTAGCTGGCTCCCACATTTCTAAAGCATCTCCTCCCTGACGGAACTTTAGCTGTCCTATTCTTTCACTCAGGTTATTATCTTCACGTTACTCCTGTTAACATATCTTGTTGAGAAATCACTCAGGAACAAGGCATCTGACACAGGTCTGCTGCTGTCAGTGACCAAGTCTCAGCTCTTTGGCACTGGGTTAGAGGAGTTGCCACTGGGTTAGAAGAGCTGCATGAGCTTCTGCAACACAACACAGCCACCAGCAGCCAGGGCCTTCCCCGTTGCTGACTTGTTAGTCATAGGTACATCAAGGAGTGGAGCATGTATTTTTTAAACCTGGTATTACCAAGGTGGCATGTTCCCTGAACTGACATTGTGGTTTGCATTTTGGTGTATTATGGGCTTATTAAATATTTTGGTGTGGACGTCACAGCAGGTAACTAGAAGATGAGATGGATGTTGAGACCAAGGATTTGAAATAGCACCACCTCGCCCTCCATAGGGCTGAGCTGCTCTGTCTACATCATAGTCTTTGGTCCCCTATTTATCTGCAATGGGGAACTTATTGCAGGATGTTGTGGCTCCCTCTCAACTCCCACCACTATGACTCCTTTACTGTTATTCTAATCAGGTTGCAGCACCTTTGATGTATAAATCCAGTCCTCCATTTACACCACAGCATACATCATTGCTGCAGTTGTCCTGACGTGTGCATATTTATATTTATAAATACATATGCACTCAAATTATTTATACGTGTATATTTAAATATACACACAAAAACTCTCTCTTATACACACAGTATATATAAATATGTATACACAAGCATATATATAAAAGAATCTGTGAGCTCTTTTGACCTATAATTGAGAATTACAAATTGGATAGAGGATGAATGCAATTTTCTTTATCCCCTTTTTTTTTTCTATAAGGGGTTACACATCCTGTGAATGGAGCTAGAGTAAAGCATAATTTGCAGCACAGAAAAGAAATGGTTTTGATGTTTATGAATCACTACTGTCAAATTTGTACAAGTAAAATACAGTACACTAGATATATATACACAGCAGCCTCCTTCATGTTTAAAACATTCTAGGGAGCTTAACAAGTGATAACCTAAGATAAAGCTACTGTTGGGTCAAAGAATGAATTAAACAAGTGTTGCCTTTAGTCTTGACATGAAAGCATTTACAGAGCCAATGTTCTAAATCTCTGCTGGCAGAATATTCAGAGGTAGCAAACCAAAGAGCACTTAAGATGCACAGGCTCTTTCAGCTATGGATTTATAATGATATTCCTGTAGAGCATTTGTAGAACACAAAACCTGACTTGAGCAGTAAAGAAGTAATACCTCAGCTGGATATGTAGGGCCCGGAGATTAGATGAGTACCTGGAATACCTTCAAGAGCTAAAGAAAGCCTGAGAATAGATCACGTTCTGGGGGACTGACAGCAATAGCAGCTGACTTGGTGATCCTTCCCTCCCCTTTACTGCTTTCTTAAATTCATACAAGCTTTTTCTTGATTACATTTTTAGGTACATTTCATGATTATGCAAGTGCCAGGCTGAAAGCTCCAAAATGGGTATCCTTGGCACAATGGCTACAGCCATACTTTGCCCAATAAACTACTTTCCATCGGTCCTGATTGAATCAGCATGAAGCAAGGGAGAGGGGAATTCTCCCCCTGTGGCACTTGGCTGAGCAGTTAGTTGTGTTGCTTTCATGATGTAGATACCTGTCAGCCAAGATTCAGAGAATTGGTAAGATTTGGGTGGATGCTCCTTCCCATACAGCATTGAAAAGCTAAGGGATGACTTCAAGTTCTTCCTCAACTGATCCCAGCTCAGTCCATTTTTCTGGTGTGGATCTTACTCCATCATAGTCTTAGTAGTGGTCGTATTGGAGTGAACCATTTGTCCCTTCTTGAACCCCCAAATGTACTTTAAAAGTATTGCATTTACTTTTGAAAATCACTGGTTCATTTAAAAAACAAACAAACAAACACCCCCCAAAAAACACAAAAACAAAAAAAAAGGCAAAACACAAAACGAAACAAAACCAAAAAACAAACCACAACAGACCTCCAGGAAAACTAAGGGGCCAATAACAAACATAAAACTCTGAGGACATTTAGAATGAGCCAAGACTCTGGTCCTGACAAAAGCCTTTCATAGCTATAACTTTTCCCTGCGAAGTGCAGTAGACAGAGCCATAGACTAAACTGTCCTTAACACAAATTTTATTTTGATGTATGTCCTGATGTTTTGAAACGATGTTTTTCATCGAGAATTCCAATAAAGAGTAGAAGTGCCTGAAATTAGAAGAAAGTGAATTTTAAGTGCTTAACTCCAGAATTGCTATTCAAATCTACCTCAATGCCCACATTTATCGTTGTCTTGTATTTTCCTTTCTGTAAGCTCTAGAGATGCCCAGGATTCTGTTTTGCCAACTACATAAAAACACCCTCTGTCTGAGCATCTCCAGTCTAAAAAAAATCTAAAACCTACACAGACTAATACTTGTCATAGAGTACACCTCATCCATAGGGACAGGATCAGACACCACACAAAAGGGACAAGCTCCTGTATTTCCTAGGAGATCCTGCTGCTTAAGAAATGGCAAGCACAGGGTCTGTGCCCTCTGCAGCCTGCCAGGGTTCAAGCACGTCTCCACACAGTGGAAGGGGTCCTCACCTGGGCAGGACAGGCCAGCCTAAGCAGAGGGTCTCTCCACTGGGCTCACTGCATCTGCACAGGAAAAAGTATATGGAAATTGGGGGATGAGAGACAAGCGGGATTTGAGGCGGGCTCAAGCAGCTGGGGCACTCACCTGCACTCCTGTAGGTGTTGGGAGTTCTGGCACACCAAGGATTACCACAGAACTGCTACCTGTGAACCAAAAATTAAATTTTACAAATCCCTACCCTTGTGCAGTCCCTACTTATATCCTCCCTGCTTATATCCCCAGAACTATGTAAGGTGCAGGAACACCTTTACTCAATGCACTCTTTCATTTTACATTTGTAAATGCCTTTTAGAGTATTTACCTGAAGAGCAGGTTCTTGCTAAGGGACTGGCAGCTCATTTTTGTAACTTGTTAGCTCTGCATGGTGAAGGGGCCAGGATGCACACCTCATGCCAAGGAGCTCACCTCTCAGCTGTGTGAGAGCACACCCCTCTGCTGTCATGGTGCTGAACGTCTCTGTACATAAAAACTGCTTAAAAGGTTGCTGTTAATATGTACTAGAGGTTAATTCCACAAGTTGGGAAAGCTGATGTTTTGTCTCAAAACAAACACAATGTATGTTTGTACTGGAAGTTGTAAACAAGGAGGCACGCTGGGTAGGTAGCCTCAAGCTAGCAGAATTTTTTAAAAATCCTGAGACTTGTCTTTACATTATTTATAGGCTGGAGAAGACTCATTGTTTATGAAACAACCGGCAGCCCTTGTGCTACATCTATTGACACAGTGAAATGTTCTTGGATAGAAATTTGCTTTGATATCCTATGGAGATTTTCTCCTAAACTCTGAGTTTCTTAAATATGCTGCACTCAAGCTCACCCCTGTCTCTCATATGCACACTCTCTCGCTGTGTCTCATATGTTGCAAACAACACTTCACAGTGAACTGAACCCCATGTGGGGGGAGAGAATTATCAAGGGTGTATGATATCTTTAAAGAGCAAATTAGTAAAACATTGATTCTTATTAAATGAAACAGAAGCAAATTTCATGAAGGCGCTGGCAAAGAGTGAAATAACTGTTACATAGAAAAAGTTGGTGTGTTCTTTGCAGAACACAGCATGAGATAAAGATGCTACTTTTATAATAGTATCAGAAAGCAGGGAACAAAGCAAGAAAGAGTACTGAAAGACTAATTCCTCCCCAAGGAAAACAAGACAAAACACTGTGTCCTAAGAGAATAGTCTGTACTCATTGTCATCCTTTATCCCTCATGACAATGCAAAAGCAGACAGCAAAGGCTCAGTGGGTCAAATTCCACTGTATGTTACTCCTCTGAAGTCCAAGATAGTACACCAGAGATTAAAACAGACCATGTCAGACCCAAAACCGTTTTTGCATTTTATTTATTGTTATTTATTGAACTGCAGTAGCCCCTAGAGGATCTCAGTAGGACTGCTGTCCTGTTGTGCTCCAAGATCTAACAGAAAAGGACAATGACGGAACACCTGGGCACTCACTTTGATTTCATTGAGGTCTGGCACAAGCTTAAAAGTCTTCTTCTGTGCTTATTTTCCAGAGATCAGCTTCATGTCCTCTTTTTGTATGTATCACTGAGTGAGATCCTCTGATAGAAGACCCCCAAAGTTGGTGAAATTATTACTACATACAGCTTGCTGTTGTCTGCACCAACTCATCCTCACCTGTTGCAAGCATAATAACTCATTTGCCAGAAAAAAACAATGTCCCCGAAGTGTCATAGGTGAGCTTCACAGCAGGAATCTTCTCTTAGTCAGTCCCAAGATGTCCAGAGGAAAAACAAAAAAAAAAAAACAAAAAAAAAAAAAAAAAAGAAAAAAGTCAAAGTTAGCAGTACAGCTGTCAGAAAAGCACTGGGACAGTTAAACAGGATCTTCAGTCATTCCCCCTGGGCTGGAAAGAATGATGTCTTGTCATGTGGAGCTGTTACGAGAAAAGTAATTAAAAGCTAAGAAAAACAATAATTAAAAGGAATACCCTCTCTACACCAGATGTTTTGAATTGCTATAGAGCTTTTTTTCTTTATTTGGAGAAAACTGCCCTTCTTCTTTTCCCTAGCCTAGGTCTTCAAGCTATACCATTGCCAAAGAAAGTAGCTTCACTATTACATAGGCTTTTTACAATATGAAGATATCACTACATACTGCAGGGACAGGCGAAGGACAGAAGTAGACATGACAGTAATGCTGCACCCCTGCCCATTAAATATATAGGCAAACAGCCTCTGGTGCTGTTGGCATTGGTTAATAGAAACTTTAACTTGCTCAGCACACTGTTGAGTCTTAAATCCACTTTATGTAAGGGTATAAGTGGTCTGAACATTGCTCTTCTGTCCATGGTATCCTGATGCTTTTTGTATAAGCAAGTTTTTCTTTTTGTATTAGGTTTCTTCTAAGGATCCTAAATTGTTTTGCAAACTTTATGAAGCTCACTAAGGTCTTGTAAAATTGGTAAATATACTTTTAATTAATAATAATGCAGTCATTGAAGGCATCATTGCTTCTATCACTAAGATTCATTCCAGAGGTAGATGTGCTGTAGTATGCTTGAAATCCAGAGGAGGTTTGACATTCCAGAGCAACACACCTGGGTCAGTTGGGAAAGGACGTGCACGACAAAATCCCATGTATTGAAAGGACGGCAAAGAAAGTTCTTGTTTTCAAAAGATAATCTTCAACACTAAAAATTACCTGTAACGACAAGTCTTTCTGACTAATCCAATTTGTCTGTAGTAATCAAGGGATCCTGGCAAGAATCTTAGTCTTCTCCATATTCCAAAGACTGAGCCTTTTGGCACATGGCTATGTCCTGATGCAAAGGGATTAGGGCTTCCTAGTCACCTGCCAACATCAGTTCTGTAGGGTTTTCTTCAGTGACTTCCTCTGTTGCTTGTCTTTGCCTGTCAATATCTACTGAAGCTGGATGGAGCTCATGCCTCAAGATATTCTGTTATGGCCATTTAGTGTCAATTCTCCTGCTGGCTGTGGCATAAGGTCCTCAGTGGAAGATGTAGAAGGGATGCCTTTGTATCTGTTTTTCTCAATAGCAAGCCAAGACTGGTTTCTTCTTCTCAAAGGTAAGTAGTGAAAGGAGAGGATGTGACAAACAGGAATGAGAAGGAAAAATCATCCAAGCACACCCATGGGAAGGTCATAGTTAATGAGGAGAATATGTGAAGAACAGAATGTGAAGAGTACAGTCTAATGGAATAGTATTTGTCAATACCTCACTGCTGCAGACCTGGCATAGACACCTATGTGATTAAGGAAACAGGAGGTAAAACAATCATACCACTTTTTTTGTAGTTTTCTTTTCCTTTCAGTTAAAGAAACCCAAATGAACTGACTATTTGGTATTTGCCAATGGTATTTACCAATTTAACTCTCTAGTAGATGCTATGGCCTGCCTTGAGCAGGCAGGGATTCTGGGGTTCCCTGGAGACACCTCCCTGGGTACTTGCACAGCACTCAGCACCAAACTAAGGGTGCTCCAGCCCAGCAATGAGGTGGGAGGCAGGAACCCCCACCTGTCTGCTGGGGGCACAGACCATCCTGATAGACATAGAAGGGAGCACACACACTGCCTGGCAAGGATGCTCCTTGCGTATGTGTTGCACAAAGCCCACTTCATGTTCAATGACCAAGTTTCATACCTTGGATCACTGGGCTTAGCCAGGCATTTTTTCTTGCTGGAAATGTGATTATTCAGCTTTTCCTCAGGTCTGACCTAAAGACCATCTACACAAAGGTAGAGGCTCAAGGCAAAAAATGCTCATAGGTTTCATTTATACATGAACTGGAACAGAATATAAACTAATGCAAAAGGGAAGCCATACTAATAATAATTTATCATGTCAGTGTGTGCAATGGGTGGTACGAATAGCATGCCTAATATTTTTTTGTTAAGTCAGAAAAGATGCTCTGGAGTGCTATTGCTAATGACAGTGCCGCATTGTTATGTAGATGAAGTTTCAGGCCAAAAAGATTAGTGGTGCAATTCATACTACGTTTTAGTGGAAAAAAGACAAATCTAGCCTTCCTTTTAGTCCCCCTTTAGGGGTGACTTCTTTTCATCCTTCGGATCCAGGATGATTTGGACTACCTTTCTGCCTGGTGTGACCAATGTAAATTTAACAGCAGTATTCACAATGGACTTAGGTGTCTAGAAACTACATTAGGATCCAGACTCTCTGGATTGTTTCATGTTTCCCACAGAACAAAATCTGTCTTGATGTAGTTTTTCATGTAAACTGGGCAAAACTAAAGTATGACATTTCTAGCCCGCAACCGCACACTACCCTAATGCCTCCACTGGGCTTCATAAATACAATTATTTCTGAGAGACGTTGTCAATGGGAGCAGAAATAATTTTCTGCAGTGTATGCTTAGAACAATCCAAGAACTAATAAAAATAAGTACCCTCAGCAGCTGGTGAATGCTTGGGATCTGCATAGTTTCCAGCTCAGCAGGAATTCATGGGCCTCCAAAACTGCCCCAGAACTGATTTGGTGGGCCACTGCAACTTGAAGTTGAGAGCAGCATACAGTATATGTTCATAAATATGTGTTTTCCTTCAGAGTTTAAATTTTCCTTCAGCTCAGGCTATGTAGCTAGTTTGCACAATGTAGTTAGGAGAATTTGTTGCTGCAACAAATTTGTTTGCAGTAGTGGTTCAATCAGAACATGTGAGCCACAATCGAATCTAATTCATTTTTTCCTAACTGTATGGACTCCTCAATACTAGTTAGAGTAAGAGCTCATTACAGTAAGAGCTCTGCCTATGAATATGTACACAAAGCACCCCTGTTGTAAAAGCAGCAGCCATTTTACATTGTCACTTCTAGAAAAGAATTTGATTTCCCAGAGTGAGAGAATGCAACACAGGACAATCATGGATTTTATTCGGGCTAGCATCTTCAGCAGTAAAGTGGTGGGTGTAATCCTTAGAGAGAGGTTCTACCATTTTAATCACAGCGGTAGAGTGGTAAAACTCTGTGTGTAGGCAAGCTATAAAATAAATTTTGAGAGCCTGTTCTGAGCTATGGCATTCCTATATTCTTGCTTTATACTTTTTTTTCGCAACCTCCGTAAATTAGGATGAGTTATAACCTAATGTTAACTTAGATGAAGGCTGAGTTTGCAAGAGGTGCATGCAGCGAGAGGGTTGTATATTTTGGGAGGGTGCTCTGTAGCTCAGATCCATTGCTTCATTTCTGACTTGTAAATAGTAAAACTATTTGTTATTCAGTTTTCAAAGACAGCAAAATGTGTCAGCCTGTCACACTCTGTAAATCAGCTGTCAATAGGAACTTTAGAAACAGCCCATCTTCCCTTACTGTCTAGCAAATAACAACTACCAAAAAACTAAACATTTGCCTTTTATGTTCTTCGGGAAACAAGAAAGCAAGAAGAAAAAAGAAAAAAAATAACATTAGCCTCTTCCATGGAGACTCTTTTATGTGCTGGCACTACAATCTTTTGGAATATTTCCTTATTCTGGTTTCATTCACTATATCACCATTAGCTTTGTGTTCTGGATAGAGTGGCTAAATTACTGTGAATGCTATGGTTAAATTATTAATGTTGCCTTGGTTGCTAATCCAGTGCTGACTGCGTGTTACCTTGGATTGTGTGGCTGGTTATAGTTCACTGCCTTTTGTCTCTGTCTTCTCAGGGTACCATCTCTAAGCAACTACCAAGCCTGATGTTTTCTTGTTATCTTGCTAATTATTAAGCAGCTCTCTTAGCTTTTCCCTTGGTGTCACAGCAACAGCATTAATAGACCTGGATTGGACCTGGAATATGGAAGTTGTATTTCTATCCACAAAGCAAGCCCAGCTCAGCCTGCAGCACAGTAGGCTTCCCTGCTTTGCCATGCCAGACCTTAGTTGACCTGCCAAAGTGGACTAATTAATGCTATTTCTATTGCTGTCACCTACATCCAGGGAGATAAACTCCTACCACACAGCTGAAGTCATGCTATCAACTCTTCCTTTTTCCCACACAGGCTCTCTGGATGTGAACCAGCAGCCCATGACTGACTCCATAGCCTGCACAAATTCCTAGAGCTATCTACTGCCTTTGCCATGGATCGTTTCAGCATTGTCCAAAAGAAGTAAATAAACCAGTGGACAGAGCCAGCTGAGAACTGAAATTTTGGTTTGCAGGCTCTTCTTCATTTCAACAATTCTAGTTCCTAGTTAGAATAAAAGCTATTCCTAAAATAATCATTTGCTACAACTGCCAATTCTTTAAAAAAATACATTAATGGACAATTTTAAAATATTTTGCTCTGAATCATTTCACTTGAGTTTTATATGACATTCCGCGCTGTAACTGTACATCTTTAGTATGTCTAATATCATGCACAGAAAATATATAGCAATCACAGAATCATAGAATCACAGAATCACAGAACTGTTATGGTTGGAAGGGACCTCTGGAGATCATCTGGTCCAATTCACCTGCTAAAGCAGGTTCACCTAGAGCAGATCATACAGAAGGTGTCCAGGCAGGTTCTGAATGTCTCCAGAGAAGGAGACTCCACAGCCTCTCTGGGCAGCCTGTTCCAGTGCTCTGACACCATCAAAGTAGATAAGTTTTTCCTCATATTCGGATAGAACCTTTTGTGTATCAGTCTGTGCCCGTTGCCCTTCATCCTATCACTGGACACCACTGAAAGGAGTCTGGTCCCATCCTCTTGACATCCAGCCTTGAAATATTTATAAATATTGATGAGATCCCCTCTCAGCCTTCTCTTCTCCAGGCTAAAAAAACCCAGCTCCCTTAGTATCTCCTCATAATCACTTACAATACTCTAAACAACTCATCAAAATGAAATGCCGCAGCATTATGTTTTGAATTTTCCCTATAAGAAGTAAATAATTGAACTTCTGCATAATACCAATTTATGTGAAGCCACATTTTTAATGGAGAGTTGGTTTTCATCTGATGAGACCAACAGTTACAGGCAATATCATGTTACATTTATTTGGCATATCAGAATGCACTAAGACATGGGGGTTTTTGTTAACACTCACAGGTTAGTCATACACAGCCAGAAAAAAAAGGCTACTTATTCTCTGGATCTCGAGTTTTTATCCTTTCCATATTGTCCTCAGGCTTACTTTGACCGGTTTCTTGCTGTGCTGGATGTTATGGCCCATGCCTCCTTTCCAGGCATTGGGAGGCAGAAGCACAGGTGTGCCCATCTCAGGGGCCTGGCAGGGACCCACCTGAACCCAAGGCACTGGACTGGCAGAGGGAAACCAGTGCTACCCTGGAGCCCAATAGAGCACCCACAGTGACCTCCTCTTTGCAAGGAAGTGCTTGTTCTGAAACAGTTGCTTGTGTTTTCTGGCCCACATAATATCTGCTTTTTCCTTTCATGTGCCAAAACCTCATGGTCAAAGTGGAAGAAACCTATCTTGAAGTAATTCTCCCATATATGTACATAAATATGTGCGTGATAATTGCACTCTCTACACCCCTATCCACCCTGCCTTGACAACAACAGAAACTTCTGGGCTGATGGACCACTATGGTCATGCACACGCCCCTTGGTTGACAGACAGGGCCTTTGACCAATGAGATGTCTCAGCTGAAAGAAGTTTCCAGACCACTACCATAAATGACCACAGCTCAGATTCAACTAGGGTATAAATGGAGTCTGCCAGAAATCCCTTTTTGACTTGGTCTTCATTGGAGGAACAGGTAGGTAGTCGGAGAGTCTGCTCCTTAGTCTGGCCATCTAAGAGGTATTTCTTAAACACTTTTCTGACTTGATAAGTAATGTGGGTACTCTTGAGAGTCCTCACTTTGAAACAGAGCAGGAAGATGCACGTTTTGAGTTACCACTTTCGAGTTTTGAGATCTGATCCCCTTGAGTTTGAGTCAGTTGTGTAGTAATTGAACTCTTAACCAGTATCTGAACCTGTATTGTATAATGTTGTCAGAATGCTGAATAATTTTGGATAAACCCGGCTTGTAGTTGGTTTTCTGCTAAATAGCTTTGGTTAGAATAAAGTCTGTTTGGAGCGTGTTTCCTGGCTAAATTGACTTTTGGGGTGCTTCTGTGGCAATATGTGTTTCTTCAGTTATTTTTACCTATAGAGATGTATTGATATCAAATCTCTATTGTGTTTAGATTGTTTTGCCCATCTTTGATATTGAGGAAAAAAGTATTTGAGTAAAAAGTGCAAACTCATTTCTCTGCTTTTTGAGCTTATTATGTTTTTCCTTGGTATACTTGGAAAACAAATACTGTCAGCCTTTGTCAAACTGAGGACAGCTGCAGTGCCAGGAAGGAGGATAACTGCAGCCTAGCAGAGCAAAGAACACATGGCTTCCCACCCGCTAAAATCTCTGCTGCCTTAAAAAAAACACCCCAAAGCAGCCCATGCCAACTCAGCAGAGGCATCACTCTATCACTCTTCTCCTCACCAACCGTCCTGCAACCTCTCTCTGGTGTGGGCTCATCTTCTGTCTGCTCTTTGGCAGGAACCTCAGCAGGGGAAGTTTTTGTACCAAGTCTGCCAGGCAAGTCAGGATGCCAGAGTTTGAGTTAACATGAAAATTAGCAAAAATCAGCAGATAGATGTATTGCCTCCAGCCACTGAGACACCATCAGAAGATCTACTGTTTGACAGCTGTGTCCGTAGGAAGTCCTTTGCTCTAGGTGTTGAAGCAGATGCTAGACCTCTTGGATCTTTGACAAGAGAGAAGACCTTTAACTTGTCTGCCTCCTATGTCTTAGATACACTTCCTTATCTTGTTTCTGCAAAAAATTACTGCTTTATAAGGGATGATAGCACCAATAAGTCAAGAAGCTCTTTGCTTTGATTTTCTCGGTGGAATGACTGTCATGTGAAGCCTGTTACTTTCTTCAGTCTTGGCAAGGCAACTTTCAATGCTGGTAAGGAGCAAGGAAAGCATTTACTTGGAAAGAGAGCCATGCTGAAAAATATGGCCTACCAGGTACAGCTGGATTAACGATGAACCAAATTTTCCTCAGTGACAGAAAAGACCAAATGATATTCAGTATACCTCAGTCAATATTAGATGCTACCTGGTAGTAAATGGTTTATTCCCCTCTATGCTTACAGACCACCACTAGGTCTGGGGAGCCATTCTGATCTCTATTGCAAACAATGTAAAGAACTTCTCTTTGGCGCCAACGAGAGCACTGAGCTGGGGCTCCTCGCTGTCTTGTGCCATGCCAGGTAAACTCATGCAAGGCTAAAAAAGAGGTTTGCATTGGGGTCAGAGGATGGAGGAACTTCTTTGTTTCTCTGCTTTTTGAAAGAAGAATGAGATGAACTTTAAAACAGAAGAAAATGTTCCTATCAAAAAAAAAAAAAAAATATCCCACTCTAACATGGCATTCAACTATATTTCAGCTAAATTTTACTAGAAATCTGAAGCAAAACTGAAACATTGAATGCCATTTCAAATGGAGATTTTCATGAGGTCAAATGAAATAAAAACACTTTACTTATGAAAACACATTTATAGAATCATGCTGCCTGCATATCAGTTTCGCATCACTTGCCTGAGTTCAGCCAAATTTGACAAAGACATGGAGTCCTCAGCAATAATGAAGGCTCTGCAGGTGTCCTGACTATCTTCAGAACAGCCTTTGGGTGGCTGTGCGGAGACCCTGTCAGTGGCTTCAGCAAGAGGAGGTAGCAATGTGAGTTCACCCGTTACACATAAAAGAGTTCACACAAGAAAAAGACATCATAAAACATTCCAGCATTTGGAGATTTTCTGTTAGAGCTCTAAATAACCACAAATTCAAATCCATAGGAAAACAGAGTCACTAAATCTGCAGCTTACAGAACTGCATTTCTCCTTTTCATAATATTTTTCTGTTTTCTATCCTTAGATGTATTATAGAAATGAAAGGCATGTAATGTTCCATTTTCTTCAGCTTCCTTTCTTTCTTCCCTCACAGTTTTTAAAAACTACCTGCAGCTACAAGTTTCCAAACAAAAAAAGGGAGTAGGGAGGTCTGTAACTGTTTTTTGCGAACTTTACCAAAAGCACGGAATGTTTGTGGAAGCAGACTTAGTAGAAAGTAAGCTTTGTCTTATGCAGAATCTTTTTAAGGTAAGAAAAGGTAAAATTTCTAGAAAGGGGAAAAAAATTCCTTCATTTCCAAAATAAAATGGTAATGCAAAAAAATTAAAAAGGTCCATATGAATTCCCTGAAGTTAAAATAATTGAAAATGTCTATATTTTGATGTTGAAGCAGCAAAACTGAAATGTCCAAGGACTAGATCATTAAGTGAAGGCCTCATTTCCCATACAAATGCAGAAGCGTTCCCTATAGTGTATTTCGTGTGAGAGGCTGCTCTTTTAACATATATGCTTATCAGTGACACTTGAAATATGTGGCTGCAGTTTTCAATCCCTGAGGGTGGTTTGTTACAAGTCTGCACATTGATAGCAGTGAACATGTATTTGTATCTTATTTTTTCAGCATCCAAAGGGCACCTAAGTCTTTCCCTATAAACAACACTTAAGTACAGTTACTGGATGCTAGCAGCTCTTCTGCCATTAACTTCTCTTGGGTCAAGAAGGCAATGAGGATTTTTATTATGCAGGTCTTTTGTGGAAAGCCTTCCCAGAGAGATAAATCTTGCTTATTGGAAATTTTGTGTTTTCACATATCTGAACATGAGCTTTTTGTTTTGTTTTGTTATGGTGGTTGTGGTTTTTTTTGGTTGGTTGGTTTTGGTTTTTTTTTTTGGGGGGGGGGGGTGTTTTTTGTGGTGTGGTTTGGTTTGGTTTTTTTGTTGTGTGGTTTTGTTTGGGTTTTTTTTTTTGGTGGTTTTTTTTTTTAAATTTATTTTCCTTTCTGTGATGATAGCTTATTCACTTTTGGACCAAAACAAGGAAGGGGGTATTTAAATAATGGTATACCTAGCTCCTGTTTTTCTCTTCTTCTGAGTGTCATTTTTTTTCTTCCGTCTTCCCCCACCTTCCTTGAGAATAAGAATATCTTTTGTCTTAAAGATAACCTTAGTTTTCTGAGACCAGCTCATCTGAGGAGCTTGGTGAGTTTCTTACCTAGGAAACAATGAAGTGCAGAGCACAAATGGAATTGCTTTAACAGCTAACAGGATGGGATCTGCGTGAAATTTCCCCCACTGTCTCAGCTGTTCTCACTATATGCCAAATCACAGTTTCAGAAGGATGAAATACATTCATCTCTGCAGACTTTGATTTGGCTGCTACAGAACCCTGTCCTTCCAAAAACAAAGGCCTCTTCCATAGTCTTATACAAGAGAATTTGGATTTACAGACTAAAGCTGTATGAAGTTTCAGGAAAATTAAATTATATATAATTGAAAAACATTGTCCTACACTAATTGACATGTATCTTGCTAAAACCTACTTTTTGGGAAAGCAGATTCAGGCAGTGGGCCCCATGATAGGCACCCAGGTGTCTCCCTCTCTGATATTGCACTGAAAAAAAAAAAAAAGGTTAACCTTTAAATTCCTGGGTGCCAGCTTAAGCAGTTCTTCTCTGCAATCTGAATATATGTCAGCCTTGCAGCCTGCTGCAGTGCTGACTGGCAGGTGATGCCCTCCCTGTGCCTTACCACTCACATGGTCCCATCTGCACCTGTCCTTTGGGTTAACATCAACACCCCAAACCACAGGGGCACTGGGATCTCTGTGTTCCTCCCTGTGGTCTGAAACTCCAGATTGGTGACAGGCAACATCAACCCTCACACCACTGAGTGATCAGCTGACATTCAGGAAGCCCACAGAATAAATCACACACTATCTTTACTAGATAGCAGAGGATGGCTTGGTGCTACAGAGCTCCTGGAGCCCAGGACCATACAACCCTCCTCCAGATGAAGGAGGAGGAGTGGTGTTCCACTGACATGCCTAGACCCAACTGAGCACAGGCAAGAGATGTCATTTCAGATGAGTAAATTCAGAGAGTGCCACCAGTGACTGTCCATGCAGACTTCTCTGTCACAAGCTCAGATGTGTGCCCCTTAAATCATGGACATGTATGAGTTGCATGACAGCATGTAAAAACAGCTCACACTGAGCTCTAGCAAGTCGATAAACTTTTGCTTAGCCCTGTTGAGCACTCTACTGGCTAGGAAGCATATGAGTTTCACAGATGTTCTAGGGGATTTTTTTGGTTAGTTGGTTATTTTCATTTCAGTGCCCATGTGTTCACGAGCTCCATTTCAAGAAGATTGTCATGGAGCCTGCAAATAGCAGTGACTTTTAATTGCTGCCTATCTGTATTGGATTTGAACCAGTGACCCAGAGATGAGAAGAACCATTCCTGATCCCATTACCCATCTCCTGAGTCCACCGGTCCCTGAAGAATGTGATTAATTAACTGAACTGCTCTTTTGCTGACTGTATTTTTCCAGCACCTCATAACCTACATGAAATTACAATATTTTTCCCATTCTGACTGTATGTATGTCAGATACTTACATATCTCCAGTTATTTTTCTAGCTAGCCTCATAGGAGTTGTGTAAATGGCATTATCAGAATTGCATCTCCCTAATTAATTATTTCCAATTTTATAAAATAGCTGAGTTAGTGAAGACACTATCAAAAAGGGTTTTTAAATAAACATGCTTAATCTTTTGGAGATTAAAAGAGATAGTATGGGTGACATATAATGATTATTTTACCCCAAAGCCATCAGAAATACAATGTACAAGAAAAACACATCAAATAAATAGGCACAATAGAGAGCATTTCAATGAGAAGATAATCACACTGCAGGATTTGCTTCAACTCAGTGGCCTAAATATTGCCCTATAAGAAAAATACAATGAAATAAGAATATTAAAACAACAAAACAAAAAACAGATTTATAACTGAGTCTGTTTAAAAAAAAGGTACTACAACTAATATCTAAAGTCATTTATTTTTAAGTCATAGTATGTAAATTTGTTTAACAGACAAAAATTAAAATAATTTAAGAAGCTAGAAAGAAAAAAAACAAGGTGATGAATTTCTGGCATGATGCGCACTTTTATTGATAAGAGTAAAATGGTTAGGCAATGTGTCTCTAACCAGATACCAAGAAAATTACACTGTTTGACTATCTTCATATTTTTCACAGCTATGTATTGTACGTAAAAGAAACACATGGCCTGCCAGTGTGGAAATTTATCAGAAGCAGTGTAGATTCACTCTGTAGAAAAGGAATTAATTAATAAATCACACATCCTCTGCAATTCATCCTGGCTGCAAAGGGATGGCTGATGCAGAATAATGCATAGTTTTCATACACCGTGCTGGGCTATTAGATGTACAGATGCTATTAGGTTCTGTCCAGATCTTCTGTTGGTGTAACTGGCATAAATCAAGTGAAGTTAATTGAGCTATGCAGATTCACCCAGGTAGATGGGAGAAAATCACATATTCATTTATAGCATGCCTGAGGAGCCCAGAAAAGGTTATTTTAAGGCATATTGTGTTCTTTGAAGTTAGGAACCTGATTAACTCTTTCCAGCAGATGCAGCCTCTTTGTGACTAATGGCTTTTCCACTGACTAGATATTTGGACTTGTACTCCACAGGGCTCAAGCTTTTTGCCACATTTTCACTGAGAAAAGATCACATTTTTACTGTGTAATTATTCTGTTAATTAAGCTTTTCACACATTTGTGTAATGTGCACTGTGGCATTTCATCTGCCCTCAAATCATTCTACAGAGAGCTAAGGTAGGAAAAAAGTCATATATGCTACCTGGAAACAGGCTTTCACTAACAATTTTAGGTCATATCTCTTACCAGCTGATTGTCCATGTAGCTATCTGACTAGCATATAGCCTAACTTACGAAGACCCAGTATTTTCCGACAGCCAAAACCAGTGGTCCAAAAGAGCCATGGATCACTCACAGCAGTTGGGAAGGGAAGAGCTTTGCTTGACCCTTCTAAAAGACTGGGCTGAAATCCGCTCCCTCCCTTCCTCCCTTCTCGAGCATTTTGCTTTAATATATTTTGCTAAGATGGCTTCAAGGACTCCAAACTCAAACCCACCCTTCTAATATTGTTCACTTAACTGACATTAGAATAAAACCTCACCTCAGGTAAGGAGCCCCATCACAGATTTCTTATCAGTCACTACCTACGAACAGTACATGCTATGTTCACGTCAGCATAAGGAGAGGAGAAATAAGCAATAACCGGCCTTTTGCTTGAAGCTACAGACAAAATATTTTTACACTGTTTGGCTTATTTCAGCCCAGCTTGTGTGACAAATACATTTCATACTAGGCAGTGGGCTGGCTCACAGCTGCTGCTGGAGAGGCAGCAGTTACAGGGACTATTGCAAGCTGGCCTAATGTCTCAGATCTCTTCAACAGCTCTTTGCTAGTTCAGGTGCCAGATAAATCTCTGCTGGGCTGCAAGGGTGTCCCCTCTAGTCAACTGCATGTTGACACTGTGCAAGTATTAGATTAAGTTCTCAAACATCCAGAGTTCCCAATGTGCATGTTGGCTTAAAGACAGGGAGGACACAGAACCTCATGGCTTTTGAACATTACATATTTTAGTTCCTGACATGTCTAGAAAACACAAAGTTACGCAGACTCGAAAAATGCTCCTTGCAATTGATGTTTGGCCCGTACTTACCGTGTACTGGATGTTAGATGTAATCAGGCCAGACAGTTCTTGATGGCTAGTGCCTTTCTCTCCTAGTAACTAGAGGAAATAGTAATATAAAGTGGAGGGAGGAATATGGCCCTGAGGTTTAGCATCAAAATTTAATTTTCCTGTTGTTCTGTAGATGTATAGTACCAACAGTACTTCTCAGAAGTAGTAAAATACATCAGCTTCTTGTTGGCATGGAAAAAAAAAAAAGATACCAGCTGTTCGATATTCAAACACGGCAGTCACATATTTGCATTGACATGAATGAGAAAGGTTTCTCAGTCATTTCAATGAGAGCTTGGATGAAAGAAGCAGATCTAAGAGTTTTTTCTACTGCTTCTTTTAACACTGCCTGCAAGGTACTTTCCTGCCTTCTCCTTTTTTTTAGCTTATCAATATATATTTCAGAGTTTTTTACTTTAATGTTTAACACATCTTTTTTAAAAGGAAGCACGATCAGTTTCTAACAATGCTACTTAGAGTTACAGTGACACAAAAAGGCAGCCACAGACTGTGAGGAAAGCTTTCAAAAGCCCACAGGAGGTGACAGGGATAGAAAGCTGATATTTTCATGGCAAGTCGATCCCTGGTTAAATTCAGCTGGTGTATGCTGTAGCCTTTCACAGGTTCCAGGTAGTACTCTGGACTAGGATAGATCTCTATCACTAGTGCTGAAATCAAGGCCAACATTGTACGGTATTAGTGCCATGCATCAAAATGAGGGCCCTGAGTTCCGCTTTGCCCTTCAGAAAGCACTTGAGTTCATTTATTCCACCTTTTAATCAGGCACCACTTCTCTTTTGACTAAAGCTTAACCTAGGGGAAAATCTGAGTACAAGCTGAGCAGAAGAATCCTACCTGACTTTAGTCAAAGAAGAGTGGTTTTATTCTTGATTTGAGGCAAGAGGCAGTTTGATCTTAATAATATTGTGCTGTATCCTCCTCTCAAATTAGGACACTAAGAGTTCTTTCACTTTTGTTTCTGCAGGTCTTTGGTAGGTGGTTCGCATCTTGAATATGATTAGCAATCTGTACAAAAACACAAAGCTAAGAATAAAGGAGTCAATTAGGGTTATATTCAGGTATGCACACCACTCCAAAATAGTAAGAATTCAAATAATTATACAGTTCAAGGATAATTCATATGAGTGTATCCCTTGAGAATCTTCAGTTCATCCCCTGATCCTTATTTCTAATTAATCCTTGAGTCCTTTTGTAGGTTAATACAATTAACAATAGGGATAAACTCTCTGCAGTCTGTAGTCAATTGGATTTGCAGAACTTGCTTTTCTTTGCTATGACCAGCAGGGGCCCAAGGAAGCCCTACTGCCCTCTTAAATCTGACTTAATTCCAGCATCAGCCAATGACAGGCACACAAAACCATCTCATTTTAAGCACACTAAGGGTACCAAAGAAGGAAAATCAATTTAGTTCAATATTTCTTCAAATGACTGCCACACAAACCAACATGTTTGACCTCCATAGATACACATTTCCTATCTTCTCATTGTACTCTCACTATCCAATATGAAAACTGCCAGCATGTCCTTGAAGGCATTAGATTTAAAACCAAAAATGTATATATAAAAACAAATGTTTTCCCCCAGGAATTTAAAGAGGGAAAGGTTCTGTAGGGTGAGACTGAATTTGGCGTAAGATACTGATCTCTCCTCTCCTCCTCTCCCCCTTATTTTACTAGCCTGTTGCTGTTTCTGTCTTTTCCAGGTCTTTCCAGGTGGATGTGAATCACAAACATACGGGTGCTGCTCCCCCTGCCTCTGTCTCTTTCCTTATATGCTCATTAACTTTCTGCGCTTCATATTACAGTCATCATAGTTTAATACGCAACTTAGATTTTCCTTTTAATCACTCACAAATGTGTAGTCAGGACCTGCTATACTTCTTTTCCTGATCACACATAAACTGTATATGCAATATTGGGTCCCCGGCCCCTTTCCATCTCTCCTTTTTTAGTGTCTTCTTCCATGCACATTAGGTTATCCAGTGCTTGATTATCACACCAAGGGTTTCACTGGAGAATCTCAAAGGGCAACACTTAACTGGCAATGGGTCCTTTAGTTTCCAGTGTCTTGTTAACCTTAGCACCACATCTGAACCATTTTGGTTTTCCACCCACTATTAGATGTTCAAAGCTTCTTAGATCCTGTTCTTCATCTCTAGATAACTGCTTGCAGGTGAGTATTTACGTTCTGTTGAATATCTCTCCCTCAACAATGAGAGAGAAAGATAAGCATTGATGAAATACCTCTGCAGGACTCCTGTTTCCAAGAAAGAGACTGGTATCCTGATTGCATCCTGCAGCTCTCCTGCGTGTACTGAAAGAGCCTGAGAGCCCACACTCACACTAGATGTTATTATTTTCTTTTCTGCAGAATCTCAGAAGGTTTCCAAATGGATACTTTTGTTTTGCAGGCCCATGGGGAGTCCATGTTTTTTTTAGTTTGAAATTAAAAAAACAGTAAAATGACACCAGGCATTTTTAGTAAAGAATTTGTTATGGAATATGAATACTGAAAATCGAGAAATTAAAGAACCATTTAAAAGGGTTTTTGATTAAATCTATATCCCCACTGTCCTTTAGCACTATGTGTCCATGCCTTCTGTGGTTCCTTTTTCCATTTTCAAAAGCATCTGTACTGCAGTAAAGGACTTAGGAGGTAAAAACCTTCATCTGTGTGGCTATACGTTCAAAATGTGTGACTGCAGAGTGGAAGCCTGAAATGAAAGGGCTTATTAATAACATTTTTTATTCATACAGCAGTAAGAAAAGGCTTCATTTGTTCATCCCTTGATCGTCTTTTTCTTTTCAATTACCTTTTCTAAAAGCAAGCTTAATGTCATCTCTGGATTCCAGCAGGTTTCCAGTTAAAATGAAAACAAGACAAAACACTTTCAGCTTCAGGTAGGTTTTCCTGTGACTTTTTGCCTATAATTTCATCTATTTGTTGATAAAGCATCTGATATCTACTAACCTGAACTGAGAAGAGCTAATTTTTGTGGTGGCTGACAGGGCTCATACCTCCTAGTCTGGGCGCCAGTCCCTGACACTGGCTGCCTAATATGAGGACTTCCCCCCAGTCCAAGACCTCAGAGCAACCTTGCACCTGGGCTTACAAAGTGGGAGAAATCATCCCTTCTGATGGTCTTCTGGAGTCTGACTTTCAAGTGTGCCCCACTGAAGAGCTTCCCCATCTGCAGAGCTGTGGCACAGCTGCCCTCACTACACTGTCCCAGTGGTGGTGGCCGAACAGGAGGGCACATGGGAGCTTGGTGTGAGGTGGTGGGTAAGACCTGATCCCACTCTGGGGTGTTCTTCTCCCCCATTTTCCTCTCTTATGTGGCTCATCCTCCTTCTGCCTCCACGCATAGTTTATACTCCTACTTCCCCAGCAGCGTTCCCTTTAGAGTTCTCCAAGATCTCATGTTCACACAATACTGATTGTGCCCCATCTTCTGAGCTGGGCCAAAACAGTCCAGACTTTGTGAGGCTGTCACAATGAGATGAGGGCTTCTAAGCTGAGTCAAACCTAAATTGAAACAGGAATGCAGTCTCCTACCAGAATGCGGCAGAAGAGTATATAAAAAAGGAAAATGTCTCACCTACAAAAGTCTGATTTCTGATCAGACTGTGCAGGACTGCCTTAAAAACATGATTCAGAAGGGTGTAAAAAACTTTATAGTGATGTAGGTCGTGCACTGCAGGACCCATTGAGCACGTATGGCTTTCCAAAATCTGAAATAAAGTCTTTCCATGATCCTTAAGCTTTGGCTGGTGTTGAAAAGGGGACTTGAGTAAAACGAGAGCAACGCCTCTAGATAGTTTTGTGTAGGTGGTAAATGATCCTTAACCCATCATTTCAAACTGAAAATGCATCCCATGGCAGAACTTTCCATCTCTATACAAAGAAAGGCTTGTCCTTTTACTGTAACATTAATTAATAGATCTTTGCAGTATTTCTTGTATTTTCCTGTTTGTGTGGAAGCGACATTAATATCAGTTTACACGTCTTACAGGGGATCATCTATATTTCAGCTTGTGGACAATGTTTCCAGTACTTGAGTTTGTTGAATGTTAATTAACACTAGCCCCCAGTGCAAAACACCTGTTAAAAAAAAAAAAAAAAAAAGCAAAAAAGTAAATAATATGCTATTTGACTAGTTTGAGAGGAAATGGCATTATTTTTTTAAAATCAGAATTATTGGTAAACTAATTATCAAACAAAAGCTTCGTAAATGTACTTTCTGGAAAGCAAACATAAAAGTCAAACAATAGGCAGCTAGAAACATGTAGAAAGCAGCAATCATTTGGGTGGTGTTGTAAAGTCCACAAAGAAAATTCGTATTTTCCTTATTGAAGGTCTGTAAATGATCTCCTGAGTGACTGGAATCAGTCAAGATACCTTTGAGGGACTCTGTACTAGGAAATAAATGCTTTTTGGCTCTGCAAAGTATATTTTTTCCTGGTTCCTACAAACCAATTGGAAGAATAATCCGTTTAGAGAAGAGCTGTTTCTGGTTGAATCAGAAAACCAGCTGATTTTTGATAGGTTATTCGGTTTCCTCTGTGATTATGTTTTGTCAGTTAGCTAAGAGGGTTTGTTATGGAAGAGCTTTTGATAACTGCCTCCTTTACAGACGCAGTCTAGTTTTTCTTGGCTATGGACTCTTTGCAGTAGAGTTGGTGCCATGAAATAGGGAAATGAGTGCTTAAAGAGCTATTTTTATGACTCTGTAATTCTATCTCATTTTTGTTATTTTTTTCCCTGTGATTTTTCTTAAGTCTGGTACCTTAACAAGTAACCCACCTCCTCCTTGCAAGTCAGGAGCTATTATTTTTAACAAAGCCAGCTGATTGCTGTCAGCCTTCTATTTAGCAACTATTTCAAGTATTTATCCTAGTCAACTGCTATTGATAGCTTATAGCATTGTCTATAAAGAAAGATATAGCTGCACATCGAGCAGGTCTGTGTCACCCCATACTCTGCAGTTCTAATTAATCCTCCTTTGCTCCCTAGTCCAGTGTGCTGTAGGAAGCCCAGATTCACCTTTTTGTTCTAATTCAGATCTGACTTACCCAGGAGAAGAAAGAATACCCTGCCTGTCATCAAACAATGTATTGAGGAGAATTTCACACAGGCTATTGTTAAGGAGCACTGACAGAACAGACTAATTGATGCATACACAATTTGTATGTTTAAAAGTACCTTTTTGGCAACAATCTTGTTTGTATACTAGTTATAAGAAATCTGGGCTTGTGGTTAAGTGCCAGCAGGAGTGAAAACTAAACCTTGAAGGTAAAAATTGCTTCAAGAAGCCAATTGGAACATGGTAATATCTTAAAAAAAATCCCTGCACCTTCTTGTTTCCTGATACTGGGTGTCATTGGAGTTCTGCGTTCACTTTGCTTTGAGGGAGCAGAGACAAACAACATTGAAACATCAAATTAATTGCTTTCCAGTCAACAGTCCTTCTGCCAAACGTATTAGATTACTCATTAGCTGACCATCATTTCGAAAAGACTTTGCTTTCTAAATTACATCCAATTAATTGCAGTTATCCTTAGTTTGAACCTAAGACCCCGTCCTCAAGATATTATCCACTAAATCAAGTTTTGACACTAATCTCCCCACATTTTGTTTTTGTATGTAGTCCTGCATAATCCAAACAAGAGTGCATCATTATACTAATCTCAGACACAGAAATACAAATCTATATTGAATGGGCAGGTAAGATTACTATGTCTCATTACCACATACAAACCTATCTGCAACTGTGTTTTACACTTGGGCAGTTAAAATGACAACCTTTCTGAGGTGCAGAAAACAGTTTAAATACAAATCAAAGCATTTGACGCAATTAACGTAGTTTTAACATCTTGATGAGATCATAAAAAATGGAATAAGCTGTTGAGAGATAGCACAAATGTGACATTCTAAAGGGCTTCACAGTTCTGGAGTTTTATCTCATACTCCGCTGAAACTCATTAATGTACCTCAACTGAAAGCTGTGATTTTAGAGAATCTGAAATTAAGATTTTGCATGCCTATTTACATGCAGATTATTGTAAAAAAGTTGTATTACCATTTGTTCCAAGAAATTCAGTTTTGCCAGGTGTTCATGTGCAAGCTAAATAACTATAGTTGTGGTGTGTTCTGTACAAAACCAAGGCAGTTTTATATTAGAGATTTTCCAGACAACTTAGATTATTATTTCTAATCTCAGGGTAGGGATTAAGAACCTGTAATAGACCTTGGTGGCTAGAAATCAGGCAAAACAATATTTACATTCCAAATGTCAATTTCTCACAACCTGTCTGTACTCTGTGTGTGGGGCTAGAAATTTAGGACTAAACAAAATGGGATCTTCTGTTGTCATGACATTATGCAGCAGCAGCAAAAAGCAACATGGCATTTGGAGCCTGTTCCTGAAGCAAAACCCATTCTGCAAAACCCTTTCAGGGTTCTCTTTTTTTTTTTTTTCCTTTAAAGACCTGGTAAAAGGAAAAAATATGAATTAGTTAACAGAGATGGTGCTGACAGTGACATATATTATTCACTTTGCATTTAATATAGAAACATCCCACAGGCTAAGGAATGGTACCCAAGACTCTCAGCTTTTACAGTTGTCCCCTCATTCTCAACTCTAGCTACATTCCTCTTTTTCGTGCCTTTCTCCTCACTTCTCTTTCACTCCCAGTAAATTTTCTTGATTTCTCCTTTTCACAGTAAAATAACTTCAACATGACAGGCAAAAAGTACATCCAGCTCTCATATGGTATTTAGGACACCTCAGTTAGAAGTTGCAAATGTAGTTTTGAACCTCCTGATCAAGGAGTGAGTCAAAGAAATTTCCCGGTTCCATCCATAAGATACTGCCTTCTCACCAATGGAAACTGAACTGTATTTTGCAATTTTGGGGGAGCCAAATGCTCTTGGCATATTGTAGATTAGTTGTGAGAAAGCATCCTTAGTGGTTCTGATTGAGAGACAGAGGGGAAGCTTGGAGTTTCCCCAAAGATATCACTGTTTTCCCTTCACCTGTCAGAGACCTTTCCATACCAAGGATCATGCAATGCTGCTGCCCTTTGAAAAGCCTCGTTCATGAATAATTTTTAATTACCACTGCGTAGGACCAATAGTCATCTGTAAGTACAGGGAACCCATTGCCAAAGGTGATAATGATGGACACTTTTTTGAGCACTTTACAACCAAATGGCAGGAGAAATGAAGTGGTATTGTCCATTGCCTTTCACAGTGGAGCAGGTGGAAACATAGATGAAATAACTTGAGTACAGTCACAGAGGAAGTATAAGACAAAACAGGAAAATTAAGCCAATGTTGAAGTACCTCATGGTGCCTTAGCCCCTAGCCCTTGCCTAATCTGTTAGACTGACCTTTCTGAACTATGGAAAAATCTTCCTCTAATTTTTCTGATCCTGATGCAAAGAGTGTGAAACCCAGGGTAGGCACAGAGAGATTTTGCCTCCCAGTTTTGAGCATAGTTGTGGTGCTAAAAGAGTGACCCAAAGGATGAACTGCAACCTAGGATTCATATTCGGATCTCTCCCTATCTCAGGAATGGAAAAATTAGTCCAGCCTAGTCTTCACCTGACTAAGATGGCCCACTCTGGGTGGCTGGTGCTCTGATAAGGATCCATGTACTCAGTTCTGCCTGTGCTCTGACCCAATGTCCATGTACATCTGTGGAAGGACACGGTGGCCCTGTGAGTCTCTCTGTCTCCTCTGCACTGGCATGTGCCATGCAATTAGTAGTGAATCTGCTGGAAATACCACTTGCCATATCCCTTCTTTTCTTTGTGCTTAAGTTTTGCTGTTTCTTTGGAGAACAGAGAAGTCCTCAGAGTGATGGTGACATATATGAAATTATATAAACTGTAATCTCTAACAAGGATTTTTTTTATATAGATGCACACGTATATACGTTTTTAATGTCAAAGTGTTTTCTTACTTATTCTACTTCACATTTCAATTGTACTGTACGGATTTCTAAATCTGTTCTCAAATATTTTTTGAGTAGGTCTCTGAATGTCCCCTTAAATTCAAATGTCAGTGTATTCGTCTAGGCCTACTTGCAGAACCAGCCAGCTGAGAAATGGAGCATGAATTCATTAGCAAATCATACCCACCAGAACTGACCTTGCAACCTGCCTGAATCAAAAGGACAGACGTAGCTTGGCTGGCTTTTTCTGTGGAAAAACAGAGGCTAACCAGTACAGTCGAAGAGAGCAAGATTCACAAAGACTGAAACATTATTGTCAATCTTGTAGCATCAAATAAAAAACAATAGAAAGAAAAAAAAAGTAGAAATAAGTGTCTAAGACTACTCCAGTAGATGTGACAGTTGCTTACGAGCTTTTTAAAAAAGTGCACAGGTAGACTCTATCAGTGTGGAACTGTAGAGTCACGTAATGACAGCATACCCATTTTCACTCTAGGGAAGAGAGCGTTTTACAGCGTAAAAGAAATTGCTGTAGTGACCCAGGGGAGCAGCCAGTGTTTCTTGGATGAGGACAATTAACCAAAACAATATTGTTAATTTTGCCACAGGTTTCAAATGATCTAGAAAGCAGAAAACACACTGTGCTAATAGACTCAACTTAGGTTCTGTAACAGAAGGGAATTTCAGTAAAACCCTGCAGTGGCTAGGGCTGTGAAAGGGAAACCAACACACCTGCAGGAACAGATATGCATGGATCTTAACAGTGCAGCTGAGCTTCTGTTTGCTGTGTTCAGAAGGGAGCAGCCTTGACCAGCACAGGCCAGTACTATGATACACCCCAGCTGGCACCTCTGTCACCTCTAGAATCACAAAGAGCTGGCAACCGCAGTAATCACCTGCACACAGTGCCTTTCCCCACCTCCCCACCCCCAAGGGTCTCCTGACATACACATCTGCATCACAACAGGCATTGCCCTAAGTAAATATTAGCTCCACACCACACATACGGAAATAGAGTTCCATGCCTTATCTATCCCTGCTTACACAAGCCACTGGTACAACTAGTCTCCAACAACAGTCCCTGCTGAATCTTGATTCCCACACAACTGTGCTTACTTAAAATGATTTTAGAAATTAGCAGCTTTGTGAGCCCCTCAGCCTCAGAAGTGTTGAAGCAGGAGAACAACCCATGGCTGCCTGCAGTGAAAAGGCCCATAACATTCAGGCTGGTGGCATTCCAACCTGTGCCATAGTGGCTGAGGCATACACACATCTGAGCTGGTGATAACAGCAGTGGTTTAGGCAAATACTTGTGCCAGCGACGTTCTGCCTGCCGCTATGGTGTGCTGATGGAAGACAAGGCTGTGATGGACACACGTACTCCTACAGCGGCAAAACACCACTGGCAGAGAGCATTGTTTCTTTATCAGGAGTATTTCTTCTTTTCTTCTTTTTAACTAGATGACAGGGACCAATTAAAGTAATGAGACTCACAAAGTATTTCCCTTGGCTAACAGCAGCCTATATTAATGTTTGCAGAAGTGCAGCATTAGGGCCATAAACTTTCCCGTTAGATGTTAACACTTCGCAAGATGCTTCTAAGTCCTGTGAAGTTCTACATCTATTAGACTGGTGTCTTTGTCAGGTATAACAACCCCTCTCTTGTTTCCCGTGGCTGATTGTATTGCAGTGGCTCTGTGGATGTGAGCACCCGAGCAGCACAGCTGTTACTGCCCAAGGCCCAGCTTCTCCTAGAAAAGCCATAGAGGTAGGAGTCCCGGTCAGGCAGTTTCTCTTCTGTGAACAGACCCTAATTTTGCAACTGTCTCGTTTAATGTTTTTGTTTGTGGAGTAGGTTTTTTTTCATAATTGTTGTAATAAATTATTATGAAGAAAAATTCTCTGTTGAACTTGACAAAGCTTCTGCTTACCAAAAAAAAAAAAAGGTAGATATTGACTTTGGCTTGGATTCTTCCAGCTTATTCTAATTATTCTAATTACCACTCATTATATTCTTGTGAAATGCCAGACTTTCAAATATGTCGCAAATGTAAACAGTAAAAAGAAATTAAACATGGAGATTGCACCAAAAAAATCCTTGAAGAGTTGTTTATTAACTTCTTCAGTTCCTGTTTCAGTGTTCAATCAAGCAAGTGATGTGTCATGATGGGTGCAAGCCCTGGAGTTTAGTTCCAGATATGAATCTGCTTTCCTTCCAAATCGGGGTCTTTCCAGACCTGTGACTGCCCTCCAAGTCTGTCACTGAAACTAAAACCAAGGCATTCTTCCACATTCTAGATTCAGTTTTCATAAATTGTGAGCATTTTTTTCGAAGTTCAGTGCCCAGTGCTAAACCCTTGGAATGATAAATAAGCTAATGTTGGGGGATTGTAACTGAATAGCTACATCAAGCTCTGATTGTAGACTTCTACTATAATTCTCTTGTATGACCTGGGCCTCTGCTTTGTTATTACTATGAATATATGTCAGCATCATGGCCAGTGAAAACTGCCCAGACACCTTGGTGGGAAATCAGTACAACAACCACCCAGGGCTCCCCCTCTATGACCAGCTTTTGTTCAAGGACCGCATGAGAAGCAGGATGGATAAATAAGGAGATGTACAAGAGGAGCACTGCATTTAGGAGGAAGAAAAGGTGTGAACACTTTAAGTGTAATCCAGCACCATGTGCAGGAAAACCAAGCCAAAGAGAAAAGAGACAAGAGCTCAGCATACTTTTAAATATGGGCACACTTGCAAACTTCCAAAAGGGCTAAAATCAGTCTTACAGTGGTATAATCCAGGACTTCTGCTCTTTTGATGAAGCATGTAGCTCATGCTACATTTTCAACAGCAAAGCATCCGGAATCAAGGTGCATCTTCAGAGCAGAAACTATTATTTCTCTTTTGAAGAAAACAGTTGACTGAAATCAGGATTCACAGAATCTAAGGATGCAAAAGTAATGTGAACAAGGCTACATCACTTTGGCATATTCAAGAGCTGTACCAATTACTCCAGCTTTTCATCTTACCTTAAGGTGCATAAATATTCCTTTATTAATCATCATAATCCTCTCCTTGTTTCACTGTTCCTCAGTTTTAAACAGAGATTTCTAAGGACTAGGAGACATTGCTGGTGTTAAAACATTACAGTGGAATGGTCCCCAGTCTTCTCCCACCTTCTAAAAGAAGGGACTTATTACTCATATACAAAGTGCTCTGGACTTGATCAAGTATATCAACGGCAAGTCTATAACAACATCCAAAACAGAGAATGGAGTCCTAAGCAAGCCAGATGACCTTCATATCTGAAAATGCCGTATCAATGTCACCGTGAAACCTTACATTTATGTATCACTTTACCTCCAAACACACCAGAATATACGAAATTATTTACCAGCACCAAGTTATATTGTCATTATTATCCCTGTTTGAAGTTGAAGATGATTACCAAGATCCTGGACCTGTAAGGAGTTGCCCAGATGACAGTACCCTGACACCAACGGGACGAGTATATGTCACTTTGCATGATGCCCTATCTGATCATGCCAAACACATAGAGGGCACTGCCCAGAATACAAATTTTAGCTCCAGAAGCAGATCCATTCAGGAAAGCAATTAGACATGCCCTTAAAGTTGAGCATGTGCTTTTCTGTTCCTGGAACAGAATACACAGCTCCTGATTACCAGTCTTTTGCTCAAGGCATTATTCTTGTCTTTGAGAATAATGTTGTTAAAAACTTGAAGGAAATAGTTATTTTGGATCAATCTAGACAACAATTTCATCTTGGATTCTTCTGCTACTGCTGAAATCAGTGAGAGTTTTGCCATTTATTTCAATATAATAGGGATCAAGATCTTAATGCACACAATAACTTTTAATTGAGTAAGGTAAAATAATTAGATTATTGTTTGCTTTGCACTCTTCTGAGACTTTTTGCAAAACGATACCCTTCATCTTACTTCAGTGACAGCCAGATATTCTGAACAGTCTGTGCATTTGCATCTTTAAGTTAAATATAATACCAATTACAAAAAAGCTCTCCTCAGATTTGAGACGCCTTTTAACAGGTATTTGGTAATTGTTGAAAGTTGTTCATAACACTCTGAAACCAGCTATAGGCCATGATTGCTTTTATTGAAGAAAATAGAATGACCACAATTATGTTAAATTGCATTCTCTTATACTTGGAACTTAAAATTGGAACTGTGCTGAAAGGAACAGATAGTGCACAGATGTTAATGTAATTTACACTAATACTTGAAATTATATTCCACAAATTACACTAGTCATCTTTACTTACATAAGCAACTATTGGTCACTTAATCATTTGTTAATGATCATACTAAGGCAAGACAGCTACATGGCAAACAATATATTATTGCCGTAAGCCTGTCCAAATCTGAATTTAGGTAAACTAACAATACTCCACCAAGTTAAATTCCCCCTGTCTTTCGATCTGATATCCTGTTTTCTTCACTTCAGCTTAAATACTGTTATGGCATGCTGCTAAGCATTATTAAATACTTTAAGATGCTGTTGTCACATCAGCATGGCAGATGAGGTCCTCGTTAGTGTAAAATAACAGCACACTGCTGATGTCTAGGGAGCTACACTGAATAGTTTCACGTTGAAAATTTGACCCACTGGGTTTAGATATCCAAAAGACTTAAATGGTATGATGTAGTACAGATTGTTAGGGATTGCAAGGAGACTAAGCAAATGACAGAAAACCCAAAGCATATTCTCATAGCAACTGTTGCTCAACCTCACTGCAAAGTGAATACATTTCAGAGATCTAGGTGTTCCTGCTCTGGCAGATGGATTGGACTAGGTGATCTTTCGAGGTCCCTTCCAATCCCTCACATTCTGTGATTCTGTGATTCTATGTGTAGGAAGGTAAAGCATTAAGTTCTTGATTGTAATGCCTGTGTTTGGTGGTTAGTTGTTAGTCATACTAGAAATCACAACTTTAGTAGTAACTTGATGGAGAAATCTTTTGCAAACAAAAATGATATAAATGATATGTACTTGAGCTGTCGTCAGAGCTTGCTAGCACATGAACTCCCCAAAGGATGGAGCAATTTTGTAGCAAGCTTACACAAGTCTCCACAACCCTGCAGGGCATGATGCGCTCTCTGCATGACCTGAGAGGATGCTAAAGACACTGATCACCCTGCAGGTATATTCTAGATTAGAGCATCATGAAACAGTTTACAGGAGTTTTTATTTCAAGTAAATCACTGTCTGACAAAACAGTCTAAGCCTTTCCATGACTGCTGTATCTCTCCACACACACATGTATGCACCTGTTAGCCAGTTAAGCTACAGACCTGCAGCGTTTATCCTTCTGTACTGCAGAAGTGATTACATGACCATTGTATATGATACAAGGCCTGCCTTTTCTGGTTATGTGCTGTCCCTGCTTATCTTAGGTCTTTCAAAGGTTAATGTCTCCAAAAAATATGCATTTTTCTAGCACATTCCAATACTAATTAAAAAAAAATAGAAACATTGTTAGAAACAGTTGAATTTCAAAACGTAGTAGCAAAGATGAGCAACAAGCAAAACCCTCAATTTCTGAATAGGGTGCAATAGTGTCTCCTTATTAAGAGAGGATTCTCCACTATTTTCTCATACAGTTGTCTAATATCTTGCCCTTCCTAATTCTCCTTCTATGCTCCTCCTACTGTCAATGGGGACAAAGAGGCAAAGCAGCAGAAAATCCACCTAGCAAACTTTAGAAATTTGTGCCGGGGGAATGGATCAATTGACTTCTAAAGGTGCTTGGGTCTCTCTGCTGGTCACAGAGGGAGCTGAGATAATTTACTTGGACAGGACAGTCAATTTTTACTAAGTTTGTAAGGGAAGAACCCCTCCTTGAAAGACTGAAAGGGTCACTGTTCAGATGAGCTTAAGAGTTTCTTCAAGAAGTAAGTAGATGATAGATATTTATACTACATGCAACTGCACACGGTGCCATCCCTCAGCTCTGCCTTCTCTCCTTGTGCCTTTGCTTGGGAAGTCCAGTAAGGCTTCTTGGACTAAATCACATTTCACTGTCTCAGCTATGAGACTTCAGAAGATTAGAAGGTTAAAAAGAGCCTGTTTGTATTGTTTCCTGAGGAAAGGATGCACAAAGGAGCAAATCTCTGTGCAGTACTTGTTCACACCTTAAAATAAGACTTGTTGGGAAGCTTTGCCTGCATAATAAATAGACTGTGCTATTGAAGGTGAAAATTGCATTCCTGGTTCCCTTTCAACACCTTTTTTTGAAGGAAGCAAGAGAGGTAGCCTCCAGAATATATCGGTCATAAAACTCCAATTAACTTATTTTCTCTTTATTCTATTTGCTTTATAACTTACTGGTTTGTGATATACACACCTAACCACTGCTTGAAAAGACCAAATACTATTTGAGGTCACCCTCTCAAGGAAGCAATGGCTTGTATAACCCTGTTTTCTCTGATTTCCTGCAGAATCCCTCAAATCCTTCTCTTCAAAGGTATCATTTGCTATTGATCTCTGCTGCAGCAGAAAGCATATCCTAACACACACACTTAAAGAAAAACTGAAAATTAGAGCCATCTGGAAAAAAAAAAAAATCCCTTTTGCAAAACAGGCTGAGATTTGAACTTGGTCTGTGCCCAGTAAAAGAGGGAAAGGAAATAGTCCCATCATCCAGTGTTTGCAATCTGCGTCTGAGATGCACAAGAGCCAAACTGAAGTCTCCATAGCTGGCCTGCCCACAGAAGCTTTCTGAACCTGTCTCTTGTACACTGACTGGAAGCTCTGGCTTCCACACTATGAATTCAACCCTTCTCCATGCCTCCTATTACAACTCTTCCATTTTGTATAAAATATTAATGACTTCTTGTCCAGAAAGAGGACCATGCAATGCTTGGATTTGGTGTTTGACCCCTCACATCACAAGTAAGAGGCTGCATCACCTGGCTCTGTTTAGTGAAAACTCCAGAAGAGATTAAGAGAAAGGGTGACTATACACTGCTGAATATAGTGTTTGTCATTAGGAAGGTGCAGGTAGAAAAGTGCCTTCTGGCTTAGGAATTTAATGCTAATTTCTTATATTTCAGAACCTAAAGATTGGAGTCCTGGTAATGCTGAAGTGAGTCCCTGTTTCTACCTAAGTATCCAGGACCCCACTGAAAAATGTCCTGCTTTGCTGAATCAATGCTTTTCAATGAACATTGAAGAGAATATGATGCCAAAAATTTGTGAGCCCTCATAGTGAAGTTTTGAGCAGCCTTCTCTGGGAAGTTGTATATTTACATATAAGCTCTCTAGAGCAGTGCAGTGCCAGTTCAGTAGCACACAGAAAAAATGACATTAGTCCCAGGATTTGAATATAAGTCATCCTCTCTTATCAAGTCTTTAGCAAATGGTTTGAGGGAGCCCAGACACTGGGAAAGGAGCTATGAAGTTTATCCAGAAAAAAAATAATCATAATTTGCTGCTGCAGTCTGTTTTGGAAAGAATTTCTTGAGCTAAGGTAGGCTGAAGTCAGGTAAGGGCAGACAAGAATACCATAGTAACTTCAAATCATGACAAAGTGCCTTGGGGAACTTTTGTACCTTGATGAGCAGCATGCATTTTAGAAGGCTTTGCATTTGTTGTTTGTCTTGTTCAGGATCCTTTTGGATTCTGGTGGCTGTGGTTTTATTAAAAACTACCCTTATTGTTGTGAGGGCTCCCGAGCTGATGGCCTCAGGTTGAATGCATTCCTTTACAAGTGGCTTGAAATCACTCACTGTCACACTGACTCTTCTGTTTCATTTTCTGCTTACTGAGCACAGAGGGGAGATGGATGCTTTCACTGGGCCTGTCACCTGCAAAGCCTTGGAGGGAGCGCCCAGAAATAAACAGGATGATTTTTCTTTCTGCCCTACTGATTCCAGTGGAAGTCAACTTTTTCCTAATCCTTCTAGAGTATTCTGTGTTTAAGGGAAAGAGATAATCTCACCTATCATTTTACACATTAACCCCACGTGCATATTTTACTCCAGCCCTCAGTATCTATGTGGCTCTTCCACTTGAGGGTAGCCAGAGGCACATTGTACCATTTCCCGAGTGACTCTGGCATTTGCCCCTCACTGTGCTTCCAGAAGAATTGGTATCCATCCCTCTGACAATCAGAACAGAAACTCAGTGTTAACTTTGCAATAGCCTTCCCAGTTCTTCAGTTCATTATCTCACATTTTTCTTTACTTAATATTTTTTCTCCTTTGAATTTGTGTGATTCCAGTGATCAAAGCTGGCTCCCTTTTTCTTCCTCTCCATGACATTCCATCAGTGAATGACTGTGGAGGTGAACAGCTCTCAGAGCACATACGCATCAGGTGCCTCTGTGAAACCAAGAAAAGTCAAGCAACTTCTCTAGTAGATTTTCATCAGATGGTGTTAAGTTCAAAATGAACAGAGAATGAACTTTTTATTTTCTGTATGTAGAGTCAAAGACCTAGAGTTCTACAAAGAAAAAGAAAGTGTCAGAGGCCTTCATAGACCCCAAATATAGAAACAAATGAGAGAACAGAGATGGCTCTGAGAAATCCTGAGTGAATAACCTGTTGCTCTGGATAAGGCCAGGTCAGCAAAAGAGCCACTCTTTATGCTAACATGCTCCTTACCAAGTGGTACACCAGAGTCCTGAATTCGTGGTACCAGGAGCCACGGATTGTGCCCAACTGCAGAGTAGTGAACTACAAAGTCTTGTTGATTTCCTTAAACATAAAGTGCAGCCAGAAGAGTCAAGTTTCCCCCAGAGTTAGGACTGCCTTTTGCCGTGTATTCCAGTCTGCAGAAATTTTAAGTATTCCCTCCATAATACTTTCTGAAAAAATTTTGTTCATTTGTTGTTTTATAAAAATTCCATGGATCTTGAGATCAGAACTCCAAGTTAAGTAAAATTTTTCCAAACTGTATGACCAAAAAAACCCCTTCATTTATGACCATAGTTAAGAAAAAAAAAAAAAGGTAAAAAAAGAAAAAGAAGAAAGAAAATAAAAAAAAGAAAAAGAAAAAGAAGAAAAAGAAAAAGAAAAGAAAAAAGGAAAGGAAAGGAAAGGAAAGGAAAGGAAAGGAAAGGAAAGGAAAGGAAAGGAAAGGAAAGGAAAGGAAAGGAAAGGAAAGGAAAGGAAAGGAAAGGAAAGGAAAGGAAGGAAAGGAGGAAAAAAAGAAAGAAAAGAGAGAAAGGAGGGGAGGCGAGGCGAGGAGATTACTTTCTAACTTCTTTTTCTGTATACCATCTCCTCATGTGGCAGTCACTACTGATTATGATGCAGGATTTGTTGGTTTAGGGTTTTGTTTTTGATGACGTATGATTTTTATTAGGACTAAGATGACAGCAAAGAAGTACTTTCACATTAATCATCAGGTATTTTCCCAGTCTCTCCCATCTGAATGGCAATTTAGACTCAAAACCATGAAAATCTTAGGTCCATTCATGTGAACTTCTGAGTCCCCTAGATATTTTAGCAATGTTTCTTAAGCTGGTCTTAGTCACTGCATTTGCATAATTGATCATATCTGACAGTTAAGGTTTTGTTCTTTTTTCACAACACAAAGGGTTCATCCTCCAGTTTTCCAAGAAAAAAATACTTCAAATTTAAGTATGAAATTAAACAATGGATAATATCTCTCAATACCTTTTTTTCCTTTGGTAAATGGAAAATTATCTCAAAACTAGTCTCAAAGAGCATCAGAGACCAGTGGAAATGCTCATATTTTTAGATTTAAGAAAACATCTTCACTGAAATTCTGGAAATCCTGAGAGAAGAGCAGTGATTTGTATGCAGATGGAGAAATGAGAAGAATTCAGAAGCCCAAAATTGTGTTCACTGCAACTACTAGGTGTGAAAAGGTAGTAGACAGTAAAAAACTGTGGCAGGAGATGCCTTGTAGGGCACTTAATACATAGAACACAAGAATAGTCAAGATGACATGGTAACCATCAAACTCGTAAAGGTACTTTAAATAATTTCAATATTTTGGCTTCTATTGAATCACTCTGTCCCATCTGCTTGTTTAGGTGACAAAAAATGGAACTCCTGCTTCAGTTCATACTGTAGCTCTACTGCAGCTATGGTAGAGCAACTAGAGTCTAGCCTGCTTCATGCATCATTGACAAAGTTGTCAGCTGAGTCCCCGGGCTGCAGATTCTCTATTAGTGGTGATAATGCGAGGAGCAGAAGGGAGCACAGCTTGACTTGCGGGGCCCAGGCTGAATTCCCATTTAGAAAAATAATCCCTTTACTCATAAACTGAGCAAATCTGATAATGAGTCATCAATAGAAAACAAATGGGGAACCCTCGCAATTGGCCATAAGGAGGTCCATCTGACTCCACAGAATCTGCAGAAAGGAGAAAAGAGATGGAGGGAGAGTTCACTGGGATCAAGTTCAGCGGGATTGTACAGCAGGCATATGTGAAATACTGTGAATATGTGAATACTGTGAAAAAAATGACAATTATTTATGTGCAGATGGTATGACAAAAACAAACAGTGGGCACAGCTGAGACATAATCCTGCCTTGCTACTCACCTCAAAAGGTCAGTAGTCAACCATGGTGATTGCCTTCAAAGTGAAGAAGAAACATGAGAGCTTGACCACCCAATCTATGCATGGGAAATTTTTAAATGGAGGGGAAAGAATGAGTCTATTTGCAACAAAGAGCATACATTTCCAAGAGTCTTGCAGAGAGAAAAATCTGAACACCAACAAAGTTGTTTATGTAGCTACAAAAATGTTGAATTTTAAACATTTTGAGTTGAAGAAGAGCTCTGCCAGCATCCATGGCTCAGATGCTCCAAGTCACCACTGAACAGGAAACCTTAGGAAGTAGGGATGGAGCAGAAATTCTTAGGGGATTAGTCTCCTTTGCAGAGTCAAAATCTAGAAACCAGAAGTCCCACCTACAGGCTAGTCTCTTGTGTCCGACACTCCATAAGTCTCAGGAGGGGTCAAGACCTTTGCTGTTGGAAGAGGAGTCAAGCCCAGAGCAATAACCACATTTTCTGGTGCAAAATGGTATTTGCAGCCATAATTTAAAAAGGTGAGATTTTGATTCTGTTTTCCTTCACTTTTCAGCTTAAGGAGGGCAGTTTCAAATCTTTAGTGCAATTTTACTCCATCCAACTTTTCTACGTGGAATAAAAAGTGCTACTGCACTGTTGAGTCAAAGTTTGTTTAGCTGCTTCTCAGATTGCATCTCTATGCAGCTACCAGCCCTCCATCCTCAATCCACTGTTGCAATGCTTGACATGACAGCTGCTCTATGGAGACTTGACAGCTTCAGTAATACAGAAAAATAGTCTAAAACCTTGCTGTAGTTACTTTCCAGATAAATATGATCTATTTAGTTATTGTGTTTTACTGGCTAACGTTTGAGCATGCAGAACTCTGTACAGCAGAGAGTTTGCATCATAAAACTCTGTTCTGTACTTTGTAGTTATAATCCCTACAGAATTAACAAATTAAAGGTACAGGTTAAAGTCTGTTTTGTCCTACTCCACTAAGATGTCATACATGTGGGCTTTTTCTCTCCCACATCTCAGTGTACCCCAATCAGGTTGAATGACGATGTCATGTTCCTCAGCATTAGGCAGAAGTTGCTGTTAACTATCCTAGGGATATATATACCAGCCCCTGTTCTCAGAGGTCTGCAGAAATTATGGACAAATTGTTGCTCTCTTTATAAAATACCTTTAGTCCTGTATACTGACTTACAGTATCTAAGAAGCTGTGCTCAGGAGTGCACATTCTAAAGCTGCAGTTCTGAATGGCTTCTGGGTGTTTCTACACTCGTGTTTTAGTTTGGAGCAAGGTGCACTTTTGAAGTGAATCTTCAGACCACCCCCGCTTAGTGTGTTTTGCTTCATGTCACAGAACTGTCCTAGTGTGTACGAACTAAATTACCTGCAGAGGAAACTAAATCAGGAGATGTGCTGTAGGAACTCATCAAATGTCCTCCAGCTGCTGCTTGGCATTCAGTTCATGGGACCAGACTAGAGCTACAGTAAAATGACCCTCCTCTCTCACTACACCTCTGAAAATGTGTGTTTTGCAGAGGTAACAACATGAACCACTCATTTTCCTGAACCTGCTTCTGTTGGGTCTCAGTATTTGCTAAAGCAGGCAAAGGTGTTGTGCTCCCCACTGAGCCCATGGTCATATCTGGAGAGTCAGCTTCAGAGGGACTGTATCATGTCTTGAGGACAGCTACCATCAAGGATGGGTGTCATACATCGTCAGCTACTATTAGCAAGTAGACAACAACCCTCTTCCCACAAAGTTTAAAGTAACAGCCTGAATGGTAACAAAGCCCTTTGTCTTTACTACTGTTCTTACCAAGGTTGTTGGTAGAGAACATGAACACACCTTCATTTGTGGTATAAACATGCCAAGAGCATTTACCCAGACAATTTGCTCCTTATGCCTGCTCTAAATCTTTTCCAGCCTTCCTTAGGCCAACACAGAGGGGAATTCCTCTCTGCTTTAAAATTGCTTCCTTTGCTAGGTTAGGTCTATGCCAGAGTTCCATGTTTTAAACTGGATGATTGGGGAAATAGACTTTATGGTTGTGTTATGGGTGTGTTTTAGGCAAGTCACACAAATTCTATGCATCCCTTTTTCTGCTCTTTAAAATAAAGGTAATCATTCTTCTAAACCTCTGTAAAGCAGACAAAAGCTACTATAGCAATGTTTAAGTTTACCAGTATTCCAAATGTTTGCAGTTTCCCAATGTAAAAGTTAGCTGAAAAGATTTTTTTATTCTTTGAGTTCTGTCCAAAAATGCTTCAAGAATATTACCTGGTAACAATAAATCCATATTTTCAGTACTGAAAACTTTATCCTAGCTAGAAGACAAAAGTACAAAAATTGTGCCAAAGTGAAAAATATTTCAGGCTTTTAAATAAAAGAACCTTTTCAGCTATCTCATGAACTTTATGGAGAGGTTATTTTTTTCTATTTAATCCAACCAGTTTGACCATTTCTCAGTCAGCACAGAGGCACACAAGATCAATTCACATCTATGCAAGATCTTTCCACCTACTGTGTTTAATTTCTCTGTCCAAAGCCATCATTTAAATAAATAAATAAAAACCTTTCTTCCTTCATCTGTATTCTTAGCTACAACTGTTTTCATTAAAAACAGCAAAGGTTTTTCTGGGTAGGTTGCACCTTTAAACCAAGAAATTAATTACTGATAGGCACTCCTGCTGTCCAGCAACCCTGCATTTCCCTAGCTGAAGCCCAAATAACACTGAATCCATTCAGATGCCATTATAAAGCTGTGTTTTGAACTCCTCATTGGTGTATATTGTTTATCTCTTTTAGCTTTAACCAAGTCCTTTATCATTTTGAATGTTTCTCTAAGTCACCTTGAAACCTTCCCTTGTGCAGAGGAAAACCCATCAGCTTTTGCTTTTCGTCTCTTTTCCCCTGAACAAATATTCCTCATCCATCTCAAACTGCGTTTTTCCAATCAGTCTCACAAAAAGTCACTCAAAAAGGTATAGTGCCGCTGTTCCAAAAAAAAGCTCTTTGTTAAAAGATTTTTACTTCCTTTTCTTATTCTGAACCTTTCCAAAGCTACTTTGAGGGATGGGGGGTTGTTGTTGTTGTTTCGATTTTTTTTGTAGTTGTGTCATAAATTTTTAAGTAGGTTCTTGAATGAACTTATTGGAGAGTTCTCCCATTGACTGGCCCTAAGCATTTGCCATTCGCTGCATTTTCACTGCCATAATGTGTTTGAAACCTTCCAAGTTAGTTAAAACTTAAGGCTACTTTCACATGTGGCTGTCTCTAAACAAATTATGCTTTCTGAATTGCAATGTGTTTCCTCCCTAGAGCCATGCAAATTGTTTCTAATACTTTAACTGCAATTGATACTTAAGAAGATATTCCATAGTTACTGGGTGTGTACTGTAGATCTCCTTTTGTAGACAGTGAACAAATGATATAGTCAACCAGCAAAAATTTGACTCATACTTGGAATGCAGGTTTTGCTAATTTCTATTCTCTCTCTTCTTTCAGAAGGACAATTTGTGCACCATAAACAGTCATCACAGTTCACCAGGACTCAAACTCTGAGCAGAAACAGGACCCTCTTGCACCTATATTTTCCCTGTTTGATTCTTGTACAGGAGGCTATGTAGTTATTATGAATAGGTATTATGAATAGTTATTATGACCACATGGACACATGTGCACACACACATGCATACATGCCCTACAAAAGCTACCATTTCAAAAAATACCATTTATATACTAACCTGAAACAGCCTACTAGTTATAGTGCAGAGAATGGCAACATTATTTCTAACATCACTGTGTGGCAGGGATGGGGAGGTGATGACTTCTTAATGACCACTGCTATGTATGCATGAACAAAACAAACCAGATACCATTTGTTCGAAATTATGTTAGCAACAATTTACAGGTACGAAACACAGACAAGACATAGCCGACACTCCAGAGTTTTGCTGATATCTCATTTAGGAGCATGAAGTTACTCCTTCCTGTAGTTTCCCATAAAAGACCTGGATAGATCCTTAAAAAGATAACAGCAATGCATATTGGGGCTGAGTCAGAGCACCTTGCTTTCTGTGCTCACTCAGACATTTCTTGTCTCTAAGGGTCTCTCTAAAATGCCACAATGTGCCTATGGAGAGAGTGGTTCCCATCACTAGGAACTGGAGGGAGAGCTTTGCCTCTTTGCAAACTCCTCAACAATCACATATAACCAAGACATGAGCTAAGAATAGCTCCCATCACTGCTGACTTGCTGTGTGCTTTTTTGAAGATCAGCTTGGAAGCATCTATTAATCTTCACATAATTTCCTGGTTTAGAAGTGGGAAGCTGCTCTGAAAAAGCTGGTCATATTTTTTTTATCACTGTGGCTCTCTTTGGTCCCTTCCGTTCAAACAACTGGTTCTTAACACTATTTCCTTCTTTGTGCCTTCTCTAGTGTGGGCAACCCCTTTAACAATATTAAAACATTTTCATATTGTTACAAAACAAACAAACAACAATTTAAACCCCCTCTCTATTGCTTCTTTTCTCAGTTACTGTTTTTTAAGTACATAATCTCATCTTCTAAGCTGCTCACTCAGATAAATGGCCATTAATGTGTTGCAAATGACTTGCGATTTTGTAGGTTGCAATTAAAACAAATGGCAGAAGGAAGCAATCCTTTAAATAACTACAGAAATGTGCTCTCTTCTGTAGAGTGCTCATAGTTATTATCATGAACAATCTCCAAGTCATTAAATCCCCCGAGATCAAAGCTCTCACCTTACAAGCTTCTTTTATCTCTAAAGACCTTTCTCATATGTATGTCCTAACTGCTCTGGGGAGATACAGAGGAGTCTAAGCATAACCTTGCTATATTGATTATTCTGAATTTCCACCAAGTTGTCTACAATGAGGACAAAGCTAAATTACACACCTCCTTTCACCTTGCGAATTTCATGACATCTTAGTAGAGACACGCAGGTTTTGGTTGTATACTACAGTTCTTAGTCAAGGTTTCTTAAAGGTTCTTTGTAACAGGTTGAATAGTGATGACCCAGAATCCATGGCAGCAGTTGAGTTAGAAATTCAGTCTCCAGCTGATGTCTGGTAGCAATGGCTGTCTGAGATCCCTGGACCCTGCATCTTGGCTTTTGGATAGAAGAGATATTTGCCGTAATGGTACTTCTCCAATATTATTTTTTTCACAGGGTTTCTAACGTCTAGTGGGTTGCTTACAAGAGGCACCCAGAAATGTAGTCTATTACACATTGAGAAGATGCAATCTTTAGCAGAGCAGTACTATGACTCCCTCTTTCCCTGTGTGTTTTGTTATTAGTACCTGATACTGAATTTGAATCATAATATAAAAAATGAAGCCACAAAACTTCTGGTTGGCGAGGAAGAGGAAAGCAGTAACACAACGAATTAGGCCACTGTTCCCATTCTTCTCCTACAGGCTCAGACCTGTATAAATCAGTAGATTCAATTATGACATGGCACAGCATCTAATTATGCCTAGCAATCCAGTCATAACAACCTTATTTTGAGAATAGACACTGACCAGCAACTAGATCATGAGCACAGCTATCATGGCTTGGTATAACAAACTAGTTTTTCTTCTCCACATTCACCTTCCTTTGGTTTACCTTCTAATAATTTCCTACAATGCTAACTGTTGAATACATTACCTTGGTACCTCTAAATTACCTTTTCCTCTCTTAGATATTTATGCACTGAATTAAAATCACAGTAGGACATCTATGTCTTTGCTTCTACTTGCTGAGTTTTAAGTTGCCTCTCTCATCTTTTGATAGATGCGTGTAGCATAATACAAGCAGGATATTAAAAAGCTAATTCTTTTCCTTTCCCCTCTTTAAATATCTCGCCTTTTTTTAAAGGATCAACTAACTCAAGTAGCTCCATTGTATTCCTTTATTAGCTTGCAGCATGCTTTGTTAAGCATGACATGTTGACACAATTTAAAAATGAACAAGAGTGGCCATGATGAATGTGTTTTTTAAAAACGACTAATCCACAGTTTAGTCTGGTTTCCCTTTCTGGTTATGGTGCTTTTTTTCCTTTCTTTTTTTTTTTTTTTTTTTTTTTTGATATTCTTCCAGCAGGCAAATGACAAAATGACTTAGATTTCCAGAAATACAACAACTAAAATACCAAGAACTCAGCTTGTGCCTATAAAAAATTACTAGAAAGGTTAGGCTGATTTGTATATCCTGAAGTAAAGTGTGTTTCAAGTGACTGTGTGCTCTAGGGATAGGGGGAGAATTCAGTCTGATCTGGGCACTATGTGGATTTCCACTAAAGAGGGTCTGCTAAACGTTTTCTTCCAGAACAAGAATGCAAGATACAAAAACTAGTGCTGGTACATCATTACTATCCATGCTGGTTCATTAGTGTTGAACCTGTGCATTGTGAGAGTAAAGCACCATGAGTTCACAATGACAACGGCAGCACATACAGTGCTAGGTTTGCAGCTGGGACTACCCAGAGGGATGGGCAATGGTGGATCAGTTGCCACAGGCTTTATTCCTAGGGGCTCCCATTCATGCCAACAATTCTTCTCTGGTGTAAAAGTGCAATGGCTTGACCCAATTTTGATTTGAAATGCACAGATCTTCATCAGCAAAGTATCTGACGCAATGAAGTTAAACGTGAGGATAAATGGAGGAACTGAAGAGCATATAACAGTGCTGCTGTTGAAAGCCACCTAGTCCAATGTTCCTGCTCCAAGCAAGTCGACTATAGAGCAAGTCAGAATATCTTAAAGGATGGAGACAACTGCTCTTGGCAACCAGTTTCTGTAGTACACTTCAGTAGGATGTCATCCTGTACATTTGCAGACATGAGCTAAAATAAATAAATAAAGGACCAGAAGTATTTCCAAGACTGTACATGCGTTCCTTTGTCTGGGAAACTGTCATCATCCAGACTATAAAAATCTCGAGTTTAATAGTTAGAGATTATATGGGACCATCATCAGCAAATTTGTTCCTGGCCTACAGATCATTTGCAATGAGTTTGTTCCACTGATTCCCCATTCACAGTTCATGCTCTGATGCTTTGTTATTCAACTCAACCTCTTGGTATCTGGATGATTTACGTAATTCTTCATCCCGGCACAAAATCTAAATAGAAAATTTTACACTACATGAAATATTCTTTCAGTAAATATTTGTGCATTTCAGCTTGACATTTGTCTTACATAGTAAGCACTCAAATGATTGTGAAAGGCAGACACAAATGGCTTGCAAAGAAAACCATTTAATTTGAATTCACACTCAAATATGAACAAATATTCACAGAAAAACTGATCCTAACATTCACTGAACACTCACTAATCAATGTTTGGGAAGCCTATTTGCTTATAGTCCTCTCTGGTCAGTGTGTGATTTTGAAAAGCACCTTGCTTTTCTTCCAGTTCTGCTTCTCATAATTTATGTCAGACAAGCTTATTAACAACTGCTGTAGGTTTGCCCTGAGTCTCTTTTCCCCCTTCTCCCGCTCAGAGATCCTGGCTCTGTGGTTGCCTGACTTCCCAACACAAGACAGTAGGGACGTCATTTGGGAATTTCAGTGAACAAATGCCCAGTTATTTTGAGGAACTAAGACACATCCCATGAGCATTTCTGTCCTGGGTGTGTAATATAGCTGTGGCTTTCAGTCTTTTAGGCGTCAAGTTTTGTTTAAAGTATGAGGTGGAAAAGACTGTATTGGCACATCATAGAGCATGTATGTCCTGGCAGCTGACCTAAACCTCTAGCCCAGGGGCGTCAAACTCATTTTCACTGGTGCCACATCAGTCTTGCAGTTGCCTTCAAAGGGCCAAATGTAATTTTAGGACTGTAAATATAGGAGTTGAGTCCCTTCTGCGCAGTACCAAGAACTCCCACTACACAGAGAGCATTTCTGCTCCCTGTGGGACTGAATCAGGGCTCCAGAGGTTCCGAGGCCATGAGCTCTCATTCTTTGTTTTAATCTTTTCCTTACCTTATGCTCATGAACTGCACAACCCTTGTGATTTTCTACAACCCCTTCAATGGGGCTCGTTACACGCATTTTCATTTTTTTTGTTTTCACCTTCATAGTTAGAAAAACTTTTTTACTTTTTCCCTTCAGTATGCAGCTTACTCACTTCTGAGGTAACCCCTGCACCCCAACAACCAGTGAATAGAAATAAGAATTATAAACAGCAGTTAAGATAGATAGATAGATAGATAGATAGACAGATAGATAGACAGATAAATACAGACATATATACATGTTTAGAGTTGCATTCCTGTGTAAAAGTGACCTGAATTATTAAGAGATGAGTACTCTAACTGACATTATAGAAGCTGCTGGATGTTCAGATATATGCAAACATAACCCTAGCTTCGAGTTTTTATTTTTGACAAACTTGGCCAAAATTTCCAAGAAGAGAGAGAAATAAAGAGACCTGAAAAAATGTGCTGTGAGCAACTGTAACATTCCATATTTGCAGGAAGAAGTATGGCAGCTGCTTCACAACAGGCAGGAAGATTCCTCTGTACTTGAGGGAATATGAAGAAAAAAGGAACAGAAGGACACTGCTTTCATTATTGTGTTACTTACTGTACAAGTTTTAGAGGGCATTTTTAGAAGGCTTTGACAAGATTGCATGGCATTACTGGCAATGTTGACTGACATCATCTAGAGTTAACACAGCAAAATGGGAACTGACACATTTTTTTTTCTGATTTCTTCCCGTAAAATAATCCTGTAGATCAACAGCACTTCCGAATAAACCAGACAGATTTGATATTGGCTTCAAATTCACAAATAACTTTCAAGTGCTGCCCTGAACTATCTAAATATTCTGACAGCAAGGCTGGGCTGTAAATATCATTAGGTCAGCATGGTTTGTGCAATTTCACATTTTCCTCTTTCTGGTCATTTTGCAGATAAGTTGTTTTCCTTCACAGCTTATTGAAATCAGTAAGTTTTACACCTTCCTTGAGCTTAAGACCAGCCCTAGAGTGAGCTTCTGCTTGATATTTTGACACCTTAATTCCTGTCAGACACTAGGAATTTTAGATGTGCAATTACAGAAGTACCCATAGAGGCAACTGGCATTTTGGAGTTTCAGGGATGCAGGACTCTGGAAGGTGATCGAATCTGGGCCAGGCAGCACATCCTTCATTGGGAGCATACAGGTAAAGCAATGAAAAGAGGAGAACCAATTTCACATTTCTGCTAGTACCCATAAAATCTGCCTACCCAAGTTCAGCTGTTGAAGCACATGGATAACCTAATTGTAATTTAGATCTCCATCCTGTGGGAACCAAATTATGCAGTGACTCAGTCCATGCACAGATGGGACTTCTGTCTTACATCCACTGCTGCAAAAATGTGCTTAACTTTCTGTAATTGCATCTTACCTTTTTCTGAGACCCCACAAAACAGTGACGAAATTGCATCTCAGACACTGATCTTGTTATGCCAGCAATTCCTGGGTCTCCCATATCACAAATGAAGTCTCATGAACTCCACAGCCAACAGGAGCTGAATTCCCTGGCCAGGTAACCCTGTTACACTCTCTTCTCATAAAGTCATGTACTTTGCTTCACACCCCTGCTGCAACTGGGGGTAGGGGATCTCTGATATTAGCTGCCTCCTGAGCTCAGGCAGGCTTGCCTTGCAAATGGGAAAGACCAATTAGCTCTTCTTCTCTCATTTTTTTCAGTGAAACCTTACTTCATTTAATTAATCCATCATTAAAGAGCATATAAAAACTGTTGTGCAAGGGAGAAGGGAAGGCAAGAAGTAATTAACATGTGGAAAAGTTAAAGGAGAAGGAGTTTGAAAACTTGTTTCAAGATACAAGGGGAAAAGACTGAAAGCAAAATGTGATAAACACAAAGCACATAAAAAGCCATGTTGAGGTAGGCAGAGTATAACTTACATCTGGAGTTCACTGCTGCAGTAAGTCCACATCTGACTTTTAAAGATTAGTATTTTGAATCTGAGAGCTTCTTTGGAATGAATCACATTAGCTTCTATAAAAGTTCACACTGGGGAAAAAAAAAAAAAGCAAAACAATCAACAACAAAGACAAAACCCAGTGATCTATCAGGAATCATGACTATGAGCTTAAAGACTTTCTACAAAGTTGATTTTTCAGGCCCATTGTGTAGATCTATTTCAGTTCCTGGATCATTTAGCAGATAAAGTAGTTCTGACCTTCTTTCTCATCACTTTAGCTGCTAGAAGTGTGTGCTTAATTCACATGCTAAAAATCCTAAGGACATTTTTATTGAGTATAATAACATAGCAATGCAGCCACAGTCACTGGTTTTTATACTGCAGGACAAAGGCTGTCCTAATTAATTTTCTCAAAACATTACCAGATATTAAACTTTATTAAACTAATCACCCATTTGTGTTATCACTCAAATCCACTTTAAGTTATACAAATGCGATTTTAAAGTCTCTAATCCATAATGCTGTATTTTATTTATTTATTTAGTCAGAGACAGGGATAAATCTTAAAGTTTAAAATTTCAGAGCTAGTTTTTACTGGGAAAAAAATCTTAGTGTTTTGTCATTTGTTTTTTCCTTCTCCCTTTTTTTTTTTTTTCTTTTCTTTGCCAATCCCCTTTATATGCTACTGTCTTTAAAACAACAGGTGACCTTCTCCTCCTATTTCAGCCAGAATGGTTTTTACATGGTACTGAACTCATCCAGGTTGCCTTGCGTGTGAATACATGGTAAAAACAGGTTACGCACTCCTCCATGGTACCAGAAGGGAGACCAAAGCCTGAACTGTCATCGTGACCAGTCTCTAAAACCGCTGCTCCTTCAGGTCTAGAGGGAGAACAGCAGCCCAGAGAAGCTTCCATTGCTGCTGACTGCCCTGTTTTCTTTTGTCAGTTAATCTAGGGTAGATTCTTGGCCGGGGAGGGGGGGCTGTGTGTGTAGGGGTATGGTATTTAATTTCTTTGCAGATTGGCTATCTTTACTTGAAAGAAAAGGTAAACCAGCTTTTTTTAAAAATAAATACGTTTAGTAAGATTTGCCATGCTTTATTAAAAATGCATGTGCTGTGTGTTAAAGAGAAAGGAACAAAATGCAAAGCAAAAACCTTCTTGGTAAGAGATTGCAATGATATATACAATAAAGCAACATAAACAATGAGCCCACTTTCGTTCTTGCATTAAAATAACTTTTTGCCCCACTTTTTAAAATTCTTCTGGAAGAGATTAGTAAATTCTCATAGAAACAGATCTTGGTCTAAAGAACATTACTTTATAGTATGTTACTGTATTTTGGGTCATGTCACTGATTTCCGTGTTTCAACCTTTATCACAGAATCACAGAAAGATAGAAAAAAAAATCCAAAATTTTAACCAAGTCCAGATACCCAAAACATCCATTTTCAGAGATGTTTTCTGATTGTTTTCTTGTGCCTCTGCTCTCTATTTATAAGAAGTAAGAAGAAGCTGTAGATTTTGTACTCTAACTTGTATTGTGTGAGCCACCAACAATGACGGATGTGTTTTAAGCTGCAGTTAGTGAGACAGCATAGATTGAAACTCTTTCTTTTTATTATTGGTTTTGATGCACACAAATCCTTTAAGAGGAATTTTAGCAATTGTTCTATTATTGCATGTCCCCTCTCCCCTTTAGATGAATTATTCATACTTTGTTGTCATAGCAATCCTTTCTCTCTCTGAAATGTTTAATAACTAGTGTTGACTCCCAACTAGACAATGAATCAAGGTGTAACAAAAGCTTTATTAACTGATGTGCTTTGAGGCAGACTCATTGTTTACCTTCCACCTACACTTGCCTTGAGCTGTTGTCAGTCCAGTCTGGTGATATTAATGATGACAGCAAAGACTCCTGTAAGAATCAACCTTTACATAAGCTAGTTTCTCAGATGGTGTTCATTTCCGTTGCAGAGTGATGAGCCTCCACTTTTCTGTTAGCCTGACTCTTTTCAAAGCAGTGGTAGGCAGCCACTGCTCTCTGCAGAGGACTCCCTGTCATGACAGATGTGGACATGGGGGTTAGTGGGACATTAGGAATCACAGGAAGTGTCAGGTCTTAACAGGGAGAAGGGTGACAGCAGAATTTTTCACTGTTTTAAGCCCATGTCTACATTATGTAGCTGACTTGTTTTACTCTTTAACTGTGTCCCACTATGAAGATCAAATAGATATTGCTCTAACTTGTCTATATTCTCCCATCACTATGGTGACCAGCATGACCGATATTTTCCATCTGAGCATTGTATTAGAGATCGTCATAACCTTTCCACCTACCATATACCCAAGAAGCAAAAATGTGAGTCCAAGAAAGTATTCAGTGAATACACAGATTTGAACTTTTCCTACCGTTTTTACAGTCCTTTGGGGAATATTAGTCAGAAAGGATAAACATCTTCTTTAATTTTAACTTTCCCTTGCAGGAAGATGCCTGTTTCTTTAGTAATGGTGTCACCTTATAAAACTGAAGACCTGAAGTCACATTAACGAAGACATTTTCCCTTCCTTTGATGAATGCTGGAGAACCAGCACAGGTGATGACCAGTGGCAGGGCACTGCTTTCCTGAAAGCTCAGCTTCAGTGGTACTCCATCCCAACACATTTCATTCCCTGCATGCCCTCTTTTTTTTTTTGAAGTCAGCAATAAGATACTTCAAAACCTATTTTGAGGTATTTCTGTGAATTCTACAGTATTTTTATCCAGTCTACTCTTTCCCTGATTTCATAGTTTTTGGGAGCCCTGGTCTTCTGCATGCCATTCCTAAACCTAAGAAGATGGTACTGTTCACAAGAAGACAGGGACAGCCCTGGTGTTTCAGTTTGGTTCAGCTCAGTGTAGGTAAATTTGTAATCCCTACCCATACTCACTTTGCAGTTTCACATATATCCTGTACTAGTTTTCCCTTGGCAGAAACAGTAGACACTGTTGGTGTTAAGCAACTGACATATTATACTGCAGCCAGAGCTGAGCGTAAGTGGTGGACAAACTATCTATAGTTTGAGACATATGGATATACTATTCTGTAGTGTTCTGAATGAGCATTGGAGGGATCAGCTCACAGTGTCAATATTGGCCAAAATTGACCCGATAGTTGATAGAAGCCTTTTTCTAAAAATATAATGTTTGGCCTAAAAGAGGTAAATCAACGAATGCAAGTCTATGAACAGTCCTTCTGGATGAGAGGCCTGACAGAAGTGTAAATCACTAGAGCTTCTAATGCTTGTCCTAATTCAGGAATAGCAGTCCATTTTTTTGGAAGAGTGTTCATAGGAGTAACAAAGGCTTTTATTTTAGCACACCAGCTGCCTTCAAGACTGAATAATGCATTTGGGATGCATGCCTTATTTTTGCCCAGCTTGCTGAGATGACAAAGCCCAATGTCCTAGGCTAAGTCCACACAACAAAGATTTGTGTCCAGAAAGGAATGTGGAAGCAGTTGTGTTCCCCAACAGTTCTGCTATGCTGGCACGACTCACACTACACTAAAGATGTCATTCAGAGAAGTGGTGCCAGGAGATAACAGATGACATCCTTTTTCTTCACTTCTATTTGTGATGTGTGTAGAGGAGCAAAGGAGTGACTTTGCCAACACAGATATCAAAAGAACTGCTGTGGAGACCAGTTGTTATCCCAAGAAATAAGCATGGGCACACAGCACCTTTTTGATTTCATCCTAACTTTGAAATATTCTTTTGCCTGTCTTTATCTTATTTTACTACTTTACCATTTTTGCTCATTCTTCCTATAGTTTTGGCAGTGTCTAAACCTGAATTATTCTCTTCAGTCAGGTGAGGTCTGACAAGCTCCCCCTGAGCAGGTTCTGCACCTATAGAACTTCTCATTTGCTTTTCTGTCCACATGTGGAGAATCCTATTGAAAAGGTCCCCAGAGTCTTTCCAGACTTCTGACATGCAAATATTAAATAGAAAACAGAATTTTCATTATCAGATTTGAGAATATGTGGTGACACTAGTGTTCATTGTGGGGGGCCTATGCCAAAAACTACATTATTGAAATATTTTGTCAAAAGTCATCATTTGGTGTTGGGCATCTATTTTACTTCATGAAAGTGTAATGAATGGTCCCTGAGTTGGACTAAATTTGAGGTTTTTAGCACATTATGATCAAAACAAGTGATGTAAAAGAAGAACAATATTTTAAAATAATTCCTCTGGCTAAGATAAAATAATTTAAAAGGTGCAGAAATTTAACAAAAATATCTGAATGATTTAATAGACATTTCAGAATTGTGAAGTAATCATTTTCCATGCAAAAGATAATGAATAATACAGAATGCAATATGTGGCTGTGTGTCAATTTGAATAAAAATTCTGTTGTTTTTTAAATCCAATAAAAATACAGGCCTTGTCTAGCAAAGTGTACTAGCTTGCAAGTCCACAAGATGAATTTAGCTACTCTCCCTGAATCACCTGTCATTAGAAGAAATCACATGCTTAAGTTTTGTTGGCCTAGATGCAGCTGAAGAGCTAATCTTCTTCCAGCCCAGTCCCCTAAGTTGTTTTTTATTCTTGCTCTTCTTTCAGGCCTCTGTTGCTTCTTTTTTCCTGTTAGGCTTGCCTTTTTTTTTTTTTTTTTTTGCGTTATTTTTTTTTCCTCCTCAGATCACTTATTGAATGAAGTACCAGAATGGTTTTAACAATTCAACCTTTGCTCCTGTGCCCCAGCACTCCAACACTGCAACACCTTAGTACACTGAGTTATGAGATTTTTGTGACCCACGAATTAAAAGGAAATTTATCTTTCTTGGAAGTCAGACATCCTGTTGCTTCCATGGACTCCGCAGTATCTTGTAGGATCGCTGTTGTGAGAAAGGACTGAAAGTAATCTCCTTTGCAGTGTGTCAGATGCAATCCATCAATACCTTGGCCGTTGTTAATCCTCCCAGACAGCTCCAAAGCTGTAGGATTGAGCTAAGAGCTGAGGGCTGGAAACAAGATCGTCAATAGTCTCTTCTCATTCTTGTGCTGCCTGGATGGATGTGACCATGGGTCTACAGTAGGGAACAGCCCTTCTGTGGTCTGAAATGCTCTTACTTCTCAACGCACACTTCAAAGTATCTTTTAGCCCATTTTTCTTACTGGGAAGCAACAAAGAAGCTCCCCAAAACAATGCTGGACTTAATAGCCTTCTGAACGAGTAACAGAAACAAAGTACATTTCTGCGTGAAATGTGTCATCTGTGAGTCAGGCATACACAGCTTTATTCTGTCTATCCATTTCCTTGATAAAGAAAACCAGATAACTGTTTTTAGGAGGGAGAGAGAGAATACAAACACCTTGATTTTTTTGCCATTCCACGTCTATATTTGACATGCCCTAAAACTACTGTCTCTAGAAGAGCCAGAATGCAGCCTGTGAAAACCACGTTCCAAATTATCAGCATTAGTGACTATAACCCGCAAAGCAACACTTTGCTGTGGGCAATCAAGGAATCAGCTGTAGGTAGACAATGTCACCACTGGTTCTATTGCTACAGGGCTGTGGGTGTGCAGCCCTTAGCTCCCCTGTACTTTTGGAGGACTCACGAGCATTCTCAAGCCCCGAGAGAGATCACCAGGAGCAGCAGAGGACAGCAGGAATGCTGCGGTGCTGCCAACCAAAGTACGCTTCGGCCCCTGGGCAGCTGAGCTCTCCAGCTGTGATCAGCACTCAGACCCATCTACATACCTGTCCCTCCCACAGAGTTTGGATGTAAACTGTCTTCCTGTTTCCAGTAAGGAAAAGGCTGCAGGCAAAAATGTACTAATAAACATAAGCTTTGGTCCTCAAGTCTCTCCTGAACTGACTGTTCTTATGGCTTCTGCCTGCAGGATCTCTGAGTCCCTTCTTCTCTCTCCCTTGCCTCAAAGAAAACCTCAGTATTCTATACTTCTGGGTTAATGAGCCAGCCTGCCTGATCTGACTGTCAGGTTGAATCAGCAGACTAGTTCAGCACCTCTGTGCCATGCTGACATTCTCTCTCAAGTGGATTTAGCATCATTTAATAATATTTTTACCTGTATCAGTCCAGTGGCAGTTCTCTCATACCTTAGATGCATAACTAATATTATGTCATTTAAGATGGGTCTCATAGTCCAGCTGCAAGATGGATTTTGCTCTTTGTAATAATCTGCATCAACAGGCCACTGGTCAGTGGGTGACTGCTTCTATCTTTCTGCATAACTCTCTGAGGTGGATTCCAGAGTGGAAGCCTGTGTTCAAATTGGATTCCTAATTTAGTAAGTATACATAAAATTAAAATCTAAATACTGACAGCTCACATCCTTACCCACATTTTTTATAATTAATGAAATTATTTGTATTAAATAAAATATCTCCATAATACATGTGACCTTCTGAAGGCAAACCACTAAACCAGGTAGTGCAGGGCTTATGGAGTTCCAAATCTAAATCTGTGAAGGTACTGAACTAGTTAAAAAGCTTTAGCCTGTTCTGCAACTGCAGGGATGATATTTTCTGCATTTCTCTTTGTTTAGTTACTTAAATTCAGTGACTAATTTATTCATAGCTGAGAAATTTTTGGCTGCTGAAAAACTGGATAGCTTATTATCCCCTTCCAATCCATAAATATAAATGAGGTGTAACAGGATGAGATCTGGTAGTTCTAAAATCATGACAGACATGATGATCAGAAACTATTAGTACAATTTGTTAGCCATGGACAATACTTCCTTTGTTTAATGAATCAATTAGTTTTAAACCCCATTTCAATAAATGAATGTTTTCCCTAAGTAACCAGCAATTTAAGGTAGTTTAATTTAACTAAAACAAACAACTTCATAATGTTGGGTTTGTGCTTTTAATTGCAGTTGCAAATTCCACACAACTGCATCTTGACAAGAGACACAAATAAGAGCATAATCATAATAAGGTAAATAGTAAATGTATCTTTTGTCATTTTTCTGAATTACTTTATAATCACAACCTGACTAAAGGTACATCAGGCACTGCCTAAGTGCATATAATATGTCACCTCACTAAAATAAATACCTTAACATACAGGTTGTGTTTAGGTGAAAATCAACACGTTCCTGTGGTTACTAATCAGGAAGGTCCTATATTTCTTTAGAAAGGTGACTGATAAGTAAAAATGCAAAGCAAGATTAAAATTGATTATTTAAAACTAAATCTCCTGTTTGCTGGTTTAAATGATGATTAAAATTGGTAATAGAAATCAATCCACAGTGGTGGACTCCTGCTTTTTATTAGAAACAGCTTTAATTGTTTTCCTCTGGCAGAATATATCACAAATGAAGAGAAAATAACTTTTTGTGATCATTTATCTATGTGGTAATTTCTTAAGCACAAAGAACCCTTTTACTGTGCTGGTGAAATTCTGCGGACTGGAAGTTAGTGGGTAAGCATCTCTTAAGAGAGAGTGGCACCAATCCAAAATGACGTCATTCTGCTGTAGACCTCTAGTTTAATTTTAAGCCAGCTTTAAGATCATTTACATGTGCGCAATTCTTTAATTACCACCAAGAGCACTTTGTAACATTAGCATAATATCCAGCAATATTATTCACATTTCTTTCATCAATACGGATGTTTACAAATACTGTAGCATGTGGAAAGCTGCCAACTTCACTCAAGCCACTGAATTTTTCTGCCCACCATTCAATTTTCTTAGCATACATTCACAAAATAGAGGAATTTTAAAGAAGCACGTGATAGTAACCTGCATAGTACCTATCACAAGACAAGTCTCTTCATGTCAGCTGTCCCCCAGTCACCTCTGTGTGGGAATCTCTTTAGCAGCCCTCTTCCTCTTTCCCCTCACTCTTGTGATGTGAAAGACAGCCGAAGTCTTGTCAGTTAAGGGTTGAAGTGACAATCATGAAGATTGTGACCTCCTATAAACCCATCTAATAAGAATAACAGGTTTAATAGAAATTCAAAGTTACTGTCACAGTCTTGCCAAGAGGCAAATTTTATGGGATGAGCAGCCTATTCAGATTTCAGCTTCCTTCCTCAGGATGCTCAATGGCACCATTAAAGACAATGCTTTATAAGGCAGGGATTGTTCATATAGAAGACATAGCTGCAAATGCAATACATAAAAGGGGCAAAGTCAGCATACTTCACAGAGTCAAAATAAAATCCATTGGCAAGGCAATCACTCCAGCCCTTCTGTGCAAGGACTGGAGGACACGTTAAATGAGCAAGGTACATGTGCAATATGCATATATCCACATAGTGCCTGCCCATTTGCCCTGCCTTTTCCTGGCAGTGTGTGGTTAGCTGCAGAGAGCATGGCGCCTGGAGACAGAACTTAGTTATGTGGACCTTTTATTTCTCTGTCCAAAACAGAGATCTGTCACAGGGGCCCTCAGTGTCCCCATGCTATTGCACTCTGGTGCTGCAGAACAAACTCATATCTGTTGCTGCTCCATGGGCATATTTCTCTTTTTCCTGTAGTTAGCCAGCCTTGGAGAGAGACTTGCATTTTGTCTTTTCTCCAATGGAACAGAGTGAAAGAGAATGCCTTAATTTTGGGGAAGACGTCTGAGACAACAATATCAAAGTGCCCCAGTATTTTTCCCATTGTTCCCAGCAAATGATCAGGAGGGTCTTTCATCAGCCACTGAGGGAAATCACTGAGGCAAAATCGGGGTCTCAGCCATGACCTCCCTCTCCATCATGGCCTTCTGTAGCCAACTTGAACTCTCCCTTCATTACATCCATTTGTGTACTTAGAGGCACATCTCCTACATGGTAGGAGGCAGTTTTTCTCCAACAAGGTCTCAAATGCAATTCACTGAAGCAGAAAAGAGGAAATTACATCCTGAATATCAGCTGCTTTAAATTTTCAGGACACATTATTAACATTTAAATAATCTTGCCCTCTAGGCCACATGCAACTGCACTTCAAAGCCAAGCAAACAAGAGGCTGCTCCACACCTTGCATCTGAATTCAAGGAAAGAGTCATGGATGATCTCTGCAGCTCTTCGCTGGTGATATCTAATAATTAGAGTTAAAGAAAGAGACAGTTTTTTTCAACACAAACTTATAGCCCTATTTGGGTTATAAATTAAAAGGTAGCCCTAAGTGTCCTTTACAATGCTATTCAGATGGGGCTAATAAAAACAGTAATGGCTTTTGCCGTGATCTCTCTGTCTCGGTAGGGGATAAACACAAATTTTACTTAATAAAAAGGATTTTGATGCGATGTGGTCCTGTATGTGTCATACCATACTTAAGAAAAAGTTCAGAATAGGAACTATTTTATGCAAAATAGTTAATCTCCAGAAAATTCTGTTTTCATCTTCTCTCTCCTCTATCTTCCTATCCTCGGTCTTATATTTAACAGAAATCTAAACAAAAGCTGGAATATTCTTCCCATAGGAAGATAGAAGTATTTCAATACCTGCTTTGTGTGTAAACACCTGATGAGGGGACTTAAGTGAGCAGAGGGAAACAGTGGTGCCCAGCAGGAAGAGGCAATTGACACAAACTTACACACAGGAAATTCAACTTAAATATAAATAAATATTTTCACCCTGAGTGTGGTCAAACACTGACTGGCCCAGGTTGCCCAGAAATATTATGGAGTCTGCATCCTCAAATATGTTCAACAATCAACGGAATGTTACTTTGAGCAACCTGTTCTGTCCTGGACTCGGCTTCAGACCAGAGACTTCCCAGGGTCCCTTCCAACCTCACCTGCATTAAATTACAGTTGCCTCCTTTACTCGCAATTATCTTAGGATAGATTATTCCCCATTATTACCTTCCTTTACCAGTCTGTCATTTACTTTGGTATCACATGTCCTGTCAACACTTGGCACAGCTAAACTGTGGGAGAAGAGCATAGGTGACAAAGTACCTAATCTGCAATTTCAAGAGCTTGGCAAAATCTTCTGTGTCTCAAGAGTAAATATTTTTGTTCAGTTTAAGAAACTGAACTGTTTTAAATAATTTAATTTTAATACCTTAACTTCATTTTACAAAATGACCAATAATCCTGAAAGGAAAACAAAAAAAACAACATAAGCCCCCCCCCAAACAAACAAAACAAAAACAAAAAACCCCAAACAAACACAACAACAATGAAAAAACCCACTCAAACCACTACAACAAAACAAAACTGGAAAAACAAACAAATAAAAAAAACAAATTCCAAAAAAATACCCAAACAAACTACACCACATTTTTTGAAGCATAATTCTATTCCCTTAAGTATACAGAAGCTACATTTCCCACAGAAGAAAACAAAACAAAACAAACAAAAATACCCCAAAGCCCAACCACACAACAAGCAAAAAACAAAATCAACCAGCAAACACATAGATGCAAACTACCAATAAGCACTGGGTTAACAAAGCGTAACTGCAAACTGTATTGTGTTTCACAATCATGTTTGAAATCCTGTTGCTTACTCTGCAGTAGAAAAGGGGCTGCTTCACATTTGGTAACTCCTGCAGACAGCTATGGAGAAAAATATTGGGAGTGGGGAGTCAATATCCCAATCCTACTGTCACCCCAAGGTGTCTGGTTACTGCTGTACATGGCAGAAGTTAAGAGATAATAATGAACTACATGCATCTATCCCATCTAGTAGCTTTGATGCAAAGTATTTCTTCCTGTACACACTGAATTAAAATCTAAGGATCAGTGGAGGATACTCATCTCAGTGAAAAATGATAAATATCTCCGCAGCCAGATAAGTTCTCACAGCTGTACTCCCCACTCTGCCACTTCGCTGGATGCTGCTACTCCTTGTGCTGCACAGGGGAGCCTACGTAGCTAAAAGCAGCCCTGAAAAAAACAAAGAGGAGATAATTTTTCTAGCTGATCCATTCCCTGAACTCCTACTGCCCATTCACAAGGAAGTCAGCAGGAGCACAAGCCCAGGAAGCATAAGCAACAACAGCATCAAACAGATTAGCCTGTGTGGCTACTGAGTGGATTTCTGGCTCAAAAAATCACGTGTGCATATTTGTATGTGTGTAAGGGAGACCTTTATCTTTTCAAAGCAAAGAGCTGTTAATTAACTGGGCAGGTACTGGCACTTGGTCTAACAGAGGGAACTGACACCTCTCAGGAAATGAAACCATGTTTAGTTCAGTCAAAGAAGAAGTTGTGGAGAGGACGATTGAATCTGTGTGTGCCTCCTGGAGGACTTCACATGGTCTATAAAAGCTAGCATCCACAAGAATCTCTCTCCACAGCATGCAAGCCAAGGTGTTAAATACATACAACTCCAGGATCCCCAATGAGGCATACACCCGAAAAAGCTGCAGCGGGTTAGCTGGACTGAGGGACAGACCCTGCTGGCTGAATCTCAGGGGAGGGAAATTACACAGCTGTTCATGATCTCAGGGCTCCTGCACAGCAAGGTATTCCTCACCTGAAGGCAGGGCCAAGCTGTAAACTCTGGTGCAAAACACCTGCGTGAGCATGCCTGCTCCCAGCCTCTTCCCTGGAGCAAGTGAAGGGCAGCAGAGCAGCTGCTGCTGTAGTCCTGACAGCTCAGTGTGTGTCCATGGGCATTCCTCACATCCTTGATGCACAGTCCCTTTTTCAAATGGCTGAATCCCTTATCCTCTGTGTTCATACAGTATATATAGTTTTTTGGAAATGGAAAAAAAAGTCTCTATGTATCTCAAAGAGACAAAAAACATTCAGCAGTTGATCTGTTGTGACATTTATGTACACAAGTAAAGATCAGTCACCATTATTAAATATAATATACATTGCAGATATATTTTACTCCCCTGCTGTTCTTGAGAAATGAAAGTGCTTCTGAGGACAGGTGTGAGAAATGAAAAGTGCTTGGATTGTGTAAGGAAAGATGGTTCTGAATAATGTTGAATTTTTAATAACTTGCGAGTTGTGTCATCAGCTGAGCAGCAGTAGATGTGAGAAAGTAGAAGTCAGAACCACACGGAAATCTCTCCACACATATCATTCCTGTTCACTTTCATTTTTTCCCCCACCAATCTTTTTGAAAGATGCTGCTGTTGTAAGTCATGTTGTGATAATCACCTGCCTGATCCCAGGACATCTTTAGGCAAGAGGCATATGCAGGCTAGGGGTAGGATCTGTTTGAAGGGAAAAAAACAGTCTCTCTTATAATTATTTTTTGTCAAAGCAGGCAGAAGTAGTGGTGATTTCTCTTTGTCACAGTTAGTTAATTCAAAACACACCTTCCTTTTTGGTTTTTTTTTCACTGCTTAATAAGAAAAAATACAGTATTGGTCTGCTTCCTGGTAGAAATTAAAACAAAAGATAGGTTTAGGCATTGATTGTTCTTATATAACCAGCTGCTACAGTCATCTTATCTCATCCTGTTAAGAGAAAAACACAGTCACCTATTATGCACTACTGATACAGGAAATCTGCACAACGTGGGATGCAATATTCAGCTCACACAGCTGGAGTTCACTTGACCAATTGTGTCCTGAAGATCAGAGTAAGCTGACAATTGTTTAAACACATCTTTTTGCTCAGCTGGTCGATCATTCACAGGTACAGGGGAACAGGAAAACAGCTTTTGTTAGTGTGAAATGTGCATCTACATCTATCAGTGACTTGCTGTGAGATCTTTGGCCATTGTTTCTCATCTCTGTGCCTCTGGTTTTCCTCCTACTCCTTGCTCTTTGCTAGCCCAGGTTCACATGGCTGGAGTGGCCGCCTTTTGTTAATTAACATGGAACATGAGACCCTTGATCTTGGTCAGGCCTCAAGGTGCTGCTGTTCACAGTTAAGTAACAGCTTCTTTTTTCCTGCGATAAGCTACAACATCATCCTCCCTTGGAGGAAAGCTGCTGAGCTGGAGCTCAAGGTAAGTTAAAGAGTTCCCACCTTGCCAGAGCTCCTCTACAGAGCCCGGGGTAACCCACTGAAAGTCCAGCCCAAGACAACAGGTTATGAGCATATCAGTGTCTTTATGTACTCAGTAACTCTTGAAAACCAGAGCAAGAAACACAATCTGTCTTTCAGCCCGTGACCCAGCCCTAACTCTCATTCAAAACTCAGACCCTGTCTGCTGCCTTGCTTAACAAGGCTTTTGTAAGTTCATTAGTGCTGTAGAGTTCAGCTTCTGCAGTGATGACAGTCAAAGTTTTAGAGACCAAAAGAGATGAAGTTTGACACAATACTGACTTACGTGTTTTTTTGAAGGCCTGTTTTGACTCAAAAAATCCCTATTAATTCACAATAATAATCTATTTTGATCTCACACCTCTGCAGGTGGTACTGTCATATTGAAAGGACTGAAATCTCACATGCTTTATATTTGTTTGAAGGGCATGCAAAGCTCCTTATCTGTTTTATTTATTACTTAGGGAATACTGTAAGCATAAAAGATGCTTTACAAAATACAGTAGAAGACAAGGTCACTGGCACCAAAAGTCCTGTTTGTGATCTACTTCAAATACAATACATGGAACAACAATGTAGATGCAAGGGTATGTAAAGGTGTCAGTTATGCAGGAAAAACAATGTACAGGTTTTCCTTAAAAGACAAGAAAGACTTAAACTCTCAAAAGACCTCCACTGATCTTTTTTTCCTTTGAAATCATGCAATAATACATACTTACAATTCTGTTTTTAAACTAAAGCAATAATGAAAACTGGCAGCATAATGTATTTGTGCAACTTCACACTAACAGGCCAAAAGTTGAGCCTACTAAAAAGAAGAAAAGTCTGAGCCAACAGATTTCATATGTAAGTATGATTACAGAAACAAGTAAAAAAGCCTTCTTATTCACATACATACAATATTCAAGATTTCTAGAGGAAACAAAGGTCCTAGAGGTTCAATTGCCTTTGTTTGCTTGAAAGAGTAATCTCATAACAGTAAGATGTGGCAACTCTGCTATTCTAAATCCAGACCTCCACAAAATTCTTTTTTTTTTTTTTTTTACTCTCTGCAGATCCATAATGGATATGATACTTAATATCTCCTCTTATAAGAGGTTAAGATTTTGGGGTATGTGTGTGCTGCTTCTGTTCTTCAGACTTTTTTTCACATCATACTTCAGTTTACGTTGAATATTAATTGTGAATATGCATAACACGTTTGACCCTTTAAATAATATAATAATATGTTACATGTTACAACACAATAAAATGTAATAAATATAATATATAAGAAATATTATATTATGATATATTAGTTAAATGCTCATGCATTATATACTGTATCATCACAACTAATGAGAGCACTGTTGCATTCTGCAGAATACAGAGGAAAAGGGAAGAGTTTGGACAGAGAAACTGTTGTAAACTCCTGAATCAGAAAAAATTCACTGTTAAATAGTCTGCTATTATATTAAAAGCAATATTGAATTAAAAAATTAGACAGTTGAAATCTCTTCACAAGACTGAAAAGCACATATGGCAAGAATACCAATAAATTACTCTTGCCAACATATTTTTTTCTGCTGTAAGTGGAAAAAAAACCCAAAACCAAACCAACAAAAACAAGAACCCCTAACCAAAAAATAAAAAACACAAGCAAACATCACCCCACAAAAAAACCCACAACAAAACAACAAACAAAACAAAACAAAAAAAGAATCAGACATTAGATAGAGTAGCAGTTGCTTCATCTCTCAGACATACTGTGGAGATCCTTATTTGTTTGCATTTGGATCAAAAGGAGATTGTTTGGGAAAAGACTGCATTGTGCCTGCTCTTCTGGAACAGATTTTCCTGGATTTCATATGAAGCAGCAGGCTGTTAGGAATCAAGTTGCTCTGAGCTCCAAAGGTCAAAAATACTTCAGTACTTCATTCAGATTAATGATGGGCACTGTTGCAGACAAACGTATTTTAAACTCCCACCTTTCCTTGTGTTAGAAACAACTGTTTTCTCTTTATGTTCACTAGCAGTGCATCTTCGGTGGTTTTGCACTAAAAATATTGTTTATTTATTTGCATGGACATCAGGGACCATCTTCTGCTCATTGGAGTAGCAGAGGTGCAATACTGAAGTTAAACAAGTAATGATAGCTTCCTACTGATATAATGCCCATCCTCCTAATAAAAACCTTTCTGCAGAATGCCATCTGTTCTTTAAATTTCAATACACAGAAATGAGTATGCAATACTGTCTAAAAGATAATGGGGACCAGAGAGTGGCATGTATATTTTTCATGTCTTTTTCAGGTTAGGAAAAAACAGATCAGATTTCATTACTAATGAGTGAAACTAAAAACATGCATTTAGATGTATAGAGCAGATTTCAGTGAAAATTAAAGAATTAAAGGCATTTGAAAGGTGAGATCTTTGCAAAGTGTCCTACATTAGCTTAAAAAAATCTAAGAAGAAAGTATTTGACAAAGCTGAGTAATTCTTTATTCTCTGAGCAAGTTAAAATCTTGAATGTATGTACTGTAAGTACATTGCAAAGTATTACATGACAGAAAATGTGTCAATTATGCTACTTTAAGATTAAAGATTGTGCTGTAAACCAACAGTAAGTGTCATTACATGACATAGCTGGACTTCTAAACCTTTGTGTCAATAACTAGGCTGAACACAACATTGGAAACAAGGAAGGAAAGGGCATCTGAGCTATTATTTCATGTTAGACCTAATGCTATCTGCTGTGTTCCTCTCAGTGTTTGTTCACCCTTGTTAAAAGGTGGACAGTGTTAGAAAAGTAGTAAGCTGTGAGGTAGCTGCATTGTACCCAATGTTTTGAACAGGATCCTATAAAACACTGTTTTTCTTGGTATAGATCCAGGAAGACACTGGTGTGTGTTCTTGGCTGTCTCACATGGAAACGATCTTAATGCTGCTATTTGAACTTTTCAGGTGTTTCAAATTACACACATACCCATTTGTTTGGCTGGATTGGGGCTTTTTACACAGGAAGCCAAACTACATGTTTGCCTTGAACCAGCTACCTGATCAAGGGAATATTAAGGCATGAGAGCTATATAACAAAATTTAGACAAAAAGATCTAATTCTCAGGTACTATGTTACATGCACAGCCCAGGAGTTGGGACCAGTCCTAAGAACAAATATCACTCTCCCGATCTTGTATCATTTTAAAAGATTAATCATTTAAAAAGATTAATTATTCCTGATATGTGTTTTCTGCCTCCTCGCTAAATAGTCATAATCAGTTTCTCACTCACTAATCCTTGATTTTCTTAATAACCTCTTGTGAGAAACTCTGCCTTGTCTTAATGCCATCTTTTTCATCTGCACAATTAAGATTAAATTATCAGATTTAATCACATATTACTCACTTTAGGCAGATTTGGATATCATTTACAGGGATCCAAATCAAATCTAAAAACCCTAAGTAAATCAATGAAGTTAAGATTTTTTTAAGTGATAAAAAATAAGTCCACAGCCAGCACTGACTTGGTGTGGAACAACAGTAGCTTCTGACTTAGCTGACTTAGCTTTCCTGATACCTTGAGATTCTGACTTGAATGTTCATCTCACTGGATTTTGACTGGCTGGCCGTTCTGGAGATTCTGCTTCAATTAATCAGGTTATTAAATAATGGGAGGTTATGGGAACCTGATGAGTTTTGGGAACTTCAGACTTCAGAAAAATCATCTTTTAAATTTAATGGATAGCTTGAACTTCTGGGAAAATGGTAGTGACCAGCAAGAATCAGGCTAAGACATGACCTGAACAACTCATTTACTTTGTGACCTCCTTGAGCTTCATCACTAAAATTACAGGAAGATAGTTCTGTTGCTCATAGCAAGTGGTTTTAAAGGCACAGAAACCATGCTGAGAGAAATCTGCTTTCAGGTCTGTATATGTAACGAGAAAACCAAACCAGGAGAAAGTTTCTAATCTTAGTTGCAAGATCTAAAAACTTACTTTTTCCCCCCTTTATTTTCTCCTAGAAGAGAGAACAATGGTGAAAATAATAATTTTTCAAAGATCTTCAAAGGACCAACTTTGTTAACTTCTGAATCTTTCCTGTATAACTGAATAATGAACTATATTCTCTATATCAAGCTTTTGCATCCTAAATAACAGCAGATAGATTTTTAGAAGGAGTCTTATAAAGACCAGGTCTAGAATTATATCTAATGTTTTAATTTCCCCTTTTAAAATAACCTCAGTCATTACATCAGCACTGACCTGTGTAATGTATTTCACCTGATATTTTAATCTTTTATCATGGTAATACAGTCCATCAGTGTGTTAATCAAAACTCACAAGGACAAAGCAATCCCAGAGACTCATAGTAGCATTTTATCCATGCAGAGATTCCTGCAGACATTAGGAGAGCTAAACACAAAATAAGATTTTGTTGTGCTTTAACCCCAGAAAACAATTAAGCACCCCACAGTCACTTGCTCATTCCCTCCCCAGCGGGGTGGGGGAGAGAACTGGGAGAGTAAAAGTGAGAAAACTCATTGGTTGAGATAAAGACCATTTAATAGGTGTAGAAAAAGCCACACATGCAAGCAAAGCAAAACAAGGGATTTATTCACTATTTCGCATGGGCAGGCAGGTGTTCAGCCATCCCCAGGACAGCTGAGCTCCATTACGTGTAACAGTGACTTGGGAAGACAAACGCCATCACTCCAAACGTCTCCCCCTTCCTGCTTTTTCCCCCAGCTTTATATTCTGGGCATGATGTCATATGGTCTGGAACATCCCTCTGGTCAGTTGGGGTCAGCTGTCCAAGCTGTGTCCCCTCACAGCTTCTTGTGCATCCCCAACCTGCTCACTGATGGGGCGGCGTGAAGAGCAGAAAAGGCCTTGACACTGTGCAATCCCTGCTCAGTAATAATTAAAACACCCCTATGTTATCAACACTCTTTCCAGCACAAATCTAAAACATAGCCCCATGCTAGTCACGCTGAAGAAAAATAATCCTGTCCCAGTCAAAATCAGCACAAATTTCTACTGGGCAAGTCTGAATTTTTATTAGATTTTACAATATCTGTTTACATTTTAGGGAAACTACAGTGCTAACAGAAATGCAGTGCACACAGCCTCATGTCTCGATTACCTTAAAGGTGTTTTCCAGCCTAAATGATTCTATGATTTTATGTTATCTGGTGAGGATGCTCTCACCAGTTTTAAGTGATTCTGTGCACAGAGCACATGTTTACTCTCCTTGAAGTGCAAAATCTAATCGAAGGTCTATATTTTTCTCAACTTCTAGTCAGCTTGGATGTATCACAGCAGACCAGCAGGTATCACTAAAACATGAAACTGTATTTTATCTTGCCTTTCCTGCAACAACTTACCCACCAAGTGCAAAGCCCTTATCTCTCAGATGGACAGATTAAGAAATGGACCAAAGGGTAGATGAGCTCTGCAATGATATCACTACATCAATACCAAGAGGGAAATCAATTTGCTTCAATAAAATAAAAATAAACTTTAAGTTAATCACCTCACCAAGCTTATGGTTCTTAAATATTTCCTTTGAATTTTCCTATCCTTGAAGATCTTGCTTTTTTCTAGACATAAAAGAAGGCTTTTCTGTATATTATTGCCAGCATAGGCGAGTCATGAGGTACTGGAAACATCTCCCATTATATTCTCATGAAATTTCCATCTCAGTTTCCAATCCAAAGTATTTTAGACAAGTTTAGATACATAGCTTAGGTACGCTAAGGCATATGAGCAGGCTTTTTAAGCTTCAGATTGGAAGGACTGAGACCTTTTTAAAATACAAATTATAAATTTGATAAAACTGTCACAGTTCATCTTCCTGAAACAAGCATTTTTTATTCTGCTCAGTAAACTTCTGGCTTTTTATGATACTCTATTCAAAAGTCAAGATCCTTTCCAGTTCTGACAGACATCAGCTATCCCATCATATCATTAAACACATGAAGAGTGTAGAAATACTATTTATCAACATTACCCTTCCCTTCCTCCAGCAAACTCTATAAACTGACTGTCCACATGGTTTGCCTGCACAGCTGCATCCTCCAATCCATTCATGTCAACAGGAATTTCTTAACTGAGTGTAACAGAAGCAATGCCGAGTTCTTAGTTTGAGGTGCAGGTACATGATATAGATTTGGTGTATGAGGTACATTTGGACTGGGAGTGTAGAGACAAAGATTTTCCCACCCCTACCCCCCCAAGATATGTCATATATATAGCATTGTAAAATTATTTGGACTGAGAGAGCAAAAAGAAAAAGGAAAACAACATTGCTTGAGCTTTTCAATATTTACATTGAAACCAAACAGGCTATGGTATATGAAGAGAAATTATATGTATTGCATGTGTCAAAAAGTCTTCAAATTGTCTCTAGCAATCCTTTGTGAAGGAGATCAATACCGAACAGCAAGGAGGGAGTTTTCGGTTCTACTAATGCTTTAAGCTAGTAACCCATTTGGAGGAAAAGCACATCTAAACTTCTATTCTAGTTATGTAGCCCTCCTCTCCTGCTGTGTCGGGCTCAGGTGGCAGCTGCCCTTACTCCAAATCAGCAGATACAGTCCAAACCTAGAAAAATATATTTTCTGTTCCTGTTTGCTTTGGATTCCTGGGAATTTGTATTCTGAAAATCAGAGCTTTCAGTATTGCTTCGTACATGTCCTTATAGAAAACACGCTTCAGGGTTTGGGGATTGCACTTAAGGACTTTCTTTATAAATAATTTTTTCCTCCAGCCCCTGGTGTAACTCTCCCATGTTTTAGAAAATGCCAGAAGCCAAAATAGCAGAGGGCTTTCATGTCTGTATATGGCTAGAAAATCTAGTTTGTGAAACCTCACTGTTCTTTTCTTATTTCTGCTTATAATTGCTGCTTAATAAGCAAACCAGAAACCCACCCAGTCATCTGGCAGAATTTTTCGATTTCTTCCAGACTACCACATTCTGTTTCTCTTGCCAGCCTGATTTTTTCTGAAAATCAAACGGCCTCACTGAACTTTAATTTTTCTCAAGTCTCTGTTTCCAAACAGTCTGGCGGCATTTCTCCCTTTTCCCATCCTTCCATGGAACCATCCACGCACACACATCTCACTCTTGCTGCAGTCTTCATCCTTGCTGCTTCTGCATGACTTAGAACCATTCCCATCACAGACTTATTTAACAAAACATAATACATTTATTTAACATCTTCCTTACAAGAAAAGCCTATAAGCAGCCTTGCTTGTGATTTTTCTGTCAAGACTTTCCACCCCAAACACACACACAAAAATCACAGTGCACTGAAAAGCCAGTAACCTGAGATTTAGGATAAGCCAAACAGAACAAAACGTTCTGCTTCCGTTTTCACAAAGGAAAATTGAAACAAAATTTGTGATCTTTCTAAAATTGAAACATTTCTGCTTTTCCAGCCAAAGTGAACTGTTTTGTCTGGCATTAGCTCAGTGCTGCTCTGTCTGCCTGTGGAGTTACAGCTCCTCCCAGGAGCAGCAGGCTGGTTGTCTGTGGCATATATTCCATGTTTTAGTTAGGCCTTCCTGTATAGACTATTGCTTCTAAGATAAACAGCACTGTCTCATTTGTCTTCTCCACTAATTCAAATATTTTAATGATAAAATTATTGAAACCAGTTTTTAGAGTTTTTCAGTCTACCAAAATACTAAAAACCACTCCAATCACAGGAGGTCAAAAGGCAGATTTAGAAACTAGTAAAAGCAGTGGAGAGACCTGTTTTTAGACTGCTACACCAGCACAGTATTTACTGTACAAATAGGAAGGACATAGATACTTTTTGCAAGGGTAAAAGGTCTTTACATTAAAAATTTTGATATAAATCTCCTGTCTAAGGAGCAAGATTTGAATGCTTTCTTGGCCAATTAGTTGGTCTCACCAGCTCACACAACAAGCTCTGAATAAACAGGGATCAAAGAACTGTTTCATGGTATTGTTATTGTTATTTACTAATGGTGTTTAACTGCTGAGTTACACAAATGTCTGTTTATCTTTTCATATTGACTGTCACCATTTCCTAGTATTCATTGTGAAAGTGAATATAGATGTGTCCATGGAAAAATAAAGCATCTATTGTCCCATAGAAGTACCATCTTAGAATATATGTATTTCAGCAAGTTTTACAGTAAAATCTTGGGTTTTTAGGATAACTTCAGCTCAGCACGTGACCATGGCACTCCTCTCCACCACTATCTTCTGTGCTTATGGGTCAAAATGTGCCCAAATACTTGTTTTCCTGAAGAATATTTATTCAATAGTGTATCCAGAGGTCTACCTGACCTCCTTTGAATGGAGATAGTCCTAGCTGGGTAGTATATAACACTTTGGTACATCTTGTAGGAACCATTCCTTTTACAGAGATACTTTTTCCACGAATTCTGAGCATCCAGTCTGATTCTGTGTTTGAAAGCAGCTTCAAATACAAGGACTGCAAGATAAGTAATCAGTGGTCAATAAGCATCAGACAAAAGTATCAACGAGATGCACTGAAGACCACCTTTCCAGAAAGCAACATGTCATTCTCCGCTGCAATAACAGTTAGACAACAGAAGTATGGTACCCTGACACTTCTATTCAAATGTATGTTCTCTTAAATAACAGGGTAAATTTTTGCTTCTCTTTCAAGTAATATAACACCAGAAATGAATGTTAGCCCAAGGAATTGTGTGTACAGGAAGAATCAGGCATGCTCCCTACCACTCTGCGTAGCACCTTTCGTACAAAAGGATCTAAACGTCAAGTATTAGTAATTGCCAGTTATGTACAAACTGTGTACAAGATACTTCGTATCTGAAGAGTCAAGACTTCCTACTGTGCAGAGAAGGTGAATAATATTCCCAGGGCTAAACAAGATCCTTTCACCTTAGCCAGGCAACTACACTGAATGGTAGCTGGAAATGGAAGGAGTTGGGTGACCTCTCACTGCTTTTTCCTCCACTTGCTTGAGGCTTTCTTACTTCCATTTCTACAACCATGGGGAGATTGTTCTCATCTCATACAGGCCATGTGAAAGAAATGTGAGGCACTTTTTCGTTCTACCTGTCATATCATGTATACACATTAGGCGAGAACAGAGCACAGGAGGGAGTGAGGTATATCATCAAGACCTATTGACATTTATAATCGACACTGAAAAAGCATGCAAGATGTTAATTTGATTTGGAGTCTCTTTAAACCTCACCATGTCTTTGCCTCAATGTACGCCTAGCATGGAGAAGCTGTTACGATTTTACATACTGGTTCCATTCCACTCCCTCACAAGAATTCCTTTTCAAACAAATACTTTAGGGTGGTATTTGAGGTGTACATGTACATATATTTATGCATATGACAAAAACATTCGTGAGAATTTTAAAAACATATTAATTCCTGGATACCTTCTGAATCAATAGGAATTAGACAGTCAGGAACTTAAAGAAAAAAAAATCCCTCTGCCTGCTTCTTTTCACATGTAAGAGCATAAATATTAGAAGCTGAGCAAAGTATTTCCTATTGATTTTTCAGGAGTACCAGGAAAAAAAAAAAAAAGATGACTGAACAGTCTCAGATAAACACTTTAAGGTCTAGAGAAATCACCCACTTAGTGGAAAACTCGGATTCAACCTTTATGGCGTCTTGAAGCTGTTTGAGCCTTCATCTTCCACCTTCCAAGAGGGTATCTTGTGTGATGAGCTATGGCATATGTTATTGTTTTGTATGATGTATGTGTGTCAATGTGAGGAAGAATGGCACTCTCTCTTGACTTGATTAATATGCTCATTGCATAGGTAAAAACAGAGAGTTTAATGTGTTTCTCTTTTTCAAGTAGAGAAAGAAAATGGGCCTTGGCAAGGCAGAAGGAGAGAGTGGCTTTCTCCCCTGCATGCCCTATGACCTCTCAGGAAACACAGGCTCAAAACCTGCAGGATAAAGGGAAGAGTGAATTAAGGAGCTTTGTACCAATTGTGAGCAATTTCTTAGTGCAATGGGCAATGACAACTGCCTGATTCAAGTCCTTTGCTGCCCTTCTTACATAAATAAGAAACATAATAAACACCAGTTCAGGGGAAATTGGGGAATTTGTTGGACACAAAAGGAAAGTTTGGAACATTTTGTCCTTTTGAGAAAAACTGAAAACTTTTCTATTTGATTAAATCGTAACTAATTCTGTTTGGTGGGAGTTTATTATTATTTGGCAGTGGAGCTAAAAAATCAATTATTATTCTTTGTATTGTATACTACAGTACATTGCTGCACTGTCCCAAATATATTTTAATTATGGCCCTTAGTTCCTAAGGTAGATTTCCAGAAACAGGAGCTTGTGTTTTCTTTTCTAGGTCAATAAAATCCCAAGGGAAAGAATAATGCTTTATGTGACAGAAATTCTCAGACTGAAATCCCTAGACCTTTCAATTAATTTGTCAACCAAGCAGAATTTATGAGGTATCTAAAGTGGAAATGAGATGTGTATCTTAATGGTCTGTCCCCCCTGTAAGCGAATGAATAAATAAATAAATCACACTAGTGTTGTGGACAAAATGCAAAGTTACTTGCATCTTTCTATTTGGACTTTAAAGACTTGCAAATCATTATGTGAACACTCTGAAAAGAAGGATGATAGAAAATGTGTCACATACCTGTGATGCGTTGTGAAAGAAAAAATCCATTTGTTGATAAGATGGAAAGTAATAAGATCATTACAAGGATAAAACATTTCACTAGCAAAACACAGATTTTAGAACTCCCCATACTGTCATGGCTTAAGATATAGAGAATATTACTCAGCAGGTGTAGAATGCTGCATGTCTCAAATTGAAAAAGCAGTGTAACTCATTATTGCCATGGGGCTTTCAGGTCAAAATAACTTAGTGTTTTAAGATTTTCATGAAAAATAATGAAGGAATGAATGAATTTTAGAATTGAAACCCTGGATTTACAATGATATGCATGATGACATAACCAAAATAAATGATTGCAGAGATCTGTAGCAGGAAATCATTTCACACCTACATCCCCATAACTCATAAAAATATAACCTACTTTTACACAAGAGTTGCTATTCCAAAGTACTTGCTACATTTATTTTTTTTTTTTTTTTCCAGTGCTGGCTTTCCAGGAACATAACCTTTAATATTATAGCTGATCAAATGTAAATACATTTCTATATCTAGACCACTTGGAACCTGCTCAAAATTGACCTCCAACCTCCACTTATGAAAACTGGACACGCTTGATTGCTCCACACCTACACAGAGCATGTTCAATTAATGCTTACATTACAAGGACTGTGCTAACAACACAAATGGAAATTAAACCTTTTCACCACTCATCTGCATCTGAACATTCATAAATTGAAAGAAATGTAGAAGAACTGCACTCAATCAATTTCAGCTTGAGTCCATGACCTGATTATGTTATGCATGTCAATATACATTCTCTTAATTAAATATGGTTCCGTGAAAACTAGAGGTAAGAAAAAAGGAAACTGTCCTCCACTTATTGCTACCCAAGATATTAACAGGAAAATGACAGGGAGAATACTAATGGGGAAAAACATCATCTGAAGACAAAGCTGCTGTGTTATGTTACTGTAATGTTCTCTTATGCTGAGAACGCAAGCAGGTAACAGAAAATGTCACTATTTTTCCCTTGATGACCAACTGTGGAGCTTAACAACTACACAAAAAGGTATAGCATCTCTGAGGAAAACCAAATGCTACACTTAACTGCGTATCACCAATCATCTGCTGTTGCAGAAATGCGACACTTAACTGCATATCACCAATCATCTGCTGTTGCAGACAACAGGAAGGCACCTGCTGGAAATCTGCAATTTAAGAATGAAAGAGTAGCATTGAGCCCAAGGCTTCTGACCACCCTCAGCTCTTTCCATTTCACATCCGTCTGATACGGTTTCTGCACAGCAGGCTTTGTGTTTTGGTTTAGTTTTATATTTTCACTTTCTTCTCAATTCTCTCCAGTTTTCCGGCCCCTTTCTACCTCTTCCCCAACCAGCCTGCCACAGTCACACCCACTGAAGCCATTGCACAGTAGTTGTTGCTTCCCACAGCACCTAAGTGGTTTCCACAGGGGAATGTCTCCATCAGTGTGATTTGGAAACAGAGGGTCCCACACAAAGACTAAGTTTGCAAGGCTGCAAAGAGCTGATAATGGTGTTCAGGAGCATTAATTAAGTTTCTGGCAAAGACAGCTTTTTATCCAGGGTAATGCAGATCCTTGGAGAAAAAGAGGTGATGGACTGGAAGAGTCACTGAGCACTGGCATAGAGACAGATATAAGAGGGGAAAAAATATCTACAGTTGGCTTGTGTTATTTCTATCATATCTTTCCTCTCTCATAGTCTGGCTATGGATTACACAGCACTTATAATTCAGAAGGAATAAAACGTCCTCTGGTGTGCTAATGAGCATGTGTTACGTTGCCCAGATGGGAGTTAGATGATCCTACTGTATCTGGATGCACGTGGTAGACAGCGTCATATTTTAGCCCATTGTGATGAGTTAATCGATTCTGGACATGGGAACAATATTTAGAAAAAGACCTTATAAGTTCACCTTCATGCACAAAAGCAAATTAAAACAAACAAATCAAGCATGTTGAAACAAGCTATTTGGAACTGACTACACTGGAACAGAAATCTGACTCCAGCATGGTATGGCAACTGCAGTCAGGCTTGCAGAGACAAATATGATGACAACTCTCCATCTTGCCTTCTAGAAACCCTGCCAAATCCTACTAATGCTCTTTGCCCCCTGCCCACCATGGGCTTCTCCAGTCTAACGGCCCTGAAATCCAAAGAGATTAGAGAGGCTTCAATTGCATCTGTTGGAACATATAGAATTTTGTTTCCTTTAGCTCTTTTTCTTTCCTCATTTATGAATGGTCTTCAGACAGACTAAAATTGTTTCTTATTTATTTGCATAACAGTTTCAGAAAACACTGATAGGCCTGACATTTTTCACACATATATAGTGTGATTTTCACTGAACAACAAGAAAATTCAACATTATTTGCTTCTGAATGAAACTCAGAAAGATGGTCGCAGTTCCAACTGCAAACAGCTGTAAAAAAACAGCACATGGGCAAGAAAACACAATATTATCTGTAAAACAAGAGCCACAGGCAGTAGAAAGTAAATTAATAAAGCTTAGGGAATACTTATGTTCAATACAGAACTACGTGAAGTGAAAGCACAAGCAAATAAATGGAAAAATAAAAAAATTATTTAAACTACCACAGGAAAATATTTTGTGTTTTGGTGTTAAACGATGAATTGTATTTTCTACTCCCATTATGGAGATAGGAACCAATCAATGGAAGAGAATGAAGTAAGTTTCTATTTTAATCAGTGAACATCTCTAAGTAAACTCCTTTGCTGAAATACACCAAGACAACAAAATAGCAGAAGTGAACTGAGATTTGGAAAATTCTATTTTGCCAAATTTAGCTAGTATAGATGGACAAAAGTTGGAATCTTCAGCCTTATTTATTTGAAGCAGAGGAACATGGTGTAACCAGTAACATCGACATCTCTCCTCTGGCCTTTTCCCTGCAGTGGAGAAAATATAAGTGAAAAAAATGATCTTAACCTCCCCTAGCATACCCATTCTACATGAAAATCACAAACCACTGATGACGTAACAATAACCAGTTTTTCCAGCATCTAAACTCGCTATTGTGATATGGTCTTTATTTTCATTTTCTTTCAAGGGCTCACTGGCTGGACAGTTAGGAAGGGACAGAAGAGTCCTAGAGAAGACATTCAAGGTAATTTTTTGGGGGGGAGCTCTGCTGTGTCTATGTGTTCTTACATTTCAGTTTGTTTCAGTGAAGGTGAACCTGAAAAGCAGCTATACAGATACCTGCCCCACTGTCCTGTCAGTAGCTTTTGGTCTTGCCAGGGGCAGGACAATTATCAGCAAATACTAAATATGGACCTCATAACCAGTACAAGCTAGGAAGAAGTAATATATTCAGTCTTCAGTACTCAGATAAGCAACTCACACTGATAACTTGTCCCTAGTTCCTCAGGCTGCAAAATCATGTTTAACATTGTGTTAGTTCATATGATTTCAGCTTTAAGCCATATAGTTTTCCCACCACATTCATCATATTGAATCCAGACCAGCTGCTCCTCAGTCTTCTAATGTGACCTCCTTTTCCACATAAAACAAACCTCTTGCAAAGCAGTTGATTAAGGGTGATAAGATACTTCAGCTTTTGCTGATGTTGCCAAACAGGATGCTAATTAAAGCTATTTCTGGTCATAGCATTTTCTTCCTTTCTTTGTTCTTTCCTTCTTTCAGTCAGTATCAACATTTAGTCACATGAAACCCAGACTAAATGCAAACAAACTTAATCCAATGCTAGCACAGAGGCACTTTTCCCCATCAGCTTTTCAGGGACTCTGAATGGCAGGCAAGTTCCTAGAATTTTAATAGCTGATGTGGTGGTGCCTCTTCCACAAACTTCCCCCGCTTTCCTCTGAGAGCTCTGCAGCCACAGTACTGTAAGTAAAATCAATGACTACTCCTATAATTGTAAAGCTGTCAGGTGAGCACAAGAAGGGTCCTTTTTTCCCTATTTTTAAAATCAGGAAACCATGCTTTTCCGCTGACCTTCCCAGGTTAATCCAAATTCCCCCTTTGCAAGAACATCTGGAGGAAATTAAATGCAATAACACAAATCTTTCTAAATGGTTTGAGTTGATGCTTCCATAAAAGTCCTGTTTCATCTATGTTCCTATATTTCCCCCATCTTTCCACTCTCTTACCTATTCAGGGACAATAAAAAATATTGCTCACATCTATCAAAAGACAAGCACTAAGGAAGCAGAGCAAGTCCACACGGTTTGGCCTATACTGGTGAAGCAAAATCCCCAATAAAGCAGCACACACAACTTATGTAAACTGTTAGATTTTAAAGCCTGAGCTTGGCTCTGTGACACACAATCACATAAAGATCTTTCCACCTTTTCCTACAAACACTTCAGCCTTGGTCAAATAATTTCTTTCTTGCACCATGAGTTTTCTCTCCCAACTCATCACAGGTACGAATGAGCTTCCTCAAGACTTTCTGTTGGCTCTGTCTCCTCTTCATCCTTTTGTCTCTCTGCCTGCCTCAGACCACTAGTCCATCACCCCCAGCACCTTACTGCTCTCTCAGCACAACTATATCTTAAGGTTTGAAATTTAACTTTAAAAAAGAGAAGAGCTGTCCAATGTTAAGTGCGTACTTTTTCTCCGTCTACATCCATGCTTCTGTCTTTACGTAGGATATCAAATAAAACCTAATATTCTATACAGAAAATTCATATAAGAATCTAAAAGCAGTAACTCATGAAGTTAAATTTCTATTTTGTATGAGATGCATTATAAAAATTATGCAGATAGCAACATGATTTGAGTTTTGCCACTTAGGAAACTTGCCGTTGCTTCACCTGTGAGATAACAAATTAAATATCTTGACTAGAACATTAGAGGAAGTATCCATATTTCTCCTTCCCCCTCAGCCACTTGACCCCCACAGTGGCATCTAAGGAGCTCTACCTGCGATAAATAGCACCAGTGTTATATTGTGACAGATCAAGGACATCTCAGTATTATAAATTTCTTATTTACTGGTTGATAGTGAAGCAGATGCCTGCAACTGATAGTTCCATATTTTGTCTTTAAGGGCTACTGAATTGATATACAGAGAAAAGCAGCCTTGCTGTTGTATTTTCATAGGGATACCATGACATCTGTAATACAATTCAGTTAATCTTACTCTTGGTTAATACTCCCCTATGGCAGTCCACGCAAAAAACAAGTCAATTACTATTATACGCTTGTGCTAAAAGCCCATTAGAGAGATGTGTGACCTGATAGTTAAAATCAACCAAAACCAGAACAAGTCATTTTTTTTTCTGATGATGAGTCTGCAAGACTCAGAGTTCACACGGAAGGGATAGCTTTCTTGGTTCCCTCTTGATATTATCTCCCTCTTTTACATTATTATCAAATATAAGGTTGATCCGTTCAGCCTGAAGCTTCCACTTGCAAGACCCAGATCATGATTAAGTCTGCATTCAATCATGTGGCCTTCCAGTTTTCATTGTGTGGGTCCAATGGGAGGAGGTTAATTGCTTTGCATGTGGATGTGTGGTGCTGCATGCATTTGTGTTTACATGCAAAATTTGAGTAGGAGTAAAGCCAAATATTCAGTACCATTTAAAGTTTCCCGCAGTCTTTTCTCTGAAACATACTGGTACCCCAGAGTTTTGAGCAGAGAATTTTCCATTTGTGAAAAGAAGTAGCAATAATGTATAGGTAGGGCAGCAGTGAGAAGATTTCCTTGATGATGTCAAAACTAGTTTTTCATTTAATAAGGTCAATAGGTATTTTTCCAAAATGAAAACTTTATCTCAGACTTTTTCATCTGCTAAAATTTTTCTCAGTTTTAAAGAAATACTTTATTTCAATTTGGAAAATCAAAAATATTTAATAGTGTTTTTTTTAAGCTACTGCATTAATTTAGGATGATACGTCAGTATCTATAGAGCATTATAAAGATGCAATACATGATTTTAAAAATATTTTTCATTTCATTTGGATTTTTTTACTTTTTTCTTTTCCATATTCAAATTATCAATAGCTTTACTAAAATACCACTGATATAAAATAGTTGAATTTACATACAGTTTAAATGTGTTGAAATCATTAAGTTATGCTACTTAGTAAAAATGAAAATATCTTTTCTGCAACAAAATTTGGAGGGTTTCATGTATTAAGAAACAGTTTGATAGTATTATACAAAAAAGGTATGAACTAGAGGAACATTATATCTAGAATTTCAAAACATTTACATATATACTTCAAGCCTGCTTCTCAGGCCATCAAAAACATCTCTTTGCTTCTATTTTAACTCTGAGTTTAACCATCTCCGTTAAAAATGCTCATTAAGAAGCTGTAGACTAACAGGCTTCCAGTGAAAGTCCCTTCTTACTTGTTAATGGTCAGAAAGATCTAGTCAAATATTAAACTTGGAACCTAATATTTAAATGCATTAGCTATAACAATTCTCTAAAAGATTGATATTCTGAGGCCCTTTTGTGTTGTTTCTGGTTTTGGCCTCAACACTGTCACATCACCATGAGTTTTACAATCTTAGAAAGAGCTTTAATGTATCTTCTTTGTGAAATTATTGAGGCATCTACTGAAGCAGAGAGTTTTCTATGCAAGTTCTGCTAACATTCGCATTTAAGTGTGTGATTTTATAGGCTGATGGGTCTAATATAAGGACAGGACTCGGCAATGAGAGGTCAGCAGCCATATATAAGACAGTATGATCTTGTGATGGGAAACCGATGTACGTGTTTTTCGAGACACGCAATCACAGACTGAGAATCTTTTGGAGGAAAATGACAGTATCCCTATTACATGGTCAGTAAATAACAAATACGACAAAAACATATAATCCTGTAATCCTTTGAATATCAAGGTCCAGACATGCTCTAGCCAAAGCCAGCAAGGACTTAGGTTCAACTTCCAAAAACTTTAAGGAAGCTTTTTCTCAAGATAGGGGAACAGCTTATGCAACAACCACCACCATTTAAATGAAATCCTTGTAAGATATCAATGCACTTAAACCTGAACTGAATTTAAATCTAAAATTAACCACTATCTCTTCTGCCCCCTGTCCTGAAAACAACAATCTGAATAATCTTTGTTCATTTTGTAACACAAGCTGAACTGAAAGCTGACAGAAATATGCTGGGTTTGTATAATGCTAGTGGAAAAAGAAAATATTTCAAACCTGAAAGAGATGATTTGTCCAAACACCAGGTACATAACTTAAAATTACTGAAACCATTCTTCACCTGGGGTGCTTCAACTGAAAACAGATTTTATGATTGTTTCATCACAGTGTAATTATCAAAATGTAGGGTGGGAGCATGCGCACATGCAGAAAATGCAGGGATAAAATATAAGAGACTATTCAGTGTGAAAAGTTTGGATGCAGAAAGTGCTTAGAAGTCTTTCCTCACCATTCTGCAGAAAAGCTTTCGTCACACCGTGTTTTCTTTAATAAGCTTGCCTGAAGTATATGGTAAATCTTTATGGGAATAATCTAAGGCAGTTGAAAACTGAGTGGACTCAGTCCTTCAGTATTCTTGGTTCCCCCAATAAAAACCATCCATCATGCTCAAGAACAGCCTAAGAGCTCAGTCTTGTAGTAGATATCACAGAATTTTATTTTATTTTTTTTTTTTTCCCCTCTGGTGCACCAGGACCAGTTTATTATCAGTAATTCATAATTTTCTGTGTATTTGGATTGCAATATCATATTTATAGTACCAAGTCTCAGCACTTGAAAGAGTGGAGCTTGGACAAACTGTAAGGTATTATATCAATAAAGACTGCAGTGAAACCCTCATCTCCAAAACTTGAAAAAATAAACAGAGCAAATAAAAAGTGGTTTTCTTGCTCCTCTGTGCACTCAGTTGAAAGAAACTATCAAACTTTTGCACCCCACTGCTCCAAGATGCATTAAAAATCTCTCTCAGTTGAGAGCAAAATGTGTCAACCACCATTGCTATTCTGGCTCAATTTAAGGGGAAAGAAATCTGTTTTTGTAAAAGCTGCCAGTGAAAAACTTTCATCTTAACATTCATTCATGCTCGAGAGCAGTCCTGTGTTTAAAGCTTAATGGGCCAAATTTACAGAGAACTCTAATGCTGATAGCCAGCACTGACCCATGCTGTGTGTTGACAAAAGGCACACTTATGTGGCACCATTTTTCTACTAACGTAAGAATGCAACTTAATTGAGAGAATCTTCCAAGCAGCTTTGTTTTCTCTGTTCAGCAGCAGCTGTCGGGTGTGAATACATGGTACCTGTCATATCAGATCAGATCAATGATGCCACTGAGCTCAGGGCTGTCCTAGCCACTGCTAGAGATTTCTGAAAGAGATGTAGGCTCCCAGCACAGGAAGACACAGTAGGCATGGGAATGGAAGTGGAGGAAGCTACAAGTTGAATCCTCTCTGGAGTAATCAGTTTACCCTGAGGTGAGAAGTTCCCTTATTGCTACTGCAGCACATGGCACTTAGCAGGGTTATTTCAGAAGCCACACACAGTTCCTCATGACAACTGTAATTGCATGTGACGGCTGCAGCCCTGATCAGTTAGAAGCAACAGGCATGCAGTGGTCATGCATTAATATTTGAGGAAAAGCTGTAAGTGAAGAGAAGTGAAGGGACGGAGGGAGAATATGACCTTTAAAAGATTAAAGAGAATATCACATTGACTCTATCAGTGTGTGCCGAGACAAAACCTGTTTCTTTGCAGATGTCTCTCTTTCTGTCTTTTATACAAAAACATTGAAACTGAGCACTTATGAGTAATACTTGGTGTAAAACCAGGATATTAATTCTGAGCAATAAACTCTAATGTGAAAATCTGCCTAGAAGCACTGTAAATACTTACACATTCTCATCTAACCTTTTTCTACAAACCCTTGGTAACAGTAGGAAATGAATATTATGGTTTTAGCCTAATGACAATCTAAATGCTTTCTTGATAAGGATGCTACATACAGAACATTTTCCTAGATACCAGCTTTTATTATGAGCATAAAATAGTGAGCCAAATGTAAGAAACAGACCAGCAAAATACCCCTCTTGAGACTCTAATCAAAAGTTATTTTTGTATTCATATCCATTCTTGTTGTTATCTAACTCAGAAAAAAAGTGGTGGGACACCTCTCCTGCACCATGTATGCAACTGTGCAGCTTTCAGTTTAATCTTTCTCTGGAAATAAGGTTTTGAAATTCTTCTGTCTAATTGATTTTGTTTGTAATACCACCATGATAAGGCATTCTGTCCAATCAGATACATTTCATTGACGGACATTTTAAATGTGACAAATTTACAATGATCTGAGTGGTACATGGCAACTGCTAGGGAATGAACTTCATTTACCATTAAATCAGTCTACATTTAGTGTTCAGGAAGACAGCATGCACTGGGTGTCAATGCCTGTGAAAAAGCATGTTTCCAACTCCCCTTATCATTAAGCCACTCCTAAGCTTGTCTTTTGCATTTCCCAGCACAGCAACCTCAAAAATACACAGAGTCATATGCCTCTTAGCATCAAAGTGGACCATAACCTTGACACACAATAAGACTCCATATCTAGGGATTACTCAATTCTGAAAAAAAAAAAAATAATAATCTTATATTCTTATTTTGCATTTCTATTTTCACACTTTTGTGTACTTCCTTATTTGCTTCCTAACTTTTTACTCGTTTATTTGTTCATTTTTACTGCTTGACTCTCTTTCTTCCTTCTCATACTCAAATGACAATAACCCTGCATCCAAGTCCCATGCACATGAGCAGCCACTTTCTCTAGAGACACCAATGACACTGACCCACAGCCTCTTGCTGGAGGCAGAAAATATTGCTTGCAAGACCTCTCCCTTGTCACCAGCTTCATGGGGCATAACATGCTAAGGGGATATTTGTTACCAGAAGCATCTCCACAACCTATATTCTGCCTACTTTTTACTGGCTGTCAAAATACCCACTTATTATGTATACTTACTGTCCATCTCCAGTGCCTATTCATTAAAATTTTGGGGTGAGCTCCGCGTCAAGGGTCTGTCAAGGTGAATTAGCTGAGACAGAGCATACCAGCAACATGACATAATATTCTGGGGACACAAGCTACCTAATTTACAGATAATTTTTTCCATCATATGGGATATACAGGTCCCCAAGCATCTGCAAAAGCACCTCTCTCTCCTTCTTTGAACTCTCATGGTGTTTATAGGAATATTTGGTGACTGTGAGGCTATAGAAACTGTCGTCCCACAGAAAATGCTGACCAAATATTGTTTGTCTCTTTTACTCCCCTAACTGACTTTTTTTCTCTCTCTTTTTGTTTAAATGCTTAGGTGTTGTACTTAGGTTGTAAAGTTCTCTTGGAGCAGGATTGTCTGCTCTGATGTGCTCCCAGATAACATAATAAGGTAGACGGTATTTTAATTAACTATGAACATGTGTGCAGCAATATCAGAAGATAGATACAGGTAGGTAGAAGTTGCACACTTCCTTACCCATCTAGTCCTATTTTATCCTCACACTGGCCTAAATCCATATTTTAAGCCCCAGTTTCTTTAAAGTCAAAAAATGTTATTTTGAGATGAATTTTTGACCCAAGGAATAATTAGGGAGCTTTCTGCATTTGCTAGATCAGATGGTCTTCTGTATCATGCCTTAGATGGTCTTACTCTTATTTATTTAAATATACCTGGCCAACTCAGTCCTCCCCTTTGAGTAGTTCAAAGGGTTTCATTTAAATTTGCATCCATGGGAAATGGAGACTACAGAGACTTGTGGGGTCCAAATACTGAAGCCTCTTGATATACTGTTAAAAATATTACTTCCATGGTTTTAGCAGTTAATACGATAGACACTACAGAAGAAGTTCTATACTTAAGCTGCACAGTTGCATACATAGCAGGGATGTGCACACCAGGTGGACTGACATCAGAATGTTTTCCGGACTCCAGAAGCAAGCACAGAAAATAACAGATGAATTCATTTTCAGGGGTAAAGATCACACGAGAGCAAAGGAAAACTCCAAGCTTTCACTTTCACACACCTGATCAGAGATTTGGCATTACAATTTTACTGCATACCATGAAGTATGGTATATTGGAACTGACTAAATGACTGTGTTCAGTAGAAAGACTGGAAAAATAATGAAGATGGTAGTCAATTTTTTATATATTATACACAGACAAAACATCTCCTACATAGAATCTTAGATGTGCTATTTTGGAACTCCAAAGGAGAAACAGCTTTTAAAAAAATAGCAATACTGAAAAAAAATAATATATCTGTGCACTTATCACCACAGCAGGAAGTGGAGAGCAGAGGCAGCAACACCAACAGTAAGTATGTGCCTAATGGCTCAGCAGAAACACCCTCCTAACGTCTGCTAGCTCTCCATACACAGAGCTATTCAGTGCCCTTTGAACATACACACAGTGTTTTCGAACTAATTATGAGGCTGGCATATGGTACATTTACCAAGAAAGAAAAAGACAGACTTTTTAAAAGCACTGTCATGACCATTATGGCAGAGAAACAGTTGGCCACTATTACAGGACCTGAGCCAACATTTATTTAAATCAATGCAAAGATTTTTACTGACTATACAGCAGACTTTGAGTCTGGTCCACAGTAAATGGAGAACCTTTCTGAGATTCCTGGCCTCATAAAGAGCCAGAGACTGCTTTAGCACTACCAATGCCTGGCTAAACAGAAACTGTTCTTACAAAAAATCCTATAAGGCCTAATAGAGGGGAAAGCAAAAGGTTCCCTTGGAGTTCAAGAGGCTTCTGAAAATGAATGATATGATTCTTACAGAATTTTTATGTACCTGTTTTATTCAATAAAGACCTGTAACCATACTATAAAATTCTATTGATCAAAATTACTGAACATGACTTATGATCATTCTCCAGCAAATGCTATGATAGATTTCCACAAAACTATAGCAATATAAGACAATATACAATGCCTTGTTAAATCTCGTCTAAGCAGTCGCAAGAGAGATTTCTAGTTACAGCATAGTGCTTACAGTCCTAGTGGGGGTTCAGTTTAGAGTTATGCCTACAAAAGTGTCTGCTGACTAGGCTGTAGTCTCCTGCAAGCCCCTCAACTCAATCGCAAACAACAGTTCACCTCAGACCTGGAAGTTCTGCAGTCCTCACCTCCAGCCTCCTCCCTCTTGACGGTGTTTTCACCCACTCCGCAGGCCTCCAGCATGGGAAATCAGTGAGCAGCAACCCCACAGTTCCATGTCTTAATGCCATGCTGGAGATGCAGTACAGATGATTCTGGTTAGGAAGAGTGGTGATGATGAGACAGCTTGAGCTTGGTCAAGGCAACACTGAGACCAACAGTAAATGTCACAGTGGACACAACCCTAAATGAGACCATCAATGATCTGAGGCTGGCATTTGGAAACATTTGCATTAGCGAGGTTCCTGTCTGGGAATAGACTTTCATGTATAGCCCAAAAATTTATTACTAAATTGATGCAACTCCTTTTTGCTAATTTTAGCTACTACAGATCAAACCCTCAGTTGCAAAGTACATATGCTACCAGGAACTTCCACTGCAACCCCAGTTTCCAGTAACTTTTAAACTATAACCCATGTGTTTCTTTTTCACTCTTGAGGCTATTAAAATGATGCAAAGCCCTGCTTTCAAACAGGTCTGCAGCTCTTGCTCTAAGCAGCAACATTTTTTCTGAACAGCCTTGCATTCTCTCATAAGCTCACACAACCAAGTATGAAAAAAAGCTACCACAAAACAAAAGTATGATGGAAGCAAGTGACAAGGTACCTTTGACAATGCAGGCAATAAAAACTGTGAAAAGGTGCTAGCACTGGCCTCATCCTATGCTAGTAGAGTGATGATCCGACACAGACTTCATGTATTCCCTAGGGTTGCTAGTATATGCAGCATGCTCACCACAAACTCTTCTTCAGTTTTGCTGTGCTGAGATGCTTTCTTCCTGAAGTGAAATGAAGCCTAAGAATGTTTTGGATGAGCACAGAACATGGACTTGCCATCTATAAAAGATGACTTACTCAGTACAAGCGCAAAGAAAGGAAAAAAGTTTAGGAAAAATCTTCTCTAAAATAAAATTTAAACAAACAGAGAAATCAACCCTCAAAGGGCTATGGAACAACAAGAATTATAAACCTTCTTCTAAACAATCTTTTTTTTTTTTTTAAATTTACATTTGAAATTTATCCAAATTTATGACACAAAGTATACTACAACAGAACATAGAACTAGTAATTGAGAACTAAAGTGACAGAACAGTTTAGAAAAACATAAATACATCAGTGCTATGGCCAACAAATCTGACTGCACTCTGAAACAGGCACCCAGTGCAGAGCTTCTTACATCATCCAAGCACCAAATGTTGCCAATAAAAGAGTTTAAGTTGCATGGAATATATAACCCGGCATGACTGCACAATAAAAATAAACGAGTGTTCAGAATTTTATATGGATTTCAAGAAAGCATTTGATATTGCATCACCACAACAGGAAAGATAGAGTGGTGAAAAGAGAAAGAAATATATTGAATTAAATGCTAAAAAGAGTATCAGTAGAAGATGGTGCAGTTAAATTACATACTCTGCTTGTTATATTGTATATTATGGTCTCCAATGAACAAGCCAACACTAGTGTACAGAAAAGTATTTTCTTGGAAAAATAAAATCCTCTCTTCTTATTCTGAGAAAATATGTCCTCTTTTATATAAGTGATGTGTCACCAGTACTTTAACTCTTAAATGCCTCAAAATCTGCCTTCATGTGCCTCTGGAAATGATGATATTCATGTTTCACAGATTATTAAGTGTGTTTTTTAAAGACTAATGAGTTATTTTATTGCTTATTTCTGTTTAAGGAAACTAGAAGCCCAGGTCTCACTGACTGCAAAGAGATTTAGGATCCTATCTGCATAACAAACTTTAAAAATAATTTTGGACAGTTGGTATAACAGGGAACTAAATACAGATTTCCCTGACCTCAGGCTGGTACTTTAACCTCTGAACCACATTTTTTCTATCACAACATACGTGTTAAGCCAGCACAAAAAATTTGAAAACCAGGCCTTATGAATAAGAAAGAGGTGAAAACCAAAACCTTAACTGCTAGTTAAGCTCTCACAAGGATAATGATATGGCACATACTGGTTTGATTTAGTTTTCTTGTTTTATTTCTAGAACTCCACAACACCAGGCTTTTTTGTTCCACAATCTAGTATTCACAGAAACATGAGATGTTTTCAGCCTTAATAACACTAATAATGATAATGAAGAATACTGGAAAGTAGGAGAGAGACCATGCTAAAAATAAGCTCTGTAGACAATACATATAAACCTAAATGATCACACAACATCAGCGCTACTTAGGTGGACTCAGCCCGCCTTCCCCATCCCCCAAAAATTATTCCTTAATTAATTCTTATCATGTTTCATCATAGTCACAGACAGCTCTGACAACAATCGATTCCAGTGAGGTTTGTTCATTTAACTTGTCTGACTCTCAACTCACGTAAATAAATTGTTTTGAATGAACATTATTTATTCAGCAGGTTAATTCTTACAGAAAGTATTATCCATATCTGTGGGGGAAAAACTAGGGGTAGAAAAAAATTTAGGATATAAATTTGGGATATAAAATAGTAAGGAATCAATTGGACAAAATAAAAAGAATAAACTTCATCCAGTAATCCCATAGCTCTTCTTCAGTTTTAAAAAAAAGAGATGGAGAACTGAAGCAGCAAGAACTAAGTATAGTTAATCTTTACAGTGACAATTCATGAGGGCTGAGTGAACCAGAGATGGTCCAGACCGATATTCAGAGGTGTTGACTGGATCACCTGCACCTTATCACCTGAACCTCCAGGCCACTATTAAGAGAGAATATTTCTGATCTGGAAAGAAACTAGCAAAACCTAACAAAAGAACAATGTCTGCTTGGCTTCTTCATGCCACTGCTGACAGTGATGAAAGTTGCAAAGAGGGAGTGACAGCCCCTAAATAACCTGTAATTACTTCCATGTAAAGATGTTACCATTTCCAAGGCACAGTGGAAATGGTTTTGAAGCGAGTGACATTGCATACATGTGGCACAAGAACAACATTAGTTACACGGAGGAGCTTCAGCTCTGAAAATGTCTGGTTTTGGACTAAAAAGGGTTACAGACTTTAATGTCAGTGATTTATTCAGATAACACCCATGAACATTAAAAGGGCATGAGTTATGCTCATAACTTCCCGTACGCCAAGAATGACAAGATTATTCCTCAGAGTCTGCTGAATACAGAGATCTACCAGAAGCAGATGGGAAATCAAATTTTGCTGAAAAACAGAAGATTCTGATCTCATCAACAGAACATGAGCCATTTCAAAGTAAGAAAGACTATGGACAAAACCTTAGTGGAAAAAAAACCCAGCATGTGTGCATCTGAGCTGCAAATAGCTGGTTCATGTTCCTCATCATCTGTGCTCTCTAGCTTTGTCTGCACTTAAGTTTATGAAGCTTGCTGCTTATCACTAAAAAAATGATATACATCTGAAAGACAGGGTTGCACTAGGATGCTTGATGGTGCAGTGCCGAGGTTTACATAGCACAGGTCAGGATGAATCTTGAATGCTAAAAAGAAAAGAAAACAAAACATAGGAACAAAAAGTATTGAACAGGTGCAATTTGTGCACTCATTTGTGAACAACCTGTACTCAGCATGACTGGTACTGTGTTCAGAGACCATCTCCACCTCTGAAGTAAACAGAGAATCCTCATTGAAAGGGCAATTTCCTAAGATCACTCTGTCAAGGGTGAGGAAACTAACACTACTGCACAGATTCTGTGCTCACTCGCCTTATGTGAATCTTACCCAGGCCAGGATAAAATAATGTTTTTAATATTATAGATGCTAAGGACTCTGTGCTACCGTCACTACTAGAAACTCTCACGCCCCTTTGCCTATTGCAAAAACACCTTCCTGTGGACTGTGCTACGCAGACAAACTTCCAAGTTCTCCGAAGACTTTCTGTCTGGAATGGACCAGCAAGGAAGGAAAGGGTTGGAAGACCACTTTTGAGTAATCAACCAGTTACAATATACTGCCTGTATGAAAAATAGAGAAACTGGAATTTATTACCATCTCCTTTTATGGGACCTTTCTTTTCATTGCTCACTGATTTGTCTAATTTTACCTCTATTTGCAGAAAACTGAATTGTTTAAAGGAAACATAACCCCCATATGAATCTATGCAGAGAGACTGCTTTACTCATGCTGAAGCCACTTTTGCAACTGGTGAAGCCAAGGTTTGAAGTGGCTATGTTTAAAGGTCCTGCTCTTTAAAGTCAGTTGGCACTGACTCCCATTCTTGTGGGAAGTCAGTCAAATTTAGCTATGTATGCATTTTAAAAGCTACAGCTGACATGGTAGAAGTTCACCATTTAGAAATTACTCTCTCTCTTCCCCATAAAAGAAAAAAGCACAAAGTCCTTACCTGCAATGAATGTTCTAGCCTAGATCAAGTGGAGATTTTCCTGCAATTTCAAACACCTGAACCAAGAGTATTTCTCCTTCTACCACCACTGCTGGAGCCCAGGATCTTCCCAGGAACTGTACAGGAGAATGCCCAGTGCTACAAATAAAGGTGGGGAGGAGATGAGGAATGGAGGAAGTGTGAGTTGGACCATGCCAGAGAGATTTGAGGGCTGGCTGAATAAGGCAGGAAGATTAGAAGAAAGGTCATAGACTTCACGTATTTTGTGCCAGGTGTGGCTTGGGACCTAGCTGACACCATCTGAATGAGGCAACCAGGAAACAGGAGCCAGTGCTGGAGGGGAGGTTACTGGGTAAAATACTGACTTGGAAGATCAGGCCTGGATGAACCAAGTATTAGGTACTGAGAAGCAGCTGGACAAGGAGTGAAGTCTTCAGGAAGAACAAGCACATTCTGGAACACAAACCAAACAAAATAACCTGGAAAATGGGAAAAGAGGAACTCAGGAATTGATCTAGACATCCTGAGAAGGAATATATAGATTCTCTGACCAAAAGGATGGATACAGGTAAGGAAGCAGTATATGCTGGGAAAGGAGACAGAACTGCAAGACAGAGCAGATGAGACTGGGTATGGAGGGATACAAGCAGGTTGTAGAAGGATCTGTGTCTGTTAAAACATACTTGTCTCCAGAGTGTGGAAGGGAGCCAAGGAGTCAAGCCTCCCTCTGAAACCAGCCATGGTCCCTGCGTGGCTCACCCACAGAACTGTTTCAGTCAGCAGGGGTTTTGGCCATCATTACACCAGTAATGAGTCAAGACAATAGTGAGTAGATTTCTTTTGTTTGTTCATTTGTTCGTTCTGGTTTGTTTTGGTTTATTTCGTTGTTTTTTGCTTGGTTTTTTTTTTTTCAGATATTTTTGTCATTAATTTTAGAAGCTGTGCATACCACACGTTTAATAGAATGATAAAATGTAAATGCAAATGCTCAAGAATCTGAAAATCCCCAAGTTAAATTTGCTTTTACTGAATTCAATGCACAGGAGGTATATGCAATTTACTACTATTTTTAACTATGCAATCATAGGCAAACTGTCCCCACATTTTGTACAATAGCCCTAATGTGCGGTTTTCAGGAGAGCCCTAGCAATGAGGAAGCAGTGAGAGAAGTAAACTGCCTTCCAGAGCACAGATCCTTTAATTCTGTATTACCCATTTTTATCTTTTCTAATTGAAGCTATAAGAAAAGACATATCTGTAAAGAAGCACATTAATAAAAGGGAATCATTCACTATACCTATGCTGAGGTTGTTTTCTATCAGCTGACCAGATCGCCTTCCTACCCATCTGTATCTATCTTCTGCCTCAGAATTGTTCTAGCAAACCTAATTAAAAAAAAAAAATAATAATCGTGCAGTTTACTGGAAAATGTATAAATGTATCAGGTTTCCCATAGGCACTGCATGGGCAACATTCAGGTCAATGACCCTGCTTTGGTAACTTATGAAACAGGGCTACTGTAATAGATTCCCACCTCGCCAGAGACCAGTGTGGTCGCACTTACAGCCACTCGGGAGGAGTCTGGAGGGAAAGTGCAGTAGCAATACAGAAAGTGTGATTTGTATGTAAAACTGGTATTGTGTGCAAGGTCAGCTTAACTGGAAAATAAAAACAACAAAGTTTTTGACACACTAGCCCTTCCATCACAGCTACAACAGCACTACCACTGCTATGAAAACACAGTATTATAAAGCAAATCTGTTAGTTCAGACTATGAAAATCCAAGGTAAAGAAAGACAATGTGGACAGTATCCAGTAAAATGCTCAACCAGGCCAAACACTTTATCACCTATTTTTGTCTACTGGTATGAAAGTTTCTGCATTTGTTTTCTTTAGAAAAGCAGAGTAGCTTCCATTACAAGAATTTCAGAACCTCTAGGGTTTTTTTTTTTGTGTTCATCAAGGTTTTTTTCTTCACACATCATTTCTCAGGTAGTACATCGTGCTCTCCACCCTTTGGAGCAGCTGGTGTGATATTATTGAATAGATGCAGCACATTGATTGTGGACTGCTGGGAATTACAGGCTGGCACAGTGGGTAACAGGATAAGTATTAACTGTCACAGATAGAGTTGTTTCTTCTGTACAGAGAATTCAGTTAAAAATAAAATAAATATATTCTAAATATTTCTCTCTTCACATTTTCCCGGTTTCCAGGACTTTTAAGTTGATCCCTATAATTTCTCTTCCATATGCAATATTACCAGGTAACGACTATTGAGGGTTTCCTGCTCTCTATTTATATGCCCCATCTTCAGTTGAAAGATCTGATTTTTCACAACATTCAGAGAGATTGAGAGTTGACTAGTGCAATGTAACATTTTCCAAATTCTACTTACTTATAAGAAATGCCACAAGAGCTCTGCAGTATTAGGATTAATAAAGTGCAGTAATCCAGGCTGCAACAGGAAGAATTTGCAGTATCACAATCAGCACACTGCTGTAACGCCCCTGTACATGCTGGTTTACAAACAGTACAGATGGCAACACAAGCTTTAACACTGAGAAGCATATATGAGATTAGATATTCTTTTTCCCATAATCTTTGTTAAACTTGTCTCCTCACAGAAATAAAGATAGCAGAGGGTTCTGGGAGAGTGTACAAATGAAATCTTACAGGTAATGAGAAATAAGGAGCTTTAGGATATAGTTTAATGCTATTCTCAATAGACTCCTCCTCATGCGAAATTACATCTCAAATGTTTATGGTTCTTCCAAAGGGAGTGTCACCATTCTGAAGAGAGTATGTAATCTGGACGATACACTGATAGTGGACATATATCATCCTAATGACATTTGTAACAAGGCATTGGGACTGTCAGTCATGCATATTGCATTGCAAAGAAAAAAAAAATGTAGCAATAAATTGCAGTGCCATTATCTGTATAAGAAAGCCTCTTTATTAATTGCATCCCATTAGTGACTGCAATATTTTACTAGTGAGTACAAACAGTATCATGGGAAGCTTTTAAATTGATTTTTTTTTTTCTTTTAAGTTGCTTGAATGTGATTAAGGCTCTAAACTCTAGAAGATGTTTTGACCTTTGTGAAGCTTAACTGAGAAACTGTTTCAGGAAAAGTAAAAATGACTCAGATTTAAATTCAATAACGGCAAGCCAATGCACATTGTGAGAAGGACAAAGCACTGAGGGGATGGTGCTAAGTAAAATTATGGTTAATAATAGGAGAATCTGAGCTAAAATGCAGAAAATATAGAAAGAATTATGAAAGATATCAGAAATGCACTTCATAATGAGCCCAAAATGAGATGTAGCTAAACAGGTTAAAATGGCTTTTCTGATATATAAGAGGAACGATACTTGTAGGGAAGTCATAATGCCTCATTTCTTGAAACTGATAAGGCACATTCAGAACAAAATTGAAGGTATTTAAGTAAGACAGTGATGTTATATATTGGGAATTGGAGGTAAAGGTTTCTTAGCTGATGCAAGGCACAGACAGACTAGATGAATGGGTAAAAAAGATTTTAAATTATGCTTTCTTCATCCACCTATTCTTTTCTACTATCTTTTTTTTCTTTTCCCCACACTCCCCACAACTATTAAGCATCTCTCTGCAAGTATAAAGGCCCTAAACTAATGTACCGACGTGTACTTTACATCACTTTACATGTCTTAATCTGACAATTAGATGAGGGAATGTGAGGAGCAAACACAAAATAGCCCTGCAGGGTGCAGTTTCATGACATACCTAAATTACCCTAACAGCATTCTCCGCCATTTTAGCAACCCAAGCTGTCACACCAGTCAGGTGATTGCCAGAGCCATTGCAAGTAAGGAGAATAGAGCAGGGCAAAGCCCTTTACCACCAGCAATTAGTTACAGGATTCATGTAGCTGTAAAGTAACATGCAGTCGTTTGTGGTAGAGTGTGTGCGTCAGTGGGCATGTGTTTGTGTCATGTTTGTATTCCTCCTGCAGACCAGCTCTCTGAACTGCTACTTCACACTAGTATTAATGTAAGTGGGGGAACCAGGAAGAGTTGTGGGGAGAAAAGCAAGGAAGAAGCTTTGATCTGAATGCTTCAGAACTGCCTCAAGTACAGGAGATACTGAAGTCGGACACTGAGTACAGAGTCCTTGGTTTTAGCAGATTCTTGCAAGATCTGGTTAAGAAAAGCAGCTAGATATTTGACAGGTACACCGAGGTTACAACACTTGGTCAGCTCATTATTCCATTTGGCCTTTGGACTTCGCAGGAACTGAGTTTTCAAGGATAAACAGCCCATAATAGATTTACTACTATTTAGAAAGAGTATATGAATATATATGTATATGCATAAGAAAATTTCTGCTCCCTCAGTGAGCATTTCCCTTATGCAATGAAGCTTGAAGTTTGAGTCGTTGTCTTAACTTGCATAACTGCAAAAATTATTCATGATCCTAACGCTACCAAATGCATCTACAAGATTTGCCTGGCTGACCTCCTAAGGCTGTGTTTTCCATGAGCCAAGGACAATGCATGGGGCAAAAAAGTATTTTTTTATTAGCTCTAGATTTACTACTCTTTGATTTTACTGCCTGTCTGTTTTTTCCCATATGTCTATGCAGGTGAAAATGAGGGGTTGATTTATTTTCATTATGCTCATCATACTGCAAGAAAACAGGAGAACAATTATAAAAAAGTAAACATAATCATGTGAAAAAAAGCAGGGAAAAGTACTTTCTCTCATCCTCTGCTTAGGCAAAGACAGTTGCCCCATATTTCCATCTATTTCAACACTAGATACTTTAATGCAGCTTCGGTTTTAATTAATTATTAACTTCCTCAGGGCCTGCCATGCCACAGCTTGAGCACGTAAACTTGGGAAGGCCTCCCTGAATGCGCTCAACCAAACAATCCCACCCAGATCTTTCAAATCCTGTTGAAGGAGCTCTCTGATAAAAACATTTGCTTGATCTGTCCATTTGCAGATAACTTTCACTAAATGTATTCCCTCTCAAATCATGTATTTTAACTTCATATTATATCCATAATAACATTTACAGAATTAAACTATCTCACATGCACGCACACACTTGTATTCTCTTTTTTTGCTAATCACCTGAGAATTGCAATTCTTCTGCCTAATAAACAACCTAATTGGTCTGTGTATGCAAAGAGATTCTGAATTGATCAGCTATTGGGGTACCAAACATTATAAACAAAACAAGCCTTAATTCTGCCAGACTAAACAGAATTCATCCCAGAAAAAAAATCATTTAGTCATCACAGACACATTATGCATTTCAATTTTACTCAATGGAATTAACATCCTCCTCATTTTAGTTGATACAGGAAAAATAGATTATTTGATGGAGCAGATCCAAGTGTATCTGTACACACTGTTCTTTAATTTGAGGCAATTTTTTTATACCATATGAACTCCAGTCACACTTTATTCCAATTCTGCAACATTAAGTAATGGATTTATTTCAGCTTGGTTTAAGCAAGAACATTATGTTGCTATCTGCAAAGCCTTTCTTTCTTTTTCATATCTCAAAAGAAGAATTTTTACCAGACAAGGATGCCTCCTGCAGATGAGTCAGGAGCCTCTGCTTAAATCCATAATCTGAATTCCTCTTCTTTTCCACTCTTAACATTGAAAACAAGGACAATACCACCATTCTTTGGAGTCCTTCATTCAATAACTTAAAGAAATAGCTGGGATCAACAGCTCCCAAAATATTGTTTGCTTTCCTGTCACCTGGCTATAGGAACAGCTAGATAAGAACAAATGTTATTTTCCCCATCAATGGTGACATACACAGTAAGGAAACAGTTTCTGTCAAGCTCAGGGCAGAACAACTGCTGAGAGGGAACAAGTCAGACCTGGGTCATCTTCTGAGGTAATTACTAGAGCAGGATAGAAAGTACAGAGGCAAAGTTCAGAGTTCTGCTGGAGCCAGACACCTCTAGAGCATGCTAAAACGTTCGTTCTTTTAGGAGTTTTTTGACCTCTGTCTCTGAGTAGCTTCATTAGTGCAGCTACAGCTCAGTGTGCTCTAAATCATCACTTTTTCATGGGAAATTCTATAGCTTTGTATTGTTTTATCAAAGTTCCTCTTATACAAACAGACATTAAGAGCTGTTTGAATATTGGTCTCCTTTTGTTCACTTGCTTACTGTGGATCTTTCTGATCTCTGTGTTATTATTTCCTTATTTATCTGAAAATGTCAAATTATTAAAAAAAAATTAAGAAAAATATTTTAAAACTCAATATTAGGATTAATGGTAAAGCTTTGCACTTTTCCAGCCTATGTTTGTCAGTAGATGAAAGTCTACAAAAGAAAGCAAATAAATTGTCTGTAGGTGAACCTCAGTGTATGTGGCTGAGCAGGCATTGACAGAGCCCATCACCCAAATGCAAGTTTTGCCCTAATTATGGGAAGAGATCAGACTGCTCTAGAAAAGGTCTGTGTTCCCCTAATGGCAGAGATCCTGCACAATCTGCAAAGTTATCATATAAATAAACATGTTGTGTATGTACAAGCATATCATTTTTTCAGTATAGCAATAAGCTTATGTCATCATGTATGTCATCCAAGAATTACAAAGTTATGAGATATCTAACTTGGAAAATTCTCTGTGACATGCTATGTATATATATGTTTGTTACAAACAAACATAAATGGCAAAAAAGTCTGCTTATGCTGTACATCTACCACCTCCACTCTGGCATGCCCCATAAAAGTATTCAATAAGCAAGCAGTGCAACACCTCATGTACCTGAGTACATGTGCATAGTCATTCTGAGTGGTCACATATGGTCACCTCCAGGATTTTCAAACACCTAAAATCTGGATCGTGCCTATCATCCAGTAGCACACCAAAGACAAAAAGCCCTAGAGGGAAGCAGTATCTATCTGGAAAAACATGACATTGGCATGTAGAGGAGCAAGGTAAAGCAAAGATCATCAAGGCCCCAGCTCACAGACAGGGCAGAGAAGAGAGTCCAGGTCCTGTGAACAGACCGGAATTTCCACAAAGCCTTTCAATGTATATGCTTATTTCTATAACTGTGAGCTGTACACTGTATATACATATATACATGAAGACAGAGCTTGCCAAATGAAGCCCTCCCCTCTGTTCAGAACCAGGGGTGGTTGCTGAGTTTGAGAAGGCAGAGGCTGCAGCAGCAGTTGTTGATGCCCCTGGACAAGCACTGCCCTGTTTACTGGGCTTTGGCACAGGTGCTTTCTCTGAGCAAATTTGGCTCTCTGCAGACAGATTTACACTTCCCTATTGACTTCAGCTGGCCTTATACCTGCAACAAACCTAGGTGCTTTATATTCTCACACTAGTTCTTCAATTCCCACACAGCTACTTCAGCGGGAAAAATATTTTCTCTATTATTTAGTGGCAATGAGACAAAGCTCTGACTAAATCTATTTCTCTCCTTTAAATAAGGTCTTGACTGCAGAATATCCAGCTCAAGCATTTTTACTTATTTGAAATATTTAGCTTCATTAGAAATGTATTTATTGCTACATCTAAGTGACCTATCACAAAAGATTAGCCATCTCCTGTATTTTCCCCTCAAAGATTATGTGCCAGCTCCTGAAAACAAAATACATTGTTCTCATTCTTACCTTCTTGTTACTTAATCTATTAAGGACTTCTGAATAGTTGAAGTTCCTACAAATCCGTAGACCTATAAGGTTGAAAAAAAAATGTTCTGAATAGATATTTTTCACTTGCATGCTTTGGAGACAAAATAAGAAGGCAGAAAGACCTTAGAGGACTTTAAAATCTGGGAGGAATAGAGGAAACCCCTTATAGAACTGGATGCATAACTTCATAAGAAGAAAGAATTTTGAGAAAACAGGGATGGATAAGGTAGTCTGCATTTTTTTTTTTTTTTTTTTAATAGATACTGGTGGCTGAGTTTGGGTAGGGAAATTGCAGATGTACTTCTGTAGTGACTTTGGTATTTCACTGTTCTTTTTTCTGTTTCCCTGATTACTCTGAAGGCAGGTTTCCTGCATACCAGATCCAGAAGATTCCACACCTAACAGCTGCATAGGTACTTCTTCTACAGCCAACACTAGCAATGTGCCATAAAGCTCCTTTTCCTCTCTTAGAGTAAGACTACTATTTAACTTAATATTGCTCTCTAGCAGCTCCAAATGGGTAATGGATTAATCTCTGTCACTTCTGCTACCTTTGAAGTTTACCTGTGTTTGGCTAACCTCTAGTTTGCTTTAAAAAATTTGCTGCTCTTCATATTTGACAGCACCAACTTTGGATTCGATTCAGCCCTTTTTTGCTATGACAGACAAGCTAAATTTCTTTGGCTGAACTTCACCAAACTTCTTTGGTGAAAACATATCATGCTTCTTTAGCACCTCTGGAGTTTCCCTTTTTTTTTTTTTTTTCTTTTCTTTTATGTAAGACTAGTTGAAAGAAGCTTGTTGATTTTGAGAACTTTGATGGTCAAATCAAAGAGAACAGAATTAATCTGTATCTTCATGACCTATAGTTGTTATTTGAATTCATGTAAGTTTAAACAGAAAGTTACCATGTTGTTAGATATCCAAAAAGTAACAGTTGCTAAATAAAGAGGAGGTGGCATTTGGAAGATTGCAAAATAAATTAGGAAAAAAAAAAAAAAAAAAAGAAATCTGAAATTGAGAAGACTGAGTCCTAGTGGAAGTGAGATGCAACAAAATATAGACAAATTCACTTGAGACTTCATATAATAGTGAAAAGAGAAGCTTAGACCAAGAAAAAGTAACTATTCCCAAATAAGTGCCAGCACTTGGAGCCTTAAGAAATGAAGTGTTTCAGAGAATGTATCCTATATGCCTGCTCCATCTCAGTACGCCACCTCTCCCAACCAGTGAAGATATTGGTCTGGCCTTACTACTAAAGCACAGAAACTAGAATACCACTTAAAAGAGAAATTTTATACTACAAAAAATTGCCATTACTTGAGGATTCATTATTATTCCTAAAATATACTTGCTACTATATGTGGAAGGAATGTGTTCGTCCAGAACTTGGTACAAGACACTTCTGTATGGAGAGCTTTCTTAAGCCACTAAGAAAGTATTGGTTCAAGTGGGAAGAACACCGAGGGAGCTCAAAACTTTACAAAGTTGCAAAGACTATACACAAAAGCTCATTTCAACCCTCTGCCAATCAATACAGAGATCCAGGATGTTAATCAAGTGTTCAGAATATCCTGTAGCTTATCTGTAGCTGAGATTACAGGATACAGTATCTGATAGTTAAAGTACATACATTTGTTGATGTGTTGACTACAGAGTTCAGGGGTTTTTTTGGAACAGATAATGCTTGTATGGTGTGTTTAATAATACATGTGTTTGTCACTTCACTTCTGAGAACACTCATGGAGAAAAAGAGCCTTTAGTCTAAGACCTCCCGCAATTCAGACACATCATTTCAGAAAGAAAAGACTGTATTAGAGACTTACTCATGGCTCAGCTAGCTGATTCACCTATTGAGCTAGACTGCAAGCCTTACAGTGTAAATGTCACGTCTGTCTAAATTTGGGTGAGCTAATTAGGTGTTGCAGGGCTAAGTGAAACTATTCATGACATTGGCTGTCATTGCAAGCATCCTCATCACATGGCTTCCAGAGATCAGTTCCAAGTTCAACAGACACTTACCTAGTATCGTCAGCAAATAATTGTGTTACAGGCCATTCTGTAAAAAAAAGCGCATACATGCAAGGTATGGAAGTGCTATTTAACAGTGCAGGATGATTACTTGTTACATGCCAAGTCACTTGTCTCCTTAGTGGCAGTCCAAGGCTCCAGCTGTGGAAATGAGGAGTTCTGCAGCATTTCCCTTGCTTCTCACACACATGCTATAGTCCTGACCCTTGGAACTGACTGTGATCTGTGACTGTGTCCATGTATATGAAGACTCTATAAGTCATTCAGAAATTACAGATAGCCAGGACTGCCTGGATGTCTTGGTGAAGCTCAGAATAAGCAAAATGCTAAATGAGAAAGTATATTTCACTATAAAGAGGAAATGGCAATAACAACAACAAAAAATGCAAACAAAACCAACCAAACAATCCTCCCCCTAAAACAACCAAATAAATTTGGTCTGATCAGTAACATACTCTACTGAACTTACACCTGGCCACAAAAAGGCAGAGAAACAAATCTTCCCATTTTACATATCAGCAGGCTAAGAAATACAGCTACCTAATCCAAAATGAAAGCCAGTTTTAGAGAAACCTGCCCAGCACTGACATGAGATGGATCATGATGAACCACTGTACCTGTAGTTGAAGAGATGAATACATCATTCCTGTCTGGACACAGACTGGCCTAGTTTTTTGCCCAGATATAATTAATGATCCTTAAATTAAGCCTGAAACCTGCTACAGCTGCTCTCCATAGTTGCATTCATTGCACTGGCAGAATAAATAATAAACTGCAGTCACCATCAGAACATTTATCCATGGTATTCGCTTGGTGAAGTTTCTTGATACACACTGAGATAAAACAAACCTCAGAAAACCAGACCTCAGTGTCACATAAATCCAGTGTTCTTCTTGGCAATAATTCTACTTATAGTATTTTCTTGATAATTATGAATCTTGATGCTAGGAGTGTTTTTGTTTGTTTTTTTTTCCCATGTCTTCCTAAGCACATGCTAATTTTGGCCTAGATACAGCAGCTGTCACTCTCCAAAAAGGTTTAACAAATATCAACACTTTCAGCATCCCTTGGAAGAGGAATTTCCTTTTTTTGTCTTGTATGTAATAGTTGATCACACAGTTAATTTAAGATCCAATTAATTTTTGGTGATGCTTTCCTCAAGGTATTATAACCTTTAAAAAATACTTTTAATATATAATTTAACAATATTATAAATCCCAGAAATTGAAAATATAGAAATGAGAAAGCTCCTATTTCATAATGATAAATTATGTAATTTGGCATATACGCAATACCTCCTATGCAAAGATCTGAGAGTTTAGTTGAAAGAACATGAGATAGGTACATGGTCAATAAATTCCACCATGTCATTGTATGCACTTGTCAGTTGAGGCACAGAGCACCGACGTGAATCATCCTGCTTAAGGTTACTCAGAAGATAATTGGGAGAGGGAAGGAGAGAGAAAAACACCAGTCTTGACTCTTTGTTTGTTGTTCTGGCCACCTCCAACACACTCCTACCTTGAGGAACAGTAGACAGGTTAATGGCTTCAGCTGCCACAGCAGCCACTGCTTTCTTTAGACAAAGGCATTGATTTTATCAATATCTTGACTCCTATTGTCCTCAGGCAAATAACTGAGGTTATTATTCACCAGCTATGAAGTAAGACATTCCCTGCTTGTAATTTCTTCTGCAGTGATAGCTGAGAGGTCACCCGTTATACCTGGCAGTGTGAAAATCATAAAAGGCTACTCCAAAAAGCAATTAAATGTTCTGAATAAAATTACCATTTGTAGTCCTAGCAATGAATTTTAGCAACAAACACACCATGTTTACATCTACAAAAGCTTCAAATTATCCCTTTACAAACAGGGCATTTCAAAACTCTTGCTACCTGTTCCCAAAAAAGGATCAGGAAACAATGGAAGAGATTTTAAATTTTTACCTCTCCATTTTAAGACAGTTTCTGACACTTGATTGATGGCCACAGAATTCAAGAACTACCATTTGGGAGCCTGCTGATTAAAAGCTCACATCACCTTGAGCTTGGAGGTGAAAAGCAGGGAGAGTGAAAATCCTCTAGCTACATGAACAAAAGTGGAGCAGAAAACAATTAAACATGTAGAAAAGAATAATATTTGACTACTAAATGGTACTGATTTCTCATTCATAATTACCACAGTTTCTTGACACCTGAGATGGAAAACACAGCTCCTCTGTGCTATGTATTGTACACAGTGAGAGTGAATGAATGCTCTGTATACACACAGCAGCATATAGAAGAAGCAAAAATAAAGAAGAATTAAAGTGCAAGCATTAAGACACCGATTCTTCCCCCCTAATTTGAGGTACTTAACTAATCAATTAGGAAGCTAGGAAGCTGCATTTTCTCTACACTGGTGATGAATGTGAGAGGGGATGAAGCATCCCTGGGATTTCTCTGCTAGCTATTCACTAGGTTCCTGACTGATTCGTTTTTGCTTCTGCTGCTACCTCTGATGACAGGCCATAGAAATTTTCTTCTGTTCTTTCAGAAGTCAGCCCACAGTGTTGAGGTGTGTATTTAGTTCAGATTTCCTTAGCCAGAAGGTCTGAATTCACAGGCAACTTTTTTAGTAGTATGCTAGAATGGAAGAGTTGAAATGCTATTGATGTAGCTCCATATATTAATACCTACCCCATAAAAAGAATACTTTTCTTTGAATTGGTTAAGGCAATTTAAAGTGATAAGCTAAATGGAAAAGAGACATTCGTAAGTAGAACAGTGTTCACATGATAATTTCAGAGATTTTTTATTCACATTACAACTTGAATTGGCAATAACTGCCAAGTACAACTGAGTTGTGGACCATGGCCTTATCCATAGGAATTTTTTTTTTTTTAGGGAGTTATAAGAAAGATATCAAATATTGAAACATAATTCCACGATAAAGCAAAGCTAAGAACTCATTGATTCAGATGATAACCAGCCCAGGTATGGATGCCTCAGTTTCCACCTGCCTCTGTCTCCTGTGCTGCTAGTAGAATGAATGCTGTATCCCTTGGAAAGGAAAAGAAACATCTGGACTTTGTTTTAACTATCCGAATCTGGACTGAGATACTCAGGGAACACAGAACTGCTGTTATAGCAGAAAAACCCTCATACTGCTGGCTTTGAAGAAAACCCCACCCAGTAGGTCTAGATTTAGAAGTGTTTCCCTGCCAGAGTGAAGTAAGAGTTTCTATTCCAGCATGTACAGTGATAAAAATCTATCATGCAAACTACATCTGGGCTAAAGTATATTGTATATTTTGATTATATGACACATTATCCAAAATATGAAGAGACAGAAATGTTTCTCAAATGGGGCTCAGAAATACTGCCACTTTCAGAACACCACTTCTTGACTCAGCATTAGTTCCTCTTTAGCTTGGAGGAGACTGAGGGGTGACCTCATTAATGTTTACAGATATATGAAGGGTGAGTGTCACGAGGATGGAGCCAGGCTCTTCTCGGTGACAACCAGTGGTAGGACAAGGGGTAATGGGTACAAACTGGAACACAAAAGGTTCCACTTAAATTTGAGAAGAAACTTCTTCTCAGTGAGGGTGACAGAGCACTGGAACAGGCTGCTCAGGGGGGTTGTGGAGTCTCCTACTCTGGAGGCATTCCAGACCTGCCTGGATGCCTTCCTGTGTAACCTCATCTAAGTGTTCCTGCTTTGGCAGGGGGATTGGACTAGATGATCTTTTGAGGTCCCTTCCAATCCCTAACACTCTGTGATTCTGTGATTCTTCCCACCCTCTTTAGTAGCTGTATCCAAGGCCTGGGACCTCTGCATTTAGTCTTGAGTTACCAGTGCCCGGGGCAGCCCATAGTTCACCAACCAAAGCAGTAGTTGGTTTCATTTCCACCTGTGCTCCAAGCCAGAGCCCCGCCCATCCTTAAGTACTAAGAAAAGAGGACAGAAGCTCTACACAAGCTCCTCAAAACAGGTAAATGCCAGATAAAGCCACCAAAAAGCTCCCTTCAGCATCCATCTGGAGAAAGGGCCATTCCCACAGTGAAGAAGCCCAGACAAAGGAATGCACAGGGTGATGGAGAGGGCAGAGAACCCATCTCTTGCCTGTAAATAACCTGGCAAGGATATTTACCTGTCAGTCAGAAACAAAAGTAAGATCACTACTGTTCTAGCCTGCAGGAAGGATTTATTCCTCATTGCCTCACTTCTTCACAGAATGGACTGCTTTGGGCAGAACACAAGACATAAGCAAGAGGAAAAAAATATCTCACTGTTCCTCTGTGCAATTTTCACAAAGACAGAGCTTAAATAATCAAAGAGCAGACCACCATTCTAACCCATACCTGCAATTTACGAAAAACAGTGACTACTTGTCAGTAGTGACAACGGGCATTTAGGAAGCCAGAGGAGTCATCAAGCTCTGGGAGAGGGAAAGGTATCTAACCCAAAGAAAAGTGGAAACTGTACAAAATGGGGCACAAGATCTTTAGTTTGCCAAGAGTTTTAAGGGCTCATTAGCTAAAAACTGCATTAAAAATCATTACCTAAAAAATTTAAACATCAAGGTTGAATTCCAGAGCAAAGACTGTATTATTCACAGTATTTGAAATGTTAACTAATCAAGATTTCATTTAAAATACTTTTCCAACAATGAGATCACTGAAAAATACCAAAATACAGTGTATGTTTATGATCCTTTAAGATTGCAGTTTGTTTTGATTACATCAAACAGCATCTGCTCTGTTTTCTCTTTACCAAAAGCACCAAGAATATGCATAATCACAATGTCACTCTGTATTTTGGAATTTGCAAGTCTTTCTGCACATTTCATTAGAGGGGAAGTCTTCCAAGGCAAATTTAAAAATATATAACACAACAAGACAGAAAAAAAAAAAAAAAGTAACAAACAAAAAAAGCTGTCAGGAATACTGCATATTTGCATTTCTTTTACTAGACACATTCATGTTTAACAAAAAATGTCTCTGTTGCACCTCAGACTCTGCATCAACTCTAGAAAAGTTATAAACTTATGTTTATGCCATGCATTGGTGTAGTCAGGCATAGGTTTTTATAACCGCGGTGTACAATTTTTAATTTACTAGGGGCAACATTCTTTATTACAACTGGCAGGATGTTTATAGTTGTCTTTTTGAGCTGCTTTTTTGCTATTCTTTGGGTCTTTTATTAACATACTGCCAGATATAACTCTATGACGGCTGTGCTGAGTTAGTGATAATGCTGTCTGCAGTGGCAGGTTTACCTTGGCATATTATGGGCATAAAATGGGCAGGGGGCAATTGACTTGTCAAAATATTTACACATTTAAAATTGCTATCTGCACCCTTAATGACTTGCACAATGAAAAGGATTACTATGTCACCATATCTGCTCTGCATGATGTGTGGTAATAGTTGGAGAAGATGGGCTGGGAGGGAAGCAGCCCTCATGAAAAACAAATAGCTGTGATTGACATGAAAAACTACACAGGTAAAAGGAAGGTAAACACATTTGGATTTAAGTAGCTTTATTGAACGTCTTACTGAACCAAGAAGCCTTGCTAGCCTTACCTAGATTCTACTGCAGAAATAAGTATTAGTCTGAGCAAAATAGCTGTGATTCCTGAAGGTACCTGCATCTCTCACCCTGTCTACAATAATCCAAAAGCACTGCTTAAAATTTAAAAAGACTACCATGGTTTGTCTATCTTATACTTGATCCATGTCCAGCATGTTGTCAAACAATGCTATATAGCAACCTTCATTTTAATGCAACCTGTTGCATCTGACATGCACTCTTGCTTCTTTTTCCTGTTTCTGAGAGTTTCTGCCCCTTTCCCCACAGCCCCCACCCACAGGACCACAGGAGAACCCATATTCTGGTTTATCTGGAGTGGCTTCCAGTATCATTTGGTCTGCTCTTAAGAAAGGGGAATAAAGACAAAACCATATTTTCTTCTGTTGTACTAGGATATCTTTCGTTATCTCTTTTCCTATAATGCTCGTGTTGTCCTTCCTTTCCCTTCTCTGTACTTCCTCAACTTATTATCAATCTTTTCTCATTGCCAGACCCACAAGTGTGGTGAATTCCTACCAAATTTGCCTGCCTTTGCTCAAAGCCTCCATCACAGTCTGGACCTCCTGCTGCCAGGCTTGAAACTAACAACAGGACAAAAGCACCAGCTTTTCTCCCACCAAACCCAGATATTTCAGCAGACACACATTAAGCGGGAGTCTAAGCCCATTAGCCAAAGACTTTCATGAACCACAGCATCACGAACCATGGCATCACCACAGTACATATCTGACACTGACACAGGCAAACTTTGGACCACACAGTGATCACCAAGAGGACTGTCTTGTTGGGGGCAGTGAGAGTTGTTTGCCCCTGAGGTGCAGGTAAACTAGGAGCAGAGGTGACCCTGGCACAGGTCATGCCTGCACCCACTGACACTGTTCCTCCAGGGCTGAATGGGGTCAGAGCCAGGGCTGGTAATGGGGTTTTGTCAACAGCACCAGGCACAGCAATGGGACAAACCAGGTCCAGGGAGTCCAGTTGGGAGCAGGAGAAGATGGACCCAGAGACAGGGCAGGAGACAAAGTCGTATGATGGATCCAGAAGATCCAGAAAGGAGATAGGGCTAGAGGCAGGATTGGGCACAAGCACAGCTTCAGCATGGCTCAGGCAGCATGGACGGCCATGGCCTGAGGTGAAATGGGCAGAGCATCTGGGTGGGTGTCTAGGTGAGACTGTGCATGGTCATTAAGCCTGTTAACACCATCAGGGCCATGACACAGCCTGGTTTTTAAACCTCGCACAGGACCGTACAGAAATTATCTGCAACTCAAAAGCCACCATCTGACTATTCTTGCCACAGCAGAAAAACATTTGATTGCCCATTTCTCCCTCATGTATCAGTTTCCTGGGATACCTCACCTATCCTTTTTTTAACCTTCCTGAGCTAAAGTGAGAGGGGAAAAATATCTCAGTCATGGTAAAAAACAGTAAAAAGATAAGTTTATAAAAGCATTTTTTAGTTCCGTTTTATTACTCATCGTCTATGCTGTCCTGTGGAATCAACTGCCATCAGCATCCCTGCTAACGACTCCCTCTATCCAGCCCTCCTACCTCTTCAGAGGTTTCAATATTGTTCTTGCCAAAAGCCAATTACAAGAAAGAGCGTGCACCTCGTACCAGCCTAATCATTCCCTCTGGTGAGTAAGAATTTTTCCGCTGGCTAGGGTGGAAGACTGTATTGTTACTGAGAGCATCTCTTTTGCTAAAACAGCAGAAGGTCATTTAAGAAGCAAGATGATGATGACGATTTAAATACGTAGTATCCGTGTATCATAGTTTCATCAATAGATGTCTAAGCACTTTGGTAAAACAATAAATATAACTTAGATCACTCTTTCAAGACAGCACATGAAAGAAGAAAGAGCTGCCAGAAGGATAGTAGTAAAACCAGGTCTTCTAAATACCAAACCTGTTCCTTATCCACCCAGCAACATTTTCTTCCTAGAGTGTTTTCCTATACACAACATTTATAAGAATTTTTGATAGCATAAGGCTTTTGCAGGTTAACTTTATAATTACAACTGTAAAACAAACTGTTTGAAAGGTGTTATCTGAAATACCATAATTTACTTCTTGTTTCGGTATTGTTTACTGGTATCATTTTTCAGAATCTTTAAAAATGTTAAAAAAAGGGAGTAACAGTTTGAGCATCTGATTTGTCATAGAACTGAATATGTTTAGCTAAAAATGAAAGATTTGCAAATGTTTTTAATGTTTCTATGGAAACCAGAAAAATCACAAACCACTTGTGTCAGAGCTGTTAACATAGGAATGACACACATTTTCTCCATGTATATGTAAAAACATATTCCCAGCAGAAAAAGCCTTTTTTCGTTTTAAAGAAAATGGAAGTGATGGCTAAATCTTTTGAAATCCAGGACCATTGCTTAGCCATAGACCAGCAGCAGCACAAAAGACTCAGCATCAAAAGACACTGCCAAAATCTCCCATAATCTGAATCTTTATTTTTTTTTTCTCAGTGGTCTATTTCTTACATTCACTATCTAACAAGCCATTACATCAAAGACACTTCAAGATGTAAAAGTAATTATTACAAACTACCTCACTTTCATCCCAAAAAGAAGGACAAAACAATTTTTTTTTACTGTTTTTTTCCCTCCTCTCTCTTTAAGTACTCTCATATGAGGTCAACAGATATTTAGAAGTGAGGGGCACTTGCTTCAGGAAAAGTACTGTCTTTATGAAGAAACAATTCAGTTTATGTGGCAAAAGAAGCCTAAATTTATACATGTAAAAAATCTCATCACAAACAAGAAGCCAATGCGTACATAAAATTACACATCTACAACTGGGCTCTAGCCTGAATCCCATGCAAGTCTGGGTATCTCAGTCAGACTTCTGCATTGGGTACATACTTATACTCTAGAGCCAAATAGAGGCCTGGGCTTCTCCACGGTTCACCAGTCGTATGGAAAGAGTCAGCCTTTGGTCATGATCACATATCTCCACTGAAGATACCACAACCTCAATTCAGAGACTGCCTCAAAAAAGGACAAATGGATAGGGTCCTCTCTGCAGGTCACCACTTTTGCTAGCAAAAATCTTAGGCAAGAATTGTCAAACCTGGAACAAGCTTGCTCAAAAAGGAAAAAAAAAAATCCAGTTTATATAGTGAATTAAAAGCTTTAGGAACCTACAATTTGCACTCTAAGAGTAGTCTCTGAACTTAGTCATGATTTTATTTTAATCTATAGGACTTTGGACCTCATATTGAGAAATACCTGAACTCACCAGGGTGCCAAGTGAGGCTAGCAAACGAGCTACATTTCTTGCAACCTAAAAAATCAGTTTATAAACCTTTATGTAAGTAAATGCAGATGACAACATCAATTTAATTGAAGTTTAGTCCTAGATGTCTAAAACCGTTCATGAAAACTTGACTGCAAGAATTAGAACCCTTTATTTCTCTTTGGCGTGATTTCCTGAAGTCTAAATACAAGACTTATGTGTTTTGAGATACATGCAAGAAAGAGCAACCCATAAGTAGTGGCATCACCATGAAAGACATGTTCAGCATCTGAAACCATGCTTCAGACAAAACCATGCCATAAGCTTTGTGTGCTTCTTTGTAATTAAAACAAACAAAAAACCAAACTGCTTAGCCTGTAAAAAGTATGATGAAAAAGTTGATATGCTAGACTAAGTCACTTCTGTATTTTGTTATTTCACGGAGTGTTACCAGAAACAGCTTTTCCTAGCACAGTCCCCTCCAAACTGTCACATCTGTAAGTTTAAAATAACATTAGCTTTTCAGGCCATAACAGTTTTGGATATTAACAACGGCTATGGAGGATGGAATTCCCCTCACCTGATTTCAGATATCTCACCATTTAATGGCTTGTTAAAGCAAGAAATATAAGCTCTCTTTAATGTCAATATGGAGAAAGAATCCTACATAAATAAATTAGAATAAGGTCCACTTAAAAGCACACATATCCTTTAGATGAGACTCAGTGACTAGACACCACACCTAATTTTTAGATGGATGAAGTTAGGTGACATGAATTACTTTTCATCCTTCTACCTCAACCAGATTTCTTACCTTGCAAGAGGTTGAAAAACATTACGTATGCAATTTCTGTAAAACCTCTGTTAATTAGACCTGTGTTACTTTCACTAGTATAGTAGGTAGCAGTGGTGGTTAAGGTATTTGGTTGGTACATTCATTATGGAACTGCTGGACTAAATCCAGGGATTAGAGGTCCAGTGGCTGATGAGGACAATGACAACATTGTGCTGTTCTTCTGGAGAACTGGAATTTGCACTTCCATGATCATGTTAATCCTGGTAACAACAGCCTCTGAAAGTCTAGCTCAGCTAGAGATATTTCACAACTATCTCATAATACATATCTGAGCACAGTTTTCTGAGACAGATTGGGCAGCATAAAATCATACATATTAATGCAAATACTCTTCATGAAAACAGTAGCAGTAGTAACGTGAACAAATGTTTGCTAAAAAAAGTCATCTACAATGTGAGACATGAAGGTTGTCACCCATCCATCAGAGCTCATTGAAAAGGCAAGGTTGACCATTTAGTCTTCCTTCAGTTTCCATTGTTATTTTGAGATCTTTGAATGACCACTGCAGAGAAATTAAATTAAGCACAGAATTTTCTTTTAAACACAGCAAACACTGTGCTTCAGGAAAGAAGTATGCTATCTGTAACTTCATTCAACACTAATTTTCCTATACATAACAGTTTTATAAATTATCATATTGATACTTTGCTCCCTGGCATTTAGAATTAATATTTTATTAGTCATCACCCAAAATCAATATACCAGGACTCCCAATGGAATTCTGCTATACTGGAAACAGTAAATATAAAAAATTAAAATTATAAAACTCAGGATGTGATGTTGTCATATCTCAAAATTAGGATATTGAAGTAGAAAACTTAGTTTCAATACAGTTTCTGCTAGCCAAAATTAAAGCAAAATGTCTAATCAACTGAGCTTTCAGATGCAGCAATACCATACTGAAATTCATTACTGTTATTTCTCTGCATATTCATGAACACTGCCATGAATACAAGCCTGCTTATCACAATATATGCTGGAGAGCTGATCATATTGCTGCTTCAGGGTAGAAGTGAAAACAGAAGTTGAACTCTACCCCTCAAAAAAACCCAAATCTCATAGTTGCTTTCACATCTGAGTGTATTTTTCATGTTTATTTTCTCCTCTCATTGAGGATATTGTCCTTTATTATTAATTAAATGGAAAAAAAAAAAAAACCAACATAGCCAATGATTGAATTACCCCAATGTACCTGCTTAAAATGATCGATATTGATCAAACTAAAAGGGAGAAAGTACCACTAGTCTTCCTAATGTAAGTGATTTGGCACAAGAAATGTTTTGATCAAATTAAGTGGAGGATCTAATTAACCTGTGATTAAATTAAGTGGAGGTCAAGCTGTATAGGCATAAATCCCATACACATTGAGATGAAACTAATAGTAATGCACATATTTACAGGGGCTGCCATGGGAAAGTATGCAATAAATTCAGCAAAGAAAAAAAAAGGTCACAGAAGGAAAGAAAGAAAGGGAAAATAAAACATAAAGGGATTAGAATGCAGAAAGAAGGTAAATACAGCCACAGATAATGATTACCATTGGAAGAGCATCAGCCAAGGCTGGGAGGATTAAAGACTGTGCATACATTGGAGTACAAAAAAAAAAATCTTCCAGATTAAAAATCTAACACAGTGCAAAACTCTGTGATACAGATTGAAATAGAATTCCAGAAGCTAAAAAGTAGGCACTTAGACAAGGTCAAATTATATATGTCTGTAGGTTGTACCTCATGGGCAACACATGATTAGATCAGCAGTAGGGACAAGTTGCCAACTCACAATACAGGCAGACAAACCCAATGCTTTTCCTGCATGCAGCAGATCCTTGCTGTTTGGGAACTGGTGTATTTCTGATTCTGCACTCACTAAAAATCCATTTGCATCAATTCAAACTGTCAGACACCCCTCCTTGCATGACCCACTTTCTTACAAGAGACCACTACCTTATTTCTTTCTGAGGAAATAGAATCAATGCAACCTATTCCCAAAGAAGCCTGCATATTTTCCACCCACTGCCACAATCTAATACAGCAAGACTGGACCAAAAGAAGGGGTCTTTGTGAATCTACATCATACAATATTGGAACAAAATTACCTGTCTCCAAAACAACTGGTTTCAAAATTAGTATCCTAATTAAAAGAATAAGAAAATCTTAAGCTGGATACCAAAACAGGCAGAAATCCCCAAACCAGTTTATATGTCTTTATCTTGTAAAGACTTGGTTTTTTTCTGAAGCTTTTAACAAGGAATTGTTAACATTGTGAAGCTCCAAAAATAGGGTTTGTGTTTGTCTTTTGCCCTAATTAGACTGTAATAATACGTCAACCTTGATCCTTGCCAGCTGGCAATTTGAAACCCCACTAGTAGTAGCTGTATGCAATCTGGGGACATGTATGCAAACTTTGAACATTTTCAGTATATTTCTCAAATTAAAACAATGAGGAAAAATAATTGTCTGCAAATTATTCAAGAACAATAAATTACAGGTACGGAACTTAATGGCACTATAGACTTCATATATTTCTGCCAGGTACTTATAAAAACAAATGATTACCTAAAAGCACCATTCCAGAAGTGATACTTCCACTCTGCAAAAGCACTGAAAGTTTTTTTCAGACAGTACTTCCTACTAATTATCTTAATGTGCTCAGGAAAACATTGCCCAGAGTTTGGAGTCTCCCCTGAAGTGCAAGGCAATAACTTAGAAGATATGAGCCCCATTTCAGGACTCAATGATTATAGAATCATAGAAGCATAGAATCATTTCAGTTGGAAGAGACCCTCAGATTCATCGAGTCCAAGCATAACCTAACTTTAGCACTAAACTATGTCCCTAAGAACTTCGTCTAAATGCCTTTTAAACACTTCCAGGGATGGTGACTCCACCCTAGGTAGCCTATTCCAATGTCTGATGACCATTTCTGTGAAGTATTTTTTCCTAATATCCAATCTAAACCTCCCCTGGTACAACTTGAGGCCATTTCCTCTTGTCCTATCACTTGCTACTTGGGAGAAGAGATCAACATCCTCCATGCTACAACCTTTCAGGTAGTTGTACAGTGCGATAAGGTCTCCCCTCAGCCTCCTTTTCTCCAGGCTAAACAGCCCCAGTTCCCTCAACCGCTCCTAATCAAACTTGTGCTCCAGGCCCCTTACCAGCTTTCTTGCCATCCTCTGCACTTTTCTCTCTAGTACCTCAATGTCTGTCTTATGATAAGGAGCCTAAAACTGAACACAGTATTCAAGGTGGGGCCTCACCAGCACTGAGTACAGAGAGACAATCACTTCTGTAGTCCCGCTGGCCACACTATTCCTGATACAAGCCAGGATGCTGTTGGCCTTTTTGGCCACCTGGGCACACTGCTGGCTTATATTCAGCCAGCTGTCAATCAACACCCCCAGATCCCTTTCTGCCAGGCAACTTTACAGCCACTCTTCCTGAGTCTGTAGCACTGCCTGGGGTTGTTGTGAGCCAAGTGAAGGACCCAGAACTTGGCCTTGTTAAACCTCATACAACTTGCCTCAGCTCAGAGATCCAGCCGGTCCAGATCCTTCTGTACAGCCTTCCTACGCTCCAGCAGATCAACACTCCCACCCAATTTGGTGTCATCTGCAAACTTACTAAGGGTGCACTCAATCCCCTCATTCAGATCATTGATAAAGAGATTAAACAGAAATGGCGCCACTACTGAGCCCTGGGGAACAGCACTCATGACCAGCTGCCAATTGGATTTGGCTCCATTTGCCATAACTCTTTGGGGTTGGCCCTCCAGCCAGTTCTTTATCCATTCCAGAGTCCACCCATTCAGACCATGAGCTGCCAGCTTCTCCAGGAAAATGCTGCAGGATATGGTGTCAAAGGCTTTACTGAAGTCTAAGTACACAACATCCACAGCTTTTTCTTCATCTTCTAGCTGGATCACCTTGTCATAGAAGGAGATCAGGTTGGTCAAGCAAGACCTGCCTCTCATAAACCCATGTTGACTGCGCCTGATCATTTGTTTTTCTCATATGTGCCGTGTGATGTCACTAAGGATGATCTGCTCCATGACTGTCCCCAGCAACCAGGTTAGACTGACAGGCCTGTAGCTCCCCGTGTCATCCTTTCAGCTGTTCCTGCCGATGGGCATCACATTAGCCAACTTCTAGTCAACTGGGACCTCCACAGTTAGCCAGGATTACTGATAGATAATGCAGAGTGGCTCAGTGACCACCTCTGCCAGCTCCCTTAGCATCCTTGGGTGTATCCCATCTGGCCCCATAGACTTATGCATGGCCAAATGGTGTAGCAGATTGCTAACCATTTCCCCTTTGATTATTGAGGCTTCATTCTGCTCCCCATCCCTGTCTTCTGGCTCAAGGGGCAGGGTACCTGGAGCACAACTGTTCTGACTATTAAAGACTGAGGCAGAGAAGGCATTTAGTAGCTCAGCCTTTCCCTCACCTTCTGTCGCTATGTTTTCCCCTGCATCCATCAGGGGATGGAGCTTCTCCTTAGCCCTCCTTTTGTTGTCAATATATTTATAGAAACAGTTCTTTTACAGTGGTAGCTTTGGCCCTTCTAATTTTCTCCCTGCTTAACTTCATAGTGTTATTGTATTCCTCCTGAGCTGCCTGCCCCTCCTTCCAAAGGTTATAAATTCTCTTTTTATTTCTAAGTTCCAGCTGCAGGTCTCTATTCAGCCAGGCCAGCCTTCTTCCCTGACGGCTCACCTTCCAGCACATGGGCACAGCCTGCTCCTGCACCTCTGAGGTTACCTTCCTGAAGAGAGACTTCCTGGACTACTTTGTCCTTCAGAACTGCCTCCCAAGGGACTCTGCCAACCAGAGATGGGACACCCATGTGTCTTCCTGAAACCTGCCTGCTCTGAGACCATAGGCAACTATCTTAAGCCCAAATTTTACATAGCAACTCTACTTCCACATCAGTTGGCAGTTTTCTACAGCCTCAGTAATCTTTTCAGGAGCTTTGGAGGCTTGCAATAACTTCAGGGGACATAACAGATACTCAGCATTTTCAGCTCACAGATTTAGGGCATCTCTGTGAAAGAACCTTAAATAAGGAAGTTATCTAAAAACTTATGGCTGTCATCGCCTTGGTATGATAAAACAAATTATTAAAAAAAAAAAAAAAATTTAGCTGAAGATATCCAATCTAATGCTAAACTAAAGTGACTTCAGATGCCCAAAGCAGCATAAGCTATTTTACAGCCATGTTTTGTCTAGGGTAATTAATGTCGCTGAAAACAGCAGCTGTAGTTTAGGAGGTAGTTCTACATGGTAATACACAGTGCATCGTGCATGCTTCCTTTGTTTCTTGATTTTATTATCCATGAAGTCAGTGGCAGCCACTATAATCTTAATTTCTGAGGTGATATCTTTAGATGAGAACTGTCATTTTAGTTGCCTAAGTACAGTATTTCTTTATGTGATTTGCAGAAAGTTTAAGTAAACTTTCTTCTTTTTTTTTTTTTTCTCTTTTTTTAAAGTTCTAGTTCAGAGTTCAGCAATATCTTATTTTACACAAAAACTATTCTTTCTCCCCCATTCTGCTTTGTGCCTCTAGAAATGCTCAAGTCATGACTGGAAGTGGAAGAAGGGTCACAATACTTTCTGACAGCATGTGCGCTTTCAAGATATACAGAGAGTTATCCAAAAATAAATATTTTAGAAAAAAAAAAAAAGCAAACCCTTCAGAATACTGAGCCTTTTTCAGATGTTTTTCAGCCCAATTATTTTAAGCCACAAAGATTAAAGTGTTCTGCTGAGTACTGAACAACTCTGTGAACTTATGTGCTTACACTGTGACTGATGCCAACTTTGGAAAACATTCCCAGATGCTATTAATGGTGATATATCATTCTTTTTTCTTCTCCTCTCTCTCCTGTCTGTTAGAACTTAGGTCTATCTATAGTGAAATTATGCACATTAAAATTATGTTTCTCTGAGTGATGATAGAAGATGATAATACAGTTGTAAAATTCACGGATGTCAGCAGCTTGGAGAGGCTACAAGTACTCCAGAATACTTGTAGGGCAGGAGTAGAATTCACAATGATTTTGAAACATTTGGGAAAGGCAGTGGAATCAGCAAGATGAAATTCGAGTCAACATGAGTACAAAATACTACACTCAGAAAGGAAAAAGCAAGGCACACATAAAAATATGAACCAACTAGCCAGGCAATAGGAGAGTGGAAAACTGTAAAGCTTGGGAACTCTATAAAATGTGCATTGATCAGCACTGTGATACAGTCTTGTAAATAAGGCACATCCATTTAAAACCAGGTTGTCATATATCCGACTCCAGAAAAATACTTTTTTTTTTCAGCTCCTCTCAGTACTCACCAGGTTCAGTTGAATTTAGCATATCCAGTCTGGGAACCACAGTTTCCAAGCATTGAGCCTAAGGAAGAGGAGCAATAGGTTTGAAAAATATTCCCAGAAAAGTAAAATAATTTGGCTTACCTTCTCTAAGAAATGAGAGGGCATGAATGAATTAATAATAATCATAATCTTTCAAAAATTAAAAATTGTAACAAAAAGGGGACATTTTTGTTAGAAAGAGGTCTCCTTGAAAAGAGGATCTCCACATTTTTTAAAGACTGGAGAGGACATATCTAGGTCACTGTATAGCCAGTAAAATATAGGCTGGATATTGAGATACAACAGCAGCAGCTTCTCTGGACATGTTGAAGAATTTTCTTCACAGACGGGTATTTAAAAATAGCCTGGATAACGTTCTACCAGGTGAAGGTAGCCTAGAACCCTACTCACTTTGTGAGCAGGAACATGATGGCCTTTTCTACATGCTATAAAGGGTTATACCACTATTAGTTGTATTGTTTTGAATGACCTAAATAAACTATTTTATTAAATAGCATTTTGGATACCTTAATACTTGAGCCACACACCTTGAGATATCCCCAGGGATGCAGCTTCTGGTGGGCTGATATTCAGTACTTTCTGAGAACTAGGAAGTGTTCATAAAGCAGAAAATCCAGCCAGTCAGAGTCATTGCCAAGTCTGAAAACTTGATACATTTTTAATATTCAAATAATACATTAATCTGCATTTTTGATTGGTTACATTGTATGCATAGTGATGATTTCTTCTTCAAGCTAGTAGGCAGTAACAGTCACAGGCCACTTTTTTTTTTTCCTTTTTCGGTCAGAGAGATTTACTCCTACACAAAATAACCTCCGTTTTGCAATCAATAGGAGCACTGAACAATTGGATTGGAAATCACAGCGCATAATCAACTCCAAGGCTCAAACGCCAGAATCCCTATTGTTCTTTCCTGAGCAGACAAACTGAGATGTCTGTTATCTTTTAAGTATCAACAGTGGTGCAGTGAAGATATTAATTTTCCATTAATAAGCATGGAATTATACATCTGGCTGCTGTCAGCTGTTTTATGTTACTTTAACAATGAATTAACCTTACACCATGCTGGCAACTCTGCAAAATTATATACCAAGAGCATTCCTTTCCAAACTCAGATGATTGCAATAACTTTGTATCATAAAACCTTATAAAGCAGTTTAATCTTCTTTTATGCATGAAGTAAGTTAATCTTTTTATATAGTACCAGTTCATTTCTGTATACGTAATAGTAACAATAGCTTAATACGTCTAATAGTATTTTCACTTCATCTCTTCTCAGTTGCAGAACTTGTTGCAGCATCTTCAGTTCCATATGACAGTTCTATTGGTTTCTTCTCTATAATCTGTTATAGCCAAAACAACATTAACACGTGCCCTGCTAACAGTCAGGAACATTTGAAGGGTCCCAAAAAGACCTTTGGTTTTCCACTTCATTGCACATAATCATGGTTTCCATGACCTTCATGACACTTTACCACATGTTCTGAAACATGAAAGAAAACTACATAACAAACCTAAGGAAATGACTAAAACTAAACACATTATTTATCTGAGTTCTCATGACAACCATAGATTAATGGACAAATTATTGCAGACAATTTCTCTTCTATTTAACTTTTCAGACAGTTTTTTTGTTCAGAGCTTTATATCTTAACTCCTTGTCCTCAGAAGGTACCTGTTTTTCTGACTAATTTCCAACTAAAGGACATGTAGAAACATTCTTGCAATTGCTTTGAGTTTATTCTCACTGATAAAAGCAAGGCGTTAATAGGTAAACTAGGACAATAAACAGTGCATTGACTTCTTTAGTGTAGAGCAGTCCTTTGGATTTTCCTTATGCATTTATTAACTCCTATGCCTTACACTATTGTCTCTACCTGTGGAGAATAATCAGCCCCTTATCCCGGTACTTAACACTGTTAGACTTCAGTGCAAGTGATTTGATGTTTATTCCATAAGCAATTTTAATTTACCTTCCAGGCTCATTTCTTTTCCAAGGAGATATAGACAACTCTGTGTACTAGCAGGATGACTGTACCTGGGGCACTCTGATTCTGCGTATGTAGTATGAGTTTCTTAGAAGGCAGAAGACTTCTTTTTGCTTGCATGGAAAAAGAAGTCCAGTTTGGCTGGAGTTTTTGCTGGCACCTTTCCAAGTCTTCCACTAAACACAGGGAAGTAATGATTTTCCTCTCTTTTGGATTGTCAGATGTAGGTAGATTTTTCACAAGAAAAACATCCGAGCCTCAAGCAGGATAATATTTCTGACCTTAAGTGGAGACATACTTCAGCTTAAATGATTGCAAGACTGCTTCCCATCACCCCCCAATAGAACAATACATTTTCTTTGAAGTTCACATTCTAGAAACAAACAAGATTCATTTTCATGTATTGAACCTTCCACTCACTCTTTTTTTTAATTTAAAAAATATTTTAGAATTTCTAAAAATTTGATGGAAGAAACAGCCAGGAAAAATCCAGACATCCTGCTAAAATCTTGGTGAAACTGTGAACAATGGACAAAGGGATTCCAGAAAAAAAAAATCCTTACTGCAAGTTCTACAAATAATATGCACATATCTTTTGACATCTAGATATCACTTTTATCCAAAGAAATTCTGTTAAATGAATTGTGTGGCTGAGAGACCTAGGCAGCAATTGCTCTCTTAATAACTTGTACTGAGCAGCAGTAAACCACTTGATACTAGCAATTACAATCAAACCATTTCAGTACAAATTGATATACTTGACATTATAACATTTTACTAAAAAGTCCCTCTGTCCCTCCTGTTTCAGTTCCCTTGGCTTCTGAGGTGGAAGGCAATAGAAATTGCACATGAAAAACTAGGACAGCATAGTGGCCTCTAAGGAGTCTGGATGCCCCAGGCAACCTGGAAATCGTCCATCCTTCCTTGTTTTCAGTCTCCCACACAGCAAAGATACTAAATGTTACACAGCTTTTAATATGCTGTTTCACACACATCTCTGAAGAATATGGATATATTTGGCAATTGCCTAAGAAAACAAAGGAAACAAAAATACACCCAAACTCATAAAAAAAACATGAGAGAAAACCTCAAATATTTGTTTTCGTTTCTAAACCTGCACCTCTAGCAGAATTTTCTCAGATGCCAAGCAGCATGGGAGAAAGACCACAAAATCTTTGTTTTAAGACCAAATTTCATAAGAAGATTGCCTTTCACTTGCATTTCAGTGAAGGACATTGGACCTACAAGCAACAAGAGGTCTCTTCTCATGATTACCTCTCTCATGTTGCAACCTTGACCTGATTTAGCAAGCCAAAAACTTCACTTAATGCTTATTTACTTGGTGAAGTGCCATACAGAAATACCTGAGCTGATATTTGAAGGAACTGGCTTGTGTACTAGAAGCTATGTTAAATAGAATGAGCACAGTGGGTAATATCAAAGGTTCATTTAGGCCGCTATCCTCTTTCCAGTGGTGGTCAACAGCATAAGCCAAGGAAATAGCACAGGCACACAACTATTTCTACTCCAGAATAGAGTCTCACCCATCATTGATCTTGGGGGCCAGGACTTTCACACCAGTGCGGTATCTTTGCCTTCCACAGTTCTCTGTAGTATTTTCTCCCAGGGGTTTGTGTATGTGTTTTTCAAGTTAGCATAAAGCCAAGAAAACAGTGATATTGTGATTGGCAGAGCACCACTATGCTAATTATCATTCCTTCTTGTAGATATAAGTGAATTATCGTATGAGCACATGCATACAGAGACCTAATGTAGATGGTAGTTGAATATGAAATTCCTACGCACACAAATAGTTGCTAGCATACCCAGTTTTCTGAAAGGAAATATTTATATATACATCATTATGAAAGACAAAGGACAAGAAGGGCAAGGAACTCTGATCTGCAAGAGAAATACAAGTTCAGATCTCAAAAGACGAGTTTATCTGTTTTGTTCATAGGGTCATGACTATGGTCACAAACACATTTCACCATTTCCACATTGCAAAGCAGAAGTATGGCAACATCAAATTAGAACCAAAGAAATTAAAAATGGCTTCATTTAAACATAATTATATCATTAAATGTAATTTTTGTATTACATAAAAGGTTAATATCATAGCAAATTATTAGAAGAATTTCTGTGAACCTCATCAAGAAAGTTAATAATTTAGATACCATATGAAGTACAAGAAAAATCCCTGTGATACACTTGTCTGTATAAAGCAGCAGTTTTCAAGGTTGTTCCTTTCATATGTCTTAATGAAGGTGAATGCTGCTAACTGGAAAACTAAATATGCTTTGAGATTTATTATTTCAGTAATTGCATTTCAGGTGCTAATTAAAACCAAAGCCAAGAAGAATATTTCAGAAGGGGATAAAAAAGTTACTTTTTCTGAACACGTACACATGATGTACAGTACACATACAGTACCAGTATTTAGATCTTTCCCCTCCAGTGTGTGAGAAGATGTACATGCAGACCTCCCACAAGGGAGCTATTTTTGAACCAGAAATGCTGCCATTCCGCTGTCTAGTGGGACCACAGAACACAAATAATTTCACTACAGAATGCAATATTCTGGATTGGAAGCCAGTTCTCAAAGTGTGACATACTTCTAGATTTGTGTAGAAAGAGCCTAGAAAGATCAGGAAACAGGATGAAGGTGCTCACAAAAACAGAAGATAGAAAGTCAGGGTATGAAGTGAAAAAAAAAATTGAGAGGAAAGTCAAGGAAAAAGTCATAGAACCTTTCTGTAATTCTATAGTTTAAATCCCATTCTATACACAGATGTGATTCACATAGATTATTAATCTCTGAATGAAGGGAGAAGAACTAATGTAGGGCTTGGATAAGTTTCCTTGGTTAGTAAGCAATGGTATCCATTTGCCACCACGGTGTATTTTGAAACTGTATACCTGACTCCTATTTTCTGCCAAAGGGAGTTTAGCATTGTTTCAGATATTCAACAAGAGGACAAGCCAAAAGATATAAGGATATGGGGAATCCAGGAATCATGTTAATGTAAAATCTTATTTAGAGGAATATTTTAATTTAAGTCTTTTTCACAATCATTCCTTACACTTTGGTAACAAACTCTATACCTTTTAATCTCCTTTCCCTTTTCTTTCCTTGTTGCTGGCTGTAATCACCTCCAGGACAAATGGAGTTATTATAGCAGGCTTTTCATCCTTACTGGTATTATGCTTATATTTTAAAGAAATGGTTTTGAACTAGGAGCAGTAATGGATGAAAGAGAAAGGTTGAATATAGGGAGAAAATAGCCAGGTAGCAGAGAAGAAGAAAGCCAAATGGAAGGGTAAAGATGAGCTTATTTGTGCAAAAAAACCCTTTATGGATTATTTTTCATTTCTTCTTCACCACAGATTGAAAAAAAAAAAATAATATTTTAAAATGTTTTTTCTCAGTTGGGAATTTTAATGCCTACATAAGCATAAGGAATAATGCAAACTTAAATGGGATATCTTGCCTTAAAAAAAAAAACAAAACCCAAAAAACTACAAATACATCCCCCGCCAAAACAAAACCAACCAACTAAACAAAAAAAACCCACCAAAAACAACAAAAAAACCCTTTTTTCATTATCTTAGTAGAAAAATAATCTATTATTCATTTCCTGTATCCTTTCCTTGAGAGAGTAGTTTTTAAAAAGGTGTACAATTGTCTTTGGTTGAAATATCAGCATAAACAAGAATGTAAAGGTACAAAATATCAAGGCCAAGAACAAACCTCATATACAAAAGCACTGCAGTAGATGTTGCTGGAAATTCTCGTCCTAAATCTCTTGATCTTTGCCACTTTTTAAAAGCATATACTAAGTTATCTTCCAGTTTTATACCTGTGCAGACACTCTGAAGGCAACGAGGCCAGCCAGGTAGAGGGATATTACCTGACGTACAAGTAAAGTCAATAGCCCTCTTTCTATAAAAGCAGAAAGCTGGATCAGAGCGCAGCTGCATGTGATAGAGCAGTAATTGTCAAGGATCTTTTTCATATCAGTTTACTATACAGACTGAGGAGCATGATTGTTACCCTTCATTGGTTATGGTTATATTGCTGAGGCAAATCAGACATGAAATGCAATCTACTTAAAATAAATAATAATTCCAATGAAAAGCTTTGCTGTAATTTCAAACTGTCTCCTATTTACACCTGAAATTGTGAGCAAAAAAGAACATAAAAGAGAGGGGGCCCATTTACCAAAAGATCAGGGCTGCACAATATGGAACAAAAGTGAAGTTCAACTTGGTTTTCCCTTTGTACAGGAGGAAACTAAGTTAAAATACATAGGTTATTTTTTACAAAATACATCATTAACAGAAAGTGGAAGTTACCTTGTGCTGCTAGTCCCCTTCTGACTCCACTTAGGCCTCTTAAATATAGAATTAAACCATACTGACATTTCCACATTATGGTGTTCAGGGCATTTATTCTTTCCTTGCTGGCAAGAACACTCTTCGTAAAATCATACTTCACTATTAAAGACTATCAAAAATGTATTTTGTAACAACAAAAGTTTTCCTACAAGCAGCAAAGATGTTTTAGTCTCACAGAGAATGTATAACTTGTGTTAAAAGACATTGCAAATTCCCCATGGACCATGACAGTTCTGACTTAACAGCAATACCAGTTGCCCAGTGAACATATATTCTGTTGTCTGCTATTTATTTATTTGGAAAAAAAAAAAAAAAGTGTTTGGTAGAAACATCTGGTCATTTGGGAATGATTTTCTGCTTTCTGGCTTCAAAGTTTTTTGTTGGAGCTTTCCTTTTTTACATAATGGCAGCAACATCTGCAGCTAGTTGTCTCATACATGAAAATACATTTTAAGAGTGTCCTAATGAAGAGATGGGATAAGTTTATTTTTCTCATTTTAGCAGCCAATTCGTACTTAGGCTGTACATTTTCCTCACAGAGTCATTTTCAACTGCAGGAACACAAGGGATTTTTTGAGAAGAATCAGTCTCAGTCTCTCATGATATCCCTGGTTTCTGAAATCTGAGGGATTTTCAGAAGGTTTTTCTTTATATCATTTGTCCGAAACATGAAAAGTCTCTCTCTTCCCATCTCAAAGTCTTGCATCTGTAGTATTTTAAGATTCTTTGGTTTTTTGTTGTTTAGAATGAGGGAGAGAGGTAGAAAAAAAATTGCCTGAAAATGACATCTTGTGGCACTTCGTAGGATACAGCAGGTACATGTCAGGAAGCTGGTACTCAGCCCAGTGGAAACCAGTCTTTGGAAGGAATATTCTGTACTTTCATGTCAGCTACAGCAGTGACATGGATTTGCCACACTAGATCAAGCCACTGGCTTGTCAAGCCTGAGCCTCTGGCAGCAGCCGGCACATGGTGCGTCAGGGTGGAGATATCCAACACACACACAGGAGTGTGGGGTGGTCTATGGAGCCATGACCCAGCTATCTTTCCCACCCCCACTGCTTCCTCCCTGTTTTTTTGAAAAATTCACTAAATACGTCCACTGCATTTGTGGTGTGTTTTCTGCGTCATTTTCTTCCGGGTATTCGCTCTGTTAAACATTAGGGATTGGTCCATAATGCCCTCTCAGGGCAAAAGGGCTTCTTAAAAATACCTGTTTTCTCAAGTACCAGGCAGTCTGAACTGTCATTCACAATGTGGCGATAATAAATTTATAGAGAAACATGAGAACAATCCAGAAAAAAAAAAAAAGAAAGAGAGCGTCATGATCCTGCCAACATGTAGGTGCTTGATTTCAGACATATTGACAACAGTATTGGAAGTAGGGAATACACATTGAAAATTAAGGATGCAGCAGTAACCTGATGGAAAGAGCTTTTCTAAAGCCAAGGCATTTTGTAATCTGTATTACATTTTTGTACACAATCATTATTGTCAGTTTATTTGCCCAGGATTTTTGTGGATTTGTGATTAAAGCCCACTCATCATTACAGCTGTCCCACAGCTCAGGCTGAATAAAAAGGTGCTGTGAATTACTATGAGTGAGGCAGCATGGTTTTTACACTGTAAAATACCTGTTTGAAACTAAAAAAACTGGTGAACAATAAGCTTCACTGAAATGCAACAATTTCTTTCCCCTTTTAGTTCCTCACACCATACAGTGTGATGACAGAGGAAATGACAGCTCAGTCACTAAAACAACATTATTGGAATTGACAGAGACTGAGATGGTCATATTTGACTCTAAAAGATGCAGTCTAGGTATATCTGGCTGGGCTGGTGTTGACATATTTAGGTACCTGTAGGTCCCATCTGGTCACATCCTAATTTAAATTCCAGTGAGAGTAATGATTCTGTTTGTATAAGAACTCAGGGGAAGCTGGGTGGTTTTTACAAAGTAAGTTTTTAGCTAAATAATGCTGTAAATGACTGCTCATCGCACAAATAATTTTGTTTGCGGTCATTTATAGGATATAGTTATGTCCATTACAGATTCTGCTGTCTCTGGAGATTAAATGTTCTACAGTACTAATTCCAGAGATTTATAACTCGTGACAATTTCATGGCCCACCTTAAATAGTTACTTTCCATTAAAAAAAGCAACCTGTACTTAGAACAGTGTGAATGGTATGAGCTTCTTCTCAGAGGTTCTACGGAGCATGCGCCTCAGTTCTTAGCACTGGTTTATCAGCTGACAACTCACTGAAAAAAATCTTAAGGCCCTCAAGGAGGAAAAACAAACAAACAAGCAAACAAAAACCAAAATTAGAAAATGCAGGTCTTGCAATAACCTGTACAAAGTGGCTTCTTCTTTCTCACTGTATAACAGCAGATCAAGAGTGCAGCTCCAAACAACACAGAAAAAGTCATCTTAATATTTGTATGCTTATCTCTGATTTTTCCTTTCATTATGACTGCACAAGTCCTGCTAAAGTTGAAGTTACTAAGATACTGAGAAATGGTATTTTCAACAGGTAAAAGTGATTCAGATAGCATAAGAACTGTGCAGAGCCACAGTTCTTTCTTCAAATACTGCTTATTTAAATGTTTGCTGTTAGATGCATTTTTTCCAAATGTATAAGGATGATGAGAACCTACATGTAGTCACCTTTCTTGGGGAGAGTATGATGGCAGAAAGCTCTATAGTGAGGGGAGAAAGTAGAAATGTAACTATTCGCACCCTTCCATTTTTAAGCAGGGAAGTTATGTGTCTATATATTTAATTCACATTTTAGAATATCATTATCTCACCTATTGATACTTGTACCAGCATTCTCACAGCACATATAGAAACCAGGAACCATATGAAAAAATCTGAGGTGCAGGGGATAGTGTCTGAATAGAGGTGATCATGAAGAACCAGATCTGCAGTGTTTTTCCTACTTGACCACAAACAGCACAGAATATATTGAGATGAAAAGCAAAGTCAGCAGTCACAGGATGGAGAGTTTAGGGAAAAAAAAAATAGAAGTTGAATGAACATTCTGGAATTTACAGAAGATCGATTTCAGACTATTCTTAATAGTAAATATAGAAGTATGTTGGTAATTCTGTTTACAAACCCATTACTGAGGAAATATCTCTATTAAGTGGCTCACTCACATATTTTTTAAAGCCTAGTTTGAAGTACAACCTGACATGATGTGGATTGCCAGACAGGCAGATCCACAACCCTATTCACAACCAGGTGTGGGCATTCAGGATAAAACCTGTAATTGAGGTTGGAATTAAACTCCAGATAAAAGAAATTAGAAAGATGACAGAAGGCAAACTTAGTATCAGGGAATAGGTTTGCAGGTGTTCCTATGTCTTCATTTCCCTATGGACACCGACTATTTGCAGAGCACAAAGGTTATGATGAAGCAAAGCAATCACGGTGAATTACTGTGAAGTAAACCAATTACATTAACTAGAGAGAGAACTTGGCACTAAGCTCATATCTAGCTGAGCTGGAAAATATAGCCGTAGAATAGCATAGTAAGTTAACTTTGCCTTCTCTGACTAGAAGCGCTGTAATATGTGTTACTATCTACTGATATTAACAGGTTTAGGAATATTTGAAAACTGTGTATTGTGCTTTACCAACATTCTTTTAAACAGTAATGCACAATGCATATGGTACCACTGTAAACCAGCTCTTTGATGAAAGATCTGGTGTCAGTCGTGAAGACAAGTGATTTATAGAAGCCTTTTCTTTTTTAACAACTTCTCATCAGCTAAAACTCAGTTAATACCTGAAAGTTTTATTGCACTCTTTATGGACTAGTTAGGATGAATAGAGGGCACCCTGAGGGCAAGACTGCTGACATCTCTTCCATCTCTAAAGAAGGTATCAGCTGTCTCTGGGAGCAAAAGAAGAATTTTAAATCAAAGTTAGCAAAGCATAGAGAGGTTTGGGTTTTTTGTTTGTTTCATTTTTGTTGTTGTTGTTTATTTGTTTGTTTGTTTGTTTAATTATTTGATATTACCTCTTGATTACTTGAACTTCCAGGCCTCTTAAAAATGTCAGTGAACCAAGATACAAGTGTCGGATCAGGCATAGTAATTTCTTTGAACTTCAGCTGTTTCCACAGGCAATGCCTTTCCTTCTAGAAACACAGAAATTTAACTGAAATACTGTGACATAACACAGGAAGCATATAGATTTCTCAAAACTGAGAGCTTACTGAAGAAGCTGTGTATTTAACTTAATGAGTCAATTCACATGGAACCATATGCACAACTGAAGCTTGACTGGGGATTTGCTGGACACTAGAGCCAGTAGGACTGGGGATGTCTGCCTTCCACAGAAAAAGTTCTGACATTTCCCACATGCCCCTTAGCACTCCAGTGACAAAGAAAGCCACAGCCAGGTCCTGCAGTGGTCAACAGAAGCATTGCAGTGTGTTAGCTGCTAAAACGTTATTGTTTGCACGGCTGAGAAATAACAGCATATTTTGAAACAGCTTTCTTTTAGTTTGTTGCATCAATTGTGCCAAGCTTTAGAATGGATCTCTTAGAAATAACATGTACCTCCAAATCAAATAATTTGTAATTGCCCTCAGAATTTTTTTTTTAAGAAAAAAAACGAAAATTTTCCATTCAACTTTCCAGAATTGTTCAGAAGACATGAAGTCAGTCTGCCTTCTCCTGGAAAATTAATTACTTTATGAATCCCAAGCACAGATACTTTTGAAAGTCTTTCTTTGATGTCTCTTTTCTTTGCTGAAAAGCTGTCTAGGGGCTTAACAAGTACCCTCTAAAGGTAAATCAGTTTTGTAAGGCAAGACAAATGAGTTGGTTTGGTTAATACACTGTTGGATTGGCACATGCACTGATGCTCACAAGGCACACAGGTGATGTGGCACACGAAAAGCTCTCACCTCCCTTGTAGGAAGGCTGCACTAACTCTCCTGGGGTTTGGCAGGTGAAATGGAGGCAGTCCTGTCAAAGCTGCTGTTCTCAGCAATGTGCAATCAGGCACACACACCTGGGGAATGACCCAAGACATCGTTTAATTCTTGTTTGCAAAGGAACTGATGAAAACAAATCCACGTTTGCTTTTCAAGCAACCCATTCATAGGTGCCTCCCTACTTGGGGGAGATTATATTGTAGTTTAACCTTTGTTCCAGGGGGTACCTTAGAGGCATAACTTTGTCCATGGTCAACTGCAGGAAGCTGAGAAAGTCAGCAATTGCATGCTATGCAAAAAGCTTAGTCACTCAAGGCAAAATCCACAGAGGTTTGAGGTCAATGCACACAATTAAAAATTAACCATCAGTGAATTAAGGCCGCTACATTTCTTGGATGACAATGATGCTTTAGGGTTTAACTAGCATTTGTCTCTCATTTGTAATCAACTTTCCTGTGGTTTCCTGAAGAAAAAAACATAATGAAACTTGCAAACAAGTGCTTTTTTCTGTACATTAAAAAATGAAATAGATGTTTCGTTATTACTTGTGTAGCATTCACCAAAATCATACAGATACTGAAATTCACAGCAAAAAATAGTTGAGAGCACCATGGAAAATCACAACCAAAACAAACTGAGGAGAAGCTTTTTAGGTTATTCCTTATTTGCCCAGCCAGTAAAGAAAAAAAGGAGCTCCAAGTGACAAGGCAGGTAAAAAGCTCGCAGAGCTCCTCAGAATGGCCTATTATCACCTCAGTAACCCTCAGGCACACATATTTGATAGGCAAAAGGGAAAAAAAAAAACTTAAATCTAGCTGTTGATGCTCATGGCAAAACTATTTTTTGGGAAAAAAAAATAAACAAGTTATGACATATAAAATCTGCAGGCAATTTGACTATACTGATTAGGATAGGAAAATTAGATGTGACAGAAACAGAAAACAACTTAGAACATCATCCTAAGAAAGAAGAGGGGGTCTTTAACAAGGGTCCCATAAAACAGGTGGCTCAAGGTGTTCCCCTGAGGTAATGCAGAGACCCTTTGAGATGACATCTTTGTGAAAATAAAAAAAATAAGACTGTAACTGTTTGGTGCAGCCCCTGGTCTGGCAGACTGGAAGTTTTCTGCAGGGTGAAGAAGCAGATATATTTTAGCAATGGAGGTGATGCCTGAGGACTTGAGAGGAAATCCCCAACGGATGTCAAGTCTCCAGTGACAAAGTGTCAATTTTATGCTCTTCTAAGCAGTGGTGGTCTTCCTCCACAAGCACTTTGGAAACTTTGCTTTCCAAAAAGTAGCACAAACAAGAGGTGATTCAGCTATAAGATATCCTATGAAGAATCATAATCTCATGGCTTACTTTTGAAATTCACCTCTCCCAGCTACTGTAGCTGAAATAATTGATGTACTGCATATGGACTGAGGACAGAAGTGCAACACAGGATGCAGACATATATGAGCCACCATTTAATGAACTAGCTTAGGAATCTGAAGTGGTATACCCTCAGCAGCATGCTAACTTATCTTGCTGATACACTTGATAAAGTAATGATATAGACAAGATTCAGCCTTTGTAATCTGCAACATAATCAAAGCAGCTGAAAAAAAAACACAGACCAAAAAAACCCACCACACTACTTATCTAATCATCTCAGCTGTCTTTGGACAGAGGTGACTTGTTTCTGACCCAGGCAGCAAAAGAAAGGTGATGATTGGTATTCCTTAGATGGGGTAGATAAAGTACATATATTTTGTAAGTCTTTGCCTATTGAAATCCTAAGTTAACATTCTTGAACAGAGATGGACAAATAGGACATGCATCCAGCTCATGCACTGCTGAAATTTTTAGCCTGTTGAATTAATATGAACCATCACCAATCATGACCTGTGCTAATGCACTGAGCTGAGAAACAGAGTGGAACATGAACTAACACACTCTGTGCTTAGGATTTCCTGCTCCTGACAGCTTATTGAAGACATAGTGTAGGAAGCTGTTGACAGTAATCACAATGTGTCTTATGGTTAAATCTACCACCAAACATGAGCCAGGACTCTAATTTTGGTGATCAAATTAAATATAGTTTTGTGAATCTTGAAACTGTGCTCAGTTCAAAGCAGGGAGACAAGGAATAGTTCTCTTTGGGGTGAGAGGGTAGATCAGCTATTCAATTCATTTTCCACAGTTCAGTCAAAAAACCTGTACTGTTTCATGGATATAGCTAGCTGGTTGACAGGTTTTTGGAGGATGCTCCATTATGCAAAGCAGTCATGACCTTAATCACAATAGAGACAATAAGTGAAGAAGAATACCTGGTTACACATGACAGCCTCACAGTGGTTTGGATTTTTTGCTAAACTTGAGAGACCAAAAGAAGCTAGAATCTCTGCAAAGTACATTTTCAGATAAAACATGCACAGAACATGTAAAGAAGCCAACAAAATCCACTGACTGAAAACACACCAGACTAGGATGTTTGATTCAATACTACAGGTGATCAAAACCCAGAGTGACTGTCCCCAAGCACTTTCCTGTATTTCCCCTTTGTTTTCATCAAGGGTCAAAATCTTTCGTTCACAAGCCTGCACTGTGTGTGCTTGAACTACCTCTGTGGAATAATATGTGTACTCTACTTCCTATGCTTATACTGTCTTTCCAACTGGATTGCATTTATCTCGAGGTACTGGCTATGGGGCTTCTATTATATATTTCAGCAGAAGGAGCTTCAGAAGACATACAGCCAGGTTAAATGAGGAAAAATGAACAGAAAATATTATGTCATTATGGCTGAGCTGCCAAGATCTCTGTTAAGCATCTTAACAAAAATACAATAATCACTTGCAGTCATCTCTGACTTCAAAAGTTTGGATTACCTCTGGAAGAAAAATTAACCTACTAACGTAGGTACTTTACATATACTGGCAAATATCACCAAATATCCTTAAATAGGCTAATAATTAACCTGTGAGACGACTGCTGAAAGCACTTCTCAGGATCCTGGGAATTATGTCTTAACATAAAGTTTTGCACTCAAAACAATATACCAGCTCTGACAATGTACCAGCTGCCTGCACAGATGATTTGGTCAACACAGAAGGACTATGGCGTTAATGTGCTTCTTGCCACCTTCAGGGTCAAAGCCAAAATCTCCTTCAGCAAGAAAAACCCGAGTGGGGCAGACTAACCTCCTGCAAGTAGAAGTGAAGCCCACAGAATTTTGATAGTACAGAGCAAACCTCAAAATTAACAGAAATCCCCTTAGTTAACAGTTATTGGGAAGAACTGGTTGTTTAATTCATCACACACACAAAAAAGAAGTTAAATGAAGTAAAAGGTTTTGATGAATATCTACCTACAATATTTACTCTGCTTATTACCCCCATTTATTCAGAGACAGGTCCAAAAATATACAACTAAGGACCAAAATGCAGCTACATCCTATTTAGCCAACGTTTTCACTTCTTGATTATAACACAAATATATTTATCTAATCCATTGCTTGGTCTAAATTTCTTTACAATTTAAAAAAAAATCCAGTGCCACTTGTGATATGGAAATCATGGTGGGATACTCTCAGGCAAAAATGGATTAATTGTAATTGTCGACTTTTCTGAGCACACTTAACAAAGTAGCAGCCACACGCTGCCTTAGTCCATGAATCCAGGAGATTGTTTGAGCAGGCAGTGTTATATTACTCTGGGGTGGGAATGAAATCATGTGGGAGCAGCAAGCACAGCTCATGGAGAAAAATTACCATTTTATATTTATTACTTTGGCTGGCTTAAGTGCCACAGGAATAGTCTCTCTAATGCATTTGAGTGCAATTCCCCAACAATTTGACTCTCTTGCTTTGTAAACTATTTTTAGGGAAAGCTTGAGAAGGCTGTTAAAGGCACAAGCCACCCAATTTTCAAATATTATTTTGGTGGTTTTTTAAAAGGATATAAATAACATGACGCATGTCTCCATATTAGATTGATACTTTGAATTCAACTAGGAGATCAGCACTCTAGGAGAGAAATGCCCATTTTTAACTTGCACATTATTTTCTTTCCATAAGCTTAAGAACACTTCTGCAAGTTTATCATCATTTTGGCTTTCTGTTGGTAACAGTACAGTGTGGATTCTTCATGCTTTTTAAAAAAGGTATTGTTCTAATGAAGCTACAGGCTTGAACATATATAACTGCATAATTATACTGTTCACAGGTTAATGGCAGAGGAACATAAAGAAGTTCTATTTTAGAGGAGATGCACGTCAATAGAAAAGCAGACAGGCATAAATTTGCTTCTGTGAAAGGATATCTAACCAAAACTACATTCTCTTCATGGAACAGCAGGGTAATTCCAGGTTCACTTCCCTACCTTACATCTTCATGCAGCCCCAGAACATAGCCACTTGTCAATATCCAGGTCTCGCTCATCTTGCACACTAGAAATCTGTTTTTCCAGCATAAAAATGTACCTTTTGGCTGTTAGGACCATACTACAGATCAATTTTGGGGTTGACCTTCCAAAACAGGACAATTAGTACCTTAAGGAAGTATATGCATTCTTCCTGTGTATGCATTAATAGCAATATACTGAATGAACCAGATGCTAAGACTAAAAAGTCAGCCAGTCTATCAATTTATAACATTACAGTACTAGCTCAGAGGTGCCTTCTGTCTGTTTCAATAGTCTTTTCTAGCTTAGTCGCTGAATCTTGGGATAATAACATTACAAGGCAGAGTCAGAGGTTGGTCCAAGTCTGAAACCTCTGAACTAAATTTCTTTTCCTAGCTGCCATTTCAGTGAATACCAGCAAGCATCTCCCAACCCATCCAGCCGGCTGCCAAAACAACTGCTATGTTACACTTTATGAAATATTTATTCTGCTTCTTAAAGGACACAACAGGCTCTCATAAAAACTCAAAATCATTTCTGTGAGGAACTCACTTTCCACTGGAACTACCGCAGGCATCCTTTGTCTACCCTGTAATGCTTCAGGGAGCATAAATGTGGGAGGAGTCATATTTTTTTTTTTTCTTTTGGCATTGTACTCTTTATAGTAGCACTAGGAAAGAAAGTGAGAAAAGCATAGACATCTAGCTGTCATCATCTCAGGAAATTCTAAGCCACAACAGTGACTGTAATCCAGAGTGCAACATTAGCGCATGCTAATTCATCACAAACCAGAAGTTTGAAGCTCTGCTTCCTTTTTGAAAGTAACAAGCAGCCAGCTCACCAGGTTCACCAGATGAGGACAGCCGCACCAAATTGGCAAGGTCACTGAGCCTTGTAGCATCTGATGGGAACTGCTTGATCAATGCTGGACTGCACAGGCCTTAAGATTGCAGCTGCCTTCCCTAGAACAAGACTTTAAGATGGCTGTTCCTTCTCCTACCTTTCAGATAAATCTGTGAATTGATACAGAGAGTAGAAAAAAAATAAGAAATTTCTCCTCCAGTGGAAATGTCTGTGCTTGAATAATGGTGTGGGAGCTGTTGCATAGCAGGTAGTTGACAGTGAATCAGACCAAGCAAATCAGTGTAGATCTAATGACTTCAGTGAGTTACACTGACTTAAGTTAACTGTAGCTGCAATATACTATATTACAAAACAAAATCAGAAAACACATTGTTCTAGTATTTTTGTTATTGCAGTCAAAGCTCCCCCTGTTTTCTGAGCTCTACTAATGATATTTTTTCTCATTTTTGCACATAAACATACAGTTAAACTATCTTATAACAAGATTAAATTATGTGTTAAATGCTCTACAAGGAACACCTCACTGTACAATCTGCCTCAGTGTTTTATAACAGGCCCAATTCTTCTCCCTCTGCTGTATTCATTGTCCGATTTTCTGTGATTGGATTGCTCCATAAGAAATGGAGAAGAGGTCGTTGCTCCAGCTCTTGAGCCTAAAAAGTACAGTGTCTTCACTGCTGGCATCTTCAAAGCTGCATGGATTTAGCAACAGTGGGACAGAAAAGGATCATCCAGATCTTGTGTTTTTCATTCCAGTGAGATTTACAGTTATATGGCAACAATTCCAAGAGTTGAAACATTGTTGACTTTTTTTTTTTTTTTAAGTGATATGATATATAGTTCACCATAAGGGAGAGCCATAGTAAATCATTAAAAAGAAATTCAAGAAAGTACAATGATTTCTCATGGCCAAAAGCAGTAAGGTTACCCCCCCTGAAAATCAGCTCCAGAAAGCTGTTAAAATCAGAAGCCAGAAATAGTTCAAAAGTGTCAGAAAAGTATTCTTCCTTCCTTTGTTTCTTTCTTGGTAAACATGAAGCCACATCATGGAAAAAACTTGCAAATGAGAAAAACAAAGGATAACATAGAGATCAACGCAAAGATCAACAGGTTACCTTGTGTCTAGAAAACCTCTCCACTTCCAGACTCCAGAAACTGCATGCAATGAACTGCAGCCACTTGCTGTTTAGAGATGAAAATATAAGTCAAAAGAAAAAAGGCAGAAAAACCAGTACATGAAGATAAATAATGAGTTCTACCCAGTCCAAGAACTGCTTGGGCTAGGAAGAGGGAAAGAACACTCACATCAGATACTTGCACTGCACTGGAAAAAGACACCTCAGACATTTCTACAGCTGTTTTCTTCTCATCATTTCTCAATATCTGTAGCTGCGGGAACATAGAAGAAAAAACAAAGATTTAGGGAAGCATGGATTGACAAGCAAGACATCAATAGTTTCTTACAGAGATGAAAGAAAGGACAGACCAACAAGATCAAATCTAACCAAGAAAGAAATCACATATGGCAGCTCAGTAATGGTCAAATACCTGTCACTGGTGCAGTGTTTAACCCATAAAACATGGAATCATAGGTTTAAAGTAAGACAGAAACATTGGCACATTTGCTTCATCTGTAAGTAACAGTGAAGAATTAATTTTAAATAGCCAACCCATAGACTTTTTCCCTGTCCATGAAAACGCACAATCTCCATTCTGTGACACTGGCTTTTTTCTCATTTTCCTCTCATTACCTTGTTACGTGCTGGCTTCTGAATCTTCTCACATTCACTGTGTTCTGTAGCAGAGCAGTTATTACATTTGTCAAACTTGCTAGAGATCCTTGAAAGTATTAACTTTGCTATTTGGGCAGGATTTTTTTCTGCATACAGAATGAAAGATGACAAGTAAAATAGATGAACTCAACAATTCAGAACCAGTTTTTAAACTGATTCAGTGAAAACGTTTTTGTTATTAGATAACACAGAAAAACATCTGACATGCAAGCTTGATTTTTATATTTAGTTTCATCCAGGAAATACTTTTTGCTAGTTGATATTATTGACCAAATTTCAAGAAGTGCCTTTCCCCCCTCAACTTTAAGGAAAGAGAAAAATAGAATGAACTTTTTTTTTTTTTTTTTGAGCTCACTTTTAGATTATAAAATTAAGCACTTAATACTTCCTCCCCCAAAACAATATATAATTCTAAGTACTTTTCTTTGGTGAAGCACATACATTTTTAAAAATCAAGATTTCTGTGAGTTTAAGCAAAGAGACTGAGAAACTTCATCCTTAAATAATGTTTTGTGAGAGAGTGAAAGAAAGATGTAAATAAAACTCAACTTCATCTTTCAGCCTTAAATTATGGTGGTCTTCTGTGACTCTGCAGGAAGTCAATAGTTCAATAGGTAACATACTTAACTAGGCAACAGACAATTGCAGGGTTGATCATCCCTGTCTTGTGAGCATTTGTAGCTTCCCCTTGGAATTTATTGATGCAAATCAAAACTTTTGAAGCAAAATCACAAGAATGGGGCTTATATTGTCACAAGTTGGTTATGCACTTAGGATATCTGGCTATAATTTGTCAATGTTTTTGTGTACCCCTCCAACAACCTATGACTCTTGTCTGAGTGTAAACCAGAAGGTTACAGAAAAACAGAGCAGAGATACATTGTTTTGAGTCATTAAAAAAATAAAACCACATCAATTCTCCACATTTTTGATCATACGTTTAAGCTCATTAAAGGACTCCATTCTGGTCCTAAGCTACTAAATGGCTTAACTCATATGTTGGAGACATAAAGTTAGACCTATAATGGAAGTTTAATGAAACAGATATAACAGACTGGCAACGAGAGGATGCCAAGGTCTGTTCTCATGAGGCTACAGAACTCCATTGCCAGTGACCATTTTTATTTTTGCAACAAGTAGTTCCAAAGCTCTGCTTGACTACTTTATTTTCAGTCTAATTCACTATGAAATTAAGATTTTCTCAGTGTGCATGACTTTGAACCCTTGTTTGCCATGATTACAGACATTAACAAAGATATTGCCACAGTCATCTTTCTTTGATAAGTGAGGTTTCAAGCTTCAGGTGTTAAACAAATAATTCAGATAAGGTCATTTCTGTCCCCTCACCTTCCCTATGTGTCCAGCCTCTGATATGCACCTTATGTGAGGAGTTAAAAGGCAGCCTTTAACCACAGCAAAAGGATGGCCAGTAGCCCCTGTGCAGTTTGATTCATCACCCACTTAATGAATGGTCTGGTGAAACTTCATTAGTCCTATTTCTTATTTTCTTACAGTACAATCTGTTCTATGGCTCAGCCAAAACCACGAGGCAAACCCTGTCAGTCCCACCTCCTAGCCCATGCAATGGGATGAAGGTATGAAGAGGAGGAGACATGCTGCAGACACCATCCATCAGCCCGAGGAATGTCTGAAACATCCCACTGCTCAGACCCAGGCTCCAGAAACATGCTGTGCTCTTACACGTGATTCAGACATACCAGGTGCTTGCAGTGAGACAGCAGCTCAGAAGTGCTGCTCTGTCAGTGCCAGCAGAGCAACCAGCTCTGGAAACAGTGAGTGAAATCTGCTCCATGGGGAAGGGCAGAGCAGCACTGCTACCTTCATTGGCTATCAGCGGTCAAAGGGTGTTAGACGTGCCATGGCCCAAGTGTCCCTGGCTCATTACTGATGAAGCAGCACCTTGGGTGCCTTATAGATCAATTAGGAATATTATACAAACTGCTTTACAGGTGTTGCTGAACATGCTGCAGTGTTCCAAAAACACACGGGCTGGTTTCCACAGGAAAACATTTTAACTGCACATGTAGTAAGCATTGTGTAAAACTGCCAGTGGATGCAGCCAGCGTTGCTGATGTGATCACATAAAACATTGATGGTAAGAGTTTTATTTTAAAAAAACGTAGTGCAAATCAGTTAGAAAATTAAAAACTTATAGTGCAAAATTTGAAAGGGATGCCTAATTTTATATGCAAAAAGTACCCATATAACCAAAAAATGGATGAGACTGAATTTTTAAGAGGTTATTACAAAACCAACAAGTAACAGCTACAGTAGAGACTGGCCAATTTATGATGTTTGAGGGATTTACTTACATCCTGTTGTAGACCATTTCTGATTTTGACTATATTTTTCAGGTTATTAGCAGATATATCCTTCTCAAGGAAAATCATTGCTTTATTGAATGGACCTGAAATCAAAACACAAATCCAGGAGAGTGGATATCCATGCAGAAGGCAAACAAATGGCGTGGTGGGAAGAGTTTTATTTCAATTTCCAAGCAACTTCTATAAACACCGCTATACATGGGGTCTGAGCAGGGGGAGAAATAGAAGGTGGTGGGTGGCTGGTGGGGGAGAAAAGGGGCAGCAGCCACATCCACCAGCCTTTCTGAGCTTGCTGCCTCCCAGTGACCAGTAAACACCAGTAAAACACCAGAGAGGACGCAGCAGCCCCAGTTCTGTACTCAATCACCTGGTCAGTGTAGGTGATGGACCACATGGGTACTGACACCCATCTGTCTACAGGCTGGGCTGAAGTCCTAGAAGGCCAGGACATGTGACAGCTATATTTTAAACAACTTAGTTTACACTGTACATATACATATGTGGTTTTTTTCAGGGTAAACACTTTAGCTATATAATGATTTGGCTGATAGAAAATGAGGATCAGATACTGAGCCATTACCCACACGACCAGTTTCCGATCTTCTTTGCTCAGCACTTTGCACTTTATTTGATGAACTACCCTATTTAAATGAAGTAGGGCTGTTGTTCAAGAAACAAGACTTGATGCACTGTATGAATAAAGATGGAAGAATTTAGAAAGAAATTAACAGCTATCAACAGTATAAGTTATTTTGAACTCCTCATTGCCTAAATGAAAGCTAAATAATGCAGTGTTTGGGAGCACACAGCAAAACTCTCATTCTTAATTGCTGCATTTTCTTCAAGGCTCATATGCAACAATTGGATATACATTAAACCATTAAACTACTGCTTCAAATATATTACAGAAAAACAAATCTCTCCTTTTTTTTTTTCCTTTTTTTTTTTTTCTTTTTTAAGTTTTCCTTGTGGATTCCCAGCCTTTGAAATTCTGAAGCTGACAGAAAGAAAGGACAGAGAGAACATGCAATTTTTAAAAGGATTTGGGGTTCAATTAGCTGTAGAAGCTTCAATGTGAGTCTAATGCCATTCCCACCTTGGACTCCCACTGCCTAATTTCATTGTCTGATCAAATGGGCAGAGGCTATATAATTTTACGGTTTGTGGCCTAGTAAAAACAAAGATCAAATAACTCTTTCAAAGCTGTGAACGCTCTCCAGTGAACTTCTTTTCTGGAGTCTGCTCTGAGGGGAGGTGAGTTATAATGAAGCAAATAAGGATGCTCAATACTTTGCAGAATTGAGTGCTGGGCTCCAGTCCTGTCCCCAGCAAACATTTTAATGGCAGCAGGATTGAGCTGTGGAGTGGAGAACTAAGATAATTTTCATTAGTTAAATGCTAATTGCCCTGACAGTACACATAGCATGTAACAAGGCTGGGAGGAGTCAGGCTTATCACTGAATAGCAGCCATCAGTGCAGTCTGGCTTGAGGGAGAGAAACAAACTGTGCATGTAACCTCCAGGTGATGCTCTGCCTCCTGCAATAAACCTCTCCTGATCTGCCCTCAGAAGAGCAGTTCCAACTCACTTGCCCTTTGGGATGCTTGCATCAGAGCCCTGGGTTAACATAAAGGGCTGATAATAAAGTAAATAAGATGAGCTACTTCCCACAGAGGACTGAGTCACAACGAAAAATGAAAACAAAAAGAAAAGCTATAAAATCAGAGGTTCTTGTTTTGTTTGTTTTGTTGTTGTTGTTGTTTTTTTTTTCCTGTTTTGTGTCATTTTTGAGGAGAAAATAGAAAATAAAGCAGGATGAGGGAAGCAAAGACATTTCCTGTCATGAATGCTTGAATGCTGTGCACATGATCTCATTGGTAATGGGTCAATGCCACCTGGTGTGCCTTGGGCAAGATGACTGTGATATATATAAAATACTTTTAGTGGCTGTTGACATTGCAGAAAGCTTTTATTTCCCTCTATCCCTCTCTCTCTCTTTTTTTTTTTTTTAACTGCATCTGTGTCTCCATTTTAAGCCTATAAACTTCATAACAATCGGTTGAGCTAGTGATTGCATGTTACACCATTTACCACACATAGACAGTCAACATTTGTCACACTGTTAATAAAATTAAGTGAAAATTTAAGCACAAATAAGGACATTGGTGACACATTGCTGTCAGAGACTGGTTCCAGTGAATCCTCCAGGGCTCAGAGCCATCAGTTCACACTCAAGCCACCCAAAATCAACAGAAAGGCTCCCTTCTGCACCAGGGAGAATATAGTAAGTGGCATAACAAAAAAGAGATTGTATTTGCTTTCATTATCTCATTCATCAAGCATTTTGGAAAAAAAAAAAAAATCAGATATTTTCCTATCACTTTCCTTTTAAGAAAACTACTATTTCATGTAATCAGTGTCCTCAGAGAAGTACAAACCTCCAAGAGGGCTCAGCAGAGTATCCTAATGCCTCTAAAGAGAAGGTGATGAGCAGTGATCAGATAGGATTTTTTGCTCTACACAGAGAAGAGACAGAGGTTGATGTAGTAATGACAGAGCAGAAGAAAGCAGTAAAATTGCAAAATACAGCTTCATTATAGCAAATATCTATGGTCATGATTGCTAATGGCAAAAAGCAATTCTAGAATGCTAGTGACATTTCAGCTTTTTGTAGGACATTGCAATAGAGAAATTTTATGTATAGTAGATGGAGGGTGATTATTCTGTTTCTCCTGCTTTCCCTAGAGTCAAAGAGTAACCCAAATAGGAACAGACTACTAATATGAATAGAATATGGCACAAAAAAAGAAGAAATAATATCTGAGTATCTTGTAGCCTATCCTTCTCTCGACTCTCTGTGGTGATCATCAATAAACAAGGAGAGATTAGAAGACCAAAAGCTATCATTGCTTATTTTTATTCTGCTTATTGCTTACTGTTATTTACTTGCAGTTCTTAAAACTAACACAGGATGTCATTCAAAATTATTTAGAAGATGAGTTGCACTGCGCCATCCTCTCCCCTTCCCAAGGGAAAAAGATGGGTTATAATACACAGGCAGTGAAGAATTTCAAAGGCTAAATATTACCAAGGTTATTGAGCTCCCAAGGAAAACCCTCAATGTCAGAAATTTCAGAAAGAATGTACTGTAGAAAACACTTTTAAAGTTTCTAATACTAATTATTTGTCCTCATTCGTGGTACATAAGTAGTTTTTACTGCATTCTTTCTTCTCTGTATTTATGTGTGTTTGAACTTACTCCATACTACAAAAGAGACACATCAAGGTATAATTCCCCTGTCTTGCCAAAGGGGCACAATAAAACTCAGCTGCTATCAGAATATTTGCTGCAGGATAATGTTTATCATGAAAAGTGCCACTAAAAACAGTGACCAAGAAGGGGAGTCAGACTAATCAGATTTATTTCCTCCCATTATTTTTAGTAAAATCTCCTTTATTATAGTTCTTTTTTAATAAGTAACATCTATTCAAAGAAGGAAGATATTTTCCACACAGAAAAATTACTTGCAAGAAAGGCAGAAAAGCAGATGGCCCGATAAGGTTTAACAGGATCCACTTACACAGATTTGAGCTACTTGGAGAGCACTTCTACAGCAGCGAATGACCCTAAGGAGTGGTTCTCACCCCATTTCCCCCAGGAAAGAGACAGAAAAATCTGTGAGATGTACAATTCATATCCAGCTTGCTCAAGCACTTGGCCCCAATACAAAGAAGCAATGCAATTATGCAATTCTTTGGCCTGCAATTCAAATAGTAAACTAGGTGATCTAGTGACAACTCTAAGCCTAAAATAAAAAAAAAAAAAAAAAAGCCTTCTATGTTCCTTCCTTTTTATTCTGTTTCTCTCCCTCAGGCAACTTGCTACATCTATCCATAACGTGACAAAAGGAATAACCAGAAACTCCGCAAATGCACGGCGTGTACATGTTTGTGTACCTACATCTCTCCTATAACCAGGGCCAGAAAAAGGAATGTGCTAAGGGTAGGCATTAAGCACCCTGGCAAAAACAAGCATTGGATGAAACCCAGTATCTTTTGAATAAGCAATGAATATGGGGATGGTAGAATTTAAAATAGAACCTGTGCTACTACAGAAAACACAAATCCACGTAGTGTATCTTTCTGTTGTTCTACCTTGTATTCTTCTCCATTCCTTCCATACACAAGGTTGCTCATTTCACATTGTCAAGGAGTCAAATAAAAATCAAAATATTTCTAACATCACTGAAAAAAAACCTTTTAGTACTCACTGGGTGGCATTTGCCTTCAGAGAATCACTACTAGCATATGATTCTTGACCACTCAGCAGTAAGGTGCAACAGATGATGACCACATCCTAAAAGGTATGCCCTACTCATAAATCAAGTAAATTAGTAAGGCAATAACTGACCAGTTTAGGAAGGAAGGAAGGAAGGACGGACGGCAGGCAGGCCGGCCATACTTTGGCTCATCTCTGTCCTGCACACTGCATAAAATTGCATCTCAAAAATAAGGAGAGCATGTCGATAATTTATAACAGAAAACACCTCCCTCAGGCACCATGATTTTGTCTGGTTCATTCCTGAATTCTGTTTTTCAAGCTCTTGACACCAGATCTTAATCACAGACGAGAACAACACAGCAACATCTGTAAGAAATGCCAGCAAGATATTTCCTAGTCAAGCACAAGGAATAATGGTGAAATAAGGATAAAGGAGTGGCTGAAAATGCTAAACATTTAGATCCAAGGCAGAAAATCAAGGCAAAGAGACTGGCCTCCATACACTGTAAAATGCAAAAATGAAAAAAGCAACTATTATATTAATAATTAAAATTGAATTAAAAGTAGTGTAAGTTAAGGCCAAGGGAGTATTTTTCGTTTATAAATTTTTTATTGTTTTTGATCAGTTAGAGACACACAAGGCTGTGAATACAGAAATATGCATGTAAATGAAATAGTATGTACTAAGGTGTCCTAACTGAGGACATTTTTTTAAATAAACCATAAAAATTGTATAATTAATGTAATAATATATTAAGGACACGAATAAGTAATGAGAATCATGTTTAAATAACTGCTGTGTAGACAAGGGTCCAAGAGGATTAAAAATACAGCTTTGCAGCCAGATTCTCATTTTGTCATCACCATAGCAATCACTGCAGTCATATTGCTATGACTATCACAACCATGCATCATCAGCCTAGCTCTGAATTGCTATGGTATAGTAAGTACTTGGTTTGACTTGAGTTACCCAGTATTTCTGAGAACCTTAAAGGGAACCTTTTTTCCAGAAGAGTATTCTGGAAGAGTGTTCCAATCATCCTTAGATTTGGAAAATTCATTGGTTAAGCATTGGTCTCCAAAGGTTACTGGCAAGTCAGAAGTGTAGGCCTATGGGAGGGGCAGTGAAGGGCTGTATCTCATGTATCTTCATCCTTCACTCCATCTGGGATTCTTGGGTACCCTCCCAACTCCCATGGCGAGGTTCATCACAGAAAGCTTCAGGAAGGCAGGGGAAGAGTCAGGGGGGCAGTCCTAGTACTCAAAGGGTTTGGTTGCCAACTTGAGCTCAGCTGCCTCAAAGGCCATGCTGTTGCATCTGGGATGCATGCTTGGCTATCCAGAAAGATGGTCTGACAGTTACAGCAAAGGAAGCTCTGCATTCCCCAATCCTCCATGCTGATTTGGAGAAAAGACCTTAACCACTGTGCCCACCCTTCGCTCTGCAGCCCTGGCGTCAGGTGTGTGCGGGAACCACCACAGGGCATCACTCCACTGCCAGAAACCTCACCACCACATGCCCGGCACACTGCCAACCTAGTCATATCTGCTATGGCCCAACCATAGCCAGTATTTTAAAATCTCAGTATTTACCCAGCTCTTTGAAGAAGAAAGGCAGCATCTGTCTGATCATTACAATGCAATTCAGTGTATAGGTTACATAATAAGATGGCACATCGAGGCTTTTCAAATGTACTTTGTTAGTATTTGGGAAACTAGGCAAACTAGATCTTGTAAAGATGTTATTACCTCTGATACAACTGTTAGCCACCACAGCCCCAGTCTGACAACTGGATCTGGGAAGGCCCAGGTATAGAGGATCCTTCACAAATACTCTGGACTTTGTGCAAGGAGAATAAAGAGTCTGTCTAGAGCAGCCATCACTATAACTGCAGATTAAAGATGAGTTCTGAAGTTCAGCTGCTAAAATACTTAAAAGCGTTGCTGGCAACATTTTTATGGCAACAAGAGTCTGATGCTCCATAAACTAATAATACAAATATTTTAAGTATTCATATAAGAAAGATATGAAGTCCACATGATGAACCCTGCAAAAAATCCATTGGTCAGAACTGCTACACTGTTCCAGGCCATATTTAAGGACCACCTGCTGTGCGTAGATGTCAGGGTATGACTGGCTGCACTTATTTTCAGCTATATATTCTATCAGAAAACTTGGACCTCAATATCCATATTAAAAGAACTACTTTCCCTCACCCCACTCCTCTCTGGTTACCAAAAAGTTATACTGGGATCCGTTCTTCCTCTTTCCATCTTCTGTTCCTGCTCCTCAACACCTACATATTTTTCCTCCTTGCAGGAAGGTCAAAGTGCCATCAAGACTATGAGAGAAGGAAGGAAGCAGTAATACTGAAAATAATTATTCTTTTAAAATGAACCTTATCCACGTGAAGCATGATTTCACAGACACCATAACATATCATAAGCTTAGCTGCTCCTCTGAACAATTGCAGCACATATAGTTACCCTGAGAAAGTTATTCCTTGCTGACAAATGTAATTCCAGTCCACTGGGAAAAAAAAGAAAGCAAACTTCTTGCCTAGCTGGTCATACTCTTCCTGAGAAATAAACCTTCTCTCCAAGGGCTCTCACACATACCTAAGAGGATTCTCTCTGGCAACTTGTCATCATGTGGGTGAGTTTGTGCTCTCTTGTAAACTAATGCTCTAATTTACCATTGTTCATAAAGTGAATAAATATGCATCTCACTTCCAATGCCTCAAAAAAAAAAAATCACATTAAGACATGGATGTAACTCCAACATTATTATTCTTTATGGCTACTAATAATGTCTTTAAAGTAAAAATATTGATTAGTTGTAGGCTGATGGCTTCATCTCACAGACCTGAGCAGTCATGCTACACCCACTCATGCTACATCCACTCGTATGGTAGTCACATGCTGCGAATAAAGTGGTTGCTGTTGCCCTGAGATAACTGCACACCCTTGACCTTGTTTTTTTGAGAAGGAAGAGAGAGGTGACAGAGCTCAGAAGGCATGCTCATGTTACCTGAAAACATGTCCTTATTCTACATGTATGTTCTGCCTGAAAAATCGCAGCAAAGCAACATTAGTATGAAGGAACAGGAGGGTTGCACAGGGGCTTAAGGGTAACTTCAGCCTTCCAAACAAAAACAAAAAGGAAGGAAAAATGAAACTGCATGTGCAGATTTGTTCTGAACAGTAATGGAAAGGAACACAATTTTGACATGTACAAAAGTCGGGTTTATTATCTCCTGGAGAGAAGATGAGTGGAGAAGCTAACATTGGTTGCATAGTGACATTTCAGGATGGAAGGAAGACATGTAGCCAATTAAGTCTAGCATTTGTACCCTGTAGTGTTTTTCCCCTCAAGTGCTTATCTAACACTCTTTAGAATGTGTTCACAGCTGCGGCTTCTATTTCTGCCATTAGTAAACTTTTCTACTCTTGCTTTAAAGGTACATAACCTAAAGTTCCTTCCTGTCCATTCTTCTGTGTTTTGGCACGATCTGGAACTTCAAATGAAACAGAAACATTTTATCCTGCTTGCTGTTTTAAGCCCTCTTCTAAATACTTTAAAATTCCCCCTTTCTATTTTAAAATTTATTCTCTGTCAGCCCAGTTGGTGCTTATTTATTTATTGCCCTCCAATTTCAAGCTTGTATTGACTAGCCATATTGTTTCTAGTGTTACCCTAGAGGAAAATGAAAATACCAAAGACAGAGTTGGTGTCCCTCATATTTGCTGCCTCATTTTCACTGTATCTATAGCCATTTACCAGTTCCCTAGTCTTGAAAACAAGATGTTTTCACAGGATTTCATTCTTAACTGATGCAGGTGTGCTTTATTGCCTTGGTAGATGTACCAAGAAAGAATCCTCAATATGCTTGACATACTAGCAATGTGAGGGTGTATATTAGCTGGACTTTACAGCTTCAGAGCCTGAAACAATACAAGGGTCCAGTCTAATTTCCCCATGTTGACAATGAAGTTGCAAAGCACCATCTGACCTGCAGAGATTCACAGCCCCTACCTTGCAACTTCACTTTAAATCTTGTGCAGCTGCTCTAGTGAAGAAGAATCAACAGCTTGGCCTGAAGGACTATACTTCTGCTCATCACGAAGTTTACAGTAAGCCAGAAATTGAATGGATTTCCAATTATTTTTCTATAGCATAAGGAGGAACTCTACTTTGCCCTCCATAAACATGATAATTAATAGCTTTAGCTGGGAAACAAGTTTGTTTATTTTTCCCACAAAGTGGAAAAGCTCTGAATGTTGACTTAAACTATATCCAAAAAAAAAAACCAAAGCACTAAAAGGATTTTCAGTCCCAGAGAAGGCTAAGTTGGAAGGGTTACTGTTCGTTTAAAAATTTGCCTCCAAAGTTTTTATTTTAATGAGTCAATATCCTCCAACAAAAAATGTTGTTCAAGCTGGTGTTGACTACTTATTAACAAGATACACAGTAATGTAAACAATTTACTCCATTTTAGAAAAGTGAGATATCTGAGGGGAAAAATAACATGTTTTTCTCACATAACTCCACAGTTCTGTTATTTAACAAAAAACTAAATCCAGATTTTACCATTGTACAAAGAGCAGTGAAATCAGAGACCACACTGACCTCTTTTAGGGACTTATCTGTGGAAAACACAGGCTGATAATTAGGAAAGTTGATACACGACAAGGATGTTCATATTGCTATGGCTAGCCAACAACAAAGATAGAGTGGGTTTGTTTGTTTGGGTGGTTTTGTTTTGTTGGTTTTGTTTTGTTTTGTTTTTTATAAGCCAGCTATAAGAGATAATAAAACCCTAGGTACTCATCTGCTAACAGTTAAAATCGTTTGCGTAAGGGAGTAAGAAGATTAGAGTAGATAAATGCTTTTATAAGAGCATTGTATAAGTGTGCAATAGACCTTACAATGTGTGCTGATATTCTAAGGTACTTTAGAGAACATTTTGAGGATGTTCTTACAAATTGCAATGGCTCTTCTATATGAAGCTGTATCATCTGCAAGAGCTTATTTTCAGGTGATTATCTGCAAATTTGTTCCTACTTGTCACTGGTGGTAAATTGCTGCCATTAAAGAGATTCCTACATAAAAATCAGATGGTGATTTTGTCCTGGTATAGGCTGTGATCTCTCATTTGGGAACTGTACAGACAACTGCATTGGGACTAATACAGCAGATCCATATGCTTTTAGAATCTTTGATGCAGAATACACTCTATCCACAGTCTCAGGACACAAGTACTACTATTGATACAATTTATAGAAAGCATCCCCTAGTTTTGTTCCAAAGCTAAAGCACTTATAAGACAAACCACAAAATACAGTGCATGAGCAGTTTCCTCCCTTCTGCATGGGACATGTTGGTGCCCTCAGGAGTCCCACTTCTTCATTGTTTCCTTCAGCATGTTCATTGTTTTCCTCAGTCTTGCTTTCTTGTACCACCTGCAGAGCAAGTGATCTGGAGCAGATCTTGTTCTTCCCAATTTTCCTCTGCTTTGTCCCATACAACTCTCTTTGTTATATGGAAAGTGTTCCCAAAAGCATAATTCCCAAGGAAGCCAATCAGTTTCTCATATATCTGAATATCCTAGGTGGAAAACAAGTCTTTCCTGAACTTTAACAAAAACTCTAAGGATACAACTGGTATCACAGAGTCACTCTATGTTAATGACCCTTAATTGCTCATCATTGTTTGCTCCCCTGTGTCAACACCTTTTGGAGTTTCAGTTCAAGATGAAGACTAAAAATAACGGAGAATGCACAATTAAATTGACAAAACAGAATACATGTTGATACTCTCAAACATCCCAGCGGGCCCTATTTATTTCTTGGGTAAACAAGTTCATATTGGAATAAAATATTAGCATTTGCACTGCAGGAAGCTCATGTCTCTCTTGCCAGAAAGGCTAAGGACAGATCATTTCTTTCACCAATATGACTGATTAGACACTCTTCAGGGTAAAGAACAAGGAGGTTTCTAGGACACACCTCTAGTTTGGGCCATAATTATAGGAATGCCTCTTTGCCTTCACATTACTGCACACTGCAGTAAATGTACCGAAGCCTCATTAGTACAGATTATTTATCATTTCTTTCCTGGAGAGACATTTCCTTTAAAATCAATAACTCAGGAAAGGAGCCTTTTGAGCTCACCTAGTGGAACCAGACCATGGCTTTTCAAACACAAACCCCTCTTCTAAAACCCAGACACTGCATTTAAGTCAACAACAAAATGTAGCCTACTCTAAAAAGAAGGAAACACAGGTATTTCCTTTTGTATTAAAGCAGTGAGAGTAAAGAGGAATAGTTTTTGCTGTATCTGCAGAAGAATACAAAAGTTGTTGGATGTCCACTTTCATTGTTCCTGGGGAACGAGGATAAATGGGGGAAGAAGAAGATGGAGCAGTAATGTCACTGACCTGGAGATGACCTTATCTTGATGCTACCTTCCCTGATCTGCTGCTGACCAATGTTTTATCTGCAGTTTGATCCTTCTCACAAGCAAGCCACAGCACAGTGAAACACTTCTTGTGAAACCTGCAAAGAGGGGTGCAGTGGAGAAAGAGATCCACTAACTTTGGTGTTACAGCAAACTCTTCAGTTTCCTGCTTCTTTAGGCCACATATAAGGATTCAGAAGAGAAGAGGGTTGCTGTTGTAAAAAGATAAGCCAGACGGCAAAGGGATGTCCAATACTGGAAAAATGAATAGTGACGTGGGCCAAAGTGGAAAGAAAATGACCTCTTTCTAAAAAGCATATCCAAAAATATTGTGATTTTTCATTTTAGTTGACATTCAGTTCCTTCCTTTAGGGCATTGCTCTACTACTGAGTGGAAAACAAAGGTTTTCCTTACTAACAGCATTACAGGCTGAAGTCAGAAGAGACATCTGGAGGTCACCTGGTCCAATCTCCCCACTCAGGCACGGTCTTCTGAAGCAGACAGACCAGGGCCATATCCAGATACTATATATGCATGTATATATATATTCTGTATAAATATACGATACATAGAAAAAGATAGTTTACAAAAGAGATAGGTAGTTTAGATATCCACATATATAGATAACCTACATAGAGGTAATACCTGTAGATATGACTTATATATTAGAATACCTATACACAATATAGACATAAATATATAATAAGAATAATATTATATATAAATATAGAGAGATATCATATATAGAGAGATGCAATAAAGTGTAGACAATAGCAAGACTCAGGAATACTAGAGGGCTGTGTGGACTCATCCTGTAGTTAATAAAGGAAGGGCTCTGACCTTTTTGCTAAAAAAACACCTGCAGCCCCAGCCAGAAATCCCAGGCTCTGTTTAACCCAACCACTCTACATCTAAATCTCATCATATAGCACCTGAAAATGCTAAACACTCAGAGTCTTAATAAAAACACTGTTTTTTTGTTTTCATATAGCCAAAGTCACAATAAACAGTGCACATACAGGTGATATCTGAACCCTGATCTTTTTGTGAGCACAGAGATATTCCCAAAGCCAGAAGTGGGACATCACTCCAGCATTTTATTAACATAACAGGTTGGGCTTTATGGCTATTTCACTTTAGTATTAAACCATAGGAAGAGATTCACAACCTGTAAGTACATGTGAGATCTAATATCAGTTTCAAACATGACAATACCTATAGAAATATTTGCACAAGTTTGTGCATGTAGTAATTTTTGGTTGTTTTTTGACACGGGGCTTATTGGACATTCTTGTCTCACAGGTATGGATCATTTGGGGATTTGCCTCAAATCAACCTCCTCAAAACTGACTCTCTTCAGCTCAGTTCAAGGCCATCACTCTCTGTGTGCCTTCTCTGCACATCTAAAGGGAATTGCTTATTTATTCACATAATCTTGCCAGTTTCTCCACAAGAACATCCCCTTCCAAAGGATCTACAGACAGCTGAACTGCACTCTTTTGCAGTCCCATATTTTTGACTCTCCATTGCTTTTCAAAGCTTACAATTCCTCTGTTGCCCAGACTTCTTAATTTTTCCCTGGCTACTACTCTGGTTTTCTTTCAGTAAGATGCAGTTCCCCATCATATTTTTACAAGCAGTTCATTTGAATAACAAAAAATTACAGCAGATCTTCTCTTAAGAATGGAAGGAATAAATATGGCAAAGGCGAAATATTAATGTCTCTTATTTCTAGTTTTCTTAGGTTTTGGCTTATTAAAGGTCTAGTCCTTCTTGTAATGGATGCCTGGCTCCCCTGTTAGTGAATGCTTCATTTGTTGTCCTCCCATACTGAACTTCAGGATACCCCCCGAATCTATTCTTGCATCTAGCCCTACTGGCCATGCAACCACCAGCACAACAGGTCGAAGACTTGGGAGAATAGAGCTGCTGTGAAGATGCAAAGGCATTATAATGTGTTTTCAGGAGGCAGATGTAATATGGCAGGCTCAGAAAAGAGGCATCTTTTGAAATACTTAAATGCAGAAAAAAAAATTCTCTACATTTCTGGACATTGTCATTTGTCCCTTCCAAATGCTAACAGAAAAATGAGGGAAGAACTCTGCAAACAGATCACTGAGGATTTCTTCCTTAGATTCAATGGGATGGGATCATCTAGACCTCTGGAAAACTGATCAGTGACTTTGCCAGTTGAAAATCAGAGTTTCTTGCTCTGGGCAAGGTGGGGTCTACTAAAACATGAGATTTCTCTGCTTCTCTTCCCTAAATATGAATAAGGGCCTTTTGACAGTAAAACCAGATGTTAATAGTGTTCTATGAATTGATACAATTCATACTAAAAATGCAACTGGGTTTTCCACTAGTATCTAGAGGTAGCGACACTAATACAGGCATCAGTTGTGATTTTCTTGTTGTCAGTTGTTGGTATAAGGCCTATAAATATAGCCATTTATTGTATTGCTTTTAATTTGGAGTTGCTTTGCAAAATTCAGCACAGAGCAAGCATTAAGGTGCTAAAATTAGTCTGCACTGCAGTAGCAACAAATTAAAAATGGCACACTGTTACACCAAGCAGTGTACAGTTCTGCCAATTGATTTATAAGGTCACGAGTAAAAGAATTTATCACCTGGCATTATCCCTGCCCAGATTTAATGCCTGCTCTGTCATTGATGCACAAAACAAAATATAGTAGTAGAGAAAGGTCTTTTCCAAAGACAAGGGCTGTTTACAAAGGAATATTTCTCTCAAAGACACCTTAGTAAAATAATAGCCTCAGTGGCCCAAATCTCTCAGTGGAGTAAGAAATCTGCATGGTGGTGGCTTTTGGCTTCAGACAAGTATTTTTAAATTCATTGTCAAATGATGAGTGGACTGTCATGTCATCTGCAGCCGCAACAAACATATTAAGCTCTGGACTGTCTGGCATCTTTGCTCCCCATTTCTGTCTCCTAGTAGCACAAATTAATTGGCAGCTGAGATCCCTTTCTGAAGCTCAGAACAGCATGTTCACCATTAACTCAAAGTCTCCTTTCAAAAATAAGCACTGACAAAGGACAGAAGACTACTTTGGTTCCAGTATAGGATGTCATAGGAAAAGAGAGAAATGGAAAAGCTAGTTCTTGATTTATGCCGAGGCTTCATAGTTTTTTTTTTAAAAAAAAAAAAGAAAAAGTGATCAGACTATCAACAGTACTTCAGTGTAAGAACCACTGACAAATTTCACCTCAGAGGTGACTGCACTTCAGTGACAGATGTGTATGTCCCTCTCTACTGTATGCCTAATACATTTGAATACTTCCTGTATCAGAACAGAGTATGTAAACAAAAGGGTTTATTATAATGGCATTCATCTGAAGGGAAACAGGAGTAAGTGTGTACTCAGGAGACCACATAATTGTAATCCTTGACATAAGAATGATTTGGGTGTCTTCCACTTCCACTCTGCATAGGCACTCAAAATCACAAAAATTCTAATTTGTAGTCTTATGAGAGACAATTCAAGCCCTATTTACTACTCAGAGTCCATGAAATTCATTACTGGAAAAATATCAGGTGATTCACATTTCAAAAGGGAGGACAAAGAATTCCAGAGACCATGAAATCCTGGTGAAAAGATTCAGCGTTACTAATTCCTAGGAAAATAGTTTTGACAACACTTCATGTATAATCATCCTAAATACAAATGAGTACAACAAAAATTGCAAATCTAATGTCAAAATTCAGCAAAAATCTTTAAATTTTAAACTCTAAGTATATCTTTAGTACCCACTGAATTGAAAATCTGCTTAAAGTCATAGAAATTGTTGTGATTGGGCTGGGGGAACTTAAGTCTATTTTATGTGTTTTGCTGAGTTGTATGCTGCTACACTTCATAGAAGACCTGAACTTTGCTACTGGCCCGTCTATTCTTAGGGAAAACACAGTCTTCCTCTCTGAACAGACTCAGACTTTGGAAAAGATCAGCTTTGACATTGGCTCATCTCTAATTATAAATCATGTAGTCTTAATGGAATAGGGTCATGTTCAGAATCCTCCAGCTCTCTGTCACTGTACAATCATTCATCTGAGATTAATAATTTGAATATATTTTTAACTAAAAACTGTTAAAAAATGTTAAGGCACCTGCATATGGATTTTTTTTTCCTAGTTTTCTAATTTTAAGCAGCAACAAAACAAACACAGACATCTTCTGAAATTGCATTTTGGAGACTTTGAAGCATAAAGGATAATGTGGCAGAGAAAAATAATTTATTAGGATTTGACTGGGGTGGTGTGAAAGGGGCGGAGGAAATCACATTTCAATCCACTTACTAGGGTCTTAGCTCAAGCTTAATTTTACTACTAAATCCAAGCATTCCGTAATAATGTAAAACTCCCTAATTTCTCTCACACAGTCTTTGTACTTGAGGAACATATTGCAGCTGGTATTATGCATATAGAATTATTATGCTCCCGTATGAACTACAAAATATGACTAAAAGAGTTTCATAGGCCCTATGGCAGTTACAGAAAATGAAAACATCTGTACATGTGCCCATTAATTTTCATTTAATAAGGTTGTTTTTTTTTCATTTAAAAAAGTGGTTGCTGTTCAGCAATCCAGGCTTTGTTTCAGATTTTACGACCAAGCCGAAGCAAATATTAGACCCACAGAAACTGAGTAATTTTAGCAGAAGGTTTGTCTTATGCACAGCACTAACATCGACCGTCTTCCACATCCTACCAAACTTATGGCTTTTATTGCTGGAAAAAGATTTTATTATTATGAATGATTCTCAATAACAATACCAGCCTTTTCTCTTCCAATATGTAATAAAAGAGTCAAAATATTTCTCTATTTCTCAGAGCAGAATGTAAGCAGTGCCTTGTAGTACTGAAATTGTCCCTGCAGTGATCTCTCAAGTCAAAGTTAAGCCAGCTTCATTAGCCCCTGACCCAGGACAGCATATTGGATTGTACCCAACATCTCCAGAGTCTCACCATCTTTGGTTGGGCTGCTCAGCCTCTTATGAAACTTTGCACTAAGAAATCCTCTTTCAAAAGCTCTTTATCTAGAGCCTTTAAACATCATGGGGTTCAACTACATGCAGCAACACGATGTAATACAGGGCCTTGGAATACACTCCAAACCCTAGTAGGTGCAGATCAGCTTCAGGGACGAATGTGACTGTGCTTAATCACAGGTTTGTGCTGTGAGCAGGACTAAAAGTTTGTGAAAGGGAACCAGAACACTCCCATCATCACTTCTTTTTCTCATTAAACACATGTCCACCTTTCTACTTGTCACTAGCTGTTACACTGGGTCGGTACGATGGGGATGTGCTTTATGACTGTCTGTACTCATTCAAGGTCAACCTAAAGATTCTGCTCCAAACAAGTGAAATAATTCCACTTGAAATTTTCCACAACACTGGGCTTTGGAGCCTTCCTGTTGCAAATAATGTAGAATATCAAGAGCAGTATGCCTTGCAGCACAAGAACAGTGCCAATGCATTTCATATATCCAAACTCTTGGCTTTACATCCATAACGGAGATAGAACAACGCCCCACAGGGCACTGCTGCAATATCAGTTTAATATTGACAAAGAACAAGGTATAATGGCAAGCTAATAAATGAATCACTCACTGGTACTGAAATAAACATATGTTGTTTCTATATAAACACAAGTAAAGCACATAGGCATGTTAATGGGTGTCCATGCATCTCAGACACACACACACGTGAGACATTACTGCATACACAAGTGGCATGAGCGAACTGAACTCTCACACACCTTTTGATCTTGAAAGTCAGTGTTTTGTAGTAATTAGAGGCTAATTTGTATTGACACGGATGTGCTTGGAAAGTTACTATGGTACCCTGATGTGCTCTGACTCACCTAGTTTCAGTAAGGGTAAGGGCCACCGAGCCTGTGCTATTGGTTATTTATATAAGAAGAAAGATGTTTCAAAGAACAAGTTAATCTCCAAGACTAATTTTCATGTCACTAATGAATATTTTGTCTGGCCTTGTTATTTTGTATCCCACACCTTTTGTTATTTCTAGGCTTCTCTAAGAAGACCAAGCAGGAGAAGAGTAGTAAAAATACTACTACTTTTGAAAAATTTACCAAGTTTTGCATTTTAGAACATCTCTCTGTGCTGTAGATCCCACTTTCACCTCCCCCATTCATAAATGATATTTTACTTCTCTGCTGTATTTTAAGAAACATCTTTCAGCAGCCAGCTTGCAATGATGCTGAAGTCCCAGCAGAATGCAAAGGTATACAAAACCGCAACCACATAGGATGATGGGGAAGAGAGTGAGGAGGGAGAATACCACTTGAGACAGAGATTAACCAAACAAAAAGATATACAGAATAAAAGCCAAATGTCCAAAGAAGCTGGCAATACAAACAAATATTCCTTTTCTATTTGAGTCACTTGTTCATTTTTAGCCCCCAGTGCTCATAGTTTAAAAGCATTACTATTAATATGTTGATTATCAACCAAGAAAATTATTTCAGGTGATTCCTTGTACTTGACATTGGTTTGGAACCTCTTTTCCCAGGAGTGACTGAGAACTGAGCTTCCCACTCCACTTTTGCAGTTGCTTCTTTCAGATAAAATGTGAGGTTACACGGGTGGTGACTGGTTCCGAATTTTCCTGCACTCCTGATATTTCATACCTAAACACGGAAATTCTTACTTAGGCTGCTGCTCTGTCACCTTTTCTGAAGTAATTTTTGATCCCATCAAACTGTGAAATCATTTAGTGAGTATAAGAAAAATGCAATTGTAGCCAAGGGCTAGTGTTGACATGCAGTAGCCATTCTTATGTCTCAGTTTGCAAAGGCAGGGATGCATTGTGAATAATCTTTCTAAAGACAGTGCAGAAATTGCACTAAAGAATTTTGTGGTAGTACTAAGGAGAAACTCAGTAATAAGTGCCTTTGTCTTTAATCGTCTTGCACTCATATCTGAAACAACAGTTATTCTCCAAGACCTTACTGCTCAGGGAGCATCTGGGAAAACAAACCTTACAGAATGAAAGGTAACTAAAAGCCATACTGGGAAGATATAAGGAAATAAAATATCAAAATAGCATCCCAGTGGAAAAATAAGCATGATAGATTTGGAAGACCAATGCATATGAGAAAATAAATGCTACTTTTTTAGTCCTTGCTTGTATGTTTTGAGAAAGAAATACAAATTATGAATATCTGCATAACTACACCAAGTGTTTTCAGGAGTGCGTTTTCAGGAAAAGGTTTAACTGATACTTTATTACCTGGATTACTGAGACACAGTAGATGTAATTTTTCAAGGTATTGTAGCACTTAGGCTCAGGGTCAGTGGGCAACCATAACAGGAGACCTTTAGAACGCCAATGAGCCCCATGGAGGCAGTTAGAGTTTTTACGTATCTATCTATATATGCATAGTAAAGTTTGTCCTGTAGTTGTTTCTCAAATTCATTCAACTATGGGTTGACAAGAGGCATGTAACTTGTGATTGCAGGATGGCCTTGGAGTAGGATGTCTGAGCATTACTAAAGTTTTCTTCTGTTGCCAAGTATTTATTCTGTTTCCATGCATTTTATCATCCAGCAGCATCCTCCCTTATTCAGTGTAGCACAAGTAATAAAATGAGCAATGTCCTTCAGGGCTGAGGCTTATGGGCTATCACTAATTAGCTTACAAGGCTTCCCACCCTAAGGGATGTGGGAGGTAGACCTGAGAGTTAGTACCTTGGAGATTAAATTTATGTTACACATGTGGACGTAATGTATTTAATATGTGTTTCCTAGTACATCCACAGGAAAGTTCCAAAAACTTCATACCACTACTAATGATTGCTTTATTTGTGCTAATGCACCAGAAGGAAGAAAATAAGTATTTAAAATAGGAATTCCCCTCCTAGGAAATCAGATAAACAACAGTTAGCATCTGAAAAAGTTCAGGGTGCCTCTTTGCTGCTCACAGGCAGAAGGGAAGAGGGAGGAAGAAGAAGAGACCAAAACCCAAAATGGCATGGATCAAAGCAGCAGCATTGAGCATGTGTCATGAGACAAGAGGGTCCAAAAGGGTTAGCTGTAGGTTTCATTATTTAGGAAGATGAGCCACTAAGCAACAGAGGAGATATCAACTCCCATTTTGGGTACCTAATTCCCATACAAAATGTTCTGAAAGTCGGGATATTCCTAAACACTGACATTCCTTCCCCATTCATCACTTGGCATTTCCACCCTCCCCAGCATCCCACTGAAGAGCCAAGACCAAAATTATGCCATCTGCAGATCTACACCGACGAAGACCTTTGAACAAACTCTTTGTTGAAAGTGAGCTGCCTTGACAAAATTCTCACCATTAGGTCTATCCTCCATCATTCCCACCATGCACATAGACACTGCTTATTCCCCACATGAAAGGTTTTGTATGTATTTCCACAGGAGACTTTATTTGATATTACTTGGCAGCTATCCTTTTTACATTGCTTTTCTCCTGACACCAAAATCCAAGAACAGCTCAGGAAAATTCTCGTGTCATAACTCGCGTGGTACAGCAGTATCTGTTCCAGGATACCAAAGATCTTATTCTTCCTGCTCCTGCCTGTCCTACTGGTAACAGTAGAATCAAAAACCCTTATTATAGGCAGGTCCTGCACTTAATCAGGATAAACTCTCACTTGTCGGCACTTCCCTTCTTCCAGTGCCAATTAATAGAAATTCAAAACGTTTGAGAAACACAATTCTGAATCAATTTATTTTGTCTAATATTACTAACCTTCCAAAAGCCCACCTTTCCAAGGCACTGAATCTCCAGTGACTATAAACCAATGTCAAAAGATAGTACTGCATTAGTTTGTTTTTATACTCCTAGCCCTTTCTCCCTTCTTTTGGCAATATGCCATGAATAAAACACGTTGCCAAGCTTAGAACAGTTGAAAAGCATGATTTGCTGTCATGATGCACTAATCACCTTTTTTGTTTGTTTGGTTTTGTTCCTGTTTAAATAATGTCCAAGGTTAACAAAACATAAGGTATAAATAACAGGAAGAGTTGGTGAGCATTCCGGCCTTTATCAGGATAGAGTCATCCTATACGGTACCTCTGTTGACCCAGAGCAGGTATACCTTATAGAGTCTGAGGGTGCTCATGAAACTCAGTAGCATCACTTGCAGAGTAAAAGGTTGCTCTGTAAGAGTAAGGATGCCACAGGCTGAGCATAGCTGAAATATTCCATACTGTGTTCAATTAGCCTGGGCTAGAGGATACTCCTGCTGATAAACTATCACAGTTGGAAGATTCTAGAGCACAGTGAACAGGTATGGAAGTACCGCATTGCATAGGAAATGAATTCCAATTGTTTCTGGCTGAAATTTACCTGTTTGAAGTTTCTCACCATGGAAGAGAACTAATTAAGTCCTGAATGCTCCTGACTGTGGTGGATGATGTTAAGTTTTTTCTAAGACAAATTGTAAGGTTCTCAGAGATGCACAATGCCATGCAGAAAAGTGCTTGTGCAAACAGGTCATACAAGGTCTTAAACCCTGCTACACACGGAGCTCCAGAAGATATTTTGCTTAACATGTAATTTTAGTGGTGAATTTTTTGTTATACAAGTGAGCAACAAAAAAAAAAAAAAAAGCTAGGTTTCCATCCATTACTCACAACAAGGCTGCAAAACATCTCTGAATATCAATATTAAATTTTCCACGAAAAGCTTTTCTAGTATTAGCTGAAATAACGAAGCAACAGACCTTCAGTGTTTCTTCTGGAGTACCCATGACTAGGCTCTGCTAATCCATAATGTTTCATTTTTCTAACTCTGTCACTGCATTCAATTTGTATGCCTAGAAATACCCTGCTTTGCCTCCCCTTCATGTCTATCTCCTCCTCTCATAGCAGAAAGATGGAGATAGAGATTCTTGTGTTCAGGTCCTCTTTTCTGGAGGACCTTTTTCTTAAAAAACAGTAAAACAAAACACAAAACCAAACAAAAATATTAACACAAAAACAAAAAAAAAAAAGTTAATACAAAACCCACAAAACCATAACTCCCCTCCCCCAACAACAAAATTCGCATCAGTTATTAAGCAAAGACGGTCTCAAGTCTATCTGCCTGTGATACTGATACAAATTTATTATTTGAAAGATTACTGTGTTTTAATAACATCCAAAATGTAATCCAAACCATGTCAGAGTTTCAACATCACAGCACAAAGTCATGTAGGTACCTTAATTTTTTTCTCAGAGAAGCTAAAGGTCAAGTCAATAAAAGGTTAAGCTGACTAGGATGAATTATTATAATATTCTTCTTAAGCTGTCACAACACCAATATGTGGTGTCATAATTCATTTTCTAGAACTAAAGACACTAACACTATTATTCTAATGAGAGAAAGAAAGTATAACAAATTCCTGTCATTCCTTTTTTATTAAATTTGGAAGTTTCAAACTCAAATCAGTAAAAGAAAATGACCCAATGAAATGAAAGCCCAAACATTCTGCTCCTACACAGAAAATAAATGACCATGTGATAAATGACATATTGGAAAGCTATAGTACTTTTTGCAGAGTTTAAAATACAGTACTGAAATAAACTGGCTTTTGCAATAAATTTATCTTAGTACTCTTTGAAGTTTGAGTGTGATAGTTTTCTCTTTTCTTTAACTCCTGAGCACTTTTTCTCATTTGGTATTTTATTAACTCATTACGGGCCATCAGAGGAACATTATGGGCCTGATTCTCCTACATTGCACATTTGCAGAGATGTAAAATTACAATAGAAAAAATTGGATATTAAGTAGTAGTACACCATTTTTGGGAGTTGCTGTTTCTTTCCCGTTCATTTTGGTTACTGTTATTTTTTTAAAAAAATTCCTCATTCCCCAGGTGTGAATGATCCTGCTTTGTTCAAGTCAGCATGCAGCCCAGCTAAGTGCTCACTCTCTCATGGAAGCCTCTGAGTTTTGCTTTCTGTATTGTTCACTTTGCTTCAGCTAAAGGTCACACAGAACTGGCTTGCCTACACTTAAAACAATTTCTCAGGAGAGCTATATGGGCCAACACTGCCAGAAAAGACCAGGTTTCATGCTGTCAAAAGCTTTCTTTGATACTGTAACTTAAAACAGTCCTTCACATGGCACTGGTCACAAAAAAATAAATAAATAAATAAATAAATAAAGGCAGAGTATGGCTGTCTTTAGTAGGACATATATATGCATAGTTGCATCACTTAGGCATACAGCTTTTTGAGCACTAGTTGAAATAAGGGAAGAAAGGATGAATTAATATGATGCCAGAAAATTAAAAAGCAAAACAAAACAAAAAAAAACAGTTTTGCAAGGCTTGAGCTGAAATTCTATACCTCTAGAAGTCAATGGTGTAAAAGACTCAAAATAGTGTACAGCAGTTCTGTAGATGTAAATGGCTCCACAGTAAATACTTTTGCTGTAGAGGACAATCTGTATCTTGAGATTTTGAATAGGCAAATGTGAAATAGTGAGATATCAAAGACAGTAAAAACATTGTATTGAATAGTAAAATGCAGTAGAAAAATGCACTCCCTGCAATACAGCTAAGTCAGCCTTAGGAAAGTGATTCAAATATGGTGCTACTACCATGTAATATTTTGAAGTCTGTATTGTTTTCCTACAGACTTGCCAAGCATCAAGCTCTTTCAGGGAAAAATCCCAATCCCCTACTCAAACACTGAAAGAAAAACAAGCAAAGGAGATACAGTTTAGTTTGGCAGGCTTGTGGGTGATATACAGACTGTGACGTAGAATCCCTCTCCATCAGGAGTGTGGCATATAAAGTAAAAGTATCACACTCCAGGATTTGATTTCATGTTTTCCAGATGCAAAATGGAAGTAGAACTGTGAAAAAGCTATTTACTCAGAAAAAGCTCTGATGTAGCCAAGAAGTCTCTCTAAAGACAGACTGTGTCCAAACTTTTTGAGATGGCAGAAATTCACACTTTATTTCACAAAATTTCAGTCTAGCCTGAACCTGAACATGGGATGTCTATTTCCATTTCTGACCGGAACAACAGACCTTTTTTACAGTGGTGATTGTCCTGAAACCATAACTACCAGTCATAATTGATACTGCACAAGCTAAAAATGGAAGATTCAAACAAAAACTCATACCTGAAGAACCCCAGAGGCCACTGAGAACGCTGAAATATTTACTGCACTAGATTTACTGTAGCTGGATTTTAGTATAGCATTTGATATAGGGATTCTGCCTTGCAAACTTTATTCAAATTGGCTTGGATATGAGCAGAGTTACACGGACAATAAATTGTTTGAAAAAAATCTGTAAAGAGTAGTGATAAATGCTACCATTTGAAGTTGGAAAACATATAGTGTAGTGATATAGAGATTAGCATTCAGTAGAGCCTCTTAATTTTCATCTCTGTTCAGGCAGTGGGCGGTCAGTAGCTTTTTGGTTTTATATAACCATATATAAGAAATATATGTACTCACACACATACATGTAGAATAATGAACTAGGACATCTTGTAAATTCCAGTGAAGAGAGAGCAATACTGTAAGGGGGTCCAAAGTCTGAAAACAGATGGTATATCTTGGGAAGTGAGAAGCTAATATCAAATATTCACTAGTAAAAAATCTTGGATACTTTGCCTTCTGGACCTCTGCAAGGGTAACTGTGAACACTATCTTAGAAACAGATTTTCTGTGCTGCATGCTAGCAAAGAGTGCAACACAATCTGGGGGATGCACATACTGAGGTGATATATAACACAACAAAGCAGAGAAGACTGGCCAAGATGCTCCTGAAATATTGCATTCAGTTCTGTGCTCCTCAGTATCTAAAACTGACAAATTAGTAGTAATTCAGACAGGAGAAAAAAACCTGCTGCCTAATGGTAGTAATATCTAGGCCACAATTCCACTGAAGTCAATGACAGGCACCTAACATACCTTTGAGGATCAGGCCCTCAATCTTATGTAGAAGGATTTGCTTATGAAGAAAGATTAAGAGGTCTAAATATGAACAGCTCAGCTAAGCTCTGACTAAAGGGAGACGTGATAACTGCCTATAAATATTTGAAGGGTATAAACATTAAGAAAGGCGATGAATTATTTAGATTGGTACAAGGGATACAACGAGGAGTAATGGAATGAAATTAAGAAAAGGAAAATTTAGGCTGCTCCCTGACAGCGAGGTATATTTCATCTGTGAAATAATTTACACTGAACATCATGAAAAACTTTGGTATGAGATGTATTAACCTGTTATAGTCTCCCAACAGTAATGGCAAAAGCCCCATTTTTGTATGGCTGCTAAAATTAAGTGAAACAAAGTATAAGAAAATGGATAGAGGACTATCTTTCTTCAGCTGGGAGACTCTCTGAATGACCTGACTAACAAATCTATTCCCCTACTCCAACTTTTGAGACTCCTGTTGGCTTTTCTATCCAAGAATACTGCAGCATCTCTTTGTAACTAGGTAAGAGAGATATCAGTCTTGGGAAGCAGATACAATTTGCTTGAGAAGGAATCATACCCACCTTTAATTGCAGCTGTTATCCAGGATGTAGAAGGGAGAACAGATAGTGTTCTGAAAGGAGCACACCAGCATTTGTGATCAGCATGAGGACACATTAACAACTAAGACAGTAGTGGGGCGTGGGAGAGGAGGACTTACTAGAAAATGAACTTGTACATCACTGAAATACTATTTGGGAGGCAATCTCATGCTTCTATGTTTGGCATGCAAAATTTTGCAATTTCATCAGTTGACTTGTGTCTGTTCAAGCATGACATGCCATAAGTGAAACACATCTAGTTAGGGCATGACCTTATCCATTCACAAAATAATGCAATGCTGTGGAAAACAGGGAGTGAACTACCCAAGGAATTTCATTGTAACAGCAGAAAAACAGCTTCAAAATCTAAATACAGCTTTTCTTTTCTTTTCTTTTCTTTTTTTTTTTATCTCTACTAGCACCACTCAGCTAATACTGCAGCTTGCAAAGTTCTCATTTCATCTCTCTGTCCATGATGGATTTGCCATCATGGCATCATTATTTGTTAGATCAAACTTTGAAAGGAATTCAGCAAATAGGCTCTCAGGCAGACAGTAATTTAATATTAGACTGTTTAAAAAAAGCAACAATACGAGAAGGCTGAATATCTCAGGAACACATGGGGGAAAAGTTATAGAGACAGGAAAAATGTTTAGCCATTTGAATTCCACAGTAGGAGAAAAAAATGGTTCCACTTTTAAATAATTCCATTACTTTCTATAGTCAATTAAAATGGAGGGCAGTAATATTCAGCACATCTCAAGAATTCATCTCTAAGAAATGGATCCTGAAGATTTTAGAGTGTTCTTCATAGACTGGGTCTTGCACTACACAAGATAGGGAACCAAGCAGAAGCATATCTCCCCTCAACATAAACACCTAGGTTAGCCCTCTGCCATACAAAAAATGACATCTAATTCCCATTTTCACATGTGTGTATTTGTGTGTGTATGTGTGAATACATTTTTAATCACTTCTCTAACTGCAACACTTTCGAGACAACAAAGAAACTTTAAAGACTGGCATGAATTTCTAGCAACTAGAATGGTCACAGACAAGTTTCTTTCCTATATTAGAGACAAGCAGCAGACCTTGAATGACCCAAACCCCATGCTGGAACATTGCTAACTCAGAGTGTCACCTACTAAGTCACAAATGTGCCTTTCTCTATCAAATCAAGTGTTGACCGTGCAAAATACTTTCCATTTTACATTATCTGACAAACACAAAACAGCAGTGTTACAGTTCAATGAAGATACCCGTTGCTGCAGTTTAATTAATCCTGACTGGACCACTAGCAGCACTTTGTCTTTCATTTGTGCCCTTAGGTCAGGTAGCCAATTTTTTTGTACTTTCACTCTTACTCTAAAGAGCCTGTGGACCAAAGCTTTTTTTGAAATACAGGTTTTTCTTTCATAGAATTGTAGGTAGGCATGGTGAGTGAGACACAGCAGAAATTAACTCAGTAACATTTAGTTACAGCTCTACATTGCATGAAGAAGAGTAAACAAAATTACTGAGAGTTATCTCCTTATAATGGGTGCACTTACAGTGGGTTTTGTTCATTCTACCTTCTGGCATAGTATCTTTGTAACCAGCTACATGGGCATTTAAATATTGAAATCAACTACACTTGTATGGACAAATCTTGTACTGATTCATATTTATGCAGTCCTAGAGAAGTCAATGAGCCAAAATCCACTCTCAGTTGTACCAGAATTAATCCAGAAGACTTAATTGGTCTCAGTGGCTTTGCTCCAGAGCATGGAATGTGCCTTAACATAACTTTGTAAGATATAAGTCAGGAAGGAACATTAAACAGTAAAACAGTAAACAGTGAAACAGGCACTTCAGATCAATTTTGTGACACTTTTACAGCTTTACTTTCTGATTGCAAAATTTGAGAGATCATGAACAACAATACTCAGCAGATATTCTTGATTTTCAACCTGCATTTTGTGTTAAAAAACACGAAACCAAAATGACCACCATCAACTTGCAGGCCAGACCAGAACAGCTAATGCTGTATTCTAAGTGTACATTGCAGAACAAAAAAACAGAGTCTATATAAACCAGTTCTGACAGATGCCTAACACAAGCTAAGAATTAGCTGATAATTGAAATTATACAACCTTGTTATATAAAATAAATTTCAGCATTTAACTGTTCTTCCTGCTAGAAATAAGCTCAAATCCATAAAAGGATTCTAGATTTAGAAGCTGGACTAAAGTGGGATTTACAAGCCCAGAACTGAGATCCTCAGGCCACCTGCCTATCTGTCACCAACTTTAGGTGTACATCTCTTTTCCACATCAAAGTTCTCCAGACACCCAAACTTGCTTTTGTTAATACAGAGGACGATCCCACTATTGACAAGGCTGAGTGAGTCAGCATCGGCTTCATGCTTCCGCCATGCTGGAGTCAATCAACAATGAAGGCAAATGGAGAATGGTGAGACTCAATCTAGAACACCTGGTCTTGGTAACACCATCATATAAATTTTTGCAAACTTACAAGTCCAGTTTCCACTTTCCTTCAAAATGAAAAGGATAGAAGTGGAAAGAGGAAGAAGAGTCACGACACTCAGGCACCTCCTTTTTTTCTACTTCAATCAGTAGCTCAAACACTTCAGATCAGTGTTTGGGAGACATATCTGCATTTCCTTCTTCCTATTAAAAAAAGCACTCATCCACTAAGGCAGTGAATCCCAATGCTTCCTTGTCTACTTCCACTTAGCAGACTGTACAATGAGCATAATCAGTTACCTAAAACCTAGTACTTGCAGCTAATCAGTGATAAAAAGCCCTTTTGTGGGACCATTATAGAGGCTTTGTTAGTCACCAGGGGCCCCGAAACTGCCCTGGTCTTGGAAAGCATCTCACCTTTGTGACCTGCAATGATGTCCATAGAACAGGGTGGTGACTTTGAAGGAAAGAACACCTTGAGAGAGAATAGCTCTTCTCTGGACCACAAAATCTGAAGATATTGTCAAAAAATTACAATGACTCAGAATAATTTACAAACCAGGGATTAAGACTCCATTAAGAGAGCAGGTCATGAGTTCAAGACCCCAAGGTGCAGCATGGCTTTGAATTTGCCCCTTTCCCACATATACTGATAAGTGATCTTCTCTTCAAGTACAAAGCAAAGGACACTACATTCCTCTCAGCCTCTGTATGTAGGGTCTATTGTTGGGTTTGTTTCTTGAGTGGAGTGACTTTTATGCTATTATATTCTCAGTTTTGTTTTAAAGAGCATAGGCACTTTACTGTCAGGACCAGTTCTAGACAGTGAATTCCATAAAAGGTAAAGAAGTTCCTTGAAAGCAAGAGATGGCAACTTGAATTTTTATTTCACCTCCCAAAGTTGTATAAAACAATATTGTCTCCAGTTAATAGCCTCTGGCCAATCTGAATTGGCAGGTTTGAGGCAGGTTGGTGATAACCAACTGATCCTGAAACTGGTGTTCAAACCAATCTGGAGATTAGTGGGTTTTGCCACGCCCTATTTCTGAGACATCTAGCTTTCCCAATGTGTTGCATAGGGAAGTTTGCCATCTCTTGGTAGGGTTACAGATTCCCCTACAGCAACCAAACACCTAAAACATTAGTGTTACAGCACATAGGACTTGTAGTAGATTTCTGATTCTGTGCATTAACCCAGTGTGTGTGCTGTATGCTATATTGTAAAGAAAGTTTCAGAAATAAAACCTGACCAAGAAAAACTGGACTATTTCATTATTAACAAAGATTATCAGCAGATTGATTTCAGAACTGAAATAAAGTGTGGATATTTTTAAAACAATACTTTGCTCCAGGAACTCCTGACTTGAGTATCTTTGTGTATGGAGACTGTGTCTAGCAGCTCACATTATGTGTTAGTGGGAATATTTGAACACAAAGCACTGATTTCAGCCATAGATTCACTATTAGTATTAAAGACCTAAGCACCATGTAAGGAATTAGCACGATAAACAGAAAATTCATAACAGGTGCATAATAGGCACTTCTGCAAAATATTATGGACCTTTATCACACCCACAGATGACACATTTGTAATAACTATATACAGATAACTGCAGGTCTCACAGAGAGTCCACTGTGTGTACTCTTTTCATGTTCTGCCTTCTAGAAAATTTTTAGTTTCATTCATAAATAAAACTGTGCCCTCCTCCTGTTTTTAGGGGCCATAGAGATTAACAAAATAAAGTGTTTACTTTAAATGTATTTCTGCTGATTTCAGGCTCTGTAACTTTTCCACCAGCATTACTATATATCAGGTAGCAGTAGCTTCCTTCAACTAGATGTCAAGTTTTAAATTCATGCAAAAATATCTTTTCCTTTTTATTTTGTGTTAAAAATATTCTATGTGAATTCTCTATGTCAGTTCATCACTAACTGTGAAAAGTCAATATTTGATCTGTCCAGACAGTAAAAAGTATTAAAGTAACCAAACTAAGTCTTTATCTATTTTCCTACCTGTTGTATGGAAAATTATCAGTCTAGCAAAGTGGGAAGGGAAAAAAAAAAAAAGAAAAAAAAGAAAAAAAAGAAAAAGAAAGCCTTTGCCATGTTGCTAAAATGCAATAAAAATAGGATCAGTGGTTAAAGTTCACAAGTAACCTTCTTTTGGTCTCAGTTAAAACTTGAGTCCATCAGTGGACAGCAAGCTGATCAACATGTCTTGAGAAAACAGAAAGCATTTACTTCCTTCTTATTCACTTTTCCTTAAGTTACAATGATGCACCAGCTTGAGAGACTCACTACAGCAACTAAGTAATGAAAGAAAATCAACTGAAAAAATCTCTGCCTACTGCAAAGCACAATCACGGACAGGCTGGGTACCTGTCATCTGCCCAGCACTGTGCTGGGCTCAGGCTCAGCTAAGGAAATAAAAACTATATTCAACTTTCCCAGCCATAAACTTTTGGCAATTCAAAAAAAAAAAAAAAAAAATAAATCCTTGTTCTCTCACAAAGCCTTTAAAGTGAGGCACTGAGAGGTCTCGGACTCTCAAATCTCTACAGCTGCTGTTTTCCAGGAAGGAGACATCAGTGAAGCACTCTCTTCTTCTACTCATCCAACACTGGCAGCAGCTGAAGGGATTGAAGCGCTGCAGCATTAGGGACAAATCCTAGAGATGCACCTGACTCATGGAAGTGCCTCATCCCTGGAAAAAACAAAGCTGTGAATGAAATGCTGACCCTGCAGCAGAGGTAATTACAGCAGCTCAGGCTCAGCTCTGCCCTGGGCTTACAGAGAAAATTTGCTCATCTCAATGGCCTTGGCTTTGCCCTCTTTTCTCATCTCTGTGGAAAATAAAAGCAGTCACTAATTACCTGCAAAAAATAAAGTGAGACACAAAAGTTGAAAACTACCTTTTAAACACAGACTTAAAGGAAAGGGCAAGCTATTAGTAACACAGCTTGAAGACCCATGTAGCAAATTAGATAATTATACGTCTTTCCTGGACAATTGTTCCCAATTTCTGAGGAGTCTAAGTTTGCCAGTTACAAACAAAACAATGAAAAACCTTTCTACCCTCATCATTGGCAAGAAAACCATCCTGGCATGAAAACAAAGTGTCCCTGTTTTCCCTAATTTCTGGCAAGGAAGCTCCAGGACTTCTGCTTCTGTTCAAAGGTTTCTCAAGCCACCAGAGAATGCTTAGGGTTTGTCCACTTGTTGGAGTTTTACCACTTGCTGCCAGTGCTTTCCAGAACACCAAAGAGCAAGTAAATTGACAGGTTTCAAACAGGGCTGGCACTGCTGCTTGAGGAAGCTCCCTGCTGAGCAGGAGCGAGGAGCACCCAAGTGTGTGTGGAAAAAGACACACCTGTAAAATGGGAAGAAGGTAAAACCGCAGCTGGCCCCATCACATTAGAGCATGAGCTGACAACTGCTTGCAGCTACCTTCTCATCAGCAGACAGCTTTGAAGGAGATGTGTGCAGAGACAGGAAAATATCCTGCATGTATAAACTAATATAGAGAATCTGGGCATGATTTTACCCAGTCAAGGCAGGAGTGTGATGTGTAGCACTAAGAAGCTCATCACCATCAAGACCTCAGTGACCTTCTTCTTTCCTAGAAGCCTGTAGTAAAAGGAGCAATTTCTCAACTAAACACAGCTTTTGACTAGTGCCAACACCAGTATTTCCTAATAGTTCACAACTATGAAATACGTGGCATATTTCCAAGGCATGCACATGAGAGTTTAGAGTCACTGGTTTTATAGAGGGAAGGAGGATTTGAGAAAAGTGCAGAAAGAAAGACTATAAAATGTACAGGAAAGGAAAGAAACACAACATGAGGAGGAAAAAAGAGTACAGAGGGTCAAGTAGGGATGCGCAAGAGCAAACAGGTCCAGAAGATAATTATGGTAAAGGTGAGGAAGTAACATTAGGATCAGGAAAGCCATAAATGTACTTACTGGAAAAAATAAAGAAAATGGAGTCATGCCAAGTAAATTAAAAGGCTTTAAAAAGAAACTGAGAATGAGGGGCCTGCCAAGCTACATTCATCAAATATTATGTGCGTTTGACCAGTATTCATCAAATTTATTTAACAAATACTATTTGCTGCCATAGCTGGTCAAGTACTCTCCAGCAAACATATTATTCAACAAATATCAAGGAAATTAATTCAATAATCTATCCAGTTACTATTTTTCTAGTTATATCACCCATTCCAAAACTAAGCTGCACTGTTGTTAAATTTGTTAACTGTAATGAGCGTTATTTGTGACAAAGAGAGTTTATCCCTTCATAGTTGACGTACATATGGGTCCTATCTGTAGGAATAAGAACAGGAGACTGTCAGCACTACAGTTAACTACCATATAGAGCAAACAGTATAGAAACTGTTGGTTTTTTTTTTCTTAATGTTATGCAGGCATGGGTAATTTTCCTCTAGTCTAACAGGACTAGTCTTTTACCTACTAAGTGTCAACTTTTGACACCCAGATTACCATAATTAAACTCTTTCAGTGCTAAATTCAAAGTCGCAGTTACCAGCAGGTAATTTACCTTTCATCTGTTTAAATACACCAGTGCTTTGTCAGATTAGCTTTGTGTCTGTTATTGGAAGGGTGTGTGATAAGGTAATTTTCACCTCAGTATGTATTCAAATCAATTTTCAGTACTGTTAAAAGGCAACATCTTTTCTCCCTCATGTTATGTTTTTCACCCCAAAATATATTACGAAAAACAGAAAAGAGACATTAAAATGAAGTTCAGGTACAAAGTAAACTATCAAATGCTAGGAAAACACCACATTTAATGCTGTTTAAGTGACCTTAATTTAGGTCCTTGGTGTACATATGTTACAATACAATCTTTAATAACACAATTGCATAGAAACTTTCTACATGACCCTTCTTTCAATCACTGTACAAGCTGGATGGTGCCCTGGGACTGAATTAGCTATTCAATATTTATTTTTATCCTCATCATTCAACATGTAGTCTCACATTATTTACTGCATAACATCCATACGCTGCTCTGAAGACCTAATTATTAATTTCCTCATGGGCTTTTCTGTGGCGCCCGTCACCAGGGTATCTGATGTTTCACAAATATTAACGAATTTATTTTCCAGCCCTATGAGAAAAGCTAATAATACCTCCCTCACTTTGCAGCTAGAGAAAGGGGATTGCCTGCAGGAATTGCTTGCAACCACAGAGAGAAGCAAGGAGTAGAGACAGATTCGGAGCTGCATGTCTGTAGACTCCCAAAGCCATCCCTCACTCTGCCAGACTGTATCATCTTGCCCACAGAGGTGCCCAGGACTCACAGAATCCACTTAGCCACAGCTGCCTGTGCTCAGCACTCACCCAGGGCAGACACCCGTGGCTGCGGCCAGTCCGGGCAACATGCTGCTCGACTGTCACCTTCTGCAACCCTTCCACATCTCGGAGTGCCTCATTTAAAAACATCTGCCTGACTCCAGCTTTCTTATTTTGCTGTGTTTTATGGGATTTCAGTCCAAAACTACTGAGAGAAAAACTGGGAGAGCAATCTATCACTAAACAGTAATAAGGTTCACAGGTTCACTGAAATGTCTGATTCTAGACTCAGATTCTTGGTGCCTCCTGCTAATGCTAATGTTCCACCTGCTGCCTGGCAGAATTAGAAACAGATTCCCATAGCTTCTTTCTAACTGGTACCTCCAGACAAATACAGCGAGGGGCAAGGAGAGAGAAAATACATGTGCATATATTTGGGAAACTGAGGAGGTGGGTAAGGAAAGCCTCAATTTATATGTGTGAACTAAGAGTTGAAATTATCTTCATGGCTGGTTTTGTCTTTTTTTTTGTTGGGTTTTTTTTTTTTTTTATCAGAAAAATGTTATTAGAAAAACAAAGCAAAATACTGAAGTGTTACACAAGCTTCCAATTATCAACCCAATGTCATAGGCCACTAACATATTTTAAAATATATGCGATTATGAAGTCCTATTGAACATGTCTATATATGCAAAAGCATAGACATCCATGCACAACAAACTCCAACTGTGAGCAGTTCAGACTCATTTTAAACTTTGCAGGACAGATTCTCAACATAAAACTCTTCTACCTTCCCTACTTTAGCATCATGAAATAAAAACAAAGTGAATTTAACTATCCAGATGAGGTCTTTGAAGTTGCAAAAAGCATGCATTTGTCACTTGGTGTTTATTTTTCAGGGAAAAAAAGGCAAGAGAGCTGCAATATAAATCGATTCAGGTGATCTTGCCAGCTATCACGGTGACTTTTCACAGAGGACAATTTGTCCAAATGACAAATCACATATTCCTGACCACCTAAAATGTATCTTAATGATCAGGACACGCTAAGAGAACTAAAAAGACGATCCTGAACCTTGCACCGAGCACATACAAACACTCCTCCACACTCAGAGACCATGCACACATTTCATAAAGGCAGTGCATTAAACACAGTAAAGATCACTTTGAAACAAACCCCAACATACATAGCTAAAGCTATAGATTCTTTCTCTAGCAAAATCCTAGCTGATTTCTACACTCTCAAGTTTACTGACTCACATAGGGCAGAATGAAATCTCAAGAATTAGTTCCTCTGATAAACAGCTCAGCTTTCCATCAATCTGACATGAAGTGCAATCTCTACTCTGAAAAGCCAAAATGCTCTGTGATGGAGAGAAAGGAGGGGGAGATGCATCACCCAAGTAGTGATGGCTGGAGACATTTTTCTAGGAAAGACCCAGAGAAAGTATTATACCTTCACAAGGTGCTGAAAAGCTTTGCTTTCAGCAACCATACAGAGGCTTTTGCAGTATTTTTCTCTACCCCAGGGAAACTCCATGTGTGTATAACTATGTACTTTTCTTCTGCAGACATGCCCATGAGGAGCACTACTGGCCTTGCTGATGGGTCTCCTTCCCCTCTGTGCCCTAACAGACAGGTTTTAGCTGCCGTTCCCCAGCAGCACATTTGGGAGGGCCACTCGACAGCTCTCTGAATCAGCACTCGGCACCCCAGGCAGCAGGGCCAAATTACACTCAGCAGCACATATAAATTGCAGAAGTCGCACTGAAGCAGAGCTGGGCTTCAGAACTGGATCAAAGCACACAGCTGTCAGCACCAAAACTTCCAGCAGGTTCAGCAGGCATCAGATCAGACCTCAAATATTTTCTCCTGCCCTTTCACACAGAGAATCCCAAAGCCCAACCTTAGGGTCCTTCAACCTCTTAACTTGCAGCTATAGTTTGTTTTTTTGGTTTTTTGTTTTTTTGGGTTTTTTTTACAGCAGTGTCAGCTGTGAAGTTTTGGAGATTTAAATCTTTTGTTTCCTCTAGGAATATGTTTTCTACCTAAACAGTTTGGGTAATTAGAGTGCTTTTTTCCTCCCAGTGAAATATTATATTTCTCTTTCATTCTCCCATTTATCTCTACCTACTAGATTTAATGTATTTCCAGGTCAGTTCTCCTATAGCTCTTACACTTTCTACTCCACTTGCTTAGGAAATTCAGCAAATACTACTCAGCCAGCTTGCTCATGCTGCTTTATAGCTTGCTGTGGTCATTCATTCTTATCTGAACTGTGCATTCAAGATAAACACAAGGTATGTGCTCTGCTTTAAAGCTCAGAATCACTCACAAAAATCCACTGGACCTGCTAAACTGTCCTTTCAAATCAAGTACTGCAGCAGGCCTCCACCAGCAGCACTCTGTCTTCCTCTACTCCCCCTTCCAGTGAGGCAGACACCTCTCTAGGTCCAGGATATTTTTTTATATTATTATGACATAGCAACCTCATCTGTATGAAAACACTTTGCTTGAAATAATCCCTTCAGTTGCCAGATACATAGCTAGCCCCTCACTCAGCCACTTCCCTGTCCCCACTCCCACAGCTGATGAGGTGCAGGGCACTCAAGCTTCTGTCTTCTCCCACAGAGTGGGTGCCAGCGGCTCCCATGTCCCCCCCTGCCATCTTGAGGCAGGACATTCAATGTCCCTTTCCTTCCTCATCAGAAGCAAGATGCCAAGTTGGCAACTTCCTTTCAACTTTCCCACTGCCAGACACACAAACAAAAAAAGATTGTTAACCACATTTTCGTATAGGGTGGAGAAAACAGTATCAGTTACGGAATAACCCAAGCACATCAACCATCAGATTTCATTACACCGCAATGCCATGTAAGCTTGGTAGTTGGGTTTCTATTTTGCTTTATCTCACATAACAGCAAAAATTTGCTAGCAATTGCCCATGTTAAAATGTTAGAATTTCTTTTCCTTTCAGCAAACAGACAACTATTTCTGTCCTTGGAAAGTTTCTAATTAAGTTAGGTTTCTCTATCTTTCCCTTTTGAAAGCACAATAAAATATGAATAACTGACTAGTCTTTCACCATCTGTAATGCACAAAACATAATACACTTTCTCCAGTTTTTCCAACTTTGGTGTCAGAGACACTTTTTGTATTTGGGCTGGTAGGAGGCAGGCTGTCCAAGAAATTTGATGAAACCCTGAAACTGAAAACATTGTGACCCTTACCTACAGGAAGTATATTATGAAGGCAGCCACAATGCAATCAAAGCCACTACACAGTATGGACTCCTTCAGGTGGCTTTCCCCATGATGTGGTGCAGTTTCTTTGAGTAAAAGGTAGTGCAGTGTTCATGCTAGCTTAGTCCTGGGCCTTTCTGAAGCAGATACTGTCAATCATTTCAGCTTCTGTTGAAGTGAATGTAACATTTTCAATATCGTGTTTATAATTCTCCAGTGAAGTTAAAGCTGAAATGGCAAATGCATTTTGCTAAGTAGTACATTAGATTCCACTTGAACTCTGCTATTAGTACGAAACAAGTGGCTAACTACACTCTGGTCATTAAGAATCTGTTTGTGTTGTACTAAGCAGCCTGTCACCAGTGAGTGTAATTATAGGGCTCAGCTTCTTCTTAAAAAAAAAGAAAAAAAAAAAGAAAAAAAAAAAGGAGAGAGAGAAGAAGAAGAAGAATGAAGAGTAAAGCTACAGCATTGTCATGGTTTGGATCCTGAAACTACTGCTGCCACCATGAGAAATCTTACCAGCACATGCTGGAATGAGGTTGTTGCTTACAGCAGGGTATCTCCCAGCCCTACATCATCCTTGTATAAGAGTGAATGGTAGGAATAGGTAAATGAGTACACCCTTTAACTTGGAGCTCAAACCAAGAAGCAGTGAATAGATGTAAATATGTATTGACAGAATTGACCAGTCAGTGGGTGTTCAGTGAGGTAAAGCACCCATGACTGCAGATGGCTCATTTACACATCCTCACTCTGCAACACCAAACTGGCAGTCCTACAAGAACAAATGGATTTCGGCACTTCTGCATCTGAAAGTGACCTGAATAACGAGCAGTGCAGGCAGAGGAGCCTTGGGAATCACATCCTCTCCAGTGTTTCGACCTCCTCAGCACCCTTCATATCCTTCCATGCATCCACAACCCACTTCCAAGCCTTTTTCCTGACAATGTGTTGGAGGGATGCTCCATACTGCCCTGCCTGTCTCCTCTGGGCTCACATGTCTGAGGCATTCATGTCACCCAATATCCTCCATTACGCCTCAATGTTAAGAAGTGGCTTTCCACTCTCCTCCCTTGTACCAGCACCCCTTGAGTTCCCTGCCCACATACCCTCCGTCAGTGCTCTTCACACTGAGACTTGTCAATATCTCCCCATGTACCATGACAGGGGATCTTCAAACTCTTTTTATCCAAATTCAAGGACTTGGAATCTATCATCTGGGCCAAAGGAGATTCAATTTCCCTACATTTTACATCCCACGTTCCCTTTGTCATCATGCTGTCCTTCCCCTGACATGCCTGTCCATGTAGAAGGTTCTCCCCACCCACAGCCTCCATACCAGGCCCTCCCCCTTGCCTGTCTTGCTCTGGGAAGAAGTTGCTCAAAAAATCCTGACATGTGAAAAAATAGTGACTTTGCTTAACTGCAATGGCTTACATTCAACACATCTTATATGGTTCTTAAACTTGAGTTAAGCATTATTTGTAGTTACAATAACTGTAATAGTTGCACATTGTCTGTCCTCTTGCACCATCTCCACTTGGTGATCCTAGAAATCAAAAGCCTCCTACGATCAAAGAGTCCAAGCTATCTTTTTGACACTGTGCGTCTTCTACACTAAGCAGTCTTTGATTTTACTTCTGTTTTTAGTGGAAGTAAAAGACATCTAGCACTACACATCAGACTTTGAGGTGACCTGATTTTGAATTCTGTCTAAAGGTTTTTACCTCTGTATGCTCCCCTTTCTTCTCTCCTCTACATGGCAAGGTTTTTTAAGGGGAAAAAGACACAATTGTCCTGACAATACACCTATTTCCAATCATGGGAAGCTGCAGTGACCTCTGACTCTTCTCTTCAAGATCTACTGGTTCTACATTTTGCTCCTCTATTCAACCAATTGACTTACCGCCCTTATCTTCAATCTATAATTAGCAGAGATTAGAGGTGATTTTTTAGAAAAGGAAATAAACAAAAGAGATCAGGGATGACTTGAAGGGTAGGTGAAAAAAAGAACAGAATTGTCACAGTCTCTGAGTTGAGAAGGTCATCTGGAGGATGAGAAAGAGCAAAATCAATGAATTTTGACTCATCAGTGATGGGAGTCAATCCATCAGGCAAACCAATGGCAGTCAGACAGACTCTCACAGGCACCACCTGTCCCTGCCAGCAAAATGTCACATTTCTGAATTCATTTCCATAGCAAGATAGCACTCCCCCGGGGCAGAGTTTAACAGTTTCACAGTTGTGAGAGCAACCTACTGAACAGGGAGAGAGGAGACAGCTCTTCTTCCCCATCAACTGAGGCAACTGGTATCTCAAAGAAAGGGAGATATGGACCACATTCAGAGTTACAATTTTTCAGGTATTTGCTTTCTTTAAGCTGGGGTTCCTAAAGCAAGAGTCACTACAGGAATACCTCAATTTCCCATTTTCATGTCACTAACTGGAGAAAAATGTTGCACCTGTGTCTCTGTCACCTTAGAGATTAACTTCTCCAACTGCATAAACTGCCTCACAGATGAAGGTGATAGCGTTGACCTTAACTATTTTCCTCAAAGTAAAAATTTAGCCCATATTCACCATAATTCTCACTGCCTTTGCTATAACAGAGTCTTGTCATGATAAGGCTTATTCCCTTCAGTTTGTTCAGACAGTGCACTTTTAGGGATTGTCATTCATCGTTGAACACAGTGGTGACATAAACTTCCTTGAAGTTCTCTGCTCATCCTTACCGAAACAAGGGCTTATCCTTTCAACACAACAAGAGGAAGAACACTGTATTTTTTTTCTTCCCTTGTACCTTCCATCTATCATTGGAGTATCATCAGGGTCATTTTAATACAAGACAGTGTCACCAAAATCTCCAGAAGAGGCAAACTTCTAGCACAGAGATGCTTTCAGGAACTTTATTTTAAATGTTTCTAATAGGCAGTGTTAGATCAACAGATCAGTTTGCAAGTTTAAGAATATGTCAAGTCAGAGACAGGAGACCACAATAATTTACTTACAACTTAGGAGGCACAAGTTTAAGATTAAATTCCTGCCCAATTTTTCATTTAGTAGAGCACTTGGCCCAAATTCTCAGAAGATTTTCCACTTTTCTTCTTTAAAGGTATAATTTCACCATTTAAGTTATTCTGACATTCTCAAAAATCGTCATTTACCAGCTGTCTAACACCACAGGTTGTCTAGTTCCAGAAGACCCAAGCTGATAGGTATGACTTAGTGAAAAAAAACAACAAGGAGGTGAGACAGTGCTGTCAACCAGCTCCCAAATGCAGGAGGTTATTGTCAGTGGAAGAGGATTTAAGTGAAGGCACTCAGCACTTTCTTTCAAAGGCACTCAGCATCTTTCAAAACAGGCACATGCATCCCTCCTTCTTGACTCTGTTGTAGGATGTCCAAAAAGGGACAGATTAAATGATGGGAGGGTAAGACCTTAAATGGCCCCAGTTAGCTTTGTCGGAACTTATTTGACTGGTGCCGCACCCTGATAGTGGTAGACGTGCACAGTGACAGGCTGACTCAAGTTTTGTCCCCAAAGTTCCTCAAATGGGACTGACAGATTAGGGAGGGGAGCCCACCTGCACAAGAGCTCCAGGATGACCCAATATTTCAGATACATCCCAGGGGAGAGACACCTGTCTGAATGGTGTGCTCACAGCCCATCTTGTAAGCACTCTGAAACTCAGGATCACTCTACAAACGCATGTGCTCAGAGGTGCATGGTTCACCATGAAACCTAATGCTGAGCCTTCAGATTCTTTTATGGTTTTTTTACATATATAGAAAGACACAGTTATAAGAAATTCTCTTTTCATGACAAGCTCTGCCTTATCTCATTCAGTGTCATTATTTTGGAAACTCATACAAAAAATATATAGACAGCTCATGGTTTTGCAAACATTTTAATGCTTTGGTAAAAGCTCTTTGATGACAAATATTGCTAGCTGCCTTCACAGAAATAGATATGCAAACAAATCATTGCACAAATTGAAACAGTGCTTAGCAGATTCTTCTCCTTCAAACTTATATTGCTAATTTACTTATATGTCATTTCAGGGGGTTTTGTGGTTTTCATAATTTTAAAAATCTTCTTTAAAATTAATATATATTAATTTGGAATTCACAGTGACTGCATGCAGTTGGTGGAATAATTGTAAGGTACTTTATCTTAATTATAGCACCATGATACAGAGTAGTTAAATAGCCATATAATTTTATATTGTTGCCCTGAAGGCCCTTATTTGAAGTCAACCTTTTCTTTTCTTTTCTTTTCCTATTTCTTAAGCAAGACTTAATTTGTAAGTGTTAAGAAAGTAGAGAAAATTACTTCACCCTACTTCCTTTATATTTTTTCTCCTACTTTTATTCTCACTTTGAAGATTAATATAAATGAGTATAGAAAAGTGTCTCTCTAGTTAATTATGCTTTAGGGAACTTTATTCTCTCCTCCCTCTCTCAACTTCTATTTTAAGGCCTAGTTTCTTTCTCTTGTTCATTATGAAACATTAGGAAATAGCAAACTGTGTCATATAGCAGCCTATTCTTCCTTTCATGCACATCCCTAGCTCACCCTCTTTACATTCTGTATCTCAAAGACAATCCAAGTTGAAATAGGTCCCTTTGAAAACAAAACTGAGGGCTGCATTTTTTTTCTGTTTTTCCTTGATTGCCAGGTAAAATTGTATCATGACACCCACTGTCTTTAGCTTCTCACATAGAAAAAGTAAAAAAATCTCACACTTTCAGTGATGGTTTTCCCTGTGCTTCTCCTCCCCTATCAACGCTAGTCCAGGAATTGTTTATTGTGAAGCAAGAGTTCAGCCTGACACAGGTAACAGAGCCAAGATCCAGTTTTCAAATGGACCCTTGGGCTCACAACATTTTATACACAGATTCAGGAAGGGGTCTCTAATCAGGTAGTATCAACAATCCCAAGCATTTAACAAATCAGAATTCACATCCCTTTCTTCTTCTAGCACCTTTCACAATCCTTGTGTGTTTGCACGCCTCCATCTTTGACAATAACAAAGGTTTGGATGGGAAGAAGCCCCCATCTCACCAGAAAGCACGAGTGCTCACAAAGTCAAATGTAAAGAAACCCCAAAGAATATTAAAAGAATTTAATGATTCTGTAATACAATATCATCGTAGGTCAAAGGATTTTCTCTCACAACACCACTGAAGAGCAGAGTTAAAGATGGACTCGGAGAAGGTTGTTTCTGGCCACTGCTTCCTCATGTTGGAATATTTTGGGCAAGTTATTACTGTAGCCAGAAAGCTCATCAGTCAAAAGCAGCAGTGACAGTGACATCTTCACACTTTTTTCTACAGCACAAAGCCACAAAACTGCGCTGATGGCACAACCACTGGATCGGCACAGTGTGACATAGAGGCGAAAATAGGCAATGTCAATAACTTTAGCCAGTGCGGCAATAGCCAGTACGTTCCCAATGGCAATAAATACTTTAGCCAGATGCACTAAATTAGACTTTGTTCTGTCTGCTAGCGTAGCTGGGTGAAACATCTCTAGTTTCTTTAAAACCTGTCTCAGACAACCTTTTTTTTTTTTAAAAAAAATCTTAAATCTCACAGCATTTTACATTTTTAATTTACAAAACGCATTCATGGGTTTGAGGTTTGTTTCACTTCACTCCTCTGTATTTTACCTCTAAAAAGAGAGTCAGAACATAAGGATCAGAAATCTAAGAATCTAAAATCTAATTATTTTTCTTACTAAAGGAAAACGTATTTTTTTAGTTGTATTTTTAGAAACATAATATTTACCCAAGGAAGAGTATAAGACGCACACAAAAATATCATAATACAGGAAGGATTTTTTGGGGGGTAAACACATCATTCTTTCTAAGTATAAAAAAAAATCGGTTAGGCCATTTGTCAGGTATATCAGGAATAAAAATTCACTCTAGATAATGACTAATGCTGTTAATACAGCAATTAAGAGTTATTTTCTCTGAGCACAAAGCCAGTAGAAAAAAGCTGTCTCCAGAGTCATGAGCACATCCTGTCCATTTTCTCCACTACAGACTTTCCTCCTGAAATCTCTTTGTGTTCTTTCCACACTTGTTTAAAATTATTGTGGAAAACCAAAGACACCACAGACACACACATTTCCATGCTTGGCTTCACAGTCCTCTGCCGGTTTATAATAAAGTGGCATTTCTCTGTTGATATTGGATGACATGAAAGACAGAAGGGCAATTTACTAAAACAAATAGTCCAGCAATTGATCTGCAGCAGTTGTTAAACTCCTAAGCCAGGAAGAGCCTCGGTGAGTTATCAGCCCATTGAACACTGCAGACTCAAGCCACTGCTTTCATTTGCAGGGCAGAACTGTCAAGGTAAGACACAAATCTTGCTAAATCAGTGGTAAAGCTCCCACTCACCTCCTTACAGGATCCAAACCAGCAACCTGAGCTCTCAACACTCGAAGAGACCAAGCTGAAGAACATATAGGGACCAACAAGTTCTTATGGGCACAGAGAGAGGAAGAGTGGCCACTACCAGAGGGAGGATATTGGATATTAGTCTCATCTGCTGAGTCAAACCCTACTAACCTTGGGCTCCAGCTGTATCTCTGATCACAGGCAGAGCACTCTGCACAGTCGTAGTTTCTAGCGATGAGTGACTCCGTAACATCTGCACTGAAAGGAAGAATATAGCTTAAAGGAGACTTTGTCGATTTTGAAATTCTCAAGACCAGTGGGTTTTGCTTCGTAAGATACTGACTACACTGTTTCAAATAGAAAGGTTTTGTTTGTTTACTTTTAAATTGACATAGCTATGTATATCTATTTCTTAAAAAAATTACACTCACCCAGCAAAGACTCTCATTTTAAAAATAAAAGTCTTTAGCAGTTGAATAGTTTTCTATACCTGTAGTAGAATTCAGCTTTCTTAGTAGTTCAGCACTTTCTTTTTTCTCGAATAGTTTATTAAGCACATTAATATTCCAAGTGACTATTTTAACGTGCTATTAGTTTACATTATGTGGTAGAATTAAGGAGAAGTCTATTAAAACCAGGGTTTGCCTTATTTCTTTTAATTCTCTAAGGTGATCTCAAATACCAAGAATTAGAAGGCACTTGTGTTAGACTGCTTCAGTGAAGCAAGGAAAGAAGGAGGAGGGAGCAAGTTTTAAAATTTTATTTCTGGACTCCTGTGTGTTTCTCCAACTTAGTCAACTCTGCAGAGGGAACACCCTCTTATTTTTCTTCCCACTGGTGACAGTTACCATGAGTCAGAGTACAATGCCTACTCCAAGCCAGCAATTTTGTCTCTTGCCTACCACCATTTCCAGAGATTTATTCAACACTACCTTGGCCTACCTGTTGCTCACATAAAGGGGCAGAAGCTAATTGCAATGAGTAATAGTTTTAATATTAAACAGAAGAAATGAAAATGCTTTGACATAGCACAAAACTCTGCTATTATAATAGATTCTTCTGATTAGCCATTCCCTTGCCATCCTAAATCTCCAAAAAGTAAATAAGAAAATGACTTAATTTACCTGTCAGGTCCCAGCCCCAAATACTTCAGGAGATGTACAAACTACAGTAAGAGAGAGTTATACCTTGGAGACTTAAAAAAAAAAAAAAAAATTTTGCAGCTCACTGTATGTTGTAGAGATATTCTTTTACTCTTCTGAGGATTTTTGAGTAGGACTTCAGCCACTAAGCTATTTGATTCTTGCCCATGTGTGTTACACAGGGCCACTTGCAGTCAAAGGGAAAACCCAGGTAGCTTCAGATATCAATACATTTACCCCCAGTAGAAGCATCCAAGACGGATCACATGAAGTACACTCTAGAAACACTCCTTTCTCCTTGATTACAGTAGAGAGCTTCCAGTCAAGATGCCATTCTTTGGTAATCTAAAAGGCCATGACTGGGTGTGGGACTCATGGAAGCTATCTACTCTCTACTGGTTTAAATAACCCATCCTTCATCCTTCTGAGATATAAAACATTGATCAACTTAGGAATGATATTCTGTTGAAAACTTAATAAATGCTTTAGTACAGCAGTTGCCTGCAATATTTTACAGACCTTCTTAAGCAAGCCAACAGCAAATGCCTACAGCTCAGCTCTGGGCCTCTCATCTGCATTAAAATCCAGGATTGCTTTACTGCAGTGAGAGTCATGGTTTAGAAAATCAAGATCAGTATGAAATAATTCCTCTGATGACTAAAAATATAATTTATTTAAAACAAAAACAACAAAAAACAACTAGTAGGCCTTACACTTATGATATTCTGCTGGATGTGTGCCTTTCATTCTTCATTTCAAAGAAAAACATATCTTCCTCTAAGTATCAGAGCAGACATAAGAATTTATATATTTTTTTTCCCTTTGCATCTTTCCTTTCTTAAGTAAATCCTCAATTTACATCTTATCCTCATGGAAGTGGGAGAAGCACAGCTAAGCATAAGGAGGTGTTTAACCAGGAAGCTAGAATAATCAGTCTCTAGAAGGGTATGGTTTGCATATGTTTATAAGACCATCCTCCCAGAAGGAGTAAGTTTATACATTACACATGGGGAGCCCATTACTGTCACAGAGGGTACATGGGGGAAATCTCATACTGGAATAGAACCATCATTTCTTTTCCATGTTTTATCATCAAGAGCTTCAGGAAACTTCTAAAATTAGGTCTCTTGAGTCCTGTTTCAGCACAGCACAAGAATACATTAACTTAAGCTTTTGGATTGTTATATTTGGGCTCCTAGATCAGTATGAGACTCTACTGCAAATATTTGAAGTATTTTCCAATGAGAGCACCTTTTTCCTTCGTGACACATGCTTTGAATCACATTATCTTCTTCAGATCTCTTCCAGAACTTAGTTTAGCAAACAACATTAAGGATGGAGAAGGTGCAGAAGCCAGCATTAGAGCTAAAAGTAAGCTGGCCAATGTGGATAAAGTGATCTGGAAACAAAGACTGTCATTCAACCAAAACAATTCTTACCCAAAAGAGTATATGGCATGGAGAATGACTGTTTCTATGCATCAGCTCTTCAGAAAGGAATCTGAGGATTACAGTGTGCCATAGGCTAAACTGGACAACACTCATTCTGTTCCTGAAGAAAAGAATGCTTTCAGCTTGACTTGCAAACAGAAAAACAGAAAACCATCCTTATGTTCAGTGTTAAAAAGGCTTCTTCTGTGTTTGCGTATTGTATTTCAGGAAGGTTAACAGTTCAAATGCCTTCCTCTAAAGAAAGGCCATAAGAGCTGGAGCTGTCCAGCATAAGGAGGAGAGGGCTGAAAGGTAACAGCTTTCCGGTAAATTAGAGATTGCTGCAAAGAAGAAAAAACCAAGTGAGTTTCCAATTTCTGTTTTCAATGAACAGTAATAGTTTTGATCAACCCAAATGTCTCTTGCTGCCAAATTCAGGACAATCTTTCCAGCAGTAGGTAGAGGAAAATATTGAAGAGTTTGCCTGGGGACATTGGCAGAACCAGCACTGGAGGGGTTTTGACAACAGGCCTGACAAACAAAGATCATTAAAGAAGATTCAGGCATAGCTATTTGCCTCGGGGGCAGAAGCATGAACTAGGAAATTTTTCAAGGTCTTTTTAAGGTTTTCACCTTTTAAATACAAAACACATGGACACATAATGAGTAGAAACAGCTGCAGTGCAGCAATTAATTTGCTAAGGCTGGTACCAGATCAACATCATCCGTAGTTTGCCCAGGCAAAACTCCACATTGTTAAAACTCCTGCAACTGGCCCCAGTTTCCTTGGGCTAGCCCATGGACTGCCCAGGGGAGACAGATGTCAGAAATGGTTTGCATTGGGCCTGCACTTTCTAATCTTGGAGAGGCCTGTACATAAGATGATAATTATTCATAAGCCTCCAGGCATACTATGAGTGTAAATCAGTCATAGGACACATACCATTATAAGCACCACACAGAAACTAAGCCAGGCTCTTCTGTTTTTCTAAAGCAGTCTTATAAAGCTGATGAATGCAAAGGAAAAAGCACTCTGGATGGAAGATTAACAAATGAACAGGATCAAGTTTTCAAACTGTAGGTAGCACTGAAGGATTTCTTTGCCATTAGTGCAAATCCTTGGTGGACAGTCTGCTGCCACTTAGAAAACAACAAGTAACAATTTTTAATTAATCATGGAGTACCAACACTTTACTAGGTGGTTTCTTGTTTTTTATTTAGCAGCATGCATAGACTGGGAAGCAATGCTGAAGCAATGAGCTACTCAGGACAAAGGAGGTCAGGAGCCTCTCAGAAAAAGGATTCACAGGATTCAAGCTTATCTGGGCTGTTTTGTTTGGTTTCAGGAGAGAGCACATACACTATTGAACTTCCTACTTCTGGTGGAAATGCAGGGGTGGAAATTCTCAGTTACGGGATCTTTTCCTCCCAGATCAGTATGGTTTTCTATTTCGTGTGGGTCTGCAGTACTGTTTGAAGAGGTGGTCAACTCTGTCCAAGATATCAAACACAAAAGGCAGACATTGGGATAAGTGCCTAACAGCCAGTGGTTAATAGCCACAGTCTTCAGTGAGGTGGTCAGCACAACAGTACAGCAAATCCCCCTAGGTCTTTCTCCCCCTATCTCTCTTGCATTAGAAAGTAACACCTTGATGGTAAGAGAGAGAATAGGATTTTCCAGATACTCCACATAGGGGATGAAAGTGAAGACATTAATTTAGCACATGAACAAACCTTATAACGGTTTACAAAACATCACTGTTAGAAGATTTTTAAAGGCCAAGATCTTGTATTGCTGATGGAGCCATGTCTCAATCAGATGGTTAAACAGCAACAATAAAAACAAGGAAACAGAACAAACACCTTAAGTTCATCTAGTGCTATCCAGCCTCCATTTTCAATCAGGAGCAACAAGTCCAGCTCATGTTACAGTCATCTCTTCTTTTATACACTATGGAGAAGAGCCAAGGACTATGTCCTAAGGGGTCAAAAAAAAAACAAGGGGCAAGACCTCACCTTTCATTGTAGAAAACTCAGGATTTTTAAAATACAATAAGTTATAAAATGATAACATTTTAAAACAAAACAAAAGAAAACCTCACCAATCAACCAAGCACCAACCAAACAAAACAAAACCCACACAACAAAAAAATAACACACACAAACCAAAAACAAAACAAACACACATAAAAAATGCCAAACCACAAAAACCTCAGAACAAGCAAACAATAAAAACATCAGCAAAACAACAAAAAGCCCAAACAAACAAACAACCAAAACATCAACCAATAAATCTAGATGAAACAAAAAGAACTTGAAGCCAGGAATTTTGAGGCTGGAAATGTAAGTGCTACTGTTGCTCTCTGTTAACCTACATGTTTGCTTAAGTCAGATTGTAAGCATGGGCTTTCATTCAGGTTGAAATTTATGGCTAGCCAAAGCCTTCCTGCTTAACACTAATGTTCAAAGGTGATACTTTGCACAGATTCATCCTTGATACTGCCGGTTGTTCATTTATCTGCTGTCTGCACTTATCTGATGGTCCACATTTAATCTTTATCATTATTTTTATTGAAGAAATCAATTCTCATTAATGTTTTTAATGGTTTTAGTGGGTGTTAATGAAGTGTGGGAAGGTCCTTCAGAGACCACACTCTTCTGTTATGCTGGAAGCGACTCTTAAGTGATGTGATAAACAGTAGCACATTAGGAGTTTTCAGGTTTTAGCAGGGAACACCATTATGAAACAAAAAGCATCCTATTCTCTGTGTGTGTTATGGAAAAAAACAGCAAATTTAACTAAATGCATCAACAACACACAAAAAAATAAGGAGCTTCATGAAACAAGTAGTAAAAGTAATTTCATAGCCCAGACAAAATGTCCCATGAAAATGTAATTATAACTACTGCCTATTCTCAAACAAAACCAAAACACTTATAGAGGAAGAATTAAAGTTGAATGTGCGGTTTACAGTTTCTAGCATCATAGGGACAGTCAAGTCAATTACCTACCTTTTTCCAAGTATCAATTTCTTCAAAAAGAAATCATTCAGTTTTCTGCAGAGAGCTCCTTTTCAAAACTGTTCTACTAAAAAAATGTCTGCAAATGAACTTGTCATGAAAACTATTCTGACCTCCCAACACTAAATAATAGTTCATCACCCACTGTAATTTTACGTGATCTTAAGTTTACATCCCTGTTTTATTCTGTAATGAAAACATGCTTTTATCTCCTTGTTTAATACTGTAATGAAAATATAATACTTAATCTATAAGCTTAGGATTTTAAAAATATTGTTTCTTAAATGCATAAATAAGGGAACAGTCACCAAGGGTGCATTATTTATGCCAGAATTCTCTAGTGTTCTCAGAGCATGTAATTGGTGAGGAATAACAAATTTAGGAGGCAACGGAGAATGATTTATCCAATGGTGTTACAGAATTCACTGACTCCTGTATATCTTACTCATTTGTGTTTCAGCTGTACTGTGAATATAATGACACTCAATAAGGACACAGTTTTTGAATTAACAGCAACACACCACATTTATCTAGTGTCCTAGTTACTGAAACAAGAGTTAAACTATTCTGATGCATCAGACCTATACACAAAACCAAGGAACAAGCAAGAGAGAGCTCCTTATAGGACAGAGGTCATGAAAGGGATCAGCCCTAGGGGCACAGTTTACTAAAAGCCCAGGTCGGAAAGTCATATATTTTTGGCTTTACTTAGGAACTACTGCAACCTGCAAAGCTCAGAGAACTTCATACAAGACCAGGTCCCACCACTGCAGAGTGAGGTTTACCTTTCAGGTAACAGTAAACAAGAGATTTGGACATGAAATTTGACCTAAACAAGGCATAATATTTGCTGAATGAAAATAAGCTAGGTGAGCTGAAAGTAGAAAAAAATATGGCATTCTAAAAACAAGGTTTGCTCCAATTTCAGTCCATTCACAAATAAAGATGTGCTGGTGATAGTGATGACATTACAGCACAAAATGACTTTTGAGAACACAGCTTAATGTCAGAAAAGGCACAGAGCTGATAAAGATCGTATATCACACAGACACTGCTGTTATCACCAAAGTATCACAGATGACTGGTGCTAGGACGAAGCCATCCATTATAGCTGGTATTAGAGTGCAGTTGAAAGTCTCCCCACCTAAGATAAAGAACTGAGACAATTTCAGCAGCTAAAAGTGCTTTTGATCAGCCAATCTCTTATCAAATTAGCAGTTTATGTCCTCTGGTTTATTTTCTGAACAACTCAGTTCTGAAGTGATGTTTTATCATATTTGCCTCCATCTGTATTCAGGTACGTCAACTTATGAACTTTACACACTAATGGATAAAAACATTCATTTAGGTGTAGCAAGTACCATTCTCTTATCTTCATTTTTGGAACTTATGAAATGCACTAGGTGTGGAGTGTACAGGAAATAAGACAAAAACATTGTTGGGCCAACTCCTCAGACAGTTCTGGCAGTATTCCAGATGTACTCCACACCTAAATTCTGCAAGAGTTGTGAGTTTATAGTAATCTAGATGGTGGTGTCATTTACTGTACTCCTAAATTAAAACAACAACAACAAACAAACAAACAAACTCCAAAACCAAACACCCACCCACACAAAAAAATAAAAACCACAAACCCAAACAAAAACAAACACACACATAAAAAAACCCAAACCAAAGCAAAACAAAAAAACACACTCCAAGTTTCTTCTTCCATTATTCTTATGGTACCTTCTGTTTTGGGGAAACAGAAACTAAAAAAGGATGGTGATGTACATTTACCCAAAAATGCAGATCAGACTAGAGCAGCCAAAACCCTCATTGCTTCCTTTTCACATTGAAGACCTGTGATTTTTGGAGGCAGAATGGTGCGCCCAGAGGGCCAGGAGGAGTAAAACTGTTGGCAGTTACATCATTTACTGCAACAGAAACAAAACCGAACAAAGCGAAGTAACCAACACAACAACATGTCTAGGCAAAATTTTCAGAAAGTAACAAACTGTAACCCACCAAACTGCATCCCAGCTGAGGGTCTGGACACAGCTCATTTCCTTTCTGCCCAGTCTGGATACATCAGCTGGTTGTCACAACACCTTAGTTTCTCCTTTAACTTTGAAATCCAGAGTCTTGTCTCTCTCAGTGCAACAGGCAGCAAATGAGACTGTTGGAATATTCTTGGTACAATACACAGCAAATAAGATTTTGAGCTGATACAGTACCTGAAGAAACAAATGCTAGATAGAACAAACTTGTTTTTAAAAAAGTTAAATATTTAGGGAAGAATAATTTGAAACAACTATTAGAAACAGCTAAGTCATCCCTTGAGGGGCTACTATAACAGAAATATGGACAACTTCCCATGCAAGAAGCCTACACTGATCTCCTGAGAGAGCAGCTGAGGGAAAAGATCACGAAGGCATTCTTTAGTAATTATGCTCCCTCTTATGAAAGGTTTCAAAGACCAGAGTAATCATTTCGAAGTTGAGGCACAGATGCACAAATTCATTATGGGCAGCATTTTAAGATGATGACTACACAGTCTACTCTGTAAACATGCTAATGGAGATAGCACCAGTTATAGAATTTCTTTTATTCCTTGAAGTCCTCAGAAAGATGAAGGTGAAGGAATAATGAAAATACAAACACTGCTAGAAATATAAGCCACTGGTAATGCCACGATATGACTTATTTTCAGTACACTGGCAACATTACTAGACAGAGACAGACTAAGATTAACTCTAAAGAGTTTCCAGGTGACTTCACTAGAAGTAGTATTCTTTTCATTAGTTTTCTTGGTATTTTGTCCTCTATTTTCAGATATGCATAAATAAAGAAAATTATTAATATGATATATAATTAAAAAGATTAATTTATGGACTATTCCACCCCCTGACCATAACCTAAAGACATTTTCTGACAATAAAAATCTTCCAGCATTTGGCCTTCTGCAGCTGAAAAATTCCACTAACAACATTATGGAAACAGTGTCAGTGTCACTCTAGTGTAGACCGGTCTCATTTTTAAGAATCTGCTAAACATTTCCCCTCTTCTGAAAAGCTGGCAGTTTGAGATTCCTACCTTTTCTTTTCTCCTAAGTTTAGAAAAAATTTTCCACCTTCTAATCAATAGTTCCACCTTACTCCCTGTATAAAGGGGGCTTATAAGAAACATAGAGACCAAAGCCTGTAGTGACAGGACAAGGTACAATGTTCTTAAACTAAAGGAGGGTAGGCTTAGATTAGACATAAGGAAGATTTTATTATTTTTTTTTTAATATATATGGGGGTAGTGAGACAGTGGAATGGGTTGCCCAGGGAAACTGTAGATGTCCCAACACTGGAAGTGTTGGAACATTGAGAAATCTGACTTTGTGAAAGATATCCCATGACAGAGGAGTTGGACTAGATCTTGAAAGGTCTCTTCCAAGCCAAACCTTCCAATGATAATTACTTCTGAGGCTACTCATAGTTTTAACACGTTAGCATCATTAGGAGTTGTACATTTCTTTTTCTTGAAAGGAAACATTTGTAAACAAAACATAAAGTTATGAAAGACAATAATTTGCAACAGAAACATTTTAAAAGGTAAGCAATAGGGCTTGCATTTATATACATATTTTAAATTAATATTTAGGAAACCCATTGTGCCTATTAAGAAGCAGCAAATTTTATTACCACAGGTTGTCTATGCAGTGTTCCTTAGCATTTTTAAACAAGTAACCCAAATATGTGATATGAGCACTTCAGAAGACCACACCTGAACTGAGCATTCAATTTCTGTGTTAAAGACTTCCATTATTAAAGCCTCACTTGGAAGGAGGGGTGATTCCTTAAGCACAAAGATTAACGACTATGATGGTAAAATCCACTTGCGACTCACAATTTTTTTTCAAGAGATGTTCAGGCCTTAGGAGTCCAGCACAGAGCACACTGTGTGCCTTGGCTGACACTCAGACAGCCCCAAGAAAGACATCATTGGGGTCTCCTAGGGATTACAGGCCAGAGGGGGCAGAAACAGGAAAAGCAATAAAAGCCCAAAACCTTCAACCACAAAACACCTGTCTAAGCTGCCCCTCCTCAATTTAGGGTAAGCCTTTATCTGCCACAAGGACTCAGGAAGAAAAAGATAGCCTGATAGTTTGCAAGCATTGAAATCAAATGGCTCTTTTTATTCAAATACTTATGTGCTGAAGATATAGTAAAGTATCTCATATTGAGGCCTGAAATAAAATAATGAAAACAGACATTTAAAATAATGAAAATACTTTCCAGCTTTATAATAGAGGTGCTTGATAACACTTCCATTAAAAAGACTGTAGTAAAAGTCCTATTCTAAGCCTTAACCTGAAGGCATCTTTCCAACCATAACAATGAAAAAAATCTCTGCTTTCAGTGTACAGACTTAACGGTGAACAATTTTTTCTAAACTTTTTTTACGAATGGGTCTAAAAAAAATAATATCTTTCTATTTTTGGAGCTTGTTCTTAACCTTATCATCTGTAGATTAAAAAAAAAGCTTTTATTCCAAAGTAGGGGGAAAAAAATAGGGTATGTGGAGTATGTGTTTTTATATTACAAAACCCATCTGACTATTTGTACTTTTGCTTCTCTTCTCCTTGCAGAATTAGGATTTCAGAATGAACTTTCACAGTGTTTACTGGGACTTCAAAGGAAAATATGTCATAAAATCTATGAAGATGGGCATTTCTTTCTACTAAAAGTAAAGCTGCACTTCACAATATCTGTATTGTTAATGAGCTTTCATGATTACAGAGAACTAAATTTTATATAGCACTATTTTTCTGTAGTTTTAAAGTACACCAATGATAGATATTTCATCTTTCATTCACTACTACTACCCACATTTAGCAGACTACAAAAAAAAAATCTCCAAATGTGTATGCTTATTCAACAAAATCAATCACATTTTGCATTTTTTGTGTGCACTTCTTTTAATGTAAGACTCTGGGAACAGAAAATTTGTGAATATTTATTGGTATATATAAACCTATTTTGACAGCTTATTCAAGACATCAAGGCTGCAGACTTGAGAAATTCTCTCAAATGAACAGTTTTCTTTACAGAATTGCCCATATTCCCAGATAAAAGAAATATGGTTTGGACACTTAGCATTTTGTCTCTCTCCTACCTGGAAATAAAAAAAAAAAGTCTCTGCAGAGAGGAACGGGAAGATGACTGATCACTTGAGCCTCAAGAATCTTTCAAAAACCTTTTAGTCCAAAACTTAGAGCAAGATTTCACATATGAACAAAACAGATGAATCCACACCAGTGAGGAAAACGTATCTTGCTAGCAACATGAAAAGGGAATTGATTTTGTAAAGGTGAAGGAAGGATCTGTGTGGCTTGCTGAAACTCAGTGTTTCTCACAGGGAAATCTAATCTAAACTATGTGTTAAAATTACGTACTTTTTCATAGCCATGCTCATGAATGTACATGCCCCTGCACACATAGCACATGTGGTCAAGGACAGACTTCATTACTCATAGTTTTCCATATATATCATCCCATTCCAACCACCTCAAGCACTGAGCACCCATTCAACTGGTCTTACATTCTCTTCTGTGTTCAACAAGGACTACTTTTCCTCTTGCTTCCACTATCTAGCAGGAAAGGAACCACAAACCAGAAAGAGAACAGCACTTTCAATCATTTTTAATATGCACCATTCTTTTCAAATTTGATGTGCACATGAAACCACCAGGTGAACTACTCAGCAACAGCATCTACAGTATATTCAAAAATAAATAGAAACCTACTTACATCCCATATTGGATCTGCCAGACTCATGGGAACACTCACCCCTGGTTCAGATTCTCTAATGCCAAGTTTCTATTTGAAGATTCCGATTCAGTGAAGTCTGAGCTTTCCTGGATATCACAACAGTTAGAAGTGCCAATGTAAGAAATATCAGCCTGAACATCTTGCTTCCAGAGCATCCCAAGAACACAGATTGCTGAATGGCCAGGTTCTTCAGCCTGCAAGTTCTCTAGGTGTCAAAAATGCTAAACGGTCTACTCAGTACAATGGATTGTTCAGTTTTGGCTTTTTCTTTCCCTCCTTGATCTGCAAAAAAAGTGAATCCAGAATTTGCTTAACAGAAGTGCAAGCTGTGTGTTTCTTTGACCCTTTTTTTTGATCATGAGCTCCCTTCGGTTGCCATCTCTTCTCTGATATTTCAGATCCTCTATACCCAACCTTGGGTACCTTGATGGTCCCTTAAGTACTTGGGAGAAGACAACGCCTCAAGTCTAACACTGAGTTAAAACAGTCAGCAACATACTCTTTAACTTCAGTATTTCTTTCAGCGCACACACATGCGGAGCTTTTTAACAAATAATTATTTATTTTTAGGGAAGCAGATTGTCTTATCTTATAAAGGACAGTGGAATGCAAAGAATACAAATCCTTCCCTGAATATAAGTTTTACATGCACGGACTTAATAAGACATGCTTGCCTAGTTACACAAAATAACAGCTCATAGCTTCTTTATCTTTAATTGCCTAAATGTTTATACCTCCCTGTCACAATCACAGATGTCTTCTGTCTAATCACTTTGGCTGAACCCACTTGCACACGCAAACTCACCTCTCTTTATTTGCCATTCCTACATTCCCCATTGGCTTTCTTTTCCATAGTAAATAGTGGTAACTTAAGAAGTGACCTATCATGGTACATATACCTTTGCCAGGGATTAATAACAGCTTTCCAATTGCTTCTCCACTGGTTTCAAAATTTTTCATTATCTCTAGTACTTTCACAAAATAGAAGGCAAAGTATGTTTCTTTTGCCAAGACATATACATTTTCTCTTATTAATTGATAGGAAGAGAAAAACAAAACAAAACAAAACAAAACCAGAAAGATCCTCAGAGGGAGAGCTGCTATCAAATCCATTTCTTATAGGGCCATAATGGTACTTCTCTTTCCTTTAGGTTCATGCTTGTTCTGCTCATGGTCCTCTTTTTCACAGAAGATCCAAACACAAACATGTTTAGAATAACAACGGTTTCACAGAGAGTTTTCATTCAATATAATTGGAGGACTCACCACACACAGAGAATAGTTGAAAGCTTATTGTTCACATTTGAGATTTTGGAGAAAGCTCAAATCTTCAGGCTTTTTAATTTTTTTTGGTTTTTTGTTCCTCTTTTCCATTAGATTTTTTGGGTTTTTTGTTATCTTGACATCCAAATACAAAAGATAATGTGCTAATTAGAGAGAGAACAGATATTTAGTTTCACTTTAATTCTTACAAGGAGTATACAAGGATTTCCAGCCAGCTTCCTTTCATTTGCCTATAAATTGCATGTAACCTTAGAACATAATATATTCTTGACTGGGTGTCTCCATGCCATATTTTTATTTGGAATGTTCATTTGTACTAGAACTAGGGCAATTTCTTTCAGTTCACAAAACCATAAGAATGTGCTTTCCATTGTATCATGTCTGCTTGAATGACGTTTGTGTTTCTCCAGGGAAGGCAATCTGTTGTGAAGGACATTGAATGCTGTGCTGAGGGTAACATACTTTGCCTGCAAGGCAGTGCGAACAACCTGAGCCAGTCCATGAAATTCATCACACACAAGCAAATAGACAATGAAATGAAGAGCATTCAGCTGAAACCACAGACCAGATGCTTCCATGGTATACTTTCACTATGGTTCACTTAATTCTGTCAAAGCCTTTATGATGGCAGGGAGAGAGACATGTGAATGCATATGTTCCTATGTACTTTTTTTTCCTCTTTTTCCCAAGGCTCTGAGAACACTTTAACTGGCAAATTCAGGAGTCTCCACTCAGCCCTGGAATTTCATGTTTTCTGAATCTCAGAAGGCAGCCCATTTTTGCGAGGTCTTTTGAGCACACCAAATAAACGCTCCAGCTTACAAGAGTCAAGACAGGTTTCTAGACAGAGGCTTTACTAGTTTGTCTTTTCTTGTAGATATTCCGAAACAAACTATTGCAATTTACAAGCAATACCATGCTGTAAGCTGAATTATTTTTCAAATACGACCATGCCCTAAAAATATATGGAGGGAGGCATTTTTTTTTTGCTGGAGATATGTCATTTCATACCAAATAAATCCTACTTATTACACTGTCTTTCCAAGAGACAAAGGTTTCTATAGAATAGACACTGTAGTTCCTTACTGTTAAAAGAACAGTTAATCCTCACTCTGGTGCATCATTATAATTATAGAGTGATTAAAACTACATTGCCTGATAGCAGATTGGTTTGTCTGTAGTGATAACAGAAGGGAGAAAGACTAGAGAATTTCTCACATAAATACTACATCGTTACTGCTCCAGTTCATCCTGTAGGAAGCTGGGAACATTCTGCAAAAACCTTCTTCAGAACCCCCAAAGACATGGCAGAATCCTCAGAATTAGAGACTCTGACTCTGGAAACTGTTGACATGAAACCAAACTTTGTAACTGCATATATCAATGCAGGCACCAAAACACTGATAAGGAAGCTCCATACTATGTGTTACTCCTGCTTCTTACACAACACTACTGTGCTATTTAAATAGATGGGATTTTCCTGCAACACATAATCACCTCCATCTCCTATGGGGAGGCAAAAAGGAGGTGGCAGAGACTTACACTGAATTTAAACCACTGCAGGTAGTAGTTTATAGTTTCAAAGATGTTAAAACCACAAGAAAAGCATTAAAATTATGTACTCTGGCCACCTTTATATCTGGCAATAATACAGTCTGCCCACATACCCCTTAAGACCAATAAACTCTGTTTGGCTAAAATATATCTTCCAAACTGTTTTGATATGAAGACACAGCTAGAGAATCCTTTTTCACTCATGGTGATTTGTTCCAGCGGTGGGTCTCACTAGCATTTTTTTCTGTGCAGACTGATTTTCCATTTTGAATTTGCTGGCCTTAAACTTTCAGCCACTAGTTTTGTCTTTGCCTTTTCCCTCACTAGGTTAAACATATTTCAGAACCCATTCTTTCCTCTCTGTTTATCTACTACACTGCAAACATTCTCAAGACCAACATATTTCATATCTCTCTCCTAGTGTGCATTTCTGGTTGCTCTCCAATTCAGTAGCAGTTTTGTGTTTACGTTCTAGCCCATCAACAAAAGCGCTGAACAAGCAGGTCTGGACTGAGTACTGGCACTTTCACAGCTTCATTTGAAAATCCCCTACTGAGTGATAGTCCCCCTTTTGGGGGATTCTAATGTCTGAAAGTTTACCAGTTCACAAGTCACTTGTAGCTGCACTTCTATGGTCCTATATAATTTACCATATGGTACCAAACAAATTCACTTATCTCTCACTATTCTTTACTCTTAACAACAGCAGTCAAATTTCATAAATTGATTTTTATGAGTCTGTTGATGCCTTACAAGACCAGCTCTCCAGTATTCTCTTTGTGCCTTCCAGTTCTAGAACAGAAAAAATTCCCTCTACATGCACTCCTGGTTCTGTATGTCATCTTACAGAATGTATATTCCAGCATTTCATTCTTCATTAAAGGGAGACCATTTAAGTCAGACTAGACACTTTATTGTTACACATTACCTTGCTTGACCTTTAAGAACAGCCAAAATGGTGTTACTATTTGCAGACAAGTTGGGATACCAGCAGCACTTATTGTGTACACTTCGTTTTTGCTTCATGCACAAAACAAAACAAACCCCAAAACATACCACCACAAAACCAAAAAATCCACACACAAACAAAACACCAACACCAAACACACACACACAAAACCACAAAAAACCCCTATCCTGTCTCATGCAGGATCTGGTGCCTATCAAAAAGATAGCCCTCAAATAAGCAGTACAGAACAGCATACAACTCTGACAGTAGAGTACCCAGCACCAACTCCAGCAGCAGAAATATTAAAGTATCTGTGGGATAGCTACAAAGGGCAGAAACAATTTCATTGCTTGCACAGCAACAACTATTAATAGCAGCAGCAACCTCATCTCTTCAACCTTAACTTTCCCATCCCAAGAGAGAAGATCTGAAAAGGAGAAGCCACAGGATTTCAGCAGAACATAAAAAAGAAGCTGGTAACCTGCAGCCCAAGCTTCAACAACTTTATTTATGCATCACTTACATGCAAATACCCTTTGGCAACACAGGACTACAAGAGGCAGGGAGTGGGCAGCAGCAACATTTTCTCTGAGCGCAGCACCTGTTCTTAGCCTTCAGACCTGCTGCAGGGCCTGGGTGAGAGGCTGAGAACCAGAAAGAATGGGAGCAGGGTGGGGTTGACACTCTTTTCGTGCCACATTGGACTGTGTGCAGTGCTTAAGGAACAGTAAAGGGCTGGCAACACCCTCCCATTCACTCCTCCATACAAGTAGGTATCTTTTCTGTGACCAGGGACCTATCTAGTAGCTACAGGCCCACAAAAAAATAGAGATACAGTGAAAGCTTTCAGACCCCAGGTTTAAAAATCTCCACAAATAAAATGTTCCCCCTCTTACCCAAGGTGCTTCTACTGAAGGAAAGAACATATTCCTCAGTTAGAAGCGTTGCATCTGAGAGGAGGGAACAGAGTTTGCTAGATACATGACTGTTCAGAAACATTTAATGGCTTTAGTGAAAAACTTTACCCTACACTTAGAAAAATTAGACTTGAATAAGACAGAACCTGGGCAAAGACTTGTTCTCACAAACCAGATAAGCCAGCAGCCAGATAGCTCAAAATAAAGTGAAAACTGATGCCATTTTCTTTAAGATAATTTTGCTGTTTCAGGGATTTTAGTCCCTTTATCCTCTGCCATATTCAGCTTGTCTTTTCCTTTGCCAAATTTCATTTCATTATATTTCTTGGACCACCCCAAACAACACTTCTACTTCTGTTTGATGTGGACATCCTCCAGATATTTGTAGATGTTTATTGCCCTAACTCTGCCTGTTAGCCTGTGCCCAGTTTGGAAAGATCAGTTCTCACTGAATCGTCTCTGATGCCTACAGTATCTGTTATTGAACAACTCCAACATCCAACTAATTTTCATTTTGGATAGCTCCAGAGTGTGCTCCCATCCAGAACACCAAACACACATAACTATCTGTATTTCTAAATTCATTGTATCGTCAGGAAAAAAATTTCCATAATTAAGAGTCTAAAACAAACATATCCCACTGAGGGCCTTTAAAGTTTATGGCCCATGCAGCCTTATGTCCTGCACTGTGTAATTTGCAAAGTGCTGTGTTAGCAGGGCAGCAGAAGCTTAGATTGGGCACAGGTAGACACTTCCCCACCCTTACAACTAATTTATAATCTACATAGTATTTTAAGTCTCCGAGAGATGACTGTGAAATAACGGTGTACATACTGATTATCTCTCCAGTCTAATAATCTGATTTGAGTTGGAACCTGCTGCAATAATGACATTTTACAAGGAAATGGTTGAATGCCTTCTCTTGAATCTTTCTGTACATCAGACATCTCAGGAGAGACACTCTGCACAGACAGAAAGAGTTACAGTCTTATTATAGGGAGTTAAAGGCACTATGTAACACATGCTGTTTTCAAGCCTTTTATGCTTGACGAATTATTTTTAATGTCCATGGCCAAATTACGATTTTGCTATAACTGAATTCAGTGAAAATTGGTGAGTTTCTCTATACCTGATTAGAAGATATGCTGAGGATTATCTTCTCTCCCCAGCAAATTCAAGCTCTTCTTTTTCTTGCTGGCTGATGCAGATAGAGGGTTTGGCTGTCAAAAATAATGCTTTAAACAATAATGAACATCTGGGTCCAAACCTTACCCACTCTGATATGGAGGAGAACACCTGATTAATGAGCTAAACATGCCAAACCTTGTATGTGCTAGTCTGCTGGTATGGTTTGGGCCCTAGGCAGAGAACTGCTAATTCAAGATGAGCTTTCTTAGCTTTTCTTAGAGCTTAGCATCAAAAAACAAGCAAACAAAACTCACAACCCCAAAATAAAAAACAAAATGAGCAAAAAGCCCAACAACACAGCACCAAAACCTAAACTCACTGTTCATGTCTTTTCAGAGGGAGTGTGGCCAGGAAAAGAAAATGGAATTTTTCTTCATTGTGTTTTTGCACAGTTGGTGGGATGCTGAGATGCGAGCATAAAGGCAAAGGAGCACATGCAGCCTCTAAGCAGCATGGTAACCAGGGCCAGAAGAGAAAATATTCTCAGCAACACAGTTCCTTCCTAGTGAAAAAGGCAGAGAGTGGAATATGGAGATAAAGAATGAGTCAAACTACCTTTCTAAAAAAATGAAGGAGCAGAACCACCTGCAGAGCACAAGGAACTAGGCACACTAGCAATTAAAAATAATGGGAGTTATGTACCTATCCTACAGATTACATGGTAAAAACAAAAACACACAAAAAAAAAAACAACACCCCCCCAAAAAAAAACCCAAAACAACAACAAACAAACAAAACCAAACCAAACAAAACAACAACAACAACAACAAAGAGCTCCAGATAAGCTCCAGTGTCCAGGTAAGATTGTTTTGAGTGAAGTGTTAAACAATAGAAAGTCTTTATATATCTATCCATAAAAATCTCCTAGGAAAAAAAAAAGAAAAAGTGAGCATATTAACAGTCTGATACGTCATATGAACTTCAGCTTTGAAATTGTCCTAGGAGAAAATGTTTCATAAGAAACTGACATTTTTCTTTTGAGACTCTTGTAGGAACAAAGCTGTCTTCTACTCTGTTTCTATACTGAAAGGAAAGGTTGTAGCTAATATATAATTTTTCAACAGGAAAACGTTGTCCAAAGAGACTATAACACTAATGCAGTCCAGAAAAGCTTTGACAATGGCATGACTTTTGGCAGACAGACACTTAGAAAAATTTGACAAGGACCATTTCTAAAATCCAATGAACGTGAACCCTTTTGGGGGGTAAGCCTCTCACAACAAAGCTCATCAAGCACTAGTCCTTGGCCAGCAGTCACAGACTTAGGAAAATCAGACTTTGTTCCTGAAGCCTGGGGAAATGTCTGCTGGGCAAGCAAAAACATTTTCATCATTCAGGGATATCTACTTGATTAACTTCATTCATGTCACACTGCATGGGACATTTTAGAAGTGTTACATTGCAGTAAGCATTAGAGATTAGAAATTCATGGCGAGCCCAGTAATAGCATTCTGAGGTACTGGCTAGATGCCCCACAAGAGGAGGTGAGTTTACTTTCGTTTCTTTCTACTAGTCTCTGGAAGATTTGAAATTCTGGCATATCTTTATCAATTAAAAACAAACAAACAACCCCCACACACAGTTTTCTGTGCCTTCCACTCCAACTGTCCAAGTGACACTCTCAAGGATTTTCTTTTCAATTACACTGCACCTCACATAACAGCAAATCAGAAAAGGCCCTAAATATTTCTATTTTCTTCATTGCAAACCTTCATTTCCACTACTTCCCACAAATTTTGCCAAACACTTCACAGTTTTGAAAGACATCTGAAAAGAATAATGGGATCGGTACACTCGCATCACCTTAGGTAGCTTTGGAAAATATCACTCTTTGTTACTTTTGTCTGTTATGGAAATGAGCAGAAGTGCTGCCCTGTTACATACAAGCCTCAGCAATTAGGTAAAGGTTCCCTACTGTGTTAAGATAGTTACTTTCTCCCAAAATAATCCGACTGAGGACAGCCTCGCAAACATGACATCAAACCATGCAAAAAAACCAAACCAAACCAAACCAAACCAAAACCAACACCAACAACAACAACAAAAAAACCCCACAAAATAATAATAATTAAAAAAAAACCACCAAAACACACAAACAAAACCAAACAAAAGAAAACAAACAAACCAAGTCAGACAAACAATATTTTCCAAAGGCAGAACTTTTCATGTTAAGAAAGCCATTTTCTAGCATTGATTCAGAAAATCTATCAGGTCAGATATTATACTTGATTAAGCAGGTAGAAGGAAGGCAAGCAAAGGTTTTTCTTAATCACAGCTTGCAATTCCACCACCTCAGCTCTCTACCTGTCATTGAAGTACATTATTACTAACACAAACACAGGTATGTGTATTGTAAAACTCAGTATTAAACCCTTTATTGAAAAGGACAGAGGGGTTTGTTTAGGAATCAGGAACAGATTACTGAAGACAGGACAAGTGCTAGTCTAAGTGAAGTGTTTAAGTCAATGCACAGAAAATAATTACATTTCTATTTCAGTGAAGCACTTGAGCGCATCCCTATCTTCAAGTGGTGACATAAAAGCGTTGTTGAATAGAGATGAGCCTTCTTGCATCCTGAGGATGAGACACATGCTTAAGTCCTTGTCTGAATCAGCATCTACTTGAACAAATATAATCTCCTGGATTTTCCTTTATTGTTTGCACACAGAAAACAATGTCCATGTTACTATGTACTACTCAAGAAATAGAGATATGCCCTTCAGGGAATTTCTCTGAAGAAAAGTGCCACAAGATGTTTCGGAAATTGCCCACTGTGGGACACTCTACTGATGATATGGTTTGATATCATGATATGAGGAGTTTATGGCTACGCTACCACTGAAGGACCCATTTACAGATATGAGTTTTTCTTTTACCTAGATGCAGGCTAGTTAGCACTGGGGAAAAAAAAAAAAAAAAAAAAAAAAAAAAAAAAGCAAAAGCAGTGAATTTAAACTGGAATGTTTTTAAAAAGTCATTATCTAAAGGCAATCAGTAGAGATCAAATGAGCAAAGAAAAAAGTGGAGCACTGTTTCTTTCCCTAACCCATTGCACCGCCAAAACAAGAGCTCCCAAACTTTTACAGATTAATGATCACCATCTAAGACACTGTGTGGCACCTGCTACAGACCACCAGTGCACACTGGAGTACAGTACAACCTTGTCATGTGTGTTAATTTTCCATTGCAAAGAGAAAAACTAGCTGAACTGTAACCTCAAATACCAAAGGTCTCAGAATATTAACACTAAAATATTCTGCAGTTTCTACTTGGTTTACATACAAAAAAAAAAAAAATCACAAATATTCCACATTGAACACATGGTCATACTACATCAGCCAACACCTGGGCAGATGAATTGTTCACAAAACAAGAGAATGAATCATTGCTTAGATACAGTCAGATGTCACTATCCTGTTGCATACAGGTGTAAATGTGAAACTACTAGCCTAGGTGTAATGGCTGTAGACATATCCATTTGCCAAGTTGAAAAAATTCAGAGTCTAATCATTTTAGAGACAAAAAAATGCAAATTATGATTAAGTTAAAACAGTTAAGAACCATCTAAAACAACCAGTAAATGTACCCAAATGTCATCATCCACCTGTTACAAATGAAAGTCATGTGGACTAAGAAAACTCTCTAAAAGAGATACAAGAAAAATCTGTCAATAAATGCACACACTCACAGAGACAAGATGACAGCATTATAACATCAAATATGAATTAAAGCCTAGAAAGACCAGAAATTTTATACGGGAAACAATAGACATAAAAGTAACTCTCTGACTAGCATTTAAAGGTTTTTAAGCACGGCAAGAACAAAAATGGATCTCAGTAATAGTATATAGGGATTACTAGCGAGTTATGTACAATAATTTAACAAATGGCAGAAGTATTGAATATTTTTTTCTCCTGAATTTTATGAAGGAAAAGTGGAAAGCATTTGCATCCTCTAAAGATAACAAAATACTTCATCTTCCATTACTATTGGAAAGTAAACAACATTTCAAAAATAAAGTCCTCAGGAAAACAAAGCAAAAAAAGTGAAAAAACATCTTCAGCCATGCAGAAAGAGTGGGCTGAGAAGCAACCTGAACTACTGAAGTAGATTTTCAATAGCTTCTGGAGTTCTAAAAAAGTTCAGCAGTACAAGAAAACAGTGATGGAACAATACTTTACATAAAGGCAAATGGACTGACTGGTTTAACATCAACAATCAGTAGACCTGGCACCAATTCTAACAAAATAATGGACTAATTTATGGTGCAGTTAGGCATTAAAAGGAATGCAATGTAATCAAAGACAATGAATGTGGGCTTATGAAAACTAAATCTTGCTTTCTAATGAGCTTTTACTGATAGGAGGGTAAACTTGTTAATGTAATAGATTTCTGTAAAGTATTAGATTTGGCCTTAATAAATTAATTATAATTATGCAAGATCAGCATGGTGTGCATTACACAAATTCAAACCTACCAAAGTAATAGACTTTAAAATGTTATTTTAAATGTGGAGTAACTATTGGACAGCATCATTTCTGGAGATGTGTTCTGAGACCTAAGCTATCTCATAGTTATTAAAGCAACAGCTCAGGGGAGAAGCAACCCAGACTACAGCCAATAAATGAACACATTATGCACCCCAAAAAAAGGGAGAGCAGACATCAACTCCAAGCCATTTGGATCATCCCAAGCAATTTTCAAACATTTCTCCCCACATGGACCCCAAACACAGTTATTAATCTTCTAAGAATATAGACTTCTGGACTAGGTAATGGGCATAGCAATGCACAGCTTCTATTCAAGAGTTAGTCATCCAGAACCACAGTTCAAGAGATCGAGGTATCTCAGGTAACATTCCCATGAAACTTGCTGTGAAAGAAGCCACTTCAACTATTCAACTCTGAAACACAGAGAAAAGAGCCAAGTCTTACGTGTATGTGTGATAAGCACTCTAGAAGAGTTCAGGTCTGGCATCTGTTTAGAAAAAAAAAAATGGCAAAATAAGAGTGGTTTAGAAATAGCTTAAGGAATGACTAAGGGCCTGCAAAACGTGTTTTATAATGAACAAAGGAGCTCAGGCTATTTAATTGTCAGAGAGAATACGAAAGTTTGTTTTGACTGTATACCAATATATACATAGAATAGAGATTTGACAGAAGAAGGGACTTCAATTTGTCAGACAAAGAAATGATGAGATCCACAGTATCTCGAAGTTTTGTCTGGCCATGTTCAAACTAGAATTAGGGATGTATTCAGGGAACAATGAAGATAACTGAACAGTTTAACTAGCACAGAAACAAAAAAGTCAGAAATACTACGCTGCTCCTATTGCTATTCCTTTTCCTATTGACAGTTTATGCAGTGTGGGAGAAAAAATGAAGGGAAAAAAAAAAAGAGTAAGAGTCAAACTGCATCTTTGACACTATGCCATTCAGCATTCAGGCACATCAGCACAAGTGTTATACTTGTAGTGTTTGGTCTGGGAACACATAAAGTTTGTCTTTTCTTTGTTTTAATGTAAAATGCGTCAACTAAAATTTTTAATACATCTTTTTCTTAAACCTCACAAAATCCAAACAACAGATTCAGACCACATTATATCTAACAGCATCCTCTTACATTTGTACCATTCTGGTATCGCCGCTGTAAAACAGTGAAGTGACAAACTATTTCATACTCACTCTTCTCTCTGCAGTTGAGCATTAACCAAAATACCCTGATCTCCATGGAGGGCTAAGATGGTGTTGACTGCTTCATCTCACTACTGCAATCTTGGCAAGATGCTTAGTTCTCTGGTAAATGCATGACAAATAATCACAACCTTTAGCTTTACCACTAACATCACAGACATAACAACAGCACTTTCATAATGCATATATTAATATAGCAGTATTATTCCATATGTTAAGATTTTTACAGAATCACAGAATGGTTGTGGTTGGAAGGTACCTCTGGAGATCATCTAAAGCAGGTTCACCTAGAGCAGATCACACAGAAGGTGTCCAGGTGGGTCTTGAATGTCTCCAGAGAAGGAGACTCCACAGCCTCTCTGGGCAGCCTGTTCCAGTGTTCTGGCACCCTCAAAGTTGTGCTCATTTCTTAATATCTATAATCAGTAGTAATATAGGCAGTATAATACACAGTGATTTTGCTAGTATCTCTCAAGTCACTGTAATTGAATAACTATGTTAAAATTGCTGTGCCTGTAAACTAAGAGTTATTTTTATGTTAATCTTCAGTAAAATCATAATAAATCATTGCTTGCTTTGTATAAATCATAATGTATTATGAAACATTATTTAAGCTGTAAAAAAAATATTAAAATCTAAGACTTTTAACAGAAGCTTAAACATTTGCTTTAACTCTGATTTACATTGCACTCCATAACTTGAGTGTAATGATGAGTCCAGCAGATATGAGCTTTAATGAAGGCCCTGAGTAATGATGAACAGCTGGCCATCTTAAATCAGGATGTCTGCTGAGAGTGGGCAATTTGAAAAAAACATAGTCTATCTATTGCCAACATTTCAGAAGCAATGCCAAAAATTTAAGAAATTAGGGGCGAAAGTGCCTTTGCTAGGATTTAAGCCTCTGGCTCTCTCAGGCGCCTGGAGAGAGTGATCACGTTCATTTAATCAGCAAGGGAGTGTCACAGCACAAGAGTGAAATTTTACTGTCCTTTCACATCTACAGTCAGACAGCTTTGGTGAGAGACATGAAAATCCATAAGCATTTGATCTCCTTTCCTAGGAAAAAGACTGGAATGGTTTCATAGCTGTACTACACAGACTGCTGGAAGCTGCTACGAAACAGCAGTAGTCTGCAGGTGAAAGGCATTATCCCCTCTTTTCTAACTCTTGAGAAAGTAAACCTCTGCAACACAATGTAATTATCAGTACTATATGTTATAACTTGTAATGGTTTAGAACAATTTAGTAAAGAAAAGCTTTCCAGTTAAATAAGTCTACTGGCTACATATATATATATTTTTAATAACTGGGTCAAAGACTAGACTCCAAAATTCAGAAGGCTATAACAACAGCAGACTTACCATAACTTTTTAATGTTACCCCATTTATATTTTACCATTTTTGTGACCAATTACTATAAGATCCATCACAAATAGCCCAAGAACATCCCAAACTATGATTAACTATCACAGTAAGCTGAGGGAAAACATAACTGAGTTACCCTGTACCTGCATGATTATCACCTTTCTATTATCACTGTTTTCTTTCCTAGGCCATTACACATCCCATTAGTTTTGCTAATATTCATCTACCATCCTGCTTTTATGCTGTCATATCTTACAATAAATTCAACATTATTTTCCTTAAATCAATACACCATCAGCTGCGAATCCCCGGTGTTTCAGCCTTGCTCTCCATTTACCCTAATAGCCATTTTCCCCAGAGCTCTTGTTAAACACCACATGCAAGGTCCAAATAGCACACATGTTATATCTGAAGGAAACAGTGGCTCCCATCTGAAACCTTCTTGATCAAACACAGTCAACCTCATCTGTGCTGGCCATGTGTTCTAATATGATAGCACTACATGAATGACAGGACAGCCAAAAAAGAGTGGGTGAAGGGGAAGAAAACTTCATGATCACTGGATGACCTCCCTGTGTGAGTTCAACCATGCTAGACCCAAATCTCAAATCTCACAGGATTACCAGAGAAGGTCCACTGGCCATTGGACTCTCATCTTGTAGGCAAACTTCTGAGTCCATCTCACTCTATCACGTTATGCTCAAGCCCTCAGATCAAGGCTGACTTACTCAAAGTTTCTTTGTAGAAATGACAGGGTCTCTCTTTGATAAATCCATTATCTTTGACTTTCTAAGAGACAGGTAAAAGCAACAGGTACACCAACACTGTGAAGGAATCTCCATCCCAGCCATTTTACAAAGTGAGATACTCTTCCCTGAGTAATCAGCAGATCAAAGCACAAAATATGCCCTTGGAGACTTAAAACACTGACCCAGCTAATTCACAGGACTAATAGAAAGACTTTCTGCTTTCATAGAAAAATGAGAAGGCACAGGAGACTAGAAGGGAGCTTTCACGCTCCTCATGTCTTTGGAGATACAAATCTACTACTAGACTCATAAAGAAGTGTTGCTTGCAGCCCCCAAAAGGAGTGGATTTAGAGCGGGCTGTGGTTGTTTTCTTCATTAGGGCTTTATAGAGAATAAACTGGAGTTGTCTAAAGTGATTGGTGCAATGTGTCTGTCAGGACTTGTTGATTAGAATTCATCATACTAACTGTTAATTACTAGCTATGCCTGACACCATGTGACTTCATAAAGGAAATGGAAGTGCACCAAGGATGGCATTTGGCCTGAGGTGCCTCATGTGCCACTAGAGCAGAAAAACAACCGTGTGAACATCGATGTATTTCTCAAAAAAAAATGTTCTGTTCTCCATTTGCAGCTTTGGTTTTAATATCTCACACTATGAGACCATAATTTGTTTTCTCCTCCTTATTCCCTCTCTTAGCAAAGGTACAAAACTCCATACAGTACTTAAATTAATTACACTTTTGATTCTTGCAGTGTTTCATAGGAAGAACTATACAATGCCTCTGTTGAGCTGTTTGTGTTTCATATCCTGCCAGTTGTACAGCTCATGTCCTCATTCATAGGCAGTTTTACTGTGCTTGTTTTCTTTAAGTTACTGCCTCATGGTTAGGAATCAAAGCCACTGCATTACTTGTATGGCATTTCTTGGAAGGAGACCGAACTGCTGCACTAGGGGAACAGACAGTTTGAATATGTCTCCTGGAGAAACAATATTTCCTCTAAACTGACTGAGGAATGAAAGAAAGAGGCAAAAATATGGGACACAGCTGCTACAGCTGTGAATAACTACCCATTTTCACCTCATAACTGTTTGCATGGGGAAAACTAGTTGTTACAAGTACTGTGTATTCAGTGTAATTTAGTCACCACTTGGCACTTAATTTGATCCTCTATTTAATTTGATCAAGATCTCTGAAACTAAATCATCTGGTGCTTAAAAATACAGCTTCCGCTCCTTCTTTTCTTTTTTTTTTTTCTCCTGGTTTAGTCAGGATAAATTGCTGCTGGATAAATTGATTCTTGGCTACAGATAGTTGCTATTTAATTAATGGTGATGAGCATAAAGAAATGCTCATAAATAAATGAAGGAGAACATAATCCAAGAAAAGATAGAGGCTGATTGAGGAAACCATGTGCAACAGTTAAGGGTAGCTACAAAGCTAAGAAAATATTTTTATAAGTACTGCCATGATAGCACTCAGGGCTTATTTCTTTCCTCTTACTAGTATAACTACATGGTTGTAATTTACTTCCAAAGTGTTCTTGTTAGATAATACTGTGCCCATTTCACAGGCAGGCACAGAACATTTAAGAGGTTGTACATGATTACATGTGTGATACATCTGCACTGCATCTGGGAACAGAAACACTTCCTTGAAAAGCCCTTTTTAGGAGACTTGACACAGGACCAGTCTGTCTCCTCACAGGCCAGACAATCTACAGCATAGACCCCAACAGTCATATCAATAATACAAGCAAACACAGATTTCACTAAGAAGGGAAAAGAAAAAAAAAGGATTACTATTAAACAGGAAGGCTGACATTATACAGTCCAATGCAAGGCAACAGTTTACCTTTCAACTGTATTGTTACAGGGATTTTGCTTTTTATCCTCCAAGTTCAAATATTTATCCCACACAGATTTGGCAGAAAATCAAGGTGGAACTCTGCCAAACAATACAGAAAATCGATTTGGGTAATGCAGAGAACCCTTGGTAGATGACCAAAGAGATGTGTAAAATGGGCAATGGATAGTACCCTTGGTAACCAAAGAAAACAGATTAAACACTTTGTAGCATATCGAATTCCATGACTCTAACATTGGTTGTATCACTTAGCATTCAAACTCATAATTTAATAGAGCCAGATACATAATGTATGAGGCCCTGAATGATCCATCATCATTGCACAATATCTTGGTAAATATGCCATAAGTAAGAATCTAAGCATGGAAGATACTGATATGCATAACTCATGAGGAACACTGACACCTAGCCCTCCCAGGGACCAAGAGGTTTTGGTTCTGCCCTGTTTCACCCACCTCCTCCTCTAGTCTCCCCTCATGGAACAATACATTTGAGGCTGTTCTCCAGCCACATAAAATCACTTGTATTCTCCTTCCATCATGCACAGATACTTCCTTGCATAATTTTATTTTTCAGGTCGGTGACTGTACTGTAAGTTGTCCAATAACATTATTTTCATTAATCCATCACATGCTAGTGTATTCTGAGGGCAGCTTGTGGCAGCAGCATATTTCTGTAGCTCAGGTAATATTCTCCCTTTTAAAATAAATCAGGCCACTGACAACGCCTCTGTTTTGAAAGAGGCAATGAGGTATGACATCTGTTAGTCTTACCACCCCAGTCAGGATCTTTCAAAAAAAGCTCACTACAGCATTACTACACCATTTTCTACTCCCTTGCAATGCCTTCCCTCACTTCTGTATTTCAACAAGTAAACATACAAAAAGAGAACATTAATATGCACCTGAGGAAGAGAATGAGTTAATGAGATTTGTAGTCTAGTGTTCTCATTAGGTGTGAGGTCATCTTATTGGAGGATGATGTGGATTATGAGAGTAAAGTGAAGCACTGCACAGCAGCATCACTGACTTTCAGAGAATCTCATTCTAGTCACTGTGTAAAAAAACCAACCAAACAAAAAACATTTCCTAATTGGTTACTACTGCACAAGAGGTATGCCCATTGTAACCCATCATTAACAACTTCACAGTCAGGATTTGTGGCTCAAATATAACATAGTTTTAATTGTTCATGATGCAGAGCACTTTATATTGACTGCAACTCTGCTACAAATAATAACTGCTTGACAGGGAAATAAAGACAGCTGCAAAGCAAAGCCACACCACTTAAACTGGTGTATGTTTCCGTTGTCAGCCATGGAAATAGAGGATTGTTTCATTGAGACACAAAACAGAGGGACAGAAATCTGAGACAGTCCTTTTGCCCCAGCCCAGCAGACTAAATCACCGCAGATTATCAGAAGAAAAGGGGTGGAGTGGACAGAAGTAGGAGGATAGCAGTACCCCAAATCGGCATCAGTAGAAGCAGCCCTTGCTTGAGTCAAATGATGGTACCCCTCCTCTGTCATGGCTATGTGCCTTCATTCAATTTATCTCAACCTAAACATCAAGTACTTTCGAATAATTATCATACATCTGTTTCCCCACACAGAGATGGAGGAATTCCACAGCTAAATACAGTACTTCATGTGGCTCATGAGAAGAGGATATTTTAACTTTGAGGAGATTGTGAATTTTATGTTCTGTGGTTTACAATATATGCAGCATTTTCCATACTCTCATATATTGTAATTATATATGTTATAAGAAATGAAATAAAATTCAGACATCACCTTGGCACCTAAGAATAAATTAGATGTGCACTAAGTGAAGCAGCTCTCCAATCTGGCTCTACTCTCATCTCTCTCTTCCATAAGAGAATTTAAAAAAAAAAAAAATAAAAAATAAAAAATTGCACATTTGAATAAGGAAACAATATAAAAACATACTTTCTGAAGTCATGTGTATTTGTACTTATATTAGCAAAGGCAGCTCTCAGTTTAGAAGTTAACACTTCTCTACCATCTCAAAAGGGCTTTTCATCAGCACACCTACAAATACACACTTCCTGTAAATAATAAATCAAAGTGCTCTTACCGTCGCTTGTTTCAAAGAAGATCATTTTAAATAGAAAGCTATGTCTGGAACATGAGCAACACTCTTGAACTGGTTAAAATTACACTGTTAAACAGAGGCTGGGAAGGACTTTGGGAAGCAGCAGGGGAGAAGAAAAAGAGCATCAGCTAACTGAGTTGAGAGATACCATTGAGGTCAGCAGCGTACTGAAGAAGCAGAAAAAATATAAAAAGGCTTATCTTTGCCTGGAGGTCCCAGTGGGTGCTCAGTGCCTCACGTGCAGCTCCGTGACCAACTGATTACAGCACAGCAGTCTTTTGCTGATTGACATATAGGCAGTCTCACTTCACCGGCCTCCTGAAGGAGTGGAAGGGAAACATATCTATATGCACAAGTCCACCTAAAGAATAGACTAATAACCTCCTGTCATCCTTAATGAATTTTGCCCACAAAAGATCTTAGTGTCAGTTTTTTAAAGAATTACATGACTGCAGTACAAGCTGAACATGAGTTATACCAGTTATTATATGTTAAGCAAATATCCATACTACTTTAAAAAGAAAATATTTTTTCAAGTGGAAAATCACAGTCAAAGGATAGACTCAAGGCCACACCAAGAAGATTACAACAGTGTCAGGAGTCTGTATCCAGTTCTTCCATGTTCGTGCTCCAACCACCAGTCTCAACAATTTCTCATACAGATGATTGGCCCAAAGAATAAAATAAAAAGGAGGGAAAAAGCTAACTAGACATAGGAGTTGTGGACAGAGAGCCTATCACTTGCTGAACTACTGTAAAGCTTGTTATTCCTCCTGCATCACATTCAGTTGTTTCAATAATTTAATAGCAGCTCAAACAGGGTAGCCAGCTCCAGATAAGGCATGGCAGACTGGTAAATAGGAGACAAGTGTAGTCAGATAGTCCAGCAGTAGATACAATGTACTAATAACACCATTAGTAGGAAATATATTACTATTATTACTGTAATAAAAAAAAGCCCCAGAATGTCACCACCATGCTATCTCGATGCAGTTTTGAAAAGCCTTGTTTCAGACAAAATCACTCATATAACTGGTAGAGTTACTGCTACACACAGAACCAAAAATAAACTCTGACAGTAACAAACTCAAGATCATAGTAGATGAATAGAGGTATAAAATCACTACCACAATAACATGTTAAGAAAAAAGAAAAAAACAAAAATGCAATTGCGATGATGTACAGGCTACCCTTTATTCACAGAAGCAGAAATTACGTAAGATTTTAAAATTAATTTACTCACTAAATTCCAGACAACTAAAACAGGGTAGAATGATTCTATAGCAGGATTTGTTCACTATTCATGAGTAGCTTCTAATCTGGATTTAGAGTTTAACATGTAGAAGTGCCACTTTTCACAGTAAACTGCAGATTTAACAGTATTACACTTTGTTAATTCTGCTGACAGAGCTTTAATAGGACTTTTCCTACTCACGTATTTAACTCCTTACACCCCGACAGAGCAGTAATGGCAAACCAAAAAATAAATCAAACAAAAATAATCCTTCAAGAAGCAGATGACTTTCCTGTCTAGTCTGAGGCAGATAACAGCAAATTTTAATTTCTTTTTCTACAGATTCTTTGTGTCAGAGTGCTCTGTCCTCCTGTTTGTAACTGGTAATACTTCAATTTCATAAATCCATCCCATTCCATTTTTTTCTCCAAATTCCATTCTTCTACTGCCTTAGTTTAACTTTATTTAGAATCTTTCAAGCTTCAATTCAACCATCAACTCCCTACCACCACCATACCTTCCCCAGAAAATGAAATTGGACGGAGGGGACCTGAAAGTCATTGGTCTGGAGAGCTTTCTGGGGAAGAGGGTAAGGAAGAAGTGTGAATGCATTCATTATTTTTCTCATTGAAATGCACTTCCAATATCTCAGAGCGTCCAGATGAATGCTGCTTGATCCAAATGGAAAGAGTTTCATCAGCTTAATGGACATCAAACCTAGATGCTGTGTATCAGTGAAAAAGCAAACAGCAACTTGTCTGAAATGTCAGTGTTACCAACAAATTTTTGAGGACACAGAAGACCTGCCCTTGGTGGACATGTGTCAAGTTTGTAAACGGTTAAACAAGCTGGTCATGCACAAGCCCAAAGTACTTCTTGGGATGTATTCATGGGTGCTGTGGGAACTGACCAACATCATTGTGAGATGACCCTCAATTATCTTTGGGCATGGGAAATGGGGAAGGTTTCTGAGGACTGGAGGAAAGCAAGTGTCACTCCTATGGGCAAGAAGAGAACTACAGGTCAGTCAGCTTCACGTCAGTCTTGGGAACGTGATGGAGCAAATCCTCCTGGAAACCCTTTCCAAACACATGAAAGTAATGAGGAGTAGTCAGCAAGAATTTAAAAAGGGAAAAGTCATGCTTAACCAACCTGACAACCTACAACAAGGTGACTGGCTTGGTGGACAAGGAAGCAGAGAGGATGGCATGTAATGGATGTTGCTTATATAAAATTTAGTAAGACTTTAACACTATCTGTCTTAACATCCTTATAGAGAAAACACTGAATTAGAGGGTAGATACATGGACAGAGAAGTAGACTGAAAACTGACTGAACTGCCAGGCTCACAGAATTGTCATCAGCGGCACCAAAGTTTGGTTGGAGGCAGATCAATACTGAAAACAGTATAACAGTTTAACAGCTTCAGGAAATTTGCCATTAATTATGGTAAAGAGTGCAACTTCAGATAATTTTCAGATGATATAAAACTAGGAGGAGAGATTGATACACAAGGCTGTTGTGCTGCCATGCAGAATGGTGTCAAAATTCTATAGAATGGAGCCAGCAGGAACATCATGCAGTTGAACGTATGGAAAAAAAATAATAATAATAAAAAAAAATCCTGCACCTAGGCAGGAACAACCCCATGTTCCAGCACATGCTGGGATTTCACCAGCCAAAAAGGAGCTTTGCAGGTAGGACCGTGGTGTAATGAAAAACAGGTTGGGTAAGAACCAGCAATGTGCCCTTGCAGGAAAGGTCAAAAATATTCTGAGCTGCAGCACGGAAATATCACAAGCAAGTCAAAGGAAGTGATCTTTCCTCTTTACTTGGCACTGGTGAGACACATCTAGAGCAGTGTATCTGATTCTGGGCTCCCCAATACAAGAGAGACCTGGACACACTGCAACAAGTCCAGTAAATGGCGATGAAAACGGTTGAAGGCTTGAAGCATTTGATATATGATTAGAGCCTGGGATGGCTAGGATGGTTCAGCCTGGAGAAGAGAAGGCTCAGGGGGATCTGATCAATCACAGACTGTCAGAAATTGGAAGGGACCTCAAAATATCACCTAGTCCAATCCCCCTGCTGGAGCAGGAACACCTAGGTGATGTTACACAGGAATGTGTCTAGGCAGGTTTTGAATGTCTCCAGAGAAGGAAACTCCAAAACCTCCCTGGGCAGCCTGTTCCAGTGTTCTTTCACCCTTACCGTGAAGAAGTTTCTTCTCATATTTAAGTGGAACCTTCTGTGTTCCAGTTTGTACCCATTGCCCCTTGTCCTATCATTGGTTGTCACTGAGAAAAGCCTGGCTTCATCCTCGTGACACTCACGCTTTACATATTTATACACATTAATGAGGTCACCCCTCAGTCTCTTCTTCTCTAAGCTAAAGAGACCCAGCTTCCTCAGCCTTTCCACTCCCTTGATCATCTCCTTTGCTCCACGCTGGACTCTCTCCAGCAGTTCCCTGTCCTTCTTGAACTGAGGGGCCCAGAACTGGACACAATATTCCAGATGTGGTCTCACCAGGGCAGAGTAGAGGGGAAGGAGAACCTCTCTCAACCTACTAACCACCCCCCTTCTAATACACCCCAGGATGTCATTGACCTTCTTGGTCACAAGGGCACAGTGCTGGCTTATGGTCATCCTGCTGTTCACTAGGACACCCAGGTCCCTTTCCCCTACACTGCTCTCTAACAGGTCATTCCCCAACTTATACTGGAACCTTGGGTTGTTCCTGCGCAGATACAAGACTCTACACTTGGCCTTGTTATATTTCATTAAATTTTTCCCCACTCCCTGCCCCCCAGCCTGTCCAGGTCTCACTGGATGGCAGCACAGCCTTCTGGCATGTCAGCCACTCCTCCCAGCTTGGTGTCATGAGCAAACCTGCTGACAGTATACTTTATTCTCTCATCCAAGTCGTTGATGAATGTATTGAATAATACAGGCCCCAGTACCGACCTTTGAGGGACTCAGCTAGATACAGGCCTTCAGCTAGACTCTGCCCCATTGACCACGACTCTCTGGCTTCTTTCCTTCAGCTAGTTCACAGTCCACCTCACTACCTGATCATCCAGTCCGTACTTCCTCAGTTTAGCTGTAAGGATGCTGTGGGAAACTGTGTCAAATGCTTTACTGAAGTCAAGATAGACCACATCCACTGCTTTGCCATCATCTATCCACCTGGTTAAAAGGCTATGAGGTTGATTAGGCATGACTTCCCCTTGGTGAAGCCATCTTGACTGCCCCTAATGACCCTTTCATCCTTGATATGCCTTGAGATGACAACAAGGATAAGTTATTCCATCACCTTTCCAGGGATGCAGGTGAGGCTGACTGGTCTATAGTTACCTGGGTCCTTTTTCTTGCCCTTTTTGAAGACTGGAGTGGCATTTGCTTTCCTCCAGTCCTCAGGCACCTCTCCCATTTCCCATGACTTAGCAAAGATGATGGAAAGTGATCTAGCAATGACCTCAGCCAGCTCCTTCAGCACCTGTGGGTGCATCCCATCTGGACCCATGGATTTATGGATGTCCAGATTGCTTAATTGCTCCCTAACCCAGTCCTCATCAACCAAGGCAAACTCCTCCATTGTCCTGACTTCCTCTGGGGCCTCAGGGATATGGGGCTCCTCAGGACAGCCTCCAGCAGTGTAGACAGAGACAAAGAAGGTGTTCAGTAACTCTGCCTTCTCTGTATCTTCTGTCACCAGGGCACCCACCTCATTCACCAGTGTCAATTTTAATTGCCAGGTATTTTAAGAAGCTCCTTCTGTTGTCTTTTACCCCTCTCACAAAGTTTAATTCTAAGGAGGCCTTAGCTTTCCTAGTTGCCTCCCTACATACTCTGACAACAGCCTTGTATTCTTCCCAAGAGGCCAGCCCCTCCTTCCATGATCTATAAACTCTCCTCTTCCACTTGAACTTACCCAGCAGATCCCTGTTTAACCACACAGGTCTCCTGGCTCCCTTCTTTGACTTCCTACGTGTCAGGATGCTCTGATCTTGAGCTTGGTAGAAGCAGTCTTTCAATGCTAACCAACTGTCTTGGGCCCCTTTATCTTCAAGTACCCTTTCCCACAGGGTTTCCCCTAGCAATTGTTTCAAAAGTCCAAAGTTTGCCCTGCTGAAGTCCAGGGTTGCAATTCTGCTTGCTATTCTGTTCCTGCCACATGAGATTCTGAACTCCACCATCTCATGGTCGCTGCAGCCAAGACAGCCCTCAACCATTACTGCTTCAACCAGACCCTCCTTGTTAGTGAGGATGAGATCCAGAAGCACTCCTCTTCAAGTTGGTTCATCCACTATTTGCATCAGGAAGTGATGATTAATACACTGGGGGAACCTTCTGGACCGGGGCAGGCTGGCTGAGCAGCCCTTTCAGCAAACATCAGGGAACTTAAAATCCCCCACAACAACCAGGGCCTGTGACTGTGAGGCTGCTCTCAGCTGCCTGTAGAAGGCTTCATCAATTTCCTCACCTTGATCTGGTGGCCTGTAATAGACATCCACAACAGTATCACCCCTGCCAGCCTGCCCCTTAGTTCTCACCCATAGACTCTCAGCTCACTCCTCATCTGTGCCTGGACAGTACTCAATACATTGTAGTTGCTCTCTCACGTAAAGAGCAACTCCACCACCTCGCCTGGCTGTCCTATCTTTCCTGAGAAGGACATAGCCATCCATGACCACATTCCAGTCATGTGAGCTGTCCCACCATGTCTCTGTAACTGCCACCAGATCATAATCTCCTGACTGAACACAGGTTTCTAACTCCTCCTGCTTATTCCCCATGCTGCATGCATTGGTGTACAGGCATTTCAGAGAGTGAGTTGAGCACACTGATTTCACCCTAGGGGTATGGGAGTCCTCCCAGTCTTCATCAATTCTAGAGTGCTGCCCCACCGGTGCAAGCCCGGCTACAACCTCATTCCCCTTTGAATTTAGTTTAAAGCTCTCCAAATGAGCCCTGCTAATTCCTGCACCAGTATCCTTTTGGCCCTGTGAGATAAACCTTTCCCATGTATCACTGTCTGGACTGGTGTCTTACAAAACCAGCCATTATCAAAGAATCCAGTGCCCTGCCTGTAGCACCAGTCTTGCAGCCAATCGTTTATGAACTGAATTCTTCTGTTCCATCCCACATCAGCACCTGAAACTGGAAGGAGGCAAGATAAAATAACTTGCACCCCAGACTCCTTCATCAACCATCCCAAGGCCTTGATATCTTTCTTCATTCCCCTCAGACTACTGGATGCAGCTTCCTACCCATCTCTCTGGAAGATCAGCAGTGGGTAGCAGTCCTTTGGGTGCACCAGGTTGGGGAGTGCCCTGGTGATATTCCTGATCTGGCTCCAGGTAGACTACATACTTCCCTATGATGAGGGTCAACCCTGCATATTGGGCACTCTGTCCCTCTCAGAAGGGAATCGCTGACTATAGTTACCCTTGTTTTTTTCTTATCGCAGGCAGCCTTGAGTTGTGGAGTCAACCACCTCTTCCTATGTGACCTTCTAGGCAAGCCTTGCACCACATCCTCACCTACCTCTCCTTCAAGATCCAGGGCCTCAAACCTATTACAGAGGACACCTGGGTAAATCAATATATATTGATTTATTATATATATAATAAACACCTGATGAGGGATTAAGACAACAGAGCCAGACTCTTCTCAATGCTTCCTAGTGACAGGAGAAAAAGCTTGGGCATACATTGAAATGTAGGAAATCCTGTTTAAATGTAAGAAAACACTTTTTTACTCTGAGGGTGATTAAACACTGGAACAGGCTGTGGAAAGAGGTTGTGATATGTCCATCCTTTATGATATTCAAAATCAGACTGGACACAGCCTTGAGCAACCTCCTGTAATCAGCCCTTCTCTGAGCCAGTGGGGGTGGGGGGAGTGGATTACTGACCAGATGATTTCCAGAAGTGCTTTCCTACCTCACTGATTCTGTAGTTCACTCTGGGAAGAATCACAAAGTGGGCAGACAGGGGATAGTCTGCAGGCATGCAGTTGCTGAATATCAAAAGAGAAGATCAGTTCATCTTAACCCTGTTCTCCATTACAAAAGCAATTGACCAAAAATGAGTAGATTTGCAGCTTCTTGCAGCAGGCAGATCTTGAAGTTGCAGAAGCATCCAAAAATTTTGCTGACAAGACGAAAGCCCTCCAACTCAGCAGTCAATTCTGTGAAGTGTTCACAGCTGCTTCCAACCATGCTGAACAAAATAAATTTTCTGTCAGTCTTCTGTGACTGTAAGCAGCATACTAACATGGCTTTAAACTCAGCAGAACTGCATGATCAGGCAACAACTTTTCATTGTGCTTGTAGCCTGCTCGATTGTTTATTCATTCGGCTCAGAATTCATTGCACTTAGGTTAAGAGTTTTTCAGATATGCCTACTTCTTAGTTCTATGAACCATCAGCTCATTAGCAAGATTGCTTTGAAGGTGACACTTTTTCAAGTTGTATTTAACAGATGCAAACAGCCCACACAAGCCCACTTCTGCTCTGGACCTCAGTTGTTTAACAGGCAACTCAAAAATCATGATACAGACTGACACAAAGAGCTACAGAAAGGATTGCCAGCATGCTAGTTTGGTATTATTCCATTATTTCTGTACTGCTGCAAGCACTGGCTAAGACTGTCTATGCTGGCTTGCTCTACAGAATCTTGCTTTCAACTCTGGTATTTGAAAGTTTTCTTGCAAAGCAGTCAAAGAAACAAAGATTGGTGGATTTGCACTCAAACATATAGCAAGGACTCACATTAAAGGAAAGCTTTATGAAATTGAGAGAATTCACACTGGTTCAACTTCTGCCTGTGAAAAATGGGAAGACTTAATTTGTAAATAAAAATTTTGAGACCGAGTGAATTCCTGATATTTTTGTCTAACTGAGAAGTAAAATAGTATTTCCTTTTGATTTCCAGAAAATCCCAGTATCTTTTTTTTTTTTTTTTTTTTTTTTCCTACCAGGCCAGGACCAAAACTTTTAAGAATTGCTTATGTCGCTCATTTTACCTCCATTTTTTACCTTTAAGATTTTTTGCAATTTGAGAGTGGCAGAGTAGCAGGCTTGAAGAAAACTTCCGAAGATGGCTGCAGGGGAGGAAAAAACAAACAAACAAACAAACAACCTAAACACCCAACGAACACTTTTCTTATTGACAGTTTAGAATGGCAAGAACCACACATGGAGACGCACACTGGGCTGACAGCTTCAAGAAAGGCTTTTCTTTCAGTTGTGATGACACTTGTTTCCCACCACCAAGGAACTCCCTGAAAGCACTAATATAGAAAGGTCTAGCACACATTCTTTTTGACCCCAAACTCATGAAACTGGCGTTAAGCTTTGGAAAAGTATGGACCAATATGTAGGAAACAAATTGCTGTGAGCTGATCATCTCGTAGGGCTTGGCTGTAAACTCAAAAGCACAAACAGCTTCAGATTAAAGCAGTCAACCAGCATGTTTGCCATCTTGGTTTTAACACTGGAATGTCAGAATTGCAAGGGGTTTTTTTGCTAAATAGGGTTTAAAAAAACCCCACAATACTGTTAGCTTATCCTTCAGGACATAAGCTATTTCTACAATATCTCTATAAGGAATGATTTTATTGTAAATGTGTAAGAGAGCTATTCTTGTCTGAGAAAATGAGGAACGGATAAAATATGCAGCTGATTAATGCAATAAGAATCAGTGGGGAGATCACTAAACTTCACAGCTTTTCACTAGAAGAGGAAAGATCCATCCATATATTCTTATGCAAGAGACAATAAACAGATTATTGTTGATATATGGCTCTGCAGAACCTGCCAAATATCAATACATACCTCCTTGGAGGTTTCTAGCCATTAAGTCTTATGACCCACAAATACCAACTCACTGCACTACTGTGATTCCTCAGAGCACATGTATTAGGCAACTCCCTCATGAAGGAGACCTAGTCACAGATATTAGGGTGACTGAACACTCTTTCAGGTGTTTCCCCCATCTTACTCTTTGTGCAGCTTGGGATGCTCAGGGCAAAAGGAAGAACACAACCAAGGAAGTCTCCATATGAAAAATAATCCACATCCCAGTACCACAGTCCTATCCTTTTATTTAAATAACACCTAACTTCTGCTACAGCTGCCACCAAAAAAAAATAACCCATATCTGGACCCAGAGCACTAGAAATAAAAATAATGTGCAAATATTTGACATGGAATAACCCATTTCTCAGAAATACTGAGCACACTAGGAGTCAAGCCAAGCTCAAGTTGGTGTTGTGTCTCCAAATCAGGGACTGAAAATTAGCAGAATGCACACCTCAGAGTGTCCCAGTGGTTCTGCTTTGTTCGCTGTAATATTTTGCTAAGGAATGTTGCATGACAAAAAAGAAAAATGACCTCCTCAGTGCTGAATTAAGTGAACAGTACACAAGAAGCAGCAGCTCTGTGTTTATTTCATAGTAGCATTGCAGAGTTGTGCAGGACACAGTCTCATCAGGGACATCACCTGGAAGAAAAACCCCTTTAGTTCACCAGCTAGGCAGAACATCTTAAGGTGTATACATGCTACAAAAGTTAATGGATTAAGTCTGGCCTTGAGTGGGGAATTAAAAAAAAAAAAAAAAAAAGAGAGAGATCCTTCCATGCCTTCCTGGCAAGTCATAGTAAGTATTATCATTAGGTGCCAGTCTCCTTTTGTTGCCTACATTCCTTGAATATAGGAAGCCAAGACAGCTAACTCCAACTTGTGCATTCCTATATAAATTTAAGTTTCAGCTCCTCACTACACAATGCGATGGCATGGCACCTACACCCTTTGCACAAGAAATCAGTCCTTCAGAACTTGTTTCTACTACAAATTGTGCTACATCCAATAGCGCATATCACTTCATTAGCTCTGTAGAGCTGCTCAGCTGTCTCTCTGCTGCATGTCCACGCAGCAAATGTTCAGCTGTATGTGGGAGAAGGCTCCAAGACTGCAGGTGGTTCTGCCGCTACAGGGCTTGGATACTTTTAGGTTCTCCTGTGCACGACAAGGCACAGAAATAAATGGGGATATCAGAATGTGTTAGAGCCAAGCTACCAGGTCAAAAAAAACCAAGCAAACAAAAAAAATGCAGACAAGAAAGGTAATTAAAAGTGAGAGATTGAAGCATCAGTAAAACAGCCCTAGCACCAGTAAAAGGAGACAAAATCATTTCTCTTTTCCAAGCTCATTAAGAGTAGTTATACTTCTAAATTTTAGCTATAAACCTAATATTTTGAGATTGTCTAACTGCAGGACACTTTTCCTGGCAACTATTACAGTGCTGACTGGACTTGGCAAGCTACAGTCCATGAGAAGTCACTTTAAAAAAAAAAAAAAGTCAGTTCTCTGACTCATTGCAAAGTTTTCATCTCTTTGAACTTCTCTGGTCTGGAATTGTTGCTCTTTCCCCAGTGCCACACCTCCTGTCAATTACTGGTGTGCTGTGGAACACTGTTTAATAAACATCATTTTCTTGGCAGAGCACATCTTCTAGGTGATCGATCATAAGAGTCTAGGAAATAGAGTTCTAAGTACTATATCAGTTCCTGCCTTTGCTCTAAATGGCATCACATAGTCATTAAAAAACACCCTTGGCATGAAAATGATTTATTTTAGTCTAAACAGAGATTACTTTAATTAAACACACTTTATTCTGCTTGAAAGTGACAGAGCACTCCCCTGAAGGCCTCTATCACTGCATTTATCAAATGGTTTCGATGGGAGCAGCAAGCCACTCCTCCCAGACCACTTTTCTATGAAGCTTCAGCTTTGCTCCCAAAACCAGGAAGAAAAAAAATCTACAATAAGAAAATATAAACAGGTCCAACTAATCTTAGATAACACTATAGCTATGTAGGGACTTCAATCATAAATCAGCTCCCGAGTTTGTAACTGGATACTAAACAAAGATGCAAAGTTTGCATAAAAAAAATAAAAATCCATATTTAAAAGTGATGAAACTCAGGAACATTTGAAACTAGAGTTTTGTTCAGGCAAAAGAAGGGTCTGGCTCATCTTTGTGATGATTCTGGAGAATTTGTAGAGAATTAAAGTCAATAAAGTCCAGGGTTTGCTGTATAAGGGCTGTAAAAATGGAGCAATGGAGGTGTCCTGCTCAGAGAACAAAATATTGCTGAAGAAGCACCAGACAAGCAGTTTAAGGAGATGCTAGAAAGGTGTAACTATCAGCAGAGGCACAGGACTGCAAAGCTAGTTCAAGTTGAGCCAGAACTAAACCAAAGCAAGTAATTTAAATCAACAAAACTAACATTTAATCCTCTTCTCAAACATCCCAGAAGACACTGGAAGGAATACTACTGGAGTCAGAGAAATTATATCTACATAAATCTAGTGCTGTATGCTGAAAGTGATAGGAACAGTTTGAAAAGAGAAAGGGGGGGATCAGATACATACACATGCTTGCACCTTTCTTTTGACAACAGAATCTTCTTTTAAAAAGCAACAAAATCAACTTAATAACGATCAAAATATTCAGTGGATTCATTTTTCTTGTCACCTTCAGTATATTTGCGGGGAAGGGGAGTCATCACATTGTCACAAGAAAAGATTGATTTACATTAGCATTAAACCAGAATGTAACTAGAGGTACTCATAAACATCCTGAAATAATCCATTTCCTCTTCCTTCCAAATTCAACATTTTCAGTCTAATTTACAGACAAGTATCTGAAATGCATCCAAACTACTATCAAATCAGCGTGCTAGGTGACTGACATTCACCCTTCACTGAAGGTCTCTTGGAAAAGAGATTCATGAAAATTCTACCGCAGATGTCTGAGCTTTTTAATGACTAATAGAATAGTGTCTTTCCAGGCTCACCTTTCATTTGTTATTTACTCAGCAGTATTTACACACTGTTAAGACAGGCTAAGCCATACAGGGGATAGACATGCACAAATATAAACAGCATTATAATGTCCTGGTTGCAAGATAGCTGTGATAGAAAAATATGCTGGCTGTGCAGGAGAACCTAGGGATGAGTCACTACTCTGAAACGTTCAGGCAGTTCTAAAAATGGCTGTAATTATCCTTCCTACTCAAGTATGGGATACACCTGTTATTGCATTTGAGCCATTTACTGCTGTGCACTTCATTTGCAAGGATTTGTACCGGAGGACACTGTCAGAGAGAAAATATCAGTCCTGCAGTATGCATCTTGGAAGACTTAAGGGCACCCACTTGTCCTCATCTTCAACTGTAGGGGCAGGTTTTGTTCACCAACTGTTTTAAGGTACAAGAGTAGAGACAAAGCCCCACCCAAATAGAAGAAAACTACTACTACAACATTAAAAAAAAAAAAAAAAAAAAAAAAAAAAAAGGTAAGTTAGAGTATTTCCATAGCAGGGAGTATAAGTATACGTGAGAACCCTGATGAAATTGTTTATCCTGCAGGAAAAAGGTCTTCTTTAGACATTTTAATTGATCAAATTATTTATTTTTGCCTATCAGTATTCAGGTGTGCTTAATACTTTTTATGCTCAGAGGGCTAATTAAACCTTTGCAAAATCTCTAGTCACTCCACCTCAGAGCTTAGTCTTCCTTCAGACAAAAAGTGACAATTTAGCAAATAAAATGATATTAGCCTAAAGAGAAATGTATATATTTTTTCAAGTAAAAGACCTAATTTCCCTGGACCTTATTCTCTGCTGAGGCACTATTCTAGCTTAGCAAGACCATGTTCTTTGCCCCAGATATCATAAAGTGGGAGGATTTCATGCATGTGAGAAACTGATACCCCATTTCCCTAGCTTCAACTTCTGCCCTTTTTTAGATGACAAGAGCTCCCTGTCTGAGTGCTTCACTGGCCTACAGGCAAAAACAACAAGCAAGTAACGAGCTATAGGCAGCAACATATTTTTCCTGCCCTCGTGGCCTGCAGAAACAGAGACCTCCTTACAGCAAGGAGAAATAACCACAGTGGGCTGAGGCTGAATTGGAAGTTAATCCTTATTCGACAAGTAAAGCAGCCTTGTCCCTACTTTGTTAGCAAACTTGTTTCAATACTCAAAATATGCAACAAATTCCCTTCAGAGAGGTCTGAAAAATTAGTTTCTTAATGAAGTCAGAAGCACAAGCTCCAAAATTTCCTTCCATGGTTAGGACAAGCTGTTTGTTAGTTGAATGAAATACGGAAGCTTTTCCTGCTTTAAACTTTCTTCTGCAACTTTTTTCAGCTCACTTATTATTTTAAAAAGGAAATTTTAGTTATGGGCACCAAGAAACTAGCTCCTCATAATAGGGAAAGATCCCAGGTCTTCTTCCCATGAGAGGAATCTCAGCCACATTCTCTTGCAAATAGAGGGTGAGTGGCTGTGGCAGCATCCCCTGAGGCAATCCTAGACTGTCCCATAGATTAATTTTTGGATTGGGAAAGGTCTTTGGAGAGATACAGAAGACACAACAACTAGGTTACCATTGCAGGTTCACCAAGAAAACAACAGATACCAGGTCTTTCTCTGGAAACATATTAACAGACGAAAGGGAGAGAAGGGAATTCCTGACTCAAGGAATGGACTGCAGTGCATTTTGGGTTTTGGAGATGCTAGAGATACTGGTATTTAGTGCCTCATTATCTAAATAATGTTCCACTTTATTTTCCGTCATCCTCTACAGCTTACTATTGGTTCCCCACACCGAAAAAATCTCTCCAGATAGAAGATTACAAGCCAGCAATAATAAAAAGTAATATCTTGTATTACTAGACACCTTTTCAACTTAAATTTTGCAAAATTTATTCATAATCCATGGGAAGAAGTGACCTGTTCTCTAGGGAAAGAGACAAGGAGGAAAGGGGTGGGGGGAGAGATTTTTCTCCTATATAAAGAATTTCATCTACACATGTTAATTAATGACTTCATTTTACTATCTCATCATAGAAAGCGCACACAATGCTATCATTTCACTCTCTTAAAAACATCTTCTCTCTATTTTTCTTTTCCACTTTAAATTAAATCCTTCAACAGCCCTCACCACAAGCAAGATCTGTTGATACATCTCAGCACAAGTTAGCGACGTAGCAAACCAAACACACAATCTTCTCCAGCCAGCTCTTCAGACTCTCTCAAAAACTGTAAGACTTCAATTAGGCAAATTCCTAATTGCTGCAGACTGCTTTTCCTGCTAGCAGCGACCCTTTGCATCATTGTTAACAGTCTTCTATGATTTATTAGGCAAACAGCAGCAGACTGAACTTCTTATTCCTTGTTATTTCCATAGACTTCCAAAATACAGAACTTATTAGAGAGGCAGTGATGAAAAAATTTTCACTACACAGTTAATTTTGTACCTCAGTTTACTACAGCTTTAGTTCTAGCAGATTTCTGTACAAGTCACTTCAGTTCTTCTTTTCCCACTGTTTGGAAGTGCAAGGCAGGTGGCCAAAGGCAGAACATGCTACTGCCAAGCACTCTCGCCTTAGACTGGGTTTTGCTTGACAAAGCTGAGGCTGAGAGGCAAGGAAGGAATAAAAGAAAAAAGTTGCCTAAAGAATAAAACAATATGATTTACATTAAAGCAACATGTATGACTACACACAAACAGCAACCTATACCTGGACAAAAGCTTAGTATGTATTTTGTTGAAAATATCTAAAATTCAAAATAACATGGGGAACAAGGATAGCTTCTGCCTGTAACACTTGTAGTATTTGCTATTTCTGGAAACAAGGACTGATGACCTGAAAGAATCAGGAGTTTAGTACCCATTCAATCAATAAGAAGGGAATCAGGAGACAGATCTTTAAACATTGTGAAGCAACTGTAGTAAAATTAAAGGTTTGGGTTAGGAATACTTTACAAACAAATTCCCTATATATTAAAATTTCTTTTCATCAAGGTAGTGCTGCCTGAAAGAATTTCCACATTGAGAAACAACTATGAGAGAGCATTAAGATGGATGGAAAGAAGGCAATGATACATTGCACAGTAGTGCTTCCACAAAGCCCTACCTGAAAAACAGAGCTACAACCAGTTTCACCTAAGCAGAAAAAAATAATATTCTGTAGTGCTTTATGCACTACAAGCTTCCCCAAATGGAACAAAGCAACTCTAAAACGTTACAAGTGAACTTGCAGTTTCAAAAGCTCAAAGTTATGCTGCTAACATAGACCAAAAAATGGTTGTCCACATTTTTGACATTTTGTGACCCCTCATTTTAAATATTTTTTTCATTAAAAAAAAATAAAAATAAGATAAATTAAAAAAAAAATTGAATTCATTAGGGATTACAAAAAATCCAGAACTCTGTAAACACTTGTAACCAGAATTATTTTGAATATTTTAATTGATATTACATGTTCAGTTTGTTCAAGTTTCCTACAAACCATACTAAAAGTCCTCCTGGTTAAGTCATTTTTTCAAAATAAAATTTTAAAAATCATGGAATGACTTCAGCTTATAAACAAGACTTCATTTTCACCAGTGGAAATAAAAACCCAAACAGACAAGAAAACAGAAACACAATAGAATTAAGATAGTTCCAAGGAGTACTTCAATTGAGGTATGATAAATAATGACTATTTGACTTCCAAGACCTAAGTACTGAAGATCTGTTGGCCACAATTTATACCTGTCTAGAGCTTCAAAATTCTTCTTTTTCAAGCAGACTTTTCCATGGGCATTTAAGGAATGAATAAATATGTTGAGTGAGTGGTTCATAATATTATGTTGTTTCTTGCAAGTTTACATTTAATGTGTAAGAGTAATTTCTGCATAAAATACTCATCACTTTTTTTGAAAATGAAGCCATTTTTAATGAAGCATATAAATAGTATTGGTCAGGCCTAAAAAGCAACCCACAAGAAAACTTTATCTCCTTCAGATATATACTTCTACAGTCAAGATCCTTTTGGTCTGTGGCTTGCTGTATTCTTTACAAGTAGTATTAGAAAGTCATCAGTAACAGCTCCCTAGCTGACGTGGAACAAAGACCATAATTTTGGCCCTCTAAAATCCAGATGCCAGGTGGGAAAATGCCAAATAAAACTGTAAAAAGTAGATCAGAGTCCAAGAAGAAGTTGTTCTCAGACATATGTCACTGACAAACCGTTCTCCATTGGTCCATGGGAAAAAAACTAATAAAAATTCTGCCTTTTTACATGATTCCTTTGGATCCAAAAATCCAGTCCTTTATTACAGACTATTGCATAATCACTACACTAAGTAGATTTTTTTGCACTAATGTAAAAACTCCTTTGTATAATATAAAGGTCAAAACACACAGTTATCATGTATTTTTCCTTAATGCCTGTTACACATCTTCTTACTGGCTCAAACTTTGTGAGAAATGGACACAAGCCTGTATGAAAAGCAGCTTTTGTGTCTGCCAGGAGTGATAGAAAACTGGGAGATGTCGGTCTCTGTTTCAGAGACAATGTAAATTCTAGAAATGCAAAACTCTAGGAATAGTATTCATAGGTTCATGTCTGCCAGCTTCCATCATCTCCTAACCCTGCAAAGCACCCTTACAGAAATTCATCAACTTGTTGAAAGTCTGAGAGGTAGAAGGGACTCAGTCATCTACTTGACACCTACCACGTCCAGCCTGTTGTCATGTTAATTCTCATCGATCTTCTTACTCCAATGTGAATTTCAAATGGCTTCAGTCTTATTGCTGTAAAGCCAAATTCAACCTCACTAAAAATGCAAAAGCTCATAATACTTAATAGTATTATACTGTGTTTTAAATATGATGCATAGTACCAAAGAGACATGCTAAACAGAAAGTCACCTAAAATCACTTAAAATACAGCAATTTGAAAGGAAACTACAACTTTATAGTTACTATGTTTCTTATATAACAAATCTGCTTTTACATTAAAAGGTTTAATAGATTGTTGTTTAAACAGGTACCCATAGAACAATGAGTAGAAACACATACAGCATGTAATAAATTTGTAAACAAACACACACAGACGTGAATCTGTTACACTGGCAAGCTACATACAGCTCCATTAGCCAAACTTATGTTACAGAAAAAAACCTATGCCAACCAAGCAGCTTTTTCCAAGGGAACATCAGAAAAATATTGAATCACAGAAATTAAAAAGTTTTCAAGAAACATGTCCAATCTCAGAACCTTTTTGATAAAACTTATCAAAATAGTTTTTATTTTAAAACACAAAATATTTGGAATAATTTTGGAATCAGTTACAATGACTTCTAAACAGACTAATTCCATGAGACCAAAACTCAGTGTTGTGAAAGATGATCTGATTTCTGCATTTATACCAGTTATTCACTGGGCACAATGCTTTAAAATGTTTGAGGAGATGGAAGTCAAGTTTTGAATTAATGTCTGTCTAGTAGCCTACATTGGTGAAAGATAATCTCGTGGAAGTGAACAGTGATTTTTAAACAGAGGTATTTGAAATAGTAAGAGCAAGAAGTACAATCTGATCCAAGCTCTTTTAAAAGGTCATCACTACTTTGGATGAGTTCGATAGTGTATGGTACTAACAGTAAATGATAGTGTTCACATTCTCATATAGCACACCCTCCAGTTTCTAAATTTCAAGATAAGTTCACTTCCATCTTGTATTTATTGTAACAGACTTTCATTACCGTTAAATACAAGCACAGGCCCTTCTGCATGGTGTTTAATTATAAAGGGGACATGAGATCTAGGTGATGTTCCCTGCTGTGTAATAAAAAAGAGAGAACCTAAAGCACAATTCACCCACAGCTTAGGTATGGGAAATTGAGTGACCAATAAGATGTCAACATTTTCAGCGTTAAGGTGCCTATTGCTTGAGTTCTATGAGGGGCTTTCTTTTGTTTTTCCTGACAAAATAAGTTTGTTCTTGTTTATTTTTATCTTTTTCCTGCTGAAGTCACAAAAAAATAGTACTCAGAAAAATCTTGGTTTAAAGCTCTGTGCTTCTGGTGAAATAGAAAAGAGACAGAAAACAACATAAGGCAAAAATTATCTGGATGTTAGATACATACCACAGTTGCAGCAAGAGTCACAGAAGTTCAATTTCAATTATCACTAGGGATCATCATCCTCACCAGATTTCCTTACATAATGTGCTACATTAAGGTAGTAAAAAATCTGGTGTATGGATGCTGCAACTATGTAAAACATCTGCTGCCTAAAAAGTCAGCTGAGAGAATGACTATGGACATATGGGTATACCAGTAGTAAATCACCCCTTGAAGGGTAAGGAAAGCTCTGAAAACAAAGCAAAGGTGTGGAAGGGGCCATAAGTTGACAATTGCTGCTGATTTGTGCTGTCCTTGGGGCTTCTCCTAGAGCTCTCACCACCTCTAGGGTCAGCTTGTCATGTGGTACATCACTTGCTCTAGTTCAGCACGACTTAAATACTGTCCATCAGTGGAGGACCAGAGGGAAAAATGCAGGCACTATGGACACTCATGAAGGCAGCCTACAATGGGAAGAGTGAAATTGTTTAAAAGCCCCAAAAATGGAATCAAAGAAGGAATTTTATTCAGATTTTTAAAGTTCAGGTTCTGTTTCCAAAGTGAATGGAGAGCTGGATTGATTCCTTTAACTTAAATCTGTATCTTTGTTTTATCTGACAGCACCCAGCAGAATTTCCACTGTTTTCTCCATTCTCACAGAAAGCACTGGAGTGGAGTCAACCAAATGAGCCAGTCAGGTTGATATTTTGCCTCTGGGTGGCAAAAGTATTTCTCAGGAAAATGTAAGTCATTAGACATCTTTCCATATGCAGGCAGAAATTATTTTTTGCTGCACTTAAGAATCAGATTGTAGACTAGTAGGTTGCAGCACAATAGTTATAAGATCTGTATCTGGATGGGGGGTTGTTGTTTGGTTGCAAAAACAAAGCAGAAGACACACAAAACAAGTTGCCCCAAAGTGGAATGAATGAATGCTTCCTACAGACTAACCCAATTTTCATCTGCGAAAATGGAAATAAATGTTGAACAAGACATTCCCTTCAAACTGTTTGATTAATCTTATATCTAGAAACACTCTTTTTTTTTTCCACCCCCACTCACAGGGGACAGGAATTTTTTATATATTATTCTTTTTACAGGCATTTTGCCTAGCCCAAATTGAGTAGGAAAAATCTGACACTAACAGAACCACACACACAAAAAAAACCCACCAAACAAACCATCAAAAGCCCACATCCCCTGACCCCCAAATGCCACAACCTTAAAACTACTCTTCAGAACTTTCATCTCCAAAGCATCCCACAGGAATACATTCATTTGACATTTACAGAAGAAGACATCTCCTTTCAACCATTTCACATTTTTCACCTTTTCATCAAGGACCCTCTTCGTTACCGGAAAAAGCAAATACTGTGTTTGTGGAAAACATAATTGCTATCGCCACTATATCTGTTGTATCTTCCACTTTTTCCATTGTTAAAGGAAAACCTTATTTGAGGAGAATTTTGTGTTGGTAAGGGACTAGATACAAACCAGCTAGTAGGAACTGCAGAGTTCAGGCCCTTCACTGTGATATGAAGAGAGACTGATATGACGAGAGGTGAGAGGCTGCTGCTTCCTGGCAAAGCAGTGCTTTCACACTTGATCAGAACTGCTCTGAGGAGTAGCAACTGGATGAAGTGTTGTTTTCTATCTGAGTGCCCTGTCCTTGCTCTCCAAGGTCATTTAAAATACAATACATACAGGAGACCCACAGGATCACAGGATGGTTGAGGCCAGAAAGGACCTCTGGAGGTCATCTGGTCCAACCCCCTCTGCTCAAGCAGAGCCACCTAGAGCCAGTGGCCCAGGACTGTGTCAAGATAAGATTTTTTTTGATAATAACCAAGAATGGAGATTCCACAACCTCTCTATGCAACCAGTCCCAGTGCTCAGTCACCTTCACAGTAAAAGTGTTTCCTGATGTTCAGAGAGACCCTGCTGTGTTTCAGTTTGTTTTCAATGTCTTTTGTCATGTCACAACACATCACTGAAAAGAGCCTGGCCCCACCACCTTTGCACCCTCTCTTCAGGTATTTATATACTTTGATCAGATCCTCCGGAGTCTTCTCCACACTAAACATTCCCAGCTCTCTCAGGCTTTCCTTATGGGAGAGATGCTCCAGTCCTTTCATCATCTTCATGGCCCTACGTCATACAATATTTTTTTTTTCCATGTTTAAAGTTAGGAAAAAAGGACAATTAAATCATATACAACAACAACCTAGTGGCCTTCTATGGAGTGCCTATACCAGTGGACAAGGGAGGAGCTACACATGCCATCTATTTGGAATTCTCTAAAGCCTTTGACATGCTCCCCACATCCTCCTTCTCTCTAAATTGGAGAGACATGGATTTGATAGGTGGACTGTTTGATGGATAAGGAATTGGTTGGATTATCATATCCAGAGAGTAGTGGTCAATGGCTCAATGTCTGGATGGACACCAGTGGCAAGTGGTATCCCTCAGGGGTCCATATACAGGATCAGTAGTATGTAATATCTTCATCAGTTACATAGACAGTGGGATTGAGTGCACCCTCAGCAAGTTCACAGATGACACCAAGCTGCGTGATGCAGTTGACTCACCTGAGGGACAGGATGCCATCCAGAAGGACCTGGACAAGCACAATAAGTAGGTCCATGTGAACCTCAGGAGATTCAACAAGACCAAATGCAAGGTCTTGCACCTGGGTCAGGACCACCCTCAGTATCAATTAAGGTTGGGGATAAAGGGATTGAGAACAGCCCTGCAGAGAAGGACTGGAGGTACTGGTGGATGAAAGACTAGACATGACTTGACAATGTGCATTTCCAGATCAGAAGGCTGCATCAAAAACAGCATGCCCAGCAGGTCTAGGGACATGATTCTGCCCCTCTGCTCTGGTGAAACCCCAACTGGAGTCCTGTATCCAGCTCTGGGGCCCTCAGTATACAAAAGACACAGATCGGTTGGAAAGGGTCCAGAGGAGGCCACAAAAATCATCAGAGGATTACAACATCTCTCCTATGAGGAAAGGCTAAAAGAGTTGGAGTTGTTCACCTTGGAGAAGAGAAGGCTCCTGAGAGAAATTATTGCAGTATTTCAGTACTTAAGGGGGGCTTACAAGAAAGTTTGCCGAAAAACTTTCTGCAAGGGAATATAGCGAGAGGACAAGAAGTAATGGTTTTAAACTAAAATAGGATAGTTTTAGACTGCATAAAGGCTTTTTTTTTTTTTTTTTCCTTCTTTTCTTCACAACAAGAGTGGTGAAACACTGGAAGAGGTTGCCCAGGGAGGTGGTAGATGCTCCATTCCTGGAAACATTCAAGGCCAGGCTGGATGGGGCTCTGAGCAACCTGATCTAGTTGCATATAACCATGCTTATGACAGGGGTGTTGGTCAAGATGACTTTTAAAGGTCCCTTCCAATGCAAACTATTCTGTGATTCTATGACTATTTGTTCTATGGCATCACCTTTCTGTCAAAATATTTTTTTAACCACATGAAGGGCCAGAACACTTCATTTTTAAGATGATGGCTTCTTTTGCATTGTTTTAAGGTTGCTAACACATTTTTACAACACATTACAATGTGACATTCCAAATACCGGCACAATTTTATTTTGGGCAACTTGCAAGAACCTTGCTTTATCCATAACTACCTGCAAAGACAGAGATCCTGGTCAAAAAAGCTAATTAACATGCTTCAGACTAGCTACAAAAGTAATCTCAATTACTTCAGCATGAAGTAGTTACTCATCCCCAAATTAAGGTCCAGTATATTATTTAGTAGCTTGTAGATTGAACTAAACTTGAGGGCAGAACTGAAGACACCTGGGGATCCCCAAACCTGTTAGTTAAGAGCATCTCCAGTGTTTGGTGGAAATACCAAATAGTGAGACACATGGTTTTAGCAAGATTCTGGTAGAGCCAGAGAAAAAAACACAGAATATAGAAAACATAATGCTTTTCCACTTGTCACCACTCAGCCTGTAGAAACCAGACATATGCAAGCACAAGTGAAAGCATCGCAGGCAGCTTTTGTCTTGTTCAAGAGGAACTTCCCTCTTCTCAACACTTCTTTACAAAATGTGATTGAAAATGGTTATAGCAAGCAAGTATATAATTCAAACACCTATCTTGTCTTTCACCAGGGCCACAGAACTCCACTATACTGCTGTGTATCCATCTGTAACACATTTGCTGCTTGCCTGAAAAGAGGCTTTATTACACAAACAAGTATTTGTTCCCAGTAGAACATGTTTCCTCTTCTTCTTCCTCCTGCTATTTTAACTCTCTTCCAGATGTTTTCTTTTCTTCATGCAAGGCAAATTGAGTTAAATTAGAAGATCAAACTGAGCTGAAGAAGATATGTCCATCTGAGGTGCATTACTTCATGATGATCCGAATTTTGAATTTGCGTTAGGTTCTTTACTAGGACAGGTGTGCTGCCTCTATCACTATGTGTAAGAATGAGGACAGTTCTTAATATTAAGTTCTTCTTTTGCTTTCAGTTCTCATCCTCTTATATTCCCTTTGCCCCTTTCCTCGTATTGTTAACTTTCCGGGAATCTCCTTTCTATTGTTCTATTTCAGCTTTACTTTTTTTCTGGTGTGCAGTCCCCCAGTTTCTAGAGTCACAAGATCAGCAGGTTTGCACTGTTCTCTCTATCCAAGTGAAATATTCTGGCACTGAGACCCTTCAGGGCATTGATGCTGAAGGCTGGCTCGGACCCAAATCTCAGTCCCAGTCAGGTAAGGAGCCACAAACCTCCAGGCGTCCTTCAGGTTTTTCTGAAGCTTGTTTTTAGCAACCCAAACATCAGTCCAAGTGTTTTGGCAGACCATGATCTTCTGGAAGTTACTCAGAAGATGGAAGTGGCCAAAGGGCCAAAAGGTTTAGAAGTCTATGTGGAACATTGGGATACTGTTTGGGACATCACTTTGAGTACCAATCAGGTCACAGTATTTGATAGTTGGCCCATTATTTCTTTCATCTGTAAAGAGCTTGTTTTCTCTTCTTGCTGGCTTCCCATGAGAGCAAAATTTGTACAACATAGATTACTGCAGCTTCTCCAAGGTGCCAACAGAAAAATCCTTTTTTATCATTAATTATCCCCATAATCACTAGTACTGTAACAGAACTCTAAGTAGAGTGGATTATTTAAAATACCAACTCAGTTTTAATTACAGTACTTTTAAAGAGATTATTTTGTAACAAAGATTGGTATCATTAGCTCTGAGACATTACTAACAAGTTGTAGCCACTGCGTCTTTCCCTTCCAAAAAAACAAAAGTCATCTTTATTTAGATTAATATATTTGCATGATCATTGTGCTTAAGATTCCCATCAGTTTGCAGTACTAGAAATAATGCAAACGAATACTCTGAGTCTTTGCCCCAAGGAAATACATTTTAAGCAGATAACATGAAAAATATACTCACAGATTAAAGACTTAAAATATTCCATACAGAGATTCATGTAGTCATCCATTGAGCAGCTTTGTGCCTCCTAAAGGGCATATTCACGCCATTTAAGTTAAGGCATCTAAGTGAGGAAACTAGTTTGAGGGTAGCAGGTTTTGAACTGGAGCAATTAAAATCACCTTCAGGAGGCTAAATGGGGAACCGAGGTTCTGGACAGCCACAGTTAGACATGAGCTACCCCAGGTGTTTGAAAAATCTGTCCATAGATTTAAAACTCTGCTTTTTGTCCACACTTCTGAGAGCAGGAAGGAAATAATACTGTCATGGACAAAATCTTCAAAATCTTATTTATGGATAACAAGGAAACACATATTTAAGTCAAGAATTTATTGCTAATGTAATTAAAGTTCTACATCTGACCATAACCAGTCTAGAACTAGTTGCTCAAAAAAAAAAAAAAAAAAAAAAAAAAAAAAACAAACACTAATATACAGAAAAAGCTTCAACAGTAGTTGTAACACTTAACACTGTTTTACACAAAGTTCTTAGTCTGTACTCCATTTCCCAGTGTTATGCTAACCTACCACTGCTTCTCTGAGTCTTAAAGTTGGTGTTTTCACCCTGGGGTTGGCAGAAGCAGGGAAAAAGGAATTATAGTAACCTATGAGCATCTGTAGTCTTTCATCAGGAGGAATATAATGTTTATGTTGGTATGTTTTTATTTGTCCACTTGGGGCCCTTTTTACATGCCTGCTAACAGTTGTACTCCTTTGCTCCTCTTCTTCAGTCTGCAGCTCCACATTGCCTCTAAGCTTATTTTATAGAGGGCTTTTTATATATGTTAGACACTACTTCTTTGTTCTCTCTCTCTCTTTTTTTTTTTTTTTCCCTCCCCTAAAGCTAGTTTTGTTCAACTCCAGGTCTGCATTTTTAAGCAATGATTGGTGAGCTGTTAGTATCTGTTGGGTCTCCCAAGTGAAGCCACAATTCTTATTATCCCATGCCAGTACTTCTCTACAGCACATTCTGCATCTCCAGTTGTCAAAGGCCTTTCTTTACATTACATCATTAGAGTCATAAAAAAAAAAAAAAAAATAGCCATAGACACCTTGTCAGTTAAAGAAACCGCTGCCACAGCAAAATGGAGTAAAACACAACTGCAGACAAATCAATGTCCAGCAAGCCTGACAAAAGTCAGTTCTGAGGCCTTGCAAATTCAGTACAAAGCTTATGGCTTGTTACTAGCTATAGCAGTGCTACATTACAACACTGCATGGCTACAACACCCCAAAATTTAAAAGTTCTTCCCAGTGTTCCAAAAGGCCTTTCAATAATTTAACAGGTAGTTTTTTTAATAGAAAAACAAAGAGGAAATGTATCTTATAGGTTACTCCAGGGCCTGAAGCATCCAGCAATTCTGCAGGCATGCTGCAGAAGGTGTCATTCAAGGAAGGAAAGCAAAGGTGTGTCTTGTATCCACAGTCCTGCAATTATTCCCCATAATACAAGTGACCTCACAAGAGACTCCTTTGTATCCAATACTTTCTCACAGTCCTTAAAACTTACAACTCTTCAGTAATTCTACTCTGCACACTGCAAGAAAAAGGCTCCATAGACAAAAACTTGAGCATTTTGCAGCTTGTACACTTGAAACACTAAAAATTCCACCATCCAAGCTTTATTCTTTATTCTCACTGGCTACAACAAAGGCACAGTAATGGCTACATTTCCATCCTAAAGATATACACTTGATGAATTAACATCTTAATTTAAATCAAAAGGCAACCTCTAGCCTGAGCTGGTCCAGCTGTAGCAACAGTGACAAAGATACACATCTGGGCAGAAATGCTCCTCCTACCAAAGTCAGGTAGGTAGGATCCACAACACTGAATTTACAGGCTCTTGGTGGAGTCAAAAATAAACTGGTACTACCAGGACACATGAACAGCACACATGGATTCCTGGAAAGCCTGATGGGGTGAAATACTGATCATTTAACTGGCATTAAACAAATGACAAGATTAATATCACTGCAGGATATTTCAAATCCTGAAAGGAGGCTTCAAATATTAATGCCTTTTACAAGAGTGATTTGATCTATATGATTTGTGTTAGTGAAAGAAAAAATTAGTTAATCAAAACATTCACTTTTGGAAGAAAACGTTTTGCAACCATTTAGATACTGAAGCCCTGCAAATATTCCCTCCCTTAGCACATCTTTTTACGCAAAGACAAGTTTTACAGCAAAGCAAGCCCTGCTAAACACGCAGAGGAGAGACTATGGATTATGAGATATGATGCAACTCTGATAAGTGCTACTGTGGATTTCCTATCTGCAGAAGTCATATGACAAATCACCCTACAACAAAACCTCATTGTGCATTGTTCATTTTCTTCTGATCCAAATCAAACATAGTTCTTTGACTGCTCTGTTAAGGATACAGAGAGGGAAGGGAGGTGTGGTTGCATCTTTAGGATCACATTAACTAAGATGCACAGAGGAACTCTGAAATTAGATCTTTTTGTGTCTGTGTGGAATTTTTATCAAGGTCCCTAGAGGTCACACATGCAAAACCACTGAATTTGTCCACTGTGCCTCTAGCTCTCTCAAGGTTTTGCATTAGTAAGATAAATGGCTAATTCACTACAGCCAAATGTTGCACATTTAATGATTAAACACAAGCCTCCTCACACTTGGCTTCATTTATTTCCTCTGCAATGAAATATGTGCAGGTTTATATTTTTTCATTACTACATAAATATAAGCAGTTTATAAAAAAACTGGAGGAATCATTAAAGCTGAATCATTCTAACATGAAAATGTATTTTGTTCCTTATTTTTTCCTACTATCTGCTGACGCACAGTTATTTAATGGCATTATTTGTGTTTAAATAATTTTTAAAATTGCCAATGCTCCTTCCCTTGGGAATTCAATTAAATATAACCCCAGATCTGTAGACATTAATAGGAAGTATGAAATCTTGCTTCTAAGTAGCTATTGTTATTAAGATTTAGATAATGTTAATTATAAGTAGACCCTTATTATACAGTCTTCAGCATTAACATAGCTAACTAACAAGAAGCACCTTGTAGTATGCTCATGACCATAAATACATGCTCGAGGTCCAATTACATTAAATGTTTGTGCAGTTGGTGTTTTTTTGGTTAGTGGTTAGGGCTTTTTGCTTTATGTTGGTTTGGAGGAGGGGATTGTGGTTTGTTTGTTTTTTAAAGAACTGTCCATACCATACGGAACTTGCTTATGACATGATATCAGTCAAGACTGCACAATAAGACCTGGCTTTCTTCCTTCATCACCATCTACCTCAATTCCCACTGTTACAAACACTGTCACAGCAGTACAGAAGCATTGGCTATGTTCAGCTTTTTCAGATAAATGTTCCCCTGTAGAACAGGGCTCTGCTGATGGAGAAGCAAATCATCAATTTCTTGAGCTGAAACTCCATTTGACAAGCACTCACATGCACAGCAATCCTCCCTCTTCACTGTCCACAATGACCTCTGCTCACCTGCACTGCTGCCATCCAGCCTTGCCAGATTCGCACACACTCAGCTTGCTCTCACTGTAGTCAACAAAGACAAGGAGAGTGCCAAATTTGCCTTCCGCTAATGTATAATAAATAGCAGATCTTACTGTCTGTACTGTAAATGAAAATAAAGACACATTGCTGAAATTGCTAGTCCATGTGCATAAAATGTTAGAAAAAAAAATCCCTGTTTCTAATTTAAGCCTCCCCAGCCATGCAGAGCACCTAACCCAAGTAAAAGAACTGAGTACTTGGCTCTAGCATCTCAGACTACCAAGAAGTAAGAGTCTACATTCTGAGCAAGTAAGAAAGACACAAGGAAAATTATTCTTTCAGCTTTCATAATCAGCCTAATGTCTGAATTGTCTGTGGCTGCTGGAGTTCTAGCATCTTCTGTCATCACAGGCAGGATAGAGAGGTGTAGCACATGACTTCAAGCTGCCAGATGAATCTCTGCAACATCTTGTTTTTCAGTTTTCACCACCAACTACTCCAAAAAGCATAAGAGCAAGGAGATGCCTGATCTTATCCTGGCTTTGTACTTCATTTTCACTTCTCCAGATTTTCCTACACTTCACACTCCTCCCCTCTCTACACAAAAGTGTCCTAGGGCCAAGGAAAGGGCTGATACCTCTCTGGGGCTTGTGCCACCAACTTGTGATGCGCTACACCTACTGCCATTTCAGCAAGTATACAGTACAAATACACAGCTACTCAGATAAGAAATTATTATTTATCAAGAACTACAACAGATATTTTCTGCCTATTTAAGACTAACACAATCTGAGTTATATCAATACCTACACCATTTTACATTTTATTAGAATTGTCCATTTTTTTGGTATGTCACTCTTGTGGAGACTAATAACAAGAAATAACCATGGCAACAAAGTAATAAATGGTACCTTTTGAATATCTTTAAATAATTTTTGAATAACTTTTTGACAGTTACTAGAGGCAAAACGTGTGTATTTTTCAGAAAACACATTATATTATTGTCACTGTAAGCAACAGAGATAAATTATAGATAATTTCCACTTTTTAAGTCCAGTTTCTATGGTAATATGAGCAACTGCTATTTCTTCAGAGCTTGTTACCATGGTTATTTCAGGTAATTCCAGGGTTTTAGTACCCTTAAACCTGAAGTGCTACTTTTTTTCTTATTTTGCTGTTGAGCAAAATCACAGCTTAACTTCAGGGGAAACACAAGTCTTCCAGTTAAAATAAACACAACCTACAGTGCACAGACATAAGGAGACAAGTCAAAGCTAATTACTTACCACACAATACCTAGCTGACTATTTTCTCCTAAAAGGGCAATATCTATTTCCCACACATATTTCTATGGAAAAAGGAAGGTGTTTCCTCCAGGGTGTAGATCCTGTAACTAGCCCCAGCTGTGCAGACCACTCCTCCTGGCCATCAAGCTCCCTGGTGAAGCTGCTGAAGTGGGATATAATGTGTTAGTGATCTGCTCCTCCAAATGCCAGCTTTGAGAGCTGACTGATGAGATGTCAGCTCCTCCCCAAGTCCCTAACAGGGAAGGTCATCAGGGAACCTGGGTCTTCTCACTGGCAAGTCATCAAGCACTTATGGCTAATTCAAGTGCACTGGAGAGTAAATGGGCATAATAGAACATTCTGCAGTAGTGGGGTAGCCCTCACCCCTCCTGCACTGATGCAAATGGAACCAGCATCTTCACAAACGTCTTGCAGACACCTCTGGGTGTTTGCAAATGGCCAGAGTAATTTTACCTGAGCCTTTGTGTAGGAAAGGGGCAGCAGGAGGTTTCATGTACCAGAAGATGAGTGGTAAAAAAAAAATAATCTAAATTCAAATCGATTCTTCACCCTGAGAAACCTTCACATGCTAGTTGTGTGACCACAACCTGACTTTCCAGTAGGTCTCCTTGCTCATGCCTACTGTAATTGCTGCTCTTGACCTCAGTCCATGCTGCCACACAGAGAGTTCTCCCAAGCTTTACCCAGAGGGGACAATTTACATAATCTGCCCCTTTTCCTTCAGAGTGGGAGTCATTTGCTTGAACAAACTGTTACTTGCACTGAAGAGGGATTTTTGCTTACAGCAACTTGCTATGTTTGGGATATGAGGTCAGGGCACCAGTCCAGTCTGAGTCATTGGAAGACCATATGAGGCTGCTGAGTTGGCTCCAGTGTTGTCAGGATTTTGGCCTTTTCATTAGCAATTCTTCTGAAAACACAAATGAGAGAACATCACCTTAAAAAAAAAAAAAAAAAAAAAAAGTGTCACATCATTGTAGAGAAAAGATAGTAACTATGAAGTAAATGAACCCTAATGACTTGGAAGCAGGAAAGCAAATACCAAGATACGGAGATATTTTACTGTTTTCAATTACTCTTATATTTAAAAATACCTTTAAAAGTACCTTGTACTTCAGTCTGGCAGTGTTATGCCCGATACATGCCTGTGTTTTTTTTTTTTCTCATATTAATTAACAAGACTCATCATAGTGAGCTACAGTAATCTATTCAGATGTTTGTTCATGAAAAAGGCATTGTCAGTCCTTTTGCAAGGTTTATTCACCAACACTCAAATGTCAGCTTCTATTACACAAGCATGGATTTTATCCAAATTCAGCCATTCATAACATCAAGACAGTATAGTCTCTGAGAAACAGAGTAAAGAGTATGTGACCTCAGGAATCTATCTTCCTACCAGTGAGTGATTAGTGAAACCTAATATTGATGTTCCACAACTGTGTCAATCAGCTCTAGCTATGTCTACATAAATTTTCAAATCTCTTGGTATAATAGGAGAGATCCATAAATCTAAGTAGTTGATGTTGATTCCCCCTCATCAAAAGTAGTTTGGGAATTTTAACTCATGCTAACCATATTCTCGTCCCCTGGACAGAACATCCCCACCACACATTTGGTTGAATACCTATGCTTGGTATGCATCTAGTATGGATTTCTTTGTCATGACTTATACTGCATTTGTCACACATTCAGAGCTCTTGGGGAACCAGGGCATGTACATTCCTGCTCTAAACCAAAGCACTAATTTGGATGAAGCCTTGCTATCCCCTTGGATATGAGTATCATTTTAGACAGAAAGCAAGTGATGGAGGGTTGGTTTAAGTCACACGAGAATGACAGGATGTTGTTTGAGACAGGATGTTGTTTCCTGACAGTAAGTCAGTGTGGGTTCTTTTTTCAGTTGCTTCAAGAACAATGCTCAGATTGTAATGGCTGAAACTCTTCTACTTCCACTTAAGAGTTCACAAATAAAGTCCCTAACTCTAGAGGAAGGGCAGGTCCAGCTAAGCAAGTTGTGTCCACATTACACTCAGAAACCTGATTATGGGGAACAGGTACATCTGCAATTTCTCTGAACCAAAAATGCTATCACTATCCACAAAACTATTTCATTTTCTAGTAATACTATAAATGCAGATTTGTGTGGATTAACTGGCTACCATGGAGCTCTCCATCACCATGGAAGCATCCCCATGTCCCTCACTTAGGAATTACGGTAGTTCAAAAGAGTTTTAGATTTCTTTCATATTCCTTTATGCATGCAAGTTTTACATTTTCTAAGCTGATACATTAATGTTACCTAAGTTGTCACCATCTGCAGAGAGCAGTCCTGCAAATGGCATGGTAAGCTGTTCCACAAAATTCTGTATCCTAAAACGCCAGCTGGCGGAAAGGCACTAGTCTAACCAAATAAATTACTCAGGCATTTTCTAGTACCAATCTCTATTTGCAGGTTTGCAACAACAACAAAAAAAAATTAACTGGCAAATAAATTACTCAGGCATTTTCTAGTACCAATCTCTATTTGCAGGTTTGCAACAACAACAACAAAAAATTAACTGGCTTTCTGCAACTCTCCAGACTGCCCTTTCCTTTAGAGACAGTCATGACTTCTAAGATATGGATAACTTGAAGGGCTTGGTTTTGCTCCCCTAAAATGTGAGGCCTCTCCTATTCCAAGATTTATCCATCACTATTGACAGTATCAGTTTGAGTTGTATTTATACTCAGCATCTTTTTATAGCAGTGGCACATTTCTCATTTGGCTATTCTGTTTCATTTTCCTTTTTTAATGGCAACCTTGGACTCTATCATGACAAACTCCTGGCATTTTGCTTGAGCTCAATCAGCATGGGGCTAAATACAAAGCTTTGATGAAAGACAAGACACTTCTGCCTCCAATGCACATGAGCAGTGCTTTCTCCACTATTAAGTCTCCTAAGGATTGTGATATTTTTAATTATTTGTCTCTTTTGTTCCTGATAAAACTCTCTATGTATTTCCTAATATACCAACAAAAATAGCCTCTGACCTAGCCAGAACATAAAATGATAAACTGGAAAAAAGCACTGACAACAGATGTTTTTAAACACGATCCAAATCTCTGGTCCTGATTTTTAAAGAAAGTATAAATGTTTCCTTTTTTCTTGTTTCCTCTTTCTGCATTTCAGCCACTGCCAAATTCAGCTTCCAGAGACAGGAGACTGGAAGTGACTAAGCCATTCCCTGTTTCCAAAAGCTAACTACAGCATCAGTTGGTTTGCATTGCAGCAATTACCCATTTCTATTTGGAAACACTCTCTAACAAAAAATACCCTCATATCTTTCTCCAGCTTGGAAGAATTTTTACCAGCTTGGTGTCATAAAACTTACAGAACTAGTCCCATGACAAACACAGGCTTCTTATCTAAATTGAAGCTAAATCTTTCCCTTGCCAGAGAAACTTGGATTGGAGAACCCAAGAGGAGAAGCAGAGGAGGTAGAAGGTGCATGTTCAAAGCAACCTTGGGGATTTAAAAGTCTTTCATTGAAGTTAATTGGTGACCAGCATACAAGAGAGTTGGAATTTCTCAGGACTTGCTTTGGAAAGCTCAGCCAAGGAATTCTTTGCAGAAAATCATCTTTTATAGAAACTTACTTAGTGATAAAGAATTAATTCAAACTGCTAAAAATTAATCGAGAGATTCATGTCATTTTACATACACTACATCTATTGCTTCAGAAACAACCACATCTGACAGAAGAAACTGACACTTACTACCATGGACCTTCACTAGGACCTCTAGAAAGCAGGAATAAAACTCCATCAGATGCAAATGATACTGCTGTAACACTCCACTTGCAAAAGAGGCTCATGGGATAGACTTATCCCCCCAGAAAACTTGGCACAGGCTGTGTTTCTTGAGAAAATGGTCTTCTAAAAGGATCTCAGGGTCCTTTGAAAAGGCCTAGCAGTAAGTTCAACCATCACTAACAGTGAAGACACAGGCTACTTATTATAATTACCCAGTGGCACAGAATAGACTTTAACTGGCATTTTGGGGAATATTTGGCTCAGGTGGTGAGGTTCTGAAAGAACTTCTCTTTAAGCACAGCGAGAGCAACTTTCATCATTGACTTTAAGAAGCATCTCAATCTGTTTATTATAGCCCATCTAACATGGCACTTTTGGTGTCAGGAGAATGGCTTTGATGGTTCAGGATATCTCTCTGAGTCCCATGTTCTTGTTGTTACCAAGAAGGTACATCCCACTCATAAGACCATTTCTTCCCTCACACTGGCCTTGGGAGACATTTTCCCAGCATGGCCCTCAGCAGTACCACTTCTGAACTGCTCTGTGAGGTGGGATATGAAGCACGTAGGCTATGTGCTGTTACATCAACTAAGCAGAGAATTGAGCGGGGCCAGAGGCTCATTGAAAACCCTGGCTGATTGCGATTACCTGTGAGCCCTACAGCTGTGACCTGCGCCGTCTGGCATCTCCTACTGCATATCGATGTGAGTTTGCATCCCTGCCTCTGTTCAGCAGCAAGTGGAGCTCATTCACTACAAGCAAGCGTTTCAGAGGGGAAGTGAGGGAACCTGAGCATTAAAACAGTCTATGCTCAACCTGGAGACCAAAGAACCTGACCCCAGTGAGGGGGGACCTACAAGATTTAGCACTTCATAAACCTGTGCAGTTGAGATGGGAAATCTCAGATCACTGATTCCAGTCACCTGTCATTGAATGCTCTGGATTTGGGTTTGACCCTTCTTCCCATCTCCCTCCTCCTCCCTGGAATTTTCTCATCAACTGCTTGTATTAAAAATCTCCATGCACAGGCAAAAAGTGCACTGACTCCAAGTGGAGGAGGCAGGTCACAGTGAATATTCCCCACATGACCTTTTCATCCATAATTCACTCCCACATAAAGGACAAAATCACATTTTTATTATGAATCAACCCAAGAGAACAACCACTATCTGAAAAAAATGTAAACAATTAAACAATAACTCAGAGATTTTGAAATTAAGTACCCTATGTGTGAACAGATTAAGAGAATATTGTGTGTGTAATTCTGGAGAAAACCAATTAAGCTTATCATCTAATAAGCAATGATGCTCTATCACATCTGCCAGCAAAACAAATCAACTCAATCTATTGCAGGTGATTTTGCTTTCTATTCACTATGCTACAGAAATGATTCAGCACCATGAATTATGGAACCATAATCAGCAATTGGTAATGTGTGGGAGTTTACCCTTTTCTTAGTTTAGAGGCTTATAGCGACTATTACATCAAAAAAAAGCACTCAGATTTGTGCCCACAATTACCATCTACTCATAAAACATCAACATTTTCTTTTCACCAGCTCTTAGATTATCACATGGCATTTCAAGACCCCAGTCAAACCATAAATAATGAGAGAAGTTCAAGAATCATCACTCTCTGTCACAGTTTTGCCTTTCACATAGATTATCAGAAAGTCATCGAATCAGGAGACAGATTTCCCACTTACATTGCAGGGGAGTGAACACTTTTCCTTTTCTGTTTCTATCATATTTGGCAGAATCTTGCTATTCCATAAGCCATCTTTTTTCCTTTGGTAAACTTGATCTGATAACTATTTTACATGATCTTCCAACAACTTCTAAATTTTTTTTTCTTCAGTAGAGAAATGTTTTATAATATACTTATGTATAAAAAACCCTAGCCCCTAATATAATGTTGTATAACCATAAGCAAAAGGACTCCATATTCCCTAAGATTTGGTAAAGTCACTGCTTTCTGGCACAATGGACTCTTCTAATGTGAGTCACATAAATGTGCAGAATCCCATGGTAAACCCATGAAAACCTGATATAAAGCCATTGAACTGAGGGTGATTAAATCAAAGAGAAATGTGGCCCATAATAATTATGCATAGCTGCAACTAAAACCAGAATAAGTGTAGCCCACCCTGTAGTCATCCCAAAGTTGATATATGGCTCAAGTAACTGGGGCTGGATTTTCCTACAAAAGAAAGAGCCACTCAAATAAAATAGAAATAATTACATTATTGCATTGTGTTCTGCAACATATTATGTTGCTGTACAAAGGAAATTAATATTTGCTTGATAAATGAAAACAAATGTTTGCAGGAATTTTGAGGAAATAAACTTTCATTTCTAACAGTCCAAATAGGAGTTGGAGAGAGAATCCATGGTATGGTATGTCTTTGACATCTAAAAGTTTAGAAACCTAAAAAAGCAAGTAACACTTCAGAAATTATATTCTTTTTCAGTTCATGTTATAGAAAGTTTCAAATGAAAATAACAGAAAACATACTTTCCCTTATCCTCATGGTATTCTTAGTGTTATTTTGAAATAGATGAAAAAAAAAATCTTTGCAATCCTTAAATAAACTAAAAATTTCAAGGATATTTTCCATTTATATTTATGGTTGCTTGTTTGGTTTGGGTTTGTTTATGGGGGTTTTTGAGGTATATATTTTTGATTCCTTGTTTGGTTTAGGGTATTGGGGGGGGGGGGCGGGGAGGGGGGGGTGGTGTGCTATTTTTGCTCATTTTTCTTTGCTTGGGGAGGTTGTTTGTTTGCTTAACAGAAAACTTTTGCTAACTTTAATTTGAAGGCAATCTGTTCAGTTTGACTCTTGCTCTTTCTTTTGAAGTCTGTGTACCATAACTTCACACAGAGTGTTGAGGTCACTAGATGTCTTCACAGCCATTCAGCAGAGGGCAACAAACAAAAATCAAAGGGTTACCGTGTGCTTTTCACCCCTTCTATACACACTTTAACAGAATGTTTTTCTGGCAGAATAAAGGAAGAATGTCCATCTTCCCAGCTCATAGGCTTCCCTGTAACATTTTGACAGAGGATCTGTCTGAGCTGGAGATGCTCCAAGTTCTGAGGAGCAAAGTGAACAATTCAGCATTCAGCATGGCTTGTGCCAAGAGACTCATCTGAACTTCTTGTGACACATAGACAAAGTTACACAGAAAGAAGCAACTTTCTGATAAGCTGAAATAGGGTGAAAAAACCCGCAAAACACTGAATCACAAAGTCTTGTTTTGTGATCTTAACTAGAATATCACTGACAGCAGAATAATACAGACAGGTAGAATGTCATAGAGTGGTTCATTGCTTACTATTTCACTGTTTTCATTCATGGGAAAATCTTGCAAAAAAAAAATCTTTTGGTGATGTTATTACATGATATCTGAAATAAATCCTCCACCTTTCTATACATAGGAGTCTATGACATTGCCAGCCAGGCAAGGGAATACTTACTGCGGTTAAAGTGGTCTAATGTTATCTTTCTTAACAGGTTGTACAGCATACCTATTTTTAATGTTTCTAATAGATTCACATCTACAAACTGAACTTCTTGAGGAGCAGAGGAGCTATATGCTTTTTTCCTACTTCAGCTGTTTTCTCCCCTCAGCTGTAATAGTTTCTTCCTCTCACAAATGGGAAGCCCCACACAAATGACAGGAATCTCAAGAATCACACTGTTTCTTGTTAATTTACTGAAGATGAAGGTTTAAAATCCTCATAAGAGTACATATACACTCTTCACATTTCCATTTCCTCAAATCCATAGGATAGCAGAGAATTTAACCAACTGAATTCACTTATGCTCGTGTTCTCCTTAAAACAAGACACTACGGAGATGAAGTATCTCCCTCATGAGGCCCTGCTGGTCCTCTGTTCTTAGCTATTATTAGCTGTTTTCCTCTTAACTCAGTTCCTAGGAATGTTATAAAGGATAACTCCTCATCTAACTAATTAGGGAATGAGACTATGAACCAGTGCACAGTGAAAAAATATATCTTCTGCCTGAATTTGGGACCATAAAGAAAAAAGCCCAACCATAGATGTATTAAAGAGGAATGGTAATTTCACTATAGTCTGTCATTTGATATAACCACCGCTACAACTTTCCGAGCTCTTGGATAGCAGCTAGAGGTTGGTAGCACATTACACACCATGCCATATTTCTTTATGTTCAGCTTTAGTGAACAGTTGGTATAATGATGTATTTGTATACTTCTAGCATTACCTCAGCACTTCTTAAATTTGGCATCATCTATTCTTTTTTGTGTACCATTTTTACCTTGCAGCAAACTTAAATTGATTCTAAGATCTTGCAGATGGATGAAGCCACAAGAACGTCATGACATGCATTTTCTGAATGAACATCTCTGCTCGTACCTACCTTAAGAACCCTATCAAAAAGGGATTTATGACACTGGCTCTGGCACACAGTTCTTCTTTGCTCCTCTTATATGCTTTTCATTATTATATGATGCTACAGTTTTGCTATAGCCATCTCTTTGATTGTGCAGAAGCTTTACCACAAAAGTGCTATTAAAGAGAGTGCAATAACTTTCATATAACCTTTGCAGAGCCTCTGCCTTTGAAGAATTTTTATTAGTATTGTACATATCCTGCAACTCTACCTCTAACCTTTCCTACATAAGGCTTCTTTCTCCACTCCATAGATGCATGCTTCTAGTAATCTGTAATAACGATAAGCATTTGCAATTACATAAGCAGTGTGATTTTATTTTAAATGCAACTGTAAAGCCAGCTGTGGAAGGCTTATTCTCTTTAACTTGCACCATTAATGGCATAACACAGAAAAGACATTCCAGTAGCACCATTGAAGTCAACTGTAAAGGTATCGATAAGTTTAAGAAGGTGAGGTTTTTCCATAAAGTATGTATCACGTATGTATCATGAAAAAAATGAAAGAGTTACCTGATGCTCCACTATGCTTTTTCTACTCATTGTACTTGTGTCAGGATTGTACAAAATACTCAAGCTTTCACAATACAAACATACATCTAACATCTGATCTTTCTCTAAATGATGTCTGAATTAGCAGATAGTACATGTCTCTATACCTGTGTCCTTATGACAAGAAGTCAGAAAAGGATCCAAATAGATTCAGAAACTAACAGGCCAGCAAATTGCTTTTTATACCTTGTTTTTGTGCTCTGCTAGTCTCAAAATTTTCAGTCTTGTATTTATGTCTAACCAGACACATAGGTGTTCTGCCTAGCTGTTCATTTGTAAGCTGTGTCCTGAACTTGTTGAAGCAAGAGCACTGTGCACAAACCTTTTGTTCTCTGAAAAAAAGAGGTATTTTTGAAGAGGAAACACACCAAACAGAACAAACCCTTGTGCGCCCTGAGGTCAAGTTATCTCAAGGAATAACAGTAAAGAGTAGAGACTGTTTCTGTACCTTCTTTCCCATATTGGCCGTCTTCTTATACAAACAATCCTACGAAAGCAGCAGCTTTGTGATAGAGTTACATGCACCTATATGGGAACACAAATTATTTTCAATACCATTTTCTGAAATACATGCCATGGAAGGAAGCAAAGCGTATGTGCATTACTCCAAAAGATAACATTTATTTTAACATTCAGGGAGCTGCAGCAATAAGCCCTGTGTGTAATACTTCAGGTATTAAATAGCAGATTAATTGTCAGTTACGCCACACAATATACTTGTGAATGCAACAGTATGTAATTGTATGAATACATATTGACAATAACTGATTCTTTGTAGTCTCGCTGAATCATGAAGGCTGTCATAACAAATTGCTCCTGTTCAGGAACAGGTATCTAGAAAAAGCTGACACCGAGAACACTTGTGACTCTTGCCCAGTATTTCACACAATAGGAGCAAAACATCATTGTTTCCTTAGCATTCACAGTTCTGCCATCCATCACTAGAAATTCTTTCGCCATTCACAGTGACATAATAAGTATTTCCATAGGAATTTCAGTAGTACTTAAAAACAGGATCCATTAGTGTCTCCTATCTGTAAAACATTTGTTTATGCACAGTTGTACTACTGAGATATAGCTGTGCTGTACATGTACCATGTCACATTGCAACCTAATAACTACACGGTAGCTGTGATTTTTCTGGAGGAAGAGTGATTTCTAAAGGGTCATATTAAAATTCCTTGATTTTGCTAAATAAAAATGTGACCTATTCTTCATTATTTCCAAACAAATGTGATATTTCAATTGAGGGAACTTTGGTGATAGTCTGTGCCTTTTATGAAATTGAAGAAGGATGATATTTCATTCCCTTATATCCAGAAGAATGATGAGCTGGATTTGACTTAGATCAGTTAAAAAGGTCATATCTTTGTTTCCTCAATGCAATACAAATATATAGTTATATAAAAATGTAACATTTTTCTCCCTTCTTTTCAGTCATAACTGACAATTAAATAATGCAGAGGGTTACCAAAGAAATAACAGAAACTCAGCTCATTCACCAAGTTCCTATAACAGGAGTTTTAATGACATTAAAGATCAGTTCCAATATCGAGAATGTTCTGTGTAATTTCATACTGGCATTACTGGCTTCACCACTTCATATGCCTAATACTGATTTTAGATTATTCATTATACCTGTGTACATTCGCATCAGCCAGCATATTCAGTCTCCTGTTTTCAATTTTGCTGCAGAACTTTTCTCCTATTTCTAACATATGCCTCCTTTAAAAAGATGAAAGCCTCCCCCATGCCAACTATTGTAGTGACAGGGAGGTTAAAATGCAGTAGAAGACAACAGGTCCAATTCTGCCAGAAAACATGGGTGTCTGTGCAGTATTTGCATCCATTTGGACACAAAAGGATGAGACAAAGCCTGGTGAGACCAAACCACGTGATCTGTGCATGAGCATCCCATGTGGAAGCTTTGGCCCACTGAGAACCTTGAGCCTGCAGTAAGGACAGTGCATGTTTCAAAACAATACTTTAAATGTACATATGTACTCACACATAAAGTTAGCTGCACTCCTTATTTGAAGATGACAAGCCACTTCTTGGGGAATTTTCCCAACTAAAAATAGATAAATTAAATCAGCCTGCTGCCCTTTTCTCTTTTCATATCAGGCGCGTAGACAAATCCTTCATGCCATGTAAAGTGTTGCCAGTAGCACAGTTTAAGTAAAACCCCTGAAGATATGCCTCATCCTAGTACTGGTTCCTATCAGTGTCTACGGAAATGTTACTCTCTTGGGTCTCTTTCTTGTTTTTCTCAAGCATATTGGCAACACTCATACCAGGCCTCCTCTTCCTCTGCTCCCTCACTCTTTCTCTCAGCAACCCCAGGGTGACTGTGGTGAATGCATTTACAAGGCTTCTGTATAAACCAGCTCCTATGCACACTTGGTTAATGACTTCTTAGTTTATTACTGGAATTAAAAGCACAAGTTCTTTCACCTAAAAGTGCCCTTTTCACATTCTTAGGTGAAGGAAATATTTTTCCTCTGCAGATTCCTTCCTAATCTGAGTTCAGACATTTCTCCCAAGTCTTCAGTCTTGTTTTCCCAGACTCCAGCTCTCCATCTGATTTTCTCTAACCTCATCAGTCTTTCACATCCCAAAAAATCTTCTCTAATTGGCAATTTTCTGTTTTTCCTCCCAGCTCCTCCTCAAGAAGAGGCATATGCTAAATTCTTGAGGACAATGTCTGTGATAAGTAGAACCATTGCAAGTTCCAAGATATTTACTCACATTTAATGTCCAACAGTAAACATTACTCCCTTAGAAATACAGATAAGTGCCCCTTCCCACTCAGATAATTTCTCTATATTACATACTATTTTCTTGCAGGACTTGAAAGTAGCATGTCAAAGCTTTCTTGAATTGCTGTTCATAAGTGTAAAGATGTTTTGAGAAATTTCTCCTAAGTGTCCTTTAAATAAAAACTAGATATTCACTTCAACAAATACTTGTTCAACTGATGCATACACAGGAACAGAAGTCTCACACACTTGCAACAAATATTTGTTTACAAAACGGTATATGCCAAACCCACAGAAGGGTCACAATAAAATCAGATTTGCCTTCCCTTTTTGAGATCTCCTGTCATTTAATCATTAAGGAAAAAGAATAATATACAATTTTTAAAGGTCAATTACTCATGAGCAAATGGTTGATGGCTGTTCACAGAAATAGCCTAGAAACACCCCATAGGATGAAATGTTCTTTATTAAGTTTCTGAGTTCTTCCAAGCAAAAACTGTGTTCAAAATACATTCTGGTGATTTATAAGCAGCAGGAGTTAAATTGGACAATTACATATTCACTACTAATTAACTCACTTGTTAATTGGTGTTTATTTGCTATTCCATATTCTTCAGATGTGCTAATGTGTGCATATGGCAGGGTTGTGACATCATGAAACAAGCATGAACAGATTTGTGACAGTTGAATGCTTAAGAGTCAGATAAGAGAAAAATGATGTTTTAAAGACATTATTTAACTTTTTCTCCAGCTTAGTTTATGATCCTATTCCTTCCCTTGCTAACATGAACACAATCTACCTTTGTAGCATCATTAGAGCTATTTGGGTACTCCATTTAAACATATTTGGATTTCTTTTTAAGGTTAGTCTTATTCTTTAAAATGTATTGAATTTGGAATGCTTGATTTGGGAATGATTAGAAGGTCTCTGTAGTATATGTTTATTTGAAATAATTTATACATTCTCCTTAAACTATATTTTAACATAGCTTTTGTCTAACAATGTATATGCTTTTAGGACTAAATATTTCCTACAGTAAGGCAGACAACACCACAACCTAGTATTTCTACTATTTTCATACCAAAGTATCAGGAATACATCATTTTTTCATTTAAATGCCATTTTTCTAGACAAATCAGGAAAAAATGTTTTGACTCTTTTTGGCCACTCTGGAGCAGTATAATGCAGCCACAGAATATTTGCCAGCCCGATTTCTACCAATTCTGCTTCATATGATCAGCTTATTCAATAGGTCTTAATTTTTTCCTTCCTGTCCCACCACAGTCACACATCCATCTGAACAATCTTCCCATAACTAGCACTCATCACACTTCTCCCAGCTTCTATATATCCAGATGCGAATTTGTATATTCATGTACAATTTAATTTCCCCTTTCAGCCAGCCCTCACTTCTTAATACCCCATTGCTGCAATATCAAATTCGAGTTGGTTTATCGTTACAGACTGCTACATGCTTGTATTTTTTCCCAGAAAAGCTGAAGCCAGACATTTCAAAACCTTTTTTCTAGTAACCATGAGTCCACAGGCCAATGTTATATTTCAGATATCATCAGCCCCCTATATTTTTCTAGATAAAAAGGGGGGTAGAAGTAGTTCCTTCATCTCTCTGGTGACCGTGGGGAATATTTGGTCCCTATTTGAAATACCAAGATGAAAGCTGCTCTCCAAATGTCATTGTCTCATCAAGATGAATGTAAGTCATCAGGCACTAGGAAAAAAAAAAAAAAGATTTTTATATAGACATGTGTGGTATATTTCTTCTGGGTACTGGAGTTCCTAGTGATGATGCACTGGTCAGTCAGTAGTCATCCCTGTCCTCTGGGTCTCTAACCTAACCAGTACTGCCACTGACCTCAGGAACACCCCCAGTTATCCTAGCACTCACAGGGAAAAAAGTTTGATGTCTTCAAAAAAATGTTAGGATGACAAGAATTTCATTTCAATGTGGGCAAAACACGGAAGCCTCTCAAATGGTTTTGAGGAGGTGGGTTTCTTCTGTGAGAACTGGAAAGAAACCATCCAAAATGCCTTAGTGATGTGAGAGACTTTGAAACTTGGGTTTGTCCAATACGATTTGATGGGCAACTGGCTTGTTGTCTCCAACCAAAAAGTTTGGCAAATCCAGGGTTAATTCTTTCCAAGCACAGTTGTCACCAAAACTAATAACTTCCTGAAAATAAATTCAATTTTATACATCTTTATTTTCTGACTAGAAGGATTTAAAAAAAAAAAAAAAGAAATATTTCCCCACTCAGTTCTGGTATTAACCTCATTCCATTGCTGTCAGTGGTCATTTGCTGGTTTCCTTGGTCTTGACACCCACCAGATAACTTTATTTGAAACCTAAGCGCATCATTGTATTTGTGAGTTGCATTTCCTTATTTAACCCTATCATATAAGAAATGATGGCTAGCATTTGGATGTTTTATAAATGAATGATGTTGTCTGAAGGCTCTTGTCTATTGTCTGTCATAAGCAATTCTACCACTAGAAAATAAATAAATAAATAAATAAATAAATAAAACCTACAATATTAAGGGAGAAGAAATATTTAAAGATTTATTCAAAAAACCTTGCAATTATTTGGCCTGCAGGATCTCTTTTAATATGAGAAACATTTCTGTAAAGATACATAAATATTTTTTTCTATATGCAGAAAAGCAGAACAATCTTCAAGAGTCATATGGCATCTGACTTTTAATAGCTACAGCCTCTCTTGCTTGAGAATAAAATAAAAGCTACTCAAAGCCCTTAGTCACATCTTCAGTTAACCATTTCACATGCAACTGTTGAGGAAAAAAGAATTGCCTAATCCAAACCCTTTGAAGTATTGTTTTGAGTTCTAACAGACCTCAGATCAGGTTTTCATTTGTCTAGAGTACTTTCTTCTTCTTCTTCTTCTTTTTTTTTTTTTTTTTTTTTAATAAGCCTCTTTAATGCCAGTTCACAATACTGAAATTATTCAAACAGGTAAGAAACATCTTTTTGTTATAAAAATTTTTTTTTTTCCCCACTATTTTATAAGATATTTATATTTTGCATGAAATACCAAAGACAAAATAGAACTGAAAAGAAACTGCTGAAGATTTTTGAATTATAAAACTCAGGCTGGCTGACTTATGCTTTCCATAACTAATGCTATTTTAAAGCCCCACTGTCTGGAGATCCAACATATTGAGGAAAAAAATAGTGAAATTTATGATAAGCATGAGATATTCAAAAGTTAGTGCTGAAAACTTTGCTTCAGGACTCACGAAGACTTTATTGCCATCAGTGATTCACTGTATGACAGGGAGCAATTAACATCTCTGCTGCAACCTACTTCACTGGTAAAACTAACTATAATATGCTACCTGTGCTGGGAATTTGAGAACGTGGGAGCTGCAGCTTAATTGTTTTTCCAGTTTATAAAAATACACCTGGTGTCTAAACATACAATCTTTTTTGCTCCTCCCACAAATTGATGTCTACTTAGAATTAAAAAAAAAATAAAGTGTCAGCAGCCCTGCAAAAATCTTCACACTTAGAATTCAAGATGCTTGAGAAAGATAAAAAGAAGCCAGAGATCTTCATTGCAGTGCTCTGAAGATCAGCATGGTTGATCTAAGTAAGAAAATGCTTACGGGGATGCTGTCATACCCGCTCCATAGCCCCGGGCAGAGGAGGCTGGGACTGCCAGTGTGACAACCACAACTCAAGTTTGACAACAGGTTTGTGCAATATTTTAAGATCCACACTTGGAAAGGGGAGCTGTGCATTCACAACACTTACACTAAAAGCACCTGTGGTACCTCAACTGTCCTGTCTTGGTAAATCCAAGTCCTTTTAGGTTTAGAATTATGTAGTATGGCATTTGCCATGGAAACTAGTTTTATTTTATTTTAAATACTTTTGTCAATAAGCACACACAGAATATTACATCTTAGCTGCCAGAATGACTTATGCCCTCTTTGCTTCAATATGAATACCTGTATTTTTGCAGAAATGGAAAGGCTGGTTATTTCTTATATGACTGACTGTGCTCCTTTTGGCATAATATGCTCTTATGAATAGTCAGGTGAAAACAACCCACTTGCCTTCACAATAATAAATTAGCCTGTGTGACTCAGAGAGGAAGTAAGGGGGGGGGGGGGGGGGGCGGGGGGAAGGGGAGTGAGAATTAAAGTTTCATGCAGTTCTGCTGAGATTCAAGCCACATAATCCCCATACACCCATGCATATAAAAAAGAGGCTCTGGAGAGGTAGAGGTACTATAGAAAAGAAAGTTTTAAGACCTGACTGGCCTTTGGTTATGTAAAGAAATGAAGACTGAGCAGCTATACTGACATTTCGTTTCTGGATAGCAGAGGATGGTAGTGACTCATTCCTCATTGCTATGCCAGCATACCTTTTCTACACAAGTTTTCATTAAGGTTAAAAACAAATGAGAAGGCAATGCGTTTTGGCTTGCATCAATGTGTTGCTGACAAGTAGCATGAGTAAGTGACCTGCCACAGCAACCCAAGCTGAAGTATTCTCATTTAGATAGGTCAGGAGCAAGTATTTCTCATGTGAAATTCAGAAAGGGAATACTATATAGAAATGAAATTGTGTTTTACTCTTGTACTGCAAAAGTCCATAGAACCTACATTCAAAGCTTTCATGTTATATAAAAGAAAGCCTGAAGTACCACGCAGAATGGAATATAAATGGCAAATATAAGAAACTAATACAGTATATGATGAATTAAGTGTGGAGATAAAAACAGACGCAGCATAATCAGTACCTGCCTCTGGTAATGACAAAATTTGATCAAGAAAGAATAGGTCTGTACGCAGAATATTAGTCAGAGCTCAAAGGGGAATATTAGTCAGAAACTAAAACTTCCTTAGCAAAGTATTTGTGTATGGCATAGAAAAGCTATATAGGGCTAACCAGGACATTTTGTGCTAAGCTTCAGTGCTGCGCTTAGCAGCTTTTCAGGTAACACCTCATGTTAATTCTTGCTCAGGAAAGACATCCGTGCCCTCAGACACACAGGTAACACTGGTTCTTCTAAGACCTGCTTTGTTCTTCTTTCAAACGCCTCTCCACACCCTGCTTTAGAGTGAGCAAGCAGACACAGACCCTCTCCCAGACTTCACCCAACACGTAAGGAAAGCTCAGCTAAACATCATCTGTACCATAAGAGCTCTTCCTAACGCCTTGGACACTACCCTAGAAGATACTCCCCTGAGCTTCACATTTATCTTATCCTGAGCCCTGGCCTCTTGTCCACTCTCAGTGAAACTCACCCCAGACAAGCCACATCTGTCAAGTGCAAGATCAGCTCACACGAAGGGAGAAACAGCTTCCTCCACATAGTCTCGCTTAAATGAACGTAGAATCTGTGAGAGTCAGATCACTGACCAAGCAGGAAAACATGGCTAGTGACAGCACCCAGTTCCTTTTTGTGAAGTAATTCTGCATCTGTCAGCCAGAAAACATTAGCGTTTGACGTCCTTGTTGGTGGGGCCGTACAAGAGTTCTTGTACAGGCTGTTCCAAAAGTGGGATATTGCTTCTGTTCTGCTCCTTAGGAGCAGCAAAACCACATAACAGCAGAATTCAGAGACCTGTTGGTGTTTTTCCTTTTTTCTAACAATAAAAACCACTGCCTCTTCCATTGCTTTTCATATGCTCCTAAGCCCTGACATAGAATGTTATATTCAGCCACAGGAATTTCACAGAACCACAGATTGTTAGGATTCGGAAGGGACCTCAAAAGATCATGTACTCCAATACCCGCGCCAGAGCAGGAACACCTAGGTGATGTTACACAGGAAGGCATCCAGGTGGGTTTTGAATGTCTCCAGAGAAGGAGACTCCACAACCCCCCTGGGCAGCCTGTTCTAGTGTTCTGTCACCCTTACTGTGAAGAAGTTTCCTCTCATATTTAAGTGGAACCTCTTGTGTTTTATATGCTTATTAAATCTGGATTTGCCTTCTGATGAATGCACTTGTAATGCTGGGTCTTACAACACAGGTATCTGTCCTTGAAGGAAAGAGACAAAGAGAGATCAAACTTTTCTTTTTTTTTTTTTTCCCCATATAGCCCTCTGAACAGTTTTTATCTACTAATCACCTACAGTAAAACACCTGATTGATAATAACAAGAACTAGATTTAGCTAGTTATTTACGAAAGCCAAAGGTGTCATTCTTGTCTTACTAATCTTGTGAGCCATATAACTCAAAAATGCAATATGAACAGAACCTCTTAACAAAATAATAGCTCTTCACTACTAGGTAAAACCTGTTCTTTAAAATCACTCTGCTTCAGAAAGGTTCAACTGAGTTAACTGATTGGTCCTAGTAAAAAACATATCCAATACCTCAAATTTTATTCTCAGCTAAGATAAGTAAGCCTCCAGTAACTTCTATGGTGCTTTGTAGCAGAATTCGGCCAATCACATAAAAGCTTCACTCTTCTGCATGTATAGTATACATTGAGGAAGCAAATGGGAGCAAACTGGAAAATGGCTAAGAGTTGGCTTGCAGTTTGCATGATGGGATGACATGGAACAAATAGAGTAGGGCTGAAAACTCATTGCATTTAAGTGTGCAGAAACAGGCACCTTTCACTGGAGTGCTAGTCTCAATAAAGGGCTCATGATGAGAAAGTCAGTCTGCCATCATTGCAGGTTGGGGTTAGACCAAGACCCAGAAAGTCCGTAACTCAGATCTCTCTGGCATGATGGTGCTCCTAACATGGTAGGATAAACTTGTCACTTCCATTCAGGGTTATTTATAAAACAGGCCCTTCATGGGCTCTTCTGTTCAATCACAGTATCCTGCAGGGGGGCAAAATATTAAAGAAACATAGAGCACCTTTTGACCCAATACTGGAGCAGGATAGTTTTCATATAGAAAGTTCACAATAAACTTGACCTTATCTTCATCCCTTGTATTGGATGCCAGACACTGTTTCCTCTTCAGTGTTTCAGTATTTTCTGGATGAGGATTAACTCTTAGAGATGGAGGAAGAGAAGAGTTGAAAAGGAAGAGAGCATTATTAATGTTGCTGGTACCTGTTCCAAGACCCTTTTCTTCTTTCATTTTTGTTTCTCCCAAACTCTACTCTGTTCTTCCTTTCCTTCGTCTTACTTTTTTTCAAAACTGAACCAAGCCATCATTGGGTTCTGCTGGTGTGCCTGGATTCAGAAATCCAGAATGACAAAAGCAGCCACACTATACTCCATAAAGTCATTCAGGAGGCTAAAGCTCTATGTACAAGCTTCCCAGCCCTGTGTGGGTGGTGAATCTGCGAAATGAGCAACAGCTAGTGAGACTACAGGTATAAACACAAGTGTCACCTCTGATGATTAGGACGACCTTAGCTCAGGAAGTGCCCATAAGGTTTCCCTGAAGCAGATGTTTGAAGCATCATCACCACAGCAGCTCCCAGGGGTGACCCAACAGAGAAAAATAAACACATTGAAAGTCAATAGGGTATGGCTAGCTTCAGGCAAGCCTAATAGTATGAACAAGCTTTTCTGTCATGTTATAATGTTTTTTCATTCTCACAGTCTTTCCAAAAGCCTTTTCTCAATCCATGCTCAGGGCATGTCAGGCTGCTGACAGATGCTGTGTTCAGTGCCCCATGAGATGCCTTGAAAACTGAGTGACCGATCTCCACAAGCAAACTAATTTGTCCTGTGTTTGTACTGAGTTGCCTAAATCAGGCTAAATGTCCTTTTCTAACTCTCAGATGGCGAACTTAGTTACTCAAAACTGAGGCAAGACTTCATGTGATACCAGGTGAAAAAGTCTGCTTCAGGAGAAAGACCTTTGAGAGTTTTGCAGAAAGAACTTGTAACAACTCTAACACTGAATTCCCCAGCCTGAAGTGATACTGCTGTGAGACATTACTTTAATGTGCATTCTTAGTCTCTGCTACGTTGCCTGCTTCATGTTTATAAATTAATAAGTAAGTCAGTGAAAAACACAGTTTACCTATGGGCTAGAAACAGGTAAAATCCAGAAACTAAAATTTAAATTACAGTAAAATTAGGCACTATAAATTATTTAGAAGAATTCAAGTCTGAAGGCTCTCCTAAAGATATTTTTGTTCACATACAAAAATAAATGTAGTCAATACAAACTAGGAATTTATTAATAATCTGAATCTGCAATTTGAGTTATAAAGAATCAATAAAATATAAGTTATGTATGAGATAACCATGCATTTTATGATTTTAAACCAGTATCTTCATGATCATTTGGAAAACAGGCAAAGACATACTATACTGTTAATAAATTCTATTCTCAGTACCTGAGTAACCTCCATATTTGTGAGGCTTTGCTCTTGGGGAATGTGCCAGGGAGCTTAAATGTTTAAGGAAGAGGTGTTTAGCTAGCACCACTGTTTCCCAAAACTGAGTGCTTTGACACTAATCAGCAAAGGTAGGATTAACCTCAACTACTTTTAGAACCCTAGTGTACATAACTAAAATAGTCATGAACGAAACAGGTGCTTTTAAGACTCAGCACACCTAATGAAATATAGACTTTTGCTTTAGAATTAATCAAGCACTAGAAGTACCTATTTACCTCACTGATCACAGAAGTAGCCTAGGATGTTTAATGCGGATGCAAATATCTCCAATATAGAAATCTGTATGGGTCATATTAATCATATCTCCACTGATGAGCAAATAATATAGTTGTAGAGAAATAACTATCTCAGATATTTGCCTTTTTTTTTTCTTCTGTTTCATATAAGTAACCACACTCCCTCTCCCATTTAGTCCTTCTGTCTTCTTTTATCTTCTGTGTTGTGAAATTTCTTGTGGCCTTCTTAACTGCACCTCTTCTTGTTCTTTCCAAATCAGCTATTACCTCATAAAAGACATTTACTGGTTTTAGGGCAAACAATAGAAAGCAAGAGCACATCTACTATTTCTGTTATCAAGAAAGAGGAAGATCCCCTGGAAGCATTCAGTGTAATTCATAGATATTGTAAGACTATCAGATGCTCTGATTCAAATTAACTTGACATCTTAATGAAGAGATAGAACACAGGAAAGTTTGTTCTTGACTGTACTTGTATTACACTATCAACTCTGAAATTAAAACAGACCTCATCATTGTCATCATGTTGAGAAAAGTGATCAGCTCATTCAAAAGTAAAGAGGACTAGAAGCTAGAAATTTGTTGGCATCAGTCCAGCTACACATATTATTACGAATGTTGTTCAAGTCTTGGAAAAATGGTGGTAAAGGGATAGGCTCAAGTAACCTCTGAGATATCTCTTGTCCTAGGGTTGAAAAAAGGTAGGAAATTCTTGAGAAGATTGTTAGGGTGCATAGGAAATATGAAGCAAATAGTCTGGATTTTGTGGCGTAGCAGGCTGTATCCCCTGGAAGAAAAGCCATGCTAAGGAAGTGGCGTGTATCACATAGGTAAGGTAACTGCCTGGAAGATTCAGAAAATTCTGAAAACTAGACATGCAAGGAAAAATATTCATAAAATAATTAATATAATTTAAATCCAGCATACTCCAAACATTTTGAAGTACTGTGGCAAAGAACATGAAAATAAAAATTTCTCTTTTATACTATCACTAGAAATCTAGAAAGTAGTTGAAAGTTGTTGTTGATGAGAAGAAATTCAATAAAATTGGCACTATTGAAACCTGGTAGGACTATTTTGGTGTCTAGAATGCTAAAATCACAGCCTATAACCAGTTTGAGAAAAGCTATGTAAGAAAAAGAGGCTAGAAGGGTGCTTGTTTCAGAAGGCAATTACTTGCTTTAGAGTTATTGATAAGTTAGAACAGCAGGACCATGAACATACATGGATCAATGAGTTCCCTAACAAAACCCAAGAGGGTGTTCTTTTGAGGGATTGTTGCAGAACACCAAATCAAACTAGAGAATAGGATGAACTAGTCCTTAAATACTTGTCAGTGATGTGTGGAAAGAGACATCTTTTTGCAGGCTTCAGCTTGGCAGATGCATGCTGCAGGTTTCAATCAGCTAGTAAATCATCATTAGAGCTTCTGATATAATGCTTATCTCTGTTCTAAAACCAACGCATGCTCTACCCAATGTGAGGCAATTATTTTATAACGAAGCAGATGACTGAATCATTAGACTGGAAGTTGGCAGTTATCTAAAGATCAATGGTAGTAATCCAATTATGTTCAACATGGGCAAAGAGAGGACAGTCTCAAAGGGCTTTGTAGATAGGCAGACAGATAGACAGGCAGCAATTTCAAAGTGTTAATTTCCAAAAGCAAGCAAAAGCATAAACAAAACTAAGAGAGTTGCAACAACAAGTGGAAACCTAAGCTCCTGAAAAATAATTAACTAAAAGCTTCACTTCTACAGTAAAGAAAACCTGATGAAAAACTCAGGATACTACATGTATGAAAAGGTACCTAGGAATTGGACAGTGAGTTACAATATATACGTAACTAAATACCAGTTGGTATAAATCATGCTAGCACCCTCAAAATGTAGACAAGGACAAATAAAGAGGTAATATTGAGCTCATATCTGTCAACACTAAAGCAATCAGAAGTATTTTGTGTTAGGTGATGGGATTAAGGCTCACCTCCAAAAGCAAAGACGAGCAATGGCTAGGAGGCCCCATTACCAAGCTGGAGCCTCCTGCCCTGTCTTCTCTCAGGGTTGTCCCAGGAGATGTGCCAGTCCATGGTCCTCCAGATGAACTGACCAGAGGGGCTCTTCCAAGGTCACCTCATGGGCTGAGTGACCTACAGAAGCATGGGCTTATGGTACAGTGCTGGGGAGGACCATTTGAGGACTGCATAACTTCTATTTTGAGATATTTAGGGCAAGGACTTAAACAGGGACAAGGGAGGGATCACAGTAATTTGGAAGAACAAGTGTGGACAAACAAAACAGTAGCATTGGACATTAGAAATCTGGAGGGTTCAAAACATTCTCATTCTGTATTTGGAAAGAAAAAGACTGAAGCCTAAGATACCAGACACAAACAGGATTGTTTAAGAGTACATACTTAAAAAATTGAATCAAAAAGAAAACAATAACTACATTTTCTTTGTATTATTTTGAGCCTGCTGAAATGTATGCAAGACTCATCAAAAGAGCCTTCATTCCCTATGTTTGTGAGAGCTTTTTATTTTTTGTTTGCAGAGAGGGTTCTAGGGGGCTTGTTTTTTGCTAAAACAATACATTTTATGAATGTTTCCAACACCACAAAGTTGGTAGTTTATCAATGTTCAAAAAGAAAATCACTAAGCAACAGTGAGTTGGGTGGACTGGCTAGCCAGGCATCTACTCCATGTAAAATTACAGAAAAAAAAATAAATAGGATTCAGCTGATACAGAATTAAGATAGCAAAATAAAGAATTAATGACAATAAAAATCACTTCATAGAAAATCATACCAAGGTAATCTGGTTTCCTCCTTTGAGGGGATTTTAATCAGTAATGGTAGGTTCAGACACCAAGATTCTTGTGGGGTTTGGTTTTTTGGTTTGGTTTAGTTTTTTAGCACTTGCTGTAGAACGTTATGATATAAAATTGACACTGTAGAATACAGCACAGGTCAGATAAGAGCTGAGTCGGGCCAAGAAGTATATGTCAGATGATGCATATTTGCTGATGTGAGTTCTTTCAAAGGAGTATTGTTATGAATAGCAATAGGTCTGATCCTATTCCACATTTTCATTAATCAACTGGAATAAAAATAAAATCAGTGACACTGGATTAAATCTTCATCCAAGACAAAGATTGGTGGAATAGTTAATAGCAATCACAAGAGGATTTGGGATTAATCAAAGAAAATGTGCTTAAATATATGCAAGCATAAAACAGTATAGCTAAAAGGAAGAGTGCATATGCCACCCATAATAAAGTGGTGAGAATCAGCATCAGGTAAAGATGTCGCTACAAAATGGATTTTGTGGGGATAACCAATAAGTAATTCAATACATGCTCCTTGAGCAGTGTTGTACAAAAATGGGCTATTATAATCTCTGGACATATAAGCGACAGAAGTAGGACCGGTATTGGTATGCTGCCAACAGTTTTAGCAGCCAAATTTTGAGAAGGACATTAGAAAATAGAAGAAAGTGAAGAAAAAGGTCATAAAAATTGACTTTGAGAGCTGAAGAAAATGTGCTAAAGTGAAAAACTTTAACAGCTCAAGCTGTTTAGCTTTTGAGAGGGCAGGCTGAGAGTGACTTGATGGCAGCATCTAAATACTTTCAAAGGGAGAAAATAGGAAGCATTAAAGGGTTCGTTAATCTAACAAAGACAGATATAACAAGAACCAAAGCTAGAAATGAAGCCAAATATGAAATCATGCACCAATTTGTAATTGCAAGAGCAATTAGACACTGGGAAAAAATATAAAGGAAAGTCCATCTTCATCTCTTGATGTCTTCAGATCATGAGTAGATGTCTTTGTGGAACACATTGCTCTGACAGAGAAATTATTTTTTAAATCAATGTGTTCAGCTAATAGCCAGCCAGGGAATTAGATCCATAGGAAATTTCTATTTGGCCTGCAGCTCTTTTCTTAAAAAAGGCCAGCTCTCTGGCTTGGGCAGCAGCCTTTCCATCCTCGCTATTACTCCCCTGCTTCTCTGATGGCAGACACCCAGCTCTGCTTTGTTTCTGCAGGAAGGGGATTTCTGCCATCTGCTGCTGCCCATGGAAGTTGCCAGTTGATCAGCCACTGTATGGGGGGAGCAGAGATACTGTGCTGCTGTCAGAAGAGACTTGAAACTTGTTCTAACCCTGTGGTTACTAATATCAAACCTCCTTGCTTTACCTCTTGTTAAGCTGTTGAACTTTGAATGATGAGAAGTACAGAAAGATGCTCATTCTTCAATGTACAAAATGGTTCAACTATAATAACTATTTTAGTTCATGCCTGAATTTGTGTATAAAATCAAGCCTGATAAAGCAGTCTTCCTAATATAGGAATGGTGGACACTTTCTTTATCACAGGAAATCCAATCATCTTTGAAAGGCTTTTGTAAAGAGGTTGTCTACCTAACTTAGATGCCTACAGCTGGGCAGATGGGAACCGCTTCTGGAGAGAAGCCTCCATTGCTTTCTACTGACTTGGCAGAATGTTCAGACTTGAATATGGGTCATTAATCAGGTACTCTGAAATGTGTAGGCACAAGTTAGATTCAGATTAGGTACATGAAGTCTCCTTTGCAGGTTGGATCATCAAACAAGTGCTTCTGCCCTTAAAACCTAAGATTGGATACCATTCAAGTGAGGCAAGGCTTGTAGGGAGAAGTATTTTAGTTTACTAGACCAAGTGATGTATCACAGCTGTATATCATCAATAAGCCTACCACTGAAAGGACTAAAAGCAGAGGGACAACTCAGACTTGCAGGCAGAGAAATACAGTACTTGGTTACAGAGATACCTGGCAAGGCTATAGGAAGGGGAAAAAAAACAACCCTCCAGAAAATTTAGAAGAGCAGTTGAATATTTCCAGGCAATTTGGTTTGAATCCTCACATTTCTTTAATTTTTCAAAAATCGGAAAACAGAAATTGGGAAGTCAGCTATCAGTATCTGGCCCCCAGTTACTCATGCAGGATAAGCTTCAGCCACAAGGGCATATGCTCCCCTCCAAAATTCCAGCAGGACTCTTCCTTCCCTGGGAAACTACCATCAGCAACATGGGCTGGGAGTCCTGTGACCTGGATGGTGTGCATATTACAGTCCCAGATTTACATATGCACTAAATTTTTCCCTTGGGATGTGTCTGACACTTATTAAGATGTTGAGGATTTTTCCATTGATGAAACCACCATTGTCTTGAGATTTATCCACAAGTTTTTTTGTGTGTTTTTGTTTGTTTTTTGTTTTTCTAGAGACATCCGTCTGCATCTTTGATTTATAACCTTCATCAGCCTCTCTTTGTTGTGATTTTGTTTGTTTTATTTTGGTTTGGGAGGGGGTTGGCGTGTGGACTTCAGCAGATGAAGGAAGAAAAAGATTTACTATGCCAAATTTGGGGATTTGGGTTTCACTTTGGGGAGAGAGATTGCTATTCAAAAACCAAAAAGTGAAAGTATTCTTTTTTATGTCAAAACAGTGTCAGATTCAGATATGTTTGTACTTTTTCCATAAGCTAGCAATTGTTTGCAACTTTGTGGAAAAATTTTTCTGCACAAACATTCTTGAGGAAAGATTTTCAACAAAATATCCGTAACATCATGAAAGTCTGGGCTTCCATGCATGAACAACAGGATTTGCTACCCACTACTCACCTTTCCTGATTTAGATATGCCATCAAAAAACACACAACACAAAAAAATCTAGCCATTTAATAGCTCAGTGGATCATAGACAATCTATGATTTTTGTTATCAAAACTATCTAATAAGAATTTATGAATAATGTACATGTTTCTGTATTCAGAAATTGTTCACAAATGATTTGTGGACAGAAAAAAAGAGCTAAATCTGCAATGTATATTTTTTTGTAATAACACATTCAAACAGAATTATTTCAGGAAAGATTGTTCAGCGTTAGCTAGTCATCATACCATGTACTTTTATGGAACATATTAGATCTTTAAGTGGTCCATCAAAAAAATGATAATTCAGCACTATAAAGTAATTTGAGGATGTGCTTTTAAATGTATGGTGTTTAGGAGGGTATCTAAACACCCTCACAATTCTAAAACCTACTCCATTGTCCAAAGAGTGCTGAGATTTAAACTGTCTCATAAGTGTTAAGCAATCAATTCTTGTAGACACAGCTTCAAAAATGCATCCATTTTGTCTGGTTGAATTACAAATGAGTTATTTCATTAGCAGAATTATTATTTTGGGACGAACTCCAGAACACTAAAGCTTTACATTTAACCTCTATTACAGTCCAGAATTGAATTAACCTCTCTTCTCATATAAAAGTAGCTAATGCACTTTCCTTGTAAAATGCAAATGTTGTTACACTATGTTTTTCAGAAAGCACTTAGAAACATTCACTGGAATTATGGTTCATAATATTTCCATGCATTTAATTAAAACTCTACATTTTAAGAAAATTAGTTTATTTTCTTTCCTGTCACTGAATACTGACACTTGGAATAACAAGTGCTGCTGAGTTACATGCTAAAATATCAAATCAGTATCTCGGGGCAGAAACTCAATGCTACTATAACACACATGATGTACAAACACTAAGGCATATTGGAAGTTCTGTGTTCAATGTGGTTAAGAGAATCAATCAGGATTTTTCCTAAAATCTTAACATTTATTTTGAAGTCCCTCTGGACTTATTTTTTTTCCTGTTCCCCATTCACAATTAGAAGATAAATAAGAGAAGTAAAACATAAATTTGCATGTTGTTTGAAGCAGGCTGAATTGAAACTACAGATTCTGTGAGTAGCTCTAACTCTGATACCTGCTACCTTCAAATAATGACTAAAAATATCAAAATTTATGGGTTGTGTCTCTAGTCACATTTCACCACGTTTTTCTAATAATATATAATAGTTATTATTTGCAAGTAGATGTTTGTGACTGCAATATTTGGCTTTGTTCTGAATGAAAACAGAAAATTTGGACATATACTACAAAGAAAAAATCTGGGAATAAACACATGTCAATTAGTCATTTCATTGAACATTTTAGTATTAGCTATTAGCTATTTCTTTAAAATACAAAACAAAGCTATACAGGATAAACTGAGAAATGTTAATCCTGGAACATAGTATTTCAGCAGGAAATCCGTTCATTTTTTTGTTTTGGTTTGGTGGTGGATTTTTTGGGTTTGTTTGGCTGGGATTTGTTTGTTTCGGTTTGGTGTTTCTTGTTTTTTTTTTTTTTTTTTTGGTTTGGTTTGGTTTTTTTGGGGGAGGGGTCCAATTTACTGTGAAAACACCTGATTTTTGCAGTGTGTCAGTTTTCATAAACCACATACATGAATTTAACTATTCTAGGTTCAAATGGCAAGAGTGAACCTGACACTGTTCAAAGCACAGTTAACTCCATCGTAAGATCTTCTCAGCTAAAAAGATCAAGGAGGAGTTCAGGAAACACATGGAGAAGAGGATGGAACCCAGTTGGTGATGAATACAGATATAAAGTGACATAGTGGATTTTACTGATGCTACATAGACATATCATAGTCATAGATACATACATAGATACATACAGCTATGTTAAAAACTGAATAACATGGTTCAATTTTATATTGCATCAGAAATGTACTCACCTGGAAAAAATACAGGACTGAAAATTCGCCACATTTCTAAACATTTTTTTTATGTGTTGATGGGAATTCCCAGACAAAGAAAATTTTGGTTTCTGACCAGCTGGATATTTTGCATTCAGAAACCACTGCAAGAAAGTCCTGCCCCAGGAGGTGAATGAAGAAGATCTCTGAGACTGCCAGTTTCCACTGTCTGATGGGGATCTCAAAAAGGCCACAAAGAGCTCTGCTTTGTTGGTTGGTTGTGGGGGTATTTTTTGGTTTTTGTTTGGGTTTTTTGGGTTGGTTGGTTGTTGGGAGATAGAGGTTGTTTGTTTGGTTTTTTTCTGAGGATTTTCCCCTCACTAAGAAAAAAGTATCACTGAAGTTTGTTAAAAAGTAGCCAGCAAACGTTGGAGTACTGTTCAAAAGGAGATTGTGGTCAGTTGTTAAGACTGTCACTATTATCGGAAAGAAAAGGTGTAAGGACGAAGAGTACAGGTAAAGCCATCATAAAAGAACAAGGCTATTAATCAAGTATATTGATTTATTCTAAGGATATTATCTCCGAGACTAGTAGATTCCTTTAATTGTCTGCTGGACAGGTAGGAGAATGTTTTCACACTTCCTTTTATCCTTTTCAAGTTTATACCCCACATTAAAATGCGTCTTTTACAGTTTTGACAAAACATTAAAGAGGAGTCAGTCTGTAAAGCTTAATTGTTTGTTTCCTCCTGGGGGTCTTTTGCCCTTGCTCTGAACCATTCATTAAAGGTGGCTTTCAATTATAACCAAGATTCGGATCCTTGTATAGAGAGAACTTACACTGTCTATAAATCCTGGAATTTCACAACCATCAGACAGACTCTTTAAAAGCTTTTATGAGAAAATATGGTTTGGGATGGAGACAGCTGGTATTTAAATTATCCATGTGAGAGAAATTACTCTTATTCATTCACCAGATGCTTTATTCATATATCGATTTTTAAATTAATAATTCCATAATACTTACAGCTATATAATCCTAAAATGTGCACATTTTTGCTCAATGACCTTAACAAGCTTTGACATCTTTTTTTATTTCTTGCAAATAGTGCAGCATATTTTGCCAGCTGCCATTCTGATGAAACATTACAAGAGATGAGAGAAAAAAACCTCAGTGTCCACTAACAAGATCAGTAGAGTTCATCAAACTGTTATTTCTGCCTGTACTCTAGGTGCAGGCTCCAATGTCATTTAACCATGAAAAACATACCAGCTAGTCCCATGCAATGTCTACCCCTTAGTACTCGCAAACTGATACATTTTGAAAACCCGATAACTAGGAGCCTGAGATGTTTGAAGAGATGGGGAAACATTTCATAACTACTAGCATATATTGGACAACAGGAGGTTTGTGGAAGAAAAACACGGAATTAAAAAAAGTATGTTTTGCTGGAACATTCTGGGAGATGATATAAGTGAATGTGGTTGGCATTTCTGGTAAACAGTGAAGAAGCAGAAATGCAGATCGGCTTTCTTGAGCATGAACTCCATGAAAAATAAACCTCACATCATTGTTCAGAAAACATTTACTCAGTCAAATGTTGCTGTTCTTCCTTGCAGCCCTGAAAATATTGTTTTTGGTTCTCTTCTTTCCACTGGAACATTCATTCATTTGTAATTCTCTCATCCTGATCATTACAGATTCCTTCTTTCAGGCCTCACTGCATATTTTTTTTCTTCTCTTGGAAAGTGATACCACCTCTTCCTTGCTTTGAATCCCTGCGCTGGTTAAATTCCAATCTTCATGGAGTCCAGAAGCCTTGTCTCAACTCTGAAGGCACTGCACAACACTTCGTACTGCCTCATCATCCCTCTTCCTTCCTCTGCTCTTACGTCTTCTGACACATATTCATGTTGTTCTGGGTAAAGGCCATTCCCTAATCATCACCTCTGCTGATCAAAACCAACAGTGTTTTCATCTAAATCCCTTTCTAATGTACTTATATGTAAGAGCTTTACCAGAAATTATGATAATATTAAAAAATAAATAAATTTAAATGTACTTGAAAGGCACTCCAATTCAGGACTTCATGTGTGTATTACATATACTAAATGTCCTTTGCATCTCTAAACAGTAAGCTACCCAGCAGTTTGTTTTCTTCTACCCACAGAAAAAAATAAAAAAATAAAAAATTTAAATATATATATATATATAAAGGGAATACATAACTGAGCCCAAATTTCGCTCTCAACTTCATAACATATAAAAATTTCTTCCTGTGCAAGGTTTCTAGGACTGGGTCTTGAGACACAAGGCTCCAAACCCAGGCTTACCAACTTGAAAAGCTTAGAAATACATACCTGTCTACAATAGAAGTCTTCCACTGCTCTTCCAATCTATTCCATGGACAAAAGTTGCAATGATAGGTTTTTCATTGAGGATTCTAAAAATGGCAGCTATGATATTAGAATGATCAATGCTTGCCAAGTGCCAGCTTTCAGTTAGAAAATAGGTATGAACCTTGAAGTCCACGAGCCTTTATGGTTCTTACCCAAACTAACTGAATACCTACCTTCCTCCAAAGGCCTCTCAAATATTTATGGCTGGGAATCAACCCCCATACATCATCAAATTTCCAACTGTGCACCCAGACTTTAAGGATGGAAAGGAACCCTAGTTTCCTTCTTGATTTTTATAAAGGAGTTTTCCAAGCCTCATCTTTTCATGCCTGACCTTTCACAGAGGTTCACCCAGACTCTACCCAAGCAAAGGATATGGTTATACTCAGCAGGAGAGAGGGGCCAAACTGTAACCAGAGGATTTCAGTGACGGTCACTTCTGTATACAGAACATGTCCATTGCATGCAGATCCTGCATCTTCTGGCAGCTGCTGGCCCTGCTGAGAGAAACACAACAAGTTGATTTGTAAGTGGGTTCTTCCTCACTCTGCTTTTTTCCACCGATTTTCTTGATTTCCAATTCAGTATAGACCCAAGGTACACTTAAGTTTCAACAGTTTAAACCAAAGCAGCATTTTTAAGTAAAAAGTGAAGAAATTATTTAGTAAGTACTTCTACTTTGTAATCCTTTCTATCCATGCCAGTATATCAAAGTTGTAGCAACAACCAGAAATCCACACTAACACATATTTTGGCTGCTTTTGAGACCAGCAAACATACAGTTTGAGCAATTACACCTTGGAATATCACCACACAATTCACTCACCACAATCTAAGATTCTATGGTAGCTTGAAAAAACTTTCCTACATACAGTCTGAATGCCAGAACATGTACTTCACAACTCTAATGAGCATGACCTAGAACAGACGAAGGGTAACAGAAAAACTTCAAATTGCACCCTCTGTTTCAATCACCTCTGGTTTCTGCTCTGATTCCTCCTCCTAAACAGATGTAATGTTTACTCACTCAATGCATAGATCTGTTATAAGGATTAGTTAGTATCTAATGACTTGAATATATAAAGTGCTATTCTTAAAGTCCTAATATTATCACCACTACATTTCCACATGATTTTATTTATGCTTCTGACATTTGCTTTCCAGATTTTATTAGAGCTTACAAACAATAAAAAATTACTGCTGCTGGGCCCTGCTACACATTTCCATTAGATGACTCAGGCACTCTCAGACCCCTCAGTTCTGTTGAAGTCATAGCTACTTAACAAATTTACTGAACTGCTTTGGCTGAGACCCTTCCATAAAAGGAAAAATGACATATTTTATCTTACTTGGTGTTCTTTCTCTGGCAAAGAATTAGTTCAATGCCGCTGTAACAATAGTTCTTTGATTGAGAAAAGGAGGAAGTCCCAGATCTCTGCAGTGATCACTGCCCTGTTACTTTGGTTAAACGTATGCCTCCAGAGTACTACAACAGCTTCAGCAGCTGGGTGCAAAAAAGGTGATCTCTGATCTGATGCTCCTGAGTCAGGCTATTTTATGCACAGTGGAAATTGTCTGCAGATAATAAAAAGGAGAAATAATAGCTCTGTGGAGGTGGTTCTCTTAGATGTTTTTGCAGACTAGTCTATTCCAGTCATATGCTTTGGAAAAACTTTGATTTTTGACATAAAATAGCCAAGTTTCATTATTTCCCTGTGTGTAACTCAAAGCCCAGCAGTTACAGTCATGGTCTCAGTCTTCGGGTTTTACTTTGATGTGTGTGCACACATCTATGCGTATGAATGTGTGTGTTGGAAGTGACAGGGAATTGTCTGAAAATCTGTCCATATTACTTTGCATTAGCTGTCTATAGAAGACAATATTTTAATAATAATAATCTTCCCATCTTAAATAAGATATACTAACTTTGTCACACATCAGTTGTTCTCTAATACTGGTAAAATCTCCTTGGCTCTTCAAGTTCAAAGCTGTCTCTTTTGCCCTGTGGATACAACAAACTCACTCTCTCTGACTTCATTCAAATGCGTGCAACTCACACACACAAACATGCACACAACCCTGTGCTTTCAAATACCTCCTGTCTCAGGAAATCCAGTGCTCTAAATGTGGACAATCACACTAAAAGAGTCACAGTACATTTAAAGTTTAGGAGGAGGCAGTCAGTCCAGCAGCTGATCTTTGCAATGACAAAATTGTTGGAGCTGTGACATTTTCTCTTGCACATCAGCAAAAAATCTTCCCTGTTTTCCTAGAATGGAGAGGAACTGGGCTCCAAAAAAAATGTTGATTGGTACCAACTGAGCATGCGATTCCTTGTTTCCAACTTGGTATTTAAATTTGATTCATTTCACTGAATCATAAAGTTAGAGGAGGTTGCTGCAGGAGGTTGTCTAGTCTACACATGCACCCATCCCTGCTTAACAGTTTCGTGTAAATCTATATCCACACGTTTTCACATATATTAAAAAAAGGAGAGGAAAGAAAGCCTGCCAAGATCATTATCAGGTTCAGGGTTCAGGTTCAGATGAACATGGAATACATAACAGAATTTTTGTATAATGCTCGAACAAATAACCTATCGAAGGGCTAACCAAAAAGATTAAGGCATACACACAATCTAAAGACATATGGATCCTTAAGGGTCTGTGAAACTCTTTGGTCTCAAGTCCCAAGACACTGAAGTATCTGCATAATTTTCTAGTTTTGATGCTACCTGCTTACATACATGTAGTTCTGGTATATGCAGAGCCTCTAGAAAGAAAACGTCTGGCATAAACTTTCTCTGTGTGTAACCAGCAAACCTTCCCTTTTTCACAAGGGATATAAATTATAAATAATTATGTTTTCAACAACTACATGGGTGATTATCTGTCTCTTTGGAGTTTATCAACAAATTAAGACTCTTCTATCAGCTGCTCTCCATATCATCAACTGTGTCGCTCTGGCAGTCCTTTAAAAAATATTCTCATATCACAAAAGAGATAGAGGAGCAAAGACTAAAACTATCTATGTAACTAATAAATCTGTTTTATAGCAAGGATTTGTTACACGATAAGACCTGAAGAATGCCAGTAGAAATACAAACATTTCAGCTTGCTAAGTATTCATTCTTCATGTTCTAAAAAGCTGAAATGTGGATTAGAATCCAACCATTTATGTTTGGTTTAGTGTGACATCTGCCAAAGCCCTTATTGGTTGCCCAGATACAACCAAACACCATATATTGGTGTTTGGATTAGGATGCCACAACTAGTAGCACAAAGAATCTAATATAGTAAACACAGGCAATCCTAAGTATGCAAACACCTATGGGAAGAAGAGCACCCACTAGCTATAATTCTATGGTAACTACAACCCATCATTCATCAAACTCATTTAAAAAACAACTTTGATGAAAGACACTCATTGACCTTTTAGATAGTGATCTAGGTGGTCACAAGTGCTATATTAAAGACGCTAAAAGGTATGCTCTGCCTCAGCTTCGAACATCAACAATGACTTGGTTACGATGCACTGTCATACTTGAGAGGCACGCAAGCTTTCAAAGCATTTGCTACTTCCCAGCATTATTATGCCTGCCTTTGAGATCACTACCAGATTATTTCCTCTAACTTACGGTTCTTTTGCATTCAATGACTCCAAAAATAAGCTTGCTGACAGTAGTTTTCTAAAAAAAGAGCAAACAAAACAACACAAAAATCAAGTTATAAAAAGTGCTGAAGTAGTTTGCAATGAGTCAGTCCGGAAGCATCATTTCAGGACATCTACACATTGAATTGGCAATGATGTGTCAATGAGTCCAATCAGAACAGCTGGAATGTTAAATATCAAACCACAATAAACTGCTACAGACCAAGAATTATTCAGTGAATCATTCTGAGTGGAAGTCATGATCTCTTGTGGATAATTCATGAACAGAAAAAGGCCAAATTCATAAAATTATTCATTATAAATTATTCACCCTTCTTTTTGGAGGTATGAAGTGTAAAATCAAGCGTTTAGTTTTGATTAAGTGAGGAATGGAACAGCATAAATACAGCATTTGGCTCAATAGATCCTAGGAAATTAACTGCTTTAGGAGGAAGGAGAATAAACTTTTCTTTCTATCACTCATGAAACTTGATTAGCTGTTTGCACAGTGAATATGTACACAGAGCCAGATTCCAAAAGATGCTGAATTTGCACAACTTCCACCACCTTCAGCTGTGGTTACTCGGCACATTTCAAGTTCATCTGCAAAACACCATATGCAAAGTGCTAAATTTTGCTATTTTTTCATGGAAAAGCTCATCAAATTAATAAAGCACTGATGAATGGTAGCGAAAATGTATCAGAAATTTCATTAGCAACCCCTCACCCTACCGGTGTTCCCTTGCCTTCACAATTCTTCTCACTGATGTTTGTTTCTGCATGTTAAATAACTTTTCATTTTGAAGAGCTGGTTTTCTCAACCCAGAAATATTTCATTCGTCTTCCACCCATTGCCCCATACACAAAGACAAGAACAAAACCTGCAGCTTCAGTTGGACTAAAAAAAGTACATCCAGGTTAGAGGACTCCTTGAGTGCCTTTTTTTTAAATTGCATTTCCCAATAGTGTAGTTTCTGATTTTTTATTTGTTTTTTTAGTTTATTTTTTATCTTTTAAAGTGCACTGAAGGTTTCCCTCTCTCATGTTATTCATTATGTACCATTTGGAGTTTGTGTTTTTTTCTATTGTTGTTTTGGGTTTTTTTGTTTTGTGGGGTTTTTTTTGTTTTGTTTTGTTTTTTTCTTTTTCTATTTGGGGTTTTTTGGGGCAGGCCCCAAATTGGCAACATCGAACAGAATCTCCCATTTCTGTCTTTGCTCTTTCCTGCCTGCTGCTGCATTAGCTTCAGCTTTGTTAACCTGTTACCAATAAATACTCTTTCGTAGTGCTAAGATACTAATGAGAGCACTGAAACTGCACTCTTTAATTACTGACAAGAGTATAGACAGACCTTCTTTTTAAATCTCATTCAGAAATTGCAGGGCTTGCAGCCATCTTACTTTAAAGACATTTCAACAGTGAAACCTATGTACGGTTTTCTCATATTAATGTTTTTCTAGTTGTTGCCCATAGAAAGTCTTAGCAAAGCAAGGAAGTAAATGATGATATGAAAGCACACAACACAACACTCTATTCTGAACAAAACTGAACACAGCTAAAATCAATGAGATATAAGGTCAAATGATGACTATAACTAGAAGCTGTGCCACAGGTGGTTCACTCTTCAAACCCACACATTAATTCAGGGGGATCCAAACATACAGAGCAGAGAAATGGATGTAGAGATATACAAAGTGTTTCAAGAAGATGGACCCAATTTCGAAGCAATTCAAATTTGAAATTGTGTCCATTTTTTTTTAGAAAACAGTCTGTACAACTGAATTTGCAACAAGACACATGGCTAGGACAATGCCAAAGTCAAGGGAAGATTTGGTACTGTTCATATTTAAACAGAACCAGTTTACTCATCCCTTTTGTGAAGTTGAATCACTTCTTTTCACACATCAGTTCTCCTAGGGACTCAGATGATGGTGGGCAATGAAAAGGTCAACCCACAAGGATGAAATCTTACTGACAGCCATCATGAGTGTTGTCCCTTTCATGAAAAGGAGAAACCTGCCATCCTTCCCAGCCTCCAATAGACTTTTGCACCCCCTCAAGGTGCTTTTACATTTCTCTTCAGCTCTCTCAAATTAAAAGGAAACTTTTCCAAGATTATGATAGTTAGAGTTGAGATTGATGTGTCTTATCATCCTAGGCTCAGGAATATTAAAATACGACAAAAATGAAGCATTTTCTTTCAAAATTACTTAAAAATATTACATCTCCTAAAAGAGAGGCTGTGGACCCTCATTTGTTTCACTTATTCATCAACCTACAGCTTTTCCCCAGGAGGGAAGAATCATGTTTTCTTTAGCCTTTTGAGAAGGAAAAAGCTGTTAACTAGTTCATTGCCAAATGTTTCACTCCACTGACAGGGTACTCTTTTGTAAACTGGTTGCTTTTCCAACATCACATACACAATTTTAGCAATAAAAATTAATTCCTCTCTGCTAGCTTTGCAGAACTCCATTTCATAACCCATCAGCTTAAGAAGTAAATTTAAAGTCTATCTGCTGTCAAAAGCAAGCAAGTTTTTACCCTTACCCTGTGAGTTTGGCATCTCTCCAGCCTACATCCACATTTAGGAGCAATATTAATTTGTTTCTCTCACTTGCAGCTGTGCAAGGATAAAAAAGTCATTTTTCTATCTTGGCAGGGTAGAACATGCTTTTTAATTTGTCACTAGATTAAGTTAATGACCAAATACTGAAATCATTCCTTGGAAGGACCTAGAGTCCAACTGAAGGTAAGAGGTGAAAGGTCTCCTTGTACTGGAGCTTCTCTCCTCATTTGCAGTAGAGCAATAGTCATATCTTTCAGGTATCTTTCAGAGAGAGCCTTACCTAGCCCTGCGCTTTACAGGTGTCAGCAGCCAAAGCTAATATTCCATGTTGCTTAAGGATAATTTAGATTGGTAAAATGTAAGCCTTTCTGTGGATAGGGAAAAAAAAAATATTCCTTCTCAGGTGAAGAAAGCTGCTACGACCACATTACCTTTCATCCAGCCCAACCAACATAAGCCACATTTTATTTGCGAAGCATTTTGCTCTGGGCCTACGCAAACTGCACAGAAATATACCCCATGCCACAAAGCATCCCAAACAGGATAGCTGTAGGGGAGCGTCAGGACCACTGAGTGTTAGCACAGATGGCACTACACGTGGAAATTCTAAACCGGTCCTGAAACAATGCATGTGTACACCACCAACTGCACCTTCAGTCTGTTGCAAGGTAGGTAGCAAGGGTAATTGAACATCTGCTCCAGTTTGGTCCCATAGTTATTTCTAATTGGTATCTTTCTCTCTCTACACCTGAATTGATAGCGGGTGTTCGGTCTAAGCACTGTTTTAAACATTTCTGATGGTTCTGGCACATCCCTTTATGAGGCACCAGATGTGCAGGTACTGGAATAGCTGCTGCTGTCTTCTACCTATAGGCAAAGTGGAAGGCACGTAATTAAAAAAAAAAATATATAAATAAACTAAATAAAAACCTGTTTGCATTGTGATAATTAAAAAAAAAAAAAAAAAAAAAAACAAAAAGAGAGAGGAGAAAAAAAGTTGAAAAGTGGGTTAACCAGGGGGAAAGGTGGAGACTTCTACTTTGAAATGCAATTTTGAATTTCTCCAGACTTGACAGTCCATCTGGACATTGCTAGATAGCTCGCTACATCAACACATCATGTTTCATTCCAGTTCCAATTTTATTTTTTTTTAATTTTAAAATGTTCCCCATAGTCTCCCCCCACCACAACATTTTCCAAAAAATCCACATTATGTTTTGTGTCAGAAGAGCATCAATGAAGAGCAGCACATGGGTTGCTTGGTTCAGTGCTCAGGCCACCAGGAAGGCAATGACTGTCTGCTCCTCTCTTCTGCCTGTTATTTTCTTGGTTCCCTTATCAGCATCTTCCCTGGATAGTTCTGCACAACTCTAATTATAGGAGTGAGGATAACAACCATCAGGAAAGCAATACTTTATTTTTATACCTACTGCCAGTAGCTTGCTACTCACGTTGCTCTAGGAAAAGAGAAAAAAATTGTTTACAAATGTATCATTATACAGCAGATCTTAAATTGCACAACTATTAGCTGTAAGTATTGACTATTGCCAGAGCTCGCTGCTGCCTGTGAAAAGGTCAGGCCTTTTCATTTGTGTTCTTTTTATGCGAGGAATACCAAATAATAAAACACATAATTCATTGGGCTGCTGAGATTTTTTCTTCCCCCAGACCTGCAAAACAGTCACCAGGTTTGAATCTTCTTTCCCATTATTACAGGAACAAGGTGATTTCACTTTCTTTCTTAAGGAAAATAATTTCATTTCCAATAGTAGCACCCCAGTGAACAGTCTTTATTTTCCAGATAAGCATTATACAGTTATATCTTTATGAGCTGCCTGTGTTTCTATCCCTAGGATGTCAATAGAGAGTGGGGGTGCTTTTACTCAGAGGACATGATAGAAATAATAACTGCTTACTGGTCTATCAAGCCAGCTGACAAGACTTTCAAAGCACTGAGTACCTCATTTTAAGGAATCATATCCAAATTTAGATGTCTGAATGAAAACAATTTGACCTTAGTATTCCCAGTTTATAATAGTGCCCCACATTCAGCACATTAATAAATCATTCATTTTATTTAAATTTCCTGATTAACTACATGAAATTTTAATCTTAAACCATAGAAGTCATAAATGGAGCTGCCTAGCTCCATTTGTACAGCCTCACACATTTTTATGAAGCTTAACTCTGTGTTGATATACCAGGTACACCATCTTCTAAATAGCCAGAGAAGTTCATAATGCTTTAGGAAGAACTATGAAACACACAAGACAAAAGCCAGCAAGAGACACTCAGCCCATCTTTTAATTTTTCTGCCACTTAGAAGGAAATATCTTAGCAAGATAAATCTACATGGAAATATCTACTACCTTTGCAGCTAAACACGTGGTAACAGAGAACTGCACAATGTATTTGAGCATTTGCAAACTGCAACAGCAATGGCATCGTTTACTTATCTCAAGCTCCACAAAACCAATTCCAGCAGCTGCTGCAGGAATGAAGCAAGGCAGGTATATGCTTTACTTGGCTGGGGAGCAAATCCATATCTACTAAGATGCTTCAATAAAGGTTAGTCTTTAGCTTTCAGACCAAAAGACTACTACAGAAGCTTTATTTTCTCCCAAAAGTGACCTGGAAGGCTGCAAAATCCCATCAAACACACTTGCATGGTTCCACATAAATACAGAGGGAAACTGATAACTTGCAATATGAGTTTGGCAGTCAAGGTCTATGCAGAACCTAAGTTATTTGTTCAAAGACAATTATGAAAAGGGAGAAGGTTGTTTGGAAGAAAATAGCTGGGGACTTATTGGAGAACTTCAGGGATCAGTTTAGCTGGGCAAAATATATGAAGTGACAAACAGGCATTTTAATGTCAACATTTGCAAATATTTTATTTTGAATACTCCAGTGACAGGTTACACCTAGCCTATAGTTTCTTGTACATTTAGACCCTGCCCAATAATTCTGTCCTTGCTACTGGGCCCCCTCCCTTTTTTCCCCTCACTGCCTTCAGGCTGCAAACATTTGTTAGCATCTCTCTCCACACGTAGCACTGGCAACTTGCCCAGCTTCTGCCAACACATTCAAATGCAAGAATCTCCACAAAAAAATATGATAAACACTTTAGATGCTGATCCTGAGGAAGAAGTAACTGAGAGACCACCATACACATGTGCCTTATTAGCCACCAAATACAATACTCCAGACTGCAACGCACCTTCCAAGTGCAACTCACGTTCCCTTCCATGATCCCTGTATTAGGACAGAAGCACCGAGTAAGGGGCAGGAGACAACATCTCAATGAGCAATCATTAACAGCTTTGTTCCCCTACATGCTGTACTGCTCCTCTATGCCACACTGGAGGACAAAAGACTGCTGGTGAAAGGAGGAGCTCTGGCGTGTGTGTGTAAAATAAATGAATAAATAAAATTATGCTCAAAACACATCACCAGCCCTGATGCTTATTTCATGTCTGTCTCCAAGTGTCAAATATTCCCATGTTACTATTGTATTTTCATCACCTAGGAACTGTTGAGCTAGTAAAGCATCAGAATAAATTTGACCTTAGAGGCTATGGAGTGTACATCTTTGCTTACCTTGTTTCCAAGAACCTGTGGATATCTGTGACGAATGGCACAGGACTTCGCTGATCCACTTGAGGATAAATAGGATGACTTGTAGCACCTCTCGACTCCTCCACCTTTATTTTCTATGATCCTGTGGAAATTATACATTTGTATGACAAATAAGACCATTCCCTTCTTCAAAAAGTTAATTCTTAAACAGAGTTTTGAATAAGACATAAGACCATGCCTCAGGGTTTACATTAATATTAAGGATGTGTATTTTTTCAAAATGGTGTAGATGGAGTTTCATTCACCTCTCTCTGAAGCATCCCACATTCACCAGGCCTGGGAAGGAGGATCAGGCAGTCTGATTCACCTATGACAACAGGAAGATGACAATAGCACCATCACATACCTGTACGGAAAAGTGTGGGCATTGAATATCAGCTCATACACAGAATAGCACCTAAAATTTCTCCCATTTTGAAAGGTTTCACTATCTCAAGTCACATTTCACATATTACATATATGGACTAGCAATAAAATTAGTCTTTCCCAACATGAATACATACATACACATATATAAATAAAATACACAAACACACACCTATAACTATATGTGTACTTACAGATAAAAATCTGTGAGCATGGCAAAAAAGCTTGGTTATTTTGTTGTCAAATACAAACTAACATTGTTTCTGAATTAACTGAATTGAACTTCAAAGGCCTTGAACACAGATTTAATCATTATAGCCGAGGTTTGATGACAACAGCATCTAACATCTCCTTTTGAAAGATGAAACAATACTCTGCTCTTCTGCTTCAGTAGGCAAATTTTCATTGAATGAAACTTTCGACCTCAAAGAATGTGAAGAAACTGATATTCTGCACTTTAAGATGACTGGGAATCTCTTTTTTCTCCTGCTTTTAACAAATCTTGCAAATGTTTACATTTTACCCTGGAATAATTTTTAGTTTTAATTCCTTCAGCCCACTTAATCCTTTGTTTCTTTAACACTGCCTTCAAAGCTAGGCATCTGAAATAAAAGAAATTCATATGCTGATGTCTGACAACCACTGAAAGCTGATTATCATTTGCAGTTCTGACAAACAGCTTTAGCATTTGCTGCAGTTACACAAGAAATGGCCACCTAGTGAAGTCCACACCAAAAACTGAAAGAGAAAAGAGATAGTCAGGATTTACTGATTTGTATCAGCTGGATGAGTTATAGCTGTTTGTAGAAAAGAAGAGAGAATTTAGGAGGGTTCAGTGTACTCCCGTGCACTGCAAAGCTGGAACCTTTAGCCTCTTCATTCTTCAACACTGAACAACTGTTGAGCTGGTGCCCACCAATTTACACAGGAGAACACCACATTTTTGTTTTCCTCTAAGTTACTGGGCACCTTTTGTATGTTCCCTTTTTTATATGCTTTATCCTGAGAAATTGCTATTTTTTAAGTTTTTAATTACAGAATATAATTCAAGCTCTATTTTTTAATATACATTAAAAAAAAAATAAAAAAAGTAAATATGTGATATACAGCTCCTTCACATAGATTTTTCAGAATCACACAGATTAAAACTAAGCAAAAATATAAGAAATTGCCTTGGGATTGTTTGAATAAGAAAACAAACAAACAAACAAAAACCAACCAACCAAACAAAAAAAACAACAAACAAACAAAACCAACTGCTCTAAGATACAGGGAGATATTGTTCTCCCCTGCTTCGGCAGAAGAAATCAAGGGAGGAGAGCAGAAAGGCAGAATAGAAGGGATAAAGAAGCGATCTTCTTCAGGCTTGCCTGCTACATGTACAGCTCTGCATACATCAGAAACCCAAACATTGCACTGAACACAGATCTATTCCCTGGAGAAACAATGGCAGCTGTTACTTACATTGTCTGAAAGGAAACTGGAAGGCTCCCAGATATTACACCAATGAGACAATAAGCACAAAAATCAATACAGAACAGCAACAGTACACACAGGTATGGAGTTGAAGCTCATGTGATGAAGGTAGAAAAGGCTTGATTTTATTTATATAGAAACCATTTTTCCCATTGTTGGAAACATATCCCACACTTCCAGAAACCACTGACAGAGAGCAAATATTGCCTGCTGCCCACCCATGCAAAAGAACAAACAATTGAGGCAGTCAAAATTAGCGACAACATTAATATCAACATCAGCACAGACTCTTCCTTGCCTCAAATAAACGTTCTCCTTTCCTGATTATTCGTGGATTCACCCTATAACATACACATCGAATTCCTGGTAGGAATTTCCATGAACAAAACTTTAGTCCTTGAGTTTTCTTTATTGATTCAGTTATCTTCATTTTGTTGTATTCAGAGTAGAGTTTATACCTTTGGCTGATTGTCAGGAACTGCAGGTACATTAATAACTGCAGATTAAGAATAAAAAGGAGCTTGTCTAAGAGTAATAAGTGCCAGAAATTTGGTAAAATAGTATTTGGAAAATAAAACTTACCAATTGTGATTCACTCATTGTCTCAACTGGTGTTTTATGGAGTGCAATTATGTTGAGAAGAGTTTCAGAGAAAACCTTAATTTTGAATTAAAATGTCTAGGGAAACAAATGCATTAGGGCTTGTATTTTATTTTTCACTAGCAGTCTGAAAAATCCATATTACAGCATTTATTATGTACTCAAAGATATTTTATTGCAACTCTGTAGAAAATAGATGTTTATCCTACTGTGTCTCTGAACTCACTAAGGCAGTCCTTAAAAATGGAATACACAAAAGCCTAGGGACTCCCACACTTCCCTTGCAGAAAGTCTATGTCCTTTATGACATCAGGACTGGTGAAGGGCTTCCATACACTACTGACTTCTGGAGCAAAAGGTCATGATAAATTGTGTACAGATAAAAGTTTTTGCTATTAGAAATGGTCTTTTTTATATATATTTGTTTTTATAATTGACGTTCCAACATCTGCACATAGGACCCTATCACCTGACTTTAACAGAGAACTGCTATTTTCAGTGTGCAGAATACTCCCACTGAAGCTACGTGTGCACAGATGTTCACACATATTGTGCATACACACCACAAAAAAAAACAACAACTCAGAACCACAAGAAAGAAGCTGCTTTTCTCTTTGGGAATCCTGCTTAAATCTTTTCTCTTTTCTTTTCTTGCCAGTAAATGTAATGAAAAGACTGGCTCAATACAGCATAACTCATTAATATTAGAAGGTAATGTGTTAAGCACTGTTAGAACATCCAGCCCATTATACAAGAATGAAAGCTAATCTGCATACAGAGTCTGAAACAAAAATCTATGACCTTTTTATTTTTTATTTGGTAGGTTTCTTGCTGGCTTCATTTTGCTGTTCTGCTTTCCCTACATTTTGTAAAAGCAAAAAAACTCATAAGAAACCATTACAAAAGACATCACACAACAGAACGATTAAATAGTACCATCTAGAGCCTGTGACTGTTACAACACCTCTGAAAAGAAAGCTGCTTCTGGACTCTCGCTAGGGTCTGTGTGCAAGAGACGTAAAGGAATCCTGTATTTTTTCCAAGGCCACAGAGGGGATATTCAGCTGTGAGGGAAACAGACCTAGAACGGAGCACTTTGCATCCTTTATGGAGACAGGTCTGGTTTAATGCTCTGTTTTTATAGATGCCATTTTCAGGATGCTTTACTATCCTTCAGAGGAAAAATGGTTCAAGGGATAAAATGGTATATTTGACTTAATCATTTTGGCATGTTGGGCCTTTTGGTCTCTCAGTGACTCCTGAAAGCATATTTTTCACGAGTTACTACAGACAGGCTCACAGCATGTAACTTACATCTCAACAGCACTTTCAACATGACTAACTGTCAACAATATTTGAACTTTTGAGCACTGCCATCCTTGGGCACAGTTACAAGAAGAGCAGACAAAAATATACCAGTTTTCAAGGATATCAGGTCCCTCCCTCTCTTCACAAACTTAAGCATTCAGCCTGCCCTTTCAAATCCCCTCTCAAAAACACACCATGTATTCAGTTTAATTAGAAAAGCTCTCATGCTTTCATTCTACCAGCTGGTTTCAACTCAGAAAGCATATTCTTCTGGCTTATTTCTACACACAACACCCTTGTTCAAATACAAAGCTCTATAAGCAGGACCTGTGTATTCTCTCAGCAGTGGCTGAGCACTCTGGTAGCTCTTCAATATTAGTAATAGTTAACAGGCCATTTAGACTTCCAGGGACACGGGAAAGAGGAGCAGACAGACAATTCCATCCCACACATTTCTTTCCTCTCATCCCTATTCCTCTCATCCTCTCATTTCTTTCCTCTCATCCCTATTCCTCTCATCCTCTATTCCATTTTATGAATATCTCTTTTCTACAGGGGCTTGCTGACAGTTATCGGTGGTCCAAAGTAAGGCAGAATTAATGCCGTTGATATGCAACAGAAAGGGAAAACGTTGTCAATATATGATTACAGATTAAATGATGCAGTTTCAGGGTCAGCACTACAGAAGACACTTATGAAGTGGCTGACAAGTAAAGATGAATGGTAAATGAATGAGGTCAGTTACAGTATTTAATGTACATTTTCCTTCTCAGAGATCTGTAGACTCTGCTACCATCTGCTGGTCTGTGAAAAAAAAAGAGCCAGGGAATCTATTTTAGTGTTTTTGTATACATAATCTTTTAGCTGCCTCTCATTATGAGAGCAGCCCTCATTTCAGGTCACAGCCTACCTTCAGCCTCCACAGAGCTGTCAATTAGGCTCACTTTTGTTTCCTGATGCATTTCCGACAGGCATGAGGAAGAATGGCTAACAGACAGTGCAAAATTTATACTAAAACCAAATAATATATCCCAGAGTAAGGCACATTTTCAGTATTTTGCAAGAAAGGGAAAAAAAAAAAAAAAAAGAATCAATGCAATGAGTTCCAGTTTATTCTAGAAGGCAGAGGGTTAGGACAGATTGATAGGTATTCAATTCTGATTTTGGATGAACATACCCTTCACTATGCTTCCCTGTAGAGCTGAAATATAAATTGCCATACTCCACTGAAATCTATGGAGCAATGCAACCTGCTATTTTTTGAGAATGTGATCCAGGGAGGATACATGCTAGAACTTATATATAACTTAATGAAACATTATGACCAAGTTACATTAAACAGAGGAAGAGAGAAAACATGAATGTACTTCCAAATACAGTATTTTGATTCTACACATTCTTCCCTCAGACACATGTAATGACACACGGACACTTACAGAACTCATAAAATAAACCAGTTTTAAAAATCACCACCTCTCTTCATCATCCATTTAACTTGTCAAGATTATCAAGAAAGGGTTGGCAGTGGTGGTAACTTTTACTGAATAGTAGCCTCATAAATTGGATGCATATAATCAGCCTAAATCAGTAGATTTAAGGCCAAAAGTGATCATGATGGCCACTTCCATACTTACCACAGTCCACAGATTTTACCTAGTGACTCCTGTTTCTAGTCGTCACTTCTAGCTGAGCTGGGGTTTCAGAATGAAGAAAAGCACTTATATGTTCCTTGATTCAGAAGATTAACTACATGATCAGGTCATTTATATTCACTCAGCCTTATCTCTGGTGCACAGCAAGGTCCATCTTGGTGCTAGAACAGAGTCCTGGCACTCCATGGGAAACTCAAAGAGCAGTGGCAAACAAAAGAAGTCAGAGCTACCTGAGTTCATGAAAAGGTCCATGCTATCTCAGCCCTTTGGATAGCAGAGTTTCCCTTCCTGGGGTGAGCCAAGACTCCCCTAGCCTAGCTGGAGGATGCTATGCCTCAGTGATGTCAGTGACCATCCCCATTTCATGACAATATCTAAAGACTGAGCATTCCTAGATTTAGAAGAAAGGAGCTGTTGGAAGCAGTTTCAAGAAAAGCAAATGATTAATGACATGTAGTGAGCCCTCTGCACTTTCCCTCGCAAAATTTAACTCACCTCCAGAATCATGAAGTAACAGCAAACTCTCTCCTTTAGGACCTCCATACTACTATGCCCAAGAAAAAGGGATATGCACACGCTGGTTTTGCAAGCTTAAACATGACAGAGAGCCTGTGTTCACTGCTTGCCACCTAGCAAAATGGAAACAGGTTACTGGAGTCAATGAGAAAACATCGGCTGTATCTTTTACTCCCACACAGGTTACATCAAATCTCCTTTTAAAATAAAACTGGACATGACTCCAGCAGGGCATATTCTCTGGAGGAACAGTATTAAGGTGGCTGACATATGCTGCTTGGTTCAGAGGTGAGATGAGGCAACAGATAGCTTGGAGATGAATCACATAAAGCCCTGGTGTAGCCCCAGGGGACTTGGAGCAGTTTGTCTGAAGTTGGAATTTTCTTGGTATATTTCAGCCAGACCTTTCCTATTACTACAGAATTTTTAATAATTCTGTACTTCTATAAACAGCTCTGTGATGAGCACAAAAAAAAAAAAAAAAAAAAAAAAGGAATATTTAAAATTACATCTGCTGATAAATTTAAGTTTTTAACACTCCTTAATAACACGTCATCTTATTTGCTTTTGAGAGGAAAAGAGAGCAATTTTCCCATGAGGATAAGCCAACATAAATTACAAACCATGCACTGCTTGTCATTAGCAAGGGTGGAAAAATATGGGAAAAGATCTGATTTGACCAAAAAAAAAAAAAAAAAATCACAACCACACCACCATAGAATGAACTACTGATACAATAAATGTGCTGAGCTGCTTCACACACTCAAGAAGCCAAGGGGCAAATGAATCAATCTAATCTCCAGTCACATGGTTACCCACCCCTGTTAGATTAATTCAGTCAAACTACAGGATTTGCCATTTATATCAAAGAAACTGGAAAAAATATTTACAATATGTTTGGTTACATTTATTAGAAAGCAGCAAAAGCATGAAAACCTTTGCAATGATGCTTTCCTTTTTTATTATATAGTTGAGAAGATAATTTGGCTCTTATTTTTGAGACCACAGAAGGGGATCATCTGCAATGCTGGTATAGAGCAATTTTTCGGTTGCTGCAGAACTACAAAACTGCTTCAAGCAAGGATAAAAAACAGCCACAAACCTAACCACTAATATAGGATTCAGACAGGCATAGTAGGAATTCTACACACAGTCAGCCTTCCAGCCCAAGGGGCACAATGACGACCTCTGCTCCTTGCAGGTCACAGCTCCAAGCTCAACCTCCTTTCTGTTGAACCAGCCTTGCTCAGGTGGTATCTTGATGTGCAAGTGCTCTAGGTCTAGAAGACTTATTCTATTTACAACACTACATTTGAAGAGCAGATGGCTTTGTGCAGGTACTAGGGAGCTGCTACCCGCCATATGGGTTTGTAGATGTATATACTGCATAACAAGATATGCTGCACTAACTTGCCTTACTCTTAATAGTTTGTTTACATTAACATCTCCTAAAAGACTCCCTATAAGGGAGCGATTTTTTTTAGCATTGATCCATCTCATTTGGAAATAAGACAGCAGAGGGAAATAAAATCCAGCTCCTAAGATGTTTTACCAATGAAATCAGAACAAAACTATTGCTTCATGATTCACATGCAGCTAAGTGGTACACAGAGAATAATTCTCCTACTTGTTGATGTCAGAGTCCCTGCAAGATAACTATGCATTTCATCAAGAACCATTAAAATGAGCTGAAACATATAAAAATTTATAGCAACAATAGCAATAAATTTCATTTATTTTCAAACAAAAGAACATTTAGAAGCCAGATCATTCAGCTTTTGTCCACTGAAAGTCTGAGATTAAAAATATAAAGATAGAGCACAGAAAACACTTTTTTTTCATTAATCTGTTATTTAGCCAGTCTGACATTTTACTTAGGCAAACCACCACAGTAGCAATGAGAATTCTGACTCACAGTTTATATATAGTTTAATTCTTCATTTATCCATCTTTCCCAAAAGAATCTGCTAAAATAAATCATAACTTTTTCATGGGATTACACAGATGCATGTAGGACTCCTATAACAAATAATTAGATTAAAACTGCAATGAAATAAATATAATTTGTGCTCCTGAAAATTTCACTGGACCATTGGTCTTTGTTTCACATAGGTTATTCTAATGTAATTGTTATTTTTCATAAGAAAACAGGATAACGCATTTGAAATGCTTATGATATGAATGAAATTTAACATGAAAAGGTGGTAATACTGCTCTCTCATTCTGTTTCTCATTTTTTTTCCCGCTGTAAATTAATCAACTGTTCCTTAAATCACCTGAGAAATTTAAGAATCAACAAAAATATTTCCATGAAATTACCATGAGTCAATTTCCATTTGCCATAAATCTCTGAATATCTGTTGCCAGAAAGAAGTTTTGTCTTCAAAGCTTATCATTTTAATTGATAGGAATGCTCTGAGTGGCATCACACCTACCAAAACAGGCACTTGGTTAAGCTGCTTTCCAGAAACAGAGACTCCATGTTGTCTGCGTGAGGCAATGATGATTTTGTACATAAAGCTGATACACACAAGACACATTCCCCAGTAACTGAGTTACTCATGTTTCATTTCAAAAAGAGTTGCAGTGCTTCCCAGTTCTTAATAAAGAGCTATGTTTTCACATTTAACCTCTTTTTTTAAAAATGAGGAAACAGATATTTTTTTCCAGCTCCAATGATATTCTCAATTAGTACCTTCTTCTGAAGCCCTTCTTCTCTGCATAATTTCCCAATAATAAATATACAAAACTATATTCACAGTATTATAGAAAAAGGGCTAAAAAGACTAGGTAAACACCTAACTATTTAGTTGCAAATATGGGCAACAGTTTTGTCTTCCTGGTAAAACAAGTAGTCAAATCTGGACCAAACTGTGTCAGCAGAAATCTTTCCCCTTACCTAATGAGGGATAGGATTTCACCTTAAGTCTTTAAAGCAAGTCAAAAGAAAGAGCAAAGCTTGCCTCTATAACAAGAAAAAAGAGCAAAGAAAGAGGAAAATGGATTTTTTTTTTTAAGAGTTAAAAGGTCATTCATCTTTAGAAAAGATAACGAAACAAATGTCATTAGATGTAGGAGATATGAAAGGTCAAATAAATATCCTGAACACGGAGCTAAAATGTTACAAGACTAAAGGAAGAGGAGAAGCACACTTCTTCCTTTGAGGATAAAATGATTAAAGAATGAAAATAATTTTGTAAAAAACAATCTCAAGAAAACATGGCAAACATCTGAAGTAACAAACCTGCATTGGAAAATAAATAATATCCCTTTATTAAAGATCTAAGGAGCAAGCAGTAACAATAAGTCATAGTGATCACACTGGCTAGAATGTTATTTGACTTCATTTTTAAAACTTAACATTTCATAGGAATCATGCCCAACAGAAAAAAAAGAACATTTCATGATAGAATATTAAGTCTAATAATCATCTTTCATCAACTGCTGAAAGGCAAAGGGAAAAATTAAGCAATTCAAAAAATAAAACAAAACCAACAAGGAAACAAGCCACAACAGGAAAAGATCAAGAAGAAGAAGAGGGATATTAATTTATCAACCGATAGGTTTACCAAAGAAGGCATCAGACTACATTGATCATTTAACTCAAGGATAAATAACTCTTTCCACAATCATCCTTGAAATAAAGGTATTTACCTTTAGGGATTTTTCTTTAAAAACCACACTTGAATTGTAAATGGAACACTTGCCTAATGCAAGAGGCCATACCAAAACAAGGTTCACTGACATTGCCACCAACTTCCAACAAGATCAGAGCTATCATCCAAAAAGACACATTCAGGATGCAGCATGTATGTCTAAGTGCTGCAGGTTTGGGGTTTTATACATACTAAAATTATTGAGCAAATTTTATTTATTTATTCTTCTGTATTTACTATCTTTTCATCATTAGACATTGTCTACAATTTTAGATGCTTTATGATAAATTATATGCATTACACTATTTTTCTCATGATTTGAGAAACTGTCAGTGGTCTCATTCGTTTCCCTTCTTGATTCTGACAAGGACTCTGAAGAATAAGTTGATTATTGTAATGCCAAATACACTGATTTTAGAGAAGTGTATGTTCTGGTAAGTTCATAGCATATTTTGCATATTTTCTAATTTGGTTATATGAATTCAGCTATGATATGATCCAAGACCAGGGTGCACTTTCTCCTAATTTAATGCTTTATTTTAGAAGTATGACCCCTCTCTTCTGACTCAAAAAATATCACCTGCTCTCCAACAGGATAAATATGAGTAAACTGAAAAATGTCACATTTCTACATTCAGTTACGGAGTACATGCACCTGTGTTCAGATGCTAAGTATTTCATGCTGTTACATAGTAAGTGTGCAGTTGTAAGGTACATCTATGAAGGAACTAAATGCAACTGTCTGCTGCTTTTCTATCTTGAGATGTTTAAGAATTCCACAAACCATAGTTAAGCCTAATCAGCTCTACTGTACGTATGGGACAATTAAGCACAGAAGTAGGAAGTAAATTACCCGACATCTTCTGATGTCTCATGATTAGGACAGATGTCATTTCTAAGCGCCAGTCTCAAGTATCATGATTTTCCCATTTCTCCCCTTGTAAGGGGCAGGGATGGACAGAGATAAATGTGTCACAGTTTGTCAAAAGCAAACAGAATTACAGCCAGACAGCAGGGAAGATGAGAAAGGAACCTGGCATAAAACACACCTTAAGGTGTGGGAAGAGTAGCTCTGGGGTAAGGTAAGATAGGAATTTACAGTCTGTCCAGGGTTCTTCAGTAAACACTCAGCCATTGGTACACACAAGGTAGCTCAGCCATCCCTCTGCCTCTGATGGTAAAACTACTGTGTTATTTCTTTTTTGCTGCAAGTCATGTGCATGCAAGCAGTATCTGGAAAATTGCTGATAGATTGTAAAAATACACGTTTGATTGTTCAGAAATAACTATTTTGTTGTCCATATCCCCCTGAGAGACAGAGGGATGGGACAGAGGAGGGAAGCATATGCAGAAAGGAGTTTCTTTTTGCCAGATCCCAAATCACACTAGCAGTATGTACAACATTGACACACACCTTTGAAAGTGATGTAGTTACTCAAACAGCCCAAAGACAGGCTCTCTCTGATCCCAAGCGAATCTATAAAGGTCAAAACTCCTTCTCAGCTGCCTTCTCTATCCAAAATAATACTTTATCCTCTTTTGCAGTTAAAACATCTACAGCATTCTCTGCTGGGGAATAGCTGTCACCTCTAGCATATTGCTTTCCTAATCATGCACAGAGTTAATACACTTGTCCTGCCTGTCGCTGGCCTTGGCTAATACAGGCTTACCCTGCCTGCTTCCATGCAGAACGAAAATTTTCCTAAATCATTGTTTTAGCCATGTCATTACTCTCTTTAATCCCATTACAGGGTCTGACTTCTCTATAGGATAAAAGACAAAACTATTTAACTCTATTGCACAGTTCTACAAAAGACTCACCACACCTATCATCTCTAATTAGCACCAAGTGGTTGAATGACCTATTCACTCATACTTGCATCTTTTTCCAGCTTTTCCCACTTCATCAGTAGGTGATCTTCATAAAACATCCATGAGTGTCTCTCTTTCTTCATATCCCACCAAAAAATTCCTGTCTGTTGTAAAGCCTATTAAAATCTCAACTATAATTAGGTCGTTAAAATACCAGAAGTTCCACTTTCCATTTTGACCAATATTTTCTCACTTCTTCCCTTCTGCCCCTTTTCCTTCTGCATTCATCGTTTGTCTCGTATTATAACCCTTTTTTGTAGCACACTTTTATGCTCAATTTTTTTGTAGAACACTAAGTACAATGAGACATTGGTCCACAGCTTGTGCCTAATTACTACAGTAACGCTACTTCTAATATTAAATTGAGCTAAACTATAAATTACACAAAATTATCGTTTTTGCATGACAATTAGCATGCTGAGATACAGTCTGAGGCCACTGTACACACTTGCATTTCCCACCAATACTGCTATTTGATATATACTTCACATACACAGCTAAGCTACAGATAGGATCCATAATTCTTTCCCAAAGGAAAATAAATATGGTCTCACCAATAAGCTGCTCTTTTTGATCACAATACCCTTTAGTTAAAGTATGATAAATGGATAATTATGAGGTCAAATTTCAATTTTTCCATTAAAATTTTGCAATTACTGCAGATTGTACACTACGTACCTCATAGTTCTTGTTGGAAAAACCAAAATAACCCTAATTGTCCCAAAGCAAGAGGCACACAGGATCATTCCTATTCATTTCCCTATACTGTGGATGGCACATTCCCCTCTGATAACTTGGGGCAAATTTCAGGCTCCCCAGAACAGCAAAGCTTAATGCAGCAGACCAGTAATCTCACAAAATTAATTTTTCATTTACTACTGTTCATTTTTATAAAAGAGGATATTCCTACCTATTTAGATTCAAGAACCTCTGATTTTTTTTTTAATTTACATGTTTATAACGCTCCTCCTACAACTGTTCCAGGGTGCTGCCTGCATTGGTCTTAGAGGCCTAGTACTGCTCTAGAGAGTGTTTCAAACGCTGCTGCTGATTTAGGTGTATAATGATGGTGTATGCAATATATATGGTATTTTTTGGTTTATTGGAGAAACAAACATTTTGGAGAATGTTTTTCTGAAAAGCTAAGTCCTCAAAAAAAAAAAAAGAGAAATAAAATCAAATCAAGTTTTTTCAGGTTACAGGACAAGGAAGACTGCCAGATATCCAAGTGTAGTTCTTAAAATATTCACAGTACTCCATTTCATTCCTACAAAGAACTGGAACACAGGAAACTGAGGCTCTTTTTTCTGATCTTCCAATGTCTGAAGTGTATTTGAGAAGGAATTTTAGTTTAGTCCTACTGTTCTTTTAGACAACACCAAAAAATCCCAAACAAACAAACAAGAAAACATGAAACACACACAAAGATACAACAAATTCCAATTATTACTTATCTTGAGGAGTATGTAAAATCATTTGTTCAGATGAGAAAGAGAAAGAGGAAGAGAGAAAAATAAAAAGGGAAACAAAAATCCCACATTTACCAAAAGTGATATGGGTTTTTTTTTTAGTTTTGTTTTTTTGTTTCATTTGATTGTGGTTTTTTATTAGTTGTTTTCATTCTTTTACCAGCAAAAACTAATAATCAACAATTTCTGGAAACAAAGAAGAAAACAAAGAAGGAAAGATTCTGAAAATGAACAAACTAATGAGTAAGGCTTTTGATTTTTAAATTCTTCAACATGAAAATCTTTTATTTGGGTAGTTGTTATTTATCTATCAGAAATGGTGTCAAACCAACAGTGCATTTAAAGAAAATTAGAAAGATCAAACTGAAAATTTAATTTAGAAATAAACAGTAAAACAGTGATCCCTGAGTTTGGAAGCATGAAAAAAATGCTTACAATCTTTAACATTAAGTCTCCACAAATCCTATCATTTTTAGCAACAAACAAGTCTGAGTTATTCTTTTCTAAAACTACACTATCAAAAGGCTAAATAACAGCTAAAACCAACCTCTAGCAGAATATTACACTGGATGACATTAAACAGGGGTTAAAAACTAGTAGCTTCCTTGGTGGAAGCAAAATATCCAGAGCAGCATGTAGTATACCAAAGATAATATGTGTTCACTGTGAAGACACAGTACTGAATAAAATAATTGTTGGTATTTTAAATCCAGGTCAAGTTAGCTTTGTGACAAGAGATAAGAGCTGATAAGAATCACTCCACATAATGATTTAGACAAACCAAAGTGTACTATATTGCCAACAAGATGCTTAGAGTGATTTTCCCTTTGTGAAGAGCTGCAGCAAAAGTCCTCTAACGTACCAAAACTCTCAGAAAATGGTACAGAATCTGCTTCTCTGGGTAAAATTTCTACTCAAGCAGGTGATGCTTAGTCTGCACATTTTACAGTTATAACCAATGTGTATGTCTATCTACTAGAATAATTTCTGATCAACATCTCTTCTGTGTCACAGAATAAGATTAAATAAAAACAAACTGGAAAACAAAATGAAACTGTACTTCACAAAACAAAGATTACCACACATGTCTTCAACCAGAAATTTATTTGTGATGCTGAGGAAAATCTGTTGCACAAGTTTACAGCTGGAAGATGGAGATTCTGGCACTTAGGAAAGCAGTGTCTGGACAACCCCATAGTGGACCTGGAGACCTGCTTTAACAAGGGAGTCACTTGTTCATTTGATGTTATCTATGGAGGAAAAAAACTTTGAAAATAGTAACGAGTTTATAGTGTCACCACTCCCAGACTTTATAGAGTCATCACCTCCAGACTTTGTCATCTGAAAAATGGGACATACAAGATTAGGGGGGAAAATATATATATATATAAATATATATACATAAAGAAAATGAAAAAGAGAAACAGAATATTAATTCTGTCCAGAAAAAATGAACCAGCACAAGAAAAGTTAATTTTGCAGTACCTCAAATGCCAGTCTGTGGTAACCACCAGCAGATGGTGAATGTTGGATCCTTTGGCCCCAGCAGGGAAGTGTTTTGAAGGGTAAGACTTCAGAGAAAATCTTCAGCAGCATCCTTAAATTTCAGCTTAACAACCCAATTAATAAAAAACCTTGCAGATCTTAAAACTCAAAAGCAGCTCAATGATACATTATGACTTCTGAAATAAGAAAACTAAGTTAATTTCAACTTTCACCCCTGCCATCTTGTTAAAAGAACTATAGATAAGTACCCAAATGTGATCTGTTTCACCCCCTTAAATACTTGCAGAGACATTCACACTCAATATCTGTAACTTTCCCACTCTAACCTCTTTATACTGCTTGGGGTTTTTTGCGAGTAGTTTGACATAGCACAATATCCAGAACAGGAGTTCTGCTACAGAAATGCCATTGACAGCTGAGAGGATTATTAACACCTTTAAGAGTTCACACCAGCTTAGCCTGATTTAAATGAGGCAACATCGGCATAAAACTTGACTGATTCTGGAAATCCATCTCCCCTCTCTGTAGAAGCTGGATGTCAGCTGCTGGAGAGGGGCCCAGCAAAGTGCATTAGCAAGGGTGGAGCACCAAGAGAATGTCATGACACTTACTGGCACTGGTTCTGAAGGAAGCCTAGGGTCACATCAGTAGGGATGCAAACAGGAGGCAACAAGCCATCTGTGGCCTCCACCAATGTGCAGTATCCTAAACAGGAGAAGAAATTTTGTTGCCAGCTTCTGTGGGCATTGAGGAAGAAACAGATAATTCACCAGAAAGTCACTGAAAACCCTACATTTCTGGTAGAGTGGGCCTAGTGCTCCTCTACTGCTCAGGGTTATCCTTCTTTCCTGGGAGAGCAGGCTAAGGACCTAAGGGTCTGCAAAGTCCTGGTGTACACCCACTAACCCCATACCAGTGCCCTTCTCAACCCATACTTTGAAAGCCTACACAGCATGGAAACAGAAAAGATCTGTTGCTTCCCACACCTACCCCAAGTTCAAGTGAGCATATGGATTAAAATAGTTAGAACATTGCAGTATGTCACAAGCACAGACATCCAGGCTACTACCCAAAATTTGTAATTGCAGTTGCAGCTGAACGCTGACTTTGCATGCTGCAGTTATCTCCCATACTTATGCCTACTGATGGGGTCAGCTTACTTCTAGAAGGTGTTGAATCTTTTAGAGAACTGTACAACACTTTGCACAATACCAGTAATGCTTGTAAAGGACTACATAGGGCGAAATGCTCACAGAGAATGTTAGCTCAGATGACCTGATGTTTCCTCTGACCTCAAAATCTGTTAATCTAAAATTTGAAAAAGTAAATGAACTTCTGATGTTGCTAAAAATGTAAAATATTGATTACTTAGAAGGAAATTTATCAAGAAAAAATTTCCTCAGAAGAAATTCTTTAGATTTGATAAATAGTCTTCTAACAAACTAGATGACAGTTCTGCCCTTCTCAGGAAAGTTTTAGAATTAGTTCTTAAAACAGTTACATGCATACATGTATACATAGCTGTACATCTATGTGATTAAAGAGTTTATTAGCTTAAAATCTATTCTGCCAGGTTATTCACAAGAGGTTGCTCCAGAGCTCTAGTCTTTATCCCCAGCATCCCTAAAACTTGTGGAAATAACTAGAGAAAATTGTTTTCAAATAAATAACCCAAGATAATGTTGTCAATCTTCAGATTATGTATAGCTATATTATGTATATCTTGTGCTATGTATGTCTTGTATGTCCACACAGAAACAGGGACAGGGCCTTTGCAGGAAGAGAGAGAAGAAAAAAGAAACAAACCTGCAGAACAGACAGGTATTTAAGAAAATGTGTTGCTGTAGGGGGATGCCACAGCTCTTCAAGCATTATTCTTTCATAATTTTATTGGTTAAATTGGTTAAATATTTATGAAGAATTTCTGCTTGAGGTGGAGAAACACCTGTCCACCTCTCAGATGTCAATCTGTCTTCCTGCAGGATGTTAATTCATAAAAGGGAGCTAAGCGGCAAAATTATTCTAATTCAATTAAAAACAAATGTCCACCCAAAAAACAAAACAAAACAAACAAAAAAATAAAAAAACAACCAAACAAAAAAAGTGATAATTCAAGTAGTATAAAGAGTGGCAAAGAGAATGAACAAATACACTTTGAAATGACACCCGAAGTTATGCTGCTTCAAAAGCATGTGGTCAATAATGTACTAAGTGATTTTACTCCTTAAGAAACACAGCTGTGCCCACTACACACAACACAAAGCTCTAGTTCTGCAATACACATAGTTTTAAACTCAAAATATTTGTAAATGCATGCACTTTTCCTATTAAAATTGTTAAATATTATCTTCAGTTAAGCAATTAACACAACTTTAATGGGTGAAATCTACACCATCACTACCTAATTACCCAAACATGTTTTCTGGCATCTTCCAATCATATTATCTGTAAGCAAGGAAGCATGCTAAAATGCTTTGCACTTTGTAGAGTAAGAGATGTAAATCAGGCTTGATTTACTTAAACTGGGGCACAGAAATGGAAGAGGCAAGTGAAACTCTTCCTGTTTGGTTAAAAAGGAAAAAAAACCAAGGACAAAAACAAAAAAACCCACTGATATGGCTGTGATTATTTGATTGTTTTTTCCAGAATGCAGCCGTGCGTTGGATATAACTCACATGGTCATCAGATGGTGATTTTTTTCTTTTAAATTGTATAAATGTCAGAATTGTTATGGGAATTGCAGCTAAAACCTTAAAACCTTATACATACAGCTTAATGAGACTCCTGCAACATTACAAGATTTGCACTATTTGAACCGCTCACATCAAAGTGATTCAATATAAATAAATAAAACTGAATGAATATAAAAAGTCCTCACATCTATGTGTATGAAGTAATTAATGTTACATGGAAACAAGAACTGATGCTATATGTGGGCTTCAGATGGGAACCTCAAGTACAACCGGAGCAAAATATGAACGTACTGACTGCCATCAGTAGATGAGAACTGTAGCTCTTCTCATAAATACACTGTTGTTTATAATAGTCAGTTTGTGTTGTGCAGTGAAAGGTGCATGAAACTTTATAGTAAGCTGAGGTAATATTATCTTCTCACTTTAATTTATCCCTGACATTTCAGAGAGAGATGGAGGAAAATTAGTAATGGATGACTTGGCAACCATTGTAAAGAATCTTTCTAGCAGACAGAATGTGCAAGGTGGCTGGATTATACATACCTCAGTTACGATGGCTTCAGCATCTTTTCTGGTATAAGATTTGCAGCTTGGCTAAGTATATATGAAAATATTCTGCTACCTCTGCTTAATGTACACAATTACAGCAGCTAAAAGGCTAATGACAGTACCTAAAAAACTTTCACTTTATCCCAGTCCTAACATACTCTAAGTTTCATATCTTTTCCTTTCCAGTTTGTTTTATTTGACTTGTCATCTCTAAACCCTTGTGTGTGTTGAGATATATATCGCACAATGCACAAGGCAAGGCAACACTACTGTGCAGCAAATCCCTTCACCCAAACAGGAGAAAATTGAATCCTTTCTTGTGAGTGTTAGATGGGGTTTATTTACCCCACCACAGTGACTTCTGTGGTCATAGAGTTCACTCATTATACAAATGACCACAAAACATACATACCCACCAGTCCTCAGAGGAAACCAGAAATCAGCAGTACCTGATACTCAGCTGAAAAAAGAGCTGAATTTGTCCCCACAGGCACTATTTGTGCATTCATGCACTCAGTATTTCACATCACATCTGACTGAGTAAATAAAGTGACTTTTTGATTATGGAACACATTAGAGACTGACAGTAGTTTTATTGATCTATCAAAACATTTGAAGGATTGATTACTACAGTTTCAAAGTCATTCATTTTAACAGAGGTGTGGGCACCAGATGACTATAGTCCATGGCAAGTAGCATGAATATTCAATCTCAATTAGAAATGTGAGTCTAAGATTCACAAGTGAAGAAAAAATTTTATCATAAGGAGCCATTCCACAATTTTTTGCTTACTGCAGTGATGCAGCTCTCTTTTTATGGGGACTTAGAAGATTCTACCTTCATACTCTGCCCCTGGTAATCTCAAGGAAAAATAATGTGGTTACACTGAAAATCCCATAGCATACAATAATGTATGTCCAGTAATTCAGTGTATAATGATAGTTATGCAATTTAGATAAGTCACTTCAGGTGGGCTTCACCAGTAATCCTCTCTCTCACGCTCCTTAGTGTAACCAATGCAGAGCACTTTCCTAGTTAAGAACTACCTGTCCAACAAATGAGCCTTCCACACTTCACAATAAAATGATGGCCATTCGCCTTCCAAATTGTGCTGCTACCCATGCCTAGTAATTTAAAGCCTCCTAAGGTTCCCTAAAGACCCAAGAAGAGTGGAAGGCAGAAGCAACACACACATCTTCAGCAGTGCAGTTTTATCATTGTGATGCCTTCAAATTGTAGTCTCAGCGTTATCAAACCCTTTAACATAATTACCTGCAGAGCCAAAGGTGGGGAGAGAGTAGATAACAGAACGTAACAAAGAGCAAAATGCTTTGAGAGGTGTCATGGCCTTTGTGTGGCACAGAGATGAATTTTTATAAGAACTGAAAGAGGAGGTTAAAAACAAAGGCTCGAGATGTGGACCTCTTATGAGATGTATTTAGTAGCATCTCAAGATAGAAAAATGCCACAAGACATGACCAGCATGAACGAAACCCTAAAACAGAGTCAGAAACACAATGTTCATGGGTCACATGCTTCTGCAAATACCTGTATCACAGAAGGGGATCTTCAGTTTTACAGCAAATTTTGGTTCCCCCCTGTTTTCCTCTGAAGGCAACAGTGAAGTATGTCCCCTCTTCTAAGAAAACAAACAAACCAAAACTAAACCAAACCAAAACAAACAAACAAACAAAAAAATCACCTTAGATGAAACTATCGCAAGAACATAACCATGCTGTACAACAGGGAAACTAATGGCATAGTGAGAGAGATTAACTAATGCTTTTTCCTATTGTGATCTTCACTCTTCCTACACAACAGGACAAAGGTCCCTCCAAGCTACAGTCCCTGCCTGGACCTCCCATTCCCAAGACTTTCTGTCATTCCTTTCAGAGATACAAAAATAAATCTCAAAACTGACCTAAATCCAGGTTGGTATAGGGGTCTTATTTTGTCTTTTTCCTTGCATTTATGGCAACACAGTAAGACCTTCACATATAGACCTCATTCCAAAATCTAAGTCTAACCCTTTTGTCAGAAGTTTGGAGCTTTTGGGTGGTTTTAGTTCTGAAGCAAAAGCAAATGGAGAAATAGTGAATATAACATCTGAGGAAAAAAAAAAAAAAAGTTTCAAAGACAGTTGAAGATACATTCCACTGTATTCCCAAGGGGAATAATAATTTTAAATGTGAAGAGAAGATTATCAGTAAGTTAGCACAAGCAGACTTGGTCTCCAGAAGCCTCCAAAGCAGAGAAAAACACCTTTACTATAATGTTGCCATTGCTCTGTGGCTCCTTCTGGTCCAGGAGTAGGCAAGCTAGAAAAGCCCTCTGAACGTCCCACCACATTTATTTCTAGGGAGAAGAGCCATTCCCATTAAGAGAGTCATACTTATTCGGACCCCTCATAAGCAAAATTTACTCATCAGCCCGGTATTATAACTCAGTTAAAAAAACATTATTTACTTTAACAGACTACATTAATATTTCTTTCTAGAAAAAAAAGAGAAAATACACTGACTTTATCCAGTACTGGAGAAAATAAAAGACCACAAGAAGGAAGGAAAAAAAAGCAATGTTCCATGTGCAAAGAGATAAAAAGAGACGTGAAGAATCATCTCATCTAGAGTTTCCTTATGAGGTTGATTTCTTTTTCTCTAGCTTCCTACAGTTAACTAGCTAGTGGATTGTTATTATAATTATTACTATTATTTTATTTTTAATTGAACTATTTTAAAAAACAGAAAACAAAAAGCACAATCCTAGATGCCAGACTCTTTCTCGGTTGAGGCATAAAATTGCCAAAAACCAATCAAGAATTTGGCTGGTTTTAGTCCTTTATCAGCACATGATACTTTAATGAGAAGTTTTAAATACACACCCAAAACTCATTACCAATATTTGAACTACATAGTACCAGATGTTTCCAACACTTAGGAAAGGTAAAGAAGAAAGCAGAATGGCACATAAAGAAAAGGAATGGAACATGTAAATTAGCTTCATTGTACCAAATGCATTAGTGCACAGAGTGCATGTGTTCCATCAGCGGTTCATTGGGCTAATTTGCACACAGACTGCTGTATCATGCTCACAGAGAAACAAGTGCCAGGAAGAATGCTTTTAATAAAATGCTTTCTGTAACTTCCACTACAGAGTGACCATGTACATTTACTAAACCTTTGGATCAGAGGAGCAGACAAAGAACTTCACCATATCAATGAATCCCAGGTAGGGCAGCCTCTTCTGTTCTATTGTAGATTTGGTTACTGTGGCTGAACATGAGAGTGCTGTATGCATACATTAAAATATAGCTGTAATGATTCAGTCTGGTCCTTCTGAAAAGAGGCACAACTCTCTGACATCAATCCCAAGCAAACCATTTAGCACTGTTTTCATGTTCCAACACCATTTAAGTTAGGCCGTGGAAACCTATATTGTAGAGATGAAGTAAATAGATGTATTAATTGTCATATTCAGTAAAAGAGAACGATTACTCTATTGTTTTAACTAAAGATATTTCCAAGGGAGTGTCATGAATGCCTGAAAGACAGCCAAGAGAGTGAATCAGAATAATGAAAGATGACCATCTGCACTGCAGAAACAGTGTTATGACTCTAGTCAAGAAACTGGAAGAGAACCTTCAGATTAAAAATCCACTGCAAATTCAATGAACTGTCCCACAAGCCCATTAGAATATTCACTGAACTGTCATCCTTTCAGAAAGTCTACCTGCACATTAGGTCCAGGCCTTTATGAACATTGCTAGTTATGATTTCAATTGACCTCACTTATTGTCTGCATTTTCTTCTAGAAAACCTAATAACATAATCTTTCCCCCCCGCCCCGGGTGTTGTGCTTTTAATAAGTTCTACCTGTTCTCCAAAAAGACTTCATTTTCATTGGTTTTAATAAGCCAACTCATTCAAAATATATTGACATTCATACCTGCACTGTCAGACATACCCTATGTGAACGGCCCCTTAGAGAGCCCAGCTGCAAAGACCATACTTCCAAATATTGAATCTGTTACCTGGAAGTAGATTTCTGGAAAGTCTGCAAATTCACTGTATCAGCAATTCAGGTTTCTATTAAAGTGTAAGTCTCAGTATTTTTTAACACATTTCAGCAAATCATTATACCCAGCATAGAGGATAGTTTTCAGTGACCCAGAGCTGCTTTATCAGTTGCAGCCACCAGGATAAGGATTGCAAATGGAAACAAAAAATGTGTGGCCAAAGTGTTGCCTTTGCTGGCCACAAGAATAGCCCTCTAAGAACCACAATTAGGTCAGGACAGCCTAAAGGCTGAGCTAACTTGCTCTGAGTTTGAAAAGAGTGCCAAGGCTTCAAGCAAGCAGAAGGTGATATTTGCATGCTTCTCATCCCTCTGATCAGACTTCATCCAAATGAGGGAAATGGACATTTTTGTTCTCCAGAGCTCCATTCCTTATCAACAAGCCAAGCCGCAGCATTCATAAGGTACTCCAAAGATATTTATTTTCATTTTTGCAACTTTGTGTTCCCCAAGTTAAGCCAAAATGGTATAAAATATTCAAAGTAAGGTTTAAGCAATCAGAACAAGGAAATGGGCACTGAGCCACTCTTTGGACTGGGCTTAGTAATATAATTTACCCCTTATTAAACTCCTTATTATGACACCTGACGAGACACCATCCAGGGCCTCTGTGAGAAATGGAGCACACAGTTTAAGTGGGCAGGTAGGAGTGTCTGGAAGAGGAGAAAAGTAGATCATTAACATTTGCTAATTGAATTGAAATCCAAAAATGAGAAGTATTTTTCCTTCTATAGGACTTTAAACACTGCTCTAAACAATAACAAAAATCTCCTAAATATAAGCTTCCTAAATGAGCTACATAATGTTCCATGCCATAATCACCACTGTAACAAGAAAATTGCTCAAATCGTTTTTGAGCCAGATTTGCCAGTTGTGCTGCTCTGTGCTCTGAGTAACAATGTTGTGTGCAATTAATATCAAACCTTCCAAGGCAGCACTGAGTTCTGATGTTCTGTGCGCTTCTCTCATTGCAAAAACTGCAAAGCCATACTGGACTGTAATACAGAGCACTGATGGGGAGAAGAGAGAAAGAAATGGGGGTGGGGGGAATAGAGAAAAAAAAAAAAGGAAAGATGTTCTCCATCCAGAGGCCAGAAATAGTAAGATAATTAGGGTGTGTTTTTTAACAAGATTGCAGCAGCTTGAATTGTTCTCCCCATTTTATGTTTAATTACAGTTTTTATTGCACTCATAAGAAATTCAGCTGCTGAAATAATCCAAGAAGCTAAGAACAATTCATTTCTCCGCCTTTTTCAAGAACTTTCAGCTCAGCCATTACACACTCTCTCTTTGTAAAACAAAGATGGAACAAAGCACTATTGCACTCTTGTTTATGTTAGGGCCTTAGATGCCGTCATTATTCTCAATCTGCATGAAAATCGCAGCACAAGAAATGAATGAGGGAGACACAAGGACAAAAAGAGGATAGAATTCTTTTTCCCTGCATCTCGCTGTGTGTCGACATCGCAAAATTACCACTTACATCAATAAAACACACATCAGGTGATAATGAACGTATAGAGACCTCGCAGAGGGAAAAATCACAGCTCCAATACATACAAAACATCAGCCTCCTACATATGCTTAAAATTGTGCACCGTATGCTGAGACTTCTGAAGAGACATTCGCTCAGTGGAAACACAGGGATGGGAGAGGAAGGAGTACATACAATTCCATTCCTAAAGAGCATTCCAATCTGTTAAATACTAATTACCGTCAAATGTTAAAGCATAATATATAGTACAATACAACACTGAAGCTATTTAATATCTGTAGCCAGATCAGAAATTAAGCCTATACACTGCCAAGCAGTATATGAGAACAAACAGAAGGCCACTGAACAGGTTGCATGGACCTGTCACACAGTATTTTCTGGCTTTGATCTACAGCCCTGGCCCATGTGGATAATCATACTGAAATCAATAAAATGTATATAATAAGAGTTAGTGGATTGGGCCAGTCATATTTTTCATGGGAGGAAAACTGATTATAAAAAACAGTCACTTGAGTTCAGATCATGTAAATACGACTTTTCATTCAGGAATTCAGCAGATACAGTTCGAAAAAGGAAAAATGAACTCTCCTTTAGATTGGAAGTTCAAACAGCTTGAAAGAAAGAAAAACACACTAATGCACTACTACTGACAGAGCTCTCCAAATGAGCCCTGCCAATTCCTGACCCGCAGGGGCAAAAGGATGCTGGGTCAGGAACTGGCAGGGCTCATTTGGGGAGCTTTAAATTAGACTTGAAGGGGGATGGGGTTGTAGGTGGGCTTGCATTAGTGGGGCAGCATTCTAGAATTGATGAAGACTGGGAGGCCTTCCATCCCCCTAGGGTGGAATCAGTATGCTCAGCTTGCTCCCTGAAATCCCTGTACACCAATGCATGCAGCAAGGGGAACAAGCAGGAGGAGCTAGAAACCTGTGTTCAGGCAGGAGATTATGATCTGGTGGCAATTACGGAGACATGGTGGGACAGCTCACATGACTGGAATGTGGTCATGGATGGCTATGTCCTCTTCAGGAAAGACAGGACAGCCAGGCAAGGTGGTGGAGTTGCTCTTTACGTGAGAGAGCAATTATAACGTATTGAGTACTGTCCAGGCATGGATGAGGAGCGATTTGAGAGTCTATGGGTGAAAATTAAGGAGCAGGCTGGCAGGAGTGACATGGTTGTGGGTGTCTATTATAGACCACCAGAGCAGGCTGAGGAGGTTGATGAGGCCTTCTACAGGCAGCTGAGAGCAGCCTCACAGTCACAGGCCCTGGTTGTTGTGGGGGATTTTAAGTTCCCTGATGTCTGCTGGAAGGACTACTCAGCCAGCCAGCCACAGTCCAGGAGGCTCCTCCAGTGCCTCGACAATAAATTTCTGATGCAAATGGTGGAGGAGCCGACTAGGAGAGGAGCACTGCTGGACCTCATCCTCACTAACAAGGAGGGTCTGGTTGAAGCGATAAAGGTTGAGGGCTGCCTGGGTTGCAGCAACCATGAAATGGTGGAGTTCAGGATCTTGTGTGGCAGGAACAGAGTAGCAAGCAGAATTGCAACCCTGGACTTCAGCAGGGCAAACTTTGGCCTTTTCAGGCAATTGCTGAGGGAAATCCCATGGGCAAGGCTGCTTGAAGATAAAGGGGCCCAAGATAGTTGGTTAGTGCTCAGGGACTGTTTCTACCAGGCACAAGATCAGAGCATCCTGACACGTAGGAAGTCAAGGAAGGGAGCCAGGAGACCTATGTGGTTAAACAGGGAACTGCTGGGTAAGCTCAGGTGGAAGAGGAGAGTTTACAGATCATGGAAGGAGGGGTTGGCCACTTGGGAAGAATATAAGGCTGTTGTCAGGGGATGTAGGGAGGCAACTAGGAAAGCTAAGGCCTCCTTAGAATTAAAGCTGGCACAACAGGTCAAGGACAACAGAAAGAGCTTTTTCAAATACGTGGCAGATAAAACTAACACCAGTGGCAATGTAGGCCCACTGATGAATGAGGTGAGTGCCCTGATGACAGAAGATACAGAGAAGGTAGAGTTACTGAATGCCGCCTTTGCTTCTGTCTAGTCTGCCGGAGGCTGTCCTGAGGAGCCCTGTACTCCTGAGGCCCCAGAGGAAGTCAGGATGGTGCAAGAATTTGCCTTGGTTGATGAGGACTGGGTTAAGGAACAATTAGGCAATCTGAACATCCACAAATCCATGGGCCCAGATGGGATGCACTCACAGGTGCTGAGGGAGCTGGCTGACGTCATTGCTGGACCACTCTCCATCATCTTTGCCAAGTCTTGGGAGACGGGAGAGGTGCCTGAGGACTGTAGGAAAGCAAATGTCACTCCAGTCTTTTAAAAGGGCAAGAAGGAAGACCCGGGTAATTACAGATGAGTCAGCCTCACCTCCATCCCTGGGAAAGTAATGGAACGGCTTATCCTTGGTGCCATCTCAAGGCATATAAAGGATAAGAGGGTCATTAGGGGCAGTCAACATGGCTTCACCAAGGGGAAGTCATGCTCGACCAACCTCATCACCTTTTATGAAGATATAACAAGGTGGATAGATGATGGCAGGGTGGTAGATGTGGTCTACCTTGACTTCAGTAAAGCCTTTGACACAGTCTCCCACAGCATTCTCATAGCTAAACTGAGGAAGTGTGGTCTGGACAATCGGGTAGTGAGGTGGACTGTGAACTGGCTGAAGGAAAGAAGCCAGAGAGTCGTGGTCAATGGGGCAGAGTCCGGTTGGAGGCCTGTATCTAGTGGAGTGCCTCAAGGGTTGGTGCTAGGGCCAGTACTGTTCAATGTATTCATCAATTATTTGGATGAAGGACTAGAGTGTACTATCAGCAAGTTTGCTGATGACACCAAGCTGGGAGGAGTAGCTGACACGCCAAAAGGCTGTGCTGCCATCCAGTGTGACCTGGACAGGCTGGAGAGCTGGACGGGGAAAAATTTAATGAAATATAACAAGGGCAAATGTAGAGTCTTGCATCTGGGCAGGAACAACCCCAGGTTCCAGTATAAGTTGGGGAATGATCAATTAGAGAGCAGTGTAGGGGAGAGGGACCTGGGGATCCTGGTGGACAGCAGGATGACCATGAGCCAGCACTGTGCCCTTGTGGCCAAGAGGGCCAATGGCATCCTGGGGTGTATTAGAAGCGGGGTGGTCAGTAGGTCGAGAGAGGTTCTCCTTCCTCTCTACTCTGCCCTGGAGAGACCACACCTGGAATACTGTGTCCAGTTCTGGGCTCCTCAGTTCAAGAAGGACAGGGAACTGCTGGAGAGAGTCCAGCATAGGGCAACCAAGATGATTAAGGGAGTGGAACACCTCCCTCATGAGGGAAGTCTGAGGGAGCTGGGTCTCTTTAGTTTCGAGAAGAGGAGACTGAGGGGTGACCTTTTTAATGTTTATAAATATATAAAGGGTGAGTGTCACGAGGATGGAGCCAGGCTCTTCTCGGTAACAATGGTAGGACAAGGGGTAATGGGTTTAAACTGGAACATAAGAGGTTCCACTTAAATTTGAGAAGAAACTTTTTCTCAGTGAGGGTAACAGAACACTGGCACAGGCTGCCCAGGCGGGTTGTGGAGTCTCCTACTCTGGAGACATTCAAAACCCGCCTGGACACATTCCTGTGTAACCTCATCTAGGTGTTCCTGCTCTGGCAGGGAGATTGGACTACATGATCTTTCGAGGTCCGTTCCAATCCCTAACACTCTGTCATTCTGTGACTGAGGAAACTAAACAGCAAAATGTGTAAGTAAAACAAACAAACAAAGAAAAGGTCATTGAATGGAAAATCAGCATTTACTATTAGTAGAGTGCAGAACAGAATATTAGCTACAGTAAATGAAGAGATGCTCAGTTCTCCCCTCAAGATCAGTCGCTCAAGGAGGGAACCAGTCAAAGTTTTTTAGAAAAGACCAAAATACTTAAAGGCCTTGGGATGACTCAACACATCTTTGACCATCAGAAATAGGCACACTTAAGGAGAAATAACTCAGGAAGTAATATTTAGGTATAAAAATAAAAGTTCCTTTTGATCAAACAGGCCTTTGCAAGAAGTTTTCAGCAGAAATCAATTTCCACTATCCCCTTGAACATGAGTCAAAGCCTTCTGATGAGACACAAGGTTAGCCAGGTGCCTGAGACTTGACTTTTTACCTTTGAAAGGCTTAGACAACTGTGTTTTCCAAAGGTTCAGATAATTAAGAAAAGGGCTAAAGATGTGCCGACCTTCAGAGAATTGTTATAGCACTATTAATGATGGACAATTTTATCTCAAGACATGCAACCTCAAAGAGTGTTCTGCTGAATAAAAAAGAAAATGAACAATGTTTTCCTGCCCCTTATCTAATGACATCAACATTTCAAGCCCCTGGCATTTGTCTTTCTGCTTTTCTCACTTCCCCCTTAACATCTGCAAGCACACTTTGCAATAAATGGAGTTCACAAACCAGCAGTCTCATCTCTAATCCCACCTGGCTGTGATACGGTTTGTAGAAGATCATATTTACAATAGCATTGTATTTTAATGTCCTTATCTTTCAGAGGCTGTCAAAGCCAAATAGGGGAAAAACTTTAAAGAGGAAGAAAAATCAAGTGGTGCTGAGAAAAAAAAAGTTCCGGATCTGGAGAAGAAAGCATAACTAATATGTATACAAATTGGAACCTTCACAGCAAGCCTAGTTCAGCCATTCAGAGAGTTGCATCGTCTGTGCTGAGCAGTCTGGTGACATAATCAGAGTTGTGCTCTGTGTATAAAGCCTTCCATGACCTCTGTGATAATACCTCTGATCTTCCTGTTCATGATTTCAGATTTTTATCTCTTCTCAACAGGTTTGGCTGATCTTGGATTTATGGAGGAAAAGGAGCAGGAGGTGGGATACAGCCTCAGACTGGAAGAGGGAATGCTACATTTACTCAGCTGTACAACAAAACACAGGAGCATCACTACTGCAGCCACCTCTACCAGGAGGAGAGCAAGCATCCCCCTCCAAGCCCCAGGACACCTGTATACCTGGGGTATGACATGAAACAGACATAAATTCAACCCAAGAAATTCTCATGAATGAACGGAAGAATACCAGAGCCCACTTCTTTAGCACTGTATTTACTCTTGCCTGTGAAGATGTTAAGCATGATATATCCTTTTCAGTTTACACTGTTATACCTCCAAACTTAAAGCCCAGTTAAGTCTTGGTCAAAATCTTCTGTGTACCTAGGTCTCCTGGGCCTGTTGATTGCCAAGAATTAGCCATGCCTATCTATCCCAAGTCTTTTATCATTTATGATGACAGCTTATTAAAACAATACATCTTTCAAAATATACTTATCATAAAAGATTAAGTGATGATTTCTCCATTTCAGAATATTCACAAGTAAGCTGGCATGAAATGCCAAATTCTTTTTGACTGTATTCAGTCTTTCCATTTGACTTACAGATAGAGATTTCTCTCTTGGTAACTTGCCATTCAATTTAATTTTCCTAGACATTATCAGATGCTGTTAAGCTTGAACTCTTGCTCATGTACTTAAACTTTCTGCAGTGTCATAATGTCCAAACCTTTCTCAGATGAAATATCATTACTTTTTATGTCCCATAAGAATTTTTAAAATCAATAATTGATACTATTAAGATGATGAGAAAAAACAAGGTTTCCAGTATTCATTAACCTTGAACAGATCCAGATTTCTTATATTGTTTTAAACTTGGAAGAAGATGGAATATCAACCCTATAAATATATAGGAAGACTTTTCAGAAGGCTTTCATTTATACTCACAGAGAGCTACTGACTAATTTTTCAGGAGAGACACAAAGTAGTTTCAGAAGGCCCAAAGAAAAATTAATTCTCTCACAACTTCTAGACTGTATTATAGCTCAAGAAGTCACAGGTCTCCCTTTCTGTTAGCTTCTCAAAACAGGTCTGGAACAAAATATCCTCCTTGCTCTATTGTTGAGGTCTTGCCTGTTATTTACTAGAAGTAGCTCTTATATGTCTCTAAACTCTGGTGAAAACAACTGTAATTAAATCAACTGAATAATGCATAGCTATAGAAAAAGAGTCTTGCTTTTCTCCCTCCCTGAGACTCACCTCCAGCAGGTCAGTGATGATGGTAGCAGAGTTCAGAATAGAAGCTAAGAAACCTCTTCCCAGCCTCCCTTCTCTTTCCAGTCAGCCATCAGCAGCAGCTATCCCTGTCTTCATGACACAGCAATGCTTGACTACGCACACAGGTGAGCAGGGAAAAGGAGTAGTTCTGAAATTCATTTGGTCTTGTCATCTCCACTTTTCCTGTAGCAGAGATGATCGACTTTTCTTGTCTGCCAAAACCATATTCCATCAGGGCACAATAAAATGTTAAGGCAACTAAAACCAGCCATAATCTTTGTGTAGGCATTTGCAGTAAGGATGGCACAAATCTGTTGGAATGGAGAGCAGAAATTCATTTGCTATAAATTTTGTTTGCTTTCAGTACTTCCAGCATGAAGAGAAGAATAGGGGGAGCTTATCTCAGCAAGTTAGTGGTAACAACGTCCATTCCTACTGCTGTTGCTAACCAAGACTCATATGTGTCCCAGGAGTCTGCTCCTGAAGAAGGAAGTGTTACTCTGGGACAATGCCAGTGTTTGACTTTCCCTCTTCAGTAAGGAAATTACGTGTTTTAGAGTTGATACAGTCAAGAGAACATTTGAGTTGGTGAGAAAAAGTGGGACATTTTGCACTGGTATGCAGTTTAATAACAGAGAGTCCATTTTTCTACCCACTTCGTTGCTTATGATTGTAAAAACATTTTCTCTAATTTAGCCAAAGAGAATGTCTATATTAGAAAGCTGGAGGTAAATTGTTTGGCTTCTTGTGGCATGAGACTTATAAATGAAAGTGGAGGGTTTATGGGGAGATGAGAAGAATAAAAATACAGTCTGAGAGAAGCATTTTCTCTTCTTCAATAAAAATTGATATAATTAAAAAAATAAACACAATGGCAAAAACACCAAGACAGAAACCCAGTCTCTGGAACTGAATTCAGATATGTTAGTTTAAAACGCTAATTTACTCACAAACGAGCAATCATGCCTGAAGCACAGCTGAAGTAGGTTTTGTACGGGAGTCATTTTTGTATATTCTGTTAGCTTTTCCACTTCTCATTTAAAAATAAAAAAGATATTTTTAGCCAGCAGGGTTTTTAAAACAACACTCATATTACTCACTACTGGGGACTTCGTAAGTACTGAACGCCTTGTAAGAGATACTCCTCACTCTCACACCAGACTTCCATTCCTGAGAGCCAAGGGGATTGTGATTGTTTCAGTAATCACTCACTTTTGAAAAAGCAAGCCTCACATCTTCTCTCTTCCCTCAACATTCTGGCAGGATAATGCTTAATAGAAGGTCACAACTGCTCCCATTTTGACCATCCTTTCTTCAGCATCACCAGTTTCCTCTTTCCCGCTTACAATGGAATAGGCATGAGAAGCCTGAAAGCTGTAATTATTCTGTCAAGACAACAGCTACTCTGCTGATCTTCTGGCAAGGCAACACCGAAAAGAACAGCAAGGAGTCTTGAAGCAGCTCCTTCATGTTTCAATCAGCTATCAAAGAGGTTTGCTATCTCCTCTTTGACAAGATCCTACTCCGTTAGAAAGAGTTTTTCAGCACTGAAGAAAAACTTTTAAACAGCTGAGCTTCAAACTTGGGAGAATTCAAACAATTTAAACCAAAATTAGGGATGCAAGTAAGTGATCAGCACGGGACAAAACTGCTTTTCTCATCAAAATTCTGCCAGAGGTACATTCAGTCATATCAGCCTGCTACGGAGGTAAAGCGATTTCTTGCTGATCCTGCAGCATTCGATCAGAATAGAAATAATAGAAAGGTTAAGCATAGTCTGTCCTTTGGAATAGTAGCACTGCTGTGCAAATTTCCATTGGTTACACTCAAAGAATTGCAGCTAAGTCTGTGGGGATTCCACAGGTTCCATAAAGAGCAAAATACAGTTAGAGTAGAACTCTGTTACCCTTGATGAAAATAATCCAGCTTGATATTCAGAGCAAGGACTGAATTTAAGACTGTGCCCACAACTTTTACAAGCATAAAAGCTGTTAATGACAGAACATGCCACCAGGGAACCTGTATCTCTTCAGATAGTCTAGGTTGGAGTAGCGTTGAGTTTAAAGACAAATTCGTAGCAAAATCAATTCCTAATTTTTTATCTCAAGTTGTACCAGTGATTGTCTAAGCTGAAATAAACAGAAAAGGCTCAAAGGATTAGTACCAGGAAGAACAGCTCCTCTAGGCTATGGGTTGACATCCAGTCTGAAGAAGTACTTAAAAATAACATAAAACTTCATGTTAAGCCCAAGTGGGATAGGCTCAGGAGCAGAGCGAGAGTTGCATCTGTGCTTCTCCTGTCATCAGAGAAGTCAAAGCTATGATTTGACTTGTGGACAAAGAGAAAGCTTCTGGTAATCAACTTTTTTTTTTTTTCCCCTCTGAATGCTGATTCATTGGCAATAGATGGGCAATTATAGCTATGCTGTCCCAGCTGTAGAATGCTGACCAGACACATACAGCATGAGTTTGATCCAAGTCAGATACTTTTGGGGTTGATTCTCTGCATTCCATGGTTCAACCCCAAAGATAAGAGCTAAAAGAGAAGAGGAAACTGGCAACTATAGACTAGGTAAATATACTGAGAGAAACTGGAGACTATTTATAGAAGGGAACCAGAATCCCCAAAGCATTTCTAAAACAGCCTCTCCAGAAACTCTAACACGGCTGCATTTTCTATCCCATCTCCCAGGCTTGCTCTCTAGCTGCATGGAGGATGTAAGAGAACCAGTCCAGTGTTTCTCCACCTATATAAATCTGACATTTGAAAAAGTAACAAAGTAAAAAGAAGTTTCATTTGTATAATGCTGATGAAGATTTGTTTCCAGGCAGGCTGTAGGTGCCAAGCAAAGGCAGATTTAGAAAAACTTGTAATATCTTCATGCGCCGTATCTTCCAGAGAAGGAATTCTTCTCTCCAGGTGACAGCATTACCACTCCAATGTCACATGCTTCTTTCTTCTTGATCAAACCTAGTGACACCTACAGAACCAAAAAGAAATACCTGAATAGTTCAGAGAAAATGCTTCCTTTATGACCGTATAAACCAATTAGATACTGTGGGAACTGTGCTCTTTAAAAAATAACAGGATACCAAAATATGCACTAAGTGAAGTAGTCTTGCACATGAAAACACACCACCTGGATGCTCCCGGACACGGGAGCAACAGGGGAATAATTCATACAACCACAATGAAGACTCAAGATACCACAATAAAATGCAGATAACCTAATTTCAAAACAGAACAGAGTATACTAGAGCTGTAAGCTTCCTCTTTGACCTCTCTTCATTTACTCTGTACCTTTCTGGAGAAGCAGGAAAACATCTCCAAAAAAGCAAAAGGCTACAACAATATGAACTGATGACTGTGAGCTGCCCTGTTAAATAAAATAAGTACACTCCTCTGCCAAGCTTGTTTCGAACTTCACAAACACCATCTTCCTTAAAACCCCAATGTAATAAACCAACAATCACCTATTAAAAGCGCCAGATAATCAGGACAAAGTTACTGCCTGACCGCAGACTCTTGAAAAAAAGTGTCTTTCACTTCACAGTCAAGAGATTGTTATGGTTTTAGTCATTGCTCCACAAACCAACCCTGCTCCTCTATGGGGCTAGTTTAATTATTAAAACATGTAGCACTACACACATACAAAAAATCATACCATTTTCACATACAGATTTAGCCTATTTGGAAGCTTCCTGTTACAGAGAATAATAAGGAGAACAGCAGATCCATAAGCACTTGTCTTGGTTGTGTGCACATTTTGAAGCTTGTCCTTTTTTTTTTCTAGTCATTTGGAAAAGATCTGAAGCCCCTTGCTCACACCCCAGTTTTCAGTCTTGGCAAGTATCTTAACATTCTCTGTAGGGTCTAGCTCATTGCCTCTGTGCTGACAGTGAGCAATTGCTCTATGATGCTGGTTTTTCCCCACCGTTTGTCAGTACACGCATTCTGGGCTTCCCGCTGCCATCTGGCAATCAGTGTGAGATCACAGTTCCTGATCCCATGAGGAAGGCACCACAAGACAAGGTCACAGATAAAACAATATCAGACTACACAAACCTCTGTGAAGCTGCACCACACACTGTCTGGAATTCCTATGACCCATTTTTTGCCTTTTTGTAGCAATTCAATCAGTGGTTTTGCTACAGTAGATAAGCATGCAATGAATCTTTCATGGTTGCTTACTGATACCACAAAACCATACAGCTCAGGAATTCTTGTAGGTTCCAGTGCTTGTCAGTTCATTTGTATTTAATCTTTGGCAGGTGATTTTGTTTAGCATCAAAACCAGATTGCATAGGTTATTTTCTTTTCTTCAGAAATCATGTTGCTGATGTCTCCTTATTGCTTCTTCAGAGTCTAACAAGAGCATTTCTGCTCCAGTTTCTTCAGCTACAATGAGGACATTACATTTCTCTTAGCATTTGCACTACCCCATTTCTTATATCCCTCACATATTTGCACGGACTTACAGGATTATGGAGTCTGGATAAGAACTTTGAGCATTGTTTTATAGATAGATGGGGACAATCTATGTGTAACAACAAAACTGCAAACTAATCTACAAAGGAGAAATGGTGATACCCTTAATTTGCAGCAATATAACATAAGCAGTAGAGGGGAAGGGACAAATCGGTGTAATTTAGGGTGTCTGGACCTGACTAGGTTAAGAGGGAAGTAAACGACCAAGAAGGCTGGGCCAGGCATTTTAATTTACTGAAGAAAATGTGTACATTAATCTGTTTTAGAAACAAAACTTCTTATCCAGCTTCCCACATACTTCACCTCAAATTACCTTTAATCAAAGCTAGAAAAACTAAAATCCACCAACACACAAATTAAGATTTTTCTCATTGGTTCTGGTCAGCTATTTTGTTGCTCTAAATGTTACTTTCTCATAAGTAATAACCCAATATATTCATGCATTTGCTACAGAATGGCAGAGCAGCGAAGTCTTTCTTTGCCATGTGCAGTACATTCAGAACATCACAATATCCAGAACTCTTGCCTAAGAAAAATTTTTCTCATAGTAATTTCCAATGAAGATCTGTGCAGTTTGTTCCATAAACAAAATTGATCTGTCGACTTTTTATCTAGTGTAATGGAAAATTCAGATGAGAAAGCCAAGCCTTTTTAAACATGTCAAGCAACTTCTCTCCTAAATGTTGAGTAGTCATGGAACCTATTACCATACTGTATGGCTGAAATATTTTCTTAGTTGAATAGAGTTTTCTAAATAGTTTGCGGTTGCATTCAATTTCTAGTTCACTGTCCCTCCAGGGATATCAGGCCCTTCATCAAGGTAAACATGTGCAGTTCAGATACTACTTAAAATATACATTTCTCCTTGTACTCTTCATTAGTTCCTGCTTATAAAAGACTTTATAAATATGTTGAGTCTTTCTGCAGTTCCATGAAGGTACATATTTACTCTCAGCTCTGAGAACATTTCCTCTCTATTTATTTTCAGTTTTTTAAAAGGACTGACTCAAAACAAACTTAGTAAAGATTGTATAACCAAAGAGACACATCTGAAATACAAGCAGAAATGGAGTTGAAACTGTAAGATGCAAACCTAAGTAACCTCTGTGAATTGTGAAGATATTCAGAGTACTAAATACGGTACTGATTTCTTCACCTGAAATTGCATATTTGTCAAAACTTGAAAGAAACCAGCAAGCATCTGAACTTGTTTCTCTGAATTTCCCTCAGTACTGAGACTGCTCCTTGTGTGTACATTTGGTTCAGGTTATGCAACATTATTAGTGCAAATCATTATCTACACAGGCACATAGGATATTACTTGTGTGGTAGGAGTTATGGCTAAAAACAGAAGCCTGAGAAAGGGAGAGGGAGAACATTTTTATCAGCTAATGTTGTGTGTTTTCATCACTACCACAGAGTTTGTCCTGTATATCATGCAAGATGATGAAGCCAGAACTCCCTGCAGCCAAGACCTGGCAATGGGAATTTATGCAGAGCCTCAAGAGTAATGGGGTTCAATTTAGTTTATACTGCCCTGGGAAAATAACCAAGATTTGCCACATATATATTTTATCATGTTTAACATATTTTACTGCAAAACAGAATCTTTGTGACTATATTAGATTGCTAAATTTAACTTTGACCTTAATCAAACCTGAGACTGGAATTGAAGAAGAGGCGTAGCATTTTATTGCACAAGGTAAGTGTGTGCACATTTGAGTTTGGTGCTTAACCACTAGGGACAGATGTCAGGAATACCTTAATGTGGCTTTCATCACTGTGCTGAAGCAGGTAAAAGAATTCTTTCTGTGGGAAGGGCAGTTGTGAAAACTAGGTCAAAGGAGGAAAGTGAGATAAGTGAGAATAAATCAGAAAATAAATATATTTGAAAACTGACAGTGTTCAACCCTGTAGCAACAAATATACACAAAACACCCTTTTAGCCAGCAGTGTTATTTTCCTTCAGGCTAAAAGGCAACATTTCTCACACATGTAAAGGCATTTAGCTGTTTAAAATAATTTTCACACTTGAAGGCTGCTGAGACCTCAGATAAGACACTTTGTGAGGTCCACTACAGGGCTCACAATGTTACCTTTCATTGAACACCAGAACACCACAACAGCTCCGTACCTATGTTGTCAACACTTAAATACTATATTCAGGAAATAAACAGCATTCAGTAGCCACTTTTATGAAAAACAAATTTGCAATTTAGCTCACCTGAAATAGACTCACTTACTTTTTATAAGTGTCATCCCATCATGGGTAGTTTTTCGCTTACCATTACTCCTGAGATATTTTATGCTCTTCTTGAGGAGCAACTTGCTGGAACCAAGAGATTATGCAAAAGTCTCAGTTTTGGTGTCCTCGAGGAACATAAAGGGATCCTTGCCACTGCATTCACAGAGAAAACCTTGGAAGTGTTCATTAAGCACATCATTTTCAGATTACTTTAACCCTTGTAAATCTGATGCACTGTTTTTTCCAAGATTTGGCAGTTCTCCTAGATTGTTTTTACAGCAGTAGAAATCTTCTACAGCAGTAGAAGAGCAAAGTACCTAGCTGACCCTCCCACACATAGTCTTCACCTGGACCTCTAAAGATAGGTTTGCTATAGATGCAAAACATGTGGGCTTTTTCCTCCCTACCTCTGTAGTATAAAAATATTGCAAACTAAAATGAAAAAAAATATAATATAAGCAACATACTGTACGTCCAAATACAGTATATATGGATTGTCTTCTAGCAACTTTGTATTAATTTTGTAGTATTTATTTTTGGCTAAATGGATAGGCAATGTTTCTCAACCAATAGAGAATATAGCCTACTATTAGATTATTTCATCCCCCCAAAAGCACAAAACATATGGCTTTCCATCTAAATTCAGAAAATAATCAAGCAATTAAGACATTCCAAGAATGAGACTAGGGAAGAGGGGAATGGAAAGCTTTACTTTCATTGGTCTTTTAAAAATTAAAATAAATTAATATAAAATGTACAATAACAGCTGCACTATGTCAGATTCTTCTGAAAAAAACCAGAAGCTGGAGTTAGTCATGTCCATTGTCAACACCGTTTCAAAAAAAAGCAAATTTACAAGCAAGAACTAACATCTGCAAGAGCATTTGTTCTCCACAGTGAGAAATTATCCATCAGTCTCCTTGTGATATTTTCTGCTATGGTGCTGACTTGTTATCCTCCCTTATTTTACTCAATGCTTTGAGGAAAGAAAAGAAAGAAAGAAAAAAAAAATCCATGCATATGCATCCTTGAATAAATTTGTCTCTAAACCAGAGAGGTTTCTGTATTACTTCTGTCAACACCGAAACTCACCCGTCAACTTCATGCATGCAAGTTTGTATGACAGACCAAGAGCCATTCACTGTGGATCCCAGTGCTGGTAAGTCCAAAACTACAGATGTAAGCAATAATTTGATCTGCTTACTGATATGAAACTCATTTTTACTTAACCATGAGCATAGAACTGTTGATTTGTTGTTCAAGAGTTTTGCTTCCAATGTGAAGTCTGAAGTCATAGTTTTCAGCCTAGAACAAATTAAGATGTTAAATAGCAACAGCAGGACTTGTGTCTAGCCAGCTCTAAAAAACAGGCTATTACAAGGTGGGAATGGTGTCCCAGTATTAATCCTTGTATTTAGAGAATTTTTATCCTGTACATTTTTCACCCTGAAGTCTCCCAAACTAGCAAATATTCCTTATCACAAAACTTATTAAAGCCATTTCCAAAAGTAGAGTTAAATATAAAGTATTTCATGTTAATAAACCTTTTTGGTTTAATGTTATGACCAGGGAGATAAGCTCTAACATTAGGCCATAATCCAAGAAATAAACAAAAATGAACCAGAAATGAACAAGGAAAAAAATGTAATAGGCAAGAATCAAAATATTCTTTGGGGTTTCTCATTACAAAGTTTGATTCTTTTGCCATGTCTCCTTAAAAATTAGATTTAGAATATATGAAAAAATACTTGTTCATTATTCACTGTTTTTATTCTGATCAGAAGCATGGAGGATGAGAAATTAAAAATAGAACAAGTTTCTGTGAACACAATGAAGACAGAATCAGAATACAGAGAGTCTACACGACTAGTGGATCCAGACAACATAAAAGGTGACAGAGTAATTGTGAGAACATAATCTTCATATAAATTGCCAAGTGAGAAGTCCGCTAGTAGCAACACCTATTTCCTTACTTCTGTGCAACACATAAATGACCATTTTTTAATGGCAGTAGCTACCACCCTGCTGAGGTCTTCAGCAGACTAAAGGCTGTGTGGACACAGAAGCTAGAACTGTGCTATTACCCTAGGAGGAATCTGTTACATGCCAGGATTAAAACATGGTGCCAAGACAAAACAGAAGAAACACTCATGTGTCTGTCTTAAAAAAAAACCAAACAAACAAACAAAAAAAAACAACAAAGTTGCAGTCTTTGTAGTAGCTAAGAACCTTGAACTTAAGATGCAGATCAAAGCAAAATAAATAAATAAAAGGAACTAAAAAAAATCTGTCTGTTCATACTCTTCTACACCTGAAGCATCTTTTTTAACATCCATTCATGTAGCATACCAAGTTTTAATAATCTCTGTCTTAACCTGATTTAAAACCTACTTACTTTTTCCTCTTAGGAAAACATGGAGTTGCTGTACTGGATTGAGGACAAAGGTAAGCCAACAATCAAAACCAAAAGGTGCGCTTGCAACTTGTGCAGATACACTACAGTAGTTTTAATCCACCTAATTCAGGTGCAAGAAGCCACAGAGATGCAGACTCCAGCAGCAGCTTTCTTCACTGGATTACCTGGCATCTATAGACCAACCTACCAATGCCTTATGTAACCAGGACTACCTCACTGACAGTACTCATACCAGATAGTCATAGAACCATAGAATCATTTTGGTTGGAAGAAACCCTTCAGATAATTGAATACAAACATAATCTACCTCCAGCAGTAAACTATGTCCTGAAGAACCTCATCTACACATCTTTTAAACACCTCCAGGGATGGTGACTCCACCACTTCCTGGGCAGCCTGTTCCACTGCTTCACAACCCTTTCCATGGAGAAAGTGTTCCTAATATCCAATCTGAACCTCCCCTAGTGCAACCTGAGGCCATTTCCTCTCATCCTATCACTTGTTACTTGGGAGAAGAGACCAACATCCTCTACACTACAACCTCCTTTCAGGTAGTTGTAGACAGCAAGAAGCTCTCCCCTCAGCCTCCTTTTCTCCAGGCTAAACAGCCCCAGTTCCCTCAGCCACTCCTTATAATGCAAAGGTAGATCTATCATCTCCATGTGAATATCAGTTTGCAAGACACCTGAGAGTCACCTAGAAGAGATCAGCTCTGCTTGTGTCAGAAAACAAGCTCAAGGCTTCTCCTGAAGAAAGACAAGCACCACAGTACTGGCATGATCCCACCAATAAAGGGGATATCTGAGGCTGTCATTATTCACAGAAAAGCTGCACTACCTTCAGCTCAGTGCTAAATGTGCTTCAGCAGCTGAAGAAAATGTTGCTTAGTCATCAGAAACAGTACTGGGGACAAGTGAAAAATTTGCATTAGTCCTTCCATGTCTATTGTTGAAATGATAAAGCTAAAAACAGTCACATGCTAAGATATCATACTCCACTGATGGCCCATAAGGAAGTGTGTTCTGGACAACCCATACACATAGACCACACTTTTGAAGATATCCTGTAAAAAACCTCCTTTTAGTGTCCCTGAAAGCCACTGAAAATATACATTCTTCTAGTTCCCAAGAATTCAGCCCTGTCTTCCTCGTCTCCTGGATTGCGTCATAATGCAACATCATGACCAAAAGATTCAAATCCAATGTCATTTCAGGGCAGCCCCCCTTCACTGATGATATTGCCTTTTTTCCTTTCTCTTCTTACAGTGTTTAAAATCATGCTACTGGATCCAACAAGTCAACATTCCTGGCTGTAGTCACAAGCCAGAGCTTGATTTCCATTCAGCTCTTCACCAGAAAAAGAGACAGACCATACTATGTTAGAATACGGAAAGACTCTGATGAGACTATATAACAAAGGCTATAGTAAAATTTACACTCTACTGCCTTCCACAGGAAAGCCCTATGACCTGGAAGTAAATCACAGGCAGGGTAGAACAGCGTACCACAACAAAACAAACATATTTGCAGCCCAAACCTTTGACTGTTTGGAACACTTGCCCCCATTAAATGTCTTGCGTGGCTTCCCTCTTTGCTTACCTGAGGTCATCTTGATCTTGCTGATCACCAAGCAATGGACATAATTAGCAGACAACAAGGTCTCTTTTTCCATGCCCTGGAATCATGTTATTTTTACAAGTCATATAAAAAGAGTAGTAGAGAGGTGAGGAAAAAAAACAACATTACTCTATTTGTTCGTGTTTTGTTTAGACTTTTTTTTTTTCTGTTTTTCTTTGTTGGTTTGTTTTTTTGTTTGGTTGGCTGGGGTTTTGTTGCTGTTGGGTTTTGTTTGTTGCTTTTTGTTTGTTTTTCTAATCTTTTCCAATAATTAGAAAGGCTCTGAAATTATAAGACAATAGGGGGAAAGAGATCTACAATAATTCCTTTTAGATTTCAGAATCAGAGGTCAGTTGAGCATCATTCACATTTCTGCAGTGAACCTGTACTTGCAGAGCAGGAATTTCAGTTTTGTATGCTTGGCCAATCTTTAGCCAAACTAGCAGTTTAGAAGGAAAAATGGGAAGAGAAAAGACAAAAATTAACAGAATAAGAGTGTTCACTCCCAAGACGGAAATCATCATGATTCATCATCTTATTTGTATGCCACTTAAAAGTCTGCATATCAAAGACTGTCCTGCTGAGAAACTTTTGCTCCTCACGGAATTGCAGAGGAATAAACACAAAACATAAATGCATCAGGGCTTATTTTCATACTGCCCATGCTATAGCAGCTGGTACAAAGACAGATAACATTTTGTTAGAGAGAGATCTCTATAGAGTTAAGAAAAAGACAAAGGGGTGTGCGGGCTCAATAACATACCAGTATAGCAACCCCTAGCCCATATATGGTTCCTTAAGAGACTATACATACCTGACAAAAATTACACCCGTTTCATCTAATCTGAGCTAAGACTCAATTAGAATCTGATGATTAGCTGCTGGTGTTTTGGATATCCACTTTGTTATTCATTGAAAAAACGGATGCATCAGAAAACATACACCACGAGATAAAAAATCAAGAAATTATTTAAAAACACCAACACTTAAATATAGCATCAAGAAGACTTTGAAGTTTATGGTCATGTATCTTGTAAACAAAAAACTCAAAACAATTGAAAACCTGCTTTCTGTTGATTAAAATATTGATTAAATAATTGGTAAAATCTAGTAATATAATAGACCTATGCATTCTTTTGCTGCACTTCTATGTTAAGGGGAACTGCAATATGGATCTTTGTGATGCTAACGTAATTCTGAATTTTGGACTTCATTCTCTTCTGGAGAACAGTTAGATCCCAGAGCATGGACTCAAGACTCTGGATGTAGTGTACAGCACTTCCACTAACTTCTTGTGTGACATTGTGCAGTTTGCTTTATTCCTCCAGGCTTTCTTCATCTATGAGAGTCATTATTCCTTTCTCTTGCCATTTATTGTTTATAGTTCACCCCTGTTTCACAAGGCTAATCATCACTCCAACAGGAAGCTTAACAGTATGTCTAAAATATCCTGTTCTCAAAGTCTAGGGAATGCTACTTAGTACATGGCTACAGCATCTAAAACAGACACACAAAATTATTAAAAATATTCACAAGCTCGCTCTGATGTCACTTTGAACCAATCACAGACAATGCAACTTTAACACGTACAATAGGAAACCCAAGAAAAAAAAATATTTTGATTTAAGGAAAAGGTATATTAGCTCAGGCTTAATACTATGTAAACACAGGTTTGTAGTTAGCTTGAAGGACATACCATGGAGAAATCCTCTTGACATATCCCAGACTATCAGCTGTCCTTAATCCTCGTTCGTCGCTTTAAGTGGTACCTTACTCTAAATAACATATAGCCTCTAAGAGGCAGGGTTGGATGTCTGCTGAGTTGTTCCAGTTTTCCAAATTATACTAGATCATTTTTTACCAGTAGTGAATACAATAATCTTAATCACAAAGAAAACACTGGCAGAAAAGCCCATTCTAGATTGACACATATTCAAAGTTGTGTATGACAGAGAGTAAGGTCATTAGGCAAATACTGTGCTAAATACCAAATAGCTCTAACAACAGACCCAAAGAATCATTTAGGCTGGGAGAGACCTTCAACAGCTACCTAGTCCAACCGCTGGTTCAAAGCAGGTCTAACTAGATCAGATTTCTCAGGGCCTTTTCCAGTGTCATAAACACCTCCAAGGATGGAGATTCCCTCATCTCTCTGGAAACCTGTATTTGATCACCCTCATTTTGAAAAAGTTTTTCCGAGCACCCAGTCAGAATTTCCAAATTCCAGCTGATGCACACTGTCTCTCACCATTTCATTAGGTACGCCCAAGAAGAGTCTGACTCCATCTTACAAGTGTCCACCAGAAAAGACCTCCCTTGGTCTTCTCCAGGCTACAGTTTTTCAGCTTTATTCATATGTCTTTCAGAGCTTTGCCAAGGGTGTCTGTACTGGAGCAAGAACTAACATCTCTTGGAAGTGAAAAATTCCAACTCTCCTTACTCAAAGCCCAAGGCCAGAGCTCCAGGAGGAGACTGCTCCTAATGTCATAAGGTGTGAAAAACAATTGCTGGTAACTTGAATATTTTCCTACTACTGAAAAAGAGAAGAGTAGCTCTCCCTAAACAGGGTTATGATTTTTGGTGTAGATATTTGCTTTGGGGTTTGTTGTGTTGTTGTTGTTGGGTTTTTTTTGCGGGATGTGTGTTTTAATGAAAACTAGCACTATAGAAATGCAACAGAAATGAAATATTCACAAAAATGCCTGTTTTTTTTTCCCCAATCAATCCACTTTGAAAGATGTTCTACATTACTTACCATTGGCAGTGGGTGCATGATGGCCTAGAATATTGGCGTGTTTGTTACAAAGACTTCTCTGCACCCATGGCCCCATGCCCAGTTTTAAATTGTCTAACATTCTGATTACAAGGGTACCAAGTACTGCAATCAAGGAGATTCTACTATGCAATTTAATCATTTGAAGCTGGGCTTGCTTCCATGACTATAGTTAGTTTCCGTAAGTCCTGTGACAGTGCCAGAAACATATGTCATGGGATAAGGTCTGGATATGGAACCATTTTCTCAAGGACATTTCTTAAACCAGTATTTCGTGTTTTACTACTAATGCCACGTACTGAGTCAACCACAATTAACCCTGCAAAGCCCCTCTCCAAGCGTGTACAGAAAGTTATCTGTTCTTATTATTTCATTAAGCAATAACAAATTATTTTATCTACATTTCCCTCTGATCTCACCAAGGTGCTAAATGGGCAACTTCCCACATGCTTAATTATCTCCTGATTCACTCTTGCCCCAAATAAATCATTTGAAGATGTCCACCTCTTCCTTGCAAACATAGAGTCCCCCCTGTTCCACTCCATTCCCCTGCATTCTTTCAAGACACATTCCACATCCCAAACCTCAACGATGTCTCCAGTGAGCAAAGGCAAAGGCAAAACCCAGCAGCACAATTTCACAAAGTAGAGTCTCAAAGGAGACTGGTTGGAGAAAACTGTCCTTTGACTAAGAGTGACCTTTAGGGAAGATTGAGAGAAAAAAGCTGTAGCAGCATGCCATGGGAAAAGATATTTTCTACTTTCAGTAAGTGATAATTTGTCAGCCTTCTCTCACTCTGGGATAGGATTAGAAAATGCCATTAGGATCAGCATAAGTTTTGTGTAACAAGGTAGTAAAATAAAATTCACACCTTGATTCACATTGAGCACTACAGCACATGGTCTATTGGTTTAGATGCTCTGAAGATGCCTTAACAACCTTACAAAGATCTGACAGCTGACTGTATTGCATGTTCTGAAAAGCTGGAGAGTTTGCAGTCTCTGTGGGGGAAATCTTACTATTACTAATTCTTACTTACCTGCAAGGATCAGGAGAACCAAGTAACAGTTGTTTTGCAGGCATTTGCCAGCCCACTCCATCTCAAACCATCTCTTGGGCTTGAACATAAATGACTGGCAACAACCTGGAGTCACAGGGATACAGAGTGAAGATAGATGTGTGTACTCAAGTCCAGTCTGAATAAGGAGATGAAAACAGTTTCTGATCTACTTGTGCACAGGCATTTGTATCTGTAGCTGCTACAGGATTGCCCTGAGTGTAACACTTATGTCAAGCAATGTGATATCAATAAACATCACATATATCAAGGCCAAATTATACCTGGAAGGAGGATGTCAGCTTACTGCAGTTGGTGCAGCTGCCTCTTTGTAGCACTGATGAATTCAAAAGACAAAAATTCTGTATTATTTCCAGACATATTGCTGCTGTGCATGGAGCTTAGACTCTTCCAGGATAATAATTTAGACCCTTACTTGTGAGCAGTAGCTGCCTTAGCTCCTCACATCCTCTTGTCTTCCATACATTTTATTCACCTGAGCAGACAAGAAGCAGAAGCAGTTGCACTACTGTCAGTTTTGGTACCAGCATTCAAGCCAGAAGGATCCAATACGGTGTATTTCTGTTCTGTCTTTCCTCAGGCAGGGTGATGTGGTCACAGCTTCCCACAACAACGCCATGGCACTGCTGGGGGAAAACAGAGGGTTGAAAGAGGGATCTTGCTTTTCAGTTCTATTTCCCCTTTTGCAACAAGTGGCAAAGACGAGATGCCACACTGCAATGTCACTGCTTCCTGCACATAATCTCCATGTCAACTTTTAAATTAACATTTTTAAGGAAGGAGAAACCATGAAAATTCCCCACAGCACTGAAATAACATTGATAAAAGGAAAATACAAGTCTTTTGTTTTCTCTAAACAGCTGATTCACAGCCTTTTGCACTATTTCTCTGCATTTTGGAGTAAGCTTAGCAATACCTTGTCTCTGCTTGCAGTTGACCTTTCTCTTGCTATCTCCTTCAAGTGAATGACAACTTTTAATCTACCCACTATGGTCCTAGAAAAAGGGAAACAACTTCTCCTTCATTTGGTATTTTCCACAGGTAAAAGGATTCAGAGTGAAGCTGGGAATGTGAGTCTTGGATGAACAGCACTAACACTAACTGCAGAGTGGAGAACCATTAACAAGGAGAGAAGAAAGAAAGAGACCAGGAACAATTAAGGTCCCAGTTCCTTTTCCTGAAGTGCTCAATGGTACTACTATCACAAGTTGCAACAGAAGGGACATCAAGACACATCTTCCTAAGACATGCTCTTGGAAGCAGCACTAATTTTGAGAGCAGCAGATCTAACAAAACCAAGGTTCCTAGGGATTCATGCATCATGCCTGAATTTCCTTATCTGTAAAAGCAAATGCCCCAGTCACTGCTTTCTCCATGGCTGGAACATTTTTAGATGCTGACTGCATGTAACTTCTGTTCTGCAAATGCTTAATTAGCATCAAGACTTCTCCTCTACTCAAATACCTATCTATCAGGTCTCTACTTCTACCCTGTACAAATACAGCTGTCTTCAAATTGTTACAACAGAATCAATAGATAGTAAGAGGAAGATGCATAACAAGCAAAGTATGTCTGCGTAAGGTTCACTTCCTCAGGAAACCAGTGTCAACAAAATAAAAGAAAAAAGCTTTCTGTGCAGACTACCAACACCCTATCTTCAAACTAGTTAATGATCACTGAGTTCCACAAAATCCCATACAGGCATTCCTATGTATGATTTTCATTTTGCAGGTGGGAAACTGAGGCAGGAAATATCTTCCCAAGCCAGGTAATACCATTTATTGTCATAGATAAACGTGGAAATTGCTTGCTCCAAATCTATTGTAAAATACTTACCATGAGTTTCTCTCTGCAGTTCTGAAAACAACACCCAATGCTGCAATACTCTAAGCATTGCAGAGGACCATTTAGGTCACCAATAATCAAAGTCAGTTAGCATTTTCACATACCTGGAATATTTTACAATGATTTCCAGGAGGCCACAATCTTCTGTTATATCTAATGAGCAACAGAGGCCAGACAATAACTGAATTTACAGAAAATATTCTGACACTCTTTTCAGAGGTGGTGCTCTGCTCCTCTAACAGGGTCATCTAAAAAGGTGTTTCCCAATAGCAGGGCATTATCTCAAGTTTTGAGTTTTCTCTAGACTTCACCAACTCCCTAAATAATAAATAAGTTAAGTACTCATCTCCCCCACATCTAACTCTCAGTTTCTTTTTCATTGTATTATTGATCTTACAGTGTTCTGTGGCAACACACATTATATCATGTACTCAACACTAGTGCCGTCTCTAAGTTATGCTATTTAGTATTACTAAATTGTATAGAGCTCACACCAAATAGGAACGCTTTGCAGAGATAATACAGCAGATTTTCCTGCTCTCAGCAAGATTTCCTTATGCTTGTCACTAGCCATATAAGTGAATGTTGTCAGTGAGCAATATAGGACACACAAGGAATTCAGCCTGCATTTGCAGACACATATGAAAGTGCAGAACACACATATTAAAGAAGGCATTCACCAAGTCAGTCACATTTAAGATGACAGAGGAAATAAAAATTAGAATCTGAAGCATTACCTTTATGGTTGTGCTCAGCAAAATTTTTCTGAAGAAAATACCTTTTAAAACAGACAGCTTTAAGCTTTGGAAGTTTCCTTCCCAGCTCCCCATGGCTTCATGCATTTATTCATTCAGGTGCTGCAGGCCAAATGCCTTGTCTCCTTCCAAAGGAATTCAGTGGAAGCTTTGGTTTACATGACACAGACAATCGGCTCATCACATAATTCGAAACAACAGCATGGCCTGCAGGCCTTCCCTGTGCCAGTGCACAGTGTGGCCATCAAACCTGCTAGTCGGGCAAACCTCCAACAGGCTTCAAACTGTGCAGAGCCCTGAGAGCAGCAACAGCATCCTCTGCACTGTCAAATCCCTCCCTTATTACACACAGTGACTGGAAAGGAGCAGGATCCACACAGAAGGGCTACCGCCTGGAGGGTCTTTTGGGCTTTTTGACCCACTATTTTGCTGGATATCAGTTACACAGCAAAGCCCTTCCACAGCAAACCTGTGAATCCTTTGGGACACCTTCATGACAAGCAACAGGGAGGTATACCTAGCTTAGCACTTCCATCTAAGCTGCAGGCATAAAGGAAGGAGAGAGGCTACTCAGATGTATCTTTGGCATGTGATGGGGTGAGGTCTGATGAGGGAGAAAAGAGCAATCTGACAGCACCACACACACAATTCAATTTTCTATGTTTCTGCCTCCAGCACTGCTAACATGAGACAGGAAGGGAAAAGCAAGCTGTCCTAACCTGTCATCCCAAACACCTACAGCATGAGGTCAGACCACACTTTATGCTTTCTCTCTGCACAGTGCTTCTAGTTTCCTTGTGACCATTTGTCTCCTGACCTGCGTTGCCACAAACTACCTCACATATCTTTTCCTGCAGATTTATATCTCTGCCGTGACATAGTGTACACTATCCTCACATGCAACAAAAAGACAATCTCTGCCAAAGGCAAAGGAGACTGATAGCTTCCTTTAGGAAAAATTTGCATTACCACATGTTAATATTAGTTCAGGTGAGGTCAAAGGGAGATGTTTTACCTGTGAAGCAGAGGATATGTGGGTTTTTTGTAGTGCTCTCTTCCTTGGGCATGTACATTGCACAGGCTCAGGCCAGCAGCTATAGAACATCTGTCTATGAGCCCGAGAGCACACTGTACCCGAGGAGAGATTTTATCAGTGGTGGTTTCCACTGAGGAATACAAGACAGAGTCGGATGGACAGGAAGAAAAAAAGGAAACAGGGATCTCTCACCTCTGGTGTTTCACGTGCTTTCTACTTACCAGTTGTGACCATAGCTGTATTTACTTTGGAGTCGTTTCAAACAAGAAGGCTCTGCCAGAGCTACTCTGACAGCTTGCTTGCTGCATCATAGCTGCAGATACATGCTACAGAGCCAGAAATTGGAGGAGCAGTTATTCTAAGGGGAACAGACAGAATGAAAGGCAGAAGAGGACGCCATTGGTAAGTGGTAGGAAAAAAGAAACAAATTGTTCTAACCAAAATCATCAAGTGAAAGAGAGATAGGGTATTAAACACAGTAGAAAGACTGAAAAAAACTGTTCTCTAGCTAACACAGTGGCTTGTTCACATCAGGAAGGATGCTCTGAGACCCAAGTCACTGAACTAAGATACACAGGATCAGCTTCCACCTCTGCCAGGTTTCCCGTCTGATCTGACTAGAGCTGCCTTCAGTTGTGCAGCTGCAGAACATCCTCCCCACCTCAGTACTACTCTTTAAATGGAGACCATTTTGCTGAGCTGGCTCTGGTCCTGTGAAGGGTGACTGTCCCCAGGGCCAGCAGCTGTGCCAGTGCTGACAGATAAGAGCAGTGGCAGGAGGCTGCCAGCCATGCTCACCAGTTGCTGCCAGCACAGGCATGTCCTCCAGGCCAGCTGTGCTGTGCCTCTGAAGTGGAAAACCACAGGCCTACCACAAGCTCTGGGGTTCACTCCAAGGCCCATTTTCTTGTTCTTTGAAAGGGCTTTGAAATGACTGTCTAACCAGCAGCCTCCAGCCACTCTACTGGACTGGGGTCTCATTTCCACTGTGTGGCAGCTAAAGCAACCTGAAAGACAAGATCCCTGGAAGTCTTCGTCCCTTGATAGCTGTTTTCTGAAGTCTGACCTCAGGCTGTCTATGCACACAGTGTAGTTACAAGAGCTTCATATGTCTTTCACCACCTTTCAAGGCCTCTCAGCTGGTAGTCATTGCATGTGCAAGTGGTTTATTATCTACAGTTAACACACATCCAGAAATGAAGGTGATACACTGCTGCAGTGCAAAGTGGCCAGCAAATAAATTGGTATGTGGACATATCTCAAAAGCCAACTTCCTATTTTGAAGACTTTAACATATCAGATTTTTCTCCCAGGTCATACTTACTAGTAAAAACTATAGAGGCATCATCACAAAAAAGGTACCAAAGACAAAATGTCATTTCGTTTTGTCTTCATAAAGAAAAGGCACTTGCCCACAAGCCAAAGCACATTATTTCTGCAAGGGACAGATCTGTTCGACAGGCACAGCCCAACCTGAACAAACCTAGCTAGCTCCCTTGGCCTGCCATCATGCACCCTAAACATCTTTGTGTCCATCTACCAGACTCCTTCCCATTTGTTAAAGTACAGAAGGCCCAGCACTGTCCATAATATTCCAGACACAGTCTCACCAGTGCTAAATGTAAGAGAACAATCACTTCCTTTGACTTGCTGCTGTGCTCCAAAAAGATGTTGCCTACCTTTACTCACAAGAAATCTAAAATCGTTTTTCAGAATTTGCCAGTATCCACCAAATCTTGCACAAGTGGTAGCTGGGAGTAATACTACCATCTATTAAGGTACTATTAATCCTACTTCTTCCATTATAACTTTTTGCCTTTTTTCATTAGATCTGTTTTTTCTCTTGGCTACTGTTTGGCAGTACTTCAGCTAGTTTCTCCTGTCAATATCTGTCTCAGGCTTCGTGGAAAATTTCAGTCAAAAATGGTTCAGCTGTTTCTGAGCACACAAGTAGAAATGCATTATTCCAAACAATCTGAAAAATTGTGACAGGGTCTGCTCTGGGCCAAAAAAATACTTCTTCCTATCCTTGTGAAAGACTGCCAAATTCTGGGTAAGTTACAAGCCTTCAAAACGTCACAGTTCATATACACTCTGATAAAACCCAGCAAGCAAAATCTCTGAGGGCTCTGTCTGAACTGGACACGCTTCATTTTCTTGCAAAGCTTAACACTCCCCAGAACGCACAAGTGCAGAGCAGCTGTGTATGGCTGCTATGGAGACCCACATAGCAGGGGTTTCAGGTGAGGGCAGATTTGAAGTATCATCACTGTGTCAGAGACTGGATTTTGACTGGATTTGGAGCAAATCTCTTGTGGAAACCTCTCTTTGTAGGCTCAGAAAACAAATAGAGAAAAAAACCCCATGTACTCAACAGGAGGAATTGTGTGAGACAAAGTTTTCAAGTTAGAGATGATAGGATGAAAGATAGTTAAAGAAAGTTAAATATAGTTAAGAAAAGTTTATTTTTATTAGACAGACCTATGAAATTCCTTAGTTGCATTCTGACAGATGTAGCTGATTGTCAGAACTTGGCTGGTAGCAAATTCTGCTGTATCTTTTTGGTAAACAACTATCTGTTCAGACCGCTTATAGCAGCAAGAGACAAGCCCGGCTTCTATTGGAAACATAAAATGTTTATCCACCACCTGCTAGGAAGGCTTTTGTTACTTGAAATTTGTCTTTCAAGCTCTGTGGAAAGCATGCATGTATTCTAAACGTATTTTCAAATAATGAAGCAGTTTTGATGCCTTAAAACATGTTCTTCAAAATAAATAACAGGTTTTATCACTTGAATTGACTTTTAAATGTTTATAAAAATGTTCAGGATGAAACGCCCCAGAGAGAATAAGTTTCTCAATTCCCAGAGAGCCAGACTGTAAATCCCTTACTGCCAATGGCAAACAGCTACTCACATGCATAACCCTGTGAGCACTGGTGTAATTCTTCACTGACAGGAATTAAGCCTTCATATTTTTAGCTCAGTATGGCACAAAATGGTCATCATGAGTGGATGTTTTCCCCATGACATTCTTTAAAATGTCTGGCAAACCTCCATCTGGAAGGATCTCTCATAGAAAAGAAAAAATCACCAGAAGCCACCATTTGCTGGAGCAACAGTTAGGTTCTTTTTTAATGGAAAAACATTTTTTCAATACTAGGCTGCAGTGGGTATTTTTTCTTTTGCAGAAACCTGGAATCAAGCACCTCATGCTGTACAGGCAACATGAAACAGTCAGCAGCAAGAAGTGCTGGCCAGCCTTGACTTGGGCTGAAGGTGAGTCGGGCAGAATGGGAACAGGGCACCCGAGCTCTCTGCTGCCTGACCCTGGCTGCTATTGTCATTTGTAATGGGAGCCTGGCAGAGGAGAATTTGAAAGATAAATAATAGCATACCAGCAAACATTTATCAACAACAGCATCATTAAAACAGTGGAAAGGGACTTTTTTAGAAGTCTTCATCGGCTTTAGCAGAATTCTCCCCTGCATACTGGCAGCGCTATTAAGAATAGATTTGTGGATTTTAGAGCCAGAGGTGCGCATTGCCAGCAATTTTGTCTGACCTAAATATACAAAATCACATACAAATAAAATACTTTAAAAATAATGCCATTAAGGTCACATAATCCAGCATTCAAAAGTCTCAAAATGGCAGTATTAAGGTTGCCTGTGTGACCTTAATTCTGCAGCCCTTAATTCAGCCTCTCTCTGCGTCACATTATGTGACCGCAGAGAATGGACAAGGCTCCTTAAATAGGTAGCTAATCAGCTTCTGCTTTTGCCCTTGCTCGACTTTTATCTCCGAGCAGCAGCTAACACATACCACATAAACATAGCCACAGAAATGCTTGTCATTTTGCAGGTCATTACAGGGCCAGAGCAGTGCTCTCAGTGACCCCAGGCTGCAGCACTCACAGGGGATTCAGAAACAGTATCTCAAGGCTGAGACTGAGGGAATGGGAAAGGCACAAGCCAGATATTTAGAGCCCTTTTGAAACCTGACCACCATTTTAAGAGTCTAAGTCCAGAACTTAGAACCTCTGCATCACCACTTTTAACCTGTTTTGCTTGCAACCCTTCACTGGTAAAAAACACAAATGCTTCTAGATGTACACAAAAGAGCTGTGCCTGGGCAGCAGCAATCTCATAACTACACTCCAAAAGAAATACCATACTTACTCTTTTCTGACCTCTGTGGTCCACTCTGGTAATGTACTCGTAAGGAAGTACAGACACCAGAGGCCTGCTCTCTCCTTCACACCCTCTAGCATGCCGCTCAGAGCATCCACATCAGGCTGAAGAGCCCCAGGTTTTAATGTATCTTTTCCCTAAATGGATTTGTGTACACCTTTGGGTAACACTTGTGTTCCACCAACTCAACATTTTGTGAGCAGCCACACACACCAATAACAGGATTGCCCACCACAAATGCTGGACACTTTATCACAGAGTTTTATGTGTCAGCACAATCACTTTTTCTTTCCACAGCATCGAACTCAACACAAACTAATTTGTTCTTTCCTCAAGTACTTTCAGACATGCATTTTAGACATAACAAGGCAAATACTAAGCCAGATAAAGGGAGTCCACATTTGGATCACCTGACATCCCTCAGTATAACCTAATCTGAACCCAGGAAGCAGAGAAGGAGAACATCATACCTCTCAAGAAAGTAATAAATGAACTCACTTCTGTAGAAGTAGGACAAGTAGTGAACTTCTAGTCCTTTAAGTCAGCTTTGATGATTCAAACTTTTCACATACAAACCTAACTTGATACAGCCCCGCTAAAGAATACATCCCCATGGCACAGTGCAGTGCCATGCAGACACCGAAGCTAGCAAGCCTGCCATTTACAAACAGTAGAACAAACGGCAAACACACATGCAAAATGCCAATTGCTGTTCTGGATGCAGGTGCTGGTAAAGCCATCAGATCAGAGATTCTACCTTTCCTAAGCTTAGAAGCTGTCAGAAAGAAGCATCCTTTCACTCTTTCTAGTGCCCACAGACGTAGACAAGCCAGAACAATTTGTTCAACCACAGAAAGAGCTACACTAGCATTTTCACAAAGCTACAGGAAGATTTCCTGCTCTGCCGCCTGGTTTTTGACTGTATATTCATGCAACATAATCCTCCAGCTGCTGTTCTGAGGACGGGTTCTGTGAAGGCTTTGAAGACCCTGGGCAGGTAATTCCTGAGGTAATTTTGAAAGCAAAACAAAGTGACAGTCTGCTTCCTGATCCGTTTTTCTAGGAAAATTATGTTTTACGGCCAATTCTGTCCTTACACACTGACTATAAAATTAACTTATTAGCAGACTCAATTCCATTTTGTGTGAAGGATTGAGAAGGATTGCCTCCAGCCCTTGTCCCTTTAACTCTAATTATCAAGTGTATACCAGATTAAATTCAGAATGAAGTAGCCGGGTCAGGCAATCTACTTAAAGTTTAATGGAAATTAATGATTCATTGATCAAACTCATTTATGTCTAATTAAAGCTTTCCTGCATTATAAAAGACAAGGGGGAAGTTTTATAATGCACCTCACTCCCCCTCTGTGCATGGCAGATTTGCTGCAGAGCTGAATGTAAAATTCACAGCATCTGTCTTTCATGAGCACATGGTTTGGCAACAGCCCTGTAGGTTTAAAAGTATAATTATTTTATACTATTTCACCAAATGGATGGGGTTTACACAATGCTGCCAAACACAATACCAATATCCAACTGCACACAGACAGGTTTCAAACCCAGCTTGTACGCACCAGCACCAGGTCACAATGGTGAAGTTCAGCGAGCGAAATACCAACCAGACCTGCGCACAGCTCTTGAGCATGAGCCTCACCTGGAATAAGGCAGCAGTGACATTAAGCCTGTGAGGGGGAGGAAAGCTTCCCCTTGCATGTGGATTCACTTCACACGCCTCTTGCGCTTCAAAAATGGCAAAGCGGCTGAGCCGTCCAAGGCACAGCACAGATAGTGTTCAGTGTACAAACGTAAATGAGAGCGACAGGTAACCCACTGCAATGCTCAGGATTTATTTTATCCTCCACTCACTGTCCCCTCTTATTAAGGACTTTCTAGACATCCTCTTTTACATAAATATGTGATCAATGCCCCTACTGAGGGGTTATCCACCAGAACACTACTTTTGGCATATTTGTTCAAGACAGTATAATTAAACAGGAATACCATGGCCCACTTACATACTTATCATTTTGTTAGGTGGTTTTCAATTTTATACCATTAATGTGAAAAGAAAAAAAAAATGACCTTTTTACTATCTCAGGCTGCTGGGGTACAGAAAGAACATTTTTCTTTTTCCTCCATAATTTGATGATCGGTCCCTCACATGTTAGATAGCATTTTACAGTCTCTAAAATGATGCTTTTCAAACTTTTTTTTTTTTGATGTATAGATACAAAAATGGCATAATTGCAAAAATTACTCTGGAAAACCAAAATTCAATACACTGTAATAATTTGCTTCTTTAGTAGTCTACAATTCTCTACAATTCTATCCCTCCTCAGGTGTCTACCAAATACAAAATAAAATCAGCTTGCCTTGCAAGTTGATGGATAGTTTACACAGTTTTATGTTGGACCAAGTAGCAGTCTTTCATGTGATGAAAAAACGCTCCTTTTTTTTCCCCCCCATGTTATTCTAATTGTATGACATTTTGCAAATGTGTACAGATGTCTAATGATAACCTGTTGACCTATTCCTTCTGTTTCTTGCTCATTAAGTCCCAGTGGAGTGCATGTTTCACTGTCTTCAAAATTACATTTCTACTTTGCATTTCTGATTGTCCAATATAGTTGTCCTTTAAGTAAGCACATTTTCTCTTACTGTGAAGTTAACATGAATGGTTGCTTATACATTAAATGGATACCAGTTCCCAAAAAGTACTTGACTTGCCCCAAAGAACCATTTTGTACATGAGCAATCATAGTTTGTGGAAGTCCAGCAGAAGCAACAGTAAGCTTTGGTGTTTCATACTTTTTTGGCTGTAACTCTTTCTACTATCCTTTCCAGCCCTGTCACACCAAAAAACATGGTATCCAGCACCCTGCTAAGCTGCAGAGAAAACAGGCCTCCCGTAGCATCTCTTCTCACTTCAAAAATGGTTTGCCATGTATTTCCTTTGCTTTTTTCAGTTTATTTTTATAAAGTTTTAACAGTTTTAACTCATAGTTTAGGAGCAGCAAGTGGCTGATGCTGTGTGGCAGTAAGTTACGACTTAATTTCTATTTTATAGTAAATTGTACAGACCTGCTGTGAATACACTGAGGTCCATTATCTTAAATTGTTCTGTTTGATACTCCATTTCTGCCCAAATATTTTGTTTCTTTATCTGCAACAGTTCCGAGGCCAAGAAGTCAGTTCCCAGAATCTACAGGACAGCCTGTAATAATGCAACTGTTCGTATGATTTGCAGTGGGGAGGTCATTTCCTACTTTTTCCAAGGTCTGTTGGGAATGGCTTGTATTTTCATTGTTTCTTTTTGCTCCTTGGTCTATATTAAATTTAACTACAATTAAATCAAATGGCAATTGTAATTTAATTTAGCTGCAATTGCAATTAATTTTAAGGTATCTGAAAGACTTGGTCAAGTTTGACTGCTGTATGGACTGGGTTTCCAGAGGCAGACTTTGATTCCAGAATGGTCATACATATCCTTGGGGGGGGTGGGGAAAGGACTTCTCAGTGATCTAGACATTATGACTCAACTGCCTCTATATATGTCACCACATACACTCAAATCATCTTGATATTTCAAGTAACCTTGAAAGACAGGTGAATTTATCCTAGCTGTCAGACTATTCAGGGAGAATGATAACCATGGATGCTTGTAAATCTTCATTTTGTAGATTGTTCGTCAATCCTTTTCAGTCTCTGCCTTGTGACTCTCACATAACTCTTTAATAACCTGAAAATTAGAGGGGAACCACACAAAAAGTGGAAACAAGGACACATGACTAAGACTGAACGAGGGAGAAACACAGCCCATAAGATTAAAATCAGAAAGAAGGCACAAAATGAGTTACAGCTAGCAAGGAACATAAAAGGCTCGAAGAAGAAGTTCACTGATTTCATCAGAAACACTTCTATCTTATTTATGGAATATAAGGGAAAGAATAGAAAAAATTAGGTGCACCGCATACTGTGGAAGAACAACAAATAATATGTGACACAGATAAGACTGAAACACTGATATTTCTACTCTCTTTTTAGAATAACACAGTCGATAATAGAGGAGAGAGGAACATGGACCAGAATAAGGAAAGGACATCTTAAAAGTACGAAGGCAAGATAGGTATTTTCAATGCAGCAGGACCTGATGAAGTTCACCTCAAAGAATTTCAGGAACCAGCTAAAGCCTTCCCTAATAATTCAGAGGACAAAAGTGTCTCTGAGAAACAGAGAAAAGTGAAGCAGCACCAGCAGTGTCTGTCTAAAATATCATTCCAATATATATTAATAAAGTTATTTCCAGTGCTTAGAAAAATACCAGCAAGAAATACTTAAATGATTGGTTACTAGGACTGAGAAGACAATAAGCTAATAAAAAGCATTAGTAAAACAAGGATAAATTATATTATGCCAGTTTAATTTGGTATATTTGTTAGGATTATTTGCCTTAATGCTAAGTAGAAAGGAACATATAATATTTATGGTTTTTACTTAACTTTTTCACACTTTTGCATGATATTCTCACATCAGGAAAATATGATTCAAAGAAAATGTCAGTGCATGAATACCTGATTTTAAAACATCCCTGAGTCCAGTTCTGGGAAACCAAATACTCAAATACTAACTAGCAATTTTCAGTTTCAAGCTGGACTTTGGAGAGATCTGCAGTGAATCCAGTGCTAGTCAATATTTTCAATAATGACTCAAGATGAAACAAAACTTTAATTATTTAGTGCAGCTCCCTGCTGAAAAGGATTGTAAACAATCTCAGAAAGCTAGTCAGAATCTAGAATGACTGACAAACGGAGAAACAATGACAGGAAAATCTAGATTGAAAGGGACATCAAAGGACCTTTAGTCCAACTTCATACTTAAAGGTTCAGACCAGGTTGCTCAGAAAGAATTTCAAGACCCAACTGGTTAAAGCCAAGAATGAAGACAGCAGAAACTGCAGTCACAACCTTCCACGACAGGCAATCTGTTCCACTGCCCTCACTGTGAAAAAGTTTTCCCTTAAATTCAGTCTCAGCCTTTCTTATTTCCACTTACACCCATTCCCTGTCATCACCCCACCTCTGTGAAGAGTCTGTCTCTCATCTTCTTGATCACCTCTTCATAGGTGATGGTGGAGAGCTGCCAGGTCCTCAGAATCCTTTTCCCATTTAAATGTTGTTTTCCTTCTCTTCAATGGTCTCTTCCAGACCTAAGAAAAATATGCAATAAAAAGATAAGCGTTTAGATCCAGGAAGAAGCAGCTAAATGCACAAATACAAAATGAGAAGTAAATAATGAGGCAGCCTTGCTTCAGATACTGACAGGCTGTTGCACATGTGGCTGTGCCACATGAAAGGTGTTAATTTGTTATGCTTGACACTTGTGAAGCTTTGGTTAGACTCATCCCTGAGTCCAGTTCTGGGAAACCAAACAGTAAGAGAGATGAAGATAGACTCGAGAGGCTATAGTGGAAAACACATGGTTCAGAAATGTGAAGACACACTCTGTTAGGAAACACAAATTGGTTTGTTGTGGTGGGGGTAAGGGTGGTGGAGACAGAGACAGAAAACACTGAAGAAGGGCATGGAAACAGTATTCCAGTAGCTCAGTAGGTAGAAGCCTTCCAGTATTAAAGAGAGGGAAAAAAGAGCAACAGCCCCCTGTGCTCATGACAAATAGAAATACACTCACAGCCAAAAATATTAGATAATACGAAAAAAAAACTCTAACTAGAAGAACAATCAAGTGGTACATCAGGCTGCAAAGCAAGGCCATGGAATCTATGTCACTGCAGCCTTTCAACCAAGGGTAGACAAATATGTCAGACAAGGTATTGACAGCCTTGTGTCAGGGCAGAGGAGCAGCAGATGCCATCTCAGAGTCCTTCCTATTCAAAGACTGAAAATTTCTTAACATGTTTGATTGATGCTTCAGATAGAACCCTATTCTAAATAAAATCTAAACAAGAACATTGCCTTACAAAACATTTGTGAGGTTTTAAGATCATTAATGGGAGCCTAGTGCTAGCTGAAAGCAGCATGTCATGTGCTGCTTGTGCAGTGTGAATTTTCAGCATGCATATTTTTCCTTAGAATTTCCTTGTAGTTCAAAGAGTCCTAATGGCATTGTTTTCTTGTTAACAGAACTTTAATTTGGCTTTGAGTTTCTGTTTGCCTTATTTTTTCTAAACTAGCTTATTCATTGGTATTTAACAGTTTAATCATTATTTATGTCCTTTGTTTTTAAACAGCTAGTGCTACCCAAAGATTTACAAAGCAGTATGTTTTCTTGTCTGTTCAGGGGGTCAGTTTTGTGGGTTTTTTCCTTAAGTGCACCTCATTAAAAAAAAGAAAAATAAAAAAATTATTCTTTGCATCATTCACTTCTTCTGTAAGAAAACTCTTCAGGCCTGCAAGCTGTGGTAGGTCTTTTATTACAGTTGCTTCATGTGACTTTATATACCAATTTGTATGCTTACTTCTGCAGACATCTAGATCTTGGCACAGACAATTCCTTTCTCAAAGCATTTCCACTTTAATTATATACTTTTTGTGTCCACCTGGACTACATTTACTACGTGGAAATCTCTTCCTACAGGTTACCTTGTTTTCCAAAGGATGATATAAGTAGGGAATTTCTTATACTGTATTTCTTAACAATCACAGAAAAGTTCAACTTTAATGGACTTTCATGTGATAATATTGATGATGTCATTTCAGATGCTTCCTCAGAGTATCTGAAAATTCACCTTTTGCATGTATTTTCTACTGCACTTCTGGCGAGCAGAAAGTGTTCTGGAGTAAAATTAAGATGCCATATGAGATCTCATGTTCTACCAGCACACCAAGATACTCTTAAGTGCATAAAGCTTTCTCCATCCATTAAAGGAAGATGCAACTGCTTTTATCGAACCCTGTTAAAGCAATCTTTTTCCCTACTGTGAGCTAAAGCCTACTTGCTACACACGTAAGACCCTTTCACATTTATCTGCTATATTCCTTTGGGGAATGGTAGGAAAAAAAAATATAATATTCATGTATTTTATTTGTTTCTGTAATAACCCCAGTTTCTGATAAACTGTATCTGCAAAAAGCTTTTTTCACTTTGGAAACAGTGTTCAATGTTTTAATATAAAATGATACAGTAAAAAACTGTGCATTTGGGCATTTTATTTCTCATCCTAGGTGTACTATTCTCTTTCATCAGGCTGTTTCTGAAAGGATTTATCTGAATGCTGAGGTATTCTCTTAGAACAGTAATAGTTCTCAGTGTCCTTGGATGACTTTTCTAGAGTCCTGTCCCCCATGCATGCTCCTTTCAAGTGACAGTTCTGTGCTTCCACTTTGGAGAAAAGGGCCCTGTAATGTTTATCAGCGTGATAGTGCCAAAGACTCTGAAATGATACTAGCTCATCAGCAAAGAGAGGAGAAAAAAAAATTTTAAAAAAATCATAGAATGGTTTGGGTTGGGAGGGACCACAAAGATCCAACCCCTCCAACCCTTCTGCCATGTGCAGGGACACCTTCCATTAGACCAGGTTGCTCCAAGTCCCATGCAACCTGTCCTTGGACACTTCCAGGGATGGGGCATTCACAGCTTCTCTGGGCAGCCTGTTCCAGTGCCTCACCACCCTCATGTTGAAGAATTTCTTCCTTTTCTTGAATCTAAATCTACCCTTTTTGAGTTTAAAGCAAATCACCTTGTCCAATCACCACACACCGTTGTAAAAAGCCTCTCTGCAGCTTTCAAAAAGCAAGGTTTCCCTGACTGGAACCCCGCTATATTAGCTGATGTGTAACAAAAGCATATCCTTTACCCTGCAGAGGTTTACCACCAACTAAAAGATGACAGAGAGATGTAAGCATATTGATAGATTGACAGAAAAATAGAGTGACAAGTGAGACAGAAAAAGAGAGATGCTCTTTCATGAACTTCACTGCTAAAAAGTAGCTAAGTACCTATGATATGCATATTTTCTAGCAGAACAATAGAAAAAAAAACAGAACTAAACAAACAAAAATCATAATTTGTAGGATAGATCATCTTTGGAGTATGGCTGAATATGAGCCAAGCTAAATAACTATCTTTTAATTAAGGTATAGACCACAACTCACAAACAATGTTGAGCAAAAAAAATAACACTGATCTCAACAAGGTAGTATTGAAACAAAAAAATAACTATCCTTAAAATATGTTTTAAATTTTTGTTCGTTGAGGCAATTTACACAGCTATGAATATTAATGAACTATCATATTTAATAGAAATCAGTATGTTATTTCATGAACAGTAATCCTAGTAAAGCCTGCCTTCCTACAAATTATATCTTTCCTACCCAGACCATTACTTCCTACCTCAATACCAAACCATACACACAGTGTCCCTGCAAAACATCCACTGTAGGCAGGAAGCTTGAGAATCCCATCCCTCTTTCAACAAAGCTTTGTCAAAACTGGCTAAAAGAGTCCACCTATTTCTAGGGTCAGAAAAGCAGTAAAATCACAATCTGTTTTCCTAGAAGAAATATAACTCAGAGGATTCCTAAACTCTCACACTTTTTGCTACCTTCCTTCTTGAGTGACTGCAGTAAATAAAATGTGCACCTTGACCAAGAGAAGCAAGCAAATGCACAGGTATCACTCCAAGCCTCAGCCTGGATGGATCCTGCTGAACTTGGCAGAGTTGGGACCCAGGAGCTGCTCTCTCACAGGAATACACATCACAGGGCTCCCTGAACTTTCAGATTCTTACCACTGTCACACAAAAAATGTGGTTTAAGCATACCAGTAATTTGTTCCAGTTTAACTCTTGTGGCTTTAAATTTTAAAGTAGCACTATTACACTTCCGTTAAAACCACCTACCATTGAAAGATTTAGTGATACATAAGATTTTAAGAAAACTAAATTATTCTTTTGGAAGGTCAATGCCATCTGCACTTCCTATATTTCTGAAGAATTTTGGAAAGATTCAAAAGGAATCAAGTAAAGGTATTGCCACAATGAATTATCACCCACATATGTTACAATTTTGAGCCAATTAATACCAGCTACCTGGCTGAAAAAAATGGATACTGAGTAATTAATAACCAGCTGTAGTTCCTTATGACATTGTAAAACCAAAGACCATATTAATTTAAATTAGGTGGCTAAAAACCACAGAAAAATCACCAAGCCATACATATGAATTACAATATGGCTGAGTTTGTTCTTTCCCTGTTGTGTTAACAGCCACATAAAAAAAAGGCTAAAAGGTCCAATCTTTCTTCCCACAGTTTCTAGAGCAGGCAGTTTGCCTTCAGCAAATATGTGAGGAACAGATACAGGAGGGTGGACACTTCCACTCACACGTAAGATCATAGACAGTCACATAGACAACAAAAAACACATAACCATCAGACTGCTAACTTCTTAACATTGAGCACTCTTTGCAATTTCCTTTAAAGAGATGGTGTTTGTATTTTTTTACCATAGGAAAGGCAGAGTTAAAGTTCTTGTGCAAATTTCCAGCAAAGCAAAGTCACAAGGACTGTCCAGACTTGATTTTACTGCAGCCAAGCATCTGACATGACAAGAAACGTTGTAATATTACAGTCAAATCAAAAACTCTTTCAAGGGACTGTAGTATGATGGACTGTAATCATGAAGCTGTGCGTACGGGAAGTAGAAAGTGGGTGGCATACTAAGATCGAAATCATATGGATTGAAATCAGATTTCATGGAAAAGATTTGCCAGGGGAAATTAAGATAGCTGGTTTTGATATTAAAAAGTAGGATTTAAGTTGGAAGTTAGGTTTCCCCTCTCTGTAACACAACAGGGGGAAAGCCTCCTTTCTTCTGCAGTCTTATAGTTGCACCCATCTTGGGAATGACGTTCAGTCACCATAGATAAACATTACTGAAAAATGTTGAATTTTTGTTAGCTTTATTTGGTTCAGTAAAAATTTCCTGCAAAAGTCTGGAGGACTTCAGCTCTTCAAGACTCAGTATGAGCAATCTTTAAATTACCACTACATCTACAGAGAGTTTATGCCAGCTGTTTTCAACTGGAGAGCAGATTGTAGTAAAATCTCCTACAGCATTCCAAGTCTTGAAAGTGAGCACAAGATAATAATTTTCACCTGTCCTTCCTCTTCCAAGAGAAAAGGCTGGAAACAAGGGGAAATAGGAAAAAAGAGCTGCAGTAAAGAGGAGAAACAGCCTGCATGTAGCTATCAAAAGATGAAGGGAGAAATCAAGAAGACATATTTGTCCAGTAAAAGAAACAATTCCCATGTAACAAATACTGAGCAAAGTGACAAATAGCTGTAGTGGAAAAAAAAAAAAAAAAAAAAAACAACCCAAACAAACAAAAAAAAAAACCCACAGTTACTAGCTTTATTAAAACATTCAGTTTCCAATTTGAAGGAAATTCTTCAAGGAAATGCCTACATGGTACACGACAATTCAGCGGAGACATGACCCACATCACCTATGGGATTAAATGTGCTTTAGAAGCACTAGTCTTCAAATAAGAAGACTAGTCCTGATAGTATGGATTTATTTATGCACAATCATGTTTCAAATATGTCCGTACAGGACTCCAATGTCCTGAGCTACAGAGCCATAGTATCCTACTTAGCTTGCACAGGATGGCCAGTGCAGACACGTCAGGCTAACTCATCCTACCAGCAAAGCACTGCATCCACAAACTTCGTGGGACCAGAAAGGACAGCAAAGTAGAAAAGTCCAACAAATGAGCTCCCTCAGTGGCAAGAAACACATAAACTAGAGTAAGAAGAACAAGGCACAGAGATGGGAGAGAAGGAAGAACCCTGAAGTACTGGGGCAAAAATGAGCCTGAATATAGCTTTCTATATATTGCAAAATGAAAGTGTAAACAACTGTCAATGTCACTGATTGATTGGAGTTGACAAAAGTTAACTAACAACACAGTGTTCATCAGGCAACCACATTTCTGTTTCACTAGAAAGGGTAAATCTGTGTTACTAATCCTGACATTATAACTGAAATATTACTCTTGTCCCTCTCTTTGGACCTGCAGCACTAATTTTCCACATCAAAACATTGTAATAGATAATGCAATACTGGAACAGATGAAAGAAAATACCTTGCATTAAATAAAACACTATTTCAATAAGTTTTTAATAATAATTAGTCAAAAGTACCTATAAACAACTGTTATATAAGATCTGTATCTGCTTATTCTCTGAGTAATTAGGGGGTTTTGTCACTGTTGTTAAAGAAACAGAAAAAACAAACAAACAAACAAACAAACAACACTATAATTCTCCTACTGCAAATAGCAAACTTTAGCAAACATACATGGGACACTCCCAACATCCAGCCACCACATTTATAAGTACACCCTTAATCAAATAAACCAAGCCTGTTCAGAATAACAACATAGCTCAGAAATACTATGGATTGTAATGGACTGTTCTTGTTATCTGACTATTGTAATAATCCAGAAAACTGGAGAAACCTTGATAAGGGTAAAAAGGTAAAATCGATGGATGCTTTCTTTTGTTGCCTGTCCATACATCATTTCATGTCTCAGTGGCCACATGGCATATACTCAGAATCAGTACAGCCTTAGTACTGTTCAGAAAGGACATGACCTGCAAATACTACAGACACAGTTCTTCTAGGCCTCATAGCAGTAGCAAGAAAAACTGAACTACCAAATGTGGAACTTTCATTGTATGTGTCCAAATAAAAATAAAAAAATCAATGCTAAAAAATCCAATAAAATTGCTTTTAGATTAAAACATCCTTCACAGCAGAATGAAAACAAAACAAAAACATCCAGACAATAATCCTTGTGAATTATCATCTGCAGAAAATAGATGGTAATAAGTCCCCATAGCAGGAAAAAAATAGCTGGATCTCTTTTAAAGGTGTCAAAAGAGAACAACAAGAGCTTTCTTTGTTTTCACAATTTTACCTCAATCCCCTAACATTTGCAGTCTCCATCCAGGCCCCGATCAGTGTTGTTGAAATTAGTCTGTTTAAAAGACAGGTTGAACCATTTTCACATTGACTTATATAAAGCCATTTTTCTGTTTTATTAGTCACATTAGCATTCTATTGCCCTTTAAATGTCACAAGTTCAAGAGAATAGCTGTACATATCCTGGAAATATTCCTGTTTGATGTAATAAAACAGCTACAATTTTCTGGGACAGATAAGGTGACAAAAAAAAGGAGGAAAATGAACAGGGCATAACAGTACAGAGTGAAACAACAGGCAGTAAAGCAAGACTGTTTCCAAGTGAAGGAGGAGCAGGAGTGCTACTGGGAGCAGAGATTTAGAAAGGCTTGTTTGCATTGTCTCTATTCAAAACAAGTGAAACAGCTGTTGAACCTGTCACTGGCTCTAGCTCACAGAAAGGAAGAAAAATGACACTGTACTCCTTTCAAGTGTATTCCCTAACCTGTTAGGTACCTTTGCAAAGCCACATTGTACATTCTGATTACTCTCCTTTATTAGAGGTGATTTATTTCAAAGCAGAAGCATTCAAACATTCCTTGGCTACATTTTATATTAACTTAGAACATTGTCAAAGTTATTAAGGGCAATGTGAAAATCACAAACTGGTTAGAAAGGGTTCTTGGAGATCAAATGAATTTTGAAATCTGCAGGATGTGACCTACCATCATCTTCTGCCAAAGGCGGGATTAAAAAAAAAAAGGGGGGGGGGAGGAATGTAGAAGATACAAGACAGTGAATATAGTACAGTGAAATCAAAGTAGTTATCCTTATAATTCCACTATATGTTATTGGAACTGCATTATGAGTGCCCTGGTTTAAGCACTGTCTAAGGCAGATGAGACTGCAGCTAACATCAGTTTAGTGCCTAGAACAGGGTAGACGTGCCTTGAAAACATTGCCTGAATCACCAAGCCCAGTTACCCACAGAGGAAAGCAATGCACAACAAGAGGTTTTCCAAAAAACTGCCATGAAAGCATCTTCACCACATGTTACCACAGTATACACTACCCTACCCACCACCTCCTGGCAAATACAAGTCCATCATTGTGGCTTTCAAACGTCTAACGCAATGGGTCACAGGAAGACCCAACTCTGTTTCTCTTGCCAAGTGTCTCAGGTCCCCACAATTATTACCAGCTTTCTAGATAAAGGCAGCACTCTCTGGAAACAGTCTCTGTGCCATCACCACGCAGCAGGTCCCTGCTTAGCCTCCCAAACAGAGCTGTTCACATGGACCTTCTGCTGTGGGAACTTCATCTGGCTGCTCCCCAAAGGTGGGAGGCAGAGCGGGACAGGGTGAGGAGAGCTGCAGCAGTACGGGCACTCAGAAATCTTATACCTCTGGATGTAGCTACTTTCTCCAGCATGACCTGTGTGGTCTCTGCTGTCAGGTTCGGGGGGAAACAAATAAGTAATTGACAGTCCGAAGATCCAGTTATGGCTCTGGCCTAGAGCAGTATGTCATGTTCCCAGTAACAAAGATGTCTACTCAAATGCAAGTGGCATGTTGTAGTACTTGCTTAGTATTCTCACCTGGTCTTCCAGCTGGCAGGTTGTCACCTCACTCCTGAGGGTACAGCAGGGCTCCAGTGAGGCAGAGCTGGGAACGTTGCCTAGGGGGCACTGCCCAGCTGCTACGAGATGCCACACTACGAGGAGTTTGCACGTGGTAAAGTTCCACATACGGCAACAGGCAAAGGAGAAACTCCTCTGCCATTGCTGCTGAAGGGCAGCCAATCCTAGCTGCCCTTGTAGAAGGAACCTTGGTGCACAAGACACAAGATGAATGCTGCTTAAATGGAAGGCTGTTGATGAGAAAGTAAAAGCTGCAGACGGCTGCAGAAGAATGCCAAGGCTCCAGGATCTCTCTGTGCCTGACAAAGTATCAGTCCCCAGGAGGATGAGTAAGAGAAGCCTTCAGGGAAAGGGGTTTCTCTGACCCAGCAGCAGCTGAAATGATCACACCTAAATTTGGCCCTGGGAACAACAGCTTCAACACCATGTTTAGGCAGACCATCTGGAAGCTATTATATATCATCTCATCACAGTAAATGATGGAGTAATTCTAGGCTGAGAAACAGAACTTCCAGTCACATCTTCTGATTTAAACTCTCTTGATCCGTTCCTGGTTTACATATAGCACAGAGGACTTTAATGAGTCCAGTACAATCCTGAACAAAGACCTGGGCTCAGGTCTTTGGCACGTTTTCTTCCTACATGTGCTTCAACTCCAAACCACCAAAAAAATTGATGCAAGTATCTTCTAAGAAATTATATAAATATTTTCATACATGGTGCCCCTCGGAAATTTTGTTTTCTTTCCTTGAAGCTGTGATGTCTCTGCCCTTGCAGTTTGTCAGGTCTGCAACTAGAGTACTAAAATTGTGCTCCCAGGAATCCACTCATCAGATGCAGTACAGCAATTCTGGTCAAAGCTGACAGGCCACACAATTCATCCACTGTAATAGACATAGACCATTTTCTTTATGAGAGCAGCTCCTTGCTCTGAACTGACACACAAATCCCACACCTTTCATTCGGGTTGCTGCAGAAACTACATCCTAGAGTGCATCTTCTCTTGGCATTTCTTCCCTCCCTCTGTTGTTTCAAAATCCAGGGAGAGGAATTTAGGCAGAACCACATTCAAGTGTTCTTCCAAGCTACAGAAATCATGCTTATGCTATATGTTAAATCAACGTGCTAGACTATGTCTGCCATCTTGTTTCAGAAAACTATTGTTCTACTTATCCATTTCTGCATCCTCATGGGAATAAGATGAAGCATTTCTGACAAACTTTTATCTCCCCCATGTACAATGGACATGTTACTTCTTTATCTTGTTTAAAGATGTATTTTAAGCTCATCCATACTGAAATATACTAGCAAAGCCAATAAGAGGATATACTCTTTCCTGCATTTTCCAAAAGTTTCAGAAAGTTGTGTTTTATGTAACATTAAGATTGCTCATGATATTTTAGTTCAGCACATTTTCACAACATTTTGGTTTTGTTGGTCTGTACTTATGCAGAAAAAGGTCTAAACTGTGGAAGTCTGGTATTTGTATTCTATTGCAATAACGCATAAGTGGCCCTACCAACCCAGGATAGACATCCATCTGGTCTACAGTTCTGCCTCTACTGTGGCTAGGGAAGAAGGCAAAATCAGAGAAAGCACGGCCAGATGTTCTGAGAGCATGTCCGCAGATACTAACAATTAGAAAAGAGGAAAACAGGAAAGAATACTCTCTCTGGGTGGAGTGAAGTTTCTTAGTTCTTAGTTTTTGTACTAGCAGCATACCAAAATGTAAACTGTGGTTACTATGCCTAGTTGTCTTATTTCATAAATTTAACCAGGGGTCTGCATTTTCTACTCTACCTAATGTGGACTTTTCCCACTCATTATACTCTTCCTAGGTGTGAGGAAATTAAGGTGGCTTTTAGTATTCTTTGTACAATATCTCTTCTGAGCTGTTCCCAAAATACAAAGAACTTTCTTGGAGACCTCTATGTTCCTGTGTGAATACCAACTCTTCCCCAAAATCAGCCTCCTATCCCACTTTATCTTATGGGCCAGAACATTACCTGGAATAATTCCAGTGATTCAGATCTGTCTCTCAATGCATCTCTTGCTCCTTCATCCTTCTCCAGCCCTTCATCCTGCATTAGCTCCTTGTGCAAGGAGATCCTTGTAAAACAGACCAAATTAGGGGAAAAGCTTCCTCTGGTTCCCACCTTTCTTACACAGCAAGCAAAGGCTGAAATAAAGCCTAGTGCTCTAACAGAAGTCCTCCACCACCTATCAGAGCAAAGAGTACAAAAGGGCCTGGTAGAAACATAATATTTCAACATGAACACAAGGAACGTGCTAGTTTACATTGTCCAGGCTTACACAATTCAAAGTCATTCCCAGCATAGAAGTTCATCTTTAAAAAGTTGATTACTCCTCACTCAACAGAAAATTTGAAAAGCAGGTCAGAAATCCCATTTTCTTCTATCTACTTGGTATTTGCTCTTCAGAGGTGTAATAAAAAAAGCTTGCTGTTACTACTGGAAGCATTAGAAGGCCACAACATCTCTGCTTCCATACCACCACTGCCAGAGTCTGCAGTAGTGACATCCTCATCAGCTTTTGAAAAATAAGAGCATAATCCCTGAATTACACATGCCCTTTGACTTTTGTGATTCCAAAGGTAGTTGAAGTGCTTTAGGTGCCTATGGTCCGTGATATATCTTGAGACTGAGATACAGAATTAGAAGCAGCAAACCATCATCTTTTGACAGCACAACTGGGGCAGAATGCTGTGAGGAGAAGCCAGAATTTTCATTGCCTCTCCTTTACTCTGCAACAACTACATTTGGTCTGACAAAAAAAAAGATGGAAGATCTTACATATGACCAAGGGAGGCCAATTAAAAAAAAAGCTGCTATTACTATCTCTAAAATTTTCCAGCTGGCCATGATGCTGCATAGAAATGTCACAGCAAAACCAACTTTTCCTGTAGCTATGCAGTAAAGACACTTGTGCATCACAACCCAGAGCTGAAGACACAATTTTCCTGGAATGAGATATTTTTCCAATCTGAATCTCCCCTCTGGGATCAGCAACATTTTGTTAAGAACAGACAGCTCCAGAGTGAGTCTTGTGACAGCATTGGGTAGACTGGGAGATGGGGGCAAAATTCTCAGCTATTAAAAGACAGGGTCTAATCTGATTCTTCTGTGTTTATGAAAAGAGCAAGTGAAAGCTGATGCACCCCCTAAGAAGGCAAGCACTGTCATCACTGACCTTAGTGGGTGATTTGTGTGTGCCTGTTACAGCACAGCCTCCTATTCTGCTCTCTGGCAGGAGAAAGACCATTAATCATCATCTGGTGGCTTCAGTGGAACAAGACAAAGCTCCCCGCTCCTTCCTCCACCTTGGTCAGAAGCCAAGAGGTGCAGCCTTGGGAACTGGTTCTGATTGGCCTCTAATGTAGTGGATATAACTGGGTCCTGCATGCATCCCTGTCCTTGAATGGATGTAATGTCAGTTGTGATCATGTGCTTGTTATGCCAAACATATTGAGCTGGCCTGCAAAACAGGCATTTTACTTTGCTGATACCACATGGAGAGACTGCTGCTGCTTCTATAACAACCACCTGCAACTGCGGACCTGCTGGTCTTCAGCCAGAGCCAGGACCCTGTCTCCTCATTTGCACTGATCAGACATTGCAAAGTAACTGGGGAGCCAGATAACAAAGACCTCTCTGCTCCCTCCCATCCCTGCAGGAGAAGTGCCCATACCTCAGCCAGAGCCCCACAACACGGCGCAAGCAGCACACAAGCAGTGCCGCAGCAACTTTCCAGCATACATTTCCTCCCTTACATTAAGACTTGAGGGTCAGGTGGGATGTCTATCATCCAAACTATAAGTTACACAAAGCCATCCTGCAACAGCCAGATCCTTAATTGATTGCTGAGACTGAGGCCATGAAAAGGACAAAGTTTACATGCACTGTGCCATGAACATAAATTAATGAGGAACCAAGTCTACAGGATCACATATGCTTACTCTTGCTGCACTTACAAGCTCCCCAAGGTATTACCATACATTTGTCTCTTTGCAGAAACCACTTGGTAAGTTTCTCATAGCTCTGACAATGTTTAATGTCAGAAGCCTTGGGCATATGTGACAATTCCTTTAGTGCCTTGTATGAAAGAATACAGAAGGTGAAAAAATAAGTTTCCTAAAGCAAACTGTTTTCTGCCCCTTAAAAAAAATAGGAAAATGTTTTTTCATAAGCTTTACTAAAAGCTATATTGACTAAGAATCATGCCCTAAATATATGTGAGGCAGATTATGATAGAGTAGGCAGAAAATAATATTTACATTGTTGTATAGCAGTTGTTGATATTAATCACTGGCATACAAAGGGTAAAGATAATGAAGAAGGATAACTGAGAACTTGACATAAAATAGCTATTATTTTTTGAGTGTTTGGGATCTCTAATTAAAGGGATGGGATTTCAATATACACACTTGACAAGAGAGCTCTATAAAATTAATACCAATAGAAAATCCTCTTCATTTTGCTGATGGCACCAGACTGCTTGAAATATACAGGTCAGTTGTAACTGATGGGCTCTTATTTCTTTTAATACACCAAAATAATTTCCACACATTTGTAAAAATCTACATTTCATAAAGTCCAGAGAAACAAAAATGAGCCCCTGCTGGCCTCCATCATCTTTTTCCAATCCAATACTCCTTTCTTTATCCTCCCTTCTTTCATAGATATGATTTATTTTCCTAAGAAACCTAAAATAAGCACTTAAAATATCCCATATATTTGATGGTTTTAAAATTAGTTGCAGTTTCAGGCACTGAAGACAAGGATATGAACATATCTGAAACCCATGACCAGTCTTTTCTTTCAGTATTAAAACCATATTTTTAAAGTCTTTCACATGACTAAACTGCCAATCTAAAATCTTGTTATACACAGCCTTACATTTCAAGTACCAGAAGGATGCTAAGTGACAGTTTCTGTGCAAGAATTTCACAAGCCTTACTGTACAACCCAGTTGTTATTCTTGGACAAACAGCATGGCTTTTATTCTAAAATACTTTAAAATGCATTGCAGTGACGTAGACAGAAACTCGTGGTTGTTGTTATACCTTATTACTCATTCAACTGATATAGAAATACACTTTCACTAATACTGATGCTGTTTATTCAGAGGAATATTTTCACTCATAGTCACACAAGCATCATACTCTTTCCACTCCTTCTATTTCTGGCTGTGATCTTATCAGAAACTTCAGGACAAACAGAAACAAGTCCAGACATCAGCTCCAAATAAACCCCAGAATTTAAATATCAATAGATCTCTTTCCAAAACAATGGTTAATAGACAGTACTTGTGAATTCACTGAATTCAGTGGAAACAACGTTTAAGATGAGAACAGCTTGTCCAAGTACAAAGGCAGAGCTGTAAGCTAGTTCAAAGACAAAGTCCCTAAATCATTTCTTCCAATATAACACTGAATGGGATCACACTCCTAAACCTGCACTCACACCACATTGCAACTCAGGTAAAAGTTGTGGTAATTTACTGTTGCACAAAAAGAATGTAAAATGCTCATGAAACAGCTCTGCAAGGAAGGTTCAAGGCAATAAGGTTTTGAATAAAGGATGACATCCAGACCAAGCAGGTGCAGATTGTCCAGATAAAGGGAAGACTAGAAAACATAGCTGTAGCATGCATAGCATTGCTATAAATAAAATAATCAAAACTGAATCTTCAAAGTCAATTCTCTCCACAAACAATTGTCTCCCTGGAGAAAGGGTGAGATTTAAAAAGCAATAGAAAATGTAACTCATGTGACACAAATCATGCTGCTTAATGAACTCAGATATTCCAAATAATATAGTTGTCCAAGAGTCTACCTAAATCAGAGTCAAATCACTAGGTGAAGATCTAGCCAAAATAAATAGAAGATTCTATTTTGAAATACTAGCATGGGACCATGCCACCAGTGTGACACACCAGCTTTTCATTTGTATTAATTACAGCATTGTCTGGGACTCGTGCATGATGGAGTACATTTTAGTCTGCAAGCAGAATGGCAGACCCAACATGAAATATTTTATCCTGATTTTCTCTGAGACACAAGTCAGAACTTTTTGGTAGATCAGTCTCTGACACTGAAAATTCTGCTGCTATGGTAAGTGCTATTTTTGTAAGAACAAAAAGAACAAGAAACAAAAAACCCAAACATACAACCACCACCATGGAGAGGAGAAAAAACAAACAAACAAACCACAGACCAAAAACCACAAAAAACCCACAACCAAACAAAAAAAACTCATAACACCAAACCTGACCAGTGCTACAGTTAAACACAGTACAGTCACTGAAGAGGCTTTTTGTAGATGGAGCCTTAACTTAAATTTGACGTCAGATTTTGATCACCTGAAGTAAGCTTAATATCTTATCACACTAAAATATACTCAACTTCTACTTTAAATTCTATTATTTTGATTAGACTGTAATTCTGCAGAAAGTCTCTAAACTCCAGAATGAAAAAAGCAAAAGTGTATGCATGGAACTAGATGTTCCAAGGGCAGATTGAAAGCCTAGCCTAAGAACAAGAAAATAATAATACTTTAACTTAAGTTGGTTCACCCAAATAGCCCTATATTTAGAGAATGTTCCAAGTTTTCAGGCAAGAGGCATTATATTGTGAAATGCTGTTCATTGTTCAATAAAGATAATACCACATAAAGATGGTGCCCAAGGGATTAATTTGCAAAAGTGTCAGATACTAGAGATATGGATCACCAGCTAGTAACCTGGGCCTCATTAGTGTCCCTCTCTTCACTACTCCCAATTCTGAGAAAATGGTCAAAATGTGTGTTCCAGAAACTGCATGAAGCCTTTGTGTCCTCAGGGACGATGCTTTATCCACCTACAGCTGATTTAAGACCTATTTATAGACAGATATTATAATACAGCTACCTCCCCCAGAAGAGAAAGCACAACGTTTTGAGGTAGCTAATGAGATTAAGGAGTGATAAAATTGAAAAAGGTTACTTTTCCTGACCTTTTGTGCAGATCTTACTGTCTTAATGGATTCACAGGCTGTAGCAGATGGGCTATAAACACTTAATCCCAGATTCCTTTACAATCACAAGCAGAAAGATCTTCCCAGACTTACTGAAGAATTTACTAATGGTACAAGCAGGGGAAAATTTAAAAAAAAAAAAAAAAAAAAAAGACGCAGAGCGGGAGAAAAAGAAAATCATGCAATAGAGTGTTAACTCCAAATACTTAAGTGGTAAGGGGAGGTCTGGCTGGATAAATGATAAGCAATTATAAAAGCACCCGAGGGGGAAGTTATCTGTTGGAGTCTGAGGGAGGGACAAAAGACATGGATGAAAAAGGAAAAGGGATGGAACTCTTGTTTTATAAAAACTGGGAATACAAAACAGTGAATTTCCATAAGAACTTACTAGGTGCAATCCTAGCTTCCCTGAGGTTGTTCATAGGAGTAATGAAGGATCAGTTTCATCATTACATAAAAAATGACATTAATTTTAACAATCTTACACATGAAATGGACCTACAGCTCCTTGTCCTTCTCTGTAATAGGCACCAGCAAAATAAATACTTATTTTTGTCCAGAAATAGCTCTCACACAAATACCTTTGTAATCCCACCCTCCTTTATCCAGCTTTTTGGCCCACAGCCACCACTTAGTCCAAAGACTGAAGGAGGACTGCAGTACTTTCGTGTAGCAAATGCTACTGTTCAAGATGAAAGGTTTGGAGGATCCTTTGGGAAGGGAAAAAAATGAATAAAACAGTGATTTAGAAAGTTAGAATTCTAGCACAAGCCTGAGTTAATACTACCGCCTTCAGTAGTGTAGATTACTGCAAAAGGAAATAAAATGTAAGGATGTATATTGCATTGATGGTTTAACTATGTAATTTCACTAATTAAATTGCCTCATGTTTAGTATGTTTTGTGCACGGTTATAACTGTCAAGTGAAATTAATTCATAGGCTTCTTTCATCTCCGGGATTTATTCCATGTTTGTGCAAACGCAATTATCTTCATAGAGTGCTCCTTTTCTTGCATCCCTGTTGCTATATATGTTCCTTGAAAGCCACAGACAGCACCATGCTCTAGAGATACAAACACACAAAAAAATTTTAAAAAGCCTTAATATCTTAGTATTGTTGACAAAATGTCCACATCCAGCTTAATGCTCATAAGCTTTCTTGCAGAAGTAAAATATTTCTGAGCCCTAGCAGGGGTAATTTTTAATACAGAGCCAATTGTTATCAAGAGTTCAATAAAACAGTCAAGCTTTCCATTTCCAAGGCAGGATCATAAAATATGCCAACATGGAGTAAGTGGAGACAGAGCAGATCAAGGGCTAGGTTTCTCAGAAGGAGGTGTCAGCTAACCTTGGCTGAAGATATGGTCTAGAATTTAAAGATGAAAATTCTCTAACTTTGCAAATTTGCAGACCCTGATTAGCAATGTTAACTGAAAGCCGTCAGCTGGTAATGTGAAAGACAACGTTCAGTATTATACTAATGAAAAACACACCTTTCGCTAAATCCTCGAGAAATTGTGCTACTAGTAATAGTGCTATCCAACGCTGTAGCTCTGTCTTACATACCAGGCAGAATGATCTGCCTGAATATCTACAGGGACTTGACAAGCACATGGCTATAGCAATTGCTGAAAAAGAAGCTTCCTGAACATTTCAAATAGCTACATGGAGCTTTACTTACCTTGTTCACCCTAAAGCTGTGTAACAATAGCAAAATTGACAAAACTCATCTGTCAAGAGAAGATCTCCATAACTTTTGCTTCCCATTACCAGTACCACAGCAGCAGAGCACTAAATGATTTATCTTCACCTGGTAAAGCAACAACCATTCCAGACCCTGTGAATGAAAAGCAGATTATTCATTAGAGCAGCTGTATGAGAAGAGAGTGACAGACCTGTATGTCCCATAGCAACGGGTTTTCCAGTAGTGATTATGATTGCATACAGGCTAGTGTCTGCCAGAAGCTCAAAAATCAGAGACCTCTCACAGGAAGCAAATGGCACCAAGTTTTACTCACTTATTCATTCTTCTGTCCAAAGCAATCCATTTTGTCTGCAGACAAGAGTGAAGATATAAACCCATGAAGATTTCTTAGAACACCTCACATATGTTTGGTCTAGTTTAGGTGGAAAACCACATGCAATAATTTTAGTAACAAGTGTATTAACAAGTGTATCAACCCTTGCTGAATCAAAGGTTATTCAATCAAACACAGATGCAGAATCATTTTCTCCATTAAACTTCCTTTATCTCAACCCACATATATTTTAATCTTGTTTTCTCTCCCTGTCCTGCTGAGGATGGGGAGTGAGAGAGTGGCTTGGTGGGCACCTGGCAGCCAGCCACAGTTAACCCACCACAGTCCTTTTTGATGTCTAATTCCAAAAAGACAAATGTCACAAAGGGTCATAGTTTCACACAATCTGTACACAGAATGTATGTAGATAGACTATTTAGAAAAGCATACCTGTATAAAATGTATATTTGCATTTACAAAGATATTTCAATTCCTCACTTCCTGATTTCATACTTTCCTTCTCTTTTCTGACAGCAACAAGGCAGTTCTGCTCTATACAGGCAAGACTCAGAAACAGTTTTGTTATGAAGAAACAGTAAGTCATACAGAATTGAAATACAGTTGTATCCTGAAAAGTGACTTTAAAGTAACATTATGGATCTCTAATAAATCTCTAAAACGTCCTTTGGACTCTCCTCTACCAGACTCCTAGCCATTCTGCAAGGGATTTTCTACCCCAGCCCTCAGCCACACTGCACAGCCCCAATGCTTCTTCCAGGGATTGTATTTCTACCTTGAAATTTGGTGTGGATGCAGGTGATTCTTTTGGGGTTACATCAATTTTGCATAATTAACAGTTAAACCAATATAGTTTTTGTATGAACTGCAGCTCCAGAAAATTTCTACACTATTTAGATCTATATATTTAATTGTGTTTTTATGGGGCTTGGATTGGTTCGTTGGTTTTGGTTTTCTTTGTTTGTGCTTGGTTTTGGTGTGGTTTTGTTGTTGTTGTTGTTGTTTTTGTTTGTTTGTTTGTTTTTCTTTTTTTAATTTAGTAGATACATTTACATGTTTCACTGTTTCAATAGCACAATGTGGTACACGTTGCTTTCAAGACTTACACATCTGTTCTTGCAACATAACTTGACCCTAAAAATTATTCCACAGTGATGCTTGAGAATTAGAGAGTAATACCTAAGAATTTGTTATTTAAGTAGCTCTGATTAATCCTGCCGCCTGTGTTGGACAGTTATGCTTTTAGTTCACAAGCATGAAACCTCACTCAAGAACATTTGTCTCAGCATAACTTTAAGCATAAATTGCTAGAATCAGTGGACCTAAATGCTCCTCCATAGTATGGATGTTTTACCACATTGGTGTTTGAACATTTAAACACTAGCAGTAGTGTCATTGAATGTAAGATATATCATAAGATAGCAGCATGGAAGGAAATTGAGATGAATGCAGAGATATAAGCTTAATGCTCTTCATAGAAGAAACACTTTTTACTTCGCACTGAAAACTCAAAGAAAGAAGAATCAACAAAAAAAAAGCTGTACTTCTCAAAGTATCATGCAGTAGTCAGCATTGAAAGTTAATTAAGATAAACAACTTTCTGCTCAAAGACATTAAAACAATTTTCTTTCATATATTCATTGTGCTCCATGAAGCTTATCCTGACTGCCTTTACTAACTTATAAAAAGAATTGTAGTAGCTCTTTCACAAACATATCACTTCTTCTTTATACTTATTCCTCTTTCAGACTTGCAGGACTTGCTGTAGCTTTTATAAAAAGGCAAAATGCTACAAAGTCTGGAATAGCAGTTTTAAAACCAAACAAACTGATAATTGCACTAGGCAATTCAAAGTGGAATTTTATAAGAGAAGAAAAAAGGGGAGTCTCTTGCCTCATCAAAGGCTAATATTGGAGCATTACCTTTTCCACTTGCTCAGTCTAAGCATGCAATAAAAATATTTTTTCTATAGTTATTGGGTGGTATAAGAAAAGAATCCTCAATTACAGTTGTTTGGACTCAAGATATAACACTGATAAAAGCAAATAGTTTGAACAACATAATGTTTTTCTCAAAATAGGAAAAAGAAAATTTTAGATACACAAAGCATTCAACAACCAGTCGTTGAACGGGGAAGTGGTGTTTTGAGCAAATGATATCTGCAAAGCATTTGGTTGTGCAGCATTATTCATTCCAGATCTAATGTAACAAATCTGAAAGAATGAAACATGATTTCATCTGAATACCCTCCCTCCTCCACACTTCAATTGTTGTGTCAGTATCTTGCCACCTCTGTGGTTGACTACACAGATTTAAGCAGACATAGTACAGTATATTTCCATGTAGAACGTCTGATTTTAAGGGCTAGGACTTTAAAGCCAAGAAGCTTAATGGAATTTAAACCAACAAAGTTTCTGTCTTATATTCACAGTTTATGCTATTCAGTCAGTAATGAAACATCAGCATGAATCCACTCAGTTGTAAAGCAATCAAAGAAGCCTCATAAATGAGAGGCAAAGCCCTTTCTAGACGGGTGAACTACAAATGAACTTAGGACTAACTCAATTTCATTAGCAGCTAAGCATACAGATGAGATACTCAAGGTTCAAGAGTAAACTTACCATGCTAGCGGAAAGCTCACCAATCACTTTTTTATTTCACATTTCCACAATGTGCACACCTGCTCTGCGAAGGTGGATCTAGTATGGCTACAACCAACATCTGTGCTCACATCATGCTAATAGACCTCTAAATCTTCCTTAGTAACACCAAGGAACTGCAGCTTTTCAATATGGAGCAGAACATCTTCCAAAGGTCTGCATATGCACAGAAGCAGTTCTCCCAGTACTAGAGAATATTACTGGCATTACTGAAATTTCTGCTTTGGGAAGAACATTGGGTTTCCAGAGCAAAAGCAAGAAGCTGCAATCAGCACCCAATTTATGATAATATGTCAGTTTAGAAGACCAAGCCAGATAAATGAATAAGCTTGTTCCCTTTGTAGCAAATAAGTAGGAAACTAGCATGTCTGAACTCTTGGTCACTTTCTAGAGTTTAGGTACTGAAGTAAGGCCTGGGTGAATCCTTTTCTTCATTCAGGCACCTACAAGTCTCCTGAGAAAACCAAACCAAAAGAGAACTAACTTTTCAAACCACAGGTACTAAAAGAAGAAGAGAGGACACTGCTGTTGCCCATCATTCATATAACAGCTTTTTTAACATGTTTTGGATCAAAAGACCACAGTCAGCCTTCAAAATCTGTCTCAGGTAAAGACAAGTTATCTGGCCAATAAGTAAAGTGAGACACTGTTAACAGTCACCTGGTTCCCACTTCAAGGACTTTTTCTCTTCAGTATCCTGCATTTTTTTTTTTTCCACAGAGATTAGAGAAACAATCCTGAGCTACAAACCAGAAATGAGGCCTTCCCAATCCCAGCCTACAAGCCTTACTTTAAGCATTTCCTTCTTTCTCCAGTACTGCACAAAAGACAGTGTACAGAACACAGCTTGTAACTCTCATGTCTCGTGAATGTCTAGGCACGTGATGACACAGACACAGCCCCGCTCTGCAGCCCCCTCCTTCTGAGAAATTTGGTCCAGTTTCCTGCAGGAGTGGAAAAGCCCCCAAAGATTTCCAAGGCTGGGTTTTTAAGGTGGGCTGTGAAGAGGCAGAGCTGAGCTCTTGGTATTCAGTAATTGCCTAGAGATTGTGAAAAAGATGATCAGTTGAGAACCAGCTCTAAAACACATTACAGAATTAACAGGTGAGACTTCAAACCTTGAGCATATCTTATCTGACCAAGCGTGCCACCTCCACATCAGACTGATGAATGCAGAGCATGGCCCAGCCAAGCACATCAGGAGGATGGACCAGACCCTGTCTGGGACAGGGTGGCAGTGGCAAAGGGCTGCCCTTTCTGCCACAGCTGAAGCCACCACAGCCTTTCCCTCTGAGCCTACACCTGCTCCCACAGGGGTGTGCATAGAAATGAAAAAGTCAGAGCAAGGGAGGCATCAAGACTGACACAGGAGGAACAGTGGTTTTCCTCCCAGGGCCCCAGTGCCAAAGTGCCATGTTAGAGGCCAATTTAAGTTGTTTCGATGTAGCTGAGCCCTCTAGTCAACAAAGTAATCCTCAGTCTTTTGCCTTGTTCTTTGTAAAGCCTTCTGATACCTCTTGAATGCAGTGCTGAGCATGGCCTTTAATCATAGCCCTTTCCAATTCTTTTCTACTGAAACCCAAGGCAGAATCAAAAGTGAATTTGTTACAGTCTCCCTTTGAAGAAGGTTCAAGACAATGTTGATTGTTATGCAACTGTGTGAGTCTGCTACTGACTATTAATAGTAAATGGAAAACTCTTCATTTGAGACTTGCTATTGAGGTCTATCTTTTACAGTTAGGGTAGAGAAGTAAACTTTAAGAGTAATATAACTATGGATAATACTATATCTTAAGAGGAAAAATACTGTGTAGATCTGGTCACCTTTCTGGTTTTGTTTTTGTTTTGTTTGTTTATTTGTTTTTTCTGGGGTGAGGGGTTTTTTTTTAATGTATTTATATTTAAAAGTCCTATTTTATTGAGGAGAACAGACTTTTGGGATAACTACTAATTAAATAATTTGGATAATCAACTACCTACTTAATCTAATTTAAAATGTTATACTTGGTTTTGAAAAAAGGCAGAAAGCAAGAAAAATGTGAGCAGGCAATTAGACTACGGCATTAGAGCCAGTCTTATCAAAGGTCTCTTGGCCTCAAGAGCACTGATATCATGGGACACATGATACAAACCTAAACATCTTTTAGAAAATGACAACCAAACCAACCATCTCAGAAGGCTCAGGTAAGCAATGCACTTCATTAACGAAGTTATGACTATGCAGTAACTACACTAGTTCAGCAGTCATTTTTGCTTTAGTGTGAATGTGATAGAGCAGATGTCAGTCCTTTTCCAGATGTCTCCTGCAAATGGCCCTTGAAGTAGCCATAAAACATTTGGAGGTGGATGAAAGCCTTACCTGGAAATGTTTCGTTCTACATTAACCATAAGACCAAGGGCTCTTATGCAGCAACACTTCTTAAAGTTATTCTGAAGATTAGTTTGGGGAGGGAGGGAGAGCATGAAACCCTGACAGTTTGTACTCCGAATTTGTGTCTGGTGAAGGAACAAGTAAACAGAACCTAAGCACAGAAACAGCAAGAAGTCTTTGAGATGAGGCCTTTGGGGAAAAAGAAAGCAGTATGGGGTATGAGAACTGGTTGGCTGAGCAAGATTACAGGGCCTGAATAGGAGTAGCAATGCAGAGAACAAGGTGGACAAGTTACTTCCTTAAATCTGAGCTATTCCGAACATGAAAATGAGCCAGGGCACCAGAGAAGACTTCTCCTCTGCCCCTATTAGGTGACCCACAAGGACAAGGTTGAAGCCCAGTACCCACCACAATACCAAGTAGCATAGGACCCCCATGTAGCTGCAGCTGCTAGAATGAAAGCAGAGATGATGTCCGCTTGAACCTCCAGACAAGAAGTTCATGAAGGAGCTAGGCTGCAAAGCTACTGAGAGTCACAACCAGTGTCTAGAAAATAAGAAATGAGGCTGAGGAGGCTTGGAGTGCTCTGATTTTACTCATAAATGTATCAGGAGATTCTCTTCCCTGAAAAAAAAAAAAAAAAAAAAAAAAAAAAAAAAAAAAAAAGAAATCTGGAAACAGGAGGTATTCAAATGGCTCTACTTGTGTTACTTAGGGATATGTCCTGTGCTAATCAAAGCTTAGCTGGGCCAGCCACTTGAAGCTGCTATCTCATCACATTGTGCCATTTCTACTTCTAGTTGTGGCCAGAATGAGGATGTGCAGAGAAACGTGACAGAGGAAATCAACCACAACTATCGCTCAATTCCTCTGCAGATGTGAGTCACTTCATAGCATCAGCGAGTCCAGTCAGACTTGCTCCATCTGTACAACTTCTGTTCCAGGCACTTCTTCCTCAGCAAGAATATATAAATTCCTGAGCAGCCTCTAACAAATTATGAAAGACAGGACTACTTTCTAGAGGATTAATCTAATAGTAAAAAATATAGACTAACAGTAGGCATGCACAAACAGGTATATTGTGTTAGTCACAAGCAGCTTGATAGCTATGAAGTGCCAGAAAAAGGCAATAAGGGTACAAAAAAAGAATCCATAACGTGAAGCTGTACTGTGCCTGCTTTGATAAAAACTGCCTTAGAGCACATAATGGACTTGTTAGGAAGCAGTGAACATTTTGGAAATATAAGGATTGACACTTTTTCACAGAGCCTAACCATCCAGTTATCATGCGAGTCCACTGCAACAGTGAACATGGTGCTGGGCCAGCCTGCAACATTATTAATACCATCAGACAGATTAACACAAGGCAGTAAAGTCACTTCAATGGAGCCAATCTGAATCATCACATTAAAACTTCTATTCATGAAAATTTGCAACTTGTGTATTAATAAGATACTTTGCCTTTTAGAATCACTTAGTAGCATCTCCACACAATTGATTGACATCATGTATTGGGGGCAAAATCTACTCTGAGCTCTCAGGAGTCTCTGTGTAGGTTGCTTTGCAGCTCCATGTACCAATAAGTAATAAACAACGTGGAAGTAGGGAGAGGGAAGCCACACTGATGGAGATCTGTTAATCAGAAGTGAAATGGTGGTTTAGATGCCATTTACCAAAGGCATTGGCCCATCTTGCTAGCCCTGCACTGTTAGGTTGAAGTTCATAGAGATACATACAGTACATAAAAACACAAGCATCAACACATAATCTTTGAATGATCCTGACCCCCTCAACAACATCAGCAGAAGTTTTAAGAATTGTGAACTCTTTCAGTATATATTTAGACTCTAGCTTGGAAATGAATGTTATGTCAGATAACAGTTCTGGTAAATGCAGTATAAAAACTGGCACATTTGTAACTAAATATCTTATCTGATGCTTGCATTTGGCTCAGAATACCAAGCAGCACAATTCCTCCCTACTCACTCCTAAAGTTTTGTGTCCTAAGAACAGATTATTTCCATTGCCTTTCTTTCCATGCAGCAAACTGTGCTCTGAAGGCAAGTCTGGGTGCATTTGCAATCCTACATGTGTAAACTCTTGGATCACGATTTTTCTGACAACAACTCCACGACATGGCATGCCAGTCTATTTGTAGTCTTGTTGTTCAGATTTGTCTGGACAAGCTCGAACTTAGCATATTCACATTTTCACCCAAAATCTTTTTCTACTCTGCTACAGCAAGACATTGGTAGAAGCTCTGCTTGTGGTAATCCTGACAACAAAAGCATACACAAAAAGCTATTGCCACACTGCAAGAGGAACCACAAATAGAAAAAAGGAAAAAAAAAAAAAAAAAAAAGAGAAAGAAAACACTTATGGTCCAATCTAGCATGGGAAAAGGGTAACATGTAATGAAAAATATCATCCTCCTTGTTCTCCTTCTTAAAGTTAACTCTCATTTGGAACAATAAAACGTAGTCATTGCATTGCTTATGGTTGAAGTAGTGAGAAGCATCAGAAGAAACAGACAAGAAACAGAAGTGGGTGTGAGAAATAAAGCAGAAAAAAATACCAGAAATTTTAAGCATTGTAATTCCAAGTCAGGCAGTGGATATACTCCAAGGTACACCAACAATATTTATGTCTATTTTATCTGGGCATAAATGCCAGAGACAGGAGTGCCTAGGAAAGAGAAGGAAACAAGTTTTCGTCTTGCACTTTCATGGGGGCAAAAATACAAAATTTGTGCATATAAGAGTACGTAATTTTATTTTTTCTTAATCTACCTGGGTATGATATTTTTTATATCAACAAAGAAAGCTGATCTTAATTGCTAAACAGCTGTAGATCTCTTTATTGCTTCCACCCACTTCAACAGTGATCGCATCATTGCCACAAGTCTCCTTTGATGAAGGATGGCATACTGGCCACTGCAGAGTGGAAGGCAGCATAGAAGGAACCGATCAATACTTTTGCATGGAGCTGTTTCCTTGCCAGCTGCATCCATTGTGCTGAACAGGTTTCACAAGTTGATTTATTAAACTCAGACTATTTTCAAAAAATGAAAATAGTTTCAAGAGACACTGAAAACTTCTTAAATATCTAGATTTTGAGCTGCTGATCAAAAACATATTTAGTTTTTATGTAAAAAAAAAAAAAAAATCTCAATTTCTGATGATCATTTGGCAGCAAAGCTAGTGAAACAGCTTAGCAATTATAAAAAAGGAGGAGTCAGAAAAATCATGTTGGTCATTCAGATAATTTTAAATCAAAGTTCTAATTGCCAAGCTATTAAAGTAGAACTGATATCTTTCTGATTAGCAAACTAAAAGCAGTCACTTTTCAGCAGGTATCATAAGTGTTTCATACTCAAAAGAAAAAACAAACAAACAAACAAACAACAAACAGGTTTGAACCGTACAATCTGTGAAGTTGTCATGCTCTGGGTATTCACTTTTTGCACTGAAAGGTATTCAGTACTCGCCACTATCAATACCACCTTTTCAGAGGATGAATGATGGCTCCAGAAGTTTGTGCTTCTTACTCAGAAGTGAAATCTACATTGACTGTCAGTAAACAACTACTCTTTATGCCCAAAAAGGTCTGGAAGAAACTGAATACAGCAAGGCAAAAAGCATAGCAAAGGAGCACCTCCACCTTGGCTTCTCCCTACATGAGAGGTCAGGAAGGGTCCATTAAGACTCTCTGGGCCAAATTAACCCAACAGATAGTACTAAAGAAAGTCACTACATGCCATGTGCACTTGAGCAGAGCAATGGGCTATGAACCTAGAAACCAGTCCTTCAGAACATAATTTTCATAGCGTATTTACATCACAAACATCATTTATCCTGGCTGAATTGTGTACATTTAGTGGCCTTTTTCTAAAGTGTGTGATGACTGTCATAGAATTATACCAGTGATCTGAATCATAAGGCAAATATGTAATTTTTTTTTTAAATCACATAGTGAACTTCAGATAGAAAAACACTTCATTTTTTTTTTCTTTTCTTCCATGCTTGAAATAATCCAAAGTTGCTCTCCTGGACAAAAATTCCCACTCTCCATCTATTTCTCATGTGACTCAAAAACATACTGAAAATTTCCCTTAAAATAGTTTAAATTACATTTTCTCAAAACATATTCTTATTTTGTTCCCCAGATTCAAAGATAGAGATGTCTTGAAATAATTCATATAATGAAGATATCAGCTCAGCTTATACTGTGCTGCACATTTAACTCAAGTAGATACTTCATTTTTCAGGACTGGGAGATTATGAAGGAAGAAATCAAAATAGATTGTGGTGAAAGAGAAGCTAGTTATCTTGATGAAAGGTCTGACAGAATCACAGCTGTATGCAGCTGTGACCCTTCACGTTTTCTGTGCAGAGACAAAATTCTGTCTCTGTGTTCAGAAAATAAAGGTATATTATTCATAGACCCTCATCAAATCTGAATATTGACAACTCTATTGTTGGTTTACTTTATAGGTTCATAACATTAACACCTGGGATTTGTAGAGGCAATATGGTGGATTTCAGTTGTAAGGAGGAGACAGCATTCAGGAGTTTACTTTGTCATGTGGGCAGCTAGATTTTGACAGCACTTTCTGCACCTCTAAACTTTGCCATAACTCATCACTTGCATAATTGATCCACATTTTGAAAAAAGAATCAGTGGATGATGGCAAGAGGATGAATGAACTTATTTCTCTCTATTTCCTTATATAAAAATGAAATATAAGGTCAGGAGGAAGAAAAAAATGAAAAAAAAAAATCAACACTACATAAACCAGAAGCAGGTAAGTAAATGTCTCAAGAAATGAATAAATACTAGCAGACTTGAAAGATGATGTGGTTTCCATCAGGCCATGCTGCTGACACATTTTAGGAGAAGAATAGAAGGCCCAGTGAACTAGTAGTGGATTACAGCTCTTCTGCTTCATCTGAATAGAGCCTCAAGACTACGCAAAACTAGGAAGCTATTGTCAGTTCACTATTTTCCACCTAGTTTCCATTTGTGTGAAATGAACAGATTGCTCAAATCAGCTCTGTAGCAAAGTATGAGTCACAGAGGATATCATTACAAGCCACATTAATTTGCAACTTAGCAATCCAGTTGGCCCTTACAAAAATGGGCATAGTTACGTATTCTTTTAAATTTTAGTAGCAGGCTCCTTTGGGTACAATATGTAAGAGTGTCTGAAGAACTTTCCATTGCAGTGTGTTATTCTATGTCTACTCAGAGAGTTCACAGACAAACTTTCAAAATCCGATGTTTTTAATAACAGAGAAACAGAAGTTACTTTCCCTGTTACTTGCCTACACTGTAGTAACCATAGATGCCTAAAAGCTATCAACAGAAGAATTTTTCAGAGCAAGCCTCAAAGCAGTATACAGCGTGTGTTTGGAGCTGGGAAGACCTGCTGCATAGATTGAGCATTCATAGTTAAACTGTTGTAAATTTAATCTAAACCACCCACAAGTCTGCTCAGGTATATCATGGAACCCTAGGAATGAATAAGAGGCCCATAATTATCATATTTCCCTACAGATTGTGTGTTTCTTCCTTGCATCTTGATCTCTAAGCCGAAAAGTATTCTTTCCCTTTTGATGATCTTTACATCTTTCAATTAGAGAGCATGGGAAGAACAGCAAAAAAAAATATGCTCACTGTAGAGGTGTTTGATACATGGAGCATAGTTCAGAGACTGAAGTTATTTCCTGGCCCTATCAATCAGAGCAACAAAGGCTGCAAGAGTCAATAAACCCCAAGACCCAGCTCTAATTTCACTTGCTGTGCTTTAACAAAGGTGTAACTCTGTCTCCCTTTCTCCCAACTTACTTCACTGTTGAAGTAAAAATATTGACTGCAGAAAAAATTGTAGAGAGACTATAAACAAAAGTAGGTATTGTAAGGGAAAACAAATGGTTGAGAAATTATGTGTTATGTCATTTTAAATAAGTGAGAAAGTCACAGCTCTGCTGAAGTCAACTAGGTAGTCAGATAATCCATAGCACAGAAGATGCTAAGTATACGTGTTTGGGGAAGGACAGAGTAGTAAGTTTGTGTGATGCTTGTGGCTAAAAAAAATACAGATAACCTTTACTGCAAAATACAGATAACCTTTACCATTCACTTTTCAGTCTTTGAGAGGCAATGACTCAGTTTCTACAGATGCAGACAGCTTTGTACACTATTGCACATGGATACACTTTCAAAGACCTCACAGAGTAACTCCACTGCTGGCTCCGCTGCAAAAGGACAATGACAAACTGTACAAAAACTTCCCTAAAAAGTTATCCAGCAGAAAACTGGCTGGCTTGGGAGGACTGGTTTAGGACACAGGCATCTCTATTGTGAAGTCTTCTGCAATGCTCATAGCCTGCTACACCTGGGAAATACACTGACTTTCAAAGTTTTTGTTTCCAAAGCAAAACTGACATAATTTCAGCTCATGTAGAATCTCTGGTTTCAAAAGGTTCATTGCTTTGCTGTTTCTGAGTCACATTATTATGAAATATCTTTCCATATATAGAATTTTCAAAGCATTCATCAAATCACAGTAAGTGTCAGATTTGGTATCCAAGTGGATAAGTTATTTGTCAGTGGAGAAGGCTTTTCCAATCAAAACCCTTTGTCCATCTCTTTCTATAATTAGCATAATGGGCTACTTCTCCTTCCAGCTCATCCCACTTCCCCCTAACCCTTGGCAGAGCTGCCTGCAACACTCACGTGGAGAGCTCTGAAGATTATGACATCTGGGAAAACCTGAAAAGCAGAGGGAGATGGAAATATTGAGCAACAGCAGCTGCATCCCATTCAGCTGGCTTGTCAAAGTACATCCTGATTGGAATAAATTACATCTCAGCCTTTGAACACTGGAGGGGAAACAAGGTGTTTACAACATAACACCTAGTTGGATCAATTCCAAACTCTGACATATGTCACACAAAGTTGCCTTGATGGAGCTAAGCACAGGTTTCTCTTCAAAGCTGAAATCAGTGCATTAACATTAAAATGTTGATCTTCATTTTGAATGACAGCATCATCACATTAGCACATAATCAACATAACTTCGCAGAGAAAAGCAAGACTGTATTGATGCAAGAGGAGTATACATCTTGAGGAAACATGTTAATACTTTATAACTGAATAAAGCCTACAGAAAAATAATAAATTCCCCAGATAATCTGCCAGTTATGTTTTCCTTAGCTTCTATAAAATGGCCACTCTTTATGGCAATGTCTTTTGGAAAACAAACCAAAAGTTAAAAAATAAATTCTGCCATTGGTAGTAAGAGCAGTTCAAAGACAGACTCTGGATCCAGGTAGCTTCAGTGAAATCCAGCCGCAAGCTTTCCATGCAAGTTTCTCTTCTCCTTGCCTCAAATTTTGCCAGTTGTCAAATCAAGACTAAGAGCAGACTGGAAGTTAGAGCCAGAGGCTGCGATCTTACATGAATTCACCATAATATACCTCAAGACAGACTTATTGCATCTTTATTAGCCATGTGTTGGGCCCCTGCTGATCAGAAAAAAGGTAAAGCCCTCCTGAATGTACGACGCACAGTTATGCCACATGAACAGAAGGATAGATAGGACCCTGAGAAAGATAGGTCTTACACATCTCCAGCTTTTGGGACCATATTAGAACAAACATATCATAACAAAATTAACAATTATAACCTCTGCACAAGTTGCCTCTGCTTTGCACAGAGAGTTCTATCATGACCAAAAAACAAAACACACATACACACAAAAAAAAAAAAAAAACAAAAACACACCCTATGTTACAGTACTACAAACATACATGTTCACTGAATAACTGCATCTGCTCCAAGAGAACAAAGAATTTAAAGGTTGGAAAGGAGAGAGAAGAATGCCATGGAGTCCTCATTTCATTAGATTTATAGCACAACAGTTCTAAGATTATAACATTAACCAAAGATGATGTAAGAAAAGAAAGGATCAGGTTCTAACCCCGAGTTACAGGGACTTATATACATTTAACAAACATTAGCCAACACAGAAAAATCATGTTCATTCTCCCCTATGCTCTCATGAGACATCTGGTAGTTTTTGAGCCCAAATCAGATTTGCTTAAGCATGTGTAAAAACATAACGTTAAGCAAACATGAATTAGCACCAAAAAAAAAAACCCAGTTATTTTTCTTTTAAGTTATTTATCACTTATCTTTCTAATTGTAGAATACTAGTGATTATTTGTTCCAGGGTGACAGCCTGCACACAGTCCAGTTTTCTTTGTTTTGAAGGACAGCTCACAGCTGAGACTGCTATCTTCCAGCATTGCACAGCCCTGCTGGCTGCTTTTCCCAATACCTTTCCCAGCAGGTAGTAAAGATTATGGAATAATTAGTGGGTTTGTGCTTACTTAGTGTCCAGGAGGCAGTCTCTGTTAAGAAGGGATCATTTTGCCACCAGTCCTTTCAAGATCTAGCTCAATTATTGCAGAAAGAAAAATTTCTCTCAGTTTACCGCATCAAATGGCAGGTTACAGCAATTACCCTGCTGTCTCCCTGTCTCCAAGTCTCACTCAGATCACCTGAATAGTCAACCTTCCACCCTCTTTCTGGACACCATGCATTATCAAGAGTACAAATAGGCCCCCTGACCTAGCCCTGTTGCTTCACCTTCATCATTGAGTTGCTTGCTTCATTTACAGATAGGCAGCTGAATAAATGTATTGAGCTGTCTGCATTTAAGCAGAAAATGACACTGATTGTCACTAAATATAATGAGTGCCGTATGTATGTTTCATTGGAACCATAAGCTCAAATTAGCCTGTCAGAATTTGACTGTACCCTGATGCCAGCCTGTCAAGTGACACAATTAGCGGAAGAGAATAAAGAAAAGGCTTGTCAAAGCCATCAAGACTTTCCACTTGCTCAAGTCCTATACCTTTGCTCACCGCCTTTATTAAATCTAACTGCATTTTGTATTTGCAGATAGGTAGATGCTGTCTCTTTGCTCCCTTTTCTTCAACTCCCTCATCACTGCCACTTTCTTACTAAAACCCCTTCAAATATGTGGAGAAACAAAGGAAGTAATTTCTTTATGGGTCCCTAAAGCCTAGTTTTCTTACAGTGAAAGGAAATGAGGAAATGTTTACCTGTAGATAAAACCTTATCAGTGGCTCAACTTTGTTTTTCTTGCAGAGTACTAAAAAGTATTAGAATAATATTGGATTTAGAGATGAACTGAAAGAGCAGAGACTTCAAGCAGAAGAGCTGTCTTCCTTATAATTCTTTCTTTCTCCACCAGCACATACAGAGGCACCACATTTCTTGTCATAGATGTCTCAGAGCAAGATGTCTAGCAAGAAAAAGTAAAAGTGAAATCAAGCTCAGAATTTCTATCTGTTGTCTTAAGGGCATTGCCATGCCTAATGTAAACTGCAAATTCAGTGATCGCAAGCATGTCCAAAACTGCTTCAATGGCTGCAACTCCAAGCTGCAGTTGGATCTCCAAAGCAGACAGCTTGTTGAGACCTCTCTTTAGCAACAGCGTCTTTTCCCAGGGACCACCTCAGCTCTGTCCTAGCTCTTGGCCCCTTGTAGCCCTGAATCCACACCACCTCTTTGTAATGTCAAGGGCTCTGAAACAACACCAGCTCATCAGCAAAGAGGAAGAAACCAAAAAGTTCTAACCTCCCTGCTATGAGTAGGGATACCTTCCACTAGACCAGGTTGCTCAAAGCCACATCCAGCCTGACTTTCAACACTTCTAGGGATGGGGCATCCACACCTTCTCTGGCCAACCTGTTCCAGGGCCTCATCACCCTCATAGTGGAGAATGTCTTCCTTATTTCTAATCTAAATTTACCCTCTTTCAGTTTAAAGCTGTTACCCCTAGTCCTATCACTAGAGGTGAGACTGAGTGGCCTGGAGTTCCCCAGACCTTCCTTTTTTTCCTTTTTAAAAATGGGGGTTATGTTTCCACTTTTCCAGTCAGTGTGAACTTCACTGGGCTTCCATGAGTTCTCAAATATGATGGATAGTGGCTTAGCAACTTCATCTGCTGATCTCCTCAGGACCCATGGATGCATCTCATCAGGTCCCATGGACTCGTGCACCTTCAGGTTCCTTAGGTGGTCTCAAACCTGGTCTTCTCCCACAGTGGGTGATTCTTCCTTCTCCCCATCCCTGCCTTTGCTTCCTGCAACTTGGATGGTGTGGCTAGAGCACTTGTCAGTGAAGACTGAGGCAAAAAATTCATTGAGTGCTTCACCCTTCTCCATACTGTAGGTAACCAGGTCTCCTCTTTCTTTCGGGAAGGGGATTACATTTTCCCTAGTCTTCCTTTTATCACTGGCATGCCTATAGAAAATTTTCTTGTTGCCCTTGATGTCCCTGGCCATATTTAATTCTAGATTCAGAATGATGGGATGATATATCCACTTCATCAGTATTTTAGTGTGTTTTCTCCATTGACCATGAGAATATTCATATTCGTATAATTGTTAAAAAATATCAAAAAACAACAACAACAACAACAAAAATAACATACACACCACCCTGATCAGTGATCTCTTCCAGAAACTAGATTCAGCCATGCTGTTGGGGTTTCACAAGATGAGGAACAACACTCACTACTGATCATGGAGCCAAGGGCACCTTGTGACATGCTTTGGAAACTGCCTCAGGCTGCCTTATGTCTCCAGGGCGGTAAAGAAGGAGTGCCTGTGTTCTGCTCTTTCTGTGCCAGTGGAATCACAATTCAGCAATGCCAGTTCCTGTATTGGCCCTGTAGCTTGGCAGAAAACACTTTCTAACCCATCACACACATCACAGAACAGTCTTCTCAAGGATTATGCTCTTACCACTGTATTTGGAATGGTTTCCTTTAAAGAAGGAAACACTCCAAATTTGTTGGATCCCCTTGAGATCACCTCCAGCAGAACCTAAGCATTAACAACTAAATTGGTTTCACTAAGGAAATAAAATTATATTTCTAGCTCTAAGACTGAAAAACAGGTTACAAATATTAATAAAACATAGCAGCTCACACCAAGATCCAAGGTGGTGTTTACAAGAAGATACCCTGCCAGGTCTTGACTCTCACATCTAGGTTCTCATGATGGGGTTTTGCAGAACAATCTAACAGTTGTTTTGAGAACTGCATACCATAAAGAGGTCATACAAATGCTAGATACACACTATATGAAGTACCGGTGCAGGATTTTACCTGGTAGCAAAGACCAACCTTCTACTTTAGTGGCACAACAACTGGCCTGGTAAGATAGTTGCTCTCCTAAGCTGATACCCTAAACTATAAGCCAGCGCTCTTGGCCTTACTGCTTGTGACTTGGCTTCAATAGGGAGAAGGGGACTGAGTAGCCTGGGCTCAATGGCTGCCTCAGCTTCCTATTGGTCCCTTTCCTGGATCGCTGGCCCCATGGCAGCAGAGTGGGGCATGCAGCAGGGCTTCCACTGCCCCAGCTTGGCAGCTCAGGATGCCAGCACAGACCTGTAGTCCTCAGCAAGTCCTGATTGACCTGGTGAGGGCAGATAACAAATTGAAAGTTACTACGGATCCACATATAGACCACAGACAGCTTTGGGAATCCAGGAAGAAATCTGAGAAAGAACCAAGTCACCTCTCCAGCTATTCTCTGGTTCTGTGACCAAAAGGAGATGGGAAATGTTGGCACTGAACTGCTTGCTTCACATTTCAAAGCACTGCCTGATCCTACACAAGCTTTACTCAGAGTCTAGAGTTTCCATCCGCTCCATGTTCCGACAAAATACTGCCAAGAGCAACCAAACATATGGTAAAGAAGAGCTGGCCTCAAATTGATGGCCTCTCTTGACACATCTTGTGCACTAGCATCTCAAATTGGACAGTTTTCCTTTAATACTAGTCTAATACAAGCCTTTAATACTAGTCTAATACAAGCAAATTCTACTCTTGTGGCTGTTACCATTAAAGTCAGCTCTTCTTACAGGGGATGATTACAACTCATGCCCTCTGCACAACTCTCACTTGAATTCCATATTTCCATATTCATTAGAAAATTTAGCAAGTCATTGGCTGTGATGATGACAGACATTGCCTTTGGAATTTCTGTTATGTGAGGCTGTCATTTTGTATCTGTCACAGAAGAAGCTTTTATCCATATTGCATATCCATTTCCAACAGGTATTTTTCATGAAGGTGATGTCTCAGAAGAGAATCCACCCCATCTACCATGTGTGGATTATTTAATTAAAGGCTTCACCTGAAGGAAGGGAAAAAATTAATCGGTAAAGCATCTAGGACTCTTTCCACACTTTCAAAATGTCTGAAGTGGAGAAAAGACAAACAGTGAAGAAAGAGAAGGGAAGTGAAGGGTTGTGTGAAAGTTTCAGAAAATAATAAAATAGGGACTTCTAGTTTCTTAACACTGTTTTGGGATACGTAGGCTCCTTGATGGTATCACTAATTAACATCAGTGTCTATCAGAGAAAGATTGCCCCAGTGTCTGCATGCCACCAAGGAAGAAGGAGAGTAAATTAACACATGAAGCAGCAGGCACCCCTGGCAGGACTTCTATTCTGTTCAGATGTCGTAGTTTAGCACTTGACATATCTTTTCCCTCAAAGACACAACACAACATCAGGTCTTATTTTGGTAAGGACAAGGCTTATAGATGAGACTATGAGAACATTTCATATAGCTCAATCTGTATTTTGTCAAGATATTGTCTAGCTTACAACAAATATTTCTGCACTTGAACAGATAACAATTGCTCAGCCTAAAGTCTTCCCCTTCGGCTTTGCTCTTGAACAGCTTACTATGCTGGCAAGTGTAGCATGTCTTTCAGGAACTAAAATTCAAGAGGGCATTAGAAAACTTGCTTCAGTGCGCACTTACTTTTAAATGCTAGTCAAGACAGAAAAATGCAGGTCTGAGGGATGCAAACTTCTTAAACCCATGTAATACCTCCCAAGCCCTTTTCTGTTTATTTTTTGTGACACAAAATAGCTTGTGTTCATCTGTAACAGAAAACATTCCTCATGATCTTTACACTTCTGAGGTATCTCAGGATCCTCAAGTCTACAACAGGCAGCCTGTATACTCCATTATATGGGTTGTTGAAGCTTCAACCACGGACCATTTTTAGTTGCACTAGAAAAACAAAAAGAGCATAACTAGTACACTAACACTTAAATATTAATTAGACTGGACTGGAAAATGGAAACATTTAAAATAGATGTTCTTGGTGGTATTATTAAATGTTAAATTTTATGCATACTAAATCATTTTGCAGCTTGATAAAATAGCTTCTTTCTGTGCCCCAGGAGATGCATAATTAATATTTTTTTTTCTAGCCATCAGTGTTCAATAATTAAAGAGCTCAACTAACATTTAGATGGCAAAAGCGTAAAAGTCCTTTGAAAAATCCTAACATTTTTGTGAAGAACATGACTGAGAGAAATCATTTTTATTAGCTATTTTTTATTATAATTTATTTTAAAGTAGCATATACCAGTCTTTTTAGGCCCTTCTGAAATCTGGGGTAAGGAGAGGGTTTTTGTTTTTTCCCCCAAGTTCATTCTTGAATATACAACTGAAGTTTCTTCTTGCACTCACAAACTAGGTGTAAGGAAGAGCTAAATAAATACAAGAAACTAACTTACAAAATAATTGGAATTTTCTTTTTTAGATTGTCTTTTATATCAGCCAAAATTGAGACTTCTAATAATAGCTAACACTTTTCACTACATATTTCAGTTTATAAATCTATATCCTCTATATTCGACAAATATGTTTGGTTTTTTTATACAGGATATAAGTTTATGAAGAGAATAAAGAAAGATCACACAAACTTGCAAGGCTGAGAAGGGAACCCAGAGCAGTGTTGCCTGTTTTGACAGGAGTTGTGGGAGCATCCTGGACACTCAGAACACAGGGACAGAAGAAATCTCTGTAGGGCAAGTACTAAACACACAGCTGAGTGACACCACTGCTTTTATCAAATTGTGAATAAAAAGTCTTCCATCACTGTAACATCTCAGCACACATCTATTTTAAACACCTATGTACTCATATAATGGATTTTATATCATCACTGGTTATCATTGCCTTTTCTGCTTCCTATATACTGAAAACATTGAGAGAAATTAAATTTTTAAATACATAGAAACAAGGCAGTGGATGGGCATTCTCCATTATCTGTGGTACAAATTTGTTGCCTTCTCACACCAGCCTGCTGGTCACATATCACAGCCCATAGCACAGGTAGACAAGCAAACTGAGCATCAATCAGCCTCCAAGTTTGGAGTCTGACCATGGGCAAGCGTCTCAAAGTGAAGAGAAACCAGCACTCAGCATTGTAGCTGATTCTAGACTGTTGGTGACCCAGCCCCTGGCACCTCAACTCTTGTCAGGTTTCTGGTAGGTATTCAGGGAGTTTTAAGGAGAATTTAAAGCAGATATTTGAAAGAGAGCAACAAAGTCACATCGCAGTAGTGGAGGAGAGAACTGGAAATTCTCAAAAGCATCTGTTCTAACATGTGACAGCACAAAAGTACTAGTCTGAGAACATTAAAAAATTAAGGTGAAAGCATCTGGAACTTCTGGTTCCAGATGGTTACCAGAGATGGGAGTCAAGCTCTTGGTGCTGGGAGAATGGATAGTTAGGCTTTAAGAGAAAAGTGATGGCTTATATTTGACATGACACATAGAGAAGAGCAGAGTGGTGAAAAATGGTGTGCAATACAGATGATGACTGCAGCAGCAGCACATAGTTGTATCCTAAATGGAAGGGGGAAAACTGCATCCTTGGAAATAGTTTGAAGTGGGAGAGGGAGAGCAACACAGAAGAAAAAAAGTTGTTTTTTTCAGTGGGGAAATAAGTCTCAAGTTAAATTATTCTATACCCAGGAGTGCAGATTCAGTATAAAAAGAGATAGAGAACCAAAGTGCAAATCCACAGTAACTTTCTTATCCTAGACTAAAAGCCAATTTCACTTTTTCCATGCTTTTCAAAGTATCACAGCACCACTATTTCAGGAAAGTCCAGTAAGAACCAGCTTGAGCTTGAACAAATGCAGCAGGAGTACTACTGCTTTAAAATAGGCTTTTTCTGGAGCTTTTTGCCCTCATTCTCTGAAGGAATAAAACAAGCTGATGGCTGAATAATGTAATCAAGAGCAATTCATCGCCTTGAAGTTTAGTAAATAAGCAGAAAATATAGGCTATGTGGTAATGTACTTTAGAATAAATGATTTTATGGAAGCAGACTGGAATTTCCTGTGTTAATTAAAATTTTACGTACATTGTACTTTATGGATACACAGTTCAAATGCTATACTTCAGCAGATATATCATGGTAAGTATGGAGTTCATGCATTAATGAGAACTCTGGTCCAAGCATATGGATTTTATTAAACTATTTTTTGAATAAATGTGAAATTACTAACCAGGAAAGTTTAACTCCCATCCAAAAAGCAATTAAGAGCCACTTTAACTCAATGAATTTGACTTGTTCTGTTAAAAGGAGAATAGGTTGTTAGTGAGTAAAAGAACCTGTTGCGTTTGCTCTTCTGAAAAACACGAGAGATAACAAGTCAGAACTGAAGGTTTTGTTTTGTTTTTTTCAGCACCACAGACATTTTCCTACCACCCTGTTATACTCTATCTGGCGGTATAGTGTTAACGGAAGGTGGCTTTGATGTCCTACTGCCCAGGTTTCCCACTGGCAGAACCTGGGCCTGCCCTGGTCCACAGCCCCACATAAGCGAATATCTGGTAAGGAAACAGTAAAGTTTCCCCAAAAGGGTGGTGAGAAGAAAAATCGCAACATCTTTTGAGCAAAATGAAATATATCAGATACAAATTGTCATCCAGGATGCCCTGATGCCTGGCTAACACCAGATGTAAGTACTTCTGCATAATAATAATTTGTGGACTAATGAATGAAGCCCATTCAGAAAAAAGCCTAGGATGGTAAACACATAGCGAGCAGAGGGAAGTCTGCATGCTTTTAATATAAGTAGCAAAACTATTTTAAACATAGAACTCTAAAGCATTAGTTATCAAATACAAGTTAATAGACATACAGAGAATTTAATCTGAAATAAAGTTTATAAAAACCATTTAACCACTGATAATGTGTCTTACATTTCAATAACCGCAACCCACATGAATCTCTGATAACAGACATTTGCAAATCAACTCCCTCTTAACTGAAAAGTGTAACACAGCAAAAAGATCTCTTCTGAAAGCAGCTGAAAGCATTCCTCATCATACACAATAACATGAAGGAACAAAACACAAAGTGTCTACAGAACTGTCAGAAAATCTTGAAGATTACTCTCTGGGTTGTGTGATTCTAGGACAAAATTCAGCTACCATCACAAACACACACAGGAAGAACACTAAAAATAAAAATTAATTGTTAAAACAAAACAAACACACACACACAAAAACCCACAAAAAACTCCTATTTAAGTTTCTACTCAGTACCCATATTCTTCAAATGTTGAAACATTTAAAACAGACACTTCTGTGTTAGAAGAGGAAAAAAAAAAATGAGACAAATAATCAACCTTGAAAAAGAAAAAACAACAACAAAAACAACCCATTTCAGTGGGATTTACAATGGAACTTGCCATTGTAAACCCAGAATCTGATACGATCATTCAGAGATATTTTTAAATTCTTCTGTTAAGTCCACCAAAGAAAACAGAAGAAATCTGCAGGACTTTATTTAGAGGTTTTTTGCATTTATTCTTCATGAGCATCCAACAGTGAATAAAACTCAAACTCTCCCTACAAAAGAACAAACAGCATTTTAAAATTAAACTGTTACCTTTAGAAATGCAGATTTCAGGTCTGGCAAGCTGAAGTACTCCTTTCTTTCTGGAAGCTGCTTTGTATCACATCTGGGTATCACAAGCCAACTACTGACGAGTCCAAAGTATAAGAGAGTTGACAAGGGAAAGTCACAGAAATTAGTTTCCCAGTGCAAGAGGAAGACTTCAGATTTGTTGAGCTGTGACATAGAGGTTTCACACCTTGGAACAATACGAGTCATCTCAGAGCAGTGATACAATTCATTACAAATGCTACGCCATGAAACAGGTCACTCAAGTACATTATTTCATTCTGAGCTTGGTCTTTGAGAAGTTAGTCTCTGTAAGCTCTTGGTTTACAACTCTGCAAACAAGGTATGTAGCCACCTGCTTGGTATGGGCAGTAGAGGTAACAAATTCAGAATTATTGTTTTGTGACAAATCCTGATGTTTCACCATAACTCAAAGAAAAATGGGGTTTTTTTGCTATTCTCAGCAATGAAACACATTTTTAATTTTCAGTATTTAATACACCAAAACATTTAAATTTTGTACATTACCTGACAAGTCAGCAGTAATACACTACAGACTTTACTACAGTTATCAATGACTCAGGTTGCTTTTATACAAAAGCTAAAATGTTTTCCCCAGCAGTTAATAAGGATTGAAATATTTGCTTCTTCTCAATTAATATCTCCTACTTCCGTTGTTGTGAAATATTTTGACAGAACCATTTGATCGCTTCATGACAAATAGGAGAAAACCTGAAAATTATTATATTCCATTCATTTCTATGGAGTGACCTCCTTGATTGCTCAAGCTAGTATTTTAATTGAAAGCTAAAACTCAGATGTTAAGTCTTAAAATACAATTTAAACCCAAATATAATATTACTGAAATATCACTAACTACCCAAATCTCTGAGGGTAGAAACATGAAATTTCTAGGACTTCACAGACCAGCCCAGACCAAATCCAAATCCTCAAATAGGTGCAATATTCTTTTACATTGATTCCAAGGGTAAATAGCTGAAAACCTTTACAGGGAAACTTTCCATGAAACCAGGCCAGGAGTTTTATTTTCAGTTGTGACTATGAGGTAAGTCCCCTGATGAGACAGAGTCAACAGCAAACCCAATTTCTGCTTATACAGTCTCTGTGGAATATTAGAGTGATTCTAGAGTAAAACTAAATAATATCTTTAGATGTCAAAGCGTGAGTAGTATCCTCTTTGCTACATTCCTCAGATGTCTTAAGGGTTTTGCATACACTCCCTGAGCAGCGATATCCCAGTCAGCTCAGAGCCTTTTAGCAGGACAGTTATATTTACTTGTTATTCAGCCTACACTTGTTTTCACTTGCAACAAAACAGTCACCTTGCTTAGGCAGAATATTATTTAAAACATCTACCAAAGGTCCAGATCCAAACTAAGGTTTAGTATCTGAGAGTATGAAAACAGCCATTCTCAGTTAAATCAGAGGTGCAGCTAGTCTGATACCTTGTCACTGATAAGGCATAAGCAGATGCCTTGGAAGTAGTACAAGAAAAGAGGAAGCACGTTTGATGCACAGCATCTCTCATGCCTTCCCACTGCTCATGTTGGAAGAGTTTCCCAGATATATGTGGTGTCCATGTCATTGGCATCCCTTGATGGATTTGTCTTGCAAGAACTTGCCCTTTTTCCTGATCTCCAAGACATTTCATCATTTATCTTACATGTATCCTTTTATTTCATAAGAATTCATTTTTACAACTGGTTCCTCAGCTCAGACTCTTACTTATTTGCCTTGCACTGAAAGGACAGCATTACTACCTCTTGTAACTGGACCTCATTCAATTAAAACTAAATAACTTGTTAATAAACATGATACAGCAAAATACAAGTGAAGAAAGGCAGCAACTTAAACAGACGGTAAGCCATAACATGGATATTTCTTTAACACACACCACCTAACCCAGTACCTGCAGTTTTGGATGTGAAGATATTTCTCCACTTACAAAAACATATGAGTTAATAATTTTCAGAGTATGAAAGAAAATGTTACATAAAAAGTGTTGCTTTGATTTTTTTCTTAAGAAGCAAAGGATAAATAAAAAGGAAAAAAAAAAAAAAAAGGAAAAGCTGATGTGGGGACAAGTTTGACACTTGGAAAAAAAAAAAAAATCTTTTGTTTCAGTATGCAGAAAACAATCATCAAGAGTTCTCCAGTCTGCATTATACTGGTCGATATAAATGTCTGTAGCTCATAACACAATAAACCAAACCAACAGCAGTCATGTTGGCACTAGATTCTGCGAGAAACTTTGTATTCCTCTGGATGGGACTGGAGCTTTGCACAACTTCCATGTCATCCTCTCCACATCCTCACCTCCAGAGCCTCCAGACCTGGAGCTGCCTGGGATGCCCGCTCAGATCCAGCCCCTGCAGCAGATTAAGGCTCAGATGTGCTCCAATCTTCTCCACTGCAATCCACACACAACTCATTCAAGGAGAAAGAGAACATCTTGGCTGAAGCTGCTAGTACAGCAGAGGCAGGAGTTGTAAGATGTCCTGCAAAACTTTTTCCCACACACAAAATTATTTTCTGATTTTTTTTTTAAGGGTTTAATACTAATAAGAATATTATTAAAATTAAAGCAATGTCCTTTGAGTTCATGCAGTCATTCATATAATCATTTGCAAAGGGGAAAACAATACTGCATTGAACCTCCAGTTGTACAAAAATGCAATTAAATTACACCAGGGGGAAGAAGGGAGAGGAGGTGGTGGATGGGAGCTATGGCTATGAAGCATTTTGGCAAAGAAACCAGTATTTCAGCATGCATTATAACAAAATATAACCTCCCTATTCTTATATTTAACTTGGTTTTCCAGATATATACAAACAGATATTGGAAGTGGAATTTTCTGCCTCCGTTTTTCACTAATACAAAGCCTGACTCCATGAGTCTCAGCTATGTGGATAGCCCTTATAAAAACTATTCATGTGAGGAAGGAGGTAAAGTATTGACCCTTCTTAGTTCTCTACTTAATTAATTATAGATTATAGGTATCCGCAGGATGGGTGTCAGTCACCTGTTGAACTCAACAGAACCATGTTTTTGCCAGCAAAAATAATAGGCCAAAGAAATAATTGAGTGTATAAGCTAACACATTTTTCAAATATTCTGACTATTCCTAGCACTGTGCATGCAGATCCCTAGTGAATATTCAGGCTTTTCTCAGGTTTTACATGTCCAACATCATGGTCTTTCCCTTTAATTCAGCTTCTCTGACCCTTATGAAACCACTTGTAGGTGGTTTTCATACTTTCTCTCAAGGTCTCCTGCCATTGGTATGTTTTGGTTTTTTACCAATTAAAAATGCTTTCAACCATACCCATTTCTGTTCAAATACGTCCACGGTGTAGTAAGGAACAGATAAACTTCCCCTATTCCTTCCCTTCCCAAGGGAGGTCAATGCCAACCACAGCATTTTCCTTTTGAGGCTTTTGTGTTCTCCTTCAAAAGTGACCTCCATTATCCTTTCTTGTCTCGTCACTGTATGGGTGTGATTTACTGCAACCAGTGTAAAAACTGTGTTATGGGAACTGTAATAGTAGGCTATGCCACCAGTGACGTGAAATAGAGAAAATTTGAAAACATTACTGCTACTTTAATTAGTCTTTCATTTTGAGCTTCATTTTCAGCAAATGTAATCATCCACCCCAGGCTTTAGAACATTAAATTCTCAGACTTGCATTTTGGATATTAAAAATCCCCATCAAGTTTAAAGATGAGTGCAGAAAAGAACTGAAAAAAATATTTTAATTGTGCTCACTCCCAGGTCAATAATGAAGACTGCTAAGGGCAGGCATACCAGCAGAGAACAGGAAAAAAATGGCCACGGCTTGTGAATAGTACCTTAGACCAGCAGCCTGGAGTATAATAGTCCAAATACTATTTAGTAATTGTTCTGCCTGTGGATCTTCGTTTCTTTTCATATCCTACTCCCTCCCCAGACACCCCAATACTTTTTAACTAGTAACCAAATAAGCACCACACAGTATTGTCACTCAGGACCTAGACCGATTCTACTGCATGCTACTTATTTCAATGACTTAGAAAGACATAACTATTTGCCCTTCAGCTGCTGAAGCGCACATCCATACACAAGTGATCACCATTGCAGTTCATACGCTTCTCTTTATGCTAGACGTGGTGAGAACACCACAGTGACATTATTTATAAAGGAAGTTTGCATACCTTAATGGAATCCATAGGTTCTGTTTACATGCATACTAGCGAATGGAATCTAACCAAGCTGGGCAGTGGGAGGAGGGAATAAAATCCATCAGAAAGCTGAAATTTCCAGACTGCACCAAAAATAAAATTGTTCTCATGCAGATGTTGCCTGCTGGGAGTTTTAATTAAGTGCCTTAGGGGGTATCCTCAGCAGATAATCATGCTCCTTGGCTAGATTGCCTCAGTTCCCAGCATGCCTTGTCATTTTCACACTTAACAATACAACCTTCATCAAGTATGGGATCCTACTGCTGTTAGGAACGTCCATTCCAGAAAAAAAAAAAAGTGAATGAGAAACAAAATTACAGCTTCCCAGCACATCATTGCTGGATAGCTGAATAGAAACATTCTAACTGACAACATGCATTTTGAGGAGAAAGCTTGAAGTTTTCTCCTGTGAGCAGGCATTTTTTCACACATCAACAAGTAATTGAGTCAAATCAATTCAAAAAAAAAAAATATATATATATATACTTAGGTCTAATACACACACAAACTAAAATTAGTCTTTCCTGGAGAGCATCCCTGAGCTTTCAGTGTTGGTGGGTTGGGTGGAGGAGTGAAAGGAAATCATATCACTCGTTGTCAGGTCTTAGCAAAAGAAAACAAAAGAAAACAAAACAAACAAACAAAAACCAACCACACACACACACAAAATATATTAACAAGATTATCTCAGTGTAGACTGCTTGCACAATGCTTGGACACCACTGAAGTCCTACTTAAAACACCAGCAACCTTTTGACTGTCTAGTGGTCCTACTCAGCTGGGTGAAGATTACCCTCAACTGAGATAATTATCAATAAAAATATCTGCACCTGTATTATCTCTCATGGTTATAGCTATAGCACCATCACTTTTCTTTCCCTCACCACTCTGTGACCTCATCATACAACTTAGTAGCAGGTGATAAAGATGTTTGTTGCACTAACTCCATGGGAGGCCTACTTTCAAAGGTGTCAGCAACAGAATGTTGCCTGGTTTCATGTACCATTGCAAATACTTCATCTGACTCTAGATGTAACAGCAGGTTTTGTTCAGCCATTATACAATGCAAAAATGAAAATCAGTTGAAAAAATACATGAATGTTACCATAACAAAACATATTTTCATCTTGGTTCTAGGCTTCATTTCTAGGGGAAGTTAGAAGTTCAAGAGATAATTTAATTTGCTTAAACTTTCTCATACAAATGTAGCTGACTTGTAAATTAATTTCTTTTGCCTAACAATACTTCTCAGCTGCAAGCTTATTGTCTGCCCTAGGCCCTCATGGCCAGCAGTTTCCAGCAGACTGATGTTTCCATTCCTTTGTTTCACAAAGTCAGCCTGTGAAACTGGAGGTAAAAATTCTGTTTGGGGAGTGCACCTTTATTATTTATCAAGAAATACTTTATGCAAGTCATTTCACATCAAGCAGTACTCTGGTCACAGGGGTTAATAACAAAAGTCTGCAGTTATGGAAGGTGGCTTTACAGCCTTAGAAGTTTTCTCTGTTGTTGTCCCAAGGTGACATAAATATGCTTTAAGTGCCCTTATATTCAAATATACTTTGACTTTGCAGCAAAGAGCAACATTTGTTAAGATAACAGTGTGGAGGCATTGCAAACAGTATAAGGTGCCTTTCAAGTTCACACATAATTATGGTGAAGCACAACACACATACACTAAGAAATAAATTAATTTATATATTTAACAAATATAATATATTGTTTAATAACCCATCACCTCCATGAGTGTACATACTTGAGACAAATATAGAGAAACTTGCCCATCCAAGAGAGAAAATGTACAGCATGTATTTTTTTTCTCCTGGAAGGGCTGATCAACCTAATTTGCATGCACAATATCAAATATGCGTACCACCATAGTACACCACTTCCACATGTAAAACAAATGTCTGAAGTAACATGGTAATTCTTACAGAAAATCCTTTCTTACAGGACAGACAGACATGCCCTTGTTAACCCAACTGGAGCAGTTACAGTAGCAATGCCACTGTAACTCACAAATTCCCCGGTCTGTTTGGCTTCAAGGTGGAATAGCTTAAAACACCAATGATCAGGCCTTACCTGCACTGGTAAGACAAAACATGGTGGTTTTCTACATTATTCATCTACAGAGCTAGAAATTATCTACCAAGTTAGTTGTGTCCACACCATACTAAGCTACTTCATTGTATCAAAGCTATCTTGGGCATGAAGCACCTTGATTGCCACTGGCTAGACATGGGCCATGCTGGTATTTTAGTTTTCTGAGGGGTGAAACAGTTGAGCTTAGCTGAGGTTACTAGTATTGACATGGTTATATAGCACAAAATGCAGAAGATAATAATGAAGATGATCTAGAGGTTTCTGTAGCCTTATGTTTTTCTAAATAGCTTTAAAGTGAATTTCATCACATCGCTATTACCCAAATTCTATTTTGACATGCAAATCCTATTATTTTTCCTTCTCTTTTATTACTATCCACAAGATTATGAGTAAAGGATTACAAAGCTAAGGATTCCAGCTGTTTTGCTGAAACCTCAAAAGGTAATGTTCAACAGTGCACACTGCTGTTGCCGTCACTCTGCAGCCTCAGGGAAATACCAGACCACACTTGAATGCCAAAGGTGTCATTTAGGCAAACAAGTAGGTACCTGCACGAAAGAGAGTAAACAAAAATTCTCAGTAATTCACTTAGGTATCTATGACACCAGAGGATACTAGAAATTCAAGAAAAACTTAAGACTGTGCTACCCTGCGAGCCCACAGCACCACCACGTTATGTAAGCAAATGCTCAACATCAGGAACTCACAAAATAGATGTTCACACACCTGAGAAACACTACCCAACAGGCAAAAGTAACACGCTGAGAGATGTGTGGGGAAGCACCATGGGCAGGTGCAAGCTCACTCTAAGAGGCTGGTGACTACAGGCTGAGGTGAGGAAGCTGCACAATGAGATACTGAAGTGTTCACCAAGTGTGGGAGAAAAGAGTAAATAACTGATCACTGGGACAGCTCAGCTGGTAATTGGGACACATGGGTTCTGGCAGAATACTCTATAATTCTCAGCATGCACTTGCAGGGGGGAAAGAAAAATACCTCAGGTGTTTTTACTACCTTATTCAGAGCAGGGATCTGGGATTCAAAAGTAAAGCATACTAGTGGTTAGGAGGCCTGTGTTTCGTGTCCTCAACTAAGAAATAGTAACAAAAGTCAACACTTGGCAACACTGACTGCAAAGACAGAGGAACATCTGACAGCAACGAAGAGAGTCTACTAAATACCTTTGTTTTTACACTGAGACAATATGTAGATACAGATGGTAGCATTATACTTATGCCCATTTGCATGCTATAGAAATCGGATCTCGGCTTAAAGCTTATAAAAACAGTGAATAAAACAACATCTGCAGTTCTCCATCCAGTGGTAGTGTATACAGAAAGGTATTGCTCTATCACCATAAACTAAGCTTTAATTCCAAATTATTAAGTAAACAAATGGCATAGTCGTGGTTTACTGATATTGCCATTGCCTTTTCATAGAAGCAGACAGGAATTCCTTAATTTCACACACATAGGAAGAAAGCAACCCCTCAGCACCAACCTAACTCCCAGAAGAGATTTCCTGAGCATCCATACAGATGATTCAGATCAGTCATTTACAGGTCCTAAACAACCACCCAGCCCATACAACAACTTTTTAAAAAAGATTATTCTTCCCAAAGACACAATTCCACTCAGTGTTGTTAACAACTTCACCCTGAAACATTTATTTTAAAAAGCATTACCTGTGCCACTGTAACCAACAGCCCAGATTAGGACTGTGAGGCTACTTTAGGAGTCTCTTGGGCCATCTGGCAGACCACAGGGTGTCATTTACCATAGAATAATTTGGGTTGAAAGAGACCTTCAAAGATCATCTAATCCAACCTAAGAGAAGACTGCAGCTGCCAAAAGATGCAAATGGCTCATGGCAGATAAGGAAATACCAAGGAAGTCCATAAATCAGTCAAACTTGGCAGGCACACACGGAAACCCCAAAAAAGGCTACCCTCCAGGAACACTACAGACAAGTCTAAAGAAATGAACTGTGACCAGTAAAGATTTCACCTCCCACACACATTACTGCCCCATAGGCAAAGGAGCGAGGAGCTGCTGTCTTCTAAAGCAAAATAACAAAAGAATACACAGAAAAGACCTCTTTTTGAAACTCATACACTTGCAGAACTCCAGTACAGAGCTACAATTCAGCCCAAGTGGATTTGAACCCCTACACATCAAATTGGGTACAAGATACAGAAGTATAAAATGGTGCTGCATCACCTCCCCACATCATCACTGAAAAGATTCACAGAACCCACCACCAAAGCACATCAGTTACTTAAAAAAAAAATCCCAAAGAGAAAAAACAGGTTTACCTGTTTTTTGCAAACAGCTTTTGATGTTCCTGTAAGGTGAACACTTCTCATTTTCTATTCTGCTTACACCACTTGCTGCCACTGTTCCTCCCCTTATGCAGACTAAAGTGCACCACACCTTATCTGCATGGGTTTTCCTTTTCTAACTGGTTGCTTCCCATCCCTATTATTTTCATAACATCTCTAATTAAGATCTCAGTAATTCTTTGGCACCTGAATAACAGGTAACTCACAAAGACTTCAGGATTCTTATTTAGGTTCAAATTTGTCTCCCCACTCCTATCTTCAGTAAAATAAGAGAGACAGGCTTGTGCATGAATACACTTTTTTAAAACAGCAGAGCATACAAGTGTAAATATTCTATATAAAAGTCTACCTCTTCCAAAAAGCAGATTTGTACATTGAATTTATATTGCTTCAGCAAGCTATGGCTGTTCTCATTAGTGTATCTTGCTCTTGACAACTGCACATTCTCCTCATTATATTTTTTGTGGGATCAGGCTACCTCCTGAGCAAAGTTGTTCTCCAGCTTGGTCCTGTCTTGGAACAAGATCACATCTGCCAGACATACTTCAAGGGGAACCATTACTACAACCTTAAATATATGCTATGTGGGCCTAATACTAGGAAACACTGTCTGCAATCACACAACTCTTCCTCTTTGTTACCATCTTCACCAGGTGCTGGTGCTCTTTTATCTGACACAGCTCTCTGAAGGAAACTCTTCTGCTGCAGACCCAGGCCATGAGTGGGCGGCCCCAGCAATTAGACAGGATAATCGGCTACCTGTGTGACCCTGAAACAGGGAGGAGGGGCAAAGCAAGCAGAATCTGTGTGAGGGTAGAACGCAATGTCTGCATGGAGAAAGGGTGGTTTGCAGGTATTAGGAGGGGCTGTAGAGCAAAGGTTTAAACTTCAAATAGTTGGAGGAGAGAAAAAGGGGAGGACAAGCTAGGAGAAGCAAAGAAACAAGGAAGAATCTTAACTCACATACCTCAAAGGTGCCATTAAACCATGTGATTTGTATCCACAGCTTCTTAAAACCATTCATAAAATATCACTAGCTGCTCCCCCACCCAGTCCTCTGGCACTACACAGATTCTTTCCATACCCACCTATAGGTCCTGAAATTTACAGACTCCTCCCAGCTGTTACTCTGATGCCAGGATGTCCTGAACTGGTTCTACTCCAGAGGATCCTGAAGAACACATTACAGTATTTCCTAGTCCAGACATTTGTCCAAAATGTTCTGCTCTATGAAACAAGCAAAGAGAAAAGGATGATAGAGATTTTAGATTGTTCAGTCTGGTCCCAATTAGACAGATAATGCAATGTAGACATTAACAAGTGCATCACTTTGCTCAAAAAGTGACTTAATAATTAGGTTTTCACTGCATACAGAGGCAGCTTTACATATTCCATTCTAAATTCAATTAGATAACTGACTAATTTCATCACATGTTTGGGTGGGGTGGTTTTGGTTTTGGTTGTTTTGGTTTTGCTGGGTTTTTTTCCTTCATTAGCAGAACTGAATGTTAACTACAATATCTTACTATCACTACCCACTTCTTGCATTTCACTAATGGAAAAATAAAAAAGACTGAATACATCATCTGTTCTAGGTTAAATAATTCAATCACTTTGGACAACAGCTTAATTAACCAGATAAACAACATAGAAGAAATGCATGCCACGCTTTGATTGTATATCATGTCCAGATTTTGTAATGACTTGAGGTAAGGGTCCTGTTCGTTGCAGCTAATAATGTGGAATGACTTGCTCACTTGAAGCAATATTGTGCTGGATTCATAATCACACAGAGTAGGTCCCTAGCAGGGGACAGACAGACATTGCAAAAATCTAAGGAGCTGAGCTCATTTCCTTTAAGGTAGTAGAGAATAGTAGGTCCTTTTTGCCTGCTGATGGTAATCTGCCATCCTGAAATTTAACTTTATTTCCCTTATGAGTGGGTAACAAAGGTTTTCTGACATGACTAAGCCAAGCAAACCAAGAGACCTGCAGAACTGAAAAGCCATCTGTGACACTGTATAGACACATATAACTACAATCACTATCTAACATGAAAGTGATAAGAAAAACCCTTTCTGGATGTTTACAAAATGGATACAAGTTGACAACGCTACAGAATGAGCCATCACAGGAGACCTTCTTCATTTTCTAATGACTCCTGCCCCCAAAGGTCTTCCTCAGTCCACAGATCTCTCTGTGAAGTTTGTTCCTTTTGAAGCAGATGTTTTTCACACTTTTCTATACTTGCCTCTTGTAATCTCACAATAACCACCGTCCTCTCTCTGCTTCATTTGGCCCATGATACTAAACTCACAAATGAAATCCTAGTATTGCTGGTGTGGTGGTAAGAGTTTGTCATTGAAAGAGTTCTGCATTTAAGATAGACTGTTCTTGTATTCAGAAGCCTTGGTTCTTTTTGTTATTTAAACGATGCTTCACTTAGTGAAGGACACAGTCTTCTCCCTTCCATCAAACTGCATGACTGAAACCTCATTAAAAGGCAGTTCCTGTTTCAAAGACTGCAAGAAGAAATCAGCCAGATATGCTCCTAAGAAGACTTCAGGTTGCATTTCAGAAAACTGTTCTAGCTATCTAACAGTCAGGAAAGTGAAACACAAGATAAGCCAAGCTATAGAGGGTGAGCATCTACTTCACGTTCTATATTTTTAAGGTTTGAGGAACAGGTTAGACAGGTATTGGGACTCAGTTATGTTTCATGAGCACTCTTCCAGCTCCACATTTCTGTAATTCAGACACGTGGCTCACTATTTTGATTTTTAAATTTTGCAAGTTTGATCTTACTGGATAAAGACAGTTTGCTGTATCAGAATAGAATGGGATAGGAAAAAAAAAAATAACAATCTAAGGTTGTGTTATCTTCATCACAGTGTAAATAATGTTGGCTTTAAAAATCATTCTTTTTTCAGTATAATTTCTCATTTTATGACTATAAATAAAATAATATTTACATATTATTTATAATTGATTTTCAGAGTGAAGGAGAAAAATACATCCAAAAAGAGAATATCAGTTCTGTGACTAAAGAGAAACGTTTCTGTTTAATGAAAGTTCCAGCAGTACCTCTTTAAATCCAATTAAGAGGTCTGCTCTCCTGGGACTTAATGAGAGAAATGTTCTATTTTAAGAGTCTTCTGGAAACTTTACCAAGACCTTGAGTGTTCACTAGTAGAAAATATTAACCATATAGGCAAAAGAGAACCTAATTAAAGACACTGCATAAGAGGTGCAAGCATATACAAGAGAAAAAAATAATTCTTAAGTTTCCATTTTGCAGTAAGTTGGTATCTTAGAAATAGTTTCTGTATTACAAACACTACTATAAGTACCATAAGCACAGTAGGAAAGAGGAGTGCCATGTGCATGTCCAAGGTGGGTTTATGTAAGTTCCTTGACTCGCCATTAAGGTAAAGAAAACTGTCCAGAATACACAGGATTTACTAACTGTTCATATCCTAAATGACACTCAGTGTTCCAGGGACTGTATCTACTGTGATTAGAACATGGATGGGATTTCTGTCTTAGTTCCTTAAACTCTAGTACTTGGCTTCAGACTCTTTTGCTAAACTGCTTCCAGGTGTGGAACAGATTTCTTGCTTGCAGAATGAATCAGAGCAGTGCCTTTTTTCTTTTAATACTTCATTTAACATCCTCCACTTCAGTTTGTGTATTCTTCCATTCTTACTTCTCCTCAGCTTATCCTCTCTAGGTTAAGTTATGAATCTTGTCTTATGTTTGTAAATTAAATGTTGGATACTACCAGCTTCTTTTAGAATTAAGCTAGTCTATACTTAACTAACACTGTTAGCCAAAAGAGGTTTCTATCATCAGCTTGCAAACTGGCCCATGCAGCTGGGCAGGTGCTGATGTTCTGTTTGCAAACCAAGAGCAATAGATTTTCTGGACACTGAAAATAAATAAATAAATAAATAAATAAATAAATAAATAAATAAATAAATAAATAAATAAAAAAGATGCAGTCAAGTTTAAGGTTCCCTAGTCAGAAGTAATGGATCTTGACATTTGCCAGCAGCCTGAAATCAACCTAAACTCAAGTCAAATTAAGGCAAATGTAAAATAAACCATTTATTGGCAGAAGTTAAAGAGATAAGAGAGTTACAAATTTACAGAAAAAATTAATAAAAGATGAAAAGAAAGCTTTCTACTTCACTCATCTCTACAGGATCACATGGTACCCACTGTTCAGAGCTCAAGCCCCAGCATCTAGTTGCTTAGCACAAGCAAAGGAAATAATATTTTTAGACAGAACAAGACTTGATTTGGGATTCTTTACTTTCTGCTTCTCCCCAGTCCCTCAGTTCTTCTCTTTCAAATCTTCTTTTTCCCATCACTTCTTCCCTCAAGGATGTTCTTTGATCTCTCACCCTCTGGCTTCTCCCATCTGCTTTGGAAACACATGGTTAGATGTGATTATCTCTTACCCAAATGGCAACAGTCAGAGAGTGACAGCCGTAGTATTTGACAGACTGCTCACCCCTTGTGAAGCAAAAGGCCAGTCTGGGCCCTTTCAAATCCTTATGTGGATCTTCTTCATGTTATTAATTTTTATTCCTTCATACACAGGCAACCTTGCTCATCACACTTAATAGTCACCCTGCAGGGATTAATGTGTGCATGATACACCCAGATTTCATTTATGAACGGACATAACTGTAATCAGTCACTTCAGGTTTATATTGGACCTCTATTGACTGCTCCATAAGCCAATATTTGAGGTATAATCTGAGATATTTTTAAACAACAATTCTGCTCATTACAAAGTGACTTATCATAGTGTACCTAGCCATCTTTTCTGATGATTTTACATCTCAGTGCCAAAATCAGAAAGAACTGGCTGGCATTTCTAAATCTCAGGTTAGTAAGGATGACTTTCTCCTGAGACAATGTCCCTAAAATTTGGAAGTTTTCAATACAGTAACATACCAAGTTTTCTTTGGCACCACCTTCTCTCCAGGAGAAATAATACCAGGAACTTCCAATAGTGTAACAGTAATGACCCATTTTTCACGTGGAAGTAAATCCTCCACTGTCATAGGTGCCTACTGCAGTAGTCTGCCTTTATAATTAATATCACACATAAAGGATAACTGAGATGATCTTTAGACAATACCCACAGAAATCTTAATTACCTGGAGCTGAAATGGAAGGAAAACAATTGTAACAGCTAGAAGCTTTCCATTTCTACCCACAATTAGATGTATCACCGTTAGGTTGAAAGGGGCTACCAACAATACAGGAATTAAAACCCTACAATGAAAAATAAAATTAAAAAACAACACATATAATACAATACAATACAATACAATACAATACAATACAATAATACTGTAATCAGTCCAACTTGAGTGAATACATGTATAAGAATCCACAACAGAAAAAAAAATCTCCTCATCCTCTTGGGCACATCTTATCAACCACCACTGTAAAATCATTAGAAAATTGAAAGGATTCTGTGCAAGGAAAAATAAACTAATCAAGAAAATGGAGAGATCAGTTTATAATATGAGCATGAGGTACTGATGCAAAAGCCACTGTTGTCAGTGGGAACATGTCTTAAAAGGAACCACAAAAAATTATTTGTGCTTTGCTTGCTATCTTCCTGTGCTAACAGCGTACACAAGTGTTAGTAGCAACCAAAGGTGAGGATAAACATTAACTATAAATACCAGCCTGATTATGTGAGACCTTTATTAAAATAAAATGCTGACAAGTTTTGGGTGATTCAGAAGAAAAAGAAATGGCAACTTCATTCATTAAAACAGTCTCAAAATGTAAATAAACAATGTGGCAGTATGCTTACTGGTTAGACCCAACTGTGGGACTGGGAGACAGTGTAAGAAATCTATTCCCAATTTTCTACATGATCCAGGCCACAGCATTTAGCTCCTGTTTGTTTATCCATCTGTAACATGGGTGTAAGAAAAGTTATTTCCCAGATGGCAGCATGGTGAAACTTAATTGATGTTTGTAAACTTCTGGCGGAGTCCCTGATGAGAGGTGAGCACAAAGTAATATCACGTTCACCCTCTGGGAGCTCCTACATTTATTTCATAAATGCAATAAAGATAAATTGAGGGTTACATGAAGAGAAATATTAAAAATCTGCTGTAATAATTAGTGAGTTCAAAATGCAAATTCTTGTTCACAGAGTACTGAGCAGTACTTTTACATGAGTATAGATCAGACTTGGGTAATGGCTGGTTTATATTGTGAGGAGAATGCATACTGTGTCCCCAGAAGAAAGTTCAAACAAAATGACCAGAAATGTTCCAAACAAAAAAAAAAAAAAAAAAAGTAATTTGGGATTTTGTGGCTATGATATTTTAAGTTACCCTCATAGACCACATTTCTGGGTAACTGCAAATTGCAGCAGCTCTCCATTTTCTGTCTCTAAAACAGGACATGGAAACTGGCACCACGGGCCTGAATTCAGAGAGCATTTTCTCCAGAACACTGTCTCCAGCAGCAAGCAGCACCATATGCTGCTATATGATGTTCTCTCCCTACTCCACAGATTAGATATTACTGAGGGATTCTGGCTTACTTTCAACCCTTTTTCTGTATTAAACAGTAACTGTTTTAAGTCTGACTACTCTAGTTATCCATAGAAAATTCTATCCTTCTCACTTCTTAGTGACAATGCTATTCTAAAGCAGATTTCTACAGCTAAATTAAACCTTGGGCAAAAAAATCATAATAATATTACTTTTTCCTTTTTTCATCATGGATTGTTTAACTGCTCTCTAGTGGCACAGCTGGCAGAAGATGGTAAATTTTAAAAAAAAGTGGTCCACTAGAAGCTGGGAGACACTAATCAATGGCATAAAGGGGCAACTCTAAAAGAAAATTTAAAAATAGTTTAAAAACATCTCTTAGGACAAACTAGATTTGTGCTCTGAGATATCTGTGTACTAGACAGGGACAGTAATGCCTCATTGGTAAATCCCATGGGAGCCCAGCGCAAGTGAAGTACTGAAACACTGTGAGACCACATGCATTATTACAGAATTTGGACTTCATGTGTCTCTTGTCCTAGTGGCTTGAGCAAGAAGGGAGGGAGAGGAAGAAGGCGAAGGATAATTTACAGTTACATATTTTTACAGATCTGTGCCTAAAACAAAACAAAAACCTAACAAGTCAGCTTCATGAATTATCTTTGTCAACTTGATGTCTTGCAATGTCACCTACTACAGTGAAAATCTGTTCATGAAATTTGATAAAAACACCTAGTTGAAAAAATAGCAAAAAAATGACAGAAATAGCCTTTTAGTTTTCCCAAATAAGAAACAGCTTCAAGAAATCCCAAGACCCCTGGGTTGTTGTGGAGTTTGTTTTGGAAATGGTGGGTTTGGTTGCTCCAACGAATGCAAATACACCCATTTGACACATTGACATCTTTGGGCTTGTCTTGCTTGGTGCAAAGTGTGAGTGTTCCTACCTCCCCTTTCTATTTGATTACTTATTAAGTTGAGAAAAAAGGCTCAATTTCCACCAGGTTGAACCTGCATGGGCCAAAAGAAGGTGTTCCATTTGCATGGATACAGCTATGCAGTTGGTATGATCTGCCTCTTTCCTACTTTTTCTTCACATTCTTTCATAAAGATAAACAGAAACAATCCTCATAGCAAAAGTTTAATTATGCTTATTCACAACACCACCCCTTCCTGTTGAAAGGGCTGGTTCTTTTCTTTGACCTGTTATCTCAAACTTTATGCAAAATCAGGCAGATGCTTCCACTTGATCTGAACCTGACTCTTTCAAAAACAAATCTGCTGCCATAGTCAGATTTCATGAAATGAAAACCAAAATTTGGAGACCATGAAAAGACTAACTCTAGGCAGAAAGCTACCATCCACCTGCCTGTTCTCAACTGGATGCAGCAGCTCTAGAATGTAAAGGTATGCTGTTCCCCCTTATACCTTTCTAAAGAACAGAGACCAAGAGAGAGACATTTTCTAGACTTGGTGTCATGCATTGAGAGTAAAGATGGTTTAAATTTATGGCACTGGTTCATAAGGTTTTATAATGCTGAGTGTGGACATCTTTGTTTCCACAGCACATCTTGCTTTCCTGCTGCCTTCCTTTCTGAAAATCATTAAGGCATGGATCAAATAGAGCTGTTAAGACCTGACAATAAATACAGGGATTTTTTTATTCATAAATATTTACTCACTTTAGAGATAATGTATTTCATCACATTTTGTAGGGTTTTTTTCTAGTCACCTTCTACAAAGTTCTGAAAGAGACACTTGACCAATACAAATGAGAATGGAAAGCTAGGTCCAAAAGGAATTTCATTACTTCCACTAGAGCTGTGGATACAACTGTCTAATCAGGAAAATAAATAAAAGCATATGACTTAATCCATCCATTTACAGTTAAACAATAGTGGTCAAACTTTTAGACTTTGAATATTTTTAATTTATCAAATGAACATTAAAAATAAATAAGTCTTTCATCAGATAGCTGCTAAGCCTGAAGAAAACACAATCTTGTTGCAGAAAGAGTAGAAACTTGGCTAAGAAAATTGTTTGCTGCAAATTATTTATGTATCTGCAGACACAGACTAAATATTTGCCCCAATTCACTGGAGAATCTCCTTGCACCTGAGGTAAGTTTCTACTGCAGATATTAAATAAGTATTAATCCCTGCTTTGCCTCTAATTAAATGTCATTTAAGTTATCTTACGTGCATTAAGGGCAAAGATGATACAGTTTTGACTTCAGATAATTAGACACCATCCTTTAATTATGCCTCAATACAGAATTTGATTCAGAAATCTCATGGCACTGTTGATGTTTCTGTCTCCCTGATCTGTCCTGGAGAAAGAGAATAATGTCAGCTCTAGAAATGTTATTCATAACATTGGGCGGGAAGGGCAGAATTTTAAACCTTCATTTTGTGAAGGATCATCTTATGCAAATATCCCAAGACAGCATGCATCTTTAAAAGCTCTATACATAAACTCTGCTGGAAGCAAAATGTAAGAGTCTTTCTGTTACATTTTTTAAAACATTTAGTGAGAGCGCTTCTGTAAGTATCCCAGAGCTGATTACTTTTAATAATTAACATCATAGAAATTAGACTAATTAACCTTGTATTCAACTATTTCTATTACTCATTTCCTTGATGTTTTATTTCTAATAGCCTTTTGGCTGACCAATTATTCCATGTTAATGATGTTCCCAAATTTTAACTTTTCACAAAATACATCCTATTATCCTCTCAGACAGAATAGAGCTTAATTTTCTTCCAAGTTTGGTCTGTCAAATGACATCATTGACTCTTATCTATAAAGTTCCATACCTGACCTGCAGGTCATGCTACTCTCATTTCAAAAGCAAAGAAATACCAGAAAGTAGGTTCATGCACAGTTCGGTAATTTCTAAACAGATGCAAATGTGATCATGTTTTATCATCCTCATTGCACCTTTCCTGTTGTGAATGTTCTTAGACCATGACCCATCAATATCTTTTTGAAGGGAAGGATTAAAGGCCTCTCCTATTCATGCAGGTCCTTTATGTCATCCTTACCACCTCAGCTACCCTGACTTATGTTCAGTTCCTGAGGGGAATGTGACTGTCAGCAACCAACACACTTTCATGTAATTTTGCATATAATTTTAAATCAAATAATAAATTTCTAGATCTACTAGCACTCAGCTCTGGCAAAGCAAGCTTTGCAAATTTAAGCAGGAGGACAGATATATGCGATTGTCTAGGAAGTGCTCTCCACATTGTTTGTGAGGGCACTGTTTATTTAGATTTCATACTTTGCTTTACTGTCGTTCTCTTCCAATTTCTCCCATTTCCCTCATTATACCTAATGAATGCGTCCATTCTGGAAATTTTAACAGCATAATATACCGTAACTTCATTCCATAAAACGGGTTACTTTCCATGTGCAGGAAATTAGCGTGTATTAGTGGTCTTAGATCATTACATAGCAGCTCCTGATTTGAGACCTATTTGCACTGTCACCCTCCAACAACAGGTTACTGTAACTGTACATACCACCTTGTGAAATATGACACTGGCAATTCTCAACTTAAATACCCAGAAATAGTAAATTAACTGAAGCTTAACCTTAATTTTAAGATTCCATAGAGTCCTAAAATTCATAATTTTCTATTTTAAGCTGAAAGTTAACTGAAAATCTTTATATCTAATAATACCTGAGTTTGGGGCAAGGGAGTTCTGAGACTCAAGTCATCTTTGAAAAGAAAGATAATTCTTAGTCTCCTAATACAATGTAAAAGTAAAAAACTTATGCCTGTGTCAGCAAATAAAACATCCCCTTTAACACCAAATGTTGGCAATAAGATGAAAACAGAATCCTTCTTTTCTGTATTAGTGGATCTTGTTCTTTCGAGTCTATAAGTACCATTATAGATTTTTACCAATAATCTCATAACTGTGCATGAAAGTTTATAGCTCACAAACAAAACACAACAGGGACATCCTATGACTGTTCTGAACCCTCTTGCACAAAGCACCACCTGCCATCTAAATTTGAGAAACCTATCTCTTAGATAGTGTTGTATTATGACAACAGTAGAAAACTCCATTATGTCAGCCTAATGAATGAAAACCTACAAGGCTGACCCAAAATGCACTAGGTTCAGTGAGACTTTTTGTGTATTGCTCAAGCCTTTTGCTAACCTGCAGTGTCCACCACCAGATGACAGATTTAATCATTTGCGTTACACTTGACAATATAAGATAACAAACTAGTCATGCAGCAAACCAAGGAATTAAAATTATCGCAGTCTACCCCTACCTGGTTTGCCTGGGTGCAGGGATTCCTTATACCACTAAATTGCAGGTGTGAAAATGCCTGTGGACAACAGCAGGGCACATGACTGAAAAGCCACCTTCTGTTTCAACAATGAACTAGACTTTTCCGCTATTTTATAGATATATTTTTTCAACTCATATGGAGCCTTAGTTATGGGTGACATTTTCTCAGTTTTTGTAAAACTGTATTGCAGGCATGAAAAGCAAACTTGTGAGCAGCACTACAAACTCACAACCAACCTGAAGCTATGTCACGTATGCTGAAACCTGTACCTATTTGTGTATGTGCATTTCATGGCATTAACAGTGGATGAATAAATAGAAACCGCCTCTTTTCCATGCTGTTTCAGCTTGGATGGCTCCTCATCCAATGCTTTGGAACATTAAAAACATAGCAAGAATGAACAGGCTTGGGCTAAACTTAAATACTAAAAGCATCACAGCAACAAATTTATTCAGCATTTACTTCTGACAGGCAGCATCAATAACCAAAGCTGCATGCTTTAACTTTTTAAAACATGTTACCTCAAATGCTTGAGATGACCCCATAAAAAAGAAAGAATTGATTATGTAAAACAAGTCAAGCCAGTTCCCAACATAAAAAATTCCGCTTCACAAAGATGTTACCAAAATTGGCACTAGTAAGCAATGTCAAGGAATGGAACTCCTCCATGTTAGGTATGAAAAAACATCATCAGGACACTGTTAGAAAACTTAAAAGGCTTTAACAAGTACCAGAATGTGTCTCTTCTGTACCTAAATAAACAACTGAAGCAACCAGAATTGTTAATCAAACACTACGCATAAGTCCCATTGTTAAAGTCCCATTGTTAATTTTTCTTATTTAACACTCTGGGTCATATTGAAGTCAATTCTCTAATATCTGATTATGACTCTCAGCTGCTACTCTACTGTGTGTTCTCTACAAGGAGCACTTGAATGCAGCTGTTATTAATAACTAAGCTGCCGTACTTTGGCCCAGCAAGTTGCTTCGACCGGCATTTCCATCACTCTAATGCTTTCTGTGTAACCACACTAACACAGATATTTGAGCATTTCAGACTCACCTTTTTTTTTCCTGAGTGATTCTCAGTTTATCAAAAATTTCAGTGATATTTTCTTCAGCTTCCTGTTAAAAAAAAAAAAAAAAAAAAAGACATAAATTTTGAGAAACATTGAAATATCCTTCAGTACATAAGAAAAATCTGCAGTGATACTAATTGGCAACATGTCTGATCAGCATTTAAAATACTCCGATACTTTTTACTCCATTAACCTTGACATAAATTATAGTAAGTAGTTCCTGTGTGACAGGAGTTTTAATTTAGCACTACATCTCAAGTTACACAAGTCTTTGAGTCTGACATAGAGCCTCACTTCTTGCCAGTTCTCGTACCCTGAGGGAAACCTATCAGACAGTAAAACCAAGTCTTACCTTGTAAACAAGAAAGGGTGTTCATAGCATTGCTTTTGCTAAACCGATTACTTTGATACAAATGACTTGATTTAGTCTTTCAGCATACATGTCCATTTCTGTCTTTTAGATGGAGTTGCCAGACGCAACTCTGCATGCAAAAAGCTTTGTACTTTACATTTCACTAACATTTGAAATAATGCCTGCTCTTTTGGCTAGTAACACAGAGCTTTAGATTTCAAAGTGTGCAGCAGAATATCATTTGAACCAAAGATTGTTTTATTCAAACTATTACTCACTTTTCTTCTCTCAAGACATCTGTTAGTCCTGTGTTTTACAGAAGTCTTTCCAAGTTCTTCTTGCTGAGCTATTCCATGGATTTTTATATGTTGGATTTATCTACCACAGGCTCTTTAGCTCATTCCAATGCCTTCAGTACAGTTGAAGGCAGAGAGCTTTTGCAGCTTTCATTTACGTATTTATATCAAAGTACCATAATAACTCTTCACAGTAGTTAAAAAAAAAAAAAAAAAAAAAAAAGGAGGTGGTGGAAATATATCTGGTATCTTTCAACTTGCTAGCTAACAAAGCACACCAGACCTAATCTGGAACTTGTTGAAGCCAAAAAGAAGCTTTCTAGTGATTTGGGATTAGACTTAGTGAAAGTAACTCATGTATAAACTAGTTTTCATTATGCCTGAACCACAGGCATAAGGTTCTAAGGAAATAATTTACTTCTATTTGGCCTTGGAGAAACATGTTTGATTAGTTAATTTTCATAGTTTCAGCCTGAAAAGGCAGTAATACATCAGTTAAATTGTCACACAACATCCCAGCAAAAGCAAATGCATCAGACCAACTTATCCTTTTAAAAGTGCAATCTCTGTGGGAAAGAACACGTTGTACTTATGTAGCATTATGAAATCATGTTTTTAAAAGAATATGGAAATGCACTAGTTGTTTAATTAGATTGCTCTTCTTAAATGATAATAGGCTTGCCCTTTCAAATGAGGGATTTTAAATTCTGAATTGCTGTTACAAGTAGTAATAAAAAGTCAGTAAACATACAGAAGCATTCAGCCAAAGTACGCTTGGAGGGCCAGCTCTCCAATGGCCTGGAGGGGTCACTCCATTTTCCCTCATGACTTCTTAGGGACTATCAGAGGTTTCTCTACCTTGGTGATGTGGCGGTCTCCTGCTGGAACAACTATACAACATTGCCATCTGCTGACCGTACTTTTTCATTACAGTACAGACAAAGCCCACCCCCCACCCCCTGACCACAAAAAAAACCCAAACACAACACTCTAGAAAACAGCAATTTATATTTAAAGACCTTCTGAATATTCATATTTAGTTTAAAAAAGCAAAGAGAGGAAATTCTGAGTGGCTATTTTTTTAGAGGACCAGATTTCATATACTCATTTGTTCTAATGCTATGGGAGCATATCTTACAGAATGTACACAAGAACATTTCCAAAGGCATGTCGAGCCCAAGATACCCTGTTTGCAAGCCAAAAAAATGGAAGTTGTCACGACTAATTTCTGCTGTTCATTGTTTTAATATCTTGATACCAAGTAATTTTGTCTAGATTAAGCAAGAGTTCATCACCTCCCCCATAGCTCTCTGATGCTGGAGGCCTGCTAATTGCTTCAGAAACAAGTGACAGACTCCTGTCTTCTACTCTTACATAGTAGTGCAAAGATTTGTTTGAAAAATTTGGCAGAAGAACAATTATTTTAAATATACCATTCAATTTAAAAGCAGCAATAGCTACACAGGTGAAGAAACAAATACACACTTCAGGCAATTTTCATGTTATGTGTTTTTCAGAGGGGTTTTTTTCCAACTTGCGTGTGACTTTCTGGCAGCTCTGTTTTACTTCCAATAGAATTAATTGTCTAATTTGATGTCCTGTCAAGAGGCGTAACACTGCTTCAGGGGACAGAAAGTTTGGAGAAATGTTTGACCTTTTAGCTGCTTAGCCAAACATAAGTGCTATGTAAACAAATGCTGTTTGCCCACCATTAAGAATGACGCATTTTTCCCTGCTCATGCTGACTGTACTTTTCAGCATCTATTTAGCTGCATGAAATTGCCTCCTCTCTTCACGCAGCTGGAACACTTATCAGCGTAACCAGTGACAAGGACAGGTTAAAAATGCCTTTATTGAGATCATGTGCTGTTTCTAACTGCACAACTGAGAGTAGGAAAGGAATACTGTTTTTAAACGCCGAGTGCACTAATTCTGCCAAAATTTGAAAGCATCTAACTTTTATAGTTTAAGTGGTCCTCTCAGTATGCGATTTTTAGCACATAAAAAAGACTGCAAGTTTTGTACTTTGGATTGCACAATATTCAATACAAGCCTGTCTCTCACTTTTCGCTTTGTACAACACTAATGACAATGAGAGCTCTAGGAGTAATGATGTATAGTGAATTTTAAAAAAAAAAAAAAATAACATTTTTCTGTAAACAAGTATTCATGTTAATATTTGTAATTTTACTAAAACCCAATCAATTTGATATCAACAATCCATCACAGACCTCTTTTGTAATGTAGACTTACACCTGACCTTCCTGTCTGTGTCCAAAATATGTTCACAGCTATGGTCATTTATATATACCAGTGAATCATCTGCAATTATGTTCAGTTATTGAAGCATCAAGATATGTGATTTCAAAGGGAAACAGGACTGTTATTTAAGCATCTAGATATGGGATTTCAAAGGAAATCACAAGACTGTGCTATCTCTCCCCCTTTGAAGTTACTACACATTTCAGTATTCATTTCAAGGGTAGATGATGCCAACTTGGGATACTTGAAAACTCCACCAAGAACCATCCCGTTTTCCAGGCTGAGAAATACAACGAGCTAAAAATAACGATGCTGTAGTCTTTTAATTTACAGTTGGTTACAAATCCTCGAATTTGTAACATGAATGCAGAAATAGCCCCAGACCATCAACTGACACAGTGAGGATCAACCTACAAGCTTCCTGTTGCAGGGTCAGAGGCTGGACACTGTGGTGATCAAAGAAGCTCCTGGACTAGGCACATATTATGTTCTCAGAAGAGAAAACAAAGACCACTGAGTGACAGCCTCAGTGCTAAAGGGTCTACCGTGGTAGTACCTGGACATAAGTATTTATCAAGAAATCTTGCTAGGAAATGTTTAGAATACTTCCATTTCTTTAGGAGTGTTTTCCGTTATATCCACCATCCCAGCATAAACCACCATTTCTTTCTTCTCTCTAGTATGTTCATTTCCTCCTATTTATCAAGAACTTTACACCTCGTAGATTCAAGCTGTTCTGAAACAGAAATCAGTTTTCGCACTACCCTCTTTGCCTCATGTCTGCTGCAGGTTTCTGGAGGTATCAAAATACATGCACAACTTAAAAAACAAAGCTGGTAGTAGAAAGCTAATTGGCATCTAAAGCTGTGTCCATTGCACTTTCAGTAGGCATACCCAATTACTAGCTTGAGTTAACCACACTAAGCAGTCCAGACCAGGAGCACCCACAAGATTGCCCCCAGTTCAGCTGGACACACACTCACTGTACCCATGCTTTATTTCTGCCAGTCCGGACACTGACACATGAGCTGTGCTGCTCACCTTTCACAGCCACCGCAATGAAAGTCTCTTGGCACTTCATGCAAAAACATGGTCAGGGGCTAGATACAACGGGAACACAGCCAAGAAGGAAATCACTGCATCCCAGCACGGAGAACAGATAACAGCATGCTAAGGAGCAGAATAAACATGCTGTACTCTCTTAGGAGAGTCCAGAAAATGCACTTTGGAATTTTATAGGCCAACTTCACTGTCACCTCACCCACTCACCTCACTAAAACAAGTCAATAACATGATCCTACAAAATCCTACAGGGCCAGCTCATGCTTCTGCCCAGCTAGGGGCTTATTTGAGTCAAAGACTTTTTCAGCTTTTTACAGCTTCTCAGTGAGCTCATCTGCAGCCTGTCAGTGTCTGGGCTGCGACAGCTGGAGCTGTATTATGGGGCCTTGCCAGCTCCTCGTCCAGGGAATGAGGGGAGCTACATGCACAGACTGACAGTGTACCTCACTCCAAGGGTCTGTACTAACACAAATTATTTTCTTCCCTGGTGACAGTGCAGCTCAAGGTCACGCTGTTTTCTCTGTCTCCCACACCTTGGTTCACCTCTTGGTGTTTGTCTCCAGGGGGAGCTGCAGAAAGTAGAGCAGCCCTGAGAGATGCCAGGATGCAGGATTACACCTCCGAGGCTCTGCAATTGCAGAGCCAGCAGAGAAGGGAAGGAAGGAGGGAGGGAAGGCACTGGTGAAGGGACTGAGAACTGAGAGAAGAAGAACTGTTCTGTCTCTGCCATGTGAGAGCTCCTAATTGTGCAGCCTGGCCTGTCTGACTGGTGACTCAGGGGCTGCCCTGGGAGAAGCTTTTGGAGCCTGCAGTAGCTCATCAGCCACATTTGCAAAGTAATGGCTTTGTGCCATGCTGTCAAATTCAGGACTAGGCCACTGTGTTGGGTAATGACAAGATTTCAATGATTAAAGACTGCCTGTTGTGATCCCAGGACACCAAATTTCCTACTCTCCAAGCAGCTTGTCATGGGTGGCCAACCCTGCCCTGTCTCCCTCTGCTCTGCAGTGCAGTATCAATGCACAGTCAATACGTCCAGTGAGAACCGTCAGATTTGATGAAAAGTGAGGCAGGCTGGAGGAAGAGAGGGTGAACCCAGCTGGAGTGATGCACCACCTCACGTAGGGAAAGTGCTGACCATGTGTCCTGCTGCTCCCTGTCCCAGGGGCTAATGGACACAAGCTTCTCAAAAACCCTGCCCTTTCATGTGAGCCACTGACACTGATAGAGAGCGCATCCCCCCTCTGTGGATCAGGGTACCAACTGGTCCTGGAAGGGCCTTACAGAAATGCTACCTGGAGACAAACAAACAAATAACGTAAATAATTGCTTCTTTTTAAGAAAATATTAAGAAAACATTTTATTCCATTTTAAAAAATACATCTCCATTTTTTTCCTTTGGAAAAACTGTAAAGTTCTCATTTTAAGTTAACTTGCATTGAACACTTTTTAAAATTACTTAGCATTCCACCTCACCAAAAACTAACCAAACAAAAACCTTACCAAACAACAAAAAAACCTCAACATTTGCAGAGCCTTGTTCCTATACTGCCAGAACATGTTAGCATACTTGGCCAAAATTTCTTGGCTTGGGTTTCTAAACACAGCTGTAACAGAAAAAGAAGAACAGCAACATTTACATCTTTCTGACTTGGCTGGTTTTGATTCCTCAGTGTGTAATTGAGGAAGGTAGGGAGGGGAAGTTTGAAGTTAACTGAGTAAGTATTTTTTAAATTAGTACCTGATAGGGAGGAGAATGGGAGAAAACTTTACCCATTGTTTAAATATCTTTTAGCTCATTTTATGCAAAACCATTCCTCAGATATGCCTTGGCCTAGAGATTTCTGATTGTTTTATTCATTAGTCCTGCAGGAGACCCAGAACCAATGACTGATTTTATGGCTTTTTTATTGGTTGGCTGCAAAGCTCTGGAATGCAAAGCCTGTACCATGCTGTAGAAACAAACATAATCAGGGCAGCTGCATACAGGCGCATATTCATTGACAGGAAGACAGTTACATGAGGGAGGAATTTTTTAATTGCTGAGGGGGGAAAAAAAAAATTGAAAAGAAAAAATAAGCAAAAGCTGGTTTGATTGTTCAAGCATTGTTCCTACTGAAGGTCTGTTTGTAAAAGTGAGTTATAGGCCAATGATAGGAGCTGCCCACAGTGAAGCAAACAACAGCTCACAGCTTGGGGCAGGACACTAGAACACTGAGTCACTGCACAGAAAGCAGATTTAGACCCTCCTCCATCCTCAAGAGGAAATGCAGAAGGCATTTGAAATCAGCGCTCAAACAGCTATTTCCTTATTTATCACATAATTTGCTAACTGGTATGTTCTCATGCTCCAGAAGAAAACTGTGCTTTGAGTACAAGTTTTCAATAAAGTTCTAAAATGCAGGTGTATTACAGTCAGACTAGTTACACTGTACTCTACCCTAATGGCATTTCACAGGATTTCTCAGTTCATTACTTATCTGCTTTTGTTTTTGCTCTTCTACAACTTTTCAGATTTATGAATTTCATTCTGCTCAAAGGTCTTGATCCAGATTCCACTGATCAAAGGCCTTACCAAAAGACACTCCTTTCTCGAGCAGTACATAAATAGACTGTAAACCTCATTGCTGTTACTGAAGCAAAGTACCCAGCAAGCACCCAAGAGGGACTGGACTATTTTATAGATAACTAGAGCATCCAGGACTGATACAGTGAAGGCTGAAAAGAGGTTTAGGAAGGGCAGGTGAAGGCATGTTATTCATGGTTTTACCTACTCATGATAAGCACCAGTTAGCATGTCTCTGCCAGCTGAAGGGTTTCATGTACCATCCCCTGGGATGTTTTTAACACACCAGAGTGCTGTGACTCTGACAGTGATAGAATCAATCACAGACTCATAGAGATGATTTGGTGGTTCCCAGGTTTCTTCAACATTAGAAAGCCTCCCAGGGACATTTACTGGTTTCAGATAAGGCCAAGAGTGAAAGAAGTATAAGAAAGATGTTCTGCACCCGATTTCATTAGTTGTCAGCACATTTTGATCATACTAACAGGAAAAATCTCAACAGCTGAGGTACTTTTTGGTTGGTTTTCTTTACGACTCTTTAGAACATGTTATTACCATAATTTGTGCCATATTTCTTTTCTGCTTGACTCAGAACTGTTCTATCACTCACCTGTTCTATCCTCCAGGATCTGTCTCATCTATAGCACCATTACTAATTCATTCTACAGTCCAGAATAGAGAAAAGATAACAACAGTTTCACAAATATCTTTTCAAGATCATATACAAAGTTAGAGGTGAGCAAACAGTTGTTACATATAATGAGGATAATTACATATGTCCAGAGGACAAATGTTGCTCTAACAGGGCACAGAGCAAATTCAAGCTCACTGAACTATAGTGAAGTGACTCCAGAAATGCTCAGTGATGCAAAGAAGAGAAGAATTGACTCTCTGTGAGGAGCTAACAGGATTCAAACAGTCACTCTCCTCTTATTAAAACTGCAGTTTTTTTCCTAAGAGGGGAAACCTCTTGTTCACTGAATGAAAATTCTGGAAAAAATTACACGTTACTTATACACACAGTGAGAGGCATAGGTATCACAATAGCATAAGCGGGCAGCTTGGTTCTTTGTTTATACTGCAATATTCTTACTCCACCTTTCCTCATTAGATCTCAAAAATCCTACCAGATATTCTAACATCTACTAAACAATGTTATTTTAAAAAAGACCTCAGTCTTGTATGAAATATTTTTCCTCTGTCCACCCTCCAAGAATGGTTTCCCTATACACAGGAAGAACTACACATGGTCCATGGCAAGAGGAAAAATTTGGTGTTGGGCTTCCAGTAGCAACTAATGCATGCAGATTTTGATTGTTAGTTTTCATGGAAAGCTAGAAAGTTGTCATTAGGATAGCACAAGTTCCTAGACTTCTTTGGAAATAGATCACTATCCAGAACTGAACAGCCTTGCAGGGTGTTGGATTTTTATACCTATAGCTGTCAAATCTCCCAAGAACTCCATTAGATCATTCTCGGATGTTTATCATTATTCCCTTTCAGCTATTTGGCAGAAGATAAAATGTCGTATTTTTCCCTTTTACCTCTAAAATATTTATAAAAGCTTTCACAAAAATCAATCTCTGTACCTAGATAAAATTTGCATATGCGTACTCTATAAATATTCCACAGTATGCTCCTGATCCATCTTGAATTCATGCCAGTTTGACTTTATCCCACAGTAACACATCATGAATTCTCTTTTGGTAGACAAGTGTAGACATGTAGAGTACTTGGCCACTGTTAATTATCTTCCCGCTTATACTAGCAGAAACCATTGAAGATGAGTCTCTTTCACACTTCTTAACTGCAGAATCATCCAAACTACATTTTGAAAGCATAGTGTACATGTTGTAATGCGTATACGTTAAATATACTGGAAACAACAATTTCAAAGATAAAAAAGACTTCTTAAGTCATCTAGTCTAGTTAGATTAACATGTACCAGAAAAAGGGATGGGTAAGAAGGGGAATCAGCAGCTTAGCGGAAGAGTGACTTCTTAATTCTTCAGGTTCAGACAGTGGAGGGGAGAAGAACAGGAAAGTTGGTAGGGAAGATGTCCTGCTAGGACAGCTTTCAAGCCTAAAGGTTAGAGCTCTAGAATTAAACAACCATTGAGGGTAGCAAGCCAAATCAGAGCTTGGAGTAGGAGATTTGAAAGGGGCATACAGCAGAGGCATGGAAACACTGGGTCAGTCCAAAGAAGACAGGAAGCCTGAGAAAGTTTGAGAATAAGTTAGTCAAAACAAGGAATTCAAACCAGGTCCTGTCTTAGAGGCTCAGGCTTTCTCTTCTTCGTAATAGAGAACAAAGTCAACGTCCCGGCAAAAGTGACACAGTCCAAAATTTAACAATGCAGGTGGCAGTCTGTGTGGTCAGGAGACTCCTCTGTGATGACATAAGTTCTTTGGTAGGGGTCAGTTGCGAATGGCAAAAGAAAGCCTTTGTCCTGCTCAGAGCTAAACTGTGTCCCTCAGCGTGACTGGTACAAAAGACAGAAGTAGGACGGAGTTGGACACAAACAAAAATATAAATTAAGAAAGGAGGAGGACTTTTGACTAGGACAGGCCACCTACAGGGTCTAATACATTTGCCTTCCCTCCAAGACCTGAGGTTTGTAAAAACTTCAAGAACTCTATCTGCTTCTGTTTTATCCCATCTACCTAGTTGCTACTAGAGAGACTGATAACACTTGCAACACTTACTCTTTTTTTCTTTCCGGCACAGTACTGACCTTCTTCATCAGAACCTGCACTTCTTACCTGAGTTCCTATATTTCTGGATCCTTTGAAGGGTTTGTTTCCATCTCATTGATGGGAGCCTCCAGAGCCTATGAGAATGCTTGAAAAAGAGTAAAAAGTAAAGTAATGTCATTGAATATTTATTTCCTTTGTTACAGGTTCTGGCATTTTCAGTAAAATTCAGTTCTGATTTAAACTTCTGAATGAGCTGGTCATAAGACTAAGAGCTAATACGGCCAGACATGAAAAAAAACAAAACAAAACAAAACAAGTTATGGCAAGTTTTGGAATCACTCAAACTTCTTTCCATTTGTAAATAAAGTTTTGTTACAGATAACAAAGAATATGTATGATTCTCTCTGTGTGTTGCAGCCAGTAAATATGAACACTCAGACTCATGCAAACCCCTTGCTTTTGGACAACACTTTCAGGTGTGTTGCCACTCAGTGGTGTGTTGCTCATCCTAGACAAAGAATTTATGCTGTCAGCTGTGCCACATTCATCCTTACCTTTCATTTTCATTCCAACAGATTGTCAACATCACACAGGAGCTCCCATGCTTAATGCCAAAGAAAGGATAGCTAGGGTTAAATCCTGAGAAAAAGTCTAAAATATTGGTTGTGGGTTGATGGAGAACACAGGCTTAAAAACCTAACAGGAGCAGAAGGGGCTAGTTTTGAGTAGGAAAAGTGAAAGGAGTAAGAATACAAAAGGGTTAGATAGAGAAAGGGACCAGGATTGACAGGGCTGGGACTGTCCAGGCTGGGCTGAAATGAGGTCCTGTGCTATGGACAGGGTGCTGTATGAGCTCTTTCCCAGGTTTCCCCTAATGTACTATGTGAGTGCAAACACACGTATTGCATGTTATGCTGCTGTCTTGTAACCTAGAGGACACTGCAGAAAAAGTCAACGCTTACCACTATATGGTTAATTAAAAGGCATGAAGTAGGAACAGTGGGACACGTGCAAGGGCTTGTCATCTCACCAGTAGGGCCAGAAGCAGAACTGGGAATGCACTAAAGATAAAAATCATATGGCTTTATAGCCATGCAATTTAGTTTGCTGGTCAGGTATGAAGAAAAATTGAGGGAAACAACACACACACACACAGAGTTAAGGCCCTAATTTGAATGAACAAAAGCAGTGACTGAAAATATAGCCTGCTCCTGAACCGCTGAATATGAGCAATTTCCAATTCATATTTTTCCCGGTGCTTTTTCTTCCAGTCTTGTGGCCTTTGCATCTACAGATGATTTGCAGAGGTGTGCAACTCCTTGTGCTTTCTCCTTTCGCCATGAGCATGATGATGATTGTGGATGGAAATTATATCAGCTCAAATAATTTAGCGGACTGGAAAACAACCTTCTATAGAGGTGTATCTCTTAACACTCCTGGTCTCTGCTCTTGCTTACTTACCTGTGTACAATGGGAGAATGAGTAAAAATTAGGAAGAAATCAGTCATCTCTTTTGAGACCACAAGCGACTAAATTAAAAAAAAAAAAAAAAAAAAAAAAGCTATGACCCCATGAAGTTTGTTAGGTGTGTTTGATTTTGATTTCAAAGTAAGGGAAGTAGAGAAAAGTCTCCTGAAGAATATAAATCCTTGGGACACTCACTTATCTCACTGTAGCTAAAAAGGGTTAGATGTCCTAGATGCACCAAGAAGAAACTGACAAAGAGCACTGGGAGATAATGCATTAAAAACAATAGTAAAGGTATATTTAGCTTATGTTGTGCTAAAGCTTAGGAAGATTTCCTATCTTAATTTCCTTTGAATATCAACAAATATCAGAGAACTGTAGCATATGTCTTCAAATACTTCCTTGACAACCTGTCATCACTTGTAATGGAGGGGATCACAGCTATATATGCTCTGGAGCTCCTGTACAATCATCAAAATGAATGACTACATACCTGCATGTGCAGAAGGTGCTCTAAAGCAGTTACTGTCAGAATGTATTAGTCTGTTCAAGTTCATGCCATTTCCCCTGACAGTATGCAGCAAGAAATACCATGAGAATCCAGATCAAGTCATGGTCGTAGCATTAATTCTGTATTTTGATCATCAGTAAGATGAAAGCTCACATTCAACAAGACAGAATCTACTAATCATCTAAAAGACTTATAGAAAACAAAGAATACACAGATTTGTGTGGCAGAAGACAATTACTACATTATGCTTCAACTTATAGTTTAATATCTTGCTTACATCTTTACAGCCAATGCTTCCATAAGTATAAATTAGTCCACCAATCTCCACTGACTTTGAATGATCATCTCCAGGTTTAGAAGCAGCAGCCCTTGGAACACATTGCATTCCTTAAAGCAACTTAGCTCATAGACATAATTAATATATAAACAACCCAAGAAACCCACCTAAGGAATACAATAATTAAAATCATATAATATTATAGTTCAACGTACCACCTCTGAGTAATAAACCTGGAAGAGAGAAAGAAAGGATCCCTGAGGCAACCTGTGCATTGTGTTCGTCTGTCACGGGAACTTTAGAGTGCTGCTGGCCTCACTTCAAAGTGCTCTGTTATTAAGATCAAATTTTTCACAACAAGCCTCTTAAGTAGATAGTAGATTATGGCTGTTTTTCACTTTGTGGACATCCTTGTTTCAAGTTAATGCTGATAGAAATTTTGACCATTTAATTAAAGGACAAAGATTGCCATCAGTGCTAGTCAGTAGAGCTTTCTGCTAAACTTCATCAGTTACACTCTCTCACAAAAATTGTGCAGATTCAAATTGTTTCTGGGAAAAATCTGCTTTAAAAATTACACGATCAAGCTGTTATCCTGTTATAATACTGCACTTTACCTCTTCTGTTTTCCCTGATCCCCTCTTCCTTTTACTCTGGCCTCTCAGCACAGAGGCACAGAAGAAAGGCTGCTTAGGGATAATTATCAAGGTAGGAAGTAGTCAACTTTTTTGGCAGGTTAGTTAACTGCATGTCAGATGATATCTCTAGAATCCAGTGGAATATGGATTATGCTCCTTCTCCAAGAGTTATACTCACAAGAAGATTGAATTAATTTGTCGCCTCACTTCCCTCATTTTGCATAACTTTTTTGGAAAAGCTTTGGTAGCATGTTGGAACTACACAAGAAAGACCTCTGTTTACTTGCTTGATCATTTCTTTGACAGTTTCTGGTATACATAGCACTACTGTTGGGATGGCTGTTTCAGTCAAGCCTGACTTCTATTTTATCTTTCAGCAGCCACCTCTCCCCTGATACTCCAAATACCACTGCTTAATTCTCTGTACAACACCCTCAATAAACCAGCTGGCATCTTCCAAAGAATGAAAACCTGGCCATAAGTACCACAGGGAGGGACGAGGTGCCAAATTATTTCAAAAATTACTCTCATCTACATGAAATGCCAGTTCTTCTCCAGCCCACACTAACATGCTAATTTCTTAGTTTACTGACCTCCAACTGCTTTCATTAAAGTCTATCCTTTATTTCTATGAATCCAGTATCTTAATCTCCTTCCTGCACTTGGCTTTGAGAGCTGATGAGATTGTTAATGCTGCCCTCAGGGCAACAACTCAAGCAACACAAGCAACTTCCGCAAGGTGTGTGTGCTTGCCTGATCAAATTCACTCCCCATCCCCCTATTACAAGAGACCAGGCAGAGTGCAGCAACTGTCTGTGCGTAAAGAGATAGTCCACAGCATACATAGAGAAGGTAGCTTCTTTTACAAATTATCTAAAATGAGCTGCTGTACAAGACACTGAATATACAGTTCCTGTAGAGCTGCTGACCAACTGCAAGATTTCCTGTACAGATCACCAGCTTGCAAGATTCTGCTTTACTGCATACTTAACACATTTCCACATGATAATGGAGGGAAGGTTAAACAGTGGCATACAGCTCTGGGCTCAGGGTTTTGGAGTACATACTATATATGTCTTACAATAACACAACTACGAAAATACATGGGATCATTTCTCTGTCAAGAAGAGTGCGGTGATTTTACCTAAACCCATTCCATTTTCCTGGAACACACATAACCAATCCACTCAGAAAGATCATGCAAAATTTACCTTTCCATCAACTTGGGGACTCTTTTTCTTACCTTAGCCAGCTTTCTTTCATGCTTCTCTGATGCTTTGGTCCCTCTGAAATCATTCTGTAACAAGTCATGCCTTGCTATGAACTCCTTCTGGAAATATAGGAACTTGTTAAAATATTCACTTTTAGTTACACCATCCGAGTCTGAAAGTATGAACTGATATACATCCTTGGCATGCTCCATAACACACTGTTGTCTGTTCTTAACTTGTTTATTTTTCAGCACCAAAATCTCTGACACATCTAACTCAGCTCTTTTGAGACACATATGGAGGCTGTCAGTTCCCTCTTCTACTTTCTTTTTAAGAGCTTTAAACTTTAACATTTCCAGCAGAGTAGAAAAATCTGCTGAGACACCAATGCTGGTCACAGGTGACTGGGGACGTCTGTTATTAGGGCAGGAAAATTCACCTTGTGCTGGAAGCAGAGGGATGCTGGAACAAAAGTTACCTGAAAATCTTTTAATCTTCCTTGCTCTCTCATTTTCAGCTGGGGATTGATTTCTTTCTGTTATGAAACCAGTTTGTTTCCTGGCAGAGTACAATCATCCCTGTTTTATTTTCTCTGAAGTCTTACAAAGCTTGCTATGATTTAAGTGTCCTGAGGTGTAAAGTTTAACATCTCTTCTGTAGGTCATGCCCAAACTATCAAAGAGATGAGCCAGGCTCCTCACTTATCAAGTTTCTCTTCATGATGAAATGGATTGCCATAGCATACAACCAAAAGAAAGAGGAAAGACAAAATACACTTAAAAAAAGGAAAAACTTCAGAAGACAAAAACTTTCAACACAGAACAAAACTCTTCCACTTCTAGAACAGAGCATTTTACATAGACTTAGCCTATACAAATAAGCTACCTTCCTTGTTATCCACAGCTTTTTACAAATAATCAGACAGACTTGGAAACTTGTGCATTCCTGCCAAGCTCAGCCTCCACCTGCATTTCTTGGTACTACAGACTTTTTTTCCCCAAGGATTCTCCATGATCTCTGCTGCCTGAGAGAGCAGCTGCTTCTACTCATTCATCAACACTAGGTCTAAGGCTGGTCCCTTTCTGTGGTGTGTCAAATAATCCCTTTTGGAAACTCTCTATGTTCTTATTGGTGTGTTGTTTTAGAAATTTAGACTTCTTAATTTTAACTCTAACTTTGTTCATTGTTAGATAATACTTTGTTACCTGTGAATCTTGTGCCAGTTCTTTACTTGAAATAGTTCTTCCCTTGTCTTCTACTCTTTTATGTCATTTATAGGAAGAAATCATGGCTCCTCTCAGACTTTCACCCAAGCTCAGTGTATGTTGTATATAGGTAAACATATTTTTGTGAGGTAGGCTCATCATTCTTCCAGTTATCTTAGTAACAATGCTTTTCTCCTCTTACAGTTACGCTGAGGTACAAAATGGTTGACATCAAAAGGCACCTCAGGCGATCATCTAGTGCAATTCCCCTTCTCAGAGCAGGGTCAGCTACACCAGGTTGCTCGGGGCCATGTCTAGTTGGGTTTTGATTATCTGCAAGGATGAAGTCTCCATAACCTCTGTGGGCAACCTGTTCTGACATTTGACTACCGTCACCATATTAAAAAGTTGTTTCTTGTGTTTAAACTGAATTTCCCGTGTTTTTCACTTGTGTTTATTGCCTCCTGTCCTGTCACTGGGCACCACTGAGAATAGGTTGGGTCACCCTTATAACTCAGAAGGCCCACAAACATTGCAGCAGATAACTAGCTGATATTTGTGGTGGTAATGACTTCATCATCCACTTACACACAGCATTACATAATGCAATAAACTCAGGTAACATCAGGATGTCACCAGCATGATCTTAACCCTTGAGAAAAATGGTAGTCTGCTTTTCCTAACTTTTCCTGGAAAGTGAACCATTGTTGGCTTTGGTTTGTTTTGTTTTGCAGTGGGGAAGGGACTTTTTTGTAACTTATGTTATTATTATACTCTGGCTCAAAGTGACCTTATAAATGAGTCAATGTTGCACTCTAGTGTATTTAGAAGTATTTAGGCTTGTGCAAACAGTTACTGTGGTCCTGCGGGACCTTGTTTCCCTGGGCAACAAGGCAGTGAAGCACACAGATGCAGAATTCGAGGGAGAAGAGACTGGTAAGTTGGTCCAAATGGACAGCAATTTGGAGGAAAACAATGTGACTCTTTTCGATGTTGCACTGAGGCAAAGGACCAGGCAGCAACTAAGGCACAGGTTGCTACTTCGGCCAGCTCTCTGTATCTCAGGGAGCAGGAGAAGACCTTAAAACTGCTGTACACTCTGACAGACACCCACACAACATATGAAAGACACTCAAGACTACCAGAGGCCATGCTAGAAGGCAAGGGCACAGCCTGACCTCAGTATCCCACACTCCAAACCCAATGGCAGCCCACGAGAAAGCTAAAGAGAAAGGCAGGAATATATTTGCATTTTCAGCATGTGCCAGAATGCCCAAGTGGCCTTTGCTCTCAATGCCAGTAACAAGCAAGGCCAGCTTCAAGTAGCTAATAATTCCAAGTGGCTCTCACTTTTGTCTACTTAGCACAGCTGGCTTCACCTCCTCAAGATGGTGACAACCTAATGCGGCTAACACAGGTTCTATTTGACCCTCCTGCCTCTCCAGCAAAGCCAGTTTGCATGTCTGCTGTATGAGCAGCACACCAGTGCTTCTCCTGGCAAGCTGGCCCTGCCCAATGGTGAACATGGAGGGCGTGTAGCAAGGGGGAACTTTGACTCAGCAAGCCAGCAGTGCTGGTACAGTGACAACCTGTGTCCAGCAGCTCTGAAATGGGGGAAGATGTTTCTTTGTGACAGGATACAGTACCTCCACAGAAACACATAGAAGTATTGCCTCTTAATTGCAAGCAGTACAAGACACTATGAGCTGCATGAATTAACATTAATAGCAAAAGCAAAGAAATATGGCTATCATGCTTAATAGGAGGGGAGGGGGCAGAGAAGGTCAAAAATGCCAAAGTGAGCTTTTTCCTTCAGTCATCACTGAAAAGGTGAGCAGGTAGCTTGTACTGGTAACATCAGCAAGAGGAGGATAAATAAACGCTAAAAAACCTACTAGCCTGGTTGAGCAGGCTAGACAGCACTTAATGTACTGCTAATTTGGCTGAACTTGATGAACATCTGCCTAGCATATGTGAAAAACTGCTTGAAACAGTCTCAGACGCATTAGCAGTTTCTTTCGAGAAGCACAGCTGGGGTCTGGTCAGCCACCAACAATGGGAATAGCTTAAGCACAGGGTCTGCGTTTAAGAGAAGTGGAGAAGGGAGAAAGCAGACGAGTAAAAGCACAGCAACTTTACCTTCAACTTCCAAAGAGAATAAACATCCTGGAAAAAAGTAAACTTGTTCTAACCGCAGAGGTGAAAAACAAGGAGCTGAATAATAACCAGTATGACAGTTTAAGAGTGTTAGTGCAGGGGAGACGTAGCTGTTGTGTATTTTGCCTTAGGCTTTTGGCCTTGGCTTGAGTGGCATTTTTATTAGAAAGCAAAACAAATTAAAAAAAGAAAATAATCTAGATGGAGGTAAGCTAGCATGGGTGCAAAACAAAACAAACCTCTGTAAAACTATATTCAAAAAGTAGTAATAAAGGTTCCCTGTGCAAATGGAAGGACAAGCAGTACTATATGGAGATTCATCCTGAATCTGTATCTAATTTTTCCAGAATTGTTGTTTAGTTATGGGTGATAAAATACACTGTATGCTTGTTAAATTTGAGGATGACGTGAAATGGAGAGGGTATGCAGATATTCTTAGAGACAGGTTTGGAACTGAAAATGCTCTTGATAAATTATAAAATTCTGAGAACAGCTGGATGAACTTCAATATGTGCAGAAACAGTCATCTGTTCAGTGGTCAGCAACAGCTGGATCAGTAGAAAATTATTTAGAAAATATCTGAGTAATATGCTGAATGACATGGTCAGCACAAATCAACAATGTCAGTATGGTGAGCAAGAAAAATGTCATTCTGGCAAATACAGGCTAGTGTTCAACACATACCAAGTGGGAATACTCCTGTCAATGTGCACAGCACAGAAGAGGCTTCGGCCAAATGTTATGCCCCTTTTCAGGCACTGCGTTTCAGGAAAGATTGAGGACAATTGGAGGATTCCACAAGAGAGTGAGCTGAAACCATAAATGAGAATAATATGTATGTAGGTGGAATAATTAAATTTAGCCAGAAGAAGAGACCAAATAAGGGAGATGTAGCAGAAAACACGCTTGTAGAGTGACTGCACAGATTTCAAGAATTCAAGTACAAAAAAACATCTTCACTGTTACAGAGCATGCCTTGCTGTTCCCAGTTTCCAAATGAGCAGCCTGGGGTGGCCAAAAGCAGACCCTAACTGCTCTTGCTACCCAGAAAAACAGACTGAGGACTGCTAGAAACAATCAGAAAGTCAAATTTTGACCCATCAGCCTAGACAACACAATAACCCACAGAATCCACTCACTACTAAATGGTATTTGAAGTGCATATTTAAATGTGATACAGTTGGAGTCTTGATTTACATATCAAGGAGTAATAAATTTAAGTGGGATAGGCTCACTGGAAGAAGGATCACTAGGGAGAAGTAGCAGAAAGTGTGCAGATATGAGTAGGTTTTAGGTAGCACAGGGTAAATGCTATAAGCTGGTATCTAATAAGGCAGAACTATACTACTCCTTCAACAAAAATATGATACAGGGAGCAAGGCGGGGGAGAGTGGAAATAAACCATTTAATTTTCCCTCCCTTACCACTCCGATCTTATCTCTCTTTTTTAATTGTCACTTCTAATTCCAGAACTCTTTAACTGTACCCATGATTGACTTATGTAGGAAGGATGGAAATGAGCAAGATAATAAGGTGGTGATTTATTTTTGTTTTTCACAGAAACATGCAAGATAAAGAACATACTGCAGCATGTTGAACAGAGGAGTAGCAGCTGATTATATTTGCTCCTCTTTTCTGTCTTTAAACAGACACAAAACCTTCTTGTGGAGATTACCTTCATTTATTCTGGAAATGTTACAGTAGGCTGGCCAGGTGTAGGGCAGAAAAGGAAACTAATCATGTTTTCTCATTCAGAATATAGCCTGTGATTGCCCTGAAGGGAAGTCTGGAGCTGGGCTGTGATAAGTTCATACTCAGACGCTGTCCTTTCATTTCCTCTCTGGGCAGATCATGGTTGTCTGAAAACCTCCACACAAAAGCAGTCTTGAGTTCAGTCCTCATCTAAGCTGAAGCTTTTAGGTCTAAGTGGATAGGAGATGACGCAAAGTACAAGGTAAGGTACGAAGCAAAATAAAGCAAATTGTCTGTTTTAAAACAGTTTTCCTAAGCAGTTCAGAGCAGGAATTCACTAATTTGTCTCCTTAGTGACTCCATCAATGAGCAGATAACAAAGGCGAACACCTCAGGGCCTCTGTCTCGTGCTGGGGGACAGGTGTGCATCCTGTCACTATCGTTTTTGGTGGTAAGTGGGAGGCTGATAAGAAAAAGAAAATTTCCAAAGGCATTGGGCAACTTGCTGGGTAGCACAGGCACTTCCCCTTCCAAGACTATAACCTCCACTGCAAGTAAGAGTCTGCTTCTGAAAACTCATCCCACCATGCCTCTATAGCCTATAATCAAAGAAAACACTGCTCTGAAGAGGAACAAGGTCTTTGAACTTGTCTGTATAGAATAAGCACAAGCACAAGCAGAAGGGAATAGTGGATAGAAAAAACACTGGAGAGACTTTGACAGGCTGGAGGAATGGGCCAGCAGAAACTTTGTGGAGGTCAAAAAGGTAAAGTGCAAAGTCTACAACTGGGATGGCTTAACCCCACATAGCTGTACTTACTAGGGATAAACTGGATAGCTAGCAAATTTGCAGAAGAGTACTTGAGGAGTGCTTTACGGTAAGCTGCACAAGAGACAGTACTGTGCCTTGCGATGAAGGCAGCTAACCACATACAAGGCTATACAAACAAGTGCATAGCCAGCAAAGGAAAGTGCTTATTCCCTGCTAGTCTGTACTGGCAGGGTCACACCTGGAACATGGTGTCCAGCAAATAAGACATTGACAAACTGTATAGAGTCCAACAGGGGAACACTTAGATCATTGAGGTTGGAGCATGGGCCACCTGAGGAGAAACTTTTTGCTGTAGTCCAGAGATGAGACCACTAGGGAGGGGCAGGAAAGAAACTGCAGTCTCCTACTGCAGTGAGTGGTAAAGAAGAAAGAGCCTCCTCTCAGAGGTGCACAGCAAAAGGGCAAGTGGCCACAGCCATGTATTGCAATGAGGGAAAAATTGGTTGGATATAAGGAAAAAAATCTTCACAGTCAGAATGATGCAGCACTGAAGCACTTGTCCAGAGAGGTTGTGAAATCTGTCCCTTGGAAGTGCCTGCAGCTTCGCTGGATAAGGTCCTCAGTGTCTGATCAAAATTTCTTAGCCCAACATAGAGGACAGCTGGACTGCGTGACCTCCAGAGGTCCCTTCCAACTTAAGTTTCTCTTTGTTTCCAGTAACGTGTTAAAGTTTGCAAATAAAACACTGTAAAGCTAGGAAATACCCTGATGTGCTTCCTGTCATCCTCTGTCTTGTGCATTCAAGCTGTGCACTGTAGGTGGCAGAGAAGCAAAAGGAAAGAAGATGCAGATTATTGTATTCACAGTGCCTGAAGGATGGAAGCGAGGCAAGGTCTGTAGGAAGAGGTAATGTCTTTTATTAGACTGACTGATATAGTTAGAAGAACTTGGACAGAATTTCAGGCACGCAAATGCTTTTTCAGCCCAAAAATAGAGCTAGTTCACTTTGGCACTAAATGCAGGTTGAAAGCAGTTACTCTGAATTTAGCTATCTATATTTATCAACTAGACCATCTGAGAAAAAAACACCTCACAGAACTGGCACTTGCAGAGTGGAAGAGATGGCAACTACATTTTCATCTTTCCTCTCGATATACCTCCTGAGAGAGGCAGGATACTTTTCCCTAAAGAACCTGTGGGTGGAAGAGGGGTTTGAAGCATGACAAAGCAGCTCAGTATGGCTGAGCACAGCTTCCCAGAAACTGGGAAAATTTAGGCTGCGCACTGCGAAACACAAGCATGTGCCAGGGCCCCGCATGAGGATTTGGTCAAGGTCACTGACTTGGGGCAGCCCCTCGGCATGTGCCACACTGATCCTGCTTACCAGCATGCACCAGACGCCCCACCTGGCCTTCAGCCATGGCTGGCTGACAGGAACCTGCACCTCAGCCCTGAGGTGCCTTGTCTGATCCTCCCACCACCACCAGCGCTTGGCAGGGTTCGGGTCCGTGCTCATCGTGGCCCCATCCATCACCACAGACAGTGGCCAGAGGCCCCACTGTCCCCAGGCTCCCACCCTGCCCAAACGCCCAGGCCTGAGCCTCACCTTCCCTCACTGCGTTTCAGCCCGACCTGGGCTTGGTTTGGGATCAGCTCTGAGGTGCTTGTCTGCTACCCTGCTGCCCCCCACCAAAGCTAAGACAGAGCCTTCAAACCCAGCCTAAATCTACTATAGGACCCTGTTGCTCCTTCCCAAGCCTTAACCTCTGGTTACAAACAAACTCCCCTACACCACGCCGCCAGTCCTCTCATCGACCCGTCGCATCGTCCTGGAGGAGGGGTGCTGGGACGCTCAGTGCCCCCAGACAGGATTTTGGGATAGCCCTTCCAGCTCCCCAAGTACTTCTTGTTCTAATTATTACTGCTTCTTGCACTAATTACTGTTTTCTCCAGTTTTTGCTTATGAATGGCCTGACTGACACTATTTCAAACCCCCACAGACAACCAGCACCATGCATCCTTTGTCTAAAAGTATTTGTTATCAAAGGAAAAAAAAAGAGAGAGAAAATAAATAAATAAAAAGCATTTCTTCTAGCAAATCCTGTTTTTTGTAAAATCCCCCACATGCACCTTTTCCTGTTCCTTCCATGTCTTTAATTAAATTTACTATCAAAATTTGTCCTGAATCTATATATTCCTCATGTAAGTAAAGGTCAATTGATTTGGACACAGTGCCTAACTGTTACTTCTTCCCTTCCTCTTCCTCTCTCTCACTATCCTTGAATATAGGTGGCACATCTACCACATTTTAGCTCAGTAATAATAAACTTTATCTGACATCCCTTTTTAAAAAAGCTCTCAGGCTCCCAGTACCATGTACCAATCCCTTCTGCATCCATGTGCCGTGACCATTCAGACTCCCCAGAGGAGACCTGAGCATGGCTGAGCAGCTGCAGTTTCTGTTCAGACAAGACTGACTCCTTTCCTCTCAACCTGGTCTCTACCCCTTCTCTTCCTGCCTGCATCTCTTCTCCACTCACCCTCATTTGCCTCCTTCCACCTCATTTAAAGAAAAAATGGTGGCAAAGAAGGTGCAACTCCAGGCCACTCAGGATCATGCTTGTAGCAAATCTGAGGCACCAGCACCGATTTCTGAAGAAATTCCTGGCTCCTGGGACACATCAGCATCCACCTGCTTCTTGTGGTCAGAGTCTGTGGAAGTCCCAGGCCAGCTGTAGAGATCTGGGAAAAATGCCTACACAGAATATATTATTGTTTTGGATATTTCCTGCAGATCTATGACATTGATCCTGTTCCCACTACTTAGCTCCTCCTTCTCTGCTTTATTTTCACTCATGCACATGCCTGCAGATGCTTCTTTTTCACTGGTACAATTTCCCTTCCAAGCCTTGCACTATCCTTCCTGTCAATGTAGCCCTAGAGAGGACCTTGGCCAGTGAGGCTTCATCTGTTTCTAAAGAGATCGTGTTACTGAGCTATTAAAAACACAAGGGAGCTGAAGGACTAAGATTTTACATCTAGTCCTCTGTGACACTTGATTTTTCTCTTCACATTAGCTAACTTCCAAAAAAACATAGTGCTCTTGTATGAGGAGATTTCTCTCCTTGACAGAGCGCTAAGACTTTTCATTATATATGAAAAGTATTTTAACCTTTAATGAAAGAGGGTTTCCTGCTTTGCTTTGCTGACAACAGCCAGTGACTAAAGATTTTTAGCCTTGAACTGAGCTGAGGTGCCATGTGGCTGCAGTGCGAAGGACCGGCAACAGGCCTAATCCAGCAAAGCTGAAGCTCCAGTTCCTCACACCGTCACACCAGTATCTAGTGAGAGACCAAGAAGCAGGATGAAGTCAAAGCATGAACCTCTCCAGGAATCTGATGTGGGTGAGAAGGACCTGTCATATTGGAAACAGCCTATAGGGAAATCTGTAGTAAGACTCAAAGATGAGTCTGTACACTTAAATCAAACGGGGTGGGGGGGGGGAAACACCGTACAGTAAAATGGCCTATGGAAGACGTGAAAGAAAACAAGTGATAGAAAGTCTTCAGAGTACAACATCTAGCAAAGCCACAGTCAAACCAAGCCTCTGTGAGTGTCAGACCAGACTGCTGAACCAATGTCAAGTTGTTGAATCAAAACCATAGACAAGCTGATGACAGAGTGAGAGTATGTGGGAAATAAGATTGAAGATGACACCAGACACATCTGAGTGGCTTCAGGACCATGAGCAAGGCCCCATCTTCCTAGCACAGTTGTCCCATCACATATGCTCTAGCTTGAAAATCCCATAATTTGTTCCCAATGCAGGTAGAAAGGAAGAACTACTAAAAAAACAAAACAAAACAAAACAAAACAAAACAAAAACCCCCCACATAAAACAATGATACTGATGTCTATACATTAAACCTACAAGCATACCTACTGAAATCCATTTCCCCTGAAGCCTGAGTAATATTAGACTGTATGCCTAATTTCTAACAAACTAGAAGACAATCATATTTGTGAACATCGAGCACAGCACTGATCATCACACCTGCCAGACTCAAAAGGCTGTCCTTGGGATGACAGACACCCATCCTGCAGACCAGCACACAGCAGCCTGAGCCCCTCCTCCTGAAGGATCTTTGGTTTATGCTCAGTAGTCACAAAGTAGTTGGACCCAGTTATAGTTGAGAATAAACATGAGTCCACACATCTGCACCAGCCAGCATTCCTACATACAGTGACCACAAATCTAACTAAGTCAATCTAGTTTTGTCACTAGTGAAACATGTAGGCGCCAAGCTGCAGAGCCTCTCTTACCTCTGAGCTACTGCTTCTGTTCCTCAAACTATATGTTTGTGTAAGGGGAAAAGAAGCAGCAGCATTCCTTCCATTGCTGTTGATGCTATAGTGGGACTTTTGTTTGCAATGAACAACAGAAAAGGCTGTGAAGAAATCAGATCTACTGCTACAAGTTTTACGGATATTATCTTTCCCCTCAAATGCCCTGAAATGCAAATATCTTACGGTTGTTACATATTTCATCACAGTCATGAGTTCCTTTTACTTTAATTTCATATTGTCATTATGTAAAAGAACGCAATCAACCAGAGGGCAGGAGGGCCATTTGAAGGGTGGGATGTACTAGTTCTGCAAGCCTCTGTGAGGTGCCCCAACCAGACTACTACAGCTGGACTGACCTTGTGCTCAGCTCCATGAGGCAGTTCAGAGGCTGCTCAGGCACAATGAATTCAGCCCCATAGAGACAGCCCTGCAGCATATGGAAGAGGCAGGATGAGGACAGACTCTTCCTCAGTTATCCCTGGCACAGAAACACAGTGGATGCTGTGTTGAGCCAGATGTATAATCTGGGCCATGTAGTGGGCCTGGGCAGGCTCAGACAGGTTCCTGTGTCAAAGGCAAGCTCCAAAGCTGGAGAAAGGGGGCAAAGAGCATTTGCACTATTAGAGTATGTCTTCTGGGGTCCATCACCAACCATCAGTGATTACACTGCTACCTTCAGAGGCTAAAGGGACATTGCACTTTAGGGAATAATGATGATCTAGACATTTACACCTGTTGCAGCCCCCATGCAAGACTGGTCTTTATGAAAAGAGTCAGCAGGACCTTACTGTGAAAATCCTCCATGAACACAGCCAGGATCGAGCTCCATTTTTTTTCTGTATGGACCAGGACACAGCTGAAGGCTCTAGGGTACAGAGGGGAAAAGGCAGGAGGCTGAGGAAGGCTTACCATGGAACTGGGATAATTCAAACCTGTCTGCTATGCAGGACAGGCTTTACACAAAGGACAAAATGGAGACCTCACCTACTTCCCATACATAACAAAGTGTTAACAGGACCTGGGCACAGCACCGCAGACTGGATAGTCAGCAGTCACAGCAGTCTCATCAGTACCACTGGGAAGGCTGGTGTCAATGTCAACAGGCTCCAGGATTAGATTTAAGAGAGTTTCTAAACTTAAATTCTTAAACAAAACCAGAAGTCCTTAACAAGTCAAAATCTAAGATAATTTTAAAATATGTGCTACTAAGTTGTTTATCTCCATCCCAGTTTTGTAATCACACTTTTGGCCTAGAAATATAACCTGTACATAGTCCAAAACATTGCTGCACTCAGTCTTGAAACCCAGACTTTTCTGTTAGGAAGCTTTGTTCCCCACTGCAGACAGAGGTAAATACCTCTACATGATGCATCTTAAACAGAAAAAGAACAAGGCAGCAAGCCCATATTTTTTTCTGAGATATTGCAGGCAAGTTGCATGTTTTAATTTGCTTATTAGGAATGCGAAAAATAAAACTTTGCTGGTATTCATACAGTATGTGGGGCTTCAACAGATCTTGTTCTTTTACCATAGTTCTAAAGTCAAACTTTAAACCATAAAGCATAGTCTGCTATCTTAGGTGGTTTTCTAGCAATGTCAGACCAGACCTTCTACTCATTGGCGCCTTCATTCTCCTTCCATAAAACTTTTGAATATATTGGTTGATACCATCCAAACTTCAGAGGGGAACAGTCTCAAAAATAACAGAGTTCCACATTTTGTAAAACTGCTGGCTGTTTAGAGAGAGGACAGGAGCCCACCCCATAACTTTTCATTCTGTTGGCCAGTTTCTACAGAATATGAGTCTGTTACCACAGCAAAATCTGGATTGTAATGGGAGAGGAGAATTTCAAAGTGTGTAAAGACAGCAGAAAATGCAAGTTAATTTTTTAAACCAAAGGATAACAATGCAAACCCATAGGAACCCAGGCTTCATCACCCTGTGGGTCAGAGGAATACCTGTTTGGGAACACAGTGCTGGCTCAGGCCCTTCGATTGGGACTTCACATCAGCTTTGCTCCTAGGGATTCCACCAGTTAATATTGTTGGGAGCAGAGATAAGCAACACCATGGACTTCTATCCCAAAATCTTTTCTGCACAACAGCCTGTTTGGTTTGGTTGTGGTTTTGGTGACTGGCAGAGATCGCCTTACCAGTGTTACTGACCTCTTCCTCATCAAACGGAAAGGACTCTTTTCAGTCACACTGAGAACCTTCTGATCCTATTAATGCAGTGACAGTGACGTACAGAACTGTTTCTGGGACAGATCACTGTAAACAGCCAGTTCTAAATGAGGTGCAGTACCACATAGCTGTACGTGACTACAAGAGAGAAAAGTGACTGCAGCTTTGCTAAAGCTTTGCCTGTCCTGCCAACGCCCCATTTCCAACAAGCTGGGGATCTGCCACGTGCTAAAAGTAGTTGAGAAAGTTATTTCTCAGCATTTAAGCATTTTAAAACACCAATGTTTTGCTTCTTGTAGTTTGTTTTTCATAGTTTCATTATGAAGTCTGTTTCTGTGTGTTTCCACTCTGTTGTAACCATAAGTGTTGTTACTATTATTTCCAAGAATTGTAATAGCTGTTTGAAGTCTATATAACCTGGAGAAGTAGTGTCCAGGCAGTCTATTAACAAGTTAAACGCAACTCTCCTTAGAGCAAAAGAGGGTGGTGGGTTTTTGTTGTTTTCTTTTAGGTTTGTTTTGGTTTTTTGTTTGTTTTAAATACCACTCTCTGTAATGGAGTTTTCCCATGCACTTCCCCCTCACCATTTCTTGGCATGTAGAAATTAACGCATGTTACAGTTTTCTCTACTTGAGTTTGAAACAGACACCAAATGCAACATGGGTATAGTGCTGGAGAAGCATATAGGCTATAGGATAATCATGTATTTTAGAAACATGTGCTTTTACATAAGTACACATGAAAAAGCATGTGAAGGATTTGGACCAACCTTGTCGGGTCATGTGGAGAATTACACAGTTCTTATTTGGTTTCTAATCTTATTGCAGAATGTGGAATATTCTATTTATTTGCACTTTTTTTTTTTCCCCAAAGTGAAAGTAACACTAGTGAAAATGATGTTCCCTATCAGTGCAGCTCCTGGATAACCCAATGAACCAAGTTCTAGAAAGGAAGAGAATTCAGTCTGCCCCAGCCTATCCTCTCTCTCTTCTGAGGTTACCAATATCCCACTCAATTCAGGACAAGCATAGCAGTAACATCACTTACAGAAGACAAAATATTTGTTGATATATAACCATCGGCCTACCCTGTAGAGATCATAGAATAGACACTTCTAGGCTGCGTCAATCTCATTAGCCTTGACTGCCAAAGCATAAGCATTAAACTGCAGCATTCTCAGCCACAGGACTCTCTTGTTTAAAACATAAGGTTGTTACTTTGTTAACATAGCAAAATTGTTAGTGACAAGTCCTTGACACAAAGCTATCCCACATCTGCAAAAGATAGAATGTTTTGCTCCAGAATTCCCATGGTATGGTTTATATTGACTGACTTAACGGAAAAAGATGACACAGATTCTCTCTTAGTTCAGGTTCCAGTTGAAAGAATGTGAAAAAATTCTTTCTTGTTTACCATATGGATGTCTGCCATGGCATTTCCTCTAGCATCAATATTTCTGGGGAGAGTGAACTCTATCAGTATCAGAAGGTAAGGTTAAATAGCAACCAGAAATTGAAGCAATTGAAGCTCAAGCAAAATTCTGCAGACTCTGTCCTGTTTTATTGCCACTATTAGCTATGCAGCAAGAAGACTAAGATGCACAAACATCATCATCTGTGATGCAGGTTATGCAAGATCAACTAAATTCAGAAAATTGGCAAAAGGTCTTGCAAATGAAAAACCCTCTTGATCTCACTCTGTAGTCCCTTCTTGTCACTTCCTAAACAGGTCTACAATACACCTTCAGCTTCAAAAGAAAAGCACCAGGATCCCCAGCCACTTTCATTTCATCTATGCCAACTCTACACAGAGACACTCCCCAAAGCACTTCATAAAGCTCTCCTGCATGGTAAGCGTTACAGGACACTGTTGGGAGGCAGAGCGTGATTCTGTATGAGGCCTTTACACAATTCAGGGCAAAACCTACTGTGCAGGAAGACTGGGGAGTCCAGACTTCAGGTCAGCCTCCCTATTTTAGGCCAGCTGGTGGGTGAGAGAAGCTTTCCCTATATGCAGAGCCTGTCTTTCATTTTAGTTCTGCCCTTGCCTTACTCTGACATGCCACAGTATTTACTTTGTTCCAGGCTTTTCTGGTATCTCTAATACTGCACACAAACTATTACTCTCAGGGCAGAAAGAAGCTAAAGTCTCTTTTCCACAACTCCAGCCTACAAACTCAGTATTTGGTACATACCCTCTTCTCCATGCTTTCAATAAATCTTGGAAACATAGCCCTGCAGAATAGCTTTACACTTCCAAATCGCTTGGAATTAACTCAGATCACAGAAGTAGAGAGGGCAGGAGGGGTTGTAGAGATGGCAGTCCTCAAAGGTGAAAGAAAAAGAAATTGCTTCACAAGGAAAGCAAATTCATAGGACAAAAAAGCAGAAAGAAAAAAAAAGGCAGAAAATGAAGCACCTGCCAACCTTATCAGTAAATTCTATTTAATGATTTCAAGGTGCTGATTTAGAAGCTTTCAGATAGCAACTACATGAGTCCCTCATAGGATGTTAGTTTTCCTGTGTGCAGATTCCTTTTAAGTCAGTGGTACAGTACATCTTGCTTTTCTGAGACTGGTGCTCTTACAGTTCACATGTCTTGTGGTAAAGGACAGAAAATGTCTTCAACGGATCCCTTACCAGCTAGAATGGCAACCATCTCTAAACAGTAGGTCAGCTCCCTCTGATCTGTTGGCATTGCAAAGGTTTAGGACAAACTCAATGAAGACTGCTGTCCTTGTGCATTTGGGAAGCAAAACCATACTAGCAGACATCCTGGATCAGCTCTGAGTCCCAGATCATGCGGAAGTTCTCTAGGTTTGCTTGATGGACTCAGCACTTACTTCACTGATGCTTCTGGTACATCACCAGTTAAAAAATAGCTAGCTCTGATGGCAATGCTCTGCTGGGGACAAGAGAGGGATTTCAGAGAGTATTTTTCCATAATATAGCAGAAAAGAGTAATTAAAGACAACTTCCAAAGGAATATTTTCTGAGTTTTTGTGTGTTATTTTATGTATATTCCCAAAACCAAACAACATAAAAACCCACTATTTATTCCTTGGAAACTTTAGTTCTATCATGCTTGTGATTCTAAGGTACTAGTGCTGTGGCTAATTAAGAAGCTTTGAGATGAAGGAAGTCAGTACATTATACATGAAGCTCTGCGTAAGGCTGCAGCACATCTTAATATATTTGGTAACTAATAATGAAAACAAGGGAGAACTCCACAGACAATAGACCCAATTCCCTAAACAGGTACTCAAAAGCATTTGCCATTGGCCCTCACATAGAAGGCGGTACAGATTCAAAACAAAATCTGGCACTGTGTTAAATTAAAGGAGTTGGAAAATTTTAAAGATTGTATGCCACTGTGATAGCTCAAAAGTTGTTAAATATGAAATTACATATGCCAGCTTGAAAGTTTGCACTGTGATTTCTTAAGCCTTCCCTCACAGCTGCAGAAAACAGAAAAGAAAGCACTCATCTATGGTACTCATCAGCAGCATCTGTGTGGGCATCACAGCTCTGTGATATGTGTCCTCACCTGAGAGGAAAGTCAACACCATCATACGAATTATAAGGTGATTAACTGATTGCCTCTCTATTTATGTTGAATTCTTGAATGCATGTAACCAGGGATATTTCCAAATGTTCATAACATAAAACAAAGGTGTTCAGAAGCTTGAATAAGTTAACAAAACCCCAAACCATCCACTTTTGGGCAACTTGCACAAGGTCATAATGGAAATCTGTCACAAAACAACCCAGTTCCCTCAAGTTCATGACTAGCATCTTATCAGACATCCATTGTCTTTCCAAATGTGCTGTAAATATTATTTTCTGCAAGCTTCAGTAGATTTTCATGTTAAGAGAAAGTTCATGTGTCACTGGCCCTATTCTCAGGCTAGCCACACGAGAAAGTACTTTTTTTTTTCAGCAAGGTCTGATATTTTTGTCATGAGATATAAAATATGCCAAATACTGAATATTTATTTTCTCTCCACAAGTCAGCAGCAAAAAAACAACTTAGACTTCACTAGCTGGAAACTAATGCTATCATACTGCTTCTTTTCTTTATGATCAACTAGTCCATCAGCACTAATTCCAAACTGCCCATATTCACCACTGCACCACATACACCACTGCTGATGGTAAAATTTTCAAAGGTTTCTGGCAGATACTGACTTTCTTAGGTGCTTCCAAAAGTTTTTTGCGTTTTGCTTGGTATGTTATAAGCCTATTTTTTTTATTTCTGTATGCTCATTAAATAGTGTTTATTAGCAACTTACATTGCTTCCGTAAGCAACATAAATACAGTTCAAGGAACAGAAGTAGTTCTACAAACATTCTCACCTATATTCACAGGTTTTACATTTCTATAAAAAAAGAAAAATAATTAATGCCAGCTAAATGTTAACAGATGATGTGGTGAAAATAATTTAGCCCTTCCAGCAATGTTACAAACCAAAAAAATCGTGAAAGAAAAACTTTACCTGGTATAATTCATTCTTTTCAAAGTTCTTCCGTCTTAGGTTTCCCCTTTCTTTTAGAAGACTTTTATAGAATATATCTTACACACACACCCTCTGAAGCATTTCTCTGTAACTCATTCTTCACCCAGAGACAAAGATCTTCATGTTCGTAAACATTGACGGTACAGGTCGCTCTTTCAAGAGCGTTACTGAAACACAAAAAAACCACAACAAACCTTTCTCCCTAATCTGAGGAAGAGTGGCTACAGATTGAGGAAGGGGAATTTCTCCTTAGTAATTGTCTTCAGCAAAATAAGTACACCAAAGTAATCTCCAGTGCTTGTTGAGGAGGTGAATTCCACTGAAGTCTGTTCCTTACAATTGACTCGAATGAGCACAGGATCTTAAAGAGCACTTGGATACTTTCAAACAAGCCTAACTCCAAGATCCTCAAAACATAAAGAAATGCGGTTTTCCTCCCTAACCTTCAGTGAGCTTCCGTTAAGGTGCTTTTACGTTCATATTTTCCAATATCTGCAAGAGAATATATGCAGAGGTCTCTGATGATGTTTTTCAAGAACAAAGGGTAAAAACTTAAGCATCCTGAGTGGGCCATCAATAGCAAAGCACCATGCTCTGCTATGGGAGATGAGTCTGCATGGCAGGCAGAAAAATACGAAAAGGCATATGATTGCTGGCCATCAGTTTGAAAAGCTTGACCAGAACATCGATTGACTTCAGCCTACAGTTCCTTGCCAACAATATAGACACAGGTGGAAAGGATGAATTTAATACTATTCACAGAATATTCCTTTTGTATTGCTCAAAATAATTCAGAAAATTTTATCTTAAATGAAGAAACCCTATGCATTAAATGCCAGTGCAATTTCCATGTAGTCACAGAAGTTCACCCTTGCAGCAAACCAAGCTTTCTGGAAGGGCTGGTCACAACTGCACTAACCCAGTAGTTTGTAAAACTCATTTTTGACAACTGTTTATGGTAGTTAAACCAAAACAGTCGCCCTGGAAATCTCTTTCTGGCCAGGTTGTCCCAGCGATGCTGAGCTCCTTCAGTGAGGAGGGAAAGCAGGAACATTTTGGAGGCCATGCTGAGAACTAGAGACAGAGTTCAGGTTGAACTCTCTGTCCCAGGCTCAAGATCTTTGTCTGAGAACGGCAGGGTCACGCAGAGACACAAGGCCACTCTGAGGTCTATAAAGGGTGAATACTCCGGTTGCTGAGCATGAACAGTGCAAGAGATCTTTGAAGCAAATCAATGTATTAGGTAGATAAATGCGCAGGATATTTTTATCCTTGTTTTTGTTCACCTATTTTATGAATATCTGCTTATGTGTTGTTTAGAATTTCCCTGCAGTTCCCTGAACCTACCTTGTATTTTCATGGTATTGGCAGCTTCAAACTAACAAACCTTAAACATTTGAGTGTGAGATTATTTTTCTATAATATTTTCCACAATATTTTTCTCAGTATCTCCGTAATTCCCCAAAGGTAGCAAATGATTTGGCATTACCTGCACTGCTGTTTGACAGTGGCAAAGCAAGGATCTGTGAACAGCAAGGTAAGTTCTCTGGCACAGGAGGGCAAATGGAAAAGTGCATCCTTTTGCAGTTTTTGACAACTGGAACTTGCAATAGGTGATTAAAAAAAAAAGATTTTTTTTTTTTTTTACACAAATGACCTTACATTGGGAAAACACATCATAAAGAGCAAAACGCAATTACAGGGAAAAACAGGCGCTACCTTCTTAAAGGACTGCATTGGGCTTTGATTCCATTTCTTCCGTGGATTACTTGCGGTCTAAACACACACATACACATACTCACTTCCCACCCCACACTTTCATGCTCAATAACAGCAAAAATAAACATGAAAAATAATATTTAAAAACTCTGTATTCAGTAATATTCACACCAAAGTATATGTATAGATATATCCATTAAAATTATGAACATTTCTAAATATATTTTATGTATCATACATATATTTATATGTATAATTACATATCCACAGAAGTAGTCTTGCTGTGCTAAAGCCAGCAGAAAAAGCAAAAACAGGTTTCACAATAGGACACCCATATATGCATATGTACTGGCTGTTTGGTTTGTGAATTTATTTACAACTTAACTATATCATAATAAATGCTTACTGTTCTATTGTACAAACATAATAGTAAAGGTTTAGGTTTGTTTTGTTGGTTTTTGTTTTTTTTTTTTAAATACAAAGACTGCAAATGAATACATGAAAAAAATTACACACCATGTACAGTATTTATAATTTATAAATGCAAAGTTAAGACCTCTTTAAATTATTGCACTTGCATATTTTTTTGTGGGTTTTTTTTTACAAAGATAGTTTATATGTATCATATGTGTGTGTGTGTGTGTGTGTGTAAATATATATATAAAACAAATTTTTCAGCTCACTAAATGTAGTAAAGTCGAATGTTGTTTCCTTGAAGTTCTTTCTTCTTCACATAACAGCCCAACCTGAATTTTGAATATATATGAATCTACTCTACAAATCAGTTTGATCTACCCTAGAAAGCAGTCTGTTATTTTAGGTTTTTTGACAGAGTATACACCCGTATTACAATCGAGCACAGTTTTTGGTCAGAAAGCAAAATAAGAGTTATGACTTGCTTTTGCTAGATTGGGAAATACAACCTAAAGTCTGACCGTGAATCTCCTCGTCATAGTATGCAGAAAGCCTTTTCTGTGCTTAGAATGAACACATTAATTGTTCGACTTCACACAACTGTTCCTGTATCACAGTGTTCAAGGCAAATGCATTTTTTCAAGAGGGTCATAATTGTTTTGAGCATCTAATAATCTCTGCTTTTTAACATGAACCATGCTATTTGCTGTCCCTACAATTTTGACACTAAATGCTCTAAATGCAGTCACAGCAAAATGATCACACTGTTCTAAGTTTAAACACATGAAAGGAGTCTGTGCCACATACAAATATTAATTCCACACTGCATGTCCCCTCCAATGTTTTATCATATACTCCAATTAAAAAAAACAAACCATATTGCATTCCTCTAATGTAATAACTAAATGGATACTTTAACAAACCATACTGCCGTGAGTTGAACCCTTACAGCAGAATGTTGTACCACTGTACAAAACCCATAGATTAATTATAACAGTGGAGTTTCTGTCACTGCTGTACTAAACTATGCAACATCTCAGATGAGTATCACGCTATGTCAACTATTTTTCTCACTTAGTGCATACCTTTCAGGCACCATTTCATAATGTATTAGAAACACTCAGATATGGCTTCAAACAGTCCTTTTACCTTTACCAGCCTTAGAAGGAAAAGCAATTGGCACTGTTTACAAAAATAATGCAGTTCTGGGAATATAAAGCCGAACACTTCTAGGAAAGGAGAGGTCTGTTGACTTTTTATAGATTCTTATTGATCTTGGACAAGATCAGTTTTAGTAGGATGAAAATGCAAGGACGAATGGCTTTTGGCAGTTTAACTTAATGGGCCAGATGTCTTGAAGATCTAGATGTCTTACTGCTCTGTGAGCCCAAGTCCAGAATTTTGAACAACTAAATCTCAATGTGTACTTGAGCCATGAAATTCAACTGCAGCTTCAAAGTTTTAATTTTTGGTGGTTTTGACTTTGGAAATGCAAGTATAAGTTTGTTTCTACAAAAAAATTACACACCTGAATCTGCACTCTGTAAATGCTTAGACAGACTAAACTTGCTTAGAAAATACAGCCCATTGTGGCTACTACTGTGGGTCTACGTTATATCAAAGAGTAACATTTTGTCATGACCTTTCTCCTTTTACTCACCAGAAAAACAAACCAAACCACAACCACTGGAGTCAGAATTTTTAATTCCAATGGACATTATTCTATAGCAAACACACATTTTATGTGGTTTGGATAGTTCTATATTAGAAACAATGTCTGATTGACTTGAGACATTACTAGAACAACTTACTGCCGATTTGACAAATTTGTTAAGGAAACGTTCTGTAACAGTACTTATAAACTTTAAAACATTATGTTTTATGTGATACTGCCAAATATTTTGAATGGTAACTAACAGAACTAGTGAAGTTATTACTGTCAATGAGTAAAAGTTGAATTAAAAGTTTTCTATAATGCAGACACATTGTGATAAGGAATATTTTTGCAACACTCGTGCATTCAAAGAGGGAGAATAACAGAAAATACACTCAACCTATGAAGGAAAAACGTTCCATTCAGTTGCTGGGGTATCTGAATGTCAGACAGCATTTTTGTAGTCACCAAAGATTTGGATAATTTTTATTTAAGTATTAGGAAATGTGGATTGTCTCTCAAATCCTTAGTGGATGAAAGGTTGCATCTACGAGATTTAATTAAAACAGAACTTCTAAGGAGTACAGCAGAGGACACAGCATGATATACTGTTCATTCTATTTTCATGTCATTGTCTTCTGCCTTTTTTTTTAAATTCCAAAATCAATTGTTGTGTTTAACAATGAATTTCTGCACTTAGAATTGGCAAAACAAACAAAAAAATTACGAAGCTGCTGCTAGGTAACCTGTATCATACAAATAAGGTAACTTCATATTGAATACTCAACCTCTGGGATATCTATGTACTGCAATGGCTCAAGTGCATTTATATATTTTGTGATTATATATCACGTACTCTACACATGTACAGATACTGGTATGTGCTCGACCATAACAGAAGGCAAAACTCAAGAGTCCAAGTCATTCACATGAAACCTATAAGATGGGGTGCTTATTAGAGCAATACAGCTCCACAGACAGGAGATGGAAAAATAAAACCTGTGTTCTGTCTTTAACTCACTACTACCATTTGTTGCAGTTACATAAATGGCCATGTTATCACAGAACCTCTACAAGAGATTATCATCTGTGAAAAAGCATATAATGCAGTATAGGCTGTATGTGAAAGGTATGCAAAGACTGTCTTTTCACCTACTGTGTGGAACAATATAAAAACTTTTTTCTGATTTTTAAGAGAAAGATGAAGGCAAACTAAGTGTTGTTGAAACATACTGTACAATTGCACTAAATTTATAAGAGCGGAGTGGCATTAAATGTAAGGTCCTAAAGTCTGTGCAAAAGTTTGTAAGGCTGAAGCCTAAGTCAGCACAGAACTGTAAACACAATATTTTAGAGTACTTTTCTTCAGTCAGCTACTCTTTCATTGAGAGTTCTGAGCCTGGAAATTTTGCTGAACTAGGGGAAAAAAGCAAACAGACTAATGGAGAAATTTGCTAATTTCACTCATCTTGGGAAAGGGGAAGAGAACAGTAGAAGACATGCAGTGTTACCGTGCAACGCAAGAGCTAGTCAATACAAAAACATTTTTGATTTATTGTGATGGTACCACAATCCCTCTTATCAGACCTGACTTTTCTGACAAGGCTTTTGTTCCCAGCAGATAGCAGACTTCTGGTATGTCTCCGATACCTTTTAAAATACAAGTCAGCATGTAGAAATAAAAATGATTATTCTGCTTAATTGTGAGCTAGGCAAGGAAATCTTTGCTGTCACATTTAAATTTTAATGATACTTCTGTCACTATGGATGTAAAAACTCCAACCTGAAACTCTCATATTGAAGATAAATATCCAGTACTTCCAGTGTTTTAAGGAAGGAGTTGTCTAGATTTATAAATCATTTTGAAGAACAAAACACCATCACTAGTTTTTTCAACATTTGCCTTGTGAGTGACAGACGATTTGCATCATGATGCTTAATGAAGTACTTTAAACCTTTAACCTGAAGGTTGGTTTTCCTTTAGTTTGCAGCAAGAGAATTCACTGTAACCTAAGCAAGAATTATAGTCTTCAAGGATTCTGCTGGAGTTCAAACTGATTACAAGTAGATCACACATAAACATTCACAATAGCAATGGGTATATTGTTCTATTTATAGCCAAGAACTCCCAAGTGACACTGGTGTTAAAGCCAGCCACAGTACGGTATAATAAAAGTACCATTGAAACCCTTACTAGAAAGATACAATTTAGAAGTACCCCCTTGGATTTACCCCACCCCCCATCAGTTTTAAATTAAGGCCTCAGCAATATAGCCCATGAGATAAGGCCAGTCTTTTATATTCACAAGTCGTAAGTTCTCTTTTGATAGCTGATTCCAAAACATTTGTGTTGTCGTTTTCCCACCGTTCACGTTGTGTCACTGATGTAGGTCAGGAGATTGGCTGCCAGAGTCATTTAGCTGAGGTAACTCCATGGGCGTTACCTTCCTAGGCAGATCTGCTTCTCAGTCTGCATTTTGTAGCTTTTTTCTTTTTTTTTTCCAAATAAAAACGAAACAAAACATAAGACAACCCCCAAAACAAGAAGTGATGCTTTTCAGGTTAAAGCAATCTGCTTCTGCTGTTCAGTCATCAATCTTCACAGGGAGTGAATCTGAGGTCCCAGGAGGAAGGGACTGGGCAGGCATCCATATAGAGGCTTCCTCACCTCTTGTTACTTTCTCCCATTGGCTGAGATTGTCCCTGGAGATGCAAAAAAAAGTCAAGAGGTAAAGCACTGTTCATAAGTTCACTGGGATTTCTTCCCAACGAAACCGTCTGCTGAGATGTAGCTTTATGGTGTACATAAATATTTGCATGTCAAACTTTTATCATCCTTACATTATTTCATCCTTTACCTTCAGGATCTCATATTGTAATTTTGTGTGGATCATACATATGTTGACTATATATAAACATACATCATACCTTCTCCAGAAGGAGCCCTGGAGCTAGAGATTAGCACCTGCTTTCCATTACAAATTTCTAGCCCTCATGGCTGCAGAGAAAACTCAGCTGTGACCCAGCAGAGAGATATGTCTGCAGAAACTCTGAAACAGCAGTGTGGAAACAAGCAGCCTTCGTCACTTCAGACTTCAGGGATTTTATCACAGCACACTTTGGCCCTTTTCAAAACCACGACAGAGACCAGGACTTTTGCCAGGAAACTTTCTTCATCAGAAACCACAGAAGCACATTAAGCCTTCTGAAACTCCTGCACATGGGCTGCCTGACAGCATATAAAATTTTGCATGCCCATACCATAGTTACCAACTTTGAAGTTCCTACTGTGGTGATCGTATCATCAATCTTCTACATTTAAAGAGTTTCCCTTCCTCGAGATAGAATTTATTTTATTTTTTTTAGTGTCTCACAGCCTGACCAGCTCCCAAGTCCAAATTTTGGTTCACAAGCCATAAAATGATGAGAAATTAAACTAGGAACATTTGAATGATCTGAAGAGAATGCAAACCTATAATCTTACTTGTTCCACACTACTACCACTCCAGTGACATGGTAATCTATGGTATCCAACAGTGGACCATACCTGTGACCTATGGCCAAATCTAGCATTCAGTATTCAAATACACAGAGAAAGAGAGCAAGCTCAATTTTTTCACAGTTTCATATTCTCACATACCTAGTTACTAAAACAACAGTTCTTAGATGTCTTCAGTAAACAAACACCTTGGTAAAAGCACTAAAGTCTTACATGCTATGTGTCATATTATCGTATTACATAGGAATTTATGTGGCAGAGCTCTTCTGATTTTTATGTCACAGCTTTGCTGAAACCATTGATAAAACAGCACATAATGAGATGAAAGCACAGAGAACAGGTAAGAAGAGAAATCGTTGCATTTTCTGGAGGTGAGGGAAGGCAGGATCTGATGGATTCTACCAAAGAAAGCTGGTGCCCTCTAGGGGAACACTGACACCATTTTCTGCACATAGATGGAAATTGCTCTGCCTAGTGCTCTAGACCAATTGGAACTCTTGAAGCCAGCTTTAATATGGCACTGAATCTCAGCTAATACAAATAGGCACTAAGGATCAGAAAAACTGAACTGTCACTGTTTCTAGGTCTCTTTCCTGAAACTGGGAAAGTAATGAAGAGAATTGCAGCAAAAATATTTTTAAATTATATCAATTTCAGCAAGAAGTGAGAGACATGAAATCACATGAAAAATTGTTTAAAATTATTTGGTCTGAAATAATTCAGTTCAACTGAGGTGATTCTCCCCCTCTGCTCTGCTTTTTTGAAACCCCACCTGGAGTGCTGTCTTCAGCTCTGGGTTCCCCAACATAAGAAGGACATGGACCTGTTGGAGTGAGTCCAGAGTAGGGCCACAAAGATGACCAGAGGGCTGGAGCACCTCTCTTGCGAAGGCAGGCTGAAAGAGCTGGGGTTTTTCAGCCTGGAGAAGAGAAAGCTCTAGGTAGACCTTATAGAAGCCTAACAGTATCTAAAGGGGATCTACAAGAAATCAGAGGATGGACTTTTTACAAGGGCATGTAGTGATAGGAAAAGGGCTGATGGCTTTAAACAGCACGAGGGTAGATTTAGACTAGATATAAGGAATACATTCTTTACCATGAGAACAGTGAGGCACTGGAACAGGCTGCCCAGAGAAGCTGTGGATGCCCCATCCCTGGAAGTGTCCAAGGCCAGGCTGGATGGGGCTTTGAGCAACCTGGTCTAGTGAGAAGTGTCCCTGCACATGGCAGAGGGGTTGGAACTAGATGATCTTTAAGGTCCCTTCCAAACCAAACCATTCTATGTTTCTATGAAATAAAGGGGAAAAAATATCATGCAACCTCATCCTCAAAACAAATATACTATTAATAAATTTGCCACTTCAGTAGGCCTATTGAGTACATATGCTACAAAACACACATAAGACTTACTCTGAACACTGTAACACAGGTGGCTGGTAGTTTTCATCTATACAGAATGCACAAGATATTTAGAAATGTTCTAAATAAGAACATAAATAAATTGTAGAAAAGAGAGTATTTAAAAATGTGGAATGAAACACTGGTCAAGAAAACCTTATAGATTCTCAGCTGCTACCTTACCTCAGGGAAATCAGTGACTGATACCTTTTCTTTTTAAGGATTCAGATAGTACGATTAATTTGCCTTTATGCTCCCAGTGAAGCCCTGGCTCCTAAGTGTCTGGACTAAATGCCCAGAGGCTCTCAAAATAAAAACCTTTATGCTGACAGCCTGTCTTGGCTGTTTCTTCTACTATTATTTGCAGCTGGTGCCTGCATTCCAAACAACTCAAGGACATGGAAGCTTAAACACTGTGTTCCAAGAATGAGCACTGCTGGTGAAGAGGTGATATCAAAATCGTTTCAGTCAGCAGCTGAGGCAATATCAAACAGCAATGAGTGTGTCTTCCTATCATCACACTGAATAACATTTAACTCTCTCTCCCTCCAAAAAAAAGAAAAAAGAATAGTGCAAAATCAACTATTTCAAACACTCTGGAGTAACATAAATCTTGGTTTAACCCCAGCCAGCAAATAAGTCCTGTGCAGACACTCAGTCCCCAAAATGGGTTGGGGGAGAGAATCAGAAGAGTAAAAGTGAGAAAACTCGTGGGTTTTATCACATTAATATATAAAGCAAAAGCTGCAAAAGGCAAAACAAGGGATTTATTCACCACTTCTCACTGGCAGACAAGTGTTCAGCCATCTCCCGGAAAGCACAGCTCCATCATGCGTAACGGTGACTTAGGAAGACAAACACCACAACTCTAAATGTCCTCCCCTTCCTCCAGCTTTTATACTGAGTATGACATCATATGGTGTGGAATATCCCTTTGGTCAGTTGGGTCAGCTGTCCTGGCTGTGCCTACTCCCAGCTTCTTGTGCACCACGCACAGCATGAGAAGCTGAAAAGTCCTTGACTGATAAACAACAACTAAAACATACACGTGTTATCAACATTGTTCTCACTCTAAATACAAAATACAGCACCATATCAGCTACTAGAAAGAAAACTCTATCCCAGCCAAAAGCAGAACAACCTTAAAATAACTTACATTTCCTTAAGTTGGTGCAAAAGGAATTGCCATTTTTGCATTGTTGACATCTGCTGTTTGATATTGGAATACATTCTTAAATAAATGTGGTTATGTCATACATAATTTTAATGAGTTTTTCTTGCTTTATGTATTTTTTTGCTACTAAATCATTACTTGCTGTGTGTTCTGTACTTATTTTAGACTATGGAAATGATGTTAGACAAAAAGCAAATTTGATTGTTTTCATTACTCAAGTTCCAAATGGGTCAGAAAGTAGCAGAGACAACTTGCAACATCAGCAACGCATTTGTCCCAGAAACTGCTACTGAACGTACAGGGCAGTGATGGTTCAAGAAGTCTTGCAAAGGAGACAAGAGCCTTGAACATGAGGAGCGTAGCAACTGGCCAATTGAGAGCAACCATCCAAGCTGATTCTCTTACAACTACAAGAGAAGTTGCTGAAGACTCAACATCAACCATTCTACAGCCATTTGGCATTTGAAGCAAATGGGAAAGTTGAAAAAGCTCAATAAGTGGGTGCCTCATGAGCTGACCAAAATATAAAAAAAAATACTTTTAAAGTGTTATCTTCTCTTATTCTATGCAACAACAACAAACCACTTCTCAATCAGATTGTGACACGCAATGAAAAGCGGATTGTATATGACAACTGGCGATGACCAGCGCAGTGGCTGGACCGAGAAGAATCCCCAAAGCACTTCCCAAAGCCAAACTCGCACTGGAAAAGCTCATGGTCACTGTTTGGTGGTCTGCTGCCAGTTTGATCCACTACAGCTTTCTGAATCCCAGCAAAACCATTCCATCTGAGAAATACGCTCAGAAAATCAGTAAGATGCATCAAAACCCGTAACACCTGCAGCTGGCACTGGTCAACAGAAAAGACTTAATTCTTCTCCATGACAACACCTGACCGCACATCGCACAACCAATGCTTCAGAAGTTGAACGAATTGGACTACGAAGTTTTGCCTCATCTGCCATATTCGCCTGACCTCTCGCCAACCAACTACCACTTCTTCAAGCATCTCGACAACTTTTTGCAGGGAAAGCACTTCCATAACCAGCAGGATGCAAAAAATGCTTTCCAGGACTTTATCAAATCCAGAGGCACAGATTTTTGCACTACAGGAATAAACAAACTAATTTCTCGTTGGCAAAAATGTGTTGATTGCAATGGTTCCTATTTTGATGAATAAAGGTATTTTTGAGCCTAGTTATAAAGATTTAAAATTGATGGTCTAAAACCGCAATTACTTTTGCACCAACTGGAGATCTTCCTAGTTGGTTTCCAAATCTGCATCTCCAAGTCTTAGACAGAAGGCAGAGAGTAACTTCAAGGCTAAGACAAAACTATCAAACTGTTCATGAAAGGACCTTATGCCAGGGTGTGGATTTTCAGGAAGCTTTTTAGTCTTACGAAGATCTTACACTCCATCCACACATCTATACCCCAGTTCTGCATCACTGTAACCTAAATTAAGGAATACACAAGAGCAGAGTAAGGAGCTGTGTCTGTAAAGAACTGTGCTCAGTCTGGAGATTATGCCAGTGTAGCCATCAGAAGTAGCAGTATTACAAACAGAATTCCAAACAACAAAGAACTTCTACAATAGAAAATATTCATATGATCTCTGCTGGGAGTCTGACTGTCAGGCATCACACCCTTTGCAGAGAAAACCACTCTGGAAGAGTTGTTCATGCTTGATCTTCAGAAGCATGGAGAACCTTTCATCTAGAACACATATGTATGCAAGTGCTTGATGTCCTACAATTCAACTTCACATTTCCTCACCTAAGTACCGAAAGACGGACCACCAAGTAGTACACGCCACTTTTGAAAATAAGCCTCATTTGGATACATGGCTAGAAACCAAAAGATATGGGTCTTCCCAGAATCCTTTTCCTGAAAAGAGGTTGTGCAGTCTTAAGCACTCAACCAAGCCTTTCTTGGCCTCAGATCCCAGTAAGTGGAATAACAATGCTAACTTCTTACCAAAGATACTGGCAGGCTTATGCAAATATTTCTACAGTAAGCACAAACCTATTTTTAAGACCTCCCATTTGATTGTGCAAGTAACAGAACTCTGACAACCTGCGCTGAGGTTACTTTATTAATCATACAGCTTCTGCAAGACATTTGCATGTTAAAAGCATAAAGACAGTGATTTGTGGAGTGAAAGCACACCTAAACATTGACAAATGCATAATACAGAGAAATCAACATTTTCACATATATAAAGCAGTTTGACAGTATTCCTTAGCTTGAGTAGAAACAAGTAACTAGAAATGCGCATAATAAGCATTACTGCACTTCTAAATGGTGGGTATCGTAGTTGATGCTATTTAGTCCATGTAAACAGTATAAAACTCTTTCTGACTGAAAATATGGTTACGCAAAGCAGAGTCTATGTTCCAGTTACATGGATTGAATGACTGATTATTTAGCTTTCAGCCATCAATACAGCTGAAGCAACATGCCTTCAAGCAAGAATTACTACCTCTCTGTAAAGCAGATGGATGACTCATGACCTCGTAAAGACTGAAAGGATTACAAGTAGTTCTATAGCAGGGGTGTCAAACTCATTTTCACCGGGGGCCACATCAGCCTCGCAGTTGCCTTCAAAGGGCTGAGTCTAAGTTTAGGACTGTCTAAATAGCCTCCAGCTATTGTATAAATAGTCCTAAAATTACATTCAGACCTTTGAGGGCAACTGCGAGGCTGATGTGGCCCCCGGTGAAAATGAGTTTGACACCCCTGTTCTACAGTTTAGTTCAAGTTCTCTGATTTTGCACTGAAAGCAACTCTATTAGTCAGAGTACGCATCACTCAGCTATCTATAATCAAACTATCAACATGTATATGTTAGGTCAGTTTAGCCCAAGGAGTACATATTCCTGTACTGTACTGTAACTCTGAATTCCAAAACAGGATTTGGACTTCAATACCATTGCGATAGTAACACACTCCGTGGCATTTTGAAACTAGGTAAGAGTTTATTGCTGTATTGTAACTGATGGAACCACTAAAACATACACTTATGAATACTTACATATTACTCAATTTAAAATAACAAATTACCAGACATTGATAATTTTGTAGATTCTGAGGACTAAAGACACTACTATAGAGATCAACTGCATGGAAAAGACAGGCCCTGGAAATTTCATCACAGTAACTGTGCCCCAGACCTGTATCCCTTTTACCTTGCATCTCTCTTTTAAGAAGTACACCTAGCCATGGTTTAAGATCTTCAACTGACATTATTCCAAATGCTAAAAAAGACATTCACCATATTCCTTGTTTGAACCTTTGGGCCTCAAGTAGTCTTTACCTGCTAAATCAATGAGCTTTGTCAAATCGGAAAACACACTATGGGGACAGTTACAGATTTTGACAAAGTCTTTCTCTTGGATAATCAATACATTTAATCAGATATTTTAGTTTCTCGCTACTAAGATCTCAAAACAATATTTAAACTCTTTCTTAATCTCCTTTTCTTTATTAGTGTCTTTATCAACTCTTCATAAAGCAAAGATGTATAACAGAATTCCTAATGTAATAACTACCGAGGTATAGTCTCTAATTCTACCTAGTATTTCCTCCCTATCGTTCTAAGGGTTGTAGAGCCATGCCCAGTGGTGGGACCTTACGGGGAGCTGACTATTAACAGTGGCACCTAGATACTCACTGTTTTTCATAACACAGTCCCTCTGTCCCACTGGTACAGACCTACATACTCACCTCCTAGCTATGTGAAATAGCATTTGGGCACAAATGAAATTATTTTGCTAACCACTACATTAAATTTCATGGCATTGTAAATACAGTAAGCACCCTTCTGTTACTTCACACAGATCATTTAGCCCACAAGATCAGGAAAATGACAAAGTAGGTAAATCTGCTACACAGAACAAAGAAAAGTTCAGTGCTACATAGAATTTAAGGACCACAAGACCAAAAAAAAAAAAAAAAACCAAAAAAAACCAAACACAAAAAGAGAGAGCTGCTAGTAAGAGCATAGAAAAACAGACCTCTTTTCCCTGGATGTGACTGAAGGTTGCTGGCATTTTATGAACCAACTGTTTTTCCTTAGAGAACACTGATTAACCTGAAACGGGAGCATTTTTGTGAAGCATAGTGGTTTCAATACAAGTTTTGTCAGAAAAGATTGCTAAGGTGCAGGATATAAGTATTGGACAGAACTACACTACCTCCACAAAGACATCCACCATCGTTCCAGGGTGGAAGCAGCCAAGTAGTTAAGGACTGTTGACTCTCCTTCAGAAGATCCCAGTCAACATCCCCACTGACTGATAGGACAAAATTTGCATCTCCCACATCTCAACCACATATCCAAACCACGTTTTTTTAATGATATAAAATTCTAGCCAATCTTAGTTGTGAGAACCATGTTGTAAAAAGGATACAGAGAGAAACTGCACTGAACCAACCTACATGGGGATACATAAGCACTGAACCTGTTTCTCTCTAAATGTTTTCGGCGTCAAACACATTTTAATCAGCTGTGCCTGTATATCTGCATTAGATAGTCCCAGACAATAGTTATTGCATAGATTAATGCAAGATGTGTATCCTTGTTTATCTGCATGCAAATTCTAAAATTCAGCATCTGTATATCCAGACAAACTTGCAAAGCATGATTGTTTTCTCTTTAATGAAGCTACAAGCTATGCAAAAACTTGCACATTTACTCACCTGCATGCCCGAAGTAGTGGCCCAGTTGAAGGAAAGATCCTTGCAAGTGTGGTGTAACATGGGATGGCTACAGCATTGTAGAACCCAATCTATAAAAAATGGCAATGAAAAAAAATAGTTAAATGTTGCCAAACTACAACACAAAGTTAACAGCCAACTACAATGGCTCAAAGCTGTTGACTACTTATTTACTATGTATTAGTACTTCATCCTTCTGCATCTCACCTTAATAACTGAATACTTTAAAATTAAGCACTAACAATGAAGTCTCTGAAAATTACAAGTTGCTTACATGCCCCTCTCATCACTAATGTGGCTGCTTCGGATAGGATTTCCTACAGGACTTTTTATTATTCAACTGATTTGCCCAGGACTTGTCTGGCTTTTTGGCGTCAGTAGTGACAGGAAGTAGGTGCAGATGGTGGAGCCATTTCTGCAAACATTATTCTTGTGATGAATTTTTTTTTTTTTTTTTTTTCAAAAAAAAAGTTGTGCAGCATTGCCAAAATATGATGAAATTCTAGATTTTTCTGGTATCTTTTAGAGTATGTATTTCATAATTCAATGTACTTGAGATGCTGGGGGCTTTGCACTTTTGCAAAGTTTCTAAAAGGGATGCACTGTGATGACTAATTGGCTTGCGATTTCTTTTCATGTATGTGGTTCTGTGATATTTTTACCATTATCATATAAATCTATTTAGAGAACATCAAATGAACACCTTTTAATGATATCTGAGTCATTCAGGCTTAGGGGCCTACGGCAGCTACCATGTCACAACTGAGTTGTCATGATAAAGAGAGAATTTTTAGAAAATTCTACTTATATATTAGCAAGGATGACAGGTTACATTCAGATCCATTATAACATCACTCATTTATCCCAGACTCATGATAGTTACAATACTGCACTAAGAACCCTTTCTTTGAGCAGAGTTTTTAAATGCCTTTTAATGAAACAACATATGTTGTACTGTGACCACAACATTTGATAGTAAGTCTCTTATTAACAGGCTAAACATTGGCCCTTATTCAAAAATCAAAGAGCAACTCTCATCCTCACCTCCATCAATAGATTCCCCCCATGCTGCTATGTAACCAAGTCTATTCTATACTCAAAAAAATAAGATACACTTTCTGACCTGAGAACCCAACAGTCTGATTTGAAGTAATCATGGTGTAACCAACAGAAAGAAAATGCAGCTGTCAATAAAGCAAGGCAGAACACAGACACAAAGTCTGCTCATCAACAAAATATTTACTATTTTGCATAATGCATTGTTTTCTTCCTATGTGATGGGGGTTTTTTTTGTTTGTTTGTGTTTTGGGTTGTTTTGTTGTTTGTTTTTTGGGGTTTTTTTTAATTTTTTTTTTTTTTTTAAGGGGGGGATATCTTATTTCACTGGAAAAGAGCAGATTATTCCATAGCTATCAAAAATCAGAATAGGACCGTAAGTACAGTCAAAGTTTATACCTGGCTGAATGACAAGTATGTTGCCACTGGAAAATATAAAAGATTTCAACCAAACTAAGTTAATCCGCAACATATTCTGAACAAGCTTCTCTTTGGAAGCCCAGTATTTAAAAATTAAATATGTCCTTCGATATTCTTACAGCTTTTAAGTTAAAATGCACATCAGTCAAGGAGGAAAACCCCTAAAAAACTTAATGGATTTAGGTTTTGAACGAAGCCAAGCTAATTAAAAACACTACTTCACGAGACTTTCCATTTCTGACCAGAACAAACTAACACAAATCTCTTTAGTAAAAGGTTTAGATTACCTGAATAAATTATTCCAGATTTATTTTAGTGTTGCTGTGGCTAGACAGAAAGCCTAGAGTTCACTCAGGTATGAGCAAACTATCGGAGTCACTGCAGGAAAGGCAGTGTATGCATATCCTAAGATGCATATGCAAGAGGAAATAAAAAATATATTTTGCTTCTGAAATAAAGTGCTCCTGTCTCTCCAACTGTGTGTCCTAAACATACTGCTAGCTTTAAGAGCTGGATCTTTTATGTTCTGACTGAAGTAAGAAATCACCCTTAGCATTTTAATCCTTGCTACTTTCTATTTTCAACTTGAAAATTGTATTTCTGGGATAAAGTTTGAATGGCTGAAGCACATGAACCATTCCTTCTCTCTCCCTTTTTTACTTGGGCTGGCCTGACTTGCTTATTAAAAGAACTTTCTGCATAGTTTTGGCATTTCTATTTTCTTCATAGGTTCCGTAAGCAGAGGCAGAAAAGAGGGTGACGAGATCCTTGCTGAGTCGGGAACAAATGCTCAGTGCAGGCTGCAGAGCAGACAGACACCAAACTCAAGAGACCTCCTTGCACCAGTTGTGCTGCAAAGGGTGGAAAGCACAAGAGAGAACAACTGATCTGGCTGCTCAAGTGAGATGAAGAGCTAAGTACAAGTTATTCTCATCAAAGATGAGTATTTAAGGCAGCATGAGTTTTTTCAGAGATTACAGGTTTATGCAAATCTTCATTTCCTAAACAGAATTGTTATTTAAATAAGGTATTAATGCTTTAATTAAAATCCACATAGAAATATTCATTAATGCTCTTTTTTAGAGCTCAAGGAAATGGATGATAATGCTTTATTAAGTTCTTCAGTCTCTACATACAGATAGGAATGGTCACTTTCACAGAATTCTGTATGTCATAAATCTCACATTTTGCTGTAATGTTGTTGTAAGATACAGCAGCTACAACTATATTACAGACAATGGCTTTTAATCTCCTATTTTGCTTAATATTTTCCTACTTTACTATTAAAAAGCACAAAACAGAGCATGAAGTAAAAAAAAGTAAAATAATCTGATAAATACGGTATCTGGAACAATACTTACTGTGTTTTAAAAAGGAAAAAATAATCTTATTTTTTAGATCCGTGTTTTCACCCCATTTACAATTCTTTCAAAAATGCCAAGATGACTACATATTCTAATACTGTGGACTTTTCAAGACGGGTAAAGATAACTGATACAGTGTGTGGAAAAATGAACCAAATGCAGAAAAACGTTCCTTCCATTTTTAGGATTATACTAAACACAAAGATAGAGTAAATTAACTGCTAATTCCTTATTGTGATAAGGGTAATAGTTTTTATGCTAAATATAATAGAGTATATGGAGTAAAGTGTCAGAATAAAAAAAAATTCCATAGTCTTGCTTTCCAAGTAACTAATCTACAGGGATTTTGTGATACTTTGTAATTTCTAATTAATTATAAACATTATTGTTCATTTCACAGTTCACAAAATGCTTTGTGTGCTAACTACTGAAATTTAAGACATCAGAGACCACTGAAATGTAAAAAAAAAAAACCCACTTATACATTTACATAATTTACATATACAAATGTATATGAATTGACAATTTAAATTTATTTTTCTCTGCTCAGATAACCAAAGGACAATTTACTTTTTTTCATTTACCCAAAAAAGTTAGTTCAAAGACCCTTTTTTCCTCTCAGATTTATGTTTACAAAATACAAATTTTTCCTAAAAAAAAGCAGTCATTTCTGCACATTTGTCCACAGGAAAATCAGTACCCATAGAATTTGAAACATAGACAATTGAGGTTCTTAGAAATATATCCTCAAGAAACTTTTTTTTTTAAATTTATTTTTTAGAAATGTCAAAATGCAACGGTTGGAGTTCTCCAAGAAACTAATGAATAAAGATTGGTCTAAAATTACAAATATTTTGAAATCTGAACCTGAATATTTTAATCAGGAACAGGTGAGAACGTTCATTTTGCATTCAGGATAAAACAGCAAAACCTTTTATATAAGGACTGAAGCAACCACTTGGAAGTTGAAAGTGTTATTGACACTTCGCAAAATCATAGGTGATCTTGGTTTTAGCTAGTTAGAAGTACAAAGAATGGAACAGGTGACAACAGCAAAGAGCACGTTGTCATTTAAGTAAACATTCAAAAACAAGCTTTCCACTGCTAATTAAAAAAATTAACTTTGTTTTGCATGTAGAACATAGAACTCAGCAGGCCACATACACTAAAATCAAATGCAATATTCACTAACATATAAAATGTTTTTTCCATAAATGTTTTATTAACAGTATAAACGTGTATTTTATAGAGAGAGATCATACCTGACCCTGAGGGACTTCATCTTTCTTGTCTCTGTCCATCATAGGAATAGGCTGAATACCCGTTTTCTTCATCTCATCACCCTGGAGAAAACCAGAGAGAGAGGTTAGGAAAACAGAAATCAAAACTATGGAGATCTTCATTAATTTCCATCTTCTAGTGTATGTCAATTTCATTTTATACATTCACCTAAGTGACAATGCAAACAGTAGATCCTGAAAAATAAGTTTTTGTGTCAATATACACACATTTACCTTATTTCCAAGGGCATCTCCACAATAAAAAACAACTGGAAGAAGAAAACCAAAGAAATCAGTCCCTTCTATTCTGTTCTACTTACAGTTAGTCTCATCTTTCAAAACATTACCTATTTAAAGCACTATAATACAATGACCAGTATAACGCCACTCATCCATCCAAGGAAAAGCTGAGTAAAATAAATTAATTTACAATGTGCCTTCTTTGTCAACAACCTGATCTTTTTGACCATGCTGCTTTGAAGAAGCTGTCAAACAGCCTTCTTAAGTAGGTTATCTCTCTACATTCATTAGAGGAATACTAGGAAAGATGCAGTATATCCAAAGACCAGATATATGTAATGTACAAGAGAAAACCGGCTCCTTGTATTTCGCCCATTACCAGCATAGCAGCCAAAACATATTTCCTAGCATTATACTGGGCCTGAACATAATTCCTCCTTAAATTCCATAGGTAGATGGCTAATTTCTGTAACAAATGGAAGTTTTCCAATAGCCTTATGCCTCAACTGCATTATCAAAACACCACAGATGTTTAATCTTGAGGTTATAATGGCAACTACAATTGTAGAAATGCTTGCTTTTGGCTTCCGCTTGTGTCTGAGATTCCAAAGTCAATGTGATCTTCAAACTGCTATAACCTTATGTTTTGGGTTTGTGTGGCAAGGTTTAGGTAGCCGGGGTCTACAGGCGTGACTTCTGTGAGAAGATGCCAGAAGCCTCCTCCTGTGTCTGATAGAGCCAATGCCAACACTGTGAGGGCTGCCATGGGGAAAGTTAACTCCATCCCAGACACCTGAGTTAGGGCAAATGTTTATGCAGGATAACTGCTCATAAAACATTTGCTTATCTGTGTCCTTTAATGTGAGTTCAGCTTACAGAGGTTCAGCTATCTGAAAACTGGAATGTTCCCTAAATCTGTGTTCTATGTTTCTGCTACAGTTAGTGAAGGCGTCTCCTAGAGACAATTTACTAGACCCTTCCTGTAAGATTTTATCAAGCCATGTTTCACATGTCCACATACCCTTCAAAGGAAGGACTTTTGCACCTTTACTTGAAGAGAAGTTTGCAATTTAATAAATTGATTCTGGTCTGACCAGAGTATCTGACTGCCTTTCAACTACCTTGAGTGTAGAAAAGATGGGGGCTTCTGGAAGTCAATTCCCTCTTGCATATTTGGCCTCAACATCACCTACTAACTATGATTCTGCTCAATCAACAAGAGGTATAATCAAGAAGCTGGTTTTGAATTGATGTCTGCACTATTCTCTCATATCACAGCTTTCTCCAAGTAGAGAGGCTAGAATCATCAAATCTAGTCTCTGTTAGACATTTTAGTGTTGAAAGAAACAAAAGAAAATGCCTCCTTTCTCAGATGATAAAAAAGATGCCTATAGCAATTCCAAGCACAGAAATTCAGCAGATTGTTATTTAGGAACTGTAGGCAATTTTTTGTTTTATATATCCCCAGTAAATATTTGATTTTTTTTTTTCCATTTGCTTGAAGTACTGCAATTGATTGATCCAGGACTGTCTGAAGCTACCACAGTGGTAACCTCAACATTAAACCACTTAGCATCTTATGATTTTAAGCTCTTTGATTAATAGAATATCAAGTGCCTGAGAAACACTTGGAGTCAGAGTTTTGAGGAAGCTGTCTGGCCTCTGACTGATTATGCCAAAACTGAATAAAGCCCAGATTTATGTTCACCATTTCACCTTGAAAGAAAAAGGTATCACAGAATCACAGAACGGTTTGGGTTGGAAGGGACCTCTTGGGATCACCCAATACATCCCACAGACCTATCCCAACAGGACCAGCTAGAGCAGGTGGTCCAGGACTGTATCCAGTCCAGTATGGAATATCTATAATGACAGAGACTCCACAACCTCTCTGGGCAACCTGTGCCACTGGTTGACCACCCTCACAGTAAAAACATGTTTAAATGAAAGGCACGCACTAGAAACACAAGTGTTTTCTTGTGATCAGTATGTCTCAGCATATAAATGATACACTGCTGTAAAAATACTGCTTTTATACTCATAGTTATGATTGTGACCAGAAAGTTAAAGTTTTAATCAAAGAAATTTGTATCATACTTACAGTATGATAAATATAATAAGTATCCTAAAAAAATATGGCAGAAAGGGTTTACAACTGCCTAGTTGTCTCATATCTCACGAAACAGTCACAGCAGACAAATCTTACACAAGCTTGTAACCCTATATAACTGATCAGCAAATTTATCATTTCGCTTGAGGTGTAGCACTGTGGGAAAGCTTCATGCTGAAGTGATATCAAGGTAAGTCTTCGCTTAAAAAATTAGCTATACTGGGCTTCATTCAATGAAAAAATATCAGTGTGACATACCACAAAATTGTTGCGACCTCTTCTGCAGTTGTTGTTTTAGTTAATAATAACACAAAGAAGAAATATTATAATAATGTTTTGATTAAATCATTCAACATACTAAGACTATGAACTCAAGTAGTAATTAGAAACCACATTCTATCTGACTTTTAGAACTATAACATAACAACTCAATTTAGTCAAATATACTTTTTTTAGAGTTTACCTTATTCCCAATTAAGTAAAAAATTCTGCAGTGAAACACAAATCTAAACCTTCTGTTGGTTTAGCTTTCTCAGGATTTTCTCCACACCTGTCTCCAGCTTTCCAGTTTCCAGAAGTGTTTAGACCTCTGGCTGGACTTGTCAGTCATTCTGACTGGATCACAACATATCCAACTTCTGCCACATATAAATTAAACCTCTTCTTAAAGAGGATTCAGCAGAACACCAATTACAGAATCCAATTTCTGTCAATAACTACTTATTTACATTTGCTCCATGAAGTAACACCGTAACAAGATCCACCTTTTATTTTTTCATCCTTGGATTACAAAACAGGTTAAAGTCTTGGCAGGCTCCATTACGTCTATAGTTACATCTTTATTATTGTTGAGTAGGAAAATTCATTGTGATCCTTCCTTTTCCACTGAGTTAACGAGATTTGCATCAAAAAGTCTTTTTACGTGAAAGCAAAAATGTTGAGTATGTAAATGAGTAAGGCATGTCAACATTGTACCTCCATTATATCACTCATAAGAACTTCCTTTCCAGTGCTGACATTTTAGAGAGTACTGAACTAGATCTTAGAGCTTATATAGCCTGCATTTTTCAAATATTTTATTGTAAACTGAGCAGTTCAGAATTAAGAGAATGAGAACACGTAAACACAAAAAACACCCACAAGCCATGCACATCTTGAATTTCATGATGAACATGCAACAGGCAAGACAATCTCCACACTATATGCACACTTTATCAACTCTGTGGGCCTGATTTCCATTTTACACCAGTGTAAAACAGAAATAAGCCCACCAAACTCTGCAAGCTTCCACAGGGCACATAACAGGGAACAACACTTTATGATACACATGTGCAAGAGTAGTTGTGAAAATACAAGGTTATCTTCTAAAACTGCATAATTCAACTCTATGCAATGCCCTAAGAATTTATTCTTCATATCCCTAAACAGTCACACTTTAAAAATTAAATTATTAGAACATTTACTCTTCAGTGTAAGACGTGAGAGATTGCATCTTTATTTATGAACATGAACATTAGCACAGTTCAATGCCTTGTTTCAATTTTCAATAAATGCGGAGTAACTTTCAGCATGTTAAAAAAAAAATTTGTCTCTGAGACCCAGTCACTGAGCTGGTTCACAACATTCAAATGGTCAGATCTCAAAAATTTTTTAACATATATACTTTAGCATTTCCTGGACTCATACTCTAGCTTTATATGTCTGTTAGAAGGCAGCTGACGTGGAGATTTTCTTCAGTGTTCTGCTGCTTGGTCACTTTATGTTAGGACACGTTTTCTAAAGTCATCTTTAACAAAGAGAGTAAATGCTGCCTGAAAATTAGGAAGCTAACTTAGCTCCTCAAATAGCTTCAGAGTAAACAACCAAACATATGCACACACCACTGAAATCTCTTTAAAACAAAGACATCAAGATATCAAATTAAAAATACTTGTGGTCGTTTTTTTTCTTCCTGGATACTTATAAAGAAAAGAGAGTAAATAAAAGAAATGTGCGTACCTCAGCCCAGAACTCCGCGTATATATCATTAGCCGTCAGTCTGGTAACTGGCCACAATTTTGTTACGGAACATAAATCACAAGCTGTCATCATCAGACCAATCACTCTATCTCTAAAAAAAAAACCATTAAATTGTAAGTTGGGTAAAAAAATCGATGATCACACTGTGATGTTTTTATTTGCCCTTCCTCAGTTCAATCAGAAGTAAAGTATAAATACTACAAAATTTCTCCCACCCTGCTTGCTTCTTCCTCATTGATAAGGCATCACACAAATTGTATATTATAGTCTCTGTAATATTCCATGCATTGTTTACAACAAAAGTTCATCGGCTATCCTCTGGACAATCAAACTAACAGAAAACTAGACAAGAATGCCTGGCTTGCATACCCCTTCCTTAATTTTCTGAAAATACAGTACAAGTCTGTAAAAGAAAGATGGCACATCCTCCTGCTGCATTTCTTTCTGTTCTTTGAAGAGGGAGTAACACATGCTCCAAGAAGAGGAAAAACTAGTACTGAGTCTATCTCAAGGTACTAGGTCATTGCTTTGTTGAAATTAATTCTAACCCTGACAGAACAAGAATCCTACATGTAACGCTGTCCTGTACACTGACGAACAAGTTCACAGAATCCTACTGATACTGTTCAGTAATTATAATCATTATTAGAACAAGGCACACACAAAAAAATCTTATTTAAACAGTTTTCTAGCATACCACCAAAACCTATGGTTTATGAGTCTAAGTCTTATAAAGAAAACGGTCAAATTAAATAATGGATTTGTGTGTTTTCCACCCAATGGATAACTTTAAGATGACACTTCAGGATATTTGCATCTTTGTTGAATAATGCCTATTCCATGAAAAAAGCACACAACTTGCTAACTTGCATGCAGTGTGATGGCAGCCATTAAAACTGTACCAACAGACAAATATACCAGGGAAAATACACAAATACACAACATAATCAGTAGATAAATGGCAAATCTCCTGATTTAAGAAAGAGGATTCATCAGCCATGTAAGTGCCAAATTTGGTATTCCATTGCATGCACAGATACCATCTAGAACTCTCGAGTTCTTCAGCCACATCACAAACTGATGTTCTGTCTTTGGGCAACATGGCAGTGCACTAAAAATGCTCTGAAGGGCAGGTAAGAAAAAAAATAATATAAACATAATAGAATATTCAATCACATAAGTAAACTGTTGTGTACTATTGAATATCCTATTTCGGATAAATTTCATTCTGAGATTATCAGAAGCTACTTCGTCTTTTCAAGATGCCCAAGTATATTCAAGTCTTTAGTTCCAAACAGGGAAATAAACGTTTAAAAACTGCCCTTCCTACAGTGCTGTAATTCAAAACTACTGGCAAAACCCTGTAAAACTCTTCAGAAAGAAGACCTAAGTTACAAAAGTTCTTTTTGAAAACAAATCAGAATCATGACTCAATATTTTCCTATATTACCTCTCTAATTTTTCCACCATTAATGACAGAATCCACTTCCCAGTAAAGAAACTCTGAAAGGCTTCATGGGCATTTTAATGAAGCCTGTTATGAGAGACATCTCTCATCCAGGGTGCATTATGTTTTGCTTATGCGGACAAAGAAATTCACGTATTTATGAATATACGCACATGTTGTCTATTTTTAAAACTTAGAGCCATCTTAATTCACAAAGGTTCAGATCTGACCAGAATTCTTTCCAAGAAAGCATGTTGACAGAATAACAGAAATACTGACTAAATTATTGAGCTATACTTTTTTCCCCACCTCCTAACTCCATGTGCTCTAACTTTCCTCTGCAGATGGTCTGTCACTGAAATGTGCAGATGACATCTAAAGGCGGTGACATGCAAATATGTAAATTATTGCTACATACTTGGAATTTTACACAGAGTTAGTCTTAGAAACCTCATATGTAAGAAAATTACTGTGTACACAGAACTAACACCAGTTTGCTGCTTTTTACCTGTGTGCTTGATTCTTAAGGTTTAATGCTCCTGTCTGATGCAGCTCTTCAAGCTGTTTCCTGTTTCCAAAATACAGGGCCAGGTCTGTAGCAATGATGGCTTTCCGGATGATCTCAAGTACTTGCTCATATTCACTGGAGCTCAGATTGGAGAAGATATTGTGCCCTTCCAGCTATGAAAAAGTAAAAATCCAATAAAAAGCACAAGCTCTAATTCTGAGATGATTTCAGTCTTTACTTCACCAGACAGGTTAAAACGATTTTACAGCCCAACGACAATTTTTGTTGCAAAATCAAATGTTGACAGCCTGAAATTCCCATTTTTATCTTTCCTTTTTAAATACTGTCATGAAACCTATGACTAAGCCACTGACTTGGTTTTGGGACTGCTGCTTCTGAAGCCTAAAGGTATTAATAGAGAAAAATGCTAGCTTTTGTAGTGCTTATAAATCAGAGCTGAAGGCACAGCACTTCCAGAGAGCGTTAGCTTGAGAATTTGTGATTCAATCCTGATCCTGAGTACTGCATCGCCAAGCTGGTCAACTGAGTATCTGATTCACTCTGAAGTACCATTTTGATACTGGTAACACAGAAATATGGATAAGGAAATATCCAGCTTAAAGACTAAAATAATTTTGGTTTCATAGTGTTTCAAATGGAATTTGTCTGAAAATGCAGTACTTACTGATACAACTTTCTCTATAGAAGTAAAGTTAATTACAATAGTTTAATGCATATGAACATTTAGGGGAAAAAGCTGCTTTGTTCAACCATGACTTGACTGGCTCATAAAATAAATAAAATGGTTTCCACTATGGAGGTTCTGGGAACATGCCACTGTCATGCCTTTTCAATTGCCACTATGTATTGTTGCACATTTAATTGACAATATCCATGTACTGTGATCATTCATGAAGCTATATCACATTTTGATAAGTCAGCACTATTCACTGTCTCTAAGATTTGGAAAACAACTTATCAAAATTATTCCTACTGTTGAGAGGAAACAGAGAAAAATAAGAAAGAATGAACCAGTCATGTCAAGGTGTGCACATTCACAAATAGAAAATATTATTAATATGTCAAATGCAGATGTGTTTTGACATTTAATTGGCATTTCAGCTGAAGCTCATCAAAAGATTCCCTGATATTTGTCAAGAATTTACTTTTTTTTTTTTTTTCAAAATAAATCCTCTGTGGTACAAATAGGCTTGGTTTCTCTCCCCATCCGGAACATAAATGTCATTTTCCAACATTTTTACTTGGACAAGTAGATTCATTGTGAATAATGAATAGAAAACACAATCCTTCTACGTCTCAACTTTCCTTTGACAGTCTCCTAAGTCATAGAACATGATTTAAAAAAAAAAAATAAAAAGAAGTTCAGAACATTTTAACCCATCATCAATACTTTGGGCCCAGGAAACTTCTACTACTAATTTTCATGATTTAGGGTTTTGGGAACCCTTTCCTCCCCAAATTCGCTGCTTAGTCCATAAGAACATGCTATTTGTCCTAATACTTAAATTATTCTAGATTTGGAGACATCACCTTTAGGCTTCAGAAGCTGCACTATCAAGAAGACCACTGTGACAGTTTCTGTTCATACTGATAGGAAAAAAACTGATTCCTTTAAGTATTGACAGAAGCTGCCATATCAGTTAGGGTTTTGAGAAGTACATATGATGTACAGATCCTAAAATTTTGTTCTTTCCCTGCTGAGCAAAGCTAGTGAACGGAATCCTCCTTGTTTGTAAGTCTGATGCATACTAGAACTGCAGGTTGGTGAGCAAAGCAGCCAATAAAAGTACTGCAGGTTACTAAAATAAAATTAAAATTCACTGAAATAAACCCTAAAGGGTTTGGTGGGTATTGTTTGTGGGTTGTTTGGTGTTGTTTGTTTGGTGGTTTTTTGTTTGCTTTGTTTTGTTGTTTTGTTTTGGTTTTTTGGGTGGGGAATGTTGTTCAGAGGTTTTTGTTTGTTTTGGTAACAGTCCAGGAATTCAGTAAGGCTTCTTGATTGAAATGAAAAATAGCAAGTCCAACAGGCTGCTCTAACCTGCCTTGGCTGCTAATGACCACCCCTGGGCATACAGCCCTGACCCACCCATCCCTCTCTCTCCTCTCTCCTTGCTCACGCCAATGGCCAAGGCCAGAAGACAGCAGAGAAGCAAAAGGTTTCCCTACCTTGAGCAAATGGGACTTTCACTGACTACAACATTTCTGAAGGAAAAATGCAAAATGGTTTTTGAAGAATGACTGAAGTCTGCTTCATGTAGCAATAGTGGGACAGAGAAGTGTGAATGACTGAGCAACTTGCTCACTGTGCACAAACTCACATGAAGGATGAACACTACAAATCTAATGCCATATCACCACTGAAAGATTCAATTACAACCTCCTACATGGAGGATTATTCAGAGATAAAGCTTCTGTTTGCTGATGAAATGCATATAATACCTAAAACTATAATCACAAGATGTGCTTCTGAATACAAGAGAACATGTATTTTTCCTAAAAGGTGATTAATTATTTAAGAAAAGAACTATCTTCCCCCTGAAAAACCAGAAGGAAAGGTTTAATATAAATTATTGGCACAGTAGCACGGCAAGGCTGTGCATCGAATGTGTGCATGGCAAATTAAAACCAGTGAGCACAAGTATGTTTTGGACTGGCAGGGGTTCATAGGTGAGAGTTCTCACTCTTCTAATAGAGCATTAAAAAAACTTTCATTGCTGAGAAAATATCTGTGTCAGTAGCATACTAGGATTTCCAAAAATGTGTCTTGCATGTTTTCCTGTAGTTTTCTATTCATTAAACATACAGACACATTACCTCATAATAAGAACTCTCTTTAACAGAATAGTATCTTTCTTATGTTTTGTTATTTCAAATTGCTAAATAATAAAAAAGCACATGATAACATTATGAAACAAATTTAAACTTTTCATGCGTGCAAAATTAACATTTCCTTCTTCATGCCACATAGTTACCGTTCACAGAATTTATTACAGCACGTTTTTCAAGCTTCCCATAAAAAGTTTTGCCTGTACTTGAGATTTTATTGAGAATTTCAGAATGGATGAAGATTTTGTTGAAGGTTATTATGCTGGAAATATCTGAGAAACTGCTTTTTTATTTTCTAAGAAGCCCTGTTGACCCAGAAGCTAAAAGCTCCAAAGGAAGGCCGTAAGCAAAGACCTCTGAATACACAATATTTTTTAAAATATCAAAGTTTTGCGAATACTATGTTTTGCACTATGCTTTGGTTGCTAATTGTGGAACCCAGCTTGCTGTAATAAATCTTCCACACTTCTGAATGAGCACTACAATCCAGAAATTAAATTAAGCATGCTTCAGAATAGCTACTGGGTAATGATGTGACTCCTGTTTCCATCACTGGACTCTTCTGCACAGAAGATACATTTCAATAATCCTACCTGCAGGATGGACACAGTCTGCGAGAAGTGGTGCTGTTCCATTGTTGATGTGGAATAGAGAGCAGCTAAGGGGTGATCAAACTTCTGAAGATAGCTGTTACTGTAACCTCTGTGATCCAGGTCATGACACAAACATGCAACCAAAAGACCTTTTCGCTACAAAAAAATTGAGATAAGCATTAAAAGTAAAATGTATTTCCTGCCCCTAGATGTCACTCTCTTCCCATAGTACTGTAAAAGTCGCATTATGCTTACAGTGCCTTCAAAAAGCACATAGAGAAAGTCCTTAAAATTGTGAGAAGCATGATAGTGAGTACACGCTGAATTAAAATTCTTGGTCCAATTGTAGCTCAAACATTTTACATATTATGAATTAAGAAAACGTTGCACAATCACATGCTATTAGGTGAAATCTGCTTCAGGAAGAAATCTCACTTATAAACAGATAATCTGGTCATCCCCTGATTCATTATCATGTTTATTAAAAAATTAAAAATTGCAGTTATTGAAGGAGAGGAAATATAAAAGATGGTCAAGGTAGCCCGATGCTAACCCTGCCTCTCCAACACTCCTCAAAGTCACTGACCAAGTCTCCCAGGCAAAACTCTTCCTAGGAACCCACTGATGCGAGCCACAGAAATGCTGGACAACATCAACTGCAAAGACAGACAGTAACTGATTTTTTCTATTTCATTAACTCCTAATATCCTGAAGAAATGAAGTCCTTGAATTCTCTCTTTCAACACACAAAATATGTGAACGCTTGCAAAAGATTTTCACGCAGCAGCTGTGTTTTAAAAACACATTCAGTAATGTTTGCGAACCAGTCACTGTAGGCATGGAGTATCATGATAATGTCTTTATAGACTTAACAGCTCTGCCTTATAGTTGGTTCTGATGACTGTTCAGTAGGCTATAGAACGAAGCAGAAAAAGAATTCTGATTAACCACCTATTAAATGAGGAACATCCAACCTGTATACTGTACTAAAAGGTACGTGATGCTGTGGAACGACAGCAAACAATGTAACTAAAGAACTTATTGCACATACACAATGTGCAGAATGAAGGCTGCAGCAATCCAAATAGTATTTTTGATTTTGAGACCTTCACTTTTATTTTTAATAATGCCTTTTCAATATTGCACCTTGTGACTTGCATTTTAAAAAGCACTTAATAAAACAGACGATGCAGCAGCACTTGTCCACACAGATCCTCAGCAGAACTGGAACCTTTAGGCACATAACACACAACTTGAAGTCTCATGGTAACAGCTGTAGGAAGCTGGTGTCCCCTTTTCACTGCTATCAGGAGGGGCAAGACATGTAACCAACAGACTTGAAAAACAGTCACTGACAGCAAAAGAAAGATGAATCTCAGAATCCTTTCTGCTACATGTTAGATGTAGGAGGCATAAGCTTTTCTGTCCTTTCCCCATAGGTTTAATTCTCCTGTTACATCTTTCATAACCTGTGTTTTTTCCAGTCTTACAATTCCCATCCGTCTGTCCCTTGTACCAGATGTTTATTTTTGCTTAGCTTGTCCCAGTATCCACATCCCAGTAAACCATACTTGTCTCATTCCTTCACAGAATCACAGAATGTTAGGGACTGGAAGGGACCTCAAAAGATCACCTAGTCCAATCCCCCTGCCGGAGCAGGAACACTTAGATGAGGTTACACAGGAATGTGTCCAGGCAGGTTTTGAATGTCTCCAGAGAAGGAGACTCCACAACCCCCCTGGGCAGCCTGTTCCAGTGCTCTGGCACCCTCACTGAGAAGAAGTTTCTTCTCATACTTAAGTGGAACCTCTTGTGTTCCCGTTTGCATCCATTGTCCCTTGTCTTCCCATTGGTTGTCACCAAGAAGAGCCTGGCTCCTTCCTTGTGACACTCACCTTCAGGATTATACAACACCTAATCCTAGTGCTCTTGACCTTGTACCCATCATCCCCACTTGGATCCCAACACTTCAGCCACTGCCAACTTCTGGATCTATTTGTGTCTATACTAGAGTCCCCTTCACAGTGTTCCATACTTCTGTTCCCATCTCTAAGTCTATCAAAGTTCACATCATCATCCCTCACCTGAGACCATCCCATCCTAGTTCTCCAAAGTTTCCTTCAGCAGTTTTCTGTATTCTTGTTGAATTAATCTCCAGTCTCGAGAAAGAAGACTGCTAGAAAGAGCTGGAATATAGACTGGGATAAGGCTTTGAAACAGGAGAAGGCTGGCTGGAGTTTGGCAGGGAACAAAGACTGTTTCCATCCCTCTTTAACAATTGCCGCTTTTGCTCTCCCCGTCTTTCTTACTTGGTGTCTCCAAAAAGATGAGGCTTAACTACTTGGTTAGTACTGAATGTTATTAAAACTTTAAATATTCCCCAAGGTTGCAATCTAAAGATGTTTGTTGTTAAAGGAATAGTGATTTTCCCAAACTTGTACAGTTTTGCCAGCTTTCAACATATGCCTGTCAAATGCCACTTGCCTATTTCAATGTCAATTTTAAAGTCTCTCCTTTACAGCAGAATAAACTAGAACTTTTCAAATGAAATATCACCACATTTTATATTTCTCTTATACACTGAACAAAGACTTGATTTCTCCTATCATGTCTCTTTAAAAGAGCCCAACAGTTTTGGCTGAAATTTCTCCAAATTAAACAGCTTTCTCTTCCCTCAGTACAGATCTGACAATTAATTAATTAAAATAAAGACTGTGGTGATAAGCAGATACAGAGAACTTCTAATTGTGGACGTGGACTTGTAGCAAATCTGCTACTGATTCTTCAGTGGGCAGACCCGAAAAATATGAGGGAAACACTAGGATTAAGAATCTGAATAATTCTCCTTCCTTGAGCTTCCTATTCACTTACATTTCTCTGCAGGGACCTCTATATACACTCAGCCCAAGCTGACAGCAAAATTCTGGCACAGAAAATGTACTTCTATGATGGCTGATACTTCTGATGTGGTCTAGTAACCAACAAAATCATCTCACCTACCTCTAGATCAGTGAAAAGCCGCTGGTTGTTCTGCAGTATGGCATACATGCAATGTACAACAGTAACAGCGTGCTTCCAGTTGTGGTAGGGCACACGGCGATAATTCTTCTTTACAGACATAGTAAACCGGCACAGTTTTTCAAGTTCAAAGCTAGAAGGAAATTATTTGGTCAGAGACAAGAAATGAGAATTTACCCTCCTTGCTAGGATTGACTCTCACTACAGATGACTCACTGATTACACGAGCTGTTCAAGTTTTGGCAATGACAGAGGAGCGTGGATGCCTGGCAATGCTCTTAGTTTAATCTGTCAAATTCTGGAACATAAGTCAAGCTACCCAGCTCAGGCAATACAATTGCATAACTTTCCCTGCTCCCAGAAACTTGAAGTGTGGTTTCTTTATATCATTATCTATTCAACCTGACAAATAGTGAAACTCTGTATCTAAAGGACAATTCGAAAACATCATTTGTGATCAAGACAGAAAATTAGGGTTTTTTAAAGCAAATGATACACAAGGAATAATCCTGTTTAAATTAAAATTTCTGTCAAACACCAAATGAAGAAATTATTTTGAATAAAAGAAGCTGAGATGCTCCATATTCACATTGTAAAGATTTTACTTTTTCCAAGACTAAAACTTTTTTTACACTTTGGCCAAATGAACAGAAATACACATTCCAGTACTTCTTCATTTTTCACCAAACAATATTTTGGCAAATAATTGCCAGTCAACCATGAAAATGCCCCAAACCTATAGGATTTATGGGTTATTTGCTAAAGACTTTTTTTTTTTTTTGCTATTGCTATAGACAAGTAAAATGAATTATGATCAAGAGTATTTTCACTAATGTAATAATAGAAAGTAGTAATAAAGTAATTACTATGTTTGGCTTATGTGATCATCAAAAGCATCTCTGAGAGAATACACATCCTGTAGCACCAGAGCCCTTCATAATCTTTAACAGACTTTATCTAACAATGTTCCCTTGAAAGGAAAGCTGAATACTAGATTTGCAGTATATGTGGGCTATGGAAACAAAGCTGAATGGCTCTGATCTAGATGTAAAAATGTAAATATATCTTCTATAGAGTCAGTTACATAGAAAAACATGTCTATGGTTGTGTGCTGAGCGAGGTCATTATTCTTCTTAGCCTTAGTCTGACATTAGTCAAAATGGAGACATACTGTCTTTCAAAAAAAGCTTTATGGTTTCTTTTTTAATTTTAGAGAGTTAAGTCAGACCACTCTAGAACAATAGTTTGAACTACTGTTTAAAATAGTACATCATAATTCAGAATATCACAACAGTCACTTCCATCTACATCCAGTATCAACTCAATGGTTACTACAGGATAGAAAAGCTGTAGCCAAAGGGAAAGCATTATCAATGATATTTCAATGTAGAATACTATTACTTCCTTCACTGCCGTATTTTGTATACTTGATTAAAGCAGTAAAAGATTGTTTCTTCATGAGAGTACAAAATATGTAGTGAGTATCACAGATTTTTCTCCAAAATCCTCCTGGACAGAGCAGTTACACATTATATAGGTGCATACTTAAAGGCACAACCTTACTCCTCAACATATTAAAATCAAATTTTAGTCTTAAAATAGCTCTACTTGTTTTGGAGGGTTGAGAAGTTTTGTTCTACCAGAAAACAGATACAAGTTCAGTCCTAACAGTCTCCTTCAGAAGTACTTTAGTACTTTCCTCACTTTTTATTTTCTTTAACTTTATAAGTGAAAGCTGGGAATCACTTGCAAAATGTCAAGTAAGCATCTACACTTTCCCATGAAAGTTAACACCTTGAAAGAAAGAGACTGGGAGACAGAGAGGGGAAAGAACAGGACCTAGTTGAAAATTTGAACCCCAGTCGTGCATCCACAGCCATTCAGTCAGGAACAGAAACAAGCTAACCATGCTGAGCAGCAGAGAACTGTATTTAGAACAGACCCACTTGTCAGACATGAGAAAGACCCTCAGGTTTCACTGTATGCTCTGAGGGCCTGGAGGTTCATCCAGTTACTTTTATAAGACAAAAGAGTCATCAGCAAATGTTTCCCAAATTTTCCGTCTTTTTACAGGGAGATATTTCTCCTTTCAATTGCCCATCTGTAGATTTCTTCCATAATTCAGAGCAGCTCCCTTCCTATAGCAATGGGATATACTTAGCCAACAGACTACTGATCTTAGTAATGATAATGGCCACTAGGAGAAAGGACAATAAATGAAATATATCATTTGAAAAACATTAATTTCCATAATTAATGCTCAATGATGTCAATAATTCATTTATTTAGCAAGATAAGATTTAACCTTGGGTTCTTTTAACCATAAACTACATTAATTTCAGCAACTGTATATTTGAAAAATCAGTATTCATGGACCTTCTCTCCTTATTTGCCAAGAGTGCCTTTAATATCTTCTCCATCTTCTGTCTGAAAAGCAATTTCATCTCAGAACCAAACAATACTTCTATATATTGGAAGGACAATCATTTGGATGATATCATGAGTTCTCTAACCTGGCTGTTCCCAAATTTCATTAACTGAAGACCAAGAACCTGAAACAAGAAATCCAGTCTGCTTGTTAGAGCTCTGTACATACCCAACACAGTAAATACATTCCAAATAAGACCTTGAAGTAGAAAATAATTATCTCAAAATTTCCTAGTAAATAAACGCTTAAATAGTAGAACTAAAGTAATAAATCATATATGTCATACCTCGCTGTCCCACAGGACTGGTGAACCATGTAGACAAAAATGGCAGGCCAGACACCCTCATATGGGCTGATATCAAAGTGGTATCTAAGAAGAAAATTTAAGCTTAGTAAGGGCAAACAATTTTTCATTCTTACTAAAAGCAAGTGAAAACAACTAGGTAATGTATACTCAACAGCATTCACTTGTTTCTGAATATACATAGAAAATTGACTTTACAGGTTTTATTTTCCAGCAATGTAAGGGAATGTATTTCCACTAAGGTAAATGGAACTATGCTCATAGAATCACAGAATCATTTAGGCTGGAAATGATCATCAAGTCCAACTGTTAGCCATTGGTTAGCCTTTGCCTTTGTTAAGTTAATACAGACATAAATATTTATTTCAGAATCCATTTCTTAAGTAATGTAAAGAGCAATTTGTTCTACACAGATGATGAGAGCTTTATAGGCACTCCTCAAATATTCTAGACTTTGCTCCCATAAACTGTAAAGATGGTGTTTCTAATAGTATATTTACTGTTGGGTTTTTTTTTTCAATAATTTCTGTCACAAATTCTGTGAGACGTGGTCTAATTTTGACAGAAGAAAAACACATTTTAGTGGCTATTAGGAATTAAGCCCAAACTTCAAAAATCAAACATTCAAAACTGCATTTTTATGTTTCATTAGGTGAGGACTTATCTCCCGATAGCAATATTTAGGCCTAATATTAGGGACCCACTCAGTAGAACTGTTGTCCTTTGATTATTGATTAACCCCTCTCCCTGCACCTGCTGTGTTTCAAGTCTTGTATTTACTTTCCATTGAACCCAGCTAAACACTTGTGTGTCCATGGCATACTGAACAGCACAGCAGGTGCACAAGAGCTGAAGGTAGCTGAATTGCTTGGAAAACAGTTAAATGTATTCAGATTGCTCAAACTAAATGATGTTAATATAATTTAGAATGAAACCTGTCATCTTTGCAAGCAAAAGTAATTTCTGCTGAGGAGGTGGCTTATATAATGTCATCTAACAAAGCACAAGAAACTGTATCGCAAAGAATAAGCTTCTATTAGGGTGTAATCCTGGAAGCTGCTAGTACTCTGGCTTTCAAGTAAATCACTTCAGCACGTAATGAACTTTAACTGCAAGCATATGCTTGATAGCATACGTTTGCATGCTTTGCTCGCTCACAGCTACAATACTCAGTGTCTTAACAGGAGTGAGCGAGCTCTGGAGATGAGGTTCACAAAGACAACTTAGATTTTGTGACTCAATGTCACAGAGTTTTGATTTTAGGCACCTGGATAGTAAAGTAGAATTTACTGTCCTGGGATAGAAACAGTGATGAAAAAATCAAGATGAGTCCCAGTGTTAGTATTGAGTGGGAACGGACTGATAAAATATATAGAGAGGTAGATCTTCAGCACACAGTAGTCCCTCAAGAGCTGAAAGTAACTTAATTATTCTGGAGAAGGCCTAAGAGGCTGGATGGGAAGTCCTCCTCCAAATTTAGGCCACAACTCTAACCTCTAGCAGCTGAGATTCATAACTTGGAATTCTTTCCAGAAATTTACAGATCTGTATCCATTTTCCCCTCCTTCAGGAAACACAGATGCACAAAATACGCACATGAAAAACTCAAACTTCAACCCCGGACCCCTAAAACCTTAACTAAAAAACACACAATCAAAAAAATCCCAGGAATGACCTGAATTCTAAAATATATATTCTAAAACATATACAAGGGGATGTGATAAAGCATGTGGTCTTAACTACTGATGTTCCAGCTCAGTCTCCTCTCTGCCTCTGAGCTGTTGGTGACTTGGGACTATCAGAAAGCTAGCTCATATCTACAATCCTTAGATATAAACCAATGCTTCAAGAAACTACTGTAGCTGCTTATGCCTGAGGAAAATGCTACCATTCTGATTAGGTATTATTTCACATTTTTGACAGATAAATTTTCATTAAGTATAATTAAGTATGAGAAAGCCAGAGATAAACCCCAACAATCTTGAGGTGGTTCAATAATAAAAGTGTTTCCTACAAAACCCTCTACTACACCTAGGGAAAAAACTCCACATTTTTTTCACAGACTGATACGAGATACAGCTGTTGCTATATGAGATAAATACTTACAGTTCAATTTCTTTATAAATCTGTGGAGGCAGTGTACAGTGCATGAGGTTTTGCCACTCTTCTGCTGTACAGACACTGTGGTAGGATAGCTTTTCCATCGTTACGCGGTAAATACACTCTGAATGACGGATTCTGTGGTACATCTGAAAAAGGGAAGTCATTCACCAACGCGAAATTTTTAAAGAAGGAAAAAACATTTCTTTCTTGTATTCAAATGCTTATTCTTAAAATACAAAGCTGCAAAAACATTAGTGTTTTTGGCTGCTCAACTTCACATATTAGAAAAGCGACAGATTATATGAAATTTAGTACATCTGGAAAACTGGGCCTCCTATCACATCATTCTGCATCTATTCACTTACATAAAGGTCTAAAGTCCACCTGATTTTTCACTGCATCTGAACTCTCCCAAGAAAAAGAATCAAAGTTCAGGAATTAGAAACAGAGCTCAGTCCCTTTAAATATGCTAACAGAAAGAAAACTGATAACAAAGCACAATTCATATTTTGCCCCACTGCACGAATTCAGCTACTAATCGGTACAAATAGATGCTGCCTATGAAGAGTAAAAAGTACATGAGATATTTATCATACCTATATTACTACGCAATAACTGTGAAAAACAACTACAGTTAACTATTGAGAAGTTCAGACAACTATTGCAGACATGACACTGTTTGTAAATAAGCGGGGACACAACACCACTGGTAAAGATAATTTTTCTGAAGCAGTATGCCTGGGATGGTAACATTCACCATCTAGAAAGAGTGAACCCCCACACAACTGAGTGATTGCACAGCCCCAAGTTCCATTTATATGCAGGCCTTACTACTTGTCTTGAGTCATGTGGAACACATTTCAGTAATTGTTAGTAAAATTTGCCACCCCAGTATATCAACTGCACAATGCTGCTAAAATGGCTTAATGTTAATCACCAGGCTTAAGTGGCATTGTACTGTATATTACCTCCCATGAATATGACTCGCTATTTTTGCATTACATTTTTATTGCATTTATTGCATTTTTATACTTATATAGTAAAAATCATTAAATTGCTTATGCTTCCTATGGGAATAGTAACTTTTGCAATGATAAAGGTTTGGAAACAAAAATAGCTACCCACTCTTATCTAGAAGCATGGATACTTATTAGTGTATAGTGCAGCATATAAATGTAGAAATAGGTATTTTTGAATAGTCAGCATACAGAATCGAGATAATACATAACATCTCCATCCCTCCGTTAAATTTGTAAAACATATGATCTGCATTTATCAAAGTAAATAAGAATCATATTTCTAACCAAAAAGACAAGACAGACAGGTATCATTCACATCTCAGAGCTTGCTCTCTCAGTTTAACTACATTAAATTGATGTATCCAGAGTACAATTATTTCAGAAAGCATCAAATGAATCTCTGTCATCCTCATAAAATATAATTATTCAACAAAGAATTCAATCATTCCCACTTCCTAGTTAATTCAATGAAGCAGATTTATGAATCATTTTAATAATCTGGAACATCAAAATCCTTAAGTAGGATTCTAAGTCTTCCCATTGTAACCAAGAGCTTACAAAACTGTAAATAAAACTTACGTTAGCACAGTGTAAGGCTAAAGCACAAAAGACTGCAAACATTTTAAAGTTGTTCTCATCAGTTTTAGAGAAGGCACTTCCACTTATTTTGTTCACCATCTGCACAACACCTATTACACTTCCTCGGCTCACAATAGGCATGCACAGGATATTTCTGGTTGTGTAGCCTGTGTAGAGGTCTACTTCTCTGAAAAGCCAGAAAAGAGAGAGGAAAAAATGAAAAAAAAGTTAATATTATTAATTAATATTGATTCTCAGAAATGTTAATGCACAATATACTAAATAGTTTTAAGGCAGATGTAATTAGTACCTGCAAGAAGTTTGCCTCCAAAGTTCTCAAATACTTCCATCTACTGGGTCATATCAGAAAGAACTTTTTAATACTTTAATCTTAATTTGCAAGATAAAGAGTTAATATTTCTTCAAACATACTATCAGTTCATTCATAAAATTAAAGAATGCATTTGGGTACTTAGGCATGCTATTTGTTAGTGAGCTTTTTCTTCCTCCCCTGAAACCAATCATATTGCAGGAAGGCTAATAAAAGAAAATCAGCAACAACCTAACCAACTGGGCAAAGTTCAGTAACAGGAAAAATAACTAAATTTTTCTCCATTATATTTGATAAAAATAATACTTTTTTTTTTTTTTGTATCTTTAATATATCTCTGATGGCTAAAGCTTTTATACAGAGATCTATAGGTCTCTTGTCTCCTCATCAGAGGATCACAGCTCCATGAATGCATCCTAATATGAAATTGTAAATTTAAGTAAAAGGTTTGGTGAGTTATCTTCCTATCTCATGAATAACATCCTACCTATTAAAGCGTGGATCTGCATAGGCATCAGGGATGTTAAGAACTTCTCCTGTTCTTGCCACTTGACCAGCTATTCCTTTTTCTATAGAAAATCTGCAGGAAATAAAAATGTGTGTTAGCCGCAGTATGAACTATCTGAGAAAACATTTTTCCAGTGGAGTCTGTTTCGGGCATGGTAATGGATATTTGTTCACAACCAGTGTCATTTTGATGCTTTTAGGAAAAAAAAAAATCTTACAAGACAATAACTGGTAGCAAATAATAAAATATTAAAAAAGCACGTATTAATAGGTATAAATTGTATAACTACATAGCTTAATACAAAATATGCAATAATATGACCATTTTAGCAACAAAAATTCAAAGTCTTTGATAACCTTGGAAGTTATGCCTAATAAACATGACATTTGTATAGAACCTGAGACTCATGTTTCCCTTTACAAAGCTACTGATTTTATAATTCCTTTTACATATTAGTTGTTTCTTTAGACACATCATATGCAATATGGAGCTTGTTTCTTCTGGGGGGCAGAGAAATTTGGTAGAATAAACTTTGGAAAAAGACCAGTGGAAATTTCAAAGCTAAACATTAAATTCATTTGTCATGTACACATCAGAATAACTAGCTTGTTTAATCTCATGACATGCCAACAATGCCATGCTACTAACTGCATCCCACAAGAAACTTAGACACAACAAATATTGTGCAGTTGAATAAAAAAAAAAAAAAAATCATCTTAAAGTCTGTCCTGTGAGGGAATAAATATAAATTGTTTGACATAAACCAGTTATGACATACAAGCACAGAAAAATTTGTGGAGAATACTAAGTAGAAAGAATCACATGTGGAATGCTTTCAAATCTAAATGTACCCAGGTAGTATCCTGTCCCCATCGAAGTCAGTGAAAGATCTGACAGGATTTCACCCTGCACACCTGATTTTAAGGTAGTTTCTTCTGCTGCTTCTCATGATATGTACATCACACCAACTTAAACCTCCTTCCCAATGACTGACTCAGTGTCACTTTCTTACAGATATTTAAGTTGTGCTTCTCTTTCAGTATACAGAATCCATGAAATGGCTCACACCCTTGCACTCAGAGTCAACATTTCAATAATTTTCATATAGAAAAGATAGAAAGATATAAGCACGAAAAAGAATTATCAAGGAGTATGAAAGTGTATGTTAAGCAGGCCACCTTCTTTAATTTACAGCACCTCCTTGCATGTCAGTACATAAATGGCACTGATTTTGACTCCTTCCATCCACATTCCACTCACGCAATGTAGTAAGTGGGAGTAAGTTTTTCTAAAAGAGTCTAAGTGAAGACATGAATCACATGAATCTCATCCTGGTTCAGAACTTTAAAAGTATAAGGAAGAAATAAAAAAAAAAAAAAAGAAAATCTATCCTGAATATTTCAACAAAACATTAGAGCAGGATATTTAGTCATACATTTCTTTCTTTTTAAGAAGCTGCAGGTTCAAAACCTTTGTGTCTTTGAAAAATCTCAATTTGTATCTATTAAGGATTCATAATTTTTGAAAAGTGAAAAATGTTATATTTACTTTTTTGATTTGCCTCTTTCATTTAAAAAGTGCATGTGTGTAAAAACGATATACTTGTGACATAAAGCAGAAATACATAGAATCCTAAGAATTCATTAGAAGTCCATACACATTTTCAAATTCACCACTTCAAGCATACTTCAGAATCACAACTATTCAAAAGTTTGAAAGTACTCTAAATTCACATGAGAAAAAGTAAAATTAAATTACTGGACTTGAATTGTTCAGAACCAACGATGTGTTCTTACTAGATTCTACATATGCCTAATCCATATGTAAGGAGTACAAATTGTGATTTCCTTGCTTTGGATGCGCTTGAATCGCAGAGTTCTAGTTCCTCTTGGGAAACAAAGTCCCATACTGGCAGACTATGGATTAGGTGCACCTTTACCTGCACCTTTACCTACCTCAGAACACCTCTGTTTTATTCCCAACATGATTTCCAAAAGGACCGCCTCCGGAAGACGGCATTTCCAGGAGTGACGTTATAGCTTCAGAGACGTTGTTTCGATGGCACTGCAATGTCATTCCCAGAAGTACTACCTTCTGGAGGCGGGTCCTGGTGGGAATGATATCACAGTATGACAAGTATTGTCAGGGTACCTGCAGATAGGCACAGAGACTGGGTAATAAAATGCCTGCACATCTGTAGTTATAAGGAAACTGCATTCTTCTGTGAGCTGCTCTTACCTTATTTCTTTGGTCTTCTTGAAGACAGGTTTCCCATCATTTTCTTCTCCGCTATCAAAAAGGTCTGAATACAGCTCTTTATTTTTGTGGTCAACCTGGAAGAGTGCACACCTATCTGCATTCACCAGGTTTTTTGCATATATCTATAGGGGAAAAAAAAAAAAAAAAATTAGAGTTAATGATCATGAGATAGGTTTTTACCAGAAAAAAATGACTGAAGATAATCTAAGTCTCTAGAAGATAAAAATTTTGAGAAATTATCCAGTATGAAAATCTGTTTGAAGGAACAACCACCCTTACAGTAATCTTTTAGGATACAATTCAAAATGCAAGTGCGTCTTTTATTCAATGGGTGGGAGTTTTTTTTCCTTTTTTTTTCACTTGTTTTGGTTGGTTGGTTGTGGGTTTTTGGGTTTTTGTGGTGGTTTTTTTTGTTGTTTTTTTTTTAATTAGAATGTTTTTCTCTTTGAGAAATGTGGGATTATCTTTCAAGGCTTGAATGTGTGCTAAAAGAAATAAGGCTTTCCTACTACACTGTTTTTCAAGTACAAGGAATGCTTTTCAAAATGGTACGTTTTCTCACCCTATGTTTAAATATTACGCACCTTAACTTGATTTTGAATAGATAGGATATAGCAAGACCTAAGAAGATGTTTGGTTTTTTATCTTTAACTTCAATGCAAATATATTTGTATTGAATATCCAGCAAAGAAAGACATAACAGTGAGGCTAGTGTTTGTTTCTAAAAAAGCTACATGTGCCTGTAGTACATAACAATGAACAAACATGGAAGATGAGATACATCATTATGGATTGCCCTATCCAGCCACACAGGAAGTGTCTGTGCCTTCCTGATGCAAGGGACAGTCCTTGCACAAAAACTGTAACTTAGTTCTACATGAGCTAACCAAAGCCCACAAGGTACCATCCATAGTCAAAAAAGTACCACAGTACAGCAATAGTCTAGCATGGTATCTATCATACTTTGAACTAGCTGGTTTTATCTTAGCAAAACTGTCACCCAGCACTGATTGTCAGAACAGAATCTTGTCCCAGGAACACTAGAGAAATGTTTCTCAGACATACAATGGACTTTCTGATAACAAGAGGGAAGAGTGAACCACAGTTCAACAAGGATCGCTGTATTAACTTAAGATGCCATATAGTCAGGTTTCAAGAACGTGCTCTATCTACTTCAGATAAGCTTCCTATGTTTCTTCTTGGCTCAGAAAGTATAGTAGAGTGCATGGTAGAGCATGATCTGAGGTGAGTCTTGCTCAACCTTTTAAAATTGTGTATAATACCTATCTAGTCATTCAGCCACAGAAAGAGGCTGACTACATCTTGGTATACAGTGCATGCAGGTGAGGTATCTAAGAATTCTCAAGATTTCCATGTAAATGAATTAACTTCCCCCTCTTATCTCCTGTCTTTCAAAAATAAAATTAAAAAACCCCACTAAAATATTTCATTTCATGTTAATGCAAATAGACAAAAGTTAGACCTTCACAGAAAAAAAAAAACCCCACAACTTACGAGATGATAAAATCATTAGACATTAGGCTTTTATCTTGTGCCATATGAGCTGTGTAATGGGAGCTCCACAGAAATCATAGAATGTCCTCAGTTGGAAAGAACTCACAAGGTTCATCAAGTCCAACTCCTGTCCCTGCATATGACAACCCCACAGTTCACACCATGTGTCTGAGGGCATTGTCAAGTCTCTTCTTGAACACTGTCAGGCTTGGGGCCGCGACACCTCCCTGGGGAGCCTGTGCCTGTGCTCCACCATCCTCTGGGTGAAGAACCTTTTCCTAATGTCCAACCTAGACCTCCCCTGGCACGTATTTCTGTCGTTCCCTTGGGTCCTATCATCAGCCACCAGAGAGAAGAGCACCTGCCCCTCCTCCTCCCCTTGCGAGGAAGCTGTAGACCATGATGAGGTCTCCTCTCAGTCTCCTCCAGGCTGAACAAAACAAGTGACTTCAGCCGTTCCTCATATGGCTTCCTCTCCAAACCCTTCATCAACTTCATGGACCTCTGCTGGACACTTTTTATATCCTTTTTGTAGAGTGGCACCCAGAAGTGCACACAGTACTTCAGGTGAGGCTGCATCAGTGCAGAGTAGAGCAGGACAATCCACCTAGACCAACTGAAAGAATCTGTGCTGGAAAGACTGCGTTGCTTTCTTCTCCATTTATGCCATCAGAGCAGTAGAAAGTTGGGGAGACTGAAAGCTAAGAGGTACTTTTTAAAAAATATTTCCATTTAGGGCATTAAGAAGTTTAAAGTTCTCAACTACTCACACCATTTATTCCTTTTCTCAAAACAGAGTGAATATTAACTGTGCAAAAAAGGACAAGGGGTCCAGCAAATGCTTCTCTACACTTACTCAGAAACTATCAAATTTCTTTATAAAATCAACAGCACAGTGTTGATTTTACACAATTAAACTTCTGTGTTCTAATGCACATGACTCAAGATCTTAACTTGGTCATGACTCATGCTTTTCAAAAGTAACTGCCTAAACACTGCTTAATTGAGAGAAATAGTTAATGGAATGAGAAAGTCTTACTTCTCTAAAGCCCTAGCTCAAATTAGTAGCTGAAGAGGAACACCAGTACAAAAGGTATGTTTTGCATTGTCAACAGAAAGGCCAGGGTAGGTTGCTTGTAACTACTCAAGCATACTGCTAAGAAAATTTGTAAGACAACTTGAACTTCTGCTTCCCCTCCGTGCATTTATACCCCAAATCACCCTTATACCACTAACTTTGCTGAGGGATATTAATGAAAATAAAAATTATTAGAATGCTAAAATCCCTGTACTTTATTTTTATAGGAACAAATCAAACTTAAAGTGCAATTACCAAAGGATGACATAGTGAGGTGAAACTGAGTGTCACTCTTTTCTCACTGGGAGACAAAAATAAACTACATAATGATAAAATCACACTCCCATAAAATGGCAATAAATGTGCAAAGATGCAATTCAATTAATTGGCCTAAGAAACAGCCAACTGCTCCAGCTTACAAAGGAAGCTGAGTATGAAACATCTACGCAGGTTATAATGCAGAATCATGATGCAGCCAAGTGCTAGAAAAGAACATGAGTGAGTTAAGCGTATTTTACTGCCAATTGTGTTTTTCACCAGACCTCTATTCACAGGGAAGAATAGGGAAGAATATCAACATTTGTTATAAATGCCATATGTTATGTTACACCAGTTCTTTTAAATATTAAGCTATTTTTAAGCAGTTTATTTAAATTGGAAAAGTCAATATTCAGAAATGTGTCCTATGTGCAGAATTCTTGACTGTTTATTAACTAGAACAAGACAAACACTGCAGAATATTTTCCATTATTAATTCAAGTTTCTAAATAAACCCACGGTTATATTGTTTGAATACTAAATGTATTGTTTTTGAATACTTTAGCTAAGAATATCACTTCAAAGATTAGGGTAAGTATTGGAGTACTCTTAGACAGTAACTTTTTGAATATGCAAATTGAAGCAATACTATCACAGACCTGATCAAGATTTACATTCAGGAAAAAGAACTGCAGTATTTGATGGATATGTTTAAAGCTAAAAACATAATTCATATTTCAAACACTCAAGATATGCTATGAACAACCAGTCCATTGGTATTTGTAAACACTATTCAGGAAATAATTCTGAATTCAAAAGAGATTAAAAAAATTATAATCCATTTCTCAACTACTTAAATTCATTGATTAAACATAGTCTTAGATATTTCAGCGGCCTTGGCTTTAGTGGGTTTTATAAAATATTGACTGTCACTCTAGTTATGGGTGTAAATACTTTTGTAAAGCAAAATGGATGTCATTTCTTGCACATCTCATTCAGCAAATGGAACAAATACTAATGCAATGTTTGACCTCTAGTCCTTTCTACAGACAATAACTTCTTCAGAAGTGTTTCACAGCATGTAGCTGCAAATTAATACAAGGTAAAATAAAAGGAAATACAGAAGCTTTTGTATTACAATATTCAAACCTTCTCTAAAATATAATAGTAGCTCTTTAGTTCAGAGACAGTCATGTTCCATTACTTATGAAAGCACTGAAACAAAGTTGTTATTGACAATGAAAAATCACGCTGACCTTTGCCACTTTATTCCATATAAAGATGTTAATACTGTTTGTATTACGTGTCCATTATAAACAGATCATCTATTTCAATGATGTAATGTCTTATTTCAAGAAAAGGTGAAGGAAGGACTCTAATAAACTTAGAAGTGAAAAAGACAACTTACCATTATATGTTCAAGTAGTGAATCTATTGCAACTATATTATCAAAATATGTTCTGCAGAGAAAGAGAAGTCAGTAAATAATGGCATTTAGTGAGACATTTTTCAAATGGCTATCACAGGCTCTTGTTTTACAACCACTTAATGGTGGAGCCCAAATAGGTGAGGACAAACTCCTGAACCTTGAAAATCACTGACTGGCTTGCTATAGCACAAGGGAATTGAGAAATGGTCCTAGCTCTGTTCATTTAAGCCGTATTCCACAATTACAGAACTGTAGAATACTCTCTATAATATGTAGAATTTTCTTTGCAGAAAAGGAAAAGACTACGAAACGTTCCCTACCATGGATTGAATAGGCACCTGTTCAGCAACACCAAGAATGTATCAAAATGCTTTGACACCCTTTGCAAGCTGAAAATTTTAAACAGAAAAGCAAAAAGGCAATCCAGATTAAAAAAAATAATTTCTTCCATGCTGACATATATTATGTATATGCTTTTGAAATATCTCATTAGGTTTTTGCATAGAAGGCTATGCACTGAGAACTAACGAAAACTACATATTGTAGCTAAATTCGCATCATGCTATCCAACCCTTGGCACTATATACAAGGCAACAATTTATAAAACTCTTAATGAGTCTTCTTTATCAACCCAGGTGTAGCATGTTGAAGCTGCAGAAAATGACTGATTTGTTCCTTAAAAAAAAAATCACACACAAAACCAAAAAAAAAGTATCTCCTTTTCAGAGCAAAGTCCAAGAGTCCAAGGACAGCCAGGAACATTGAAAGATAAAGGTCAAACTTATTAGTAAAAGAAGTCTAAATCTTCCACATGCCAAGTCTTAATAACTCTTGGATTACAATGTTCCCAGCAGACAGAAAGGCATTGTCCCATGGCCTTGAACATATATACAGTTCAATACAATATGTTAGCCTTACACTGTCAGAGACTTGAAGAGGTGGAGCACTGCATAGGATGCCCTTTGTAAAATGTTACAGACCATGTCCCAGTGACATTGCACACTAACAATTTCCTTGCTGAATAGGAAATGCTCTTTCCATGTAAGAGAAGGTACAGACCATTTCTAAGAGCAAATTAATTCTTTTCTTGCTAGTGTAAGTCTTCACCTACATGAAGTTCATAAAGTTGTTATTAAATGATAACCCATTTTTGTGGCTCAAATCATAAGGTTTCTTTTTTATGAAAACTTAATTCTAGTAATTGATAATGCTGTCTGAGGTATTTTCTCACAGAAATACGTATTATACATTTGCAGTATTTATTGTAATTTTAATCTTAACATTTTAAAATAATTACAAAGTTTTTTAAAACAATTTCAGTATTATGTAGCATGAGTAAATTGCCAGCCCATAAGTGTGGGTAGATTAAATGAGCTCAGTACAGATGTTAGCCACACAAAAGCACTCTGGAAAGGAAAATAATGGTGCTAGACAATTGAGCAGGAGGGTAACTCTGGCAAAGGAATGATGAGAGCGCCCTTTAGGAGACACACTCTGAACCTATACTGAAATTAAAAAAAAAAAAAAAGAAGGCCATCCCTTATGAAAAAAAGCTAGGACAAACATCTGGATACTGCCCGCTTGCCCTCCTTGCAAGAGGCAGACTCGTCACTGATGTGTTCACTCCTCATTTTGCAGCCAGGGCAACTGAGCTGCCTGCATTCCTGAGAACGGCACAGGAATCTTGGGCATCCTCTAATCTCATCAACTTGAAAATTGTTCTTGAAGACCCACAGAAGTGTTTGTAACAGCAAAAATCAAAAACATCTCATTTTTACACAGTACCATCAGTCCTTTGTGATGCACTTAGAAATTCTTCAACCAGCTTGTTTGATAAAACACTGTTAAGCATCCTAGACTGCAATTTACCAAAAGTACTATTTTGTTTTGCATTTTAACTTATTGGCTCGCTCTACTATTTAAAGATGCTAGTAGCAGGAAAAAAGAAAAAGGGATGAAGGAAGAGCAGATCACCTAAAACACTAAACTGACTTTGAAAGTCTAAGCTCAAGCTTTCATACTTTTAATGTCTTTTCAATTTAATTTTGCATTTATTGTGATAAGAAATGAAAAGAAAACATGCTATATGCAGTTACAGCCTTTGAAAATGAAAACAGAGCATCCAGAACATGCAGAAGAAAAAGAACTGTGTGGCAGCCCTGATTCTTTAAGGATGTATCTCTGTAATGCCTATACTTACACATGCATATTGTATGTTTGCACTCGTGTCATAAAAAAGGCAGGGATGGGAAGCTGAACCTAGCTAACTTGTCATAAAGTCCTTTCAAACCTTCTAAAATTGGCCGTGAAAAGACATATCAAGCCTATTTGTCACATCTCAAAAGAGGGTCACACAACTCTGACAGGAAAGTGGAAAAACAGGCAATAAGCTCATGCAAAAGATGACAAGAGGAAACAAATTCTGTAAGGTATAATCATATGGTCCATTTTCTTCTGCATAATCACCAAAAATAACATTTAGCAGGTACACATCATGCCACCCACATCATTAGTTCTTGTTCCTGTTCTGAAGATTGCCCACCCTCCAAGGTGTGCCTTCACACCCATTAGTGAGCTACAGGGTGGAACAGGTGAATTGAAAGAGCCAAGTTAAAAAAGGCTCATCAAAATAAATCAACAAGATCATAATGCAAATCTGACTTACTTTGATACATCAAGCAAGAAGTCATTCAGTTCAGTCTGCTTGGCAAGGCCCCGGCACACCTGGAAGCACAGATCATGTTATCATTTGCTCCAAGAGAACACTGAAGTCAGAGGGAAACCGAGGTCATACAGCTGACCCATTTAACGAATATGAAAATATACAACTGCTAGTATATATATGTTACAGGACTGTATAAAATGAAAAGCTGGATTAGTGTACTGGGCTGCAGTCTCAGCCAGCTGCTGAGTTAAAACTGTCAAACACAAGTAACACCTTTCTTAAGCCTCTCCAAAAGATATTGGTTGTTACATTTGTTCATGCTGCCTCAAAGGCTGCCACTGAATGTGGTTATGGAATCAGCTCAACTACATTTCCCTATCCAGACCCTCGTCTCTTCTCAGAATATTGTTGAATATTTTTGTTTCCTTTTTTCCTCACTATACTCTTTTACCACTTCTTTTCCAGTTTGCAAAGCAGCATGTAGGCACAACTGAAGACTTGACATCAGGCAAGCTTTAGCTAAGCAGCAGATGATACATGTTTATCTTTGGGAGAAATCAGCATGAACATGAAAAACAGTATGCCACTGTATTTTAGAAGCAAAGTGTTAGATGAAGCAAAGTTTTGAACTATATTTTTACTTCACCTAATTGCAAACTCTATCTAAGGTACAATTGTATACCTGTATACTACTACAGGAAGCACTGAGGTCAAAAAAAGAAAAAAAAGCCTCTACTGTTGGCACCTTTTAACAATAAAATACTACTTCAAACTAGTAATTTCTTTTATCTGTGCAATGCAGATATAAATAAATATGCAAAATATTACAAACGATATCTACAAGCCTTTCTCTTGCATAAAATTAGGTAACTAGGTACAACTTTTGATACACACTACTTCCTAAAGCCCAGCTGTGAGCCTGGTAGGTACAGCCCAACATCAGATCAAAACTCTTGCATTCTTCTCATGCAAAAACTTGGGAAGGGCAAGCCTTCTGCTTAGGAGGAGAGAAATGAAAATGACCAATGGAATAAACTTTCCTGGTTTGTTTTGCAGGTGTGAAAGGTTTCTCAGTTAAAGAGGGAGTCATTGTTGCCAGACGAAGAAAAAACATCATGCAATTGCAATTCTGCTGGCACACAATAGTGTACATCCGCTAATTCTGCCTAAATGTGCTCGACTAAAGGATGATCCCAAAGAAAGTCAATGACTTCCAGCACCAAGGAGGCAAATGGTAGAGTCTAGAAAAGAAAAGTGGGAAGCTTTGTGCAAGTCTTCTGCCACTTGTATGAAAGACACCTTAAAAATTACTTCTTGTGAGTTGAGAGAAGACCCTATTTTAGCATCTTCTGTGAGCTGATAGAATATGTTTAGTTTCTGTGTTACTGTCTTCTAGTAGCTGAAGTAACAAAACCTATTACCAAAGCTGCTGGAGTTTGCTAGAGCAGCTTTCACTGTGTGGAGCTTCATTAAGCACCTGACCAGGCACAGCACCAAGTATCTTTAGTGGGAGTAGGTACAGGACCACAAAGCAGCTAGCAAGGATGGCTTAAAGTAGTCTTAGCAGGCAACACCTAATAATCTCGAGCTGAACATCAAAGCAGGAGGAAAGCAACCAGTTGGCCTAGCAGTTGCTTTCTTACAAGAAAAAGAAAATAAAAGAAAAAACAAAACAAAACAAAAAAACCCCACCACAAAAAACCAAAATAACCTCACAAAAAAACCCCAAACACACGAAAAATCCAATATCACAAGCAAATAAAACCCAAACAAAACTGCAAATTGTTATCATTCTGCTTTAACAATTATTTATCTACTTTGTTAGGCTTCTTTTTCCTTTACTAAAAATACTGTTTGTTATTTGATCCACGGTTGCAAGTCGAGGAAAACTAGCTCAATGAACATGAAAAATGTTAACATTTTTCCCAGGTTCAGGGAAGGGGCTTGAATCAAAGTTTTAGTAGTGATTTGATCATAATCTATGTTCCTCCTCATCAAGTCCTGGTAGAAGAGTTATGCAATGAAAAACCACCCACACTTACTTGTACTTGATGTATTGCTACTGAAGCCCATGCAAGATTTGCTGTTGCAACCTGAAACAAAAGAGAAGAATCTAACTGAAGAAACCTTGAAAACCATCAGTTACATGCTCTTTTTCTCTATCTAGATGTGAAGTAAATTAACTGAGCTGTTTTAGAGTGGCAGGCAGTAACGATTTGCAGGTAGACAGTTACTTTGTGAAAGTCTCAGTGTTTCAATTTTATTAAGGCACATTCAGTCACAAAAGAATCATTTTTTGTATCAAAAAAAGGCTTACCAATTGTCTTCAGAAGCAGTATTTGGAACCCATCATCTTAGAAATACAACATTAAAACAAACATCTCCTGAGCCGAGGGCTTTAAAAATTACATTATAGATATTGTTGAAAGGTATCTGCCATAGAAATAAAATATCGCATAACAGCTTTCTGGGGCTGTATCTCTTCAGTCACAGCTATTTCCAGCTGTAAACAGGCACTGTTTCTTTCACTGCCACTTTGGTGGCAGAAGAACCAGACCTGATCCCTCAGCTCAAGACTAGTGTTTTAAGTATGACAGTTTCCAGGCAACATTTCAAACAAATGTCATGTAAACTGCAGTTAACTAAGATGTGCTACCATGCATAATCTCCTGTCCTTGAAACACAGGAGCTTTGTAAGAACACAGAGGACAGAAGTACAAGAGGTCTGCTGCTGCATGCCCTCCTAAGGTATTTTTTTAATTTTATTTCTTTTTTAAACAGAACAAATTGTACACATTTTATGAAAACTGTTAATGGTATCCAAAGGCTTTCTGAAATCTGAAAATGAAAAGAATGCTTTAGAGCACTCAAAAAGTGACCTTAAAATACTTTTAATTTACTAATAAAATACTTATGTTTAGCAGCCACTCTTTTCGAACCAGAACATTCATGAACTTCAGTTACAGAAGGTATTTCATATAACACAAAAGATTCATATTTGCACAGTATAATGTATGTCTGAGACCTATCTGAATTTTAGACTGATTAATGTAATAGGATAATTATAAAAAATAAATGTGTTACATGTAAGCAGCAGAATTAACGAAGCCTGCTTTTGTATGAATGCCAGTTCTTTGTTCTGTGAGTACCACCATACTAATCCAGCCTCCTACCATGACCTCTGCTTGCTGCTGAAAAAATACCAGTCGTGACAGTGAGGCTGAAGTGATGTGACTGCCCAGCTAATATACATATACGAGCACCACATGTATGCTAGGCTAATTAGGTTACTGATAAACAGAATATACAATTGACAAATATTGGTGGGGTTTTATTTCCTTGAGAGGGCTAGTTTTAATATCTCTTGATTGCACATTTTCTGTTCTTTTCACAATAAAAAATCCAGTTCAGTACAGCCAAACTGCTCCATGGCGCATCTTATACCACTATCCAGACAACAGAGCTGGCTAGAACTCATGCCATTTGTCCTAACCTCTGTGTTCAGGTTCCCTTCCCTGGGAAAGGGCAGAGACAGAAACAAATGGTACATTCATCTTAATGCAAGAGCCATCCTGATTTCTAGATTGGACAAAACAATGATCCTCACCCAGATGTGACAGCTAAGATGCACTTCTAACACCTTTAATACAGCGACAGCCTTTGAGACATCTGCCTCATGTTAAAACTTGTTTGTACGTGGCTAACAACTCATAACTTTGTATTGACAAATGGACATGCATGGACAACATAACTACACAGGCCTTATACAAACGCATTAAACCATGCAGTATAGATAACAGTCACAGAATACGAAGACGGTTATGAATGGAATATCTGGATTGGGAAGCATCAGAAGTAAAAGAAAAAGTAGAGAAGAGCTTTATGAACGGCACCTAGACTAGCCAGTCATCCAGGTACCAGCACATCTACACACAGTTTCCAAGAACATCTACGGGCAGTGAGTAAATCTTGATGACTCACAGAGAAGGGACAGGCTAGAGAGACAAAAGATGTCAGCTCCTAAAGGCTAAAGAAAAGGCTGACCCAAAACCAGCACATGGTTTTCAACCTAGGAAAGAAACCAGGAGACATAAGGACTCAACAGCTGGCATCCCTTGTCTTCCATGTCATTGCAAGGCATCCTGGAGAGACTACTTGGATATCTGTACCTCTGTGCACAACTCTTGGAAATATCACCTGGACACACATATCTTGGTGCCTGAGAGTGTGTGGAGGTAAGAATGCGGATGCAAACACATGAAATCTCTGCTGTTCACTTTTAAAATAGAATCACTTTTCCCTCCTACCAGACCTAGCATTCAGACTTGATGTACAGTTGCTACAATGTTGCAAAATCGTGTTCAACAATAGGGCTCATTCCCTAGGAAGCCACATCAAAAAAGGTGAAAAATTTTTAAAAAAAAAAAACAAAACCAAACAGTCTTTCCATACTAAAATAAAACCTTACTTGAAAGTTAAAATTGAGACTCAGGATAACTTGGGAGTGTCCTTTTTATATAAAGCGATTTTGGTTTTTGGCATTCGATTTACACTTATATTTCATTCACTTGCTCTGCGTTAACTTCTCGAACATCTCTAGAGCAAGTTTATAATCAACAGAGAAATCTTAAACCTGATTTTCCATAAAAGAACACAAGGCAAAATTCTTGAGGTGTCCCTGTACTTGAATATGTATATGTGAATGAGTAATATTTGATGAGAACAAAAAAATCAAGTACAAACAAGGTAAGAAACACATGAGAAGAGTGAGAGAATAAAGTTGGGGAGGGGCTGAAGTGGTGACCTTTGTGGGGAAGTGGGGAGGGGCTGGCTGTGAGCTCTCACCTCTTGGTGACTAAGACGGAAGGCTTCTTTGCCCCAGTGACGGTAAAGCTCCAGGATACCAATCAGATCACCAATTGCAGTGACAATTGGCAAACATAGAACAGATTTGATACGAGTCCCTGATTCCAGTCCAGTACCTTTGGGAAATCGCTCATCCTATAAAATGTAAACATAAACTGATAAAATGTAAATATCCTAACATTAACATGAAAGATACTCTGACATTTTCCTCCCTCTCCCAGCTGATCAAATCTGCAGGAAAATAATAACACTCATAAACCCCATATCTCTTAGTATAATTTCCACACAGTATTAAGGCATCTACTAAAAAAAAAAAATCAATAAAAAGTCTAAGCATTAATTTACATATAGAAATAACCTTATTGATGTAAAGTCAGAATCAGCTTTTATATTAGACCAAACTTTGGGTTCATTTTGATCATACTTTTTCCTCTAATCTCACACGCAGCAAAAACAGCACTTAATTGCTAATGCCAGTCCAGATTAAGTAAAAACTCAACTAAAAAACACTACCCCACCACCCCTTCCCCCCGTAAAATACCCCAAAGCATTTGTAATTACGAAGTGGACTGATCAGATTTCAGTCACCAAGCAGGAGAGTAAGAATCTTTCTGCTTATGCATCCTTAATAAGCTTGTTCAAAAGTTACAGGAACGAATATGAAAATAACCTACCAGCTGCTATAACAGGCCCGAATTCTTAAATTTTTATCTATATAGGGAATGTTCAAGGCTTTATAGCTTCAGTTCCCCATGTATGAAAATTCACAAAGACCTGAGACACCACCAGGGTGTTACAGCTAGCAAGGCAGTAACTAGCCTATGTCAAGTGTGAGAGACCCATTCTGTCACACGTCAATCCTTTAATACTTGATTCCTGCCAGATGTTCCCTGCCGGCTGTGATTAGGCAAGACAGACACTCCTTCAAGGCCGATCAAAATCTCTCCTTTCTCAAAGAAAACAGCAAGTAATCTCTACCTTAATTACTAAGATGACAATCAATTTGAATGGCTGGGAACAAATGACAGACAAAAAGAGTAGGAAGCACTTTGCAACAAGAGCCTCCTGATTTCACTTTTTAATTCTGCCCTCAAAAGAAAAAAAGTAAGGCCTAGCAAGACTACCTGCAAGTGCTTCCTTTCACTGCTGAGACTCTCCTAAAATCCCTGGAAGGCAAACCATGTCACCAAAATCCAACTCCCTGTTCATTCAATAATTTGCTGATACTGTAAACCAACAAAAAAGTCCAAAACTCTTCCACACTAACTCTTCCTGATTTTATTATGAATGTAAAATCAAAACATACAACCCTCATATACAAAGATATCATGATCTTGATTGGAAATTACCAGTGACAATTTAATCCCTACATGTGACTGAAAAAAACTAACAACATATACGATCTTTATAGATTATGTATAGAATCTTATGTAACAATGTAACATTGTAACTACACAGAAAGTGATTTCTGCCTTATGTTTTTGAGGGTTTTTTAAGTCTACTCACGTTAGGCATTTAACAATTTGTTTCTAGCCTGTGTTTGCCCAAGAAAGGTCATGCATTTCCTAACAAATATTTTTTAAAAAATAGAGACAGCGATGTCCAATTTTAGCCACAGTATCTAAAGATTGTTATTCTGGACAGAGCTCAAAAGAACACAAAACACTGAAAAGAGAATTTAAACTTCCCTGATGCTCTCATAACCAGCTGATCATAAAGTGTTCTCATAAAGTACAGTTTAAATGCTAGTCTGATACAATTGCGTAGATGCAACTCCAGAATGAATTTTTTTAAAAAAATAAAAAGTACAGACATGCAGAGTGCCAAGAATTATAAGAATATCACCTTAGGGTTTTCTGAATCCTTTCATGGACAAAGGCCTGTATTTTGATATTGGTTACATTAGTGTGCCTTTGATGTAGGTCTACTGATGTTGTAAGTATTCTAGCTTTACACTAATGTAAGCAGAGATCAAAGTCCTGGCTAATAACCCAAATTCTGACTGACATTCTTGTCAGCTCAATATACATTTCAGCATCAAAATACTCATTCTAAGAACATGCTGTAAGCATCTCATTAAAAAGAGAAAGCTTTTTACCCCCAGAATATCTTCTACTAACACCGTTTTTCTGGATCTGGCTACATAAGCAGATACTGTAGTGCCATGTGCGATGGGCCCTGCAGGAATGAGCCGCGGTTGTCCTTCTTTAGCTCCTGGTGGTGTAAATACACACAGACTCTAGTTAGAAGGAAGAAAACAAAAAGAAAGGAATTAGAAAGTGTGGTTACTTTTACAGAGCTGCTCTGCTACCTATGGAATGCAAAGGCTTGAATAAAGTAGATAATATAGAGAAACACAGCTTTTGTGCTTTTGTCAGTGAAAAGTAGTTGGATAAACTCCACTTAACTGTTTTGAAATCTTAGGAACACCACATCTAAAGTCACCATTCAGAAAGTGGATAACTCTTCTGCCTTTTTTTTTCCTAGGATGCACTTTCTTATTTCAATTTAAAAATGCTCAAAAAGCAGACATAATCTTTTAACTTCTTGTTTATCTCACCCCAAGGAATGCTAATTTAAAAATTATCCTAACACTATATTTCCAGAAATGCAAGTGACTGCATTTGTCCCCTGTAGAAGAAGAAACATCTGTCTTACTTGCTGCCTAAAACTCTGATTTGTTGCAAAGTCAAGCATGACAACATTAACTTCATGAAACTCATCCAGAAACATCTGATAATTGTTCCATAACAAAAATATTACACAGGTTAATGCCACTGCAATGAATGGGCTTGCAAATATTATTTTACAAAATGAAAATTAAACACAAATATAACGAGGTTGAAACCACAAATCCTTCTATATATCAAATACCCTTCAAACATAAAATTTCCTCCATTTGTGGGTGAAAAATAAACTTTATGGAACAGTAGAGTGCTGGAAAACAATGTCCTTATCACAGTCTCTTTAAAATTTTCCTTACTTTTCCCTTCAGATAACTTGAAAAGAAGCAGTCTGTCAGCAACAACTGATTTTAAAGTCACAAAACCACAAAAACCCCTGTTTCCAATACAATCAGCAGACAGTTAATTTTACAAGCAAATAGTTTCATCTGTTTCATTTTAATTTGTCTCATTACGTTCATCAACTTGTGTCTCCTAACACTACAGAATCAGACTCTCAAAATTCTGAAGCATTTATTACCGTCACACCCTAGTCAGCATAGCAGAGCTATTACTATTTAAACAAAGGAAATCTAGGTACATGATGAATAGATGACATGGCAAAGGTTACACAGTGTTAGAACTGCAGGGATCAAATCTCTGTTTCCAAGACCTCAGTTTAATGTCTAATCTCTTGAGCTATACCTCCTTATACATTCGCAATATTAACAGAATCAAAGCACCATCTCAGAAGACCCACCTTCTGCTAGCAAATTGTGTTTTCTTATTTACTATAATCAGTGATCCAGTTTATTTCACTGACAAATATGTAAGAGCAGGAGTATATATAGGTAGTTCTACTGCTAAATAACTCTATGATTTTAAATTATGAACTTGAAACATAAAAACTAAGATGAAATATTTTAAGCAAAGATCCTTTCTAGGAATAGATTTATTTTTTTTCTAATTTACCTATATAGTGACACAGACAGACGGTAGTGCCACAACAAAATGTATTACTAACTTTCCTGGTAAGAACAGCCCTGTGTTGTACCAGTCCTTTGTATTGGTTTTGCTTTCATTAGGGCTGTTACAAGGGTCAGTCATCCAGAATTTGACAGCATCGATGGTTATGATAATTAATATTAGTTACATCTAATCTGTCTCCTAAATTCATAAAGGCTTCTGTAATAGTAGGCAAAAGCAGGTGCACTCTAGATTCCAGTAGCTCAGAACACAGCATTGCCTTGAAAGACTGAACGACGATCTTTTAGTTTGTTCAAATAAGACTTCAGCTTAGGTTTAGCAGTAAGCAAGGAGCCTTATACTGGAATTCTTATTATTTAAATATTATGCCATTATATGCATAATTAATTCCCTTACCAAAAAAAAAAAAAAAAAAAAGTCTAAAAAACAAAACAAAACAAAACAAAACAAAAAAACAAAACAAACCAAAAAAACCCCACAAAAAAAAACAAAAAAACCCCCCCACAACACTATGAGCCTGGCTCATTAAAGAAATTAAGAGAAATCCAAGCAACTATGAAATCAATGGCATTTCTCTTATTTCACTCTGCTAGACCTCTGAGGTCAGTATCCCTATAGCATCTGAGTACCTCACAATCTCTTACTGTGCATGATTACAGCTCCCCTATATGCTGGGTGGTGATGCCGTTCTCATTTTATACATAGAAAATACAATAAAAATTTTGTATTGATACCCTTACTTTAGCTGAGGCTCCAGTTACTATTTGAGTACATTCACAGCTCACCACATAATAAATGCCTTGTACTATGTCTTAGTGCTAGAGCAAATGGATCGCAAGACAAAGAAAACTCAAGTGTGAAAGAAAAGAGAGAGATTTCGGAGATCTATAGTTACCAATTTGGGCCCTGTGAGATCAGGTAAATTACTCAATAAGAGCCGTTTTCTAGCATTGAATATTAAAGGTACAATTTGCATGTGAAAATTAATCATCTACTGTCAGCTGTGGAAAAAGAAGTGATTATATGAGATGTATTCTCTCTGAATTAATATTTCTTTATCCTGCAAACATGTGAGGCACATCCTAAAACATACTGAACAATTGCCAAAAGAATACACTGAAATGTTCAGAAACAGAAGATGAAGGAGATGCACCATAATGCATGGTATGCAGGTACTCCTGCAGCGATGAAAGTACCTTATCTGTAATGGATTAACGGTGTTGTGGAAGAGGAAAGTTGGACTTTATGCTGAGGCATCAGCAGTCCAATGGTCAGGGTGTTTAGTGAGTTCAAAAGAAAAACACCCCAGATTCTGACAAACCCAGTAACTGAGTATTTGTCTTGGTCATGTGCAGAAAGTCAGGCAGTCTCAAAAAGTTCAGCAAGACAAGGAAGGGTTTTCCATCCAGTTCTTAATTTGCTAATATTGTGATACAGATGAGAATTAAACTACCTCAAAAGAGAAAACAGAGTTGGCACATAGTATTTTAGCTCTGACAAGTCATTTCAGCATATTTATTTCATACATCTCGTGCAGTCAGAAGGAAAGATACTTCTTCCATGGAGCAGTTCTATTGAACATGCATGGTATTTGCCTCATTTTGACGCCTTGCATTGTGGTACCAGTGGACGAAATCTTGAAATTTTACATTTTTTTTCAATCCCAAACCTCAACCTTATTCTTCAAACCCATTTACACTCACAGCTTCTTTAAAGAGTGGCATTTAGCAGTGAAAGACACTGGGAAAGCCAGAAATGTTTATTTTCCATACTAAATTACAAAAATGTGCTACAAAAAAGCAACACACAAAAAACCTCAAACAACAAAATCCATTAAATCAGCACATTAGACCTGCCAGAACAAAACTGTTCAATTTATCAGAAGAAAAAACTCCATTTATTCTTACTTTCTCATAATCTAATCAAATAAAGATACATATAACTCTTAAATGAAAATTTAGTTTCACAGTTACTTGCCTTCATAAGGTTCAGTCTCATAATTTTACATGCACTTAAATAGAATGAAAAAGAACACTTTACATAACAGATCCAAGAAAAAAGTATTCTAATAAAACTAAAGAAACAACAGTTCATGAGTTATTTAAATCCATGTTCTGATTTTTTTTTTCTTTTTTTTCTTTTTTTTTTTAATTCAAAGAAGCTAGGAGAAGTTTTAGGATATAAAATACATAGAAATACTGAAATACATATCTTTACAAATGTTTGACCTGCTACACTATACAGTTATTGGAAAAAAAGTACTAATGCAGCAGGAACAGTAACACTACAACATTTTCAATACTGAAAAGGTGTTTCATATTGCAGAGTGTTGTAAAATACAAGAGATGAAACATAATGGTTAAGGTCTGAATTACATAGTTGAAGTAGTGGAATGAGTCAAATTAAATTAACAGGACACTGGAGACCAAAGCTGATCTCCAAAGATTAACATTTTTATTCACACCATTTTTCTTAAGACCTATTTGTTTTTTTATGCCAAGATAGCAATGTGTGACACTTAGCAAAGTAACTGTTATTTAAAATACATATATAAAATGTGCTGTTCCACACTGGTCTTCTGAGTCACGCCTATAATGAAATCAAAAACAATTTCTCTTCTCGGGAACAGCTTCTCAAAGCAGAATGCAAGAAAGACAAAACAAAAAGGCTGCTTTCACCAGAAAATAAAGAACACACTGCTTCCACACATATATATTCTTCCATAGAAAAGGCACCCACCGAATCTGCGGTGGCCAAAACCAACACCATGAAGTGCTGCCAGCAAAAGTTGCTTTCACCAGCACCATCTCTCCTGTGTCCTCATGTAACAAGCAGTTTAGCTGGTAAACCCCCCTGCTGCTACCACCAGAAAGCACTGCTGTGAACAGGCAGCCCTACACTGGGAAAAGTCTGTGCACATCTTTTACTTTCAGTGTTAAAAAGACTTTTGCAGGAACAATCCTCTCCTGCTTCTGACGGGAAACTACAAGCCCCACTACTAAGCAGCCCGTGATCAAAAAACGCTTGAAATTACCCAGCAGGTTCTAAATTTGCCACTATTCCTCCTGACCCTGTAGAGGTAGAAAAGTATGACTGTGCAAGGACAGACCTCCACCCAGACCTCAAACAACAACCCTTGACCTCTAAGGCCACGTAACAATTGATAGTCTTACGCTGATCACACAGCGCTATTAAAAAGAAAGGAAAATTTTCTCATGACCATATATAAGCTCCAATTACCCCATAAGCTTCTCTAATACCATTCCGCATCGACTTTTTACATACACCTAATAAAGTTTCATGATTGTTGATACATTCCATATAAGGTCAATTTAAATCTGAATGAGTTTATACATTTATCACCAAAAAAAGGATGTGGAAATGTCTTGAGTGGTTTTGGAGTTCTGTTAACAAAGCTTTTAAATCTTAGATGCCATCAATGGCAAGGTCAGTCAAACAAAATGCAGTAAGAACAAAAAAGCTGTGCCCTAGTCTGCTATAGCACGCTACTGAAGTAATCTCTGAGGCATCCCACAGGCATTTACTTCAGGGGAAGCTCTTTAATTACCACTGTCCAAAACCACCAAGTTTTTCACATAAGTCATCCAGCTCACATTGCCTTTTGTGTAAGAAAATATTTGTAAAATAAAAAGTACTGTAGTAATAATAAAATTTGGGGCTCACCTACTCTCTTCTAACTACGAATCACTCCAGCACTCTTTTAACTTGCAAATACACATTCAAATCATGCTTCACCAGCTCAAAGGTTAATTAGAAATGTTACTATGCAGACATCAGATATATTCTATACAGCTTCACAAATGAATTAAGAAATTGACAGCTTAGGCCCTTTCAAATTACTTTCATTTCTTTAGTGAGTTTGAATATTTTACTTCAAAAATGGACTGACAGTTTCCATTTCTGTTAGTGATACTGAACTGTGATTAATAATCAAAATAAGGAACCACTGGACTTTCAACCACCACTTAAAGAATATATAGAGTCAATTAAAAAAGAAATATGAGAAAATAAAGTCCTATAATTACCCAAATACTATACTGACAACTCACAATGCAGGCAGGATACCTGTGCACTGCTCACAGTATCTTTTGCTGCTATAAGCACTTGGCAGTGAGACTGTAATTCATTATCAGATAAACACAGAGCTCTTTACTGACAGTGCAATGTCACTGTCTCTCTCCTGGCAAAAATTAAGTAATAAAAGATATCTAGTGCAGACAGAGCATTAGATATCCCTACCACTGACACGGGAGATGGCAACCAAGACAGGACAGTCACCCTGAGTTTGATAAACTATCAAAAAGCAAACATCGGCTTGAAGAGTAAATCCTTTGGAAGGTTCCAGGTTCGTGCAGTCTGGCAGCCCATGCCATCCTGCAGTTCCCTATTTTGATCTGTTTTCTCTCCTTCCAGACACAGATAGAATCTCCTTACCTACAGTAAACTCAACTACCTTATTACCAATCTTTTTCCAACAAGTTCCATATCATGATGGACCTTTTTATTTCAATGTAGTTAGGCAAGAGAAAACTAGAGTCTGACAGCAGAAACCTCCTATACTTTGTTGGAACGTCAGAGCACACAAGGTGCCTTCTTTCATGCCTTCTGTGACAGGCTGTTCCAGCTGGGCCCAAAATCTTGAAAGTTATTCCTTACCTCCTAGTTTAATCTCTTAATTAACCATGATAAAGTCTCCAACTAAAAAAAAAGGTCTAGTAACTTGAACTGATGTTATAGTGGGGCTTGGAATCCACTAACTGCCTTATGATGACCACAGAGAACAAGAGATGCTTAAAAAACAAAAACAAACCGAAACAAAACAAAGTCCAAAAGAAATGAAAACCATAAAAATGGTTCAACCACTGATGAACACAGACAGACAAAACAAAATTCACTTCTACATATTTCACAGGCACTTTAGGTATAAAGTTACATATTGTAGTCTCTAATGTCTTCTTAAAATGCTAATAGATTAACAAGTCTTCCAGTCTACAGGAATGCAGAATGATGTACACCATAATCAGTGCTTGAGGGATAACATTGTGACAGCATTCTCAATTCACAGCTAAATACAGCAAATGTGGCTTTCAGATACATGAGAAAACTAGTATATATGCAATAAGCCATAATATCATGGCTTTAGGTGCTCTTTTCTTGGTGCCATTCACACAGTCTGTTGAAATTATGAAGTAATTTATGTTGAACCCTTTTTACTGTGGCTGAAAAAAACCCTCATTACCCCTCCTTTGTAATAGCTAAGACCATGTACATGAAGAATTACTGATGTTCATCTTGTCATGCTGTCATACCTTGGCCCCACAGCTGGTTTTTCTAGTGAAAATCTAATGCTTGACAGAGGAAGGAGATTAAAATCCCAGCAAAATAAAAGATGAGGATCAGCAGCTGAAGTTTCATAATACAATACCATCATCACCTCCTGACAGATATTCTTACAGTGATGAGAAAGTACCTACAGTTTTTAGATGCTTTCAGTCTGTGGTTCTTCTGATGAAGACATTAACTAGAGGTATAATCAATGGTATTTTTCTAGTGGCTGTTGGTGTGTAGCCTGTGGGAATCTGGCAAAACACCAAGTCCCAACCCACAAAGACCATAAACCATTCAACTCACTAAAGTTTGCCAGGGCTAGATTTGACCAGCAAACGTGTATTGCTCACCATTTCAGAAACTGCTCAGTCGTTTCTTCTTTTTTTCATAATACTCGTCATAACTAAGCAAACACCAATCAGACTGATTTTTTTTCTAAAATTTATTTGCAGAATAGATGTCAGAGTGAGGGTTAAAGTATACATGTGATGAGCATTCTCATAACAAAATGTTTTGGTGGTAAGGGTGACTGGATCCTGATCTAGTTTCTTCCACAGCAAATTTTGCTGATAAAACTGACCCTAAATACTCTTAATGGAAAATAATTTAATATTCAACTGAAATTAAACGAAAGTATTAATACTAAAGCATTGCTATTTGACTTGACTCTTGGAAAAAACAAAACAAAACAAAAAACACATTAAAGAAAAATGGGGATTAACTAAGTTGATATTAAGTAAGCTTGATGGGTTTTACTGCTCACACATTTTTCTGTTCAGTAACAGTAATAGATTTTTACTCTTGGTAAAGGATGTAAAAACCTACATGTATGACCACATAGCCTAACAATAAAGTCAGATAGGTATAAAGGCTGTGACCTAAGTCTAGCTTTTTACAGGAATAAAATTCATCACAATAAGTAAACATGACCAAGAAAACCAAACAAACAGAACTAATTTGGAAAGTATGCACAGGCAAAAGCCTTGGATTTGTCAACAGGTTAAGCTGAAGTAGTAGCCTAATACTACCATGCTAAAATATTAAAGAGCTATACTAAATTTTGTTCTGCGTTTAAACACAAGTGCAGCAATCCTACTACGTGAAACACAATGGGGTAAAAGAAGAAAAATACAAAAAAGAAAACCCAAACAAACAAACAAAAACCACAAAAACAAAAACAAACCACGAACAAAAACAAACCAACCCTCAAACAACAAAAATAAACAAAAATCCAAACTAAAACAAACAAAACCCCACCACCCAACAAAACAGCAATTACCTCCATTGCTTATAAAAAATGTCTTATTTCCTTCTTGATAACCGACAGTGTAATCGGCAGGACATTTGCATTTTTAAACTAGATAGTATGTACAAATTTTGGATACTTGGGAAATACAGATGATATATTTATATGCTGTAAAACAACTAGTGGCTGTGCGGAGTTTTCTTGATGTTTTCATCCTTCTGAATGGTATCAGTTTCTAACTGCACTTCATTCCTGGAAACTTTCCAATTGATTTACACAACTTAAAAGCACCACAAGAGTTATACCAGTTCATTGACACAGAAAACTAAGTTGACATGCCTCTCCTCCATCCCTTCCATTTCAAGGCACAGTCAGCTAAGCTTTTTTCTAAAAGATGTTTGCCCAGAAAGTTCTCAGACACCTCCATGGATGAGGATACCTGCAAGCAACACACCCTTTCACTGCAGCCACCGCTGGGGAAGCCTTCTTCATGCCAGTTCAAGCCCACTGCTGCTTGCTCTACACAATGCAGGTGTGGGGATGACTCCCTCCCTCTTTGCCTTGTCCAGGCATATCTTCACCCCTCAGCTTTCTTTTCTTTTGACCAAACAATATGAGTTCTATTGTTTGCTGACCATTCTCTCTGCTCTCTCCTGCACTCACTTCAGTTCCTCCATATTTTTTTTTTTTTTTTTTTAATGCACGGTGCTTAAACCAGACATATTATTCCACCTGAGACCTTAAGGGTGGACAGAAGAATGGGAAGATCACTTTACATGAAGGCTAGATTTCCGCTTCTGTGTCTTTTTTTTTTTTCTCCAGCAATGATATTGCTAACTCATGTTTACCTTCAAATTCCCTGTAAACCCCACAATCTTTGTCAGTCATCAACTACCCTACACACAAAGAGGCAATCTATGGAGAGCCAAGCACTTGTGCTCACTGAATCACTGTCCAGTTCCTTCAGACCATTTTACCAAGATCATTTTTAATTCAAATTTATCCCTACAAACACAGCTGTAGTCCTTCCCAATTTCATGTAATATGCAAATTTAATAAGCTTATATTCTTCCTTCACCCATACATTAATAAAGATACCACATAAAACCATGGTAAGACCCAGGATAAATTCTGAAGATTTGTGCAAAATACCCTCCCATTTTGATAGTGAACCAGAAGCAACTAGTCTCTGTCTAGTTTTCTAACAGGGCCTGCATTCTACGTATAGTATAGTCATCATGACCATATACCACAAGTCCATATACCTGAATATTACAGGAAACAAGACCAAAATTTCACTATATCTTGACGGCTATTTATCTAATTTCTTTCAGTTTGAAAACTTCTCCACTCAAACACTGTAACTCACCAACAGTTTTCCCTCTCTGCTGAGTATTCAGTGGCAAATAAGAAAGTAACATTTCTGCCATTTTATGTAGAAAAATAGTATATGATGTTAGAATTGATTCAAGGATAGAGACCAAAATTTTCTGAACTGACTTGCTAAAAGAGTTTCACCTGGAACCATGCTTAAAAGACTCAAATCTCAGAGATGTCTACACATTCAAAATTGCGTACATTAGCCTGGCACAAAAACCTGAGACAGCAAGCCTTGGTTCCTTGGTTCTTAGTAATTCGAATCATCCACCCCATATACTCACTAGGTGGCACTGCACATCAAGCTGCAGCAGTTTTTCTATGGGATCAGAAATTCTACAATAGCTTAGTAAAACACCCCCTGAAGCACAAGAGTATGTACACACATTTGTGGTCTCACGTAAGTATTTCTTACAATAAAGCTATTGGAAACTTCAATCTGAAGCAAGGATAATCTGTTCGTCAACACAATTTGCAGTTTCAGAAACCAAGTAACACTCACAAGACCTAGTAAAAGCTACTTTAAGTGTATGCCTATTACATTCGAAGTCATACATCTTTACGTAGGAATCACAATGTAATCATGAGGTGAATTACTCACACAAATCAGGACTATAAACAAGAAGCTTCTGAAGAATCAGATAATACAATAATACATGCAAAACTGTAGCTGTGATAAGTATTCTGGAAATATCACATTGTAAAGATGTCAGCTTATGGGCTTAAATCTATGCTCAGCTAGCATGGTACTTAGGCACATTAATTTACACAAACACACCACTCAGTATGAGGATTTCAGTAAATCTTTTAAGTCATGTTTGCAGAGGATATACAATTAAGGTCATAACAGGAGAATTATGAACTATATATTCGTCCCCATAAAGAATAAAATAGAAAACTGAAACAAAGCCCTTCTCTTGAGAGTTGTGAAACATTCCTGTTTGATTTGGAAGGGTTTCTGGTCTTCAAATACACAGTATTTGCAAAATGGCTGTTACATACCTTAAGAATAAATCATTTTATTTGCACAACTGCATTAACCCACGGACAAAGAGAATTTCTTAGATGCCTGTTCAGATCATTTGACCCTGATGAGGAAGCTATCTTGTTGCTAGTAGCTGTGTATCTTGCAATACATTCTACCATACATATAGCAAATGCAAAACCAGATTCTGACACACAGGACAACTTTACAGGGAAGCAAAGACTTAAGCATGCGAGTGGTACTTCCCTGCTTGGGGCAATCATTTGAAAAGCAGAATCACACTATCAAAACACTCTTAGTGAGTAGTGTGATGAGTGCTAGTTCTCCCAAGTAATTGGAATAACCAGGACATTGCTAAAGTAACTGAACTGGCCACACTCATCTGGTGCTAATTTTGAGAAACACTTGCATAAAGAAATGCCCTGCAACCTGAATTGGTGCAGTATCTTCCATATCAAGCCCATTCACTCAAGTACAGGTCCCGATAGCAATTGACCTGACCTGTCAGCCAGAAGTTACCTTGTCCTTAGGCTGTTACCCAACTCTGATACAAGTCAAGATATAGTTTTGTATACCTCAGTAGAGAGGAAGAAGATAAGGCCATTAAGAAACTTTAGATATGGACAGGCATTTTACCAAATTAATTTGTGCTGTTAAACACCAAGGGAATTTTTTCTAAAACCAGGTGCTCCTTTAAAGGCCAGCATCTCATCTATGTTTTGCAAAAAGAAAAGGGCAAGCTAACGTAGAGCTTTTCATCACACTAAACAAATCTGCTTTCAGTTCTAATATAATTCTCATGTAAGGGAAGTGCTGCCCATATTAAAAATTGCACCAAAGAAAGATTTACAATAAATTCTTAGTAAGTCACCAAAAAAAAAAAAAAAAAAAAAAAGGCAATAGTATGGCAGTTCTTTCAGCATAAAGAAATAATAGCACACAGTACGCAGTAATCATTTGCTGGCTTTCATGTTGTAAATATTTAGAATTTCTGTAAAAGGAAGTTACCTTCTATTCTAATCAGAAACTCACTATTTAATCTAGGCTAAAGGTAGTTATGGAAATTGCATGTTGCAAAAATGTTCCTTAGCTGAGATTAACATGAGTCAAGATTCTCAAATCTGAATTTCTTCAAACAGGCACAAGTGTACACATACAAATTTACAGTGAGAGCTGAAATGAAGTAGAGTTAATGCATTTGCTTCAGTTTTGATCCAAAGATCCCTTATGAAATATAGTCAGAACACACATCACTAAACATTACCAAACCATTTGGGAGAAAGTAGATATCTACTTATCAACAGGATTCCATCCATTCTTACACAATCCCCTCCCAATACCTAATTCTCAAAAAGACATGGACACACATTCCAGAAAAGCTGTATCAGGGATAAATAATTTCTTTGAAAGCATGGTAGAAACAACTGTTACGTCAGGTCTAGTTCTGAAACATGACATTGCCAACTGGATAAACACCAGCAAATTTATGTATATTTCTCAAGCTAACAACGAAACAGACAAATACTAAAATTGGGGGGGGGGGGGGTGAAGCTGATTTTGTGAATCTTAAGTCAAAAAGCAAGCATCAAGAAACTAAGCCACAAAAAATAGAAGGCCTTCTTCAACATGCGGCCATGGGTGTTCAGCAACTATTTTGTCTAGGCCTAAGACAGGGGTTTTATCATTTTTGAAACTTCACCATAAAGAATTACTTCCTTTCTGTCATTTATATTATGCAGAATGTTTTTGTTCCCATTTTAAAAAGATATTTAACAAAAATAAATAAAAATGCACTGCCAGTATTTGCTGGTCAATGGTTAATCTCACTTGGACACATCCTTTGAATTAAATACTCAAGAGAGAAAAATGTCCAAATTAACTCTCAATGACAATTTCTTACAAAAAGTAGGCTAATGCACTACTACATAGTTACAAGACTAAAAACATGGGTCTGGCCCAAAGCCCACTAATGTGAATGGAAAATCTCACACTAACTTCAAAGGACTTGGGATCAGCCCCTATAATAACTACATGAAGAACATTCCATTTTGGGAGATGCTGGTACACAGCAGTGGATAATAAAGTCAATGTGTGTTTTTAGTTGTTGGAGATTTTTTCAGGAAAGAGTTATATTGGGAAGCAAAAGAGATTCAACTGCATAATAGGCTATTAAAAAAAATAAAATTAAAAAAAAAGAAGTAGAAGGTCATAAAGTACCCAGGCCCTCAAGGTATCAGGAGACTGGGAAGAACCCTAAATTATGCCATGCTAAATCTAACAGGAAAACCCCCACCACAGTAAGGATTCTCTAGGTCTCAAGCTGTAAAGTTAATTTTACTGTAATCTTTTATAAAGCATTTAGAGATGAGCATGCTCAGCTGTTGTGCAGTTACTGCCACTGAAGCAGCCACCGATCTGCAGTCAGAACGTTTGGTGGCATTTCCTGCAAAGCTCCTGCCCTTGGCAGCGGAAGGAAGCTCTTCAGCCACCATTTGCATCACCCTCACCCCCCATGACAGTGGACTCCACCACCTACCAATGTGAACCAAAGATTGCATTCACAAAGGATGAACAACACATTACTTAAATTACACTCCTCAGTGAAAAGGTTAATTAAAAATATTTGCTGTTTACATACTTAGAGAATTCATTCAGAACAGACCCAATTTCTGAATAATAAAATCATTTATCTTTATTATATGAAATAATAATTAAATGAAAAGGAAATACAAAACCCACTTCCATTTCTTCTAGGATATTCCTGTATGGGCCTTCTTCCACATCCTTCAAATTAGACACTATCTTTCTGAATAAGTAAAAAGTATTCTCAGGCAAGGCTCAAGTCACCTGCAGGCTTGTACATCTTTATTCCGGTTTCCATTATTTCAAACATTTATTTCTTTCCCTTTTTCTGAACGTAATCATTTCACAAAATGCAAAGGAAATTCACTAATGGACAACACAAAAATAAACTATTAAAACTGGCTGTGTAAAGTCAGGAAACACAACCAGTAAGAAAAATATCTTCCTCTCTAGTCATTTTTCAGGAAGAAAAGTTTCATTTGTTTCTTGAACCAATAAAAGACATAACATTTCTGACAAATTGTAATCCTTCTTAGTAGCCATCTGAAGTAACTACAGTTACTTTGCATAATGGTAACTGTGCAAGTTAATCTGGGTAAAAAAAAGTAGTGTGCTCTAAATGCCAAATAACAAAACAGCAAATACTGGACTCACTCAAATTATTACACCAGAAACTAATTCCATTCAGAAATTCTAAATGTATAATTTATTTTATGCTAATTAAAATGTACATCTGAAATTTACATTATCTATCAAGTTGCAGCTGGCAATTAACAAAAGCCCTGGTAACATTAAAAAAAAAAAAAAAATCAAAGAGAGAACTAGATAAAAAGAGCAGGCCATGCTCAGAGTAAATCCAAGTTAAGTTTTCTGTTTATAAAAGACAATTAACACCGAGGATAAATTGCATGTCAAGTTGCTACAGTCAGAGAAACAGCAATATTGCCAAATCTTATAAAAAAAAAAAAGACCACAGTTCTAAATACAGGAAAGATTTTTTTTTTTGTTCATTACCAGCATGTTCAAAAAAATTATATTTTACAAAAATAAAGGTAACATAATGCTAATATTCAGCAGTCAGGTAATATTTCCTGCTAAATTACATACAAAATAAAATCAAAATATCATTGTCAAATGGAAAATGCATTTCTAACTGTACAGAAAAATCAGCATCTTAATCTAGTATACTTACATTATTGCATTCTCCCAGGAAATATAGTGCAAATCCATCAGCTTTTGTAGCTGCCAAAGCAATAATAAAAGAAGTAATTGTACTCGCAGGGGGAAAAAATCAAACTCACACAAGATCTCTAAGGTGAAACCACAGATTCAACTCCTCTTAGGACAAACATCTAAAATTCTACAGTTGAGGGTTTGTTGCTGTGTCCCTTGAAACTTCCCAGACTCTACTAAGTTAGAGGTACAAGGTAATTCTTGTTCTCCCCATTAGCATTAAATACATTCTAAAAGATAAACAGAAACAACATCTTTATACATCTTATTCTTATTCCAAGGCCAAATGTCTAAATTCAAATCAATTCATATGACAGTATAGAAGTAACACAACAGGTGTTAACAATGTAATCAGCCAAATAACATTCTAATTTCCATGAGTAAAATAAATACCATTCATAGATGGTAAGCTATATTTGTCCTTGCCTTAAGATAGAAAATTATGGGAAAGTAGAATGTTGCAAATATCACCATAAAAATGTGTTTCAAAACAAACTGTTTCTATTTCCACAATGAAAACACTGACACACATCATTAAGTTTATTTTGTCAGATTTCTGCCAGATGCAGATCCTTGCATGAAACAGGGCAAAATTTCTTAAAACTCTCTTAAAACAAAAGTTTAAAGTCAACCAACCATCATAACTCACTGCTAAAATAAAAACTCTCAAAATCAGAAGAGGATAGAGCAATGTTTTATACCATGCTTTATGCAATAGACTTTGATACTTCAAGCGCAAGTCTTTATGTCTTTTCAACAGTGAATAAATGTAAATGTACATATCTAATACCTAGGTTTTATGAATGAACACAAGAATACATTTAGTTTGTTTCAGGGGAGTGATTATACTCCTGTGTGATAAAATCATTTGGCTTTCTGCATTTCTTTTTCAAAAGAAAAAAAATCCCACTGTGTAGTTACTTGCTTGTAGTCAACTGTGTAACACCAGTGAGAGTTCAGGGCATGGTAATTTGCATTCCGTTCTTAAATACTGTTTACAAAAGAAAAAAATATGTAAGAGATAAGCAGACCTCATCTCCTATAGCTTCTCACTTGCTGTGTATTAACAAAATCCAGTTTGATTTGCTGTGAGCTGGACATCAATATCCAAATAGCCACTTAAGCAAAATCAGTAAACAGAAGTGGTCCTTTTAAAACACCATGTATATAAACCAGAACTATTACTCATCATTACAAAATTATAAAGTAGCAGAGACGGTAAAACCTTTCTAAAGAGCTGACTGAAATCTATACTGAATGGAGCTAGTGATACTTCGTATTGAAGTCTGAGTACATCCACTCTGGCTAAAAAGAAGCCAAATTACACTCATAGTGTTATTTGGAATTTTTTTATGTTTATTTTTTCTAACCTTTGTTAATGTATAGTTCTTTCTTGCCACAAAACACACCTACATCAGATAGAAAAAAAAACGGTTTAACAGCTGAATGTAATCTGAGATCACACAAAAAGGTATACCTTCTTTCACTAATATCTCAGTTTTGTTTCAAAAGGACTTCAAGTATGCAGTGATATTACTGATAGTTTTTGTTTTTTTTTTTTTTACTTTCAATATTGACATTGTAACACCATCATAACTAGAATAGTCTATTCTTCGGTTCATTTTACAGGGGACTCTAATTTTGCAATTGGATACACAGCTCTCTCCAAAGATGAAATTCACTTAAGTGTAGTCAGGGATTCACTAAGGGACAGAAGGCAGAATAAGTTCATACTGAGACAACATCCAAATAAAACTGTGTTATCCCTCAATCCCTGTCTTTATTAAAAGATGTAAGAAATCTGCAGTGCACTGATGCTATGTAATAGCTCAGAGACAACTGATTCTCTGTCTTACCTATTTTGATGATGCTGCTCAATTCGTACAGCAATAGTTGGTTATCTCCTCCGGCATCCAGGCGCTGTTCTATGTAGCTGTTCAATTCATACACTACACCTTGCATATTTGTATCCTGGTACTGCAGAAGCAAAGATGAGAAGAACATCTTAGAATAATTCAGATGTATTTTGCAGGTTTTGAACATTCATTAAAAATAATATGTTGAGATTTCAATAAAGAGTAATTCGTAACTGTCCTAATACAGCTGTCTGAAGAACAGGGTCACTGCCATGCAAGAAGCCCAGAACTCCACTCTATGCTCCATTAGACATTTGTTCAAAATGTACCAAGTAAACCACTGAGCAACTAGTAATCGCCTAAACTTGGCCAATGTGACAGGACAATGTCTCAAGCAGAAACCAAGATGCAACAATCATAAGGTAAATAACCTTCAACTCATTCCTTTTAAGCTCCTACTCCACCACGAAAAGAGACAACTAGCTCTATTTGCCAGCATCTTCCACCTCAAGTTCATGAGTCAAATGACAGAACTGTGCCAAGCACCAGAGCTTTGAGGTGGTAGCTCAAAGAGCTCAGCCTTTCAAATACAGCAGTGATTAACACCAACAGAGTGAAGGGCAGAAATCACAAGTCAAAACCATGCTAGCCACTGTGGCCTAATGGGCATTTGTTTCAACTGAAGATGGCAGACAATGCCAGAAAGAGATTACAAATCAGTTAGGATAATTAGATGGGAGCAATGGTGTGCTGGTTGTTGGTACGATAAAAGAGCATGACATGCCAAAACTTCAGAGGAAAGGAGACGCGGCCTCCCCTCACAAGCCCAGCTGCCTTTGGTTATGCATCTCCCAAGCCCTGAAACCAAGTCCTGAAGGGCTGATAAAACTGGCTGTAAATGTGCATGTGTAGTGTGACAGCACCATGAACAATAATTCCACAGAAAGCAATACTTGGCAGTAAGCAAAGATTCATTACCCTGCCCAAAACTGGTAATGTGGTAACTGAAGAAAGTAATACGGTCAATTACTTATTGAACTCAGTGACGCAGTAAATTATGTTGCTTAAACTAAAAGTGAAGCTGGTGATATTTAGATGAATTGATGCTGCTTGAAAGATTAAGACTCATTCTCCCGCTCATTCATACTTTAGAGACAAATGTAATATAGACCAGATTAATGTACACAGTACTATGGAAAATGCCACAGAAGTTCAGAGAATCACTGTCTACCCACCACTCCCATGCTTATGTGCACGTATGTAACCACTTCATATCTTTCTAGATCTTCTGTCTGTAACTTTGGGTAAACCTATACCTATGACTCTTATTGATGGATTAAATACCTAATTTGCACAATATATTCCACAATATAACTTTTATTCTCACTACTACTTTCATGCATTTCTTCAGAAAACACACTCTGTTGTGAATACAGAGGATACAGCCATATACATTTGGGACACATTTGTTGTCTTCATCTCAAAAACAAACCCAAACCCACCAATAAAAAACCCAAGTGCTTGCTGGACAACACCAATTCCCAGTTCCTTTAAATTAAGGAGGTCTTAATCTCTACCTTAAAACGGCTCCTGAGAACATACAATCTTTGTCATAACTCCTTCTTAACACATAGTGGTGTATTAATATATTGCTCCACATGGACATATCAGAACATTTGAGACCTAGCATACCTAAAATGTTCTCAATGTATAACAAGCTTAACACCTAATAAGTCTTTCTATAAATTGATGTGATGATTATAAATTTTGACATAGATGTAAGGTCACACTGCATACATACTGCTTGGGCAAGTCTTGAGTTTACAATCCAGCATGCCATTACCATTATTGGCAGCGTATGGCAGCTAGCAAGCTTCCATTGACTGTCCTCTGTTGTGTCCCACATTTACTACTGTATGATTCTTCAAATGGAAAAAAAATTAGCATAGTTTCATGAAAGCAATTTTTTATACTTAAGATACAACCGTAGGTAGCCATATAACAGGAAAATGGTGAATAACAATCTGTATTATTCATATGTACTAACCCATATCTTCAAAAGTAGATGTAGCCACATATCCTAAAGCAGCAATAGCTCATCAAGCACATATACACAAAACCTTTATTATGTGGAAAAGTGCCTTCTTAGAACTTGTAAATGAATACATATCTCTTCACCTGTGATGCAGAGTCAGGATTTAAATCAAATCTTCAAAGGTTGAAGCTAATACATTAAGAGAACACATCATCAATATACACCCACTGGCATACAAACCATGGCAAAATAATAGCTTTCCTCATAATCAAGCAGGAGTTCCATGTGCATAGTAATTACATAATAGGCTACATGTCCTTTCTCCTCACCTCTGCAACATATGCTTGCAAACATTTTGTAAGCAGGGCAAATCATTGCATGCATGGACATTACTAAAAAGATGGCAGCTGCATAATACATACAGTAGTAACACAACAGATTTCTGTTACTGACAATCTGTGGATCCACAACTAGCCAGCTGAATAGAATTTGTCCCGATTCACAATTAACTAATTCTATGACAGCTCAAAAGCCAGCAAAGAATGACTCCATCATGTCGCAAAATGGTTTTATTGTTATTACAGTGGAATGAAAGAGGTTTATTTATTTGGTTCTAGGCATTTTAGATTGGATAACCACAATTATGTTTGGTTGAAAAGCCGCAATATTCTTTAGGAAACCATGTATTTAAACACTGAACAAGTCATCAGCAAACCTTGGTACAAGCATTATCCAATGTGATTGCTAACACAGACCTGTGCATATTTGGTGTAAAACTCACTTTAGGAAAGTAATTCCTCAACATTTGAACACACTCAGTGGAAAAAGAGTATTTATTATCAGATACAGTATAAATAATGTTTCTTAATTATATTTTGGTATCTTAGTTTGCAATTTAAACATTATTAATACTTAATTCATTCTTCCCTTTGCTGATTTCCTTCTATTTAAGATTCAGTGTCTACAAGAATTTTGGCATATTTACTGTAAAATTCTGAATTTCAGTGACATTAAAATAATTCATGTAGACTAAAAACTGATTTAGTACTATCAAACCAGCACCATATTTCAGTAGCTGCATATATTATAATGCTATGAGAGAAAACTAACAATTAAGAAGGGAAAACCTGTTACAAATATTCATATTCAGATTTATAAATATGAAAGGACATTTTTGCAGGATTTATATAAAAATATTTCTATGGCAATTTGTCTTTAGAATATTGCGGTGTAATAGAGGAAAGCAATCCATGACAAGTTATTAAAGAATAGTCCTGTGACTTAGATCTATACAAAGTGTCTCAGAATCAGAAATATTTTACTCCATGAAAGGAGATACTGAAATGTCATAGAGATGACTTTTAATTCTGAACAATTAAGACAAAAAAAATATTCAAGGACATAACTTAATATTCAAAGTAAATTTTATGTATGATAAACTAAAATTAAGATTGATTTCCATGCTTTCATTCTTATAGGGTAGCTGTGCCAGGGGCATTTTATGCTCCTACTGCAAAGAAAAAGCCCTGCTGCTGCAACAAAAAGCCTTCACTAATGTAGTACAGGGTCAATAAGTGCCAACATAATCTAGAAGTTGATCTGTTTCTTCTGTAACTTCTTAAAATGTCTTCTGAATAGCAATGAGAAGAGCAAGTTTATATGTAATACTTACTGCTCCCTACTATAGAGCTCCTTCTCGCCTGGTTCTGCAGAAGAAATGCATCTTATCCACCCTTTCAAGTATTATCAGACTGAAATGTAGATGGCCATGGGAAAGCACTGGATCATCATAACTAGTGCTTCAGGACCAGCCACTGGTGCTGTCACAGAAACACAGATTGTTAGGGATTGGAAGGGACCTCAAAAGGGACCTCTAGTCCAATCCTCCTGCCGGAACAGGAACACCTAGATGAGGTTACACAGGAAGGCGTCCAGGCAGGTTTTGAATGTCTCCAGAGGAGACTCCACAACCCCCGCGGGCAGCTTGTTCCAGTGCTCTGGCACCCTCATTGTGAAGAAGTTTCTTCTCATATTCAAATGGAACCTCCTGTGTTCCAGTTTGCACCCCTTGCCCCTTGTCTTATCATTGGTTGTCACCGAGAAGAGCCTGGCTCCATCCTCCTGATACTCACCCTCTACATATCTATAAACATTAATGAGGTCACCCCTCAGGTCTCCTCTTCTCCAAGCTATAGAGACCCAGCTCCCTCAGCCTTTCCTCATAAGAGAGATGCTCCCCTCCCTTAAATTATCTTCATTGCCCTGTGCTGGACTCTCTCCAGCAGTGTCCTGGGAGGTGTCCTTCTTGAACTGAGGGGCCCAGAACTGGACACAATATTCCAGATATGGTCTCACCAGGGCAGAGTAGAGGGGAAGAACAATTTCTCTCCACCTACTAACCACCCCCCTTCTAATACACCCCAGGATGCCATTGGCCTTCCTGGCCACAAGGGCACAGTGCTGGCTCATGGTCACCCTGCTGTCCACCAGGACCCCCAGGTCCCTTTCCCCTACACTGCTCTCTAACAGGTCTTTCCCCAACTTATACTGGAACCTGAGGTTGTTCCTGCGCAGATACAAGACTCTACACTTTCCCTTGTTATATTTCATTAAATTTTTCCCCACTCAACTCTCCAGCCTGTCCAGGTCTCGCTGGATGGCAGCACAGCCTTCTGGCATGGCAGCCACTCCTCCCAGCTTGGTGTCATCAGCAAACTTGCTGACAGTGCACTCTATTCCCTCATCCAAACCATTGATGAATATATTGAATAATACCGGCCCCAGTACTGACCCTTGAGGCACTGCACTAGATACAGGCCTCCAACCAGACTCTGTCCCATTGACCACAACTCTCTGGCTTCTTTTCTTCAGCCAGTTCGCAGTCCATCTCACTACCTGATCATCCAGACTGCACTTCCTCAGTTTAGCTGTAAGGATGCTGTGGGAGATTGCGTCAAATGCTTTACTGAAATCAAGATAGACCACATCCACTGCTTTACCATCATCTATCCACGTGGTTATGTTCTCATAAAAGGCAGTGAGGTTGTTTAAATATGACTTCCCCTTGGTGAAGCCATGCTGACTACCCCTAATGACCCTCCTATCCTTGTTATGCCTTGAGATGGCACCAAGGATAAGTTGTTCCATCATCTTTCCAGGGCTGGAGGTGAGGGTGACTGGTCTATAGTTACCTGGGTCCTCCTTCTTGCCCTTTTTGAAGACTGGAATGACACTTGCTTTCCTCCAGACACCTCTCCCATTCCCCACAACTTAGCAAAGATGATGGAAAGTGGCCTAGCAGTGACTTCAGCCAGCTCCCTCAGCACCCATGGGTGCATCCCATTAGGACCACTTCCCCTACTGCATTTGCTATGTGAGAGGAGCTGGGAGGTGACAGGTACTGCCTGAGCCTCCCCACTGTGCAGGGTGGCAGGACAGAGCATGCAGTGAGGACACCAGCAGTGCTGGGCAAGTTCCTGTTACACGTGTTGGGTCCAATGCCACCCTGTCCCTTTGCAAGGCACTCTAGAGTCTTCAGAGAGGCCACACAGCCAGCTGTTCTGTCCCTAGGCAGTTGAAACTGAGGTCAGAAATATAATCTGAGATGTGCAAGAGAGACAGGGGGTGGGCCACAAGAAGAAAAAAGACAAAGACAGGTCATTTTTATGTGTATAAAAGTTAGGCTGTGCACATGCTTGCTATGTGTGTTGATATGTATGTTTACACCTACTGTTGCATTCTGTAGGTCTGGTATCTTTACTGGCTATGATAATTTGCATTGCTTAGCTGCACTGATGCCTAGAGTTCACATCACTGGTGTTTCTCATTTTTGGGCACATACAACTAAGAGACAACTGTGCCTTAATAACAGTGAAAGTACATCTAAACAGCACATGTGAAGAACAACAAAAACAACAACAAAAAAACCCCACAACACCCACCAACCAAGGAAAAAGAAAAAGCCTACAAGCCTACAGAAAAGGAATAAAATTGCTTGCTTGCTTCAAGGTGGAAATGCTGAGGTGAAGGATGTCAAGTCCTCAGACTGAAAAAAGTGCAGAGTTGCCTTTCAGAGGAGCAGCGAGTTTAGAGAGCTCAGAAAAATCTCTCTGTTCCAAAAAATCAGAAGTAACCAGGGTTGACTAGAGTTACCAGTTTTGTTTAAACTTAGACGCTGGAAAGCAAGAAGCTATAAAGAGCAGACTTAGCCAAGGTGATTAATTTTAATGCTTGTACATAGCCTCAGAGGAAACTTTTTCTACACGCATTTATCTGACGTCTGTTCTTCTTGTTTTGACTGGAGAGGACATGGGTTAGAACTTGCTCCATAAATAAAGTTTAGCATTGTGGCACTGTACACAGATATTTATGAATTGTTTGTTTACACATCAAATGCTGTTCATGACAAAAGCAAAGAAGGGAAAATATGAGATGACATTTGGCAGGATGGGTCCTATTATGTCAAAAGATGCAAAGCAGTTCCCAGTCTGCACAGAAAGAGTTCACTGATTTTGCAGTCCTGTGTTTCCCAGCCTGTTTATGTAGCTGATTTCCAAGCTTTGGAGAGATGGTGAACCCCTTCCCTAGGAGAAGGTACTTGCCATTCACTGGCATCCAGTCCTAAACTTTCCATCAGCTCCTTCCCTGTTATCAAACGGTAACATTGAAATAAATTGCTTCACTAGTAATAGGAAAAATATATTTTTTTAAAAAAAGCAAAGATTTGGCTTACAAGAAAAGAATGTTATGATCAGACAGAAGTAACTATTACAGCTGTTATTAACTGTAAGGCTCATAAAACTGCATATCTCAATTATATCATCTCTCCAGATTATATAATAAAACAGCATAATGAGCTTCATTTTAACTTGACAAGGCTTAATACTGCTCCTCTTTTTAAAATGCTTTTTATAAAAATCACATTCCCTCCTAATACTTGACATGCAAGCACTCTAAAGACATGATGTACAAAATTAAAAATAAACTTCCCTATTTTCCTACCACTGTTGCTTATCACTACCATAGTATCCACAAGATTTTCTTTATAAAGAAATCAGCTTATACAACCATCTTCTTCTCATGACAATGGGTGCAATGCCATTTGTATCACTATTAAAGGCCAAATCTATATGTTTGTTCTAGTTCTCCTAACTTGTCACAGTCTTCCGTCGTGGGACTGTGCAAAAACATTTAAAACTCATCTTTAATAAGGAAATATTACAAAGAATGAGCTTGCTTTGTCAACACCTCATAAAAAAAAAAAAATCTCAACTTTTATTATCAGTTGCATGGCGAAGATACATGCAATTACTTCAACTATTTACTGAAAACACGCTTGCTAATTCTGTAACTGTCAGCAACACACTGTGCTGGGTACTGGCTGGTGCCCAGGCAGCTGACAAAAGCTCCAAGTCCAAAAAGGGGAAAGGAGAGGATTAAAGGACTATTCCTGTTTCCAAGAATAAAGTACTGTAAATGAGCTAGTCACTTGCTAGGTAATAATTTTCTGGTGTTTATACGGTAAACTTCTGCAAAGTGAATTGCTGTTGGCATCACCAGAGTTTATAAAGCAAAGGTACATGCCAAAAGGCAGCTTCACTGGAAGTATTGTTCAAGTAAACATGGAATGGAAAGTCATTAAGCAAAATGAACAACAGCTAATTTCACTGTGATCATATCAGGAACATTACGTATTTTTGTTTAAACCTTACAATCTGAGGTACAAAAGAGCACACAGTGATCATGGGAAACTTAGCAGCACGTAGAACAAAATCCTGGCTATAGTTCATGTAGGAATGGGGTTATTTTTGCCAACTGAAAAGAATAACATCTCCAATGCACATTGTTTTCACTAATACTGTCAAAGAAATATATCTTTAGTCTAGATATACACGAAGACATACGCACTTAGTGTTCAAACATACTCCTCTATTTCAGTTTCTTTTGCGGATAAAACAGCAAAAACAAAGTATAAAATTCAGCTTAGTTTTCTTCATCAAAGTAGTTCACTAATTGGTTTTCTTTCTGAAGTCCTTCTACCCAGAAAACCACTTCTGTAGCTAGGATGGATGGGATCAGCCAACACACATCTGCACAATAAGCAGAAGAAACTCAGCATTTCCAAGGATGTTCCCAATACTACACCACGTGAAAGGAGATTCAGTCTCTAGTTACATATATTTCATAAATACTGGAATCTAGTATGCAGAAAAAAAGTTCACAGGTTCACTGTCTGGTCACAGATACTCATGAGATATTTTGTAACCAGAGTTGTTCTTCTGCCAAAAGCAGACTACAGGAATGGGGAATTAGTTTTTCCCCCACACCCGTCAGCCATGGTCAGGCCAATCTGGGAGATCTTTACATGTAACTTCTAACACCAAAATACCCATGAAATTGCCATTAGGCAAACAGATTTTAAAAAACGCATTTTGAAATGTTTCTGTTCTACAAATCTAAAAAATTAATATATGTGGAAGGTTTCTCCTACTGTCTCCGTACTTCAAAAACATGCAATGTAACGCTGATGGCCAAGATTGATACTTTATTTTCATTTTCTACTAAGCTGTTAAAAATATCAAAAGAATAAAAATGCAGTTCCTATACAACAGTATTTTTCTAGAACTTGCTCTGTTTTTGAAGGCTGTAATTGCAATCCAAACCCTTGAAAATATCAAAATTTCCTCACAGTAATTCAAGAAGAAAAAGATTTTTTTTTCAATAATCTGGACACCATTCATCCCACTGCATTGTGCTGACAGAACAAAATAAAGGCAAATGAACAAGTTGAGTATTTAGAGCCCCTAGAACAACTCTATAGTCTTGTATGTTTATAAAGAAAAAAAGTGAGGATTTTTTTGAGATGGGGGTTAAATAAATTTAACAAAAAAAAATCTGCCCCCAATTTAAATCTCTTGCTCTGTGTAAACACAACAAAAAAGGAGACTATTGAAGCAATTGATGTCACAGCATATGACTGTTTTAATGTTTTTACTCTGCCCAACTTTGAAAGATGGAAAAAGAAATCCAATGATCAATATACTTTTTTTCAGCATATTTCTGCCTTGGTTTCTAACTACTATAATATTTTAAACCAGTTGGTGATTTAATTCTGCAATAAATTTCCTTTCACTAACCTCTATTTTTGTTTCCCTATGATGTAAGCTTCTTCTTGCAGACATTTTCAGAGATTAAAAATGCAACACTTAATGACTTTAAAACTCACAGTTCTTCAGTCATCATGAACATGTCTTTTTGTCTGAAAAACATTACTCACATACAGAGCTTTCCTAATTTAAATTCTGATTTATGTTCAGATTTTAATTAAACTGGCATCTGTTTGAGCTGCTGCTGAAGAGGATGTATTATAATTGTCCACATTATTATATGCAGCATTACTCAAAAATACTATAAACTAACATGTTCATTTGTAGTACAGTGCATTACTGAGTGCCCTCTATTATCGTACTTAAAAAAAAATAACAGTAGTATAACACAGAATATACACCCAGTGCATGATGATTGATAGCTATAAAAAATCAGGGAAGAAAATATTTACTTAGGGACATGTAAGTAGGGACAAGTATCATGTGCACCGCACTGACTCCAGGACATGAAGTGACAGCCCATCGATCTTCAGGAAAACTCTAAGTCATATGACTTTGAGGGGCTGAGATGGCTGGGACCAGCATGTCTGAGAGTCAGAGGTGACTGGCAGGGCATATTTGGGAGGTTTCAGGGTTCCAGAGCTTGTGCTTTTTTTGGCCTTTTTTTTGGTTGTGTTTTTGTTTTGTTTTGTTTTGTTTTTGCAACCTAGAGATGTTTTGTTACTCCATTTGACAGAGTTTTAGTAAAATGTGAATTTATTTACCAAATTAACAACTAAAAGTAACTTTCTTCCACATAAATAACTACAGTTTCTGAGCTTTTTAGGAAAATCTTTTATTATTTTGAAAACAAAACAATATATACAGATGCACTAACAACAATAATCTTTGGTTCCACTGAAAGATAATCAACTGCCGTAACTCCTGAATACTAAGGAGTTACCAAAAAAAAAAAAAAAAGGTGTTTTAAATCAATAAATGACTAAACCATTAATTTTTACCTAAATACCCTTATACATCCATAGCACATCATGTATATGGAAAACTTCTCCTTAAATACACTTGTTTTGCACATCATTTAATCTCTTTTTAACAGACTCGTAAGAGTTGAATTCAGTTCCTCCTTATGCCAGACATCCGCTCTCAGGGTCACCAAACCGAGGTTTCCACTACCAGCCTGTTTCCACTCCTTTCATACCCCAGTATATTCCAAAGGACTTCAACTGAGAGCAAGACCACCCAGCCAGCTTTCAGACAGTCTTATTTTTAATATGTGTCTCCTAGGAACACGAAATAGATTATGCAAGACATTAAAGAAAATGGGCAAAACAGGAATATGATTTTACCTCAGAAAGCTGTAAGTGGCTCCCTCATCTTATATGAAATAACATTTGGGTGCTGCAGGCTGACAGCACACAACTGACGCCCACAGATTGTCCTGTACTGCTCTTTTGTCTTTCCCAGTAAAGGCACTAGTTTCTAATAGAATCCCCTAACTAGCCCTCAACCATGGACTGACAGGACACAGTGTCAATTAGATGTAAGGCTAGAGTTGAGAATTTATTACTGAATATGTTTTTTAAGATTTTTCATTATATTTCATACAGTACACTGCAAAATATTTCATATTAAAGAGCTTAGCTCATCTATAACACAGTACATCTCAAAGGGAGTTATTAAATGGGGCATATTCCTTCCCTTGTTTCCTCTTACGCTTGCCATCTCTCAAGGCAGTAACACTGATTAAACAGTCTGCTGTTATGCCTAAGCTCAAAGTCCCATGATTTTCCTGGGTTCTGTGAAGTACCTTTTTAAAATTGGATTGCAAAAATAGCACTGTGACAACTCTAAATTTGTTAATGCAAAATACCCTTTAATTTATTTACTGTCAATCAAGTGTTCTTAATACTTATTTCTCTTATTAACTGTTCTCTAGTCAGTCAGTACACCAATTTTTTTTCTCTGGAAACCACTTTGTCCACAGAATATAGTCAAATCTTGATCAGAAACTGCACAAAAGTCATCTCAAGTGAACAGTGGGCCTTCAGAGACTACACATCTTTTTAGAGGGGATGAAGAGTAGCACTTACCCTGCTGACTTCTTTGGGAGTCGATTCATCTAAGAGAAAACAAAACAAACAATTAGGCACTCAGGGAAGTTTCTAGACTGCATGATAAATAAGTTACTGGACTTCAAACAATTTTTGCAGCGTTGTACAAAACTTCTAACATGGTTCAATAAAGTAAAAGAAATCCGAGACTGGTGTGCATTTACAAACTTTTCAACTTCTAAATCTAAAAATGAATTAATATTAAAGCATCCAAGAATACTGTCCTGACTTGATAAAAATAGAAAATTTCCTACATTTCCTAAGTCAATTCACAGGCCAGCTAAATCAATAAGTTCTATATCATTCTCCTACATTTATATTCTAATTCAGTAAAACAATTGTTAGTATTGCACAGTCCGAGAAGTAAAGGCCCTTTTGCTACCAAATATATGCCAACAACATCCTACATAGACGAGCAAGTTAGTCAGTAGAGTCAGACTTTATGAAGATCAAAGATGCTATTCCTGCTGACTTCTTTGGATGTAGAAAAAAAGCCTTGTGACCATAAGACTACAAGACTATGACTGATGTGATCTGGCGTAACACGTTAAAAGCACATAAGATTATGACATTTTATATATATATTTATACATAAATATGTGTATATATATCCACACACTATTGTATTTTGGCTTTTCAAATGCAAGCAGACTCATGAAGTTTTTGTAATTTAAATATGTAAAAATAAACATAGGAATGATACCAGATCACTAGCTAAAACATTGAGTGGTATTTCTGAAAACAAAGGAAAAGCAGTTATACAGCAAGAACGCATCTGCCACAGGAAAGGTTTCCAACTTTCAGTTCAACCATACTAAGAGCAGCTTAAAGACATCCTTACAAATCTCCACTTGGCTAGCTGTTTTTGAAAACATGACAAGAACTATTTGTAACCTTTTATTTGGTACCAGGAATCAAATTTCTATGCTTTGGAAATCAATTTTAAGTCACCAAATAGATTTAATCTCACAGAGAAAGATCATATGTTTCTATTTGTGGCCCTTAATTTTCACGTATTTTGATTCACCTCTACTGAGTGGATTTTCAGATACCTCTGTCAAATACAGACATAGTATCACCAGGCTGCTTAACAACAGATACACTACATTTTCTCCAAATTCATCCCTAGGTGAAGAAGGAATCTCAACTTGCCACTTGAAAAGGGCACATTTATAAATATTTCAATGCTATCACCAGCAAAGGCTCTTCATATCTTACAATTTAAGATCACCTTTCAAACAATAAAACTAAAAAAAATTTCTAGAAAACAGATCCAAGACCCAATTTCCAGTGAAAGAACTCTTAATAATCATACTGATTTCTCCTCAAAACTAAATGATACCAAGTAAAATAATTTATTTCACAATTATGAGTGAATATTAGTCTTCTCTTACCCCCAATTAAATGATATGCCAGTAATTTACACATGCAGAACAAGGAGATATTTAAGGTAGTTCTGTCGTTTGCAATGCAATGTATAACACATACTCTTCAATGTCCAGTCATCATAGTATCTTCTTTGACTCGACAAGTCTACATACCAGTTCCAAGAACAGCCAAAGTCAGATTCAAAATCCATCTCCTGTACTACTTTATTTCTGACAGCGGGCAACGGAAAATGTGAACGGAAGAAAACTGAGTGATGACATAATGATGTCTTCTCTGAAATATACCCTCAGTTTTCAGTAACCACTAGATCAAACGTTTCTTGAATGAGTGGTGATATTGTTATGTTTAAAAGACTACGATGGGGTGTTTTTCCTCACACTTTTGCAGAGGTAAGAGGGGTGTCAGATTTTGGTTGTTTGCTTTTCAAAGCTGAGCCACCATCCTTGAGCATTCACAACATTCTCCAAGTTCCATGGTCTAAATATGTATTATGAGAAAAACTACACCTATTTTAATTTGAATCTGCACATCATGAATTTCATCTGATGCACTCTATTCACCTTATCTATGGAGTCTGTGATTCTACAAATCTCTCAAACAAGCCATTCTCTGCTTCACAGCCCATCAAAACCTTTCCTGGCTTGAGAAGTCTGGTCTGGTTTACTGCCGGTGCCAAGCAAGCTGCTGGGCACCGCTGATTGCTCTCACTGCTCCTACACCCTCTGATTCCACAGCATCCTCCCAGGCTAGGAAGTCCAGGACTACGGGCAACACTGTGGCTCACAAAAACACAACCAGGATTTACAGAATGACACAGCAGCAATTTAGGGCTCTGCTCTCTCTTTGAAAGGAGTAATATCTAACATTTTACCTGTTTCTTGATGGTTACTAAATCCTGAGCGAACATTTTCAAACATTTATATTTTGCAATACCCGTCTCTCTTTCCAGAGCTCTAACAACTGATTAGGATCCCACTACTGCAAATGTAAAATTAGAAACATCTTCCCCCAGCAGTCAGCATTTATCCATAGGAAGCAGAAAAAGCAAAACATGAGAAGGGCGAATAAAAATATCAAATACTCTGTTAATACATCCAGATGGATATTAAATTACTACACAATGAGCTAGAAAATAGTTTTCCATATTAATATATATAAGACACCTTTTTTTCCCCCATAGAGAAAAGGAAGAAATGCAACCTCATGAACCTGAACTAAGTCAAATTGCTTTTCTGGAGATGCAGTATTTAAGGGCTGGGTACAGGCTGAGGAACAGGGATGCACGTGCACCTCAGTGCTGGCACTACCTTGCTGTGGTTTTATAAGTAGTGCAGAACGCTATACTTCCTTTATGACATAGTTTCTATGAGCTAAATACAGGGAAAATCACTAGAAGAGAACCTTTTCACACAACTTACTTTAATAGCCAAAATACAGCATTAGTCGATATATGAAAGAGCGGGCTGATGAAAAATACCCTCATTTGCATATTCTTGTTTAATTTAAAAGCCATGAATTTTGTTTGTTTAAAAGGTACAAACACATGGATCTCTTGTTTGTAAATCAAGTTCCATGCCTGTAAAATACAATGCTTTTAAAGAAACAGATTAACCATTAAAATAAATTCAGAGACATTAAGTACATTAATAAATAGCAGTTTGCTATAGATTTAAACCTCTTGGAAAAAGTCTGTGCTTGAATATAAAGGTCCCCATTTATGATGGCAAATTGCACGGGAAAACAGTCAGATAGGGGAAAATGCCTTATTAGTGTCTGCACTGAGGGAACTAAACACCCTGGGAGAAAGTGTTTGTGAAGGAGATCATACAAATGCTCCAGACACTAGAAACTTTTCAGTTGAGTTCACTTTTTCTTTAGACATCAAATACAATCATGATATATTAATAAGTGTCACCTTCTCAATCGCACTTGTTAGTAGTATTGCCATTCACAGAATTTAGGAGAATCATGTTAACTTTTTATGATACCTGACATAATTATTAACACAAGAGTAGTACAAGAAACATGTATGATTTAGTTTTGGCACTCTGAACGTGCCAACACTGATCTTAACAGTTTCAAAAATAATGTGATGAACCCTTGAAAAGAAATCACTACACTTGAATAAATTAACTTGGCTGTACTGCTCAGCTGAGGCTGTTGCAAGATGTATTTTTAACACCATGATTCTCCACATGGCCTGGTGGACAGTGAGGTAGGTAGTCAGCTGCAGCAAAATGGAAGCAGCTCAGAAGAGCCCACAAGCCAAGCAAGAAGTAATTTTGTCCTCCAGAAGCACAAGGCACATGTCAGTAATGCAGCAGAATGCTTTGGTTTAGCCGATGCTATAAACTCCATTATGCTGTTAATTTGAGCATAAACACTCACTGATAACACAACTGGGAAAACAAGGAACTGTGGGGAACAGAACCAAACTTCACACACCGAAACCTTTGCACCAGCAATGATGTTCATCTAGCCCACGGTGAGCCGGTGCCACCCACTAAATGTGCACAAAATGGTTCACTTTCTAAACTTTCAAAAGGAGGTATCTATCCTAGGCCACGAGAATAAAGTTAGACTCAGTTTTATCTTGACAACTTCGCAAACATTACTATATAAAATGCTCTCTTCAGAGTTAGTGATATCAGGAGAAGGCATGGAAGAATAAGACGAGTTCTATTGTAAGATTTGTGTTTAGGTAAAAGACCTAGAACTTAAAAGACTATAATACCTCAACTTTACTACTGTACAATTCTAATTAACAACTGCACAACACACTACAGATATGCATTATAATTGGTATGGTAATTAAAGACACTATTCATCTCAGAAAGCTTCCATGCTAAACCAAGAGAAGCAAGATCGGAAGAAGCAGAAAACAAGAAAGGGAACAGACTGGAAAAAAAAAAATCTCCACAGGTTTGGCATTTGGCACAGTATAAATGAAGTCAAGCTTGGTATTTGGCACAATATACAGAAGACCAGGTTTAGCTTGATTTGGGGTTCTCTTTTTTGGGGGGAGTGTGAAGGTATATTACATTGTGTAACAGTTCATTTAATAGGAAAAAATAGGATTTATTTCGCAAATTAAAAAAAAATCTCATATCATACTTGTTCTTCTATACATGCTTTAACCAGAGTACTCATGCTTTAGCCAGAGTAGTCACAAAAACAACTGTAATGCTAATCAAGCATTCAAACACCTCAGATATGATATTTTGAAGTGTTTATCAAAGAAGCAATAATTCTAATGCCTAGTTAGTTTTATCACAGGAACTTGTTTGGAAAAATTATTTTGCACTTTCTGCCTGGTTTTACGCTGTATTTGTTCTATGTGGTTAAATACTACTGCTGGTCCACCATTGTTGTTGCTGACAGCAAACAAATGCTTAGGATTAATTCTGTTTATGAGATCCCAGATAGCTGTACAGTCACATTTTCCCAAGGAATGTTTTCCCACACAACAGATGTCAGATTGACCTAATAATTTTTCTTTTCAAAATTTGCTTTAGGTTCCTTTTCCTTCAGCTAATAAGCCACAAGTTGTTTGGAATGCAATTAAACCAGCATAAATATCTTTGCTGCTTTTTTTCCCCTTGAAAAGTGTCATACACCCACGTCAATAGAAATTCCACATCAATAAATGTAGATTGGTTAAAGATTAATCTCACCACCATGAAATAAAGTTTACTAGGCTTAATTTATTTCTGTGGTAGAATGGCATCAATCAGATCAGTTTGTCAGTCTATTTCAATTGTTATTTGTATCTTTATTTGAGACACTCTACATCCTTATTTTAGATACCTCATATCTGGCAGGTTATGCCTCCACTTCACAGAGACACCCTAGCTGAAGGTAAGTTTCCTAAAGCGGCAACTATCACCTATATAACAGAAATGCTAAAGCCATCATTCAAAAATATTCTCGCTTCTTAATGCACAATCTCACCAAGAACACCTGAACAGTTCTCCCTACTTTCAGCTGTCTGGATTTATGTCACAGTTCAGAAGTACTTATGATGTTACTTCATTGAAAACTAAGGCAGTTTGTTTAGACGTAGACTTAGACATTGAAAGGGAAAACTCATTAGTATTGATCCCCAGTGGCAGTCTAGTTTTCTTTCCTTGAAGCAGGACAAAACATGATTTTTTTATTCTTTTTTTACATCAATAGTGAGATCGACATTTTTTAAAGTTCCTGAGAAAGAATGCTCCATTTTTCCTCTTCTTAAACACAAAAGTAACACACTACAATAAACAAATAAGTCCTGAACCAAGACTTCATTGAAGATGGTAAACAGAGAAACACATTGTTGGCCTGCCAGGTGTCCTAAAATTGTTATATACTCCTTTGCATACAAGCAAACAGTGCACTGACGTGAAAGAGAAGTCAGAAGACAGTGCATTTGACTTCATTAGAGATACCTAAATATTTGGAAGCTCATTGTTTGTTCTGGTCTTAGCCCTCACAAAACTGATGAAACAATTTTGCAGTACAACCCATTTTGACCAGAAAATTAACAAAGAGACCCTTGAAAAGTATCACCATCCCTTGTGAGAAGAGAAAGGCAAACAAAGATCCAGATTTTGCTCTTGTTTCTGAAATTGCTTAGCAGTCCAAAACACACTGATAGTAGCTCCACACTTTCCATATCCATGGACAAAATTTATCAAGTGTACACTTCATGTGACAAATTAACCAGGGTATTTCCACAAAATGATGATCAAGAAAATTGCTTTATAGTTATCATAGACTTTCTCACTTCTGTTTAAATAGTTGGATGATGGATGTGCTTCTGAGTTCATGAAATGACAACTTCCCCACATCAGCTAGAAGTGTCATAACGTTCTGAAAAAGTCTCAAGTTGAATACACCTCAGCAAAAACCAAGTTGGAACCTGGCACCAGGCCACCAGGAAGAAACTTCATCGTTTCCAGCAGTGAATGTATTTCACCAAGACAGTCTACAATTGTGTTTTATGGTAATTAGCCTATGACTTCATATCCTACTCAACACAACTGCTGAATGAAGAGTGTTAAACTGGTTAGCTCATCTATCTTATCAGTCAACAATGTGCAATTATAATTGTTTATTACCAGAATACAGCCACTAGACAACGGGCTGAAGATCATGTATAACAACTTAAGATTTCTGTCATACTTAACAGTTCACAGCTACACTGTTTTGGCTATATCTAATACTTTCCTTGCCTGACACTCAATTCTGTTTGGCATTCACTGCACTAGCTGTTGTAGGCAGCTTTCTTTAAAATTGGTTACAGGTCTTGCAAACATGTTCAGTGAAAGAAGTCTCTCATCTAGTAGTAATACAATTTCAGTATCACTCTTGTTAAATCAAACTTGATTTTCTCCTATTTTTTGCTCTCAGAATCCTAGTGGTTGCTGAGCATTAGGTATCCTTAAAGTTTACTGCAATTTATGTGTTTCAGAAACAGCATTAACACTACTAAGCTGCTCCCTCACTGTTGAATAGAGCTGTTCCTTCACATTTGAATGTGTTTCAAATATACTGCACAAAGGTTGCAGTTTTATTGTGTTCAGCAGGTGTTTTCAACAAGAAGGAAAAAATTACATCCCTGTTGGCTCAAATACTACCCAGACATGTACCTTAAGCAATTCCATGGAAATCAATAGAACTGCTACACTGGAAACCAGAAACGCTTTTATGTATTAAATGTCAGAGCATTCCTGTTATGTGTAGTGATCCAGGGCTGAAGGAGATCATTAAGAGAGAATGCTACTTGAAGTAAGTCCTACAAAGCTCCAACAACATGAGACGGCCCCACTGGATCTCATCCATTGCAAGACACCGGGATATTATAAAACATGTATCCATACTCTTTGGACCCTGGTGGGCCTCTTGAGTTTGGCTTGCTCATTCCTAGTCCAGGAATACCTGTTCCTGACTGATAAGCTGTCTGGAGGATGTTAAGGGAAGGCAGTTCCTCCTCCTTCCCCAAGACCTGTATCCAGCCCATCCTCCACTCAGCCCTATGAGGCCCAGGATGGGATCACAGTGCGCACACAGCTCAGTGCCATGAAACTCCCAACCCCATCAGAGAGTGATGCTTCAAAGGTTTGTTGGCCCAAACAGGCCAAAGAAGTTTCAGCTTCTGAAGCAGAAAATACTGCATATGGCTCAGTGACAGCAAGAGGATGTATCTTACACTTCCCATGAAGAAAAAGAAAATCGGATACCACTGGTTTTACTACACTTTTTTCCCTTTAATTCTTTCTATTTTGTACTCATCCTTACTTTTTTGTTTACTGTATTCTTACCTTACATATAGGATTTTGTTAGGGAAAAACATGTTCATGTAATAAAAGCGTACGCTATTGCACTCCAATGAAGTTGGTTGAAATTTTCAGATTCCAGTGTTTATCTGCTACAGAGAGTCTAAAGTAGAACAAGAGGCTTTGCAGCCTGCATGATTTTCTTCTTTCTGTGTTTCTGCCTACATTGAAAACAAATGTCAGTTTATTGAACTTTGCAGTAAAATCCTCAACATCTGCAGAAAAATCAAGACTGAGCAGTTTTTTTCTCTTTAGACCAGCTGACAAAAGAAACAAAGGAAAATGCCCCAGAGGAAAAGTTTGCTAACGTCAACAAGGGTTAGGGATCATTAGTGCTTGAGATGATAAGTTACCACATGGGAGGGTGTAGTGATCCGGTGTGAAACATGTTTATGTCAGGGGAATCATTTCAATCCCTCTGAAGAAACCCTACTGTAACTACAACATACGTACATTTGTATTAGAGATGTATTTTATTTATTTTACCCTGGAGACTGAAAACTGAGAAACACAGAAAATGTTCAAATTAATCTGGATAATACTGACGACGAAAAAGTGAAAGAATAAAATTTACAAATTAAGCCTTTTTCCTTTTAGGATATTTCAGTTGATTCGTTTGTAATCATAATCAAGCTCTCAGTGGCTATGTGTTAAGTGTTACAGAATAATGATGTGCAGATAATTCAGGATTTTGAAGTCTTTGAAAAATAACATGTTACACTAACACGATACACAGATTGAAACCAAGAGAAGATTGAACTATTTACTACCTAAAAGTACCACCATCATAAGTGAAACATTTTGCTTGCAAGGAAGAGACTGGGGGGGAAAAAAAAAAAATTATAACTTCAGGGAGCATAAAGGAACAGAATATGTAACTATAAAATTACAGACAGCTCTCTATGAAAGACAATGATAATGACATCTGAATTTCTAAACTAGGTAGTTTTACTTTAAAAATATTTAAAATGACAGATAATTACAATCCTTGGGAATTATACAAGAGAGAAATAAAAAAAATCCAAGACAGGTTGTGAAGTTCAGTGTTCTTACACTGGCATTTCAACAAATGCAAGATTTTAACTCTCTGTAGTAGCAGCTATGGTATTAAAGATAGTAGGCCAGACTTAGAAAAGTCTTCAGGCAGTGATACCTGCACTAGCATTTCCAAAAATCTCTAAACAAGCCAGGCACCCAATTCCTTGAAATGAAAGGAAGTTAAAATCCCCCAGCTATGAGTAGGCACAATGATTTACCACAGCTCAAGGCAGAATGATAATTCATGAAGTTGTGGGGACTCAGTCACTTGTGATCCTACAGCATCATCTTAAGGCCCTGAACTATGTAATGAATCTCTGATATAATGCTTGACCTAATTGATGAAAGTTATAATATTGGACAGAGATCTTCCTAAAAAGACACATAAAAAATGTAACACATACCAGATGTTCCTGGCTGAACACAAGAATGTTCCAAATGTTTATATACCTCCAATCAGTCTTCTCTAAACCTTAGGACATGCTGTGACAGCGAACATCAGAGACTTCAGCACTGGTACACGTTGCAAAGTCATGGCACCTAACAGTCCACATACATCAGGAGTTATGGTCATTAAATACTTCGGCACATCAGCATATAGATTACTCAGTCCTTTTATCCATCCATAGTGGTTCTGTGAGATTCCACCAAAAAAAAAAAAAAAAAAAATCTACTACATTTCAACTTTAAGTAAAGAAACTTTGAGAACGGCTTCAACAGAGGACTAGCTATACTATCAGACACAGGTGGCTGCCCGCAACACTCAGCCATAAGCAAGGGAGGTAAACCACAGTACCTCTGCAGTTAGAAACTTAAGACAGACTTGGTTACAGAAACTATCCCATTTTTAGAGGTTGCAAGGTAAATGTGTCTCAGACCCACACCCATACAGAGAACAGATTAACTGGCAGTTTCATAAGGAATTCTCTGCTCACAGTCTACCTGACAGACACCATGAAAAGGGAAAAAAAAATGTTGAAACATCGAAAACTACAAATACAGATGTATAAGCTTAGAGTGAATTTAGAACTGGATGTGTTCATGCAGGACAGAATTACTTTCACGTGCTTTTTTATTTAACTAACAAAATCCAATGCAGATGGTAAATTAATTGAAATACTAATAAGAACTCAAGAAATATATCAAGAAATCAGCTGGGAAGCTAATAAACTATATCTAACACAGCAGTAAGAAAGGGTGCAAGTACCACTTCTGTTGGTGGAATAAAGGGAACCAGAGCCAACCGTACCTCCTCAGCATGGCTGAAGTTGCCACCTGCTGGGATAAGGAGCTGTGTCTATCTCCCAAATTGTCAATCTAAGAGAACTACTAATGATCACACACTGAGAGTAGGCAACCAAGTGAGAAATAAATTCCTGCAAGTATGAAAAGAGTAATTCATAATCTAAGTCCCCTCTCCCCATGCCTTCAAAACAGTTTTGAAATAGTCATGACTGAGGAATCTCGTATTTTGTCAGTTACAGCATCATTCTTCCCAGCTTTCTTCATCAGGCCTGACACACAGTTCTGCCCACACCAGCAGTTTCTTACATAAAGTAAGCACCACAAACCTCCCTGGAAGAGGGATTTGGAAAAAAAACCCCAGTGATGCTCCTTAGACTCTTCCTTTATATTTGCATTAAGGAACACCAGAGTTGTGTTAGTTAATCCATTTGGGTCTCACATCAGCATACATATAAGACCATCTGATTTTCACAAGCAGTAAACGGCCAGCAGCGCTAACTCGTTCAGGAGATACTACAGACTCAACCATACCTAAACATCAGACCCACTCATTCTGACACCTAACTGCAGGAGATTGAGTTACACATCAGTACACCAAAGAGAACAGCCTAGTAACTACATAGTAAGTTGGTGATTCGAAAGACAAACATTAAAATAATTGAATAAAGCAAAACTGAATGTAGAAAGAAGAGCTGAAGAAAAGAACTTCAAAACACAGTTTCAAAAGGACGAGATGGAGGTGAAGAGGAACAGAGATGCCAGGATGACTAAGAAGCTTGAAGAAATATGTCAGATGCTACTGTGATCTAATTTACTGACCCCTCTAGATTACTTTACTTTCTGCCAATTAAAGTTTGTGCAAAACCAAATCCTTTTGTTTGCAACATTGTTGAGTGCTGCTGTTTTTAAAAAAACCTGGAAACTTAAATATTAAGCTTAAAAAATACAGCTGTCTAGAAAAAAAAAAAGTAGTTGCTTCAATGTTCTTTGCGATTTTTGAACAAGTGAACAGATGGCATTATTAAAATTCTAGTAGAATTAAGTATTTATAAGTTCATTAGACAACACTAACTATACAAAAAAGACAGTAATATTGCAAACAAAATTGCAAGATTCAAAATAGCATAAAAGTACAAATAACAGTTACAAACCCACATTTATGAGTTAGTATAAAAAACCTATATTGCCAAGCGAAACAAAAACACACTAAAAATGCCTGAAGAAGTCTATAAAACAGTAATTTATCTTCCAGGGTCACTTTCAAGTTACTTCATGCATTCTGAGCCTGAATTCTATACAAAGGGTTTCAAATTAGTTTATAAGACAACTGAGAGGGGAAAAAGCTTGTTGGTTTTGCTACATATGTGTAAAATTCATACTACAATATACAGTAAGTAATAATGAAATTATTCTAGAAATAAACCCCCACAGAAATTTCTGTCTTATTCTATGAGGTGATGTTCCCAGAAAATAAATAAAAGGTCAGCCAAATGTGTCTAGCACATGTATTAGTGCTTTTAAATGCTGTGCCAGACTGGCTTATTTGATACCTGAGATGCTTTGTTTGCTGTTCTCTTAATCATCTTGAATTATTAGCCTATACAGAATTCACTTAGGAATACTATGATTTGCAATTGCTTGTCTTACTTTCTATTGTCTTTCTTCCAGCCACAGCCATGTCTCAATTTGGTAAAGGGGGGTCTGTTAGTATTCTAATTTACTTGAAAAAGATGCAAATTCCTGTCACCTTCAAAATGTGACAAAACGGATTCACTATAAAAAGAGATAGCTAACACTGAAAATTGAGCTTTAACTCCAAACTAATTTATACCAGTTCCCATATGTGCTGATTTATTCAGATGTACAGCACTTTTCTCTGCAGTTTTTATTAGTACAATCTGTGTTAGGGTTTAACTCCTTTAAGCACCCTGTCCACTGTCTATATTTTATCCAGTCTAATATATCATTCTAGGAAAGTCCTCAATTTAATACCTACATGGAAAATGATTCAGACAGATGTATATTATTTCAAAATGTCTATTTGATCTAGATTTTAAAGAGTTCCATGGTACTTTTTTTCTTTTGATAGATCTATTACCTAAACCTTATCAATTTTTTTTTGCCAATGTGTGCCTATTGCTTAAGCAACTACAATTGATGCAATGTCAGACTAGAATATTTGAAACTCTTTCTTCCTGAAGAGTCAAATCTATCTAGAAAGGAATTGCAGGGTGCAGGTCCACACCAGCAAAAAACAATTGAAACCTGAGCTGCCACCTCTGAGCTCTCCCTACTGTCTTGCGGCAGTTTTTGGCTGCAGTAGCTCAGCAAATTTTAGACATAACTTAAAATTACATGAGTACAAGGACCAACACAACGGAAAGGCTGGATATCGAAACCCAGGGATGGAAGCTGAGGGAAGGCAGTGCAGGCTGGGATGGACACAGTTTTTTCTTGGGAACCATGAGGTTCTGGTTTGAGTGAACACTGCTTAAGCAGACAGGACTCATTGGGATCTCAGCTTCTTAATGAATGGGCTCTTCAAGACTAGTTCATGCCTCCTAAAAGAGCCTGAGAATCTGAAGATTCTTAAGGAGGCACTGAAAGTTGTCTTTGCCAAGATAATTGTTTTGTTTGTTTTGTTGGGTTTTGTTTTTGTTTGTTTGTGGTTGGATTTTTTTGTGTTTTTTGTTTTTTTTTTTAGCATGACAAATTGTTTCATATGTGATAGTTTCAGATTTAATAAAGGACACAATTATGGCTACCTTGAGGCAGAAGACACAGACAAATCCTCTTTAGTGAAATGTAGCAGTTGCAGAGTCATCTAGATTTAATAGGTTCTTCAATTTAAAGGGTACGATGATCTACATCAACATTCATTTCTAGTTAATAGTTTTCTCTAGCACATTACTGGAAAGAAGAAGTTTTAATATGTTTTAGATATCTCTACAGCATGCAGAGAAAGGCTTAGGTAAAAATTCACATTTATCTTCAAATCCTGAAACACTGTTTTAACATTCAAGACAAACACAACAAAGTAATACCACTGAGCAGCTTCTGGTGGTCCATCCTACACTTAAATGATTTAGGATTGCCTCTTCAGACAAGAAGATTTTCAGAACAGTCAAAGGAAGGAGGAGATTAAGATTCAGAATTATTGTTAGCTTCCTGGATTCAAATTATTTAGTGAAATATCAGAAAGAAAACAAGCATGGAGAGAAACTGACTGACAGCATAATGTCAGATTCCCTAACTCTGTTCTGGAAGATGTCTGTGATTCCAATTACTGATTTATGCCTAATTATTATCTTTAATGCTTTGGGTTTTTTCATTAATTACAGGTATATTGAAGCAATGCAAAACTACAGCCTATTTTACTTTTGTTTGCTTGCCTACTATAGTATGGCAATGAAACTGGATTAGGTACACCTACAATGTCAGTGACAGGGTAAAAACATGTCCATTTCTAAGAAAAATCCTGGCTAGAGGCTATTATTTTTACAAAGACACTTGAGGAATGAAATTAGTCTACCACGTTTCTGCTTTGGCTTGGGAGAAACATAACCTATGCGGCTAGAGAAAATTTATTCCTGTGAATATATAATACAAATGATTACCATAAAATAAAAAGCTATGGCTAAAAGCTGTAAAGTGGTGGATGCATCGTACTGTGCAGTAGAAAGCAGAAAATATTATAATAGCTGGCTTTTCAGTGGAAACACTTGGCAGTCAGCCACGTGGTGTAGACTGGGTTCTGTCCCCAAAGACACATTCGTGTCAGCAACATATTGGGAGGTTGTTTAGAGTCTAAAAACGAATAATCTTGCAATTTAATCTATCACCTGGCCAATGTTAGCCATAACCATATTGTACATAATTTGATCCAAAGAAAACACAACAAGTACTCAGAATTATTTTAATGACAGAATCCTGTGTTCTTGTACTAAACATCACTTTGTAATTATCAAAACAAGCAAAAAATCCTAATTAAATGTTCCAGTTCTGTTTTAAAATATTATCAGTCACTAGACTTATTTATCATTCCATATATCACTTAGTCATAGTGTTCTTTAATTTGACATATAAAAGGATTTCCCATAATCTTAAAACAAGCTATATAACTTCAGGCATTCTTTCAGAAACTCTCGGTTGTCTAAGTTAACTGCTAATATTAATATAAGTAGTACTTGCAGCTTGTTAAATCTGGAAATTGTGTTTTCTTTAAGCCTAAAGAAACCTCAGGCTCTGTAGTATCTTACCTGACCAATCTATAAATAGCTGGAACTGAAAATGAACAAGAAAATGAAGAACAACAAATAGTCCATATTTGTTGGAACGTATGAGTTGTTAATTGAAAGTGATCAGTCTCTCATCCTGCCATCAGCAATACCTAACACAAGCCACTCCTCCTTTTTCTAGTCAAAGTGTATCTACTCGCCCTGGTTTTGCCCAGGTCTCATGTTACCACAAAGGGCTCCAGTTTCAGTATGTCAGGGAATCTTTACAGAAAGCACTAGACAGAACTGCTTCATATTCCTGTCTTTACTGGGAGAGCAGCCAAGGATGTTTACAAAAAGCATAAGTGGGATAAGCAAGTAAGCTGTTTTCTAAGTTTCTCTACTGACAGAGCAGCTCAAGTTTGTCATGTATTATGTCACAAAGTCTCTGAAACACTGATCTTCAGAGCAGCAATTTCTCTAGTAAATGCTAAACCTAGAAGTGGAAAATTGATAAGATTCTGAATTTGTACAAGGACTCAATTCATAAACAAGCTAGGAGGTTTCTTCAGATACAAGTTCAGTAGGAAAGGCAGGAGTAAATGCTTAGGTACTGACACTTTCTTAACACAATTATTCTTCACATACAATATCTTTTTGGCCAAAGTCACAGACTTCATCTTTAAATGTGTTTTAGGAGCCATACAACACCACTTTTGTCATCAACTCAAAGAAAGGCACCATTGTTCAGCACGTATTCTCCTGCAGCAGTTCAGTTTGCCATAAGGAAATCTAGGTATCCTTTTTCTTAAAAAATACAGTCTGCTTTTGCATAAACCTAGACTTTTCTAGTAAAATTCATGAAATGAACCAGAGCTATGTGATTTTTTCCTTGTCTATATGGATGTTGGTATTTGGAAATTAGCATATACTTTTGTGCAACCACTAAAAGGAAAATTTGTGAGGATTAAAGATGTAAAATGAAAAAAAAAAATTAAATATGATCTCTCTGGCAAACAATCAGAGGTATTTTCAAAGCAGAGGTCAGACTGAGGTGATAACAGGATTACTGGAAGGTCACAACAGAAATTCAATACCATTCTCTAGATTCCTAATCTGTTTCCTCAAGGAAACACAGGAGTTACCAAGCGAGTTTTCACTGATACCGCTACCAGGTTTGAATCCTTAACATGTTCTGAAAACATTTTCAAAAATCAAAGTGGTTATCTGCTGCAAAAGTCCTGAAACAGAAACATACAGTTTTGTGGGGCCCTGGCAAGAATGAAGTAACACCTGCCCTCCTTTTGCTTGATTCTTGTTATGCAAACGTGTGTCCTTATCACTTAGCACAGCAATGGCTTTCCTTAGCCCTTTGAGAAGTACAGATGAAGACTCAAGGATATGAAGATCAGAATGACAGAAGCCCTTATTAAAGATTTTTTTTTTCTTTTCTAAGAGGTAAAAGTAGAGTCAGAACTCACCCAAGCTGTATTAAATGAAGTTTGCTATCAGTCAGCCCCTGACTACTTGGCTCCCAGACAAATCTCATCTAACTGCTGTACAAAAAAAAGGTTTCAGACAAGTGTCTCCATTTCTGCACTCTTTAAGAAAATTCATCCTCAGAGAGAGCACTGAAAGGAAAACAACCACATCTGAGGAATTTGGACATATAAATAGAGGAAGAACCCTAAAACCAAAGGAAATAGTTTCATCACTATGACATTAAAAAAAAATAAAAAATAAAAAAAGCAAGACCTTGAAATGAAAACCTACTAAAAATACTAAAAATCATATAGCTCCCAATAATCTTAGAATTACAGAAATATATTGTGCTGGCTTGACTGAAAATGAGTTAATTTTCCTTCATGCAGTTAGAAACCTTTCTTTTTTGTAGCTAGCACAGTCATTATTTGGATTTAGTGTGAGAACAAGAAGAAAACACCCTGGGACAGCGTTATCTGAGAGTCCACAGATGTGAGGCAGCCAGTAAGGGGAGCATAGCTGGGGCAGACCTTGACTGACTTCGACTGATCAATATGAATATTCCATCCCATTAGCATCATGCTTCGTTAGCCAGGATCTTCTGGCTAGCTTCAGTCAGAGCCAGGATGGAGACCTGTTCAGGGGAGTTCTGTTCAGGACTTTCCTTAGTTCAGCCTTTTGCCATCCTCTTGTTTTGCAGAGACCTCTGGGCCTTTCTGACTTTTTCTCTCTTTCCTCTCTGGGATCAGATGTTTCGAGCCAGGGTGCTGCTTCCATTTCTTAACAGTCTGCAGAATAAAGAGTTCTTCAAAAACTCAACTAAGAAATTTTGGAGTTGATAAATCTTTCAGAGAAAATATTGTATTATTTCTAATAAGCCATTAATGTGTATTTTAAGATGCATTACAGAAGTACAAAAAAACAAGTATAATAACTCAAGTACTAAGATAAATTCAACCAAGATTTTATTAACATTTATTAAGAATGCAAAAAGGCTAAATCAAATATCTTCTGCCACTTTAACTACAGATTTACAGGAAGAGAAAAAAAGAATAAAAGAAAAAAGTTGAACTTGTAGCCTGACATTTACTCCTAAGGATTCTGTGTACATGACAGGTTTGGTCAGTTTCTTTCGAGTGTATTTAAAATAATCTTATTTATGTTCCTATATCAAAGGGCCAATCTTGGCAATGCTTACATAAATCTGTCTTTGAGGAAAGTTATAGTATGTATTCCAAAATTTGAGTTTACCTATTTTCATAAAGACTTACTTGTGAAATACAAAACTGCCATCATGGGCCAGTGATCCATTCATCAGTATTCAGTTCTAAAAATGATCAATAAAAATGCTGAACTAGACCATGTTAGACAATAGTATTTCTGAGATTTCCTATGTTTCTATGACTCTCCAATACTTTTCCATGCCACATATTGTGAATGGAAATGCCAAACATTTTGAAGAGTCTAAATTGTTTTGCAAGACCTGCTCAAACCACGTTGATTCATAATTCGATAAGTCTTATTAATCAATGCAACCAAGTTTTTGATTGAAAAACAACCAACCAACCAACCACAAACCACAAAATAGAACTTGAGAAAAGGCTTATAATACCCTTTTCCTATATTATATGCTGCCATTTTCACTGCACTTGGTGGTTACAGTACATACCCCAAACATTTAAACATATCAGAGATTTACTGTCACTGATGACTGCTCACAAGCAAAGCTTTTTGAGGAACACAAGTATGTTGGCAGAGGGGAGGATAACAAATGTTTTTGGCCACAGAACAGTTGGAAAAAACAATCTGGTAATAGTGCATGCCTGTAAAAACACACCATGATTCGTAGAACTAAAATTTTGCTTAAGAAAAGTAACAAGCAATAGGGAATATTCGTATTATTCCTAAAGCACATTTATGTGATATACCATGAAATATATACATGATGGTAAGCCAGCAGGTGTCACAATGACACAGCTTTCTAGGTTATATAATGCAAAGAGAGGACATACTGGTAATCTAAAAACTTGAAATGAAGTAACCTTCTCCTGTCCTAAACAGGCATCCACTGTGTGGGTCATGACGACTCTGATTCAAAAAGATGGGTCACTGTGTAGTTAATACCTTTAAAAGTTGTTTTGATAAACCTCCACAAGTGTTCCACAGTAGATCTAAAAATCACTGCCCAGCAAGTCCCCAGGAATAAACATCTCTATTGCTATGTAAATAGCTGATGCACTGTTAAGATATTTCTGAGTATTCCACAATGGACACACTTGAACTGAATTAGTATAATCGTAACAAGTCTGTTGTCAACCACCAAAACATAATACCACTGTTACACCCAATTGCTATAAATCCTTCAAAACTCACACACATTCCTCCTCCCACGCCTATTACTGAATTGTGTCTTATTAATTTCCTAACCCTTGTTCCTCATCAACACAATAGTCTCCTTCCCTTTCACTCCCCATATTTATTTAATGACAAATGAAATGAAACTTTCCGGGTGAGGACCAAGCACCTTGTAAAAGAGCTGTCTTCTGTTAGCTGAAAAAACAAATGAACACACAAAACATTCTACCTTTGCATTACAAGAATATAAGAAATTTATTCGTTTGTTCAGCGTTACTCAGCAATTTCAACTGGATAAATAAAAAACTTCTTTTTTTCTGCAAGCCAAAGAAGATTGACAATCATAATTTATGGATATCTCTGCATAATGCAGGTTGGAAGAGAGAATAAAATAATTTAGCTCAGTACTGCAGCTAAGCAACATAAGTCTAGACAAGGTGCCATCTCCAAAGGGTCTGAAAGATTCCTTAGTATTACAACTAAAAAGACTTATTGCAGCTTATCTAAAAAGATTCATAAACAATGTGTTATTAAAAAAAACACTAATTCTTTTTCACTATATTCAAATGTGTTAAGACAACTTGATTCACAATTCTAACAATGGACAGTAAATAAAACCTAGAGAGGCAGCAGAAGCATAATCATAGAGTAGAATGGTCCTACCCTGCTAAACTAAAAGTTCACCTACTTTGGTTCATTGTCTACGACAATGGCTAGTAACAGTTCACTACAGAAAAAGTCTGAAGAAACTACACTGTATGAAAGAGCAGAGACTACAGATGCACAGAGTAGACTTACGCCTCAGAGCAATCAGACACTTATGAATTTTCTCAGCTGGAGGCTGCACCAGGATCATAGTATGTAACAGCTCTTGATGAAGTATTTCTTCCTTGGATTGTGTCTAATCACTTTTTGAACCCATTTACATTTTTAACATCTAAAATAACTTATGCTAATGAGTTCACAATTCAGGCATGGGTTGTGTGAAAAGAGACATCCTGTTGTTTCAAATCTGTAGCCAATTCATTTCTCGGGGTGCCCTTCAGATCCTCCATCATGAAAAAGGTAAATCTGTCAACTGTCTTCATCATGAAGCTATAATTATAAAACTTCTGCTACAGTTAAGGTCTTTTGCAGAATGAAGAATCCCCCTCTGTTTGGTAGCAGTACCATAAAAGTCATGACAGCACAAAGATAACAAGCAAGGTAGGCTTTGTAAAAAAACTCATACTGTTATCAAGAGCAGAGGGTCGTTTTGTAGCTGAATTGAACTAGATGCACTAGCTATTTAAAAAAAAAAAAAAAAAAGACAAGAAAAGAAAAAAAAAAAATCAGACTATGCTAACCTTCCTCCACCACAAGCCCCCTACAAAAGAGCATGAGATCTACACATACCAAACAAGAACCCTCAAACATAATCTGTTTAGTTCAACAGACCTAAATGGCTTCACAGAATTTATGAAGAACAGAAACTCAACATCACTGTTGAGAAAAGATTATTCTTAAAACAACTAATTCTTTTTAAGCTTTTCAGTCCTGATGTTCAAAGAAGACAAGTCTTTCAAATAAAATTTATACCCGTTATTGAGTCAACAGCAGTTAACATCACTTTTATAAAGCATTTAATTTCACCCACAACCTCCTTAGTCCTGAGCTTTAAGTGTTCCAAAGGGAAATATATATCTCCTTCCCTCTCAGGCCCACAAAGATGACAGTCTATAGTCTCCTCCTATTCCATAATCCATAGTCACTCATTTCACTGAAATTGTCCAAATTATTAAAATAATTAAACATCATTAAACTCAGTGTGCTGTTACCCAAGTACATTCTTCATTGGCAAAGTCAGGTTAAGTGGTTTCTACAGTGCTCACATTTCATTGCGTCCCTTGGGTGTGCAACAGAACTGCTTACTTGTCTCATATTGGATCAACAAAAAGATCTAAGTTTAAAAAAAAATAATATAATCTTCCTTTTTTTGCTTCTATTTCTGACTTGCAGAAATACAGTTTATAGACTTCTACACATCTGGTTATCTTTGTTCTTCTGTGCATCTTGAGAAAATGACATGACGTCCACAAAACATCTGAACTTCAAACTAATCACAGTTTCCCTCAATGACTTAATGATGTTTCCTGTTTGTTTGTGTTTGGCTGAAATATCTATTTGCTGCTAAGCTCTAATGGCTGATTTTTCCACTAAATTCCCAGCACCTCTCCTTTAGCTGTATTAGCTAATTCAGGCTAGGCCTAAAATAAAGAGGAAATAAGGCTGAAGACTGGGCTTGAACATCACCAGTACTTGATTCACTGTCTGCACCCACAGCATGGCTTGGACTTTGCCAATTTGCACTTTCCCAAAAGAACATTTGGGCCCAGCTGAGAGGACTAGCACCTGCACAGCACCATTCCAAGAGGCAGTCTGGATGCAACATCCTATTTGGGAGGGAGGGAAAAGTAATTTTGCCTTGTGACTTCTGCCATGCAACTTGGCTTCAGAGGTAAAGATCAGCCAAAACAGATTTTTATCTGCTAATTTATTCTTCAATTACTCAGCTTTATGAGATTCTTTTAAGTCTCTATACATCTGGTTTTAATTTTCACAGCACGCCTAAAACTTTATCATCCTCATATGCACCCACTTTTACAGAGAGCCTATAAAAATACTTTCTCAGACTGCTGATGACCTCTGCAGTGAAAATTGTCTAGGCATTTGTATAGCTTACTTCCTAGCTTTTAGCAACTTAGTAATCTATAAGAGGACTTTTTCTCTGCCTGTATCTTTGAGTGTCATTGAAGAAAGCTCATGTCAAATCTTTGTGGGTTTTTTTTTGTTTGGTTTGTTTGTTTTTTTTAACCTAAAACTTGAGTACACATTTTCAACCGAATAACTTCCATCCATATTCTCAATAATACCTTCAAAACATTTGAGTAATATTTGTGACATCTTTCTTCCATAGAAATCTATGGCAGCTAAACAGAGGTTCATTTATGTGCAATGAACTTCTCCCTCCCATAACATACTTAAACAAGTATCATCACCTGAAGCAATAAGTTAGGGAATGTACAGCAGTAAATCAATGGTAATGAAGTCATGCGTAGGCCTTTCTCTCACTGAAGCGGGAAGTAATTTAACATACATAGATAAAACATACCAAAAAGTATTTTATTTTAGTCTAGTTGAAAGTTAATTGTCAGGATTTATTTCAGTATGCATAGTATGAAGAAGTAATTTTTGGACAAAGCTACCTCTTCAAAGCACTTGACCTACCAGTGACCACTAGGACAAATAAAGTGAGTACCTATGACTCACCATCAAAAGTATGAAAAGTACACTCTTTCAATCAGCTGCACTAAATCTGATAGATGAGCACAGAACGACTAGTTAAAAACTCAATCTAATCATAGATACTTTGAAGGCTAAAGTAACTGAATTGCCATCATCATTAGCTAAATCATTATAGGATGACACACTGAAAATTGATAGTCTTCATTAAGCCCAAACTATGGATATGCTGATGTCTGTGCTTTCCTTTTCTGTCTTTACAATCTGAATTCAAAGTCTTAAGGCAACAGGGCCATTTCATAAGTAAACTTTCTGCTGAAAATCTTCACTAATAGCCAATATAATGTAGTAACAACTACCATTATTTGTTTCCACCCACAGACACATAAAATCATCCATTTAGAAAGCATACTGTTATCATTTATATCACACTAGCCATATTCACAGTAAAAGATAACTTTCGCTTGTCCTTGGGGCTTCCTGTACTTCCTGGGAGACAAAAGAGATGGCAGAAATTCACACATATATTATATATGGACAAGGTATCAAGAACTTTGCTGAATTGAGTTTTCACTACTGGCATACAAAAGATCCATTAATAACTTACCTTTCCTTTGTGCACGTGTAGTGTAACAGATTATTAAATTGCATGATCACATAGTGTCTTTTTCACCAAAGATGCAAGTCTCATTTAATGGGGAGAACAAGTAATGCTAACATTATTTTACATTTTTTTTTCTCATTATGCTTATTGGTCAATGTTTGATTACAGGCCTTGTTTAGCCAACATTTCCTAAGTTAATACTTTTCTACTTGGATTAAAAAGCTACTGTCCCATAAAAGTTAATGACTATTCCCTTGTTCTTATTTATTGCTTTCTCATCTTACAGTCCATGGGAATGTTCCTACTCCATTCTAATGCAGGTAAAACTGGTTAGCTTACACCGCCATAAATAATCATTATTAAAAAATATTGGCTACATTGGTATACAGTCTCCACACTTGATCAGAGTGGAGCTTCTCCTTCAATTAGTGAGAGGTTTTGTTTGTTTGTTTATTATTATTTTGTTTATTTTTTCTTCTGCTTTCTTGATTTTTACTGTAGAACCAAAGATCCCATGTACAGGAGGGAAACAATCTGAAAACAAAGAGCAGCAGAGCCAAACATCATTAAGGAGTACTCTCTTGTATAGTAGGGAAATGGGTCTGTACTGCATACAATACTGATGAATGCATTATTGCAATGCTATCCCTCTTAAACTGACTACACTTTATGGAAGACATTGATAATTTGGAAAGGTTCAAAATGTAAACTGATGAGAAACAATAAGAAAACTGGGAAACCCCCTTCTCATTAAGATACTAAAAGAAGATCCATGCCCCAATTTGCTTGAAAGATGGAGAAATGACAAAAATAACCATCTGTTTACTTCCTAATATATCTAGCAGATACAGGTACAAAATGATTCAGTGAAGCAAGGACTATAAAAAAGGAGAAGCATTATTTTGGAATTAACAGAAAAAAAAAAATGCAGAAACTCTTCATTCAAGCCTAACAAAGACAAAACAAACATCAGTTTAAGTATACGTTGAGAATAATTGCTCCAGATACAATGTGATTAATATAATTAATTCAAGAGGGAAATCAGACCAAGCAGTGATATGTACTTCCTAAGGCTAAACATCATATCATTAAAGGATCACCCTCTGCAAATCTCTGATCATCTAAACAATTCTAAATATGCGGGAGAGCTCCAGAAAAACAGAAAAAATGCCTCCTTCACCAAACCCACTCAAAAAAACCCAACCAACCAACCAAACAAAAAAAACCTAGGAAAACTCTCAGGTACTTCAGCAAATTAGAAGAAAACAATCCTGAAACACATTAAACTAATGTACCAGGCTTATATTTGCAGTTGCTTGGAGTTTGCTACTGATGGCCATCCCAATAACAAATAATAATTCAACATCAATACTTCAACATCAAGACACATACTGAACGTAAAACAACATCACCACTCGAGACCCGATTATTATCTACCAAGAGGCCACTGCTCAATATTTCTATCGGTACATAAGAACAATTCCAGATCTGTCTGACCTACGTATCCTTTCCAACAGACTTTTTTTCTGCCCAGAAGAACAGCCCAACAACACAACAGAGAGAAACTTTTTCACTAACTCTTCCTCAATATTTTCATAGCCAAAAGGAAGCCACTTCTAAGCTGTTTCTCTTCAGAATAACTCAGGGAAAACAATAAAAACCCACTGAATGGGACACACAGGAAAGAAACAATTTCACCTTGGACAAATACACAAATATACTGACTGTTCCAGGAATGACTCAGTGAATGAAAAAATTTAAAAGCAATGGCATAATACAACAGTCTCTCCAGAAATCAGTTCCAAAATTATTCTGTACCTGTGACAGATGTATGCCATTTTCATCATCTGGACTAAAAGGGCATTCTCATGTAAAGTTATACCACAGTGCTGGGAAGTGCCATCACTTCATCTCTCTGCCTCTGAAACACTGATATGCTAATATAAGCTATCTAAAGACATGAAAAAATGTCAACCTGTAAACTCCTCTGTACAAAAGTCTACTGATGCGTTTTATCTCTACGGAAGTAAACATGATACCAAATGCATGGAGAAACAGCATCTATGGAGTCCAACCCCAGATATTATTGCAACTTTTTTGAGAAAAACATTCACAATAAAGACAACTTTTATCAGTCTGGATATTAACCCAGAAAAGTAGCACCTGTCAGCATCATATCAGTTACATTGGTTCAGACCAACAAGACCAGCTAGTCCAACATCCTGGCTCCAGCTGGCCCTTAGCAGTCGCTGAGGGAAGAGTACGAGGAATTATGTCACTTGTACTAGGGGGAATGGTACTGTGGAAAACAAACAAACAAACAAACAAACAAAAACCAAACAAAAAGAAACGCCTCTAAGAAAGGCATCAAAATATGTGTGGTTTCCTAATAAGAAGCATTAAGAGCTACTACTATGGTGTCAGCGGTGCAAGTCACACATTACCCAAATCATTCCCATATTCACTCTTGTTTTTTGGCAAGCATGTTTCCTGCTTGGATATCACAAACGTAAGCACAGTAGGGCTACATCAGACTGAAACAGCACGTCTGCAGCATCAATGAAATATTAAGACAGCCTAATTAGAAATCAAGGAGGTCATTAACATGTTGCCATCTCAGTTCCTCTAGCCTAGGTTGAGAGATGTCAGAATTGCAGCAAGCTGCAGAGTGTCACACAGTGATATTCTCCAGCTTCTGAGATCCTTCATCTGCTATGCTATAATACAACTACTACCCTACTCTACAGAACAGTTATTTCTGATTACTGTGGAACTGCACAGTCCCGAAAAAACTAACAAGTCAAGCATAGGCTTGATTTTTTTCTTCTCTTTCATTCTGGCAGCAAGCTGACATGTATTTAGCATACATATGCTCTTCTTGCTTACATTTATCTTTTCATATACTCTATCACTGCTTATGGAAATGCACATTAGCCATTCTTTCACATATTTAACAACCTTAGCCAAAGTGCAAATAACATTCCTCCACAGCATCATTTAAAACCAGGAATGAATTACTATTTAAAAAAGCAAATAGAGCAGTAACTACGATTTATTGTAGAAATGGGTACTTTAGTATTGCTTAAAAAGAAACACCTATGTATAGACTTGCTCTCTAAATAGAGCCACACATCAATGTCTCTCTAACACTCACTGCTTTCTCTCTCACCCAAATGTAAGAAACTTTAAGGCACATTATGCTGGTATCTTAATATCTTAAAGTGCAGCAGCAGAAAAGAAAAAATTTCCATCTATTTTGTATCACAGAACTCTTTTTTTTTTTTTTACATTTTAATGCTGCAGCTTAGTGCAGCTTAGCACACTTTTTGTTTTAGTACTGGACTTAAAGGTCTAGTAACAAATGCGCGCTCTGTATATAACTCAAAGTCTGGGTATGATGAAGTTTTTTTGCCACAGATTCTATTCCTCAAATCCCTTCTCTTGTACAGAAAAAAAGACAGACTTATTTTTCCTAAGACCACAGAAGGTATCAGGCTTAAAGAAACTAGCTCAGGCAGAACAACCATTTCAGTCACCAGTATCTTCAACTCAGTACAGCCTGTAAAGTAAGAAAAAAACCCAATCTTTTAACTAACCTGAACAGATGTACATTCTTTCCGTGCTCAATTAGCTTATTGAAAGCTATCATAGGTATTGTTTGCTAAAGTGTATAACACACATCCATACATATATACACACAGGAAAATATCCAAAGGAACATGTGGGTGAGGGATTTTATGCAGATGTCTTTCCTCTGGAAGCCTACTCAATTTTCTACCAAAGGGAAGCTACAGTGATTTTTCAAAACTATTAAAATGAATGTATCCAGAGACAACTGCTTCCATTCCTCTGCCAAACTTCAAACCATCCAGTGCACCAAATCTGATGCAGACAGAATCTGGGCTTAATCTGAATTCTGAACCCACACACTGTTGTCGTATTCACTTCACGAGAAACATCAAAAGAATGAGACACATCATGAGAAAATCATGCACTTAAATGACTAATGAAGAACTAAATTTTATATTGCAGTCAGCCAGACTGCTTATAGTAATTACATAAAACTAGCAATGAATAAACTCTGATTTATTGTGTAATGATAAATAAAAAAAAAAAGAAGAAAAAGTACTTTGAATGTTCATAAATGTCCACAAACTGAAACAACTAAAACTACTCATTTAATAATTTGCATCAGACTAGCAACAGCATGTCTAGCAAATAGCATTTATCTAACACTGACAGTAAATTAACAGACAAAGAAAAGAGTAACAGGAAAAAGAAATTCAACAGTCCATAAAAGTATATATGTAAAATCACTTTAAAAGTAATTTTGCATTTCAGTTTAAACAACTCAGGTAAGGAAATACCAGCAAATGCTAAAGGGCTTCTAAAGCAGCAGTACTTCGGTCATATTGCATTACACATTCGCTTCTTACTTGAATGTGCAACGAAGTATTATATTATGAAGTCCATAAATGGAAATGGAATAATAATGGAAATATTAGTATTAGAATGGCGGTATCTTGGACTTATCCAAAGATAATCTATCTTACTGTTTTTCAAAGCCCAGGAAAAATTGCGATAATTTCTTGAGGACTATACATCCTGAATAAACATAAAAGCAATAGCACGGTAACACTTTATTAAACAATTAATTTTCTAATTTCTTTGGTTTTTTGGTTTGGTTTGTTTTGCTTTTTAAAACAAGCCAATTATGAAATTTTGATCTCCTGTAAATGCATTAAGACCACTGCACTTAACAGACAGTAACATATGACTGCATATAATCCATGTCATACTGTGTATTGAATGTACTCTTTTACATACAATTTTCCATTTTAAAATTTTTTAAATTCTAGTTAGAAATTACTTAGCATCAGCATCTGCATGGTAGCAAAGAACCTTAGGTTGTCACTATACATAGCTTTACATGGTTTTACAAGTATTGGTGGAAGAAAATAACATATACAGCTGTTGTTAATGTGTCCAGGTTCAGGAAAAATTAAGCACATGATCATGCACTTCAATAAACAAGGCTCTGGAGTAGAAAGAGGAAGAAGTGGCCAAGAAAACTAATGTATGGATCAGAAAGAAAGGTCCATAACCAGCAGGACAAAATTCTGTGGAGGTTGCTATACAGACATATAGGGTGAGGGGGGAAAACAAAAAGAAAATGGAATGAAGACCAACGTGAGTATAAGAAAAGCAGCAATGAGAAGGTAATTTCAAAGTGACTTCTTCCCATGGTTTCCATTTTTGTATTCTATAATCAGACCCTTCCCAGTAGAGGTCTGGCCACTCAGCTGGAAGATACAGTGATATGGAATATATTCATTTAGACTCAGGGAGAACCCTGTGATGCTTTAGAGGTATCTGAGAATGAGATAGATCAGGGGATGCAGATTTCTGCAGTAATTTTAAAAACTCAATTAAACTACAGGGGAAACAATGTCTGCATCAGAGTTTAATGCCCTACTAAGAAAGCAATTCTGGATGTCATTACATCTTTCATAGAATACACTCAAACACTAGAAATGTACAATTAAGTCACATGCCACTAAGACAAGCAAGCAAATGTCGTCCATTCTCCCTGTGCAAATACTTTGCAATGGTCATACAAATTGCACAGGTTATGAATCATTTTTGAAAATTAAGATTAAACTATATATTAATAAATATGATCATTAACGAAATTTTGTGGTTTATATTCAGCTGATATTTACAGTGTCTTCAGTACAAAAATCTCTTGGCAACAATCAGGTTTAGCCAGAATCACATAGATTGGGTTGGGTCAAAAGAGTTACTTAGTTTATTAGTTTCTTCCACCATTGTGAGTAAAAATTCACAATTGTCTTCATGCCTGACTTAAAAACCATTTATTCACATGATTTCACACATATTTGACAATTATCATGTTGCTTCTCGCTTCTGAACTACTAATTTGGAAGCAGTGCAATTTTTTTTTTTCTCATCCCAACCCTTGTAAAAAGCCTAAGAATTACATGTTCAGGTTTTCAAAGGAACTAAATATTTGCCTAAAAAATATGCATTGATCATTCAAGATAAAAAAAGATACTTTTTTATATAGAATTAAGAACATCTGAATCCAAACTGCTACTCACTGCAATTGTTTTGAAACTTTAGTTATACCTGCCAAGGGAATACAAATTTAATCGCAAACTCAACAAATGTGGAATATTCGCCACATGTAGAATATCATCCAAGAAATCAATTCTAAATGCTCTGACTTGTCCACAGATGTTCAATACTCTGCATTTGCTGAGCTAGAAGAAGGCAGAACCGAAACTGTGTGTCTTCCGCTGCACCGTACAGTTATTAGTATGACTTTTTTCTTCTATACCTGATCTCCAGTTTACCGAAAACCAGGAGAGCCATCCCCTTTGGGAAGTGAGGACCTTACTCGCACAGAGTGAGAGGTGATACAGGCAGCTTTCCACGTAGAAGTTCTGTCAGTACAGTTTGTCTTTTCTTCCTGTATAAAAATGCCATTAAAAAATTCGGAAGACATCTGTGAAATTCAGTACCAGCTGCGTAAAAGACATGCATCTGACTTACAACCAATGTGCTTAGCCTCATTTTACTGTTGTGGCAGTGAAGCTTCAAATAATACCATGAAGGCTGGAGTTCATAAATACTTTTCTGAGAAATGTGTTGGGACACAAGGATCTATCCAGCATAGCCTAAAAATTCCATAATCTTACAGCTCTTGCTACAACCATGTGATACTTTTGCTTGAATTATATGGAAAGGGCAAACAGAAGAAGTATTGTGAGTTCTGAGAGTCTTATAACTGGCCATCTGGAAAAAAAAATCTTCTTGTAAAGTCCACTGAAAAACTCTACTTCTAGGAAGATGTACGTTTAACTAATTTTTAAAGCAAGACCATGTATCCTTTTGATATAACCTACACTAGCACCTCCAGTAAGATTAGACCTACGAGCAAAATAACTTTTTACTGTGTCTACACGAAGATGTTTTTCTGATCTTTAAACTTCATAAAACATCCCATGAGGCCATAATGCATGAAGTACAGACCAGACCTCAGAGTACAAGTAATAAGCTTAACCTGTAAACAAGTTCACTTCATAGCTAACATGTAAACAACTTTAAAGAAGAGTTAAAATGAACACCTAAATATCTAATCAGTTTCTTTAGTCAAGATGCCTTTTTACTTGGTTAAATTTTGCTTGCAAAAAACAATCAAAAATACTTTGCATAAGAAGCAGTCCAGTTTGTGCTCCAGTTCCATTCAGAGTCCTGCCTAATTCAGCCATGATCTGGATATGAAAAATTTAAAACTCAAGTATTAGTTTATTACAAACAAAGTTCTTTGGGAATGCTGTGTGCAACAAAAGAAGCCTGGATGTGTTTTGAGCATGTATTTTATTGGTAGGTAATAGTCAGGCTTCAAAAAGTTGATGTGAATACCCAAATACCAGTATGTGCAGCATTCCTTCCCAGTGCTGCCTTTGGAGGTTTTCTCCAATTAAAAAAAAAAACAATCTTATATTCCCATACAGATCACCATCAACCTGTCATGAGCAGCACTCAGTCTAATATTTACTGTCACATGTACAAGATTTATCTGGCACACAGTGATAACATAACTCATGATATTTTGGTGTACAGTTATACCTTAAACACCACAGTGTTTACTGATTGCCTCCCTTTCCAGTATTTTGGGTTAAAAAAAAAAAAAAATACACATAAAGTAACTTATTCAGCAAATCTCAGTCACAGATAAATTGCGTTCATCCAAGTCCAAATCAGACATTTCAGTTTATATTCATGCTAATGAAATTCAGATAAACTACCTTGGCTGCAGGCCCACTGACTTCTGGCTGAAGGTCCACACAGCTGGATGCCTGTAAATTGGGCAGGACACAATTTCTGCATATAGGTTAATGACTGTTGTGCGTCACCAACGTATGAGAGTATGGACACTAAGCCAGAGATCTGAAAACAGCACTTCGCCTGCCTGGCAACTTTCTAATAAAAACAAAGCTTATTTTTCTGTCTGTGTCACATTATGTGATATAAACCTTTGTAAAGCAGACTACACTAAAGCAAGACAGATACTGAGAAAATTATATCCCTGTTGATGTAAAGTGACTTAGGCTACGTGTTCACTTTAAGTCACCAGAGATCCATGCTGAAAACAAAAGAACTGGTTCCATCTCTCCTCCTCATTTTTCACTGGCAGTAGGATTTGTACATATCTAATGTAAACCAAGTAAATCATCTAGCAAGTCTCTTTCCTAAAAATGTTGCAATCTGACAAATTAAGATGTTTTGTTATCAGAGACATTTTATTTGGCTATAGCCTTTATCTTTCTAGAAGAAAATCACAGCTTAGGCTAATCAGCATCTGTTTCATTTTATAAACAAAATGCATTCAAATTACTCTTTTTGACTCTGCCAGTGTAGTCTTAAATCTGGTTCTGCTTATTTTAATCTAAAAATAATACACTACGAAAGCCACATCTGCCTAACTGTCTTTAGTGTAATAAATACGGCCACCTTAAAGATTACTGTCAGCACAAGGAAAGCAGAAATGCAGGCCGAAAGACCCGCTTGATGATAACAGATATGAAGCTGAATGATAATGATAGCATAACTATTGCTTGACACTTTTAATTCAACAGTTTGTGTAGAGTTAGCCATAAAAAAGAAGTTTTAAATTTTAAGAAAACAATTGACAAACCACACTAATGCAGCTATTAGTGTTAAAACTTAACTAAGACAATGGGCAGCAGTTACTTTGTTTTTGCAACTGGCTTTAAAAAAATGTATGAGCACTTTTCACAAGCGCACTTTTACATCCTCCCAAATAAAGGGAAACCTTGAGTAACTCATAAATTCAACTCAGCAATATAAGATTCTTGAGGCTGAAATGCTATCCAAAGCATTCATTCAGTTTTGGCGTCAAAATCCTTGACCCATAAACGGTATTTCAAACAAGGAATGATTTCTAATAATGATTTCAATCACCATAGGAAAAAAAAAAATCATTTCCACATGAACATAAGTCTTTGAAATAAGTAGTATTTGTTTCTGGTAACATCAAAGTACTTTTTCTGTCTACAAAAAACATTGTCATGACTTATTCTCTTGATTCATAACACTGCTTTTCTGATTACATTTATGGATTATAATAATAGTCATCTTACAGTACAGCAGTTTGTAAACCATAAAGAAAGTAGTAAACAGGTGGTCTATTGCTACATACTGTTACTCTTCTATTAGGTAACCTCTTTAAACCAAGAACAATATATCACCTTAGTATCAGAAACGTAGATTTTGGTGGTGAAGCCTATCACGATATAGCCTTCTCTGTCCCTTGCCCACCATTTTATTCTTCCATAATTCTTCTGAAAACACAGAGTTATTGCCTAGGGAGTAGCCACAGGCCCTTTATTTAAAATAGGAATTATCACCAGAACCTAAACACCAAGCAACTTAGAAATCAGCCACAGAGCAATGCACATGCAGAATAAAATCTGTGTTTCTTTCCTCATCTTCTTGGTAATCCCCTCTTTTGCATCTTACCTGGTACATTCCAAATCATTGTTAGAATTGCATGAGTCTTATGCTTGCATACAATCTCACAAAATTTAACATAATTGCAAAATTTACGGTCATTGTCAACCCAAGTCAACTGATAAGAAAGTTTTCTGAGTGCAGTCGGTGATGGCTTATACCTAAAGCAACCTGACAGAAACACCCCCAGAATTCAAGAGATTGTTAAAGAGCCTCAGTGTCAACGTTCATACCTAAAGTTGACTTAATACATGTTGCAAATAGGAATGTTTGAGATTATATACCCAGCTTATATCCTGTATGTACTGCATAATTTTAATTCAAAACTTACCAAATCAAGATCCAAGAAGATGAAATTACGTTCTCAAAACATACACTAATGTACAAGATATTACAGATTGATGGGAACAGTAACTCAAAATGGGTAAAAAGAACCTCCAAAATAAATACCAGTATATTCCAAAATAGAAATGCCAACAAGTTGAAAAGATTAAGGCAAAGAAAAAAAAAGAAAGCTAACCTCTTTTGGCGTTTAAAAAATGGTGGAACCTAGGTATAAAAATTATAACAGTCAAGTTTTACCAAAACTAGGTTTCCTTTTTAGAGGTAAAAATAAGAGCTGAGCTGTTCAAAGCTAAATATTAATCGCAAATAAAATGGACTTACCTTCCTGTCTGTTATTTTTCCTTTTAAGCCATTTTTCCACAGTTTCTGCACTTACACTTTCTGACACAAACTCATCCAGTACCTGGGGGTGAAGAGAAAGATAGGCCTTCACTTTTTCATCCGTTAAACCTGAAAGAGAGAATATTAATTGATTACACTATTGGCATGAAATTCCTTGCATGAAACAACACCTAGATGCCAGCAACAATCAACATCCTTTTGTATACCATGCTGATGGAATACATGCCTATTTAAATTGTCTCCTCCCAGATAGAACAATATCCCATTAAAAAAATGAGCTGTCATATAGAAAATAGCAGAAGCAAAGCATATCCAACAAGATACTGTGTACAAAAGGTCCCCTGCAGGAGTACACACAAATATTCCCTAAGAAAAATGGCCACGAAGGAATTTATTGCTATGATTATGATTCTAAAATTACTTATTTCCAAGATATGCAAGATGACATATTGATAAAGGAATAGTTGGTAGGAGATTAAAAAGTGAACTGGTATCTCTTGTAGACCATCAAATTTAGTCTTTCCACTGCAAGTGGCAGCAAAAGCAACAAAAACTATTATAGAACATCAAAATCAACTGCAATTTTTAAATACTGTATTTACTTCAGTAACTTTAGAAATATAAACTGTTTTCACATGCATGCTTCCAATGCCTTAGTAATTGAGTTATCAAAATAAAACTAATTGTAGGTAAAAGGCCTTTACAATATTTGCAACATAAAGAAAATGCCAGCACACATCTCAAGAAGCAAAATTCAGACATCTCAGATCCCAGACACAATCAAAAATACATTCCCAAGTTAAAAAATAATTACAGTGTGATCATAGTCTTTGCAAATGCCCCGAATAAAAGCATTGGCCGCAGGGAGGTGAGCCCTGGAGTGCTGGGGCTGCCTGAGGGAGGGCCGCAGTGCAGCCGCCCCGACGGACTGAGCTGCCACAAAGGAAGCGCGCACGCCCAGTAGAATGGCCTTAGTGAGATCTGAGGGAAGAGGAGTAACAACCGCTCTAATGACTACATAAGTCTTTTCCTCTTGGGTTGAGTGTATACAAACATACGTGTAAATTCTCCACAAAAAGAAGGCGAGGTTAGACAGAAGAGTAAGTCCCCTCCAAGCAACACTGACCTCTCTTGGAGGGTATTTGTGCTATCGAATAAGATCAATTTTCCTATTTTATGCTTCACACAGTATCAGAACATGCTGAAAACAGCTACAGTGTAATTTAAATGGTAGTCAACAACTATAACCTTTAAGATGTCTTACAAATGTTTACTATAAAAGCCTTCAAGAAGCAATACCAGAACACAAAGCAACAGCTCTGGCCTGCAGAGTGCAGCCATATGTCACTCTCCCCACACCAACTGCAACACATCATTCCCACCACATCAGCCTAAACCTGCCTTAAAATGCCCATTTTACTCTTAATCCATATAGGCAGCAGGTCCCAGTGGACACCACAGACGCGAATAACAGCATTCCTACTTCATTACAAGAATCTCCAGACCTGGATCAGATGAATTAAGAGAGCTAAAGAAGTATCCTGATTTTCATTAGTAAAGAAGAAAAAGCGCTTTCTAAATCAATGAAATCAGGAGACTAACAGTGTGGGGACAACAAAACAAAACAAAGCACCCACTACTTTGATTGTTTAACCTTAGGTGAAAGTCTATAAATTTAGATCACAATGCATCTAAAAACAAGTACACATGTGCCACATGAAAGATTTTTCAGCCAACAGAGGTATCGCCTCACATACTGGAAAACCAGAGTAACTAATATGATTTTGTAATATGCTCAGCTAAGAAAAATGTAGTATCTTGAAAAAGTCCAAACAACAGCTCCCCTGTTTCTTTCCATGCATCCTCAGAAAGCATTGCCTCTTGTATCTGGAACCTGTCTCCAGTCTGACAGAGCTGTGGAAGTTATCATGGGGGACCATCACTTGGGAGGGCTGAATTCTGGCCAACAGCCTGGCATGCAGCAGGTCAGAAAGCACAGAAGGACTGGAATGAACCTAATTCCTCTGGGAATTAAAGGAAGGATCTGGAATTTGGGTTGAATGTTCATTCATTCCTTCTATACACTGGAGTTTGCCTTCCTGATTTACACATACATCCTATTCAATTAAACACACTCACTTCAAATCACCTTTCTCCCACGTGTTCGTATTTTAAAGTGATAAACTCGCATTTCAGTTTTACACACACATTAATTATTTGTTCTGGATTTGTGATTAAATAATGAAAATAATAATAAAAGTATCATGCAAAAGAACACATGTATCAGATAATCTCTCCCTTTTTTCATTTCCCTCTGAACAAACCATAGGCAAAGAAACAGCTCCGGCTGTCTGCCAGTTGTGCAAGCTCAGCAGCTCCTCTCTTCCTGACCAGCACACCCATTTAGGTCCTCTTTGTACATCTTGATTTGAAATGCTCTCTTTGGTCTTTTTTTGCTCTCTTGCTCTCTTTGTTTTTAAAAGTTCATTCATCATCAACACGGAAAACATTAATCAAGGTTGGTTTGGTTTCCTTTTTTGCATTTGCATTGGCTAACCCTGTCTGAATAGTAAGTTGAAATACAGCTTTTCAATAAATGCTGGGTTTTATGCAAGTGTTTCACCTTATTGTGGTTTTTGTGTACCTCATTTATTATAAGGTAAGATGATACAAACTTGACAAAGCTGCACACAAAGCAGAGGGCAGAAGACAGTGTGTCCCCAAACATCACCCAACAGGCAAGTCCTTGATTAGCCAAAGGCCGATTTACTGCCAGAGGGAATGATCTTTCTGGCAGGACAGTGATTCTGAGATGTTAGGAGTGCAAAGGGTAAATCAAATGATAGAACAGAAAACATTATATTTACTTATAGTGTTTCTATAAAATGATGTATTGGTGCACTCTACCAAATAAACAATAGCTGTGTTTTTCCACTTTGCATGTGCCTGAGTCTCAAACTGTTCATCTAACTGGCATAGCTCATGACAGGATACCAGAATTTCAGGTTTGTGTTTTGTGGTTGGGTTGGGGGGGTTTGATTGGTTGGCTTCCTTTTTTTTTTTGGGGGGGGGGGGGGGGTGATTTGTTTTTATTTTGTTTTTTGTGGTGGTGCTTGTGTTTGTTTGTTTGTTTGTTTTTAAATAACCCCTCAGCTTTCAATGAAGCATGTATAAGAATGTTCTGGGCTTCAGGGTTTTGGGTTTTTGGGAGGGTTTTGTTGATTTTTTTTTTTCCTTCACAATCTATTAGATAGAGTTTCTTTTTCACTAAAATTCATAGCAGAAATATATATAGTTAAAGACAGAGTTGTGGGTGGATTTCTTCCCTTTGTTATTTTAGTAAACTAACTATAGAAAAGACATATATTGCTACTATATATCAGAGTCCAGTAATTTCAACATAAAATTGGAAGTCAAACATTTGTGATAGTCTGGTTTAACAAGTAATTATCTTTTCAGTGGTCCTATGATTAATACTTAAAAAATGGGCTTCATTTAATTAGGGGAAAAGAATAAACAAACCTTTATTTGAAGGTAATTTAGCAAGTTTAGTAGAGCTATTTGAAGAGGAATAGTTATTCACAGAGACTGCAAACCACCACCACAATCTGTTTTTTCTTTTTATATATTTCAACAGTGTACTAGGACTAGATTGATTGATTTAGTGATTGCCTGGCTACCAACAAAGCTGTCACTTCAACAACTCCAGCATTTCATAGTGTAAAACACTAAAAGAGATTAAGTGAATTCACAGAGAAATCTCCTACTGCCCAGTGTAAGTAAACCAACAGCTCCAGAAGTCAAAAAGAAAATCTGTAGCACTAAAAAAAAGAACCCCACAAACAAACAAACAACAAACACAAACCAAAAAACTAAATAAGGTGATTGAAAATTAGGGAACTTTCCTTGCAGCTGGGCATGCTATGCAAGCAGATAATTTCACAGGTATTGGCACAAATATTTTTCACGAACCCTCAAGTGGGTGAAGACAGTTTCCAAATGAAACGCATATTTGAATGACCAATAAAGAACCAAGCGTAACAGTGGGCAGAGCTTATGGAATAGTAAGATTCATGTAATAAATGAGTTCACATTCACCCTGTTGATTACCACAATCTTCATAATGCCTATGTTAGGGTTTAGGAGAGACAGAAACTGTAAACACTGTCACAGTCTGAGATGCTGTTGTCCTCTTAAGATGCCAGTGAAATGCTCTTTGGAAAAAAACAAAAGGTAAAAAAGGTATAACACACTTATATCCTAAGGGAGAAACTGCTTTTTGAGCAGATGTGACAAAGTATACCAAACTCAGCATCTTAGCAACCCACTTGACTGGTTTAAATCATAATGGCACTGTACAAGGCAACACTGTAGGTTTGTCTACACCAATAAGTAAACCAAGTATGTCTAGGGCTGCTCACTGACCTGAAACCAAGTGGCTTACAAATTCCTCCATCCTTACTATTAAGCTCTCTTGACTTCCAACAATGAAAATGAGGGAAAACTGGAACAGGAATACATGCTGACTGCCTGCTGGGAACCATCCTCAGCCTGACCCTGCTCCAGAGCAATTTTCCAGGACCTGGCTGGGACACCACTCACTGGGTTTGGACAATGCACAGCCAAAAACAATTCTAGCAGTGTACCAGCACAGACGAAAAAAAAACCATCCAGCGCATAAGAACGCTCCTTCACACTGTTTGTTTACTATCCCAGATACAGCACAGCTGGATTCCAAAATAAACTAAGAAACAAGACCTCCTTCAAACACCAATTACCAGTAATTACTCCTTGCCTTTCAGCCAGCCACCAGCAGCCTTCCCTTAAAATAAAAGGCAAATAAACCCACTTGAAAATTATATTTTTGCTTTGAAATTTTTATGCTGCCTAAAATATTTAAAACATTTCTTAGATATTAAGATAACCTGTGTAGTACCGAATCAACTAATGGCTCCACTCTCTGACTCTCAATCTAGGCTGCACTCTCTTCTGAAAACAGCTTCACAGTATAAGGCAGAACTGACTGAATGAGCTAAAAAGAATTGAAGCCTAGAGCTGTGTTTAAAAATCTGCTCCATTTAGCAACAACATGAGTCAGTCACATCATTAGCAAGTCTTGCAATTTTTTCATTAGTGTTGTGATATTTGGTCTTTTTTCTAAAGCCACTAGCTTAATCAAGTCTCATAATTGGGCAAGAGTTTTAGTTTTCACCTAAAGTTTCTGGTTCCCAGGCTGGGGGGCATATAGGGAGGCAGGGGAGAATGGATGAAAAATTGATGAGCTGGCCAAATATTTATTGAGTCTCAGCATTATATCCTAGGTATACTCTAAAAGACTGCAGTCATTGGGATCCTCGAAGCGCTTGCAACCGTGTTTGATGTATATGATATACTTTTTGCCCAGTTAGACAAGACCCAATGAAAACACATTGTGAAGGTATATACTGGTCAATATTAAAAAAACCCTGGATGAACTTTAATTATCAAGAAAACTATTGTTAATAAAGATGAAAGGAAATAACTGTAAATGTTGTAAATGTTCCATCTGTTAACATTAAAAAAATAGTTAAGTTAAAAAACATAACCAGCCAACCAACCAACCTCAGCAACAACAATTGGCTTGTTTGGTTTAATAAACAACACTTCCCTGAAATGAGAGTAACCACAGAGTCACAGTAAATATGGGCAAAGTAATAATTTCTCAAAGTAACAATATTTTGTGCTACATAGAAAATCTGCAAGCCATTAAAAATAATTAAGAAAAATCAAATCACGATGATTAACACTTTCCAGAAAAGGTATTATCTGAAACAGAAAACAACCTTACCTCAAGTTAAAAAATATGTAAAGTATTAAAATAAATCTTCTAATTTGGAATATGAAAATGAAGAGATGTGTAACACTTCCTCAAAATCAGAACTCGAAAATAAATGCCATATTTGTACAAAAAAGGAGCCTTAAAAATATCTGAAAGTAATCCAGAAGAGCTAATTTGAACACAACTCTGCCTCTGTTCTCCTTTATACAAAGCTGTCTTGACCCATCTCTTTCTTACACAAGTATCACCTCTCTGTATCTTTCTACAAAACCTTATAAATGATATTTGTAGTTATTTTCAAAAGCATTCAAGGCATGTGTGTACATTGCTTCATCTGGATTAAGCATTAATCCCATTAAATGAATCCCTTCTTTGTTCAAAGCATCAGGATTCAAAACCACAGGCACAGTCAGTTTTGGAATATCCTTTTCAAGTCAGACTTTTTATCTTAATCCATTTAAGTATACAGGAATGTAACACAACCAAGTGCCCAGACTCCATGAAACTTGACATTACTGCTCTGGCAAAAACTACAATAACTAACAAGAACCCATCAGAATGGTCAAACCTCTTTTTCATTTCTCTTTTCTTGAAAATTCAACCAAAAGCTCATCTGTGAGACACTCCCTTCACTTTTTTTGCCCCTCCTACTCCAACTGCACCTGCATTGCTAGAAAAAAAAAGGCAATGTGCCGTTCCGGTGTGCACAGCATTAGCAGTGAAAAACAATAATGTGGTACAGAAAAAGACTACGCTGTCAGTTTTGGAATTTAAAAAGGACATATGTTTTCTTCACCTACATTTCAAATCTTCATATAAAGATGAATGCCTAATTATGCCAGCCTCCAGTCACTGCATAACACTGCAAGCTCTGTTTATGTTTAGGTCAGAGTTTCATTCACAATCAAGTGCAGCAGCTACAGCAGCACATGATGCAACATGTCAGTCAGGACACCAGCAGCATTGCTGAAGTTCTAGAAAGAGAATAAAAACCAGTTCGGCCAAACAGAGATGGAATGCATTCATGGAGAAAGAAGACAGCCTCATCTTGTATTCTGTAACTCAAATCCCTGTTTCCTGATGAAAAAAACATGGTTGTATCTATCTCAGCACCTGACCAGGCCAGATGCTGAGCAACATGTGGACATAAGAGCCTACAGTCCCCACCAACTTCCACAGTATTTTTTCTGATATTAGCAGCCTCTTGCAAGCTTGAGCCCTGGACATCTACTGATACTCAGCTGGTTGTGTCTCCCAAAATCCAGCACTCAAGAACTGCATAGTACTGGCAGCTCTGAGCACTGCTTCAATATTAATTTAAAAAGCAAAAATGGCATAGAAGAGTGTTGATGAAATCAGTTTTCATTAGCTAGAGTTAAAAGGCCTATAATCTTTCCAAAGGAATTATATATACGCTTGAGATAAATGTGTTCCTAATTTGAATCATCCTTTTTCATAGGGTATCAATACACATTCCGATTGTCTGAATGGCACAATCCTGCACAGGACGCATATAGTGTAATGCTGTAATACTCTCCATTATTTGATGTATGGGGCTTTTTCAAACTCTGTTACTTTCTTGGTTTGAGAGTAGCTTCTCTCCAGTTCTAATCAGCACACTGGAGTAACTCTGAGGTAGTTCCAGGTGGACCAAATTTGGGAATTTAATTAACACTCTGCAAAACGCTACAAGAGGAATACAGACATGTTTAAGGACTTGTAAACTGTAGTCAAATTAATTTCAAGTTTTTGCTTGAAGAGAAAACGATGTATCATCTCAGGGTTACTGATAAAAATAATTATCAACGTAATTAAAAATAACACATCACACAGAAATAAAAATGTATTTGTAAACATATAAGGAACATCTCATTATGGCTTATAATTATTTGTTCTTTTTTATTCTCTTATGTGGCACACATAGCCAGGATACCTTGTCTTCTGCCCAAAATACACCTGACCAGTAATACTCAACTTAGTGGTGACAAGTACTAAAACGCAGTTCATGCGTAACTCATGATGAAAAATGTCAAGACACTCGGGACTTGCACATATTTAATCTCTGGGAAGATCATATGCAGCTATAAACTACTTAAAATCTAATGATTAAACAAGGCAAGAATGCCTTAACTCTTCCCTTGGTTAGAGGTGTTGTGACCAAGTTCTTGTTTTATGACTTCTCCCATAATACCTTCTGTCTGACATAATGTCTTCCTCCCATTTGACACCTGATCCTGGAGTAGTTTCCTTCTTGAGTAAACTTCTGGGTCAAGAGTAGTCCCATTGTCTTTACTACTAAATTTTACTGCTGATTTGTTTCTTCAAATGAACTCCCATTAATAAAGTTCTGCAAATGCTTTATAATATACTTAAAATGTATAGTGCTGTTCACTAAAATGCTACTTAACTTCTACAAACAAGATCCAGTACGGTGAAACTTCCCTTGAAGGATACTGCATGCCAATGTCAAGTCTCGCTTCACCAAACAGGAAACAGAATGTTTTTCCTTCTGAAAGGAGCATCTCACTTCATCTTAACAATTACATTAGCAGACATGTTAGGACAATTTCCAAGGGCACAGAACTGTTTAAATAACAACTGCACACAGTCAAATAACACACTACCTACCAACAAGACTGGACACCTGAGTGTTCTCTACTTTGGTAGTACTAGGACCTTACCTAGAGCACCACAGATCAGGATTTGCTATTCTTACCTGATATAAAGCACTGTTAAGATCCTGACATACTGATTAACCCAAAGAGTATCATCTGCCAGCTGTACGTTAAGCCTAATAAATTGAAGGATGAACCAATGCGTGTATGTTAAAAAAAGACATCTGATTTTAAATAAAAGACTCAAGCTGTAGAAGAGTTCAGCACATTTCCCAGTTAATTTCTTCAGGTTACTAATGAATTTTCTATTAAAAAAAATCCACTATCAGCTTTTCTTATTTCAGCTTAAAGCAATCAAGTTTTTTTTCATATTTTAACTATCATCTTTTCATATTTTAACTATTACCTTAAAAGATTTTTTCAGCATTAGAGATCATCTCTCTGTGAAGGTATCACTAGTCTGAATTAGTAACATCTATCCTCTTTACAAAGTAGAATAGGCTCATTTTTCTAAATTATAACACTGTATTCTTACAGCATCTCACAATTCCAAAGAGATCTAACTCCAGCTATTCATATGCACTATCTTACAGCAGTTTCAGAAAAGTCTGTAATTCCAAAAGTCTCAAAAAATCAGGTTTTGTAGCACAGATTCTGGCTTTATCACTTGAATGTTAGAGAGTACAACACGATCTTCCCCCAACCCCACCAAAAGTGCTACAGCAGATGTCTTACCAGTAAAGTTGATATATGAAAAGTTAGTACCAAATAATTAATCTTGGAAAATGCTTTTTTTTTTTTACCTTACCTTTGGTACTACTATAAAGTATAGATACAAGATGCCTCATTATAAAAAGTTAAACTTTGACATTTAAAATATACAAAAAACCCTATTTAAGTCTTTGTGGAGAAAAGAAAGACTACCTTCAGACTAATTAAGCAGTGAAACTAAAGTACTGACTCCATCAAACTGTCAGAAAAACATCAGAAACTCCAATTTATTTAAAACACATAGGAAGAGAATGATTTTCTTTTTCTGACACCCCTTTTTTCAGCTGTGTAAATGAACAGAAGGAAAGATGATTTTTCAGAGATGCCATCTCTGCTCCATTTTATAGTAATGGATGTAATGATATCTCTGTGTCAGTAAAATACAGCCTAGGAAAAGCAGTATAATTTCAGATATTTAAATGAATATGCCACTGAAATAAAGGGGTTTGAAGTGATAATTAAACAGTGTGCTCCATATGCTTGTATATTACAGACAAGGACACATTGTGCAACCCTTACTTGCATGGGTGAACACTTATAGGAGTAGTCCTACTGACGTCAATGAGACTACTTACGTGGGTAAGAGCTCACTAACATGTGAAGAGTTGTGCAACAAAGCCCCAAACACATTTCATTCCACACATTGTTTCAAGCTTTGTTCCTCAACCACAGGTTTTCCCCTAATAGCGTTAATAATATTTCATTAACATTACCGTTCAGAAAAAATATGTGAAAACATACAACTTGGTATCTGCCATCGCCCAGTATTTCAGCTAAATACCGAATCAGAGGCACACAAGAATCACAGATTCCCCGTGACTGGCCCTAGCAATCACCTAATCCACCCCTGCTCAAGAAGGGCCAGCCAGTGGGTTGCTCAGGGTCCTGCCCCATTGGCTTTTGAGCATCTCCAGGGATGGAGACTCCACACCCTTTCTGGAGAGCCCCTGCCAGTGCTCAATCACCCTCACAGTGCAAAAAGTGTTTTCCCGTGTTCAGGTGGAAATTCTTGCATTTCAGTTGGTGCCCATTGCCTTTCATCCTGTCGCTGGCCATCACCCAGAAGAGCCTGGCTTTGCCTGTTTTACTTTCCCTCCATAAGGTATTGATACACATGGGTAAGATCCCCGAGTCATCTTTTCTCCAGCCTGAACACTCCTAGTTCAAATCATCTTTATGGCCCTTCGCTGAACTCAACCCAGTATGTCCATGTCCCTCTCATACCGGGGAGCCCAAAACTGGAGCCAGGACTCCAGATGTGTCTCACCAGGGCTGAGCAGAGGTGCAGGACCACCTCCCTCAACCTGCTGACAATATTCTTCCTAATGCAGCCCAGGATGCTGTTGGCCTTGTTTGCTGTGAGGGCATGCTGCTTGTTCATGTTCAACAGAAAGGAATTACAAGACCCAATGTTATAAGGATTTCTACTTCCTAGCAGGTGCAATAAAGGTATATACCCTCTACTGGCTTGGATGTTGGCACGAGAGAGGAAAAAACAACATATGGGGTTGGCTGCTTTTCCACAATATTTCACAGGTGTGGCAACCTTCTACTCACGCAATCTCATCTGGCAAAACGTCTATCAATACCATTTTAGACAAGAATTCAAATAATCTATTTGTTACTATTTTAACATTTTCTTGTTGGCAAACACAGTAAAACAAAGATGTAGAGTTTCACTGTCAAGCCCCTAGTTTTTATTTTAAAGCTTATGCAAATGCTACAGAATTCAAAGCTAGTTTAAAAAATTAAAAATGAGCAGCTGTATCTTTTCCCTGTCCTCCTCCCCCTCATCATCTCCCCACCCTCTTTTGTTCGTTTTGGAGACAGTGTAGCTCAATAACATGTGTTCACCTCAAAAAAGCATCCTTAGAAGAAAAGGAAGGGTGCAGGAGGGAAAAGAAGATTTGGAAAGAGCAGAATTGAAAGGAAAACAAGAGAGATGGAAACTGAGAACTTTTGTTTGTATAGGACTCAGGAATCACCTTAAAAAAATATTTTAGTCTACATTACCATATTCACAGGATGCACATTCTACATTGTGCCTCTGCATAATGGTTTATATAAACTTTTCACAGACAAAGATGAGAAAGTACTCAATAAGAAAAAAATTCTGGTAGAAAAACTTCATCTTTTCTTCTCAGTGAAGAAACACTTCAATGTAATAACCTGATTTTAGCTAAATTCTACTTGAACTTGGCCACTGGCTACATTCAGAAAACACTGTAAAACTATAAAGATATCCGTATAAGACACACACTCTAATACAGGAATTAAGGCATGTTTCCACATGACTGGTCATAAATTTCCACTTTAATGCGTTACGGTTCTGAGGGCTGCGATTCTGATTTCTGCTCACCACACTGACTGACCAAAACCATTCTCATGAGACTGTAATAGGCCTGTTACAGTAACATATAATGACAAAACAAAAAGTCTAAAAACATACCTAAAAATCACATTTATAGCACAGAAACAGACCAATCCACTGTTAAAACCAGACAATTAAAAGCTGTATCATAAAATATCCAATAGAAGAAGTAAAGAAAAGAACTTCAAAAACTTCAAATCAGACAAAATAAAGAGATTTAACAAATAGGCAGCTTTCAACATTCTTAAACTCCTTCAGATCCACTTCAGGAAAACATCCAAGACTGCAACTTCTGTAGACTAGAGAATATAAATTTTAATACTATTCAGTTTAACTGTCAACAATATGGAAGATCTGGAGAAAAATTCAATGCACCCTAGATAATATAAAAGCGGTACCATGTTGTACTGCAAGAAAAATGGCACCAGAATGTCTCTAGAAGATACGGTATCAATGATGAAAAGCAGTCAAAAATGACAGTACATTACTGTTTCTGTTTTAGTACCGCTGTTGAATTATTTTACAGAGTAATGGCTTAGTAATTTTGTCAACAGCAGTTTTGGGGACTTAACAGTGCTAGTGCTTTGTTTGTGTTATTTCGTGAGCTAATGAATACACCAGACACTCAAATTCATCTGAATCCCCTGGTATGTCTTTCCAGCAAACAAGCGATCCTGTAACGCTTACATTGAAATGACAGTGACACACATACTGTAACTTCATTGCCAGATATCCAAGCATACTGAAGTCATTGAACACAAAATATTTTCATAAGTAAGTTGAGTGCATTTAGCATGACAGCCAGCAGCTGAGAAAATCTTAATTCATAGGTATTTTCAATGGGGAAGGGATGGGGTAGAAAGTAGTGAAAGGAATGAAGGAAGAGACAAGCAAAAGGCTAATGAAAAATTAATCAACTCCAAGTTTTTAGGCATAGTCTCTTTCTCTTGTGATTGGCAGGCTCAAGAAATACTGGATCTATTATCAGCAGGAAAAGGTCACAGGGCCCGCTCCGTGACCACTCTTTCATCATGGATAAATGGGCAGAGTAAAGCTGGGAGAAAGCACAAAGAGTAGACAGACGCAAACTTGAGGGGCATGAGGATGAACACAGGTCAGGAAGAGCACAAAGACTCTATTCAGGAGGTAAGGGAATGAAGCTTCTGCATGGGCGGGCACTACACAGAACTGGAAAGAGGAACCAAATCAGTTCAAAATTAACAAGGAAAAAAACCAAACAATAACAACAAAAAACAACACACACCACAACCCAAAACCCAAAGTAACTGCTTTTGCCACAACCAGGTTATCCTGTCTACCTGCATTAACCTTTATGTTGTAGCAAAGAATGAGCAGTAAGAGGGTGGGAAATAACAGCCCTGGTTGAGAGATGGTAGGATCTCTTCCTACAGCAACTTTGTTAATCTCTTCTGGTTTACAATGATTGTGATTTACAGCCTGAAATGTGAAAGAATAAAAGCATGCCAACTGAGAAGCACGTAACTACACATTAACTTGCAAGTATATAACATTCAGAAAAGATCAGCTAACACGCTTTTTGGATGCAATAAACAAGTAACTCACACCACAAGCCGTTCAACAGAGGATAAATCTAATGTATAAAGACATTAAAAAATAACGCCAAAGATTACTGGATCTCTCTTGCGTGCAGACTTGAGCTGTTCAGCCTTTCTGGACCACAAAAACAAGCAGATGCAGAATATAAAGGGTATTCTAATAATATGCTTACTGCACAACACTGTCTTACCTATTGCACATTGTTTCCATGTCAACAGTTACAACAAAGTATTTCATTTTATGTAGTCCACTCTATGAAGCTCCTTTGAACAATTCTCTTCTGACAAAAGGAGAGGTCTCCTAACCTTGAAAGTCCAATTTGAAGACACAATCTATCATCCTTCTTTTATAAACTGTGCAAGGAATTGCCTTACAGCCTTGGAAACAAAACTTCTCCAGACACTTGCAACACAAGAGCAAGACAACGCAAGTCTCTCTACAATCACCTGATTTAAAAGGGTCATTTATAAGTGTGAGAGCAAGGTTTGCAACTCTTGGTCAATGACAAGTATCCTTAAGCTCTTTCGAGAACCACTCTTTTACCAAGGACAATCTAGCAAGTTTAAGATTTGAACTGATGAAAGCTATTGTCCCTCTACCTCCCTTTCTGCTTGCTTGGAAAGACAATTTCATTACTCTGTTGTTCATGAAATCCTGGGGTAGGGGGACATTGGGTTTTATTTTCCAGGAGGTCTACAGGCAAAGAGAAGCTTCTCTTCTCTTCTGCTCACAGCTTTTCCTATGATTACTTAAAACTCATGTAACAGCAGATTACCACCAAAACTGATAGTGTTGATTCATCTTTCACACTCAACTGCATATTCCTGATGCCTTTTTCATATCATTGCAAGCTATTGAGCAATTGTGAGGTGAACTGCATGCAAAATCCATCCATCTGAAAACTGATGCAGAAAAAGAAGTTTGATTTTAGCAGACTTCTTCTCTGTGAATGAAAAGTGTAACAAGGATGTCTCATCTGCTTGTATCCTATCTTTGTATTAGTTTTCATCAAACTTCACTTATTGGAAAAAAAAAACCACACAAACAACAACAACAACAAACCTCTAAAGTGTTGTGATTCTCAGCAGGTTTCTGATGACCCTAAGAGCTCTGACAGATAGCAAGACAACTGAATATAAATTTCTTATTTTATTTTGAAGCTGCACAAAGTTGTGCCTTTCAAGGCACTGAATCTGAACTTTGGAGATACTGAATCTGAATTTTTAGTATTGGGCTCGATGCCTCCTAACAGCTGAAGTCCTCTTCTCCTCTCTGTCAAGAGAGGTATCGGTACCAGTGTTTTCAGGATATACAAAATACTTATTCAAAATATCCATGTCTAATCAATTAGTTTCTTAGAAGTAGCTGGAGAATTTCTCAGGAAACATAAATATTCCAACAACCTGAAATTTGCTTTCATTCATATTAAAAAGACAACTTTTGGCCATTTAAAGAAGAAAGAAAATTAGGGACTTTTTTGTTTGTTTTTAATTTTATGCAACACAACGATTGTTCCAGTCACATCTATGAGTGGCGAGAGCCAAAGTCTCCACGTCACTCAGAGTCCCTCTGTTATGCAATATGCAGACGTGTGTTTTTCTTTAACTTCTCCTTAATAGAAGCAATGGGATGACTTGAACCTTACTAATCAATTTACTTGGCAAACCATAAAAAAAAAAAAAAAAAGACAATCAGTGAATCCTTGTAGAGACAAAAACACAACTGAGCTTCCTAAGAGTCAGATTAAGAAAAAATAAACTGAAGCCAAGCACTGTTTTTCAGCATAAGCAGGCTACCTCGTCAAGCTGAAGATGCCATCCAAGAGACACAGACACACTGGAGTCAAAAATGCCATTCAAGAACTGTTATGTGCATAACCATCCCTCACTGAATGCTTCTGTATTTAATTATGAACTTTTAAATCTTTAGTCAATCTGTTAGTTAAAAATTTATTTAAAATTTATTTAACATTTAAAATAAAAAATCATTTAAAAATAAAATTATAACGAGTCAGTCCACATTTCCCTGTCTACTGGAAGTTTTACTAGCAGAGTTATGTGTGGATTAGCACTTGCAGCTTTTCTTCAGGAAAAGAACTATGTAATATAAAAAAAAGTCCTGCCCATAAGAAGCACTTCTGTTGAAAAATAAGTCCCAAACATTAATGCATGTGATACATGAAAAATTGTGGTTTTAAGTATATAAAGAATAAACAATTTAAATAAAAATACCATTTTCCTTATAGTCCAATGCATGCTAGGTAAAATTAGTCCTTAGTAGCCTCAATTTTGCAATTAAGTACAGAAGGAGAAAAACACACGGTAATTTTTGTAATAGGTTTGTTTTTTTTTACTTTAAGAAAATTAGCAAATATTATTTGTTGGAACTTTCTAGTTAATGTCAAATCCATTTTGAATTTCAAGTGTTTTGATAAAGAGTACCAGCCTCTCACCACTATATGTTTTATGACTGACAACTTCCCAAACTTACAATTGCCATTAAATGAAAATGAAATGTGGCTTTGGGCCAGTTGGTTTGTTTGGTTTTGTTGCACTTTCATGCTAGATGATAATTAGAACTCAAAATGTGTTCTTTGGAAATATATTGTATTCATCCAGCATTTTTCTTTATCCCAAAGAAGTTATGTCCTAAAGGTTCAAAAATGTATATGTAGCACAAACTTTGTACAGAGTGAAAAAAAAAAATCAAAAAATCAGCTGAAATTGTAAGTAATCTCCGTAAGAATATACCAAGTTTTAACTGTACAAAGCTGTAAACCTAACCATCAGTGTGATATCCTCCTCTCCCTCTGATGTGGTATGGCATGTCTTTGAATTTAAAAGATAAATTAGTAGACTAATGGCCAACATTACATTATTTCATTACATTTTATTATTTTATTATTACATTATTTCAGATTATCATAAGTACAACATAGAAACTTACTGGGTTTGTTTTGCAGTCAACTTCAGTCTAAACAAAATAAAAATAGAAAATCCTTGGTGAAAGATCGACTGCTAAGAGATTCCTTGAGATGTATCTAGCAACGCATATAAATGCAACGGGCACTTCTCCTGTTTTCCAAACTAAGAAAAATCTTTTTTTTTTTTCTGCAGTCTTGAGAAAAAAACATGTTTGAGCTTTGTCTTTTCCTTCATGCTCAGGGCATGCACATATAATACATCTTCAGCCCTACCTTATTTTATTCTAAATCAAAGAAACACAATTTGGAAAACCTCAGGGGACACTGTCACCTACTCTTCTGCTTCTGTGACCAGAGGGTTGCAAAGAGATGCCTGAACAACTAAGAGTCTGGAACTATGGATGTGGTCAGCATGGTGCTACCATAAGTCAACATGAGCAATCAAAACTTCCTCTTTATACGACAGCCCAGTAGCAGGAACACCAGCAGATAGGGCAGAATGTGTGGTACCGTTGCGGTCCATAGCCAAAGCAACTAGAATAAACAGTTCATAAATCACTGCAGATGGCCTTAACCAGCACACAGGGAGGAGCTCCAGTAGGACACAGGCAAAGGAGGGAGGTTAAACTTCTGAAACAGGTCTCAGTCCTTCCAGACATTGAGAAGTCACAGAGCCAGAAGCAGAGAAGGCAACAGTATTCCAGCAGAGGGACCACAGCTCTCAGCTGGCAGTGGGGAACACCTCCTTGTCTCGGTTTCTTCTCCGAAAACTATTTCTGCTTCCCATACAGTGACTTTCTACTGCACAATACACATAGAAGGTAACAACATAGGTGTTTTTTGCTTTGGTTTAAGAAAGTCTCCAAGAAAAACTCACATCCATGCTGCACACATACACATTTTTTTATTGGGCCTTTATTTTAAGATATAGCAGGAAATACTACTAAATCACTGTATCAATTAAGGATGACACTTTCCATTTCCCTAAAAGAAATAAAATGCACATACTGGAAAGATGTTCTGCCATTACAATCATAAACATTGCAAAACCAGAGAAAAAAAAATTACTACTTGGTTCTCAAGACCTAGTACTCCCCTTTACCACCCTCCCCACACACCTCCTAAAAAAGAGAAATTCAAACTTTTCATTGTAGGAGGCCATTATTTCAGAAAGTTACTGTACAAACATCTAGTATACAACCATTACACACACACATCACAACAATTATTCCCTTGATGGAGCTTTAATGAAACTGATAGAAATCTACCAAAGGATTAACTTCCCCCTACTACTAAGGATACATAGTTACGCTTGCCAAACTAACATAGCATTTAATTTTACAGATATATCTGCTTATTCTATTAGAAAAAAAGCATGAGGCTTATTTGCGCTACTAAGCAAAAGTATTAACTGAAACATTAGAACTATGGTTATAATGTAACACATACACATGCCACATACCTGTCCAGTCATTTAAAGAAAAACAGCCATAGGAATTGAAAAATTGTGGGTTGGTGTCATGATCAAATCATGGCAAGTGGAAGAAGAATCAGAAACATGTTCACTCACATTAGCATAACTGAAGCTTTTATGGTGGACTGCAGCAACAAGTTGGTAGCTGCACAGAGTCTCTATTTCAGAGAACTTCTGACTTGAGAGAGGTGGTAGACACACACAGCTCACTTTGGGGAACGTCAAGAAGCAGCTGAACAGTTGAATTCAGGATATTAAAATCTGGCTCTAAGTGTTTTGAATACGGAGAAACCTGAGCAGAATAGTGGCACTTTTGTTGGAACATTAAAAGTGAAATTCTTCTTTCCATCCAGATAGAACAGCAAACAAAAAGCATTAAAAGATACACAATTCTCTTATGTCCACAACAGCACTGATTTCACCTTGCTTTTATGTGTCTCAGTTTCTTTTAAGTAGCATAATGAAAAAATGTGTTACTTAATCAAAATAAAAATTACAGCAGTACCACATGCAGCAACCAAAAAAACCACCACAACCCAGCCAATACTGATGCTTGATGTTGAAAGTTGCTTTTCACTTCAGAACAATGATATTGAAACTAAGAGTAGTGTCTTCTCTGTTTAATGACTGTCTTATTAGAATCAGCATCTTCAAAACATCATCAAGCCTTTCTTTGCAAAAAATATATTGTCTCTGAAGATAGAAGAAAATGGCATTGCAGAGATTTGTATACTGTTTAATGTTGCTCCTTTTTAAACAACATGAATCTTGTCATAAGCAATAACTAGTTTTTAAAGCTTTGTCCTCCTGCATTTCCTATAATTTTACTCTGTCAAGCTGTAAAAAACACACAGTAAACTTTGATTTTTAGGCCCTAGAGTCACTACTTTGTTATTTTAAAAAGTATAGAGCTCTCTTAAAAAAAAAAAAAAAAAGAAATTAAGCTTTTCTATGTTTGCCTAAAAAGTAGTTTATTTTCATTTAAATATCGCCTTGATGTACTACAAAAAATATTTAATTAAACCTACAGATATTCAGTAATATTGATTTTATGATCATATAAAAGAAATCAAGCATTTAAGTGATTCCTGCACTTGATTTTCAGTTAAGTTTGGAGGAGTTCAAATTATTACTACCTCATTATATGAAATAAACTCATACAGCTTTAAAGGCTTATGATACTCCTGACAGTTAGAGATGAACTCAGGACAGTATTTTAGCCTTAATGTTATAGTTATATACTCATATCAATAAGAAATATTTCAATTTAAATGTCTCTTACCATACAACTTATATATTATTTACAGCTTGTAAAGACAACATCTAACAGTATTTATACTCATATACACAATGACTTTGCTCTACACACCCTGCAGGAACATTTTCAAATGAGATTTGTTTCAGGTCCTTTTAATCATCTGAAGCACTGTCTGTCTTCCATAATCCCAAACAAATTGTTAGTACAGCTAAAATACTGGCTGCTCACAAGCACTCATCACCATTAATTTAACAATGTGCTGTTACTGACAAGAGAAGGAACTGGTTTTGCACACAGTGACCAGCTGGATTATAAAGTTATAGCATAGTCTGCCCCTAGCCAGAAACGGCAGGTGCTGACTTTGGTCTTGAGTTTAGAAAAACAAAATTTGCTCCCTCACTTCCATGTGAAAAGCACCTGTAATGGTGCTTGGCACAGCAGAGATGAGATTTCATTCTTTGTTCTTACTTTGCTTTGCCGTCAAGTACATCAGTGAGACTGAGTCCAGGCTGCAATGACTCCCCCTCTCTAATTAACCCGCTTCATGAAGACAACTGTTTCTTTTGGTCATTTTCTTCTACTTTCCACATTATTATACAGGCAGCAGTCTATCCCGAGAGCCCAACACCAGTCAAACTATAAGGATGGACATTAATTCTCACTAATACACAAAGTTTCATGAAAATACAACTCTCACACAAAAGAGGAATCACATTTTTTAAATTGTATGCATGGGGCCTTATGTCTGTGATCCTAGCATTTTAAGATCCTCACCTAATTCATCCTATTTTCAGAAGTGCAAAGCCTTCCCGCTAACTTTCACTTAACTCAATGGGAGTTAACTGTAAGGTTACCACGTCGGAATGTACAGCCCACTTTTTCCGTACTACCCATCCAAAACCAATATCATCAAAATATTCAGAGCTTAGTGATATTTCATATCATCTATAAACTCTGAGAACAGTGCCAAATTTTCACACTTTCCAGTTCACTCCAAAAGGTAGACATATATCTAGCAAAATGAATGCAGTCTGAAATACAGCAGTGATTCTACAAATGAGATACAGAACAAACTTTGTGTCTAAATTTGTGAATTCACTTTAAAAAAACATTGAATTTTCTACCTGCAGAAGGTTATACATTCTCAATGAAAGAAATCTCTTTGATGAGATAATGGATACAAATCAAAAACCTTACACTAAAGGGAAATCTCACTGTTTCTGGAAAGACCAAACTGTTCTCATAGATGTCACACCCACAAGAAAGTATCCCAACGCCTCCAGCAAACATAGCACAGTGTGACCATAACAGGGACTTAATCTGGGACTTTAAAACAGTAAAGGACAACAAGCCAAATTTGCAGAGATTATACCCTCACATAAAGATGGTAGATGCTTCACTAAGCTTTTTAAAGGTGGTATAGCCCTGTAGAAACCTAAGAAACATTTATTTCTATGACAGTCATCCAACTTGCTCCAGTTCTTTTGCAAATCCTACTGCTACATGGAAAGAAAGAATTGTACATACTTGGATACCAATTTATAATACAGTGTTGTAATACCATTCTGGCTTTCAAGTGATAAAAGGAAAACTGTCAGTTTAAATTAATTTAAACCATAGGTGACCAAAACTTTATTTTTAATGTGCAAGCAGAGCAGCAGAACAGCTTGAGGCTCTAGGTAACAACTGTCCCATCACTGCTTCCCTCTAATGCGGGAGCATCAAACTCATTTTCACCAGGGGCCATATCAGCCTCGCCGTTGCCTTCAAAGGGCTAAAAGTAATTTTAGGACTGTATAAATGTAGGAGTAGTTACATATATACAGTCCTAAAATTACATTTGGCCCTTTGAGGGCAACCACGAGGCTGATGTGGCCCCTGGTGAAAATGAGTTTGACACCTCTGCTCTAATTCATATGCTCCATTCCTCCTGTCCGTGAAGTTTGAGTTTCCCTGCCTTTAATTGTAGTCTCACATCTTCTTTTGAAGTGAAACCTCCTATTACCTCTTCTTTTTGTTTTAAGGTATTTTCTTCAGTACTTAAGAAAGAAAGAGTATTTTTTGTCAGCCACTGAAAAAAAGAAAGGCATCAGCATGGGACTGATGGGACTGTACATTCAGGTGCTGCAACTTGGCCTTAAGCTCTCTATAGAGTACTAACCATTCAAAAAAAATCATCCACCTTGCTGAATTGCTGAATACTATTTTGAACTGGTGCATTATAAGCATTGGCAGCCTATCTACTACGTCCACCAAGATCATATGCAAAAACATAGCTGTTTTCTCCAAAGCTTGTGGTTTACATTTACATCCATCATTTTATATCAGAGTAGAATCAATAACACATCACAAATGTGCACCACAGTATCTCTTACATCAGGCTTCCTTGATACACCTTTATTTATATCAAAATTGTTTCCTGCTCAGACTTCTGCAATTCCCCACATACTATATGAAATGCACCCAATTTTCAATGCTGTGGCTATATTCTACTGTCATGCCAGTTAGTAAGTTTTTAGCACCTCCCTCCTTCTGCTCTACCACACTCCTCTTACACCTCCATCACAGCCTTCACACAGTCACCATCAGGCTGACAATTTTAAAATGGCACACTGGTTTCCAGACTTCCCATAACCAAATTCTCTTGTATTCTGAAATTCAAATATTCACCTCTTTGCCTGCTCATTTTGCTGCTTCTGTCTTGGCTTCTCCTCTGTCTTCATCTTGCATTTTTCTACAGCTGGGGACTTCTTCAAGTTTTCTTTAGTCTGCATACACGTCAAGAATATTTTGTCCTCTTTGTAAACAATAGGTTCCTATTTGAGGTAACATTTAAGTAAACACTGTCTGAATTCTTTCCCTCTCCTAGATTATAAATGCCTTCTAATGGATTTTGGAAGACACTTTATAAAAAGCAGAAAGCAGTTCAGTTTGCTTTTACTTAATCACATTAATTTAACAACAGCAGTGTTCACATACCAAATTTTGTTTTTGAAGCAGTAAAAAAAGCTGTGAAAGATGTTTAAACTATTGTTCTCTGCAGGGGGAAAAGAAAAAAAAAAAAAGGAAATCTCGGCATTTTTCTACTTGCTGCCAAGTTTCAGGGGAGGAACTAAAGGGCTAAAATACAAGTCAGTTACCAACTGTCTTTTTATTCTTCTTATTATTTTCAATTAGTGAAAATGTAAAGCCAAAATTTTCATTTTCACTGTTACAAAGTTTCTGGATTCAATTCCTTATTTGTATACATTCACAGTAACACAATAGAGGTAATTTAAAAAAAAAAAACAACACAGTAAACAGCAAAAAACCACAGAATATAAGAGAACGTCTAAGTCTCTCTCTGTTCTGAATCAAGATTAAGTAAGTACTTTTAAGTGTGTCCTTTCTCAGGTGTTATTTAATTTTCCTAAAAGCAGCATTCCAATTTATATTGGTTTACTGTTGATGTACTTCTTACTATTTAATCTGCATTTTCTTGATGTTTCCTCTTGTGATATCATGACCTCCTATGGAAAAGTCACTGTCTTGCTTCATGTAAAAAATTATCTCAAACTGACTGCCACATTTTATATGCTCTTTACAATCTATCTTTTCTTTTCCAAGTGGATCAAAATGTATCATGCTTTCTAAACCTCTTACCAATTACGTTGATTTCCTTTGGATGCTAACTTGTTTATACCCCCAGAGCGTGCCCTTCCAACGTACATGGTGTGACTGTGGATGCAGCCTCACCAGTGGTCCACAGAGTGAAATTGTTATTTCTTATTTCACTTGTAGTGTTTCTGTTAACAAAACTTTTGCCATGCTTCGTTGACTTACTCGTTTTGCTATCCATTATTATCCCATATCTAATTCGGCAGCACCTCTACCTAGCTATTTCTAATTTTCCATTTGCATATGTTGAATTCAGCATTTTTGTTATACTTTGTTGTGTTTATTCCAGATCACTACCACAGTTTTTCAAGATTCCTGAATGGTAAACCTTGTTTGCAACTTCTCCCTTGATTGGTTGCATCCACTGATTTTTGTATATGTATCCTCATGTTTTGCACACTCTTCAATGAAACATATGAAGCCAAAGAAAAAGTTTGCATCTGCTGTTAAATTCAAAAGCAAACAACTGATAATTGTTTTTTGAGTGATGTTGTTTACTTAGTGAGCTCATTATAGTAATTTGAGTAAGAGATCCCTGCTTTACTTGTGATAACACACAGAATAACATTAAAGCTGAGAAGTTCTGTAGGTCACCAGAGCAGCTCTCAAACCAGGCATCAGAAAAGCCTGAAACGATGTGGGAGGAGGAGGAGCAGCACAAGAAGTGTTCAGTTTATCATGGGACCTCTGGGACAAAGAATTTGAGAAGAACTTCATCAGATCCTACTCCTTAAGCTGCAACTAACTTCGAAAAACGTTCCTTACCTGCTGTGTTCCTACTGCGCAGTTATTAATCATTCAGGTGTATCAAGTGATTGGTCACAGCCTTTCTATAGTCATTACTTCCACCTTAAGTGCTCCCTTCATTTCTAACTTTCCCTTCACTCCATGGCTAAAGCTTTTTCTAAGGAAGATCTTGCATTTCATTTCATGTCATTTCATTAAAAAAAAAAAAAAAATAATCAGAAACGGTGAGGTGTAAACAGTTGTAATTTTTTGCAGTTATTCTACATACCTTAACTTTCATCTTCCTTCTTCAATGTCATGCTGTATGTCCTATATTAACATTATAGAACACTTAAAATATGTTCCAAATACGTTACTAAACCCTTCAGTCACACAAAAAATCTGTCTTTCTCAATAACTGAGTTATTCTAAAAGGGGTTTGATCAGTGAGATTCAGCATCTGTTTTAAAGTTGCTTCTACTCAGAAGAAATTATTTCATAAATTTTAAGTAACATAAGCAATACAAAAATCATTATAGAAAAAGAAGAGTACAGAACTTGATGCTTCCCTTAAAGACAATGAGATAATGCTGCTGACTATAATGAAATCAATTTCAGCTTCCAAATTGCTAAAGAACCAAAATTATGTAATTACTCACATTAAAATACAATTATCTTGTCACGCTATTATTAAAAGGATGCTAACTGATAAAATGAGAATTTAAGTTATTTTGTATTTTATAAACATTAACATTTTGTGAGTACGAAGTATCTAGAGTCACATTACATTGGAAATTAATGCTATGTATGATAGTTTCCCACTGAGGAATTATGAAGTGTTTTTAACTTCAAAGTAATAATCATAATTCTTTCCAAAATTATCTGAGGATAATCATGCTTGAATCCCTAGAGTAAAACATCATCCTGCCAAGCAGGATGGTGAAATTTGGCCTCTTATTAATCACAGTATCTATCTGTACTTCCTCTTGCCAAGTTTAAGCAGAAGAAAAGATTTGTCAGAAAAAAGGCTCTCGCTAAACATGATAATTATGAAAATATACAGGTATGCATACAATATTTGGATCTCTTTTGATATTATCATTGTTGTCAATAGTTAATACTGGCCTTTTAAGTCATGCTTCATAAGATATTCTCTTTAATGGGATTCTACAGTGAATACACTCTCTAGAAACCAGAACCAGCAAAGGACCAAGGGAAAACCTCACCTTTTTTATAAAGGGCATCCACAAAACACTTCTTGTAGTCTTTACCTTGAGAAACAAAAATACAACAACCAGATTGAGAATGGGAAGAGAGCTAAGAGAAACCCTACCACACAATCAGGAAATGATGCCCACTATTATCTGGAAGAGAGGAGGAGATATGAGAGAAAAATGCTGCATATTGATGAAATTCACTGCATAATTTCTTCCTAAATAGTAATTTCCCAAAACGTCAGAGTTGCACATAATTTAAACCACTCCATTCTGACTTCATACATGGCCAGAAAAAATACACAATGGATCACCTGATGCCCAGTTTCACTTCAGGATGATTTAGGTATCACTTAAAACAACTACTTGAGAAGTTACACGGGCTTTCACAACAAGTAATATTGTACCTAGCATTCCCATCTTAGTAATAGATTACATAAACTTCTGAGAACACGAAGTCACATCTTTTCTTAAACACCTATGCATCCAGTCCTTACAGAAATGAAGCATGTTTGTGTTTTAGACTTAAATGCTGTGCATCTAAACCAACTCAGAGCCAGTGAGGCACTAATCCTGCAAGCTCTTCCTAATCAGAAATTCAGCTGAATTTTGCAAGCATTACCTATGTAGACAGGGGAGTACCAGCCCAAAGAGAAGTTATATTTTGAGAGACCCACAAATGCGTGGGTCTCTCAAAATATCTCAAAATTCGCGTTGGGATGATGATTTCCATCCCAACAAACCAAATGTGTGGCACTGAGATTCAGCACCACTCTGTCAAAGGTTGTTTTGCATCAGACTTCTACATACGGCATTTTAAACACACAGACACCCACATATGCCCTCCACTTCTCAGGTCATTTTTGATATATGGATCAAGTTCTACAAAAAAATTACAAGTAGTATAAATGGCTTTATACACAAAGTAGCCCAAAACAAGTCCAAGTATTTTAGTAACTGCTGCATAACTCCCACATGACAGCACATACACCACATATTCTGTTTATCACCTCTTAACATTAGCATCAGCCCTGCACTTCACAACACAAGGATATATTGCCTTCAGTCAAGGTGTTGCCAAAAGTAGAGCCCCAAACACTGGTTTAAAGTATTCCCTTAGACCAAGAAGCTTCCTAAAAACCTTTGGATAAGGATTTGAATAGTTAGCCGACGTTAAACACATCAGAGACTTTCTGCCTCCTCTTCTCTACACGCGGCACCAACGTGTCAAGGCTGCCTCCTCCAGCAGCCGCTCAGCAGCCTCAGAGCGGCTTCAACAGCAGCAGCCACTGCAGCGGCTCCTCAGGCCATTGATACCTCTGGTTAACTGGGTCATCTTGGCATGTCTGACTTAGATTTGGCTTCACAGCTGTGTAAAATAAAATTGTCACTGTGTATTCCTATTAATACATTTGTAAGCACACTAAAGTGTAAAAAAAAAAAAAGAGAGAAAACACAAGTTGCAAATCACTTAATGCAAATTTTGCAATATTCATAGATAGAAGGATGTACCGTTTTCAATCAAAAGGCTTATACAAATATATAAAAATAAGCATGTGATTATGAAACATTCGATTTCATATCGTATATACCATAAAAAAATGTAAGCTAATTGTAATCACATAAGCCATCTTACTTCTAAATGTTTTCACATTCTGAAACATTCAGAAATAAATTATTTTGTTTGAAAAAAATAACAAGAGAAAATATAATACTTTTGAAGCTTGCACACATCTCAAAATCTGAAGTACTGAAACTGCAGTATAATATGGAAGTTCATACAATAAGGACTACAAAGATTAAGAGAAACAAAAAAGGTGAAGGACTTCAGAGAGAACTATTCTATGTTTACTATGGAATTGTTTTGACAGCTAACTCATTTTTTATCATAAATTTAGTCTTAAATTTGTGATTTTTTTTTCTGTTCCATGGTAAGATAGATTCTTGGAAAGCATGCTTCATATAGCTTTAAAGAGCATTGTAACTTGGGCTTGGCTATCACGCTTTACAAACACTACATGTTGTATTGTGTGTTTGATGCTGCAAGTACAGTCAAATATACATCACACATGATGAATTAAACACACTTTTTTGAGCGGACATCTATTCTTGCCAAACAATTCAGAAATAATACTAAATAGTTTAAACAGACAGAACTCTGGCGTGAATTCAAGAAAAGCAGCAAGATGTTAAAAAAATATCTCAACAGAGCTGCCTTTTCCAGACAAAGAGCCTTTTTTTCCCCTCTTGGCACAGAGGTTTGGGACCGGAGCCAAAGTGCTACTTATCAGTTGTTTGACATCAGGGGAGGACTGCGTGCGTCAGTGGACCCAGTGGGGACCCCTGGCTTATGGCAATGCACTGTATGGGTCTTATCTTATCAGTTTGCAGGGTCTGGCACTTCAACTTCTGCAGTGTGAAAAGGAAAAAAAAAGGAGGGGGAGGGGGGGAAGGAAGGAAGGTGCATATAAATGGGAGGGAGGAGGTCAAAGGGGATTTGTAAGCCAGGTTGGACAGCAGAACAGAACCCAGATTATACTTCGGCCTACTGTGCTGCATATGGTTGCAGAAAATCCTAACAGAGATTTCTCCTGCTTTCCACATATGCTTGTAAAAGAGAGGAACTACTTCTCATTTAATTTCAGAGATGGCAGAACAATGTGCATGTCAGAGGGGCCAACGCTCCCTTTCACATACAGCTGATGGGGGGCTTCCAGACAAATAGCTTATCAAGGTAAGCATGTCCTCCAGGAAATCTCTGAACTGGTGCAGTTTCTTATTGCTAAAAAGATTTATATGGCCCCAATTATTTCTTCAAATGTACAGCTTCAGCAAGACTTATTGTAGGAAATTATTCTCAGGGACAAATGAGACATCATAAAGTACAAGTTCAAGCTTAAAACTTGATTGCACAAATGAAATTTTGTATAGTACTTAGAAAAACATTCACCCAGGAAGGCAATCATCAAGTAAAACATCTGCTTTCCAAGGTTTATTCCAACTGAAAAATTAATATAATTACTCAGAAAAATATGATTTGTCTCACCCTACTCTTCCTACACAATGTGCATGAATCAGACAGCAAAAGAAAAAGTCACCTCCTTCAGATTAATTTCCTTAAATTAAGCACTATTCTACCTCTACAACTGCATCACCAGGTATAAATTACAGGAGAAAATGAGAAGCTGTTAAAGTATCTGTGGAAATTAGTGGTTTTGTACCCCTGACCAATCTTCATAATTATTTCAAAGTACTTTCCTACAAAAACTTCTCATCTTATGCTACAGTAAGCCAGACTAACATTAGTACAGAACAAAAGAGAACTGCTCAACTCTTGCACAGAAACCTTATTTGCTAAGGATTTGGGAGAGTTCTGAAAATACCTCTTTGATGAAGGACCAGGACTGGGCAGCCTGTCATGGGTTTCTGTTCCCTCTGATGAAAGTTCTACATTTATTACTGCAAAACACTCTTTTGATAAACAGTACTGTCAAAATTGTTATGTTTTGCTGCATACAACCATCCTGTGTTCCCAGGTTCATTCTTCGTGTTATGTCAACTTTTTGAAGCACAATAATATTGTGTAGTTTGTGGGACGATCATTCATCTGAAGAGGTAATAAGGCTTTACAGTCAAAACACACTACCAGAAATAAAGAATTAAATGAAAGCACATCCAAAACCTTTGCCAACATTGCCAATAAGAGGCTAAAATCTGCATTGTGAGTTTCGTGTATCTTGGGAAATTTTCCGATACAAGTAGTACACATCCCTTTCCAAATAGAACCTGACTATCTATTAGGTAAATACCAATAATGTATTCTTATATAAAAGACAAATTAAAAATTATCTATAATCCATACATTTAAAACACTCTCTATAGAGCGAAATACTACATATCCACTGTTTTGCTATGAAAATCTATGAAATCGTCACAACATGAGACTGTTTTTCTGATTTCAATTTATTTTTCTGTTTTCCTATTTGATACAATTTTTCTTGGTCAAAGCGGTTTTTACTTTATCAGGTTTAGAAGACAGGGAAAAATAGAATTAGAAATCTGAGGAGAAACATCTACAGTCCCACCTTCACTCATGCATTTAGTATAATGAAGTCAACAGGACCTCTTCACATGCTTAAAGATTAAAAAAAAATAAAAATATCCGTTTGTACTCTGCATAGGTTGAACAACCTATTAAACAAAATGTGGCCTTGATCTTGACCATGTTTGCTAAAAATACTCAAATAATTAAAAAAAAGAAAAACAACAAACACACCACACAACCAACCAACATGCTGCTGATTCTTCATTTATAACCACTTCTATTGATTCCTTTACTTGCCACAACTGTCTTCTCCAGTCTTCAAAATGTTAGGCAAACAGTGGATCAAACTGCTATGCAAACAATGGATGAAATTAAGGCTCCCAACAGCCATGGGAAATGGATGAAGTGATCCCTAGGCTTTCCTATCTCATTAAAGAAACTCCAGACCTTAAGGTAGCACTGTTTTTTTGACATTCTGATGTAATTTAGTTCAATAGCCTCATGTATGTAAACAGGAAAGAATTAGGAAAGCAAAATTACACAAAGAATGCCAATCAGAAGGAAAAGAATTGAGTTAAAAGTGACCAAAACAAAGGACTAACACATCCTAGCTAATGAAGTACCCTGAGAAAGTTAACAACCCCATATAGTACTATTTGTTATCTTATCCAAAGATAAGACATGTCCACAGCTAGAAGAATGATTCAGCACAGATTGAAGGAAAAAATTGTTTCTTTAACCATATAAAATTTATTCAAAATACTCTTCAGCACGAGATTCCCTCAAAATATCACAGCATGAAGGATATTCATTTGGACAAACACTATCTCAAAACCCCCTGGAATGTGCTCAAAACATATTAAGAGAACAACATAAGATATCAAAGCATCAATACGTGCTCTCTTTAAAGCTAATGTGAATTTGTTTGTTTTCTGTTTTTACATCTTCATTTTTTTTACTCACAGAGATCTTGGTCAGCTTTGGCAAGACAAACAACTGTAGGGTTGTACAAAAAATGACAACATTATTCGCATATAGAAAGAATTTTGAGTCTATGACCACGTTGTACTTGGTTTTAAAAATCAATTATGTAAAAACATCTAAGATACAGAATTACTGGATGTTCTACTCTTCTTGCATTCCAGCATGGAAAATACTACAAAAGCAGCAGAAAAGAGTCTACTGTGCTATTATTTTAACAAGCCTGACAGCATGAATGCCTGCAGAAAAGTTAACTTTATTTAAAGTAACATTAAAAAGAAAAATCTTTCATACAGATTCAGTAGTATCTATAAAATCTTATGTTTTATCTTCATTGAACTAGTAAGACTGATCCACAAAATATGAGTATGGGAAGTTAAGAATATTATAAAGTACATTTGGATACAGTGAATCTTCTCCCTATCACTACTTCAGCAAAATATTTGTTCCTTCACAGAATTCAGTAAAACTACGTAGACAGGTTGATTTCAAGAAAACACCATAGATATGTTCGCAATTATGACAGTTGTTTTTAGTTCTCACTAAGATGAAATTACAGATTGTCTTAATACCCATTACTTCTTTCTCAAAGAAAAATGCAGTTTAGAAGGTTAAAATCCCAAACTAAACATCTTGCTTCAAGACAATTTTCAAAGGACTCAAAGAGCACTCAAACCATTAGCTGTTAAGCATTCTGGTAACTTATTTTTTCCACCTGAACAAAACCTGTTCTAAAACAAACAATGCTGTCTTTAGTTCATCACTGTCAACTGATGATGTTCTAGACCTACACATTGTACTACCTGACTTTTTATTGCATATCTAAATCATACTTTTCTGGAAATTCAAAATCATGGAATAGTTTAGGCTGGAGGGGACCTTCAAAGGTCATCTAGTCCAACCTTCCTGCAATAATCAGGGGCATCTTCAACTAGATCAGGTTTCTCAGAGCCCTGTCTAGCCTGGCCTGGAATGTCTCCAGGAATGGGGCATCTACCACCTCCCTGGGCAACCTATTCCAATAGTTTGCCATCCTCATTGTAAACAATTTCTTCCTCATGTCTAGTCTGAGTTTCCTCTCTTTTAGTTTAAAACCATCACCCCTTGTCCTATCGCGACAGGCCCTGCTAAAAAGTCTGCCCTCATCCTTCTTATAGGCCCCTTTTAAGTACTGAAAGGCTACAATAAGGATTCCTGGGAGCCTTCTCTTCTCCAGGCTGAGCAACCCCAACTCTCTCAGCCTGTCCTCACAGCAGAGGTGTTCCAGCCCTCTGACCACCTCGGTGGCCTCGTTGGGACCCTCTCCAACAGGACCGTATCTTTCCTGTACTGAGGGCTCCAGTGTTGGATGCAGGACTCCAGGTGGGATCTCACCAGAGCAGAGTAGAAAGACACAATCACCTCCCTCAGCCTGCTGGCCATGTTCCTTTTGATGCAGCCCAAAAGACAACTGGCCTTCTGGTCTGCAAGTGCACATTGCCAGCTAACGTCCAATCTTCCATCCACCAGTACATCACAGTCCCTACGCACAGAGTTGCTCTCAATCCCTTCATCCCCAAAGCCTGTATTCATACCAGGGGTTGCCCTGACCCAGGTGCAGGGTCCTCATGAGGTTCACATGGGCCCATTTCTCGAGCTTGCCAAGGTCCCTCTGTGTGGTATCCCATCCTTCAGGCATGTCAACTGCATCACTCAGCTTGGTGTCATCTGCGAACTTGCTGAGGGTGCACTCAATCCCACTATCTATTGTCATTGATGAAGATATAAAACAATCCTGGTCCCAATACAGGTCCCTGAGGGATACCACTTGTCACCAGTGTCCATCCAGACATTGAGCCATTGACCACTATCCTCTGGATGCAACTATCCAGCCAACTGCTCATCCACTGAACTGTCCATCCACCAAATCCATATCTGTACAATTTAAAGAGAAGGATGTTGTGGGGGACCTTGTGTACCCTAGACAGTTTGGCAAAAGAATCAACTAGACTCTTGTTTGCAACTAGTGTGCTCCAATAGAACATTCCCAGCCAGCTACCTTTGCTTAGGTAGTTTTCACAACATCAGTTCAGCTCAGCTGAAGAGACCTGGCCTTGTTCTTGGGCGTTCTCTTGTCACCAACCACTGCCAACTAACACTTCCCTTTGGGGAAAACTTACCCAGGACAGACAAAGCTGATGTACTACACTGTAGAAAATGTTGACACCCTCTCAGGTAAATACAGCAACTGGTAGTCAGACTGCACAAAGTTCTATTTCAACCTGTTAACTTTTTAGTCACATTTTTCCTTGATAGAGAAAACACAATGACATACATAAAACCATAATCTCTCAAAGAGAAGTCTCTAGACATAAACACTCACTGTGCAGTGGGAGAATAACAAACAGTTTGGCATTAGTAAAGCAACTCTATTAATTGTCCTCTCTTAATTGCATCAATTAAAATTGCATTCTGCAGTAACTATGGTTCTACATCATTCTTAACAGTTCTCAATGGCTAGCTGACCTGGTATCATTTTCATGCCATTTTTGTTTACAGGCTTTTGCCCAGAAGCTCCTGACCAGCTACAGTGCTTCATCCGGTATCCTACTGGATGCCCACAGTGATAAAACCATCATAATTCAAAATGACACTGAGCTGCTCACTTCAAGGGCAAAGTGCAAAGTTAAAATGTGGGATTGTACTGATCACAGTGACCTCTGGATTGCAGAGTTTAAAGTTTATCCAGAACAGTCATTCCTGCACAGAGACTGCATTGCCTATTCATCACTGGAGAAAGGGTATTACTGACACAGGTACATGAATAATACCATTGCTAGCAGACTAGAAAAGGGCTGCAGTTTGTTCATAAACCTGTCAGTAGATTTGCGAGAAAAACCTAACAGGCACATGAGACAATGCTCGCAGAATAAAACTTTTGCTCAGAAAATATTTTCTGTGCTGAATCCTAGAACTCAAAACCTGCAAAAATGTCAGCATGTGTCCAATTTTAAGTATTACTGATTTCAGTAGGCATGTTCACATATCTAAGAAATTTTAAGTGACTCCCACACACAAATGCCTACAGCAGCACTAAAACTGTGAAAGAGATCAAAATTGTTGTACAAAGATGACTTTTCATCTTCAAGTTTTAAAATAGAAATGTTGCAAGCTTTTAAAAGTATTTTTAGAGTAGAAAATATAAGAACACCTGGTGAAATCTAGCCAGAGGACTGTAATGTTGTAACTCTCTAGTAACACCAGGGCTTGCTTTTAAAGCAGCCTTGCTCTTAGAGGATAGCATCAACCAAGACTCCATCTGTCTTTGTTTTTAATAAGGTTGGCCCTGCCTTCCAAATCAGGTAGGGACAGATAATCCAAAGCTGGGCCAAGGGATGGCTGTAGAGACTTTTCTTTGAAAGGTATGCCTCTCCTTGCTCTGCAGTACTACGTCTCTGCATTCTCCAGTTAGACAATAAGGCCTTGTCTGTAAGAGGCTTTGAAAGGTGTCAGCCTTCCAGTCTCAATAAAACAAACTAACCCTTAGCCTTTCAGATCTGAAAGTTCTGGTGGTTTCTCTTTGATTTGTGGGTTGTTTTTTTAAGCTGAGTCACAATTAGGTAGAAGTAATCAACACATTCGTCATGCATGTTCCAAGTAGTTACCCTAGGCTCAAGTGTCTGTGGTTTGTCCAAAAGGATTCCAAGGCAAGCCGCAAATGTTTGTAGCTGGGAACAAACATTTGAAGAGTGACCAGATCATCCTTTCAAATGTGTTGACAACCTTGAGAAAAAAAGCATGTAATGACTCAAGTTGCAGGTCTGGTGAGGACAAACGCACACAGAACTGTTCTGGGAGACAGACCCTGGTAATTACTTGGGCCTCCCTGTAAGAACAGTTGTGCAAGTAGCAAGACCCGAGGAGCCCCCAAAGTTCCACATAAACTTTTATGGATGCTTCAAGTTGGTCACACCCGTGATTTCACATGCCAACTCATCGATTTTAAAGACACAGCAAAAAATATACTGTGCTAAGCAATCCTAGGCTGATATAGAGACACCACATGAACAAAAGTTAAGTCTTGCATCTTAACAAAGGATTTTTTAGTATTAAAACTATCAGTATTTTCATGCGAACATTGGGGAGGCAGTTGAGTTCAACTCAGGCCAAGTACTGCAATAGAAGCACTGAGCAACTCCATATAAATCAGTGGAAAGTACATGTACAAAATGTCAACAGGATTCAACTTCAAACACCCAGGATTTTACGTAGGAGACAAACTAATTTTTAGGTTATTCCTTTTTGAATGTAAAAGAAAGAATGAAAAAAAATAGTGTGAAAATTATGGGACCTATATTTGATTCAATTTAATGTGTCTTTAAAAGAGAGCAAAGCAACTCCATAAACTGATAAATGGTCTGTTACAGAAGAGATGGATTTTTAACTCTTCAGACACTGGAAACCGAGCTAACTGCATGCTTGGTACCGTTTTGTCCTTCGGAGGTTATGCCCACCAATTACTCTTAAACTAGATTCCATGTTTCCTCTTTCCTTCACTGTACACATTCTTTTTGTTCCCCACATTTTCCCCTCTTTTCTTAACAGACATCTATTTTTAGCTATTATATGGGGCAAACAGAGCCTGGATACTTGTGAAATGTGGAATGTGAAAAAAATCTGACAACAGAGGAACCTGGTAAGGGGAGCAAAGCAAACATACAAGCAAGTAGCTCCAGGTGAGACTAGCCACGGTTTGGCTCTGGAGCACTGAGGAACTATTACAGAAGAGACATCCAACATTTCTGCAGTAACCACTCATGTGTGTAGTATCTGACGCCTCATTATGCTAAAGGAGCATCAAATGAAACACAAAGATAACTGTTCATAAATACAGCTCGATCACATATTGTAAAGTCTATTTTCTGTGCAATTCTAAAAACATGAAAGATGACAATATGACCCACTTGTTTGACATTTATCTTAGCTGATCATTCTCATTACGACATGATTTAAGAAGCCACAAGAAAGCCACCTCCAAGTCTTGCCTTAACAGTTATATCAATACAACAGCAAATGCAAGAATTTTAAGAGGCAAGTAGAATAAACTGATGTAGTTCGAGCAAAATCTGGGTTCTTAGACGCAAAAAAAAAGTGATGTACAGCTAAAGTTGAACTTTAGCCAAGCTGTATGCTCCTTGCTTTTCCAATTCCAAAATGTTAACACAACCTCAAACACTGTCCTTTATTTAAAATAGCTCAGTTTGAGCTTATGTAATATAAGTAATAACTTTCAATTCCAAGTCTAGGCTGACCCTAGCCTCAGGCAAGGAATAAAAAGCTGCTTGTTAAACATATATGTTTACCAAGTATTAACCATATGTGCTTAACTTCACTCAGACACTTTTAGGCTCCCCTTAATGAACCTTCTCCTACGCAAATGTTTCCACTTGCATACAAAAAAAGTATCACCTATAGCATGATAAAAGACAAAGATTATGCCTAAATGAAACTGTGCTTAGTTTCTTGCATTTTAGTAATTAAGAGGAGACTCTTTCAACAGTAAAAATCTACATAAAGTTCTGCTTCAGTTTGCATTCTTAAGGTCTCATATTAATCAGTCCCATCAAACATTACTGACAATGCTTGCAAAAAAAGAATGAAAGTAGTTTTTGAAATTAAAATTGTCAATGTTCCTATTGCATACATAAAAGAAAACTTAAGATTAATAATACTTAGAATTGCAAAATTCATCCATTTCTACAGTGAACGTACAGTGTCTATGTCAAGTATAGCATGCATATACTGTATAGCACTATGGATTCGAAGGAAGGAGCACTAAAAAATTCTTTTGAAAAATAACGGCAAGTTCTCTACAAAACACATTAGTACTCTTCAACTGATGTTCCCAAGAACCTGAGAAACTATACATTTTAAATCCTGAATACATTTTCTGCTCCAATTTGTAGATTTATATTGCTATGATTGAGTCCAGGCCCATACAGAAACACAACTAGTCAACACTGCTTGGAAAGAATTGCCAACAGATCACAAAAAATTGAGCATGAATGTTCTTTAAGTAATTATTTAAAATATAAAACAAGATCTCAACTGAAGGTTTCATTATTAATGCAAAAAGAGAAACTATATTGTAAAGAAATGCACTAAAAATAACATTAAAATAACTTTTGCCACCACATACTCTGAATTTTTGCATTCAGGTCTCTGGGTTCCAGTGTTTCCTCTGCTGTAATTGGCAGCATCAGTAGAACCTAAAATCAGCAGAAAGAATGCAATTCCCCATAATTTAGGTGTGAGTGATGTCAGCAGCTGGTAGAAAAAAACAGCAACTCCTTGGGCTTTCCTCATGTGAGGAAAAAACCTTTCAATTAACATTAAAATTAAAAGCTGAAGCATTATTTAATTAAAATAATGTGGTTACTTGGCTCCGCTCCATCTATAGTTTGTTAAAATTCCTCTCCTTGAAGTAGTCAGCAGCCTTAGTTCATATGCATCCTTCTCATAGCATAAGGAGAAGACAGAAGCATTGAAACACAATATACAAACCTCACAATCAACAGGAAGATCCAGTGCTTTCAAAGTCTTTTGGGAGGGCTGAAATTATTTTTAACTCATTAACTTGAAATTACGTCCCGAATGACAATTCTTAAGATTACTCGTGTCAGTAAAAGCCTTTTGCAGTTAATTGTAATTTTCACTGTTGAAGACAAGCTTATCAAAACGTTTGCAGTCGTGAAGACCAGACTTAGAGATAAATAGTTCAGTTTGCTTCAGAAACGGTAAAATAAAGTTCCCATTTTTTGGGCAGAGGAAAGGAAGTAACAAAAAAAAAAAAAAAGAAACAAACAAAACGAAAAACACCAAACCGCCAATACTGTCATGTGAAACATGAAAACACACATTTGTAAAACACAAGGTTATTGAAATGTGTAAGCAGCAGACCCTCTCTAGCTACTCATTTTATACACTTGGCAGTGCTTCAAAGGGAATTCTGCAGATACATCAGCTTTCAAAGTATGTATAGTAGTCAAATCAAAACCTGAAACACTTCAACAAGTATCTCCTTAGTAAGAACAAGCTTCAACATTTGACTCAAAGTTTTGCTTTAATAAAAATTAAAAAAAAAAATATTAACAATAACAAAACAGCACTATCATCATTTCCCCATCTCTCCTCTCCCTCAGAAAACTGTATTAATGTGAATTCCTAAAATAACCATTTTCAGCCAGAAGAAAAGCCTGGGAATTGCTACCTAAAGAGCATGAAGTTTCAGATGGCAATGAGCATTTAAACCAGAACTTTGAGTGGAAACCATGATGAAGCCTTAATTATAACATTTTCATTAATAAAAATAGATTTGCTCTAGAGAACAAAATTCTGTTTCCATTTCTGACATCACTTTCCCATGAGAACTTGAGGAAGTTCTAAAGGCCAAACCACTCAGCAGGAACCAGCAATTCCAGATGTCATCTCCTGGTACCCATCAGAGACTTCTTCAGCCTGACTGTAAGAAGTGCTAGTTTGTTTTCTCTTTGGATTCACTCTTTGATATAAAAGTGATGTTTAGAAGCCAAGAATTTTCAGGAGAGACACTTTCGCAGAGCTAAATGTAAAATTTGTAGCTACATTTCACAATACGAGTCTAAATGTCCCGATTTCCCACATTTAAAACAGCCTTTGTGCTAGAAGACTACAGTAATGAGCTTGACCAGGAAAAAAACAACCAACCAACCAAGTGTATAACAAAGCAAGAGCCAGTTATGATCTTACTGCCATTCACTTATTTTTAGGATTTTTTCTTAAAACTCTTTCACATGGAGGAGTGGCTGTTGAATACCATGATTAATCTATGCTGAATAATTCCATTAGTCAGTCAACCAAGCAAGAATATGAAAGCAAAGCAGACCAAGTCTTGGGTTTTTTTTTTTCAGTCAAAATGGTCAAATAAGCTGTTACTGAGTCAGGATACAAAAATCCCTATCATACTGAGAAGGTTAAAGCGAGTTGAATTATTTTATTACTAAGAACTTCTTTTTTTTTTTTTCCTCCTCTCTATTTTTTTTAAATCATCAGCCTTTTAAGCCTGGAATATTTTGATAAGCAATGATCAACTGTTACCGTGTTACAGCACAGATTAATTCTCTCAAAAAAAGCTGCACGCTTGATTCCCATTCCTTAAACAGTAAATAAAAACTTTTAAAATACATACTATTATGTTATTTAAGATTATCTTCTCATATACTTTTTAAAAGCTAATTAGACCAAATATTTAATAGATACAGATGATAATAATAGCAAACTACAGGAATGTGAACTGTTCAAATTCCTCATACATTAGGTTATTTAAGACTCGTTAATATAAAAATGTTATTAAAAATATGGAAAGTGTTTTCCCTCTTCACTAGGTACATGGCTTACAGAATTCACAACATCGGTACCATTTTTATTTTCAGCAGCTGTTATTGTCTGGCTATTAGCTTTTAAAAAAACAAACAAACAACAAACAGCAACACCACAAAAACATGAATACCAAAGCCTGTTACTAATCTGCTAGTTTCTACACTTGAGGACTGAAAAGAAGCAACATCTATCTAATATGACACATCTGTTATAACCTCTTGAGAATAACATTTAACTGTGAACTAAGAGTCAACTGGATTTATATTTTACTTACATTTCCTTGGTCTAGCCAATATTCCTCCAATGACAGAAACTATTCCGTTCCATTTTTTTCTATTTTCTTTAATATTAACCTTAGTATTACATATTGCTAATGACTGCTAGATACATACCATAAATAGCAATACAGTCAGCAGGCTCATAGGAAAGCATCTATACCTATTCTGAGCTTCAGTATGTAAACAATATTCCTTGTTCTTTCCCTACCCTTTGCTCAGAAGTTGTAAGTAAACTGCAACTGTGACGGAGTCACAATTTACAACTGATCTTGCAATGAGCTGCCTATCAATGATCCAAGGATGGTTTCAGAGTAATTTTGCCCTCTGGACATGCAGGGTCTGCCTCTGTGGAGCTGCTATTAGATTATTTACAATTTTGGACAGTATTTTGGCTGTGGTCATCTTTAATTAACTTCATGATGCAAAGCTAGGGGCATAATTTGTAGCACTAGTCCCTCAGTGAACTGTTTTCATGGAAGTATCACTGAAGAGAGGCTGAAAACATTAAGGAAAATTAAATACTATAATACACAGTCACACGAGTGTTACTGTGCAATTGCCAGCACCCACAGAAAGTGACATGGTATCTCTGAAGGCCATTTAGAGACAGTTTGGGAGCACAATGCCAAACCAAGCTGGGAATCCTGAGAAATACTAGACCAACTCAAGCTACAGAGAATAAGCTGAGGCTCTAACTAGTAGGTTAGTCCTCTTCTCTAACACACACTGAATTAAGCATGCGGATTTAGTTTTCACAAACATACATATCATTTAAGCTTTAAAGTAGTTCTCTGTGGAAAGTGGTTAAGATTCCCTCCAAAATGCCATAACCAACGAAATCCAACAGGGAAAAGAAAACAAAGAGGTTATTTTCATATGTATTAACACAACTGGTGCAGTAAATCTGGACAACCAAAGGAGCCCAATTACAAACACTTAGAAGTTATTCCTCTCCAGTTGTAGATTCAACAGCACTAAATGCACTCCCAGTAAAACATAAGCTTACAAAGACCATGCATTAATATTTTTGTCAGTAAGGCTTAGCAAAACATTGTTTGACATCCTATTCCTATGTAATAGGGCTAGTATTTTTTTTTTGTTATAAACTGCAGAATGTAGAACACTAAAATTTCAAGAACTTACACAGATGCATCTGTTAGCAAAGACAGCACTACCTCTAACCTTGCATTGGATTAGATATGCACTAGTGCCTCTGGCAGTGGCAAACTGCCACTGAGCATGTAATTTGATGTGTAATCTTAGTGGCAATGTCTAGAAGCATTTACACAGTTATCGCAGTATAACCAGAGAAACTAAAAACATATATGAAGGGCACCTGTCTTCTACATCCCCACCTATCCTCTACCCTCTTACTTGAAAACAGCACCGGCTATTCTCTTTTTGGTGCTGGTTTGCAAACACACACTAGGTCATTTTTTTCCTCTCACAGCTACATAACACCCAGTAGACTTTTAGGAGCTATTAGGATAACTGTTCCTGTAGCACTACTAGTAGTAGAGCCATCACACTGCCCATAGCAGTCAGGTCATTGCTTATAGGTCGACAAAAAGGAAAACATGATCAGAGCTGAAAAAGTAACATGAAACACAGAAGATAAACCAGTATTACTCAAAAGCAGAAGACTTTAAGATTGACACATTTTCCTGCTCAGCTTCCCAGCTCAATGGTCACCACCGTTCTCAGCAGTAGGTGAAGCACAGAAATGGGACATCTAGTCCGAAAATTGTGTGCAGTCCCTGCGGTCCTTCCAGTATCCCAGTAATTACATCCATACTGCAGGCAGAAATTAAATTGTTTTAGTATATTATTAAGTATATATTTATGTATATTTTCTGGATTGGAAATGTTCCCTCAAGGTTTGTTGTTTTTTGTTGGTTTTGTTCGTTTGTTTTTAATAAACTTTCCCTTCTGCTTTTCCATGTATACATACAGAAGGCAAGTAAATGAAAATATTAAGAAACCTCAAGCATAACATAAAAAAGTATCAACATTTATTTTTCATCTGGCCTGTGAAATACCACCTTGTCTACATCATCCGTCATTTGCTTTCTTGTGTATTTGATACTGCTGCTATAAGTTCAAGAAATACAGTATTATAAATTAAAAACACCAGCAATGTTCGTTTCTAACCAGAACAGTATTTTCAATTGATAAATTGGTGAAAAGGAGTGCTGCATGATCCCTTCAGTTATCAGACATTTGAGATTAGTTCAGTTTTAAAATAATAAGCTATGGGCCTTGTTTTCACATCTGGGTTTTGCCTTATATTTTCCCATCTACCTTGGGAGTGCAGTAGAGTAGCCCAAGAGGCATCTCTATAAAGCACATAACCTTGCTCTGGGAACAAGACTTTCAAAAGGAACAACTGTCTTTAAAGAGGGTAGATTCAGATTAGATGGGGCTTTGAGCAACCTGGTCTGGTGGAAGATGCCCCTGCCAATGGCAGGGGAGTTGGTATTATATGATCTTTGAAGTCCCTTCCAACCCAAACCATTCTACGATTCTAAAATGCCAAGGACTGGACAGACCTCAGGAAGAAAAAAAAAAAAAGAAAAAGTTTCTTCCTTGCTCTAATACAAAAAGTACCACTTAATTCTACTGTGCTGCTCCTGAACACCACACAATGAACAGTGTATTGTATTCAGAGGATTTATTTTACTGCCAATTTTTTCTGCCTTTAGCCAAGAAGTAAAACTGGAACAAGGAATTTAAAATTTCTTACTTAACATTTAAAGCTATTGCCATTGTCAAGCTGATAATGCTAATTTGTTTTATTATTACTAACCTGCCAGACCCCAGCTGTTGTCTTAGTCAAAACCTGAGTTTTCCAATAACTAGGAACTGCAGCTGCTCAGAATGGGTCACCAGGGATTTGAACCACCACAAACATTACTCATCTGGTCCTGCCCTGATCAGACTTCTTTGGCCAAGAGGCAGGGTCAGGCCTGCCTGAGATTTGAGACATACAGACTAATAGCTTGCCTTCTTTCCCCCTCCCCATCCCAATTTGCAGAAAAATAATATTTCTCATTCAGCCTTTGAAAAGTAATCCATGATTCTCACCTGACATGCATCTAATCTATCAAGGTCTACTTTTTGTGGATTTTCTAGGCTAATTAGCTTTTGGAAAAAAAAAAAAGAAAAAAAAAAAGATAATGAATCATAACTGAAGATGCCCACTAAGTTAATGCTCCCATTTATCATTCAGTCACTGTCAAAAACTCAAAGAAAGTATTACTTATTTCAAATACTCTTACTTAAAACAATTGAGACCCATATGTTTCTACACTATGTATTTGCCAGCTGCACGTAACAGCTGTAACCATAAACATTAGAAAATGCTCCATTTTGATAGGCAAACAGCCAAAGCGCTGCCTGATTTAAACATCCCAAACTGGAATTATTTTTTAAAAATGTTATCACCTGAAGTACCTTCAACAGAGCCCCAGAACTTATGGGAAATGACTTTTTGATGTTTGACATTCCACTAATATTCATTGTTGGTTCTACTTTCATATATTAGCTTAAGATGGAAACCCTTGCCAAAAAAACCCTGATTTTCCATTCCTCCAACTCTTATTACCTGTTTCTGTTTGGAACACCAACATCACACATTTTAATTTTGTCCTTTCCTTTCAACAAGTTTCTCTTCAAAAACATAATCAAGCAGAACTGCTCTCTGAGCTCTGCAGCCCTCTACTGCTTGCCCTTCCTCCTCCATATTTTCTTTCGGGTTATTCTGGCTTTAACTGCAGAATACCACTCTCCTTGCATTTTTCTACCATTTCTGCATTGTAGAGCATCGTAAACTCTCCTGCAAAGTAGAAGCACTTGCTAACGAGCAACTATCTAATCAGAGAAGTCAATGTAGCTTGTTCAAACTCACTGAAGACAGAAGTATTTCAACCACAGAGAGAATATAAATATGGATTTTCCCTGTGGCTCTTGAGATACGTGTACATGTGCTGTGCATAGTACAAGCTACAGACCACCCAACAACCAGAGCCTGTTGCCTGCAGAGGGGTGAGGAAGAGCTTCTCCTGCAGCCAAAGTATACTGAGCTGAGTTCAGTGGGGTACAAGCCAGTTGTTCAGAAAACACACTTAAATGCAATGTCATACAAACGTTTCCTAACAAATAGACTAAGCACTGTTGGTTTTTATCTTAGCAATTTCAATATGCAACAGCACACTACCCTTCAATATTATGCTAAGCTCCTGCTTCCTTAGAGACAAAGGGGAAAGCAAGCCACACAACACTGGCCAAGCCAGCTCCAACCAGTTCAGTTGGAGACCTTTTCTCTTCAGCATTACCAGGCTTTTCATGTTCAAAATCTGCATGACTACAAGCTGATACTGTCTTTTGCATCTCCAAGGTTTTCAGGTTCGACAAACGAAATAACAAATTATTCATTAATCTCCACAGAGAAGCAGACAATTGTGATGGAAGTGGCAGGTCAGTCAAGTGAGTAAACAAGCCACATCTTGTCCAGAGGGAGGGGGAAGAAAAGAGTGCAGGGATAGAGATCTTTTCCAGAGTGAAGGCTTTCCTTTTTGCCAACTTTATTTGCCTCTCACTTTTTTTTTTTCAAGTTAAAGTGGAAAAACATGAACAAGCAAACCTTGAACAGTGAATTTTAAAAATACACCTTTCACTGACCTTGCAGAAATTGAAAGAGAAAAAATTATCAATTCTGAAGCCATTGAACTGTCTACTGCAAACAACGAGAACTGAAGCCTCTTCAGGAAAATATCCATCAGTCATAAATGAATCAGTGAGGCATACTTATTAGCAAAGGTTTCTCACTTTAAGTCACACAGTCTCTACAAGCACTGCCAAAATTTTTAATCCTAGAAAAGCGGATAATTCATCCCATTCAGCTGACCAGCTCTACCTTTCTCTCCCAAAGCTAACACCTTCGTTCTCCCCACAAAACTAGCTAACTCCTCTCTAGGAGCAGCCAAGACCATGAACAGAGTTTACTCAGCATTAGCTCTTTTGTCCTCACACGGAAGACTGACCTTTACATCCACCAACATCTGGTTGGCTCTGGTTGGTTAGTTGGTTGTTTTCTTTCCCTTTTGCTAGTTTTCTTCCCATCACACCTCACTTGGCCCTGCTTTTGTCTTTGTATTTTCTGGTGGTCTGCAAATACCTGCCAAAAGCTGTCACTGGTTGCAGTGCTTATAGTTTGGGATGTGTCCACCAACTTTGCTGCTGAGAGCTAACCACCACTGACACTAATCTTTGGCTTCCTCACAGGTACCAAACTTTGGAACTTTTTTGAAGAAAAAGTACTTTTTTTTTTTAAAAGAGACTTTAAACGTGACAAGTGAAAATATTCCTTTTAAATTCACAGAAGTAACTTAGGACCCTTCTTCTGGAAAGAAAATGCAGAGAGCTACTATGCATTTATTTCAGCTAATAGGTTTTTGTAGCCTCATCAGTGGCAGATGTTTTGATTTTAAAGTCAACAAACCAAACAAACAAACCACTGAAAGACTTTCAAATGCAGTAACATCTGCCCACTCAGGCAACAAATGCAAAAAAAAAAAAAAACAAAAAATAGCCCTGAATTTTGAAAGCTCTCCCTGTCTCAGCACTTGTTTTCCATCACTTTTCACTCAGCATGCCAGACCTGCCCGCTTGGTGCTGCTCACAAGCCATGGCTCCCAAGCATTTTCTCCTCACCTGTTTCTCCTTCTTATCATGGGCAAGATAACAAAAAAGTCACCTTGCCCATGGGTCCAGGTGTCACACTTTTCAGTGCCCTCTGACACACTGCTTTACAGATTTACACCACCGTGGTGGATCAGAGGTCAAGGACATAAATGCTGCATGCCCTATAAGGGCTGGTGCCACACTGGACTCACATAGCTGGCAGCAAGGACCAAGGGTTGGGTGGAACAGCCACAAGGAAAAGCAAGTGCCCTGCCCCTCGCCTGCTGGCGAGCTGCTTCACTGGCCTCCAACCCACCATCCCTGTCTGGAAGCCTTTGCTGTGGGCCTTCAAGAAGTGTCTGCAGCCTAGGGCTCATCCATGCAGGACAGCTCAGCACCAACACTGGAGGGAGGGAAACCTGAAGAAAAGCACAACTGGAAGATTCAAGAGGTATCGAAAGTGCTCTTTAAGCAGGTTAACAGCACTGCCCGAGGCATCCTATGGGGTGCATATCCATGCCAGCACACTATTTGTACATGAAGGGCTCAGAAGTTTGCTTCTGCAGCAAATCTCCCCATTTCCTCTCCTCACCACACCCTGGTTCCCACAGGCAGCAGTCTCAGAGCAGCTGCGTGGGGGCTCCCCCACAGGCTCAGCTACACAAAAAGATGCACTGCAGGAACTCCAAGGGTATTATAATACACAGAACTAAAGCAGAGTCAGGATGAAGTGAACCTCACTAAGAGACACAGAATCAATGCTGAAATCTTAGCACAAAGTGTTTTCCCCTGCAAATCCACTTAGCATCACAGTACTCACCTTCTTTTTCTAAACTTCCTTCCCTGTAACATACATCCCCTTCAGTGCCCTGTTTCCGTGGTTATCCCTACGTACCATCCTGAAAAGCGCTAGACCCTCAGGCACTACACTGCGTTACTTCTGAGCAACATGATTCCTGTTCTTCATCAATATACTGGGAAACATTGCACATCACCAGTAGTTTTTGCCTGATATAGCACTTCGTCACCAACACAAAAAGCACTGAAACAATAGTTTGGGTGGCAAATGAAAACAAGATTGCAGACAGACTTACCTCTCTAGCTAACAGAATTCCAGTCCATTTGCTCAGGTATTATGCAAGTCCTCAAGGAGTCACATGCTAAGCACTCCTCTTGGTACATTGGGTCACACACCAGGGGAAGATAAGTGCATTTTTAACTAGTTATACCACAACATACATCCAACTCTGCATTGCAGGAATAGTCAGTTTGTTGACCCATGAGAGTTTGGCACAACACCTTCTCAGGAAGGAAGGCGGTGACTACATGCTGCCCTGCAACTTGAGATTGGGCATACAAATGCCACAACACACAAGCGTAAGGCGAAGGCACAAACTCTGCATTCACCCCATTAGACTTATGCAAGCCTAGAAACACCCTGTGCAAGTCAGAGCTGCTGCAGGAGGCTTCACAGTGTTCTCATCTTCAGCCCAGCTCCTCTCAGATTGGCCAAAGAAGCATCCTCTCTGCTTTCATCTCTTAGTAACTTCTGGATTTGTGAGCCAATTTCATTTGTACCCAACACAGGACAACAGTAATCCAAGGATAACTACATTCCTGAAAGTTTTATGGCCACTGGCACCTGGATAAATTGGCATGCCCATGGTTAAAAAAAGCTTCAGATTTTCTCTTGCCTGGCCAGGGTTTGGTCAATCCATACACAGGCAGCCAGTCAACCCACATCAGTCATGTCACATGCTACATCTCCACATGGCCACCAGGGAACTTGAGAGGAAGAATACTTGAGGACACAGGCCAAAAGCATTACAGTGGGGAAGAGGCACCACTAGAGATACTAAGTTCAGAATGTGTGATTCATCTTCATGTGAAACAACTTTACTTTTGCATGATTTCCAAAAGGAATAAGCAAATTTGATAATCAGTGTATGTGCAAACATGCAAATGTATGTAAGAAAATATTAAGTTCTATTCATTTGCAACTAAAAGTATTCACCTCTTTCAGGGATTTAATCTGTTTGAGATCACCATAGAATACTTGTATCAATGATCAGCATGGTATAGAAAAGAGCATGTATCTGTGCCTCTACTGAGAAAAAAGGGTGCAGCTAAATCCTTGCAACATACAATGGCATGTACAGAGAGAGACCATTCAGCAGACAAAACCAGAGGAAAAAAAAGCTTTAGTAGTCCCACTGTTGAGTTGCATGGGGCTACTTAATCACTTGTTCTCTCACACAGGAGTGGACCAACCCTAATGTCACCCAGCTCAACAGATAATGTGATCTGGCATACATCAGCATCTCTAGAACACCTCTTAACTGTTAACTCCTCTCCCCACAAAGTCTTCCCTGTTGTTCTTAGGCACATCAACACACTCCCTCCTTGTGGAAATGTTTTGCCTTGCCCTCCCTTGAGGTGGCAAGCAGATCTCAGAAATGCTAGCACTGAATCTTTTAGCAGCAGTGTTGGCATATGCTCGTTTGAGGAATTAGTCAGACTGCCCTAAAACATCAAAGTACAAGGTCTCAGTGGTCCAACTGCTGTCTAGCTTTTTTCTTATTGTTGTCTTCCCAGAGCTTAATGAACACAAACAGGCATCACACCTAATTATTACTACTATAATTACTGCTAAATCATTAGGCAATTTATCAAAGTAAAAATAAAATCCACAGATAATGAGTTTTCCAAAATGAATGACTGGGATAACAGTGTCTATAGTTAAGAGTGCCCAACACAACTCTTTAAAATCACCACTTCATAAATCACAGATTTTAAATAAAAATTTTCCATGACTGGTTTTAATTCAGTGGAACTTACATTGAACACAGAGACTAAAATAGTAAAGAATTATTTCAGAAAACGATGATAAAAAATGTACAGATTTGTCCACATTCAGTAGACTCTAGTCATTTGCACATTTGTCTAATTAGTTCTAGTGTCTCTTGAGGTTAAAAACAGGAATAGGGATCACAACAGAAGTCAGAGTGATACATAGCTATGGGTAAAGACTTCACCAAATATGGTTAAACAGTAATCAAAGAGTATTCTTAATTGAATATGCTCAGAACTTCAACACTTGTCCCAGAAACTGCCTGATGTTCCACCTGCATTAAATATGTTCCCAAAGTATGGTAAGCCTCAGCAAAAACATCCAGCTCCACAGAAATCAGGATAAAACTGGTAGCTCTGCATTTTATAAGCATTTTCTTTATCCACACAGCATGGTACAACATGGATTCTTTGAAATCCTCTATTTGTAATGTTCTGCTAAGCTTCTCCTCACACTTGCTTGTGTTGAGGCTTCACTTCACCACCTTTGTTAACAAACAATGCCACATGTTGCTTAATTTATGATGCCCCATTTTACAAGTTAGAGATCTGAGTATTAGTTACCATGAAAATATAACTAAATTTTGCTGGCTCTTCAGTTTTCTAGTTATTTTTAAAGGGAAATTTAAGATAAAAACACTATTTTATGTCATAATTTCTCACCTGTGTAGTGCCAGAATTCAGAAATTACAATACACCAACTTCAGGCTCATCATTCAAACCTAACCTCATTTTCCAGCGCCTATGAGCTACCATTAATAATTACAAGAGCATATACTATGCTATCCTAAGGACTGTCTTAGTGGGCACACAAATATATTCCTTGTGGAAAGAGATGACTGCACACACTTCATGAAAGTGTGATCTCAACACCCACCATGCAACAGTTAAACAATGCAAGGAATGTAGAATTACTACTTTCTCTTGATTGTTTTTTAACTAAGTTTAAAGAAAGAAGAATTAGGATTTCAACATAAATGCAAATCAATCAATTAAATGTCATAAACAGTTCCCATATATTCCACTGTCTTTTAAAATTATTTTCTTTACATGTAGTATTGATGTTATATAGACCACTGTTAAACACAGCAGTCCTCTTCCTGTCCAAAAGGTTTATAGCTGTATGCTTTCAAATTACTACCAGAAGGAACATAATCTAAAAGCAAGTATGCTATCCCAGGTGGAACTTTCAGATCTCACTAGGAGGGCATGCACCTCAGCTTTATACACTTTCAGAATTAGAAAGTATACAAAGTTCAAAGTATAAAAATCATCAAAATATATAAATCACCCAGACTACATTACTAGTTTAATATCATTATACTGTAATGGCTTACATATCTATTTATTACAGCATTATTCCTGCAAACTCGTTACAATAAGTCAATCTGCTTCAAAATCGGCATGTGCAAAATAGGCAAGACCTGAAGTCAGACTGAATTAAGTATCAATCATCTTCAGCTGACCTAACCTTTCACCTTCCCCTTCCCACCATAAGACTGTTTTTAAATGGGGGGCTGAGGGGTTGGGGAAGAGGCTTAGATAAAAACCTAATATTTCAGTGACTGTTCCTTTTGTAACAGCTCCCAGAGGGAGAACAGCATTTATTCTGTGCTTACATCCATTTTCATTATAATGGTCAAGTTCAGTCTATCAGCTCTATCTTCTGCAGTTGACAGCAAGAACCGCTTAAGAATACCAAATTAATGGGTTTTAGAGACATGGACATTAAACAAGATCAAACATGTGTCTCATATGTCAGTGTGTACAAAATATAATGCCAACAAACCTGGATGAGAAAATAAAGAACTCATGCCCAGCCAGACTCCTTCATCAACACCAATCAGTTCAATATGATTTAAATCCTATTCAGGCTCTACCATAACTTTTCAGGAAAAAAATGGCATTTCACAATAACTGTAGCAACTATTACAACTGGGAACACCATTCTCAGACATAAATCCTTACAGTGTTGTTTTTTCCAAAACACAAAATCCACACCTTGGGGGCCTGATTCAACATATGTCTATAGCAGACAAATCTGACGTGACTATAAAGATAATGAACGAGTGGGTTGATGGTTCAGTTCATCTCAAGAGGGCATGGAAAAATCAGTCACAAACTCTGTGTGGTTTATGTATGCACACAAGTATGTTCACTTAGTGCTGCATGACATTCACTGCTTCCCACCAGCACGCTCACAAACTCCACTCTGCTGTTCTTCCAGCTAACAGACTACAACCTTGTGCAACAAGCCACACCCGTGACAAATGCAATTTCTATGTTTTTTAACATGCTCTCAGTGTATGCAAATGGCAAAGACAGAATTGTAATAAAAAGTACCAACACTGTACCAATGCAAGTAACATTACACAAAAGAGCAATTAATAACATCATCTTATCTGTGGTTAAAACAATGCTGCCAGTTTCCTCTATATGAGCTACACAGCACTATTAAAATTCAAAAATGCTGAGCTAGTTAGCTTCTGTTGTTGGAGTCAAAGGTAGCCTTGGATAACTTAGCCGAGACTGGTATAGGTACAGCATTTATCACACAAGAGTTTGTATAGTTTCCTTCCTAAAGCAACTTCACATCAGAATCTCTTGATATCAAAACCAACCAGTAAACCACTAAAGTTGCCACATCAGCATTGACAATGCTTGGCTTAAGAAAAAAAAAAAAACAAAAACAAAAACATCACCACACAAACACCACAAACACACAATCAACACACACACACACTCCCTAACCTTAGGAGCACCAGTCACGTAATATAAATGTCAGTGTACACAATGCTTTCCAAGTGCTCTACTGAATTACTCCAAGAAGTGAAAGAACACCAAGCTTTAATATATTTCTGTCAGTGCAGTGCTTGCACTAGAGATCGTTATAGTGCTTGTAATTAAATACATAAAATAGCAATATAAAATAGTGATTTGTTATCAGTCAATAAAACCCTTGCAAATACAGTAACTGTGACCATGGTTACACAAAACATCAGTATTAGGAGAACAAGCTGCACCTGCTGAAGGTAAAACCAGTGATTTTCTAAGAACAGAAAAAGAGAAAAACAGTATTTAGGAGTAGAATGAATTACAACACATGCATGGTTGGTTTGTTGTGGGTTTTTTTTGGTCTTATTCAGCATGCCATCAAATATAAGAAAAAGGCTTCCCATCAAAACACAAATTATTAAATCCTAGCAAGACAGCTGGCATCATTCTATGAACATCTCCCCATGCCATGAAGAGAGAAGTAAGAACAGCGCCAGTGCATCAGACCATCAAGGGATTCATCCCAGCTCCTGGGAGACAAGGAAAGCTTCACTTCAAACTTCAGCAAGAGTAAGGTACAGCTCATGCTTATTATAACATCGTTTCTGTGCTTCACTGCTGAAACATGCACTTTCTTGACAGCAAATATAAGTTCCTGTTAGATTTATGGTGTTACACTGATGAATGGCATAAAATATCAGATCAGACAGGTCTTAACACAAACAGGAATCTAAATAAATGGTATCAGCACAGCCCCCAGCAGAGAATGGGATGTTCAATATTATTTCTGTTTACAAATACGAATGTTTCTCTGGCCTGCCAGCGATACTGTGCACTGCCAAATGGGAAGTCAAGTTTGAAGCTTGAAATTGGCCTTTTTTTTTCTGCTTGGGAACATGAAAGCAGTAGCTCCCAATATGTGATCCAGCTACACACCACTTTGAACACCACATTCACTCTCTTCCAACAGCTTCTTTAAGAACCAGGCAAGCTTTGGACTATTTTCATTTAGCTTACCTAGCCAGAAATTACATTAAAACAAGGAGAAGAGAACACAAAGTAAGCCTTATTTATACAAAGGACAGTCTGAAGATTAAAATAAAGGATGTATTCAAAATTAAATCACACCACTGAAAACAGAGCCCACTGGAATTATTCTGTACATGAGAAGTAGCAGCTCATAATTGGGATCGCACAGTTCACGAACAAGTGTGATCTTCAGACCTTTCTGATTAAGGTCATTTTACTTTTAGCTAGGTTAGATAGTCAGAAAAGAGTGCATAAGTTTGTGCATTAGCCATTATGAGGCTAGGAAAAAGTGCACTTGGCTAGATACAGGAGACTGGGGGGGGGGGGGGCGGGGAGCAGAGGGGTGGAAGACACACCACAAACAATCCAACATTCACAAATTTTTGTCAAGAAAGCTTTCATTATATAGTTTAAATTAGGACTCTTCTATCAGATTCAATATTGACATAAATACAAAAGGAATGCACAACAAAGGACCGGTACTTCATTCTACAAAATCAGTTATAAACCAGAAAGAACATTGAGTGGCACACCATTATTTAACACTCCTCTTTTGCCATTTGTGTTTTGAAAGTATATTGGATTTTTTTTCCTTGCTATTTCAGAGTCATGGCATTTCATAACTACACTTATTTGAACTTTTCATAACTACATCCGACATAGCGCATAATGCTGTTTTCTTGGTGAAATAAAAATTCTTAGTTTCTTTGCAAGTAGGCTCATTTCAGCAGGATCAAATTTATAACATAAATAAATCACCAAAACTCAAGACAGCATCTCAAAACAGTGTAATATATAAGTCTTAGCTATGTTTTACAAACACATTAATCATGAACAGATTGAACAGGCCCATGGTAAAGTGATCCTTCTTACACATCCATCTGATTTCCTTTTAATGTTTGATGAAATATACTTAAAGCATTATTCTGTACTATTTCTTCCATGCTTTGACAAAGCTCTTCAGCAGACCCTGGTGTTCAGAGGACATTTTTCAGACAATTACATGCAAACAAAACGTCAGTCAATGTATAACATACACCTTGGGTCTCCCCCTCTGCCGCAACCACCACCACCAGAAAGGATTCCTGTGGTACTGATGAATTTTCAAAGCAAAGTGAGCTGCAAATCAGGGCTGTGCCTACAGTAGCACATAGCACAGCCTACAAGGAGTGATTTCCAGGCCAAAGCAGGTGATCATAAGGACAGAGCATTCATACTTAAAATGGTTTGATGCATTGTATTTCAGACTAGATCTACATGGTCCTATGCACTAAACCTGCTTTGTTGGGTAGAATGCTGTAGCTCACATCCCAGCTTTGTTTTGTCTGGAAAAAAAAAAAAATCCAGTTAATATATGGATGCTCTGTGGGACCATTTTCTGATATGAACCAGGAAATAATGAGAACAATTAGAATTGTCACCTCAATTACATTTGAGTCGGGAGATATTGAAAAAGCGAGCTACCAAACACAAGGGGAGAAGGACTTTGACTCCAGAGAGTAAAGTTGCCTGGGACAGAATTAAAACAGAACTTGGAAAGTGCTAAATGCAACACAGAAACAGAAGAAAAAAGGAGAAAATATACATAGGACAGATGCATATAATTTTTTTAATTAGAAAAAAACTAATACACTATTTTGCTATCCTTTAACAAAGTGCTTCTCACTAACATGTCGCAAAATCTTCAGTTTAGCACTAAATAAACTTATTGAGGAGTTTGTGCTGGTGGTGGAATGTAGCCAAGCTACTTCTCAGTAATGACTAATACACAGTTTAATAGATCTACTTAATATAAACTAAGTATTAGTGCAATGTATGAAGAAAAGCATAATATGCATGTTAAAAATCAGCTAAATGTAAAAATAAAAGGAACGTACACCTTATTTTTATTCATTTATGTTTTCACATTCATTCTCCTTGAAAAATGAAACAATTGCTGTAAACTTCACCTCCAGCATACAGATTTGTGTAAAAGGGGGAAAATATTTAATTTTATCCGGTTCAGTTGTTTTTTGTTAGCTGAACCCAAGCTGAACCAACTTTTTACCTAGTGAAAAAGGGGTCCAATGTTTGCTATGGAACTATGAGCAGATACAGATTTTCTTTTCAATAGAGGATTAGGCACTTTTGAAAGCAGGAGGCAGTAATAAGAAATTCTTTTGTGGCAATGTCTTCTGCTTTCAGCAAAAACTGTAATAGTAAAAACAGCAAAAGGCTTTGACTATCTCAGTCTAGTAAGAAATACAAGAAAACAAAATGACAGGTTTCACAGCTTAAGATCTGTGCAAGTGTTATAAATCAGATCTGTAAGAGGAAAGCACTGTAAGATGACCAGGAAACAGAAACACTCACTGCTTAGTGTAAAACAGAAGTGAACAATTTTTTTTTTTACATTAAAAAAAAAAAAACAAACACACAAAACAAGACAACTCAAAAGTCGTTGTAACTCAGAACCCACATATAAAATCCTTACATACAGAAAGCACTTTCACCACAGCTTGGAAAAACTCAAGGTCAAAAATTTAGGCCAAAGATGATGAGTTCAACCCACATCAATCTCCTGTTGATTGAGGAAAGTTAAGCCTACAGAATCCCACACATTTACAGATCGACTATGGAAACTGCATTATTTGATGTCCTGCCCAGTAACACAGTCAGTCTGGGCACTGTTCCTTTATAACACTTCAGCACATTGGTCTCAAAGACAGGACGCATGCTGCTCTCTTCCCCTATGTCCATTCTGTCCTTCCTCTCTCTTTTAACTTGAATACTTTCAATAGTAATTTATTTTTTTTTTTTAATCTTTTTTGATCCAACCTCTAAGACAACAAAAAAACTCTAAGGGGCTTTCCCTACTTTTGGGAAGACTCCTACCTACTGTTAAAAAGACAGATCATTCCATTTCAAGCATCTGTCAAATCTTATTTCTGTGTAAGGAATTCAGGTGGAATTTTCAGTGATGCCTGAAGCAAATCAGCTGCTCTATTCTCACTACCCTTAAAAAAAGAACAAAAAAAACCCATCACACACAAACCTTGCCTACTTTGTCTTCTCTACCTTCTCCTTCCAAGTACAACAGGTGGCGGGGGAGAAGCTACTCTAAGCTTTAATATGCCAAAAAATGTAATCTTCAAGACTGTCAACAGAACAACTCTAAGTGAACCTCCAGAACAATAAGAGTTTTGCAGAGCATTTTTACTATTCAGTATACTGCATGGTCTCCCCTCAGAACTAAACTAAATGTCCCAACTAGAGTGCCTCCAGGCTTGACAACACAAGCATTTAGACAAGCCCTATACATAGTTCCTTATCACATATGAAGGGCTCTTTCTACAGTCCCTGTTCATCAGAAATCAAGGTCTCTGGTACTACACCTGGAACAAAGATAATAAACATAAAATATTGTAACCAGTTGAAACTATATTAGTAGATAGAACATAATCCTACAACCATGAGTTTGACTTATTCCCTCAAACTTCCTGTCCTCAAGACTGTCATCTGATGAAACGCAGAGATAACAGCATTCCGAGAGTGGCTAAAAGCAGCTCATTTTGTGGTGTTCTATGGTCCATCTGAGAGAAAACTATTTGACTGCTTCCCCACATACATACTCTGTATTTCATAGCCCCCCTGAGTCAAAACAGGAGGACTCTATACAGACCCCAAATTTTTTGGATGAACAGAAAATAACACCACAATTCAGCAGTCAACTCACAATTTGTCCAGCTGTTCTTGGATCTCCTATGTGATAATACCTAGCCTGATCCTCCAACTCATCAAGGAATACTATTAAAGGTCTTTAAAAATTATAAACAAGTGTACTACTAAGCCACAGATGGTCAAAGACTGAAACTTTCTTGTATTTTACTGTGCTGTAAATGCCTCCCTATTCTTTACTCCAAAGTTAAATAAAAAGGCAAGGAAAGTCTACAAATATAGTCTGCACCAGCATCAGCGTTGGTCCCTCTCAAAGCCAAGGCTGCCAAACAACTAGAGTAAGAGTTAACACGCACACTTCACATCCCCAGCTGCAATCCTCCAACACACTTCCAGGATACAAACCTGAGCCCGTGCTGTTTTGAAGTTCATCAAACAACCATCTATTATTTTAAGCTAGACTTCTGCTTATAAAACCTGCTCTTTCCAAAATCCTGTAACATTCTATTCTTTCCTGAAAGATGACTGTTTTTACTTAGCCCGGCAAAAGATTTGTCCATATATGGACAACCACGAAGACAACAAATGGCTCTTTTCCCAGCGTATTATCAAGCCAGGAAATTAGACTGCCTGAGGTACTCTGCCTTACTTACTCGGTTCAGAGCCGAGAGAGGAAACATTCATGAGTTCGTCAATCATCCAGTTTCACACGAAGGTGAATGGATGCTTTTCCTTTACAGCTTTAGCAGCAATCACCGCCACCAATTATATAGAAGATTAAAGTCCACACACACACACGGCTGTGTGAGATAACAGAGTGCTAATGGTGACACAGTCGAAGTTACAGAGCAGACAGCTGTGTCCCCTTGGTAGAGGGGAAAAAAAAATAATTATAAAACCCCCATACAATGATAGAGTCAGTAACACCAAAAGAATAGAAACAGGAAGAAAGCAAAATCCTTTGTTTATTTTTTAGTAAAGCCTCAGACATTTCCTTGCTATTGTTAATATTTAAATCCAGTTCTATATAAACCTGAAGTCTGAAGAACACTATCGGTATGAAGCACTTTACCCTCCAATACTCAGGTGCCTGTAAAGCTCTTCTGCCTTTCCATGCTCAACTTGCAGTTGAAGTCAATTTCTTTAGGAAGAAAAAAAATATATGAGGAATCTATACTCTGAATGGCTCAGGAAAATAGATTCAAGATATCAAGAAGTTAAGACTTCCTAAATGGCCAAGAAATACCATCCTCCTCTCACACTGGAAATCCTGCAAAGAAACTCCTCTCTCAGAGCCAGATCAGCTGCCTAGAAACTTAGTGGCAGGCCAGTCTTTGCCTTTTTAAGCTGTAACAAAGGAAATAATTAAGGAAGCATTAAAATCTAAGTGCACCATAAAAGGCATCAACCAGAAAACTAGCTGCTATCTGCAATAAAGAATGGACCTAAAACAACACCACAGTCCCTATATCATCCTAACATACACAGAAAAAGAACATATCACAAGAAATATGATCGAAGGTTGATATTTCAGACTGGCAGATTTTCTTTCAGAAACTTGAGTAGGTGGGACAGTATCTCCTCAATGGAAAAATCTGAACTGATGTGTCATCATCTATTTTTATTTTGTTAGGATTTTTTAAACCTCCCTTTTCTGCCAGAAAATTCCTTACTGCCCCTTCCATTTCTTGATGTCCCAATTGTCTTTCCAGCTATGTTTATTTTCCAATTGGCAAGGAAACTATGAAACTCTATCCTGTTTCTTTCATATGCTTTCCTGCTCTCTTCTGTTCTCCTTTTACCATATCCTGCACACATTAATATTTTGAAGTACACTTTGCAGTAGAATCAAGTAGCCCTTTATGCAGCCAGCATTAGTCAAGACAATAAATAGCTGTGAGATGGTTACTTAAAGCAGTCACTGAATTGTAACTACTAAATATCAATTCCTGATATTTCACAAAAAGATTATGGGTATCTATAAAACTAACAATCTCATTTGACAGCTGCCCTCCCTTGGTAAACCTGCCAACATGGCAACAAGTGTTTGGTCTTTCAGAGAAATGTCTTTTCTGAAATGGAGTTGTGATGGGATAAAAAAACAAACAAAAAACCCTCTTCCTGAAGATACTGCAACTACTAAGAGGCTGTGGTAGGAATCAACTAACAAAACATTAAGAGAAGTTTGGGAAGGAAGAAAGGCAACTGAAAGCTCTTTCACCATTCCAGCAGCTAGCCCTAACTGGGAGGCAGAGCTGTCATCTCATCTCACCAGGAATCCCACCTCTGTATTTAGGAGGATATGAACAAATCAGTTTATGTTGTTAAAAATATTGTTACCAGCACTTGTAGAACTCTATTTCCCTCCCTAGCTTCCACCACCTTCTACATGAACGATACACGGGAATTTGAAAAATGTACAATATATCAGTAAAGAAAAATATATTTACCATAAAACTAAATCTAAACCATACATAACTCAAAATCAGTATGGGAAGGGGGCAGGTGACTAAGTGAAACTACAACAGCTCTAGCAGCTCAATATTTGAAAGCAGGATTTGCCTTCTTCCTTTTGACCATTTTATCAGTCAGATGAAGGGTTACTTCATCTGCCCCACATAGTGGTCCACTCCAAAATGCCACAGCACTGAAAAACAAATAATATCTACATACAATTATGTGAATACCAAAAGAAAAGCTGTAGAATATTAGACTAGCTTGCAATCATATTTTGGACTCCAATCTTCCAACCATAACCAACAATACTGTTTCCTCACCACAGCCCCAGAAACAGCAACTACAATTTCTTTTCACAAAGTCTGATGATTTTCAAAGGTGTCACAAGCCCATCCATTCAGTCAAAGAAAGTCTGTCACTTCTTTTTTTAAAAGGAGTTGGCAAAATGAAGCTGAATTCAAGTCAAATGTAGCAAGTGCCTGAGTATGAACTATTGCTGTGAACTGAGCTAGAAGGGTAAAGGGTCTTAAAGACACCGTCAACCAGACATTGATTTCCTGAAACACAGCAGCTTCTTGCCTTCCACTTTCAAGAGAGGAAAAACTCAGTTAAATATTATATAAGGATCTAAAACATACTCAAATGTCAAATATTCTGGCTTGGGCAGTGCCACTGTGCTTCCTTCAAAACCTGAAATGAAGTTAATGAATTTTCCTTATCCAAGTCATTATCCTAGCAGCTTTTTTGTGTTTGTTAGAGAGCTTTGATGGTCTGCGTCCACAAGTGTCCCCTTGTGCCCGTCTGCTGCATCTGATCAGAATCATCTCTATAATATTCCAGTTGCTATGGGATCCGCATTGTCATTAACTCATTTTTAATACTTGCCACAAATACTGGCAGAATAAAAAAAGTCTGTTTGAAGTACAAAATGCAACTTATGATTCAGAAATACACTTTTAATATATTTTATGACTGCTGCCTCTTTGTATAACAGCTATTTAAAGTTTTGTTTTCTTAAAAACTTCCATAAAAACATCAAAATCCTTTCATAAGTAAAACTAGAGTTGCCATCCCCACCCCACCAAGCTGCAGGCAAGTAGAGAAAAAGGCCTTATTTTTTATCATGGGGGAAGTGATGAAGGAAAGGTGTTTTCCATTTTCTGTCAGACATGCACATAAGGAAAAGGCAGCAGCAGAGCTGTGTAGAAGTTTCATTAGAAAAATCCATCGCTGCTTCCAATTCCTTCCTTTCCCTTGATTTCCATTTTCTTTATGAACACGAAACACATTTCATGCGCTTAAGCTTGTGTAAATGTATGATTTTACAGAAAGGCCATGTGAAAAACTTAGTGGTTCAATATGATTTAAATGGAAAAAAACAAAAAACAAAACAAACACACAAAAAAACCCAAACCAAAACAAAACAAAAAAAATACCACCACAAACCAACAACACCACCACACAAATAAGAGGATGCCAGTTGTTTCCAATGAGATTGCTATGAAGTAGGAACTGAGCACCCCAACATCTGAAAAAAACTTTCACCAGTTTAGCATACCTTATTCATGTTCGTTCAGACCACTCGAGTCCTTTCAAGTTCATTTTCCTGAAATCTGAAGCTAAACCAGACCAGGCTTCATTTAATTCACAAATGTGTTCAGAGAAACATCACCCCACTTAAAAGAAAAGGTTTATTTGAAAAGAAAAAATAAAGCTATGTACCATTCTCATCTGAGAATCCAACTCCTATTTAGAGTTTTATTGGGATTTGAGTTGCAAATACATCTTTGGCCTAGAGAAATGAACAGCCACAAAATGACCAAAACCAGAATAAATATATTCAAGCTGTTACAATAACATAATTTGTTTTATTTTACAAAATCATTTTATCCTACTGTTTTCAAACCACTTGTAGAAGTTTTCTTCAGCAAGATTTATGCAGAGTTAAGCACATAAAAACCCGACCATTGAGTCTTCTGCCCTACGGCATACAGAAAGAACAACTGTCTGTCTAGTTACCATTCCCTTCCCATCAAGGCTGCCACAAGGTTCAGCCAGTGGCTTGCCAACTTCCTTAAGAACATGAGCTATAAAACAGCACAAGAAATTAACCATAACAAAAATGCTTACCATTATTTTTAATAATAGAGCCATCAGAGTACCATTATGACACAGAAAGATGCAAACCTCTGCAAGCAGTCATTTTTGCTTCCGTATCTGCATACATAAGTAAATGATAAAGTGCCTAAAAATTTCTACAGAACATCACCACAACAACATTGTGCAGGTCTGGCTGAATTCTGAAAACAACACTGTGATCAAACTGTCTGTACACAGGAGGGACTTTTTTGATAGTTGGTTGTTTGGTTTTTTTAATTGGCCGTATGCTTTCCCATCCCCTATACTACCCTTGCCTTAAATACAGCAAAAATCATAAAGTTACTAAGCACCAAACCTGTCCTCTACTCCACTGCTATTGATCCTCACTGAAATTAAGGATAGGCAAGTATAGCTAAGAGAAGACTCTTCACTTTGGAGTGTTCTTGAAGATTTTTCCGGTCACAAATTCATTACACATAATTAGTCACTCTACAAACTACTACTAAGGTAAATTTCTGTGTGTTGTATTCTAAGAGCTGTGACAGGATAAAAACAATTTAGGGAACCAAAGCATTCAGACCAACCACTTATGTAACATGGAGCTCACATTTCTCTATATACTGTGATAACTTACTTTTTCTTAAGTCAGAGAGGAAGCCATATTAAAAAATAGCAAGACAGTATAATTTTACAGAGGCCAAAAAATAATATTCAGAAGTAGTCACTGAACATTTCTGGTTTGAATCTTTGAAAGAATACACAGCATTTGTGCAAGTGATGAAATGCAATGTGATTAAATGAGTCTTGAGACAAAATAGTTAAAATAGTATGCAATACAGCAAAGTGATTTGGTTAAACAGATACTGTTGCAGCAGACAGGATCAAGGTGATACTGGTTTAACTTAACACATTCTAGTTTCCAAGATAGACCAAAACAATGCATCTTATTCAGAAAATATATTCCTGACAGGAGCAATACTCATTAGGTAAATAGTTAATCTATTGGAAGAATTGATCTATGAAGTCTACCCAGCTTTATGCATCTAGTCCCTCTTGCTCTGCCAGTTATGTTGATCCCCTGTTTTAGCATAGTCTACACAGGAACAAAAGTAGAAGTCTTGTTGAAATCAGATTTGGCTGTGCTGTACTTCAAAATATTATGTAAAATACTCTTCATGAAGAAAAACTTTCAACACTGCTTTGAGGGACTGATGTCAGAAATCAGACTCATGAAGCATGAACAACCCATTACAACAAAAGATCAAACGATAGGAGTAAATATCACATGGTAACCAAAATCAATGACAAATCTTGCATTAAATGGGGCGAAGCTGCGATTTTGTTCTGTTTCCAGGAAACACAAACGCATTACATCAGTTGAGATGCACTTCCCATCATGATGACTCAATTGCAGAGTCCCTTGTTAAATTACACTTCAGAAGGAAGAAGCTACTGAAAACATCATTGACCTCTCACCCTAGAAGCTATGTATCTCTGCCTTGTGCATAAAACATTAAAAAATTTAGGAATCCAAACAAATTGGAGCCATCATTAATAGAACCTCAATGCTACTGAAAGAACTAATAAAGATGCAACAACAACAAAAGTCCAAATGTTTAGCAGGTCAAAAGAAACAAGACACACAATTGTCTTAATGGCTTTTCAGCCACAAAATTTGCTTCTACAAATACAGTTTGACCTTATGACTAATTGCAACCAAATCTGACCCAAAATATACGTCTCAGATGAGTTCATGAAAAGCAGCAGTTAGAAAGACCACAGGGACACAAACAAGTGGCCACTAAAGGGGAAGTTCTGCCCACCTTGTGAGATGGCAGAGGTTCCAGGGAGTACGATGGCCAGACAGAAAGAAATGAGAGGAAGAAGCAAAGAGAGAAAAAAAGGCAGCAGGAACATCCAGACTTCAGATCTAATACCCACTGAATTGCTTGGGGTTTAGAGGTTATTTGTCTTTGTTTTACTTAATTTGACTTGTTCTGTTACAGGTGCCAAGTTAACCAGATTCCCAGCGTTTAAGTAGAAAAACAGTGCAAGCAAATTAGCTGAAAATATGAATATATATAAAATAGGAGAGCAGCACTTTGGGTGGGACCCAAATTATGCATTGCTCCAAAAAAAGAAAGTAGTATGGCAGTAAGATGACAGTATTTGTATCATAGTATTTCACCAAAATAATTCATGAATACATAGCCATTTTTTTTCAGAGCAGCATTGTTGCCAAACAAGCGTTGGATGGAAATAAACTGCTAAAAACTAAATAAATAAATGCCAAACCTGAATTCAAAATGTTCGCTGATCTCTGCAGCACCCAATCAGTTGTTGAAACTGAAGGACTAAACCTTCACATGCAGATTTTGACAGCAAACCACTATAAAAGATATTAGTAAGTAAAGGATCACCCAATAGCCTCCAGCAGTACAAGACAGGAAATCACTGTTACCCACACTCCTGCACTTAACTCATAGTGTTTGTGCGGAACAGCAACATAGGAAAGTATCAGCAACCACTATCTAGACCAAAGACACAGTACTTTACAATCACTGTACAATTTTAAGCATGCTTATCTATTCCTCCTTATTTTCACCCTATACTAACACTCCTCCCAAAAAAACAACAATAATTTTGAAGTTCAAAAGCTTTTAAGTAGTTTCACAAAGACTTCCCGACTGAAGCAAAGATGCAGCTGCAAATTCTCATGCTCAGAATTGATAAATGAGCAGAAAACGCCAAGAGCCCGGAGAACCACCAATTGTAAATACATCTGTAGGATATCTTGTCTTTCATCTTTTTTCTCCCTCCAGTCTTATTGATGCTAGCGAGGTAAACTTGTTGTCTTTATTTTTCTTACAATTTCTCAACAAATATAATGCTATTTGCTAAAACAATAACTCTTCCCTCAATTAAAGTTTATCTTAGGAAAGGGGAAGCAGTAGAAGTAGATCCAATCAAAACTAATCATTACCTCACGTCATGGTTTTAATACAAGCACATTTAAACTGGTTTTACTGTTGGCCTTGAAGAGAACGATACACCATTATGTTTTGCATTCAAAGCTCCTACATCTCCAGTGTCTGGGAGCTGTTTACAGAAAAAGATAAACACAAGAACAATTTAAGTCACAGGAAGCTATAGCAACATTCTCTTTGGATCACCAACTCAATGTTGTCTGGCAGAGGTATCCCCAGATTAGAAGCCAGGTCGTGAAGTCTCATTCTGGCTCTGACATTTTTCTACTTAGCACTCACTCATCTAATTTGAAATGTTTTTCCCAACTGCTTGGAAAGATGGCAGACATGCCTATGGTGTCTAAATTTTAGACAATCTCCTGGTTTAGAAAACTTCCAGGTTTGTTGGGAGAACTAGTTTGTGCTTACCCAGCACTTAGTGGCAGGGCAATAGGTGTGGTGGATATTGTTATTTCAGGTTATCTCCAATCACTGACATGCACAAAATGAGTAAATATTCTTGTACTTCTGTCTAAGAGTCTTTTACTGCCCTGTAGTAGAAAAAAAAAAAAATCATGATCACAAAACTTTCATACAACGACCACCAGCAGAAAAGCTCGTAAGACAACTAGCAATTCCACATTCTGTGGAAGGCCTTCACTATAGAATTAGAAGGATTCAGTGCTTGCTAAGAAAAAACAAAGATACCAAGTAATACCTCCTATCATCAACACCATGCACATTCCGGGCTGGGTGAAGTACTGGGCAAGCAAAGCAAAAGACATGTGGAGGAAACAAAAAACAAAAACACACACACACACAAAAAAAACCCAACAAACACCACCCACAACAAAACCCACACACACAAACACCAAACCAAAAACACAAACACTAAGCATGCACTTAGAGACCTTCATAAAGCTGACTTCCAAGATGGCAGAATCTACATCACATAAATCATGTTATTTCCTTATTTCCTCATCTCTGAAGGACACTTCCAACTTCACTAACACATTTTAAACACTCACTTCCAGCATATTTTCAAAATTTCAGGAGTCCTTTAAGGCATGCATCATCTCCCTTTTTAATCCTGGTCTGTTTTAATTGAGAGCAGGTCCTCCATGGAGCCACACAAATGTTCCTACACAAGGGAAGAGTATGTAAGTACGTGAAAGAGCAGCCTCAAGGAGGAAGAATTAGGCCACTTCTTTAAACGGAACATTTAGTTTATGTGAACTTTGAGTGACCACGAAACTGTGATGAAACTGTATCAAGCACAGCCAAGTTGATCTAAGATGAGCTGCTGATGAAAGGCATTATCAGCTTCCAGCAACATGCTGACATGGCTTGTTATCCCAACAGCACTGCAGATCCTCCAGCTTCCACACTGAATTTATTCATAAAGCCAACCAGCAGAAAACTTACCCTACACCAGAGAGAGTCAACAAGCACCTACAATCTCCTGTCCCTGAAACAGGTTGCTTTGGAGTCAGGCTTGTTCCAGCATTAAGAGACAGAAAGGGGAAGCAAGCAGCTGTAGCAATTTATGCCCTTATTGGTCCTAACAGCCTTTTGCAACCTGCTTCCAGAGGTTACCAGCATACAAGTAAGACCCAAAATCACTTTTGCAGTTTGATCATCAATCACCACAGCCTAGAGTTCAATATATTATCAGAATTTAACATCACATGCACCAGAGGTTAGGAAGCCAGGCAGTGCGTGTGAGCATTTCTGCTGCTAATTCTGCTAAGCTGGTGGTAACTTCGAGCAGAGCAGCACAGGTTAGGGATCTCAGCTGCCACTAGTAGACCTCACACACCTCATCTCTGAGAAGTCTAAAACCTACCAAAATAGTATTTGTTTAAGCCAATATAAAAGTCTTTATACAAACTTCCAAATTAGTTTGACAACTTAGTTTTAAGTTCCAAACTGAAGCTCAGCACAGGACATTTCTATATTTAAAGAAAGCTTAAGTCACTTTGCAATTACCAGCTTCTGTTTTAGCAAAAGGATTTCAATATTCCAATATTACTCAATATAACTGTTCTCATGTTCACTTTTCAATTTTGACATATATATATATAACAGATTTCAACTTCTTTACTATTCTTCCCTTCGGCTTCATAAGCACCAAAAGAATTGTTGTCAAACAAGCAAAACAAACACCCCCTTTTACAAGTGCTTGGGTAAAAGCATTTCTTGGCACAGCAAAACAGCTAGTTGCTTTGATTCAAACTCACATTGTTAAAACAAGATCCTGTGAAGTGCTAAGAGAGTAGTTCAACATATTTTTAAGAAAGGTACACACAGCTGAATTAACAAAAACAAAAAAAATTAGCCTTGCAGCCAAACCAGAAGGCATCAACTGCAATATCTCCTTGTGAACAGGAATCAGAGCTTGTCATGGACAAGTAAGAGGTCACCATCAGCAAAGTAACCAGACATGGTGATGTTAGCTGTACTCACAACATACTCATGGCTAGAGCCATCCAAGACTATTCACGTTAAGAGAGGCAGAGAGGGGGCATGTGCTCTACGTGTAGTCAGATTTATGCTTTAATAAGCTGTTAGAAAAACCAGGAACAAAGTGGATAAGTTATTAAATTACAAATAAAGCTTAAGAAAAAAAGTACACAGGGTAGTACAGTAAAACTTTCAGAGTGAGCTAGTAAAATAATGGTAAAAGACATGGCCAGCTGGCATACACGAGAGATTGTCAAATAGCAATTGGCTGATCAGTGAAGATAATATTAAGCTACAAAAAGTGAAGAAATAAATTAAAAGGTTATCTGTTACTACATTCAAAAAGTGGGTAAGAATCACCAAGCACTATTTATGTTGTTACTAAAAAGAGCAAAAAAATATAGTTAAGCAGAAAGCAAACACTGGTGATGTTACAAAGAAAAATATCCCTCACACTTAAAAAAAACCATAATCTTGTACTTCAGTGAAGTCTTACACTCCAGTGAAAAGATTTCTTCAAAATGTGGTGATTTCCTGAGAGAGATTTACATATCAAATCTTTCATCTATCCCAAAAGAAACCTCTCAGAGTTCATAAATAGCTTTCCCTATAAGGACGAACATTTTCCTCTGTTGTAATAACATTCCTTTGAGCAATAAAAATGTTACGTTTCTCTAACCATTCCACCTTTTTCTATTTCTGATTTCTACCCCTTCAAGACTACTGCCATAGGCAGATAAGCCTCCATCATTTTTCATTACCATAAAACACGTGATATTACCACACACACTTCATTCATCCTTGTCAACTTACAAACCCAGTGTCTTCCCATTCCCCTATGAACATGCATTCACAAATTTTAACCACAACTTTTAAAAGAAGCCTTACAAAGCAGTAAGGTGAAGAAATTCACTAGAAGAACTTGGTCTGTAGAAACAATTTCTGTCCCACTGCCACTAACAGCATAAAGATTCCTCTCCTGGTCCATATGGCTTTGTCCCTACGTGAGTAAATAAAGCAGCCCAGAGCCTGTTCTCTAGCCACAAAAGAGCATGACACAGCTTGTGTCCACAAAGCTAGCCTTCTCCTTACACCAGGTCAGAAGAGACAAGTACCTTTCCCACTGCCTTATGGGAACAGTCCCTTCGTTGCTTTCTCCCAGTACACATGCAGGCAGCTAGACATCAGTCTGAACTGCACCAAGGAGCACACTAAAAATTAAGCAGGAAAGACAGGGCAAGAGCTTGAGCTCACGTGCTCTATGCACTTAGTTCAGAAGTATAAGTACTGCATATAGCTCCAACACAAGTCCACGAAAGAAACAGGCAATTGACAAGCACATTCCTACCCACCAACAGCTTATGACAACACACCAGATTATCCTGTTCTCTGTACCAGAACAGCTAAAGCAAAAGTTGTAAGGGGAATGCACCGTTCTATAAACACTGGAGACCACGGGTCACTCACAGTCTCTGACCTCTTGAAAGCACTTCTCAAAAGGACATCTCTAATCCCAAGACCCTCTTGCATTCATAATCATGAAGACTTAAGATTCATGAAAAAATAAGCTTTTTAAGGGTAGTTGTCTCAGGAGTCTTCACTGCTGAAAACTCAAGTCTGAGGAAACAGGAACAGAGAGACACATCCACACAAAAGCGATTTGCTCCCCAGCACAAGACGTAGAAGCCTGGCATGGTGAAACCTGAGCACACTGGCCAAGGCAGTGCCTGTTTTGAGAACAGATGAGTTCAGCTTCCTGTTACATCAAACAGTAACTTTCATCAGCCCTACGTTTGCTTAAAAAAAAAAAAAGGCAAGTAAAAAAAACCTCTACTGACATCACACTTAGGGCTGGGCAGACAGTAGCAGATTAGGAAATACAATGAGTCACTGCAAATACAGAACACATAGCAAGAGTTTTCAGATTGCCATGCAAAATTTAGTCTTTAAAAAAAAAAAATAAATTAATTAATTAAAAAATATATATATATATAGGCAATACAGCCAAAGCAAACTACATCACAAGAAAAATAACAGCAGCATACTGCCTTCACACAACCAAAGCAGTAGGGGAAAATAAGAACATTGTAAAAAGGACAGGGTAAGACACAGGCCCACTGCAGGAAGAAACAAAATCAACACAATCGAGCAACCAACAAAGAAGCAACAGCTGAAATAAGCTGATGGGTGGATAAGGATGAAATAATATTAACCCGAAAATACAGATACAACTGAAAGAAAGAGAAAGCCATGCGAAGAAAGCACAGGCAACAAAGCTATGTTCCAAGAAAGAATTCACTCTGGAGAAGTTGCCAAGGTATCTGTATGTGCATGAAAGAACACCATAATATAAACACACATACACAAAAAAAAAATACACACACACACACACACACAAAACCTCACAGTGTAAGTAAAAGAACGAGATATCATAAACTTAATTGCTATGTGTTAGGGAAAAATTATTAGTGAAATACTAAAGCACATGACTTCTTTTTTTCTTTTCTTTTTCCAGAATAACTCAAAGACCATTAGCAGAGAGGGTAGTAGCTTTACAGTTTCTAAGTAAATAAAGTAAGATGCTACGAAAGAAATAAAAGGAAATAAAAATTAGGCAGTGAGTAAAACTACAAAAGAATATATGAAATGCACACTTATCCACCCTTTCAGCCTAATTTCAGCTTATTCTCTGAAGCAGTAGAATATCCCAAATTTGCAGAAATGCTATTAAAATATTTAGGGCAAAGAAAGTGACATCTTCCCTGCTAATTACAAAATTTCCTCACAGAATGAAGCAAAGTAAACAGTATTATTAAGGTGAGCATGGCAACGCTTGCCAGCAGTTAGAATTATCAGCTCTTTTGGGTACATACAGATCCAAAGGATTAGAGATGCGAGGTTTCTGTATAAAGTTGTTAGAACTTTGGACACAAAAATTTTCTTTCCTTTAGTAACTATTTGTGCCTTGACATTTCGGGGATTTCTTTTTGATGCAAGTGGAATGATAAAAGGAAGAATTTAGGAATTATTAACAGCTGAATAAACTTTGTTAAGAGAAGGACAACTCAGCTGCACAGGAGCTAGTTGATAATGCAGAAACAAGGAATCAGATCAATAAGTGCTAATGCAAGCATTAAATCTCCTCAGTTTCCCGGTAGAAGGTGGATTAACTGGTCTCACATCCTGACAGCATCTTCTTTGGGTCCCAACATCAAAGTAGATGAGATTACTATTGCTCCTCCTATGCTAAGGTTTTTTTATTATTATTTTAATCGGAAACTACTAAAATGAGTATGAGTTCTCTAAAGGTAGTGAGTGATATCCAGAAGCCTTCTCTTTCAATATTGAGTCAGAACTACTTCAGAAAGCCTTCAAGTGATACAGAGACCTCAATTCTAGTCTTATTGAGCCATAACCCGAGGGAATGTCAGGAAGATGTGCCAGGGGAAGTTTGGGTTGGACATCAGGAAAAGGTTCTTCACCCAGAGGGTGGTGGAGCACGGGAACAGGCTCCCCAGGGAAGTGTCACGGCCCCAAGCCTGACAGTGTTCAAGAAGAGACTGGACAATGCCCTCAGACACGTAGTGTGAACTGTGGGTTGTCATATGCAGGGACGGGAGTTGGACTCGATAAGTCTTGTGGGTCCCTTCCAACTCAGGACTTTCTATGATTCTATAAGATTTGGCATCTCTTAATGATGTGACATTTTAAACACCTCACTCACACAGACTAAAATGTACTATCCACATATTTTCTGAAAGAATATGAAATTTGGAAAGACAGTATTTCTTCTTCTTAATGCCACCCATGACAAGGTGCTTAGGAGCTGGGAATTAAGCAATCTCTCTGTGGCAATATATCACTGGGAAGAAGATATATAAAAAGAACACTGAAATAAAGAAGTTCCTTGTAAATATGTGAATTATACACTTTTTTGAACTAATTCATACTCTTGCCAAGTTTTTTTTTTCTCCCTGAGAACATAATTACCATGCTTCTATGTTGAAATAAAGCGTTCTCAGTGTGCACTAACAGTAAAGATTAATTCATCTATTTACCATAAAAATTTAGAACTTGTTAACCAGATTGTCCTTCTACCATGCAAAAACAAACACATCATGAGCATTTTGGAATGTTCATTTGTTAATAAAGTCATGATTGTGAGTCTGTTATCTGCTTTTTGAACTGTCTCGTTTGACTGTGCAACACATCAATGCATTGTCTGGCATAGCAGAAGCCAAAGTCTTCTATAAACATCAGCCAAGCTGGTTCCTCCCACACTAATTGTGGCAGCTTGACGTGAAGTGACAAAAAAACCACAGAAATACAATGCTTTCTCACAAGTGTTTAAAAAGGGGATAAGGGGAAGCTCACCTCCCAGGATGAAAATCCTGTTTCCTCACCTTGAAACGAATCAGAAAGAAAAGATAGCATCTCTTAATAGAAGAGGTCAAAGCTGAGGCTTGATTCAACACAGTTGCCATGTTCAACCGCATCAACTTTTCACATCCCACAAGGTAAGCGAGGCTGAGCTGTAAGAGCCTTCAGATGGCAAAGAAAAAAAGTGCTGGAAGGAGCTGTCATTCAGTAGGTGGCACTCTTCAAACTGACAGTAAGAAGTCAAGTACCAGCACAAGTGAGGACACATGACATAGCAAAGTCTGGATCTTTAGCAGAAATATAAGCAAGAAATATTGCACAATTTTAACCACAACTGACACCCATGGGAATGCAATGGCTCTGTTTCAATAGCATATACAACAATCCTCGTACATAACCTCTGAAGTTCCTAAAAATTACAATTTTTGAGTGCTATATATATTTTGGGTTAACACTGCTGTATACTTCTGCTGTATACTAACGTAGTAAAACCAGTATCCTAAGAAATAATGCATTACATCTGCAGAATACTTCCAGTGCAGCCTTGTAGCTAATTATATACATGTTAGTCAAACTCATTATTGATTTTTCTTTGTTTAACATAACAAAACATGGCATAATTATTTTGGTTTTGCCACAAGTGTTCTTCAAAGGTCCATAGTAAATATGTTACAATATATGGAATAGATAACTAAATCTTTTAGAACAATACCTGAAATGCTATTCATGTTAATATTTACTGGTAAAGATGTGACTCATCTACCAAAATATTCAATTGTTTTTAGAGTTCAAATCAATACAAGGTATAACAAAAAGTTTGCTCCATAAAACAGGTATCAAATTTTCCATTTCTGCAAACAGCTTTACTTCATTTAACAATTACAGGGTTTTTTTGCATTTTAAATACAGATTGAAATCAATACGCGTTACTGCTCATTTGATAAAACAGTAAAGGAAGAGCAGATGTAGTAACGAAGTTCAAGTACAGGCACTTGTAATTGAAACAGCCAGCAGAGGGAGTATAAAAACAAATTTTTATATATATATATATATTTTTTTTTTAAAGCCCTTCTTTATATATATATATATATATATATATGAAACTTTTAACTTATGTTCTTACTTTTCTTTTAGATTATGGCAATACTGCCAAAGTGTAAAGACTAGAATACTGTAAAAAAACCAATGAATTTTGAAGTATTAAACATAATGACTTGAAACTTCGATAGTTTTTAAAGTAGTGTTAAAAAATAGCTCATATAAGCCTCACCAAACTGAAATATGATTTCAATCACAGAAAAGGTTAACATTGACCAACAAGCTGCATAAGCCATTTCCAAGTTATAAATACACATATACCCAGACTCTCATTCTTATTTTCTGAATCTAAAATTAAATTCATTATTTGAGATCATTGAGAGAAATTAGGTATAATCTATTTGTATTAGAATACAGCACAAAAATGTCAAAACTGAACAAAAGGTACTGTTGGACTGTGCTGTATAAGAGATGATGTAAAAGCAAGTAAACCAAAAACATACTCTAGATCATTCGAGGAAATTAGCGTTTACATGACTGTTTCAAAATCAAGTCACTAAGTCATGCTGAAACAAAACCTTTACACTTCTGGGTTTTCACCATGTCCAGCTAATGAGTATGGCTTACACCTAAGCAAAAGAAGGAAGGGACACGAACAGGGTAATCCAAACTGCCAGCCTTGTGTTAGAACCTTCAATGAGCTGCCATCCTCCTTGCACAAGTGACAAAAAGAAACTACCTCCCAACTCACACTATCCCACCGTACATAGTCACACCTTCCACAGCCCATCTTACTGAGTTAGCAGTGAAAGCGTTACCTCCTTTCTCAAGGCCTGTGAGTGCTCGGTACCCCCAAGCCATCAGGCAAACATGAGCAGCAGAGCTGAGGAGTCAAAGGGACATAGGATTAGTTATTTCAAAAGTCAGCTGCATGCCTTATAGAAAACCATTTGTAAAAATATCCCTGACTACCAGAGACAAGCCCTCCTTCACTGTTAACTGCTTCTGCCCCCACGGTTTCCATTCCCTTTCCATGCCATTCCATGCTGTCTGCCCTATGCACTGGTCCCTCTAAATACAATGGCAGAACTTCAGACCAGAATAGATGGTGTTCCTATAACTTATTGCAAAATGTCATGTTATGAAATAGTAGCCTGATGGGAGTCTCTAAACAATATCACTTAACATAATAACAATACACCGCTTTAGTGACAATTTCCATTAACACGGAGCCAGAATCCCTGGAGTGAAAACCAGAGACAATTCAGTTTTCTACATCAGCATCTAAATTTTAAGTATGATTTCATTGTAAAACCAAACCCTGTCCATCTTTACACATGAGATTCATTGCTGAAGATCAGCATGTGGCTTACAAAACCCTGATCGCAAGTAATGAATACACAGACTAGGAAAAAAAAAAGTCAAGCCAAGAATAATTTTCCCATTAGTGCAGGTAACAGAAATACTTTTAACTTTATTTCAACCTTAATTGCTATTTTATTCTACAACTACAAATCTTACTACATCTCCTCTTTCTTAGAGCATTACTCAGAAAGTCTTAGCAACTGGTACACAAAAGTGCAGAATAAACTTGCTGCATCACACACACACACAAAAAAGCCAGATAAAAGGTAACTCAGTATAAAATACCAATATAGTGATAATACTCTGAGAAGCAGAAAGCCCCCATACTGTAAAATACTCATACCTGTGAGTAGACTCATGAGTCACAGATAAAATACGGTATACATGTGCAGCTTCAGAGACCTTGAGTGTAGAAGGAACATGGAATGGTCCCCTGAAGGTAAGACATTTGACAGAAACCTGGAATATCTGACAGCTTGTGGTATCCTAAATATGGTAGAACTCCACTGATAACTGATCCACCATGTTAGACACTAAAAGTTTCTCAAGACACTATGTTACGCAGCAAGTTACAGATTTTAAACAGTTAAGAAAAACAACACAAAGTACATACATATAAGCTTCTCAAGTCTAGTCCAACACTTTATTAGGAATCTTAAAAAAAAAATAGCCAGATATGGCAGAGAGTATTGCAGAACCTGAAATATTAATAATATCAAGAACCTTCTAACAAAATCCTGACTAGAGAGCATGCAAGCCTAAAGAGCGGAGAGGGGAAGCAGAACATATCTCTAGCAATTTCATTGTTTTCCAATCTTGAGGATTCTGTTAAGTCACTTTCAAATCTCCATTCCAAAAGAGCTCATCTCAATTCTCCTCCCTACAGAACTCGTCAGTTTCCCTGTAAAAATATTTGGACCTTTTTATCTTTAAAGGTGATCAGCGTATATATGTACAGACATATGATTACAATCTAAAACACAATTCAGGAAACAAAAGCTGTGAGATGCAGTACATTATCTTCATTATTCTACATGATCTCACCCTCCTCAAAACAATAATAGCCTTTCGGCTGCAGTGTAACAAGGACTGCGCACAGTACTGCAAACAGTTGGACAAGTGCTCTTTGCAGTAGCTGCACTGGAACTGAATAGTATCTTCACTCCCCTCCACTCCTTTTTTTCAGCCCAGTTTCCTAAGGAAATCAGACTTATGCAATCATTTGGGGAGGGAGGAAAATGTACGCATATGTATATAGGCACACACGTGGATGTCTGTCTGTCTGACCTCACTAATACCTTTTGAGCCCATTGGCCGATATCAATCCTATTCAAAAGAGCAGAGATATCAGACATTTAGGTTCTTGAAAGTTTCATGAGAGTAGGCTGCAGAGCACGGAAAAGCGTCTCCACAGAGAGAGAGGCTGTCGTCTTAGACGTCAGTAAACTCACAGGGGAAAGAACTGTTCTGCTCCTTTCCTGCCTGCAGGAAAATCTTCAGTCAGAGGTCACAATCAGCCAAAGATGACCAGGTTTCTTATGTTCAAGAGTTCATAAAATAGCTTAAGTTGAAGTCACCGCTGCTTTCAAAATGGTGTTTTGAACAGAGCTGATGTTTTTCCATGCCATTTTTTTTTCTTAGAGTAGCATAGGAGAGAATTACACTGCATGACACACATTCCCCAACTTGGTCCTTTACTCCCAAGACCACTTATTTTAAAACATCAGAATTGTACCTAACACAACAGCTTTCTACCCTTCTCAAACACAGAGAAAATAAAATCTGGAAGAGCTTAGGATTCCCTTCAGGCCTCAAAACTAAATAAGTATGTTGCTCTGTAACATAATCAACTATTGAATAAAGTTTCAAAAAGACAATGCAGCAAACGTATAGTCATCTTTATTCACCTCGACTGCTGAGCAGAACAAGTGCTACCACACTCACAGCTGTCTTCAGCACAGTAGCCTGCAAGACGACAAATAATGAGGTTTCAGCTGACACCTCTACAGTTCTTCTCACAACCTCCCAAAATACACACTTGTGAACTGTGTGCTATTAACCTACATTCAAAAAGCTACCAAATAAAAGTATACTAGAAAATTAAGATGCAAGTTTACAGACGCTTTAAGGCATAAATTTATTATTTAAGAAACTGTCATAAAAAGAAGAAAAAAAAAATCACAAATAACCACAGCTAATTGTGGTCACCCTAAGCATCAAAATATTAGGGGGGGGGGAGACACAAAAAACAAACAAACAAACAAACAAAAAACCCCAAACAAACAAATAAACCACACGCAAAACACTGATTTAAAAAAAAAAAAAGGAAAAAATAGTATTTCAGCCCTAATACTTGCCCTGCTTGGAAAATCATTAACTCCATGACCAAACTGATCAGCGCATTTCCCGGCGGGTTGCTGGAGCTGAGAGGCTGGCGGGAGGGCACGAGCAGCCCGACACCGAGGGGTTTCAGCCCGAAGCCCCGGCCGCTTCAGGGACGCCCCACGCTGGGGTCGCCCCCCGGCGGGGCGCGGCGTGGCGTATCGGCGAAACGCCTCGGAGAAGGGAAGGCGGCAGCAGGCTCGGGGCAAAACACCCGAGGGGAAGCCGGGCCGCGTCCCTGTGAACGTGGAGCTTCTGCCATGTGAAACCCTCCTCCCCCTCGCACAACCCGCCTCAGCGGTTCGGGCTGGCCAGCGGCCGCCGCCGGGCTCCCCTGGCCCAGCGCAGGGAGAACACTCGCCGAGCTCCGCACCGAAAGGCCAAGCGGCTGCTCTCGCCCCACACCCGGCACGGGGCGAACGCGGCCCCGCGCCCTTCCCCCGCCTTTGGGCTCGGTGGTAGCCGGCAAGGGTTTCCTCGCTGGCAGCGGAAGAGGCTCGCTGCGGAGCGCCCTTTATGGGGCACCCCCTGCACCCTTTATTCCGCTTTCCGCGCCAGCCCCCTCCCAACAAGGAGCACATGTTTCCTCGCCGGCTTCTCGCCCGCCTTACAATGAGCTACGGCCAGAGGAAGAAGGCACCCAGACCGAAAGCCGGATCAAAGCTACGGAATTGGCAGGCGTGTGGCGGATCTGACAGGGGATGCAGGAAGAAGCGGTACATTTCACCATGTTCGGTCCTCCGCCGCCGCTTTTCTGTCAACCACCGATACCGTAATGCTTCCTTATTGCTACTTCAAGTAAGTAGAGGAGAAAGTCTCCATTCCCCTACATATCATGCCTGAGAAAATGAAGCATGCACCAAGTAAAAAGCTGACACACATATACGTAGCTATCTGATGCCGAAATGATGCCCAAGGCGTTAACAGCCAGCTCCCACAAAGAGCACTCAGTTACACCGAGCATCCCCTTTGTCCGTGCATCCTCAATACACACCCGGCCGCTCCTCCATGCGTCCACGCACGCCCCACGTATACGGCCCCTTTGTGTCTTCGCCTTCCCTCCACTCACAAAGAAATGCCCTTTCCTCGAGGCATGCACCCAGCCTCGGACACAGCCCTTCGCCTTCCCCCGAGACACGCGTGACCTGCCGCCGGGCACAGCGCTCCGGTACCTACTTGTGTTCAAGAAACAGTCCGTAAACCTCCTAAAGCAGCTTGCAGAATTAGATCCATCTTCCATGTCTGGCCCTAGGAGCAGGGGAGACGAGAAGGAGAATAAGGCGCCTCTCTGCCGCTGCTGCCGCCTAGGAGTCCTGCTCCCGCCGGGGCCGTCGCCTCCTCGGATCCCGTCGCCGCGGGCTGCTGCTGCTGCTGCAGCACCGAGGGAATCGCAGGACCACGGGCCAGAGGCGGGTGGAGAGAGGAGGAACCGGGAGTGGTGCAGGTTACCGCCGGCTGCGGAACGGAGCAGCAAGCTCTGGATGGAGAAAGAAGAGAAGAGTCTCCTCCTGCCGCTGCTGCCTGGATGGGCGATCAAGTGAGCTGCTGCTGCTGCTGCTCCACCAACATCTCTTCCTCCTCCTCCTGCCGCTCTCGCTGCCTCTCCTCCTCCTTCCCTCCCTTGGAGACTTGTGAGGTTAAAGGAAGATGAGGAGGGGAAACGAGGAGGAGGCGGCAAGAAGTAAAAAGAAGATGGAGAAGCGGAGGAAAAGGAGGGGATTGGAGCGAGGAAAGGAGCCGCTGCCGCTCTGGGGACGATGCTGGCGGAGGCGGCGGAGGAGGCTGTCCCTGCAGCACGGCTCCTGCTGCTGCTAGTGGTTGTTAAGAGGAGAGAGAGGGAGCTGCAGGCAGCCGAGCCGCCTCCAGGAGCGGGGGGAGGAGGAGGAGACCCGCCGCTGCCTCCACCTCCGCTGCTCTGGCCATGGGAGTGGAACGGGCGGCTGCCGGAGCCGAGCTTTTCCCCGGGTGCTGCAGACAGGGGGGCCGAGGGGCGGGATAAGATCCGCTTCTCCGGGTTGGACATGCTTCCGCTCTTCCCTCCCTTTCGCGGTAGTTTAAGGCAGGACGTACAGGAGAGGTACCAGAATAAAGCGAAAGGGGAAACCGAAAAAGGACGGAGCCAAACGAGGGGTAACCGTAGTTCGGTCCTTCGTTCCCTCCAGCAAACCCCGGGCAATATTTCCTCTGCACCCCAGCTTCCCGCCCTCATAAAATCCTCACATTTCCGTTCCCCCTTTAGCCGGAGGGAACAGAGCGCTACTGACCGCCAAGCGGCTCCGATCCCCTTTCAAAGTCCTCTTTTTCTCATGCTCCCACCTCGCATTCAAAACAATAAAACGGCAACAATCTGTATTTTCTTCGAGAAAGTCAAATATTGCCCTGTATGTTGATGCGCGTCTGCAAAGAGGCAGATAAAATCACTGCAGTGCCGGTTCCAGTACCAGCCCCGGCCGCCAGAAAACGCCCACGGGCGGAGCCAGCGCTTCCCAGGCTGCCTCCCTCCCTTCCTCTCATTACGAGGCGCGCACATAGGAGCTACAACACAGCGCTTACCTAAAGGCAACGCAGGGAGAGGCAGCGGCACGAGAAAAAGATCCTCCCTATGCGGCCTCATTATTTTAAACAGATATTTCCAGCCACCGAGATCAAAAGGCAGACGCCCTGCGGCGCCCGGGACGAAGGTGGCAGGAAACTGACCCTCTGTTTCCGTGGGGTATCAAACCGCCGTTCCCATTCGGAGATACACAGTTCCTCCCGATGCCCCGCACCACACATGTTTGCTTTGAGCCCTCCTTCTCCCCCTGGCCCTCCCCAGTCTCTACTGGGCACAGCCGCAGCCACCTACCCCTCAGCCCCAGCCTTCCAAGCTGTCCAGCTCCCCGAAGGGGCTACCTGAAACCCCGGCCTCAGGTGCGGTGTGGCTCCGGGGCCGCCGCCGGCCTTGCTCCACACGCACACCCGCGGAGCCTGTCGCGCCGGCCAGCCGCCAGCCCCACTCCGTGACGGGGTTCCCAGGCAGGCGGGGCCCGCTCCGCATCCCCCAGGCGGCCGCGCTCCCCTCGAAGGAGCGTTCCGCCACCGCCGCGGGCCCCTGGGCCGACGCCTCGCCACCCCGCCCCGACGGCCCAGCCGCAGCCCGCCCGTCCCGGCGCCCCGGCGGGCCGCGCTACGGCGTCGCTCAGCAGGGCAGCCGCCGGGAAAACGCCCGGCCAAGGGAAGCCCCAGGGCGGGCTCGGAACGGAGTGGACCCGAGGGCTGCGCTGGAAGCCCCCGCCCCACGTATTTCGTTTTCTCCCCAAACTCACTCTGCTATGGGCGCCAGCCGCCGCCGAGAGGCGGGCGGGGAGGTCAAAGTCTGACCGGAGTTTACCTCCACGGCAAGGAAGAGGTGAGGACATCTCCAACGGGCCGCGGGGCTCCCCTCAGCCCGGCTGCGGCGCTTCCTTCGGAACGGGCCGAGCGCCACGCGGCCGTTGGGGACCCGTTGCCCCGCGCCACCTGTCAGCCTAACGGCACCCGGGGCAGCGGCAGCCGCCGCCGCCGCCCCGGGACAGCCTCTGCCCTCGCCTCGCAGCCTTGTCAGCGCCGTTAACCGGCGAGAATCGTTCGTAAACCGGGCGGCTCGTAGAGACCGAGCCGCCTCTGCCCTTGCCCTGAGGCGGCGGCGCGCACCTGCCCTCGCCTCCCCCCCACCCGCGGGCGGCTGCTGGGCAGCGGGGCTGTCCTCGCCTTCAGCGGGGACTCTAGACCGCAGATTCTACTGCCCGAGCGCCGGGCTGGCAGCACCCGGTCCCTCCGGGGAAGCCTCGGCGCCAGCTGCCAGCGCGGGGGGCATCCCCCGTGGCTCCGCTGCGGGGCCGGGCGGCCCACTCTGCACTGTCCCCCCGCCTCAGCAGGACGTTCCGGTCGAGGCTCCCTCTTCTCAAATACCTGGACGGGGCGGAGGGGACCGCGCTCCTCAGGTAGACGGCCGGTTCCCACGGTGCTCCCCCCCGCCCGCGGGCAGAGAAGCGGTTTTGGCGGCGGTGCCCGCCCGACGGGGGCTGCCGCCGTGCCCCTGGCGGCAATTTTTGTTACGGTGCGGCGGGGAGACGCCGCACGGCAGCACCGGGGCTGCGCTGCTCGGGGGGCCGGGAGCAAGTACCGCGGAAACCGTTGCAGATATTCGCGGGAAAGATGTTTCTTTTGCTGCTGCCAGCGGGGCAGACGAAACTCGGGAGATTCTGTTTTCTTCCTCTATCTTCCGGGAGATGAAACCTCCGCGTCGTCCGGTGCGAGTCCCGGTGCTGCGTTAGCGGGTCTGCCGTCCCAGGTACCTGCGGGAATCCTCATAGAACGACGGCGATCTTCTTATTTCCGTTCAAAATTAGGCTCTTTTCTTTCGAATTTCGACTCCTGCTTTGAAAACAATATAAACCTACGCTTTTGGTTTTATTTTTAATCGTTGAAGCATTTTATATATATATATTTTCAGGACTTCTGTTAATGCTAGAATACACACTAACTCCAGTCAAAGTTAGTCTTCGTGTATCCCTGTGAATCTGGAAGGCTGCAAAATCAAATGTTCCGCTAAAATTATAATGCTTTCAAATTAAAATGTGTTTTCAGCTAGTTGAATGTTCTGTAACAGTAAGAAACAATCCACAGAGTTTGCAAAAGGTTTAAAATGCCAAAAGACTCTCAATAAAACCCCAAACAATCCCCGCTCAAAAGAAAACAAACTCAGAGAAGGCAGGTTTTACTAAACTGTTTTCATCTGCATGATTCTTTAAAACTGCTGTTGCCTAAAAGTCCTGAAGTAAAATACAGAAAGCTGCATCTGCTTCTCTAATTTTCTTTCAGTGTATTTGACTGTATCAGAACAGTTGAATAACTTCAGTTTCATGTATCTATTTGTGTGAGGCGCTTTTATTTCCCAAGTCCAACCGTTATTTACTTACTTTACATTTAGAGCTTTTCTCTCATAACTGCAGCAGGCTGACTAGAGATCCAGCAAATACTTAAATTCTCTGAGAAAAAGCTTAGCTAACGGAAACAAAACTTTAGTGAATTGTGTTTCATTGTTGCAACCTGTTTGCTTAGCAATTAACAACTCCTTATTAGAAAATCTCTTTTACTAAAATATTTACATTGAAATAGATAATCAGACTGAAATGACTGACAAAAAGCAAGAGCTATTCATCTGAAAAAAATGAAAGGTGCTCCTCTAGACAGATTAGTTCCAAATTGTTCTGTCAAAATCGACAATAAATTACTGAAACTTTACATCGTCAATTTATACTTGTAGAAATCTTGTTTGACTCTGCTAATCTGTGCTAAATTCCTCAATTGTCGTTCATCCTAAATACAGTTTTTCAAATATCACTGCCTGAAACTGGATATCTTTGTATTTATACAAGGAATGTGAAATGTGTACGTATAAATATGTATGTATATATTCAACAAACCAGGAAAAATATATTTTGATTTATGAGAAATCATCAGATATTCCAGACAAGCAGTTTTTAGGTTAAGGGTTATTTACAAGCTGTTCCTCTGGTTATTATTCATTAGCCATTCGCAATTCATACCTGATTCATCACCTGCTTCTTGGCCGGGTAAGCAAAAGCAATTGCAGAAGAAAAGTTAGATGACAGTGAAAATTAATTTTTAAGCTCTGTGCATATATATAGATTTGCAGACAAGTCAAAGATACTTGGTGGCCATCTCAATACCTGAGGATAGATTAGTGGTGAATCACATTTGCTCATTCCCCAATGTATGTGTCAGTCTAGGTTTCCACTGCTCACTCAGCTCACGACAGTTTCCATTGCCACCGAGCGATGATGTCACTGATGCCACTGTGGTAATGACCATACATCCATATAATTTACCGGAAAAGTCTCACCCACTCCAATAGGAATTTTTGATGTGAAACAGTGAGGTTTGCTACATCATCCCCCCAAAAAGGGATGTTAAAAACCCTGAAACAGAAAGAAATGCAAATTAAAATACTCCAATCCATCCACTTGCACCAAGTGCAAGGGTTCTGCCAGGAGGACATTGTGTCAGTGCAACAACAAGCAAAACTCTTTGGTTGTATTTGCATGGGTAAATGTGATTTCACAAATTTAGGAGTCAGAGCGCTCACTGAAGCCATCAGGAGGTCTAGCATGCATCAATCATACTTACATGAACAGGCCTGGTTTGAAAGCAGAAAATAAGCCTGTTTGGCAATAATTTGGCAATATTAATCAAAATACTTGAAGGAAAGCATTGTAGGGAAAGAGTAAAATCAAGTTATAACGACGGTTGTCGGGTATCAAATACACCTTTCCCAGTTCTGACTGCCACATTTTAAGAATGACAGTGACTCATTTTTATCTGGTCCCACTCTTTTGCCTGGTAAATCCTCTTAGCTCACTCATCATCTTTATATCATGAGTCCCCTCCATGATGTATGATCAATTCTTTACAAAAAAATAAGGAATACGACAGATTATGGAGAAAGTGAGTTTAGAAAAATGTAGGATGATGGCAGTAGAGGACATGATGGAACCAACCACCTGAATGTGGGTCAGGCAGGAGCAGCTAAAATGAAATACAGAGAAAGCAACCTGCTAGCAAAACCATAAATCCAGCTAAAACCCAAGCTCTAGAGCTCAGTAAATACAGCCCCAAATTAAATCCTTTATGGGAAAGTACTGTGCAAGTTAATAAAAATAATTGCATTTTTTCTAGGTATTTTCTGCTAAATGGTCTTACAAAATATAGTATTTATTACCCAGATACTGAATTACCATCACAAATTAGACACTTACAGAAAATACATTGTTTCCTAAAGCCTTATTCTATAAACCTTTAGAGTAATTTATAGCCAACCCTATTTCATAAGGGATTCTTTTTACAAAGGGTTATTCTCAAATACTGTACACATGCAGTAAATTTGTCTAAAGGGAATGTAACAGCCATTTTCTTTGATTCCCACAAACACACTTTTGCAGGAGCCACTTCTTTTCCACAATAATATTAATGATGAGTGTTGATAACATGCTAACATATGCCAGCTGCCATCTTGAAAGTGGTTTTGTGAATTACCTAGTCCAGATGCAGAAGAAATACTGTGAGATCCAAAATGAACTGCAATTTGTTCAGCAAATCGAAACAACTTTTTTTTTTTTTTTAAAGTAGTCCAAGTTTGTTCAGAGATAACTAGCATACAGAACAAACAAACTAACAAAAACAAATAAGTATACAGTTTGCTTTCAGTAGTTTGTCCAGCTCAGATTATGTCACTTCACTTTCAACTCTGCAAGGTGACAGTTGAAAGGTTATGCTACTGGAACTACAAAAACTAAAAGTTCCTCTAGACATACTGTGTTATATGATGGATGATGGTGGGTACATTAATAAAGCTATGAAGACTGTGTCTTTTCCAGGATTTTTTCCCTTTTAGAAACACTCAAAACTATGCAAAGTTTTCAGTATTATTTTTCAGGGAAAATTTATAACGATTTATGGAAAGAAGACGCCTCATGCAATTTTTAATCACAAATTTTTCAGGTAGACATATTACTACATATTACATTGTAATAAAAAGCAAAACTTATTTAATTTCAAAAGGAAAAAAAAACTTGTGTCAATGTATAAAGGGAAATATCTACAATAATTGTACTCAGATTTGTTTCCTACATAAGACTACGAAAGAAGCTAATGAAAACCTTATGATGCCATCTACCATTCTGTGCTGTCCTGTACTGCACAAAGATCAGATATGTATTGGTTTTATTTAAAGGGTGTTCAGAAAAGGAACCAGCTGTTTGGGCTTAAGTTACTTTTGTTAAAGCAGAGGACCTCCCCCATTCAGATAAACTGTCTTCTAAATAAATTAGAACTCCAGCAGCAGCTCTCTTTACTGAGACACTATGTTGTAAACCCAAAGCACTGTAAACACTATAAGCCAGGGATGTCAAACTCATTTTCACCGGGGTGAACACCAGCCTCGTGGTCGCCTTCAAAGGGCCAAATGTAATTCTAGAACTGTATAAATGTAACTACTCCTACATATATTTACATACACATACGTATTTATTTATATATTTATATGTATATTTATACAGTCCTAGAATTACATTTGGCCCTTTGAAGGCAACCATGAGACTGATGTGGTCCCTGGTGAAAATGAGTTTGATGCCCCTGCTGTAAGCTCTTTGATACAAAGGGCATCTTCTGAATCATGTCCAGCACAACAGGATCCTGGCTTGGGACCAGGGCCTCTTGGGTAGTAATGAAACGCACACAGCAAACGATGTAACAGTTGGCATCGTAGGCAACAGCACTGCTGTTACCTAACACTGTTGGAATAGCCATTTTTTTATTGCAAGAAAAATAAATAGAGTTATCAGGATTTTTGTAATTTTATCTTTCTGTTTTCATAATGAAATCTAGAGTTAATTTATGATAGAAGAACATTGTTATAATTTGCTATCTGCTAGAGACAAGTAAGTTATTTCAATTCTGTGTTCGACTGGAACATAGAAAGTCTAACTTTTACATGAATTAGAGTTTCTTCATAGGTAACAAATGTAAGAAAAATCAAAAATCAAAAGTTAACACTGACTTAATCTTTTACACCTTCACCACAAGTTGTGCATCTTGCTAGCATGTAGCACAGACCGTACATTGCTACTGTCACAACGGAGATGTCAGCTTTCCCCAACAACTCTCTTGCAACCCCCTTCTTCACTTTCCCAAATTTTCCAACCACTAAAAACAAGCAGACTTTTCCCTAACATGGTTCAGGAAAAATCCTGTTGCCCCATTGCTAACAAATTATTTGATGGAACTAGCAATCTCAGCTCTGAGTTTACATGTAAGGCTTTGTTCTAGCCTAAGCCTACAGCAGATTCCTCTTTGATCTTAACAGCAGGTGCTAAAATAAATGAAGAGACTGTCCAGCCTCTAGAATTATCCACAAAACCCTCAAATTTTTGTTGAATTCAAGCACCTTATTGTGACTTCTGAGCATCACTCAAGGGAAAACAAGTTTCTTTCTGGAACAATGCTTCATCTTTTTCACTTGAATTCTGCCTTTGTTTTACAGTTTCTGACAAGCCCCATTTTGCTCAGTTGCAGTAACTACCAAGTTACCTGCTGGGAAGAACAGAACTTTTACTCATGTCCCATCTGTTAAAAAAAGTCAATCCTGAAACTGTGGCTGTTGATAGTGAAATGTAGCCATTAGCCTTCAGAATTAACACTCTGTTGAGACAAAAAGTGCCAAGAAATACATACCTCCAGCAACCACAGGCTATTTAACATGTTTTCTAAAACACTTTGATTTTAAATCCATGCCCTGTTTGAATGCAGAAATATACTTTTGCAATCCTGAAAACTACAAAGCTCGACTTTGAAATGAAAGCTTGAACTCCTCAAGTTTGTTGTGCACGCATAGCTCTCCTGTGTGGACTCTCAGACTGATGCCGCTGTGACATGCATTCGTTCAATACCACAATCAAGCAGGTAAAATTGAGAAAAGTTTCTTGTCTAATTAACTTTTCTCTATCCCATCTTCACTTTAGGCACCAAGAAGTTCAACCCAGCTTGTCTCCTCACAGCAGGACACACGCACACACTGTGAACATGCACCTGCTGTCTTTACATCTCACCCTACGTCATACTCGCTATCTTTTTCTTGCCTGTTCTTCACACTTCTCCCTCTCTCTTTTTTTTTTTTTTCTCTTCTGTTTTTCTTTCTACCCCTCCCTCTCTCTCTCACACACAAAAAAACAGTATTTCTCTAGCTACAGGATCAACGTAACAGTACAGATTTCCTTTGGAAGATACTCTAATATCAACCTGTGACAAACACCATGTAGAAGGCTGGGGTATTGCTGCATCATCCCGGAAAACTGTCTCATGTATGCAAACCCAGACCACTGCAGACAAGCTTATTCAATTCAGTACAATTATTCTCCTCCAGAAATAAGACACCACTGCCCTATACTTTTATTCATTCTCTTTTATCTGTCTGTTTACTCATTTCCCATTATCTCCTTTGCCCTGATCCAGCAGCCCCTGTTACTTCATCAGCTTTCTCTTCCTCATGCGTGATCCATCCTTCCATCCTTGTCTCCAGTTCACCATTTCTCCCCACAGTACCACATCTGCCACATCTCGGCAGACATCAAGCTGGCAGCATCCCTGCTTGTCTCAACTGCAACAAGCTCTTCATCTGCCTTCCCTTCATGGCTTCCAAAGGCTTTCCCCAGCAGAAGCACTTACTCCTGCCCTTCTGCTGACCAGGTCCCATGAAGAGCTCTGGTGCTCACAAAGGGAGGGGGATTTTTCCCAAGCCTTGGGTCTAAATAAAGGGCAGTTGGTAAAGCAGGGCAAGAAGGAGGACAGAGACTGCTTGTGCTCTACCAGAAGCATGGGGCTGCTTATGGAGGAGGTTTTAGGATGGTAGAAATGAAGTGGCATTATCTTATCAGCCTGGCTGCAGACACAGGGAGTCATGCATCCCTCCTGCTTGATATAGGTTCCCTAAATGAATGACTGGGAGACGGAGTACAGACCACAGAGCTCAAGGAGAACAAACAGGACAAATCCTACCCTCATTATAATACAGGATCAGCAGCTACTCCAAACCAGCCCAGAACTGAAATAAGCACAAATAATTTCTTTATGAGTTTTCCTTAGAAAGGTTCCATAGGTATAACTGACAGGAGTCCTGTTCAGGCTAAGAAGCTGTGTATTCATGCTAGCCAAACAGGATGGGGATGTTAAAAGATATTGATTGCCTTATTACATACAAAATAAATACGGAGCAGTATACTGCAAAACAAAGCAATCACTTTTGGAAGGAACAGACTTGAGCGTCTTGTGGGTTTTTGCAAACAGTTTATTTGAACTGGGGTTTTTGTCTGTTCGTTTTTCTGAAAATCTCCTGCACCTTTAGGACAAAAGCAGAAGAGAATGCACAGTGTAACCCACTTGAAGCAAAGTCTACAGTATCCTCAGCTCAGCTTTATCTTACTGGACACAGTCTGCAGAGATGTAAATACTGCACCTGTGGGTCTGATTATTTTCCAGACAAAGCATCAATGTGGCTCCCACCAATACCCATAACTCAGAATCTCTACACTGAGAAAGTTTCTGACAAACTCTCTAGTTTGTAGTTTCTAAGTGCAGAAAAAGTAAATCGCACAGTAGTCCCTGCACCCAAGTTACATCACATTAGACCATCTCCACATCTGATCTGGCTCATGCACACTCAGATATAATTATCTATCATTACAATTTTTTTTTTGAAGTACAGATTGACATCCAGACTAAACAAGCCATAAATGCAGGAGCAACTCTGGGTTTATTACTGGAGAATGGTTCTTTTTTGAGACCGCAAACCTCCCATTTCACCTAAAACTCTATGTAGGGTTTATCACCCACGGTTACTCTAACCTAAAGTGTGGTTTGAGTGGATGTGGCTTCGCTACAAAAAAAAATCTAAAGGATTTTATTGGAAAAACAGATTTTCTTTTTCTGCAAATAGCTTTTGTTGCCTGCCAGCCCTTGTCCTGCACATGGCTTATCCCAATACACAATCAAAACTATTTTTCTCACCTATAACATTATTAGGGTTGAATTTCTAATTATTTCAACCCCTTGGAACTCCAAAATAAGAGCCTGCCAGTAACACAGCTTTAATTGATCCATGGGACAAGGGTTTAAATGAGGGGGAAAGGGAGCCACACAAACCTTTGAAGGGGGAAGAAAGCAAAACCAAGACAATTGGGCAGAATTTTGGCATGAGGGGAAGCTTGGGAAGCAGCATGTGCCATGGGAGGGAAGCCCATCCACCAGCCACTTGCCTAGAAGTTGGGCTCCGGCTGCAGGCACTGACCCATGGAGTCTGTCATTCTCTTCCAGGTCAGTGGAGTTCTGAAACAGAGGCCTCTGAGGGATCCCCTGATCACTGACGTCAGTCCCTACTATCGTAGACTGGTCACACATCCAAAAATCAGTTACACATCTTCCAGTGACCCAGTAAAAAGCTCATTCAGAATCTCACTCTTCTTTCCTCCTATTTTTCAGCCGAAATAAATGTATGGCCATTTCTTTTGGACCATTTTTTTCTTCTAGCTTTAAATATATTTTCTGCCTTCCTGACCTTTGGTATTTAAAAGAAGCAGTGGTACCTTCCTCAGACTTCATTTTCCTTGACTAAATGAGGCACAATCTTTCAGTTCTTTCATATAACAGTAACTCCGACCTCCTGATGGATCACCTTACAAGCCCTTCTCTACACCTCTTCCACCTGGAATTCATCTTTCCTCAATACTGGTGCATGTTGCAGACATGCTCCTACTAAGGTTTTATGAATGGCTTAAACACTTGCCCAGTTCTTTTGGAGAATTTTTGCCTGGTATATCATGGTTGCAATACTGGGGGGGATGGGAGAGGTCACTGTTGCCCAAGTCATTTTGTGATGGTCTTTATTGGTTGTTTCCAACTGATGAGCTCAAAGACGAAATTCATATTAGTCCCTAGGTGAATTATTTTGCACTCTGTACTGCTACATTTAATCCTACTCATAGTAATACAGACCTCAAAGCTCTCAGAATCATCCCAGAATCTGCTCCAGTTCCCCTCTGTGCAGACAATGGCCTCTCAAATTTTATAATCTATAAACTCTGCTAACACAGCCTTGCATGCAGGAAAGAAAATATGAAACCAGTCCAGTCTTCAGACAAATTCCTGCTAAATTCAACTTGCAACCTTCCTTATGCCAGTGGGGCAAATATCCTCCCTTTAGCTATAGGCACTTCAGTCACAGGTCGTCTACAGCCCCTAGTGTTTCTGCAGACTTAGGAAATACTCAAGACATTGCCTGATAGCTCTGTGAAACAGGGAAATATGGTTCATGAATGCTGCCTACAGAAGAAGAAACAGAGTTTTGTTTTGGTTTGTTTTTTCCCCCTGAAGTTATGCAGGAAATTAAAAAAATACCTGTAAAAGAGCATTGAAAGAATGACAGGAAAGTATCCTGGTCCCCTCTCCATTCCTCTGCCTGCAATATCACTGTTTTCTCATCCATCACATGTATGAGGAAGAAGAAGCTGGGGCTGGCTTCAGGCAGAGGCAAAGTAAGCAGATCCCAAAAACCGCAGACTGCCAGAGGGCACCTGGCTGCCTGCGCTGCCCTTCCAGGCAGGCAAGCAGACGAGCTCTCCCAGCATGGTAGCCACCCAAGGAGCACAGCTCCAACCCTGCCTGAGAAGCCTCCTGCTGTCGCAGCCACAGAGGGTATGATCACAATGCGCAGCTTGTCCTTAGTGCCTGCTGCCCTGCTTTTTTAAGGAAAACAAATTTCTGCTCTCTTTTGTTTTCCCTGTTCCCATGGCCATTTTTCTTTGTTATTCGTGACACTAAACAGTTTTTAAAACAAGCCCTCACATTCTACAGAAGTGTGATTTCACAAAACCGCACTCATTGCTGAGATCAAACCGTCCCTCTTTGGCTGTGAACTACCAGCCCTCTATGCCAACTCACTCTACCAAACATTAAATTCCAATGTACATAAATGACTACATATAATCTGAGAAGAAATTGAGCAGTGGTAACTGATCTGTTATTCGATAAGAAAATCTCTTGGTTTATTTGTTCATAGTGTGATGTAAAAAAGCTCCCACCTCCCCAGTGATACATACCTGCTTCTGAGTAAGAACTTGGGTCTTTTTTCGTTAAAGATTCATTTTGTGGAAAAAAAAATCTGCCCTGGCCTGGGCTTAGAAGGAAGATTCCCACCTAGAGATTTGTGCATTGTCAATGTTAAACAGCTTTCATGAGCTTGCTGTATTACACTGCCAAGTGAAAATATTTGATCCACGTGACCCGTGTTGAAGCCTGGCACACAGTTTGAGATGCTTCTGCAGTTTTTTCTTAGATTTTTCCAGTAGTTGGGTTTCAGGCAGCTGCTGAACATAATGGACACAGCAGCAGCTGCTGCAGTTGCACTGACCTGTACTCCTTTTTTGGGACACAAACGATCCAGCCACAGCAGGACTTATCACAGCTGCCACTTCTGTGTGTGCTGTGTGTCAGATTAGGTTTTTTAAAAGACATTTTGAAATGGCTCTTGTCTTGAGTAACAACAACAAGTTAATTCACTCTACTACTCTTCCATGAAAATCAGCATAGCTGTGTTTCAGCAAAGATATTTCTCTATAGAAAAGATATCCCAGCATAAAGCCCACACTACATCCCTAACTCTCTATAGCTCTTCAAGGAATGCAAGAATAAACATAGGAAGGAATGGAAAAGATCTAGAAATCTCTTGTATGAAAGTACATAAAAGAGAAAGAAAAAAAAAAGCTGTCCTATCAGATAGCAGGTTAAAATTCAGAAGGAAGGGAAATGCAGAGAAAGGTATTGGAAAAGCAGGTAGAGTCAAGTGAAGTCACGATCTTGGAGTTTTGGGGGAGCCCTGGGAAAACATGCATCATTTTTATTTAAAAATCAGAACTTTTTTTTTTTTTTGGCTCTTTAGCTAGCAGTTATTGTAAATCCCACCACATCCTTGCAGTAGATACAGGCAATCAGAAACATGCTTGTCTAATAGACCCTTCATGTTCTGACTCTCTCATCCATAGAACAGTTTTCTTGATGAGAAGTTCATGCTGAACAATAATTCACTCATTTACCCACCAAAAAGATTGTTTGCTCACTATGCCTGAAACCCTGTGCCTGATTCTCTTCTGCTTTGTGCCAGCATAAAGCCATGAACTTCAATGGGTTGAGTTATTTCTACTGCAAACAAAGAGAAGAGCCAGACTGCATGTTTTTGGACTTTCCTCCCAGCCCTTCTCTTGCCTGCCTGCCTCTTTTTAATACTTTTTTTTTTCCATTTCAAAGCCTTTCCAACTGCAGCTCACTAGGAGCTGGCTGAGATGAGATTCTCTCTCTTTCTAGGGCACAAAATCCTAGAAGTTCTCTAAGTTTTTTACTGCAGATAAGTATGCACTGCAGCTACATGGGACGAGGAGTAGATCCACATCTTGATGAGCACTGGATGTGGAGAGAAATTTGGGAATCCCCATACAGGTAACACTGTTCAAATTGTGTGAAATGAGCAGCAAACAGCTTCAAGCCCACCACTCCAATTAGATGAGTCTACCAGCTGGAAAATTACTTAAAAAGCTAACAAGACTGTCATATTTTGCTGAGTTGTCAACATGTGCCTTCCATGCATTTTTGAAAACAAAATAAAACAAAAACCTCAGAAAGCCAGGGAAAGCAGAATTACAACTGGGCTTTTCACATATGAGACTGGAACAAACTGCTCACATTTGTAGACTCAGTCTTCACTGGCTATTGATTTTAAAGCCCTGTATTAACTGCTGAATGAAACAGATTTCTTTATAAGTTCTTTAAAACATTTCAAAAGAAAAACAGGTGGGATAAAAGGAATAGATGCTATATGAAAGCCCATATGTATTTAATACACCAAAGAAACTGTTTAAGATTAATTACTCCCTGGTGTCACTGTCTAATTAGGTAACTTGCCATGAGTTACAACTGGGATAATTCTGACTGCAGATATTTTCAAAATCATTATGTCCTGCTGTTTGGGAAATGCTTTGTGTACTTGAAAAAAAGCCTTTCTGAATTTCTTTACTTTTTGCATCATTTTTTGTATTCTGCTTCCCATAAGAACCCAGTGGAATAGGCTTTTTTACTCCATTGGTACCCATTAGCATCATGGGTTTGTTAGAGGTTTGCATATTCTAAGCACAAACATTGACCATCCTCAGCTGACAGGTCATTTCAGCCCACGTTTAATCCTTGGAACATTTTGTTCTTGTGTGCCTAAGGACTCTGTGAACACTGTGTTTGTACAAATGGCTACGCACACAGAACTAACTAAATAATTAACACTAAATACTGAGGTATACCTAAGCACTTGTGCAAGGTGATCGTACCTGGTTGTTTTCAGAAACTTGAGGAGTCAAGCTAGTGTAGTGTAGTTAATAACTAAAAGGGCTTGTTTCTTTTCCAGAAATGCTAAAACTGTATAACTGGTTAAAAATATTCAGAATACGCAATGTGTAACCATGCTGTTGGAATCATTGCTATTTTAAAAATGAGGTGTTTATAGACAGCTAACAAGGTTAAGCTTGAATTAGAAAAGAAGTTAACCTAAGTTTCAGAATTAAGGCTGGCAAATCAATGAATGAGGCTAGGAAAAATCTTCTCCCGTAAGCAGTTCATTCCACAGGTACCTTCACTGAGATTTCTTCCAAAGTTTCTTAAAGTGAACTCTCTCAAAGCAGAGCAAGACCACTAGACAGGCTTATCTGCAATTACTTCTCCTATGTTTCTAGTAAACCTAGCTTTGGGGCGGGAGGGGGGCAGGCACGAAGAATTAAAAAAAATGCACTGGGGAAAGGGTAACCAGAGAAATGGAGAACTTCACATGAAAAATAAATTTGGCAGAACAGAAGATGAATAAAGACTTCAGAATATAGCCCAATGAACAGACTGCATTCCCAAAAAGTACCTAGCTGGAACAGTTGGTTTAACTTGTTCTGTGTGATATAACAGTACCTAAGAGTAGGAAGCGATCTAAAAATATTAGTGTTCATATGTTAGCAATAGTGTTTTTGCAAAACATTAAAATATTGTCAGAAAGTAGAGATTAAAGCATGCACCATAAGTGTAGTGGTTGCCAAATGTCTCTGTCCCGTGGTGTTAGAAACTTTGAAACGTGCCTGTTCACAAATGCTTCTGGACATCGATTTTCTGCCTCACTGTCTCGCTCCTTCCTCCGCGCCCAGTCATCAGTTTTCCTTTGCAGCTCCATGAATCACAAAACTGAACGCACTCTGAATCACCCCAACACTCATCCAAAAGGTAATTCCCCAAGCAACAGTTTGCTTGATGTGGTGATTGCAAACAACATATACATGGCTGAGGCACGAGGAGCTGCATGTTATCACCAGATAGTTTTGGCCACCAGGGCCAGCTGTGCTCAGCTAGGAAAAATACTCCACCTTTTTAAAAGTTCAGTTATTTCCCTCCCTTGATTGTTTTTTCCACAAAATGAATCTTTAACAAAACAAGACCCAAAACAAAACAAAAAACCCAGAAAAAAAAAAAAACCAAACCAAAACAAAAAGTTATTTTAAAGCTATCTGAAAAATAAAATGTAAACAAGAGACTGAAAAGGACACAAGGATATGGACACACAAAGATCCTCAAAATCTCTTGACATTTTAGCTTTTCATGACCCCATCTTCATGTCTAAGAACATGCACTTCATAATCATGCTGGGAGACAGTACTGTGCCCCTCATTCAGTCCCTCCGAAAACACCCTAGCAGTACCCTGCTCGCCCTTCCTGCTCTCTGTTGATAGAAGGACAGTTAAATTCTAGCTAGTCATCCAAATTGTCAACAGTTTCCTCCTCACCATTTGCACCTTTCCTCCTCACCTCCTCACCTTGCAATAAGGGGTTGCAATGATGAGGCAAAATTGACAATCCCTTTTCAATTTGTGCCCCCTACCTTGATTCTTAATGCAGTCAGGCAGACATGCCTCTACCAGGATGCAAGAGTTATTCCTCAGCAACAGGTCACAGAAGTTCCTTACACCCTACTTTTAAAGTTAGAAACATCTTAAGCATGTTTTCTCTCCATTTCTGTAGGTGTGAGCATCACTGAGCTCATTTTTGTCTCCCTGTTCATGGCTTTGTACATGGAGCTTTATCTTGTCTTCTTTTTGAGTTGTCCCCTTAACAGATTTTGCATGTTTGAGTTTCTAGGAGCTGATGTCTTGTTTCATTTTAACATCTTTGCAACTGTGATCAAATCCTCGATGCAATGCTGAGCAAGACAATGAAAGATTGCCCAGAAAGTGCTTGGAGAAATCCTGCTCTCTGTACCTCTAAACATCTTCATCCTTTCTCTCCATGCACCCACTGCAACTCTGGAGCGAGGCCTTGGTCTCCAGGGGTGCTGACTGGGCTCTGGCCCCAGAAAGATGATTCATTCCCCTCTAGACCCACCAAAACTCTCCTGGGGTGCTGAGCTCCACACCAGTACCTGCCTTCAGCACCCAGGGGCTCCCTGCGCTCTCCCTTCCCCCACTCTTAGCCAATGCCAAACTCCTTACTTTCACTTTTCAGGGTCTCTTTACAAGCAAATCCCCTTTCCCGCCTGCCCATCCTCCTCTTCTCCTTGTCTCCATCTGCTCAGCTGGCCCTCCTCCATCTCTATTCACCCCCTCTCTCCAGCCCCTTTGTGTTCCCCTCACATGCCTGCTTGCAAGCTCTTTTCATGCTGTCTCTGTGCCTGGATTTCTCTTCTTAAACCCTATCCTGGCATGCATTTGCTCTCTCTTCCTCCCACCTTAACACACCTTCACAAAATTAACTTCAAGGAGACTTAAACAGTGGCCTCTGCCACATTAAAAAAAAATGCCTTTAAACTTATTCATATTAATCAGGACAACTCACTGCCATCAGTCATTTGAATTAGTTCTTGCAATAATCATGCTGGTCTTGCATTCATTCACTTTCTCCCCTCTCACCCCCCTCTCTGCTGCCATTCCCTCCTGTTTGTTCTCCTTTCAACTTGGGCTGGAAACTTTTCAGGGCACGTTTATCTCAATCAGAAAGTGCCATGCATGTTGATGAAAGAAAAGATTGAGCTGAATGGAACCAAAATGCCTTGCTAACTCCAGACGCTGCCAGAGATACTACATCTGAGATGTCTTAGCAAACACCAGCCAGAAATGATGAGTTGAGAAATTGTAACTAGCGATTTGACTTCTGTCAAGGAGTTACTTTCCTCAGGTGAAGTCTGATAAGCCCTTCTTTGACACAACTGGTATTTTGCGCCCCTGCAACAGAAGGCATCAGAATCCACCAGGACCTTCTCACTCTCTTCCAGCACACAGGAGCAGCACACAGCATAACTCAGGCTCCACAGCATAGAATCACAGAATCATTTTGGTTGGAAAATACCTCAAGATCATTGAGTCCAAACATAACCTTACACTGGCACTAAACCATGTCCCAAAGAACCTAATCTACATGTCTTAAAAACCTCCAGGAATGGTGAGTCAATCACTTCCCTGGGCAGCCTGTTCCAGTGCTTCACAACCCTTTCCATAACTAAGTTTTTCCTAATATCCAATCTGAACCAGCCCTGGCACAACTTGAGGCCATTTCCTCTTGTCCTATCACTTGCTATTTGGGATAAGAGACCAACAGCCTCCATGCTACAACCTCATTTCAGGTAGTTGTAGAGAATGATAAGGTCTCTCCTCAGCCTTCTTTTCAGCATCTCCAGACCTGCAGTGGGTGACCCTTTTTAAAGCCTGGGATGATTTAATCTTACATTCTGTCCACATCACAATGTTGGATCTGGCATTCTGCTCCTACAAACACCAGCCACTGAATTTCATTGCTAACTCAGGAGCAACAACCATTGTGCTGCTCAAGTTTTGCAGGCAGGTAAGCACATCCATCTGCCTCACCTTCTCCAATTTGAACAGGATATAAAGTGTATATATCCAAAAGTTAGCTGTGAAGACTATTTTTTTCCCTCCTAACACATAAAGGAGAGTAAAGATGCAGAGGTCACTTGATTATTTGTATAATGGTAGCACTCAGGAGGGTCTGCAGGGACCCAGGCACTGTGCAACTCCAACTCTGGTGAGTTTGTCACCCAAACCCTCTAAGGATGTTCCCAGTGGAGGCAATTACACTGTTGGTAAAAGCACTTGGGGCAGGCAGAAAGGGACGGTGCAGAGGTGAGGACCAGGAACAAGAGGTGAAGATGGCTCCTGACCTGCTGTGAAGAGGAAAGGAACCAAGAGTCCCATGGAAGAGGCACAATTGACTCTCTGGCCTACTCCTTGAGCAGTCCCTGATGGCAATTTGAAATAATAAATTTACTACATGATGTGTTGCATCAACATAGTAGTCTAGCAGCAAACACAAAAATTAGCACCTGTTTGCATGCTGTCAGCTCTTTACTGAATTAGTATCTTCAGTAACAACAAAAGAAGAGTGAAAATACACCAAAACAACTTCCTTTTTAGGGTAGAGTATCAAAATCAGTGCAATGGCACAAAACTAGAGGGGAAATGGGTATCTCAGGAGGCTGGTGACAGTAATAACATTTCACCTTGAGGCTGACCACACTAATAATTTTGTTATTAATGCCCTAAGACTCAATACAGCACACCTCACCCCTTAAGAAAAGGGGTCTTATTTCATTCACAAGGAGATGTTTCTGTCAAGTACAGTTCAAACCTTTCTCTGTGCTCTGATGGCTTTCTGATTGCCTGTAGGGTGTTAATGGTTGCAAATAATTTCTATTAAAGGGAGGGTAACCACACTTTGAAAGCACACCTCTAGAATTAAAAAATATTATCAAGCCTTATCAGTAGTGTCAGTGGAAGAAACGGGGTGGAATTGGTTTGTAGGCTTAACTCCATTCGTTTCTGAGAGTCTTTCTAGTCAGAGTGGAGGAAAGCAGGGCCACGACACTGCTACTGTGCCTAAATCTCAGTCCAGGCCTGCCAGTCCCAAAGCTACTGGTGAGGAGCAGCTGGAGTTTCCACAGCTGGGATGTCTTTAGCATCTTGGCAGCATTCTTACAGGCCAGAATTTCTATTACAAAGAGCAATCCCAACCTCCCATCTGAAATGTAACTTCAACTTTTGGGAGATTGATTATCACTAACCATTACCCTGAGAGGAATCTCAAGACTCCTCCCTTCCATTTTTTTTGACCTTCAGTTATTAACTGATTGTCAAGAAGAACCGGATTTTTTTCATAGGGAAGTTTTATTGGAGGGTGTAATTAATAAAAGCATCTGACTATAGGTAAGTGCAAACATCCATGATAGTTAACTTTCAAAGACTTGTAAAGCCTCATGCACCTTTTTAACAGTACTACAGAAATCTGTAGAAATAGCCCAACAATTCATTTCTGAGTTTTTATCTCTGCTGGGCCAGCACAACTCCAGGGACAGTCCCAGAGTTTGACAAAGTGATGAGAGCAGTCTGTGTTCAGCAGCCACCACACATTTCCTGAAGAAGTCACTAGACTTCTACTACATTTTTTTTCCTCTTTTACTAAGAAGAGCACTGAGTTATATGGCTATGAAGCTGCAGTTGCCTGAACCTAGCTTTATATATATATATACATATATATATATGTTTTTTTAGACTTCACTTATTCACTTAGACTATGTATTTACCAGTTTGCTTGTCAGGGCTTTGAAGCAGGGAGAGTCTACTGTTCTGTGTTCAAGCAGTATGACAAACTAACACGATAGATCTCTGTTCTGGGTTACTTCGAGACAATTCTGGAAAAAAAATAGCAAGTGGTCAGTACACGGGACATACAGTAAGTACCTTAGAAGCACTATTTTCAATTGACCTTTCTTCACTGCAGTTTAGGAGCAACCTCTGCTCCTGGGACACAAACAGTAGCACAGTACTCTCTTTCCAGTGTCTACAGTGCCATAGTCACAAGACCTTGGCACAAGCAATTTTTTGCCCGAGGGATACTGAGGTAGAGAAAGACTTCACTGAACATCCATGCATGTATATACAGAGCATGAATGTCAGGGAGCAAGAGAGATTGATGAAAACCTGATTTAAAACACCTTTTTGCTTCACAGTAACAATCCAAAATGCCACAGCCATAACACAATTTAAAGACGTGGTGGGTTTAGCCACTGCTGCGAAAGGCTAAGTTTTATTTTGGTGCTTTTTAATAAGAGGGAAGGAAATGCCTCACATTGCTCAGCAATGATTCCTTTGGGCAATTAGGAACAACATCAACAGGCTAGAGGGAGGTTTGCCCAGAAAAATGAAGGGCGCGGGCCAGAAAGCAACAACAGCAGACCCTTGGAGGTTTGAAAGTAACATGAAGGATACCCAGAGGCATGACTGGGAACATCTTAAATCAGGGAGAACAGCAGTAGCTGCATAAAGCCCATGCTGTTTTCTGTTTTCAGGTTTACAAAAGCTTCTGCAAATGAGTAAGCCATGTGAAAACGTTAAAAGGTTACAGATAAGACATGGAGTAAACTCAGCTGTATCTGTGTCACAACCAGCAATATGCTGCATTCCTGACTAGAAGATCCTGGATACATTTTGGAAGGGACTCAAGCTGCCAGGCTCAGAGCCAACACAATCTGTGGGTGGGTACTGGATGCTTGCCTTGGAAGCCTCTCCTTGCCAGCTAACCTATGGAGTAATAATGGCATCAGTTCTGGAGGGAGATTTCATAGTGTTTAAAGCTGGAAGAGACCACAAGCTGATCTACCATGACCTCCTGCTTATTGCTGGCCATTAAATTTCACAACTGCTCTTTCTATTGAGAATTTGGTTATAATAAAGCAATTCATTCATCAGTCAACCAAGCTACCTGCATGTTGTGAGACTACAAGCAAGAAGGAAAGTCAGAACCCAAACACTTGCAACCACAGGTGTGGTAAAACTACACCACATTCCTTGTAGGTGATCCACGTGCCTATTCTGAGAGAAAATCAAGATGCTTCCCCGGTCGCAGCTGAGTGACCAGGAGAATAATTTTTTCCCCTGATTGATCCAAATCTGACCAGTGTTTTCACATGAGGTACAAGACTGTGAGACACTAGATAGGTATCTACCCTACCTGGTCTGTCTTTGAGGAGTCAAAAGAAGGTGAAAAAGAGCCCTAGAACACATCTGGCTAACTGTGCATCAGAGGACAACATGCTTCTTAACCCATGTGGGCAGCCAGCTGAAGCCCTGGAGCACGAGGGCTTTCTTTTAATACCAGAATGTCTTCCAGAAAGGAAATCTGGGAGGACAACAAGACAAAACGCTGAAGTACAAAAATAATGGCACTGTCTCAATTCCAAGTACATCTGCCACTTCTGACTCCAGTACACTATGTGGGAAACTTACAGGGTGGGCATTTTCAAAGATCACATTCAGAGGTAAAGTCATGTTATATACTCTCAATCTCTTCTTCAGCCCTATCCAACCTTCTAAAAGCAGCAGCATAACAAAGTTAAAACAAGGTAGACTAAGCCCCCTGAGACAATAGTGGCATGAGAAATAAATGTCACAAAATCTGAAAAATGAGAGACCAAACTAGGCTGGTTTAGAAATAACAAAGTAACATTAATTTGAAAGCGTGGAAGAATGAAGCAGTTTATTCTTTATGTGAGGAAATAAGTATTAACAATGCTGACAACATTTTCAGGTGAACTAACGAGGAAAGGGAGCAGAAAACTGGTTGAGAACACAGGGTAAAGCAAGAATATTTTAGGGATAGAGGGAGATGAAGCACTATGTCAGTATGAGTTACCTAGAGATGAAAGATGAAAAACATGACTCATTCACTATTTGTAGAAGTATTTTCCAAGTATTTGGAAACAGACACCATAGTTTCAGCTTTTAGCAAATAAAGATTCTAGAAGACAGGCTGACATTATCTTCCTAAAAGACTAACACCTACATTTCCTTTAAGCCCTCTGAGATATTTATGAGTAGCCAGGGGGTGCACTTGGAATTGTGAAATTTAATTAGTGACTCGCTACAGAATTATGAAGCGTAAATCAGGTCAAATTCATTTTTATGCATTAGCTGTTGGTCTCGATTCAGGCGAGGAGCCAACAGAATGGACCTAACCGATATTCAGGGATATTTGCTTTTTAATCAGATTCCATGTGGAGTGCATTGCTAAATAATTTACTTCATTTTAAGAATTTTAAGAAATGAGCCCGATTCTGTAGCTGGCATGTTAAAAAGCCCATCAATTATCACCATTGGGAAACCTTTCTATTCTATTTAAAGAATAGGAACAAGGAGACGGAGGTCTAAACCTGGAAGGTTTGTACCCTGCCCTGGCACTGGTGAGGAGCAGAGCACCAACAGGACTCTATCCTCATCACTTGTTGACCACTTACATCAAATACAAGCACTTCAGTGTCCCCTGCATTGTAGTCTCCAGGCAAGGCTTCCCCAGCACTTCCCAGAGGCAGCTGTTATACACAGAGAACCGGAGCTGGTGATTAATTCTCAAGTCACACAACAAGTATCCAGGCTTGTGCCTGGGAAGCAGTTGTGGTTTGGCCAATAGGAACGATGATCACAAACCACCAGTGGATTTCAAAGATGTGGTCACTTCTATGAAGGTCACGCTGCGTGTTGTTGCTAGCATTGTTCCTACTACTGCAGTGGCAGATTTTCTTTCTTGAGTCCCTTGTCTGTTTCTAGCTGCTTTTATTACAGGAAAAAAAAAAATCATGTGGTCTTGCTCTCATCGCCAGAAATACTCATCTCTGCGCCCATATTCCCTGTGCTCGTCGATCTTTTCACATCTCTCCACCAGTCAATCCCTGATGTGATGATTCTGGCACGTTCTACCTCCTGTTCTCTGTTGAAAGCAAACAGCATTAAAGAAGGCTAGCTGCTACTTGTTTGCAACAAGGACAGCATTCTTTGTAAGCCCAAGTACTTGCCAAAAGTAAAACGGAAGCAGCATCCAATCACATTGTGCTGTGGTTGTCTGGTATCAAAAATGGAGGTGTATGAAATATCTGAACAAGGCAAGGGTTATTTCAGCTTTCACATGTGTCCACTTGAAACTTTGGAACTGATTACAGCAACTCAGAACGAAGTCACAGATCTAAGAAATCATTAATTGTCCAGCTTTTTCATTTAATGCAGCTAATAGTGGTTGCTATATACTTATGCATTTTTCCTTTTGACCATAAACACAGAGAGAAAATTCCTCTTAAAATGTTTTATTGTTTTAAAGTTATGGTAATAGTGCTTGAGCTGCAGTATAGAACTAATTAGTCAAGTTTAAAAATCACGTTAAAATTGGTAATCCAAAGGAAGTTGTCCAGAGCATAATGCAAGGATAAAGGACACAAACTGGATGAGACACTATCAATTAAACAAACAAACAAGAGAAAACACTTACACCAAGCTGTGAATAGTTGAACCTGACATCCGAAGCTGAATGGCAGCAAGTTTTTATACAAACCTGGAAGACAAAACGGTGTGCGCCAAGAAGATAATCTGCTGGAAGCACACAGGCAAAAAACCTTCCTTGTGGATTCAGTGACTTTTGTTCAATTCTACCACCCAGTCCAGCCTGGCCTCTGGGATATTTTACATGGTAGTTTCTGGCATCTCTTCTCCAGAGGTGTTCTAGACTGCGGATGTCAAACTCATTTTCACTGGAGGCCACATCAGCTTCGTGAATGCCTTCAAAGGGCCGAATGTAATTCTAGGACTGTATAAATGTAGGAGTAGTTACATTTATTCAGTCCTAAAATTACATTTGGCCCTTTGAAGGCAACTGCGAAGCTGATGTGGCCACCAATGAAAATGAATGAGACACCCCCAGTCTAGACAACTTACATTTCTGTTGATAGCACATTTTACTCTCTGCCTACAAGGCATCTATACAGGGCTCCCGTGGTTGGCTTAACAAGATTAAACAAAACATTTGCAAGGCTTTAAACCTAATTTCTGCCCCTTCCCCCACTCTCTGAAAAATGAAAACGTGTAAGTAGTTTGCTTCAGACTAGTTTTGTAAACCAAGGTTCTAAATCTTAAGTCTGTGTAATCACTGCTTTCAAAAGAGCGAGAAAGTTGTAAGAAATAGTCTCAGACTAGAAAGTTTAAATCCCCACACATTACTAAACCAACACTATTCAAAAGCAAATTCTGGAAAGAATCCCCAAGATATTTGCATGTGCAATCAGTAGAATATACCAGAATTATCGCAAAACTATTAAACAAATTAAAACAAATCACTTGAGACCCCTGTGTTTAATAAAGAGCTATGGGGAGACTGTGTTCTGTATTTTTAGTTTCTCTGAATATTTTTCTTGCAGTGAAATGAATTGATGCACATTCCAGTTCAGCTTGGAGCAGACAAGCACACTCGAAGTGAGGTGTGTGAAAGGTTCTTTAGGTTCCATGAACTCTGTTAGGGCTCACACATACTGCACTGTTACAGTGGTGCGGGAAGATATTACCCACTGGTTGACTCAGGATTACTGATCACACACACTAGCAGGTGAAACAGCAATTTAGGTAAAAACAATATATTTTAAACTTGTTACGGCACAAAGGGTTCTCCTGTCTTCATCAGCGCAGAGTGACTCAATGGTGAGACAAAGCCCATAGTAATAGCTGCCTATACTCCAGCAACACAGGCATGAACAGTAATAAGGACAGTCTGGACAGTGCTTTGTGGGAGCTCTGCAGTCCAGATATGGTGCAGACAGGAGCAGCACCATATGCATATTACCTTCTGATTGCCAGCATGAACCCCGGGGGAGTAAGGACATCTGCCTGATTTATTCCCACATGTATTTTTTTTTGGTTAGTACTTCCATTTCCCCTGCATCATCATTAGGTGATTTCACCAACTTCATAAGGTGGAGAGACTGTGTTGTTAAAAGTGGCAAGTGTTCAAGTTTTTCAGAAATTATTCAGGGGCAAGTGGCTTAAAAGGCAAAGCACTAAGGAGAAGATAGGTTTGACACCTGAGGTCTCAAACTGGATCCAGCTGACAGCTCTGCAAGAGACTGCCAGTATGATTTAATCCTTCTTTTGACACCCTTTACAACCAGGCAAATGGTACTTCTCAGCCTCATGAAGATGACGTCAGGACTAAGCCTCTAGTGCCAGAAATACTCAGATTTGGTGATGACTGGGAGCTTCAGCAACTTCCATAATGAATGACAACTGGCAGTACAGCACACACACCTATCTCTTTACAGGTGTGATATTAAAAAAAGCAAAACAAAACCCACAATCCTTTTGCATCAGCTCTGAATCCTAAACGATTAACTCTGGATTCTCATACTTTCAATATAAAGAGTCTAAACAGGTTTCATTCAATTTAGTGGTCATAAAAGTATCATCATTTAACACCATCAGACAATATTGCATCAGAGGATGAAAACAAAATACCTTTGAAATATGAGTTTGCTCATAACAAAAATCCCCTTCCAGTTTGGAAACGTCATTCTACATTTCCATAACAAATTAAATTGCAAGTGACCCGACTATTTTCTGCACTCCTAACCTTTAATGTTATTTCCCCTTGGCTGGCGATACTTGGATTGCAGTCCCAGCAGCGTACCCCATTAAACTGACAAATGATCATTCCACATCTCCTGTGTTGAGAGGATTGTGAAGGCTGTGGGTGACAGGGCTGCACACCCCAATGCTCATCACCACCCTGCTTCCTGGCACACGATGGAGGCAGCCGGCAGTGCCATCTCATGGGTCCCTGTGGCGTTGACCCATTCTGTCCCATTCCCCAAGACACCAGCAGCTAACTCTTCCACCTTGTGAGGCCCCTTTCATGGGCAACTCTTTTCTCTTGCCTATTGTCTGTCTCAGTGGAACAGCTGTTTTGGGAAGGTGGTAGTTTTGTTTCTTGAGACTAATATTTAGGGTAATGGACTTCCATATTTTCCAAACAGCTCAATAAAAGGGAGATTTTTTTATATAGGATGACTCACTACCTCATAGGGCCACTCTACAGAGGTAAAAAAAAAGGACAATGCTGAACTTCGAAAGAGTTTGAGTCTTAGACTTCCAGTTAAACAAGCAGAAAGTGAAAGAGTGACTGGTCCGATATGTTTATTTAACTCCTAGTGACTGAACATGCGGAAACATTTTTAAGCATGTTCTGATCTTCTGTGGAGGATTTGGAAATGCAGGAGCATTAAATACAGTAATTTTTTCCAAATTAAGGAAAACTCTAAACCAAAACCCCAAAGGCAGCAAACAAAACTGAACAGAAAGCAGTTTGTGATGACTCTTCCTACCCAATGCCCGACATTCAGAGGTAGGTTTGACCTGTCCACTGCACTCCCAATCCGGGCAGTTCATGGTGAATGCCTTCTGAAACAAAGAACTTCACTGCAAGTCAAAATTGCAACTTTAAAGAAGAAGAACAACAACAAAGTCTCATCAACTGATAGGATTTTCTGCTGGCTTCTTTTTTTGAAAGCTAAGTAAGCCTTATCTACCCCCAAAAGAGGCTTCAGTATGGGTTTTTTTACATGTGAGCTCCAAGGAAACAGGAAAAAAAATGTCTTTAGAGGGGATTTTCCAAAGTTTCATGAAATCATTAAGTCTTCAAAGTATGTGGATCAGATGACAAAATGATAAAATAAAAAGGAACTTATTTTCTTTCTTTTTTTTTTTTTTTTTTTTTAAAATCACTGTTATTTTACCATATGAATCTGAAGAAGTTCAAGTACTGGATACCCATGGATGGGTACCTTTTCGGGGAGGAGAAGGTCTTCATGCTACATCCCATACATGTGACAGCAAATCCTGCAGACGCAGCTGAGCTCCTTCTGAGACAGCCTGTTCAGGGACCTCTGTCCGAATGCCACTGTCACCTGGCATGGATTGTTGAGAGGGTGCTCAGGGGGTATGGTACCACACAGCCCACATAGGGAAAAACCAGCACTGCAGCTCCGGTAGCACAGTATTTGTCAGCAGGAGTTTTAGCCAGCATGGAGAAAAGCAGCATTATTCCTGCAGCTGTATCCAAAATACAGATACTCATGAATGATGAAAAAAATGAACTCTATCCCAGCTAAAACCAGTATAACATCCTAGGAGGGAGGGAGTGAAACACTGTTCTCTTTTGAAGATGGGGGAAGCAAGAAATTCCCTGAAAAACTTTTTATGTCTTCCCTACCTACTGCTTCCCACCAACTACCAGGATGCCCAGCTGACTCTAGAAAACTATGTGTCTTACTTGTAACTTAAGTTTATAAACATGCATCTTTGTGTTGCTCCTGATATTTGGGTCGGAGGTTCCCATATACATCCATAGACATCAGCAGGTGTCAGTCCTTCAGTAAAGCACCCTGGCACTAGAAATACAGCATCTAATCTAGGGTTGGACTGGTCACATACAGCATCAGTTGGTATCAAGTCATCACTATGGGAACAGGGCTGCATGGAGAAGTCTGAAAAATCTCTTAGTTCAGTGAAGATCCTATTAAACTCACTTGCTTCTTTTTCTTTTAATTTTCCAGAAGGCTTTTCATTGCTTGTGCTGCAAACAGCACTGAGTCTGCAGTTCAAGAAGGAAAGGTCACTTCTTTAAAACAGGACACAAAACTTAAGTACCAGAGAGCTATGTCATTTAAGAAATTAGAAGAGTGGGATGAAACTGAATTTCTTTTAGTGCTTGCTCATTACCATACTGAAGTCTACTTTGTACTTATTTACTACCTAGTACAAGAATTACTGGTGAGCTTATAGTTAATAATTCTGCCGATGAATTAGGCTACCACAGGGGCAGCATGCTAATTGCTTTCATACCCTCACAAACCAGAATAATTTCCCAGCAAAATTGTTCAGAACAAAACCAATGACAAGCCTTTATCACAAAATATTAATCTATTTGCAGATTGAGTTACATCCCAAATATTATTTAAAATTCAGATGAAAAACTTACAAACTAAAGAATCCTGTGAGAAAGAAGCCTATTATTTATGAAGACAGTTAAATGTGCAATTACTTATTCCTACTGATGGAAAAAAATACAAATCAGCCCTGGGATCACCAGACCATCACATGGGCGAGCAGAGCTCACTGACAGAGGCTGCAGCAGTGTCATACCAGCAGGAAACCGCCAGGCTCAAGTCTCTGTATTTCAACAGAAAGAAAGCAGATCATAACCTGCACAAGGGAGATTCCTGAGCCATCAAACTGTGGTCCAACCAGGAAAAACACCCATGGTAACAGTAAACAGGAGTTTACAATTAAAATGGTCAGTTGCTCACTGTGCAGGACCTGCTTTTTCAGAAGAAAATATACAGAAATACAATGCAAATGATCTGCAGCTGCATGCAGTTCTGCAGACACCACATATACAGCCATGGTGCTCAGTCCTTCCTCCATAGACAGAAACAATACATTTATCTTATACTGTAGACTTTTGCTACAGTTTCAAAGGCTGCGTCATAGTTTAAAATTGTGGTTCAGTCTGCCCTATAGGAAGCCACATTAGACAACCAAAGAAGCCTTTTGGCCTTCATCAGCTGTGAACTGCCCATACGTGATAGGATGTTACTGTATTTTAGCCACAGGGAACCATGACATGCACTTGGTACAACAAACTGGACTAATACCCCACAAAGCAGTTGACGTCATATTCACCCCGTATGCACACAGGGACCCATAAAGTCAACAGGGATGATACATGCACTGGAACAGGGAATTTTTCCTGAGAGTCGCACTGAATTAGGATCTAGAGCCATAATATTGTAATGAGCTTTTACATATCCATCTTCTATAGATCAAAGAACTGCCAAAGTACATGTGTTTTCCACACATGGATTCAGCACACACATTTTATATTAAGATATGACTAGACTGTTGAATTTAGCAATTCCCTTTGTTCTCTTCTATTTGTATTTTTTCATAAGACCTTTCCATTTAGTCTCTAGAAACTTTGTTGGTCATTAGCCTCCACTGTCCCAACGATTAAAAGTAAAATTATAGTTTGTCTTCCATTCTGCTCCAGGAAGAACCTCATAGACAGACAGAAATCTCATAGATCTGGACAGAGCAGACTTTCTATAACAAAAGCTTCTAAAAAAAAGTTGGAATTACATACAATTTTTAGTCATAATTCGCATTAGTTCTTGGCGGGGGGAGGAGGGGAGGAGCAATTTTATTTTCTAATAAAGGAAGATTCATGGGAAGCTGCATTTTTACTAGTAATTATACTTTACCGCAACTCCCTGACTTGACTCAGGACGCATCCTGCACAACCTTAGCAGGAGACAGGGTGGGAAGGGAGAGAACTGACAGTGCCATTTAGCATTGCGTCACATGAAGGTCTCCCCCAAGGACCTGTGCTAACTAGGGAAACAAGACTCTCCTCCCACCTCCGCTCCCACCAATGGAAAATCTTTGCCTGACGGAACCCTCCACAATGACCCGCCTTTCAATGAAATGAGGAAATTATCATGTGCTGTGAAACAACAATCACTGTGCCTTCAGCATTTCTAACATAACCACCTAAACAATACACACTTGCTAATCCTCCACCTACAAGAGGGTATTCTACTATGAACGCAAGCATCATGAATCACACACCATGAATCCTAGTCTCAAATTCTGCTCCACAGCAGCATCAGTCTTCCCCCCACTCCAATCATCCTTTGCTCCTGTACATCCTCCTTTTCTTTTACAACTCAGTGCTGTGGAAAATATCCACCACTGCCTGCGCTTTGTATGGGGAAGGAGAAGGAGCTAAAGAATAGAGAACAGAAGGGCAAGCTTTCTCTCCACTAATTAAGTGTGTGGAGTTTGCAGTAACGGTAAGGGATGGACATGTGGGTGGAAGGTATGCACTGCCTTCATTTTCCAGATTCTTCCTTGTCTTTGATTTTGTGTCAGCAATGCTGCATGTACATGAGCTTTTGATTTTTATGCCTTTGTGGCTTAGGGCCATCAGGGTTGCTACATACACACAAACATACAACATAGCTGTTTCACAACAAAGATTTTTGTGCATTAATGCTGCAGACGGTTTGCCATCAAAGTGTTACCGAAGACAAGAACACCAGTTCTAGCAACAGATTGATACAAAGAAGTATTATTTAAAACACAAAGAGAAGAAAGAATGGGAACATGAAGAGAAAGGGAATACTAAATGCTTTTGCAGATACCTATTAAACAAAAGGACTGCTCAGATGTACTTGTCCAAATTATTTTCTGATGTAATTTCATAGGCTTCAGAGAAGGAGTAAGAATGAAAGCATCTGCTCTTGAAATGTGTCATCTGCTCACCATACTCATGTAGGTGGGCAGGTTACCTTTAAAAAGATAAATTAGAAATTTTATAAAAACGAAATAAATGGATGCAGGTCATTAATGCAGGTTATATACATTAACCTCATCTTATAAATGAATCACTAGAAACAAGAAGGTTTGTTTCATGGAATTTAAAAAAAACCAAAAATCAGGCATGATTCTAAAAAAACCAAATTTTAATTTAAATAATTCAGACTTTGCCCTGCAAAACTGAGTTCATCTTGCAGATGAGTTAACTTTCCTTGGGATGTCACTTACCATAGTAGACAGACGTGACCAGAACCACATGGAAAAAAATAAAGCGAACCCAGTCTCAGATGCACCACCATAGATGTTACTTCTTGTTTGCCTGAATGAGAAAAGGAACCCTGGCCGCATCAGATTCTGTCTGTTTTTTTCCTTTATCCAGGTTTGCTCCTGTTTTCCTAGTCCTGAGAAACCTGACTGAGGCTCACTGAGTATTCAGATGAACAAAGAGGCATTTTCTAAGGACTGTCACTACAAATTTGTATTTGTTCAAGAGAGTTGTCTTATAGAAGGGAGACCACAGCAAATTTAACAACTCGGGCTACATAGTCTGAGATTTGAATTGCTTTTATTTCGTTTCCACATTGCATGTGACAATGAAAGGTTGTGACATTCTAAGTGGTTCCAGACTTCATCAGGCTGTCCACAATGAATTAAAAAACAATAAAATCCAGATGCTTTCTCAAGTAAACACTTCCTTTCTCAGCAAAGCAAACCAAATGCAAAGGATACTGCTAAAAGTTTTCTTCTAGCATGTTTATTTTACATAAATGTATCTTACACTTCACCGGCACTTAAGTGTTCTCATTCCAACACAGTAATGCCCCTGCCACTCTTTTCCTGTATTTCTAGAGCTGGAAGCCAAATTCTTGAGAAAATATCTCACTTACATGAATGATTTTAATTTGCTTGTAGATATTTAATGAAGTCTACATCTAAAACAACACTGACAAGATAAACTGGCTCCTGGAACACAGTTTGCAATGAGCTAGAGTAAAACAAAAATATTAGTTCTTAAAAAAAAAAAAAAAAAAAAAAAAAAAAAAAAAGCAAAAAGCAAATTCAGCTTTCAAAGCGCAGAATTTGTATCCCAAATAAGGAACTTGGAATTGCTTACCACTAAAATAAAAGTGTATCTACTTTTTACTAGCAGGCTAAGAACTGAAAAGGCAAAACTTAATAAATCCACAAAAATTACAAAGTAAATTCATTGTGTTAAACCATTTGTTGTAATCTTCTAAAACATTTTTCATAACATGGTTATGAACTTTTATATGAAATATAAATATTATCCCTAAGTGGAACTATGTTCTTGAGAAACACTTCAAACACGAGATTCTAATTCCAATGCATTGCAATTTCCTTTGTAAAAATAAATCAAAACCCAAACAGATACCTGCAGATCCTGGCCTGCAGATGACAACCATTTATTGAACCTGGGTATAGCTGAAGAAGAACATAAATACTTGGGTGTTGATGCCCCCAATACCTAGAACTATGCAAAGAAAGGTATTCCCATAAATGCTGCTTTTAGTCCTCTTTCTTTCCTGTGGCAAGTGTACTTCCATTTTCACTGCCTTTTCAGTGTTTCTGGGCTACAATGAAAAAAAAAATAATGATGCTGTTTGCACAGCCAGCCTCTTTCCATTAAAACCCACAGCACAGCAGACGGACATATCTATCCTTTAGTAGCAACAACATGGATCTGTTTGTCAGAAGATAATGGGTTCATTCCTCTTCACCATATACATGGTTTTCTATAGATCACCCCCAGCCCCCTCTGAGCTTCAACAGTGGCTTGGTGGAAAGCAAAAGCGCTAGAAAAATTTAGTCTAAAATACAGTTCTTGTAAATACTGTACAAGGCATTGCTCGAACCAGAAGAATCTCTGAGAGATTAAACAATTCTATATGTGCTCACCCTCCAATATGAGGATGTATTTCCAAGCTTAAAAGATTGCTAGGAAGTTTTTATGATTTAGGATCTTCAGCTAATATAGATCGATCTGCCTACAAGGAAAACCCACGCCCTCCTACCGAATCTTATCCCTAATCTTCTCATCTTGAAAGCCAACAAGAGATTTCAATATAAAGTGATTAAAAGGATCCAACTGTATTTAATATAGAGCACGTACTGCAACAACACTCAGACTGATCCTGGAAACCAATAAGAGCTTTTCTTTTTATGGGACATTTTTTCCCATTAAAAAAACAAAAGCAAAACACAAAACAAAACAACCCAAAACAAAACAAACACAAAAAAACCCAAATCAAAACAAAATGAAAAACAAAAAACCAAACCCCAACAACAAAAAATTAAAGAAACACAGGAAACACAAACCCAGCAATAACAAACAAGTGGAACGAGGTAATCTTTGACAACAACTGAAATTTTGACTATAGCCGTTGCTCCACACTTTAAGACAGTATAAGAGCCAAAAAGAATTTTACATGAGAAATCCTGACATCATAGCCCCATATTTTTTCTGCTGCAGTTGCCATTGCTCCCACTGATTGCTGATCACTTCCACACACTTGTGCCACTTGCTCCAGCTTTGGGTAGCACTGGAACAGGTTCTCTCCTCCCTTCCCTCTCTGCAAGTCCATGGTAACTCCACGGAAACCAGTGGAAGGGTGCTGGGTGTTCACCTCTCATGGAGGAAACAGGTATCATCCCACCATGACTATAGAGCTAAGAGATTTTGAAATTATTTCATTTTAGCTGCTAGATGCTTTCAGTTCTGAGAAAAGGAATTTTCAGTCTTGCAAACTGTTGAAAACACAGCCTTTTAATTTATCACATGTTCTGATAAAGTGATTTGGAAAGCCTTAAAAACAATCCTTGAAAGGAAGAAGGAGGTGAAACATTCTTTAAAGATGGCTTAGATAGAAAGAATATACATGTCTTCTGACCAGGCCACATCACAGAGGTTTACGTGATAAAAGCAACATGTTGATTTTTTCCATTCCTTTCCCCTGCTGCACAAGCTGTGAAATACAGGCAGATGATGCAATCCCTTCGAGAGAGAAAGAACGGAAGGAAAAAAAAAGAAAGGAAAAAAAAAAAGCCAGCGAGCAGGCAAGAAACTATTTCACAGCGTAGCATATTGCCGGCATGTCCAGAGTTGCGCAAGTTGTTCCTGACGGGACTGCAGGAGCTCCCAAGTTCACCGCTCTGCAGGCAGGACAGCAAACAGGGTGTTCCAAGGCCCCTCTGGCCCTAGGGGTTTCAGAGCCCACCCCAGCAATGCTGCCCCCCGGCTGCAGCCCAAGCAGGAAAAGCATCCAAAACAGACTGACAACCTTAAAAACCAAACAAAGCTGTCATCACCATTTGTGTTCATTAAAACCAGAATCAAAACCAACACTGGTGATTTCTTCTAACTAAAGATTAGCAGAAAGTCTTTTGTTGCAGTGTCTGAAACTCATCAAACATGCTTACCCTTTCAAAACAAAACACAACAAAACAAAAGCAGAGGGAAGAATCACAGTCTCTTCTCAAATTGTGTGTGCTTCTTACCCAATTTCTGCGTAGTATGTTCTTAAGAGTAAATATCTAAAACTCAATATCATTCTTTATAAGTGAGATATTAATTAGACTGTCAATTTGCACATGAAATAACATAAAATTAGATTAACATAAAGTTACACCACTAGATGATTTTATAACATGATGGGTTCATTTTTTTTCAGAAGAAATGATTTCAATATAATTTATGTCTCTGTTAACATCTACATGTAGGTTAGATCAGATTCCCTGTTAAGATTGGAAAGGCTTGCTTTATTTCAGTGTGGCTTTGAATTAAACAATATCTAGGGTATTGCTAAAATCTCCTGCCTCTCCCATTCTCATTTTATTGCAACTTGAGTCTCACTGTATTTAGCTTTTGGGACAAATTCACTAGGTTCTGGTTTGAAAGAAACAGTTCAGGTCACTCAGTTTTTATTTATATGAGTTTTAATAAAAGCTACATTAGTTCTTTTCATCATCAGGGATTTATTTAAAATGTATAATAGTTGAATTCTTCAACGAAGATAAAACAAAAAAAGAAAAATCAACCTTGATTAAAAAAAAAAAATCTCATGAAGTTCTCTACATTATGAGAATAATTATGATCCAAATAAGTTATTTCTAATTTGAAGACAAGTACATTCATTTTAAAACTACAGCATCTTCCTAGATTTTTTCTTGCCTGTCACAACCAATTAGTTAAGGGCGATTATACACAAGGGCAGTGCATCATGAAAAATCAAGCTGTGGGTATAACAGTGTATACAGAGAAGAACAATAACATCTGGATATCAATTATGCTTTCCCTCAGCTTTGTACATTCAGGGATCACTCCACTTGATGGAGGTCTGATCTGCACCGAACAACAGCTGGGAGCACAACAGGGCATCCCGCAGCAGGAAGAGAAGATGACCTTCATCAGCTGAAGTAACGAACGAAAACAAGGGAGTATAGTGCTCACTGACCTTCTTGTCACAGAACTTGAAGCCAAAAGATCATGACAAAGCACACAAGTATGTCCCAGGTTGCCCAGAAATACAATGGAATGCCAGTCGTGGACAAACACTTTTTTTGTAGTGTGTACCTGCTGACAAAGGAGCCAGTTCTGATCTCTCAAAGGTGAAACCAGCAAAGAAGGTGACTCAGGAAGGCAATAGTATGGATGTTCAATTGTTCAGTAACCACTGCCCGCTTCAGTCCATCCCAAGCTTCCCCATCATAACCTTTTCTTCATAATATTTATAATGCATTGCAAGAAGCTTGCACAGATTAAAGACCAGCTGAAGTAATCAGATCTGATTTTGCTGAAGGTATAAACATGTCAGGCTCCAGTTCTGCTCTCTGAATAGAGCTGATAGCCAACATGCATGCAGTCTGACTGGTAGATGTGCCAGCCCAAATAAACCTTTCTTGAGGAACATTGTGTTGTACTCTTTTCAAGTTGAAACAAGTCAACAAAAAAAAAAAAAACAAATAATGGCTCACTGAGAGAAAGCATGGTAGTGGATGGACAGTGGGATTGTGAATGCTCTACACATACTTGGTCTGGGCTCTGTTCTCCATTGATAGTGCTGTTCAGACACATTTAAACCTTTTTGAAAATAGAACCACCAGAAAAAAAACAGCCAGAACTGAACAGGGGGACCTAAAAGCCTATGCCTACCCTTCTGAAATACTTCTCCTGATCTGGAAAGACCAGCCCTGCTGAAGCCACCTCCAGACACCAGATAAACACTGTAAATCACTTGCCACCATCCTGTGATAGAAGCATTCATCATATCATCCCTGCAGTAATTCCAATAGTGTTTGGCACTGAAATGGCAGACACAACCTTAACCGGCCCTGGCCTGACCTCCGCTACTTCTGACAGTTCCAGGAATGAAATGGCTTTTGGTTGGTGCACTGTCTGACTTGCAGGCTTGAAGGAGGAGTTTTGTTCCTCTGCAAAAGCACAGGGCAGAGGGTACTGCATACCGAGCCACAGCCCTCCAGCGGTCAGGTAGCTGGTAACACCAGCAAGGACGTTTGAAGACAAGATGTTGGCTGTGCTCGTACTTACTTACTGGAGGATAACTAACCCTCTCCCTTCATGTACATGTTTAAGCTAATTGGGGCACAAAATCATAGAATCATTTCAATTGGAAGAGACCCTCAGGATCATTGTGTCCAACCATAACCTAACTCTAGCACTAAACCATGTCCCTAAGAACCTCATCTAAATGTCTTTTAAACACCTCCAGGGACAGTGACTCTACCACTTCCCTGGGCAGCCTGTTCCAATTCCTGACAACCCTTTCAGTGAAGAATTTTGTCCTCATATCCAACCTGAACCTTCCCTGGTGCAACTTGAGGCCATTTCCTCTTGTCCTGTTGATCAAATGTCTCTGGGACAGGCCATATCTCATTGCTTAGAATGAACAGATACAAGCCTCAGTATTTCAGATCATCTTGACAGCCATGCCAAAACTTATTTAAATACATTGCAAAAATCAAACTCTTATGCTGTTCCCCACCTTAGGTACAGACCTTTCCCACTTCTCCATTGCATTAAGACCAGTTCTGAATTAAGTGTCCTCAAACAACATCTGCAGGACAGACACCAAAAGGTAGCTTCAGGTCAGAATACATTGCAGTCTCAGCGCTGAATCTGGGATCTTTACATCTTATTGGCTGATGTCCACTGCTGTCCTCAGGATCCTCTGCATGTTCACCAGGACTAACTAGGTTTCTGGCTAAGGGCTTGTTTAGAGACATTTGCATAAGTTTATCAAGTTATTTAAATCATGTGTATGACATGTTTTACATACAGACAAAACCAGCTGACATTGCAGAACAGGCATTGAAGCTTTCTCCCAGAATAGATCCTGTCCTTTACTTCCAGAAAACCAACAGTACTGCAAATAAAGCTGACACTGACTGCACTGCTGCCACCAAAGTGCCACTGGTGAGCAAACCGAAATTTGGCCCTAAATGTCCTGACTCTCTCCATCCCGTTACACGTCTGTAAAGTAGAAGATGCAGGATAGTTCCCACCTATTACACGATACTGGCTGAGGCCAATAGTGAATGGGTGAATGTTATTAAGAAGAATAAGGAAAAAAAAAGGGGAGGGGGAACTAAAATACAAGTAATCAAAAGAATTGCTCAATAGTACGTACCTAGCCATAGGAGAGAGACTTAAAGAGCTCCAATTCAGAATCACTTCTGCTATCCATTTTCAGACCCATCACTCTCAAAGGGATACAACAGCACTGCAGAATATTTAGACTAAAAAACCAAAGCATCAGAGGCCTGCAGAACATGGGCCCATGCATTTCTCCATTTTATAGACTCCTAATCTGAGATTTAACCTCATCTTGCTTAAATAAACAAATTAACAAATATTTAACATTTTTATTTCGCAAAACCAGCCTTAGAAATATAGACAGATCAGTGGTGGTGAACACCATGGCTGTGAGTCCCACTATCTCAATGTCTTGGAGAATGGGACACCCTTGGATATACGGTGTTACATGTGGACAAAGTCCTGCTACAGCCATGGCATTCTCTGCTACTGAAGTCCAAACCAACATGTCTCCACAGCTGAGAAAAATAGCTTAACAACAAGGATTTATGTAACAGGTGTAAACAGCAGAGGAAATACTCTGGCAAACCTACACACTCAGCCCAAAACCCATCACCAAGACAATAAAAACAAAGAAATGAAATAGGAAAAAAAACCCCACAGTAATTCTACAAACGTGCTGACTGCAGTGTTAAACAAATATGCCAAATTACTTTGCGAATTGCCAAGTGCTGTACTACGAGGTTTCCTCCTGCACAGTGTCAGTACCGTGACCACAGTTCTGGTTAGGATCACTGCTGTGAAAAATAAAACCTGTGAGACAGGCCACACAGTTTCTTTGAACAATAAATTCTCTTCATCCTGGTTTAAACAGCATTAAGGTGCACACAGAATTCAACAGGGAAATTTCAGCCTCTCTCAAAGTCAACGACAAAAATCTCATTTGTGTCAGCACGATCGGGTTTTAACCCCAACCTTATGTTATGCTTGTTATAATATTAAAAATACTGATAAAGCAAGCAAAATGGCAACACATGCTTCAACAACACGAGAAACATCCTCCGCTTGGGAAACCTGTCCTTTAGAAACTGTAATATTTGTAAGGTCAAACCATGTTGTACTTTGTTCCCAACACTGATTTTGGACCAGTCATTGCAGTTTTCTGTGTTTCAGTGATTGCAGCTGCAATAATGGAGCAAAACTACCCCCACAAGCACTTTTTCTTTTTTTAGAGCTCGTCCAAACTGAGTGAAGAGGAAAAGTTATATCCAGAGCTACAGTACGGAATCATTAAGTGTTGACACTGAGTTTAATATGACCAGCAAAACTTTTCCACTTCCACTGAATTCTTTTTCTTTCCTTTTGTTTTACAGCCTGCTGAAACAGCGATAGTCCATGTCTGGTTTGTGTCTGGTTCAAGACAGACACCAAATAGAAAAGTCCATGTTTGGGATTAAAGAGGCAAACATTCATTGCACAGGGCAGAAGAGCCATTTAACGCTTTTCTGCACAGCAGTGCAGAACAGAGACTGTGTCTAATAAAAACAATGAAATACACCGTAAAGATTAAGCTACTTCAAATGTTTCCAACAGCAACCACATAATGTGTGTACAGGGAAAGCATGAAATGAATTCTTCAGTGATAGCCTTATCATACGTAACAGCCCAAAAGACCCCTTGGTGTTACTAACTAGACATGGTAGGAAAACCAAGTGGTAATATGTACAGAGAGCACTGACAAACAATGAAAATAACCATCATGTAGGCTTTACCATTATAGAGAGACATCCAGCAAGGGAGTGATGAACACATTAATGGAAAAATAAGCACAGATCAGTGGAGGCTACAAACAAAGATGGAAACTACATTATCCATTAAAAATAGTGAGAAAAGCAGCATAAAGCAGTATCTCTGAAATTTCCATAACTCCTACATTAATCAACATATGCTCTTCAAGCATCACTGTAATCAGTTTACTTATTGCAACAATAGATAAGTAATTACTTAATGCTCTAATGGATTGTATTAAATCTCTTTGAAATGTGATAAGTCTAACAGCAATCTGGCATGTAGAAAAAGCATTAAAAACCCCAGCATATTTAGCCTCATTCCTGGAAGAAGGTATTAGAAACAAAAGCAGCCTCCCCTCCTTAAACATGGGCACAGATCACCCCACGAACGCAGGCACATGTTATGCATGTGAAGGAAAAAAGGCCTTTCAGTGACTATTCCTGTGAGAGGAGGATGTATGACCCAAAATACAGGGAAAAAACAAACAAACAAAAACCACCAAGCCAAAGCAAACCCCCATGGAGGCAGACAAGCAGAGGAAGTACAGCATGACTAAGCACTGGGCTCACAGACCCCATCTCCTCAGGAAGCATTTTGTTTTCAAAATAAACAGCATCTGTTTGGGGTTTTGTCCCATTCTCTCCATTTTCCTCCACCATCCCCTCTCCTTCCCAAACATACACACCCCCCAGCCAGTGCAGAAATACAGGACTTTGCATGTTCTTTGCTGACGTGCAGGGCAGTGGCACAGGTACGCAACTCACATCATCATTTGCTTTTCCTCATTAGTACAGCTTGCCTTGCCTTGAAATGTTGCTCAACTGTTTGAGTCCAAGAAGGTAAATTATAGTATTTGGTAACTGCAGAAAGATGCTCAGAAATGTGAAAATGACAATAAATTGAAAATGTTTCGTAGCTATTATGTTAGTGATTTGTTAATGTGAGGGAGCAACCTTGAATGTCTGAAATGTAGGTCTTGCATTAAAAAAAAATGCAGCTACATACCTCCTAATGTGCTTATAAATGGAACTAATTATTTTAACACATCTACTATAAGCATTTTCTTCTAGGATGTGATTACAGGCACTTGAGGAACAAACGTGGCCTTAAGACAGAACGCTTCTGAAGCCTGCCTACAGCTTTACAGTGAATTGCACTGCACTGTATTCACAATTCTCCATTGTATCTGCCAACTGTGATCCTGTTAACGTCACCTTGCCCATAAAGAACTTAACAGACAATAAAATGAATTGCAAGAATAAAAAATCCTATGATAAAGGAAGTGCATCCGTAAGAAAATTCAATATTCTGCCCATTCAGACAAGAACTGGGTCAGAGTTTCTCCCAGAGATATACCTGTCAAAGCTATGTTACAACTACACAGCTACAAAATGAATTAAGCAATCAAAAGAGACAAGATCTAAACTTCATTATCCTCGTTTCATTCTACAATAGAGAAGAGAATGAAGGAAGAGATTGATGCTACTGAATAAGAGACACGTCATCTTCTCCTGCGTTATTCTTCATCATGACATACCATGAGCAAAGATTAAATAGAAGCCCAGATAAGTTCAAATGATACAGCTATCAAACTTAGGTGTTCCTAATAGGCCCTTCACAAGGGCATCTGGACTACTAAAAGAAGGTAAAGCAAAAACTGTGAAATGGGTAAGAGAGTCAAAGAAAAGGAGTTAGTCTGAATCACTTTACAAGATAACCATGGGGAAATGGGGATAGGAAGGAAGAGGCAAAACTAACATTGTTTTTAATTTTGTCTCCTCCCAGTCAGCAAAGCACATAGGGCTGATTCATCTCCCTTTTATATCAGTGTGAATTATAAGGGACCTCACAGAAGACCATGAAGTTACACCAACATAAGTGAAAGAGAATTTGAAATGGCCTTAGATTACTCCAGATTGCCCAAATTACTTTCATGCTGAATTGAAATGAGCTTTTCTCCACAGCCATGGAGAAAACCTGGCTTTATTAACACCCTGTTCCAGCCATGATCCAGGAGACCTCTGCACAATGAAGCAGGAGAAAAGCTGGGCTACCATCCTCCTAGTGCCTTCCCTGAGAGCAAACATACCCTTCATGTACAACCCTTACTAGACATCCAAGAATGCAGCAAGATGCAGAACATGCCCAGCCTTCCCCAAAGACCTTATTGTTTTCTACAACTACCCAAAAGGAGGTTGTAGCAAGCAGGGTGTTGGTCTCTTTTCTCATGTAGCAAGTGATAGGACGCAAGGAAGTGGCCTCAAGTTGTGCCAGGGGAAGTTTAGATTGGATATTAGGAAAAACTTTCTTCACAGAAAGGGCTGTCAGGCATTGGAACAGGCTGCCCAGGGAAGCGGTGGAGTCACCGTCCCTGGAGGTGTTTAAAAGACATGTAGATGAGGTTCTTAGGGACATAGTTAAGTGGTGGACTTTGCGGTGTTAGGCTAATGGTTGGACTCGATGATCCTGAAGGTCTTTTCCAACTAAAATGATTCTATGATTCCAAGACACAAATCCACAGGGAAACAGTCTTCATTATTGCAAGTGCTGCTGCCTGTGGATCTACTTGTCCTTTTAAAGGAGATTGTATATGAGCCCATTCAGAGACACTGTTCTTCCTGTTGCAGTCCTTCTTCATGATTGCTCCCAGTCATAGGTAGTAAAATAAGGGGATGCCTCTGACATCGTGGATGACAGCAGAAAATTAGCAACAGCCTGGTGTTTAACAGCAACACTGCTTGTAACTACAGCATACGGTTCTTTCTCTGTGAAATGGTATTTCTTTAGGATAGAGATTATAAAGCATTGTGTTTGTTAAAGAACCACCACAGTAATAAAAATAATAATATAATACAGTCAAGCAGTAAAGCTAATAGTGCTTTTCATTCACAGATCTAAAGTTTAATAACTCAAACTTGGCAGTACCCTGAGAGAACTGGAAAAAAAAATAAATAAAATAGGTATTCCTAGTTTTTAGAAAACAGCAAATGAACACCCAGGTGGATTAAATGATGAACCCTTCAAAAACAGGAGAAGAATCTTTGGCTGAGGTAGGGAAACCCCCAGATTTCAGACCAATGGTTACATGCTGCCCTTCTCAGTAGTATCATTTTATTAAGAAGACTGTATTACTGGGCATCTCTACCTGTGCCACCCAGAAAAGCTAGTAGAATAAAACTGAATTTGTGCTGAGTTTGGTAGAGATATTCTAGTGTGACTCCTGGGGCAAAAGTACACTTCTTAAAATACTTTTGTCATTTGAAGATATATAAGCTCTGTCAAAAGTCACTATTACACTGGAATAAAAGCATCTATGCAAGGAATTATGTTTCTAACCATCTTGCTATAACTATAGCAGCACAACTGGTAAAATTTCCCCATACGAATAAGCTCTTACTGCCTCTGGTAATAAATTTAAAGAATTGACTAAATGGGAATTAAATTTGTTTCCAGGAAAAGTAACTTCTTAGCAGAGATGCCTGAGTGTTAAATGTCTGCCACTGCTGTATTACACTTCCCTGATAAGTACATACAGTGCTAAGAGCCACTGGCAAAACAAACTTTCACCTGCACTTGCTGTGAGCTGAAACAGGTTAAACTCATGGGGACACCTTGCTTGTCCTTGAGCTCCAACAACACTGTTGTCAGGGAGGTGAGCTACTGCCGAGCGAAATGACAGGAACACATTTCCAAACCTACTACACATAACCTGTCCGCAATGCCAAGCTTCGCCTGTGGCATTTAAACTCTTCTATTTATAGGTATTACCCTATAACTTGAGGTTCTGCGAGTGCATCATGTGTGGGGCCAACTGATATGGAGCTTTTGTGCTTTCTTCATGGAGGAGGAAGATGTGGTATGAATTGAGAGGATGCACAACTATAGCCTCAATACATGTCACCATGATGAGCCAAATTCAGTAAAGAGAAAAGAAAAAAAGACTTTTCTGGAGATATTTCCAGCTGATGCATTTATAGTTTCCCATGGCAGTTCAAAATCTGCATTTTACAGCATGAGAAGAGAAATGGCAAGAGGAGTTTCTGGGCTACCCATGCCACGAACTGGGGTTCGAGGGCTGGATTAGGTGCCTCCTCCTTCCTGCCCAAAGCCAGAGCAGCCCCAAACAACCCAGGGGAAACTACAGGTAGAGGAAGGCCAGGGAGGAGCTGCAGATCCCTGCCATCACAGAGGGCACACCACACCATGCCACCACTGTCACCCCAATACTCACCCCAAATGGTTCCACAGCAGCTGCCACCCAGGGGAAAACTGGCTCGTAGCACACAAAACCAACAGCAGCATGGGGTGCCCATTTTGATCGTACTTGTTCATGTCCTGCAACTTCCTCATCAAATCTCTCTGGCCAGTGGCCTATGGATGGCAGAAGAGGAAAGGGGGACGCAAAAGTTGTTCGTAGCACTTGTAACTCTCTTTGGCTTTTAAGTATCCTTTGTGTGTAATGGCAACATCTACTGTACAGAACTGCACACTGACCCAACCATCACATTCACCTGAGACATGGATTTGTAGGTCTAAGTCTCCTGTTGCTGGGTTGAAAACACTTAACTCCCTCAATACCAAGGGACTCACTGACTATTACAATGAAAAGCAAAATCAGGTCTGAGAGAGGAATCAACGTGCAAGCACAAGAATGGATCTCAGTGGGTACATGAAGCAACTCGTTGTACTTCACTACCATGAGAGGTTTACATACATACCACGATGTTTTACATGCTGTCTCAGTGTTTCCCAGTCAGTGGGGAAGAAGCATGTGCTGCCGGGAAAGTGGAGTTACACCTCACTTCCTGAGACTGGGGAGCTATAACATAGTTCAACATGGGGCAAAACTTATTTCCCTGAAGCACCAGTGAAATGCTAATAAGCTAAACACTGCATCCATAAGTAAATACACCTTAGCAGTACTATCCCTTCTGGAGATATAGCCCTAAGGAAAGGTGACTAAGGGTCACTCTTACCCAGAAAATCAGGGGGCATCAGAATTAGACAGCTTCTAAAGCTGGGGGGGGCCAGACTCAGCCTGCCTGCCCACAACCCATTGCAAGTTGCCTCCCCCTTACTCAGAGATGATTCAGGAGCCACCAGCTGCCCCCTTGGCACCAGAGGAATTGGTGTCAGGAGACTGGATCCCATCACTCAGTGTAGCCGGAGAGCTCGAGAGCTGATTTTGGTATGACTGTGCACAGGTTCCAGCACAGCCCACTGTACTGAAAGGAAGCAAGCAAAGGATGGGGAATCTGAGTGGCACGTGTTACCTGGCAGCTTGGTCTTCAGCAGCCAGACCTGCCATCCACTTTGGAAAACACAGGATGCTCAGGCAAGGACCAGGATTTCACGAGTCCCAGGGCTCACAGTACACTGAGGCAAGAGCCTCACCGTTCCCTTCACCATCAAAGCTCAGTGAGACAACACAGTGGGAACAACAACCAGGGGTAAGACAGAGCAAAGCCCACATCCAAATAGCTGCAGCTGTGGACTTTGAAACAAAAAGGCCTTAATATATTAAAATGATTAAGAAAACACACCTGTGACCTCTTGCCTCCGTGAAAGCAGAGATAAGTAATCACACAGACTGTGCTGTTGACTACCAGTTACAGAGCTATGGCAGAAACTCATTAATGCAGTTAGGAAATTTCTATTCTTAGTCAAAATGTGGATGCTCCTCTCTTGGGCACATAGACTGTGGTTGAGAAAGTTAAATAAAATCTATTTCCTTATATAGCAGAAAGCTTTTAGGCTACAAGCATCCCATATCAGAAGGATTTTCAGCCTAAAAATTACATTATTATGACAATTCAGACATTACTTCTTTGTTTAAGCCTTGTGCATTGAGCAGTACTTAAACCACAATTCTTTTAATAAAAATAATAATGAAAAATAAATCCATGTATGTATGGACAAGAATTACAGAAAAGTCTTTCTTTAGGATGAAGACAAAGAGTTGAACAGACTTCACTGAGACCTTACAGTATTTTATAGCTTGTGATGCATGTTTCTGTTATTTTTTAAGATTATCTTACAAAATAATGGGGACTTTGTCCTCTACTACCATGCATGGCTTGGAAAAAATATATACAGGTCTACTTTTGCGTAAAGGTTCACCTCCATGAAAGCCCATTTTTTTAAAAAAACACAGCTAGAATTAAAAACCAAATCAAACCAAAACCAAAACCAAAACCAACACAGTCATCTTTCTAGAGATGCAGGCATGTGTGGAAGTTTATATTTTTTAAAACGACAGGAAACAGTTTCAGTTGTCCTCTTCTACAGGAGGTACCTACTTAAGTTCCAGTGTCAGTAAAGAGAGGAAACAGACAAACATCCTAATTAATCTGCACGCCACATTGCCCGCCCATTACCCACAGACTAGTTACTTAGGGCTCTTTTTCTCCCTAACACTGATATAATTGATACAGAGCATCGGTCTGACTGGCTGACATGGCAGAGCTGGCCTCACAGGAATCTGAAGAGGTGCTCTTTCCTTCTATAGCACCTTTATCCAAAAAGCAAAAGATCCTTCCAGAACCAAATTCCGCAAAGTCTGTTTCAAAGCGGAGGAATTACAAAGACACCTAAAGGTTAAATACTTTGCTCACATTTTTACCCTCAATTAGTAGCAATCTGAAGCTTAACTTCATGGTCTCTCTTCTCGCCACCATACTTGTGGGGCTTACTCAATAAGCCAAGTGAGTTCTCAGAGATATATTTTCACAAGTAGGTGCACACTAACAATAGCTCAACAGCTCACTTTTTTTTTTTTTTAATATACCTATGAAATTAAAACTAACATACAAACAAAAACCCCATTTGCACAGGACCAGCATCTCCATTCAGACAAATGCATCTTGCATGTCATTCTGAGCACAGGAAAGTAATTTTTAAACAGTTCTGCTAAAGAGGACAAACTCACATACACAGTTCCTATGATAATCCTGACCCAAAGAATCCACAAATGTCTACAGGTGCTAAACGGCAGGGCCCATCCTGTCAATGTCTTTGAAGGCCACACACACACAAAAAAACATCTGTTAAAATGGGACCTTTTAATTTAACAGGGTATCGACACAGGAAAGAACACCAGGGATGTCTTCACAAACTTGTACAAAAGGCCATTTCACTTGACAAAGCCACACTGGAGCACATGGAGTTTACCTCTAGATATGCACATTGATACTGGGAGGCCAAGTCCTCAATGACCACAGCCTGGTGTCCTGTGGCAGACAAAGATGTTCACTTCTGGCAAGGCCATCTCAGCAGTCACAAAGGATGCAGAAGAATGCTTGTGGGCTAGCTTAGCAACCTTTTGCTGGGAGGGAGAAATTACATGGCACCCAGCTCCATGATGAAGTTCCCCAGTTGCCCAAGTTTAGGCTGGGTCCCTCTACATCAGATATTCTTTTTGCCCAAGGGCAAGCGCAGAGAAGGCAACAAAGAGAAGGTGTTGCCCATGCTTTACATCAGAGGAGACCTAAAGCTGGTGTCATTATATTTGGGCAGTTCATCCTAAAAACTCTCCCTAATGGTATTAAGAAGCTCTCAGTTCATAGCAAAGAGAAGGAGCTATGCAGCACAAAGCAGGTGAGAGCACTGTTACCTGCCAGCACCTGCATGCAAAAGGGTGGAGACGAGCGGCCAGCAGGCACCCTGATAAACCCTCCACACCTCCTTGCAAATAACACAGGCATCATTTTTTATCACTAAGTATAAAAGTAGTGTAGAAGGCTCAGAAAGTCATCTGCAGTGCATAAAGTTAAACCAGCAACACTGGCCAGCAACACAAGATGCTGGACAATCCTGGGTTACCTTGATGGCCTCATCTCTCATCAACATGAGTGAAGGAGGCCTTGTTTTAGTAGATATTTTACGTTAAATCAAGAGAATAAAACTATTTCAGTGTGAACATTTAAAAAAAAAGGCAGAAGGTAAAGGATTGGTCCTCTTAAGATGGCCTATTTTTTTAAGGAGATGTAACTGGGAAAACCCGTACCTACCAGCTCTCTTGATACACAAAGAATCTGAGAAAACAGCATTAAAATTTAGCATTTATTCCTACAGACAAATTCCCTTAATAAATGCTAGTCAGTCAGTCTGAGATTAAGAAATACACAGGCTAAGGAACCAGGCCCAATTTTTTGGCAAAGGGTTGATGTTGGTGTACTTGGCTAAAATCAAGATCATCTTAAAATGATGACATGCAGTCATTTATTTTGGTGTGGCAATCTCCTAGGAACCCAGAACAGAATAAATGCAAACACAGTTCAGCCTCATAACTTCATGTAATGCTTGAGGAAGGCTTGTGGGAACTTTAAAAGTAAATTAGAAGGTGCTTTTTAAATTTTTTTAGTAATTTTCGTTAAAAGAAACAAGACTTAAAAATTAGGTAAGATACTTTGAACCCAACACTGCAGTGTTATCACAGCATATGTTAAATATACGATAAAAAAAAATCCAGCTAGCCCATTATGTCTAATAGCATCTGTGAATTTTTGAAACTGACATCTATGTAGACATGTGAATTGGTCACTGGAGGTGGTAAATAAGATGATTTGCCACAGATGCAAGGAGCTGAATCCGGGAGCTGTGCAGACAACAAACAAGAGCTCTGTTTGAGCCACAGTGGAGCCTTCTTTCCCCTCGGTTTGAGGACAAACGCACCCACAAACAGCTGCAATAAAGCCATCACATCAGTTACGGCCCTACCACTGCTGGAGAATGGCACAAAGTTGCATTTACTTGTTATAAATGATTGATTTTAGCTCCCCTCCGTATCCACGCTCTGTGCAATTCCCCTGCTTGCTATACCATCTGCTGTAATTCTCGCAGGTTGGCTGTGACATACCATGACACATAAAAATCAATCAAAGTTGCTCGATACGTCAGCAGCCAAGGAAGAATGGCCGCATGTGTGATCTCACCACTTGTTCTGCGGTGTACTTTTGCTGCCTGCCCAGCGAGCGTGGAGACAGTACGTTTCTCCTCTTTCCAACAATATGATCTTATCGCAGGCAGCTGGCCCGCACTCTGCACTTTCATTTTTATTGTGTGGGTTCTCAAACTCTGATGCAAATAGTCTGCCGAACATCCTCCCTCCATGGCGTGTGGGGTTTTTTTTGATTTTCCTCTTCAACCTCCTTCCACGTGGCGTGCTCCAGCGTCAGGCTGGCTCCAGCCAGCTCCCATTGTTCGCATTGTTATTTTCATGTCAAGGGCGTGAGAGGAATATATATTTTTTTTTTTTTGCCAGAACAGCAATTTAAGCCCTAGGCCTTGAAAATACACTTGCCATTTGCAGGAAAACAGCTACTAGACTCACCCCAAGGCCAAAGATGAGGGACAGACATGTGGTTAAAAAAGGTGGTTGCTAATATAAATTAAAGCCAGACAAAAGAAAGAAGCCATTTGCAGAATAGGATGATGACACCAAAAATTTAATTTGCTCGGCAGTGGCCTACATAGAAGAGGAACTGCCACAGCAGATTAGATGAGTGGTCCTCTGGGGCTGTCGTGCCAGCACCACCATGGATATCTCTAAAAGCGTGAGAGAATTGATGCGTGTGACCAGGAGTGACAAATGGGAAGAGGTAAGTAGCTAGCTAATTGTGCAGGGCTGCACTTGGGTTATATAAGAGCTGCTTCCCAATTTCTGCTAGTGGGCAATACCACCATTACTTCTTCAGGTGCTAAAATAGAAATGTTGTGTTCTGCCACAAAATTGCCAGTCTTTCAACAATAAATACACAGCATTTACTTCACGTGTCTCTACCTCTTGTGACTGCAGGCTGCAGCAGTAGACAAGGTGTTGGGAAAGGAAGTATATCCTTTGATTAGCTCTACATTTACAATACCAGTTTTAAAGTATGAAATGTGTCTTTTTTTTCTTTTTTTTCTTTTTTTTTTTTTTTTCCTGAGGCTTCATTCAACAGGAAAAACAGAAGGAAATGAAGATGTTTCACTATTCCCTTCACAGTTTGTTTTTGCTTTTTTTTTTAATTATTATTTTTTAGATACTGATCTCCTTCACAGTTCAGAAAGCCTCATGCCTGTCTCCTGTAAACCCTTCTTTAAAATCTCTTATACACTGATCCCACCGCCTCATTTTATCACTTTTATCACATCTTTTCCAATCGGTGCCACTGAAAGAGATGGCAAACTTTCACACGATACTCCAGCCCACCATAAGTTTTATGCCCTGTAGGTTTACAAGTGCTAGTTGAATTTTAATCTTCTCTTTAATATAATCAAATACCCTAGCAACTCTAGTGGTTATTGTGGTTTCCCCAAGTACCCTCACCAGGTTAGCCCCACAAGAAGCCCCAAGTGTTTGGAAGTAGGAATCCCATAAGAATTCATTGGAATCTCTGGACATTTGTGGCATTTTCAGTTAATGTGAAATCTCTTACTTGTCTCTGTACTTTGAGTGCCCTTCACACCCCTTTTCCTCCTGTCCCCATCTGCACTGGTGTTTACAACTCTTCAGGTGCTCTTCACCCTCTACATTCATGTTTTGACCTGAAACCCAAGGGAAGTCTTCCCACTGATTTCATAGGGCTTCAGGCCAATTTCCAATTTATTTTCCACTCCCTCCTCTAAATCCTTCAAATCCCTACAATGCTCTTGGTTCAGTACCAACTCCTCCTAACTATGAGTCCCCTCTTAACTTTGCTCTGCTCTGAGCCGCTGCTAGTCATCACTTGTTTATTCTGTGGCTACAGAGCATGCCCCTTGTTTGGCATAGCAGACACCCACACTTCCAAATCTTAACTCATTGCTTCAGGATAAATGCTCCTTGCCTAGTAGCTCTGTATTTGCTGTCAGAGTTTCTTATGAAGGCCTACACCAAAAAGGCCTTAAGAATTGGGGGCACTCAGCCAGGAACTGGCTCTCCAGGACCCTATACTAGCCTTTCCTCCTCCTAATTATGCTCTGAAGTGCCTCAGCAAACACTCAATAACGGGCACTACAACAACAACAACTTCCTCTCTCCACAAACAGCTAGTCAAAAATTGCTAAAATACAAAAGTTATTCATAAAGCTGTCTTGTCCTTTAAAGAAACCAACAACTCTGTTCACTACACACTTGGGATGTCATCCTCCAGCTGAAGAAGCATGCTGAAACTCCTCTGGACCTCACCAGAATGAGGGTGAGGACCACAATTCATTGTGATTCTGCATTATTTATTCCAAAAGCCTTAGTACCTTTTGGTCCTAGAAATTAATTGAACTTCAGGGTTTCGAGAGGCTTTACATCTTCCTCCTTAGACACTTCAGTCTCTGCTAAAGAGACACAGATAGGTTAAAATTGTATTTACAAAAGTCAGCTTTCCTCTCCCTATACCAAGCTGCTACTGATGTAGTACTTGCAGCTTTGGCTTGTGTGAGCAACCCCAGGTTTCAATCATGCTCTTCTGAAAACAGTTTCTAGCCAGAATCCAACATGTCACTACTAATGGTTGTGGAAGGCCATACTACTGACACTAACATTTCTCACCTCCGTTGGCAACATGTGGAACTAGACTACTCATCCCCTTCGAAAACAGACACCTGTCGCATGCTCTTCCCTCACCACACCCAGCAAACCTTCCTCTTCCACTCATATTGCATACATCCTCACACAAGTTCTCCTGGACGGCAGCCTACAGGACTATGGCAATGGTAGGGGGGCTGGCAGCCAGGGGCAACACAAGCTCTAACAGCGTACAGTGGGTGGACTGGTCCCAACCCTGCTCACAGTGTCCACCCTAGACAAAGAAGTTATCCCCCTTTGTCTCAGCCCTTCCAGGTGTGAGAGAGGGGAACGGTGAGTACAGGGTAGACAAGGTAAGTTTGCCATGGCTGTGGAGTGAGTTGGATGTGAGGAAGACAAGGACTGCTCCTTCTTCAGGAGGAATTACCCACAATCAGTGTGCAGCCACCACCATTGCTACAATCGTGTCTCAGGGAAGCCTCCCTGCCCATCCTGTCCTCTGACCCTGCACAGAGCATATGGAAACGGTGCCCTTTGCCCCCTGAAGTGCACAGGAGAAAACACGTGCACAGGTGCATGAAGGAGTACAACATGGAGATACCAATGCTCTGTCCAAAAACTTTCCCTCATGCTGGGGAGAAGGTGACTCAGAGACTGACTGTAGGAGAGGAGTAGCAGGTCTTGGTAAAGTCCTTTGCTACTGGCCTGTTATTCTTATTAAAAATAAGACCAGAAACATTTTGAGGGAAACAGAATTCCCTTAGAACTTGAAGAATTTATCTGATGTGAGAAGAGATCAGCTCATCCACCCCAAATTAGTATGTGCTACACAGCCTTTGACTGAGAAGTACTGAGACAACTAGGGAAGCACCTCACTTTAAATGAAGGCTATAACCACATACAGTTTGCTCTGCTTATAGTCATCGGTCCTCTAAAAGCTAATACTTTTGTCTTGGGCTTTGATTAATAAACCATTTCTTTATTTTATGGGCTTTGATTAATAAACCATTGCTGTATTTTACTGCTAGGCCTGCCTGACACTGTGTAACAAGATGAATTAGGGCAGAAAAATAATAAGGGAAGAGGACAGCTATGACGCAGGAATGATGTGCACACCAGAAATATGCTGCAGGAGCTTGGGGCAGGAAGATGGAAGGGCAGGGGGAGCAGGATGCCTACCCTTTGCTGTAATAACACAAATCTCATCTAGCTTGTGCCTCCTCTCTCCACATTCTTCCAAAGCAGTTACTGGGGTATGGGGAAAAACCTCACAAGCGACATCTCCACACCCCTTCCTTCAAGTCACTTGCCACATCACTAGCAGAGGCAGGCCAGGACATCTGTTCACTTCCAAGCCTTAAAGAGGGGTAGGTATAGTTTGGCAAGCATCAAACCAACTGTCCTTCATGAACCCAGTCTAGGTGACACAGTTCTCCAATGGAAGGATGCCAAGGACACCAGCTCTGCCCCGCACTCTGAGCCTGGGACACATGTACAGACAAGGTGCAGGACTCTACTGCGCTACTCCCTTCTAATAAACTTTGCTGCTTCTTTCTGCCTTATGCTCTGTTGTGCCCATAAAATTCAGCTACAGCCAGTATCAAAGTGTTAGTAATTACTAATAGTAATTAACCAGGCTAGTAATGGGTACAGATCCCCAAAGAGTGTTCTCGTTTTCTCATTTTTCCTCTTTTTGGACATTGATATCACTGAGGAAGAGTTATTTGTCAATAAAGCTGGAGCTAATCCTTCCCATAATTTAACTAATCTCCCTGAGTTTTGATCATGCCTTTGATCAGAGTAGGGAAAGAAAATAAACTAACCCAAGAACAAACAAACAAAACAAAAAGAACACGACCAAAACAAAACAAACAAACAAACAAACAAACCAAAACCAAACCAAAACAACAACAACCACCAAACACACACCACAAAAAAACCCCAACCGCCAAACAGGAGGAAAAGGTTTGAAATGAACCAAATAAGAAAAGAACACTGGATTCCATTTTCAAAGGTGTTATTAAATACTCTTTGGATTTGTCAGCTCTCCATAATAGCTTGGTCTAAAAATTTTACATTCTTTTTATTCTGGCTAAGGAATGGTGCCCTTGACCAGTATCTTGTGTATTTCCTCTTTTTTTAAATTATTTTTTTAAGGATTACATGAAGAATTAGACAAATTTATGACCTATCTAAAGAACATAATAATTTACTTGCAAGCAGTCTAAATGACACATGCAATCAATCTGATACATTCACTGCAGACTTATTCTTGTCTTGCTGGTTCTTGGGACACCTAATTGACAAAGGCTCCCTAATGAGTTAAAAAGAGAGGAGACTGAGGATGGAGTGTGGAGCATCATCTCATGCTTTGGAGGCAACCACACTATTTCCTAGCAGGACTGGGTTTCTGACTCCTAAAACAGACATAAGGGGTGAGAATGTGAAGAAAAGTGAAGAATGAGCATGGACCTGACCTGATAGATAAGGAAGTTCCCATAGGAAGCCGACAAGGTTGAGGATTTGTGATTTCTCCCTGATCCCCCAGGTAACATAGTGCTACCAGAGGCATGGTCATGTCCCTCTTTAATTTTCTGTTTCTTTGGTGCAGAAGACAACATTTCTTAAGACTTGCTTTTTTGACCTCTGTGTTTTATTAGCTGCAGGACTTTAAAGCAGGTTTTGTGCCAAATACAGACTTGATTTGGAAGGGTTAAGTTCTTCTGTAACAGATGCCAATATAATTCTTTAAAATCATATCCAATCCTTAATTGCTGGCAACAAAGACTATTTGCAGCATACAGAGATGCTGGGAATACCATTCTGCCTCAACATTGCCGGCAAGGAAAACATTGGTCAGTAATGATCATTTATCTGTGGCACACTTTGCACACACTGCTTTGGCTGATGGAACCAGGGACAGTAACACCGAAGAGAGGGGTACACAGAGTGCCTGTCAGAAGGCTACCTCTCCCTAATATAACTACAGAAGTAACAAAATCATGGTCAGAATAACCATCTCCAGACACTCCAGCCTCATGAAGCTGAGGGTTCAGAAGGGCATCTAAACAAACTGCTTAGTCCCAACTTTTACAAACCATCTGCTAGCTGAGAGGGAGCTGTGGGGGTGGAGGAAAGAGGGTAAAGAAATGGGAGGAGGGTATAACTAGGTATGCTGACCGGGTGGTTGGGGCTGTCTAGAGGTACCTATAGGGCAGCCCTGCCCTTGATTCCTGTAGCTGAGGCAGAGCAACACACCAGACCTGTTGCTCAGACCATTATCAGGCTCATCAAACCTGCTTCTGACAATCAGGAGGAACAAAGGGACCCCAGAACCTTCCCCAACTAGCAAGGGAACATCCAGGATGGACACAGTACCAGTGCCCATCCAAGGAACCTTCCTGGAAGCTTCCTGGCAAACACTCATGTATTCAGTGCCTCTACTACTCACAAGGGCAGCCAACCACTCAACACCTTATTATTCTCATCTTGCTGTATTCTGTTGGCTGAAATGAGACATCTTGCCCAACTAGCATCAAGGGATGTGGTATATATCACCATATAGCTTCAACTCAGCACCAAGCAATAGGTGAAAAAAACAACCAAAAAAACCCCAAACAAAATAAACCACCCCAAACCAAATTAACACACTTTATAGAATCAATTTTTTGGCAGTATTCATCCCTTGCAAAATTTTATCTTGCTTAAGAAGTTTTCTGAGGGACTTGGGCATTATGCAGGAGTCCCCTCGCTTTCTGTCACCACCATTTTCCTTCAGGCCCTGTGCTATGTCCCCCACCACCCTCTTCAGGGCAGCCTAATGCCTTGCTCCCAGGATGAACATTCCATATACTTGAAGCCTTTGGAAATGCTCATTAATCACCTTCCTTTTGCCAGGTACATTTTTTTGTCCTCTCGCATGCCTTTTCTTGCCTCTTTTCTTGCCTTCACCTTCCCCTTCTACAGCTCACCAAAGAGCCCCCCTGCCCCATGTGAAGGCCTCCTGTATCCCATTACTGATCACAAGAACCCCCTAATCCCTTGTACTCAGTTTTGAGATCACACAGGTAAAACGCAGATTGAAATCTCCCAAGGCATTAGACAAAACATATTCTCTGACTTTCAGCTAACCTTCCACTGAGCAGCACTCTAATACTCACTTGCAGACACTCTAAGTGGAGAAGCACTTTTCAATAGTAATAAAAATAATGTTCTTTTCACTCTGTTGAAAACATGGAAGATTTCCAGAAGAAAGTCAGGCAGTCAGCCTCCCCTCTACGCCTACTCCCACAGGCGTGCGTAGGGAAGAAGTTTACTTTCTGACATGGAAGCCTGTCAGTCCTCCAACCCCTCTCTGTTCTCTGATGCCCACATAGACACTCTTATATTTTTTTCCTGGATGCGTTCCCTCCTCTGGAGCTTGACTGAACCTCCCATCCCGATCACAGGCCTCTACATTCAAGGCGTAGCTCAAAAAGTAAAAAGAGCATCTTTTTATAAGGCCACAGTGACGTGCTACGCTCTGGCTCAGTGGTAGAACAGACTGGTCAGCCTCTCCACACCATCATAAATTCACTTCAAATGATAAAATTATTTATTCAAGTCTTTACTACCTCCTCTGCTGAAGACTGTGTTGGACATTTCAAGGAATGCCACATTACAAATGGGAACTCATTCACTGAATTATTTTATAGGCCAGTGTACATCAATTTTGCATAGGCTATTTTGTTTTTAGAGCTAATTTCTAATCCTAACTCACATCACAGACACATATCTCTGCTTGGATTAATTAAGGACTTAGAGAGAACCTTCTGCTCCATTACCCTCCGTTACCGATTTATAAAAGAAGCCATGAAGCAATGCTCTTAACGATAACAAGGGGGATATTCTATCCCTTAATGCCATTCCTGGTTCCTCTGCCTAAAATACAAAGAGAGAAGAGAGGTGGACATTTCAGGGGATGAAGAGAACATCTTTGTGAGCCACGTGGCATTCTTCAGTGGTGGATGCAACCCCTCAAGCAGATGACCTATTTTTTCTCCATAATGAGCACTTTGCTCAGTGATTTCTCCCCCTTGAAAGAGTAACTGGAAAGAGGAGAGACCACTGTCACCCAACACTAAGGAGAAAGACCACCAGGAGCAGGAACTCATTTATACCATTAATGATGTGAAACAGCTTGGCAGGAGCAAAAGCAGTAAAGGTAAAAAGAAGATGAAGCTTTCTTTGAACAAGACAAAGTCCAGTGCTAACAGATGGAGACAGGAAGACAGTGGAAGCCCTGCAGATAAGGAAAGAAGCATGTGGTAAAGGACTGAGGGAGACCCCAGGCCAAATGAGTTCTCCTGCAGGGACTAACTGGGCTGCTCAGCGTCCTCAGCAGAGACAAACCACCCGGGCTGATTTTACACAACCAAAGTAAAAATGCCCAAGTCATCTGTGACTCGCTGACCAGAAAAATTCAACAAGGTGGGTAGCATAACATCGAGGATTTGCCCCCTCCAGGTCTCACAGTGTTTGATGGGACAGAAATCCAGCTGCTGCCAGGAGAGGAAAGCCAGAAAAGCTGAGTGACAACAACAGGACTGGATTGTTGAAGTGGCCAAAGCAGCCAAGGTCCTGGCTCTCAGGACTTTTCCTTAGACTTTATCTGAACTGCAACCCAAAACAATCCCATTCCTGACATGAATCTCCCACAAACAGGAAGCAGCAGCAAAACCAATAAAAGATGACAGACAGCTGTGGAGGGGAATCCCGAGATGTTCCTTTCACAGGCAGTCACTGCTCTGCAAATCCCCGAGAGCTGCAGACCTTGGGAGGACAGCCTGTATTTCCAGGGGATGAGTCCTTGGTAAACAGAGACATCTTTCCCCTCAGTGTGCCCTTCACTGCCTGCTTCTCTGCACCTCCCAACATCCGCCTGCAGTTATTTTAACTTAGAAAATTAGGCTATCAAAAAAGGTTATCTTCATTTAAAATAGTTTACTTAATCTCACCCACCCTCAATTTTAACCATGTTATTTTTGCAAAGTAGAGCAGCACTGGCAAACCAAAAGTGTTTGTCCTTTTCTTATCTACATCATCACACACAAAATATGCTGTCAAAAGCAGGTCTGCTTCTTTCCAAAAGCACTGGGGAGCTAGTTGGGTGGCCCTAAAGAACCCACTGGAGGATTCACCTGGGACTGGTCTCTATAGCATCCAGGTACATCTGTCTCTGTGTTTTATACTAATTGGGCGGAAATATAAAATAGAAGTTAAGTGAATTCCCTTATGTCACACACAAAAAAATTAACAGAACAGAGAAGCTTTGACTCCTTCAGAACCTATAAGTGACATCAAAGAGGTGAATGGGCCATGTAGATGGGTGTATGCAACACCGGGCCTATAGGAACTATATCCCAGTTGTCAGTTTGTACAAGTCTGCTAAAATAGGATGTGTGTCTCAGAGTGCAAACTGATATTTCCATTTTTGAGAGATTTTTAACAGGAGATTGTGAACTATGACTCAGTTAATGCCCTTGTTTTCAGCCTCAGAAATAAGAGTTTCTGTGATGTTTGGATTAAATACTTTCAGTGTACAGAGAAAATTATTCTGCTCTACTACATTTTCCCATAATTTTTATTTCTTTATACTAGCTTTGTTTTGGTAAGACATGATAAGAGAGGCACAAGCTGAAGCACACAGCATTTACCTCAGTAGCTATAAAATAAGAGAGCTATAATCCATGCTGTCTAACCCTTCTCCACCAGAAACTCCTTGAGCCACTGAAGTGGAATGCTACTCTTGCTGAAGCCTTAATATAGCTAGACTCTTCAAGGGACAGGCAGAGCTGTTCTGTCTCACAGCATGAGGACGACATACATATAGTCACCATTATTTTAATAAACAAATTATTTTGCAATTAAGATGGGTTTGACAAGAAGAATCGGATTAATTTGGCCTCATTGGGTCAAAACAGTATTCAATCTTTCCCGATAAAAAGGAATAAAAGCAGAACCTGTTTACATTTACAGAGTACTACCTGGAAGCCAGATTTCCTTCCCACCAATGCCAAGATACAGCACTTTGCAGATTCAGTAGATGTTCAGAGTCAGACAGGACCTTTCCACCGCTCCCTGAGACAAAGCTAATAAGAGTACCACTGTGCTACAGGGCTGTCAAAAGATGATGGCCTTTACTCTAGAGGACTGTTACATTAAGGCCGACAGCTGTGACTTCTGCAGCTGGGTAAAGACAAAAAAGATGGACTCTGCACTTGCAGAATACTGCTGGCATTCATTTGCCTCCACATATTATTAATTCTTCACCCCATGTCCCTGCATTTAGCCAGAACCTCTCAGTTCCCAATAGCCACGTCTCTTCATCTGGTCCCAGAAGCAGTCACTATGAAGAAAGCTGTCAAGTAACCAAGGAGTACTTCCAGGACCTACCTGCAAAATAAATATGCATGCACATGCAACAAGGAGACGGTGATTCACTTCATAGCCCATGAACTCTAAACAGTCCATGTGAAGCACCATGTAGCAAATACAGAATTACTTGATCTGTGCATGGAAAACCTCTCCTAGTGTCCAGGGAATGCCTAGGCAACATGAGGTGAGGTAAAGCTTGTGCTGCATCAGTGCCTCATGCCTTTCCAGGACAGGACGGGCAAGGCCAGAATAACACATTGGAGAAACCACTGCAAGGGATCAGTCAGAGAAACTCAGTGACAGATCTCCTATGAAATGAATGAGAAATCAGCCTCCACCCTGGCATATTTACAGAGACCTAAGGACTGCCCAGCTCCCTAGGCACATGGAGCCCAGCAAACCCAAAGAACCACAACCGTGATTTCCAGATCCACTAAAATGATGGTAATTTCTCACATATACCCAGACAAGATGGCTCAAAAGCCACGCAGCAGAGCAAGCAGAGCTGAAAACACTCTTCCTGGGATTATTACCATACTGTAAGCAATCAGCTTTGCCTCCATTATATTCCTACATAGACACTGAGATTTCTTTTTTGTTTTGTTATTTTAATAGAAGTGTAAGTGGTCTATTTTCCATTAATTTCTTTCCAGATGTTTCTGATTATCACCCCTTCATTCAGATTTTCCTTCCCAAAGACAAGATTATAAGAAAAATGTCACTTACTGTCCCCATGTTTACAGCATTTCTAAAGCTGACAGTTTGTTCTTCAGGATTGATGGGGGGCGAGGCGGGTAGGGAAGTTGTTTGTTTGTTTTAAAATGAAAACAGGCAGGCTTGGGGAATAGAGAGAATGAAATCTCATAGGGCTCAAGCACTCTAAAAAATTCCAGAGAAGTAGTTTAATAGCACTAAATGTTGATTCACATAAGAAATGATGCATCAAACGCGTATCATTTTTACTGTTACATCAAGAGCTTGGTTTACATGTATGTCCTCATGCATAGTCAAAGCCTGCAATGTGAATAAGGCTGAGTCAGGCTGCAAAAGGCTATTTCATTCTCTAACATGAAACATATGTTAAGAGCATGCTCTCTTTACAAATTACAGCAAAAATTCTAAGTACATTGATTTAGATACCAACATGAATTTTGGCAAATTCCTTGAAGGAAATATCTCTTTTTGTATATTTCCAGCCTGTGCTGTAAATGGCTCCATCCCAATGAAGAGAAAATGGGTAGCAGAGTCTAAATTCTAGTCCAAAAGTTACAAAGTATTTAGTAATTTTAGATGCCCCTCTGAGATGCTGTGGATATGCCAAAGTTGCAGAAGATGAGAGCTCAGCATTTCCTAAATGTCAAGCTCTCTGCAAATTCAGATGTAAAAACACAGGCACCTAGTTCTGTATTTGGGCACATTCAAGTTTAAATACTGACACTTCCAGCACATAGGAATAGTGAACACCCTTTCCCAAAATCCAGATTCCTATAGTCAATATAGTTAGTCACTTAAATATAAGCAGCTTGATTTCCTAGGTATTTATTAGCTTCTCTTTCAGTTCAGTTGCATTTGCTCACCACTTCTGAAAATCATACCGTTTCTATTTAGGAGTCCTCCAACAGAATTAAGCGCAACATGATATTTAACAGCCACACAAGTGCTACTGGCTAGACGTCTCAATACTTTGCAACAGTAATGAAGTATTACAATCCTTTCATAGACGAGAAAACTTAAGTGAGAAAGAGATCTTATTTCATTGCAGATGGTCTAAAACAAAACAAAACAAACCACCCTACTGCTTTAAATGGGAAATGTGCAAAGGCTTCAGTACTACAAGCTTCTACTAAGATAACACATCAGAGAACCTTCAATAGCCAAACATGTCTCTGAAGTTAGGCAAGAAACTAGCCAGAGGCAAAGCTTTCTTAGAAGACTAAAGAAAGTTACAGTTTCATAGCAAGAGATCTGATTCTGATGCAAACATTAGCAACTAACCTTCTGAAAAACAGTTCTAACAGGGAACTTCCCCAACAAACCTGTGGTCCAAGACCTAGCGCACTGCCTAAGTGGCTCAGTTGGGAAATATAATCCTTTGCAGTACTGGTGTGTAACACCAGCCCTCTAAGTGGTTGTATGTTAGTGAGTCCTATGCATTACCATGGACTCTGATTTAAGAACCGGCACTGGGAAGTCCCCAGAAGTGGGCATCCTCTGCCTTCAAACAAGAACCCCTGAGGCAGTCATGATTCAGAGAAAAAAAATTCCATTGATGCATCTAAAATAGCAGTCAAAGCAATATCTGTTTCAGCTCTCAGTTAAAGCTGTGTTGAAACAGCTAAATACCAGTTCATGTAGGTAGCTTACCCATTTTCTTTCCACTTTCTACAGTTCCAGTTGAATGTGAAGATGTACTTTTCCCAATTTTTCTCCCGTTTCATCTTATCCATAAAGGCAGTGCTAGGCATTCATACCACAGCAGTTGTATCTTTCTTCTTTTCAAAACCTAGGCAAAGGTTCTGTTTATGAATGTTGATAAAAATGCTTTTGACAAGTGTAATTTGCAATATTAAATGAACAGAAGGCTGCCATCCTGATGAAAATTTGCAAGTCATAAAACTAGCTAACAGAATTTGGCCAGGGAGTCAAGACTTACAAACATGTCTTCAATAACAGCTCCATAAGAACTTGTTTCTTTCGGTTGGGGTCTTTAGAAAAGAAAATGGTGAACGTGAAAGAGGCATATTTTATGTAGTTGTCAACAGTTTTCTGCTGCTTTTTGTTCTGTTGCCATTTTGTACTACAAAGAATGATTAGTCACAGAAAAGCTGCACTTTCAGGGCAAAAGAGGATGCCTGTGAGCTAGGTAGGACAGGGAAATACCATTTTACTCCTAACTCCATGCAGTGAAAGATTAATGGGTGGTTCTTGTTTCTGCTAACCTTATTTCCTGCAGCAGCACCAGGCCAGTGCTGGGAGCCCTCCATCTTCATGAGCTCCAAACAGCTCAGAACAGGAGCAGATTTCTGCAGTAGGAGGCACGTCTCTCCACACAAAGCAAAACATTTAGTTGTTAATTGGGCTATTTAAATCTAGACTAACTCTATGGCCCTCAGCAGACTTATAGAAGACTTATGTTATGGGATCTCTTGCTCTACACAAGTAAACAATTTATTAGAGAGAATGTAACAAAACAGACATAATGCTGTAGTTGCATTTTTTCCACACAGGTCTCCACCCTTCACAATAAATCTAGTCTCAACATCTAACTGAATATTCCTGCTCAGGAACCCAGGTAAGTTGGTTGTTCGTTGTCTGGCAACCTCACTGCTGTGTTTAAAGGTCTTTAGAAATTAACGTCAATGCTTCACATAATTGTTTTTTCAACCTGGTCAGGTTTCTGTGCACTCTAATTGTTCTATAGCAATGTGGTAAACACTTCCTGCAGACAATTTGTTAGGAAGTTCGGATTTTATATAACCCAGGAAATGAAGTCACCAGACCTGTGGGCTGCCTGCAATGATTCAGTCCCCTGGTTCCTGCAACAAGCAGGCACTTCAGATACAAAAATCCAGAGGCAATGACAAACTGATAGAAAGAAAAAGGGTGCATAGCAGTTTCCCCATTCACTCAATTCCTATTCAAAAATTCAGAAAGTTGCAAAGAACTTCCACAGACTGCCAGCCATTTATTTTTATCCTTGGCACCAAAATTATAAATAATTCTGATCCCTCTCCTCCATTTTTCTTCAATGCATAGGGGAACAGAACGGGACATGACGGGAAGGAGGGGATCAAAGTTTCTGTCCATATCTTTTCACTAAAGCAGCACCACTTTCTTTTCTTTACTTCATTTTTCGACTGGTTACAAAACATACATGCCCTGTCTATTAACTTCCCTGCTTTTGCATCATCAATCACTTCATCAATGTTCTGGAAAAATACTATATAGCTACAGCTAGCGCAGCATTCCCCAGAAATGGCCTAAGGGTTTTGAAAAGCTCATAGCTTCCTAGTTCAAAATTAATTTGAATTTGACTATCTTTGGTGGGCTCTGCAGGTTTATTTGTTTCAGAAAGACTTCGAGGAAATTCAGAAAAGTGTAAGATGCTTATGACTTAGAACACTATTTGTATTTTACCTGAATAACTGTTTCTTGGGAGAACAGGTAACCAGATAAAATATTTCTGGAAAGCAGCAGACTGTTGGGATACTCCAACTAAGTGCTTTCTCAGTGCACATCAAAATCATTTCCACACGATTAGCCAAGCACTGCCACATTTTGAACCTCAGTTATGACACCGTCCCCACATAGGTGCTCAGAATTAGACCTACACTTTTCCGCCTATTCCACGCCTTCTACTTCATTTAACAATAAAATTATTTTTTTTAAAAAAGTTGTGGGTTTTTTTTACATAGCAGAAATATTAGTTCTTGATGTAATCCTCTTTCTTGAAAGATTTTTTTGCCTGTCTTTATGAAATGTAAAAAGTTGTCTCCTTCCCTGAGAGACGATCCCCTGAGCCATGCTGTTCTGCAGCCATGGAAGTTCTTGTCCAGCCTTCAACACCACACAGCTGTGGTGTGTGACCTCAACACAGTCTTTCCCCAAAGCCCTCTAACTACGTAAGAGGAACCCAAGTATTAGTAAGCAGAACAATGTTTCCTCCCAATGGTCACAACAAATGCCATTGCAAAGAAGGAGGAAAAGGAGAGACAAAAGATAAAATTTAAAAAGACTAAAGGAATTTCACATTGCAGACAAAGCAATAATCCTTGGCTGCCTAATATCCTGGAAAATATCCCCCATTTAATAAAAATAAGTTTAAATCAGGAAAGCTGTTCAATTCATATGTGTTCAAGTGGTAAGCTCAAACCACATCATCATCTGCTTCTGAATCAACTGGCTTTGACGACTTCCACACGACTCAGGTTTCTACAAAGGGGGGTGTGATTGATCTGCAAACTGCTTTCAGTTCTTCTTTAGCCAAACAATTTAAACACTTCATTGTCGATGGGGGTGGGCACACTTGGGTATCTCCTCCCTTATCCATCAGACATGCAAGCAGAGGGTTGAATCGCTACAGCTCCTCCTGCCAGCGGCCCTACTACTGCTGTAACTCCTTTATCCCAGAATTATGCCACAACTGCAAATCTGGGTCCAGCTGCTGGCATGCACAATTTCACAGAGTGCTACATTACCCTCACACTGCTGCAAACACTATCAGCGCTTAGCACAAGCCAGTGTTTGCCTGTGAACTCTGACTGACTTTGAATTCAGCAAAACAGAGCCAGTCCCATATCTAGCACGTTTCTTTTCTGGCAGGGACACACAGAAAAGTCTGAGTTGGAGAAAAGGAGAAATCTGAATGATCACATTGGAGCTAAACAACCGGAGTTGTAGCGAGCAGATGAGAAAAGGGAAGGTCTGAGTCATCCTCTGTGCACTTGAATACTGACCAGTCAGATCAGGCTTTACTCTATCCCCATTTCCATATCATGTATGAAGGGAATGAGTAGAAGTAATTTTTTTAGTTTCTTGGAAAATACCAGCGGAAGCAAAGAGGAAAACCAGGTAGGCCTAGCATGTGTGGAGATCAAAAACAGGTAGTGAAAGATACAACACCAACAGTCTCGGGGGAACAAGGAAAACAAGATAATTTTGGCTCTCCCCATTAAAGAACATAATCGTCTACCATTAGATGCGGTTACTCTACTTTGATTAAATGCACGTAGCATCTTTCCTTTTATTGTCTTTGATATTTCAAAGCTATTAGCCATACTGCACGATTTACTTTCTTTTGTTCAATTTTGCTGTCACTGAGGCTCTTCTCTTCAGAGGTCACTTGATCTTGAAGCCAATGATAAAACTCATCTTCAAAAGTGGAGTAGAAATAGAATTAAAAAAAAAAAAAATCTGGAAAGCATCCTGCTGACAGCCTGTCCCACTGAATTTGATAGGAATACCCCTGGAAATTAAGCAAGCCTGGTTTATCCTTCCATTACCCTCAACACTGACATTTATTAATTCCCAAGCATAACAATGATTCTGTTGCATGTTTTTACATATTATGCATGCACTCACGCTGCTAAGTTCTTCACAGTTGGAAAATAGATTCAGAGCTTCAAATGGGTAAGAGAGGCAACAGTCATAAGTAAATCCCAAGGGAGAACTAAAAGGACTTAATAGCAGGCTATTATTAAACTCTATTTGATATATTAAAAAATCACAAGGAAGCCTGTCAAAAAAATTACCATGATCAAATAAATTACATGGCAAAGCTGCCACTCATGTCTTGCAAACTGGTACTGCAGAGACATGATGGGAAATGAAATACCCAGAGCCCAGAACAAAACCAGGCACACACTGTCAAACACCCGCCCGCCCTGCTCACGGGCACCCTGCCTCCATCCCGCCCGCACCGGCCACCACCTCAGCACCTCATCCTGCCCTCCTGGCCAGCCAGGCAGGGGCTGGGAGTCCTGCAAAGGCTCAGCCTTGGGGCTGAGAGCCCCACTCCCTCTTCATTCCACCTCCTCCCCAGCTAAGCCATTCTTCTTCTCAGCTCCTCATTATCTCCGGCCTACGCACCCACTGTACTCACATGTGCTTTGCCACTCTGCAGAGTGCTATTGGGATTGCTTCGGTACCACACCAACCCCAAGTTGCTCTGCTACACAGCACCGCAATCCTGGCTTTATAAAACTCAACCTTACACAGCGGAGAACTGCCAGAGAGATTAACTTCAAAATGTTCCCTTTAAAGCATACGCTGTCAAAACTCTGCACAGTATATTGCGACCAGTACTTCAGTGCTTCTTCAAGAAAAAGCTATCCCTTCTTCAAGAGGTTTGCCCAGTAAAAGCACCTAAGGGGCAGGCAGAGGGGAGCCAAGACTGGATCTGCAGCCCTTCTCTTTCCCTTGTGCCCAGTGGTGACAGTACTGCCCAGCTGTGGCTGTACAACTCAAGTTTCTCTTCCCACAATCCCCCATTTCTGCATTTCCCAGGGATAAGTGACTATGAATTTAAAGTAGTAACAGTATTATAGCCTAACAGCATAACAGTATAGCAGGGCAAAGTCTAGAGGAAGAAGCAATACTTTTCTGGGTCAAACAAAGCAGCTGGAGAAAAAGAGAAAAGCATCTGGGCACCTGAGGTCTTTTTCAGATTTTAGGAAGGTAAAAGCTGCACCAGGCGAGAGTTTAGACAGATTTTTTTTGTTTTTTTTTTTTAAAGATTCAGTTTGTAATCTCAGTGTAATCTCAGGTAATTTTTTCCTCTTCATTGCATTTACTAGACCTTTTGTTTGCTTGATTGTTTCCCAAGTTGCAAGTGGCAAGATAAGCATCTGAAACCTCAACAAATTCTAGTCAAGAAAAAGAAGCCAGAAAGCCTGGGTGTCTCCAGGGCACATGTGTGCTTCCACACCTTGGTGTTCATGTGCATTTAACTTATTCCCCTTCATAAAAGTTTAGAGAGTAAAAACATTGCTCTTCTTTCATTGCCAGTTGTTTCTTGCTGTCCACACAAAAGGCACTGCTTCAATTTAAGGGACATCAAGAGCTTCTGTTTAGTGCCCTTCTCCCCTCCGCCCCGCCCCCTGACAGTTTAAAATCTTGATAACCTCTAACCTAGCTGTCAAATCTAGTACACTTAAGTGAGAAAACCCACTGACGTCAACATAACTACTCACATGAATAGTTACAGCTTGATTTGGCCTTGAGGCTTTAGATGTGTTTAAACCATTTAAATCAATTCTAGGCCTCAGATTGCTTTTTCAGTTTCAGACATTTAAAACAACAAGCAGCCCAGAGGAGGCCACAGAGAAGACAGCAGCAGCGCTGCCACCACTTCATTGGCTGTGGAATGTGGTTCATGGCAGTCCAGGTGCACTGACACCAGCTAAGGCTTTCTGTACACCCCCCAAAAAGTCCATCTCCCAAAGCATAAAGTCAGACAAACCAAACCCCACATGTTCATTCCACGGTCATTCTGCAAACACCCCTAACCATTTATTTCAAAGCAAACAGAAAGTGTTTGGTGACTGAGCACAATTCAGAACACTCTCAGAAGTCCCAGATCTCTGCAGGCTGCTTGGGAGGAACCTCATGGCAGTAAGATGTGGTGGCAGCAGGACGTGGTGGCTGCAGGGCTGCAAGGCAGGGAGAATCCCACTGCTGCAGGTGCAGTAACTTGCCACTGAGACAACAGCTTCCATAGAACCAGCCATCTTCCCCCAAGGAAACCCAAGATATTTTAAATGATAACAATAACAATAAGCCATAATAATAATACACCCCACCCCTGATGACCAGTGACTGAATCTTTGAGGGAAAGATGCCATAACACACCCAGCATGTGAATCACAATCCTGCACCAGCTGGGTGTTCAATTTCAGCAGTCCCACTGCCATCAATATAGTTCATCAATCAATCAAATCCAGATCAAACTATTAGATGACGTTCAGCTCCTAACTTGCACGACATAAAAGGGAACATTTGCACCTTGGGATTTAGCAGTAGAGGGCTTTAATACAAATCTGTTTTGAAGAGCAGGTTTTGTTATCCTTGCTTCCTTCATTTGTATTGAGCTGTCAATGACATTTATTCTTGCTTGTTGCTCACGATCCTCAGGATAACAGTAATCTTTCAAACAACTAGATCGCTGTCAATGGCTTTTATGCAATTTCAGACAGATAACCTATCAGACTACTCATCCTTGCAGGTCCTCCCCAAAAAAGAGTCCAGGACTCTAAAAGAAGAGAGTGTGCATATCAATAGAAAGGCTTTTTTGCCCCAGGGTTATTCCTCTGTCCATCTCTCTTTGCTTCCACATTCAGCTACACGACCTGTAGTACACAGAGGTTCACTAGTCGGTACACAACTTGTCTGTCCCCTTCAAGACAAAAAGGTAAAGCAGAATGGAAGAGTTACCAATATGTATATTGCATATGCACATCTGAAAGGAATATATGTGTTTTTTAAAAGTAAACAAAAAACCAACACCATGACCCTAGATCACTCTGCAGTGAGCACAAACACTGTATTTGGAAATATGCAAACTACATCCCTAACATTCACTTCAACAAGCCTCACTCCTGCAGTGCTCCTCTACAGCCCGCAAGCTATGTTCACGGTTACCTCCAGCTCTGTGTCCCAGCCCTGACCTCATATGCTGGCACCCTATGTCCTTTCCCAGCTGCTACACATCCTCCCACAAACCCTCTCTCTCATGTCTCTAACCTGTCTCTGGCCCACTGACCAAACATGAGGCAGTACACACATCATGACAGGTTCAGAGCCAAATGTCCAACAACCTCCTGCTTCCCAAACACAATTTTGGTGAGCTCTGCCTGGCTGCCAGGGAAGTCCCAGCAGAGGTAAGGGCTGAGGCCTCCCTGTATGTCCCTCAAACAGGTATTACGGATTGCTGCCTGCTGCCAGCTCCTGCAGAGCCTTCAGGAAGATCTTGCACAAAGGTGTCTCCTGGACTGAAGAGCAATAGGGGACTTAGACAATGCGAGACAACCTGACTCTAAAAGTCTTTTTCTTGGTAGGCACTCTCCTTGAGATTACAGGGAGGATGTAAGTTATCCTCAAACCAAGCACTGCAAAGCCCAGAAATTCTCAGCTAATACACTGTACATTGAGGTACAATTATTTTAATGTCTTGGACAAACAACTAGTAATAAAGGTGCAACTGTAGAATCCAGATTGCCCAAAGTAGGCCTGGAAGTGATGATAGGGAATAACTCTAGGACAATGATGTAGGAGATGATTACTGTGACTACCTCAAAGAAAGTACAGCAGCATTGCTTCAGTGTAATCGCTGCCTGAACCTGTCTATTATCACAGAAGCTGGGCCATGAAGCTCTATTTTAATACGGTCTCACTGAAAGGCATTCTTCTATCCACTTCCTCTTGTTTATTATTCTTTCAAATATCTGATAAGATACTTTTCAACTGTGGCTATTCACTTTCTGTTTGCGTAGGTCTTGGGTTCATCACAAGCTACAAGGTCAGCATTAATCTAAACAATGGTTGGTTGTGGGCAATTTTGCCAAGTGGAAAACACTCTAAAGGCTAGATTGTTATCATCAATAGGGCAATGAGCAGGCGGGACAAACGAGCCCTATATGCACACGTATGGATGAAGCAGAACTACTCAGATGCCAGCCAGATCATGGGTGTAGCACATGCAGAGAAGCCAGGGCTCCTGCCCAGGGATCGTTAGGAAGGAAAAGTAGGGAGAGGGAAAGCAGGAGCTTCCTTTTGTGGTCAGCCAGCCTAGCACCTGTGAGGAGGATGGAAGAGCCATCCTAAAGGTGCAGGAAGGTCTGTCTTCTACCTGCAGAGCATATTTAAGGCAATGAAATAGCTTGCAAAGCATGCCTTTCTCAGCTGTGCCTCACGCTATCATACAGCCCACAGCAAGGTTGTTCATGGGCAATGTACTGACAAAGTGCCCTGAAGAAAAGTCAAAACCAAAAGCCAAAACTCAATTAAAAAAAGGCAAAATAATGAGTGTGCATGAAACCTTTAGAGGTAATTTCTTTGAGGACTGCTGACAATAGCAGACACAGAAGAATTAAAGGTCCATGTTTGTAATATCAAAATATTATAATTGTATTTACAGTTTGCCATTTGTAGAGCCAAAGCCTTCCAAAATACAGCCCCTGAACTTGGAGAACACATAGTTCTCTCTAGTCCTTTACATTCCCTTCTTCAAAACACACCTTTTCCTGCAATCTCACCAGCAGTGACTCACACCACCTCAATGAAAAAAAAAAAATCTCAACCATAAAAAAAAAGACTACTACTAATCAAGCCTTGCTTATGCAAGCAATTTCATAACCTTGTTTTACAAAAATTCTTTTCTGCAGGTCATCTGTACGTAAGATACCCTGTGTCTCTCCTTGCCTACATGCATGTTTCTCAAGCTGTGACTAAGCGTGATGAAGACTGTAACGCTAATACCTATGTATTACTGTCAGTGGAACAAACTGTAGTTGAAATTTGTTCTCCGGGTTTTGTTTGACCTCCAGATTGGCAGATCAACCTTTCCGGAGTCAAAGCTCTTTGCAAAGGGAAGGTAGATACAAGCACTGGCAACGCAGGCAACTCAGACAACGAGTGTTAACCCTGATTCAGGAAAGCAGCAGCTCAAGAGGATAAATCTCTATGGCAATGTAATTGTTGGTCTCCCTAAGAAGAATGGTTTCTGTGATTGTTATTTTGCTATGAGATCTAGAAATCAACTAAATAATTTCTTTCCTCTGTTCAATATTCCTGGTTTGCAGGAGCTGCTACCTTAAGAGAGATCTGATCTGGAGGCCTTGAAGGGAACCATTCCTAATTCTCCCATTAAGCACCTCTGAGATATCCTGTTTCTATATTACTTTTATAAACACCTTAAGTAAAAATATTTACATTATGAGTTAACTATTCACTTGGATTGTGCAGTAACCTTAGGCGGACAATCCATATTGTGTTTTTTTAAATCCCATTTTGTTTGGCGATTGTTCAACACACAATGGTCTGATGGCCCAGCTGCAGCCAAGAAGCACGCCACAAAGCTGAGGGAAAGTACAGGCACACCGAACTGATTCTCTGGTCATCATCGTGCCACCATCCAGCTCGCAAGGCCAGTTATCTAGTCCCTCTCAGGCAGACTAGTTGCCCATAGCTCCTACTGGGGGTGGCAGGGCTGTAGGGAAGTCATCATGACTTCAGCCACTGTGAGGGCTGGCAGTATAGCAGCTGCTGACTTAAAGCTTTACAACCACGGAAGATTTTTATAGGTGGAGGTGAGCCCTCAAAGCACCCAAGGATTAGGACTTGCCACTCGCAACATCGAAGCTGTTGTATTTGGAGCACTTACTTTGAAATGGTGAGCTTTGAAGGGGAAAAGGTGAGGGGCTAATTCAGTCTGTATTACAAGTAGTTTGCTACTCTTCACTTCTGCAGCTATGCACATCTTCACATACTTCTAGCATAATCACTGAAGCAAATTTCTTAGAAGGATATTTAATCCTGTTCATCAAGAACAAGGTCAATGAGGGAGGCAAGATTAGATATTTCAAAAGACATGTGATGGTTTCCTTCTGTTGCCATAACAAAGAAAGGTACTTTAAATCAACACTGCTAAGCTGAATTCATATTTAAGCAGCCCTCCCTGCAGAAGAATCATCCCCTTCGATGCCTCTCTCTTGTTACTAGATGGGCTGACGCAGTCAGGGTTACATCACAACCATCCATGGCCTTTCCTTAGCAACTAGCTTGACTTTATTGATTTGATAGTTGATTATTATGGCAACAAGCTCAATTCTTACTGTTTATAAACATTTTAAAAGGTCATCAAGAAAACAGAAGTAAAACATGTTCTTTCTAACTATTTTTGTGGCATGCAGAACCCATGAAGCTATTGGGAGAAAACCAACAAAAAACACAACAGAAAGGAAGACAAAACCCCCAAATTCTGAACTAACAAAAGGAGGACATGCCCATGACTGCAGCAGTGATACCTGTATTCTTTCCTCAGCTCTGCCATAAGATTTCTCAGTGACCTTGGATGGGAACTGGGTCTCCCACTATCATTGGTGCTCTGGGAAGTCTCTCCCTCTCCAGCTCTGTGGACCTTACCTTACAATTTTTATTTCAGAGGCTGTTTTGTTAGTGGTGGGTTTTTTTGTTTGTGGGTTTGGGTTTTGTTTGTTTGTTGTTTTGGTTTGGTTTTGCTTTGTTTGTTTTTTTGTTTTGTGAGATTTTTTTGTTTGGTGATTTGGTTTGGTTTGTTGTTGTTTTGTGTGGATTTTTTTGTTTGTTTTTTTTAATCCCAGGAAGAGGCCATGGATAACTTCTTAAAAAGGAGAAAAGAAACAAAAGTGAATTTAATGTTTTTAAAAAGTACATGATTTGCAGGCAGATGGTTGCAGGATTTCATCATCACCTGGCAGAGAAACCTCTCTCCCAGCTGTGTAGCTGTGAAGATCCCAGAGTCTGAAGTGCATGCTCAGTCTGCAGTACCCCAAAAAGCAGTGACCTCGCTTTCTTCAAGTCTATTCCGTAACTCTGACCTGAAGCTCAACACAAATTATATCAGAGAAATACAAGATTACACATAATATTCCTGTCTCAGCCACTCAGTGCTGATATTCCTTTGACAGCACTGCTTACGTATACACTGATTGCACCTGCACACAGAGTCCTTCTTAACAAGGAGTCTTCTTCCACAAGAAACACAACAGCAAGTTTGTAAAGTAAGCAAAGAATAGACTATATGGTGGCCAATTTCATGTTCAGAGGTTTGTCTGGGAAGAGTTCCAACTCGTGATGTGCGAGACCCCACCTTATCATTAAAAGGAAATATCATTTAGCAATATTTTAAATTTCAAGACAAGGAATAGCTAAGTACCAACATTTTAAAGTGAAAGAAAAGCATTTTCTCTGCTTCACCAGAGTTACTCATAGGTAGCTCATATAACTTGTGCTTTCATATAGAGTTCTCAGAAAAGGAATTGATATTATTTTAGTAATGAAAATAATGGCTAGTTTTAAACCATCATTTGAATTAGATCTGTGTGAGCAAACTACTGCATTTTCTGAACAGCATGAATATTATCCTTATGAATGAATCAACTATTTCCAAATATGGATTGGAAAATATTCAGCTACCAGATATTTGGAAGAGCAAGCACCAAAACAGGCTCAGAAGTCTGATACAGATGTCTAGGACTCAAGAAAGCATTCCATCCAATCAGTCAGTGGATTTAGAGTCAGTCATCTCTCTGAGTCACCCATTTCATTGCTACTCTTCACTTGTTTTGGGTGCGGACTGAAAGCAGTTGCTCTTAGTTCCTGAAAACTGATGTTGTGAAATTCCCACACCCCAAAGCAAAAGAAATAGAGGAAAAAAAAAAAAAATAATGCAGTTTCCTTCTGCAATGAGCCTGCTCCCTTTAGGCAGCAGCTCTTTTTCCGCCTCCCTTATTGCTGCTGATGTGCAACACAGCAAGTGCCTGCTGCCAACCAGTATTGCCTGTCTTCTATGCTTTCCAAGTTCCTACTTCTCTGTTCTACTCAGCAAGAATTATTTATTGCAGGGTTTTGTACTGGTGCCTGTGACCGTAGGCTTTGAGGCCTTGCATCTGTTAAACATGTTCTCTCATTAAGGTTCCCACAACAAACAAAAGCCTCAAAAGTCTCCTTTCTTCCTGCTCTTTTCATAATGATGCCCTTCATTCTCCATCCATCATAGCTCATACTTTATCCTGTCTTATTTCCATTATAAGTCCAAAATCTCAACATTCCAAAACACCATCCAAACAAAAGACTCTCCAGATATGAGTGCCATCTCAAATCAATTACCAGGGTATTCATCCTTCACAATAATATCTCTATTATATTATCTTCCTATTGAATTCAAAGATTACACCGCTGACATGCTTTCAGGGTTTGTGGTGGCGGGGACAAAAAAAACAACCACTCTCATAGCTAGTAAAGAGAATCATGTTTTTCAGGTTCCTTAAAACTTAACTCCTGAGCAAGAAGAACAAAGAGCATCTTTTTTGTTAAATGTGTACACTGTACACAACACAGAAGCACCTGACACACCCGCAAGGTGCTGCCAGTGTGTAGTCATCATTAGAGAAAATCAAATTCAGCGTGAAGAGGATGACATTTCCATTGGAGAAAATAAGAACTACACCTGCATTTAGCCCTCTCTGAATCACATTACTCTGAAACAAATGGAGACCACAGAGAACACTTGCCTCTTAAGAAAAGCAGCAGGTCCAACAAAGCATCAGCAACCAAGCATTAGTTATCATAATTAGCAATTTTAAGATTCAGAGTTTTTTAATTAAGGGATGGACAGTTTGGGTTATAGCAAACAAACTAGGAGATTCAATAAACAAGTTTAATAACTGTTCGTGCCAGGAATCTCCATTTAAGTATCTTGTAACACTTTGACTATGCTTGAAAATTTGATATACACAATAAATGTTTAAAGCAGTCGAGTGCGAGCATGAAAACATTTTTGTATTGTATTTAAAATAACCAACCCCCTGCTATAACATGCCGAACATGAGCAAGATTATGCAATAACTCATCAATACAGGTAACACTGCACTGACAACTAAACTCAACTTGCCCTTTTCTAAATACCTTCCAAAATGTTTAACACATTCCAGACCATACAGTCATGCATATCAACTAGGACTGGGTACATTAAAACCATAAAGAAATATTTGCAGCCTCCAAAAGCCACAGCATGCTCGTGATTCATAATCCCTTATCAAACCTTGTTTCATTTCTTGCCTCATCCTACTGTTTGCATCTTAAGTTAAAGCCCTTCACAGTCAAGATTCTCCCTTTATTTGTTTTGCACTCCTACTCCTAAAGCTGTGGCATTGGGTCAACATCAACAATACACACAAAAAAGAAAAAAAAAATAAAAAAGAAAGTACTGATTATAGGCATATTTATCAGACCTCTGAGCCCAACATCTATTAACCACAGTCTTCTATGACACTGTCAATATTTCTCTGTAGGCAGCCAAAATGATATCACAGAGATGCGGCAGAGACCACATCATGAATCACTTTGCTCGTTCATGTAGTTGATGTGTTCACGAACACAGAAGTCAACTGAAAGCTCCAACCCTGAGCCAGCTAACACACCTCTCATAAAGCTAGTCTGTGTTAGAAAGGCCTCATCATTAGCACCCAGTAGTTAAGCATTGATTTATTCTGATTTTCAGTCTGCACTCTGGATAAAAAAAGCAAGTCTCAGGGAAAGGATTATGGAGAGTTTTTTGGACAGGACTTTCCATTTCCCTCCCCAGCAGAGGAGCGTGCACAGCTCATACTGAGGGTGGGTACATTGCTCCAAAATGCGCTAACAAAAATACACTTATTTGCTTATAGACTGTGTTTTTGTCATCACATGGAAAAAATGCTGAAGCAGCACAAAGTATCCAAAATCTCCTTCTGAAATTCCATCTTTCAGGTGAACTCAGAAGCAACTTTAAGTTGGCCATATGGTATGTTCTTTATATTGCAAGTATTCAAACTGCAGACACGTTCTGGACTAGAAGAAAAATTACTAGTTAACACAGACCTCCTCCCTACCATAGTTTTACACATAATTTCAATATATTAAGTGTACTTTTACACTTTAATTCATGTTTCCGGTATCAGCCAATAAGACTTAGCTTCTCTATGCAAATCAAATTCTTGTTCTTCTCAAATTATCTGTTATTAAAGGACTTTACCTAACATTTCCAAAGAAAATACACCTTTCATGAGAAAGTCAGAAAGAATACTTTTCATTCAAAAAGAAAGTTGTGAAAAGTGACAGTCAGTGGGCTATAATATAAATAGTTCAAAAACTTTTAATATAGTATTGTGAATGCTTTTTATATGGTATTATGGGTGCTATTGTCTACTACAACTACTATATTGTACACTTAATAGAAACTTTTCAGAAATTAAGTCAGAGCTTGATCCAATTCCCACTGAAATAAATACAGATTATTTCTGAAGACAAGACAACTTTCTATGCACTTGAACAGAGTTCACCATATGCCCAATGGGCAGGCTAAGCAGTAAGCTTAAATTTTAAATGTAACTAAGCTTCAATTTTAACAAGATTTGGTCTTGATATTAGAAAAACCACCAAATCTGAGGTTAGTGAAACACCAGAGTAGATTGCCTGCGGGGGTCATCAGATATTTGTCACAGAAAGCACTGAAGACAAAATCAGGATTCACTTTTCTTGGTGATCTCCTGCCTTCAAAGAGATGGACCTGACGGCCTCTAGCAGCTCCTCCCCAATCTTCTATGAACCTGTGATGCCAAGGAGCAGTATTACAAGTAGATTTAACATGGCATGTTTGCTACAATGTTCTGTCCTACAACTCCTAATGCTTCCCTGCTCAGCCAGCTCTCTCCTGTGTGCCAAGTGCCCTTCCTTTCTCTGTGCTGGGTTCACCAAGTGACAGCACATGCTTTGACTAGACTGGAGGGAGCTACCTGTGAGCACCACCACTGACCAGTTGACTACTATATCTGGGAAACACAAAGTACAGGATTAAAACCTCCTTTGCAATGGAGGTATTCCTTTGACAGTCCTTTCTATACTTGGCCGTCAGGTTTTTTTGTGTTTGTGGGTTTTGGGTTTTTCTGTTTGTTTGTTTGTTTTCCAGGAAATTATAATCTCTGTTCCTGCTAGCCATCCAACAATATATGTGGAAAATGGGTTAAAACAAATAGAAAAGTCATCTGAAGATAAGTGGAGGAACTGAAAGACAGCTATAAACAATGTGACAACATTAGCCTTGTTAAAAATGAGACTTCGGATCAATCTCCAACAGGGTGAGTTTGTTAAAAGTTTTGAATCTTTTTCAAACTAAAAAAAAAAAAAGAAAGCAAGGAAATTTTATGACACTAAGTTTCTGTAAAACACAAAGAGCCTTAAGTCATCACATGAATCACTGACAATTTAATCAGCTTCTGGGAGTTTGTCATCCTCATCAAGAGTTGAATTTAAGACCTTCAAAAAGTTCTTTCACTTCATTTATGAACTGCTGCACCTACTGATTCAGCCACCCACAGCACACTTTAGATTACCAGAGATTCAGTCAAGAATCCAGAAAGCTAATATTCATCTTAGAGGCTAAAAGAGCTCCTACCAATGTAACACCTAAGCCTCAAGAAACAGCAGCAGCACATTTTCTTCAGATGGGAAAGCTTTAGGAAATCGTTAATACTCTAAAATGGATCCTCAGCAGCTAAGAGCTTCTTTCACCCAAATGCAGCAATCTTCATAGACACTTCTGAGAACCTTAATGGGAATAGCTGTGGGAGACCCCATACACTGCAAGAGGCAGAGCAGGTGCAAAATCTAGTGTCGGATTCATCTCACCTACCCTAGAGTTCTCCTGGAAAAGATCTTTAAACTGCTGACATGCTTAGACCAGTATTTGTTTTTAATAAAATTACTTCGCATGAAAGCATGTGGCACACGACAGAGGCAGCTTCTTAAAAGTAAAGCTCTGCAGGTCACAATCTGCTCTTTTGTCAAATTAAACGAATACTGCCATCAGTGACAACAAAGCCCACTGTTTGAAGTTCTTGGGATGAGAGATCTTCAAACCCTAAAACATGAACATCTCAGATCCCCAAAAATGTGAGCAGTGCGCTTCATGATTCTTCTTTGGAGTGAAATAATAGCACCAACAGTGTAGATGTCCTGTTTTTAACCTTCATTATTAGTTACATAATTTTTGATAAATCTGGTGATATCTTTACAGAGAAGCCAGTCCTGAGAATTCTTAGCATCTCTGGGCAAAGAATCTTGCTGAAGTGCAAACAAGTGCAACAATAAATAGCAGGTTAGCCATTTCTTCTGGCTTCTTTGGAAGAAGTCCTGCATTTCAGCTGTAAACAAATGGTGACCCTTTAAGGTGAAGAACATCTGTCCTGATTTTGCTGGGGATAGACTTAATTATTTTTCCTAGTAGCTGGTATAGTGCTGCACTTTGGATTTAGTATAACAACAACATTGATAACACACTGATGTTTTAGTTGTTGCTAGGTAGTCAAGGACTTTTCAGGTTCTCATGTGGGCCTTCCAGTGACAAGGTGGGTAATGTACAAAAGGTTGCAAGCCAGAACAGCTGACTCCAACTGACCAAAGGGATATTCCATACCATATGACATCATGCTCAGTATATTAAGCTGAAGGAGGAAAGGGGGGGACATTTGGAGTGATGGCACTTGTCTTCTCAGATAATGGTTAAGTGTGGTGGAGCCCAGTTTTCCTGGAGATGGCTGAACACCTGCCTGCCCATGGGAAGTAATGAATGAATTCCTTGTTTGGCTTTGTGTGTGTACGCAGCTTTTACTAAACTCTCTTTATCTCAACCAATGAGTTTTCTCACGTTTACTTTTCTGCTTCTCTCCCTCATCCCACTGGGGGGAAGTGAGTGAGCTGTTGTGTGGTGCTTAGTTTGCAGATGGGATTAAATCATGGCGACACCACAGTTGCATGATTTTTATGGTTCAGTTTTGGCTACAGTCTGAAAAAACCTTGAGACATTTTCTAAGAAAAGGGTTTGTCCATCACTGAAAAGACAAGGCAAAGTGTTCAGTGCTTCATCATTTGAGTACCTGGTACAATGTCATTCAGCCGCCTGCAGATTTGTGGATAACATGCAATTGACATTTTTGTAAATAAGATCAGCATATTTGCAATACCTCTTTTTGTTTTCTGTTCCTTGACTTTTACTGACATCCAGTGGAGACACACACAAACCTCTTTCAAGTGGTAATACCAAGTCCTTTCTTGTAAAGCACCTCAAAGTTACCAATGGGATATAAAGCCTGCCTTGAATATGTCTGGTCTTCTGAAGGTTGTTCCATATTTAGTCTGTTCACAATACACATTCCTTTACCATTTCAAACACTAGAACTGTTTGAATATTTTCAAACATCACTTATTTCCAGTTCTGACAAAACCATTCTCATGGGTTAGTTTCTGTTGTGCTAGTACGAATTAATATTCTCCTCTTTCTTCTTCTTATCATCCTACAAATATAGGAAAACAGATTAGGAACAACGTCTGCTTCAAAGACTGTGTCCTCATCACTGTCAAATGAAGCCATCTTTGTCTTCTCACCATAATTTGAAAGAAGGCCAGTACATTATTTTTGAATGTGTGAACTCTGCTTACTGACTGGAGGAAGGCTGTGAATACCATAATTAAACCCTCACATAAGTACACGCAAGACACAGTTCCTGACAGGGGAGCATGTGGGATCTATTAACCAGAATCATGTTAAGAATAAATGGAAATTAAACAATCTTACCTGAGCTGTTTTCTTATCCTCCTTAACTAATAATAGCTCCTAGAAGACACTTTAAACCCCAGCAATAAAACAAAGGTCAGTGCAGTGGATTTGGTCAGGCTGAGCTGCTGAGCAGCACAAAGCAAACCTAAAGCCCACACTTGCACACCCTATCCACATCTCTGACTGCTACTCAACAGTATACTCAGAAAAGCAGAGGTACTCTGAGATTTACATCATTCAAAATGTCTACAGCCTTTTCAAGAGAAAGAAAAGGGAAACATCTCCTGATTTGAGAAGATGGGATTGCTACAAACTGAAATACCAATATCTCAAGGTGGAATGTGTTCTTTCTTGAATACTCGCATATAAATCCCACTTAGATTACAAGGGAGCTCTGGATAATGAAGGGAACAGCTAACATAGCCTTGTCTGAAAAGTCTGTGCTAGACCATCAGATAAGGAAAAGCACGACAAAACTCATTACCTGTGATGAGTCATTCTTTACCATGGAAAGGTGTTCTTTGCCTAGGAAATTGTTAATTAGGAGCAGGAGTGGGAGACTTAACTTTCTTTTGAAACACATTTTTTCCTCCAAATACATAAAATGTCTTTGTATATTGGAAAGAGAGGTTCAGCCCTCAGTTTCTCAGGTAAGAGGATTTGACCTGGATACTTAGGTTTCAAAGCATTCATGTAGCTTACAGTGCTATATGAACCACTCAAAATCTGGATCAAATGGCTAACAACAATGGACAAGACAGCTCCCACAATGATGCCTACAGAACAGAAAAGACATGAGCTCACACCATGTGAGGTACAGGTCTGATAAGTGAACAGCATTTGGAAAACTGTGTTTTCACAGTGAAGTTATTGTAAGACAAACTGACACAGTGAGTCCCTCAATCTTTCTCTTTTTCTCTCAAAAATAATAATTGGAATAACAAAAGCAATATCAAAGGTGGGGCTTAATGGGTTCAATACTATTGCTAATCTCTTCAAATTCAGGCAAAATCCATTTGTGAACATGTGTCCAAACTGTGTGGTTCAGTTGCCTCTGAAGAAAAAATAATTCTACTAGATTCTCCTCATCTCAGTTCCAGTGAGGCAAAACAAGTGGCCAATATAATCATTCTTGTGTGTCTCTGTGAACACAAGAGCAGGAACATGTTCTCTGAAATACGTAATCACTCCCAAGACAGTGTCCTGGCACGTCTCAGATAATCCATATGACCTTCTGGCCTGTACCTCAAACAGGAACGCCTTCTTCATTTGTTTTCTTTGGCATGGATCTCCCTCTTACTTCACCTCCAGTTTAAGCTTCCTGCTTGCAGAAACTATTTCCCTAAAAGAGAGAAAGTGCTATCTAGCGAAGCTGAATGAGAAATTTCTCCATGGGCTGAAAATAATATTTTTCTGTAAACAAGGTATCTCCACCCATCTTGCTCTTCATCAGAGAGAACTCCTTTCAAAAACAGCTTGATTGGTTGTCAAGTATCATAGGTACGCTGATCTGTAGAGGCGCCATCTCATACATATTCATGTCAAAACTATGGCAGGATGTGGCCCTGACAAGGATTGGTCATCTCATTAGTAGTCACTAATCAGTCAGATCATTAGTATTCTTTGTGCACAGTCCCATTAACTTCCCTGTGGTGCTGCAGCGTGCATTCCTGAAGCAAAGGACTAATAGGAAGCAGGTCACTAGGATGAAATCCTGATGCAATTCCAAGAATATCCAAGTCCAGCTTTCCGTGGAACTGAGGAATGAGAAGCAAACAGGAGAGAGTTTCTTGCTGCACTGTGAGGGATCCGTACCACTTTTCCATAGACATTTCACATAGGTGTGTAATTAGAAGGTTCAGAATCTGCATCCAGTTTCTGCAGTTCTACTGACCCACATCTCCACTACAGGCCCAGTCACCATCCCTGGAGGTGTCTAAAAGGCTCATAGATGAGGTTCTTAGGGACATGGTTTAGTGCTAGAGTTAGGTTATGGTTTGACTCAATGATCTTGAGGGTCTCTTCCAACCAAAATGATTCTATGATTCTATGACTGTCTCTCCAGCAGGAAACGAGGTGGCTATCACTCACTCTTGCTTTGGGCTGGCATATACTGTTATTGTTACCTGCTTGTTTATGGTGCAGCTTAACTCATGCTTTTGCCTGAAGCTTGCAGATTAAAACAGAAATCCTGCTGAACGACAACAGATTTAAGTGAGTACTTGCACCACTGACTATATATCCTGTGATGCACTAACTGCATTAAAATCCTGAAAAACTTTTAGGAAGAGAAACATCATCAAAAAGCAATAAAATTCATCCAGTTAAAAGGCACAGAAGCAAACAGAAGACACAGCATTTGGGCTCCAGTTTCAAGGCTCAATTTTCCCACATTACATGCAACTGACTCAAAAAGTCAAGTCCACCCTTCTTATGCACTCCCAAGCCCTAACACAGACATACAGGCAGGGTAGACAAGTTTTCTTTATAACCAAAAACTAAATGCTTCTGAAATACAAGCCAGCAGACTATTAGAGACAGAGAGAATTACATTGCTCTGATGTGTTTGTTTGGATACTAATAATGTAGTACTGAAAACAGACAATGTTTGATTATTATTTGCTTTTAGCTGCCAATGACTAGGGGAGAAGGTGAAGTTTAAAAAAAAATGAAACAAACCAACAAACAAAATAAAACAACCTACACACATAAAACCCCAAAATAAAACCACAAAACAGGCAAGCCCATAAGAATGTCTTTCAGAAAGGATAAACCCAAATATTTATTAAAATATTCATTTTATACACAAACCTCCTTGATGTGTACCATAGTTCTCAGTGTTTCAACTCATCTGAAATGCCAGCTGTAAGCAGCACGTTAAATGCATTGAAAAGCTGTCTGATTTCATTTTATATGCAGCTCTTTGTCTTTTGTAAGTAATTTTTTAAGATTTTCTGCAGTTTTCTCAGCGAGTTACCTTAGACATGACTAACCTTGCTGGAGAAGTTTTAACGTGGCACAGCCTACATCCACGGTTCTGTTACAAATGATGGATTAATAACACCTCTCTCTACATGCAGGCCACCATCACCGCAGAGTTCAGAGCAAATTGTTAGTAAGCGTCTCAGTGTATACTCTTTGAAATACAAACTGACATTTGGATTACGTTCTGTGCAATTCATAGCACAAAAGGTACCAGAATATAACATGAATGCAGTATTTCAATAAAAATTATTCTGCATATTTCACAATTGGGGTCCCAGTTTATGATCCACATCTTAGAACAACATCTGCCTATCTGCCTGAAAACTTCAGCTTGCCAGCTTGCCTGAGCATCACATTCTTAAACATTATGTATGCCAAACTAGTGCAAATGCTTCAGTAAACAAATTCGGGTGACTTAGACAACAACGTGCAAGTTAGACACTGACAGAAGGAATTCTGAACTCTCTGCGCCTGTCTGAGAAAGTTCTGATGCTTAAATAAAAGCCACAGGCTGTTAAGAGATTTGACAACACTTTATGCTTGCACGCTGGAATGGGGTATGTTAGGTGCAGCACTACACCTTCATGCAAATGATGAATATCAAGATTTAATACCAGATCCTTTCTCTTGAGACTAGATCCTTTCTCTTGTAGAGAAATCTTATTTCCCACACCTCCTTCATAACCAGTATTTAAAGCACATATCAACACCTAATCCTTAATTCCTAGTACATGCAAAGTGTAGTGGGATGCACAATGGAGTTAGAAGGCACTCGCTGTTGTTCCCCACCCTTAGCAGGTTAGCTGCAGGAAAAACTAAACCAGCCAGGGACTACTAAAACATCTGCTCCTGGGATGGCATCTATACTTAAGGGCAGGCAGAAGCTGAACTTTTCCATATACTTGTTGTGACTGCTCCTAATAACAAGGCCAGAAGCTAGAGAGGAAGCAAGTTGTCAAGGACACAGCCATGCTACTAGAGGCTTATACTCCAAAGACTTCCATGGGCACCTTCTCCCACTGAACAGCATTCTTCTGACCTCTCTCACTTGACACTGCCTCAGACTGGGTTCAAGAGTACCTTGGCTTGGGAGTCACACCCAGGATAATTTTTTATATAGTCAGCATAGGCCTCATGAGGACAACTACTGCAAGGCTACTGAAAACTGTGGGCACAAGCAGCTGCCCCACAAAACTCTGCTTCATGACTATCTGTAACTCTGCCAGTCACTTGCAGTGTCACAGCTCAGATATCATAGAATAGTTTGGGTTGGAAGGGACCTTTAAAGATCATCTAGTCCAACCCCACTGCAATGAGCAGGGACATCTTCAACTAGATCAGGTTGCTCAGAGAACCCATTATAACTGAGAACAACTAAAAACTTCTGATCCACACATAAATAGCACAAATGATGTTAAGCAATATATCTCATGATCAGGTTTTCTTAAAAGAAACTAATTATACCCACAAGAATATAAATCCAGTAATATCTTAACACAATAGCGAGTGTCACAGATGATTTATCCAGTGTCTATTTGACTTGGGATGTACATTATGAACCACATGTGCCATTAGGTGTTGGCAAGAAAACACAGTTTTACCCTGTCTTACAATTAAAGCATAGACAAATGCAGATTTCCCAGGAGGTTTAAGCAGATTTGTGCTGCCACTAGCAGAAGTGTCCATACCTCATGTTGTCTGGTGTAGCTGCAGCTGTGCCTCCTTTTGACATAGATCAGAGGTGGCTCTGTCTGCGACAGATTAAAATCCTCAGCTTGAAAATAAATTATTAGGCTACAAAAGAACTTCTTAAAACAAAACTAAATTGTTGTCATTACAGAGTCAAAAGTCCCTCACACTTTAATTTTAAAGAATATTCTGATGCAGGATGTGTGGAAGCAAACTAACTGATGCAGGAATTGCCTCCCTGACACCTAAAATATTTAGAAAATACAGAACTGCAATCAATAGCAAATAGCATGATGCAAATATAAAATGTAAAGACTCTGTGCATCAGGAAAGGAAACAAAGTATGAATTTTCAGATGAGTCAATACACACATAAACTGCAAGAAATTATACATGCAGTACAGGCCAGCTAAGGGAATGCCTTAAAGGTTTTCTAACACACATAAGCAAGACCATTAAGACACATTTGGGTTAGATTCACATTATACCAAGCATATGTAAGAAACTTCACAGTCAAACCAGAAAAATTGTTTCCCCTTAGCCATCTTTCTAGAAATAAAAGGCAAATGCTGCTTTTAATTATCACAGATTAAAGTAAAGCCTATTAAAGTATGTTTTCCATAATAAAACCATTCAAAGCTAGGTCACAGCTGGTCTTTGCACAAATATACGGCAGGTAGGGAACAGAATTAAATGCTGGCCCTTCTCCTAACCTACTGTAACAAACACGCTATTTTAGTTCTGCTTTAAATGCCAGCAGCAATTGCTGTATCCCAAAGCATGCACAGGGATAAACGCACCCCACCAAGCATTTTGCATGTATTCAAGAGCAAGAGATGTTTTACTAGAATCACAGAGATGTTTCATCATGCTCTGAGTTGAAGCGGGACACCTCGGGCAGCAGAGAACCAGCCCTAAGCCTGAAAGCCAAAGCCAGATGCAAGTTGAAAATAGGGCACAAACTCTGAACAGAGAAGATGATTAGTCCCTGTCACTAGCTCCCAAGAGAAGTGGCAGACTCTCCACCCCTTGTGAACCGTGAATCATGTCTGAGCACTTCTATGGAATATCTGCTTAGCCAAACAAATGTTTCTCAGTACAAGACAGCTGAGATGGGTAACGTATATTACAAAATAAACCCCACAAGGTGATCTAATATCCCTTCTGACCTTAAATCCTGGATGATTCTGCAAATCACAGACAAATACCTGCCCAGGATGACGACCTTGGGCTGCAAGTTACTCATGAAAAAAGAAATGCTTTGATATTTACTTGTAAAACACTACATGCTTAAAGATATAACATATAAAAAAATAACAATTTCAGCAGCTGTTATGAAAGAACATAGCTAATCTGTTAAAGTTTTCTCTAAGCTGACTTTTAAGAAGCATACTGGAAAGAAGTATGTCTTCAGTCAACTCTAAGGACCTTCACTTTTAAATGAAATTGTAGAACTGGGAAAACTAATGATTTGTATTTACAGATAACACTATCAAAAAGTTCAATTTATTAGAAAAATTTAAATTACTTCACATATTAAAAGCTATACAGATATCTCTATACCACTGTTTTTGTAGTGACTTTATATACTTTTAAGCCTGATATACAAAACCTGACCTGTCTAAATTCTAAAGGCTTGGCAAATCTGTCTTCCACCATTCGCCTTACAAACAGGTACATCACATTGTCATTTTCAGCACATAAGAGCTACCTTGTCTGTCTACCAAAAGGCTCCTCTCTTAAGATCTTTAGATGCTATCTTAGAATAGCAATCTTTGATTTCTTCTTGTAGTTTAGGTTAGCAGTCACCTCCAGTCATTTTACTTAGCTAGCTGGGCATTTTTCACAATGTTACAATCAAGAACTCAGCATGGGGAAAAGAATCCTGTGCTCATTATATTAAACAAATGATGAGTAAAGTTGTGTAAGGTTTAAGGGTTTTTTTTTAATTATCATTCAACAACTGAACTAAGAAAACACTCTTGTGCTTGGATTAAACCGACTTTGAAATTTAATTATTTTTTGTAAGAGAGAAAGGTGAGGGCAGATAAGGAAGTTTTCAGTAAAATAAACCCTCCTTCGCATTTCCAGGCTTTCCTCCTTGTATTGAAACAAAGAATATGCTGCTCACACACACAATGTAATTTGTTTTGAGCAATGACAAGAGTGAAGAAGTACAAGCATGAGCTAGACTCACAACTTGCGAGAAGTCATTACCCATCTCTTCACCCGGTATTGAACTGGTCAGAGACTGGTCAGAGCACTCACATACACACATTACACTTCAATCTCAGTATCCAGTTTAAATTCTCTTTAGTGCCCAGGGTGATTTGAATACATTTACCTTCTCTTTAAGAAAAAGCTCCAAGCTTCCAGTCATGAAATATCCATTAAAATCTCTACAATGTCTCCTAATAAAGCTGTTCTACAAAGTTATTAATAAATATACCTGAGAAAATGACCATATGATGGCACTCACACCTGGAATCTGGGATCTACACATTTCAGACTTCCTCTGTCAAATCAGGACAGCTTTTGCAGGGAAGAGTGCACATGCCCTCCCTCAGAACATCCTCCCATAATTTGCTTGCAGTACTCGTGGCAAAAAGAAAATATGAACTTTCAAACATTTGCAGAAAATAATTTAACTCTCCCTTAAGACTTTGAGATGGAAAGAAAATTCTTTATTTGTCCTGATCATTTTACCTGATCTCCTTCCCCTCCTTCCTTCCAGTGAAAACTGAGTTCAGCATTTGACCCCAGTTTTCAAGTTGTCTTGGGACAAGAACTTGAAAGAGAGTAGGTCCATTTCACAGAAGTGAATCTTTGACAGCAAAGAAAGAAGTCAATGTATGAAGTGCAGAAGGAAGGCAGAAGGAAAAATTCCCTTCCTCATTTCAAGAAATAGGTGGGTTTTGTCTGTTTTAAAATGGAATTTCTGACAAGTTTTACATTTTTAAATGTATACACAACTGGAACCTGCAAGGTTCTGATTTTCCTCTTGCTGTCACCTTCCTCATGTTTTCTTCCAAATGCAGCTTGGACATCCTAATGCTGCCTCCCCATTCCAGTAACACTTACTTAAACTCACACTTAATTTGGGGCATGGGTTTTCAAATCTATTTGTCTAAATGGAAAGATTAAATTCTTTGAACTTTGGCTTAGCAGTACTGAAGAAATTGAAGCAAAGCTTTCCAACAAGTCTTTTACATAAATAGTCAGCTTTACAGTTTGAGTCTACAGGATGAAGAATGGATAGAGAAAAAACACTAGATTTGTGGAGGAAAAAACAAAAAACCTTTAAGCTGAAGTTTATACTCTTATACTAGACTTTTGGCAAAGTCAAGATTCAGGAAGAAGATAAAACAGACCTCACGAAACGTATATAAACTGTACTGAAACATGACAGGAAAGTCACTCGTCTCTATCAATATTTTTCTTTTGCACATATAAATCAAGCTATATCTTTGAAGACACTACAAAGTGATTGCATACACTGACAATCTGCACATGCTTTGGAACCCAAAGGAAGTTATGCTACCAATATCCGTGATCAGATGCAACTATGCTTGGAAAGCATAATAATTTATGTAACTCACATTTTAAGGAGAACTTTTAACTGAAATTCTGTTTTCTTTCATGGTCAAAAACATCATAGAGAAGAAAAGCAAAAGAATAAAAAGCCTTCTTGAATTTATCAAAACAAACTCTGGAGAATGGAATATCTCCCTACATTGTATACCTCAAAATGTGGACCAGTTAGGTAAACATCTGTCTTTGAAGAGGTTGAAGAATTTAAAACAGAGTAGTAATGATCCACAACAGTTGTGCAGCATACTAAAAATATTTCTTTTAAATAGTTCAAGATTTTGTAACAGAACATCCACAAAATGGTATGTTCTTTTGTTTAAAGACTCGTTTCTAAATTGTTTCACAAAGTTTAAATAATTCAATAGTGCAACACTGCATACTGAAATCAGTATTATAAATATTGCTAAATTTGCAATAGTAGAAGAAAGATGCAAAAATACCTCTTTGCTTTCTCCAAAACCCAAAAGGAATGGAAAACTTTAAAAACTCATTTATGAGTGTTCAAAAAGGTTTAGTGCCATGACAAGACCTGCATGTTTTTACCTTGTGGATTCAGGTTCCTATTACCTAACTATAAAATACACTATTTAGAACCAGTTCTTTATTTTACATAAATATATGTGGCATCCTTGATTTTGATCAAAATAGTCTAATTTACAACAGAAGATGTAACTTTCACTGCCAGACAGTAACAAGAAAGTTAAAAGCAAAGCAGATTAAAAGGGAGATAAAGATCTAAAAGCACTACACCTGTTTTGTTTTTGTTTTGTTGTTGGTTTTGGTGTTTGTTGTTTTTTTTTTTTTCCCCCTTGCTGTGTACAATAATCTGTATGTCTGCCTTTAATTTCTCATTAGAAGTAAGTTTTAAATAAACTTGCTCTAATATCCTTCTCTCAACCTCCTGGAAATCAGTGCTGCAGTTTTATAATAGCTGTTATAACAACTTTGTGTTTATCTTCTAACCCCAGCTCTCAGATTCAGGTGAGTCAGGTGATTTTACAAGGATATGAAGAGTCATCTAAGAAAATTGTAATTTTTAGTTCTAGAACTTGTACAGAAAAAAAAAAAAAAAAAAAAAGCAAACTCTAGTTCATTTATGTCCTAAAGACTGAAACCTCAAAATTCTGTTATCACACACTGTGTTACTCTCAGATGATTCTGAAGATCCCTCTCCTTAGTTACAAGCTCCTGGACAATGGCCAACAGGCGCAAGGCCTTCAGCCTACCTCCCAAGTAGATCCCCCAAACAACAGGGGATTATTTGCAACACACAAATAAAATTTCTGTACAGAAGATAAATACTTATCACTAGACAGACAGCACAGAAGTCAATCCTATCATTTTTCAAGCTGTTTATACAAAGGTGCAAGAAAATATAAGGAAATAAAGGTCCTTGTAGCAAGTCAAGCAGTGGTCTCCTCATAGAAGTAATCCTCCTGAGAAATTCCTGTATCTGAATGCTTTGAAAATTAAGTGCATTCATCTTGCCTACTTACTTGAACTCCTGAAAGAATTACTTTACGCACTAGCTTCCCACCCACAGAGCAGATGTTTCTCCCCTTTGTTAGGGATTTGAAGTCCAACACGATTTGTATTTGACTCAAATGTGGTCATTGCATATTTTAAAAATTACTTCATTGAACAATAACTGCATTAAGCAAAAAGAAAGTGACAGTAAAACATGTTTCAAGTCCCTAAATGTTAAATAAAGCTGGTTTGGGCTGCAGTCTTCAGTGTGCATTACAGAGGTGTTTACGTATTGTTGAAAAATTACCACAGAAACTGAGTCATAAACCACACTTACACAATGGTAATCAGTATCAAAGAGAGGCCTTTATAGAAATTCCAGGGGGTCCCATGCAAATTGAGAAGTGAGCAAGAACAGTTATATCCAAATATCATTTATGTGCATTCTTGGCCCTGAGGCTGATGTTGCAAGTGAGAATGGCACTCACTGACAGCCGCAGAGTACACGTTAACATGAGACTTGCTGGGTCTCAGAGTCCTGAACTGTCACAGCAAAAGAATCATATTAAATAAAAAAAAAAAGCTAACTTACAAAAGGCAGCCCACTGAAAGTAGTGATTCCTCCATTGTAACAGAGCTATATATATTTATTATCACGGAGGGTCTTAACAGCTGTGGTGAAAGTTAAAATTATGCAACAAAAGGGAAAGCTTTGCAGAGCACAGCTAAGTTGATTATTGTAATTCATATCTGGAACTGCAAACACACATCCTGAAAAATCCTCCATCTGGCATAAGAGGTGACAGCCCGCTCAGCAATACAGATAACACTGAACACATCATCTTTATGCTTTCATTGAATACGTAATCCCAACAAAGTCAGAGTGGTGACATTCAAAGACCTTAAAGGAATCTGGCCAAAGAAATCACAATTTGATTCAGACCCATGTCTGTCAGCTATGTATTACTGGAAATACGTAATTCTTGACCAATAATGATAAGACTAAAGATCCACTAGAAAAAGGCCTGAACACAATTCACTCTCAGTGGGCAAATGAATGAGCAACGATTCTTACTATTTCCCAAATACATGGGAGACAGATACCTTTCTGCAAGGTTTTCATTTCCTCACCCATTATTATATCAAAGTAATCACACATTAATGTTTATATGCACAACAGTAAATTAGCGGCAATACCTGAATATGCTTCATAGGCAAACGTTAAGTAACACTATGAAGAGTCCATCAGTTTTTCAACAGTATAAACGCAACAAAATTTCACAATTACTACCGCACTCTATGGGAAATATTACATGAGGTCTAATATAGATAGTTTTGCAGTCATCATCAGTCAGGCTGATGACCATACCTATAGTCTCAATTTTTGCCCTTAGGAAATAATGCCTGTACCTGCTTAAAATAGGTAATGTGGATAGCCTACATGATTTCACAGACAAGTGAGAAGTTTAAATGCAATCCAGGTCTGAACTGAAAACCACTATTGTGTATAGAAATGAAAAGAACAGAAAACACCATATCTGAGATGGAAAGAAACCTAAGTGTTCTTGCTTCAATTTTCTAAGTAGGGACTGGGGAATCTCCACCCCAGAACACTAAAACACCTGACATAAGAAATTACAAATCCAGGAAAATACATTTTTAATACAATAAATTCTTTCTATATAGATTCCCTCTAGAATTCCCTCTATAGAAAGAGATGATACCCCATCACTGGGAAACAGGCAGCCTAGCATCTGCATTTGAAAAAGATGCAAGATCACTGCAAATTAAACTTAAGGCCTAAGATTATATTAGCTTTTTCACAGTAGTCTAAAAATCTTTAAAAACAACATAAAATACAATGAAACACACACACAAAAATGGAACCTGATAACATTACCATTTATCAAAGGCAGCTAGTACCAGATTAGCCTATTCTTTCAGAGAATAGCTAATTTTCTGGAGAAATAAAACAGAGTAGTTCTTTATCTATTCAGATTTTAATAAAGCATTTGGTGACATGCCACGAGGGGAAGTTGTTAAAATAGAGACTGACACAGAAATATTACGTAGGGGAAAATAGCTAAAGCAGATACTATGAAAACCTTACTCCAAGCTGCAAAAGGTCTAGCAGATTTCCTTCAGACTTAATCTTGACACCAACATTTTTTATAACAACTTCTGCACAAAAAATAGCGATAAGAGGACAAAATCTGCTGAAAAGACCACACCCTGATTCTCACCAATAGCGAAGTGATTAAAGAATAATTCAGGAAAAACTGGAGTGTTCAGAAACAGCTTGAAATGCAGTAACATGTATGTAAAGTGATAAACCCTCAGAACCCAAAAGTAGTAGCTTATTGTTTGGAATCAACACAGGAGAACAGTGGGGTGTAATCCAACAATCGATTCAGAGATGACAGTGAGCCACCATGGATCAAGCAGCCTGGAAGAGGCAAATGTGATTTAACAGTGTGTCTAATGAAACATCTTGACACACATATTTGTCATCTGCAAAGCTGTGTATACTTCTGGTCACTCACATGTGAGAAATAAATAGTCAAACAGGAGAACGATGCTACACAAAGCAGAGGAACTGGAAAGCTTACCTTGCAAAAGGAGGCTAAAAAGAGTTTGGCTTGTGTTGCTCTGCAGAAAAGAAACTGAGAGGCAATATGATTAGTCCCTGAATATATTTTTTTAGGCAGCAAGTTGGAGGAGGAGGAATAGTCTTCAAGATAAGGAAAAGGACATGTGAGGCAGAGTCCAAGCTTATTCTACTTAGTCCCTCGCAGGCAAAGAAAACCCCCTCATCTATTGTGTTTAACATAAACTAAATCTATTTTGGAAATCACCACAAGAGGAGCACTTGGTCCTGTTTCAGGCCACTGAGTTGAACTCTAGACAAAGTCTTGAGCATATCTTCAGCTGGTTTTGACTATTGCCAACACCTTCTGGGGAGGCTCTTATGCCACTGTGGATCAGCCCTGATGTTTCTGCAGAAACTGCCAAATGAAGGAAGCAGCCTCAGTGGAGACTGCTGGACAAGTGGCTGTTGTGAGGCTAGAAATAATGCACCTAGATAATTTAAATTTGCCTAAGAAGAACATAGTATTGAAACATCACACAAGGAGCACTTCTTCAAGTCCTGCAGAAGCTCTGCTTTCACAGCAGTCTGAGCTGCAGACAATAGAAAGCCGAAGAGGGCTCTTTAAGAAGTTTTAAACAGCAGAAATAAAATAAGAGTTAGGGACTGTTTGAGAATCAAAATTTGCCATCGAATACAGTTCTTGGAGGACATTAAGCTAAACAAATGGAATTATCTGAGAATTAAGAGTGAAATAAACTGGCAAAGCTTATTAGTGATATAATGGTAAATTGTTAAAATTTGGCTAAACTTTAAAGACATGATGAAGGTGGCTCAGGGGGAGTGTGAACCATTATGCAAAATTAGGCACGGAATTTCAAAACCAATAAGTCTGAGTGACAAATTGGTTAACTTAATTGCGAGTAAAAATGAAGCCCTAAAAACTACCAGGAGCATAAAACTACAGCATTGTTACTTGTAAAAAGAAAAATCAAAGGAATGTAACTATGGTACTTGAAGTGCATAAATGAATAATGAAGCACAAATAGCTAGGAGTATTAACAACAAGGGTTTTTTTAAAATACATTGGAGGTTTGAAAAATGCTAGAGAACAAGTAGTTCCATAAATAAGGTGACAGAGTAAGGAAATATTTGCTACTAGAAAAAAGAACGAACAGAATACTTAATTCCTGGTTTGTGTTTGAATTTCATGAGCAGAATATTATTAAATATAAGACTTCAGTGAGCATACTGTGGTCATGAGAAATTCTGAAGGCCAAGATTAATCTAATACTTGTGTTTAATGTTAATGAGCACCGGAGATTTCACTTGAAATAAATGTTGAATCTTGAGCTTTCTGTGCATTTTTAATGATTTTAAAAAGGTGAAACTTCTTTTAGGAGGAAAATCTCCATCATGGCTTGTAACAGAAACATGAATCCAGCCTGGAGCTCCTGTTGGGGCCACAGTCACTTGCTCTTACTATGAACATTCATTCAGAAAGGATCATATTAGAACTAGTAGTAAATCACTATCCGTTGACCACATTAGGCTCAGTGAAGCTTGTGAGAGTCTTTAGTAAGATCTCTAGACATTCATTTTGACTAAGAATGTTTCTCTGCATCATTCCCAATCAGTAACAGGGAAAAAAAAAATACAAGGACTGTATCTTCCCCCAAACTATAATTATTTGAGTTTTCTGTGGCAGAGCTAAGGGCAAAGACACACAAAAAAAATAAGAAGCGCACCATCAAAAATTAATAATAATAATAAACCACACATAAACAAAGCTTTTCTGCTGTCCAAAATGCAGCTTCTTCGGGCTGTTCAGCTTCTTTCAGAGACTCCTGGGTGCAGGTAGTGGCTGCCTACTCCCACCAGCAGCTCCAGGCAGAGCTGCCTGTGGGCAGCGCTGTGGCAGGACAGCGTGCACCAGGGATGGGACTCCATGAGGGGAAAGGAAAACAGCATGTGTGCTCATTGACATGGAGGTCACTGTCAAGCACATGGAAATGGTGGTAGAATTAAACTTGCAAGGGCTATTGTCTCCTAAATTTTCAGAAATAAACAGAGTTTTTACCATCCAAGGGCTTGGTGGTTTGAGGGTTTTGTTTTTCTTCCCTTTGCTTGCCCGTGTTTAACAGTAAGAAATGCATGGGTGGAAGGGATACAGTGCAGCACCAGGGAGCTACCTGGAAGACAAGAGAATGAAAATGTGTCTCATCACAGGGAGACACTACTAGATCCAGGGGGAAAACTCATTCAAATAATTGAAAAGTGCACAAGGATTGAACAAGGGCCCACCTATTTTCAGATGAAACTTTTTTATTTCTTGCTAATCAGAGCAAAGACTCAAGGAGGTAGCTTATGGTGAGTAACTCTTAGCTAAGGAGAATCAAATGGAAGTAATGCATTTAAAGAAGTAATGAATAGTTATATGAGTTGTAACAAGATTTAGATTCATTCTTTTGGATTTGCTAATTTAGCTTTTGGAGAAACAGATGAAGATTAAGTTTCCCTTGCTGATTTTATTTTCTCTCTTTTTCCTGAGGATGTATACAGCAATTGGTTTTTGGTTTGTTTTGTTTTTTGTTTTTCCTAACATAGTTAATGGAATAAACTAACAAACTCTAAAAACTGTAGTGAGAGAAGGGGGGGGGAAACCAAAACCAACCAACGAAACAAACAAACAACAAAACAACCAAAAAAACCCCAAAACCCACAACAACTAAACCATAAAAAAGGAAGGGTATGGGGTGAATACTGTTTGAAGTTGTCCCTCAGATGGAAGACCCTTGGCTTGTTTCTCTTCCTACACAACACTGGGGCTCATGGTAGAAAAAAAAAGGGTGTCATGTGAGCCATTAGCAGCCAGAACAAACATAAAGATAGCAAAAAAAAAAAAGGGGGGAGGGGGGGCGGGAATGGAGATACTGAGCCATAAACATTCATGTTTTAAGACATTGATTCAAGAAGCTCAGCATTAGTAATCAAGGTGTGAGTGATTCTCCACGTGCCAAGGTGTAGAAAAAGCACAGGATACTTCAGAAATTTACTCGGATATGTTCGTTAGTGCTTTCAGACTGATCGCAATAACCTTGTAGCATATCTGGGAGCATGTCGTCAAATCCCATGACAAAATTAGTCTAGTGACTAAATCACTTGGTCGTCTTCTCCTTGTTAGCTCAGCCAGCATGTTAATGTACCACAGAACAAACACAACATACTACGCTGGTTGCCTCCTCCTCCTCCGGCTTTTATTATAGTTCAGCTATCTGCCCTAACACAGAATGGATAAACAGTTTTCTTGCCAAATAGTAGTGGATTAGCCACAGCAGTGGTGACGACAGCACAGTGTGCGGAAGGATAAGAGTTACAATAGATATTCCCAAAGCAGTAACGTGAGCTGGGATAAGGCGGGAATGAAATGTCATCATTTAGATGAACATTTACACACTATGGAAATGATGACTAGTTTTTGGATTGAGCAGAAGGGCAAATTCAACGTCACAGCAACTTCCAACAAAGTTAATCAGACACAGGTCATATATGCTGCACTTTAACCCCCTAATCTAGCTTGATTGCACACCATACCAAAATTTATTCCATATAGTAAAAAAAAAAAATTAATATTCTAATAGTCACATTATATTACCTGTGATTGAAAATATGTTGCCTTTAATTTTCTTTCAATCTGGGCCCAATCCTGGGAACTACTACTAAACATCTGCATTTCATACCTGCCTGAAAGCCCTGCCAATCCTCAGAGCTTCTCCGGATAGGAAAATGAATTGAATGTATAGCTGAGAATAAATAAAAAAATCAAGATTTCAAGGTGCCTGGCATAATTGAAATGAAATCCACAATTTGCTACACATAAAAAAGAAAAGCATTATGACATTATATCCATGTTCTTGATGATTTTTAAATTACTGCAGCATTTAGCAAATTGAACAGAATGTTTTATGACGTGTTCAGTTCTGCTACTTCTTTATATACACATAAATGTAGTAAAATTCTCTACCGCTTTCTGAGCTGGAGCATGTTCTTTCCATTTTATACACAATAAGAATCACTGAGACACAAATGTTCCTAAGAGCAGCACCTAAGTAAGATCCTAAAGTTTCAAGACGGTTTCCAGTCCTACCACAAATTTTCTATGCGTCCAGATGGTGCATCCAGTTTCCTATATGAAGCCCTGGAAAATGGGCACATTGTATGGAAAACAAAACTTTGAATTGCAAGGAGCTCTGGCGTTGCTGGGATGGCAATGGAAAACAGGCCTGAGAACCTTGTCTGAGGTGTCAGACAGACTTCTGGCAGACATGAGACCAAAAGTAAGTCTACAAGCATCAGCCTTGTACCTGATCAGAAGAGATCACCATCTCTTCTCCTGAAATGTTCATTGATTGATATAATCCCAATGATTTCAACATTCTTTGTTACACTATTGCTGAATTAATTGATGCAAGGAACACTTTGGTTAACAAAACTTCTCATAAGTCTGGGAAATTCTGTTAGGAACAAATTCTTAAAATGTTTTTTTTTTTTTGAGGCCCATTGTTTATGTCCCTTTTGCTCTATGAATTTTTACCTGTTTCATTACTGGGTGTCCTTCAGCTCTTCTCAGCAAACCACTTATCCTTTCAGTCATTTATGGTGCTTATCCCTCCTCTCTTAGTCTCCAGCAAGTCTGGAGCACTCTCTGGTTCACTGTCTGGGTTGTATTTCATTACGGCTGCCACATTATTTGCAGCTACCATCATTAAAAAGGCTGCTGCATTATCACTAGAAAGGGAGTAACATTTCAACAGCTTTGTGTGGCAAATGCACTGGGGGAGGATTTCTGCCACCTCTTGCCAAGTTCCCATTGCTTCACCTTCCCCATTGGTTCTCCTGCTTTGTAGTCCAGAATCTGAATTTATCTCAGGTTCCCTCCGTTTTGTTCTCATTAGGAAGGTATTCAGGCAGCATTCTTTTCCCCTCATTCTGGAGAATTTGTTCCAGGTCACTGCTGAGCTGCAGGCAGTGTCCTTGAACATGTAACCTGTAATGAACAATTGCACTATTGGCTGCCAAACTTTTTGTGCAGGACTCCCCATTCCCATCCCAATGGCTCTCCACTTACCTAGAAGAATGTAGATTAACAGGGGAAAGAGAAAAGTGTAAAAGAAAAATCAGAATTGTTCCTCATCAGGAGATGTTTAGTAATGCATCTTGGGCAAGACTCCACTCAACAAAAGTGTTTGGGCTTTGAAAACTACCGAATTGCTGTGCTATACACTCAGCTGTTGTCAGCTCGATGTTTTCATGTAGATATCAAACACGTAAAGATGCCTTAGGTTCTTAGATGTTAATTCAGTGGTAACTACTACAGGGAACAAACAAACAAACAGAAAAAAACCCACTAACAAACAACAACAAAACAAAACCAACAAAAACAAACTAACAAAACAAAAACAAAACCCACCAAAAATCTAGAAGTACTAGATCTACCAAAACTGACTATTATCTCTCAGAGGTGTCACAGCCTAATTCACAGAAGAGGGATTTGTTTTATAACAAGCAGCTGTTTCTATCTATCCCCATGCAAACCCATGCTGCCATTCTCTTCTAAGCCCAAATGAAGCTGCTGTGATCTTAAAAGAAGTGTTTTCACGCACACAGTACTTATTATGAATTAACAAGGGTGTAGTTTGAAAAATAAAATATTTCACCTCTACAATGCATCCCACTCGAGCATTCTGGGTTGCACTGTTCACAGCCCCGCTTGATGAGGCAATCTACAGAAAATCACCGCAAGACATTGGATAACTGAAACTCTCCAGCTAAAGATTAACTGCTGCTGCACAAACAGAAGCAGCTAATTTAGGAAGAGGGCTTCTTATTAGGCTCCGTATGCTGTACATGTGAAAGAAAATCTACCTTAGAAGGCAATTCAGAGCAAGAGACTAATGCTGGAGGAGAAAGACCTCAGGCTGGTGCCTATACTGAGATGCAAGGAGTCCAGAATTTTCTCCCTTTTGTAGTTTAACTTAGATCAACACCATGTCTCCTCATTCATTTCCTCAGTCTCTAAGGTTCCTCTGAACCCCTCCCTGAGACGTTACAAACTTGTCCTAAGATGTTCAGAAGTTGTGCAAGGGAGCTGAATCATGAATATGCAACCTATTGACCAACATGGCTGAACATTTATCTTTCAGCAGTTTTGTAACCATGGCTGAAGCTTTTGTTCAAACTCACCTCTTCCTGCAGGACACACATTCTATGAAGACTCTAGGGCTCCATGCCAGCAGTAAAGCAGCCTCCTTTGCAAATCTGCTTACCTGCTTCAACCAACCGCTGAAAACAGCCCAAACAAGAAAGTTTTATTTCACAATGAGCTGTGCTCAATTTTGCTTTTTAAAAATCACTACCTTTCAGAGATCTAAACTTTCACATTTTCATAGGTCCCCAAAAGAAAGCAGGATCAAGCATGCTGCAGCTGTTTCTCTGCAGCATTTTTCTCCCTCTAAAATTGTTCTCAATTTAATTTTGATGAGGTTTGAAAGGAGTAGGCTTGTGAGCTGAAAATGTTTTAAATTTGACAGCTCTGTCGCTGTGGGGGAGGGAGAATGATCAGTGATATCTTTAAGTTATGCAATAAAAAGTTAGTTGTCTTCTTTGAATGCAGATTTCTGTTGAAGTTTTAGATAGTCCTATTCATTAAGGAAAGGAGTGAAAAGGTGGTTAACATAAGTAGGCTGAAGAAGCCTTCTGCTATTCCTGTAAATAAACCTGACCTTCTGGAGTAGTAGCAGAGGCTGCTGACCTTGTTTTTCTCCCTTGCACCAGCAACTGCATAACCTTACACGAGTATCGCATTACCAGCCAAACATCCAGCTTTCACACAGGGCTGTACAGTCGTACACAGCTCCAGCATTTGCTAAAAGGAAACTTGCTTGCTCCCAGAAAGAGTGAGAGGACTCCAGCTTATGCTGAGCTTTGCACTGACTAAAACTTTCCCAAGGGATGGACAACAGATTCTTGGGATTTAAAGGGAAAAAAAGCATCAATGGTTTTGTAACAAATTCCAGAAATCACAGGCTGTGTAGAATCTGAAACTGTAACTGCAGAAGCCTTGCTGTGGGAAGAAATGCTTTTACCTTATTTCCTGTAGTCCTATGCAACTATTCAGAGTTGTGAGGAGAAGGGGAGAGTGTGCTTTTAACACTTTAAAGAAAACCATCCACTGAGAAGCCTAAGAAGATGACAAGTTTAAATTACTTCTCTTTAACCTTTTCCCATCATCCAGTAAATGACCTACCATTTACAGTAAAGCAACTCCTTCAAGCAGTTTTTCTTTCCCTTCCCAAAGGGTTAGAATATAGAGCTAGTATTCTGGAAAGCAATGGGACTCTTACATGGATTTGCATCCACCCCATCAATGCAATATCAACTCTTGGATCCATCACGTGAATAAGCTTTACCCAGACCATGCTTCAGCGAGGCAGGTATGTTTGTCATGTTGTACAGATGGGGGTTCAAGATAGCTGAGATTATATGCTTTACCAAAATCACAGGTGAAGTTTGTGGCTGGGGTACTGCACCTCTCTTTCAAGCCCAAGCATTCTCTTTTTTGCTAGTAATATATACATATATATATATATGTGTGTGTGTGTATGTATATAAAGACCTCAACTTTCTTTCTGTTCTTCTACTCCTCCACAGTCCACCGAGATTAACTCTTATTCCTCCCTGCTAAAAAAATCCAAACAGGTAGTAACGACAACTTCTCCTATTGCAGCAGGTACACCAGAGAGCAGCCCAGCCCATAGATCAGAGAGGACAACACTCCAAGCAGACCCACAGCCGCAGCCCAAACCTTCTGCTTCAGAAACTCATTAGTATGTCCAACCATCTCTCACTGTGGTGAGCACCTTGGACCTCCACAGTGGTCAGCACTATGAAAGTAACAGGGATATTAACTGACAGACTTGTAGGAGGAAAACATTTTACCCCACAACATTTACTGAAGATCTGGTAAAGAAAAAGAAGAGAGACATTTGGAGGAGAACAAAATATTCTTTTTCATAACAAAGAGCGATATATTTTTAGACTTCAAAAAATTGTATTACTTCTACATGTCACTCTTTCAGATTTTTTCTATAATAGATATCTATTTCAAATGAAGTAATTTCATTTCAAAAGTTTTGATATTGTGCAGTTACTTTTCTTATATTTTTTTTTTCTTCTTTACCTTCTTTTTTTTTGGACCTTTATCTTGTAAGCAAATATGCTGCATTAACCACATTATAGCAAGTGTTGAAATGTACACATTTATTTGTGTTTATTTGTTAAAACACTGTTCCTGAACCCTACAGCTATAACCTTTCTTTTTGCTTACTAATCAACACCTTTGATACTTTCTATTTTCTGCATTATTATTTCCCCAGTTTTCAAAGTCTGACAAATAACAGTAAAGCCCCAAAGAACCTCCAGATGCACCAGAATTCCAATACTAGAAAAATGTGTGATTATTTACAAGTCAACAATTTATAGCACATTATTTTGTGAATAAATTGAGCACAGAACTCAAAGCCACACAACGTAACTTCCAAATTGGGCCTTGTTGAGCAGGAGTTGGACAAGTTGACCTTCAGAGGTCCTTTGATATTACAATTTCAGTAATTCCCATTTCATCTGAGTAAGCAAACAATTGCTGCATTTTATTTTCAGTTTTTCCTCAGTATTTTTATTTTCTTATTAGAAAAACATTTGGGGAGGGAGAATTTTTCCTTTAAAGTTTCCAGCTTAATGGCCCTGTAATCACCATCTCTGCTCTAAGTCAGAAAACATCCAAGGAATTCACTAGTTTCTAGACAGAGTAATGAGAAAGGAAGAATTATAATTCTAGAAAGCATCCAAGATATTTTTCATCCATTTGCGCCTCTCTAAGGAGCTTTGGAAATGCAGTGTAATAGAGGTGGAGTTGCTTACAGCATGCCTTGCTCGCCTTGCCTTCATGGGGCTGCTCTGCCAGCGAGTGACTCTTAGGCTGTCCTGATGTGATCTACAGAAGTTGAGAGGGACCTTAGGAACACTGCCCCAGCGTGACAGAAGAAATAAAGCCCCATCCCATTTGACAGCCTCTAATTCTCCTTCCAAACACAACCCCTTTTATAAGCCTTCCAGTCAGTTAATTGGGAAAAGTGCCATCAGCTGGTCTCCTTGGATTGTGCCTGGGGATGTGCTGCAGCCTCTGCTGGCCTTTGAGCCCAAACCCATGGTCACCAGGACACTCAGCGCTCATCTGTCCCCAGTGGGTGATGGGTTGGCTCAGAAGCCAAGGGACAGCGCAAGCAGCTGGGGAGACACAGCTGTTCTATGGCACACACCACCCTCTCACTTTCCATGTCTGCAACCTGACATCTTGCTGCCAATGCCACCAGACAGTCTGAGAAGATGACATTGCACTTGGCAGGGTGGGAAGGGAGAGACATGGAACCTTCCTTATGTGAGAGGCGCAGTGAAGGTGTTTAAATAAATGTCCTATTTTATGCTGAGTAAAAAAGAAATGTGTACAAGGAAGTATGGCTTTAAAAAGAATAATCAATAAAACCCAAAGAAACAAACATCGCCTTATAGTGTCAGGAATTCGGACAATTCCAGATGTCTTTGTGAAAGAGAAGTTTAATCTTCTGAATTCTCAGAATCAAAGCTGAAAACAAGCACTAAAAATGCAAAAATGGTAGTGACAGAAAAAAAAAAAGCCTATTTTATTGTATTTACTTCAGGTCTACAAATCCATAACCTGAAGTATTATTAGAAAGACAGATGTCCTGCTCAGTGACCACCCATGCCACTTTAATTCTTCTTGGCGTACTCCTTGGTGGGGTCTTGGCTCATGCCAGCTAGCCTATCGCCTGGGCACCTTTTGGCGTATAGCATGCACTCAGGTCATACTTAGCACGAAGAATGGACAAGACTGAAGCATATTTAGCTGCTTCTGCTCCGCAGAATCCTCCAGCACTATCTAGCAGACTTCTGCCCTGCCGGCACCTCCTCCTGCTACAGCCCAGGGCTTGCAATACCTCACCCCAGATTTGTGCTATAAAACCATCAGAGTCCAATGTGAACCAAAGTGCCTGAAGTCACATGAAATGAGATAATCAAAACCACCACTCAGACACTAATCCTAATGTCTCGGGACAACAGTCACGTCAGACTTAGGGCCTGGCACTATATAACACAGGCGTGGTGGTCTGTGTCACTTGGTATCAGGGCCATAGAACTAGCCACAGAGATGCTAGTCCTAATTTTAAAAATTTAATTTAATTTAAATTTATTTTTAAACAATTAAAAATGTAGCAGTACATAGGGAACCTCAGTCAAGCCTTCAGTAAAATTTTACTCCAATATAGTTATGGACTGTGTGTTCACTAAATCATGTGTTTAGGATTTCTTCATGCATACGGGACATCATCTGCCATGTTCATTAAAAGGAGGAAAAAAAGGAGAAAAAAAATAACAACAGTACTTTTCCCCCGATTTAGTAATAATTTATAACAACAATAAATATACTGCAAGGTAAAAGAGCCTCCAAAGAATACTCTATAGAGCTGTCATGGACCCCACTACAAAACAGCATGACAGAGGCTAAACAAAGGCACATTTTAGAAGAAATCTCCCACAGTTTCCCTGAAATCCATAAAACTACGTATCATATAAACCTATCACCACAGTCTGAGGTCTTCTGCTTAGTTTTCCTTACTTCAGCATCCTCAGGGACAAAATTTCAACAGCTGAACCCAATTATCCTATGTCCTGCAAGGCTTTGCAAAAGATTTCAGAGTATCTAAATGTGTAATAAAAGAGATAACTAATAAAGGCTGGGCTGAGGGTGGGGGGGTGGAATATATACGTATATATAAAGAAATATGCACTGATTATTAACTCTAAGCTATGTAATCTGATGCCTTCACCAAATCCTAGCAATAATGATAAAAACTGCCCACAAAAAGGATAAGTCTCTTTTTTACAGTTTAGATATAGATAAAATTGATAATACCTAAACTGTCAGTATTAGTGGAGGAAGGGGACACCAAAACCATCTGGAAACAGACAATGTTGGAAAAGCTAACTCAGACTGACGATGATTAGAAGCTGAAGTAGAGAAAATTTTTATTCCTTAGCAAGTCTACATTTTTATAAATCAAATTGTTTAAGACATCAAATTTCTGTTGCAGAAAGTATTTGTAAATGAAAGGAAGCATCAAATTTTAAAGGAGATGGTTTTAAGTACATTTCCTTTTACCGTACTAACTTGAAAACAGAAAAGTATTTACTTAGACCATTTAGTTTAAAATCTGTTCCCAATGTAGTCACCTAACTGAAAGAATTTGGTTTATGAACCAAAAGCTGCATTTTTGAAACTTCATGCATTCAACTGCAACATGAGAGGTGAATGATCTTTGCTAACATCTATTGGCCTCCTTCACTTGATCTTTTTCAGCCAAATCATTTTTGTAGCTTTTATTGTTCAATGGCCCAGAAAGTGACTGTGTAAAAATATTGTGTAAAATTACATCTTCTCCTTACACATGTTCGTATTCAAAATAAATCTAATCTGCTTTACTGACAGAAGCAAGTTTCTACTCCTAGCAGTCTTGAAAAAGCATTTTTATCCTGCTGTGTGCATTGAGAATAACACCAAGTAATTACACAATTTTACAGCATAGAAAAAGAACAATTATTTTCCAGAGTTCTGCCGAAGGTGGGCAAAAAAAATCAACATTACTTTTATGTGTGCACATGCAGCTATGGAGATCCATGAAAGCAGAAAGATAACAGCAACCCATATCCTTCATGTTGAGTATTTCAAGTAACTCAGAGGTCTAGTTCAAAGCGGTTTTCAAAGAAGAATAAGTCTCCAAACATCAGATGCAGTCACAAGTAATTTTTGGAGACAGAAATCCAAATAGGCAAAATGTTGTATTCTACAAATACAATTCAAACAGAATCACCTGGAAAATATATTTCAGATTATAATAGTACCCCAAAAATACCAGCAAACTTTTCTTCATGGCTTACAAAATGAAATAAAAGAAAATGCATTTCTAACTCCTGAATTCACATTTCCTTATGCCAAAGCATGGCATTAAATTAATTTTGGGATATGATTAAATTAATTATGTGCTGATTTAATAATAAACTTTGGAATATTCAGCTATACATCATACTTACAGGAGACTGTGTTGCAGAAGCAGTCTTATGCCAGAAACGTACATTTAGTGTTTATTTTACAAATACAACAATTGGAGGGAAAAATAAATATTTACCTAACCAGGAATAATATTTTCTTCATGTGGGAAAACAGCCTGCTGCCAAAACTCCCTGTACTAATTACAACAATTTTACAATAAAATCCGACTAAAACTTAGTCATTGGCACATAAACTCTGATGAGATTATACCACATCTCCACATGTCCTTCTTTTAAACATATATGCAAAAATTAGGTAGGATTCTCAGTTCTCCATTTTAGCACCTTTATTATAAGCAAAAAATACCCCACAACTTTTATTAAGCAAGTTTAACTAAGCTATTTGATGATCAAGAAACAAGATGGAATAAAGAATATTATCATGCATTAGTTCTCTTTGTTTCTGTTGAGAATTCTTTTTATGATGAGATTACATAAACCCTGTACCTTAGAAACTCAGACAAGTGCTTTTATCGGTCTCTTTATACCTCCAACAAACTTGAATATACCTTTCTTCAACAATGCAGCCCCTCCAAATCAGCCCTTCCAAGCAGATTTCTACTGCCCACACGCTTCACGTAGGTCTCTAGTAACAACAGGAAAACAAAAAGGCCAAAAAAACCCAAAAAAAAAGGCACAAAACCCCCAAACAAATCAACGAAAACCACAAAGACTTAGTGTTTCTGAGGTAAAAAGAAAAATAGGGAAGCAGAAATAAGATACAAGAAAAACGTGGTTTAGGTTTTTATACATTATAGCAAAAATCTGTTTATGCTCTCAGTCCCTCAAAATAAAAGCCTGGCTTTACTTCCTTTTGCTGATTGCTATATGCTGTATTTGAACCTACATCTGCTTCAGACTCAAAATCAAGATGGTTTGGATTTTTTTTTTAAATGACCCCACAAGCTTTTTCTTTATTTTTTTCATTTCTGGCCTGCCCTCTGCTCTCATGCCATACACTGCCATATACATCCATATTTTCTCATTTATCAAATGAAATGTTCTGATTTCAGAGTGATCTAGTGTTTGGGGAAATTTACTGACAAGTTGCCCAAATAATTTCAAACTTTCTATGCATGTATGATTAAAACTTTAAGATATCTGAATCCAAAGTATAACTACATTATATAGTTAATAAAATAATTGTGAAAACTTTCTTCTAATTCTTCTCAAACAGCAAAGAAGAATTTAATCAAGCAGTGACTATGTCAGACTGAGAAAATTTTTGTTCTTGGTTATTTTACAGCAGTCCACTAAATAAATCACTTGAGAAAGTACCTTTCCTTTAGAGAAAGCAAATTATTCCCTATGAACAGCACATAACCAGACTGCTGCTACAAGACACTTCCTAAGCATTCGTCAGCTCTCAGCTCCAGCGGAATTAGATGCTCAGTACCTGGGGAACTATTAATCTACACAGGTTCGGACGTGTTTAGGACACTGAAGATCGCACCATAAATGGAATTTCCAAAGACTTTTATGTTTGTTTTAAAATGCGATACTTACAAAAGACAGCTCTGGAGACTGTAACCTTTTGGTGAAGGCTGGGTAACAGCTGAACAGATAAACTTTCGCAAAATTTACCCTTACTTGTTCACAGTGCATGAGGGTGAACCATTTAACAAATGTATTGCTTAATGCATTTGGAAAAGGAGCTAAACCTTGATCCACATTACAGAATTCCATCTCTACATTAAATATTATATTATGGTATTATGTTTCTATTGTTATACTGTGTTAAATTCTCAGATTCTAATAACTTTCAAATTTGTGAATTCTTGTCTTAGTCCTGAATTTCAATGCACAGTTGGTCACAATTTGACTTTGAACTTTCTTTTAAGTTTCAGTCAGAGGTATCAGATCTTTAAAGATAAAAAATTCAATTTTCTGACCAGTGTTGAAGCCGTCATGGTATGAAATCCAGAAGAAAGCATCGACATTGTTATTAACCTTACTGTGATCAAATTTCTTATACTGAGCAATGAGAGGAGAAGGGCAGTAGAAGTACTGATACAGAACTACTAGCGTTTCCTACTATTAGGCATATTCCCAGTCATAGGACTGACTGTGCCCATCTGATTGTCATAATTGCTAAGGAAAGATACTCCTAAAGAATGCCACATCATCCAAATTTTCTTTGCCTAACATCCACTAATAATCAGATTGTTTCAGACGTTTGTTTCCTGTTCTTATTTCCTTTCCAAATAAAATACAGTAAGCATCTGAGAGAAGGAAAACATGTAAACTATAAAGTGAACAAGACTGGGAAGCCAGAGAAAAGAGTTTTAGCGTAAAAGTCAAAACAAACAAACAAACCCCACCACATACCCAACAAAACTCTACAAGCAGTAACTCCTTTCACTGCATTCTCTGCTGCTTCTACCAAGCTTCTGGCACTTCTGTGCATGTCCCTGCAAAATCTACAACAGAATTGGCAGCATTTCATTCTCTCACTGCAGTAGCTTTTCCTACCAGGAAATTAAAGATTGAAACATTTTACAGTTATTTTCCTTGCATTTTGTGAAAATTAAATGTTTCATTTTAATAAACATAGTGTTTGGAATTTATTACTAATTCATTTTAAATTTTAATGTTATGAAATACTTGAATTAATTCATGCAGCATTTTGTCAAAACAAGCTCCTGAAGAACCAAACAAGGCAACAGGACACAGGGCACACTTTCACTGGAATTTTCAAAATCACTGTATTTGGAATTAGCAAAATATCCTGGGAAGACCAATTGTGGTTATAGAATTGAAAACTCAATCTTAGTCAAGGTTTCACAGCAAAGGTAGTTTTGCAGTACAGAAATCTTACCAATGGATGTGGAGGATTCTCCATCATTTGATGCCTCCAAGTCAGTTCTGAATGTCTTTCTGAAGAGCTGAAGCAGCAGAAATAGAAGACACTGACTTGAGACAGGAATCAGAAAAATGTGTGTTTGCCTTATGCAAAGAATTGGATTAAGGTATGATCCTGATCATTTAGCCTTAACAATGAAGGATGACAGCACAAATATTTCCCTGTATATGCAGATAAATGAATCACGCATCAGGAAAAGAAATACATCAAAACTGCCAAAGACTCCTACCAGTAGTTTTTAATTGTGGTGCATGGACCTACTGGCCAATTTGAAGGGGCCCACAAAAGCAAAGCCTGGAAGGGTTGGTTCAAATATCATCTGCAGCTCTACTTGCATATCCTTACAAGTCCAAAGTCAAAAATATTTGAAAGCTACTGATTACAACTGTAGTAACAGATACCATATTTCTCCATGAGACTACGTAACACTGAGGGTTCTATAGATCAGAGATCTGGCACCCAGCATCAGGTTCCGCAAGTCTGTTCCCGTGTTCTGCCAATGCCATGGCCAGTCATTTATCTCAAAAAAGCTACCTGCCTGTATTGTGTTGTTCCCCTAGGGTTTTCCCAGGGGTGGCTACCGCACTTGCATTAGAACATATAAATACACTTGTTTTTTTAGTTCCTACCTGCCCCCCACTCCCCCAGAAGAAAAAGCTGCCTTTGAACAAGATAGCTGGACAGACAATGTCTTAGCATGGGAACAGGTTTCCCGGAAGGGTTCTACAGTCACTGGACAGAGCCCTGAGGGACCTGGTCCCATCTGAAGGTTGACCCTCGTTTGAGCAGTAAGTTGGACTAAGGACCTACTGAAGTCCCTTCCCACCTGAGGTATCCCATGATGCTACAAAAAGGGCATTGAAGATATGTGGCCAGGTTTCATTTCACTCCTTTCACTCCACTCAGGCATCCCTAGAATGTTTTGCTATTTAGTTTTTTTACTTAAAATGTTTGCTGAGGCTTCAGAGCACATTCACATCGTATTTGCATGTGTTTCTATATAAACATAAGAGATTCCAAAATATTTTAATTTTTTGTTTAAGAATGGGACAGAAAACTTCATGGAAATTCTTGATTCAAGGAGTTATTCAGAAAAGTATCAAAAGTCTTGCAAAAGAAATCACAGGAGCTGGTAAAGTACTAGTGCAAAGAAATCCAGAGACAGGCTGTGTCTCATCACTATGATTACGTCCATGTTGCTTTTCGGAAGAACAGGCTAGAACTGCCACCATGCTGGGAAATTTGTTTGCAAATTGATGTGAAAAGTTCAATGGAAACAAAAATGGAATAGCAGGCTTCTGTGCATTTATTCTCCCTGCATTTTCCTACCCTTCCAATTTCCAGACTGAAAGGGCAACTTCTTAGTTATTTCAGAATTTGATACTGCTAAGGAAGGAATGCCTACAACTGAAATACAGCATCAAAACCAGACAGCTACATAAACACTTAGTAGAAATCCTTGTACTTTAACCACCTCACCCTGCATTTAGGGGACAAAAGATTCAAGAAGCTATTCTGTTCATTTGCCATCTATTAGAGAATGAAGACAGCCTTCTCATAATGTCGGTGATCTGCCAAATGTCCCTGTGAAACACAGAAACCTGCCGTCCAGTTTGCACATTGGTAAGCACTGAAGCCATATGAAATAAGGCACGAGCAGCCATTTTGCAGCATTCTGGTGCTGATTCCAAAGCCTTCTCAGAAGTCTAAATTTCTTCTTGTGTCTTATCTACATAAGCTTTATTGTCTTTCTCCTTTTAAAGGCCACCTAAAAATACTGTTTCATTTTGAGGCAGCTTGCGGGTCTGCATTTCTCCACATGACAATATATCCATCTATTTCCCACTGTGCTTACTTTGGCTTAGTGGTCAAACAACTCGCTGAACTCACGCTTGTCAACCAGTTTTGACGTGTAATATTTAGCCTCAATTGCTCATTCTTCTACTTCTGTCCAAATTTCCCTCTGATGCACTGTAAGCAGGCCTGGCTACTTTACATCTCTGAACAACAACTGCATAGCCCTACTGACCTGCTCTCTTGCTTGCTCTCATTTTGCGTTTTAAACCCACTGCTGAAGCACTCTATTACTCTCACAGTCTGCTTGCCTTGATTCTTTTGGATTGCTATGCAGTAATATTTCACTCCACTGGTTATTAAAACAGGTCACGCTTCATAGCACGGACTACGTCTCACCTACTTCCTGCAGTATCCCGTTTCTTGTTTTACTTGGTAAAAGCACATATTTTTTCTATTTCTGCCTCTTTTTTAAAAAAAAACCATGAATGTCAGCAGTTACGGAAGTGTTGGACTAGCAGTTTAGAGAGAGTGAAAGCAAAGACCAAGTACCATTTTGCTACTGCTGCTCCTCCACAGCACCATGTGGTTGCCTCAGATGGCTGCCCTGGGGGGCAGATAAAAGTGCCTGCAGCTCCAGTTACACCTCCCATCCCTCCCATGGCTGAGACGGCCCATGGGGACTCAAGGGGCTGCAATACTTCTGCTAAGGAATTGCTCATCAGGGCTAGATTAAGACAAGAAACACCTTGGCTAGAAACTCCCAAAGTGCCTTGGCGTGACAACAGCATTCAGCAAAGGTTTTCTAGGCCAGACTTAGAAAACTAAGCTATGTGTGACTGCAGAGGCAGGGTTCAGAGATCGCACTTCTTGTTCCGTCACCAGCTCTGAAATCTGTACAAGTCTCTTCCTCTCACCGCTTTGCACAGGTAAAAAGAAAACCAAAGCTCTTGCTTCCCCTGCATCATTGAAAAATTGTCTCCTCCACTCCCAGAAGCAGCTTCAGCAAACTGGAGGGATTGGAGCACCTTGCTAAACATCTCTCTCCAATCCAATGGAAATATGTTGAGTGCCTGTGGGTCTCCTTTTAGGAGACTGGAAGTTGCTGACTGGCATTTTTGCACTGTAAGGTGCTGTGACTTGCAGGTTTTTCTTTAGCTGATTGTGACACCTTTGCTGCCCTACCACCACCCTTTCAAACACAGGACAAGCTTCCAAAAACCACTTTCCCCAAACCACAGTATTGTCCTTTCCCTTCAGAGACTGAATGTTTTCACGGATCCATAGCAGCAGCCCTGATGTTTGCAGCAGTCCCTGTCACAATGGAAAGGTTTCAGCTTATGTCTAGCCTGCAGTGCTGGTAGCACTTGAACTGCATCTCTGGAAATGCTCCCATTTGGTGGCAATCAGAGAAGGGACAAGGATGCAGATGTAGGTCTGTCAATGGATGCTGGCTCTGCAAGCCTCTACAAGGTGGGGAGCTTGGGGAGGGCAGGCGTCAAGGGGAGAAGAGCCCCATACAGACAAAAGGTGCATGCTGACGTTAATCTCCGCTAACGAAGCCTGCATGGAGCTCGTGCTCTGAGTCACACAGCTCAGCATTGAGCTGAGAGAAAGCTCATGAATCAAACCACCCTGGCATAACAGAGTGAAGCAGCCAGGGGGAGGGGAAGAGAGAAAGGCAGGGCTGGCAGCAGACCCACAGCTGCAGCCTCCACGCTGCTACTGCCTCTGCCATCCGGGCACATCCCACCCCATGGGTGCTCTCCCCTGGCCCCAAACCTCCTCTCTGGAGGCCCTGCCAAAAAAATACATCAGGGCAGTGGAGTGGGCAGGGGAGGGACTCACGGCTGCAGGATGTGGTCCCTCATATTTCTGCTGGCACTGGCACAGCTCGCTTGAGAGCCACTGGTACCCCAGGGTGCCCGCAGCTTTAGGGAGCTGGGGAATGGGGAAGGCAAAAGTCTGGGGATTTGCCAGGAGCCAGTAGAGGACTATGATGGTGAGAGCCAAGTCTCTTCTGCTGTTTTGTTTGTTTAGGTACATGTGTAAGATCAATCGGAGTAGAAGTGACCAGCTACAGAGAGCGAGCCCTAAAGATCATTTCTGCAGCTTCACCAATGTGCTAAATGCTGAATTGCATTAATATATAGGTATAGCTTAACTGATTTACCACCTCTGCACAGGCACAAAGACTCCCTTCCTCCCAGTCAGCCAGACTCACAGAGAAGACAGGTGGACTACTGCAAAGAATTGGTTTCAGTCTATTCATATCATCAAATATAAGTCTAGATTTAAAAGCCTGTCAGAGAAGAAAATAAATCTGTCGTCCTCCGTAATAAGTACACCAAGGAGCAACCCATATGTATCTGACCATAACCAAAGAAGAGATTTTTTTTTTTTACAGCTATAGCCATGATCTGTGTTTCTGGTGGCCGAGCTCCCAACTCACACGCTCCAGTGGCAGGGCAGTGAGGGGTGCGATGTGGCAGCTTCAGGTGCTGGAGTAATTCTATGCCTCTCCACATACGCATGTAGTCCTTGATTATTGCAGGGCAGGCCAGGAAGCGAAGCCAAGAGCCTGCAACACAGGTTCCAGGCTTTCCAGGCTGGCAAGAGCAAAGCCCTCCATCTCAGAGCTCAGCTACTCAGGTGCTTCTTGAACGGGAAAGAAACAGCTGATGGAAAATGCATTCAAAGCCCACATGCCCTGCAGAACTGGCATGTAGCACAGAATAAACCAACTCTTAGTAAGGATTGCAGTCAGGCTTTTCTTTTAGTTTTCTTTCATTACTTTGTGGGGGGAGAGGAAGAAAGGGGAAAAAAAAAAAGCAGGCTATCTTTCTGACTGGTACAGAGGAGCTGGCTATACAATCTCCATAGCTAAGCACAGCATAGCATTCAAAATGCCGTGCCTTGGGAACAGAGGTACCAGAGCAGGCTCTGGCCTGCTGTTTCTAGGCAAGAGCCTCAAAGCCCAGTAATTACTACTGTTCTCAGGAAGGAACAGGAACTCTCCTTGTGTGAATGTGGTGCTTTGTTTTAGGATTACCTGGAAGATGAGTGGTTTTTGTGACAAGCAAGCACAAAAAAGTTGTCCTGGGGATGTTCACTTGATAGATACTAGTTTACTAGCACTTTCAGGAGAGACAAACAAGAAGGAAACAGACTAGCATGAAAAAAACCCTCTCCTCTGCAAGCATTTGAGAGCTGTTAAGATAGTACCAGAAGACAACCATGTACGTCTGAGATCAAAGGGCCCCAGCGATTTTAAAAGGGCCTCTCTCAGGGCGGAGAGGGGTTACCATTGCTCAAGGAAAAGAAACAAGGACAACAAGGCACGTTGTAGGTCTGCTTAAGATTATCTTCATAGAACAGCAGAGCCTCAGGAAAAGCTATTCACATATACTTTTTGTCTTAAGATGTCTGGTCTTAGTGCATCACTTCAAGTATTAAAATAAATGATACCATGTAGCCACCATCTGAAGCTCAATTTATTCTGCAGACAGACATTGCTTCCCTCTGCCTGCTTCTCAGCTCTCTAGAAGATCATAGAATCATTTGGGTTGGAAAGGACCTTCAAAGGTCATCTAGTCTGATGCCCCTGCAATGAGCAAGGACATCTTCAACTAAATCAGGTTTCTCAGAGCCCCATCCAGGCTGGCCTTAAATGTGTCCAAGAATGGAGCATCTACCACCTCCCTGGGCAATCTATTCCAATACTTTATCACCCTCACTGTAAAAAATTTCTTCCTCCTGTCTAACCTGAATCTCCCCTCTTTTAGTCTAAAACCATTACCCCTTGTCATGTTGTAACACGCCCTTCTAAAAAGTCTGTCCCCATCATTCTTATAGGCTTCTTATAAGCACTGAAAGGCTGCAATAAGGTCTCCCTAGAGGCTTCTCTTCTCCAGGCTGAACAAACCCAAGTCTCTCAGCCTGTCCTCATAGGTGAGGTGTTCCAGCCCTCTGATCATTTTTGCGGCCTCCTCTGGCGCCTCTCCAACAGGTTCATGTCTTTCCTGTACTGAGGGCTCCAGAGCTGGATACAAGATGGATACAAGCCTGACAAAGATGACACTCAAAGAGAGCAAAACTATCTACAACTGAAATTGATAAGGATTTTCCATATCTAAAAAGTTCTGCAAGAGATCAAAACTGTTTCCTACAAGTTTAACTGTGACCATTTGCCCAAGTTTTGACACGCAGACATGGAGGCAAAAATAATTGAGCTGCAGTGACTTAATAAAGAAATCAAGTATTCAGAAAGCTAAGGTAGTCAGTACCATCTTCCTGGGCTCAAAATCCTTATCAGCTTGAAGCTAATTCTGCTCTTCCTCCTACGGAGTCACAATTTTTACTTAGAAATTCACGCTCTGTACCTACTTCTGCACTGAAGCTTTGAAACAGAACCGTATAATCTCAAAGCCTGGAGAGGGCCTGCAGCTTTCTATCAAGCCCATTTGCAGTCACCAGGTTTTGCCAGCTTTGGAGGTGAAAAAACTGAGAGGGGAAACTAAAGTAGAAATTTCCCAGATGTGATTTCAGGAAATTACTGGGAACTCGCTTGTTGCAATCTGAAAGTGAAACTGGAAACTAGGGAGGACAGAATGATCAGGTGAACTGCTGCCACTAGTTTCTTTTGAGCTTTTAATTACTATGTATTTGGCAATTTCACACCAGTAGTTCATTAATAAACTCACCTTCCAGCGCTGCTGCCACAGCAAGGCATTCCGCAGACCACGGCTTTTTCTGTACAGAGGAAATGACCAACACAGCTATAGTAAAATAACTTTCTTCCCCATCTTTTATTCTGATATCACCAGTACCAGGCTTGAGGTGGGATTCTTCTGTGCACAACACAGTTGAAAGATGGGTAAGGAAAGTGTGTCGCCACTGCAGTCTGGCTGGGAGAGCCCAGGTTCCCTCTGCCACCCCTGGCAGTGTGCAAGGAGAAGCACTCCACCAGAAAAGTTGTGCTAGTTGAAAAGGAGATGCTACACACAGTAGTTTTAGTTCTGAACACCAGGGGCTCGCCAAGCGACACTTCATGTCGCTGGCGTTCAAGCAGTTAAACACAACTGCGAACTCTGGAAGCTTTCCCATTCCTCACTGAAGCTTCTCCCCAGTACACTGGTAACTGGTAAACAGATGGTACAACAGATACGGTGTCAGCTCCCTCCCTGTTAGAAATGCAGCTATCCAACATTTAGTCAACCTGCCTACAGTGAGAAGTGACTGAATTGGAAGGAAAAACATGCTTGCATTTCCCTTTCTCTTAACTACTGCACATACATAGCCTGTGCCTTTTGCATTTCTAACAGAGTCCAAAATGCTTTTTTTTTTTTTTTCCAAGGAGTCTTCTCTTTCTAACTTTCCCATCCTGCCTGCTGTGGCAAAAGGTGGTAAAAACTCCCTCATATTCAGTCTCCCACAACCAGTCTAGGATAAACATTCATTCAGACTGGCAGCATTTTCCTCCTCAAAGCTGCATCCAAGGGATAATACAGACACTGCAAATAGTGTCATGAACTCCAACATTCACGAACCAGCAAGACTGCCAGAAGTGACTGGCACCGTTTTGAGGAAAAGTTTTCAGTTTTTTTTCTGGTTGGGCTTCCTCTGTGCTTCACTGCCATCTCTGACTTCCCTCCAGCACTTCACAGTAGCTTCCCCAAACTGAGCAGCAAATTCTGCTCCTTGATAAACACCTCTGGTATCCTCCACCAACTCCTCCACTCTCTCCCATAACTCCCCCCTCAATTCCCAAGTTGCACCTGCTTTTGTCAGCCTTCCACCATCTTTCTGTCCTGTCATACCAAGGCTCATTCCTCTTCCTTCCATGTAAGGCTTTATGTTCATTACTACCGCACTTCCCTCATTGCCCGCTTCCCCCAAAGCGCTGTCCCAGAGCCAAACAAAATTCGCATCTTGTTCTGAATTCTGCACTTATAGCAGAGCATACATTTTCTCTTGCAAATGCCTTATATCAAGAAGCAACTGTGATCCAGGACAACCTGCCAAGCAAATCTACCTCTTCTTTATGTACCAAGCCATTTAAAAGTCACTCAACATGGATAAGAAACACAAGGTTTTAAACAGGCTCTGTTATTGTTGCCAGACATAGATACAGCAAGGTTTGAGGATTTTTATATGTGTATGTGTGTGTGTGTTTTAGTTCCAGGCTGAGCCAATATATTATGGAAAACAGACCTGCCTCCAGTTACCTAGAGACTGCTTAACCATGGGGTTCAAGTGACACTGTAAAACCACTCCACAAGAATGCCACTCAGTTGCTCAATTCAGCAAACCCTGTTGGTGGATTTTCCTCCCTTATCACACTTACCTATTCATTATTTACCATATTGCATGAAAAAAAGAAAAGAAAAAGGAGAAAGCTTTATTAATTTATGGAGATTTAGACCCTTATTAAAGCTGAGATTTAAACATACAATTAAGTCAGGAAAGTCAAAATTGTTTTTTATGCTTTCATTGCCTTCTCCATTATTTCCCCATCACAAATATACGCTTTCTCTCCTGTGAACTCTGCCATCAGGCACATATGCACCAAAAACTTTGTTATTTCCAAAATGCCACTCCAACACTAACTTTGGCAGCTCAGCCTCACTCTTCTCCTGTGATACAGTAAAGTACGGCTATTTTCATGAGTGAACTGTGGCCCCCACAAAGGATAAAGTTGGTGCTTGGGTGCCTAAAGCTTAGCTCCTTTTCTAGAGAGGTTAAATGCCTGTAAACCCCCTCCCTTCCCAGGGAGATACACCTCTGCAAAGTAAACAACATTCATACGAGAGCCTAAATGTGAGTCCAAGTGCCTGTCTTTAGGCACCCAAGTCTGGAATTGTTTGTCTGATTGAAGAGGCCCCGCTTGCGGCATGAATCACTCTACAGGGCAAGGCTGGGAGAGAATCTCCCAATTCTTAGTTTAATTCTCTCAACCATCCTGCTGCTTAAATGAGAAATCCAACTGGGAATCTTAATTACAGTAATATACTCACCAAACATATTGTATTATTTTTTATTATGATTATTATTATTATTTTTAGAAGTAGCACCACCAGCCAGAAGAACAAAAACAATCTTGCACAAAAATGGATTAAGGCCCCACAGCCTTGCACAAAAGGAGTCCTTGGAGCCCACCACATTTGGATCCAAGGACTCCTGTGTGTTTCTCTAGCCTCATAGACCCAGCAGCAGGTAGCTAGCAACACCACAATGCCAAAACAACTGCCTTTCTCAGATTTTTCTTGGTTAGGTCCTCTTCTACCTGTGTTCAGTTGACCAAGTATTTGAGCATAAATAACCATTGTTGTAGTATGTGATTTTATGTCCACAGTTTCCATTGCCCTGCTGCCTACAGGTCCTTGTTCATCCACTCCAGCAAGGGAGGAATGTGCCAGAGCTGATTCTCCATTCAGGCTATCCTTCATAATTCCCTTTTCTGGTATTATAGGAGGGACATCTTGTAAGTTCTTCAGGTCCTTCCCCTTTCCCCTAGTAGATACAGATGAGGAAAAAATGATATGCCAACTAGCAGAAACTCCTTGAAAAGAGCCTGATCACAGCAGAGGTAGGGCTGCTTTCTTAAGCTTAAGCCCCTCTGCACGCAGCCCAGTGACAGTTCACAGTCAGAAGTAGTTTACTTCAATGGCACCATCAGACGGGCTTCCAGGTAAGGACGCACCAATCATAAAACAGACATTCACATTTTCTAGTGAAAACGTAGCAGATCTAAAGTTAAGCCTAGTGTTTTGGTGGTGGTTTTTTGTTTGTTTTTGGGGTTTTTTTTCCAGCTGCTCTCATTTTGTCCAGGACCTGCCTTTTGGGGATGCAGTCTTCCTCCTTCCCTCGCATCTACCAAAGTCAATCTCAGCAGAGAGCAGAGAAGTATTTAGAAAGTCTTTGCATAAAATTCCTTCCAGCCAGGAGCCTACTCTGAAGAGTCCAGAAAGACAGACTATTTGAATGATATAATCAAGTTTGCCAGGTCTGACGAGGCAACACAACCACTTGGACGTGACTGTGTTTGTTTGTCTCGCTGGTAGCACAGCCCCGGATCCTGCTGTCACATGCCTCTGAGCACTTCAGGCCAGGGAATGTCTCTCAAGATAGTTGGTAAATTCTTATCTGTGTTACAGTCGCAGAGGTGACGCTTGCAGACGTAACCCTGAGCAAATCTGAGCCAGGCAGTAACCCTGATAATTTGGAGGGGGATGGGAGAACAGCAGCAGCCAGCTGGGAGCTGATCAAGATGCCTCATGCACCACCCTTCACCTCCTACAGCTGCTAGGGCTCAAGCTAGGACCTGTAGGCGGCAAGACAGGCTACAAACAAGCAGAAGAAACGTGATCGCCAACTACAAACACTGTTTGCATCCTTTATGTTGCAAAATGAATTAACATTTCTTTAACATCCCTTTTTTTGATCTGCGCTACTCACTGCTGCTATAGTGGGGCTTGATTTGTATGTAGATTTAGCTGAAATAAGAGACAAAAAAGCACACGTGAAAAACACACCCTTTCTGTTCATTTCAAAACACGGCGAGCAGTTGTTGTGGTGGACTTTATTCACATCATCCCTGCGGGCTGCACTGTGTTTCACCCACAGGAAGATACTTCTCTCTGATTACTGGGACGCTATGATGCCAGCTGAACGTGCTTACCACAAACAGGAGGTAAAACTGATTAGCATAAACCTCAGCTTAAGCAAATTTGTCTCACCTCAGGCTTGCCCCAAGCTACCAGGTCAGTTGACTACTGTTCACAGTTCGGCTAATGTGTAATAACTCTTCCAGCTGCGGTAACCCAGTGGTACACCTGAAGCCAGGCAGGACTGAGGTGAAATACTTCAGCCCTTTCACAATAAGCAGAAAACCCACATGACTAGTCTGCATGTACTTTTTCTCCTAACTAGTTTTGCTTCCCCCTGCCTACCTACTTCTCCTTTACCTCTAAAGACTGGAGGAGTAGAAGACACCATTGAGAAACCTGAAAAGCCTATCTTCATTTAACAGTGGAGAGTACAGCCAGATTTGGCTTTCTTTTCTTTTCATAAACAGCTAAAATTTGCAAAAATCTACACTTTCAGGGAAAAGGGGTGGGGGGGGGAGGCAGATATGGAACCACTCCCATTTCAGGTCGCATCTCATGAAAATGTTTGGCCAGAAATAACATGAAAAATGCTTTAAACAATGTAAGGTTTTATTTAAACGTTTTCTAACTGTAATCAATCATTTAAGAAATGCTGAAATGTTTTATTTCCACATTATTGCACATGTCAATGTTTTGCTATAACACAGAATTTTTTAACTGACTCACGTTTAAAAAGAGGAAAAGCTAAAAATATTAAAGAGATTGAAAACTGAATGTTTCACTTACAGTTATATAAAACATTTAGAATTCCCACTGTGCCATTTATTAATTGGACAACTAATCCAGGAGATCCCAGAATTCACTCCAATAATTCTGGCTGTGGGAACAACTTGGGCAGCACCACCTCACCTTGAACAATGCCAGTAGAACAACAAATAGTAGGGTGTTGACCAACTCAGCCAAGGTGAAAGCCTACAAACCTTTTTCATTCATACTGGTGTGCTCTCAAATCCAAGCACAAACTGATTTAGACCACCACTCGCTTCATGTATCTCTGGAGAACTAGTCTGAGAAAGCTCCTCTGGGGTTTTCAACCAAAAGAGAGAAAGTACAGCACCTAGTAACACTTTGCTATATGTGAACAAAGGACTTTTTGCCAGTTGGGATCCACTGAGATCTATTACCTTCAGTTTTGTCCTCAAGGAATAGGCAGTTTGGGGGCTAGAAAAATCTCCTCTCCCTAATCACCTATGCAGCTCTGTGCAAAGCAGGCAGTGGATAACATGAAATGAAATTGTGAACAGTTCTTATTTTCCTAAGCATCTAAAGTGCAGTTTTAAACATGTACTAAATATTTTGCCTTTACCATTAATGAGCAGAATATGTGAAGTATGACTTGCCTTGATACCTTCTGGGCACTTGAGTTTAGACTTCAATTACCAACCTCATACTAATATGTTGCATTATAAAAAGGATCATAAATCTGTGCTTTTGGGAGGTACTGTATGTGAGCTGTATGTCTGCCTCTTTGATTTATGGATTCTTACCATAGGTAATCTAATCAAAATGCTAACAAACCCCTTTTCATATGATCACATCAAAACCACTGCACATTAAGAAACACAAATGATAAGAAACAGATACTCAAAATGCCCTTTTATGCACATTAGAGCAGTGCTGTAGAAGACATCTGTATTCTGAGGTGAGCAAAAGCAAAATCCCCAGACATGACTGCAGTCAAGAAATCACTGTCTAACACTCACTGAAGCCAGTGTTGGTGTCTCCAATAACTCAGATGGGTTTTGGATGAATTGTCAATCAACCTCTACTTCATCCCCACTTATTCTGAGCATTCTCCTTACACCAAGTAATGCTACAAAAAGACAAACATTAACAGCTGCCGTACACTCAAAAAATCTCTCAAAGTCACTGGAAGAGGAAAAGGATCGATATGTTGTAAAGTAAGGACTGGGTTTATAGCAGTTTGAGACCCCTAGAAACCCGAAAAACAATCTTAAATGACATAGGTGAGAGCTTCATTCTAGGAAACATTAAAAATAACAGAAGAGCAGAAAACATACTAAGAGAGTGGGAACCCAAACCAAGAAGCCCAGAGAAGAGCAGGGCTGCTTTTTTTACTCCTTGTGCCTTACCACAACTAGCTTCTCAAGCCTATGGACGTCTTCAGCTAAGTCTCGTTATGAGGAACACCAGGGTAAACCGGAGAAAAGCTGCCGATTTTGGACATTCCAAGAATACAAAGCCCATCAGTAGTTTGTTGATCATAGCAATTTGCAATTTTCTCTTGCTTGGTTGATTGCTTATGTTTGGTTTGTTTTTTTTTTTTAAATACCTGCTAATCTTTTTTTCCACATTTTCCTGTACTGCCTGTATTTGTCCTCTGGGTTCTTATTTCTTCCTTGTTTTGTTCTCAGATGGTCATTTACCATCATCAAAAAGTTTATCCTGAAATTTAAGGAAGTAAGAGTTGCTGCATGCCTTCAAGTTTCTAATCCAAAAATAACTCAATTATTTGAGGAGATAAAGGTGCATTTTTTTGTTTGGGGTTTTGGTGTTTGCTTTTTTTTAATTGTCTAGTCAAAAAATATCTTAAGATCCTACTGTATATCCCATAACTTACAGGCCTAAAAATCAGAAGAATGAAAGCACTGAGGCATTGTTTTTCCACCATAACAACGTAAAGAATAAACTATTTATCTGAATACATTTAAGGGGAAAAAAATGGCTCTTGGTTAGGAACTTCATGTGCCAAGTTTAAATTCTCTGCAAAGCAGGATTGCAAAACTGCTCACCTTTGAAACAACAGTTTGTAACAGAAGTAATTCATCCTTAGCTGGGACACTGAAAATGATGCTGCTGGGAGGGAGACTGAATGCATGTAAATTAAAGACATGTTGCTAGATTTAATCAGTCCTGTCCAGTATTTATAAGTGTTCTTAAAATATGAGATCTGAGCAGACATCATACATCTGAATACGTTTGTTTAAAATTAAAGATTGTTTGTTAAATGTTATTTATACACTGTTAAACCTCAGAGGGAGAAATATTAAACATGTCTGGGATTCACAGAGTACACAAAACAGGCACTAAATTGTAGAGTTTGATGTATAACTTCCTATAGTGGATAAATCCACCAACAACTGCTAAATATATAGAAGATTTATTACATTTTCATAAGGTTTACTTACTACACAGACTTCATAATTTGACAACAAAGCCTGATGAGAGGGGAAACTGTTATTTTGTTATTTTTAAAACCCCTTTTAATACACACTTTGGAGGATGCATCAATATTCCCTTACCGCCTTCCCTGTCACCTGATGAAGGGAACAGTCTCCGAGCTGCAGAGCTGGCTGAGAAAGGCAGACCTTGTGTCTCATTTCTTGTTTATAGGATGGAGTCTTTGTGCTTCTCCTGGCAGTTCCCAGAGCAAGGTACAGACCTGCATATCATCTCTTTCCAAAACTTTGTGGATGGACTCAGAGAGTCAACAAAGATCCTTGTAGAGTGCAAAGACCCTCCCTCCCTCCCTCCCCCTGCGGGAGAGCTCAGCAGGCTCTCCTCCCAGGGCACAGTGAACTCAGACATTTGTTTTGGCATCCAGGAAACTCTTTTTGAAATCTGCGTGAAACTTGGTAAATTCCCATAGTCTGGGAATCTTTGATGAAATACTGTAATTTTTTCATATCACCAGGCAATAATGCTTTGTGCTAGAAACAGAAATGGAACATTTGGGGGCAGTGAAATCCAGTTTTCAGGAAATCAGGAAAATCCCATCACCTCCCCCTTCTCCCCAACCTCATTTCTGTAGTTATTGTTCATCTAAATGAGCAGTCAAGCTTCAGCAGCAACACTGAAATAGATTTCCTTGGTTTTAGATGAAAACCTGACATTGAAAGAAGCTCAATTCAGAAACTAAAGAAAGCTGAGATTTTTCCCATTCCATGCCAGAGATGTGCATCTCCAGTACCTATCAAGACCGTGACTTAAGGTACATAAAGGACAGAGGGCTACTCATCAGAAGCCCAACTTAGGGTTGCTGCCACTTACTTCACCACATGAGCAAAATGAGAAGCAGTTTTTAGCTCAGGAATAATTATAAATATGAGTAACATATTTCTAAACAAAAAATATAATGTCTCTTCCAGTAAACTCTCTGCATATATCACTTATGATCTTGAGTTATCCCTTCTTTGACATGGGTAGACTTACATAAATGATCCTTCATTCCTTCTTTCTGACCCTCACCTTCTTAAAAAATGGGGTTCAATTTTAAGGAAAACATTTGTCATCAGGAATTTGCAAATGGTTCCTGCAAGACATAGAATGTAGGCATGGGTTTATCTTGGGTTTATCTAGCCATACAGGAAAACACTCAACAGTTTAGCTGAAATGCTGGTTTATTGGTGCACACTTCCACAGTTGCTTTTTTCTGGAGAAGAATTATTATAGGACAATACCTCTACCTCTAAATGGCTGCTCTCAGCCACACGAACTCTTAATGTAATGTACTTTCAAGTCTTCTCTTATATCCTTTAATCCAGTTGCATGCAAGACTCTCAGTCATGTTTTGGTGTCCTAACTCACCACCCAAGCTCTGAAGGACAGGTGCCCGTTTTTGTCATTTTGTAAACTTTTACCAGGCTATCTGTGGACCGACTGGTGTCAGAGATCAATGACCAGTGATGTATACTGATAATATGGACTGCTCTTCCTAACAGACTTGTTAGTAACCTGGTGAAAAAACATGCTTTTGGATGGTTTTGTTACTGTATTTATTATTTAACATTTGTGTGTTAGAACCACAGATGGGCAAGTGACAAGCAATAACTATCGGGGAAAAACATTATTACTCCTTGTACAAATACATCCCTAAGATAAGTTACAATATTCCCCTGCCAAAATGGAACAGCTAACGATTTTCTTGCAGCCTGAGAAATCCCAGATCACAGATGGCCAGCTGAATAGTGGCTCAAGTGATGCTAAGCAATGAACAGCTGCTAACAATGAGGAAATTGTGCTTATAAGGCCTGATTCAATGTCCTCCGAAGTCAATGAAAATCATATAAACTGCAGTGAGTGCTCTAGTGGCACTACTCTTTGGCAAGAAGCCAAAAAATAGATAACAAAATATTTTTAAATTCCCCCTACCAGAATACTCACTGTTTTTACAGAATAACTGAAACTTTGATCTCCTTGCAAGCCTAGAAGCATCCTAGTGAATGCAGCCGCATTTAAAATGCTGATGTACACTAAAATAAGAGTATTATATATCTCACAGAGGATTAGGTCTTTATTTAGAATGGCTGCAGACATTAAGGGATTTAGTTGATTTTCACCGAGATTACAGGCACATTATAGAAAACCAACACTTAATTTTGATAGAACACTACCTGCAAGTCCTTTCTTTCAGTAAATGCTTAAGTTTATTGACAAATTGCACTACTATTGGTTAGAGCACCGCCGCTGCTATTCCTAATAACATGCACCTAATGAAGCATGTATAAGAAATCAAGTGTCTGACCCATCTATTTTGGAGTCACTGCTTTTGCTGGACTAATGGTCGCTACTAGCTGACAACAAAGAAGGTCAGAGATATAGGGACAAAATAGAAATCTACAGTCGGTTTCCTCAAACCAACAAGTATGAAATGGCAGATATCTGATTTTTAAAGTGCTTAAAAGGAGCACCATTGAAAGCCTAAACATGACATTTACAAACTTCACATCACTGTCCTAACCTGAAGTAGTGTGGATAGAGTTCAATAAGCTCATGTAGACAAACTTCCCAGGAGCTTTGAATAGCAAAGAGTGGTCCTCAATGCATGCAACAGAGCTGGAATAGAAAAAGCACAGGACACTGAAATGAAACAAAACAGGAGGCTCTTTAAGGCTTAGGAAGAACTCATTAAAATTCAAAGATGCGTTGCTGATTAATAACATCAGTGTTAAATGCATCTCTCTGTCCATTACCTCCTTGCTAAATATACTCATAAAAGAATGACTGAATTCAGGGAGACTTCTTACTGTCACTTTCCTGATCTTACACAAGATTTTTTAACTATCTGATGCACAAGGGATCTTAGCTGCTTTAAAAGCAAAGAGACACTACTTAGAAAGCCACAGAGATCAAAGACAACTCTTTCTAAGGGGGTTTCTTTTTTTTCTTCTTTTTAAAAATATGCCTGCAAAATGTCTAGTAACACACTCTAGATTTATTTCTTCAGCTTGCTCAAATGCTATGTTCTCCTGGGTTCGTTTGCAGTCTCAGAAACAGAACAGGTACTTTTGCGCTTCTTTGTAGATTTTCCATTCTGCTGCAGAGTCTGTTTATGTTCCATAAATGCACAGGTGCACACAGTTATACATGAATGGAGTCAGGTTGTATGGAAACGAGGAATCGTTTCTCCTACTATTTGCATAGGCTGGAGGCAGGCATAATGCAAATAACTCTTTGCAGCTGAACCAACACACTCCAGTCTCTACTTGCACTGTCCAAATCATCCTGCTCTGAGGCACCTCTTCAAAAAGAGCTGGAAGACGTGGCAAATCACTAGATTCAATAACAGTGTTGCTAAAAAAATTAAAATATTGAACTGAGAGCACAAAGGGAGTAGAGGAAGCCCCAGCAATGATGGGTGTGACAGAGCTCAGCCTCCCCAAGGAAAGCATATTAACCAGCATAAGATGGGTGCTACCACGAAGGGAGCCCTGATGGCATTTCTCACCATCCCTGTCACTCATGGCATGTACCTGCCACTCTTGCCACCTGGGTTCCTCACCTGGGACTGGCATTTTTGGTTCAGAGCCAGCTTGGAAGGGCACTTCTGCTGAGGAGCTCCTCCTCAGGGACAACACTGTGTCCCCCTTGAGTGAAAAGTCTTCTGCTGGCCTAAGACAACGAGACAAGAGCCCCAGCTGCCTCTCTCTCCAGAGCAGGGCTGGCCTGAAGCCTTCACTGCCACTGCTACTGCATCATCACATCTCACAGGGAGAGCAGGAGTTTTCCACAGCTGGAATGGTCCAACTGGAAAAGACCAAGAGCACAAGGCAGAAGCACTCCTGCTATGACCACCACCTGCCATAGAGGAAAACATGCCTTTTGTTACTCTGGTTGGGAGGTTAGCAGCCACAGGCAGCTCCATTTCTAGTTTCCAATCTGCTGTCATCTGTCGGCAGCCTGCCATGATACACTGAGCTATTCACAGCCTCCACAGAAGCTGACATGCAGCCTCTGGCCTATAGCACCCTAAATGCAAGTGATTGCTAGGGGGAAAAAAAAAAAAACAAAACAACACACAAAAAACCCACAAAAACCAAAACCAAAATCAACTCCAACTACCAGTTGTGGATGACATGAGCAAAGGCACTCTCTGATGCAGCCTCTACACACCAGCCTCACCAAATGCTCAGATAAGGGGGCTCATCTGGCCAGAGCAGTTCAGGTTTTCCTGAACAAACTTAATACACCCAGCCAAGGCAACACAAAAAGCTGTTATAGATAAAGAAGTAAAGCATTTCCCTCATACCTAAATGAGCTTGCTCAGACTGACTTTACCTCCTCTTGAAAGAGCCATGCTGAGGATAAGCACCCTGAATAACACTTTTAGGATATGTTTGGGTATCCCGAATTCTGCCCAAGTTCCTGAGAGAGTTAGTCCTCTCTCAGCACCTTAGACGTGAAGCACCACAAGATTAATATGTGGTAGGAAGCCAGTGGCACACCTGGGGACTAAACCTGGGTCTCTTGGATCACAGATACACTTTGGGACCACTGGACCAGCCTCACTTATTGGTAATCAGAAGATTAATGGCATTCCTGAAATTACAACCAAATTTTACTCAGTTAGACTCATCACTCTCTAATTTTGAAAGTAGTTACATGTGCTGACAGGATGATTACAGCTTTATTCACCCGTTTTAGACTCAAATTTAAAATAAAATATACTGAGATTGTATCACATGATAAATTGCAGTCAGCTCGCAAGTCTATTTCTTCCAGATTTAATTCCACATTGTAAACCTGACAGCCTCATACAGCTCAAAAGAAGCATTACTGTACTTTCCTACAGCAGAAAGTTGACAAAGGGACAGATAACACTTGCTTTGAGGCCTGAAGAGTCCCAAGCTCCTGGCTCTAAGACCACAGGCTGTCTAATGGTTCGCTTTAAATATGCGTTGAAAACTCACATGCAAACACTTGCAAATTCTCACTAAATTCACAGCTAGGAGAGGCAAAAGTAACAATAATTTTATTCATGGCTTAGACAAGTCTTTAGATTTAGTACCAATAATTTCCCCCTGTGACTCTGTACAACTGAGTCCATGAAACAGAAGCGCCCAGTCTGACATGTAAACAGAA